>NC_092115.1:26017095-28839595 GCF_045679555.1 Salvelinus alpinus | reverse complement strand
TCTCTCACTCTCTGTCTTTCTCTCTCTTGCTCTCACTCTCCGTCTCTCTCTCTCACTCTCTGTCTGTCTCCCTGTCTCTGTCTCTCTCTGTCTTTTTCTTTCTCACTATCTGTCTTTTTCTTTCTCACTATCTGTCTGTCTCTATGTCTGTATGTTTCCCTCTGTCTGTCTGTCTGTCTGTCTGTCTGTCTGTCTGTCTGTCTGTCTGTCTGTCTGTCTGTCTGTCTGTCTGTCTCTTTCTCTGTCTGTCTGTCTGTCTCTTTCTCTGTCTGTCTGACTGACTGTCTCTTTCTCTGTCTGACTGTCTTTTTCTCTGACTGACTGACTCTTTCTCTGACTGACTGACTCTTTCTCTGACTGACTGACTCTTTCTCTGACTGACTGACTGTCTCTTTCTCTGACTGACTCTTTCTCTGACTGACTGTCTCTTTTTCTGACTGACTGACTCTTTCTCTGACTGACTGACTCTTTCTCTGACTGACTTTTTCTCTGACTGACTGACTGTCTCTTTCTCTGACTGACTGACTGTCTCTTTCTCTGACTGACTCACTCACTCACTCACATCTTATTTTTGTCTGAGTATTAAATGAAACAGGAAATTGCTGAATGTTCTCGATGACAGCTTGACTTTCTACCAAAGATGATGGATAAATGAAGATAGTTCAATCAGGCCATTTACTATTGAAAAAAATTTGTCTGTTCCGGTCTACTTAACTGGCTGTGTCTCCTATAGACACCAATGCAATAGCAGCTGGGTCTGGCCTACTTAGTTCATTGACTTTCATTGAAACATAAAAAAAGTGTGGTGTCTCGCTTCCTATTCTGTCTCTGCTTCTTCTACTGCTGCGTTCACCAAACTTTGAAATTTCCGACTTGATTACTGGTTGAACGCGGCATGTGTGTAATTACAACCTGTTAGCAAGTCGGAAATGTCAGTTTCCTAGTTTCGACTAGCACGTGAACGCATCATTAACAAGTGCTTAGCATCAGCAACGTCAAATCCATGCTCTTGTGCTGCCATCTGGTGGATACATTTAAAACACCATCCCTAACATCAGCCAAGGTAAAGGCCACTTGTTATGTACCAGCTCTGTCTGGTCTGCTTTTTGTTCCATATTTGTACTCAGTCTTAAAGTTAAGCAAACATTTGCTAAATGTGTCTCTGAATGATCGATAGTACCATTACAGAAGCAACCTAGATAGCTCACTGGAAGATTCCATGTATTTTTGTGCACAGTCTGAGACACGCGCCCTGAAACAAACAAAGACACGCACACCGTGACAGAGTGTGTGTTGTATCTCCACAGGGAAACGTGGAGTCTGAATCCTCCTGAGGTACGGAACGCCCTCCTGCAGTATGCTGGATGGGGACCCAAGGGCCAACAGTTGGTAAGAGACCCCACACACCTGTCTACACCCTCACTGTCTCACTGAAAAAGACACACATGCACTCCCGTATACCTCCATTACCGATATGCTCCAGCCTTGAACTTGAAACAAATGTTATTCCAACTTTTTTAAGGCCTGCCAAAGGGAGAGTTGACAGACACCGTGATACGCCCCTTTATGCGTTCCCTTTCTACACAGCACCACTTTGGAGATGATGATGTCAGAATCGTCGCTATGGTTAAAGCAAGAAACAGTCATTGTTGTTATTGAGTCGAAGGAGATAGGTTTTTCGAAAAATAGAAGTGTATCTCCTTGTTGTTTTCCCTGGTTAGTACACTGCAGGTCCTCATTCCCCTCACAAGAGTACTTTAGATTGGAGGACTACTTACAAAACAACAGTAACGGGCTGTATTCCCTTGTGTTTCTCCACTGACTATTACCTTTTACTGCAACTCTGTTGGTTGTTACCTGAGAGCTCTTATCATATAATTTGCCTAAATTAGTCTACCCACAAATTTAAAAGGGAACAATATAAACATTTCAAGCTAGTAAAATATGAGATCGTGCCTGCCAAGGGAGAAAGCAGTCACATTTGCATAAGGTTATAGATGACCTGATTGGTTTCTTTTTGTTTTGATGTCTACAGTAGCGGCGTGTTTGGTTTATTGAAGAGCTAGAGCTGTGAACTGTCTGAGCGGATGTTTTTTCTCTCAGCTTCAGCCAATGATACCAGGGTCATTCCACCAATTCGGTGCCTTTTGAAAAGTGTATCTTGGTCCCACATTTTAATTTCACCTAATTTTAACATTCTGTCATAAAGAGCACAATTTTCAACTTCATAAAAAACAAGTTATTCCAAAAAATGTAATACAGTAAGTAAGTGCCTATTAGTGTAGGTGCCAAATAAAGTAACAGGGTTGACCATTACAGGATTGACCATAACAGGGTTGACTGTAACGGTTGACAATTTCATCTTAAATCTGCCATAAATCCCCATGTGACAGGGAGAATGGAAGTTTGTTTTGTGCAACAGAGATTGGAATTACTGTAAATGCAAGCTTCACAATTTTTGGGAAATTGTTATTTAAAACATTTGTAGCCTTTCTTTCTGTGGATAACAGGATTTACATATTATGCTCGACCACAAAACACCAGAACATTTCCCCCAAAATGATAACCAGCTCACCTGCTTTGACTCTATGATTTGACAATTAGATGATCAATGTTTCATTTGAAAAACACATTTTAAAAGGATTTGTTTCATCATATCAAAACGAGGGTTCGGTTCAAGTATCAGGGTTGACCTTAAAATGAGGGACAGACAGAAATGAATCACAAATCACATGAAATAAGTCTAATCTTCAGAAATGACTGTCAAAGAAACACAATACCTAGGGCTTTACAGTGATGGTGAAAACCTGGAGAAATATTGGGGCAAAGTGGGTTAAAATCTTCCTAGAAGTCACAGAGGGTGCACATAGGAACATGTCAAAATGCTGAATTTTAGCACTTTAGCAAGTCTTTATTCATACAAAAGAATCTGATTTATTGAATTCTCCATGGGGTCTTTATTCAAGGGCACTTCCTTTAGTATAACAGGCTTTTAAAAGTCAATATTGGTGCACAATTACTACTTAAAATAGCAAAGAGACACAGAAGTTACCCACCAGTTATTGACCCACCAGTTATTGACCCACCAGTTATTGATCCACCAGTTATTGACCCACCAGTTATTGACCCACCAGTTATTGACCCACCAGTTATTGACCCACCAGTTATTGATCCACCAGTTATTGACCCACCAGTTATTGACCCACCAGTTATTGACCCACCAGTTATTGACCCACCAGTTATTGATCCACCAGTTATTGACCCACCAGTTATTGACCCACCAGTTATTGATCCACCAGTTATTGACCCACCAGTTATTGATCCACCAGTTATTGATCCACCAGTTATTGACCCACCAGTTATTGACCCACCAGTTATTGACCCACCAGTTATTGACCCACCAGTTATTGACCCACCAGTTATTGATCCACCAGTTATTGACCCACCAGTTATTGATCCACCAGTTATTGACCCACCAGTTATTGATCCACCAGTTATTGACCCACCAGTTATTGACCCACCAGTTATTGACCCACCAGTTATTGACCCACCAGTTATTGATCCACCAGTTATTGACCCACCAGTTATTCTTCTCCCGTTTGTGACGTAATGATTTTGCATAATAAAAACTGTCAGAATCATCCATTATACAGAATTACATCAACATGTGTGTGTGTGTGTGTGTGTGTGTGTGTGTGTGTGTGTGTGTGTGTGTGTACTGGAGCATCATGTGTGTGATTTGTGGAACCAGGAGACAGAGAAGCACCCTACTGTGATCATTAAGCCATGGGCAATTACTCTATCATGACAGAGCAATCAACTAGCTGGGTCCACACACAAACAAACAAACACACACACGTACTGTACACACAGGAAGGCAGGTTTCTTTTGATGGTTCTACTTTCATCTCTCTTTACCTTTTGAAATCTTTTTTTATATTCTCTACTTTCATATTTTTTAAATTTTTGTTTCTATCTTTGTTCCCAATCTTTTTCTTTTCATCTTATCCCTCATTGATATAATGAATGGTGACTGATTGAATGGGTCATAAGTCAAGAGATACATTCCACCTTCAAGCTGGAATATGTCCCTTTTTAATTCCCCGTCCACATCAACCGTTGACTTTTAAACAAATACCAAGAATATGAAAGATAATAATCATTCCTCTCTCTGTGACTTAAGACAAAGGAAAAAAATAGAGGAGAGTCTGTCTGAGTCTGAACTGTGTTCTTCAAAGACACATTGTTTCCCTGTCCCACCAACGCATGGTAAAGCTACAGGAGAGGAGAGTGGATTGATGGTGGATTGGTGGTGATGCCACACACTCATCCACCCAGCAGTAGTCTCTTCTTAAAGGAGAAGTTTTATTTTTTACAACCAAATCTCAATTTTTGATGGATGGCATGATACAGACACCTTTTTTGGGATTTCATTTTTTGGGAAGAAACACCCCAAACAGCATCCTCGTTGTGCATCCTTCCTCATCCTCGTTGTGCATCCTTCCTCATCCTCGTTGTGTACGGGGGCCCTGAAAAAACATCAACAAAGGCTCCATAAACTCACAAACAAGTCCTTTAGATGTTGTACACATGAAATGATCATTCCAAACTTGATCCGCAACGTTATATTCCCTTGTGTGACTGGATGCGTCTCAATCCACCACATCCACCTAAGTCACACTTCTGCATCTGCGGTGAAAGGTGACAGAAACAGTGTTTGTCAGACCATGAGACATTCCGAAAATCGGTCTTCTCACAAAATCGGTTTGGCCTACAGACAATTATTATTATTACCCCTCTATGGAAAGATGAGACTCTCCCGTACAATACATGTTGGTTGTTTTGCCCTAGGAAGCCCACAGGCATCACAACGTCCCCCTGTATCAGCTGATTTTTTTAAAATGGCGGTACAGTATATATGGAGACTGTTAGTACCAAAGATAAGACATTAAATACATGTAAAAAATTATTACAAACATGTTTCCCTGTCTTTCTTCTATCTCTTAGATATAGGACAGACACTTCAGAACATGTCCTTAAAATTTCTTTTTAAGACCATCTGTTGTTCAATGCGTTTGTATGGGCTAATAGCAGTAAGCCCCCACCCCCCCACCCAAAATGTCATCAAATAGTTTTTTATATGTATCTTTTGATACTTCAAGGGGTCTTAAAATTCCAAATCAAATGGCAAAATGATCCTTGGTATGACCTTCTATAAACAATTGCATATATTGTAGCTTAGTAGAATGGCCCCTCCCTCCCACAGCTTAGACAGGGCTTAGACTCTTATGGGACTCTTCTGTGCATGGTGTGTGTAAGTGGATATGTCTACAGGCTGGATGATGAATGTTCTTTTTAGGACTGAGTGAATGTCACACTGTGATGAAGATTACCCAGGAGGAGTGTCAGTCGAAGTGGTTGTTATTGTGTGGAAAGGTACAATCTAGTAATTACAAGGCAGCCACAGTGTCAAGCTGAGAAGACTGCATTTGAAACACGTCAAGAGGCAAAAGCAAAATCACTGAAATGCACAAAACTGTTATTTTGGAGGTACCATACCCAGCATCATGTCCTTTCTTTCCCCAGATCTTTATCTTTGAGAACAACATCTACTACAGAGCGACAGTGGAGAGCAGAACCATTCGCCTGGTGTCCACAGGGAAGGAGCGAGTCATCTTCAACGGCCTGAGTGACTGGCTGTATGAGGGTAGGCGAACTACAAATACACCTTCACTACTGCATACAGCTGAGCTATTCTAACAGAACTACAAATACCAGCAGGACAGAGAACGCTTGTTAGTTACACCCCAGGATTGCAGCAGTATCAAAACATAAGGCATGGACTCACAAAGAAACTCCACCTATTCTGTACAATGTTTTAAAAGAATAAGCAAGCCAATATAATCATAACAAAAAATAGAGACAGTTTTATTGTAGTTTTTTAAGATTAGTTTTCCCCTCTCCTCAGAGACAAAGGCTATCTATGGCTAGTGTTTGTAAGTAATTACATAAAGAGAAACATCTGGTTGTATTTCACTGTCTCCCTGTCCCCAGAGCTCTCCATGCTTGACTCTGTGTTTAGGCAATGTTCATTCATTCATGTCTGCATCGCTGCAATCTCACTCTGCAACTGGTTGCAATCTACACTACTACTGTACTGCCATTTGTAATGTGGTCATTTGTAATGTGGCCATTTGTAATGTGGCCATTTGTAATGTGGTCATTTGTAATGTGGCCATTTGTAATGTGGCCATTTGTAATGTGGTCATTTGTAATGTGGTCATTTGTAATGTGGCCATTTGTAATGTGGCCATTTGTAATGTGGTCATTTGTAATGTGGCCATTTGTAATGTGGTCATTTGTAATGTGGCCATTTGTAATGTGGCCATTTGTAATGTGGTCATTTGTAATGTGGTCATTTGTAATGTTGTCATTTGTAATGTTGTCATTTGTAATGTGGCCATTTGTAATGTGGTCATTTGTAATGTGGCCATTTGTAATGTGGTCATTTGTAATGTGGCCATTTGTAATGTGGCCATTTGTAATGTGGTCATTTGTAATGTGGCCATTTGTAATGTGGCCATTTGTAATGTGGTCATTTGTAATGTGGCCATTTGTAATGTGGCCATTTGTAATGTGGCCATTTGTAATGTGGTCATTTGTAATGTGGTCATTTGTAATGTGGTCATTTGTAATGTGGTCATTTGTAATGTGGTCATTTGTAATGTGGTCATTTGTAATGTGGCCATTTGTAATGTGGCCATTTGTAATGTGGTCATTTGTAATGTGGCCATTTGTAATGTGGTCATTTGTAATGTGGCCATTTGTAATGTGGTCATTTGTAATGTGGCCATTTGTAATGTGGCCATTTGTAATGTGGCCATTTGTAATGTGGCCATTTGTAATGTGGTCATTTGTAATGTGGCCATTTGTAATGTGGTCATTTGTAATGTGGCCATTTGTAATGTGGTCATTTGTAATGTGGCCATTTGTAATGTGGTCATTTGTAATGTGGCCATTTGTAATGTGGCCATTTGTAATGTGGTCATTTGTAATGTGGTCATTTGTAATGTGGTCATTTGTAATGTGGCCATTTGTAATGTGGCCATTTGTAATGTGGCCATTTGTAATGTGGCCATTTGTAATGTGGTCATTTGTAATGTGGCCATTTGTAATGTGGCCATTTGTAATGTGGTCATTTGTAATGTGGACATTTGTAATGTGGTCATTTGTAATGTGGCCAATGTAATGTGGCCATTTGGAATGTGGTCATTTGGAAAATGTTCTGCTCAATACGGTATTCATTTCTCCATTTATTTATTTACATTTTGTTTTGTTTTGTTGGATGATGGTTTTACTTTCGATGTCACCCCTTAAATCACTGGATTACTACATGGGATTGATATTTTTTATAGTGTTTTGACTGAGTTTTATAATAGCAGCCTTAGGCTCAAGGTGACAGTGGTACCTCTTCGCTCTCTAGTGGTCGCTGTAGTTCAACCACAGGGCATTCTGGATACCAAATCCATTTTTTGAGAGGAGTATAAACCCATTATAACACACTTATATCCCCATCGGCCACTCTGGCACTATGTAGGCCTACAGTAGCTGTTTTTGATAGTGTGCAGCTGGAAACCTTTCACAAGACTGGTATACAGTATCAAGCAGGATTAGCCATCAACTGTCTAATTAGTGGTTACTGACTAAGCTCTCATAAAACATATTGGCTTTCATATTTGATTAGATTTCTAGATTGTAAACCCACAGTTAAGCTTACCTAATGCTATAATCCATTGTGTAGGCCTAAGAGCGATATTAGATATACATTTTATTTATAGTGTGAATAGACAGCCACATAGTTGCATAATATTTGTCTGCACTCATTATGGAATGACTCCTGAACTGCAGCACCTGATCTCAGAGCAGCATCATCAGACGTGTGTGTGTGTGTGTGTGTGTGTGTGTGTGTGTGTGTGTGTGTGTGTGTGTGTGTGTGTGTGTGTGTGTGTGTGTGTGTGTGTGTGTGTGTGTGTGTGTGTGTGTGTGTGTGTGTGTGTGTGTGTGTGTGTGTGCCCATCTCCCTATCTTATCAGAGCAGAATGCTTGGTGTGAGGGTGATATAGTAGTGAGACAGGATAGGATTGTCATGCAGAGCAGAGAGTGCCACACAAAGCCAACAGCACTAGACAGCGCAGGATGTGGATCTCTTCACAACACCCCCAGCGCTGATTTATCACTGTAGTGACAGGAAACGAGAAGTTGTCTGTATGTCTATGGGGTTATGTAATGCAATAGGAAGGGTGTTATTGAGTGGTGATGATCTGGCGACGTGTGCAGTGGATTCGAGCAACACTTCCTTTGATGGAGAATTCCGACCCGAGTTAAGTGCGTAAATGGACGTAATTCCCTTTTTATGCACTTTTCGCTCTATTTGTATTCTGACTAATGTTAACCAGACATGGAAGCAAACTGAAAATCATATCAACATGACATGTATTGCGGCCCCCTACTGTGAAGTAGGCTATAAATACCTGTGCCGTTATTCAGAATATTTATTGTGTGCCCTCATAATTTGCGTAGATGAAATTTGGAGACTTTATAGGCTTCTGTAGGGCCGAACCTGGCGAGTTGATGTATAGGCTTTAGAATGTTTTAATTATATGCCCGGGATTTTCACATTTTTATTTTACAGTTTGTATCATGTTAAATATTAGCCACTATCGGGAGCCACCATCAGTAATACCCACATACATTTATAACTGTCACTTTAGTGTTAGTTTCCTTACATTTTGCATCATTCCATTAGCCAGCAGAATACCACCCTGCATCCCACTGCTGGCATGCCTCTGAAGCTAAGCAGGGTTGGCTCTGGTTGGTCCCTGGATGGGAGAAAAGATACTGCTGGAAGTGGTGTTGGAGGCAACCTTTCCTCTGGTCTAAAGTAAATATCCCAGGGCAGTTATTGGGGACGTTGTCTTTTGGATCGGACGTTAAACGGGTGTCCTGAGTCTCAGTGGTCAATAAAGATCCCATGGCACTCATCTTAAGAGTAGTTGTGTCCTGGCTAAATTCCCAATCTGGCCACCTAATCACCCCCAGCTTCCAATTGGCTCATTCATCCCCCCTCCAGAACTATTCCCCAGGTTGTTGCTGTAAATGAGAATGTGTTCTCAGTCAACTTACCTAGTAACATAAAAAATATATTAAAACATTGTTAGTTTAACTTTCTTTCCTCTGTCATGTTTGTGTGGTTGTTCCTGAGGTTCGCAAGCAATAGTGGATCATATTAGGCTAACGTATTACAAGTTGTGCAATCATTTGGGACTATTTGAATCCTTATGGAGCACAGACCATACGTAGCAGTTTAAACCTGGAGCCTGCCGCACGGTTCACAACGGCTGGACTGTACATTGTCATCACAGTTCCATGATTAGTGAGGTTGATTAGGGGAGATTTATAGGACTTATGTTCAACCCCTATTGTACACTTTTCTCACCTTCCAATATTTAATGGATGGAACAATTGAATATGGCAACTTTCAGGATGAATCAAACCACTGTATTTTTGATTCACCAATATGTTTAGTGTGTAAAGGCACTCCAAAACTGTTTAAAAATATATATATATTCATAAATACTTTCTTAACCCTAAATAATATGCAATAATATTTTTTATCTACCAATTGGTACTGAAAAGGAGAGGAATATGTGTGTATTTAGACCTACATGCCTTTCTTTCATCGATCCCTAGTATTCTGAACCGATTTCTCCATATATTCTAGTGAGTCTGTCGAGAAACATTGTATCTAAAGGTACACCAAATTGGCTTTAGATAGGTTGGCTTTAGATAAATGTAAAGGGATTGCTTTAGATAAATGTACTGTAAAACCTATTGAATGAAAACTCCAGGACAAAATATGTTGGCCAGCAAATGGGAGGGTTCCAGCGGTTGAATTCAATGTATTCAGCATGCGCAAGGGAACCACGCCTGCAAAGCTCATTACGCACCTGCATAAGTTAAGTTTGAATACCAACTACTGAAAAGTGCGTAGGAAAGGTGTGCATTTCCTAAGTCTGAATCACGCCCGTTATGCATATTGCTGTATTTTTACATGCAGTACATAAGCACTTCAGTCATGTTGTGTGAAATAACCACCACAGAGAGATGCCTCAGGTGTTACTGCATCTCTGGGAGGTAGATTAGGGTTGTGGCTGGAGTTGGAGCTAGGGTTAGGGTTGTGGCTTGAACTACTGTATGGTTAGGGTTGTGGCTGGAGTTAGGGTTAGCATTGTGGCTGGAGCTAGGGTTAGGGTTGTGGCTGGAGCTAGGGTTAGGGTTGTGGCTGGAGCTAGGGTTAGGGTTGTGGCTGGAGCTAGGGTTAGGGTTGTGGCTGGAGCTAGGGTTAGGGTTGTGGCTGGAGCTAGGGTTAGGGTTGTGGCTGGAGCTAGGGTTAGGGTTGTGGCTGGAGCTAGGGTTAGGGTTGTGGCTGGAGCTAGGGTTAGGGTTGTGGCTGGAGCTAGGGTTAGGGTTGTGGCTGGAGCTAGGGTTAGGATAGTCTGTCCATCCGTCTGTGTGTCTCCCTGAGGGCTGTGGGTCATGGTCCTCTTGCTGTCCCCATGACTACACTGAGACTGATATAAGTGACTTTCCTCACTGACCTCGGAACTCCTTCACCAAAGCCCTGACAGTTTAGTTCCAGCAGTATTTCCTCCCATTGATTCTCTTTGAAGACCTTCAGTGGGTTAGCACACAGAGCACAGATCTTTCAGATAACTTATTCATCAGGGTTGGGGTCAATTCAGAATTTTGAAAGGAAATTGCATTCAAACCATACATTTTTATTGAATTTGAATTGGCCACACCCCACCGGAAGCAACATTTGAATTAAATTTGAATTGAAGGAAGTAGAATATAATTCAAACCAATTCAAACCAATTCAAATGAGACATGAAGCATGACAATCTCATTCATTTGACAAGTCTTTTATCTTAAGGATATGCCACTTAATGCAAATAATACATATACCATTTCAAACATTAGCATGAATATAAACCAAAGACGCCCAACATAATTTTTCTTTGTAATGACATGTTAGATTGTTCCCTTCCATACGGTACTGTTTGATCTAATGCAATCTGGGAAATGTATTTAATAATTATTATAGATAACCCACAACATGATCTTAGACTATTTCAATACCACTGTAATTATTTAAAATTGTTTTAGGATAATCCGTTTTAAAAATGAAATGTTTCAAACTTATGCTACATGGTATTGGTAGCCATACATGTCAAAATAAACATTTATATGGTGATGCGTAGATTAAATAAGCCATTTGAATATCATAGAATTTCATTGAATTCAATTATCCTTTAAAGATGGAATCCTTAATGGTGAAACAGCCATGTCCATTTGCAATATTACAACAACAAAGAAGTTGCTGCAAACAACGAACACTCGGTCCCCGACCGATCATCGCAAAATTTGAACACTAACAACAAAAGGAGCTGATCAAAAGAAGGGGAAGGGAGCTTAAAGGGACCAAATTCGGTCTCAATGACCAATTTCCAAGGGAGATAAATGAATGTCGTAAGAGACTGTATCATTATATGGAATTTTCTAAGCTGTTTAAAGGCACAGTCAACTTAGTGTATGTAAACTTCTGACCCACTGGAATTGTGATACAGTGAATAATAAGTGAAAAAATCTGTCTGTTAACAATTGTTGGAAAAATTACTTGTGTCATGCACAAAGTAGATGTCCTAACCGACTTGCCAAAACTATAGTTTGTTAACAAGAAATTTGTGGAGTAGTTGAAAAACAAGTTTTAATGACTCCAACCTATGTTAACTTCCGACTTCAACTGTACATGTAATAGTGCCAGACATGCACACAAACATATACAGTTGGCATTGCTGTTATGATTTTAGTAGTCCTTGATGTCCTTTGTTTTCATTTTTTAGTCTTAAAAAAAAAAGTGCATTGTTGTTTGCTGTTTTCTTCTGTCTCTTTTTTCTCTTTAGTTAATTATCTTGGTTGTTGGTGCATTGGGGGGTTTTAGGGGAATGGAATTTCTTCTGGGGGGGACTGTGGGAGGGGTCTCGAATGGTTGAGGGACAGCTATTGGGGAACTGTGGGGGGATCTTGGAGGGTTCGGGTTCACGTTCTTTTGGCCTGGTGGGAGATCTGTCAACGTGCCCTTGAGCAGGGCATTGACCCTGGATACTTCTGTGTGTCACTCTGAATGAGAGTCTGTTGGATGACTGGTCTGACGTAGTTGTTGATCGGCTTCACTGCAAGTATATTTTATGTTTCGGATATTCCATTAAAAAAATATATAAAAAATGTAATTTAAAAAATGTACCATGCTACTCCTTAGCTCGGCAACAAAAACAATAACAACTAACAACAGCGGGGGGGGACAATGTCGCTGTTCCCCCCCCTACTGCGTATTCCATATTCAAATTCTGCTTCCGATGGGGTGTGGCCAATTCAAATTCAAATCAAATTAAATAATTTTATTGGAATTAAAGAGCAAGTCACAACGCAATTCAGAATTGACCCCAACCCTGCTATTCATACCCTGGTATGATCCATCATACATATGGTCTTTTATACAGCAGTCTTCTATGCAGCAATAGAAATTGTTGGATGTCTGCTGTCATACTGTACTGAAGATTGTGTTGACCACTGTTCTTGAATGCAGTCAATGAGTTATTTCATAATCCGTATCTCATTCTTAGAGAGGGGATCGATGACTCAACATGGTTGTTCAATGTCCATCAATCACCACTCACCCACTCACAATCTCTGTATGCTGGTCTTCATCATCCTTCGTAGACCATCCTCATTTTCTGTCAACTGAATCAGAGAACCCACAGCCAAGGTCTTTGGAGTTGAGTCATTATTGTGTTTGTCTCAGGGAATGGTTGCTGCCTGTTTGTACTATTTTTCTAATAGGAAGCCTTCCTGGGAGGTCTATGTTGCCACCTGGTGGGCATTGGTGGATTATATTTTACTTTGTACATTCATTTAACTAATTACTTCTCTTTTCCTTTTCGTTACCTCAGTTTTCAAATGACCTTTTGACATGCGCTCTTCACACCTGATGAATGATAAAGACATATGTTGACCCACAACATAATCTGATGTTCTATCTGTCTGTATCGGTCTGGAACACTCCCACACGTCCTACTTAGCTATGAGTAATGGACCTCTGTCCTCCAGTACAGTAAATGGGTGCCAGAAATCAGATATAAGCCACAGCACATCTAATGCATTAGCATCTGTTTACACAGTGTTATGTATTAGATATCCTTTATCAGCACACACAGCTAATGAAGTTACTTCGGGATAGGATGACATGTACAGTACAGTGTATCAGTAAACAACATACTATTAGCTATATTATTAACCAGTCCCTCCAGGATTTTTTTTTTTTTTTTTGTGATTTCTGCGGCCAAGAATTCTTGATTTTGCGTCATTTGTTCTGAAATTCTGCGAAACATTTTGCAATGGTTTTTTTTCACGTTAATTTCATATAAAGCAGTAAAAGTAATGTGCTCCGTTTTAGAACGATTTTAAGCAGAATACATCTCTCACTCTCTCTCTTTGAGTATTAAATGAAACAGGAAATTGTGGAATGTTCTCGGTGACAGTTTGACTTTCTACCAAAGATGATGGATTAATGAAGATAGTGCAGTCAGGCCATTTACCATTTAATTATTTTTTTGAGTTTGAGTAAAACGCCACTCACCTTGATTCTTTCAGCCCTTGAAATTGTTTCACACGGTCTTCTGTCATCATCTTCACACGTGAATACACTGACAGACCAGGGGGAAATAACTTTGTTGACATGTGGTTGGATTAGGCCATTTTCCACGGTAAAAATGCAGTAATTCGTCAAAATTACGAACCCGCTTTTGATTACTTACTGTTACTTACTGTTCAAGAAATAGAGTTAAGAAAATATTTACTAAATGACCTAAAGTTAAAAAAAAATGTTTTTCAAGTAACGATAAAATAACAATAACGAGGCTAAATACAGGGGTTACCGGTACTGAGTCAATGTGAGGGGGTACAGGTTAGTCGAGGTAATTTGTACATGTAGGTAGGGGTAAAGTGACTATGGGAGTACAGGAGGGGACTGAGAACGCTCCCTTGTGGGGCCCATGTGTTGAGGATCAGTGTGGATGAGATAATGTTGCCTACCTTCACCCCCTGGGAGCGACCCGTCAGGAAGTCCAGGACCCAGCTATTTAGGGAGGAGTTCAGTCCCAGAGCCCTGAGCTTTGTGGTGAGCTTAGAGGACACTATGATATTGAATTCAGAGCTGTTGTCGATGAACAGCATTGACTACATATACAGCGCCCTCCGTAATTAGTGGGACAGTGAAGCATTTTTTGATATTTTGGCTCTATACTCCAAAAGTTTGGATTTGAAATTAAACACTGACTATGAGGTTAAAGTGCAGACTCTCAGCTTTCATTTTGGGGTATTTTCATCCATATTGGGTGAACTGTTTAGAAATTACAACACTTTTCGTGGATAGTCCCCCCATTTTAGGGCACCAAAAGTATTGTGACAAATTCACTTATGTGTATTCAAGTAATAAAACGTTAAGTATTTCGTTCCATATTCATAGCACACAATGACTATATCAAGCTTGCGACTCTACACATTTGTTGGATGCATTTGCTGTTTGTTTTGGTTGTGTTTCAGATTATTTTGTGCCCAATAGAAATAAATGGTAAATAATGTATTGTGTCATTTTGGAGTCACTTTTATTGTAAATAAGAATATTATATGTTTTTAACACTTCCACATGAATGTGGATGCTACCATAATTACGTATAATCCACGAGTCATTCTGGGTTATATGTGATCATGGTAGCATCCACATTCATGTAGAAGTGTTTAGAAACATATTATTTACAATAAAAGTGAAGCCAAAATGATACATTATTTACCATTCATTTCTATTGGAAGGCACATTTCAGTTGAAGGCATTCAGTTGTACAATTGACTAGGTAACACCCTTTCCTTTATGGATGAAAATAGCCTCAAATGAAAGCTGACAGTCTGCTTCTCATAGTCATTGTTTAATTTCAAATCAAACTTTTGAAGTATAGAGTCAAAAGAAGAGAAAATGCTTCACTGTCCCAATAATTACAGAGGGCAGATTGTCTTTAATGATAAATGGACATTGTTTGTGATACAGTAGTTAATTGTTTATGGGCGTGTATGCTGTTACAGAGGAAATACTGCAGACCCACATAGCCCATTGGTGGTCTCCAGACGGTCTCAGACTGGCCTATGCCACCATCAATGACACCCTGGTGCGCAAGATGGAGGTACCCATCTTCACTGGCGCCCTGTATCCAACAGGGCTGGAGTATCACTACCCTAAGGTACAGTAGGTCCTAGATACAGTCTCTTCAATATTCTCGGTGCTTTCTGCTCTACACCGCCTTGACTTTTCTGGGTTAGGGGTATTGAATGAGTACGTAGTGTTGTTGTGCAGAACATCCAGAAAAGGGATAAACTCTTATAGAGTTGTATGGATCTGACAGTCGACTTCACGCAGACAGAAATTGTCAATATAGATACTGTATAACCCACAGAATGATATGATCTCTGCATAAACTGTCTCTGCCCCTGCAGGCCGGGGAGGACAACCCTGTAGTACACCTGTCTGTGGTGAGTCTGAACGGACCCCTTCACACGGTGGAGATGAAGAAGCCAGACGACCCCAGGATAGGGTGAGGGTCTCACTGACTGACTGACACTGTGACACAAGGTTAAAGGTCATATTTACTACCCCGTAGGGGATAGCAGAGATGCAAACTTGTCACCGTTCAGGTAATCCTGCAGAAAACAGTTGTAAGTATGTTGTAACACATTCCATTCTTTCTTTTAGAAGAGAATATTACATCACAATGGTAAAGTGGGCCACCAGCACCAAGGTGGCAGTCAACTGGCTGAACAGAGCTCAGAACAACTCCATACTGACACTGTGTGACGCCACCACAGGAGTCTGCACCAAGGTGAAACATGCGCATGCACACACACACACAGACACACACCGCCACCCTCTCTTACATTAGCCCTACTTCTTTCTTGCCTCCTATGTCACAATCCAAGTTGTCCTTACTTTCTGTCCTCACCATTCAAATAAAATACTGTAGTATGTAACTTGAGAAAAAGCACTGTGGACATGCATGCAGTATTCATTTTGTAACCGCCATGTTATTGTTCCAGAAACATGAGGATGAAAGTGAGGGCTGGCTACACAGACAGGTAAGTGATAAGAATACTAAAAGCATAACATGTATCACAACACACATAAAAAAAATGGATCCAGTGAAATACATATATTACAGGAGGAAGGGGTAGGAAGGACAGAAGTGCAGTTTAACAGTTTAGCTGTCTCAATATACTCACTCACTCACACCCACCTACTTCTTTCTCTTCCTGTTGCAGAACGAAGAGCCACTCTTCTCCCATGACGGATACAAGTTCTTCTTCACCAGAGCTATTCCTCAGGGTGGAAGGGGAAAGTTCTTCCATATCTCCATGTCCACCTCCCAGGTAAAACACCTCAGTTTGTTCTCTTCTCTTAAACTGTAGCCGGATTATAGAGCAGCGCACTGGACAGCCCACAATGCACCTTTTAAAAGCATTTCCACCGACGTCTGCGGAGAACGCACTCATGGTAAACGCAGCGCAAGTCAAGTTCAATGCGCTGCCCGATAATGTACCTTGGATTGAATCCTGGCCTCTGTATGCCCAGCCTGGTCTGTATGAGCTGTATGAGCTGTTATATATAACCAACTCTTCTATCCAGAGTTGTAGTTGTCATGCAATGTGATGTATTGTTCCATTCCAGCCAAACACCAGCACAGACACTCTGCAGTCCCTGACATCAGGAGACTGGGACGTCACTCAGATACTGGCCTACAGCCAAGACAGGCAGCTCATGTAAGCCTCTCCGACCCATACATTACAGCAACATGACCAAATAGTACCATTATGATTTCCAAATGAACATATCATTTCCTATTGCTTATAGTTGATCAAATGTTACCATGGGTATTTGACTTACCTTGTCTTGTTCAGGTAATGGTCATTAAACTCCAAACTGATCTTCATGGCAATGTTTTACAGATACTTTTTAAGCACAGAGGATGATCCAAAACGACGACACCTCTACAGGTATAATTACATTTTGGGATTTAGCTCTCTAACGGTTATTCTGTGCGAGATCACTATTTAGTTGTCTTTAAAAAAAAATCTAATAGCGTATAATGCTAATAGCTTGGTTTACTGTATCTATCCTATGTCAGTGCGGACACCAATGGCCCATTTAATCGCTGCTGTCTGTCGTGTGAGTTCAAGTGTGGCTATGTGGACGGCTCCTTCAGCCACAACATGCAGTACTTCCTGCTCAACTGTAAAGGTGAGTGCTCCTGACCTTGAATCCTGAACACTAAGCAGCATATGTTGCACTTAACTGAATCAGTATATTTTTGTGATATACAAATACATTGAAGTCTTTCACTATGCTGACAGGGTTTTAGTGGGTGTTTAGTGTCAAATGTAGATTTAAAAATCTACATTGACACTAAACATGCTCAGTCAAAATATTAAATTGAATTAGTCAATGCTGTGGCAAAAGGTTGTATTGACTGTGACAGCAGTCGGCACTAACCAGTGTTTCTATTTGCCAGTCAGACAACTCAAGCCCCTTGCCAAATGTGAATCGCCAGCCTGCATCCTAAAGTGTTCCTGCTGTGTATCAAACTACAGTAGTTGGCATAGAGCCCAATTTCCTGCCCTGCTTCCTGTGTGTCAGACAGGGTCTATCTATAGAATGAGAGTAGGGCCCATGGCCCATGGCCATCATCCTTATTTCTCCTACCAGTGCGGTTGTCATGACAGCTAATTTGTTTAGAGGGCCCGCTCCAGAGAGGAAAAAGAGCAACCAATTTTTCATTAATTAGCTCTTGTGAGAGGAGACCAGCCCTGGTCTGACTGTCTGGAGTAATAATAACAGCCGGGTATTCATTCAGCTGCTCCCCAAGGTGCTACAGACAGACAGTGGCTTCTCAGTAATGACACATGGCTGGCTGAGAGGTGTTATTTCTAGACGTGCATTACTAAAGATGGTAAGAGAAACAGAGTGCTCATTCCACCAATTCGGTGCCTTTTGAGAAATGTAGATTCTGTTATAAAGAGCACATGTTCAACTTCATAAAAACAAGTTTTCCCATCTCAACAGGTAAAAGAAAAATTACAATAGTAAGTGCCTAAGTGCAAAATAAAGTATCCGGGTTGACTGTATCAGGGTTGACGATTTCATCTTAAATAAGCCATAAATCCCCTTGTGACAGGCGGATTGGAAGCTTGTTATGTGCAACAGGGAGTGGCAATTAAAGCTTCATAAAAAAATGAATTGTTCAAACATTTGTAGCCTGTCTATCTGTGCTCAACCCGCTCAGTTTTCCGCCACAAAACACCAGAAAATGGCCAAAAAGAGTAGAACCAGTTAACCGGCTTTTACACTATGATTTGACTATTAGATGTTTAATGTTTCTTTTAAAAAACATATTTAAACGAGAGTTCAGTTCATGGAACAGGGTTGACCTTAAAATGAGGAACATAATTAAAATAATCACTAATCACATTAAATAAATATGAATCTTCAGAAATTACTTTAAATGACAATGATGGTGACATCTTGGAGAAATATTGAGGTTAAGTGGGATAAAGTCTTCTTAGAAGTAACAGAGGGTACACAGGGGCTGCATTTTGGCAGTTTAGCAAGTTTAATCATATTAAAAAATTCTGATTTAAAAAAAAATCTCCATGGGGTCTTTATTAAAGGACATTTAATTTAACAGGCTTTTAAATACAATATTCTGGCACAATTTCTTCTTAAAATAGCAAATGGACACAAAAGGTACCTTCGTGGAATAAACCAGAGGCATTTTTGAATGAGCTCTGATTTGAAGTGAAATGCTACAGAAAAAAAGGGTTTGAGTGTTTTGTTTGCTTCTCCATTTGAGGCCATTCATCTGAACCTTAAAATGCTTCATCCTATAATAACTGACAACCTCCACCCCTTTCTCTCTTTCCCTCTCCACATGTATCCCTATCCAGGCCCTGATGTACCCAGTGTTGCCATCTACAGTACCAAAGACAAACAGAGTGAGTGTCATGAGGCCTGACCCTGGCCTGTACCATAAAGAGCACTGAAGCTGAGCGGCCTTTTATTCAGCCTAGTGTCTTTTATATCACACATCATTCAATGGGAAATGTGTTAGATGCTTCATGAAGCTGCCATTCAGACAGTACTGTAAGTGAACAATAAGACTGTTTCTTCCATGTCACTACAGAGGTCCTGGACCTGGAGACTAACGAGGGAGTGAATAACACGTACCACAGCATGCAGATGCCCAAAGTGGAGTACGAGACCATCACCATAGACGATTACAGTAGGTATCCCTCCATGGTGCACCTGTTCATAGGAAACTACCAGCCAATGCCTGCTTCAGCTTCAGATGACATTATATGGGTTATTGTCTTCATAAATGCTGTTACAATGGCATTGGTTATGATTTGATACGATAATGTAATATTAAATCACTTCTGGGTAACAGTTGTGATTGTTTTAAATTAAAATGGTCAAAAACAAACAAAATTAAGGAACAGGAACAGATTTGGAGAGCCCATGGCATACAGGGTTTGGGCAGAATATCACCTGTCGCGCAACCTCATAGTGTGGAAATATATACACTACCAGTCAAAAGTTTAGACACACCTACTCATTCAAGGGTTTTTCTTAATTTTTTTTACTATTTTCTACATTGTAGATTAATAGTGTAGACATCAAAACTATGAAATAACACACATGGACTCATGTAGTAACCAAAGTATTAAACAAATCAAAATATATATTATATTTTAGATTCTTCAAAGTAGCCACCTTTTGCCTTGATGACAGCTTTGCACACTCTTAGCATTCTCTCAACCAGCTTCATGAGGTAGTCATCTGGAATGCTTTTCCCAACAGTCTTGAAGGAGTTCCCGCATATGCTGAGCACTTGTTGGCTGCTTTTCCTTCACTCTGTGGTCCAACTGATCCCAAACCATCTCAATTGGTTTGAGGTCGGGTGATTGTGGAGGCCAGGTCATCTGATGCAGCACTCCATCACTCTCCTTCTTGGTCAAATATTCCTTACACAGCCTGGAGGTGTGTTGAGTCATTGTCCTGTTGAAAAACAAATGATAGTCCCACTAAGCCCAAACCAGATGGGATTGCGTATCGCTGCAGAATGCTGTGGTAGCCATGCTGAATTCTAAATAAATCACTGACAGTGTCACCAGCAAAGCACTCCCACACCATCATACCTCCTTCTCCATGCTTCACGGTGGGAACCACACATGCGGAGATCATCCGTTCACCTACTCTGCTTCTCACAAAGACACGGCGGTTGGAACCAAAAATCTCAAATTTGGACTCATCAGATCAAAGGACAGATTTCCACCTGTCTAAATGTTCATTGCTCATGTTTCTTGGCCCAAGAAATTCTCTTCTCTTATTGGTGTCCTTTAGTAGTGGTTTCTTTGCAGCAATTCGACTATGAAGGCCTGACTCACACATTCTCCTCTGAACAGTTGATGTTGAGATGTGTCTATTACTTATTTATTTGGGCTGCAATCTGAGGTGCAGTTAATTGCCGATTTCTGAGGTTGGTAACTCTAATGAACTTATCCTCTGCAGCAGAGGTAACTCTGGGCAAGCAGTACTGGAGCACCAAGTCTAGGTCCAAAAGGCTTTTTAACAGCTTCTACCCCCAAGCCATAAGACTCCTGAACAGCTAATTAAATGGCTCCCGGGCTATTTGCATTGTCCCCACCCCACCCCCCATTTTTACGCTGCTGCTACTCTGCATAGTCATTTTATCTCTACCTATGTACATATTACCTCAATTAGATTGACTAACCGGTACCCTCGCACATTGACTCTGTAGAGGTGCACCCTGTATATAGCCTCGCTACTGTTATTTTATTGTTGCTCCTTAATTATTTGTTATTTTTCATATTTATTTATTTTATTTTTTACTTCAGTTTATTTTAGTAAATACTTTAACACTTTTTTTCTTTTCTTAAAACTGTATTGTTGGTTAAGGGGTTGCAAGTAAGCATTGCACTGTAAGGTCTACTACACCTGTTGTATTCGGCACATGTGACAAAAAATATTTGTTCTTGAAATTGTCCATATTGACTTACCTTCATGTCTTAAAGTAATGATGGACTGTCGATGGACTTCTAGTTGCTTATTTGAGCTGTTCTTGCCCTAATATGGACTTGGTCTTTTACCAAATAGGGCTATCTTCTGTATACCACCCATACCTTGTCACAACACAACTGATTGGCTCAAATGCATTAAGAAGGAAATCAATTACACAAATTAACTTTTGACAGGGCACCATTGTTAATTGAAATGCATTCCAGGTGACTACCTCATGAAGCTGGTTGAAAGAATGCCAAGAGTGTGCAAAGCTGTCGTCAAGGCAAATGGTGGCTACTTTGAAGAATCTCAAATATAATATGTGACCGACCGGCTCAAATCGCTCTTATGTAGCAAAATTAGAAATTGTGTTTTTTACATTGGATAAAAGTAAAGACTCAGAGCTACAAAATGGTATATCATACACTACATTTTTGAGGAACAATGGGAAAGTAATAAACTCACTTTTGAGAAAATGGCCTTTGAATGATTTGGTACCTAGTGAAGAGCTTTTCTTTGTCTACACCCATTTAGCATCGTTCACACCCTCTTAAGTTTATCCCCACCCATCTCGTTTTGCTCTTGGAGCATTCAGAGCGCACACTTGACGCTCTGGCCGATTATTTGTTTACCTCTGGATAACATGAATACAGCCTGCTGACGTTTACTGACACCGGCCATATTCAACGGGTGTTGTGCGTTCGTAAATTCATCAGTTATTCTGCGCTCTGGCATACTCAGACTGAATTTACGAATGCACCCGAAATGGTTACTTGCATAGTGGAGTCTGTTGTTAAGACATGTAGCTAGCTAGCTAGGTAGGTAAACCATGAACCTAGCTAGGTAAACAATGAGTAAGATCATACACATCACGTAACGTTTGCTAGCGAGCCAGCCAGCTAACGTTAGCTAGTTAAACAACAATGAACATAGTGCCAAATCCTGTCGTTACTACCCTGCATGAATTTGCTGGGACCTAACCAACCAGGTTCAATGTTAGCAAGCTAACATTAGGCTCTAACTAGCTAAGCAAATGGTTCTGATACAAATAATAACATCATACACGTAACGTTAGCTAGCGAGCCAGCCAGCCAGCTAACCTCAGCTAGCTAGCTAACAGTATACATTAGCTTGAAACAAAACCTCTTTCTGTCAAAATTAGAAACGTGTAATATTTGAAAATTTTGCTAGCTAGACTTTCTTACATCATCATGCATGATGGATACGTCTCCATGTCACGGATGCCATGCCATGGTTGCTCTTAGTTTTAAGGAGACAGGTGTTTTCTCCATCTCTTTAGCTATCAACACTTATGCAGCTCCACTACACAATACTGTAATGACCTGACTAGATCATAAAAGAACAACTGTCCAGACAGAGGATTGAGTTTACGAATGGACGGTTTATTAAACCAACTTTACACAGGCTACTGTTTGGCCGTAGCCCACGCCAAATAAGTGAAAGATAACACACAAGCCAATCGTGACCTTCTCTTGTGGAGCCCAGACATAAGAGAAAGAACAAAGGCAAAACCTGGTCTTAACTTCCAATGCTCCATCCCCCTGCCCAACCCCCCTCCACGCCACTCCGCCAACCACCAGGATGCCCGGCATCAGAACATTCCAGGCATTCCCGTGATTGGCAGATAGCAGGTTGACTGACATGTCGGACCCCGCGAACACAACCACCTACTAGCCTAACACATAACACACAGCTGTCTGTGCGGGTCGCTACACAGCCCCCCCACCACAAAGTCCCTCGTCCCCGAGGGAACAAACAAAGTCTCTGAAGCGACCCGGAGGTCTCCTTTGCCTGCGTGGCCGTGATGGTCGCAGAGTGCCCCTCTGGGAACCAGGGGATGAAGGCAGGGATATGGGGGACAAGGAAGCGGGAACGGGTAATACAGTCCGTGGCTCTGGGGAACCACGCGGTGACACAGGGGGGGAGACAGGGGGAGTGGGCTGTCTGGAGCCTTGTCTGCGGCACCTGGGGGTGGGTGCCTGGAGAATGGCATTGCCAGAGAGGGGAATTGTGGGGGTTCCTGGGGTTTGGGGAGAAGAGGCCCCTCTGTATGGGGCTAACCTGTCCCGGTGCAGTGCCACCTTTCTCCCCCTGGGAGGAAGCTGCACCCGGTAAACAACCTCCCCTACCCTCTCCAGGACACTGCAGGGTCCCACCCAGTGACTGTCCAACTTGGGGCATCTGCCTTTTTTCCTTAGCGGGCTGTAGACCCAGACCAGCTCCCCAGCCACAAAGTGCCTTCCCCGGGTGTGCACGTCATAGTTCCTCTTCTGCCTCACACCTGCATTCACCAGCTGCTCTCTGGCGAAGGTGTGGGCTGTCTCCAGGCGGTCCTGGAGTCTCCGGGCATACTCCGGCCCCGGGGGAACATGAGGGCTATCCAGGGGCCGACCAAACGCCATCTCCGCAGGGGTGCGGATCTCTCTCCCCAGCATGAGGAGGGCAGGCGTGCAGGAGGTGGAGTCTTGGACAGCGGAGCGGCATGCCATGAGGACCATAGGCAGGTGCTTGTCCCAGTCACGCTGGTGTTTGGAAGAGACGATGGCCAGCTGCTGTCCAAGCGTTTTATTGAAGCGCTCTACAAGGCCATCACTTTGAGGATGGAGAGGAGTAGTGCGGGTCTTGTGCATACCCAGCCTCTCACACATGGTGGCGAACACACGGGACTCAAAGTTTCTGCCCTGGTCGCTGTGGATGGACTCTGCAGCTCCAAACCTGCTGAACATCCCCGCTGTCAGGGCGTCGACGATGGTCTCTGCCTCCTGGTCAGGCAGAGCATAGGCCTCGGGCCATTTTGTGAAATAGTCCATGGCCGTGAGCACCCAGCGGTTTCCACTGTCTGTGGTGGGGAACGGCCCAACTACATCCACCCCCACCCTCTCCATGGGAGCCCCCACTGGGAACTGTTGGAGCTGAGCATGAGAGCGGCCCGGGGGGCCCTTTCTCGCTGTGCAGTTGTCACAGCGGCGACAAAAGTCCTCCACATCCCTCTTGTGCTGCCCCCAGTAGAAGCCCTGACGGAGACGGCGCAGTGTTTTTGTGACCCCAAAGTGTCCAGTCCCCACCCCGCCATGAGTACTCTGGAGCACAGCCTCCCGCAATGCTTTTGGGACCACCACCTGCCACCTCTCCTCTCCCGTAGCTGACTCCTTCCATGCCCGCTGTAGCACGCCATCAGCCAGCCGCAGTCTCTCAAACTTTGACCACAACCCTTTGGTCGCGAGTGAGAGCGCTGTCACCTCTTCCCATGGTGGCCTCACCTGCGCCTCTACCCACTGTAGCACTGGCTGTAGGTCTGTGTCCCGTCCCTGCTGCTGCCGCCATTCAGCCACGTCGACAGTCTGCAGCTCACAGCAGACAGGCCCGCTCGCCCGACATACTGTGGCACAGACCCCCTCTGCACACAGCTCTCTCTCCCGTCCCTCTCTCCGTTCGCAGTGGCGGCAGCCGTCTGCAGTACAGGGCCGACGGGACATGGCGTCGGCGTTGGAGTGGCGTGCCCCTGCCCTGTGCACCACTGTGAAGTCATACGGCTGAAGCTCCTCCAACCAGCGTGCCACCTGCCCCTCTGGCTCTCTGAAAGACATGAGCCACTGGAGAGCAGAGTGGTCAGTCCTTACAGTAAAGGGCAGACCACCAAGGTAGTACTTGAAGTGTTTGACGGAAGCCACAACAGCCAAGAGCTCCCGCCGGGTGACACAGTAGCGGCGCTCATGTTTGTCAAATGTTTTGCTGAAGTACGCCACCACTCTCTCCCCCGCTGGCCCCACCTGGGCCAGCACCCCACCCATGCCCACATTGCTTGCGTCTGTGTCCAGGATAAAGGGCAAGGTGAGGTCAGGGGGGGCGAGCACGGGGGCCTCGATCAGTGCACGTTTGAGGGTGTTGAACGCCTCCTCACACTCCACTGTCCAAGTGAAAGCTTTGTCCTTCGGCAGCAGGCGGTTCAGTGGAGCAGCAACGCTTGAGAAGCCCCGTACAAACCTCCTGTAGTACGAGGCCAGGCCAAGGAAGCTCTTCAGCTGACGCTGGTCGGTGGGGGTGGGCCAGTCTCTGACAGCCCCTACCTTGTCCTCCATGGTGCTGATCCCCTCCTTCCCCACTCGGTGGCCCAAGAAGGACACCTCTCTCCTCATGAAGTGGCACTTCTCGGGGTGGAGCTTCAGACCTGCGGCAGCCACCCTCTCCAGCACACGCCGTAGCGCCCCCAGGGCTGACTGGAAGGAGCTGCCATGGGCCAGGATGTCATCGAGGTATACCAGACACTGCTGTCTGGGGATGCCATCCAGCACCCTGTCCATCAAACGCTCAAAAGTAGCTGGAGCGTTGCACAGGCCAAAGCACAGGACCTTGAACTGCCAGTGTCCTCTGTTAGTGGAGAATGCAGTTTTGGCTCTGGCCTCTGGGGAGAGGGGCACCTGCCAGTAGCCACTGCGGAGGTCTAGTGAGGAGAACCAGGAGGACCCCCTAACCAGGTCCAGCGACTCATCGATACGTGGTATGGGGTATGAGTCCTTCCTGGTTACCTCATTCAGCCGCCTGTAGTCCGCACAGAACCTCAGCTTGCCCCCCTTCTTCGGAACCATGACGACTGGCGCCGCCCAGGGGCTGTCTGAGGGCTCAATGAAGTCTGCCCGCTGCATCTCCAACACAGCCTTGTCTGCCGCCTCCTGGCGTGCCAGCGGGATACGGCGGGGACGCATCTTGATGGGTCGAGCATCACCTGTGTCGATCTCATGCTGCACCAGATGAGTCTGACCCACCTCTTCCTCACTCAGCGCAAAGCTGTCTCTGAATTCAAACAGCAACTGCCACAACCGTTCCTGCTGCTCGGGGTCAAGACCAACACAGTTCCTCCCCCATATCTCCCTCACTGCAGACAGTGTCCTCTCCTCTCCCATCTGGGGTAGCTGGGCTGGGGGGGCGCGGCCTGGGCTCACAGAGGGCTGTGTCATGGAGGTAGCTGGGGGAATGTAACACACCGCAGTAGGTGACAGGGGGGCTGGGGAAAAGTCACACACAGCTGTGGGGGAGGGGGGGCAGCCATGAGTCTCTGCTGCTTTAACTGTTGGAGTAAAGGGTTTGTTGGGTTGAGTGAATGTGACATTAGGGGGGGCCATGGTGACTTCCGGCCCTCCCTGGAAGCTCAGTGTGCCCCTATTTAGGTCTAACTGGCAGCCTGTGCTCCTAAGAAAGTCCAACCCCAGGATACAAGGGTCCTGCACAGCCGCCACCCACACAGGATGACGCACAGTCCTGCCCCCTACTGTCAGAGTCATTATTCCCTTCCCTTTCATGGGTGCCAGCTCACCTGTGACTGTGCGGAGCTGCACAGTTGTAGGCTCACACTGAGTCCAACCTGGCACAATATCTGGCCTCACCAGGGTTACTGTGGACCCAGTGTCCACCAGGGCGGAGCAGGGCACACCCTCCACAGTGACAGGGACATGACAAAAGTCCCCAACACAGGTCCGGCCCACCACAACAACAGGCTCCATTCGCTTGCTCTCGTCTGCTTCTGGGGGAAGTGGAGCCTTGCTTCCCCGTTTGTGCCGGTGGGCTCCCCCTGAAGATGATGGTGGTTGGGATAGAAAGCCAGGGGTCCGCACTACCCGGTCTATGCGGACCCCGAGCCGTTTCCCTGAGCTCTGGGGGACATGGGGCAATTTCGGCGCAGATGGCCTGGCTGGCCACAACCCCAGCAGACCCTGGGACCAGGGTGTGTGTTTTGTGCCGCCTGTAGCGACACAGCACGAATGAGTTCTGTCATTTCAGCCACCCATGCAGGCTTTTCCGGCTCCGGGCTGCTCTGCCCCCCAGCTCGCACAGAGGGTGTGTCTCCCTGCACCCCCACCAAAGCCCCAGCTGAAGTCCCAGCCCACACCAGCTCCCTCTCCAAAGCCATCTCCAAGGCTATCTGCAATGACTCAGGATGAGCCAGCTGGGTCTGTATGCGCAGCTCCGTAGGAGAGAGCGCCTGTATGAACTGGTCCCGTGCTAGCTCGCTCTGCACGGAGGGGGGCATGTGAGCATATGCCCGCCGAGAGAGGCTCTCAATGTCATTAGCTAACACCCGTAGAGGCTCTCCTGGCTGCCTGCGTCTATTACTCAGTTCGGAGCGCAGTAGCCCGGGCTGTACACACTGTCCATAGCGCCTCCTCAGTGCTCCCACTAAAGCGCCATAATCATGTCTGTCCTCGGGGCTAATCAATATCAAACAGGACAGAGCTTCATCCGTGAGGCATAAAGCCAACTGCAGTGCCCTTTCTTCATCCGACCACCCCCTAAAATGAGCTAACAGTTCAAACTGAGCATGAAAAGCTTCCCAATCCGCCTTACCGGAATACTTCGGGGTCTTAACAGATACGGACGCAGCCGGGAACTGGGCGCCGCCATGTTTGTTTACATCCTGAGCCCCAGATTCCTCGTCCCGCCGCGTCGACGTCACCACTTCGGCCCGCCCACCAGAATCCGCGCGAAACACAGTCGACGAGGCGCTCATGCCCGCTTCAGCCGCCATCACTCTAGCGTCCTCCCTCAAGCGGCCTCTGCGCTCCGACGCCCTGGCGATCTCCTCAGCCAGAACCTCTGACGTCCATTCACACGTATCTCTTTGGCCATAATCTTTCCCTACCTCCACCTTCACTTTCGGATTCCCTCGAAGCATTTTCAACCCCCGTTCTCACCTACGGTAGCTAGCCACAGAAGTCAGCTAGCTAGCTGGCTAACTTTTATCCACGTTTTTACTTCTGACACCAATGTAATGACCTGACTAGATCATAAAAGAACAACTGTCCAGACAGAGGATTGAGTTTACGAATGGACGGTTTATTAAACCAACTTTACACAGGCTACTGTTTGGCCGTAGCCCACGCCAAATAAGTGAAAGATAACACACAAGCCAATCGTGACCTTCTCTTGTGGAGCCCAGACGTAAGAGAAAGAACAAAGGCAAAACCTGGTCTTAACTTCCAATGCTCCATCCCCCTGCCCAACCCCCCTCCACGCCACTCCGCCAACCACCAGGATGCCCGGCATCAGAACATTCCAGGCATTCCCGTGATTGGCAGATAGCAGGTTGACTGACATGTCGGACCCCGCGAACACAACCACCTACTAGCCTAACACATAACACACAGCTGTCTGTGCGGGTCGCTACAATACATTTTTAAAAAGCCGCGTTCGACAGGATTACCAACACAGACTGACCAGCTCAAATAGACAGAAGCCTTCTATATGGCAGACCAATCTGAACTATTCTCTCGGCATGTCCAGCCCACTCATCTCCTGTGAAGTAGTGACCCGCGACATACGCCTAGTTTCCTGAAATTAGTCACATATACAGTGGGGAGAACAAGTATTTGATACACTGCCGATTTTGCAGGTTTTCCTACTTACAAAGCATGTAGAGGTCTGTCATTTTTATCATAGGTACACTTCAACTGTGAGAGACGGAATCTAAAACAAAAATCCAGAAAATCACATTGTATGATTTTTAAGTAATTAATTTGCATTTTATTGCATGACATAAGTATTTGATCACCTACCAACCAGTAAGAATTCCGTCTCTCACAGACCTGTTAGTTTTTCTTTAAGAAGCCCTCCTGTTCTCCACTCATTACCTGTATTAACTGCACCTGTTTGAACTCGTTACCTGTATAAAAGACACCTGTCCACACACTCAATCAAACAGATTCCAACCTCTCCACAATGGCCAAGACCAGAGAGCTGTGTAAGGACATCAGGGATAAAATTGTAGACCTGCACAAGGCTGGGATGGGCTACAGGACAATAGGCAAGCAGCTTGGTGAGAAGGAAACAACTGTTGGCGCAATTATTAGAAAATGGAAGAAGTTCAAGATGACGGTCAATCACCCTCGGTCTGGGGCTCCATGCAAGATTTCACCTCGTGGGGCATCAATGATCATGAGGAAGGTGAGGGATCAGCCCAGAACTACACGGCAGGACCTGGTCAATGACCTGAAGAGAGCTGGGACCACAGTCTCAAAGAAAACCATTAGTAACACACTACGCCGTCATGGATTAAAATCCTGCAGCGCACGCAAGGTCCCCCTGCTTAAGCCAGTGCATGTCCAGGCCCGTCTGAAGTTTGCCAATGACCATCTGGATGATCCAGAGGAGGAATGGGAGAAGGTCATGTGGTCTGATGAGACAAAAATATAGCTTTTTGGTCTAACTCCACTCGCCGTGTTTGGAGGAAGAAGAAGTATGAGTACAACCCCAAGAACACCATCCCAACCGTGAAGCATGGAGGTGGAAACATCATTCTTTGGGGATGCTTTTCTGCAAAGGGGACAGGACGACTGCACCGTATTGAGGGGAGGATGGATGGGGCCATGTATCGCGAGATCTTGGCCAACAACCTCCTTCCCTCAGTAAGAGCATTGAAGATGGGTCGTGGCTGGGTCTTCCAGCATGACAACGACACGAAGCACACAGCCATGGCAACTAAGGAGTGGCTCCGTAAGAAGCATCTCAAGGTCCTGGAGTGGCCTAGCCAGTCTCCAGACCTGAACCCAATAGAAAATCTTTGGAGGGAGCTGAAAGTCCGTATTGCCCAGCGACAGCCCCGAAACCTGAAGGATCTGGAGAAGATCTGTAGGGAGGAGTGGGCCAAAATCCCTGCTGCAGTGTGTGCAAACCTAGTCAAGAACTACAGGAAACGTATGATCTCTGTAATTGCAAACAAAGGTTTCTGTACCAAATATTAAGTTCTGCTTTTCTGATGTATCAAATACTTATGTCATGCAATAAAATGCAAATTAATTACTTAAAAATCATACAATGTGATTTTCTGGATTTTTGTTTTAGATTCCGTCTCTCATAGTTGAAGTGTACCTATGATAAAAATTACAGACCTCTACATGCTTTGTAAGTAGGAAAACCTGCAAAATCGGCAGTGTATCAAATACTTGTTCTCCCCACTGTATATTTTGATATGTTTAACAGTTTTTTGGTTACTACATGATTCCATATGTGTTCATCCATAGTTGTGATGTCTTCACTACTATTCAACAATGTAGAAAATAGTAAAAACAAAGAAAAACCCTTGAATGAGTAGGTGTGTCCAAAATTTTGACTGGTACTGTATAAAACACAGGATAATCACATTTTTGACTGCACTGGGACTTTAAGAAGAACAACATGCACAAATCATTCACTAAAAACCCTAAACCTCTACTAAATCTTGTAATAAATCATGTGGAAATTGAGCAAGTTGAGGTGACTAAACTGCTTGGAGTTACCCTGGATTGTAAACTGTCATGGTCAAAACATATTGATACAACAGTAGCTAAGACGGGGAGAAGACTGTACATGATAAGGCGCTGCTCTACCTTCTTGACAGCACTATCAACAAGGCAGGTCCTACAGGCTCTAGTTTTGTCGCACCTGGACTACTGTTCAGTCGTGTGGTCAGGTGCCACAAAAAAGGACTTTGGAAAATTGCAATTGGTTCAGAACAGGGCAGCACGGCTGGCCCTTGGATGTACACAGGGAGCTAATATTAATAATATGCATGTCAATCTCTCCTGGCTAAAAGTGGAGGAGAGATTGACATGTTGAATGAACCGAGGTGTCTGTTTGAACTACTGGCACACAGCTCGAACACCGATGCATACCCCACAAGGCATGCCACCAGAGGTCTCTTCACAGTCCCCAAGCCCAGAACAGACTATGGAAGGCGCACAGTACTACATAGAGCCATGGTTACATGGAACTCTATTCCATATCAAGTAACTCATGCAAGCAGTAAAATTATATTTAAAAAACAGATAAAAAAAAAACCTATGGAACAGCGGGGACTGTGAATCAACACAAACATAGGCACAGACACATGCACACACACACACGATAACATACGTACACATGGATTTTGTACTGTATATACAGTATGTGGTTGTGGTGGAGTAGGGGCCTGAGGGCACACAGTCTGTGAATGTATTGTAATGTTTTTTAAATTGTATAACTGCCTTCATTTTGCTGGACCCCAGGAAGAGTAGCTACTGCCTTGGCAACAGCTAATGGGGATCCATAACACATTCAAATACACAGTCTTATTTCTTGCAGCTCTGACAATGCAGATCCTGAAGCCAGCTGGTTTCATAGACACAGCTCACTACCCCCTACTGCTACTAGTGTAAGTATGGCAATAACTACCCACACACACATGTTTTTCTAGATATAAACATAATATCTATGAATCACACCAACCCCAGTAGGGATTATATTAGAATTATAGCACATTCCGTTTTGACATTGGACTCATGACTTTGGACCCTGTCACAGAGAGCTATAATGGGGTCATTGGTTCAGCCTGTCATCTGTTTCCCTCAGGGACGGAACACCTGGCGGACAGATGGTGACAGAGCAGTTCCATGTGGACTGGGCCACGGTGCTGGTGAGCAGTTACAGCACCATTGTGATCCGCTTCGATGGCCACGGGTCCGGGTTCCAGGGCACCAAGCTCCTCCACCACATCAGGAGGAAACTGGGTGTGATCGAGGAGAGGGACCAGATGGAGGCCCTCAGGTGAGAGACAGACACCTGGACACAGTAGAATCTTCCTTGAGAGTTCAAGTCAATGGTCCTACTTTATGATAATATGCTAATACCATGTTACGTCTTACAGTATTTATACTGAACAAAAATGTAAACACAACATGTAAAGTGTTGGTCCCATGTTTCATGACCTGAAATAAAAGATCACAGAAATATCTATTCTCTCAAATTCTGTGCACAAATTTGTTTACATCCCTGTCAGTGAGCATTTCTCCTTTGCCAATAATCCAGCCACCTGACAGGTGTGGCATATCAAGATGCTCATTAAATAGCATGATCATTACACAAATGCACCTTGTGCTGGGGACAATAAAAGGCCACTCTAAAATGTGCCGTTTTGTCACACAACACAATACCACAGATGTCTCAAGTTGAGGGAGAGTGCAATTGGTATGCTGACATAAGGAATGTCCACCAGAGTTGTTGCCAGATAATTTAATGTTAATTTCTCTACCATAAGCCTCCAATGTCATTTTTGAGAATTTGGCAGTACGTCCAACTGGCCTCACAACCGCAGACCACATGTAACCACGCCAGCCCAGGATCTCCACATCTGGCTTCTTCACCTGCGGAATTGTCTGAGGGGAGGGGGGTTATTTCTGTCTGTAATAAAATAGTATTTCTGTCTGTAATCAAGCACTTTTGTAGGGAAAAACTCAATCTGATTGGCTGGGCCTGGCTCCCAAGTGGGTGGGCTGTAACTCAGTAAAACATATTAAATTGTTGCATGTTGCATTTATATTTTTTGTTCAGTATATATGCAGGTACAGTTTAATTATAGTGGGAAAAAATTATTATGATGTTTTTGTTTCAGGACGTTCGTTACTGGGTTGTTGGAAATGTAATACCTATTTTTGACCTTCCAACCAAAGCATTGATTGTTTTTTTCTTTTTTATTCCAGACTGATATCCAAAGAAATGTACATCGACAAAAGTCGAATTGGAGTATATGGAAAGGTAAGGACAATCAATGCTTGAAGAAAGCAAGCTAGCTACTTATTCAAACTACGTGAAAAAAACGTCATTGGGTTCCCTTTACTTCCCTTCTTGTCAATTCTTGTACTGTATTTGAGCTGAAGAAAGAGTACCTCAGTTGGTAGAGCATGGTGCTTGTAACGCCAGGGTGGTGGGTTCAATTTGCATAAAAGCGTCTACTAAATGGCATATATATTCAGAGTGGACGAGGGCTTTCACTCCATCTGGAAAGTAGAGCAGAAGCTCACCCTCTCATATCTAGGGGGGTACATGCCAAATGGCACTCTATTGTAGTGGACTACTTTTAACCAGAAGTAATGCACTGTAAAAGGACTAGTGTGCCATTTGAGACGCACTATTACTACACTACGGTCCAGCAACAACACAGAGCGGACAACATAAACAATTCAATAGGTTTCAGTTTGGCACTCAGTCCTCCTTTGTCCATTGAAGGTTTGAGTGTGTATTCAGTTTGAACTTAAATTGGGAAGAAACTACCTTTGGAGTGGTGTATCTGGAGTCTCTAGCCTTGATATGTCATCAATGTATTTCTGTACTGTCGGTTCAGTAAACTTGATACTGTAACATATCTATCCATAGGTTTACGGAGGATATTTGGCCACAATGCTTTTAAGTTCTGATGACTCCCTGCTTAAATGTGGAGCCGCCGTCTCGCCCATCACAGATTTTGAGTTATACGGTATAACGTGATGATTTTCTTTGGCAACACAATTTCTTACTGCACAAATAATTTATCCCAACAAACTATAAATTGTTCTATGCACAGTGCCTTATAACATGATATTATGTGTGTGTTATTTCTTTATTCTCCAGCTTCAGCATTTTCAGAGAGGTACCTTGGATCACCAAAGACAGACTCTCGAATATACTCGGTAAAGACAACAGTTCACACACTGTATTTACACTAGTCAGTCAATGTGTAAGATGCTATGTATTTCATGGTGGCATTCTCTTTCCTTCAGATGGCAAGTTTAGCACACCGGGCAGGTCGTCTCATGGACAGGAAGTACATGATTATCCATCCAACTGCTGATGGTACAGTCATTACTTTAAACACTATCAATACGTTAGCCTGGTCCCAGACCTGTTTTTGTTGCCTTTCCAACTCCTATTTGGGCATCGGCTAAGTTACTGTCAAAGTCATTTTAACTGATTGAGCCTGAATGTTGTTGAAGTACTGTGACTGAATATAAACATCTTACACATCCTGTTACCTGCTCTACCTTCCTACAGAGAAAGTCCATTTCCAGCACTCTGCAAAATTCATCAATCATTTAATCAACGAGAAGGCAAATTACTCTTTACAGGTAAGCTTGACAGTTTAGCTTTACGACACGTTTAGGACATTGCAATGAAGGCGTAATGAGCAGGGTGTCAAATATTGTGTTACCTACATTATTTTCTGTTTCTGTACTGTAGATCTACCCAGACGAGGGACACTTCCTGCATAGCGATGGCACTCGGCAACACCTGAGCCAATCACTGGTCAACTTCTTTGAAGAGTGTTTCCGACTGCCGGACTTACCGAGCGAGGAAGAGAAGGACAAGGAGGATGAGGGCGATGGTTAAACCAGCTGACACATGGTTAACGCACTGGCCAGTTACTACAGCACAATATGCAACAAATCTTTCTCAACTCATTACCCCCACCCATAGCCTGGTTCCAGATCTGTTTATGCTGTCTTGCCAACTCAGCTGGTCAGCTAATGATCATTTAGAAACAGATCGAGGATCAGGCTAACCTACTCCATCATCTGTATAATTTGGGCTCCTCTTTAGGGCACAGTACCTGCATGTACCAATAACCTCACACCTCACCCTTTTCCTCTTCTTCTTCATCACTTCTGGTTGGCTGACAACTGGACTGGCCAGCAGACATCAAATTGTGCTGCTGTTTTTATCCTCTTAGATGTAACGGCAAAATGTAGATTTTCGCCTAAATAGACATACTCAAAGGTAACTACTATTCATGTGTAATTACATAATTCTGACATGCAAAAACTTGGTATATTTGGAAAGATGACATCTGGGAGATGATCAGAAGATAGGAGTTACATAGTTCAGAATACACAAGATCAAGCACACACAAAATAATTTCTATTTTATTTTTGAAAGTAATCTTTCATTGACAAGCTATAAGGGAATTATTGATGCCAAGAGCTGGAAACACATGATGGCTTCCACATGTGAACAATATCAGAAAAAAAATGGGATTGATAGACCTAACAACTAGAAATGGGCAGATGTGCCAGGTGTGGTCACAGAACGTTTCCAAGTGTCCCTAAACCTCTCCAAAGTGGCATTTGTCTGTAAATTAGATATTTCCAGTGTTCTTACATATTTGGAATCCCTTAATGCGAATTGTTCAGTATAAAACACAATTTCTACCATATCAACCTCACGCAAACATTGTGGTGGTGTTATTCAAGTGTCCTTTCAACCTCTCCAAAGTGTCCAAATGTGGTAATTGCACTGTTTTTGCACACTGGATGTGCCCAAAAGTTAATGTTCACTATAAAAACTAAATTTCTACAACACCAACCTCTCTCAAACATCTGCGGGGTGTCAGGGGACATACAGGGGATATCCAATGTGTTTTCATCATATTTTTCATGCGCAAAGATAGTGACTCGATGTTGCCATTAAGTCATGTCATCAGATACATTTGGCAATAGGCTAGATTTGTTCCTACCAACCTAGAGATTAATGTCATACCCCCATTTAGCTATAGCTCAAACACAGACCAAATCGAAGTTTACCTTGTAAGATGTCTGCTGTTTGGTGAAAACGTTGTGTAAAATCAACAGGGGTGGTGATCAATAACTGTAGGTCACAGACAGACAAATAAGACATCCTCATGATCTGTGGTATCCTGGTTTACGGTGTGAATCAACGTATTCCATGTTTATTTCGTTTATGCTTCACAACGCTAACCAGAATGTAGGTAGCAGACATCTCAAAATGAGGTCATCGGCTCGGCCTGCCCTTATGTCCACATATGGCAGTAACTCACCAAAGCTTCTAAAGGCACAGATCAACAGCAAAGATACTCCGCTTTCCGCAGACACCCTGCTTTTGCAAATAGGGGCTACCGTTCTCATACCAGACTGAATTGAAAAATGAAATAGGGCCCCCAAATAATGGGTATTTTACATTTAAGAGGTTAACATCAGAATTACGGAAACAATCAGAAACGTTCTGGTGGTTGGTGAATTATGTCATTTGATGATGGTACCAAAAACAAGTACCACCTCTATGTCCTCCATCCTTACTGCATTGGAATTGATTAGCCATAACATTCGTAGGGGAAATGTTGTGCTATAGACTTGTGTGTGGGGGAGAGATGCAACCCTCGGGCGGTGTGGACTCTGGTAAAACATTTTTTTTTATCTTAGCAGTGATCCAAGTTCTTTTTTATTTTTCTGGACCAAATAAACTGGTCACTGAAGGAGACCAGTAAACCCACTTGTGGATATCAGATGCTGTAGTGAACCACCCCAACGGCATCCATTTAGGGACGCACCCCCACACGTCTACAGCGCAAAATATCCCCTATTCCCTTCCCAAATATCATTGCTAATCAATTCCAATGCAGTAAAGATGGAGGGAACATACAGGAGCTACCCATGGTTGGTACAATCATTATAAATGACATAATTCACCAACCACTGGCAACTTTCTGAGGATTGTATCCATGATACTAAAACAGCAGTAGCATTTCTTTCTCTTAATTGGTGTTTGTAATGTTCAGTATGTCTTTCAAGTATATATGTTTTTGAATTGATGTACGGTGGTTACATTTGGACGTCCTTTCCAAATGAGGACACAATGTTTGATCCTACATGTTTGTTAACTATTTTGACCTCTTTTGGGATTATGACATTCAGTAGGACATGTATTTTTCTCCTGTCATTTGGAATGGAGCTCTAGTGTTGTGTTAGTCACTGTGCCTTACTACTAGGGGTAAACCAAGGTATTCATGTCAGGGACTATAAACCCTTCAATGGAAACGTCATTTTTCATGTAAGCAAGATTGGTCAAAGCCAGCCCCCAGTTGTCCTTCCTCCAACAACTGCAGGCACATGTGGAGCTCTATAGTTATATATAAACAAATATTGTACAACATGACACGTAATGACTTCAGTTGAATTGTTAACAATCTGACCAGTCCGTATGTAGGAAAATGTGATTTTATAACACCCATGATATATGTACTATATAACACAGTAATATTGTGCTTGTATAATAGACACCTGGCCATGTTCTGGCTGTTGTAACTACATCAAAGGTTCTTGAGGCACATTCAGTGTATCTTTTCTAATTTGGCAAGTCACAATGTTTGGTTATTTGTTAAACAGCTTGAATGTCCGTCGACATGTCATTTCTGTTAGTATTGTCAGTGAAAGTTTCTAGTCAGCTGATGTACAAAATGTATAAATCTTACATTGTTGAAAAGTCCTGAACTATGTGTGTGCGACTTGTACATAAAGCATTTTCAAATTTATCCGAGGACATTTTGTTCTTGGTGGCTTTGTTTTGATTGGACACACTGCCCTCCTGTGTTCAAAAGGGGCAAAACTAAAGAAGGACGTTAACTCCTACCAGATACAAGCAACATCAGTTATGGTTGGACACTATGCAAGAAACAGAACAATGCTCTTTAGTAGGAACTAACTAGGGAGTGCAGGAGATTCTGAAACACCAGCCGTGCCCTTTTAGCCATTGATAAGATTTATTTCCAGTGTTTTAGGAGCCCGTGGCCCGTCAGAGTGAACAGGGTATATTGATACAAATGGTCCAGCAGTTCAATGAAGCCTCTTCATATGCAGGGAGGGATCTCTCATCTCTCCCTAGATAACCACTAGACTTAACACCCACACATACCATCAGGCTCCAATCAGCAACATCTCACAATACTGTACTTTTTACCTTACAAAAAAAATTCAATTTGATGGAAATTAAACAAAAAAGCAGCTAAAACATGGGATTTATATTCACATTTAAGTTACTCATTTTTTTTTTTACTGAAATATTTAAAATTCAAGTTCTGTTAAAATCCAAAAAAATAAAAGGAAAAAGAAAAGTATAAAACATGCTAAGACCAGAGTGGAATGCCTAAGGAATGGAAGCCCAGCGTTCTTCTCCGTGTAAGATAGAACCTGTAGAACGACAGTGTTAGTCAACGATAAAAATGGCATTCATAGTAACATCTTTATGCATCTCAACAAAGACGATATGGCACCCTTTACAGTTCATTGAGGCACTTTCTATTGCGAAGAAACATGAATTCAGATTTGATTATTCAATTTCTTCTCCCTCTATAATTTTGCAGCAGTCCGATGCCAGTAACTGACTGAAGCATGAAACCACAAGCACATCAACAAATACACGGCATATTGCAATAGAGGGAAGTACTTGTTTACTGCTCCTTGTCTATCACTTAAAAGAAGGCTGGAATAAAAAGTAATTCTCGTATTTTTATGACGTCGTTAGTCCAGTGTCTTCTTGTCACAATGCACCTTGAGGCCACTTGACGGCGGCAACAGAGCACAATATGGCAGTCCACAACACAGGCTACCCCGAAAATAAAAGCTCCCTTCAAGTAGACAGAAAGAGAGAGGAAGGGGGGATATGTACAATTTCAAATGTGAACACAAGCAACTAAAGCTTCAGTCAGTATTACAGCAAGCACATTGTACATTCTTAATTTGGTTACTGAAGGACTCACCTTTAACCAACTGAGACCCTCTTACAACAAACACAGCTCCACTGCAATACTTTTACAAACGTTCCCTGTACCTCCTAATCATCCTACTAGTCAGTTACTGTATCTTAAAGCCACTTAGCTAACCTTTACACAATCTTTAACGCCAGCCATGTTTAAACTTCCTTACACCTATCAAACTTCAGACTCATCAGTTCATCCATGAGCAAGAGGCCCTCGAGTCACTACCTTCAGCAAAACAGGAATTTCTGTTAGGAGTGACGATTTCTCTACCCCAACGCCCATCCCAAACTCTTTCATATGTCATGAAAATGGAGAAAATATACCAACATCAATTGAATGTTTTGTTCCATGCCTAGTTGTGTTGAGTAACACAAACCACCCCTGTGAAGTAAACATTCTAAGCATACAAACATACACACGACCCAACAGACTCTTCGTACACACACTCAGAAGTCACTTCACAGTACCTGAACATGCTCACCGGTCAATTACAAAATAAAATCACCCACATCCATGGGTCTCAGACACAGACGATCAAACACATACACATCTCACAGACAGACGACACCCCCTCTCACAGGTACTGGTAGAAGCGAGAGTGGACCACCTGGGCGCCAGAGAGTTTGTGTGGGTGTGCGGTGGCCGACAGGCTCAGGCTTTTATTCTGGGGGCCTGCGTCTCCGTTCAGCAGCTCAGCTGGAGCCGGGCGTGGTGAGAGGGGTTCTGAGAGGGACGACGACGGGGCCTCCTGGGCCTGGTTGGGGTCAGGGCTGCGGAAGAGGAGCGGCGCACCCTGGTGTTCAGTGAAGTCCAGGCTTACCTCGGGGTTGGAGGTGCGGTGGCGCTCGCGGGCAATCCACTCCCGGATGGAGAAGTCCTGGGAAGAACACTTTGGCTTCAGCCGGTCCACGGCCGACAGCTCTGCCCGCGAGCCCCCGCCCATCCCGCCCTCCTGCCAGTTCCCCATCACAGACAGTTCAGCAAAGTCCCTCTGGCCTCCCATGGTGTGTCTGCGTCTGATGTTCTTCTTCTTTTCCCTGCGTCCCTCTGGAGAGCGGCTCCGCTGGGTACCCACCCCGAACATGTCGTCTACCGACGTCCGCAGGCGGAACTTCAGCCGGTCTGTGATCTTGAGACGCCACGCAGGCTCAGCCCCCACCTCTGACTCGCTGCGGGAGGAGGAGCTAAGGCTGTCAGTGGAACGGACCTTAACTGCCCCCGGAACGCAAGACAGCCTAGTGGAGTCCTTGTCGCTCCGCCCTCCGTCCAATGAGGACTCACTGTCAGTCTTCTGCCGCGCTGCTGACTTCTTCCGGGAGAGAGTGTCACATTCAATGAGTCTGTGGGAGGGGAGGGGCCTGGGGGCATCCGGCACATCTGATAGGTAGATCTTCTCCACCGGCCCTGCTTCTTTCCCACCCCCAACAAACACTGATAGGTCACTCTCACTATCCGTCTCCATGGGCCGGCCCTCACTAATCAGCTCACTACGCTCATCATCAGCATCGTCTCCTCCCCTGCTCTCGGCCACCGAGCAAACCTCTGGACTGAGCGTGCTCAGCTCGGCCCCTGTCAGGAAGGTCATGGAGGAGGTGGTGGAGTAGTCTGAGGTGATGGAGCTGACCTCTGCCCCTAGGCTGCTGGCCCCAGTCTCTGGCCCCAAGCCCCCCGTCCTGCCATGCCTCACCCTGGGACCTGTGACAGATGCCTGGGAGCTGGTGCTGTCCATGGTACCCAGGTCTGAGACCTCGTCGTAGTTGGAGGGAGGGTCCGACAGGGACGACTGGTGTGCCACCTGGCTGCGGTAGCCAAGTCTGGGGGACCGGGAGGGGGAGGGTGAGGCATAGGGGGAGCAGGTGGAGGAGGTACGGAAGCTGGGGGTGTGTTTGGGAGAGGGCTGAGACATGAGGCTGTCTGAACGGGACTCTTTCCCGTTGGTTTGGAACCTGTCCCCTGGCTGTACCCCTCTTTCGCTGACGTCCTCGACATCCCTCTCCTCCTCTGTCTGGCTCTCTGGGGACCAGGCAGGGTGGAGGGCCTGGTGGCTCGGCTCTGGCTCCTCCTTCTTATCGAACACGGCATCCAGGTCGTCGTCAGAGCTGCTGGGCTGAGTCTTGTCCTTGGGCTTCTTACGCTTGCGGCTGACAAAGAAAGAGGAGAGCAGCATCTCCCTGCTACACTGGTCCTTCCCAGACCCCCACAAGCCCTGCTGGGACAGAGTACCAGGACGTCGCATTACATTAAAACACATCATTGTTCTTAAATGAGGAATTTCGCCAAGTCTGCTCTGAAACGGCATGGTCAATTGCTAATCACTCCGGATAAGATCATCTGCTAAATGTCTAAAATGTAAACGGTAGAACATTCCAGTGAGCAGGACAAGGCCTTTTAGATCTCTTTACTTAGTGAAGGTAATTAACATCAAATAGGAAGCAAGAGACAGCCAGACATCCCAGTGCCACTTACCTTTGATTTGGAGGAGTCACTACACGTTGAATCTGTGAGAGAGGAGAGGGGCATTAGTAACATCCTTTAAGACATATATAATCTGAACAACAAGTATCAAGGGAGAGAGACTGTATGCAGATCACAGGGTAGAAAGAAGAAACCTGCACCATGAGGGGGCAGTAGATTCAACAGACAGTGGAGATATTTGTAGCCCACAGAGATGGACGAAGGAAACGCTGAAGAAAGACTCCGCCCATGAGTGGAAGAAGAGAAGAGGAGGCCAGTAATGGAGGGATGAGAGGAAGAAGATGAAACCCAGCAGTGTGCATTAGGACAGGAAGCAGCTCATGCTCATAACAGGATGTACCCAACGGGACGACATCAACACATCACGGACCACAGGTTACGTCAGTCACAGTACATAGACAGCCAATAGCAACAGGGCATTCTATCCCAACTGAGAGGTATCAATCACAGAGGAAGGGATGACAAGTAAACACAACCAGAGTTAAAGGGACAGAGCAGTGTTAAGTCAGTAGTTCCACCCATGCAAGTTAGCCATAGAATGGACAGGTTGTGCAATATGTCTAGAGCTCGGTTTTACAATCCCTGTAGCACTCTTGAACATTTTAGTCTAAGTCAATTGAATATGACTGACGACCATAAACACTACAAAACAAGAACAGTACAAAAACCTTATCAAAGAAAATGTAAAATAAACCATTTCCTACCGCATCAATACTACCACTATCAAGTCACAATAGTGTGGAGGGTACGACTTAAGTGTGTGCGCTTAATTTCGAGTTGTGTGTGCCCAAGTTGGGGTCAATTTCATTTAAATTCTTGTCAGCTGAATTGGACATGGAATATCTCCATATGGGAAATGTTATTTACCTGAATCAACTGGAATTTAGGTGGAATTGACTCAAACTGGTGCGTATATCAGTGTGCTACGCAAGGCTTTTGATGGGGGAGGTGGGTATTTGATAGATGTGGATGGTTGAGGCATTGGGGTAGAAGTATGTAGCCGTGAAAGACAAGGAGGTAGCTAGGTGGCAGTGTTTGGCTGTAGTTGGTGTTTCTGATGCTGAAAGAACAGTGGTTCATTGATAAGACTGGGGGTGAATCTCAGAAGTCTTGGCTAGATTTTTTTCCGTCCTCGCCCACAAAACGACAGAGGGAAGCAAGGAGAGATCTCCTCAGACCTTGTCCTCCAATGCTGTCCTTGCTTCCATCTGACGTTTTGAGGAGACGGGGAGAAAGCGTACAAGAAAATATGTTAGAGATTCACCCTATGGTGTCGATCTCAAACGTGACAGGAGGGCAGAAAGAGGCTGAAGGGGCTGAAGGGACTAATGCCATCAGAGCCACTTTGCTTACCACCTCACTGGTATCTATCTAACCACCCTTGTCAGTGTATATGGTGTGCGTGTGTGGGTCTAACGAGGTGCTGATCTCTCCTAGATGTAATTGTAGTGTGTTTGACAACAGCCAGCTCAGCCCAACACCACTACAACACTACAACCCCCTGCCCCCCCACTCAGACGCCATGACAGTAATGCCACATTAGCGGGCGGTTGTGAAACCGTGGTTTGACCGTACCATGCTACTTGTCCTCGCGATCAGCTTTAGAGACAACAAGAGACAGCAGAAAGGCTTTCAGTAGAAAGTACAGCAGGCACTGCTCTGTATGTAACCTTCAGGTTATTATGTATTTAGATTTTTTGGGGAAATATGAAAAACGTGCACACCGACAGGAAATGACAAAACATCGACTTCTCTTTCTTTCCGTTTTTCTTTTTTTTTTTTCCTCTCCTTCATGTTTCACCACAATTTAACAGAGCTGAGGGTTTCTGCAGACTAGGCAGCTACACTGGTGACAACACTCATCGTCCTTCTTCCTACAGTCCCAGCTGTCCACCACTGACATTACAGAGTCCACCAGTGACATCAGCGAGTGATAGACGCCGCCCACTTGGCCTGTGTCAGATTGGGTCAATGTGTGAGTGCTGGACAGGGACAAGGGAGAAAAAAACACACTACACACAAACCAAGGGTAGGGGTCAGAAGGGTTAACACTTCCACTTTGTTGTTTTGTTTGTTTGTTGTTTTGGGGGGAAAGAACATGCCGGGTTTATGTGGTAGGAGGGGGGGAGAAAATAACTGAAAGAAAAGGAGTCGTCATCTCAAGATGAGGAAAGCACGGGGAGAAAAACGACGAGCAAAGAAAAAAAGAAAACATAAGAAAGCATAAGATGGAACTGGGAAAGAAATATAACAAATAAATAAAATAATGACATAACAAAACAGACCTTTATCCAAAACAAAAGGCTTAACAACATTTGCTAACTATTTTTTTTTTTTTTAGCAATTTCCAATTGTGTAACCCAAAATCCTTCCATTGAAGAATTGCTAAAATAGCTTGCCTTTACAAAAGCATGAGACTTTTCAGTAGACTTTAGCATTTGATCATCTCATGGAAAGCAAACAAGAAGCCTCATACTTTAGGACTAACAAACACATACATCTCTAAACATATACACATTTCCTGGATCACTTTCCCTGAAGCTCATTAGTATACTTTGTTTTACACATGAGTAAATCTGGTATATGTAGTCAAACTAACAGGAGTGCTGTATTACATCCTCTCCAGGTGTGGTATCAATGAGCTTCAGCTGAATTACCTGAGACTTCCCCAGGCGAGGAGGTGGTTGTGGTCCGGCCGATGTTGGACAGCAGGTGGTCGATGTTGGGCACAGGCTGAGACTGCACTGTACTCTCTTGTTCCACTGAGGTCTAGAGGAAAGAAAGATTCAATGAAGGAGATGAATGGAGATTGTGTTGAAGTAAAGAAGGAAAGAGGGATGGAGAGAGAACCTCAAACAACACTTCAGGCAACCTGCAAGACCAACAAACAACTACATTTATTTATTTCACCTTTATTTAACCAGGTAGGCAAGTTGAGAACAAGTTCTCATTTACAATTGCAACCTGGCCAAGATAAAGCAAAGCAGTTCGACACATACAACAACACAGAGTTACACATGGAGTAAAACAAACATACAGTCAAATAATACAGTAGAAAAATAAGTCTATATACAATGTGAGCAAGTGAGGTGAGAAGGGAGGTGAAGGCAAAAAAGAGAGAAAAAAAGGCCATGGTGGCGAAGTAAATACAATATAGCAAGTAAAACACTGGAATGGTTGATTTGCAGTGAAAGAATGTGCAAAGTAGAGATAGAAATAATGGGATGCAAAGGACCAAACTAAATAAATAAATACAGTAGGGAAAGAGGTAGTTGTTTGGGCTAAATTATAGATGGGCTATGTACAGGTGCAGTAATCTGTGAGCTGCTCTGACAGCTGGTGTTTAAAGCTAGTGAGGGAGATAAGTGTTTCCAGTTTGAGATTTTTGTAGTTCGTTCCAGTCATTGGCAGCAGAGAACTGGAAGGAGAGGCGGCCAAAGGAAGAATTGGTTTTGGGGATGACCAGAGAGATATACCTGCTGGAGCGCGTGCTACAGGTGGGTGCTGCTATGGTGACCAGCGAGCTGAGATAAGGAGGGACTTAACCTAGCAGGGTCTTGTAGATGACCTGGAGCCAGTGGGTTTGGCGACGAGTATGAAGCGAGGGCCAGCCAACGAGATCGTACAGGTCGCAGTGGTGGGTAGTATATGGGGCTTTGGTGACAAAACGGATGGCACTGTGATAGACTGCATCCAATTTATTGAGTAGGGTATTGGAGGCTATTTTGTAAATGACATCGCCGAACTCGAGGATCGGTAGGATGGTCAATTTTACACGGGTATGTTTGGCAGCATGAGTGAAGGATGCTTTGTTGCGGAATAGGAAGCCAATTCTAGATTTAACTTTGGATTGGAGATGTTTGATGTGAGTCTGGAAGGAGAGTTTACAGTCTAACCAGACACCTAGGTATTTGTAGTTGTCCACATATTTTAAGTCAGAGCCGTCCAGAGTAGTGATGTTGGACAGGCGGGCAGGTGCAAGCAGCGATCGGTTGAAGAGCATGCATTTAGTTTTACTTGTATTTAAGAGCAATTGGAGGCCACGGAAGGAGAGTTGTATGGCATTGAAGCCTGCCTGGAGGGTTGTTAACACAGTGTCCAAAGGGCCAGAAGTATACAGAATGGTGTCGTCTGCGTAGAGGTGGATCAGAGACTCACCAGCAGCAAGAGCGACATCATTGATGTATACAGAGAAGAGAGTCGGTCCAAGAATTGAACCCTGTGGCACCCCCATAGAGACTTCCAGAGGCCCGGACAACAGACCCTCCGATTTGACACACTGAACTCTATCAGAGAAGTAGTTGGTGAACCAGGCGAGGCAATCATTTGAGAAACCAAGGCTGTCGAGTCTGCCGATGAGGATGTGGTGATTGACAGAGTCGAAAGCCTTGGCCAGGTCAATGAATACGGCTGCACAGTATTGTTTCTTATCGATGGCGGTTAAGATATCGTTTAGGACCTTGAGTGTGGCTGAGGTGCACCCATGACCAGCTCTGAAACCAGATTGCATAGCAGAGAAGGTATGGTGGGATTCGAAAGGGTCGGTAATCTGTTTGTTGACTTGGCTTTTGAAGACCTTAGAAATGCAGGGTAGGTTTGGGTCAAGAGTGTCCCCCCCTTTGAAGAGGGGGATGACCGCAGCTGCTTTCCAATCTTTGGGAATCTCAGACGACACGAAAGAGAGGTTGAACAGGCTAGTAATAGGGGTGGCAACAATTTCAGCAGATAATTTTAGAAAGGGTCCAGATTATCTAGCCCGGCTGATTTGTAGGGGGTCCAGATTTTGCAGCTCTTTCAGAACATTAGCTGACTGGATTTGGGAGAAGGAGAAATGGGGAAGGCTTGGGCGAGTAGCTGTGAGGGGTGCAGTGCTGTTGACCGGGGTAGGGGTAGCCAGGTGGAAAGCATGGCCAGCCGTAGAAAAATGCTTATTGAAATTCTCAATTATAGTGGATTTATCGGTGGTGACAGTGTTTCCTATCTTCAGTGCAGTGGGCAGCTGGGAGGAGGTGTTCTTATTCTCCATGGACTTTACAGTGTCCCAAAACTTTTTTGAGTGTGTTGCAGGAAGCAAATTTCTGCTTGAAAAAGCTAGCCTTGGCTTTTCTAACTGCCTGTGTATATTGGTTTCTAGCTTTCCTGAAAAGTTGCATATCACAGGGGCTGTTCGATGCTAATGCAGAACGCCATAGGATGTTTTTGTGTTGGTTAAGGGCAGTCAGGTCTGGAGAGAACCAAGGGCTATATCTGTTCCTGGTTCTAAATTTCTTGAATGGGGCATGCTTATTTAAGATGGTGAGGAAGGCATTTAAAAAAAATAACCAGGCATCCTCTACTGACGGGATGAGATCAATATCCTTCCAGGATACCCCGGTCAGGTCAATTAGAAAGGCCTGCTCGCTGAAGTGTGTCAGGGAGCGTTTGACAGTGATGAGTGGAGGTTGTTTGACCGCTGACCCATTACGGATGCAGGCAATGAGGCAGTGATCGCTGAGATCTTGGGTGAAAACAGCAGAGGTGTATTTAGAGGGCAAGTTGGTTAGGATGATATCTATGAGGGTGCCCGTGTTTACGGCTTTGGGGTGGGTACCTGGTAGCTTCATTGATAATTTGTGTGAGATTGAGGGCATCAAGCTTAGATTGTAGGATGGCTGGGGTGTTAAGCATGTTCCACTTTAGGTCGCCTAGCAGCACGAGCTCTGAAGATAGATGGGGGACAATCAGTTCACATATGGTGTCCAGAGCACAGCTGGGGGTAGAGGGTGGTCTATAGCAGGCGGCAACGGTGAGAGACTTGTTTTTAGAGAGGTGGATTTTTAAAAGTAGAAGTTCAAATTGTTTGGGTACAGACCTGGATAGTAGGACAGAACTCTGCAGGCTATCTTTGCAGTAGATTGCAACACCGCCCCCTTTGGCCGTTCTATCTTGTCTGAAAAAGTTGTAGTTGGGGATGAAAATTTCATAATTTTTGGTGGTCTTCCTAAGCCAGGATTCAGACACAGCTAGAACATCCAGGTTGGCAGAGTGTGCTAAAGCAGTGAATAAAACAAACTTAGGGAGGAGGCTTCTAATGTTAACATGCATGAAACCAAGGCTATTACGGTTACAGAAGTCATCAAAAGAGAGCGCCTGGGGAATAGGAGTGGAGCTAGGCACTGCAGGGCCTGAAACAGAGGAGGAGTAGGATAAGGGTACGGCTAAAAGCTATGAGAATTGGTCGTCTAGAACAGAGAGTAAAAGGAGGTTTCTGGGGGCGATAAAATAGCTTCAAGGTATAATGTATAGACAAAGGTATGGTAGGATGTGAATACAGTGGAGGTAAACCTAGGTATTGAGTGATGATGAGAGAGATATTGTCTCTTGAAACATCATTGAAACCAGGTGATGTCTTCGCATGTGTGGGTGGTGGAACTGAAAGGTTGGATAAGGTATAGTGAGCAGGGCTAGAGGCTTTACAGTGAAATAAGCCAATAAACACTAACCAGAACAGCAATGGACAAGGCATATTGACATTAAGGAGAGGCATCCTTAGTCGAGTGATCATAAGGGTCCAGTGAGTAGAGGTTGGTTGGGGTCACGGCGATTCAGACAGCTAGCCGGGCCATCAGTAGCAAGCTAGCATAGGATAGAGGTCTGTTTTTAGCCACCTCGTGCGTTTCCGTCGGTAGATTAGTGGGGTTCCGTGTGGTAGAGGGGATCAATCCAATTTGCAAAATAGATATAGTTATAGTGACCCAAGAAAAATTGCCCGATAGACTTATTCAGATAGCAGCCGATATGACAGCTAACAATTAGCGGGCCGCAGATGGGCGTTCAGGTAACGTCGCAACGGAGGGGCCAGTTGGATAACTCCCTCGGGCAGATAACGTCGGTAGTCCAGTCGTGAAGGCCCGGTGGGGCTCCACATTGGCAGTAAAACGGGTCCGGATAGGTGATTGTAGCCCAGGAGTGGCTGATGGAACACTTCAGCTGGCTAGCTCCGGAATAATTGATGTTTGCTCCGGGATCGACGTAAGCCAATAGTCACACGGATAGCAGCTAGCTAGCTGCGAAATCCAGGTGTAAATGACCAGAGCTTGCGGTTGAAATCTGGGGATATGGAGAGAAAAATAGGTCCGGTATGTTCTGGTCTGAGTCGCGTTGTACAAAACTGCCGATAGATTTTCGAGCTAAAGGAATAGTTGTTGACCACAAACCATGGTTAGCTGAATACTAACGTTAGCCAGTAAACTGGCTAGCTTCTCGTTAGCTTCTCGTTAGCTTCTCGTTAGCTTCTCGTTAGCTTCTGGCTAGCTTCTGGCTAGCTTCTATTGTGGATTTCAGATTTGAGGTAAATAATACTTTAAAAAAAATTTATTGGTGAGGCGGGTTGCAGGAGAATGTTTTGAAGTTGAGTTTTTGGAAAAGAAAATATATAAAAGATATGCGAAGAAAGGTGTAAATATATATATATATATACGGGACACGACAAGACGAGGACAAAGGACGTCTGACTGCTATGCCATCATCTATGCCATCACACAACGAACATTTAACATTCTCTGCCATAACCAGCTGAGAGTAATGAGATTCATGTTTAGACGTGAGAGAGCGAGCTGCTACGTACAACAGGGTCATCGTCCCCCTCCTCAGTGAAGAACCAGTCGTACTGCTGAATGAGGTTCTCCACTATCTTGCACTGGTCTGGCATGTGGTTGACCATGTTGGTCATGTTGTCCTCAGAGGTTCTGACCAGGGTTGGACCAAACACGATGGCCAGGTTACGAGGCTCCATCTGGGGGGAGAGATGAGCAAAAGTGACTTCCAGTCCATATACACTAGGCCTCTACATTAAAAGTCTCCATTTCAAAATACTTTTAAACCCTCAAGCTGACATACCTTATTTTTCTCACAGTTTTCAGAGACCAACTTGAGGTGTCCAGAGAGAAATTTGAGGGTTTCATAGTGATGATCAGGCAATTCAAGAATCTGTGAAGAGAACCAACTTTCAATGCTAGAATGCAACAATTCAAACATTCAAATTCAATTCAAACGCTACAAATCTAACATAAACCCTCATAGCATGAGCTGTAACTTACCAGCCTCTTGAGTTCTTTTAACCTCTCCACTGAGTCTTCTGTTCGATTGGCTTCAATAAAATCTGCATATTTTTCTGGAAAAGAAATATAAGAATCACTTAGTATCTCCAGTGACCAACACCGAACATGGAGCAATAAGGCATACTATAAATAAATACGTGACTTATTAACAACTTCCTTAACAAATGTTCTCTTCTTTACAGACATGCATTTACACTGTGTTCAGTGACTCACCATTTGTGAAAAGGGGCTCTGGAAGTTTCCGGAAGAAGGATTTCAGTAAACTACTGATCACGTTGAGGTCCTTCCATTTCTGTCGGGGAGAACAAGAGAGAAAAAGCATTAAAGACATTGTGAAGTATGGGAGAGATACAGTCCCTTCAGAAACCCATCGACTTTTTCCATATTTTGTTGTGTTATAGCCTGAATTTTAAATTAATAATAAAATGAAAATAATGTCACTGGCCTACACAAAAATACCCCATAATGTCAAAGTGGAATTATGTTTTTAGAAATTTGTACAAATTATTTCAAAATGAAATGTCTTGAGTCAATAATTATACAACTTATTTGTTATGGCAAGCCTAATTAAGCTTGTGTGTAAAAATGTGCTTAACAAGTCACATAAGTTGCCTGGACTCACTATGTGCAATAATAGTGTTTAACATAAATTTTAATGACTACCTCATCTCTTTACACCAAACATACAATTATCTGCTCCTGAGTGGCGCAGCGGTATAAGGCACTGCATCTCAGTGCTTGGGGCGTCACTACAGACACCCTGGTTCAAATCCAGGTTGTATCACAGCCAGATGTGATTGGGAGTCCCATAGGGCGGTGCACAATTGGCCCAGCGTCATCCGTCATTGTAAATAAGAATTTGAAAAAAGGGTAAATAAACTAAAAATCTGTAAGGTACTCAGTCGAGCAGGGAATTTCAAACACAGATTCAACCACAAAGACCAGGGAGGATTTCCAATGCCTCGCAAAGAAGTGCACCTATTGTAGATCAAATTAAATTAAATAAAAAAGTAGACATTGATAAGATGTGATAGGAGAAAACTGAGGATGGATCAACATTGTAGTTACTCCACAACACTAACCTAAATGACAGAAGGAAAAGGAAACCTGTACAGAATAAAAATATCCCAAAACACGCATCCTGTTTGCAACAAGGCACTAAAGTAATACTGCAAAAAATGTGGCAAAGCAACTAACTTTTAGTCCTGAATAGAAAATCAACTAACATTTTATCAGTCACATGAGCCGAATACAACAGGTGTAGACTGTACAGGGAAATGGTTAAATAGTTTTTTCCCCCTCAGTAATCTACACACAGTACCCCATAACGACAAAGCAAAAATGTGGGGGGGGAAAAAAACAAAAAAACAATTTACATAGGTATTCAGACCCTTCACTCAGTACTTTGTTGAAGCACCTTTGGCAGCAATTACAGCCTTGAGTCTTCTTGGGTATGACGCTACAAACATGGCACACCTGTATTTGGGGAGTTTCTCCCATTCTCTCTGCAGATACTCTCAAGCTCTGTCGTTGGATGGGGAGCGTCGCTGCATAGCTATTTTCAGGTCTCTCAAGAGATGTTTCATTCAAGTCAGGGCTCTGGCTGGGCCACTCAAGGGCATTCAGAGACTGGTCTCAAAGCCACTCCTGCGTTGTCTTGGCTATGTGCTTAGGGTCCTTGTCCTGTTTCAAGGTGAACCTTCACCCGAGTCTGAGGCCCTGAGCGCTCTGGAGTGCTCTAGTCTCCCAGTCCCTGCCGCTGAAAAACATCCCCACAGCATGATGCTGCCACCACCATGCTTCACCATAGGGATGGTGCCAGGTCTCCTCCAGACGTGACGCTTGGCATTCAGGCCAAGGAGTTGAATCTTGGTTTCATCAGACCAGAGAGTCTTGTTTCTCATGGTCCTTCAGGTGCTTTTTGGAAAACTCCAAGCGGGTTGTCATGTGCGTTTTAATGAGGAGTGGCTTCCATCTGGCCACTCTACCATAAAGGCCTGATTATTGGAGTGTTGAAGAGATTGTTGTTCTCTGGAAGGTTCTCACATCCTCACAGAGGAACTCCGGAGCTCTGTCAGAGAACATCGGGTTCTTGGTCACTTCCCTGACCAAGGCCCTTCTCCCATGATAATATAATTTATATGTTTAAATTAATGATTAGAATATTCCACCCTGAAACCATATAATTGTATGAAATTGATTAGAATCATACAATTATATTCTGATGATGTGTGTAGTTTTAGTCAGAATTAGGTTAAAACAATGTACATGTATAGTGGAAAAACCCAGACTGTCTGAGCAAGGCGTAGCTCAGGATTTGAACTTGTATGGGGGGAGGGAAGGCCGAAGAAAGATACCGAGAACAGTTAGACTGTTTGAACAGACCTGGCAGGAACTGAGAAAACTTAGGAGGACAGGGAGGATTTCTCAAGGTTTCTCTAATCTCGGGGGGAATGGAACTGTCGGCAGGGTAGGCATACACAGTGGTGAGAACCATGAAGGATAAAACTCACATACTGTTTGTGTGTATGTATGTGCGTAGGATATCTACTGTTTGTGTGGAAGTATGTGCGCAGCTATAAAATGGATGTCTTTGTATAATGGACTTCAGAACGTTCTCTGAATAAACGGTACTCTCTTTTTGCATTAGCTGAGTCTGACTAATTCTTATTAAACCCTTGGTCTTACAGATCTCGGGGATTGGTCAGAGTTATTGATTGATTGATTGTTATTATCATTGGAATAGAAAATTCTCGTGCCATCCCCCCATTGCTCAGTTTGTCCGGGCAGCCAGCTCTAGGAAGAGTCTTCGTGGTTCCAAACTTCTTTAATTTAAGAATGATGGAGGACACTGTGTTCTTGGGGACCTTCAGTGCTGCAGACATGTTTTGGTACCCATCCCAAGATCTGTGCCTCGACACAATCCTGTATCGGAGCTCTACAGACAATTCCTTTGACCTCATGGCTTGGTTTTTATTCTGACATGCACTGTCAACTGTGGGACCATATTTAGAAAGGTGTGTGCCTTTCCAAATCATGTCCAATCAATTGAATTTACTACAGGTGGACTCCAATCAAGATGTATAAACATCAAGGATGTTCACTGGAAACAGGATGCACCTGAGCTCAATTTCGAGTTTCATAGCAAAGGGTCTGAATACTTATGTAAATAAGGTATGTGTTTTATTTTTAATACATTTGCAAAAATCTATAAAAACCTGTTTTCGCTTTGTCATTATGGGGTATTGTGTAGATTGATGCACAAAAAATAGACATAATCCATTTTAGAATAAGGCTGTAATGTAACAAAATGTGGAAAAAGTCAAGGGGTCTGAATACTTCCTGAATACTCTGTACATGTGGGTATGGGTAAAAGTGTCCAGGCAATCATATTCAGTATAATAAACAGAGTAGCAGCAGCATATGTGAAGTGTGAAAGTGTATGTGTGAGTATGTGTGTGTGGGGCGTCAATATGCATGTGTGAGTATGTGTGTGTGAGTGTGTGGTTTGCGTGAGTGAGCGTATGCAGTGTTTGTGCGTGTGAGTGTTTGGGTTGAGTCTAGTGAGAGTGCATAGAGCCAGGGCAAGGAAGTCAGTGCAAAACAATTAAGATAAATAAATATAAAAAGGGTTCAATGTAAACTGTCCGGATAGCCGTCTGATTAACTGTTCAGGTGCCATTTGATCCCAGACTTCGCGCTCCGGTACCGCTTGCAGAGAGAACAGTCTGACTTGGGTGGCTGGAGTCCTTGACAATTTTTAGTGCCTTTCTCTGACAACACCTGGTAGGTCCTGGATGGCATGGAGTTTGGCCCCAGTGATGTACTGGGCCGTATACACTACCCTCTGTAGCGCCTTGTGGTCGGATGCCGAGCTGTTGCCATACCAAGCGGTGACGCAGCCAGTCAAGATGCTCTCAATGGTGCAGCAATATAACTTTCTGAAGATCTCAGGGCCCATGCCAAATCTTTTCAGCTTCCTGAGGGGGAAGAAGCATTGTCGTGCCCTCTTCACGACTGTTGGTGTGTTTGGACCATGATAGGTCCTTAGTGATGTGGACACCAAGGAACTTGAAGATTTCAACCCGCTCCACTACAGCCCCGTTGATGTGAATGGGGCCGTGTTCGGCCCTCCGTTTCCTGTAGTCTTTGATACATTTTTCTTGCCCACGTTGAGGGAAAGGTTTTTGGCCTGGCATCAGACTGCCAGGTCTCTGACCTCCTCCCTATAAGCCTCCTCATCGTCGTCGGTGATCAGACCTTCCACCGACGTGTTGTCTGCAAACTTAATGATGGTGTTGGATTTGCGAGCGGCACGCAATCGTGGGTGAACAGGGAGTACAGGAGGGAACTGAGCACGCACCCAAGGGATCCCCGTGTTGAGAGTCAGCGTGGCGGACGTGTTGTTTCCTACCCTCACCACCTGGGGTCGGCCAATCAGGAAGTCCAGGATCCGGTTGTAGAGGGAGGTATTCAGTCCCAGGGCCCTTAGCTTAGTGATGAGCTTGAAGGGCACTATGGTGTTGAACGCTGAGCTGTAGTCAATGAACAACATTCTCACGTAGGTGGTCCTTTTGTCCAGGTGGGAAAGGGCAGTGTGATGTACAATAGAGAATAGAGGCCGACCGATTAAATCGGCATGGCCGATAAATTAGTGCCGATTTCAAGTTTTCAAAACAATAGCATTTTTGGATGCCAATTATGGCTGATTACATTGCAATCCACGAGGAGACTGCGAGGCAGTGTTATGACCACCTGTTACGCGAGTGCAGCATCAAAAGGACCAGATGGCTGCAAGGAGCCAAGATAAGTTGCTAGCTAGCATTAAACTTATCATATAAAAAAATCTTAACATAATCACTAGTTAACTACACATGGTTGATGATATTACTAGTTCAACTAGCTTGTCCTGCGTTGCATATAATCAATGCGGTGCCTGTTAATTTATCATCAAATCACAGCCTACTTCAACTTTGCCAAACGGGTGATGATTTAACAAAAGCACATTCACGAAAAAAGCACAATCGTTGCACCAACGTACCTAACCAATCAACATCAACATCAATACACAAGTATATATTTTTTAAACCTGCATATTTAGTTAAAATTAATTCATGTTAGCAGGCAATATATTAAACTACGGAAATTGTGTCACTTCTCTTGGGTTCAGTGCCAGCAGAGTCAGGCTCATTGCGAAGTGTGAAGACCATTTTTTCCTAATAAAGACCGTAATTAATTTGCCAGAATTCTACATAATTATGACATAACATTGAAGGTCGTGCAATGTAACAGCAATCATTTAGACTTAGGGTAGCCACCCGTTCGATAAAGTAAGGAACGATTCCATATTTCACTGAAAGAATAAACGTTTTGTTTTCGAAATAACAGTTTCCAGATTTGACCATATTAACAACATAATGCTCATATTTCTGTGTGTTTATTATATTATAATTAAGTCTATAATTTGATATTTGATAAAGCAGTCTGAGCGGTGGTAGGCAGCAGCAGGCTCGTAAGCATTCATTCAAACAGCACTTTCCTGCGTTTGCCAGCAGCTCTCAGCAATGCCTGAAGCACAGCACTGTTTATGACTTCAAGCCTACTGTATCAACTCCCGAGATTAGGCTGGCAATATAATACAATAGTGCCTATAAGAACATCCAATAGTCAAAGGTATATGAAATACAAATGGTAGAGAGAGAAATAGTCCTATAATTCCTATAATAACTACAACCTAAAACTTCTTAACTAGGAATATTGAAGACTCATGTTAAAAGGAACCACCAGCTTTCATATGTTCTCATGTTCTGAGCAAGGAACTTAAACGCTAGCATTTTTACATGGCACATATTGCACTTTTACTTTCTTCTTCCACACTGTTTTTGCATTATTTAAACCAAATTGAACATGTTTCGTTATTTATTTGAGACTAAATAGATTTTATGTATTATATTAAGTTAAAATAAAAGTATTCATTGTTCATTCAGTATTGTTGTAATTGTCATTATTACAAATATATATATATATATAGGGATGATGGTGTTTATGTGAGCCATGACCAGCCTTTCATGGCTACAGATGTGAGTTCTACGGGCAGTAGTCATTTAGACAGGCTACCATGGCGCTCTTGGGCACAGGGACTACGGTGGTTTGCTTGAAACGTAGGTATTACAGACTAGGTCAGAGACAGGTTGAAAATGTCAGAGAAGACACTTGCCAGCTGGTAAGCACATGCTCCAAGTATGCGCCCTGGTAATCCGTCTGTCCCAGCGGTCTTGTGAATGTTACCCTGCTTAAAAGGCCATACTCTTATTGACTATAGAGAGCGTGGCGATACAGTCATCCGGAACAGCTGGTGCTCTCACGCATGGTTCAGTGTTGCTTGCCTCAAAGCGAGCAAAGGAGGCATTTTGCTAATCTGGTAGGCTCGTGCCACTGGGAAGCTCTCGGCTGTGCTTTCCTTAGATATCTGTGATTGTTTGCAAACCCTGCCACCTGACGAGCTTCAAGAGCCGTTGTAGTAGGATTCGATCTTAGTCCTGTACTGACACTGCCATTTTTTAAATGTATTTTACCTTTATTTAACTAGGCAAGTCAGTTAAGAACAAATTCTAGCCTTTAGCTCAATACGGTTGTTGCCTGTAATCCATGGCTTCTGGTTGGGATATGTACGTATAGTCACTATGGGGACAAGGTTGTCAATGCACTAATTAATGAAGCTGGTGACGGATGTGAACTCCTCAATGCCATAGGACGAATCCAGTCTGTGCTAGCGAAACAGTCCTGTAGCTTAGCATCCGAATCCAGTCTGTGCTAGCGAAACAGTCCTGTAGCTTAGCATCTGACCACTTCCGCATTGAGCACGTCACTGGTATTTCCTGTTTGAGGAAATTTGTAAGCAGAAATCAGGAAGATAGAGTTATGGTCCGATTTCCCAAATGGAGGGAGAGCTTTGTATGCGTCTCTGTGTGTGGAGTAAAGGTAATTTAAAGTTGTTTTTCCATCTAGTTGTAAAGGTGACATGCTGGTAGAAATGAGGCAAAACTGATTTTAGTTGTCCTACATTAAAATCACCAGCCACTAGGAGCGCCGCCCCTGGATGAGCATTTTCTTGTTTGCTTATGACTTTATACAGCTCGTTGAGTCTGGTCTTAGCGCCAGCATCGGTTTGTGTTGGTAAATAGAGACCCATGAAAAATAGATTAAAACTCAGTGTGTTATGTTTAGGGCAAATCCAATACAAAACATTACTGAGTTCCACTCTCCATATTTTCAAGCATAGAGGTGGCTGCATCATGTTATGGGTATGTTTGTAATAATTAAAGACCAGGAATTTTTTCAGTATCAAAAATAAACAGAATGGAGCTAAGCACAAGCACAATCCTAGAGGAGAACCTGGTTCAGTCTGCTTTCCACCAGACACTGGTAGATTAATTCACCTTTCAGCAGGATAATAACCTAAAACACAAGGCCAAATCCACACTTGCGTTATTCACCAAGTGAATGTTCCTGTGTGGCCAATCTACTTGAAAATCTGTAGCAAGAACTGAAAATGGTTGTCTAGCAATGATCAGCAACCAATTTGACAGAGCCTGAAGAAATGTAAAAATAATAAATGGTCACATGTTGCACAATCCAGGTGTGGGAAGCTCTTTAAAGACTTACCCAAAAAGACTCACAGGTGTAATCGCTGCCAAAGGTGCTTCTACAAAGTAGTCACTCAGGGGTACGAATACTTATGTAAATTAAATATCTGTATTTCATTTTCATTTTCAATAAACATGTTTTCACTGTTAATATGGGGTAGTGTGTGTAGATGGGTGAGTAAAAAAATAAATATATCAATTTTGAATTCAGGCTGTAACAAAATGTGGAATAAGTCAAGGGGTATGAACACATTCTGAAGACACTGTATGCATGCGTGTCTGTCACTCACGTCTTCTTGGATGTCGATGTCACTCATCAGTCCTTTACTGTCCAGCTCCTCCTGCATGCTGGAGATGGCAGCGTTGTTTCCTGGTACTCTGTAGATCCCAGTGTACTCTAGCCCTCGTTCCTCTACCAGCTTACAGCACACATCCACGATGAGGGGAACAAACTACACAACACAAACAAAGTCTTTAGCATTATACATATTGGATGAACCAAGAAACAGACATCACTTTCATATACACAAAGCAGAACTTATACCGCACACATTAAAGGGAAATTTAACCGCTGCTCGTTCACTGTATATGTCTGTCCATTAATTTGTCATAAAAACCCATAAGCAAATACGAGTGTTTCTGCATTTCAACGGTAGAAACGTGACATTTACATTTCCTGGTTCAAGCAAACCACAACATCCAGAATTCATCGCGATTTCAGGATGTAGTACCGCCCCTTTTAAGGTGGATCCAGTTGCAAATGGGAGATAGCGAGAACAAGTATGTAGGAGATACAGGTCGTGTAGCTAACGTTACTGACAGGACCAGCCACTTGTTCATGGAACATCAGCTTGCGAATAGCCATTTATTATTCTTTGTGTCGACAACAACTGTAAAGTAGTAAAATGTTGGCTAATCACTGACTAGTGTGTATCCTACAGACTAATCCGGCTGAGGATGACCTTGACGCCAGCTTTAGTAGTACAGATCCTGTAGACCCATTGGATGAAAGCTCAACATCATTAGACTCGGAAGAGGAAAATACCACATGGGGCTGGCAAGAGCCAAAGTGTATAGTCTGAGTCCAAGGTCATGAGCTCGAAGTTCTGACACACCAGCTGCCATTACAAAACACAGGACAAGGCTCACGAGCTGAAAAAAACTCAGGACCCTGGAACAATCAGCCTACACAAAATTCATATTCAGATAGACTGATGTTGTAGTATAATATAGAATGCCTAGTATGCTCACAACTGCATTGTGGTATAGATATTGCTAGATTTTGTACATACTGTATATATAATGTTCGATAAAATGTTTTATATAATATTTTTTACAAGTGTACTGATAAAAGACTAAATTATTCCAGCTGCATCAGAAACCAATAAAGTTTTGACTTCAACTTATGGATCAATTCATTGTGATATTCATTAAATGTATTTTTATGTAACTAGCTACAATCTTGCTGCAATTTTTTTTTTTATGATGCCCATAAAACCACTACATTTTTGGGTTGGTTGAGACACAGGAGTAATACATGAAGAAAAGGCTGGCTAATCTAACTTTGCTACCTGACAACTTTATGGTTTTTACTTTTTAATTACCATTTATATTTTTAGTTTTTCCCTCACGCAACTTTTTTTTCATTTCATTCGCAACTTTTTCACTCCGAACGCTTTATCTGGACATGGTTCGTCAGATCCTCCAACAGCCGAAGCTAAGTGGTAACATTAACATGATGCATTCTAATTGCAGTCGCTGTACTCATAATATACAGGGGAACGATCGCCTTACGGCGAGGATAGCTGTGCTGCAAGCCAAGCTTCAGACGCAATTGTTAGGCAAGGGTAATTTCAGTGTAGGAAAGGATGAAACAGCATCTGTGCCACCAGTAAGTACAGATAGTAGTATAAATCCCCTCGCACAGTCCCCGCAGCCGGACAACTTTCTCATGGATTCTGGAAGGAAATGCGGTAGGAATGCTCAACCGGTGTCGCTCATTCAGCTGACAGAAACTTTCAACCGGTTCTCCCCACTAAGCAGCGAGTCGGAGTCAGAGGCCGAGCCTTCTCTGGTCTCTACTCCTCCCGTTACGGGGTCAGACGCCGAAGCCTCCCACCATCAGCTCTGACAAATTGAAAACCCTAGTCATTGGCGACTCCATTACCTGCAGTATTAGACTTAAAACTAATCATCCAGCGATCATACACTGTTTACCAGGGGGCAGGGCTACCGACGTTAAGGCTAATCTGAAGATGGTGCTGGCTAAAGCTAAAACTGGCGAGTGTAGAGAGTATAGGGATATTGTTATCCGCATCGCCACCAACGATGTTAGGATGAAACAGTCAGAGGTCACCAAGCGCAACATAGCTTCAGCGTGTAAATCAGCTAGAAAGATGTGTCGGCATCGAGTAATTGTCTCTGGCCCCCTCCCAGTTAGGGGGAGTGATGAGCTCTACAGCAGTCTCACAACTCAATCGCTGGTTGAAAACTGTTTTCTGCCCCTCCCAAAAGATAGAATTTGTAGATAATTGGCCCTCTTTCTGGGACTCACCCACAAACAGGACCAAGCCTGGCCTGTTGAGGAGTGACGGACTCCATCCTAGCTGGAGGGGTGCTCTCATTTTATCTATGAACATAGACAGGGCTCTAACTCCCCTAGCTCCACAAGGAAATAGGGTGCAGGCCAGGCAGCAGGCTGTTAGCCAGCCTGCCAGCTTAGTGGAGTCTGCCACTAGCACAGTCAGTGTAGTCAGCTCAGCTATCCCCATTAAGACTGTGTCTGTGCCTCGACCTAGGTTGGGCAAAACTAAACATGGCAGTGTTCGCCTTAGCAATCTCACTAGAATAAAGACCTCCTCCGTTCCTGCCATTATTGAAAGAGATTGTGATACCTCACATCTCAAAATAGGGCTACTTAATGTTAGATCCCTCACTTCCAAGGCAGTTATAGTCAATGAACTAATCACTGATCATAATCTTGATGTGATTGGCCTGACTGAAACATGGCTTAAGCCTGATGAATTTACTGTGTTAAATGAGGCCTCACCTCCTGGTTACACTAGTGACCATATCCCCCCGAGCATCTCGCAAAGGCGGAGGTGTTGCTAACATTTACGATAGCAAATTTTTTATTTACAAAAATCCCGACATTTGTCTTTTGAGCTTCTAGTCATGAAATCTATGCAGCCTACTCAATCACTTTTTATAGCTACTGTTTACAGGCCTCCTGGGCCATATACAGCGTTCCTCACTGAGTTCCTATCCGACCTTGTAGTCATAGCAGATAATATTCTAATTTTGGTGACTTTAATATTCACATGGAAAAATCCACAGACCCACTCCAAAGGGCTTTCGGAGACATCATCGACTCAGTGGGTTTTGTCCAACATGTCTCCGGACCTACTCACTGCCACAGTCATACTCTGGAGCTAGTTTTGTCCCATGGAATAAATGTTGTGGATCTTAATGTTAATCCTCATAATCCTGGACTATCGGACCACCATTTTATTACGTTTGCAATCGCAACAAATAATCTGCTCAGACCCCAATCAAGGAGCACCAAAAGTCGTGCTATAAATTCTCAGACAACACAAAGATTCCTTGATGCTCTTCCAGACTCCCTCTGCCTACCCAAGGATGTCAGAGGACAAAAATCAGTTAACCACCTAACTGAGGAACTCAATTTAACCTTGCGCAATACCCTTGATGCAGTTGCACCCCTAAAAACATTTGTCATAAGAAACTAGCTCCCTGGTATACAGAAAATACCAGAGCTCTGAAGCAAGCTTCCAGAAAATTGGAACGGAAATGGCGCCACACCAAACTGGAAGTCTTCCTACTAGCTTGGAAAGACAGTCCCGTGCAGTATCGAAGAGCCCTCACTGCTGCTCGATCATCCTATTTTTCCAACTTAACTTCTCTAGGGTAGGGGGCAGCATTCGGAATTTTGGATGAAATGCATGCCCAAATTAAACTGCCTGTTTCTCGGGCCCAGAAGATATGATATGCATATAACTGGTAGATTTGGATAGAAAACACTCTAAAGTTTCCAAAACTGTTAAAATAGTGTCTGAGTATAACAGAACTGATTTGGCAGGCGAAAACCTGAGAAAAACCCATTCAGGAAGTAGTTTTCTTTTTGGTTTTGTAGTTTTCTATTCAATGCCATTACAGTATCCATTGACTTAGGACTCAAAGGGCAGTTTCTATGCCTTCCACTAGATGTCAACAGTCTTTAGAAATTGTTTCATGCTTGTATCCTGAAAGATGAGGAAGTAAGAGCAGTCTGAATGAGTGGACCCTAAAGTGTCACAGAGCTTTTTCATGCGCACGACCGAGAGAGTGCCTTTCTTGTTTACCTTTTAAAATTGACAAACGTATTGTCCGGTTGAAATATTATCGATTATTTAGGCTAAAAACAACCTGAGGATTGAATATAAACATCGTTTGACATGTTTCTATGAACTTTACGGATACAATTTTGATTTTTGGATTACTGAAGAAAACGCGCGAACAAAACTGAGGTTTTTGATATAAAGAGACTTTATCGAACAAAAGGAACATTTATTGTGTAAATTAATGTCTGTTGAGTGCAACCATATGAAGATCATAAAAGGTAAGGGATTAATTTTCTCTATTTCTGACTTGTGTAACTGTTCTACTTGGCTGGTTACTGTTTGTAATGATTTGTCTAGTGAGCTATGTTCTCAAATAACCGTAAGGTATGCTTTCGCGGTAAAGCATTTAAAAAATCTGACACCGTGGTTGGATTCACAAGAAGTTAATCTTTAAACCTATGTAAAATGTTTTGGTCTCTGAATTTTTATAATGAGTATTTCTGTATTTGAATTTGGCGCCCAGCAGTTTCACTGGCTGTTGAAGAGGTGGGACGCTAACGTCTCACGTACCCAAGAGAGGTTAATTGAGGAAAATAAGAACAATCCAAAATTTATTTTTGATATTGTCGCAAAGCTAACTAAAAAGCAGCATTCCCCAAGAGAGGATGGCTTTCACTTCAGCCGTAATAAATTCATGAACTTCGAGGAAAAAAGATCATGATCATTAGAAAGCAAATTACGGACTCCTCTTTAAATCTGCGTATTCCTCCAAAGCTCAGTTGTCCTGAGTCTGCACAACTCTGCCAGGACCTAGGATCAAGGGAGAAACTTAAGTGTTTTAGTACTATATCTTGACACAATTATGAAAATAATCATGGCCTCTAAACCTTCAAGCTGCATACTGGACCATATTCCAACTAAACTACTAAAAGAGCTGCTTCCTGTGCTTGGCCCGCCTATGATGAACATAATAAACGGCTCTCTATCCACCGGATGTGTACCAAACTCACTAAAAGTGGCCGTAATAAAGCCTCTTGAAAAAGCCAAACCTTGACCCAGAAAATATAAAAAACTATCGGCCTATATCGAATCTCCCATTCCTCTCAAAACTTTTAGAAAAAGCTGTTGGGCAGCAACTCACTGCCTTCCTGAAGACAAACAATGTATACGAAACGCTTCAGTCTGGTTTCAGACCCCATCATAGCACTGAGACTGCACTTGTGAAGGTGGTAAAGGACCTTTTAATTGTCCAGGTTCTCCTAGACCTTAGTGCTGCTTTTGGTACCATCGATCACCACATTCATTTGGAGAGATTGGAAACACAAATTGGTCTACACAGACAAGTTCTGGCCTGGTTTAGATCTTATCTGTCGGAAAGATATCAGTTTGTCTCTGTGACTGGTTTGTCCTCTGACAAATCAACTGTAAATGTCGGTGTTCCTCAAGGTTCCGTTTTAGGACCACTATTGTTTTCACTATATATTTTACCTCTCGGGGATGTCATTCGAACTTTCACTGCTATGCGGATGACACACAGCTGTACATGTCAATGAAACATGGTGAAGCCCCAAAATTGCCCTCGCTGGAAGCCTGTGTTTCAGACATAAGTGGATGGCTGCAAACTTTCTACTTTTAAACTCGGACAAAACAGAGATGCGTGTTCTAGGTCCCAAGAAACAAAGAGATCTTCTGTTAAATCTGACAATTAATCTTGAGAGATGTACAGTCGTCTCAAATAAAACTGAACAACCTCGGCGTTACTCTGGACCCTGATCTCTCTTTTGACGAACATATCAAGACTGTTTCAAGTACAGCTTTTTTCCATTTCCATTTACTCTTTCTTGAACTACACTGTTGGTTAAGGGCTTGTAAGTAAGCATTTCATGGTAAGGTCTACATTTGTTGTATTTGGCACGTGACAAAGTTTGATTTGATCTCACAGAAACGTTAGATAGCTACTGAATGACTAAAAGCCTAAGTCATTCCTTTACTCTTCGTTATCAAAACATTTATCCAGTTTTGTTCCAAATGAGGTGCACTGAGGCTAGCTGGCTAGTTAACATTAGCTAGCTAGCTATAACATTAGGCTACAGTACTTTTTGGGTATAGCAAACAAAGCTAGCTAACTCAACATGGATTGTAGTGGTACTATCAAGCCCTGTTATGGCTGAATCAATCACAAAGTTACACTGTACTGAACAACACCGCCTCACGTAAAAAGAGAGCTCATATTGCTAGCTAGCTACAGACAGCAAAACCACTTACTCGTTTGGCATTTGCTCTCCTAGTCCAGCTGGACAAGGCTGCCACCCCCAGTTGATCATGGAGGTTCTGAAGAACATCTCCAGCACCCCTCTATCCATATGCGCGTCAAATCCTTGATGGTCTGTCACACACACGAGCCATGAAGTCTGCAGTGACTCTCTCCAGTAAGAACTGTCCGCGATCTAATTTGTTGCAGCACAGACATTCTTCTGTCGGCATGGCTGGACAGCAACCGCTTAGGCACCACCAGTCAGAGTCTGACCGAGGCTTCCCATCGCTGCTTGCTGGTCATGCAATTGTTATTGTTGGTGCCTCAACTCCTATTCACTGTATTTGGGCTCAAATGAATAGGGCTGTGTGCCCCTATGTAAAATAACATCAAAAACAGTTTCGCCGTCCAGCTCTTCTTGGAAAGACGAATCATCAGAAGCAGCCATTGTAATTATTCAGTAACCTCGAATAGGCAGTGTACGGTAACGCCACCCCCGTTTTGAAAGGCCTGCCTTCCAGTGCGGGAACACAATTCGACAAGGAAGTAGGACTCCCGTCAGGCTGTACTCTTTACAAAGCCGGGGAAAATTAGTCCTGCTAGATATCCTGCTATGTCGAGGCAGATAGGAACATTGTTGAGACAAGTCCAATGGCTCTATTGAACAAGGACAACCATTTCTACTCGCAGCTAGCGTGACTGTGCAATCAGAGAAACACAAAGGCCACAATAATTGCTACAAAATATGACTCTGTTAATTTTTAGATCGGAAAGCAGGCCTCTCGGCGCAAAAAACATTATGTCTGAAACACCCCCTATGTAGGGAGACTGGAAAAACAACCCAAATAGTGTCTAGAGGAAGTTTCTCTTAAATATCACACTACTCAACCATCAAAGGGAAACAAAACACATAATTCATTCAACAACATAATTTCCATGTCTTTCTCACATGTAAACACACACTCACTCGCTCTCCCTTACCCTGTTGGTCTGTGCAGGTGGGCAGTCATCGAGGCGCACCCCAAAAGTTACCCCAGCAGTGCTCTTCTTCTCAAAGGGTTTCCTCATGATGCCGGGGATGCCCCTCCTCCAGGCAGCCTTATCCCGTGGAGGACTGGATTCATCTGACAGAACACACACAAAGCAGCCATCTGAGTGATAATCCACACTACAGATACACACTCAAACCACACTAGCTGCTGGAAGGTCAACAGCTGCCTGTGCAGACAGTCAAAGATAAACATTTTCAATAACATACTGTATTTCCACATGTAATCCAACCATATTTATTGTCTCCTGTTCTCGTGTGATGGGCAACTTTACTGTGTAGTATAGCTAGAAACTTCATCATGCCCTGCTTTTCAGCAGTGTGTAAAGGACACAGCATGTCTACCTGTGGTGAATGTAATCCCTTGCTTTAAAGCTGAGATCCATGAAAGGTGAAACAGGTCACTGGTTACCCCAGGCACATTACTTATTGTTTTAGTTTTGTTTACTAAATGAAGCTGAGCAGCGCGGCGTCTGTGGGGGGGTCTGTGTTCGTTGTTTCCAGTAACTTCTTTGTTGTTGTAATAATGACCTTACCTCTCTCTCCTGTTTTGGGTGAGTGGGGGCTCTGGCCCTTGCCCTCTCCCTTCACCCCCAGGAGGGTGTGTCTGATACTGAGGGACTGCCGGGAGGTTTTGGGGGAGGGCTCAGTCTTGCTGCTGGGGGCACTGGATCAAACACAAAAAAGGTCATATTATAGTACATTAAATTATACTATATGTGACTTTAAGGACTTGTGCATAAAAGTTGGTGTAAAATGATGTTGCATTGTGGGTCAAATAAAGATGGTGTGTGTGTGTTGCTGCATACCTCATCATGGTGTTGTACTCTCTGATCTTTCTGCTGATCAGGTCCTGGCTGGTTATACCAGCATTCTGAAACATAACATGGACAACAAACAATCAGTTTTAACATAACTGGAACACAAGCTAAGGACAAACAGAATTAACAATTTTGGAAATGAAAAATCATGGATGTTAACCCAAACTTTTTTTAATGGCTGAGAAGTAACCTCACATAACCCTTGGACTACCAGCACATTCAGATTTCTCAAGTATATGTTGTCTTATCAAATATATATATATATTTATAGTTCTAAGTGAAAAGGATTTAGCAGTTAACCACACTGAATCCTGTTTGAGCTATTTAGGAAGTCATGGGTTCTCCCCATTAATGAAAGACTCTGTGGGAGACTGAGACCACAGACAAAGACCGAAGGCTAACTGAGAAGGGGCAAACAGCTGAACAAGCAAGCACACTGTTAGCTCATTTCACAGCCAACAGACAAGTTAACATTAAGCCAAGGAAAAAAACACACTCTTGTTAGGGTCCAGCAGGAGATGTTTTGTGTTTTCTGTATCCTAGTGATCCTACATACAGTAAGCATGAGAAATCAAATGTTAAAATAGTTTGATATTATAAATAGGCTGTAGTAGTGATTCTACCTGCAAAACAGGACAGTGAGTGTCTTATTTGTGGGGTAAACACCAAACGCAACCGAGACAAACATCATTACCATAAACCCAAGGAGAGGAATGTTGAACAAACGGGAGTCTCTCAGCCCAAAAGCTATTGCTTCCACTAGTGACCAAGGACAGTGAGAATGACTAGTGTAAATGAAATAGAAGATGTTTAGCCTGAGCCCCGACGCAGGCTAGGCTATTCACAAGCTTCAAAATAGCACACTGGCATTTGACACATCTGCCTTGCAGTTAAGGCAGGACCTGCCAAAAATGTGGGTAGTAAAATTCTAGCTACTGTATGCAAGTCCCTTTGGATAAAAACATGGGCTTAGCAAAGAATAATCAAATGTGGGATAGACCTATTACTATCAAAATCAAATCAACGTTTATTAGTTGTGTACAGTTTTGCAGATGATATCGCAGGCACAGCGGAATGCTAATAATCACATGATGAGCTTAGTAACAGAGTACTGCAGTGTTGCCAGGCAGAACCCACCTCATCATCCAGATTACTATTCTCCTGGATGACTCGGATCCATGACAGCATGTCATCCCTGCCCTCAGCCTGGAACAGATACTCGCAGTCTGACGTGGTCAGACGCAGCACGTTCTTCCGTTTCGTGTCGCTGTAGGAGATGTCAATCAGGCAGGCCTTGACACTGATTGGCTGTGGGTCGTCGTCGGACTGGGAGTGGGAGGAGGCGTGGGAGACGCCGTCCTTCTTGTCCTTGTAAAGCGTGAGGCCGTGGCCTCGCAGCACGGCGTACATCTGCTTCCACGACCTCGAACCCCCACGCTAGAGAAAGAAAGAAAAGAAACGGAGGGAGAGAGAGAGCGAAATGTTGAGTTAAGGCCCTGCATGAAGATGTAAAGAGTTAGCACAGTGTGGGTGGGTGTGCGTGATAAACTTTTCACACGGTTGTGGATATTTTTGTTTCACACGGTCCTTTCCAGCAACTATGGTGGATACATAACCAGACCAGCGAAGTAGAGCTCCATGTGATTTGGCAGTTGGACAAGGGTAGAAGTGTGTAAATATACCTTGCTCTTCTCAGTGTTGATCTGCCTGAAGTTGAGCCAGCCTTCTTTAGAAGAGTCACTGAATACATCTGAAGAGGAGTCCCTTCTGGACCCAGAGTCATCAGATGACTTGTGTCCATCCAGAGCCTACACACACACACACACACACACACACACACACACACACACACAAGTAATCAGCAGGAAGAGAGCCTGTGGTCTTAAAGAAAATAGCTCAAATCCCCAGGGAGTCCTTTTCTACTGCTATTTGGGGAGCATCAAAGTCTGTCTGACTAGTGTAGCAAAATCACATAGACAGGTGAGTTCATTATGGCTGAAGAAATCAAGATGATTCAGGCAAAGCCAGGAAACCATACAACACATCCTGTCAATGTGATTAGGAAACCTTTCAAAAGCACAGGGAAAGTACAGACTGTTTTCAAACCAGTTGTGTAAAAGTAGCAGCTTGTCCCACCGTTAGGCACTCTGATTAGGGATAGATATTACCGGCTTTTTGCCCACATATGTTAAGTAGCCATTATACTGGCTGTATAAACACAGCCAACATGGCTTAGTTAAACCTTTATAGAGCTGTTATAACCCATTTAAAGTTGTTATAAAGATAACCAACATGTTGTGGTTAATAAACCCTGTATTGAGCGGTTTCCTCACCTTCTTCAGGCCTCTCAGACTGGGCATGTGTTTACTGTTTGACCGGCTGGAGACAGAGGAGAAGGGAGACAAATAACTGATATTAGGAGGATGAACCAAAAACATTGGAGAACAGTATCGTGAGAAAATGAGACCAAATTCCACATCTCCAAATGTAAAAAAGGACTCACCCTCTGCCTTCCTCTCTGTAGTTATCCAGACCCTCGTCGCAGGATTTGGACCGCTCTTGTTTGGTCTCGGCATCAGACTCCAGAATAGCATTTCTGAGAGACTCTTGAGACCGGGACATAAACACAACGACAGTGTTTTTTACAGCGTGTAGACAGAGTGATGTGTCATAGCTGAGTGTTATTAGTGAGGGTCAGTGGTAGTGTTCTCTGAGGTAGTTTTAGGGCTCAATATCACAGGGCAGAATTGTGTTAATATCAAATGCAGAGCCAATTTTACTCTGAAGTGATTTAGCACTGATGGAGGAGACATCCTAGCTGCTTTCAAACCTGTATAAAGAACTGGGTCAATGTCATGCTTCCTCAGAAAACTCCAGCACTGAGTTCTGTCACATAATAGCTGTGCCACATAATAGATGTGACAGAACTCAGTGCTGGAGTTCTGAGGAAGCATCAAGACAGTAACAACGCAATGGAAGCGGCTGAAATGGCACTGTAGTATTCCCTATATAGCGCACTACTTTCGACCAGGGCCTATGGGGATTGGGGATCTGGTCAACAGTAGTGCACTGCATACATAATAGAGTGTTTCAGATGCCACCAATGACTAAAACAAAAATGGCATTGACAACACAGCAACTGACAGAACTGTATCTGCACCTTAACCATGACAACCAGGAGCCCCGCCCCCAGGGTGCCTCTTACCTTGGTCATGTGACAGCTGTCGGCGCATGAGAGGATACGGGGAGGAGCTTGGGCTAGGGGGGACTGTAGTTATGGCTGGAGCGACAGATATCACGGCGGAAGCAGGAATGGACGTGGCCTCATGGTCAACACTAGGGCTAGCCGGCTCATCTGCAACAACACAAGCTTAGGTATTACATGATGGATAAATATATGTTATGAAGCACTTCATCAGTCATCATGTTCCTCCATCACCATGATCTTCCTCATCATCATAATGGATAAAATGTACCTAAACTTCTGATTATGGTGCAACAAATTTGTTTAAAATAATAATTCAGCTTCCTGGGATACTCCAGTTACGTAACATCAGCAAGTAGACCACTGCAGCATTATGAAGATTCCCAAAGACACTTATGGCACTAGAACAACACGGCTCCTAGGAATGAGAACGTCTCCCTCCCTTTCTGACATGGCCTGTTTTTGAAAAGAAAAGTGTGAAAGTTGTTAACTGCTGAGTAGAGCAGCATTTCCAACGCCGGCCAACCCTGGCCCGCTGAGCCCAAAACAGCTCAGAGTGCAAAGCTGCTCTCTGCCTGCAGCCGTGGGGCTTGTGGAGCTAAATTTAAAAGCCACTGCCCTAGTTCCTTCCAACATCCCAGGCTGCGCCCATCTCTCATCTCAACCAGGGCCAAGGAGAAGGAGTGTGAAGGAACACCGCCAATGTAGCCCTATAGGCATCCATCACCAATATAAGCCTATCCCATAGGCAGATTCACCCTCGATGTGGACACAAACACACCGTCAAATCTTTAGATCTAATATTCACCCAGTACAGCTATACAACATGGGCCAAATGTACAACAACCCCATTGATGCCGCCTACTTCAAAGAGCTGCCGTTATACAAGCTACAAAAAGATACCACCAACCACCCAACTTTTTCAGACGCAAAATAACTGCATACAAGAAACTGGACTTCTTCTAGGTTACACACCGCCCCCTTCCCCCGTCTGTGCAACTCAACACACCGTCTGGTTCCTCCAGCGTCAGGTAGCGGCGTTCACACTCCTGGCAGGCCCTGCACCAGCCCCCTTTGTCCAGCCAAGCCCAGGGCCCCAGCCCCATGGCCAGCCCGTCCACCAGCAGCATGCTTCCCAGGGAGGGATTACCAGTCCTGGGGGATGACCCTCACCACACCTAGCCTGGCCATAATTGGACTGGCACAGGACCGGAGCTCCTCACTCAGATGCAAACAACATGCCAGCTTCTCTGGTAGTGCTGGACCCAATCCACAAGTCCTGAAGTTGCTTGCGAAGTTCAAAAGGTCAAACTTTGGAAGATAAATCCTCAACGTGGGATCGTATTTGAAAACTCTCAAAACGATTAAATGGAACTAAAATTTCTAAAATATTCAAAACTAAAAACTAAAATCCAGCAGGCGATGGATGATCTTATTCCAGTAACAGTCATTTTTTAGATTCCAATAAAACCCAGACATTGACACGTATCAGCTGTTAGATCCAAGAGGGTAAGAAAAGAATGTGACCTGGACCAGAGCTAAAGAAAGCTAAAGACGACTAGTGACCAACCGGCTCTGCCACTCTCTGCCACTATCGGGTGGGCCATGGGAATGGGATCTGACCTCACATGACAAGAGCTGAGAGCCCCTACCGTACAGACAGTGGCCTGCCTGCCTGACCTTTCAAACGGGTCATTGATGGGAGCCTGAGGGGCTGGTCAGGCCTGGTCAATCAGTCCTCTGTTCTCTGGATCACATCATGGGCACCAGGCCCAGAGTGGTGGTGCTGTGGCTGCTCCATCACCCTCCCTCCTAACTGTAACTGTCTGCTTTGTCTGCACCTGGCTTGGCCCTGCCTGCCTGATTCACTACCAGCAGTGGTGGTATGGACGGACCATGACAGGCAGACATGTAACTGCTACATGCTAGATGACACAGAAATAGATTTCTAACTGGTTAAATAAAGACCATCATCATCATCATGGGAGATAATGTAAGTAAGGCAGTCTGGTATCAAGATGTCGGTGCGGTGGGCGGTGAGCGTCTATTGGCGATTCCAGCTCGACTTTGCTTTATGACTATTTTTGTGTTAATTTATTACTTTGTTTGCTTAGAATGTTCGTGCAATAATTTCCTACGACCGACAAACACTTATAAATCATGAATCGGAAGCTACACACTCAGCCTCAGTCTGGAATAGTACATTGGCTCCTGGCCGAGATGACCTAAGGCAATGCCAGCAAAGAAGAAAAGAAAGGGGCACTCAAAGCTGGCTTGAAAAGACAGGCTACACAGCCTCCTCTTCCTAGTATGGAAAATAAACTTTGTGAACTCAGAGCAAGGCTTCAATCGCAGAGGTTCATCAGGAAATGCTGTGTCTTGTTTTTCCTCAAAAGTGGCTTACGGACAACACACTCGACTCTACAATTCAACCAGAAGGCTTTTCCATATTCCAAAAGGGTCGAACGGTGGCTTCTGGTAAGATTTGGGGGGAGCGTAGTGTACAGTAGTTGAAAACATTGTGAGCTCCTGTTCACCTGACCAGGAGGTGCTAAAATGACGACCCCACTATATGCCTATATATAAGGGAATTCATGTGTGTTATCATCACAGCTGTGTACACACACTGCCACAAGCAAACAACGGAGGCACTTAGCAAACTTTACAAGATCATTAGCCAGCAAGAAACCTCTTACCCGGAAGCAGTCACGGGTGACTTTAACCAAGCCCATCTAAAACATATTTAAAATTTTAGAACACCTACTCATTCAAGGGTTTTTGTTTATTTTTACTATTTTATAATAGTGAAGACATCACAACTATGAAATAACACATGGAATCATGTAGTAACCAAAAAAGTGTTAAACAAATGAACATACATTTTATATTTTAGATTCTTCAAATACCTTTGCCTTGACAGCTTTGCACACTCTTGGCATTCTCTCAACCAGCTTCACCTGGAATGCCTTTCCAATAGTCTTGAAGGAGTTCCCACATATGCTGAGCACTTGTTGGCTGCTTTTTCTTTACTCTGCGGTCCAACTCATCCCAAACCATCTCAATTTGGTTGAGGTCGAGAGATTGTGGAGGCCATGTCATCTGATACAGCACTCCATCACTCTTCTTCTTGGTAAAATAGCCCTTACACCGCCTGGAGGTGTGTTGGGTCATTGTCCTGGTGAAAAACAAATGATAGTCCCACTAAGACCAAACCAGAAGGGATGGCGTATTGCTGCAGAACGCAGTGGTAGCCATGCTGGTGAACCTTGAATTCTAAATAAATCACACACAGTGTCACCAGCAAAGCACCCTCACACCATAATACCTCGTACACCTCATGCTTTATGATGGGAAATACACATGCAGAGAACATCCGTTCAAATCTCCAATTTGGACTCAGACCAAAGGACAAATTTACACCGGTCTAATGTCCATTGCTCGTGTTTTAGCCCAAGCAAGTCTCTTCTTCTTATTGGTGTCCTTTAGTAGTTGATTCTATCCAGCAATTCGACCATGAAAGCCTGATACACAGTCTCCTCTGAACAGTTGATGTTGAGATGTGTCTGTTAATTGAACTCTGTGAAGCATTTATTTGGGCTGCAGATTCTGAGGCTGGTAACTCTACTGGACTTATCCTCTGAGGCAGCGGTAACTCTGGGTCTTCCATTCCTGTGGAGGTCCTCATGAGAGCCAGTTTGGTCATAGCGTTTGATGGTTTTTGCAACTGCACTTGAAGAAACCTTCAAAGTTCTTTAAAACGTCCTTATTGACTGACCTTCATGTCTTAAAAGTAATGATGGACTGTCCTTTCTCTTTGCTTATTTGAGCTGTTCTTGCCATAATATGGACTTGGTCCTTTACCAAATCTTCTGTATACCCCCACTACCTTGACACAACACAAGTGATTGGCTCGAAGGCATTACATTTTCTACTTTTAAACTCAGACAAACAGAGATGCTAGTTGTAGGTCCCAAGAAACAAAGGTATTCCGTTGAATCTGACAATTAATCTTGATGGTTGTACAGTCGTCTCAAATAAAACTGAAGGACCTCGGCGTTACTCTGGACCCTGATCTCTCTTTTGACAAACATATCAAGACTGTTTCAATGACAGCATTTTTCCATCTACGAAACATTGCAAAAACTTTTCTGTCCAAAAATGATGCAGAAAAATTCATCCATGCTTTTGTCACTTCTAGATTAGACTACTGCAATGCTCTACTTTCCGGCTACTTGGATAAAGCACTAAATAAAATTTCAGTTAGTGCTAAATGCAGCTGCTAGAATCTTGACTAGAACCAAAAACGTTGATCTTATTACTCCAGTGCTAGCCTCTCTACATTGGCTTCCTGTTAAGGCAAGGGCTAATGTCAAGGTTTTACAGCTAATCTACAAAGCATTACACATGGGCTTGTTCTTACCTATCTTTCCGATTTGGCCCTGCCGTACATACCTACACGTATGCTACGGTCACAAGACGCAGGTCTCCTTACTGTCCCTAGAATTTCTAAGTAAACAGCTGGAGGCAGGGTTTTCTCCTATAGAGCTCAATTTTTATGGAATGGTCTGCCTATCCATGAGAGACGCAGACGCGGTCTCGACCTTTAAGTCTTTACTGAAGACTCATCTCTTCAGTAGGTCCTATGATTGAGTGTAGTCTGGCCCAGGAGTGTGAAGGTGAACGGAAAGGCACTGGAGCAACAAACCGCCCTTGCTGTCTCTGCCTGGCCGGTTCCCCTCTTTCCACTGGGATTCTCTGCCTCAAACCCTATTACGGGGGCTGAGTCACTGGCTTACTGGTCTTCTTCCATGCCGTCCCTAGAAGGAGTGCGTCACTTAAGTGGGTTGGAGTCACTAACGTGATCTTCCTGTCCGGGTTGGCGCCCCCCCCAGGTTCGTGCCGTGGGGGAGATCTTCGTGGGCAAAACTCGGCCTGGTCTCAGGATAGTAAGTTGGTGGTTGAAGATATCCCTCTAGTGGTGTGGGGGCTGTGCTTTGGCAAAGTGGGTGGGGTTATATCCTACCTGGTTGGCCCTGTCCGGGGGTATCATTGGACGGGGCCACAGTGTCTCCCGACCCCTCCTGTCTCAGCCTCCAGTATTTATGCTGCAATAATGTGTGTCGGGGGGCTCGGGTCAGTCTGTTATAACTGGAGTATTTCTCCTGTCTTATCCGGTGTCCTGTGTGAATTTAAGTATGCTCTCTCTAATTCTCTCTTTTTCTCTCTCTCTCTTCCTCTCGGAGGACATGAGCTCTAGGACCATGCCTCAGGACTACCTGGCCTGATGACTCCTTGCTGTCCCCAGTCCACCTGGTCGTGCTGCTGCTCCAGTTTCAACTGTTCTGCCTGCGGCTATGGAACTATTGCCTGTTCACCAGACGTGCTACCTTGTCCTAGACCTGCTGCTTTAAACTCTCTAGAGACAGCAGGTGCGGTAGAGATACTCTCAATGATCGGCTATGAAAAGCCAACTGACATTTACTCCTGAGGTGCTGACCTGTTGCACCCTCGACAACCACTGTGATTATTATTATCTGATCCTGCTGGTCATCTATGTACATTTGAACATCTTGGCCATGTTCTGTTATAATCTCCACCCGGCACAGCCAGAAGAGGACTGGCCACCCCTCAAAGCCTGATTACTCTCTAGGGTTCTTCCTAGGTTCCGGCCTTTCTAGTGAGTTTTTCCTAGCCACCGTGCTTCTACACCTGCATTGCTTGCTGTTTGGGGTTTTAGGATGAGTTTCTGTACAGCACTTTCTGACATCAGCTGATGTAAGAAGGGCTTTATAAATACATTTGATTGATTGATTTGAAGGTAGAAAGAAATTGCACAAATTAACTTTTAAGAAGGAAGATGTTAATTTCAATGCATTCCAGGTGAGTACAGGGTGAATTGAGAAACCTGCCTATTTTCCTCGAAATTACGCAACGTCACTATTCCAAAGCTCTACGATATTAAAGAGAACAAGTTAATTAGCTAACATCTCTGAAAATATTTGCAATGTTGTTCTTGTTGACGAAATTCATGCCAATGTTGGTATTTTGAGCTAGTGCCCAATTGACTCCCATTTACCTCATGAAGGAGCGCTATCCTTGTCCCAGAATGCAGCGCACGGTCCATTGACTACACATGGGAAACGTACACAATGGGCGTTAATACGATTCCAATGGAGTTTCCCATCTCTCAAAAGTATCTCTGAACAACCTCTCATTGCAAGGTTGCCATAAAGTGTTTCTTTACATGACCTTTGTTAAACCTTTGTTAAACAGTTTAGTGAATCTACTCAATACACAGTGACTGTTCCTGAGTGGCAGGGTTACAGTTTTACATCCAGGGTTACATCCAGGACATCTACTTAAAACGGTGCCTGAGGAATGGCACGCAACATCGTCAAGAACCCCACACACGAGCTGGTCTCTCCCTTACCGTCGGGTAGACGGTATCGGAGCATGAGGTCTGATAGAAACTGTCTCTGAGCCTGTTGGTATCTACAAGCCATCAGACTGCTGAACACTTGAACTAACCACCTGCTAAGATTCTCCGCACCCTAGCACAAATGCACCCACTCATGCACACACCCACACCACAACTGCTGCTACCAGACTCTTAGTATACTGCTCAATTTATTCACTTGCCCCCCATCCCCAATACACATGTAAATATTGTACCTTCCTGTATTATACCATTGTTCCTGTTCCCAAGAAAGCTAAGGTAACTGAGCTAAACGACTACCGCCCCCGTAGCACTCACTTCCATCATCATGAAGTGCTTTGAGAGACTAGTCAAGGACCATATCACCTCCACCCTACGTGACACCCTAGACCCACTCCAATTTGCTTACCGACCCAATAGGTCCACAGACGACGCAATCGCAACCACACTGCCCTAACCCATCTGGACAAGAGGAATACCTATGTGAGAATGCTGTTCATCGACTACAGCTCAGCATTTAACACCATAGTACCCTCCAAACTCGTCATCAAGCTCGAGACCCTGGGTCTCGACCCCGCCCTGTGCAACTGGGTCCTGGACTTCCTGACGGGCGGCCCCCAGGTGGTGAGGGTAGGTAACAACATCTCCACCCCGCTGATCCTCAACACTGGGGCCCCACAAGGGTGTGTTCTGAGCCCTCTCCTGTACTCCCTGTTCACCCACGACTGCGTGGCCATGCACGCCTCCAACTCAATAATCAAGTTTGCGGATGACACTACAGTGGTAGGCTTGATTACCAACAACGACGAGACGGCCTACAGGGAGGAGGTGAGGGCCCTCGGAGTGCGGTGTCAGGAAAATAACCTCACACTCAACGTCAACAAAACAAAGGAGATGATTGTGGACTTCAGGAAACAGCAGAGGGAGCACCCCCCTATCCAGATCGACGGGACAGTAGTGGAGAAGGTGGAAAGTTTTAAGTTCCTCGGTGTACACATCACGGACAAACTGAATTGGTCCACCCACACAGACAGCGTTGTGAAGAAAGCGCAGCTGCGCCTCTTCAACCTCAGGAGGCTGAAGAAATTTGGCTTGTCACCAAAACCACTCAAACTTCTACAGATGCACAATCGAGAGCATCCTGTCAGGCTGTATCACCGCCTGGTACGGCAACTGCTCCGCCCACAACCGTAAAGCTCTCCAGAGGGTAGTGAGGTCTGCACAACGCACTACCTGCCCTCCAGGACACCTACACCACCCGATGTCACAGGAAGGCCATAAAGATCATCAAGGACAACAACCACCCGAGCCACTGCCTGTTCACCCTGCTATCATCCAGAAGGCGAGGTCAGTACAGGTGCATCAAAGCAGGAACCGAGAGACTGAAAAACAGCTTCTATCTCAAGGCCATCAGACTGTTAAACAGCCACCACTAACATTTAGTGGCCGCTGCCAACATACTGACTCAACTCCAGCCACTTTAATAATGGGAATTGATGGAAATTATGTAAAAATGTATCACTACCCACTTTAAACAATGCCACTTAATATAATGTTTACATACTCTACATTACTCATCTCATATGTATATACTATACTCTATACCATCTACTGCATCTTGCCTATGCCGTTCTGTACCATCACTCATTCATATATCTTTATGTACATATTCTTTATCCCTTTACACTTGTGTGTATAAGGTAGTAGTTGTGGAATTGTTAGGTTAGATTACTTGTTGGTTATTACTGCATTGTCGGAACTAGAAGCACAAGCATTTCGCTACACTCGCATTAACATCTGCTAACCATGTGTATGTGACAAATAAAATGTGATTTGATTTATCTATTCTACTGCCATTTACTTTCTGTTCATATTCTTCTCTTTTTTATTTCTTATTATTGTTGCATTGTTGAAAAGGAACCTGAAAGTAAGCCTATAGTTGGACGATGTACAGTGATCCCTCGCCACTTCGCGGTTCACTTATCGCGGATTCGCTATTTCGCGGATTTTCATAATGCATTTTTTTTTTTTTTTTTGGTGCATTGTGCTCTGCATTCTGATTCGCTAAAAACTCACTCCCGCTTCTTGTATCAAAACATGCTACGAATTGTGCTATCATTTTGTCGTCTCGTGCAGTTATGTGTACGTACATAAAACAGCTTGGCAAATTTACATTAAGTTGGCCAGGAAGGAAGGAAGGACTAACGCTTGGTCGCTTAGCAACCATGGTGCGAATGGCCACTGAACTTAAGCGAGTAGCTGAGGAATGGGACCCTTTGATGAGCCGTTCATTACAGTTCTCCAACGTAATCGATGGTGGCATGTCGGTGTACAAGGATCTTTTTGCAAAGAAGAAAAAAGAGCGACAACAGCTGCCTATCACTATGTTCTTCTCCCGAACAAACACACCTGCACCGCGGGCTTCAGAAGAAGAGAACACTGCAGAGCGCAGTCAGGATGCAGCGGCCCAGTCTGAAGAGCAGTGAAACGGCCTACACGTGAGTCACTGTATTTGTATACATGTAATAGTTGCTAATTGTAAAAAAAAAAAAAGTTTTCTATTTCGCGGATTTCACTTATCGCGGGTCATTTTCGGAACGTAACCCCCGCGATAAACGAGGGATTACTGTATACCATGTGTATCCTGTACATATGACTAATAAAACGTTAAACTTGATTAGTACTGTGTAGAGGGGCTTTCACAACAAATGTGAGACAACATTACATTGTCTCTAACAGCCAAATTCAAGAGCAGACTTGAATCATTTTAACAATGCATTCAGTAAGTTTCGTAACAAGATGCTTCAGTACCAGTGGCGGCTGGTGGGAGGAGCTATAGGAGGACGGACTCATTGTAACGGCTGGAATGAAATCAATTGAACGGAGTCAAACGTGTTTTCCATATGTTTGATACCGTTCCATTAATTCCATTCCAACCATTACAATGAACCTGTCCTCCTATAGCTCCTCCCACCAGCCTCCACTGTTCAGCACCATTCTACAGAATTGCCCTAGACCTTTGAGGTGAATGTCTAACGACTCCAGCTTACATCACACTGTCACACTTGTGTTTGCATGTCACATAATACTACTACTAATAATAATGTTAGTCCAACACCTTTCCTACGCACTTCTCAGTAGTTGGTATTCAGACTAGCCTTATGCAGGTGCGTAACGGGCTTTGCAGTCTTGGTTCCCTGAATAAAGTCCAAAACAATAGACCTACATACAGTCTTATCATGACTGGCACACACAGGCCTCACACTGCATTTGCACAGGCAGCCCAATTCTGATCTTTTCCCACAAATTGGTCTTTTGACCAATCAGATCGGCAAACGATCTGATGTGATTGGTCAAAAGACCAAATAGTGTAAAAAAAGATCATATTGGGCTGCCTGTGTAAACGCAGCCTCAGTAAAACAACAAGCCCTGGCATTAAGCATGACAGAGTTGATTTACAGTGAAAATCATGGTTGTATCTTATTTAAGAAACACTATTGCTAAATCTAGGGTAGAGGCTCAAGGCTACAACTGTTCCATTCCATCCAAATTGTACTGCTCACTAAAGGCATTGGTAAAACAATATTCTTAAGGCTACAACTGTTCCATCCCAAAATGCCTCAGATGTGTAAAGCTCAAATTAGATCATAAAAAAAACAGTGGAAGTTACCCCCTTATACCACACACTGGACAGTGTAGTCTCTTCTCATACGGGTTTGGCTCTAGGACAAAACTCTAGCTAACTTCTGTCCCATGGGCCATACTAAAAATGTACATGCCCAATCTCTGCTACTTCGCTGTGCCCCAATTCCATAGAACACACATCTGCAGAACGCATCTATGGGGATGATTCCGACCAGAGTTAAGCGTGCGTAAATGGAACGTGCAGTGAGCCCCAAAAGTATTGGGCCAGTGACAAAATGTTTTGTTTTGAGTCTACTCCATCACTATACAATTACTATGAGGTTAAAGTGCAGACTGTCAGCTTTAATTTGAGGGTAATTTCATCCATATCGGGTGAACCATTTAGAATTTACAGCACTTTATGCATAGTCCCCCCCATTTTAGTGGACCAAAAGTATCGGGACAGATTCACTTACATGTGTATTAAAGTCGTAAAAAGTCTAGTATTTGGTCCCATATTCCTAGCAAGCAATGACTACATTAAGTTACAGATGCCCAAATATCATACCCCCCCCCCACAAAATGAGAAGCTCACGTTATTGTAATGGTGAGAGGTTAGCATGTCTTGGGGGTCTGATATTTGTGCATCTGTAACTTTCTCAATCAACATTATTCACAATTCATTCAGGATTACCTGTAATCCCGGTAGCATCCACATTGACGTAGTGTTTAGAAACATATTCTATTCTTATTTACAATACAAGTGACCAAAATGACACTATACATTATTTATCATTAATTTCTATTGTGCACAAAATAACCTGAAACACAACCAAAACAAACAGCAAATGCATCCAACAAATGTATAGTCACACAAGCTTAATGTCATTGCGTACAATGAATATGGGACCAAATACTTAAATTAACTACTTTATTATACATAAGTAAATTTGTCCCAATACTTTTGGTCCCCTAAAAAGAATATGTACAAAAAGTGTTGTGATTTCTAAACGATTTACACGATATGGATGAAAATACCCTCAAACTAAAGCTGACAGCCTGCCCTTTAACCTCATAGTTATTGTATAATTTAAAATCCAAAGTGCTGGAGTACAGAGCCAAAACAACAAATATATCATTGTCCCTTTTGGAGCTCACTGTAATTCCCTTCTTATGTACTTTTCTCTCTATGCGTATTCTGACCTTGATATTAAGCATGAGAATAGCATGCTATTCACCCACTATTCGGTCGGTATCTACGAAATGAAGGTGTGGCGGAGGTGTCTACATGTACGCTGTATTCTGACCTTGACTTAATTCCTTCATAATGCAACCACCTTTACGCGTGAGGAAACCATACATTTTTTTTGTGTAAGATGGCACCGACAGATATGGCAGCTCTGCTTCAAGCTCCTAAGCAACTTCGTAGTATTTCGTTTTTATGTGTTTTTATATAATGCTGTTCATTGACCATAGTACTCTCCAAGCTCATCATTAAACTCAGGGCCCTGGGTCTGAACCCCGCCCTGTGCAACTGGGTCCTGGACTTCCTGACGGGCCGCCCCCAAGTGGTGAAGGTAGGAAACACCACTACTTTGCTGACCCTCAACACAGGGGCCCCACAAGGGTGCGTGCTCAGCCCCCTCCTCTACTCCTCTGTTCACCCATGACTGGGTGGCCAAGCATGCCTCCAACTCAATCAAGTTTGAAGACGACACAACAGTAGTAAGCCTGATTACCAACAATGACGAGACAGCCTACAGGGAGGAGATGAGGGCCCTGGGAGAGTGGTGCCAGGAAAATAACCTCTCAACATCAACAAAAGGAGCTGATTGTGGACTTCAGGAAACAGCAGAGGGAGCACAACCCTATCCACATCGACGGTACCGCAGTGGAGGTACTGAGCATTACACCGAGGCCTGTACTCTGGAGCGGGATCAATTTGGGGGTGGAGGGTCCGTCATGGTCTGGGGCGGTGTCACAGCATCATCGGACTGAGCTTGTTGTCATTGCAGGCAATCTCAACACTGTGCGTTACTGGGAAGACATCCTCCTCCCTCATGTGGTACCCTTCCTGTAGACTCATCCTGACATGACCCTCCAGCATAACAATGCCACCAGCCATTCTGCTCGTTCTGTGCGTGATTTCCTGCAAGACGGGAATGTCAGTGTTCTACCATGGCCAGCAAAGAGTCCGGATCTCAATCCAATTGAGCACGTCTGGGACCTGTTGGATCGGAGGGTGAGGGCTAGGGCCATTCCGCCCAGAAATGCCTGAAAACTTGCAGGTGCCTTGGTGGAAGAGTGGGGGAACATCTCACAGCAAGAACTGGCAAATCTGGTGCAGTCCATGAGGAGATGCACTGCAGTACATAATGCAGCTGGTGGCCACACCAGATTCTGAATGTTACTTTTGATTTTGACCCCCCCCTTTGTTCAGGGACACATGATTCCATTTCTGTTAGGCACATGTCTGTGGAACTGGTTCAGTTTGTGTCTCAGTTGTTGAATCTTTTTATTTTCATACAAATATTTACACGTGTTAAGTTTGCTGAAAATAAACGCAGTTGATAGTGGGAGGATGTTTCTTTTTTTGATGAGTTTATATACTGTATTCTATTCTACTGTATTTTAGTCAATGCCATCTAAAATGTATATATTTCTTAATTCTATAATTTTACTTTTAGATGTGAGCATTGTTGTGAATTGTTTTTAGATTCTACTGCACTGTTAGATAGTACTGCAATGTTGGAGCTCGGAACTTAAGCATTTTGCTACACCCGCAAATAACATCTGCTAAATATGTTTGTGTGACCAATAAAATTTGATTTGAATAAGGTCGTGCGAAACTGCCGGTTCCAAGCGGGAAAAAAATCACCTTTATTTTTCCCGATAAAAATATCAGCATTCTCAAGAGCTAGGTAAATGAGTAATCCTTTTGGAGAAGGGGATTGTAAATGCACATTGTTTTAGATGATTTTTCCTTATGAACCCTGGAGACAAACGTGAAACCAGTCATATGGAAGCAAACTGAAAATCGTATCAAAATGACATGTATGGTGGCCCCTTTTCCACAGTGAAGTAGGCAATAAATAGCTGTGCCGGTATCCAGAATTTTTATTGTGTTCCCTCATAATTTACGTGGATGAACTTTAGAGAGCCGAGCAGAGGTCTAAGCTGACCTTTTTTACAAGGAGTACATGTGTGCCTAAGTTGAAAAATGTAGGTGCACAAGGAAATTTAGGAGCACAATGAAAAATATTTGGAGGTATTAAAGCTAGGTCCCTTAATTTTTCAATGCGCACTGGTGTTCCTAAATAAACATTCGTACAGCAAAATATTTAGGCACATATGCGAGTAAAATGGTCGCACTGTAAAGCCCTGCCAAGCTATAGGATTCCGTAGGGCTGAAACTGCTGAGTTAATGTATGTAGTTTAGAATGTTTTAATTATATACCCAGGCTTTTCATTTTACAATTTGCATCATGTTAAATATTAGCCACTATCGGGAGCCACCGTCATTAATATCTACATACATGTATAACTCACTTTTCTTCAAATTGTAGCTTACATTTTGCAACATTCCATTCACCTTTCTTTCCTCTGTCACGTCTATGTAGTTGTTCCTGAGGGTTGCTAGCATTAGTGGATCAGATTAGACTAACGTTGTGCAATAATTTGGTACATGTAGCCTATTTGAATCATTATGGAACTCAGACCACGTAGCAGGTTAAACCTGGAGCCTGGCGCATGGTTCACGATGACTGGACCGTTGTCATACAGCTCCATGATTAGTGAGGATTAGGGGAGATTTATAGGACCATTGTTCAAATCTTATTTTTTTAAATGTTCCACCTTCCAATATTTCATGGCTTGAACATGACAAATTTCAGGATGAATGAATCCAATCTGTTGGTCAGCAAGTGGGAGGTTTTTCAGCAGTTGAATTAAAGCTGCAATATGTAACTTTTCACAGAAATGTGTGTTATAGATCTGTCATTCTCATCGAAAGCAAGTCTACGAAGCGGTAGATCTATTCTATGCTTACCGTTCTTACCTTAGGTGTTTGCCTCTTTACTTTCGGTTTTGTGATTTCAAACAGCTCAAAATACATGATTTCTGGTTATGGAAAATATATTTCACAGCGATTTAGATGGTACAATGATTCTCTATACTATACTAACTTGCTTGTTTTGTCACAAAGAAATTAGGCGAACTATTCGAATTTTAGCAACCAGGAAAAGGCAGAGGAAATGCATCCTTAAATGTATTCAGCGCACGTAAGGGAACCACGCCTGCAAAGCCCGTTACGCACCTGCACAAGATAAGTCTGAATACCAACTCCTGAGAAGTGCATAGGAAAGACTTGCGTAAGAAAGGGGTACACAAGTCGGAATCAGGCCTAATATTCTTCAGTGTCCTTCCAGAACACTAAGTGGATCAGCCAACAGGAGCGTTCTACCTTACTGATCAAAATGGCCCAGTAAAATATGTTTACGTAATTTTAGTTATGGTACATCCTGACCCAACTCTTCAATTAGGTAATAATAAATCCATGTCCTGGTTGTCCACATGATTGAAGAAAATAACTTGACTGATTCCTAAAACAAAATAACATGCATATTGCAGGTTGTGAGCTCGGTGTAAGGATAGGATAATCAGAAAAGGCTACATTTTTATCCGACTGTCCCTTTAAGGAAATGAAGTCTACTTCAGCTGTTTGTGCTGAGAGAAAAGCTTTTTCAGCAAAATGGAGATAAAAGGAAAATGCACAAACATGAAAAGTAATCCTTTTACTCTGACTTTAGTGGGAGTGACATTTAGAGAGCACTTCTTACGGGGAAACATGTTCCTATCACCATCAACATCATGGTTGACCATTATTCTACTCATAGGGATGGGGAACAGATACTTTTGGGGAAGATGAAATCCCGTGAAAAGCCTGAGTTCACACACACCCCAAAAAGAGTGTTTAACCCATAATTGTTGGGAGCATATTTAGAGTGTGACTTTAAAATTATTATTACAGAAGATGACATCCAACAAACTAATGGAGTAGTGTAATCTCTCACTCTCCCACATACCGTCCCACTCTAGTGCAGCTAAACTAAGCCAAACCACCAGTGACACTCCTGCCTGCCACCAAAGCTCCTTAACATACTACTGTACATCCAGCCAAGGAGATTGATTTGGTGGTAAACATCATGGATGTAATGAAAAACACTATAAAACCATGTTGCTAAATCTAACAATTTTCAGATTGCAAAAAGATGCTCTAGTCTGCTAATCTAGACTAGAACGACATCCCCTTCCTTCCTCCCCTTCCATGTTCCTTTCCCTCCCAATCTGTACATCGGGACCTACCCAGCAAACCGGGAACATTCCCAGAACATTAGCTAAGATTCCCATTAAGTTATAGTTAGTGTTTTACCTAACATTAGAATGAGAACATAAAAATAAATACAAATATTTCAAGACATTTTTTAAATGAAATATCCATGGAATGTTCTCCTAACATTCACTAAAATGTTGTGCACAACATCTGTAACAGCCACCACAGAAGATTCCCCAAAACAAGCATGGCACTTGCAAAGCCAGGATAGTGGGTTCGATTCCCAGGATCACCCATACGTAAAATGTACGCACGCTTGAAATTTGTGAGCGCAACGTTATGGGACAGTTCTTGCAACATCAGGCATATATAATGTTGTGCACGAGAACATTTGCCACAACCTAACGAATGTTCTGGGAACTTTCACACAACCATGGCACCTCATTCCCTATACAAATGTTGAAGTACAGTAGTGCACCAAATAGAGAATGGGAAGCAATTTGGGATGCAACCGTGAAGTTAGTGCTCTGTTTCTTACCGATGAAGGGGATGGAGTCGAGGGACTCGTCCAGGTTGGAGGAGCAGGTCTGGTGCTTTTCCTGCTTCTCGCTCAGCCGCCGCATGTGCATCTCCCGCCGCGCATCGTTGGGCAGCCAGCACACCGCACCTGCTGCCGGTTCCGAGCCGTCGTCCTCGTTCACCGCCAGGATGTAGGAAGGGTGGCGTAGGGGACTGGGATTCTTCCCCGACCCAGGAGGCTTCTCCCTGAGCACCACGCCCGACTCAGAGGCTGAGGGGCCACGCCCGTTCACTTGGGGCTCTGGTCGAGGGTGCTGGCAAGAGGTTTTGAAAATCCCAGGCCTCTGCGGTCTCTGATGGGGAGCGGAGAGGGAAGAGGACCTATGGCCAACCACCGCTGCCACCGGTCTCCATGGCACCTCCACTGGTGGCTGCATGGTCTCTGCCGGTCCCCTACTCTGGCTCACATGGTTCACACCTTTGACACCAGCTCTTTCATCAGTGTTGGATTGCTCCAAGCTGAGATTCTTCCACAGATGAGAGGGTCTGTCTTGGGGCATGTTAGGGGCACTGTGAGGCTGGTGCTGCTCTGGTCCATTAGTGTGGAGGGCAGGGTTAGACATTGGCCCCACCCGGAGACTGTCCCTACCGTATCCTGCAGGAGGTCGATGATGGGCAGCCTGTTTGGAGAGGCTCTGCCTGCTTGGACATGTACCCTGGTCCACCCTGCTACCGTAGCCCCGTCTGTCCACCATGGGACGGCCCAGATCCGCAGGGTCCACATAGTCAGAGGAGCGGGCCCGGGCCTTGTGGGTAAACTCATCCTGGGACACGCTACGAGGGGGCCAGTTCCTGGGGTGGACCCCCCGCTCCGCCACACTCATACGGTCCTGGGAAGAGCTGCGAGGGGGCATGTGGTGGAAAGGGGGCGGGGGTCCGTGGTAGGCGCGGTCGTGGGAGGTGCTCCTGCGTCGGAGGCCCTTGGGGTCGGGCCCCCAACCCCCTCGGGGGATGTAGTGGGAGGAGTTGAAGGTGTTCTGACTGGCGGCTCGCAGGCTGTCTAGTCTCTCCTGGATGGTACGGCTGCCGTATGCATGGATACCCTTGTTGTCGATGTACTCCCTGTACGTCTGGTACGTCCGCCAGTCAATGTTTTGGTGAGAGCCGGGGTTGGGGGAGTTTGAGTTGGGTGGGTAGTGGGGTGGTGGGGCGCCATAATTGAGGCGGCTCGCACCAGAGGGGTAGATGTCTGTTTTCCGTGGCAGGGGGTAGTGGGACACAGACCCAGGTCGCCCTCTGATGATGCCAGGGTCAGAGGGCCCTACCAGGCCGTACTCTACTCTATGAGCTGGTCCCATACGGCCCAGTTCTGGAGGAACTACCACAGTCCTCACGCTGTTGTTGCGCATGCATGCCACAGTCTGGGACTTGGAGTACGGGTGTGCAGGAGGAGGAGGGGACGGGGGCACGGGGATCTCTATGCGGTACCCCAGGTCGGGTGGTGATGCCCCCACAGGCCCCCGGCATGCTCCCTGTACCCCCACCGGAGAGGGGGTCTCTGTAGCCTGGGCCATCCCCGGGGGGTTACAGTCTACTCTGGGGTAACATATGGGGGGCGGTTCGGGGATGTGACGGGCAATTCCACTGTAGGCACTACGGCCTCGGAGGTACGCATCCTGGGAGTAGGCCTGGAGCGAGAAAGAAGAGAGAAAAGGGTGAGATACAACAACGGTGTCCTCTGGTTTCAATTCACTCCCTAACCATTCCCCTTGGCCCTACCCATTCCCCTTGGCCCTACCCATTCCCCTTGGCCCTACCCATTCCCCTTGGCCCTACCCCTTTAATGTTTGCAGATTTGTAAACTACTCCACAATGTTTATATCTAGACTTGATCCTTCAGATCTGAAAACATCTCAGAGTTAGGGCAAATGGGAAGGAAGCAAAATAGGATGAGCACGTGTGTCATATTCAACATTGCATCTAAGGGATGGTAAAGAACTGTGGTAGTGAATGTTGAATAATGCTAGGTGCTGTGTGTGTGGTTAGGAAAGGCAGGCAGACAGGGAGCAGCATGTGTGAGAGTGTGGAGGCGTGTAGCAAGTCAGGAGAGTCACAAGCATTCATCTGCTCGCTCCATATTTAGATAGCTCGTTCTCTGGGTACTGTTCACTACACAACGAGAGCATGCTGTTCTGCCGCACTGTGCACACACCCACATAGAAGACTGGAAAAACATTCCAAGGTGGATTTAAGCAATGAACACTTGTGGGTTAAAGTAATGAACACCTGTATTGTACATACACAGGGTGGAAACGCAGCAAAAAAGCATGACACCCACTGTCAAAATAATTGGCAAAACGGTCTGGAGCAAATTATCCAATAATTTTTTCAAGGAACTTGATTTCTACTAATTTCTGTTATTATGTCAGATCAAACAGAAACAGTCCTATTCTGTCCAACCCTACTGAGTAGCCAGCCAGCGGGAAGAGCTAGTCAGGTGATCTGTGATTGAATGGAGTGGACAAGAAGCAACAGATGTGTTGGAAGAAAGAAGGAAAGAGAGACTGGCATGCAAGACCTAACAGTGACACACAGGGAGGTAGCCTATCTGTTTGGTTTACCCACCTTCTGGCTGACAGCACTGGCCCTGTTAGAGCGAGGTCTGAGACTTACAGAAAAAGAGGGGGGCAGAGGAAGCCCAGCACCTACAACGGTCCTCGCCACACTAAATCTAACCTCCGTTCTCATATTCCCAGACAGCTTAACGTTAGCTCATCGTTAGCTCAAAACTCCAGCGGCACGCCAGCAGACGACGATCACACATGCATAGATTCCATAGTGGTAGATTCCATACGGCTGGCTGAGCAGCCTTCGTCCATTTGTCAAACGCCATTCCATATGCATTTCCTGTTTGCCTTGCAACTAGCAAGCGCACAAAAATAACACGTCACAATTGGTTGGACTTTAAACCCAACCTGGTGTCGTATTACGGTTCTTACGTAAAGCTATGCAAGCTTTTACTGTATCTACAATCAGTTCTATAAACGCTCGCCCCTCCCTTCAACAATAGCTAGAGCACTAGTGGAAAGTTCAGGGGCCAAGGCCTTTATCACTGGCTTCGTCCGAAATGGCACTCTATTCCCTATGTATTGCACCCCTTTTGACCAAAGCCATAGCACCCTATTTCCTATAGTGATCTACTTTTGACCAAAACTACTGCACTATATAGGGAATGCCATTAAAGACGTAGACAGGAATAGATGGCTTGCAGGATCAGAAAGGGGCGAGGCTCCAAGGTGCCAGCTCTGTCTGCTGCCTCATCTAACAGGTACTGCGGGCACGGTGAATCACTGCCTACCCGCCCGTAGCTAAGGGCTACATAGCAACAATTAGCCTACTAACATGGCAATCGAATGAATGACACTGCTAGCTAGCAAAGCATCTATGTAAGAACAGTACATTACATCAAAACGAAAACACGCATGACAAAGACAAAAGGAGACGGGGAAACAACATCAACATGCAGAGTGATTGTTATCCTCCCTGCTGTTGCTCGCTTACCAGATCAGTGGTCTCCAGTGAAAAAGGCTGCCGTTACAGCAGCAGAGAAAGCGAGAGCAGTGAGAGGCGGCAACGATGGGAGAAGAAGAATAGGGAAAAGGCTAGCAAGCAGAGAAAATAACACGCATCATAAAAAAGGAGAGAACAGATCGCCACTGGAGAAAGAAGTGTTCGTCTGGAACGCCGACGCCAGGGCTCGAGTCGAAGCGCAAAAAATCCATCATAGCGGCGGCATCGAGAGAAAGAGGAAAAAGGGAGCCCACGTCGGCAGTGGCAGGACTGTCACATTAGTGATGCCACCTGCGTGAGCCAGTCTGTCCTGGGCGAGGTGTAGGGGTCAGGAGAAGAGGAAGCCTGCTGCCTTCCACAGCTCTGGGAGTTCTCCATCTCTCTGTTGCTCCCTCCATCTGACTGCAGCAGCCAGGTTACACCACTCAATGAATGAACTGCTGCCTCCACTCTCTGTCCCTGCCTCACTCTCGCTCCCTTTGGTATTGCTCACATGACAGGAGCGGTTGCTGTACTATACATTCAGCTCAGATGCTACTGCTGCCCCTCCCCTTCTGCTCCCTCTCTCTTGCTCTCCCTCCCTCTCCTCCTCGAGGCAGCATCAACCTGTTCACAACACAGAGGCAGTCAGCTGACTACAGCTGGTTTGATGATATATTGCTTCAGGACCTCCCTCATTCCTTCCCCGGCTCCCTCACTTAGAGACGCTCTCTCATGCTAAGCCAATGATGTTACTGCTGTCGACATGTAACGCTGTATGTAACTTGTTTCCAGGCAGCCTGTGTGTGTATGAGGGTCTCTCCTTCAGGCTATAATGTCAGTCACCCAGCGAGCCACGGTGCTAATCTTCCAGCTCCGGCTGACAGCCCCCGTCTTGACGGCTACACCAGGAGCTCCTTACGCTACCTGCTCGGCTAGCCCTTCCATACGCTCAGGTAGCCAAGCACCGTGGACCGGTGTCCGCTAGCTAGCGCAACAGATGTGCAACACAGTTAAGGAAAGGGGAGGAGGGAGAAGAGAAGCGGGGGATGGGAAGAGGGAGAGGGCTGAGCCGATGGGAATGGAGAAAAGGAAAGAGGAGGGTAGCGGCGGAGAGGAAGCAAAGGGAATAGGGAGGTTTACAAGCTCTGCTTTTTTAGGATGACGCATACCAGCTTGAAGGCATCAGGCACTGAAGCGTTAACAGGCTTCCTGTGAAACATCTTAACAGGCCAGTTCACCCATTGTATGAACCAACACCCCCCCACTGTGTGAGTACTACTCGTTCTGTTACGTGTACACATTATGTTCATTACACAGAGAACTGAGTTTACCTTCCTACTGAACCTCAGCAGAGTGCATAGCAAGCACCTCTAGTTGCCAGTAGCCAGTGCGCATGAAAAGTTAATGATGAGAGTGGAGGCACAAGCAGGTTACTTTCTTAGAGGCAATGTAATTTAGGCTTCCTTCAACTGCATTCAAATCCCAGATACACAGGGAGACATGTAAGGCGGCAGGAAGCCTAGTGGTTGGAGCGTTGGGCCAGTAACCGTAGGTTGCTAGATCGAATCCCCGAGCTGACATGCTAATAATCTGTCGTTCTGCCCCTGAACAAGGCAGTTAAACCCACTGTTCCTAGGCCGTCATTGTAAATAAGAATTTGTTCTAAACTGACTTGCCTAGTTAAATAAAAGGTTAAATAAAAAATAAATAAATAAAAGGCAAGACTAGTCTGCACCGCAGGAACAGCTAGAGAGAGATGGAGAGAGAGAGGGGGGAAGGAAGGTGAAGATGAGAGAATGTCCATGAGACTGGCTGCCAAGAGCACAAAACTCATTACAACTCCCACAATGCCACTAGGTGGCTTAATTTCATTTCCTACAGTCACTGCATCAGAAAAATTTGATAATGCACATTTGCTAACCGAGTCAGCTCTTAATAATAACCTGAAAGGCCCCTGGCATCACCTGATCTCCATTTGACATCAGCCTATTTCTGCCTGCCCCCTGTGCTAAATTAAAATAAAATGGCAGCACAACGCAAGCTGAACCTCACAGCCTCTCTGCTCAGCCCTGGTGGCACAAAGATCAAGCTCAACTATTTATATCTGACACAGATTTTTCGCTCAATGCCCCCATGGCCAATAACTTTGTAATCTCTCTCAAGCTAATCTGTGCTACGAGAGACAGGGAGTGGCCACAGCCTTTGGTAAGGTAAACATTCCAACACAAGCCGGTGTTAATAGGCTCAGCATTTAGATAATAGAGGTGGATTCATTGAGCTGATGGGCATTTTGTGCTACAGTTGACAATAGGCTAGGTGTGACCGGGCAACTAGGGTGGCACCTGTGTTAACACAGCCAGTCTTTCTCAACAGGACTGTACAGAGATGGATTGCATTAACATGAACTGGCACCACCTTAATTATTGCGTGTGGAGTTCAGAGTTAGTAAGATAACTCATCTTTACATTTGTCCAATATACACTGAACAAAAATATAAATTAAACATGTAAAGTGCTGGTCCCATGTTTCATGATCTGAAATAATAGATAGCAGAAATGTTCCATACGTACAAAACATCATTTTTTTTTGCACACGTTTACATTCCTGTTAGTGAGCATTTCTCCTATGCCAAGATAATCAGCGATGAGACAAGATCAAAAATTGGGGAGAAAAAGGTGTATTTAAAAAATAAAAATAAAACAGCCTGATCATTACACAGGTGCACCTTGTGCTGACAATAAAAGGCCACTAAAATGTGCAGTTTTGTCACACAACACAATGCCACAGATGTCTGAAGTTGAAGGGGCGTGCAATTGGCATCCTGACTGCAGGAATACCCACCTGTTGCCAGAGAATTGAATGTTCAGTCGCTCTACCATAATCTGCCTCCAACATCGTTTTAAAGAGAATTTGGCAGTACGTCGGCCTCAAAACTGATGACCACGTGTATGGCGTCATGTGGGCGAGAACAGAGTGCCCCATGGTGGCGGTGGGGTTATGGTATGAGCAAGCATAAGCTACGGACAACGAACACAAATGCATTTTATCGATGGCAATTTGAATGCACAAACATACTGTGACAAGATCGAGGCCCATTTTTTAAAGGTACCTGTGATCAACAGATGCATATCTGTATTCCCAGTCATGTCAATTCCATAGATTAGGGCCTAATAAATGTATTTCAATTGACTGATTTCCTCATATGAACTGTAACTCAGTAAAAATCTATAAAATTGTTGCATGTTTATTTCTGTTCAGTGTAAGTTTAGGAGTAAACATTTGCTTAACATGTCACATAATAAGTTGCATGGACTCACTGTGTGCAATAAGTGTTTACATAATTCTTTAATGACTAACCCATCACTGTACCCCACACATACAGATAATTGTAACGGTCCTTCAGTCGAGCAGTCAATTTCAACCACAAAAGAACAATAATGTTTTCCGATGCCTCGCAAAGTCGGCTACATATTGGTAGATCAGTAAAAAAAAAAAAATGTTTAAAGCAGACATTGAATATCCATCTGAGCATCCACCAGACAAGTGTGGCATATCAAGAGGCTGATTAAACAGCATGATCAGTACACAGGTACACCTTGTGCTGGGGACAATTACAGGCCACTCTAAAATGCGCAGTTGTCACAACACAATGCCAAAGATGTTTTGAGGGAGCCTGCAATTGGCATGCAGGAATGTCTACCAGAGCTGATGCCAGAGAATGGAATGTTAATTTCTCTGCTATAAGCCGCTTCCAACGTCATTTTAGAGAATTTGGCAGTACGTCCAACCGGCCTCACAACCACAGACCAGACCACATGTAACCACTCCAGCCCAGGACCTCCACATCCGGCTTCTTCACCTGCGGGATCGTCTGAGACCAGCCACCCGGACAGCTGATAAAACTGTGGGTTTGCTATAGAATTTCTGCACAAACTGTCAGAAACTGTCTCAGAGAAGCTCATCTGCATGCTCGTCGTCTTCCCATGACTGCAGTTTGGTGGTGTAATTGACTTCAGTCGGCAAATGCTCACCTTCAAATGGCCACTGGCATGCTGGAGAAGTGTGCCCATCATGGAAGAATCCGTTTCAACTGTACCGGGCAGACGTCAGACAGCATGTATGGCGTCTTGTGGGCAAGCGGTTTGCTGATATCAACGTTGTGAACAGAGTGGACCATGACAGCGGTGGGGTTATGGTATGGGCAGGCATAAGCTATGGACAATGAACACAATTGTATTTTATCAATGGAAATGTTAATGCACAGAGATACTGTGATTAGATCCTGAGGCCCATTTTCGTTCCATTCATCCGATGTGATGCATCTGTTGCTCAAACTAGACTCTCTAATGTACTCGTCCTCTTGCTCAGTTGTGCACCGGGGCCCCCCCACTCTTTCTATTTTGGTTAGGGCCAGTTTGCGCTGTTCTGTGAAGGGAGTAGTCTTGACTTTTGGCATGGGGAAGAGTTTAATATTAGTAGGTCTGAGGCAAGATAATCAGATGTTTCTAACTTATTGAGGGGAGAATTATTTAGGATGTAAGTGGCTGGGTACTGGCCTAAATGCATGCATAAACTACAGCATGCTACAGACTGGGCCTTGGTTGCTTCCTGCCGGTGTCCCGGTCTCTCACCCACTATGTCCTTATGCAACAGAGCGCCGCATCAGACATGCTCGTGACAGGCAGGCCCCAGGTTGGCTCCTTCACAGCTAGGCTTGGGCGGTATCCAGATTGTCATACCTTCATACCGACCTTGTGCCATACTGGGATAATCGGTAATACCGGCACTAAACACAAGTGGCGCTGTTTTCAAACCCCACTAACCCTTTGTAATCCGAACATTAGCAACGCTACAAGTGTGCGAGCGTGTGCGCACGTATGTGCGTTGACGTGGTGTGTTTGTTTATTATGTGTGTGAGTGAGTGTGTTTATTTATGACTTTGTTGTTTGCATTTCTCAAAGTGACCCTTCCAGTTCCCAGAATGAGGCCAGCCCTGCAGCAGAGAAGAAGTAGCAGCACTTGGAGAGGACAGGGTGTGGTGGCCTGGTTAGGAGGCCCAGATAGAGCACTCTGAAGGGAGAGGGTTTCACCCTCCCCTCTGGAGCAGTACTGCGGTCCCCCCACACACACCCTTCACAGAGAAACTAGAGCAGCTTTCTAAGCCTTGATCACATAAATAGCGACTAAGTTGATGTAGAAGTAGAAATAAGGTCTACTTCTGTTTTACAGTGGGCAAATATAGGAAGAGATTAAATCAACGGAGTAATGATCTTTAAAAACTAACCAGCTGCAGTATGTCTTCATCTCTTGGCATCACACAGAGTTCAAGAAAGGCATCACTGTAAAATAACAGATAAAGTCAAACATTGTAAACTTCAACAGACCAGCAGGAAATCAGTCACTGACAACAATGGGAAATATTCATATTTGAGTGCTCACCTGTTTTGGATCAAGGCTATGACCTGAGAGTACGTTTTCCCAATGATACTTGCTTCATTTACCTTTACTATCCGGTCTCCTGTTGACAATAAGAAAGAGTTTGAAGATGTGATATGTAACTTTTTGGGCGATGCGACCAAATTCACATAGAAAAGTGAGTTATAGATCTGTCACTCATTGTAAGCAAGTCTAAGAAGCGGTAGATCTGTTCTGTGCTCTAGTTCTATGCTTCCCATTCTGAAGTTTAGTTTTTGCATCTTTTACTTTTGGGTTTGTCTTTTGGGTTTTCAAACAGCTGAAAACACAATATTTTTGGTTTAATGAAAATATACTATTTCACAATGGTTTAGATGGTACAATGATTCTCTACACATTCCATTGCTTGTTTTGTCATAAACTTAAATTAGGTGAACTATTTGAATTTTAGCAATCAGGAAATGGCGGAGCGATTTCTGCATATTGCACCATTAATGTTAGACTGGTAGCTAATACGTGAAATGGTGTTAATGGCAGGTATATGTGTGTGTGTGTGTGTGTGTGTGTGTGTGTGTGTGTGTGTGTGCGTCTCCGTTTTAAACCCCATTGGAGGAGAAGGTCAGAGGGGAGGAACCTCTGGCTTTCTTATCCAATGGTTTTTGAGAAGGAGACAAAGAGAGAGGACGGGAGGAGTAGTAATTGAGATCTTCCCTATGTGTCTTTGAAGAGATGAACCTGTGCTGGTAGGTAGAGGAAAGTAGCTAGGCCCTCAGTAAGAGGCAGCTTCCCTGCTAGGCTGACAGTCAGAATAGCAGAGGAAACAGCTTTGATCAGTCACCTGATATGTGTTTACAGTAACTGAGTGCCTGAGTCAGCTGAGCTCTGTGCCTCTACTAACCCTCCACAAAGAGGAAACACAGAAAACTACACCCAGTATATATTCAGTATACATTCAGGTGAAAACAAAACATTATGTACAGCCCTATATACACAGTGTATAAAACATACGAAACACCTTCCTAATATTGAGTTGCACCCGTTTTGCCCTCAGAACAGTCTCAATTCTTCAGGGCATGGACCACAAGGTGTCGAAAGCGTTCCAGAAGTATGCTGACCCATGTTGACTCCAATGCATCCTACAGTTGTGTCAAGTTGGCTGGATGTCCTTTGGGTGGTGGACCATTCGTGATACGCACGGGAAACTGTTGAACGTTAAAAACCCAGCAGCATTGCAGTTCTTGACATTCAAACCAGTGCGCCTGGCACCTACTACCATACCCCATTCAAAGGCACTTACATCTTTTGTCTTTCCCATACACCCTCTGAATGGCCCCACATACACAATCCATGTCTCAATTGTCTCAAGGCTTAAACATAATCCTTTAACCCGTCTCCTCCCCTTCATCTACACTGATTGAAGTGGATTTAACAGGTGACATCAGTAGGGGAATCACAGCTTTCACCTGGATTCACCTGGTCAGTCTGTGTCATGGAAAGAGCAGGTGTTCTTTATGTTTTCTACACTCAATGTATATATATGCCATTTAGCTGAGGCTTTTATCCAACAGTATAATGTCCAGTGTCATTATTTCTATTATCATAACGAATACAGTAAGGTTTAGGATAAGGTGCAGCATGGTCATAACTCCAATATGATATAATACTTTGTATGATGCCGCGTGTCCATACATACACACACACACAGGCAGGCAGGTAGAGCTCCCGTCTGTTACTTTTGGAGATGTGGTCAGTTACCTGTGCAGAGTCCAGCGCCGTCGGCAGGACCACCCACCTTCACTTGCTTCACAAAGATGGTGTCCATTGGCTCCAGCCTGTGCCGTTGTCTCCCTGACAACAAATACAAAGTGTCATCATCAACGCCTTCTTCTGGAGGTCACCTGGTAGTCACATACCGTCTCTGCTCATAACAGTCAATCAATTCATGCTACATACAGTATTTGCCCACTCAAAATAATTTTCATATTTTCTTCATTAGTCCACTGTCCCAAAATGTTAGTTGATAGTGAGTAGATTTTATATTTTAGTACTATAGGATATCATAAAGCAGGGTTCTTTGACCCTGTTCCTAGAGAGCAGCTTAGTTAGTTTCCCTTTAGAATGGCACATTGCTGACCTCAGATTACCTTAGCAGACCTACAATACCCTATACTAAGAGCAGAGAACACAGGCAAGACTGCTCCACCTACAACTCTCAGTTCAACACGACCCAGACTGGGACGCACTCTGAATGTGAAGCAGCCAGGACAACAGGACAATGGCTACCAGACACAACCATAAATTGTTTCAAAGACATTTCCTGATGAGCGCGCCAGAGAGAAAGAGCACTCGAGAGAGAGAGAAAGAGCACTCGAGAGAGAGAGAGAGAGAGAAAGAGCACTCGAGAGAGAGAGAGAGAGAGAAAGAGCACTCGAGAGAGAGAGAGAGAGAGAGAGAGAGAAAGAGAGAGAAAGAGAGAGAAAGAGAGAGAAAGAGAGAGAAAGAGAGAGAAAGAGAGAGAAAGAGAGAAAGAGAGAGAGAGAGAGAGAGAGAGAGAGAGAGAGAGAGAGAGAGAGAGAGAGAGAGAGAAAGAAAAAGAGAGAGAGAGAGAGAGAAAGAAAGAAAAAGAGAGAGAAAGAAAGAAAAAGAGAGAGAGAGAGAGAGAGAGAGCTATAGAGAGAGATGGATGATTAAGAGCACGACAGAAAGCGTGAGAGAAAGCTAGAGAGGGAGAAAGAGATGAGAGCGAGCACAAGCAACAGGGAGAGAAAGACCGAGAGAAAGAATAAGTGATTTAGAGAGCAATAGAGAACAAGAGACTGTCGCAAGATTCAGTGGCATGTGAATTAAAGCAATGACAGCAGAGAGAAGAACAGTGTGGTTTCTCTGTGTCACATTGGCTGTCCACAATACAACAGGTCTGAATGAGAATTCAAAGTAGGAAAAAGACTCCTAATACGGTAGCAGAGCTCGTGGAGATTTGGGAAAGGGAAATGAATAGTCTGAGTTTAGTAGCAGAACCTGTTTACTCATGCTGCTCCTGTCTCCTAGCAGCTGCATGGCTGCAGAGGAGAGGAAAGCAAATGAGAGGAGAGGGGATGGGAGGGACAGAGTGAGCTCAGCTGCACAACTCCCACTCCTTCCCTATAAACAGAAGAACAGCTCCAGGCTCACTAGACGCAAAGCTCTGTCCAACTCATAATTGATGAGAGTCCAAATGAATAGGAATGTGGTGAGTATCTATATGGAAGTCTTAATAGTAATCATGATGTAACACTGGTAAGCACCGAATGTGGCAGCAAGATCATACTGGTTTTTCAATAAAGAAAAAGAGCAGAGCCGTGTGAGTGAGTGAGTGAGTGAGTGAGTGAGTGAGTGAGTGAGTGAGTGAGTGAGTGAGTGAGTGAGCACCAAGTGATTGAGTGAGATATGGGAGTGTGGGTGTTTGATAGACCTCGAGTGCCCACTCTGTGCTTGCTCTTTCTCCCTCCGTTGGTGTGAGAGATTGAGAGGGGCACTCAGGCATCGAGAGACGACAGATCTGTTAACAGGTGGCTGCTAAAGTTGCTCACCTTAGAACTGAGCCACTGAACCTTTCTTAGAAGAGCTATGCAAGACAAGGCTAGCATATCACCTGGCCAGTATGTTCAAACAAACCTACAAGTACACCGTGTCATGTAAAGCTACAACAACATCTTTGGTAGGGAAGGAAAAAGGGCATACCTAGTCAGTTGCACAACAATGCATTCAACCAAAATGGTTATTCCGCATTTAACCCCTCTCTGAAACCGAGAGGTGCGGGTGGCTCCCTCTTGTGGAAAGTGGTAGAACCACAGCATAACGTCACAACACTACTACTGCTGCTTCATAATCAATAATCCAGTGATTTGATAACTAGTACCGACTCAATGACTGTTGCTGCAACCATTCTTGTTATTCCTCAACAACAGGATGAGCGAAGCCAGTCCCAGACAGCGTAAATCATTTGGAGTGAGGAGCCAGTTAAAATCTTGACCGTAGGCCTTTCCTTTTCATTTCCTCTACATACTGATGTTGTTCCCAGTAGGGAATCATGGAACAGTAAGCCAAATAAAATAGAATGACCAGCAGGGGGCGCCCCAGAGACATGTGTGATCCCTGAGTCAATCAGGTGTGGGAGACTCACTGGGCTTCCAATGATTTAACACTGGGCCAGGTTCACAATGGTAGGAATTATCATGAAGCCTTTGGCCGTGTTCGAGAGCATCAAAACCGTGAAGTATCGTGGGTAAATTGTGATTCAATGATCTATAAATAATATTAGGTGGTTATTTATGATGCATGCAAGGTGATTTGTAGATAAGTCTGCAAGGCTGCAATGGCGAACGCACCCTTAGTTTACCACATGAGGTGGCTGAAACAAAGGGAATCCCTCTCATTCACAATGGCTGTCCTGGGATAACCCAGAGTCAGCAAACTAGTCTACACACACACACTTGGGAATATAATATGACACCTATACTGAACATTATACAGTAATATGACAAGAGAGATTGAAGAGAACCAACATGACCCAGGGGTCACATAAGAAATATCTTGCTGCGTTTTAAAAATGCAGATCTAAATTGCTTCTCGTTGTAATTTCAGCTCGGCATCAGACACATTTTGTGCTTCAGTTGCACTTCTCCACTTGGACACGAATTCACAAAGTGCCATTCTATCAACAGACAGCACTTTAACTGATGTGAAGCTACTTTTTACTCTGGTACTTTTCTCTAGTAAAATGCAAGATTAACTACAAGTAATATATTAGGAAATGTAGATGGCCAAAATAATTCTATGATAAACAGAAATATGATGGCCATCAATCATTTTGGGGAAAAAACACCTTCTTCATTGTAGGCTCATTTACTTGTGTGGCTGCTAGGCAAATAGTGTTGCACTTCTGCTGTCATCTGATGGAAATTAAACAATTTTCTGCCAAATGTGATGCTCCAATGTATTTTATGTGAACAAAAACTACACTACATGCCCAAAAGTATGTGGACATCTGCACATCGAACATCTCATTCCAAAATGAATATGGTTGGTCCCCCGTTGCTGCTATAACAGCTTCTCCACTCTTCTGGGAAGGCTTTCCACTAGATGTTGGAACATTGCTGCTATAACAGCTTTTCCACTCTTCTGGGAAGGCTTTCCACTAGATGTTGGAACATTGCTGCTATAACAGCTTCCCCACTCTTCTGGGAAGGCTTTCCACTAGATGTTGGAACATTGCTGCGGGGACTTGCTTCCATTCACAAGCGCATTAGTGAGGTTGGGCACTGATGTTGGGCGATTAGGACTGGCTCAGAGTCGGCATTCCAATTCATCCCAAAGGTGTTGGATGGGGTTGAGGTCAGGGCAGGCAGGTGAAGTTCTTCCACGTCGACCTCGACAGACAATTTCTGTATGGACCTCGCTTTGGGCACGGGGGTATTGTCATGCTGAATCAGTAAAGGGCCTTCCCCAAACTGTAGCCAAAGTTGGAAGCACAGAATCTTCTAGAATGTCATTGTATACTGTAGCATTAAGATTTCCCTTCACTGGAACTAAGGGGCCTAGCCCAAACCGCTATGCATTCAGGCAGGTAGCATTCTCCTGGCATCCGCCAAACCCAGGATCGTCCGTCGGGAATGCCAGAAGGTGAAGCATGATTAATCACTCCAGTGAACGCGTTTTCACTGCTCCAGAGTCCAATGGCGGCAAGCTTTACACCACTCCAGCCGATGCTATGCATTGAGCGTGGTGATCTTAGGCTTGTGTGTGGCTCGGACATGGAAACCCATTACATGAAGCTCCCGACGAACAGTTCTTGTACTGACGTTGCTTCAAGAGGCAGTTTGGAACTCGTAGTGAGTGTTGCACCCAAGGACAGACAATTTTTACAAGCTTCAGCACTCGGAGGTCCCAGTCTGTGAGCTTGTTTGGCTACCACTATTTCGCAGCTGAGCCGTTGTTGCGCCTAGACATTTCCACTTCACAATAACAGCACTTCAGTTGACCGGGGCAGCTCTAGCAGGGCAGAAATTTGACAAACTCACTTGATGGGAAGGTGGCATTCTATGACGGTGTCACGTTGAAAGTCACTGAGCTCGGCCTCCCGAGAGGCGCAACGGTCTAAGGAACTGCATCGCAGTGTTGCGGTGTCACTACAGCCTGGGGTTCGATCCCAGACTGTTTCACAACCGGACGCGACCGGGAGTCCCATAGGGCCGTGCACAATTGGCCCAGCGTCGTCCGGGTTAGGGAGGGTTTTGGCCGGGGGGGCTTTCCTTGGCTCATCACACTCTAGCGACTCCTTGTGGCGGGCCAGGCGCCTACAAAGGTGACTTCGGTCGTCAGTTGAACGGTGTTTCCTCCAACACATTGGTGCAGCTGGCTTCCAGGTTAAGCGAGCGGGTGTTAAGAAGCAGCAGGGCTTGGCAGGTCATGTTTCGGTGGACGCATGACTCGTCCTTCGCCTCTCCCGAGCCCGATGGGGAGTTGCAGCGATGAGACAAGTTCGTAAATGGATCACAATTGGATATCACGAAGGGATAAAATAAAATAAAATATCACTGCGCTATTCAGTAAGGCCATTCTACTGCCAATGTTTGTCTATGAAAATTGCATGGCTGTATGCTCAATTTTATACACCTGCCAGCAACAGGTGTGGCTGAAATAGCCAAATCCACAAATTTGAAGGGATGTCCACATACTTTTGTATATAGTGTATAGTTGCATCCCCCTGATAACTCAATTGAGGCAAAAAAAAAAAAACTTTACTTTTAATATAAACTCAGCAAAAAAAGAAACGTCCCTTTTTCTGAACCTTGTCTTTCAAAGATAATTCGTAAAAATCCAAATAAAGTCACAGAGCTTCATTGTAAAGGCTTTTGTTTACCATGCTTCAATGAACCATCAACAATTAATGAACATGCACCTGTGGAACGGTCGTTAAGACACACATGCAGCGCGCCAAATTCAAATATATTACTATAAAAATCAATATTTCATGAAATCACACATGAAAGACACCAAATTAAAGCTACACAATCCAGCCAACATGTCTGATTTCAAAAAGGATTTACGGCGAAAGTACACCAAACGATTATGTTAGGTCAGTATATAGCCACAGAAAAACAGCCATTTTCCCAGCCAAAGATAGGAGTCACAAAAAGCAGAAAGAGATAAAATGAATCACTAACCTTTGATGATCTTCATCAGATGACACTCATAGGACATCATGTTACACAATACATGTATGTTTTGTTCGATAATGTGCATATTTATATCCAAAAATCAGAAATGCCTCCAAAATATCCGGAGAAATTGCAGAGAGCCACATCTAATAACAGAAATACTCATCATACACTTTGATGAAAGATACATGTTTTACATAGAATTAAAGATACACTTGTTCTTAATGCAACCGCTGTGTCAGATTTTTTTTTAAATTACGGAAAAAGCACACCATGCAATAATCTGAGACGGCGCTCAGATATAAAAAACATTTCTCCGCCATGTTGGAGTCAACAGAAATACGAAATTACATCATAAATATTCCCTTACCTTTGATGATCTTCATCAGAATGCACTCCCATGAATCCTAGTTCCACAATAAATTGTTGTTTTGTTGATAATGTCAATTATTTATGTCCAAGTAGCTACTTTTGCTAGCACGTTTAGTACACATGTCCAAACGCTCGCGCAGATCCAGGCGAACGTCGGACGAAAACTTCAAAAGGTTATATTACAGGTCGAATAAACTGGTCAAACTAAGTAGAGAATCAATCTTCAGGATGTTGTTATCATAAATATTCAATAACGTTCCAACCGGAGAATTCCTTTGTGTCTACAGAAGTAATGGAACTCAAGACGATATAATTTGGAATGCGTGTGACCAGGAACTGGCATTCTGCCAGACCAGTGACAAACAGCTCCCATCCGGCCCCACATCACAGTAGACGCTTCATTCAACGTTCTACAGAATGTTGACATCTAGTGGAAGGCGTAGGAAGTGCAAACAGATCCATATCTTACTGGGATTTGAATAGGCGATGAGTTGAAAATCGACCAGCCTCAGAATTCTCACTTCCTGTTTGGATTCTTTCTCAGGTTTTTGCCTGCCATATGAGTTGTTATACTCACAGACATCATTCAAACAGTTTTAGAAACTTCAGAGTGTTTTATATCCAATAGTAATAATAATATGCATATATTAGCATCTGGGACAGAGTAGGAGGCAGTTCACTCTGGGCACACTATTCATCCAAAGTGAAAATGCTGCCCCCTATCCTAGAGAAGTTTTAAGGTCACAGTTATGAAAACTTAGGACACTAAAGAAGCCTTTCTACTGACTCTGGAAAAACACCAAAAGAAAGATGCCCAGGGTCCCTGCTCACCTGCGTGAACGTGCCTTAGGCATGCTGCAAGGAGGCATGAGGACTGCAGATGTGGCCAGGGCAATAAACTGCAATGTCCGTACTGTGAGACGACTAAGACAGCGCTACAGGGATGGACAGCTGATCGTCCTCACAGTGGCAGACCACGTGTAACAACACCTGCACAAGATCGGTACATCCGAACATCACACCCACAGGTACAGGATGACAACAACAACTGCCCGAGTTACACCAGGAACGCACAATCATGCCATCGGTGCTCAGACTGTCCGCAATAGGCTGAGAGAGGCTGGACTGAGGGCTTGTAGGCCTGTTGTAAGGCAGGTCCTCACCAGACATCACCGGCAACAACGTCGCCTATGGGCACAAACCCACCATCGCTGGACCAGACAGGACTGGCAAAAAGTGATCTTCACTGACGAGTCGCGGTTTTGTCTCACCAGGGGTGATGGTCGGATTCGCGTTTAAGGAAGGAATGAGCATTACACTGAGGCGTGTACTCTGGAGCGGGATCGATTTGGATGACATCAGCAACAACAACTTGAAACAAGCACACTGACGAACGCAAACCGAAAGTATTGATTTAGATCTGTCTCTCGGAGCGCCATGTTTTTAACATAACCTAGTTTATAGCTTTCCTGTAGTGGTAGCACAGCCAAGCCAAGGCAGTTTGAGCTGGTGGGAGGGAGCATCTCAGGTTGTGTTTTCACAACTCAGGGTCACAGCACAGCCAGCCAATTAGGTCCCTATGTCTGTACTCTGTCACTCTTTCCAGTGTCCAGCATTATGAAATGTATGGCCTGGATTACTTCACATTTTCCCCTGACCTGACTGAGGGCCAGACAGAGTGAGACCAAGTCATGGAAGCTATTACGGTCTCGCTCTCTGGACAATCTCACTGACTGTCAAAGATATCATTGACTTTTTTCCTTCACAGTATGTTCAAAACATTACATCTTCCTATTTCATTGAATCCTTCAGAGGATAATTTAGACATTCACCCTCTTTCTTTGGTGAATGTCTTCTCCAAAAAAAAAAAAAAAAAAAAAAAAAATCTAGCATATTTCCACAGATTAAAAAGAAATGACCTTAGTTTATACGCACACAGATAGAATTTGCTTTCAGATTTCCGGATTGTACATACACGGTTTATTTCCTGGACATAGGCCTATAGCCTACGCTATTGCTCAAGTTAAGTCAAAATAAATCTCTGATATTTAGCTCTAGTTGGACAGGTTCCAGCAACAGCAAACCCCCCCATGCTCAATAAAAGCCCACTCAGACTAAACACAGTTTAATCACACAAACATCCCACAGGGAGATCCCAAACACACTCCTACTACCATAGCGGTGTTAGGAGGCGGCGAGACACAATGGAAAAGCAGACCATAGGCCAAACTGTTTGCTCAGAAGGTGGGCATGATTAGTTTTATCCAATGGGAGTAGTGTGCTACAAAAACCTTCACGCTGACATTGTTGTGAATTGAAAGGGGTCAATGGTTACAATCTTTCTTCAACAGGACTAGGGCTGTTACGGTGACCGTATTACAGCCACACCGGCAGTAACGAGTCATGGTGGCAGTCAAATTCCACATAACTGTTTAGTCACGGTAATTATGCCTCTCCAAGCTTTGATGCTGCTCATTAATAGCCTACAGAACTTGCCAACTGCCTGGTACTCAGCATTCTATTGTCCCTCTAATCACTCTGACATCAATGTAAATGTAATCAAAAATCTAATCAAACACTTCATGAGAGCCCATGAGCTCATGTTGAGCAACATTTCTATAGGCTATGCAATTGCATGAGAAAACAGTGGTGGTCTTTATTAAAAAGAGGATCCCATCAGCTTTCTATAGGCTAGGCCTACAATATTTATTTCCTAATGTTAAGCACATTGCTTCTCTTTACAGCAGGAGTATAGCCTACCTGGCTGGCATGAAAATTAACCACAGGAATAGCATCCTCCATTCGCTATTTAAGTGCATAGATGACATGTATTTTTCCCCCTTGCCTGTTCTGATACAGGTGCATGATAATGGTCCATTCTAAATCAAAACAAATTTAACACTTTTGGTATATGTAAAGACCAGAATAAATCAAGAATAGTCCTATGGGTGACAATATTAGCCGATCACTTGTGAATGATGCACAGCACAAGGCAAGAAACAGCGCATGCCTTTTTCCCCCCTGACTTTTTCAAATCATAGACTCACTCCTCATGTAGCCTAGCCCATAGGCATTATTGTTTGATGAGGTTTGTATCACAACTAAAGTGGCAAATAACTTCTTAACATTTAGCACATTAATCTACTTTAGAACGGGTGTAGAGCCTAACTAGAATGCATACGCAGCGTGTGAGTTTCAAGTTTGGGGAAGATCATTTTCACCATAAAAATGCACCTTTATAATAAAAGCATTTGCGCTTCTAGCCTACTGCCGTGTGCGCATTGCTGCGCTTATAATGTGGAGAAATAGCCTAATAGTTTATCAACTTTTTAAGCTAAAGGTTCTGATCTGTTGCGTCAGCCTCATTACTTAAAGGTTATTGGATGCTAGTGGTTGTATTCATTTGGGATCTATCGCGTCCCACAACTGTCCCAGAGTATGGGTGAAATATTTCTTTCTTGCAAAGAATAGGTCAACTTTTGTACTATGGGGGATAGTAGATTGACATAGGCTAGTGTTGTTGCTGTTTGTTAGGCCTACTCATCTTGTTGGCTGACGAAAAGTAAATGTGGAAAGTTCTTCCAATATCTTCAATATGTGCTTCGGAATTGGATAAGGACGCAGTTGTGTCCCCGATGGGTGTCTTCACTTGTAGCCTGTGAGAAAGACCTGATCATGTGACGGAGAGCCATGTGAGTGAGCGGTGCTTCGGAGCGCGCAGCCGGGAGAAGGGAATTATAATTATTATATTCGGCCCAAGGGCACAACGGCCATTTGCCACAATTATTTTTAGGAGGCATCACGGCCACACAAAGGGGATGCCACCGGACAATTCGAGACACTATCAAGTGCTTGTCAAATTGTGAATGGGAGCGTGATGGTGTGTATAGCCTGCGCAAAAAAACTAAGCTGAGCCTTTCATTAGACTTTTTTCAAGTCATCATTAGTCGCATTATGCAGCCTTAGAATGTATTAAAAAAATTAAACATATAGATCAACGTTTGTATCACAACTAAAGTTACATAAATAACTCTAAATTAAGCAGAAAGGAGTACCTGTTTCTTTGTTAAACGCCAACACAGAATAACCGCATGTGCGCACTCCCTCAAATCATGGAGAAATTATACTTCCTATTTTATTCAGCTATATTCAATTGTATTCTTCATACTATGAAATAATTCCACAGAATTCTAAGCAAAGCTTGTCTGCTAAATTAACTCGTGTAGCCCACAGCCATATGGCATAGCCAGATCAGGGCCTAGCATAAGGACAACTCAAGAGTATGCTATTCTGTTCTTTTAAAATAGACTACATTTCCTTCATATTATGTTTCCTTAGACCTGTAAAATAAATCCTGGATTTATTAGACTTTTTAAAATGTAGATGTTCCAAAGGTCAGCATCAATGGCATGAAGGCTATGCGTGGAAACAGGAGATGCTAAATTATGTATTTATGTTAATTGACGGTCATTTACTGTTAAACCGGCAGTTATTTGCTTGACAATCACCGGCTGACAAAATGTCATGACAGCCACAGCTCTAAACAGGACTAGTGTCCTAAAACAACAACACCCATGCACAAGTGCACACATACACCTACAAACACACAAGTGAAAAATGTGAAAAACTAAAAACAAGGGCTTTGGGCAATGTTTTGTAGTGATGTGAAAGGGTTAACGCTGACAACAAAGTGCAGTTAGAAGAATAAAGTTCAAGGGAAAGTTGAGCACAGTAACTGGTGGTGCTGCTGACCAAACTGTTTCAGGCAGGCCTCTACAAAGGTCACCCTAACACGACAGCTACATTGTACCATGTGCATAACAAGGAAGTAAAAGAGCTAAATCAACATATGGAAAAATCATACTAAGTGGGAGGCAGAGTGACTGACTATGCAGTAGTGAAGGACAGACAGGGAGAGGAAGGAACTGTCAGCTTACCTCTGCGTCCATGCTCTTCCTCCTAAAAAAAATGAATATCAACATGAGTTTTGATGCCCTTACAGATGCAGTCTGTAATGTCTGATATCCTATATATCCTTTGGTACGGATGAAATCTGCCATTTTGTTATTTGCGACCAGCAATGATGAAGATGATATAGTTCAATGGGCTCAGGGAGTTGTTTAAAGGAATCAACTGGTTTTACTCAAGTTGTGTTCGGGGCATTACTCTCATTTTGTTGCAACTCCTGCCGCAACGACGTCATACAAAGTGCTACAGTAAATGTCAATGAACTGAATGGAAAAGCTTTGGAATGTTCATGTGACTGTGGTGCTTACTGGGAAGGGGTAAGGGTGCACTGCAGACTCTGGTGGGTAGACAATGAAGTGGCGCAGGGTGAAGCCGAAGCCCTGAGAGGTGCGCCGCAGATGGATAGTCTTGGGACCCGGCCACGAGAAGGGCTCCTCCTCTCCCTGCAGGTTGAACAGGCCTGCAGGGGAATCACCCCACTCTGGCACGTCATTCTGGGGGGAGAAGGGGAGAGAAACGAGAGCGAGGAAGGGAGTGAGAGAAGGGGAGGGGAAGAAAGCAAGGAAAGGCAGGTGGGAGACGGAAGAGAGAGAGAGAGGCAATTATTATACCGTACACAACTGTATGACATATTGAAATAAGATCTACTGCAGGTGACTACTCAAATTCTACTGAGAAAGGCAAGAACTGTGAGAAAGTGGTACAAAGTTCAAAGAAACAAAAATCTATGCATGCTTGTGGTATGAATGCATTTATTAGTTTTGAAAACTAAATCACGAGTCTGGCAACGACTGAGTGTATTCTGTAGCCTGCTGCCTAATGGTTCATAAGCAACAGTAATAATAAAGTTAAATCCACATCGTGTGTCTAGACTAGGTGATCATAAACATGGGATCTAGATGAAATTCACAAAAGTCTCCAGTAGTGCAACCAAAAAAAAAAAGAAACAAGAGATTAAGAAATAACAGAACGACCAATATCAGAGTCCGGGATATAAATAAGTGGTGTCTATAGACAGTATGGACAATATACAAGTAGAAAAAATGTACAGCACAAGTTTATACAATATGTAAACATTATTAATGTAACTAGCATTCAATGACTATGTACCATGGCATAAAATGTTATTTTTGGTCCACCAAACACTGTGGCAGGTAGATTTAAAACCAACCAGACACTCAGATTTTTTATAAACCAGAATATTAATCTATTTCCCTAAAATTACACAAAAATAACAAAACAAAAAAAGATAAGCATGCTTTGTAATGTTTCTAAAACAATAAATGTATTACTACAAGTAACGTGGTATATTGTTTATTTCCTTTTTGTGACCAACGCTAGCCACTGGCTTCCTGTTTAGGCTAGGGCTGATTTCAAGGTTACTGCTAACCAACAAAGCATTACATGGGCTTGCTCCTACGCATTTCTCTGATTTTGTTCAGCCATACGTACCTACACGTACGCTACGGTCTATTTCTAAGCAAACAGCTGGAGGCAGGGCTTTCTCCTATCCATGTGAGAGATGCAGACTCGGTCTCGACCTTTAAGTCGTTATTGAAGACTCATCTCTTCAGTAGGTCCTATGATTGAGTGTAGTCTGGCCCAGGAGTGTGAAGGTGAACGGAAAAGCACTGGAGCGACAAACCGCCCTTGCTGTCTCTGCCTGGCCGGTTCCCCTCTCTCCACTGGGATTCTCTACCTCAAAACCTATTACAGGGGGCTGACTCACAGGCTTACTGGTGCTCTTCCATGCCGTCCCTAGGAGGGGTGCGTCACTTGAGTGGGTTGAGTCACTGACGTGATCTCCCTGTCCGTGTTTGCGACCCCTCAGGTCATGGGGGAGATCTTCGTGGGCTATACTCAGCCTTGTCTCAGGGTAGTAAATTGGTGGTTTGAAAAAAAATCCCTCTAGTGGTGTGGAGGCTGTGCTTGGCAAAGTGGGTGGGGTTATATCCTACCTGGTTGGCCCTGTCCTGGAGTATCGATGGACGGTGTCACTGGTGGCTCCCGACCCTTTCCGTCTCAGCCTCCAGTATTTATGCTGAAATAGTTTGTGACGGAGGGCTAGGGTCAGTCTGTTATATCTAGAGTATTTGTCCTGCGTGAATTTAAGTATGCTCCCTCTAATTCTCTCTCCATCCTCTCCCGGAGGACCTCAGCCCTGGAACCTTGCCTCAGGACTACCTGGCCTGATGACTCCTTGCTGTCCCCAGTCCACCTGCGTGTGCTGCTGCTGCTCCAGTTTCAACTGTTCTGCCTGCAGCTGTAGAACCCTGACCTGTTCACCGGATGTGCTACCTTGTCCCGGATCTGCTGTTTTCAACTCTCTCTCTCTACCGCACCTGCTGTCTCTAACTCTGAATGCTCGGCTACGAAAAGCCAACTGACATTTACTCCTGAGGTGCTGACCTGTTGCCACTGATTATTATTATCTGACCCTGCTGGTCATCTATGAACGTCTGAAGATCTTGGACATTTACTGTTATAATCTCAACCCGGCATCTCAACCTGGCCACCCATCAGAGCCTGGTTCCTCTCTAGGTTTCTTCCCAGGTTCCTGCCTTTCCCGAGTGGCGCAGCAGTCTAAGGCACTGCATCTGTATCACATCCGGCCGTGATTGGGAGTGCCATAGGGAGGTGCACAACTGGCCCAGCATCGTCCGGGTTTGGCCATCATTGTAAATAAGAATTTGTTCTTAACCTTTCTAGGACACACGTTCTGCTAGCGGAACCCCCCCACAACATTCCGCTGAAAAGGCAGCGCGGGAAATAAAAAAATAAAAAATTGAAATATGTAACTTTCACACATTAACAAGTCCAATACAGCAAATGAAAAGATAAACATCTTGTTAGCCTGCCCATCGTGTCAGATTTAAAAAATGATTTACAGCGAAAACACAACATATGATTACATTAGATCACCGCCAAGTCCAAAAAACACAGCCATTTTCCCAGCCAAAGATAGGAGTCACAAAAAGCAGAAATAGAGATAAAATTAATCACTAACCTTTGATGATCATCAGATGACACTCATAGGACATCATGTTACACAATACATGTATGTTTTGTTCGATAATGTGCATATTTATATCCACAAATCTCAGTTTACATTGGCGCCATGTTCAGAAATGCCTCCAAAATATCCGGAGAAATTGCAGAGAGCCACATCAAATAACAGAAATACTCATCATACACTTTGATGAAAGATACATGTTACATTACATTAGAATTAAAGATACACTTGTTCTTAATGCAACCGCTGTGTCAGATTTTCTTTTAAATTACGGAAAAAGCACACCATGCAATAATCTGAGACGGCGCTCAGATATAAAAAACATTTCTCCGCCATGTTGGAGTCAACAGAAATACGAAATGACATCATAAATATTCCCTTACCTTTGATGATCTTCATCAGAATGCACTCCCAGGAATCCTAGTTCCACAATAAATTGTTTTGTTCGATAATGTCAATTATTTATGTCCAAGTAGCTACTTTTGCTAGCACGTTTAGTATACATGTCCAAACGCTCGCAAGGGTCCAGGCGAACTCGGACGAAAACTTCAAAAAGTTATATAACAGGTCGAATAAACTGGTCAAACTAAGTAGAGAATCAATCTTCAGGATGTTGTTATCATATATATCCAATAACGTTCCAACCGGAGCATTCCTTTGTGTCTACAGAAGTAATGGAACGCAAGGCGATATCATTTGGAATGCGCGTGACCAAGAGCTGGCACTCTGCCAGACCACTTACAGAAACAGTTCCCATCCGGCCCCACATCACAGTAGAGGCTTCAATCGACGTTCTACAGACTATTCTAGTGGATCTAGTGGAAGGCGTAGGAAGTGCAAACAAATCCATATCTTACTGGGATTTGAATAGGCGATGAGTTGAAAATCGACCAGCCTCAGAATTTCCCCTTCCTGTTTGGAAGTTTGCCTGCCATATGAGTTCTGTTATACTCACAGACATAATTCAAACAGTTTTAGAAACTTCAGAGTGTTTTATATCCAATAGTAATAATAATATGCATATATTAGCATCTGGGACAGAGTAGGAGGCAGTTCACTCTGGGCACGCTATTCATCCAAAGTGAAAATGCTGCCCCCTATCCCTAAAAAGTTAACTGACTTGCCTAGTTAAAAAAATGTTAAATAAAAAATGTAATAAACATTTCAAGGGAGTTTTTCCTAGCCACAGTGCTTCTACCTCTGCATTGCTTGCCGTTTGGGGTTTTAGGCTGGGTTTCTGTGTAGCAATTTGTGACATTGGCTGATGTAAAAAGGGCTTTATAAATATATTTGATTTGATGGCATATAGATGAATGCGCAATTTTTTCCCCCAGTGCCGCCCTTGTTATAAAAATAAAATTCTTAATTCGATTACTCTAATAAAAAAATATTGTGAGTACACGCAGTCAAAAAAGGTCAAATACCCATCCACACTACAGCCCCCACAAGAGTCACGGGACTCGTCCGAAGTCAGTATCGCCAAACCGGAGGGGATGACTGCCGTTTTGCAGGCTCCTAACCAACTGTGCTATTTTATATGTAACTGATTTTGAACATGAAGTTGCTGCTACCGTCTCTTATGGTAGCTTCTGGACATCAGAACAGCGATTCCTCACATCGAACTGGACAAAGATTTTTTCTTAAAATGAGTTGACGCGAAGGATATACTGCTTCCCGGAGACCAGGCTCAAATCCCCATCATTCGCATTGAAGAAAAGACAGAGAAACAGGGGGCGGCGGTCAGGGTGCCTTGTGAGGATTTGTAGGCGAGTGAGTAAATAGCCACTACCATCGGTTCTATTGACCAACATGCAATCACTGGAAAAGAAACTGGATGATCAACAGTTGAGACTATCCTTCCAACATGACATACATTTTTTTTAAAATATCTTATGTTTCACCGAGTCGTGGGTGAACGACGACAAATAATTTAGAGCTGGCGGGGATTTCCGTGCGTCGGCAGGACAGAGCAGCTACATCTGATAAGACGAGGGGCGGGGGTGTGTCTATTTGTCCATAACTGCTGGTGCGTGATGTCTAATATTACAGAAGTCTCGAGGTATTGCTCACCTGAGGTAGAGTAACGCATGATAACGCATGGTCTACGCATGATAAGCTGTAGACCACACTATCTATATTATTCGTAGCCGTCTATTTACCACCACAAACCGATGCTGGCACTAAGACCGCACTCAACGAGCTGTATAAAGTCATAAGCAAACAAGAAAATGCTCATCCAGAAGCAGCACTCCTAGTGGCCGGGGACTTTAAACCAGGCAAACAAATCTGTTTTACCTCATTTCTACCAGCATGTCACATGTGCAACTAGAGAAAAAAATAAAAATAACTCCTTTACTTCACACACAGAAACGCATACAAATCTTTCCCTCGCCCTCCATTTGGGAAATCTGACCATAATTCTATCCTCCTGATTCCTGCGTACAAACAAAAACTAAAGAAGGAAGTACCAGTGACTCACTCAATACGGAAGTGGTCAGATGACGGATGCTACGCTACAGGACTGTTTTGCAAGCACATACTGGAATCTGTTCCGGGATTCATCCCATGGCATTGAGGGGTACACCACATCACATCATCAATAAGTGTGTCGACAACGTCGTCCCCACAGTGACCGTACATACATATCCCAACCAGAAGCCATTGATTACAAGCAACATCCGCACTGAGCAAAAGTCTAGATCTGCCACTTTCAAGGAGCAGGACACTACTCCGGATGCTTATAAGAAATCCCGCTTTGCCCTCAGACGAACCATCAAACAGGCAAAGTGTCAATACAAGACAAAGATTGAATCCTACTATACCGGCTCTGACGATCATTGGATGTGGCAGGGCTTGCAAACTATTACGGACTCCAAAGGGAAATGCATCCGCAACCTGCCTAGTGACGCGAGCCTACCAGACGAGCTAAATGACTTTTATGCTTGCGTCGGGGCAAGCAACACTGAAGCATGCACCAGAGCATCAGCTGTTCGGGATGACAGTGATCACGCTTTCTATAGCCAATGTGAGCAAGACCTTAAAACAGACGGATTACCAGGGCGTGTACTCAGAGCATGAGCGAAACAAATGGCAAGTCTCTTCACTGACATTTTCAACCTCTCCCTGACCCGAGTCTGTAATACCTACATGTTTCAAGCAGACCACCACAGTCCCTGTGCCCAAGAATGCGAAGGAAACCTGCCTAAATGACTACCACCCCCTGTAGCACTTACATCGGTAGCCATGAAGTGCTTTGAAAGGCTGGTCATGGATCACATCAACACCATCATCCCGGAAACCCTACACCCACTCCAATTCGCATAACACCCCAACAGATCCACAGATGACACAATCTCAATCGCACTCAATACTGCCCTTTCCCACCTGGACAAAAGGAAAACCTATGTGAGAATGCTGTTCATTGACTACAGCTCAGCGTTCAACACCATAGTGCCCACAAAGCTCATCACTAAGCTAAGGACCCGGGGACTAAACACCACCCTCTGCAACTGGATCCTGGACATCCTGACGGGCCACCTCCAGGTAGTAAGGGTAGGCAACAACACATCTGCTACTCAGATCCTCAACACAGGGCCCCTCAGGGTTGCGTGCTTAGTCCCCTTCTGTAATCCATGTTTACCCATGACTGCATGGCCAAACACAACTCCAACACCATCATTAAACTCCGGTGTTCTGGATAAATTCGCATCCTGACCAGTTGCATCATCGCCTGGTATGGCAACTGCTCGGCAGCTGACCGTAAGGAGCTACAGAGGGTAGTGCGTACGGCTCAATACATCACTGGAGCCAAGCTTCCTGCCATCCAGGACCTATATACTAGGCGGTGTCAGAGGAAGGCCCAAAAAATTGTCGGACTCCATCCCATGTCATAGACTGTTCTCTCTGCTAACGCACAGCAAGCTGCACCGGAGCACCATGTTTTAACAGCAAGCCATAAGACTGCTTTACAATTAATCAAATGACTCCCCCCCCCTTTGTTTTTACACTGCTGCTACTCGCTGTTTATTATCTATGCAAAGTCACTTAACCCCTACCTACACATACAAATTACCTCGACTGACCTGTACTACCATACATTGACTTGGTACCGGTAGCCCCTGTATATAGCCTCGATATTGTCGTCATCTTGTTTTACTTTCCTTTCTTTTACCCTTACGTTATTTAGCAAATATTTTCTTAACTCCATTTCTTGAACTGCATTGTTGGTTAAGGGCTTGTAAGTATGCATTTCACGGTAAGGTCTACACTTGTTGTATTGGTTGAATGTGGCAAATAAAATGTGATTTGATTCAGTCTGTTACGTCCGACCCCTCTATGGAAAGGTGAGACTCACGAACATGTACCTGTAGGTGGTTTTGCTCTAGGGCACAAGCCTCAAAATACTAGTGTAAAGGTAGCCTGGTACCCATATAAAAAAATTATAATAGTACGGATGTCGTTTATTGGCAAAAAAAATAAAATGGGGTTAAAAGGTGGAAAGAAATTCCACAAATTAACTTTTAACAAGGCACACCTGTTAATTGAAATGCATCCCAGGTGACTACCTCAAAGCTGGTTGAGAGAATGCAACCTGACAGAGTTTGAGATGACCTGCAGAGAAGAATGGGATAAACTCCCCAAATACATACCCAAGAAGACTCAAGGCTGTAATCACTGCCAAAGGTGCTTCAACAAAGTACTGAGTAAAGGGTCTGAATACTTACGTAAATGTGATATGTTATTTTCAAAATTATACATTTGTAAAAATGTTATTGTCACATACACATGGTTAGCAGATGTTATTGCAAGTGCAGCGAAATGCTTGTGTGTAGGTTGAGGAAGATTTTTAAATATCAATTTCAGAATAAAGTTGTAAAGTAACAAAATGTGGGGGAAAACAAGTTCTGAATGCACTGTATGTAATTAAAAGTCTAATAAAGTTTGGCTACATTTTCAGGTTCCTCCCTCATGTCAGCATCTGTCTGGACATAACAGGCTGTGGCCAATACACATAGGCTAACATCTACACTTTGACAAGTAGGCAAATTATTTATGTACATTTAATTACACACGTTTTCAACAGAATAGCTACCATTTTTCAGTTTTCAAATCAATTTGTCTATTTTGGTTAATAGCCTTGGTGCCCTGGCAGATGGCCTTGGTAGATTGGCCACCTCTTGAAGGCCAAATGGCCTTTCCCCTAAAATCATGAAATTCCAGGCCTGCTACTCAGTTCGCTGCACGCACCAAACAAATATTAGACAGCAAAGCTCTTGATTCAGGACGGGATTCTCTGCTGTTACCAAGAAAAGCTTGACTTTGAAAGAAGCTTATCACTTAGGTAACTTAGATAGCTAACTAGCTTCTAAATTAGTCAAGCAAATGCACGACTGCAGAGGATTTACAGCATGTTAACTTAATAGTTAAGATAACTAGCTGGCAAACATTTACTTGCGAATTCCAAACTGTAACTAGATCACTAGTCGAGTGCTTGCTTCAAAACTGTGAGTGACTCAAGGCTCCGGTCTCATCGTTGTGTGCTTGTAAACAAACACCACGTGACTGGGGACTACCGGTAAGCTTCATAATGAAAAATTATGTGACAGGAGACATGAAGAACACAATCTTCTTTATCTCGTAATGCATTGCTCAAGTTGACTGTAGGTATTTACTTAAAGTTGCTACAAATATTTATGACAACTTTAAAAAGAAACAGTTAAATGTATTTAAAGTATTGAAAACAAATCCCGTGGCGATTTCCAAATATCCAGGTATACCGCCCAAGCCTAATGCTGTCAAGAAGTGATTGAATTCAAATGGATTTACCCAGCTTTTTTGTGGTCAACAAAACAGAAGTTCAACAGAACAGAGGGACATCAGGGGCTCAACCTTATCATGGGAGAATGAGCCAATGGCAGAAGGGCTGCTGTCAAATAGAGCTTCAGGTGCAGCTGCGTGACACCTGAGAGTTTGGTTTGGTGGGAACTAACTGGCCAAACAGGTTTCTGACTGTCTGCCCCAGCTCTGACTGTTGTTCCGCAGCTCCAGCACTACTTCCTTGTTTGTGTGTACATGTGGAGATGCGTTTGTCCTACATTCATACCTATACATTCAACTCAAATCCATAGAATGTTCGAGAATAATTAGGCTATGCAGTATGTGGGTTCTGCTAGAAGTTAAGCCTAGCTATGCTGATCTGCCCCTACCTGTAACTATATGTAGGCTATTCAGTAACAGCCATCTTCTCTAAAATTATACAGAGCTCTTTTTTGAAAAATTAAAACCTAATAAATGAAAATAGTCCTGAAAGGGCAGGCTTCAAATGCCTCACCCCTTAGGGCATGCCAACCCCAGTTCACCAGATCTAATTTAGCAGTGGATCTCATTCCAGCAATATCCAGTCCTCTGATGTCGCTGGGGGGTGTTGGCCCTCAGTCCAGATAGACACATGCCTTGCAGGGCTATCATTGCCCCTCACATAGTTAATGCTGTGCTGACAGACCCGGCCAATAAATTCCAGCCAAACATTCCCTGACCGCCCGACCGGCACACGCCCTCCTTCCTCTCAGCTGAGCCAAAAAGCTGAAGCTAGCCAACCAAGCAGAGGCACTGTCTCTCCAGTTAAACACTGATACTTATAACTGGGGCTAGCAAGATGGTTACAATGCAAACCTAATGGGGATGATCAATAAGAGGTGATGCATCTATTGCCTCTTGTTATTGAGACAAAGGAGAATACATGGGTTACTACTAGGGATGCACGATATATCGGTGAACGTATCGGAATAGAATGATATTAGCTAAAATTGCCAACATTGGCCCGATGTCTAGTTTAACGCCGATGTGCAAAACCGATGTCAAAGCTGACGTGCATACCTATATAAACGTAGGTACATGACGTAATGACGCCACGTAAAATGTTGCGCTACACGTGCAACACAGCATTCCTAACCTAGCCCACAATGTCTGCTGTGTGGATCGAGCAGTCAACAAGTCAAGCAGTCATTTGAAAGAGTAAGAAAATTTCAGCAAGACAACTCAAAAGGCGAAATCCACTAACGCCAAGATAATGGAATTCATTGCCCTTGATAATCAACCGTTCTGTCGTGGATGACGTTGGCTTTCGCCGACTAGCGAGCACCTCAAACCCCGGGGCACACTACCAAGTACGCACTATTTTTCAGATGCTGCCCTACCAGAGTTACACAGTATTGTTGAAACGCACATCCATGAGCTACTTGCTATAGGCATCACTGCTATTAGCTTCACGACTGACATTTGGACCAGCGATGTCAGCCCCATGAGCATACTGAGTCTGACAGCACAGTTAGTCAATGAGGATTTCGTACTGAGGAAAGCTGTATTGCATGCTCAAGAATGTGCTGGTTCTCATACCGCTGCTGCCATTTCAAATGGCATTTGAGAACATGAACACACACCTACCTCCATTCGAACAACTGACTCGAGAAATAAGCTCATCAACTGCGTTTGCAGCAGACGTGATACCATCTGTCATGGCATTGAAACACCTGCTCAACATAACTGCCGACACAGACCGTGGGGTTAACTTGGAAAAGTACTCTACTAGAGGCTGCGAACAAGCGATTCGGAGGCATTCTCTCTGAGCCTCTTTACCTCTATTCAGAGGTGGAAACTTTCCGTGGGAATTAACGAGAATATGCAAATTAATATTAATACCATTTAAAATTGATGTTTTTTGCATTTGATATATTTAACATATCATATGGAGACAGAAACAAAACATTTTACCTTATCATATGTAGACAATTACAAATGATTAAATACTTCCAATATACATTTAAAAAACTATTTAGTTACGAATTGAACTTTAAATGAGTTGACTCTTCACATGGAATGATTTCACTGAACAACAAAAGAAAGGGAATATTGAATGATCCCTAATGATCCATCGCATCTCCCAAAAACGTTTTCAACATACATCTGTAAAATGATAGTCTAGAAACGAAAGCTTTGGTTGTCTTCCTCTCAGGCTTCCACGTCTTGTCCCTGGACCTCCTCAATGTCCACATCTTGAACATCAGACTTTGAGGCCTCATCTTCGCTGTCACTTTCCAACCTTGTTGAGGATGGCTCATTGTCAGGCTCAAAAAGCCTCAAATTTGCCTGGATGGCCACCAATTTTTCAACCCTTGTATTGGTCAGCCTGATGCGTGCTTTGGTGTGTGTTTCCAAACAAGGACCAGTTGCGCTCTGAGGTGGCTGATGTTGGTGGGATTTGGAGGATGATGGAGGCAACAGGGGAAAGAGCCTCAGATCCACAGTCCCTTCCACCAGGTGGCTGATGAGATATGTTGGCACGACTGCCAAATTGCATCTCCATACCCAAAGCCGTTGCTTGGAAGTGTACTTCACCAGACTGCCAAGAACCTTGCCCTCACCCAGGTGGCGAGACACGGTAGTGATGACACCACACCATAGGCCTTGTTGATCTCTGCACCAGACAGGATGCTCTTGCCAGCATACTTGGGGTCCAACATGTACGCTGTGGCGTGTATGGGCTTCAGGCAGAAGTCTTCACGCTTTTTGATGTATTTCAGAACTGCAGTTTCCTCTGCTTGGAGCAACAGTGACGTGGGCAAGGCAGTACAGATTTCTTCTCTTACATCTGCAAGCAGAGTCTGAACATCAGACAGGATGGCATTGTCTCCCTCAAACCATGCAATGGCTACTGCTATAGGTTTTAGGTGTTTCCAGACTGCTTACCGCTCTCTTGCAAAATCCATATCAGCAGACTGTGATATGGCAATTTCTTGGAGACTCCTTTCCCTCCAGTAGACTGTCAAACATGATGACAACACCACCTCAATGGGTTTTGCTGGGCAACTTCAATTTAGTGCTCTTATTCTTCTCACTTTGCTTGGTGAGGTAGATTGCTGCTATAACTTGATGATCCTTCACATACCTAACCATTTCCTTGGCTCTCTTGTAGAGTGCATCCATTGTTTTCAGTGCCATGATGTCCTTGAGGAGCAGAGTCAATGCATGAGCAGCACAGCCAATGGGTGGGATGAGGGTAGGACTCCACTTGAGACTAGAGGTCGACCGATTAATCGGAATGGAAGATTAATTAGGGCCGATTTCAAGTTATAACAATCCGAAATCGGTATTTAAAAAAGGGGGGAAAATGTACACCTTTATTTAACTAGGCAAGTCAGTTAAGAACACGTTCATATTTTCAATGACAGCCTAGGAACGGTGGGTTAACTGCCTTGTTCAGGGGCAGAATGACAGATTTTTACCTTGTCAGCTCGGGGATTCAATCTTGCAACCTTACAGTTATCTAGTCCAACGCTCTAACCACCTGCCTCTCATTGCACTCCACGAGGAGCCTGCCTGTTACGCAAATGCAGTAAGAAGCCAAGGTAAGTTGCTAGCTAGCATTAAACTTATCTTTTAAAAAACAATCAATCATAATCACTAGTTAACTACACATGGTTGATGATATGACTAGTTTATCTAGCGTGTCCTGCGTTGCATATAATCGATGCAGTGCGCATTCGCGGAAAAAGGACTGTCGTTGCTCCAACGTGTACCTAACCATAAACATCAATGCCTTTCTTAAAATCAATACACAGAAGTATATATTTTTTAAACCTGCATATTTAGCTAAATGAAATCCGGGTTAGCAGGCAATATTAACCAGGTGAAATTGTGTCACTTCTCTTGCGTTCATTGCACGCAGAGTCAGGGTAAATGCGATAATAAACGTTTTGTTTTCGAAATTATAGTTTCCGGATTCGACCATATTAATGACCAAAGGCTCGTATTTCTGTGTGTTATTATGTTATAATTAAGTCTATGATTTGATATTTGTGATTTGATATAGCAGTCTGACTGAGCGATGGTAGGCAGCAGCAGGCTCGTAAGCATTCATTCAAACAGCACTTTCGTGCATTTTGCCAGCAGCTCTTCACTGTGCTTCAAGCATTGCTCTGTTTATGACTTCAAGCCTATCAACTCCCGAGATTAGGCTGGTGTAACCGATGTGAAATGGCTAGCTAGTTAGCGGGGTGCGCGCTAATAGCGTTTCAAACATCACTCGCTCTGAGACTTGGAGAAGTTGTTCCCCTTGCTCTGCATAGGTAACGCTGCTTCGAGGGTGGCTGTTGTCGATGTGTTCCTCGTTCAAGGCCAGGTAGGAGCGAGGAGAGGGACGGAAGCTATACTGTTACACTGGCAATACTAAAGTGCCTATAAGAACATCCAATAATCAAAGATATATGGAATACAAATGGTAGAGAAAGAAATAGTCCTATAAATACTATATTAACTACAACCTAAAACCTCTTACCTTGGAATATTGAAGTCTCATGTTAAAATGAACCACCAGCTTTCATATGTTCTCATGTTCTGAGAAAGGAACTTAAACGTTAGCTTTTTTACATGGCACATTTTGCACTTTTACTTTCTTCTCCAACACTTTGTTTTTGCATTATTTAAACCAAATTCGGTACGTGGGGCGACGCACAATTGGCCTAGCGTCGTCCGGGTTAGGGAGGGTTTGGCCGGTAGGGATATCCTTGTCTCATCGCGCTCCAGCGACTCCTGTGGCGGGCCGGGCGCAGTGCGCGCTAACCAGGGGGGCCAGGTGCACGGTGTTTCCTCCGACACATTGGTGCGGCTGGCTTCCGGGTTGGAGGCGCGCTGTGTTAAGAAGCAGTGCGGCTTGGTTGGGTTGTGCTTCGCAGGACGCGTGGCTTTCGACCTTCGTCTCTCCCGAGCCCGTACGGGAGTTGTAGCGATAAGACAAGATAGTAATTACTAGCGATTGGATACCACGAAAATTGGGGAGAAAAGGGGATAAAATTTAAGAAAACAAAAAAACAACAAAAATAAGTGTTCATTCAGTATTGTTGTAATTGTCATTATTACAAACAAAAAATATCTAAAAATTAAAAATAATTAAAAATAATAATAATAATCGTCCGATTAATCGGTATCGGCTTTTTTTGGTCCTCCAATAATCGGTATCGGTATCGGCGTTGAAAAATCATAATCGGTCGACCTCTAGCCTTCATGTTCGCAGCATTGTCTGTCACCAGTGCAAATACCTTATGTGGTCCAAGGTCATTGATGACTGCTTTCAGCTCATCTGCAATGAAGAGACCGGTGTGTCTGTTGTCCCTTGTGTCTGTGCTCTTGTAGAATACTGGTTGATGGGTGGAGATGTAGTTAATTATTCCTTGCCCACGAACATTCGACCACCCATCAGAGATGATTGCAATACAGTCTGCTTTCTCTATGATTTGCTGGACCTTCACTTGAACTATGTTGAACTGCATCCAGCAAATTAGTAGATAAAGCATGTCTGGTTGGAGGGGTGTATGCTGGGCAAAGAACATTCAGAAATCTCTTCCAATACACATTGCCTGTGAGCATCAGAGGTGAACAAGTAGAGGTGAACCAGTTGCATACACAGCTCGAGCAAGACATTCATCAGCATTTCTCTGACTACCGTTCCTCCATTGAGTCAAAAAAACTTCTGATTCCAGGAAGACCATGAGCTGTTGCTATCGATAAGGTGTCTGATTCATCATTTTCACCATGAATAGAAGTAGATGGACTTTAGTCAGAGGTTGCTTGTTGTGAGCGCTGAGGGAACTTTATGCACTTGGCCAGATGCACCTTTGTTGCATTCTTCACATATGATTTGCCACAGTATTTGCAAATGTACACAGCTTTTCCTTCTACATTAGCTGCAGTGAAATTTCTCCACACCTAAGATAGTGCCCATCGCAATTCATGTAAAGATTAGAAAAAAAGAGTAAAAATAAATAAATAAATACAATTCCATGTTCAGATAAATAGTTAGATTAAACAACTACTTTGTAAGATAAATGTTTTAAAATGAAACATGTATGGAAACAGGTGAATTAACACTCAGTTAGCAGGTTCAAGCAAGCTAAAACCCACATGGTAGCAAAAACTAACTAGCAGAAATTGTTAAGTTAGAAATTATTTAAACACACTTTGCTGTAGGCTACTATTTACTAGTTAACCTTTTCTCAATAGGGGGTGCTGTTTACACTTTGAAGATTTTTCGTTCCCAGATTAAACTGCCTCGTACTCAATTCTTGCTCGTACAATATGCATATTATTATTACTATTGGATAGAAAACACTCTAGTTTCTAAAACCGTTTGAATTATTTCTCTGAGTGAAACAGAACTCATTCTGCAGCTCACTTCCTGTCAAGAAGTGAGATTTCTGAAATTGAGGTCTCTGTTCCAGGGTCGGTTTATAAATTCCCTTATAAGCCATGGGGCTACATGCACTGCATACGCCTTCCCCTAGATGTCAGTAAGCGGTGAGACTTTGAATGGAGCGAATAGCACCATCTGGGGGAGTATAAAACCTCTTGGAACGGAAGTACCGACCTTTTCGACGAGGCGCCTGACGCAGGAGGGAGACCGGCATGGCGTCTTCAAAAGCTTTCGGTTTAGCAGTTCTTTATCTCCGGCTCTGATTTAATTTGTTTTTTGTCTTAAAAACTTCATAAGGTAGTTAATTTAAACCGACTTATAGCAGTTTATTGCGATTTTCTGGAGTTTCTTTGTCAGGCGTTATCACGAGTTGGGCACCTCTCCGGTACATCGGCGTTAGCAGCTAATTTCTACAGGAGTAGAGGACATCTTTCAACCAAAAGACGATTGTTCTGGACAAAGGACCACTTGCCCAAAATTCTGATGGAAGATCATCCAAAAGTAAGAGCTATTTATGATGTTAATTCGTATATCTGTGGAAAGATGTAAAATTATTAGTTCGCCATTGATTTAGGCATGGTCTCGCTGTAACGCACGCTGAATGTCGAGTAACGTTAATTTTAAAAATCTAACACAGCGGTTGCAGGATGGGGGCGCTGTTGTGGCTATTTATGCTAATCGTGTAATTTTTTGAAACGGCTTCCCACAAAGTTCTTGATCGTACAATATGCATATTATTATTATTATTGGATAGAAAACAGTCTATAGTTTCTATAGGAGTTGAAATTTTGTCTCTAAGTGGAACAGAGCCCATTCTACAGCAATTTCCCTGACATGGAGTCTTATTTCAGAAATTTTGGCCACTGTTCTGGAGTCAGTTAAAAGGGCACTGTTATTGCTATGACTATACGGACACTGCTTACGTCTTCCCCTGGATGTCTTTACGTGATGACGATTTGAATGGGGTCGATTGCGCGTTCACAGGCACTATAAATTAAAAAACCCTGAGGCTAGTCACTCTTTTGGAGCTGCGTCATGCGCCTAGAGTACACCGACCCGCACCTGTTCCAAGCATTAGTGGAGGGAGTAATATTACTCTGGTCATGTTTCTACTCGTTATGGGAGTTAAAAACATCATAAGGTAGTTAATTTAAAGCGTTTTATAGCAATTTATATCCGTTTAGTGCGATTTTGGGACATTTATTTCTGAAACGCTGTGAATTGCTGGGCACGCTTCCAGTTCATCCCGAACGCAGTTGGCATTTCCACATGGCAAGAGGACAGCTTTCCACCAAAAGACGATTGGACCCAAGAAAGGATCCTTTGCCCAAGATACTGATGGAAGAACAGCTCAAGGTAGGACATTTTTATTATGATAAATCGTGTTTCTGTCGAAAAATGTTAGTGGCTTAGGACGCCATGTTTTTTGACGTAGCTTCGCTTGGCGCAAGCTGTATTGAAAAGTAAGGATAATTTAAAAAATGTAATTCCGCGATTGTATTAAGAATTAAATTGTCTATCAATCCCTGTCCACCCTATATTTTTTAGTCACGTTTATGAGTATTTATGTATAAGAGTAGATCACTGTCTAAGTGGCGCACAGACTTTTTCTGACCAGCTGAGCTACATTTCACATTGTCTAACCATGATTTTGGTGGCTAAATATAAACATTTTCGATCAAACTCTATATGGATTGTGTAATATGATGTTACAGGAGTGTCATCTGAAGAATTCTGAGAAGGTTAGTGAAAAAATTAATATATTTTGGCGATGTTTACTTTTATCGCTCACTTTGGCTAGAATCAATGCTGGGCTGCTATGTGCTATGTGCTATGCTAATATAACGATTTATTGTGTTTTCGCTGTAAGACACTTAGAAAATCTGAAATATTGTCTGTATTCACAGGATCTGTGTCTTTCGATTCGTGTATGCTGTGTATTTTTACGAAATGTTTGATGATTAGTAAGTAGGTAAACACGTTGCTCTAAGTAGTTTTTCTATTCCATTTGTGACGGTGGGTGCAATTGTAACCTATGCCATCTACCTGAAATATGCACTTTTTTCTAACAAAACCTATCCCATACCATAAATATGTTATCAGACTGTCATCTGATGAGTTTTTTTATTGGTTAGGGGCTATAAATATCTTAGTTTAGCCGAATTGGTGATAGCTACTGGTGTTGGTGGACAAATAAAAGATGGTGGATTATGCTAATGTGTTTTTAGGTAATAGATGTACATCTTTACATATTGTGTCTTCCCTGTAAAACATTTTAAAAATCGGACATGTTGACTGGATTCACAAGATCTGTGTCTTTCATTAGCTGTATTGGACTTTAATGTGTGAAAGTTAAATATTTTAAAAAAATATTGTTTTTGAATTTCGCGGCACTGGTTTTTCAGTGGGGGTGGGGGGGGAGTGCCGCTAGCGGCACTCTCATCCTAGACAGGTTAAGAACTAATGTGTCTTTCATTTGCTGTCCAACCTGTATTTTTTAGTCAAGTTTACGATGAGTTATCGATTAGATTAGGTGCCTCTCCAAGATGGCGCCGGCCAGATTGCCTGAAATGTTGCTACTAATCACATTGTATAACCACGATTTGTGCTGCTAAATATGCACATTTTCGAACAAAACCTATATGCATTGTGTAATATGATGTTACAGGACTGTCATCTGATGAAGTATATCAAGGTTAGTCAAAAATTATATATCTTTTGCTGGATTGTTACGATCGCTAACCTTTGCTACTGGTAAACGGCTTGTGTTTCCGGCTATTGTGGTAAGCTAATATAATGCTAAATTGTGTTTTCGCTGTAAAACACTTAAAATATCTGAAATATTGGCTGGATTCACAAGATGTTGGTCTTTCATTTGCTGTACGCTGTGTATTTTTCAGAAATGTTTTATGATGAGTATTTCGGTATTTGACGTTGGTCAAAATGGTGGGGGAAAAAAGTTGTGTCTTTTGCTATCGTGGTTAGCTAATAGATTTACATATTGTGTCTTCCCTGTAAAACATTTTAAAAATCAGAAATGATGGCTGGATTCACAAGATGTGTATCTTTCATCTGGTGTCTTGGACTTGTGATTTAAATGATATTTAGATGCTAGTATTTACTTGTGACGCTATGCTAGGCTATGCTAGTCAGCTTTTTTACTGTGGGGGGTGCTCCCGGATCCGGGATTGGGACCAATTAGAAGCTAACAAAAAAAAGTATGTATGCCATATAAAATATTTTAGCCCCACCCAGTATTGTAATCAAAACGAACCAGAAAGCATGTAGTTCTTGGCTCAGACAGTGTAGTAGCGTGGGCTCAATAGCATCTCATTAGTGTGCAAGATCTTGAGAATCAGCTGTACATGTGATGGAAGAGTGTACTGCACATGTGGAAGAATGCACGGTGCATGCAGACGGTTGCAATTCCATTGAAATGGGGATAGTTTAACCAAAATATGCCACGAGACCTAGAGTTGCCTTGTGTATCCCACAAAAAAGGTTCACTGTTATAAGCTAACTTTTTTGATGAATTTAAGCAAAATTCCCCAAATTCCCACTGAAACCCTAGTCGCCACCATGCTCAATGCTAGGTACAAGGACCGCTACTTCGATGCAGATAAGAAACAGGGTTTACGTGAAATGTTACAGACAGCTGGACAAGATGGAAACGGACACAGCAACAGTGCGCACCGAGGAAGAGAGGCCAAGGACAGACAGAGCTGAAACGTTACTGCTTGACATGTATGATGAAATCCTGGTTGAGAATGAAACTGAACAAATTAACAATAAAACAGCATACCAAGTAAGTAAGTTTTGATTATGTTTTACTGGTAATGGGGACATAAGTAAATGCCAACAAAATAACTTTTTGGTCAGTGTTTCAACTATTTAACTGTACTAAAATGCTTAAGCTCAAAAAATGGTATATCTTATCGGATATTTTGGCAAGGAAATGATCAGATATTGGTATCAAACAGAAATGTCATATCAGTGCATCCCTAGTTACTACCGGTTCAGCACAAACACTAACTTCATGTATCACACATTAATTACAAAAGACAAGCACAGAGAAACAACACACACAAATCCATTCTGGTTAAATGATCACACACACGTCAATCAGTCTATGAATCACTACCAGAATGCCAGTGTTTAGTATTTGCATTGGGTGTGGCAGCGTGGAGTATGTGAAGCACTGAACTCAAAGCTCTTGTTCATTTCATATCAGACTGTGGAATGGAGAGCAGAGCATCAGAAGTCATACATCAGCTTCATAACAACAGCCTCAGGGCTTACGACCTCAGTGGAATCCCAGCCGGTACTATGGCCCCCACTTACTGAATATGAGCTGCCGAAGCATATTTGGGGAAAAAATTACTCTTCGGTTACAAAGAATGATAAACATATACGGAAAACATGAGACAGAAGAAGACTTGGAAGGTGCTTTAAAACATTATCTGGCTTAGTTATCGAACAATGCTTTTTTTGGGGGCATATTAGCTAGCATGCGTTAGAGACTGGGTGTTTACACATTTGTATGTGGTCATTTGTAAGGTTCAGAAGCTACAGCCCTTCCATCCCAGTCACACACACACGCACCTCGATACTAAGCTAAGCCTGGAAAACACCTCCAGGGCCTCCATTTTCAAACAGCTAGTATTTTCTTCAAACAAAGGAGGGAAGAAGACATTTCACTCGTTAGTCTTTCAGAAGTACGCAAAAACACTGACGCATGGCCTCTATATTTACAGGCTCATCCAGCCATGACACACACTGCACAGACCACATGACATCAGGCCTAAATACATCAAACACTGTCCTCTTAACCAGGAAAGAGTTAAGCTCTCCGTGGGCTGACAAATCTGACACCACATCCAGAGTAAATGGAGCACTTCACTGTGAAAGGCCTTAGATAATGAAGCAGAGCAGAGGGCCTCTTGTGTTTTTCCTATTTTGTTGCATTACAACCTGTAATTTGGATTTCATGAAATGGACATACACAAAATAGTCAAAATTGGTGAAGTGAAATGAAAAAAATGACTTGATTTTTTTTTTAAAGGGAAAAAAAAAGTGGTGCATGCATATCTATTTACCCCCCTTTGCTATGAAGCCCCTAAATAAGATGTGGTGCAACCAATTACCTTCAGAAGTCACATAATTAGTTAAATAAAGTCCACCTGTGTGCAATCTAAGTGTCACATGATCTGTCACATGAACTCAGGATATACACTGCTCAAAAAAATAAAGGGAACACTAAAATAACACATCCTAGATCTGAATGAATGAAATATTCTTATTAAATAATCACACAAAAATTATCAATGGAAATCAAATGTATCAACCCATGGAGGTCTGGATTTGGAGTCACACTCAAAATTAAAGTGGAAAACCACACTACAGGCTGATCCAACTTTGATGTAATGTCCTTAAAACAAGTCAAAATGAGGCTCAGTAGTGTGTGTGGCCTCCACGTGCCTGTATGACCTCCCTACAACGCCTGGGCATGCTCCTGATGAGGTGGCGGATGGTGGGATCTCCTCCCAGACCTGGACTAAAGCATCCGCCAACTCCTGGACAGTCTGTGGTGCAACGTGGCGTTGGTGGATGGAGCGAGACATGATGTCCCAGATGTGCTCAATTGGATTCAGGTCTGGGGAACGAGCGGGCCAGTCCATAGCATCAATGCCTTCCTCTTGCAGGAACTGCTGACACACTCCAGCCACATGAGGTCTAGCATTGTCTTGCATTAGGAGGAACCCAGGGCCAACCGCACCAGCATATGGTCTCACAAGGGGTCTGAGGATCTCATCTCGGTACCTAATGGCAGTCAGGCTACCTCTGGCGAACACATGGAGGGCTGTTCGGCCCCCCAAAGAAATGCCACCCCACACCATGACTGACCCACCGCCAAACCGGTCATGCTGGAGGATGTTGCAGGCAGCAGAAAGTTCTCCACGGCGTCTCCAGACTGCCACGTCTGTCACATGTGCTCAGTGTGAACCTGCTTTCATCTGTGAAGAGCACAGGGCGCCAGTGGCGAATTTGCCAATCTTGGTGTTCTCTGGCAAATGCCAAACGTCCTGCACGGTGTTGGGCTGTAAGCACAACCCCCACCTGTGGACGTCGGGCCCTCATACCACCCTCATGGAGTCTGTTTCTGACCGTTTGAGCAGACACATGCACATTTGTGGGGGAAAAAGGTCATTTTGCAGGGCTCTGACAGTGCTCCTCCTTGCACAAAGGCGGAGGTAGCGGTCCTGCTGCTGGGTTGTTGCCCTCCTACGGCCTCCTCCACGTCTCCTGATGTACTGGCCTGTCTCCTGGTAGCGCCTCCATGCTCTGGACACTACGCTGACAGACACAGCAAACCTTCTTGCCACAGCTCGCATTGATGTGCCATCCTGGATGAGCTGCACTACCTGAGCCACTTGTGTGGGTTGTAGACTCCGTCTCATGCTACCACTAGAGTGAAAGCACCACCAGCATTCAAAAGTGACCAAAACATCAGCCAGGAAGCATAGGAACTGAGAAGTGGTCTGTGGTCACCACCTGCAGAACCACTCCTTTATTGGGGGTGTCTTGCTAATTGCCTATAATTTCCACCTGTTGTCTATTCCATTTGCACAACAGCATGTGAAATTTATTGTCAATCAGTGTTGCTTCCTAAGTGGACAGTTTGATTTCACAGAAGTGTGATTGACTTGGAGTTACATTGTGTTGTTTAAGTGTTCCTTTTATTTTTTGAGCAGTGTATGTATATATACAGTGGGGAGAACAAGTATTTGATACACTGCCGATTTTGCAGGTTTTCCTACTTACAAAGCATGTAGAGGTCTGTCATTTTTATCATAGGTACACTTCAACTGTGAGAGACGGAATCTAAAACAAAAATCCAGAAAATCACATTGTATGATTTTTAAGTAATTAATTTGCATTTTATTGCATGACATAAGTATTTGATCACCTACCAACCAGTAAGAATTCCGGCTCTCACAGACCTGTTAGTTTTTCTTTAAGAAGCCCTCCTGTTCTCCACTCATTACCTGTATTAACTGCACCTGTTTGAACTCGTTACCTGTATAAAAGACACCTGTCCACACACTCAATCAAACAGACTCCAACCTCTCCACAATGGCCAAGACCAGAGAGCTGTGTAAGGACATCAGGGATAAATTGTAGACCTGTACAAGGCTGGGATGGGCTACAGGACAATAGCCAAGCAGCTTGGTGAGAAGGCAACAACTGTTGGCACAATTATTAGAAAATGGAAGAAGTTCAAGATGACGGTCAATCACCCTCGGTCTGGGGCTCCATGCAAGATCTCACCTCGTGGGGCATCAATGATCATGAGGAATGTGAGGGATCAGCCCAGAACTACACGGCAGGACCTGGTCAATGACCTGAAGAGAGCTGGGACCACAGTCTCAAAGAAAACCATTAGTAACACACTACGCCGTCATGGATTAAAATCCTGCAGCGCACGCAAGGTCCCCCTGCTCAAGCCAGCGCATGTCCAGGCCCGTCTGAAGTTTGCCAATGACCATCTGGATGATCCAGAGGAGGAATGGGAGAAGGTCATGTGGTCTGATGAGACAAAAATAGAGCTTTTTGCTCTAAACTCCACTCCCCGTGTTTGGAGGAATAGAAGGATGAGTACAACCCCAAGAACACCATCCCAACCGTGAAGCATGGAGGTGGAAACATCATTCTTTGGGGATGCTTTTCTGCAAAGGGGACAGGACGACTGCACCGTATTGAGGGGAGGATGGACGGGGCCATGTATCGCGAGATCTTGACCAACAACCTCCTTCCCTCAGTAAGAGCATTGAAGATGGGTCGTGGCTGGGTCTTCCAGCATGACAACGACCCGAAACACACAGCCAGGGCAACTAAGGAGTGGCTCCGTAAGAAGCATCTCAAGGTCCTGGAGTGGCCTAGCCAGTCTCCAGACCTGAACCCAATAGAAAATCTTTGGAGGGAGCCGAAAGTCCGTATTGCCCAGCGACAGCCCCGAAACCTGAAGGATCTGGAGAAGGTCTGTATGGAGGAGTGGGCCAAAATCCCTGCTGCAGTGTGTGCAAACCTGGTCAAGAACTACAGGAAACGTATGATCTCTGTAATTGCAAACTAAGGTTTCTGTACCAAATATTCAGTTCTGCTTTTCTGATGTATCAAATACTTATGTCATGCAATAAAATGCAAATTAATTACTTAAAAATCATACAATGTGATTTTCTGGATTTTTGTTTTAGATTCCTTCTCTCACAGTTGAAGTGTACCTATGATAAAAATTACAGACCTCTACATGCTTTGTAAGTTGGAAAACCTGCAAAATCGGCAGTGTATCAAATACTTGTTCTCCCCACTGTATATATATATATATATATATATATATATATAAAAAATGTTTTATATATATATATATATATTTAAAAAAATCTATATATATATATAAATATATTTTAAAAATTATAATAATTTTGTATATATATATTATTATTATGTTGTTTATATATTTTTTAAAATATATATTATTATTCATTTTTTATTCATTTTTTTATTTATTATTATTATTATTATTATTTTTTTTTATTATTTTTTTTTAAATCGGCCGATTAATCAGCAGCGGGTTTTTTTTGGTCCTCCAATAATCGGTATCGGTGTTGAAAAATCATAATCGGTTGACCTCTGCTCCAGAGATGTTCGATTGGGTTGAAGTCCAGGCCACTCAAGGACATTCTGAGACTTGTCCCGAAGCCACTCCTGCATTGTCTTGGCTCTGTGCTTACGGTTGTCCTGTTGGAAGGTTAACCTTCACCCCAGTCTGAGGTCCTGAGTGCTCTGGAGCAGGATTTCATCAAGGATCTCTGTACTTTGCTCCGTTCATCTTTGCCTCAATCCTGACTAGTCTCCCAGTCCTTGCCGCTGAAAAACATCCCCACAGCATGATGCTGCCACCAGCATGCTTCACCGTAGGTATGGTGCCAGGGCAAAGAGTTCAATCTTGGTTTCATCAGACCAGAGAATCTTGTTTCTCATGGTCCAAGAGTCTTTAGGTCCAAGTGGGCTGTCATGTGCTTTTTACTGAGGGGCTTCCGTCTGGCCACTCTACCATAAAGGCCTGATTGTGGAGTGCTGCAGAGATTGTTGTCCTTCTGGAAGGTTCTACCCTCTCCACAGAGGAACTCTGGAGCTCTGTCAGTGACCATCGGGTTCCCGATTGCTCAGTTTGGCCAGGCGGACAGATTTAGGAAGAGCCTTGGTGGTTCCAAACTTCTTCCATCCATGAATGATGGAGGCCACTGTGTTCTTGGGAAACTTCAATACTGCAGAAATGTTTTGGTACCCTTCCCCAGATCTGTGCCTCGACACTATCCTGTCTCAGAGCTCTACGGACAATTCCTTTGACCGCATGGCTTGGTTTTTGCACTTTCAACTGTGGGACCTTATATAGCCAGGTGTACCTTTCCAAATCATGTCCAATCAATTTAATTTACCACAGGTGGACTCCAATCAAGTTGTAGGAACATCTCAAGGATGATCAATGGAAACAGGATGCACCTGAGCTCAATTTCGAGACTCATAGCAAAGGGTCTGAATACTTATGTAAATAAGGTATTGCTGTTTATTTTTTATAAATGTGCAAAACATACACAGTAGAACAGTACGTACGTAAACACCCAAACTCCTCACGCTCGAGACATTACACTGCCCTAGGGCTGGGCGATATGGGTTAAAAACCATGTCTGTTTTTTTCAAACTAATGGGCGATTCACAGTATGCATCGGAATTTATTTTCTCTATATAAGCTTTGTTTCGCAATTAAAAAGGTCAACAAACTGAATTTCAAACAGTCAGGAATAATCGAATTAATTCAGGGCTTGTAAAATGATACCTAAGCTAAATATAAGCCTTCCACAACCACAAGACCCACCAATAATTTAATTATTTTATCAAAATAGTTTAACCTGTTTATTGCAATCACTGATCCTGCGTTCAAGTTGCTGAAAATGCCCTTTGTTACAAATGTAACCAGAAACATGCATTGACATCCACTAATAATGACCAAATTCTGACAGCAGGAATTATAAAACATTAACACAATCTCTTGAGCACTAGCCCGCCTGCTAGTGAGTAGCCAGCTAATTTTTATATTTAAAGTATAGCCAACTTGAATCTATTTACTAATGAGGTAGAACAGTTGAACTCTTCTGTCCGTCTCTGTTTGAACAACATAGCCTGTTCACTTTGTTTAGATGTTGAAATCAAGTGGCCTACCTGGATAAGATGCTCATTTCTCAGAACGAGAACGAGTTGCCAATTCCTTATTCAATTGTATTTTTATACTCATTTCACATTTATAGAACACAGACTAGAGAGCTAGCACATATGTCTGTGGCTAAAATGCTGCTCGTGGTACCGTAATGCCACGTGACAGAAACAGCATACATTTTCCACAGTCATGTTCCTTGATACTCTTGTCTTAGTAGGGTCTGCTCTTAGTAGGGTCTGCTCTTAGTAGGGTCTGCTCTTAGTAGGGTCTGCTCTGTTCTACATTTTGGAAGTTGAGACAGAGTATTGTTACAAAAAGGTTAAGTTCTCCACTATTAAAGTAAAATAATGTCTATGTTTCGGTGTTCATATGACATGACTGATTATGTTGGACAAAAACTAAAATGCAAATAGCTAGTTTGCTTGTTGTCAGAGAGGAATTAGATATTTCATTGTTGTTTTGAGTGGCAGGGGCTTGGTGTCTGTGTGCGAATCGGAAGGCGCACTGTGCACACAGCACAGGAGCCAAGGAGATGTAACCAAAAAGACAAACACTCATAAAAACAGCAAAAAATATCAACCTCAATTCTTGCAATACAAGCATTTCGAACATTGCGCTAAAACATGCATTCAAATTAATCTAATTAGTTCAAATAAAATAAAAAATAACAATAAAATAACAAGGCTATATACAGGGGGTACCGGTAGTGCAGGGGTTCAGGTTAGTCTAGGTAATTTATACTTGAAGGGAGGGGTAAAGTCACTATGCATAGATAACACTGATCCTACTCACTGTTTATTAAAACAAAGGGGGGAGATCAATGTAAATAGTCCAGGTGGCTATTTACATTGCACCACTCGGGACCAGTCTAAGGCACTGCAACTCAGTGCTAGAGATGTCACTACAGACCCTGGTTCGATCCGGCAGTGATTGGGAATCCCATAGGGCGGCGCACAATTGGCCCAGCATCGTCCGAGTTACGGTTTGGCCGGGGTATGCCGTCATTGTAAAATAAGAATTTGTTCTTAACTGACTTGCCTAGTTAATAAAAGGTTAAATAATAAAAAATGTAAAAACACAATATGATTCATTGTTCAGCAATCTTAGGGCTTGGGGGTAGAAGCTGTTAAGGAGCCTTTTGGACCGAGACTAGAGTCTGACAATTTTTTGGGACTTCCTCTGACACCGCCTAGAATATAAACTCAGCAAAAAAAAGAGACGTCCCTTTTTCAGGACCCGGTCTTTCAAAGATAATTCGTAAAAATCCAAATAAGTTCACAGATCTTCATTGTAAAGGGTTTAAACACTGTTTCCCATGCTTGTTCAATGAACCATAAACAATTAATGAACATGCACCTGTGGAACGGTCATTAAGACACTAACAGCTTACAGACTTTCTACTGACTCTGAAAAACACCAAAAGAAAGATGCCCAGTGTCCCTGCTCATCTGCGTGAACGTGCCTTAGGCATGCTGCAAGGAGGCATGAGGACTGCAGATGTGGCCAGGGCAATAAATTGCAATGTCCGTACTGTGAGAAACCTAAGACAGCGCTACAGGGAGACAGGACGGACAGCTGATCGTCCTCGCAGTGGCAGACCACGTGTAACACCTGCACAGAATCAGTACATCCAAACATCACACCTGCGGGACAGGTACAGGATGGCAACAACAACTGCCCGAGTTACACCAGGAATGCACAATCCCTCCATCAGTGCTCAGACTGTTCGCAATAGGCTGAGAGAGGCTGGACAGAGCTTGTAGGGCTGTTGTAAGGCAGATCCTCACCAGACGTCACCGGCAACTACGTTGCCAATGGGCACAAACCCACCGTCGCTGGACCAGACAGGACTGGCAAAAAGTGCTCTTCACTGACGAGTCGCGGTTTTGTCTCACCAGGAGTGATGGTCTGATTTGCATTTATCATCCAAAGAATGAGCGTTACACCGAGGCCTGTACTCTGGAGAGGGATCGATTTGGAGGGGGAGGGTCCGTCATGGTCTGGTGCGGTGTGTCACAGCATCATCAGAATGAGCTTGTTGTCAATGCAGGCAATCTCAACGATATGCGTTACAGGGAAGACATCCTCCCTCATGTGGTACCCTTCCTGCAGGCTCATCCTGACATGACCCTCCAGCATGACAATGCCACCAGCCATACTGCTCGTTCTGTGCGTGATTTCCTGCGAGACAGGAATGTCAGTGTTCTGCCATGGCCAGCGAAGAGCCCGGATCTCAATCCAATTTAGCACATCTGGGACCTGTTGGATTGAGGGTGAGGGCTTGGGCTATTCCCCACAGAAATGTCCGGGAACTTGCAGGTGCCATGGTGGAAGAGTTGGGTAACATCTCACAGCAAGAACTGGCAAATCTGGTGCAGTCCATGAGGAGATGCACTGCAGTACATAATGCAGCTGGGGCCACACCAGATACTGACTGTTATTTTGACCCCCCTTTTGTTCTGGGACACATTCTTCAATTTCTGTTAGTCACATGTCTGTGGAACTTGTTCAGTTTGTCTCAGTTGTTGAATCTTGTTATGTTCATACAAATACACATGTTAAATTTGCTGATTATAAACTCAGTTGACAGTGAGAGGACGTTTTTTTTGCTGAGATTAGGTCCTGGATGGCAGGAAGCTTGGCCACTGATGTACTGGTCCGTACGCAATACCCTCTGTCATGCCTTGCGGTCGGATGCTGAGCAGTTGCCATACCAGGTGGTGATGCAACCGGTCAGGATGCTCTTGATGGTGCAGCTGTATAACTTTTTGAGGATCTGGGGACCCATGCCAAATATTTTCAGTCTCCTGAGGGGAAAAAAGTTGTTGCCGTGCCGTCTTCAAAACTGCCTCGGTGTGTTTGGACCATGATAGTTTGTTGGTGATGTGGACACCAAGGAATTTGAAACTCTCGACCCGCTCCACTACAGCCCCGTCAATGAGAATGGGGGCCTGTTTGGCCCTCCCTTTCCTGTAGTCCACGATCAGCTCCTTTGTCTTGATCATGTTGAGGGGGAGGTTGTTGTCCTGGCACCACACTGCCAGGACCCTGACCTCCTCCCTATAGTCTGTCTCATCGTTGTCGGTGATCAGGCCTACCACTTGTGTCGTCAGCAAACTTAATGGTGTTGGAGTCATGCTTGGCCACACAGTCGTGGATGAACAGGGAGTAAAGGAGGGGACTAAGCACACACCCCTGAGGGGCCGCAGTGTTGAGGATAAGCGTGGCAGATGTTGTTGCCTACCCTTACCACCTGGGGGCAGCCCATCAGGAAGTCCAGGATCCAGTTGCAGAGGGAGGTGTTTGTCCCATGGTCGACTTTGTGGGCACTATGGTGTTGAACGCTGAGCTGTAGTCAATGAACAGCATTCTCGCATAGGTTTTCCTTTTGTCCAGGTTGGAAAGGGCAGTGTGGAGTGCGATTGAGATTGTGTCATCTGTGGATCTGTTGGGGCGTTATGCGAATTGGAGTGGGTCTAGGGTTTCTGGGATGATGGTGTTGATGTGAGCCAAGACCAGCCTTTCAAAGCACTTCAAGGCTACCAACGTGAGTGCTACAGGGCGGTAGTCATTTAGGGGAAAGGGAAAGGTCGTAAAATACAACTGAATGCCTTCAACTGAAATGTGTCTTCCTCATTTAACCCAATCCCTCTGAATCAGAGGTTCGGGGGGGCTGCCTTAAATCGACATCCACGTCTTCGGCACCCGGGGAACAGTGCGTTAACCTCTAGTTAGTACTGATCCCGGATACGGGTTTGAAAATAGACAACATACGGTGTTCGCCACAAATAGTCATATTAAACATTCCTGAAAATACAAGTGTCTCACATGCTTCAAAAGCCTCGAATCTTGCTAATCTAACTGCGTTGTCAGATTTAAAAAATGATTTACTGCGAAAGAATAGGATGCGATTATCTGAGCTCAGCGCTCCATAAATAAATACTTTTCAACCAGCACAAGCGTAACAATATCACAGATTGGGTTGAAAGAAATGGTTTACCTGTTGAAAATCTTTCTCTGTTTGCAATCCCAAGGCTCATTGTTACACACTGAATGGTCTTTTGTTCGGTTAAATCCATTCTTTATAGCCTAACACGAAACATTTTGTGAACGCTTATGTCGTTGAATTTCATGTCATTAAATTTTCGGCGAAACATCCGACCTAAATACATTGACTAAACCTGACGTTATCCAGTCAAGGTTGGTTTCATTGAAATCAACTGTTTGTCTGTAACACAACCAAACTTGATGGGTCATTTTGCGGGACGTATTGATCCGAAAAAAACGATTGGAAGACATCGACCTCCGACCTCATTTGCATACCAATCGGATGACCACTGTCTCTTTGATTGACTGTATTTTAACCCAATGACCACTCATCGTCTTGAAATCTAGCTGGTTAGATAGCCAATGAACAGACGTAAATGGCACTATCAAATGGTAATTTGTTTGGAGATGAACTCACACGGGGAACGTGTGCGCAACAGAAGTCTTTTCAAATCGCATTTCAACGAGGAAGGTCTGAAAATTATTACGCACAGCGGTATATCGGCAACGCGCATCTTCAACTTTATTCAACATCATTTTCATCGAACATTATGGCGAATAAGTCTGGGAAAGCTAAGTCCAAGACTAGATTTAGCAATGTAGAGGCAATTTTAGAGGAACTTGATCGTGGTACAGATACAGAAATGTTGTCTGAGGAGGAATCGGTTGGAGCGTGTTCATTTGATTCAGAGACGGAGGCATATTTCTTAGAAGGAGAGGATATCGTTTTGGATTGGTAAGTTCTTGTCATGCTAATGCCGTTTGTAATATAAAATGTTATTAGCGATTGTTTTTAGTTTTAGTTGCAATATATGCACATTTTATGAAATGTGCAACGTACACGTGGTCTATTCATTGTGAGTGAGGGTACGTTTGTATAGCATGTAGCATGTCTACTGTATGTCTACTGTACTTTGACAATATATTATGGTAGCATGGCCTCAGATATGATTTGAAACCAGTGATTGTTTAGTTCCATGTTCTCTTTCTCTAAATAAATAAATAATGTATTTCTGTAGAATGTAACAGCCAACACACAAAGCTAGCATGTGTACTCTACTATAACACATACAGCCAGCATGTGTACTGTACTTTGACAATATATTATGGTAGCATGGCCTCAGATATGATTTGAAACCAGTGATTGTTTAGTTCCATGTTCTCTCTCTCTAAATAAATAAATAAAAATGTATTTCTGTAGAATGTAACAGCCAACACACAAAGCTAGCATGTGTACTCTACTATAACACATACAGCCAGCATGTGTACTGTACTTTGACAATATATTATGGTAGCATGGCCTCAGATATGATTTGAAACCAGTGATTGTTTAGTTCCATGTTCTCTCTCTCTAAATAAAAACGTATATGTTTATTATACCCGTTGATACAGGGCTCATATGTGAAACTATTCTAACTGAAAATTTTTATTCACAGTGGCACTGATTCCGACTGGGAGCCCCCAGCAGAGCCCCCAGCAGAGCCCCCAGCGCCAACTTGTTCTTCCAGCCGGACCCCTGCTGTCTCTGGGCCATCTACCGGTGTGAAGGCGCCGACAAAGAAGCGGAAGAGGGGAAGTGTGCCACCTGCTAGAGAAGGGACAGAAGGGCGTTGGCACACTGTCCTGGAAGATGATGTGGAGCCACCCCAGCCTACTTTCCGACCGAAAAGGGAGCCTGGACCTCAGGTGAACTCGACCACAACTTACAGCCCACTTGAGCTTTTCCAGTTGTTTTTCACCCATTCTGTTGTAGGTTCACTCGTGTCTAACACGAATAAGTTTGGGAAGAAGAAGCAGGAAGGCAAAAAGGTAGCATGGAAGCCTGTATCCATGTCAGACTTTTACTGCTACCTTTCAATGGTCATCTACATGGGGCTGGTGAAGCTGAAGAGCCTGATTGACTACTGGAAGACGTCATCACTATACCAACTGCCTTTCCCCATGACTGTTATGTCCTGCAAAAGGTTTCTGGTTGTTTCACAGGCGCTACACATCAGTGACCCAAAGGTTGATGAAGAGAATGAAAAGAAGAAAGGCACAGCAACGTTTGATAGACTGTGCAAAATCAAACCTCTCTACTCCAGCATTGTTGAGGCCTGCAAGACCTACTTTCAGCCAGCCCAGAACCTGTCCATCGATGAGAGGATGGTAGCCTCAAAGGCCAGAATTGGCCTCAAACAATACATGCGTAACAAGCCAACCAAGTGGGGTTACAAGCTGTTTGTTTTGGCTGATTCTGTGTGTGCCTACACATGCAATTTCTTTGTCTATGAGGGGAAGAACACTTGTGCGACTGGTAAGGGACTTAGCTATGACTCTGTGATGGAGTTATTGGATTTCCAACTGCTGGGGAAGGGCTACAAACTATTTGTGGATAACTTCTACACAAGCCCTACCCTGTTCACAGACCTGAGGAAGCGGGAAGTGTGGGCTTGTGGCACCATTCGCACCAACCGGGTGGGCTTTCCGAAGACCAAGGTGAATGACATGCCTAAGCGGGCTGAGCGGGGGGCCATGCGATGGATACGCGAAGATGGCCTGCTTTTTGTAAAGTGGATGGATACCCGGGAAGTCGTGATGTGTTCAACTATACACAAGTCCTTCAATGGGGATCATGTTGCCCGGCGTATCAAGGATGGCACTGGGAATTGGACCACCAAAAATGTCCCCATTCCAACTGCAGTGAAGGACTACAACAAGAGCATGGGAGGTGTGGACCTATCAGATGCGCTGATAGGCTATTATAATGTTCTCCATAAGACGATGAAATGGTATAAGACGTTCTTCTATCATTTCGTCGACATTGCTGTGGTGAATGCATTCATCCTACAGAAGGAAATGGCTAAGAGCTGTGGAAAGCCCTTCCTCACACAGAAAGCCTTCAGAGAGCAGCTCATCAAGGAGCTTGCTGCCTACAGCACCACTGCACCAAGCCCTGTCCCTTCTGCTCCTGCCACAAGTGTTCATCTGCCCAGATATATTTGTGCAGACATGGATGTGCCTAAGGGCCAAAAGGGCACAGCATGGAGGCGTTGCTGTGTTGTTTGTAAGATGAAGTCGCCCATCACATGCACCACATGCTCGGTGACCCTCTGCTTTACATCAGAAAGAGACTGCTATAGCATCTGGCATCGACAGCAGAATATTGTGTAGAGCTTTGGCAAAGTGGGTGGGGTTATGTTATATCTGGAGTACTGTTCCTGTCTTATCCTGTGTGAATTTAAGTATGCTCTCTCTTTCTCTCCTTCTTTCTCTGAGAACCTGAGCCCCAGGACCATGCGTCATGACCCCCTGGCATGATGACTCCTTGCTGTCCCCAGTCCACCCGACCTTGCTGCTGTTCCAGTTTCAACTGTTCTGCCTGCAGCTATGGAACCCTACCTAAACTGTTCATTTTTACTCTTGAGGTGCTGTCCTGTTGCACCCTCTACAACCACTGTGATATCTACCCGGCACAGCCAGAAGAGGACTGGCCACCCCTCATAGCCTGGTTCCTCTCTAGGTTTCTTCCTAGGTTTTGCCTTTCTAGTTTTTCCTAGCCACCGTGCTTCTACACCTGCATTGCTTGCTGTTTGGGGTTTTAGGCCGGGTTTCTGTATAGCACATTGAGACATTAGCTGATGTAGGAAGGGCTATGTAAATACATTTGATTTGATAGAGGACTGAGGGTCTTCCAAATATTGAAAGTGTAAATAGTCACCCATGTTATTTTGTAAATGTATATTTTATTTATTTTTGGGGGGAAAAAAATTATAAGAAAAATTTAAATATTTTTTTTATAAAAAAAAAATCGATTTTTTTTTCATTTTTTTCCCTCATTTTTTTTGTGGGGCGTGTTAGAATACCATTTTGGTGTTTTGTATATAGTTATTTGTTTCAGAATGTATACCTTCACCAATTTGGCCACTTGGGTACATTTGGGCTACTTGTGTGGGACACCTGGGTAGCCTCATGATAAATGTCATGTAGCACACTCATTTTGGAAGTTATCATTCTGAAACTTTGCACAAGTACTGTTGCCTTCTTATGTTTTTCACTGAAATTGTTCCCATGTTCATATCTAGATGTTTGTTTTATCTTGTTCATTTTAATTATGATGATACAACAATTAAAATGAAAAAACGTATGGTTTTTTTCATTGTATTATCAAAACCAGATCTATTGTGTTTTATTCTCCTACATTCAATTCACATTTACACAAACTTCAGAGTGTTTTCTTTCAAATGGTACCAAGAACATGCATATCCTTGCTCCTGGGCCTGAGCTAGAGACAGTTAGATTTGGGTATGTCTTCAGGCGGAAATTGAAAAGGGGGGGAGGGGTATTCTCAAAAGGTTAACTGCCTTGCTCAGGGGCAGAATTACATATTTTTACCTTGTCAGCTTGGGGATTCGATCCAGTAACCGAAACGCTCTAACCACGAGGTTACCTTCGCATTCTTGGGCACAGGGACTTTGGTGGTCTGCTTGTAACATGTTGGTATTACAGACTCAGACAGTGAGAGGTTGAAAATGTCAGTGCAGACACTTGCCAGTTGGTCCACGAATGCTCTGAGTACACGTCCTGGTAATCCGTCTGGCCCCGCAGCCTTTTGAATGTTTACCTGTTTAAAAGGTCTTTCTCACATCGGCTATGGAGAGCGTGATCACACAGTCGTCTGGAACAGCTGGTGCTCTGATTTATGCTTCAGTGTTGCTTGCCTCAAAGTGAGCATATGTTGCACGGTACACTGGTACCACAGTAATATCACGGTACCAAAACGTCATGATACTTATTATACCAACATTTTAGAAAACCGTTGTACCGTTTCATATGATACTACTACCTATTTTCAGCCCTACTGATCTAAAGAACCTGCTGGTGCCGGTTATAAAATGTTTATAAAGTCAGTTTTGTTTATAAATGCAGTTGAATTGAAACAGCCACTAGTCTCTTGTATGCGCAGGTCCAGTAATATCCACTTCACTTTCATGCGTATATCACGTGTGGCAGCTGTAATCAGCCAGCCGCATCCCCTAACAGCCCTCACCTGCTTCTCTTCGTCCCGCTCTTCATGCGCATCTATTCCTGTGTCAGTTTTATAATGTAGCTGTGATGCAGACCCTACTGAGTCTTCTGTTGTCATAAATGTACACTATTAACATTGGAGCAGCACGCAGAGCAAGCAATGTTGATACATTGTATCATTTAAATCGCCTGTTATAGCCAAGAGCACAGTCCATTCAGAGTATACTTTGCAAGTTCACCATCATGCAGCCTCAGTGTCAGAGGGGAAAAGGAGCACCGCTTCACAACAAGCATACTTGCAGTTTTACAGCAAAAAAAACTGCTTGTCTCTAACTTAAACGGGTAAAAAAAAAGATCACCCATATTACCCGATGCCTTTTGTTCTTTCTATGGGGATTCGCACGCATTTCATATAATTTCACAAACCATGTTGCGTGCTGTTTCAAACTAATCTCAGGTTGCTAACGTTGTTCAGTCATGTTTCCTAGCTAGCTAACAACCTGGTAACTTGATAGTAGGTTTAGGCAAATTTGATTGGCACAGAAAGAAAGGAAAAGGGTCTGCTACTCATGAGATGTGCATCAAAGGTAAGATTCATATAGTTCTAATGTAAGCCTTAACTAATTAAATAATCTATTTCATTCTGGTGCTCCATAAATTCTGTTTGATGTCTAACATTTTAAAAGTTGGGAGCAGTGTGTGTGTGTGTATGTTTGTGGGAGAGAGAGTGGGGTGTGTGTTAATGAGAGAGAGGGAGACAGTGTGTCTGTCTGTGTTAACTGATGAGTAAAGGTTTCATGCAGTGTTTTCCCCTTACTGACACAATTACATGCAGATCATTATGCATGTATATTCCTTACTCCCATTCCTCCAGCCAAAACACAGGTAGGCCTTTGCAAATATGAACAAATCAGCCAGTCTATTCTGTATTCTATAATACACTGAACAGTGTGAAGTTAAATTCAATGTGTTGTATTGAGTAGAATTGTGAATTTCAGTGACAGGTTTTTGCGCAGCATATGCGCAGAACAATTCGAAATAGGGAACATGTGTGCTGGGCTAACACTACGCTGGGCCACTGATTTTTTTAACAACTCGGTATCATGATACTTGGCCTAGTATTGTATCTTTAGTAAAATGTTGGTATCGTGACAACACTAAAAACTAATTAATTCTATATAATCGCCCAGCCCTACGCTGGCCCTCTGGCCTCGTAATGTGATGGGAGTTTAATTGAAAAATATAACATTTTCCAGTGACCATCAATGAACTCATTCAGTTCATTGAAACATTACAGTCTGATTGACTAGTTTTATTAGGCGTTAACGATGTGCATCTGTCCCTTTCACGACGATTCAATACGTATCTAGATACATGGGCTCCGATGCGATACAGGAACGATACGTTTTAGTTTGAAACGATTCGGTGCGATTGGGTTTGATTAGAATAAAGAATCTATAAGATTTGATGTGCTAACATTTGTTGCATACACATTCATTTTCCATTTTAAAACCTCTTAAGGAAAGTTTGCTGACGACACTTTTTTAAATTTCCGCCTAAAATGACATACACAAATCTAAACTGCCTGTAGCTCAGGAACTGAAGCAAGGATATGCATATTCTTGATAACATTTGAAAGGAAACACTTTGAAGTTTGTGGAACTGTGAAATGAATGTAGATGAATATAACACATTAGATCTGGTAAAAGATAATACAAAGAAAAAAACATGCATTTTAAGTTCTCTCTTTTCCCCCATCATCTTTGAAATGCAAGATAAAGGCCATTATATCACATAGGAGTCTAGGAGCAATTTAGATTTTGGTGTGCAGTGTATGTTCAAAGTTTTAGACTGATCCAATGAACCATTACATTACTGTTCACAATGTTGTATCAAGTCTGCGCAAATGTGCCGAATTGGTAAATTGATACATATTCAAGTACATAACTATAGAGAACATACAAAAATGATATGGTAATTATGGATAATCAGCTTCCCTACAGAAAATACACTAACCTTCACACATCTAGATGGGGGGGGGGGGGGGCAGACACAGCAGGGGTTCAAACTGTAGAACCCAGTTCCTACATTTGAATGTAAAAATAGATTTTATCAAACAAAACTATGCTACATTTTATCTCTGGGACCCTCAGGATGCGAAATCAGAGCATGATTACTGAATATAAGTACATTATTTACCTTCAGGGGTGAATGTATCATACCAGTTGCCATGATAAACATTTTTGTTGTTGTGCACTCTCCTCAAACAATAGCATGGTATTCTTTCACTAATAGCTACTGTAAATTGGACAGTGCAGTTAGATTAACAAGAATTTAAGCTTTCTGCCCATATAAAGACACCTGTGTCCTGGGAAATGTTCTTGTTACTTACAACATCATGCTAATCACATTAGCGCACGTTAGCTCAACCGGACACCGATCTTAAATTAAAATCTGCTGCTGTGGCGCTTTTGAGCTGGGCCTCTCTGAACTGGATCTGTCTGAGCTGACTTCTCTGTATGTGTGTGTATATGTGAATTATGTATGTCTATTGTGTATGTAGGCACCTGAGCTGAGCCATAAGGAAAATTGGGCATCTACCAACCCACTATCAGTTAGTTTGCTTTTCTTTTTTACTAACTTTTCTTTATTTGAATGCTGAAGGTGATGCATAGATGAGCCAGATCAGGAACAGGCCTACTTCTCATTGGTCAGCGCACGAAGCTGTGCACAGCGAGCAGTTTGACTAGGCTACTGATATTGTCTGGGGTTGTTTGGCATGCAAAATGACTTGTAGATCAATGACTGTCAACATAATTACATGCTTAGTTAGACAAGGAGGATGCAGTTGTCACAAAAGATTAGAGGTATTTTCAGGTAGAAAGTAATTTGATCAACAAAAATAGTAAACCGGCGATTCATTACTTTTGTGCCGATTTTCTGACAAATGCATGCTACATTTGGATCTGTTTGGAATCCTCCAGACCGATGAACTCATATCTTAAACATTTGAACCAGGACTGATGCGGTGAATCATTACTTCCCTATTAGGAGTGTCATCAAAAGGAAAACAGAACTTTTGTTTAAATCGGCAAGAAAGCAGAACACTACACAGTGTTAAACTACACATTTTACAGTGTCCAGCCTTTACACAGTGTAATGGAGAAATGAAACTGGATAAAATAGCCTAAGCTAACCCTAACCCATCTCTATATTTACCAGAGACTGAGCATAACAGACAACCCAAAGCCTACAGGAAGAAAGCAGAGTCCTCTATCCAATTTCCGATATCCATCAGAGAGCCATATAATGCTCTGTAAATGGCTGCTAAACAAGTTAAGCCCTGGGCTTTAATGAGGTACAGATCACAGGAGTGGAGAGGGGGGGTCTGTCTAATAGAGCCTTTATAGGTTAGGGCTCCTCAGAGAAAAACAACCCATTCTCTAGTGGCACACTAACTGTGGAAAATAACTACATTGGATGCATTACTATAGTATGTTTCGTCTGCAGTTAAACACTCCAATATCAGTGATTGGTCAAAATGACTGTCATGATAAAATGGGTTTTACTGGGTTAAATGGACATAGATTGGATTAAAAGAACATACACTAGGCTTAAGTGAGCTGAGGTTGGTGGAACAGGCTGACACTAACTGGGTTGAGAACTAAGCTTAGGTTAGGCCTACTCCTATTGTGTCAAAATCTAATAATTGAGTGAAATATTTGCAAGTGAGCCGATTTTGAAGCTGGCATCTTTTCTTCTAGCCATGGTAGCCAAAATAATTGGCAACTGGGCATTTTTATTCATGACCCTAAGCATGATGGGATGCTAATTGCTTAATTAACTCAGGAACATCTGCTTTCAATATACTTTGTATCCCCATAATTTACTCAAGTGTTTCCTTTATTTTGGCAGTTACCTGTATCTTAACCTACATCTAATTGATCATCTCCAGGACCCCAATTTCCATGAGAAGAACTTTAGGTCACCCAAAAACAACCTTTAAGGTGGTAAAATGTTGAAATTTTGGGCATGAATTTGAGTGGGGCTTATGTACCTTGCACAAAGAGGGTCTGGTCAGTCTCTCCTCTTCATCGAATGGACCTTTCCAACGTGACGCCATCATTTCACTTCACACAAGAGGTGACAATCCTTTAGTGCACACATCGAAAGCTATAGATCCCAGCAAATAGACAGCAGTCGAGTCCTCCAAGTAACGTTAGGGTTCGTCTCTCCAGTTCACACCGTAATCCATGTTCCCGTATCTGGTCCAAATTGTTGAGCTGAATGTGAAACAAGTTTATTTGAACGAATTGCATTAGTGACTGCTGTATTGAAATACACAATACAATTTATATTCCAATTTTTGCTAACAAACATTGATAAGCATAGTTGAAATGTGAAAATGCTAACTAAGGTTAGTGCAAAAATGTGCTTCCTATTACCTTTCTAATAATATTTACCAAAACGACCGTATGAATGATTAACTAGCTAGGTTATTACCAGGAAGCCAAGCAACAAGTGAGGAGGCAAAGCCGATCGATGCGACTCGCTCGCGGACTAACGTTAGTAACTAACTCGTGAGTCAAAACTTGCCACCCTGTTGTTCTTGTGCTCAGACCGAGAGCGAACTGAGACGTATTTCACTGGTCACCGTACTATACGTTGTGTTATTTTCTAATCAGATAAAGGAAAACAGGTCAAGTTGTAAAAACACAGGCATGTCGTTACGTTGGTCGCCGATTCTTTTCCTGCCCTGGCTGAACTCCGTTAATGTAGTTGGATCCGATCAATACAAAGAAGCCAAAGTTTTCCTCAACAACAAAAAACTTCGTTGTGGGGTCGGAGAACGTTTAAATTACAGATGACACGATACAGCAAGAGTTTGAGGTGTAGTTAGCTAGCTACATCTAACATTACAAAACAAACGCGTGGAACCTGTTTAGCTAGCTGGCTATTCTTCAGAAGTTTGTAATTGGCATAAAAACAAATATCCGTGCAATGTGACTAAGTTAGCTAGTAGGTAGCCAGCTAACGTTAGCATGCTATTTAATGGGCTAAAGTAAACCTACCTGTTGTGAAAAGCGACGTTACAGACTGTGTTGAAACGTATTTATTTCCCATAAAAATCACTCAAATAAAATTCTGGCCCAGTGTCAGTTTCAATCATATTTCCATATCCTAACGAAATACAGTCACAGATGTATCCCATCCGAACTCCGGGGAGACACGCTGCTGCTGGAAGTTGGAATTTTGTTCAAGCCTTCCAGAATGCCAAAGACCATCCTCTTTTCGCCAGCGCCACTCCCGGCAAGGCTTCTTCTTCTTTGGTATTATGACGGTCCGCAAACAAATGTCATAGGGGTATTCCGCCGACTACTGTATTGGCTGTGTATCAGCGTATTATTCTGTAGTATGACTTCATCACACTGTAAAATACATGGATTTTATTGATTTATTGCCCTACCAACTAACCCTGCCTCCATTAAAACCTCACCACTATTCCTGCTACTTTTGCCCCATCTGACCCTGCTCCAGGCCAGCAGACTGGGAGGATGGGACACTATAATTCAAAACATATTGTAACTCTTCTGCAGTAAAATCTCGTACACCCAAGCAGTGGCGGTTCTAGCTTGTATGGCTCCCTGGGCGAAACCCCCCTTCAGCGCCCCCCGCCAACACAAAAAAAAATTACAAATAATTCAGACATTTGGAACAACACAAATAAATAATCATAACATTTTAAACTATATACATATAAAATATTTACAAAAATAAGAAGTAACAAAGACAAATAGAAATACATTTGTGTTGATTTGGCACTCGAGCATCAATACATTACCCATCACCCAACCAAGAGTCAAGACTAAAACAATTCACCTTGGTGGTGTGCAGAATGGTTTTATATTGTTATTAACGATTTTGCACAAACCAGAAAAAAATGCAACGATATGTCTGTGAAACTATATATTCACAGTATTATGAATGAATTGTGGTGTATTTGGTAGCGTTACATAGTGTGACTGATTTTACTAATTGCATTAGTACTGTACAAAGTTAGAAGTGCGCTATTTGATAGATTCCCCCGCTCCCCCTACCTCAGGCTTCCAGTGGGGAGACCTGAGGTCAACCTACCTCCGCCCCCCTCTACATCTCATACTTCTGAGTGGGAAACCTTCCCAGGCAGTAGCCTGCCTAGCTCACAAACTAAAATCAGTGTGCCCACTCCGACAAGGTTAATTGACCCACAGTCCCACACGGTGACATGATATCATTGACGTGACGTGCAAATGAGCGATAGAAAACCGATAGTGCAAATCAAATCAAATTGTATTGGTCACATACACATGGTTAACAGATGTTAATGTGAGTGTAGCGAAATGCTGTGCTTCAAGTTCCGACAGTGCAGTAACATCTAACAAGTACTCTAACAATTCCCCAACAACTACCTAATACAAACAAATCTAAAGGGGTGAGTGAGAATATGTACATATGGATGAGCGATGGCCCAACGGCATAGGCAATGTGCAGTAGATGGTATAAAATACAGTATATACATGTGATATGAGTAATGTAAGATATGTAAACATTATTAAAGTGGCATTATTTAAAGTGGCATTGTTTAAAGTGACTAGTGATCCATTTATTAAAGTGTCCAGTGATTGGGTCTCAATGTAGGCAGCAGCCTCTCTGAGTTCGTGATTGCTGTTTAGCAGTCTGATGGCATTGAGATAGAAACTGTTTCTCAATCTCTCGGTCCCAATTTTGATGCACCTGTACTGACCTCGCCTTCTGGATGATAGCGGGGTGAACAGGCAGTGGCTCGGGTGGTTGTTGTCCTTGATGATCTTTTTGGCCTTCCTGTGACATCGGGTGCTGTAGGTGTCATGGAGGGCAGGTAGTTTGCCCCCGGTGATGTGTTGTGCAGACCGCAGCACCCTCTGGAGAACCTTACGGTTGAGGGCGGTGCAGTTGCCGTACCAGGCGGTGATACAGCCCGACAGGATGCTCTTGATTGTGCATCTGTAATTTCTTCAGCCTCCTGAGGTTGAAGAGGCGCTGTTGCGCTATTGCGCCTTCTTCACCACACTGTCTATGTGGGTGGACCATTTCAGTTTGTCTGTGATGTGTATGCCCAGGAACTTAAAACTTTCCACCTTCTCCACTGCTGTCCCTTCAATGTGGATAGGGGGGTGCTCCCTCTGCTGTTTCCTGAAGTCGACAATCATCTCCTTCTTTTTGTTGACGTTGAGTGAGAGGTTGTTTTCCTGACACCACACTCCGAGTGCCCTCTCCTCCTCCCTGTAGGCTGTCTCGTCGTTGATGGTGATAAAGCCCACTACTGTTGTGTCGTCTGTAAACCTGATGATTGATGTCACCATTCCGATTTTTTTTTATGCGGGCGCCCCGTGCCACCCCCTGCAAGATGCCGCCCTACCCATGTCGCCCAAACCTAAATCTGCCACTGCACCCAAGTACTCTGCAGCTGCCACCACAACATCTATCCTCTGTGATTTATGTTCCATTCCTGCGGTACAATTAACAACCATGGCCATGAACGCAAAAAAACAACCTTACTGAAGCACGTTATTCCTTTCACTCTCTGTTCACCTCGGCCTACTCACAGGGATCCTCTTAGGATCCCTCACCCTGGACCCACCTTCCTCTAGACTCTCTTCACTGCCTCAGCATATGACATCTTCTGCACTACTCTGATCCTGGCAACCTCAACCCGCCTTTCTTTGACAGGACACCTCTAATCTCCGGCACCATGGGTACCCCTACAGTTTACACACACAACTTTTTCCACCAATACTACAAATTCCTTTGGCTGATGTCCTCCTGCACACTTCTCATATCTAGGAATCTCCCTCCTACACACTGCTGCCACATGACCATAAGCTTGACACCTAAAACACCATAATGGGTTCTGAACAAAAGCGTTCACGGCTCCCGGCCAATCACAATCATCGTAGCAACTTCTGCTTTAAAATTAGACCAATCGTATGACTCCTTACAAAGCCGCATGAGGTGGTGTTTTTGTTATTCCACAAGCTAGGTTACAATCAAATTGGCTACAGATTTTAATGCAAATATTCAAAAATCTGCATAAAGAAAATATGCGAATTTTCCCACCAGTGGTGTGTTTCCACCAAATAGACTTGTTGTGGATAAAAGTCAGTGTGTGATGATGTAGTGCACACAATGTACTTTTTCACTTACGTTTTCATGTTCCAAATCAAAATCAACTCTACCGATAGTTTTGCCACAAAAACTGTTGCGTTAAATAGCAAATGTGCTACTCTAGTCTTTGCACGTGCTCTCTAGCCAACAGCTCGCAGATCCAGTGTGGGTAGGCTGTGTGGGTAAACTAGTCTACATTATACGATTATTATGGATAAGAGTGAGAATCATTTTATTTGCCAAAAGGCAGTCAAGCGTCATGTCACCAGAATAAGACCCTCGATATTTATTGGAAAGGAGCATCAAGATCACCGTGCACTTTCACCACCCTGTGAAGTATATTATAACTTATTCCATCTGTAGCCTAATAAACTGCATGGTTTCCAGAGTCATCGTGGGAGGACCACACACCATATCTTAATGTGACTCCAAGTATACTTCCATATGATGGTTGTTATATAAATATTTGCCCATAAAGGCATTTCCACTGCCATTTCTCGCAAAATAAATTCTACTGACACAAAAAGATGCCACCATGTCAAACAAACACATTATCTGTCTGCATTTATAAAATTGTACCGAAACTCCCTGTTTCCATCACATCTTGATTTTTTTTACATGAATAAAAAAATGTGGATGGAAACGTGGTTAATAAACCGTCAGTTTCGGTAGATTTTATAAATGCCAACAGATCATTTGTTCGTTCGACATGGTGGGATTTTTTTGTGTCTGTAAAATTCGTTTCCCACCGGTGGGAAAATGTGCATATTGTCTTTATGCAGATTTTTGAATATAGGCATGAAAATCTGTCACCAATTGGATGGAAACCTAGCTAGTGAGGCAGAAACCTTTTGGACTTTTTAACTTTTGGGGCACTCAAAGTGATAAAACTCAGAGGACTTAAATAGTTCTGAAATGCTCCAGCACCCCCTGAAAAATCGGAATAAAAAAAGTATGAATCATTTTTTTTTGAAAGAAATATTGGACCTTTACTAATACTGACGGACCAACATTTTCTTCAGCATCTCTGCTTTGGCAAAAAAGGTAGTTGTATAATTAAGAACAGTATCTTGCAGGATTCTATAGTTGGAATTGTAATAGTTGTTGCCCTGTCCCTTTTTCTGCAATTGTCATTCTAATGGGATCCAGAAAGTACAAAACCCTGTCTTCAAACATTTACATCAAAAGGTGCAAAGTTATGAGCAAAGACACAAAACATCCACATCAAATAAAATATTTTTCTTGATCAAATAAAATGGAAAAACAACCACTTGTTATGCAGTATTCATTTACCATCCTTACAAACCACTTAATGTAAATGTAAATTACTGTATTGTACATAGCCTGGTCATCTAGGTTTGTACCTGTAGACTTTCAATCACAATGAAGAAAAACAATGCACACTACAGTAATTGAATACATTGAGACATCAATTGGTTTGTGATGATGTGATGATGTGGCTCATTTGGTAGACCATTGCAATGCTATAGTTGTGGGTTCGATTCCCACGGGGGACCAATACTAAAATGTATGTCTGTTTGTATCTATCTCTGTCACACACACACACACAAACACCTATACAAACACTCATACACCCATACAACAACTGCTTGGCTAGATTACAATAGTCACATGGTGGCTGGTTCAGTGGGGTTGAGAAGCAGTGGCTGTGGAATGTTTATTCCCACTGTATGAGCGATAGAGAGAATGAGAGAGAGGCATGCACAGTTCCCGCCATCCAATACAATCATCATTACACTCTTTGGTTTTCCTCTGTAGTAATATCTGGCACACACACTGGCTGGGGTCTCCGACTGAATTGTACTGGAATTATAGCATTTAGGTTCTACAATTTAGCTTTTTCAGAGTACTTTGATGTACGTGCTAGTTTAACCTTTAATACTTAGATATGTTTGGGGGGGAATTAAAATGACATGGTCTGTGTTATAATTTGTTACATTTTATGCACGCTCACACTCACACACTTGCACGCACACACAAACCTGAAAGGAGGGACTTAAAAGTGCTGTTTTTCTCAGGGCCCAGACAAATGTCCCTTTCATTCCTTCCCTACAGAAGGGACCACCTGTTCCTGGGATTGGTGGCTTTTGTCAAGGAGGTCATCCTGGCCAAGGGACTTTCACAATGCTGCCCTGCCTGTCCAGTTCTACCGCCAAACCGGCTGCCAGTTCTACTTCCAACGGTTCTGTGAGGGGCTGTGGTGGCAAGAGTAGATACTTACATTTTATGGGCATGCAGGACCGGCTCTATTTTAGAGGTGTAAGTAACATGACATAAACAAGAATATATACATCTGGAATAGGTTGATATTGATAGTAATCTTGAATGTCTCAATTGTCTGCTGTAACATTTTATATGGAGAGGCAATCACTTATCAAATACAATAAGAGAGTTCACTAGCAGGTAAACAGACAAAACCTTTTTGTTTTTATAACACTGCTTGTCCCGCTGCTTAAACACTGTGGAATCATATGTCAGGTGTATACTATGGACCCAGCAGTTCACACACAATTTGCTCTCTTTTGGTCCTTTGAGTATCTCTATTCTTTCTTCTGCTGGCCTAGTTTTTCAGTGCATTTACCAGGTTAAAGTCTGCTGAGGCAAGTTCGAACCTTGTAAAGTTGTCTCTTTGACCCATTTCTCCACTACAAGGTGAAACAACCAGAACCCTAAAAAGCTTCCAGGAAGACCAGGTGTTTATGACCAAGAAACTGGGAAAGGACAGAAAATGAGACAACAATTTTAGAGTTGTGTTGTCATGTAATAGTCGGGATATGGGATATGAAATATGCCATGACTATGGTATACTATCATCACACGATTATTTTGGTTGAATAAGGTAGGACTTTCGGAGTTGTGTAGGACTTTTTAGAGTTGTGTTGTCATGTAATAGTCGGGATATGGGATATGAAATATGCCATGACTATGGTATACTATCATCACACGATTATTTTGGTTGAATAAGGTAGGACTTTCGGATTTGAATGTATCAACAGCTTGATTGTAACGGCTTTCTTCCATAGGTGAAGGAGAGGACCAAAGTGCAGCGCGGCTAGTGTTCAACATGTTTAATAAAAGAACAAGTGAAACACTACAAACAACATACAAAATAACAAAATGTGCAAAAACCGAGACAGACCTATCTGGTGCAGACAACCACAGAGACAGGAAACAAACACCCACAAAATCCCAACACAAAACAAGCCTCCTATATATGATTCTCAATCAGGGACAACGATTACCATCTGCCTCTGATTGAGAACCATATTAGGCTGGACATAGAAACAGACAAACTAGACACACAACATAGAATTCCCACCCAGCTCACGTCCTGACCAACTAAACACATACAAAACAACAGAAAACAGGTCAGGAACGTGACATTGATACATGGTTAGGCCTAAGTGAGACGTGATGAACAGTGGGTTTCAATCTGGTGAGCAGCTCCATAGTGACCAAAGTAAAGTACAAAAAGCATACATAAAGACACTTTATTTTCTATGAAGGAAAAACCGTGCATTGACTGGTCCTCTGTAGCTCAGTTGGTAGAGCATGGTGCTTGCAATGGCAGGGTAGTGGGTTCTATTCCCAGGACCACCCATATGCTAAAAAAATTATGTACGCATGACTAAGTCGTTTGGGATAAAAGTGCCTGCTAAATGGCATATATATTTATGTGTTTGCATACAGTAAATTACAGAGCTGGTTATCTAATTGCAATGTCTCATACCCTGTTCTATATCATGGATGAATTTAAGTTGAGTAAATCCTGAAAATCAGATGAACAATGGCAGTGAAGTACATTCTCCTCCCAAAACAGTGCAATTCCCTGTTATTAGAAAAGCAGAATTACTTTCAATTCAATGGACAATAGAAATAGGAATTCACTGAGGAGCCAGGCCCACAAAAAGGCTTTATTACAGACAGAAATACTCCTCTGCCCCCCCCCCCCCCCCCAGACGATCCCACAGGTGAAGAAGCCGGATGTGGAGGTCCCGGGCTGGGGTGGTTACATGTGGTCTGCGATTGTGAGGCTGCTTTGGACATATTGCCAAATTCTCTAAAACGATGTTGGAGGCAGCTTATGGTAGAGAAATTAACATTACATTCTCTGGCAACAGCTCTGGTGGATATTCCTGCAGTCAGCGTGCCAACTGTACGCTCCCTCAAAACTTGAGACATCTGTGGCATTGTGTTGTGTGACAAAACTGCACATTTTAGAGTGGCCTTTTATTGTCCCCACCACAAGGTGCACCTGTGTAATGGTAATGCTGTTTAATCCGTTTCTTGATATGCCACACCTGTCAGGTGAAGGGATTATCTTAGAAAGGAGAAATGCTCACCAACAAGGATATAAACAAATTTGTGCAAAAATATTTGAGAGAAATAAGCTTTTTGTGCATATGGAACATTTCTGTGATCTTTTATTTCAGCTCATGAAACATGGAACCAACACTACATGTTGCGTTTATATTTTTGTTCAGTGTACATAGTTTTTGATCACTTTCAAAATAAATGTAGTTACTTGAATAGGTTCTCCCACTGCCTCCGTTTTCTGGGTCCTTAGAACAACTAAATAATGGTCAATCTTCCCAAAGTTTCCGGTGGCAGCGAAACGCAACCATCTGTGTGGACGATTGGAGGGCACCCAACAGACTGAGTTTTGTCTTCCAACATGGCGCCTGGTGCGGTTGCTAGGTGATTTGTGATGCAACTGCAAGCCCTCTATACAGGTAACTGCCCAAATAAAGGAAACATGGGTCTCAAAGGAGCATAAGGGTGTGTGTGCATGTCTCAGTCACGAGATCTCAACCCAACTGATCACTTATGGGAGATTCTGGAGCGGCACCTGAGTGTCATCCACAAAACACCAAATTATGAATTTCTGGTGGAAGAATGGCATTGCATCCCTCCAATAGAGTTCCAGACACTTGTAGAATTTATGCCAAGGTTTATTGAAGCTAACATATAATAATGAAAACATAAAAGAAAAATGTATAGAACTGCTACATACAATCTGGGAGACAACCTGAACCGTTCGGCACTCTCTTCACCAGCAAACTCAAAAAGAAAAACAGGAGGCACACTCAACACAAGCATATTATTGAAACATCTTCAATATTTCAACCTGTAGTACACTGAAACAAAGCCCCTTTCTTCCTTCCTTTCTGTCTAGACTGTAAACAGGAAATTGAGTGACTTGGCGTGGGTCACCTGATATGTTATGGTGTTAGTGTTTCTATGCCAGGACTCACCCTGCTGCTTTGATCCTCTTGGGCCTAAAGGCCTCCACCTGTTTAAGGAGAGTCTTCATTGTCTTGCCTGTGTCTACAATGGCCTGCAGGGGACAAAAAACACAGAAGAACTTTAGCAGCATGACTATGATACTGGCTGTCAACACTCAAAGTCAAAAATACACCAAGCTGAGAGCTCACTGGTATCTCACACTAACAAAACAAATAAGAGTGCTCTAAAATAAATAATAATAAATGATATGTGTGTGTGCATGCGCACAAGAGAGTGTGTGTTTGTGTGTGTGCATGTGTGTACTGTAGCTATGTGTGTAGCCCCAGTTGCACTGAGCAGTCTGAACCCACAGTTAAAAAGGGGACAACCAAAGTGTGACCCAGGGTAACACAGAAACCCATCTGACCCTGAACACCACTAGTGACACTGGTGGTTTAAGTCGTTCGGCTTGCGGTGAAGGGGAAGCTGCATTGTGTGGCTTTATTGTGTGGCCCCTCTATTCATAATGTGACACGTGTGTGTGTGTATGTTCATGTGTGTTGGGGGATGACATCGAACACATTCCCTATAATCCATCAATGCAACAAATGCAATGGCAGCCATTCTTGTCATATAGTCATTTATGGCATTCGATGACATAGGCCAACTAGTTCATGACACATTAGATGCATTAGATGATGGTGAGACTAGAAATGAGAGAGTGTATGTCCTTTTAATATGAAAACCTATTCTATGATACAAAGAACAGAACTGCACAGGACTTAAAGAGGCTCATAGAATAACTTCCAATGACTGCTTCAGTCTCTTCCTCTATTAGAAGTGCCATTTGCTTTGATTCTGTACATTTTGTAACAGTATTTTGGCATTTTATTAATGTTTCTGTATAGACTACTAATGGACACAGCTGTATTCATATGCTTGTTCTAAGGATGTCTGCTTAAAGTAAGCACTGACTGTTTTCATTCGTTTCAAAGAGAATCTTTCCCAATGTAGAGGTACCTATAATAGGCACCCAATTACTGTGCTAAGAGGAACGTTTCTGAATCAATTCTGAGAAGGGACAATCAAGCTTACCTAATGGACAGACTCAGACAATCAATTAAAAAGTTGTGACTGTCCAATTCAGGGTCGAATTCTTTAGGGCACACCATAGAAAAATGTTTCGCATTGGTAAACGATAAGGAGCTTTTCTTATTGGATAAGTTTGTGTAGTCCTTCCTTGTTTCAGTCTGTTTTGTTCTGTTTGGTGCCTAATGAATATGACCCTGGTCTGGTAGAACTCAGACCTACATACAGAGAATGAGAGCTATGAGGCAATGTCCTCCACTCCCCATGACTTTGATAAACATCTGGAGAAAGTTATGGAGTATTTGATGGATGTACTCCGAGACTCCAGTAGAGGAGAGGAAGGAAATAAGCATGTTGACTCACCTCCACGATTAGGATATTATTTTTGGTAAGAGAGAAAAGAGAAAGGAAGCAGTTATGCATGGGTAGGAATAGTAAAGACGTATCTACAATCTACCACATTTCTGCACATGCATACCAAGATAACATTGACTGAAAAACTTGGTTGAGACGGATTTGCAATATGTGCATACAGTATGAAGAGTTTCTTTCCAAGTTTCTTTGATCATGGTATTGGTTTGTTCAATGACAGACATCTATTCGCTTAAAATCTATCACTTGATGGTTTCATTTCAGAGAGACACATAATCAAGTTTTTTTGCAAAATGCTATATAGCCGCCTCACTCTCAGATAAATAAGTAGTACTACTAGGTTTTACACAGTCAAATGTAACAAATAACTACATGTGTAATAAAGAACTGTACAAATTATACATTTGTGAAATCAATATTTACAAAATGTTTAAAAATAATTATTTAATATGACATCTTTATGTAAAACCTTTACATTAGACATTTTTGTCAATTAGCACATGCTCTAATCCAGAGCAATTTACAGTAAGTGCCTTCATCTTAAAATAGCTAGGTGAGACAACCATGCATCACAGTCAAATATACAGGATGCGAACATTCCATTAAATCGAATCAAATCAAATGTTATTGGTCACATAGACATGGCTAGCAGATGTTATTGCGAGTGTAGCGAAATGCTTGTGCTTCTAGTTCCGACAGTGCAGCAATATCTAACAAGTAATCTAAGAATTCCACAACAACTACCTAATACACACAAATCTAAGTAAAGGAATGGAATAAGAATACATATAAATAGTATATGGATGAGCAATGACCGAGCGGCATAGGCAAGATGCAATAGGTGGTATAAAATACAGTATATACATATGAGATGAGTAATGCAAGATATGTAAACATGATTAAAGTGTCATTATTAAAGTGACTAATGATCCATTTATTAAAGTGGCCAATGATTTCAAGTCTGTATGTAGGCAGCAGCCTCACTGTGTTAGTGAAGGCTATTTAACAGTCTGATGGCCTTGAGATAGAAGCTATTCTTCAGTCTCTCGGTCCCAGCTTTGATGCACCTGTACTGACCTCGCCTTCTGGATGGTAGCAGGGTGAACAGGCAGTGGCTCAGGTGGTTGTTGTCCTTGATGATCTTTTTGGCCTTCTTGTGACACAGTTGCTGTACCACGCGGTGATGCAGCCCGACAGGATGCTCTCAATTGTACATCTGTAGAAGTTTGTGAGGGTTTTAGGTGACAAGCCACATTTCTTCAGCCTCCTGAGGTTGAAGAGACGCTGTTGCGCCTTTTTCACCACACTGTCTGTATGGGTGGTCCATTTCAGTTTGTCCATGATGTGAACGCCGAGGAACTTAAAACTTTCCACCTTCTCCACTGCTGTACCATCGATGTGAATAGGGGGGTGCTCCCTCTGCTGTTTCCTGAAGTCCACGATCATCTCTTTTGTTTTGTTGACGTTGAGTGAGAGGTTGTTTTCCTGACACCACACTCCGAGTGTCCTCACCTCCTCCCTATTGGCTGTCTCGTTGTTGTTGGTAATCAAGCCCACTACTGTTGTGTCGTCTGCAAACTTGATGATTGAGTTGGAGGCGTGCTTGGCCAAGCAGTCATGGGTGAACAGGGAGTACAGGAAGGGGGCTGAGCACTCACCCTTGTGGGGCCCCAGTGTTGAGGATCAGCGAAGTGGAGATGTTGTTTCCTACCTTCACCACCTGGAGGCGGCCCATCAGGAAGTCCAGAACCCAGTTGCACAGGGCGGGTTGAGACCCAAGGCCCAGAGCTTAATGATGGGCTTGGAGAGTACTTTGGTGTTGAATGCTGATCTGTAGTCAATGAACAGCATTACATAGGTATTCCTCTTGTCCAGGTGGGATAGGGCAGTGTGCAGTGTTATGGCGATTGCATCGTCTGTGGACCTATTTGGGCGTTATGCAAATTGAAGTGGGTTTAGGATGACAGGTAAGTTGGAGGTGATATGATCCTTGACTAGTCTCTCAAACCACTTCATGATGACAGAGGTGAGTGCTATGGGGCGATAGTCATTTAGTTCAGTTACCTTTGCCTTCTTGGGTACAGGAACAATGGTGGCCATCTTGAAGCATGTGGAGACAGCAGACTGGAATAGGGAGAGATTGAATATGTCCGTAAACACACCAGCCAGCTGGTCCGCCCATGCTCTGAGGATGCGGCTAGGGATGCCATCTGGGCCGGCAGCCTTGCGAGGGTTAACACGTTTAAATGTCTTACTCAAGTCGACCATGGAGAAGGAGAGACCACAGTCCTTGTTAGCGTTTTACCCTCAAAGCGTGCAAAGAAGGTGTTTAGTTTGTCTGGAAGCAAGACATCTGTGTCCATGACGTGGCTAGTTTTACTTTTGTAGTCCATGACTGTCTGTAGACCCTGCCACATATGTTTCGTGTCTGAGCCGTTGAATTGCGACTCCACTTTGTCTCTATACTAACATTTCGCTTGTTTGATTGCCTTGCGGAGGGAATAACTCCACTGTTTGTATTCGGCCATATTCCAAGTCAACTTTCCATGGTTAAATGCAGTGGTTTGTGCTTTCAGGTTTGCGCGAAAGCTGCCATCTATCCACGGTTTCTGGTTAGGGTAGGTTTTAATAGTCACAGCAGGTACAACTTCTCCCACTAATAATAACGAGTGCAGACATGCAACATCAACATAGACAATCACCCACAAACTAAACTGGAAAATGGCAACCTAAATAGGATCCCCAATCAGAGACAACGATAAACAGCTGCCTCTGATTGGGAACCAATCCAGGCCACCATAGACCTACGTATGCCTAGACTACACACACAACCTAGACCCTAGACCAGACAAAAACACACATACCACCCTCGTCACACCCTGACCTAACCAAAATAATAAAGAAAACAAAGATAACTAAGGTCAGGGCGTGACAGTACCCCCCCCCCCTCCAAAGGTACGGACTCCGGCCGCAAAACCTGACTCTAAAGGGGAGGGTCCGGGTGGGCCTTCTTTACGGCGGCGGCATGTTTGTAACTCAATATATATATACAGTATTTTTTTTTTTTTTTACAGTGTTTGCAAACTGATATGTGACATGTATTAATGCAAAAATAACATGCAACACAGTCAGAAAAATATATAAATCTTATTTAAAAAAAAAGCTAAACAGTTGGGGCTCAAAACATGTGGGGCTCTACATTACCTGCCCTGAATGACGGGTCGCCACTGATTATAAACATACCCATAACATGATGCAGCCACCACTATGCTTGAAAATATGGAGAGTGGTACTCAGTAACGTGTTGTGTTGGATTTGCCCCTAACATAACACTTTATATTCAGGACAAAAAGTAGAATTTATTTTCCAAATTTCTTTTGGCAGTATTACTTTACTGACTTGTTTGCAAGCAGGATGCTTGTTTTGGGGAAAAAAATATTCTGTAAAGGCTTTTTTACACCTGTCACGCCCTGACCATAGTTTGGTTTGTATGTTTTATGTTTTGTTTGGTCAGGGTGTGATCTGAGTGGGCATTCTATGTTGTATGTCTGGTTTGTCTATTTCTATGTGTTTGGCCTGATATGGTTCTCAATCAGAGACAGGTGTTTTGCGTTGTCTCTGATTGGGAACCATATTTAGGTAGCCTGTTTTGTATTGTGGGTTGTGGGTGATTGTCTATGTGTAGTGTTTAGTGTCAGCACTATTTGTTATTTAGCTTCACGGTCGTTGTTTATTGTTTTTGTATTAGTTTCGTTAAGTGTTCTCTGCCTATTAAAATCAAGATGAACACTAGCTACGCTGCGCTTTGGTCCGCTTCTTACGACGATCGTGACAGAATCACCCACCAACCAAGTACCAAGCAGCGTGGTATCGGACAGCAGCGATCGCAGGACTCCTGGACCTGGGAGGAGATTCTGGATGGGAAAGGACCCTGGGTACAGGCTGGGGAATATCGCCGCCCCAAAGCAGAGCTGGAGGCAGCGAAAGCTGAGCGGCGGCGATATGAGGAGGCAGCAAGGCAGCGCAACAGGTACGAGAGGCAGCCCCAATTTTTTTTGGGGGGGAGGCACACGGGGAGTGTGGCTAAGCCAGGTAGCAGACCTGAGCTCACTCCTCATGCTTATTATAAGCAGCGCATTACTGGTCAGGCACCGTGTTATGCGGTTAAGCGCACGGTGTCGCCAGTACGTGCCCATAGACCGGTGCGCTATAGGGCAGCCCCCCGAAAGTGTTATGTGAGTGTGGGCATCCAGCCAGGGCATATTGTGCCTGCTCAGCGTGTCTGGTCTCCGGTACGCCGTTTCGGTCCAGGGTATCCTGCGCCGGCTCTGCGTCTCCGGGGCGTTGGGAGGGTGCAGTGCGTCCTATGCCTGCGCTCCGCTCGTGCCGGGCAAATGTGGGAGTGGAGCCTAAGGGAGAGGTGCGCATAGTAGGCACCAGATCTCCAGTGCTCACCCACAGCCCGGTTCAACCTGTGCCTGCACTCTGGAGGGTCCGGGCTAGAGTAGTTATCCAGCCTGGGGGAGTGGTGCCAAGACTGCGCACCAGAGCTCCAGTGCTCCCCCACAGCCCGGTCCTTCAGGTGCCTCCCCTTAACACCAAGCCTCCTGTAGGTCTCCCCAGCCTGGTGGGACCTGTGGCAGCCCCACGCACCAGGCTGTCTCTCCGTCTCCTCCCTACAGGTGTGCCCGTCTGCCCAGCGCCATCTGAGCTGCCCATCTACCCAGCGCCGTCTGAGCTGCCCGTCTGCCCAGCGCCATCTGAGCTGCCCGTCTGCCCAGCACCGTCTGAGCTGCCCGTCTGCCCAGCGCCGTCTGAGCTGCCCGTCTGCCCAGCGCCGTCTGAGCCGCCCGCCAGTCAGGAGCCGCCAGAGCCGCCCGCCAGTCAGGAGCCGCCAGAGCCGCCCGCCAGTCAGGAGCCGCCAGAGCCGCCCGCCAGTCAGGAGCCGCCAGAGCCGCCCGCCAGTCAGGAGCCGCCAGAGCCGCCCGCCAGTCAGGAGCCGCCGGAGCCGCCCGCCAGTCAGGAGCCGCCGGAGCCGCCCGCCAGTCAGGAGCTGCCAGAGCCGCCCGCCAGTCAGGAGCCGCCCCTCAGTCCGGAGCCGCCCCTCAGTCCGGAGCCGCCCCTCAGTCCGGAGCCGCCCCTCAGTCCGGAGCCGCCCCTCAGTCCGGAGCCGCCCCTCAGTCCGGTGGTGCCCTCTAGGATGGTCTTCAGTCCGGGACCCGCTGCAAGGATCCCCGCTCCAGAGGCGCCACCAAAGCGGGTTATGACTATGGTGGAGTGGGGTCCACGTCTCGCTCCGGAGCCGCCACCGCGGACAGATGCCCACCCAGACCCTCCCCTATAGGTTTAGGTTTGCGGCCGGAGTCCGCACCTTGAGGGGGGGGGGGGTACTGTCACGCCCTGACCATAGTTTGGTTTGTATGTTTTATGTTTTGTTTGGTCAGGGTGTGATCTGAGTGGGCATTCTATGTTGTATGTCTGGTTTGTCTATTTCTATGTGTTTGGCCTGATATGGTTCTCAGAGACAGGTGTTTTGCGTTGTCTCTGATTGGGAACCATATTTAGGTAGCCTGTTTTGTATTGTGGGTTGTGGGTGATTGTCTATGTGTAGTGTTTAGTGTCAGCACTATTTGTTATTTAGCTTCACGGTCGTCGTTTATTGTTTTTGTATTAGTTTTGTTAAGTGTTCTCTGTCTATTAAAATCAAGATGAACACTAGCTACGCTGCGCTTTGGTCCACTTCTTACGACGATCGTGACAACACCTGAACTTCTCTACGCTTGCCATAACAAAGGGGTTGAATACTTATTGGCATTTCAGCTTTTCATTTTTGTATTAATTTGTGCAAATTTCGAAAAACATAATTCCATTTTGACATTAAGAGGTATTGTGTGTAGGCCAGTGAAGATCAGCAATTAGAAGAGTAATAGTTTACACACACATGAAGGTGCCCATAAGCAATCATTTCTGATGAAAAGCACAAATGTGAAAAAAATGTGGATATAGCATTTTGGAAATAAAGTCTTCATATGGGGGCGACTCCATAACCACATGAAATACAGGTAACTGACAAAATAAAGGAAACACCAACGTAAAGTGTCATAATCGGGCGTTAGACCACCACGAGCCAGAACAGCTTCAATGCACCTTGGAAAGTGCTTGAAACTCTATTGGAGGGATGCAACACCATTCTTCCAAAAATAAACATAATCATTAGCGGTTTTGTTGATGGTGGTGGAAAAGCTGTCTCAGGCGCTACTCCAAAATCTCCCGTAAGTGTTCAATTGGATTGAGATCTCGTGACAGATGGCCATGGAATATGGTCTATGCCATTTTCATGCTGATCAAACCATTCAGTAACCACTCGTGCCCTGTGGATGGGGGCATTGTCATCCTATGGGGCATAGCCATGTTAGCCAAAGTAAGGCCTGCCCAGAATTTTTATACATGACTCTAAGCATGATGGAATGTTAGTTGCTTACTTAACTCAGGAACCACGCCTATCTCTCATTTACTCAAATGTTTCCATTATTTTGGCAGTTACCTGTAATTATGCACATCATATATTGAGTGTTAGAACAATATCAATGTTAAAACAATGTTACACAAATACATTTTGGACAATGGTAAGCATCAAAAAAGCAGTACATGCCTATGCCCACACAAAGGCACTATGAAGTCTGTAACATGGCATGGGACATATGGATTTAGAGGTAGAATACAGTACTACTCAATAAGTGTTTCCCCTAGACAAAGTGATCCGTTATGAAAAATAATTTGTTTTCTTCTAGTTGCAGAGGAACTGAACATTCCTGATATTGCAAAAAGTCTATCAGAGGCATGCCTCCCACTGTTGACCTATTGCCCTATGCAGGCAGGGACAGCCAGCCAATACCAGACATCACATGTTGCAGAAGAAATAAGGTGGCCAATCATATTGGACAAAACAAGGGCTTTCTACTCAGTCGTCCAGGGGCATGATCTAACTCTTCCTGATTATTAATGCTAGCAGTGTGTGACTTATTACTTTATATTGGTGATTACACAAGGCATGTCTAAATAATGCCTTGCTTATCTGACTAGAAAGTCTGTGTCTTCTCTCGCTCTGTGGCTCTATGTCTGCCAGCATTGTCTGCAATTTAGCATGGATGTGTATTTGAGGAACTTTTGACGCAAATATGAACTAAAGTATTCTCAAGACTCAAGAGAAGACAATAGACATCCCAATCCTAAACATGCTGCCTGAAAACAAACGTATCTCATACAGTGGTAGTGCTGTACTGTACTTTAATTTCATGTGAAGAATGCAGTCAAGCAGAAATTAAGCCATGCTGAGTGGATGCTTTGTCTGTCTATCTGGGGCTCAGTAGTTCCATTAATTTCTTCAAGACAGTAAACAATTACTCATCTTAATCCTCAATCCAGACAGTGTAAACTATATGGGTAGAAACTGGAATCTCTCGCTAGTATCTACAATACATCAGTGGTAGATATTGTGTCAACTTTCCCTAGGCCTCAATTACTTAACAATCCACAGTTTTACTCTATGTACAATAGTCAGTACCTGTTTCAAAGAAACAATAAACCACATAGTAACTGTAAATGATTTCACACACAGTCCTAACATAATCTGTGTAGAAAAGCAACAGAGAAATGAGTTAAACTCACCATCCCATAACTCATCAGTGGTTCAGCATTTTCTTACACACTAATATCTGAGCCACGCCTCTCTAAAGGCTGTGTCAGTGTTTGTGTCTGATTTATGTCAGCAGCGTCTCCCTCGCTGACCTATGATCCCATTAATGGCTGGACACGGACAGACAGACAGACAGACAGACAGACAGACAGACAGACAGACAGACAGACAGACAGACAGACAGACAGACAGACAGACAGACAGACAGACAGACAGACAGACAGACACAGAGACAGACAGACAGAGACAGACAGACAGAGACAGACAGACAGAGACAGACAGACAGAGACAGACAGACAGACAGACACAGACAGACACAGACAGACAGACGAATAGTGACAAACTAAGCCAATGTCTTGTTCTCCCAAGACAATGAGCAATGATGCTATGTTTCTAGTATGACATCAGCAGCTATTTATGCAAACAAACGTTGTATGTCGCAAATATAATAGATATACTTTAATGGGTGGAAGGAGAATTGGTAGCAGCAGTTTGCCAGAAATAGTGATAAATTCTAGTCCTTGACAGAAGAGGAAAGATGTGGTCATAGCTTTGTCACATGTCCAGGTTGTGGATTAAATCTAATCAAGGCCATAACTAACCACGGTCTTTGAGTTCAGCTCCAAAATTTGGGGAGGCTGAATGTGGGGAAGACTGCCACCTTTTGGTTGTTTAGAGATACTGCCCAACTCTTTCTCAGTTCAGAATAACAACAACTACTACTGAGAAGCACCACGATCATATCAACTGCTTTCAAGACACATCATTGACTTTTTAAGTGAGAACCGGTCATAGAACCGGTCATAGTAGGGGTGCTGCAGCACCCCCTGATAAGTAAAAAAAAAACATATATATTAATTTAAACAAATACAAAATTAAATACAAATTATTTGCCAAGTCAGTGAACTAGGCCTTTATTACTCCTGTACTAGCGTAGAAAAGCTCTCATCAGCAGCCCCCCCCCCCCCCCCCAGCCCCAGCCCCCCTGCCACCCCATCGACAGCACCCCAAAACATCTTCGGTATGTGGATTTGTAAGGCTCATAACTATATCTGCTCACAGCTTGTCTGGTATGTGTTATATTTTCTGTGTACAGCAGTGCTACTCACCTTTCCAGTCAGGAAAGAGAGATCTTCTGTTGACTGGTGATTCTACAAGAAATGGAAAGAAAAACAAACAATAATTTTAATTCATTTGGATTTGGTCAAGTGTGGTGTAAGAGCTTACAGTAATACAACATTAATTACAATAATATTATGGACATAAAAAAATAAAAAAACTGATAGAACATAAACTGTGTACAACAGCCCTGTAGGCCTAAATGCTTTATACTGTATATGCCAGCTGGAAATGACTACAGGCATGACCAGGCACACATGGACCAGAGAAAGAAACACTACAATCTCAAACCATGACACTTTTATCTGGAAGTCTTATGACTGAATGCATCACAAAGGCTTATTTTCTACATTGTGAAACTCCCTGTCCACTTGTCCAGCATCAAATAAGAACAAGTTGGTTATTTAAGTCCTTACCACATAACTCTTGAGGCGGATGAAGTTGACACTAATTGGCAGAGTGTGGTGGGAGTTGCGGCTCAGTGCTTTGATACTCTCCACCAGGTTGGCACAGAACTGATCCCCGGCTTTCAGCACACATAGCACGACGATGTCATGGTCGCCCAGGTACCCATGATGTTACGGGCAAGACACTCTGTCCTGCAACACAAGTATGTAAAAGATAAGAGGGTGTTACTCAATCCAAGCTCTCTCCAAGATGCCCTCCATCTCTCTCTGTTTATCTGTCGGTGGGCTATCGGGATTGTATCTTCACATTCACTGATAATATCCTGATCAGAAATTGTCCTTTGTTCTGTTTGACCACTGAGGACTACAGATGTATGACCTTTTTAAACCACAAATGCATTACACGTTTTAAATGACAATTCTCCTGCAACAGGGTTATCAAATTAAGATCCTACATCTGTATGAGGACTGGGTGACTGAAAGTCTTGTAGTTTCCCCATGTCAGTGCTCACATATTTACCAACTAAATTGGTAAATAGGCCTTCTGCATTTATGCTAAATATTTGACCTGTCCATGATGATGCCATATGGGATGCAAACACCCTCTAGATCCCCAGAGTAGTGTTTTGGATAGTTAAACAGCTCTAAACTGTAACCTGGCCAGTCATGATCTTGGAGGGAAAATATAATAGTCATTCAAATATTTGCATGCAGTTTAAGTGACAAGTGAAGTCCATACCAGGCATCAAACAGGCATGTGTAATAATTATGTAACAAACAACCAAAGTAATTTAGTGTGTTTGTAGTAGGTTGTTTGTTTGTAGTAGGCACATTTACATGTAACATATTTAACAGCAAGTATCCACGTCAAAGTGATCACTAATTCAGGGTGCATCCCATAGCCAAGTAGGCTTTCTTTTCCAAACAATGTCATTGTATTTACCACAATTCCTCCACTTTTCTGGAACCCAAATTGGTTTTTATTTTTATTTAATTTTACCTTTATTTAAACAGTTTTTTCTCATTGAGATAACATCTCTTTTCCAAGAGAGACCTGGTCCAATAGCAACAGGGGGAACAACATTTCAGACAAAACAACTTACATACACTAACACAACATTAAACACAACTATTAACACACGTACAGTACAACAAAAACATTTTACGTTAAAAACACGAAAGTCTTGACTAAAAACAGCTGTCCTAAAGACAATTACACTCTTCTATGATAGATACATCGATCAACGAAACTAGATCATCAAATTTTTAAATGTTCAGGAGAGAATTCCAGGACCATGGAGCTAAGTAACTAAAGTTATTTCTACCATGACCTGTTCTACTTTTTGGTACTGTTAGAAGCAAATGAGAATGGGACCGTAATTGATATATATTTACCGACCTGACTAAAAAAGAACAGAGATAAAATGGCATTTTACCCAATATGGCCTTATAAATCAGTGTATACCAGTGTTTAAGCCTACGCAAGATCAGTGACGACCAGCCAACAGTGCTGTAGAGATCACAATGATGTGTTAGACGTTTTCAGAGAGGTAGTAGTCAGTTGGAGATCGTGGCAGGAAGCTACCTCAGCGGTGGTGCACAAAACTATTTTATAATGGAAGAATCCCCTATACAAGCGTTAGAGAAAGTCATAGGTGAATGGCTAAACTTGAAAAACAATCACAAAAGTAACAATATTATTCGAATGATGTATCAATAATCCATCCAATTGCTAGTATTTCAATCTTCAAGATCCCTATAAACACCCAGTGCAATACTATTGGTGTCTTTTTTTAGGCACTAACTCTGCCATGATTTGTTGGGCAAAGCCTATGGGCAAATTAATCTAGTATTTGTAGGGTTTTTGGATAAACACCAAAAATATGGTCCTTGTCTGGAGTCTGGAGATCTTATACATTTTGTTTTATGAGATAATCTTCATCAGCTAATGTCTCTTTTAAACATTTTTATTTGAAGCATTGACATAATAAAACATGCACATAAAGGCTTCATAATTCATAAAGGTAATGTTAACTGACTAATATTATATCATAGAACAAAACGTATAAGATCTCCTAAGCCTGTGTTAACCTCAGACCTTATTTTCAGTGTTTATCCCAAACCCTATTCTTTCTCCATTCATTTTCCCCATAGGAATGGCTGAACGAACTAAAGGTAACTAATTTCCCGTTTTTAGGGTTACAAACTGGCGTGCTCTATACTGAGGGAAATGGATTAACATTGCCATCTTGCGGTATGAAACAAACTTGCACAGGGCCCCTCATGTAATGAATGTACACCCATTCACCACAAGAGGGAACTCTGCTAGATAGATAATAAAGGGCCACACCACACACACGCACACGCACGAGTAACCGATGTGAAATGGCTAGCTAGTTAGCGGGGTGCGCGCTAATAGCGTTTCAATCGGTGATGTCACTCACTCTGAGACCTTGAAGTAGTTGTTCCCCCCCCACGGCTTTTGTGGAGCGATGGGTAACGATGCTTCAAGGGTGGTTGTTGTCGATGTGTGCAGAGGGTCACTGGTTCGAGCCCAGGTAGGGGAGAGGAGAGGGTCGGCAGGTATACTGTTACACACACACACACACCAAACTGCAGTGCAAACCTCTGCTTAATGGTCCACATGTACCAAACACTATTCTTTCATGATCCCTTTTAAAAATTTCACCATATAAATCCACCTTTCATTTTATCCGTCTTTGTGATTACTCTAATGAGCCAAATTCTAAGATTCCAAGACCCCTCTCCCCTCATGAAACCGTACGGGATCCTTTTTGTTCGTTTTGTTTAGCAGCAGGAGATCCGTCGTGGAATAGCTCTGTCGCTCCACATTAGTGGCGTCTGCTGGGAGTTGTTTAGGAGGGTTGGACAAGGTGTCTGGGCCACCCTCCTGCGCCGTGCAGTGCGGAGTGGGCCCATCCACATCCACGGCAGCTGTAATTATTAAACAGTGGTGTAACAACAGCTGGAGAGCCAGATGTCAGAGAGAAACATTTGATTTCTATCAGACAGTTTAGTGTGTCACCTCTAAAGAATGGAGTAATTTAACACTAATCTAATATGGTTTTGCAGCCAGGGTTTCTGAAAATTATTTAAATGATTCAAAGCTTGTAGTCTGTATGAGTTCACTTTTTCTACTTCACAAACAACATAACACAAAAACAAAACAGCCACTATAAAAAACTTTATCTTCAAAATTCTATCAAATGTCTCAGATTTTTATTTAACTTATAATAACATACAGTGCCTTCAGTGACTCTGGCAGCCCCGGACAGGAGGGCGACTCTGGCAGCCCCGGACAGGAGGCAGGCACAGGACTCACCGGGCTGGGGAGACACACAGGAGACCTGGCTCTGGGAGCAGGCACAGGACTCACCAGGCTGGGGAGACATCCAGGAGGCCTCTTCCTTGGCCGAGGCACCGGATACACTGGGCTGTGGGGGAGCACTGGAGATCTGGTGCGTAGCCTTGGCACCACTCTTCCAGGCTGAATGCCCACTGTAGCCCGGCAAGTGCGGGGAGCTGGAACAGGCCGCACTGGGCTGTGCTGGTGAACCGGGGACACCGTGCGTAGGGCTGGTGCAGAATAACCCGAGCCGAGGAGACGCACTGGAGGCCAGATGCGCTGAGCCGGCACCATCCCTCCTGGCTCGATGCCCACTCTAGCCCGGCCGATGCGAGGAGCTGCGATGTAGCGCACCGGGCTATGAGTGCGCACTGAGGACACCGTGCGCTTCACCGCATAACACGGTGCCTGCCCGGTCACTCTCTCCCCACGGCAAACACGAGGAGTTGGCTCAGGTCTATGACCTGACTCCGCCAATCTCCCCGTGTGCCCCTCCCCAAAAAATTCTGGGGCTGCCTCTCATGCACGCCTCCTCGAGCCAACTCCTCGTAGCGTCGCCGCTCCGCCTTAGCTGTCTCCAGCTCCTCTTTAGGACGACGATACTCTCCCGTCTGTGCCCAGGGTCCCTTGCCGTCCAGGGTTTCCTCCCATGTCCAACTCTCCAACAAATGCTGCCCCCTCTTACCACGCTGCTTGGTCCTCTTTTGGTGGGTAGTTCTGTCATGGCCATTTAAAGGAGTGGACCAAGGTGCAGCGTTTTGAGCGTACATACTTGTTTATTTAACAATGTCACCAAAAACACAATAAACAACCGACACGTGCCGCCAACGTAGTGCTCACAGGCAACTAAACATGGACAACTACCCACAAAACCAACATGGACAATGGCAACCTAAATAGGCTCCCCAATCAGAGACAACGATAAACAGCTGTCTCTGATTGGGAACCCATTCAGGCCACCATAAACCTACATACCCCTAGACAATACAAAATCCCCATAGATAACCAAAAAACCCTAGACAAGACGAAAACCACTAGACAATACAAAAACTAAACAAACCACTCTTGTCACACCCTGACCTAACCAAATAATAAAGAAAGCAAATATAAGTAAAGTCAGGGCGTGACAGTGTGCAATAATAGTGTTTAACATGATTTCTGAATGACTACCTCATCTCTGTACCCCAAACATACAATTGTCTCTAAGGTTCCTCAGTCGAGCAGTTCATTTCAAACACAGATTCAACCACAAAGATGAGGTACCTGGTAGATTAAAATAACAATAACAACAAAAAACAGACATTGAATATCCCTTTGACCAAGGTGGAGCTATTAATTACACTTTGGATGGTGTATCAATACACCCAGTCACTACAAAGATAGAGGCGTCCTTCCTAACTCAGTTGCTGGAGAGGAAGGAAACCACTCAGGGATTTCACCATAAGGTCAAAGGTGACTTTAAATGGCTGTGATAGGAGAAAACTGGGGATGGATCAGCAACATTGTAGTTACTCCACAATACTAACCTAAATGACAGAAGGAAAAGGAGGAAGCCTGTATAGAATACAAATATTCCAAAACATGTATCCTGTTTGCAACAAGGCACTAAAGTAAAACTGCAAAAAATGTGGCAAATAAATTAACTATATGTCCTGAATACAAAGCTTCTATGTTTGGGGCAAATCCAACACATCACTGAGTACCACTCTTCTTATTTTCAAGCAGGGTGGTGGCTGCATCATGTTATGGGTATGCTTGTCATCGGCAAGGACTAGGGAGTTTTTTTAGGATAAAAATAAATGGAATAGAGCTAAGCACAGGCAAAATCCAAGAGGAAAACCTGGTTCAGTCTGCTTTCCAACGGACACTTGGAGACAAATTCACCTTTCAGGACAAAAACCTAAAACACAAGGCCAAATATACACTGGAGTCAGCCTCCCGGGTGGCGCAGTGGTCTAGGGCACTGCATCGCAGTGCTAACTGCGCCACCAGAGTCTCTGGGTTCGCGCCTAGGCTCTGTCGCAGCCGGCCGCGACCGGGAGGTCCGTGGGGCGACGCACAATTGGCATAGCGTCGTCCGGGTTAGGGAGGGTTTGGCCGGTAGGGATATCCTTGTCTCATCGCGCTCCAGCGACTCCTGTGGCGGGCCGGGCGCAGTGCGCGCTAACCAAGGGGGCCAGGTACACGGTGTTTCCTCCGACACATTGGTGCGGCTGGCTTCCGGGTTGGAGGCGCGCTGTGTTAAGAAGCAGTGCGGCTTGGTTGGGTTGTGCTTCGGAGGACGCGTGGCTTTCGACCTTCGTCTCTCCCGAGCCCGTACGGGAGTTGTAGCGATGAGACAAGATAGTAATTACTAGCGATTGGATACCACGAAAATTGGGGAGAAAATGGGATAACATTTATTTTCAAAACAAACAAAAAAATATATATATATATACACTGGAGTTGCTTACCAAGATGACATTGAATGTTCCTGAGTGGGTTAGTTACAGTTTGACTTAAATCAGCTTGTAAATACAGTGGGGCAAAAAAGTATTTAGTCAGCCACCAATTGTGCAAGTTCTCCCACTTAAAAAGATGAGAGAGGCCTGTAATTGAGAAAAACAAATCCAGAAAATCACATTGTAGGATTTTTTATGAATTTATTTGCAAATTATGGTGGAAAATAAGTATTTGGTCAATAACAAAAATTTATCTCAATACTTTGTTATATACCCTTTGTTGGCAATGACAGAGGTCAAACGCTTTCTGTAAGTCTTCACAAGGTTTTCACACACTGTTGCTGGTATTTTGGCCCATTCCTCCATGCAGATCTCCTCTAGAGCAGTGATGTTTTGGGGCTGTTGCTGGGCAACACAGACTTTCAACTCCCTCCAAAGATTTTCTATGGGGTTGAGATCTGGAGACTGGCTAGGCCACTCCAGGACCTTGAAATGCTTCTTACGAAGCCACTGCTTCGTTGCCCGGGCGGTGTGTTTGGGATCATTGTCATGCTGAAAGACCCAGCCACGTTTCATCTTCAATGCCCTTGCTGATGGAAGGAGGTTTTCACTCAAAATCTCACGATACATGGCCCCATTCATTCTTTCCTTTACACGGATCAGTTGTCCTGGTCCCTTTGCAGAAAAACAGCCCCAAAGCATGATGTTTCCACCCCCATGCTTCACAGTAGGTATGGTGTTCTTTGGATGCAACTCAGCATTCTTTGTCCTCCAAACACGACGAGTTGAGTTTTTACCAAAAAGTTATATTTTGGTTTCATCTGACCATATGACATTCTCCCAATCTTCTTCTGGATCATCCAAATGCTCTCTAGCAAACTTCAGACGGGCCTGGACATGTACTGGCTTAAGCAGGGGGACACGTCTGGCACTGCATGATTTGAGTCCCTGGCGGCGTAGTGTGTTACTGATGGTAGGCTTTGTTACTTTGGTCCCAGCTCTCTGCAGGTCATTCACTAGGTCCCCCCGTGTGGTTCTGGGATTTTTGCTCACCGTTCTTGTGATCATTTTGACCCCATGGGGTGAGATCTTGCTTGGAGCCCCAGATCGAGGGAGATTATCAGTGGTCTTGTATGTATTCCATTTCCTAATAATTGCTCCCACAGTTGATTTCTTCAAACCAAGCTGCTTACCTATTGCAGATTCAGTCTTCCCAGCCTGGTGCAGGTCTACAATTTTGTTTCTGGTGTCCTTTGACAGCTCTTTGGTCTTGGCCATAGTGAAGTTTGGAGTGTGACTGTTTGAGGTTGTGGACAGGTGTCTTTTATACTGATAACAAGTTCAAACAGGTGCCATTAATACAGGTAACGAGTGGAGGACAGAGGAGCCTCTTAAAGAAGAAGTTACAGGTCTGTTAGAGCCAGAAATCTTACTTGTTTGTAGGCGACCAAATACTTATTTTCCACCATAATTTGCAAATAAATTCATAAAAATCCTACAATGTGATTTTCTGGATGTTCTTTTCTCATTTTGTCTGTCACAGTTGAAGTGTACCTATGATGAAAATGACAGGCCTCTCTCATCTTTTTAAGTGGGAGAACTTGCACAATTGGTGGCTGACTAAATACTTCTTTGCCCCACTGTATATGGCAAGACTTGAAAATGGCTGTCCAGCAATGATCAGTAACCAACTTCTTATTTTATTTTGCACTTTTTACCCCTTTTTCATGATACCCAATTGGTAGTTACAGTCTTGTCTTATCGCTGCAACTCCCACACAGACTTGGGAGAGGCGAAGAACGAGAGCCATGCGTCCTTGAAACATGACCCTGCCAAGCCGTGCTGCTTCTTGACACACAGCTCGTTTAACCTGAAAGCCAGCCGCACCACTGTGTCGGAGGAAACACTGTCCAACTGGCGACTATGTCAGCGTGCATGCGCCCGGCCCACCACAGGAGTCGCTAGAGTGCGATGGGACAAGGACATCCCGGCCGGCCAAATCCTCCCCTAACCCAGACGACGCTGGGCCAATTGTGCACCACCTCATGGGTCTCCCGATCGTGGCCAGCTGCGACACAGCCTGGGATCAAACGCGGATCTGTAGTGACACCTCTAGCATTGTGATGCAGTGCCTTAGACCACTGCACCACTCGGGAGGCCCGATCAGCAACCAACTTGACAGAGCTTTAAAAAAAAATCAAAAAAATAAATGTGCAAATATTGTACAATCGAGGTGTGCAAAGCTCTTAGAGACTTACCCAGAAAGACTCACAGCTGTAATCACTGCCAAATGTGATTCTAACATGTATTGACTCAGGGGTGTGAATACTTACGTAAAAAATATATTTCTGTATTTCGTTTTCAATACATTTGCAAACATTTCTAAAAACATGTTTGTACTTTGTCATTACGGGTATTGTGTGTAGATGGGTGAGAAAAATATAACTTCTGAATTCAGGCTGTAACACAACAAAATGTGGAATAAGTCAAGGGGTATGAATACTTTCTGAAGGCACTGCATCTAAAGGGATGTAACTAGACAGCTCAGTCCTCCAGTTTGTTATAGAGGGTGAGTATGATGCTTTCCAATTCATAGCTACACATTTTTCTTGCAGAAATAAAGCCTAGATTACAAAACTTTCTCTGATATTGATCACCAATATTTACACTTCCCAACAGACATAATCGTGGAGATGGATGAATCCAAACTCCTAGACACAATGAAATGATAGCGCATAGGCTACATTATCCCAAAGTGGTGTCAGTTTGTCACAGGACAACAGCATATGTAATAGGTTCCTTTGTACTTTTGCATCTCCAACAGAGATGCTACATTTCTGGGTGTGTTACATGTATTCTGGCAGGAGTGTAGTAAGACCTATGAATTATCTTAAATTGTAGTAGTTTATGTCTTAGGTTGTAAGAGCAGGTATGAGCATTTTCACATATCTGTGACCAATGGTTCTCCTCAATTTCTTCCTTTAGATCGGTTTCCCATTATTTCCTTATAGGTTCTGAAACATCAGATAGAGTTTCAATCAACCATTGATATAACTTGGCTGTCACGACTTCCGCCGAAGTTGGTCCCTCTCCTTGTTCGGTCGGTGTTCGGTGGTCGACGTCACCGACCTTCTAGCCATAACTGATCCATTTTTCATTTTTCATTGGTTTTGTCTTGTCTTCCATCAAACCTGGTTTCAATCCCATCAATTACATGTTGTGTATTTAACCCTCTGTTTCCCCTCATGTCCTTGTCGGTGATTGTTTATTGTAAGTGTATGTGTACGTCTGTACTGGTGTGCGTCGGGTTATGTTACCCATTGATTTGTATTATTATGTTTTCTGGTGGGTTTTTGTAAATAAACTGCGCCGTTGGAAACCCAGTTATTTCTCTCCTGCGTCTGACTTCTCTGCCGCCAGTTCACACCCTTACATTGGCAATCAACTTCTTTAGCGTAGCAGCATCTTTCAGTATTTTCTCTATGCTAGATGCATTAGGTTAATCCAGATTCTGCTGAAGCGATTTAATTGAATAAGATGAGTTGAAAAAACGTAAAGAAATCGGCTTTGGATAATCCAAATATTTCTTGTAATTGATTGAATGACAGTAGAGATCCATTATAGTACACATGTTTAAAATTCATGTTGCTACTTTGGAACCAGGACTTTAAACATTGGAGGTGAAGTGGGGTTATTCCAAATAGGGGTGCGTGATGATCCATCTCATGAATTGATTAACATTTTCCCAAATACAAATGGAATTGAGAATCATTGGATTGTCTGTTTTTTTCTTCAACGCCTTGGACCCGAAGTAGTGAATATAGTGTATTTTGGATCATAAGGTATTACTTTTGTGGCTTTGATACTTCTCCATGAGTTCATGAGTTCACTTCTTATATCTGGAAGGAATGAGTTGTGACATTCATTGCAGGCCATTGTCATTGAATGACCTAAATGAAATGATAGGGTTGTTGTGAGCCATGACAATTTTGGGAGTGTCAGCAAGCTGTCAAGTACGGTGCTGTGAAATGGACTTCAGACTATGATCATGTCACAAACAGTATACCATAATATGAACATCATGTGATGGGCAATGCTCTCCTTTTGTTTTCAGCATTTTAATTTTGCCTGAGTTGAGAGGGATCAAGGTTTGGACACTGATCAAGTGTGTTTGGTCAAATCGTTTTGATGCCGTCTCTGCTCTTAGAGAAAGAGTCCTGTTTCCTCTCAGCCCTGGGGCCGGTGAGCAGTCCGGCTCTGGCATTTCACCATCACTCAGCAGTCAAGCCTAGTGTCTATCTATTCTACAGCCCTCTCTGCCTACTGTCCCTTTCTCCCACCATCACACACTATATTTAGGCAATTATGAATATGCAGCAGTTGTGAAAGTAATTCTGCCAGACATGCCACTGTCCAGCCAAATAATGTCTTCATTGGTAGTATAGAGGGTTTTACCCAACAACAACGTGGCCACTCCAGCTCCACTGTCTGTTTCATTCAAGGGTACGAGACAACAAGAGGAAGTGATTGAGTTCCTGGTTGACCTACTTACAGGAGATAACACCCTCCACATGCTAGTAAGCACACACACACATGTAGACATACATGCATGCGGGCGCACGTGCACACACACAAGTCTTAAATGTCCCCTCTATTTATTGGAAAGGGTCTCACAAGATTTGACTTGTGAGATGTTGCAGCCTTCCATCTGCCAGTCCTTATCCAATCAACCATTTGTGGAGAGGAGAAATCCCTCACTATCTTCATAATGTCCACACCATAGTACTGGTATCCATAGCAGCACGGACATCAACATAGCCATGGTTTACTGTTCTATTTTTCAAATGGCCCACATTGGCCAATTCAGATAAACTGTGAAATATCACTGCTTTGGATGACAATGATCATCTTCCGTCTGTGTGACTCTCTGATGTCCATCGCCTGGCTACAGCTCAAATGACCTTTACCAGGGAAGCTCTCTGAAGAGCACATCCTGCCTGACGCTTTGTACTGTGGGCGGCCCAGTTTATTTCTACGGAAAGAGCTGTGGAAATGTCAGATAACATGTGGCAAAGGGGGACCGGACCATTGGTTGTCTAAACGGTGTGAGGATCTGATTGACACAAAAGCTCTTGGAAGACACTGAAATTGAACGTCCTTCATGTGTAGCGTAACAAAACACTCCAGGGCTTCAACATTTCCATAACCAAAGGGTTATGCTCACATGCATATAAACTGTTAGAGCCAAAACCCTTCACAATGCCCTCGTTGTCAGATGTGACTCCTAAGGTCATATAACAAAGCATGCTGTAGGCCTACACATCAAATAGTAATGAAAATTCCTGAACGATGATTAGATACATGTTTGACTATAAATAAGCGATAGAATGTTAAAAATAGAATATAAATATTTTTCTGATATCCGTAAAGCGGTCTCCTGGCATGTTATTTCATAACTTTGACAGGACCAAGTGAACCAGAATACTATCTGAAACATATATGTAAATGTGTGACAAATGATTCAAAAACACAGCAGTATTTTATTAAAGAACAAATTACATGCATTATATATATATATGAACCTCTCCTTTCAGCTATCAAAACACAAAAGCTATATTATATGGAGTGTGTTATCATATTGCATTTATTGGCAAACAAGCATATTTCTAAATCTGGATCCGGAGCGAATGGGTTGTAGAGCTCAGGGTCCCTGTAGAGTATCAAGTAGTTGAGATTCACTTGTAGTTAATAGGGGAGTTACAGTTTTATTGTGAGTTATTCAAAAATGAATAAATTATGAATACTTCTACTTTGGCACAACAAATCAATTAATTAGAGGGGACATGGCAAGTGAGCTTTTTTGAACTTGTTAGAGTACATTGTTTGGGAAGCTGAATTTACAATTGGTGCATTAAAATCTATATCACATATAAAAAACTATAACATTTTGCAAAACTGGCAAACATCAGTATATTATTCTTGTTTTCTCGCTCAAATATTCAATAATAAAATGCCATTGTTTTGTCTTGATGTATTATATAGTAGTATAATAAGTTTAATGTTGAAACTGTAGAAATTATGGTTCAACAAAGAAAGTCAAGTACAATGTGGCAATGTTCACAGAATCACATCATGAGAGAGCTAATTGACAAGAAAATGGGAACCATGAAATACAATAGCACACTATAAAAAGTAAATAACAAAATACTAAAGAATAACTATAGTCCACATAACATAAGGACAAGTATATCAAATGTCCAAATATCTTTGTTTGTCTGAAGGAATTTTCACATCTCTAGTTTTGCTCTGGACATTACAGACCTTTTAGCACAACGTTCAAAATGCTCATGAATTCTGAGGACTGATAGAAGTCAATTGAAGAAGTGAAAAGCAAGGGCACAGGTGACATTCTTGATACAGTGAAAGAAAGAATGCTGTCATATACTGTAACATTTTGTAAAACAAATTCAAATGGCAAAAAAAAAGAGAAACAGAAATCAACTCTGGGTTTAAAGAACAATATAGTTCCATTGCAGGAGAGTGCCTTGGAACAGTGGCTGAACAATGAACACTGAATCACAGGAAAACAATATATCTTCTGAGCTATATCACGGGGTAAAAGGCATCTCATGCCCTGCGCATCATGGCTACTGTAAGTTCAGTCCTGGTGTTACCTGCATCAGCGGAGCTAGGAGTAACTGAATCATATTAACGTAACGACTTCCATGTTTAACTAGATTCTGATTCCATGTAGTCAAAAACAAACTGTTACTACACAGATCCTTGACAGAGATTTTCTCCAGAAAGGGTTTCATCTACAATGGCTTTTCAATTAGGCAGCATTGTTCAGTTGGTTATCAATTGAATTTTTCCCCAGTTAGGATTGCTGCACCAGAATTGGGACAGTTGGCAAAAGGTAAAGTGAGAAATCTAATATATAAGTATATGAGTGAATGTAGCTAGATGGGTTACGACCTCTAGAAAGTACACATAAAAAAACAATAGATCAACAAATATAAGAGTTTTGGTTAACAGTAACATTTGGCGACTAAAAAAGCAAATGAATTTGAAGTGAGACAGCGAACGAGGAAATGACATTAGACGAGGACAAAATGACTAGATGTTTCCGCCACTTTGCTCATTATGTCTGCTCTTATTGACCCCATAGGCTCCAAAACAATCAGACACAGGAAGTGATTCCAAATGACTTTTAGATTGAGACGATGTGTTCTTTTGTTTAGTTATTCTCACTGGAATGAATGATGTGATTCAAACTCGTCTGGGTTGTTGATGACAGGTGTTTATTTCCTTTTTTTTTCTCTTTTACACATGACATAACTGTAACTTCACACGTTTACCTCTGATGAGACACTGATACTCAATGAGGTGGTTGTTAAAAAGGAAGGCTTTCCTCAGGCCCTCAGACAATCAACAGCACATACTCTGTAGCTTTTTCCCAATATCCACACTAGCATACTTAGAATGAAGCATGTATTGGGCATGCATTCTAAGTGGTGCGTAGCCTGGCCGACGCGACCCACGTGACTACACAGCGAGCTGTGACGTCGAGAGCATGGTGTTAGCAAGACTAAGTGGTACGCTAGTATGGATATCAGAACAGAGCCCTATGAGTGCTTGTGGGCCCACAGATCTCCTGCGTTCTTATCAAAGGGGTCATGGGGCAGAAGTTTATAAATCAGGAAGACACACATCTACAATGTATATTCAATTGTCTACTCAATTTCCATTAAATTCTTTAGATTTGCCAATGAGCATTCTCGTACCAGCATGTTTTCCTTTTCTAATGCCTTCCACCCAGATTGAAGACCTGCTAGTCAGGGTGAAGGGTCCTCATAGTTCACTAGGCTGACCTGCTTTCCCTAAAAGTCCTCTACGGAGAAACTAATACAAAAACATTTAGTAGATCAAGTTCTAAGTCTTCTTGGTTATTTCCCTGTGGGAGAGGGTAAAGCGAACACAGTTCATCAAGCACACACTGTAAACAGGGGAGCAACATTAAAAGCCTAAATGGCGTACCATCGAATAGGTGACCCACTGGGCACAGATGTTAATTCAACGTCTGTTCCACATTGGTTCAACGTAATTTCCTTGAAATGACGTGGAAACAACGTTGATTCAACCAGTATGTGCCCAGTGAGGAGGGACCGCAAAACAAAGCATGACGAAGTGCTTCTTTCTTACAATGACAAAGTTCATGTTTAAGAAAACAAATAATGTTCTTTCATATTTGTTAACTTTTTAGTCGCTGAGAGGTAGAATTAAACATTTGAATTGAAGTATACAGGTTTGGTTGTCTAAATTTATCTTATCACTTAATATCATCAATATGAGTAAACCCATCACAGGTAATTAAGCAACCCAGCCCTCTGAATATCCTGTGAAATCTGTACAAACATTTGTATTAAGAATTTCTGTATCATTTTGATTTTTGTTTTGAAATTCCTATTACTGTATGTATGCATCTCAAATGTCCCGTAGTACTGTAGCTGAGGAAAGGTTGCTATAGTAATGGTTTTCACAGCACCCCTGAAATCTACAGGACACTGTGTAGTATGCCTCTATGTTTAGTACTGTGATTGGCTCTGCCAGTTCATCGTTGGGTTGTGGTGATGGTGTGTGTGGAGGGTAAAATAATCAGTTGGAGGTATCCGAGTGAACACTTCCGGGTCCTTCTATGGGCGAGGTCACTGACGAGGGGGTCGGAGCATCCTGCCACCCACCGTTTGTCTGTGGAGCAAAAAAAAAGAATCACATTTCTAGAGATAAAATTGTGAGACAATTTGTTGTATGCCTCAGGACACATTTCCTCATAGATACAGGAATAATTTCACATACTGTATATTATTTTAGCTGTATCTCTAGCTAACATGAAACTCTTGAACTGACAAACACCCTTTTGCACTTTGCGGGATTATGCATCTTCCAAATATATTATAGTACAATTACTCTATCAAGGCACAACAATATAAGACTCCATCTCCCATCTGTCTCAAAATGGCCTCATGTACAGACAATAAAGAGACATGTTATTGAAAACATATAGACAGCTCTTGCACACAACCTCCGAGAGGGTTGATGGGAGAATCAATTATATCAAATTATCACATCCGCAACTGGGATGAAAATATAATTGGTTTGTAAAATAGGAGGCAATTTCAATTCCCAGAAGATAGGTAGGCTAAAGAGCATTTGGGACATTAATGGCAATTTCCATGCCATCGGTGAAAGCTGTTGGAGATGGGCTTTGGCACCCTCTTATTTTCAAAACCTGTTATTTCACATAGAGCCAGTCTTTCATCACATTTGAACCGAGAGGAGAGAAAAGAAAACGTTTAAAATCTTCAGCTTTGGTGACACCCTCCGCCTATTTCACAGCCGTAATTACTGTTCAATGATAGAAGAGGAGAGGTCTGCCATGTGAACGCTGCTTCCTGCCTCAGCTCAGTCATTAGAAACCTCAGAATGAGTGGAAATTGTTTAGCTGCACAATGAAAAAGATCCATCCAGGATCGAAAGCTTCTACAGAAAAAATAATAACATGATTTCTACAATTTAAAGAAGAAGTGTTTTAGAATGACATAATCTTTTTAGTGTTTGGATTTGGCATAGGCCTATTTATTAGGCCTATTTATTAGGCCTATTTATTAGGCCTATTTATTCACTGCAAGTTGATGTTTGAATACTTAAAAAAAAATTGCATTCAGATTCGGCTCAGATTTTGAGGTATGGGGCAGAGGGTCCCAATATCTGCACAGACAGATGTGTGTTTAAGACTGATGAGCTGCAAATGTGAATGCCCGTATTGTTTGGCCAAAGGCTGCCTCACAGAAACCACCTTCTATGCATCCATTGACTAACATACCGCAACCGACCGTGATCTTATCATCGGCCATTTTCATCAGCCCTCATTTAGCTTAGTTCCAACAGAGTTTACTGAGGAAGCAAATAGAGGGGTTAAATGGAGAACGTCTTCCTTCCACCACTACATAATTTTTTGGCATCTTGTCTAGGACATTATAGGGACCGCTGCTGTCGGTGTCATTGTGGTTGTTGGACGAATGATGCGACCAATGCGCTCAGACTGCTGGCCCAGACCCCCTCTCAGCCTGCTGTGACTGTCTTATTGATTCCCCTCTCTACAACATAGCCTGTCACTGTAGATCTTAACACTACACCCACCCCCCCCAGTGTTCCCAGCCCTGACAAAATACCCCTATCAGAACGTGCTGTTCTTAACATCGGCTTGCCGAGTTATTTTAGGGTGGTAAATAAATTGGACTGGAGCTTGTACTCCAGGGCAACTTTTTATTTATTTGTTTGGCCCCAAATGAGGTCTGTGCTTCTTTTCATTTGGTGCCATGTGAGCTGAGTGTTGGACAGGCAGGGGGACACCTGTGGCCTTGCTCCTGTCGGCTGCAGGTGCCTCGCTAACACTAATGTCACCAGACAGACAAGCTCTAAGCGTGTCCGTACGTCCAGCCGACCGGCTTCTCGCTCTGTCTGACTCCTGCCTTGTTGCCTGGCGCCCGGGGCATGACCGGCACAGGGGCCGTTGCCTGGACAACAGCCCAGCCACCAACAGGCCACTGCTAACTAAGTGGCATCCTACACCCGTTGGCTTTGAAATAATTGGGCAAAGGGACAAACTGAAACCTAATAAAGGTATTGCATCGGAAACAAAAGAAGAATAGCTACAGAAGTATAGTATAGAAATAGTTAGCTTCTTTTTCTTTCAAAGAGACCAAAGTAAGAATAGAAAGGCAATATTGTCATGAAATGACAAGACGGTTGTTGTTGTTTTTTGGTGGTGGTGTTCTTACGTTGATGCCCTGTGGACTGTACATCTGGCCGGCGGCGAGACTGTCACTGTATCCTCCTGTCTGGCTGATAACATGGCGAAGAGTATCCACCTGGAACACACACACACAGAGAGAAAGAGAAATGTGTGGGTCAGACAGACAAAAGCTATACATGACAAAGACCTTCATGCATAAGGTCAGATAGCAAAAGGGTATCCTGCACTGGGAAAGGTTACAGCGACGGTTTAGAATGATCAGGTTCAACACAAAATATTTCACAAATCAACAAAGACAAATGACCACAAACACCATCACGAGGGAACTTATATGAATATCTGGTTAAAATTCAAAGAGGAACAAAACTGCAACAAATTAACTATTTCCAATTGCTTCTACGACTCAAAACTCATCTTCACTCCTCAGCGGCTGGGAAGACATTTTGAAGTGCGCAGCCAAATTACCTTTTGACAAGGACATTGTTTTTCAATGAAGTATCAACCCAGGAGACCTCTTATTCACCTTAGGGGGTTAATCCTATGCATATTTATGAAACACCTGAGCATTTGGAGAGTTGATTTAAAAAGAAAGGAGGGACGGATGGAGGGATAGGGCTGGGGGGCTAGAGGGGGTTGAATCAAATGAGAATATCACCACGGGTGGTAATCCTCCCACCCAACCTATGGTGAGTGAGACTCCCTCCCAATCCCAACACTCAGAAACTCTGTGTTGGCCATAGTTGTCCAACAGGGCAAGGTCAGAGGACTGTTGTGCACCAGTGGCTACGACAACCGTTGTCAGGAGTGTTGACGAGTCTTGTATTGTTTCCAAAACTGTCTGCAGTCGTCTATTCATTCATGAGCCTGACAATGGCCGCCATATTAGTGTGATGGCTAAAGGCCACATATAACCTCTGTCTCACGGACTAGGTCAAGTGACTCTGCTCTGGGCTTTTGATGATTTCAATGGAACATTTATAGGCCGGACAGTGCCTGAACTACTGAGCAGGGAAATTCAGTCTTATGATATAAGCCCTTATATGGCTGTCCGCCGTGGTTGGTTGACTTTGCCTTCAACGGGCCACAAATAGGCCACTGTATGACTGCTAGCTGGGTTTCTATCTACATGACAACTAGTGTACCAATAATTCATGGATTACGTACTAGTTTCTGCGAGGATCCTACCTGGGACTGAACGTTGGCCCCTACCCCAGCCCCCTGGTATGAGTCCCCATTCAGAGCCTGCACACTCATGAACAAGTCTCCGGAGTTTGACATGTTAAAAGAGCCAGCAGAACCTGGAAGGACAGACAGTGAAAGAGAGAACGAGAGAGAAGTGGGGAAGGACGGTAGAAAGAGAAGAGAGGAAAGAGGAGTTAACACGATCATGCAACCGAAAAAGTGCAGTCAGGTGGGTTAATGGGAGAGGGTTGAAAGCCAAATGTGGTGTAGTGAACAGGGAACGACATCAGTGACCAATCACCATCTACACTGACTTTATGTACCTCTGGAAATGTATTGGCAAGGGATGTTATAAGCATAATATACACTTTACTAATAAACCTATACCAACTATTACTTCTGTGGTAATTATGATGATAATCATATTATCAAGAATATTGAGGTTAGGGGTTAAAACCGGGGTGAAACTAATGTAGAATATATGGATTGTCTTGCAGTTTAAGTTCCTTGCTACCGGACCGGTTGGCTCATTAAGGAAGTGCTAATCGATCGGCAGGAAGAACTGAAAAAATCTTTGTCCTTTAATGGAGCCAAACTGCCCAGATGTTAAAGGAGAACGCAGCCTAACTTGATTTCAAGGCAGAAAAACACAAGACTAGACCATAACCCAACACAGCTGAAGAGTCAACATGATGACAAAGGACTAGGCTAGGACACCCGTCATCAGCTTAATGACACACAAGGTCAACCGGACAAGTCACAGGATAGTTATTTCTCTAACCAAGACTCCAAGAGTTCAATATGTCTACTGTGTTCACCCGACAAACCCCAGAGAGAGAGAGGGACCGAGCCACAGGTTATTGGGTTAGTTTAGGAAGGAGGGGGAGGGGGGGGGGGGTGCAGACATTATTTTGTTATTCAAAAGGAACAGAGCTGAGACTGGATTCTTGAGTTGGGGCCCAGGGTTGGGTAAAGCCAGGTTTTCTAATCAGTGCTCTACACCTCTCTGCTCAACTGTGTCATATTTCTGAAATGAATTGTCCATACTACTGTAGTGTGGATACCTTTCAATGTAGCTTATATAATGATTCAGCACTCTATATGATCTAGCATTGTTCAGTTGGGTTTACTATGCAGCCAAACTAACATTAACAGTACTGACTTGGTACCATACTGGTCAGATCCATTATGGCTGGTATTGATACTGACCTGCAGAGTTGGGGGTGGACGGGGAGTTGGCCTGGCTGCCATGGGCTGATACATTGGTTGCACTGACAGCTGTCTTCGCGGCGTACATGTTGGCTTCCTCTTGGAACTTGCCAATGTTTTTCTTGTATCGGATTCTCTTGTTTCCGAACCAGTTCGATACCTGTAACATAAAGTACATATTATAATTATGTTTTACATGACAACAAATTAAACTAAAGTTTAATTCAACAATTGTTTGAGTAAGGTATTATGTAGAAAACACATCTTTCAAGAAACCAGATTGTCAAGAAACCAGATTCCCATTGAGTGACACGAGCTCTGGTCAAAAGCAGTGCATTATGTAGGGAATAGAGTGCCATTTTGGATGCAGTCTCTTCTAGCTGACTTCCTGTGACATAGCAGTGTGAATGCAATTGTCGAACAAATGGCCATGCTAGCTAGATAGCTCATAGGTTTATGTGGGTCAAGAAAGACTATGTGGCGGCATACTGTACCTGTGACACTGTGATGGAGCACTTCTTGCCCAGTTCTTCCTTGGCCTCCTCACTGGGGTAGGGGTTGGACAGGTGGGAGTAGAAATACTCATTTAGGATCTCTGTTGCCTGCTTGTTGAAGTTCCTTCTCTTTCGTCTGCAGAGAGAGAGAGAAACGTATTAAATATCACAATTACAGGTCATTTCCTTCATTACAATATATTAGAGAGAGACAGCTGGACTACGTTATCTCCATCATCGCACTCTACAAAACTCTGTTGTCTTTGGTGTAGAGCGACCCAGGATACACTCTGTTTAAACATTAAAAAAAATCTGCAGACACACGCAGAGAGAGACACACACAGACACGTCACACACATACACACAGTCCCACACAGACCTGGCGTCGAGGAAGCGCGAGCGTAGGATCATGACGGCCTCGCAGGTGCTCTGTTTGAGCTGCATCTGGATGGAGCTGAACTTGCGGTGGATAATGCCCACCATACGCTCAATCTCTTTGGGTGAGATGGGCCGTGTGCGGCTCTGCTCCCTCAGCAGGTTCATCACATGGGTGGTAAACTCGTTACATGCCTAAAGACAGACACACTCATATGAGGCAGATAGCAATCACACGCACTTGGACACAGTAGAGAAGTAAGACACTGCTAGCATTGTTAGTATTACCAGTATTATAAGTGGTAGTAGTAATACTCTCGATGTACAGTAATGTAGCAGTAATGTATTGCAGTGCTGTGGCAGAAACAATAGCAGTGGATGAGGTAGACAAGCAGTGAGAATTTCTTTGTATATTGAGGAGACCTTTCTTCAATCGTGAGGAAAAAAGTAACAAGTGAAGACGTCTAAAATGACAGGAGGCTTTCATTCCTGTTCACGTTCAGCAGGTTTGAACTGTCTTCCTGTCTCTCTCTCGCTCCACTTCCCTCTCTGTCTTTTCACTCAGTGTCTCTCTCATTCTCTTTCTCTGTCAGAATCAGTCACTGGGAAGTGTCTGCTGCGTTTGGGGACAGGGAAGTCTGTTGATTGTCAGCACCAGGGTCGTGTCAGTTGAAACGAGACTCAGTTCATAGCAAACAGCCGTTCCGCCCGTACACTCAGTTGCAGTAGTACACATAGCGGTGACATGAGTATTCTCAGGTGCAAATGTAACACTGTGACAGGAAGTGATGACGGGCCTGCTTTGAGATGATGACAGGCGGTAATATATTTGACATCAATGGGAAGGACGGGATGCTCTCTTGGCATAGGACTTGTGTGTGACTGATAAAATGATTGCCAGCTGGGAAGGGATTTCTGAAAGCGTGGTTGTGTGCACTGACTTGTGTGCAGTCTGAGTGTAGTGAGATTGCAGTGGGGTTGCAGTGGGGTTGGCTATTGGAAGGGAGAGAGGACAGTTACAAGGGTCCTCAATATGTAGTGAGATGGCAGTGAGGTTGGCTATTGGAAGGGAGAGAGGACAGTTACAAGGGTCCTCAATATGTAGTGAGATGGCAGTGGGGTTGGCTATTGGAAGGGAGAGAGGACAGTTACAAGGGTCCTCAATATGTAGTGAGATTGCAGTGGGGTTGGCTATTGGAAGGGAGAGAGGACAGTTACAAGGGTCCTCAATATGTAGTGAGATTGCAGTGAGGTTGGCTATTGGAAGGGAGAGAGGACAGTTACAAGGGTCCTCAATATGTAGTGAGATTGCAGTGAGGTTGGCTATTGGAAGGGAGAGAGGACAGTTACAAGGGTCCTCAATATGTAGTGAGATTGCAGTGAGGTTGGCTATTGGAAGGGAGAGAGGACAGTTACAAGGGTCCTCAATATGTAGTGAGATTGCAGTGGGGTTGGCTATTGGAAGGGAGAGAGGACAGTTACAAGGGTCCTCAATATGTAGTGAGATGGCAGTGAGGTTGGCTATTGGAAGGGAGAGAGGACAGTTACAAGGGTCCTCAATATGTAGTGAGATGGCAGTGAGGTTGGCTATTGGAAGGGAGAGAGGACAGTTACAAGGGTCCTCAATATGTAGTGAGATGGCAGTGAGGTTGGCTATTGGAAGGGAGAGAGGACAGTTACAAGGGTCCTCAATATGTAGTGAGATTGCAGTGAGGTTGGCTATTGGAAGGGAGAGAGGACAGTTACAAGGGTCCTCAATATGTAGTGAGGTTGCAGTGGGGTTGGCTATTGGAAGGGAGAGAGGACAGTTACAAGGGTCCTCAATATGTAGTGAGATGGCAGAAATCAGAGTAGGGGGCGCTTAGGCAGAAAGGGGTTACCTATAGGAAGTGCGAGGGGTTGTGAGGGTCTTCTTAGAGCAGAGAGGGCTTATGGGAAGGGAAAGAGCGTTTACGAGGGGTGTGGTCTGTCCTCACCTGTTCATACTTCTCCAGCTCTGTGTGGTAAATCCCGCGGATCTGAGTCAGCTTGGCCCGATAGTCTGAGTGTTCTGTTGAGTTGTCCTGGCCCACCCCTCCTCCCACTGCTGCCGCCGCTGTTGCTGCTGCCGCAGACCCGCCCCCTTTCTCTGGTCCGGACACGCCCTCCGCCAGCAGCATGTTGTCCAATCGCATGAGCTGGGCATCTGGAGCCTCCTCCTCCTGGGTGCCACGGATACTGAGCACTGTAGAGACAATAGTTAGTAAGAAACTTCTCTAGTGATGCAAAAACAAACACAACACTGATGCAATGCAAAGTCTGATGATCAGCACTGCAAAGAAAAGAGGACCAGTTAATATGAATGAACAGTGTTTGGGTGAGAAGTGGAGTGAGTGTACCAGTCACCAACGGTGAGACTGCAGTCTACTACTGTCTTCAACCTGTTCTGTGTGAAATATGACCATATCTTTAATAGCCCATGACTGTGCCATAAAAAACCTGGATGTTAGTGAGCCTGGCAGCACCCAAGATAATAAAACTATCATCTCATCGATTTTGAATATCATTTCATGTAAATAATTAACACAGACTTCCATGAGAGTTAATATATATTTTTTGCACTCCAGGAGAGCAGATTACGATATTTACTCAGTGGCTAAAACAATAACATTGTGTCATAAAAAAATTAGGATCTTCCCGGTCAGGCAAACTAATAATATCATCATTCATAACCTAACGGGTTAAAATGGTGTCATAAATGAAACGTCTAATATCAATATGGATAATCTCAGTGATAAGGGACAAAAACAATGTATCAACACTGGAATTAGTCTTATTTATGCATCAAAGTCACATCATGATCATTGTTTTTTAACTTAAAGATGCACTATGCAGAAATCGTTTCGCCATTTTCTGGTGGCTAAAATTCTAAAATAGTTTGCCTAATTTCAGTTTAGTGTAGAGAATCATTGTACCATCTAAACTGCCGCAAAATATATTTTCCATAAACCAAATTATTGTATTTTCAGCTGTTTGAAGCTGGTGTATAAAACCAAAAGTAAAATATGCTAAAAATACATTTAAGAACAGGAAGCATAGAAATAGGGCACATATAGCAAGTCTAAGAAGCTGTAGATCTGTTCTCAATTAGAATGACAGATCTATATCTCACATTTCTATGTGAATTTGGTCGAGTTGCCCAAAAAGTTACATATTGCGGCTTTAATAAATAAATACTAAGCTAGATTTTGAGTAACGCTAGAAAACAAGCAGCAAAATTCAAGGACTCTCTATGGCTGAAGAAACGGTGCTAACAAGGTAGTTGTCAGACATATTTAGGCTACTGGCCCTTCAGGCTACTGGCCCACTGCTGTCCGTGTTCACACAGTTCGGGGTGTCCAGTCACAGTGATGGGTGTAGTGGCCATAGTTTGAACCTGCGCCTCACCCCTCACACCCCCACAGGCACTTAGCTTTCTGCTCCCTCCCCCCTCCAGCCAGTACCACAGAGTGCAGAAGGATGTTTCATGGCACATACCCCCCCATGCACACAGATACACATTTATCTACCCACCCCCACGCACACAAAAATGTTCACTTGTGACTGTTTACTTTATGTGACTGTGCTTCACTATGGTACTGGACCAACAGGGCTGTGTTTCACTATGGTACTGGACCAGGGCTGTTTCACTATGGTACTTTACCAACAGGGCTGTGTTTCACTATGGTACTGGACCAACAGGGCTGTGTTTCACTATGGTACTGGACCAACAGGGCTGTGTTTCACTATGGTACTGGACCAGGGCTGTGTTTCACTATGGTACTTTACCAACAGGGCTGTGTTTCACTATGGTACTGGACCAACAGGGCTGTGTTTCACTATGGTACTGGACCAACAGGGCTGTGTTTCACTATGGTACTGGACCAACAGGGCTGTGTTTCACTATGGTACTGGACCAGGGCTGTGTTTCACTATGGTACTTTACCAACAGGGCTGTGTTTCACTATGGTACTGGACCAACAGGGCTGTTTCACTATGGTACTGGACCAGGGCTGTGTTTCACTATGGTACTGGACCAACAGGGCTGTGTTTCACTATGGTACTTTACCAACAGGGCTGTTTCACTATGGTACTGGACCAACAGGGCTGTGTTTCACTATGGTACTGGACCAACAGGGCTGTGTTTCACTATGGTACTTTACCACCAGGGCTGTGTTTCACTATGGTACTGGACCAACAGGGCTGTGTTTCACTATGGTACTGGACCAACAGGGCTGTGTTTCACTATGGTACTGGACCAACAGGGCTGTGTTTCACTATGGTACTGGAACAGGGCTGTGTTTCACTATGGTACTGGACCAACAGGGCTGTGTTTCACTATGGTACTTTACCAACAGGGCTGTGTTTCACTATGGTACTGGAACAGGGCTGTGTTTCACTATGGTACTTTACCAACAGGGCTGTGTTTCACTATGGTACTGGACCAACAGGGCTGTGTTTCACTATGGTACTGGACCAGGGCTGTGTTTCACTATGGTACTGGACCAACAGGGCTGTGTTTCACTATGGTACTGGACCAACAGGGCTGTTTCACTATGGTACTGGACCAGGGCTGTGTTTCACTATGGTACTGGACCAACAGGGCTGTGTTTCACTATGGTACTTTACCAACAGGGCTGTTTCACTATGGTACTGGACCAGGGCTGTGTTTCACTATGGTACTGGACCAACAGGGCTGTGTTTCACTATGGTACTGGACCAACAGGGCTGTGTTTCACTATGGTACTGGACCAACAGGGCTGTGTTTCACTATGGTACTGGACCAACAGGGCTGTGTTTCACTATGGTACTGGACCAACAGGGCTGTTTCACTATGGTACTGGACCAGGGCTGTGTTTCACTATGGTACTGGACCAACAGGGCTGTGTTTCACTATGGTACTTTACCAACAGGGCTGTTTCACTATGGTACTGGACCAGGGCTGTGTTTCACTATGGTACTGGACCAACAGGGCTGTGTTTCACTATGGTACTGGACCAACAGGGCTGTGTTTCACTATGGTACTGGACCAACAGGGCTGTGTTTCACTATGGTACTGGACCAGGGCTGTGTTTCACTATGGTACTGGACCAACAGGGCTGTGTTTCACTATGGTACTGGACCAACAGGGCTGTGTTTCACTATGGTACTTTACCAACAGGGCTGTTTCACTATGGTACTGGACCAGGGCTGTGTTTCACTATGGTACTGGACCAACAGGGCTGTGTTTCACTATGGTACTGGACCAACAGGGCTGTGTTTCACTATGGTACTGGACCAACAGGGCTGTGTTTCACTATGGTACTGGACCAACAGGGCTGTGTTTCACTATGGTACTGGACCAACAGGGCTGTTTCACTATGGTACTGGACCAGGGCTGTGTTTCACTATGGTACTGGACCAGGGCTGTGTTTCACTATGGTACTGGACCAGGGCTGTGTTTCACTATGGTACTGGACCAACAGGGCTGTGTTTCACTATGGTACTGGACCAACAGGGCTGTGTTTCACTATGGTACTGGAACAGGGCTGTGTTTCACTATGGTACTGGACCAACAGGGCTGTGTTTCACTATGGTACTGGAACAGGGCTGTGTTTCACTATGGTACTGGACCAACAGGGCTGTGTTTCACTATGGTACTGGAACAGGGCTGTGTTTCACTATGGTACTGGACCAACAGGGCTGTGTTTCACTATGGTACTGGACCAACAGGGCTGTGTTTCACTATGGTACTGGACCAGGGCTGTGTTTCACTATGGTACTGGACCAGGGCTGTGTTTCACTATGGTACTGGACCAACAGGGCTGTGTTTCACTATGATACTGGACCAACGGGGCTGTGTTTCACTATGGTACTGGAACAGGGCTGTGTTTCACTATGGTACTGGACCAACAGGGCTGTGTTTCACTATGGTACTGGACCAACAGGGCTGTGTTTCACTATGGTACTGGACCAGGGCTGTGTTTCACTATGGTACTGGACCAGGGCTGTGTTTCACTATGGTACTGGACCAACAGGGCTGTGTTTCACTATGATACTGGACCAACGGGGCTGTGTTTCACTATGGTACTGGAACAGGGCTGTGTTTCACTATGGTACTGGACCAGGGCTGTGTGTTGTGGACCACCCTGCTCTCCCTCTGTCTGCCACTAGAAGGCTCCCTAAGTAAAGGAGCAGAGCTTTCTGTCTCCTCACAGAGGTGGTGAAAACAACCAGGTGTAGCCTGTTCATTTCATCCACCATCTTTACCAACAAAGACAGGCAGCATACACTACACTATCAGGACAGAGTATACGTCTGCATCAATTCATCTGTATATTAACCAACTATAAGGGCTAAATCATTCCCTGTAAACATGCAGTATTTACAATTGCTAAGAGTGACAATTTGACAGAATCTCAGTAAATGACAGTGGCATGCTGAGAGAGAGATGTGCTGGAGTAGACTGTCTGTCTGGCACAGGTTACAGTATGCTGCTATGCTCTGGTCTGTGGCTTTGTCCATGGGATGAGCTGCCTTCCTGCTGACCTCTCCAGTGAGAGAGACGTCAAGATGGACTCCTAGGCCGTCACGGAGAACCGGTCTCTCCCATGAACCCTCTCCCCTCCTCCTCCCCCTCCCCCTCCCTCACCCCAATCAGCTCCACCATCCGAGCATGCAGACTCAGGAGGCAAATGTCAATGGCTATCAGACGACTGGAAAGGTCAGGGGTTCAGAAAGGAGAATTTGCGTGTGTGTGTGTGTGTGTGTGTGTGTGTGTGTGTGTGTGTGTGTGTGTGTGTGTGTGTGTGTGTGTGTGTGTGCGTGCGTGCGTGCGTGCGTGCGTGCGTGCGTGCGTGCGTGCGTGCGTGCGTGCGTGCGTGCGTGTGTGTTGCGAGCGTTGACTTCTGTCAATATTTCTCCTGCCTGCATTCCTTCAAAACTTAAAAAGCCCTAAAGCTACACATCATTTCCACCTCAGTCAGTCAACTCCTAACTCATCTCTCATTCCTCAGCCATAGAACCCTCCCAACAGTCCGACTCTCAGACACTGTCTCTCCAGTCAGAGTCACTATCTCTAACCTCCGTGTCCCCTCTGAATTTAAAAGACTGAGACGAGAGATAGAGAACAACAATATCACCTTGCTATTCCTCACAGACCAGTAGGACAACTTGACTAGAATACTGTCGGGTTCTTCTGACAACAACATGTAGTCTACTTCCAACTGGAGAGGAAACCTAATGGACCAAACTGATTTTTTCATTCCCCGTATCTTCCAGTACAAGACTAAAAGCATGAAATGGATCAAATAAACACAATTAATAGAAATAATCATACAATTCACTGTGCTGTGACATAATAACTCTAACCATAGCAATCAGCTTTATTTATTCCTGTTCAGTAAGGACAATGAAATCGATTAAAGGCCTTAATGCCAGTCCAGCATCAGTGAACTCTGCCACCCTAAAACTTTACATTATCATAATTATCTGGCAATAGGAGGCAGATTCATAATGCTACACCATAAATAAAATTTGAAAATGGCGCCGGAGAAGAAGGCTGACGTTTTACGTGTCCCCAACCGATTGTGTTTTTGTTAGTCTATTTGCGTTGTTTGTAACTTATTTTCTACATAGTGTTGCTGCGACCGTCTCTTATGACCGAAAATAACTTCTGGACATCAGGACTGTGATTACTCACCACGGACTGGCAGAATCCTTTTTCTCCTTTAACGAGTCCGACGAGCCCGACGCGAATGATAGACTGCTTTCTCGGGAACAGGCCCAGATCCCCGTCATTTGCATGAAGAGGAGGCGGAGAAAAAGGGGCCAGAGGGAGGGCTGCCTTCTGAGAATTCGTAGGCGATCGAATTAACCGCCACTTCCTTCCATTTTGCTAGCAAACATGAATCTTTGGAGAATAAAAAAGATGACCTACGTGGAAGTAAACTACCAATGGGACATTCCAAACTGTAAGTCAGTCATGACGACGACACTATCAACATACAGCTTGCTGGTTATACACTATACCGGCAGGAAATAACAGCGGCGTCTGGTAAGACAAGGAGCGGCGGACTATGTATTTTTGTAAATAACAGCTGGTGCACGATATCTAACGAAGTCTCGAGCTATTGCTTGCCTGAGGTAGAGTATCTCATGATAAGCTATAGACCACACTATCTATCTAGAGAGTTTTTTCAAAACTGTTCGTAACCAACACAGACTGAGGCTGGCACTAAGACAGCATTGAATGAGATGTATTCCGCCATAAGCAAACAAGAAAATGCTTACCCAGAGGCGGCGCTTCTAGTAGCCGGGGACTTTAATGCAGGGAAACTTAAATCCGTTTTAACAAATTTCTATCAGCATGTTAAATGTGCAACCAGAGGAAAAAAAACTCTAGACCACCTTTACTCCACACACAGAGACACATACAAGGCTCTCCCTCGCCCTCCATTTGGCAAGATGACCATAATTATATCCTCCTGATTCCTGCTTACAAGCTAAAATTAAAGCAGGAAGCACCAGTGACTAGATCAATAAAAAAGTTGTCAGATGAAGCAGATGCTAAGCTACAGGACTGTTTTGCTAGCACAGACTGGAATATGTTCTGCGATTCCTCCAATGGCATTGAGGAGTACACCACATCAGTCATTGGCTTCATCAATAAGTGCATCGATGACATCGTCCCCATAGTGACCGTACGTACATACCCCAACCAGAAGCCATGGATAACAGGCAACATCCGCACTGAGCTAAAGGCTAGAGCTGTCGCGTTCAAGGAGCGGGACTCTAACCCGGAAGTTTATAAGAAATTAGAGGTCGACCGATCATGATTTTTCAACGCGGATACCGATACCAATTATTGGAGGACCAAAAAAAGCCAATACCAATTAATCACCCGATTTTTATATATATATTTGTAATAATGACATTTACAACAATACTGAAGGAACAATTAACACTCTTATTTTAACTTAATATAATACATAAATCAAGTCTATTTAGTCTCAAATAAACAATGAAACATGCTCAATTTGGTTTAAATAATGCAAAAACACAGTGTTGGAGAAGAAAGTAAAAGTGCAATATGTGCCATGTAAAAAAGCTAACGTTTAAGTTCCTTACTCAGAACATGAGAACATATGAAAGCTGGTGGTTCAATATTCCCAGTTCTTCAATTTTCCCAGTTAAGAAGTTTTAGGTTGTAGTTATTAAAGGAATTATGACGCGTCGACTATTTCTAACTATACCATTTGTATTTCATATACCTTTGACTAATGGATGTTCTAATAGGCACTTTAGTATTGCCAGCCTAATCTCAGCAGTTGATAGGCTTGAAGTCATAAACAGAGCTGCTAGCAAACACAGTAAAGTTTGAATTAATGCTTACGAGCCTGCTGCCGCCTACCACCGCTCAGTCAGACTGCTCTATCAAATCATAGACTTAATTATAATATAATAAACACAGAAATACAAGCCGTTGGTCATTAATATGGTAAAATCCAGAAACTATAATTTCGAAAACAAAACGTATATTCTTTCAGTGAAATACGGTATCGTTCCGTATTTTATCGAACGGGCGGCAACCCTAAGTCTAAATATTGCTGTTACATTGCACAACCTTCAATGTTATGTCATAATTATGTAAAATTCTGGCAAATTAGTTCGCAACGAGCCAGGCGGCCCAAACTGTTGCATATACCCTGACTCTGCGTGCAATGAACGCAAGAGAAGTGACACAATTTCCCTAGTTAATATTGCCTACTAACATTAATTTATTTTAACTAAATACGCAGATTAAAAAATATATATACTTCTGTGTATTGATTTTAAGAAAGGCATTGATGTTAATGGTTAGGTACATTCGTGCAACGATTGTGCTTTTTTCGCAAATGCGCTTTTGTTAAATCATCCCCTGTTTGGCGAAGTAGGCTGTGAGTCAATGACAAATTAACAGGCACCTTATTGATTATATGCAAAGCAGGACAAGCTAGTTAACCTAGTAATATCATCAACCATGTGTAGTTAACTAGTGATTGATTGTTTCTTATAAGATAAGTTTAATGCTAGCTAGCAACTTACCTTGGCTCCTTGCTGCACTCGCGTAACAGGTGGTCAGCCTGCCACGCAGTTTCCTTGTGGAATGCAATGTAATAGGCCGTAATCAGCGTCCAAAAATACAGATTACCGATTGTTATGAAAAATTGAAATCAGCCCTAATTAATCGGCCATGCCATGCCGATTAAATCGGTCGACCTCTATAAGAAATCCCGTTATGCCCTCCAATGAACCATCAAACAGGCAAAGCATCAATACAGGACTAAGATCAAATCGTACTACACCGGCTCTGACGCTCGTCGGATGTGGCAGGGCTTGCAAACCATTACAGACTACAAAGGGAAGCACAGCCGAGAGCTGCCCAGTGACACGAGCCTAACAGACGAGCGAAACTACTTCTATGCATGCTTCAAGGCAAATAACACTGAAACATGCATGAGAGCACCAGCTGTTCTGTAGCCGACCAGGACATGTACTGCGAGCATGCGTTGACCAACTGGCAAGTGTCTTCACTGACATGTTCAACCTCTCCCTGTCCGATTCTGTAATACAAACATGTTTCAAGCAGACCATCATAGTGCCTGTGCCCAAGAACACTAAGGTAACCTGCCTAAATGACTACCGACCCGTAGCACTCACATCTGTAGCCATGAAGTGCTTTGAAAGGCTGGTCATGGCTCACATCAACACCATTATCCCAGAAACCCTAGCCCCACTCCAATTTGCATAATGCGCCAACAGATCCAGAGATGATGCAATCTCTATTGCACTCCACACTGCCCTTTCCCATCTGGACAAACTAAACATCTATGTGAGAATGCTATTCATTGACTACAGCTCAGTGTTTAACACCATAGTGCCCTCAAAGCTCATCAATAAGATAAGGTCCCTGGGACTAAACACCTCCCTCTGAAACTGGATCCTGACTTCCTGATGGGCCGCCCCCCAGGTGGTAAGGGTAGGTAATAACACATCTGCCACGCTGATCCTCAACACAGGAGCCCCTCAGGGGTGCGTGTTCAGTCCCCTCCTGAACTCCCTGTTCACTCATGACTGCACAGCCAGGCACGATTCCAACACCATCATTAAGTTTGCTGATGACACAACAGTAGTAGGCCTGATCACCGACAACAACGAGAGAGCCTATAGGGAGGAGGTCAGAGACCTAGCCGTGTGTTGCCAGGACAACAACCTCTCCCTCAACGTGATCAAGACAATGGAGATGATTGTGGACTACAGGAAAAAGAGGACCAAGCACACCCCCATTCTCATCGATGGGGCTGCATTGGAGCAGGTTGAGAGCTTCAAGTTCCTTGGTGTCCACATCACCAACAAACTAGAATGGTCCAAACACACCAAGACAGTCATAAAGAGGGCACGACAAAACCTATTTCCCTTCAGGAGACTGAAAAGATTTGGCATGGGTCCTAAAGATCCTCAAAAGGTTCTACAGCTGCACTATCGAGAGCATCCTGACTGGTTGCATGGTATGGCAACTGCTCGACCCAGTACATCACTGGGGCCAAGCTTCCTGCCATCCAGGACCTCTATACCAGGTGGTGTCAGAGGAAGATCTTAAAAATTGTCAAAAACTCCAGCCACCCTAGACATAGACTGTTCTCTCTGCTACCGCACGGCAAGCGTTACCGGAGCGCCAAGTCTAGGTCCAAGAGGCATCTAAACAGCTTCTACTCCCAAGCCATAAGACTCCTGAACATCTAATCAAATGGCTACCCAGACTATTTGCATTACCCCCCCCCTGCCACTCCCCCCCGGACAACTAACTGGTGCCCCCGGACATTGACTCTGTACCGGTACTCCGTGTATAAAGTCTTGCTATTGTTATTTTACTGCTGCTCTTCAATTACTTGTTACTTTTATTTCTTATTCTTATCCATATTTTTTTAAACTGCACTGTTAGTTCGGTGCTTGTAAGCAAGCATTTCACTGTAAGGTCCACACCTGTTGTATTCAGCGCATGTAACTAATACAATTTGATTTGAAATAAATGGCTGTTCTCTTCCACAACATCAAATGAAAAGCTTGGTATTGTTAGAATGGTGTTGTTTCCCATTGGTCCAACTCATTGATAGGTCTCTCAGGCCAGTATTCTCGGACCATCGGTGCTTGGAGGAACATGGTTCGTTTGTGGTCTTATCTCAGACTAACAGTGTGTTTCTATAAAAAGACTGCCATCATTTTATCTTGACTGTTACAGACAGGCTTTAATTGAACAGTGAGATGACTCAGAATCTCCCTCCCTCTGTACTCATGTTTAATTCAACCTGTTTAATATCTCTCTCTCTCTCTGAATTAAGACTATTGTTTTGTTTTCGTTCAAATGACAGCTCATAGTCCTAACTCTTCTGTCGTATTGGGGTGTAAGATGTTTGCATAGCACAAGTCTGAACACAAACACAAACCTACCACGCAGCCACCCATACAAACACACAGAAAATACAAATCCTTAAAACAGCCGTCTCTGCATATTGGCAGACTACCTCTCTCTCAGCCCCCAGCCCTGGCTCCCAGTGAGCGCTTTTAAATGAAAGCATGTTTAATTAATGATGTTGAAGTATTCTGTCACAATTAGGAAGATGTACGGCCAAACAAGGCAGCAGTGATTTCCCTGACAGCCATGATGAAAGTTTACCCTCCTCGCCTCTGACTGGCAGCTAGCAGCCAACGCTGGGCCGGTTCCACGTCGATACAGTAACGCAATACACTCCTCTGCAGTTCTGTGTGTACGTGTGTGTGTGCGTATGTCTGTATGTGTGTGTGTATGTCTTTGTGTGAGTGTGGGTGCGTGCACATATCCGTGTGTATGTGCTTCCTCTGCCTTGGTCTGGACGAAGTCACAGTGCCAGGCATATAAGCAGGGTTTGTATTGATTCTGTGGGCACACGTCATCCAGGGTTTCAGCGATTCATAAATCAGCTGTGTTCCTGACACAGGAGCGCGGCGCCTGTCTGTGTGGGCCTGTCTCTCTCTCTCTGTGTGTGTGTGTGTGACTGTGTGTCTGTATTTGGGCCACAGTCAGCGGGAGTGGTTGCGACAGCAACATGATAATGGAACATCACTACCATTCATCCCTGCCACACAGCATTCTGGGACAGAAAAAAACAACAATCTGAAATCCTGAAGAAGCAGTTTGATGATTTACAATGGACATGATGAGTATCACAAACAACTAAAACAAATGATCAACAATATCCCTAGACCTTAAAGGGAAAATCACCTCTGTTTCACTGTATATGCCCATTAATATGGGATCATTGCTCAAGGCATTAAACTCATCCACTGCTCTGCATGTGTTGGTATCATGGTATGAGGAATCTGTCAGCATAGAAACAATCAATTATATTCATTTCAGAGCGGTTCATCTGATAGAAGCACAAGCTACTGATGCTAAGCAGCGTAATATTTACTACATGTATGGGTATCTACTGGCATGGGTAGCACAGTGTCTATTACAGTCAGTCTACAAGCATGTTATGTTCCTTATTTTAAATCATCAAGCAGTTTTGTCCTTAGAAATGTTTACTCCCCACTGTGTTCACGGGAAAGTCTCCTTGGCCCAAAATGTCCACTCCATCACCAGATAATGGGGACTAGAACAACTCCAGTACACAAGGGCAAAGCCATAAAGAACCTCTAAAACACTTGCTTTATGCTTTATCAGCCATCTCCAGAGTCATGTTTGAAAGCGGGCAGAACCCAGAGTGTTATAGCTGACAGAGGCCGGGCAGACGACAAGGACAATAAAAAAATTAGGAAACAAAAAAGAGAGAGAGAGGAGGAAGAAGGAAGGTTGGGAAAAGAAGTAGAGAGGGATGGATTTATGGATGGAGGGAGAGAGGAAAGGCGAAAGAAAAAAAAATGGAATATGAAAGCGAGGAGGTGTCAATTAAAAAAATGAACCCCAGTGCATTTGGGAAGTGACAGCTGGTGGGAGACGAGCCGACAGGCGTCACATTAGGCGGATTTGGTGGCCGCTCCCTCCCCTTCCTCCCCTCCTCTCCCCCTCCTCCGCACTGGCGACTGATCGACCGACCGATGGTTCCTCATGCAGTTAGATGCAGTGAAAGAGGCCAGGTGAGGCATGGCAGTGCAGAGCAAGGGAAGCAGGGCAAGACAAGGTCCACACAAGGCACCAACTTGGTGGGTGTTTTTCAGCGAAACTTTCCCCTAAATTTACTCCTAATAACGGTAATGATGGTGCCGGTCATCTGAGGCTTAAGCAGGCCAGGCTGAGTCTTGAGGGGCCGGTCCCGATAACGAGGCAGCAGCAGCCAAACGCCTCCCTCCCGCCAGAGGAGGAAAGACCATTCAGAACCCCCCCCCCCACAGTTAAAGGCCCCTCCATTAAAATAATGTATTATTCAAAATAGGCAATACATTAGCCCCCAAGCAATCGTCTGTCAAGCAGTCTGTCCTTTCTTAAGGTGTCTTAAAATATATTGTCTTGATCTAATCAAACCCATTCTCGGGCTCATGCAGTTTTAATCGCCCTGGAGCGTCAATGGAAATCATGATGGCTGAATATCCTCTTCTTGATAAGTTGCGAGTGTTGTTGAGCAGGGAGCTGTATAGTCAGCTAACTATGAGAGAGTTAAAGGCCTCTATATGAAGTATTATAAAGTGCATTCGGAAGTATTCAGACCCCTTCCCTTTTTCCACATTTTGTTATGTTACAGCCTTATTGTAAAATGGATTTAAAAAAATGTAAAACATCAATCTACACACAATACTATATCATGACAAATTGAAAACAGGTTTTTAGACATTGTTGCAAATTTATCAAATATAAAAAACAGAAATACCTTATTTATATAAGTATTCAGACCCTTTGATATTAGACTCGACATTGAGCTCAGGTGCATCCTGTTTCCATTGATCATGCTTGAGATGTTTCTACAACTTGATTGGAGTCCACCTGTGGTAAATTCAATTGATTGGACATGATTTGTAAAGGCACACACCTGTCTATATAAAGGTCCCACAGTTGATAGTGCATGTCAAAGCAAACACCAAGCCATGAGGTCGAAGGAATTGTCCTTACAGCTCCGAGAGAGGATTGTGTCGAGGCACAGATCTGGGGAAGTGTACCAAAGAAATTCTGCAGCACTGAAGGTCCCCAAGAACACAGTGGCCTCCATCATTGTTAAATGTAAGAAGTTTGGAACCACCAAGACTTTTCCTAGAGCTGGTCACCTGGCCAAACTGAGCAATGGGGGAAGAGGGCCTTGGTCAGGGAGGTGACCAAGAACCCAATGGTCACTCTGACAGAGCTCCAGAGTTCCACTGTGGAAAAGAGAGAACCTTCCAGAAGGACCGTAATTCTCGGGACCTCAGACTGGGAGCGAAGGTTCACCTTCTAACAGGACAACAATCCTAAGCACACAGCAAAAACAATGCAGGAGTGGCTTTGGGACAAGTCTCTGAATGTCCTTGAGTGGTTCAGCCAGAGCCCGGACTTGAACCCGATCAAACATCTCTGGAAAGACCTGAAAATAGCTGTGCAGTGACGCTCCCCATCCAACCTGGCAGAGCTTGAGAGGATCTGCAGAGGAAAATGGGAGAAACTCCCCAAATACAGGTGTGCCAAGCTTGTAGTGTCATACCCAAGAAGACTCGAGGCTGTAAATGCTGCCAAAGGTGCTTAATCTCAGTACTGAGTAAAGGGTCTGAATACTAATGTAAATGTGATATTTCCGTTTTTTTTGTTGTAAATTTGCTAACATTTCAAAAAATCTGTTTTTGCTTTGTCATTATGGGTTATTGTGTGTAGATTGATGAGGGAAACAAACAATTTAATCCATTTAGAATAAGGCAGTAACGTAACAAAATGTGGAAAAAGTCAAGGGGTCTGAATACTTTCTGAATGCACTGTATACCCTAGGCAGGCTCACTTTTGGTGGGACCATCTTCTGATCACATACAGCACAACAAGTAATAAAGTGTCTGGTAGATTTAATTCAGTTTTACCGGTCAGGAAACATATGGCTTCATTCCCAGAACCAATGGGAAACCAAAAATGTATGTTACCACATTTTCCAAGGAACCAAATGTGCTAGCTGGGCTATTAGTAAAAACAAGTTAATAATGCTTAGTTTACTCATGGTCTCTCATCTCAGAGAGATGAAAACAGCTGTGCTCTTGAGTGTAGTGAGTAATGAAGCTGGTGAATTACTACAGTGACTGTTTACCTGTTATTTTTCTATCTTTTTGTGTTGACCTGTGTTGAAATGTTATATATTTGACCTGTTCTGTAACATGGTGTAGGGATGATTCATTTGGGGAAGACCATACATATTTAAATCACATTTAATTATCAACATCCCTCCCAACACTAGATCTCATCAATCAAATAACACTGACCCGAGGAGTCAATATTCTTTTAATGTTGTTAATTGTGTGTGTGTCTGTTCGTCTGTGTGTCACTGATGTACCAAAGGGACCGGGTCATTGTGACTTAATCTCCATTCCTGAGGGTGGAATCAGTTGGGGGTACGTTCATTACCTTTCATTAAAAATGCTGCCTGCCTCCGGCGTTTACCATCTACCCATCCAGGCTCTAACTAATTATAACCAACACACTGACTGACACCCTACTGACTGTCAGCATGGAAATGGGAAAATGTTGTGGGGTTCCCTCATTAGATAAAAAAAGATGGGTGGGTGTTCAGAACTAGTAATGTAGTGGCAGGAGTGTTATCCTGGTGAGGTCACGAAAACCTGAAGGCCTTAAAAAAATATGCCCTGAATGGTTTCCCTAACTTTCGGCAAGGACTTGTTAGCCTGAAAGTCATGCAGCAAATGGCAGCAGCCACCAGAGAGAGACGCAGTGCTCCAGGAGTTGGTGAAGCGATGGATAGTAGTTAGAACCGCATGGAGCTCAGAGGTGACTGTCCACGAGTAGCTGGAGTCCTGCCCTTTATTGTGCCCCTACTGTGTCTCTACACGGGGCCTCTCCGCAACACACTGATCAGGCATCCAACGAGAGGCCAACAACATGCTCCTTCTGGGGTCCCTGTGGTGTGTGTTCGTGTGTATGGCACGTTTCATAAGACTCCGCTCTTTGACTGGTGATGAGTTTATGCGAGGTAATTAACAGTAATTAATCCTTAATTACAGTAATTAGCCGAGTCGCAGTAAATTAAGTCACATCTGGAGGCAGGCAGGGAACTAGGCTGTACAAGCCAGGGCGGGCAGGTTTATTTTTGGCAAAGGGGAGACGCTGACTCCATCTGACAGCATTTGGTTAGGCCTACCTGGGACGTTCCACAGCTCCCTCTGTAGTTTAGGGGGTGTTTACACCCCTGTGTGGGAGATCCTGGGACAAGACAAGGATGAGTAGAGGGTTCGTTGGTGGGAAACAGATTCATTACAGAACAATATCAGCTGATCTCCGGGGGGAAAGTCTCCCTGCAGCTAGCAGGCAGAGGACATCCACCATATGGCCACTCGTAAACAACCACACTATTGTCACACTGTTCACACTCTGCCTTGCCATAGGAACACGTGAGGCATGAATGTTACGTAAGGGGATGCGAGAACACAGATTTCCCACTAACCGTTGTTTCATTTTATTTTACAATGCAGCTGGTTGGAAAACAAGTATTTAGCAGATCCGCAGAAAGCAAAGAACAAGAGGAAAGGAAGCTTCACTGAATGCCTGAAGTTGTGATACCATGACTGTAGGTTCTCTGACTCCTGTTTAGATTCAGACTCCCTAAACCTGAACACTACAGAGTATAGAGTGATAGAGTGTGATGACCATTAATATTGTAAATCTTGAGCACTATAGCTGCTCTGGGTGGAAAGATTGCCTCATTGCATTTATCAGGGAGTCTCCAATCCCATCAAGGCTGAAGTCAGTCGGGAGAAAAAGAAACGCAGCAGATTTCTGCCGAGTGTGCGATTTGTTTGGAGGCTGTCACTAGCTGCCTGAGACTCCCAGGAGGGTTACTGTTGTTGCGACTGAGTCCTGCTGTAAAAAACACTGCCTGTGCAGTAAAACAATGTGAGCCATCACACTGGATTACAGGAGGCTATGCTCCACACACTGAGACCAGCATTTAAACCAGGAGAAAAGAGGAAACCATATCATAATGTACAATACTCTCCTTCCTTCAGAGTGTTGTCTGTCTATCTTACACCTTAAAACTACTTTCAGTCCGCTTACATTACATTTGACACAACCCAACGCCCACTACCCCCTGACCCTTCATTTCTTTTTCTGCATTAGTCTACCACCATTGCCTTCCATAGAGAGAATTAGCAATCTACCCAATCACAGTAATTAGCTGCATGGATCATCCTCCACAGAGGGAGAGAGACAGGGATTGGGTGAGAGGGGGCTCCTAAAGACTGGAGAGATCAGTGCTGTTGAAGCTGGAGATGGGGCGGTGGATACTGGATATGCCTGCAGGCCCCACACAGTGAGTGTCTCAGTCTATAGCAGACAGTGGCATGGGGCACAGGCCCCTCACACACCCCACACCCTTCCCAAAACTACCACCAACGCAGCGGACCCAGCTAGTCATTAATCGTAGCCACAGGCCTTTGGGGGGGTTGAATTGATGCAAGAATAGTGGGTCACAGGGAGCCCCTGCTGTCAATCATTAGTGTGTGTGTGTGTGTGTGGGGGGGGGGGGTCATAGGATTAGCCTCCAGCCATGGTGAGGGTATAGCCTAACGGGGGCAAAAGTGATCATGCAAAACAGAGATATATAATGCAGTGCTAGACATAATTTGCATGAGACAGATCAAGTCAACCGTAATTTTTGCACCAAAAGCAAATCGCAAGTCATCCCTTTTGAGAAAAACGTTCCAAATATTTGTCTTTAACTGTCAGGAAAGGTTCAAGTCTCACATCGACAGTACTGCTAGCCCCGGAGAAATCAACAAACTGCAGTAACACCATACAGAGAAGGGCCTGTTATTTCTGCACATTACACAACTAGGGAGGACCTGGCCCTGTAAAAACTCTGTTATCACGCAATACTATACACAGGCCAAGTCTGTTTGTGTTGTCTTACCAACTCGCTGTGACAATGACCATAGGAGTTGGCAAGATCTTGGGAACAGGATGGGTGGAGACTACAGAAAGAGTACAGACTCCGGCCCTGCTTGCTATCAATTAGAATCTGAGTGAAGATGTCTTTAAGACAGTGGGATATAAGCAAGGTTGGGTAGGTTACTTTCTAAATGTAATCTGTTACAGTTACTAGTTACCTGTCTAAAATTGTAATCAGTAACGTAACTTTTGGATTACCCAAACTCAGTAACGTAATCTGATTACATTGTTACTTTGAGATTACTTTCCCCTTAAGCAGCATTAGAAGAGAAAAATGTATGTTCCCAATTGAACATCTATTGCAGGATAAATCAATGTTAAAGTTTACATAGCTGGCAATATATGGATGGTACGCTTTCTACTACATATAATAATACGATTAAATTATATCTTTACATTAAAAACCAAATTCTTTCAGAATTCCAGTCATTACAATAAATGTTATACCCCTTGATCTTCAGGAATAGGAAATATGGAAGTATAGATTAGCCAAATTGTTTTACCTGAGCATAACTCCAAAACGAAGGACTTATTAGCCAGACCTACTCTGTTGTTTATGATTTTGTTGTCATAGAGGACTGATTGGGCTCATTGATTCGAGTTGAAAAATAAATGCTGCGCTCATGGAACGGCATGCTTTGAGCACTACTGAAAAGTGCTATTTACATGTGAAAAATGAATTCCATATGCTGCATTTGCTATAGGCCTATTGTTTACCTTTTAGTTGGTGACACTTTGATATATTGATAATATGCAACTGTTTAAAGGACAAATCCACAGATGAAACAATAACAACACGGTCGCCCCACCTCTGTTTTGGTAAAAATCTGAGGTATGGGCCTGGAGAAATGTAACCACTCTCAGGTTAATAGACAGAACTATGGATGCAAGGACTGACCCTCCATGTGTAACGATGTTCGCTGAGAGTCGGGAAGCAAGTTCAGGGAGTGAACACATTTAATAAAGGAACGGAATCCAAAACAAGAAACAGGAACAACGCACAGCCATGAAGCTGAAACATATATAAACAGAAATACTAGCGCCTGGGCAAAGAACCAAAGGGACTGACATATATAGGGAAGGTAATCAAGGAGGTGATGGAGTCCAGGTGAGTGTCATGAGGTGCGTGATGATGGTGACAGGTGTGCGGGATAATGAGCAGCCTGATGACCTAGAGGCTGGAGAGGGAGTACACGTGACACCATGATATCAAAATTAAAATGTCTACAGTGTTGGTTGAACAATCCATCACTAAACCACCAGTCGTACTGTCATACTGAAAGTACAGTATCTTAAAATACTATTGTACAGAACTATTGTTAGTGCTTTTCTGCCTTGTACAAACTATCATAACAACAGATCAATTTCAATTCTGCCAGTGAAGAAAACACAATCTCAAATGAAGTTCCTCAAAACACATGGAAATTACTTGAAAACACATATACACACACAAAACCTTGGCAACAGCAGAATTAAAAGCATGGTCCATTAAATCAAACTAAAACAAGTACTATGACAATATGGAAAAGGAACAAAATCAGGAACATGTCAGTCAGAGAAATAGTAAGTGAAGAAAAACAGAAACATTACAAAAGACATAGTATACACTAATGGGGAAAAATGGATGTGCAAGGTAAGCTCCCAGTCAATAGCAGAAAGCAATAATGAGAGTTGTAACTGTAAACTGAACAGACGGACAGGAGAGCAGAAATACAACTGCAAGGCCACAATGACTGCCAAGTTCAGTTTAGAAAAGGAAGGGGAAAGGGTAAAACACAACACTACACCTTTAAATGGTTTTTATCATGAAACGAAACATAATTGATGACACTTGGCCGCAAGTAGATCTTCCAGCAAGACTATAACCCCAAGCGCACATCAAATCCACAAAGAAATGGTTCATTGACCACAAAATCCACATTTTGCAATGGTCATCTCAGTCTCCAGACTTAAACCCCATTGAAAACCTGTGGTTTGAATTGAAGAGGGCAGTCCATAATCACAGACGAAGGATATCAAGGATCTGGAAAGATTCTGTATGGAGGAATGGTCTAAGATCCCTTCCAATGTGTTCTCCAATCTAATAAAACATTTTTGAAAAAAGCTCCATTATCCTCACAAGGTAAGGTGTTGAAAGGTAAACAAAACCTTTTTCTCTGAGCAATTATTAGTATAAACTAATATAATTTTCTAAATGTTTGAGCATACAATATAGCTCAGCATTTTAATAATTTATTTTATAGCCTTTTTTGTGTGTGTTTTTATCAAGGGTGCCAATCATTTTGGACCTGACTGTACATCAGTGGAGGCTGCTGACGGGAGGACGGCTTATAATAATGGTCGGAATGGAGTGAATGGAATGGTAGCATCTTTTTTGGAGGGGTTTTCATGCGTTTGATATCATTCCATTCACTTCATTCCAGCCAACACACTCCATTTCAGCTATTATTATGAGCCGTCCTCCCCTCAGCAGCCTCCACTGCTGTACATAAATATATGGAACATCGGTTCATCTGTACAGACGGGGTGTAGAGGGTGAAGTAGCTGTGTCTATTTGGGTCAAGCCCATCTCCTCTTTGTGACAGAGTCGCCAATGTTCTTTTCTGTGAGAATTTGGGGTGCCTATGTGTAGTGCTAATGGAGAGGGATGAGGGGAGTTGGGGGGGGGGGGGGGGGGGTGCTCCTGCCAGATTAGGGCTTGGTCTGTGCCAAGGTTATAAACGGGCTGTTATCAGCCTTCCAAACAGAATAACCCTCCCTGTATCAGCACCCAAACATATGGGTCCACACAAAGACCCAGTCGCCCTGACAGACACCCCCATTTAATTACACACAGAGCAAGGCCAGTACCCCTCTCTCTCACCCCCCCCCCCCCCCCCCCCCCCCCCCACACACACACACAACGAGAGAGAAACCTGAGAGAAAGGTGGATATTTTTTAGGTAGGATATTCTCTAATGCCCAAAATAAGTATTATACCACAACATCCTGTGTTCAGCACTCCAATTCATGAAGGAGTTTATTAGATCTGAACAGCAGACAGCCACATCAACCAACTTCACAGTCTGTTTCAGTCAGGTCTCAACTTCCTGGGACTGGAACACTCATCCCTTTCCCTCACTTTTTATATACTGCCTACCATATTTTAAAGTCTTGTTCAATAAAGTAGAAAATGTCACAGAGGTGCAATAACCGCAATCACATAAAATCGTGACGGCTTGGACAAGCTATGCAAAAATGACAGTGTCCTCTTCCACTGGTGCAATAAAGTTTTATTTGGATAAATCGGCCATAAAAAAGGGTTTTGAAGGTTGTCAATGGGGAATAATTGGTCTGGTTTATTGGTGTGATCATATTTCTCACAAGCTTTTTTCCCTGTCCGCAGCATGACTAAGTCTTGAATAAGACGTGGAGGATCTGTAAAACAGCTTAAGTCCTGTTGTCTTTAACCCTTTAACCTCTATAACTGAGTGGATAGAAAATAAATATTTAAAAAAAACAGAGATGCTATGATATGACAATCAACTGCTTTAGTACTGTAGTTTCCCAAACTCCAATAATCTTAGATATAGAGGACAATGTCAAAATGTCTATCCACCTCATTTTCTAACGTTGCTATGGGCACAAGCAAACAACGGAAGTGATGGAGTCAAGTGGTTTGCCAGTGATTTCAGTTTTTCTAATGGTTGTCAATTCCTTTGGGTCTTCTTTTGCACTGTGCTCATCTCTCTGTCTGTCCTGCGCAACTATTTGCAAGGCATCAGCGCAACAATGTTATCATAACCAGCCAAAAGTGATCACACCAATGCACTTTCTCTCCTCAACTTTCCCTGACAGTTAGAGTGGCCTATGCTGTAGGCCTGTTTTACATTCAGCAATTAGCAAGAGCAAGCCTACTTTTCCCCCTGAATAGGCTATTAGGCCTAGTATAAAGAATTAGCTAAATAAATGTCCTATAGCTTTGCCTTGGATATCACAAGAAGAGGAAGGGCCTATTGTGGAGAGGCTTGTGTAGGCTATAGCCTATTGCGCACGGGAACAGCTGGAAGAGCTGATGTGAAGCCAAAGTAATGATGTGATGTGAAGCCAAAGTCAGAAGGACTTTGCTATAAGCTAGATATTAGGCCATTCATTCGTTAAATATTATGCAACCATTTGGATCAGTTTGGGTCTACAGTTGAAGTTGGAAGTTTACATACACTCATTGAAAGTCGTTTTCAACCACTCCACAAATGTCTTGTTAACAAACTATAGTTTTAGCAAGTCGGCTTTGTGAATAACACAAGTAATTTTTCCAACAATTGTTTACAGACAGATTATTTCACTTATAATTCATTGTATCACAATTCCAGTGGGTCAGAAGTTTACATACACTAAGTTGACTGTGCCTTTAAACAGCTTGGAAAATTCCAGAAAATGATGTCATGGCTTTAGAAGCTTCTGATAGGCTAATTGACATAATTTGAGTCAGTTGGAGGTGTACCTGTGGATGTATTTCAATGCCTACCTTCAAACTCAGTGCCTCTTTGCTTGACATCATGGGAAAATCTAAATAAATCAGCCAAGACCTCAGAAAAAAATTGTAGACCTCCACAAGTCTGGATCATCCTTGGTAGCAATTTCCAAACGCCTGAAAGTACCACGTTCATCTGTACAAACAATAGTACGCAAGTATAAACCACATTGGACCACGCAGCCGTCTTACCGCTCAGGAAGGAGACATGTTCTGTCTCCTAGAGATGAACGTACTTTGGTGTGAAATGTGCTAATCAATCCCAGAACAAAAGCAAAGGACCTAGTGAAGATGCTGGAGGAAACAGGTACAAACTATCTATATTGACAGTAAAACGAGTCCTATATCGACATAACCTGAAAGGCCGCTCAGCAAGGAAGAAGCCACTGCTCCAAAACCGCCATAAAAAAGCAAGACTACATTTTGCAACTGCACATGGGGACAAAGATCGTACATTTTGGAGAAATGTCCTCTGGTCTGATGAAACAAAAATAGAATTGTTTGGCCATAATGACCATCGTTATGTTTGGAAGAAAAAGGGGGAGGCTTGCAAGCCGAAGAACACCATCCCAACCGTGAAGCACGGGGGTGGCAGCATCATGTTGTGGGGGTGCTTTGCTGCAGGAGGGACTGGTGCACTTCACAAAATAGATGGCTTCATGAGGAAGGAAAATTATGTGGATATTTTGAAGCAACATCTCAAGACATCAGTCAGGAAGATAAAGCTTGGTCGCAAATGGGTCTTCCAAATGGACAATGACCCCAAGCATACTTCCAAAGTTGTGGCAAAATGGCTTAAGGACAACAAAGTCAAGGTATTGGAGTGGCCATCACAAAGCCCTGACCTCAATTCTATAGAAAATGTGGGCAGAATTGAAAAGGGGTGTGCGAGCAAGGAGGCCTACAAACATGACTCAGTTACACCAGCTCTGTCAGGAGGAATGGACCAGAAACCAGAAACGTTTGACCCAAGTTAAACAATTTTAAGGCAATGCTACCAAATACTATGTAAACTTCTGACCCACTGGGAATGTGATGAAAGTAATAAAAGCTGAAATAAATAATTATCTCTGCTATTATTCTAACATTCCACATTCTTAAAATAATGTGGTGATCTTAACTGACCTAAGACAAGGAATGTTTACTTAAAAAAAAAACGAAATGTCAGAAATTGTGAAAAACTGAGTTTAAATGTATTTGGCTAAGGTGTATGAAGACTTCCGACTTCAACTGTATTCTTGACAGTTTATAAGGTCCAGAAAGGTACATTAGCAGGCCAATCATATGGTGTATTTTGTCAGGATGTAGCCTATCAGTGTTAAAGATAGGCTTACTATAGGAAAGTACGGTCTTCTCATTTCCCCGCTTGTTCTTAATGCTGTAGTAGGGATGGGCATTTGACCATTTTGGACTGTCCGAGTACTCGCTTGATTATAATTTTTTTAGTACATGAGCACTTCAATAAAAATGTACATTTAAAACACTTACAACGCCCGCACTGGAAAAAAAACATGTGCACATTTATTTATATGCCAACAGAATGCAACAATGCCTAATTTATCATAACCATTACAGATAACAAATCCTAATTGCTAAATTGTCCCATATACACTGAGTGTACAAGGCATTAGTAACACCTTCCTAATATTGAGTTGCACCCCTCTTTGGGCTCACAACAGCCTCAACTCGTTGGGGAATGAACTCTACAAGGTGTCGAAAGCATTCCACAGGGATGCTGTCCCATGTTGACTCCAATGCTTCCCACAGTTGTGTCAAGTTGGCTGGTGGACCATTCTTGATACACACAGAAAACTGTTGAGAATTAAAAACCCAGCAGCGGTGCAGTTTTTGACACACTCAAACCGGTGCACATCAAAGGCACTAAAATATTCTGTCCTGCCCATTCAACCTCTGAATGGCACACACATAATCCATATCTCAATTGTCTCAAGGGTTAAAAATCCTTCTTTAACCTGTCTCCTCCCCTTTATCTACACTGATTGAAGTGGATCTAACAGGTTACATCAATAAGGGATCATAGCATTCACCTGGTCAGTCAAAAAAAATTGTATGTCATGAAGAGCAGGTGTTCCTAATGTTTTGTACATTCAGTTAATAAAAAAGGAAGTGACATTTAAGATGAATTTATTGAAACCATAATATCAACTGGTTACATTATATTGTGGAACACAATCTTCAGCAGTGGCGCTTGCTTGTAGAAGCCTATGGCTGTGCAATGGCATAGCCTCATTTTAAAGATTTAGCAGATAAGACGCTCTTTTTCCAGAGCCTTTATCACAGTCAAGATACACCTATTTTATAGTAAAAAAAACAACATTATGTTATATAACAGAATAAAACAGAACAGAATATTTGTCCAAAATAAAAAAGTTGCCAGTGCGAAGTGACGAGCATCTTGTGCCTGGAACAGTTATTCTACAAGAGGGATCATTTGAAATGGGCCTCAATTTGGCGAGTTGAAAAACATTTTTTCAGTGTTACAAACAAAATCGGTCTTCTTTTCAATATACAGACATTCGATTTACACTGAACAGAAATATAAATGCAACATGTAAAGTGTTGGTCCCATGTTTCATGAGCTGAAATAAAAGATCCCAGAAATGTTCCATACGCAGAAAAACCTTATTTCTCTCAAATGTTGGGCACAAATTTGAAAATAATCCATCCACCTGACAGGTGTGGCATATCAAGAAACTGATTAAACAGCATGATTATTACACAGGTGCACATTGTGCTGGGGACAATAACAGGCCACTCTAAAATGTGCAGTTTTGTCACACAACACAAATTTCACTTGCCCATTCAGGCAGCCACAAAGCACATTCCACCAAATAGTTTTACAGTATTTAAAAAAAATGTGATCTCTGGTTCAAGATTGGGCTTTGACGTCCGTTCGAGTACTCGATTACTCATGCCCATTCCGATGCTGTAGCCTATTTTACATTCAGCGAGCAAGAGCAAGAGTGCATCTCTCCTCCAATAGGCTATTAATAATGAAAATAAGTCTACAAGCTTTTGTAGTCTGCCTTTTCCTGGGACTCAATGTAAATTCAACAGTATCACGTTGCACCATGTGTATTGCCAGTAATACGTCTATAGGGAACAGAGAATTATCCTCACTAAGGAGGAGGAGCCAAATTAACTGTTGAATCCTACAAAAGAGAATGCGGCTGAGTGCATCAAAATAAAAGGGATGCAGGTGGAGACAATAGGTATTTGTGTCTGCCTGTCTATGTGGGAGTCCTACACGCTTAGAAAAATAGGTGCTATCTAACACCTAAAAGGGTTCTTCGGCTGTCCCCATTGGAGAACCCTTTCAAGAACCCTTTTGTGTACCATGAAGAACACTTTACACAGAGGGTTCTACATGGAACCCAAAATAGTTCTACCTGGAACCAAAAAGGGTTATCCTATAGGGACAGCCGAATAACCTTATTGGAACCCTTTTTTTCTAAGAGTGTACTGAAACAAAGTATGTGGGCTATCCATCCTTATGAGGGAGCATACTACGATGAGCCACTCATCAGATCACTATCGCCTCCTTGGAGCGGCACTCTGCCAATTTGCTTCTGCTACGGTGGTCTAGCACCACAGAAACACACTGACATCGTTTGTCTCCCCCTCTCCCTGTTTCACCACACAAACACTGTGTCTCCCACTCCCTGTCCCTCCACACAAACACTGTGTGTCTATCTCCCTGTCTCCCCACCCTGATGGGGGCCTATGGTGAGGTGAGGGGGGTAAATGGCGTCAAGGCACAGCACAGGGATGGTGACGGTGGCTAATGATCTCCCCTCTGTTCCAGTGGGCTGAGAGAAACCATTACCTCTCGCCACATTACCCTGCCATCCCTCACATCCCCCTCTCCCTGTCTCTCTCTCTCCCTCTCTCTTTGTTATTTCTCTTCTCTACCTTGTCTCTCTTTCCTCTCTCTTTCTCTACATCGTCTCTCTAACTCTCCCTCTCTTTATTTCTCTTCTCTACCTCGTCTCTCTATCCTCTCTCTTTTCTCTACATCGTCTCTCTCTCTCTTACTTTCTCAGGAGCACCTTGCTGCTGCAGTCACGGCTGCCTGGCGGTGCCATTGCTCACCTCCTTGCCTCCCCCCTCCTCCTCATCCCCTCCACCTGCTCCTCCTCCCTCTGAACCCCCAGCTATATACATCACATTTAACACTTTGACAGTAACAGTCTATAATGTTTCTATTCTACAAAATCACTCTGCCAACTCTGGGATACCAGAGCAGAGACTGAGCAAAATAAATACCCCTCTCAGCCGTTGGCAGTAAATTCTAAGGGAAAAGGAACAAAAAGATACACTTATAGCCTCTTACAGTGGCTCTGTCTGTCTCTGTCCTGGCCTTTAGCGCAAATGCAGGGTAATTCCAATCAATATATTTATCAACCTTCACTGACAACAACAACAGCATCCATCGTGAGGCTTGTGACAGGACACTTTTAAGTGTTACAATGTGTCACAGACTGGAGGGCACTTACAGGTGAAGAAAGAAACATTTCACCACATTCAATTATTCAAAACTAACATGAAAACTAACATGAATAAAATAAAAATAAATTGTGTAAATAAATGATGTGCCTTGATGCATGACCTCTGCACATGTCTTAACATGTCCGTAGCACCAGAGATGGAAAGGGACATATTAACATTAAATATGTAGCATTAAAGTATGAAATGACCATAAATGCAATGAACGGCTAGGACAGGAGACAGAAACAACTGAAAACAGATTGCAAAGAAAGGGAGTGATGAAGAATGATCTACACCATGACATTCCACAAGTTAGAAAAGGAACACGATGTTGTACGACATTTTGTTTTTTCCCTCCATGATTTGTGTTCTGAGGCAAAATAGATTTTGGTGAAATACAATCTTTCCATTCGTTTTACGTTCCCGGAGTATTAGCTTAAATGTATCGTCAGCAGTATTGGCTTTGAGGGGGCATTCATTTCAATTCGCCGATTTAAACACTTCAGTTTGTCGCCATCCTTCATCGCAGCCCGCCACGAAGTCAACAGACACAATGAGCCTATTTTTCAATCTAATAGCAGAGCTTACTTGCCATTAACAGAAGAAAATTGCATGTGCCTTTGAATGAGCCACTCCAAATTTGACTTGTGTTTCAAAATTAATTTGAATAATTAATTACACCTTAAAACAGACATGAAACCGAGAAACGAGCTCGGGATGGGAGCAGGAAATATATTTGCCCCGGGGCCAGTTGATTTCTCATCCTAGCCGAGCAGCGCAGGGCAGAGCAGGCCCCAGACCAGCCAGGCTTAGTAGGTAAGGAGAGCCAGAGTGTGAATCTAATGAAACCAAGTAAAAGATAATGTCACAATTCATCACGTCAAAACCAGAGTACTGAACTTCCTCTGAGTGACCCTGGAAGTGACAGAAATCCAGAATACTGGGGATATCAGCCTTTAGCAGGCAGTTTTTCAACTAGGCCTACACTGGATTCGGACCTGACTTGCATGGTAATTGGTTGACGAGTAAATCCCGAGCGAACCCCAGCTTTAAACGTTGGCAATTTCAAAAGGCGAAAAGGGGTTGCGCATTCACATAAATGTTACATTTCATCATATTGCATCAGCCAGAATGACACCAGTAGTTTTATATCCATTCTAATACTTGATCATCCTTTTATCATATTAGTTTTGGGTGGATACAGTATTCACCAACACTGAAGGTTAGTCATTAGTCCCCCTGTTTATTTTCTGCTTCATTTTACCGCATATGACTTTTGGCAAAGCTAACTCCTTCCGTGACTTGTCCTTGTCCCATTCCTTTGCAGGGAGGGAGGTTGTCTTTATTATTTAAGTCGCTACGGCCGTTACATTAATAATTGAGTGTGTGAGAGGAGACCCTGAGCAGCCGCGAGCGGGCAGTAGGCTCCGCCAGGCTCCCGCTGCATTGGGCTTCCTGGTGAGGAGTGTATTAAAAATGTGTGTGTTTATGTCCCCAGGGCGTCTGTCCTGGCTGCATAAAATTGAATTGGTTATATCTAATATATCATCCCCTAAGGGGGAGTAGAGAGAGGGAGATGGAGGGGAGGAGGTGGTGGGGGGTTGAGATGGTTGCATCCTGCCATCAGGGGAATGAAAGCCTCGTCCGCCTGGGCTTGAGGATCCAGAGAGAGAGCGAGACAGAGAAACAGAGAGAGAGAAAGACGCATGGGGCCTTGACATTAATGTCCCCGAATCAAATCGATGGATGTCCGAATTCTCAATGTGTATGGCCTTAAGGCTCAGAGAAGAAAACAAGCTCCAGAACCAGATTAAAGCCACTCGTTACAGCTCTCTCTCTTTGTTCAGTACCGGTATCGCTGACTGGGTGAACTATTCTAAAGCATCACTGTATAAAATGAAGGGAAGGATTTTTCATGGAACCGATTACCACCAACACCACCAGACAAAAATACAACCAGAAGCTTATGACAGCATTCATTTAAATCACTAAGAAGATGAATGTTTGGAACAATGTATGTGGATGTAGTAGATCATTCTAAACTCATGATCCCCCCTTTCATAGACTGAGCCACTGTTGAAAGGCGCTCATACCGCTCTCCTCCTCTGTTGTCTATCCTCTGTGCTCCCACCATCCCCCACTCCTCCACCTACCTATGGCTCCAGCTAGCTCCCCAGCCTCAATTTATTCTGCGCCGCACCTTTAAGGGCCTGAGTCTCCAGACTCCAGACAGATGAGCTTTTTAACACTACCATTAAGGTCAGGGCCTAAATTATTGATCCCCTGCCTCCATCAGCATAGCGGTCACGTAGCCAGTATCACAATCTAACCCCCCCGGCCTCCCTCACCCCCGCCCGCACACCGCACCGCTGCCTGCCCACCGCATCGCTGCCCGCACACCACACATCCACCCGCTCACACAATTAGAGAAGGATTCTCATTAAAGATGAGAGAGAGAGAGAGAGAGAGAGGGATGAGCGAGAGTCCATCTCACAGACAGTGCGGGAGGGTTGACAGGGGCACTTTATACTCTCTCCCTTCCACCCCCTCCACCCCTGCCTTTCTCCTACACCCCCTCCAGACCTAAAATAACTCCCCCATCCCTAGGCAGGGCCAAAAAGGACAGGTCTTATCCACGCCTAAATACACCTGATAAGGAGGCTGTAATTTTGTTTTTATAAAATAATAATGCATGGAGTATAAAAGAGGAGAGGCTGAGCCACGCAGGAGGAAGGAGGAGAGGGGGAAGCAGCATAAATAAAGATGTGGTGAGGTGGAGGGTGGGTGGAGGCAGTTCCACCAGCAGCTCTCATAATGAATCCAGAGGTCCTGGATCAATAATGTCAGCACGCTGCTGACTACACATCAGAAATGCCAAAGGATCTCTCTTTCCCTTGTGTTTCTGCTCCTGCTTTGATTCTAGCCAGCACTAACATAGGCCTTATTACTCCATGTCTCTTCTACAACTCCTATTTGAAACAATAAACCCTCAGTTGGCTCATTTCTTCATCTAGCTATCTATGTCGTAAAAGCTCTCGTAATGCAATCCTAAAAAGATATGAACATTGGCTATGAATATTAATAAGAGTTTTGCACAGTTTCATGACAAAGGAGTTTGTGTTCATGACAAGACTGATTTTATTCACAACAAAGAAAAGACAAAAGATCCCCACGCTTGGCCAGGTACACTAGGGCTGTAGGTTTATGTAAATGAGTCTACTGGAAAGGTATCAAGCAGCCGCAGCACTGGCATTGACTTGGTCTGTGAAAACGTGCCCTCTCTCCCCAATTGCTCATACAGAATCATGGCCTAATGGCAAGCCATTAACATAATTGCCAACACAACTAGTGTTCCGTGTCTGAGAGTTATTCCCTTTACTCTAGAAAAAAGGAACAGAGGAGATGAAATGAAATGAAGCCAATCAGGGACACCCCCCAACAACACACACTACAGACTAGATCCCCCCCCCTCAAAGCTAGCATGCTGTTATGTGGAGACCCCCTGGGAAGGCCTTGGAGGCTCAAGGAGTGTGTGTGTGTGTATGTGTGTATGTGTGTGTGTGTGTGTGTGTGTGTGTGTGTGTGTGTGTGTGTGTGTGTGTGTGTGTGTGTGTGTGTGTGTGTGTGTGTGTGTGTGTGTGTGTGTGTGTGTGTGTGTGTGTGTGTGTGTGTGTGTGTGCGCGTGTGTGTGTACGTGTGTGTGTGTGTACGTGTGCGAGCAAGAGAGGGAGGGAGAGAGCGAGCAAAAGAGAGAGATGCTTCCTTCATGTTTTGGTATAGCTTGGTTCAGCAGTCAGACACTGGGCGAGACGTGCGCTTCACACCTAACATAACCTGCCAGGCGAAATGAAATTCCCATTCTATTTAATGAATCCCTAATTAAAATATATTACGCCACAGATTCCAGAAATCTCTGTTAATATGCAAATGCAGTTAATTCAAAAGGATATTTACATATCATTAATTAAGGCGGCGGATTCTCTTAGTCTAATGAGCTGTGGCCTGAGCCTGCCAAGGAAAACTAAACACAGTGCTCAGGAAGAGTGCGTAAGCGTCGGATCACACACCTCTGTTGAGTCGGGAATGTCAGCCATCAAACCATTATTGAACTAAATAACAACAACAGGTAGCCCATATATAATACTGTGATCAGCGTTGGTTAGGCTAGTCGAGTATGCTAGCTTTCTAGTTTCAGGAGATAATACTGATACCATGACAATACTGTACAGTTGCGGCCAAAGGTTTTGAGAATGACACAAATATACATTTTCACAAAGTTTGCTGCCTCAGTTTGTATGATGGCAATTTGCATATACTCCAGAATGTTATGAAGAGTGATCAGATGAGTTGCAATTAATTGCAAAGTCCCTCTTTGCCATGCAAATGAACTGAAGCCCCAAAAAAACATTTCCACTGCATCTCAGCCCTGCCACAAAAGGACCAGCTGACATCATGTCAGTGATTCTCTCGTTAATCAACCATTTATCGGATTATCAAGAACTTCAAGGAGAGCGGTTCAATTGTTGTGAAGAAGGCTTCAGGGCGCCCAAGAAAGTCCAGCAAGCACCAGGACCGTCTCCTAAAGTTGATTCAGCTGCGGGATCGGGGCACCACCAGTACAGAGCTTGCTCAGGAATGCCAGCAGGCAGGTGTGAGTGCATCTGCATGCACAGTGAGGCGAAGACTTTTGGAGGATGGCCTGGTGTCAAGAAGGGCAGCAAAGAAGACACTTCTCCCCAGGAAAGACATCAGGGACAGACTGATATTCTGCAAAAGGTACAGGGATTGGACTGCTGAGGACTGGGGTAAAGTCATTTTCTCTGATGAATCCCCTTTCCGATTGTTTGGGGCATCCGGAAAAAAGCTTGTCCGGAGAAGACAAGGTGAACACCACCATCAGTTCTGTGTCATGCCAACATTAAAGCATCCTGAGACCATTCATGTGTGGGGTTGCTTCTCAGCCAAGGGAGTGGGCTCACTCACAATTTTGCCTAAGAACACAGCCATGAATAAAGAATGGTACCAACACATCCTGCGAGAGCAACTTCTCCCAAACATCCAGGAACAGTTTGGTGACGAACAATGCCTTTTTCAGCATGATGGAGCACCTTGCCATAAGGCAAAAGTGATAACTAAGTGGCTCGGGGAACAAAACATCGATATTTTGGGTCCATGGCCAGGAAACTCCCCAGACCTTAATCCCATTGAGAACTTGTGGTCAATTCTCAAGAGGCAGGTGGACAAACAAAAACCCACAAATTCTGACAAACTCCAAGCATTGATTATGCAAGAATGGGCTGCCATCAGTCAGGATGTGGCCCAGAAGTTAATTTACAGCATGCCAGTGAGGATTGCAGAGGTCTTGAAAAAGAAGGGTCAACACTGCAAATATTGACTCTTTGCATCAACTTCATGTAATTGTCAATAAAAGCCTTTGACACTAATGAAATGCTTGTAATTATACTTCAATATTCCATATTAACATCTGACAAAAATATTTAAAGACACTGAACTAGCAAACTTTGTGAAAATTAATATTTGTGTCATTCTCAAAACTTTTGGCCACGACTGTACTTGTACAGTAGTAGGTATACTAAGCTGTGCAGCTCCCCCAGGACTGCCACGCAGAAAAAACACCTGTTAGTTTACACTATCAACGTTTCCCTCTAAGGTGGGAATTGTGATGGAATCAACATAATATTAGCCCATTTCAATGCAACATACCAAAACAATTCTAACTATGCAAGACTTAGTCTGTGATGTTGTTTTGTATGATGGCTGTCCCTTCTTATGGCTGGGGGGCAGTATTGAGTAGCTTGGATGAATAAGGTGCCCAGAGTAAACTGCCTGCTACTCAGGCCCAGAAGCTAAGATATGCATATAATTAGTAGATTTGGATAGAAAACCCTCTGACGTTTCTAAAACTGTTTGAATGACGTCTGTGAGTATAACAGAACTCATATGGCATGCAAAAACCTTTAAAAAACCCAACCAGGAAGTGGGAAATCTGAGGTTTGTAGCTTTTCAACTCTTTGCCTATCCAAGATACAGTGGAAATGTGGTCCGATTGCACTTCCTAAGGCTTCCACTACATGCCAACAGTCTTTAGAACCTTGTTTGAGGCTTCTACTGTGAAGGAGGAGGGAATGAGAGCTGTTTCAACCAGAGGTCTGGCAGAGTGCCATGAACTCAGTCTCGTGCGCTCCCGTGAGAGTTAGCTGCGTTCCATTGCATTTCTAAAGACAAAGGAATTCTCCGGTTGAAACATTATTGAAGATTTATGTTAAAAACATCCTAAAGATTGATTCTATACATCGTTTGACATGTTTCTACGAACTGTAACGGAACTTTTTGCACGAACAAAAGGGAGGTATTTGGACATAAATGATGGACTTTATCGAACAAAACAAACATTTATTGTGGAACTGGGATTCCTGGGAGTGCATTCTAATGAAGATCATCAAAAGTAAGTGAATATTTATAATGCTATTTCTGACTTCTGTTGTCTCCACAACATGGCGGGTACCTGTATGGCTTGTTTTTGTGTCTGAGCGCCGTACTCATATTATTGCATGGTGTGCTTTTTCCGTAATTAAAAAAAAAATCTGACACAGCAGTTGCATTAAGGAGAGGTGGATCTATAATTCCATGTATAACACTTGTATTTTCATCAACATTTATGATGAGTATTTCTGTAAATTGATGTGGCTCTCTGCAAAATCACCGGATGTTTTGGAAGCAAAACATTACTGACCATAACGCGCCAATGTAAACTGAGATTTTTGGATAATAATATGAACTTTATTGAACAAAACATACATGTATTGTGTAACATTAAGTCCTATGAGTGTCATCTGATGAAGATCATCAAAGGTTAGTGATTCATTTTATTTATATTTCTGCTTTTTGTGACTCCTCTCTTTGGCTGGAAAAATGGCTGTGTTTTTCTGTGACTAGTTGCTGACCTAACATAATCGTTTGGTGTGCTTTCGTCGTAAAGCCTTTTTGAAATCGGAGACTGTGGTGGGATTAAGAACAAGTTTATCTTTAAAATGTTTGAGGAATTTTAATTATGAGATTTCTGTTGTTTGAATTTGGCGCCCTGCACTTCCACTGGCTGTTGTCATATCGATCCCGTTAGTGGGATTTCAGCCGTAAGAAGTTAAATAGCCTGGCAATGGCGCAGATTTCAGCAAATAAACACCTGTTTCAAATAAACGCCGGGTCGAAATGAATTACCATGAATTGATTGCGGGGTTTAATGTTTGATTTGTCACATTAAATAATTCAGTAATGACTCTGATTATGATAATCATCAGTATTTCGACAGTAGGAACTGCTAGCCATTGGCTGCTAACAGCTGAGAACTGCTAGCCATTGGCTGCTAACAGCTGAGAACTGCTAGCTAACTGGCAAGAATAAAAACAGTCAACAGCTTCAGGAGTACAGACACACAGATGGCCAACGGAGATGGCAGCATTGCAACTAGCTCTTAAGGAACTCTGCATTATTTTGTTGTGTATGTACTATTTTTTACGTTATTAGCTCAGGAATTGTTTTGCGTCATTACATACAGCCGGGAAGAACTATTGGATATTAGAGCGGCAGTTACTCACCAGAACTTCCAGCATTACGACCAGGATTACGACCTCCCTGAAGCGGATCCTTTGTTTGCTCTCCCCAGAGCAATTTAACTTATTCCAGAGGCTGACCCAGAACAACGCCGGTGGAGGAGAGGTACTCGAGGCGGTCTTCTGGTCAAAAATAGGAAGGGTGCACACCACCCACTCCCGAGTGTTTTACTCACTAACGTCCAATCTCTAGATAATAAAATAGATGAGCTCAAGGCGAGAGTTGCTTTTCAGAGAGACACCAGGGATTGTAACATACTCTGCTTCACCGAAACATGGCTCTCTCGAGATATACTGTCTGACTCTGTAAAGCAAGTTGGGTTCTCAGTACATCATGCCGACAGGAACAAACATCTCTCCGGGTAGCAGTAGGGTGGAGGTATATGTTTTATGATTAACAACTTATTGTGTATTTGTGATAACATACAGGAACGCAAGTCCTTCTGTTCACCTGACCTAGAATATCTCACAATCAAATGTCGACCGTACTATCTCCCGAGAGAATTTTCATCAATAATAGCCACTGTCGTGTTATTCCCCCCCAAGCGGATACCACGACAGCCCTCAAAGAACTTCACTAGACTTTATGCAAACTGGAAACCACATATCCTGAGGCTGCATTTATTGTAGCTGGGGATTTTAACAAAGCAAATTTGAGGAAAAGGCTCCCGAAATTCTATCAACATATTGATTGTTGTACTCGCGCTGCTAAAACTCTCAAACATTGTTATACTACCTTCTAGAATGCATATAAGGCCCTCCATTTGGCAAATCGGACCACGAATCCATCTTGCTTCTCTCCTCATATAGGCAGAAACTCAAACAGGAAGCACTCGTGGTGAGGACTATTCAATGCTGGTCTGACCAATTGGAATCCACGCTTCAAGATTGTTTTGATCACGCAGACTGGGATATGTTCAGAGTAGCTTCAGAAAATAATATCGACACATATACCGATACGGTGAATGAGTTTATCAGGAAGTTCATATGAGATGTTGTACCCACTGTGACTATTAAAACTTACCCCAACCAAAAACCGTGGATAGATGTGAGAATTCGCGCAAAACGGAAAGCACAAACCACCGCATTTAACCAGGGCAAGAAGACTGGGAATATGGAAGAATACAAACAGTGTAGTTATTCCCCCTGCAAAGCAATCAAGCAGGCTAAACGTCGGTATAGGGACAAAGTCCCAGTTCAACGGCTCAGACACGAGACGTATGCGACAGGGTCTACAGACAATCACGGATCATAAAAGGAAAACCAGCTACGTCGCGGACACCGACCTCTTGCTTCCGCACAGGCTGAACCCCTTACAGTGCCACCGACACGGCCCGCTATCAAGGAGCAAGGGCTCTCCTTCTCTGTGGCCGAAGTAAGTAAGACATTTAAGCATGTTAACCCTCGCAAGGCTGCCAGCCCAGATGGTATCCCTAGCCGCATCCTCGGAGCATGCGCAGACCAGGTGGCTGGTGTGTTTACAGATATATTCAATATCTCCCTATCCCAGTCTGTTGTCCCCACATGCTTCAAGATGGCCACCGTTGTCCCTGTACCTAAGAAAGCAAAGGTAAATTAACTAAATGACTAGCACTCACCTCTGTCATCATGAAGTGTTTTGAGAGACTAGTCAAGGATCATATCACCTCCACCTTACCTACCACCCTAGACCCACTTCAATTTGCTTACCGCCCCAATAGATCCACAGACGACGCAATCGCCATAACACTGCACACTGCCCTGTCCCATCTGGACAAGAGGCATACCTATGTAAGAATGATGTTCATTGACTATAGCGCAGCATTCAACACCATAGTACCCTCCAAGCTCATCATCAAGCTCGAGGCCCTGGGTCTGAACCCCGCCCTGTGCAACTGGGTCCTGGACTTCCTGACGGGTCGCCCGCAGGTGGTGAAGGTCGGAAAACAACACCTCCTCTTCGCTGATCCTCAACACTGGGGCCCCACAAGGGTACGTGCTCAGCCCCCTCCTGTACTCCCTGTTCACCCATGACTGCGTGGCCAAGCACGCCTCCAACTCAATCATCAAGTTTGCAGATGACACAACAGTAGTAGGTTTGATTACCAACAATGATGAAACAGCCTACAGGGAGGAGGTGAGGGCTCTGGGAGTGTGGTGCCAGGAAATGTTGTGAAACTGCTAGATATTACTTGTTAGATAGTACTGTCGGAGCTAGAAGCATTTTGCTACACCCGCAATAACATCTGCTAAACACGTGTATGTGACCAATACAATTTGATTTGATTTAGAAATCGGCTGATCACCTTCTAGTGGTGAAAGTAATAACTGCCGAAAAAGCACAGTCAAAAAGGATAAGAAATTATTTTTAAGACAAAACAAATGTGACTCAGTGTGTAAATTATAACACATTAGTGCCAAAAATGAAGAAATTTATTAAAATGCTCGAAGTGAATGCTGGAATTAAACAAAAAATTATGCAAATGAGCAAAATCTGTGTTTATTAAGGAAATAGATGCCTGGCTCAAATAGAAGCCTGTCTCTAATAAGCGCCTATTGTGTTCAGAGATTTGAGGAAATAAATGGGCTACTCATTTAAGTTTTACGGTAAGCAGCCACTAAGTAGGTAGAGGGTACCATCGATTTGTGTCGGATTTTCTGTAATAATAATGGTATGGGAATAATATGTCATTAAAATTGTATAATGTGGTTTCTTACGTCATACAACACAAAACAACAACAATTTCAGTCACCTACTTGCCTGAAGGTCAAGTGGCATTTCTTTTTTATGTCAAGCCCTGCATGTAAGCCTACATTGAACACCACACATTGACTGCTACTGTAGGCTGTATCATAGAATGGCTATTTCAATACCTATTTCCATGTGATGATGTGTTATGATAGTAGTCCACTCTGATAGACCTACATTATGATCAAATAGCCACAGTAGCCTCCTAGGCCACTGTTAAAACTGTAACTTGAAGCAGGTAAAGCCTTAGTGTTCACAGTAAACTCGCACCGGAAGCTGCACAGAATGTTCACGAAGTTGAAGTTTCCGCTCAACAGACCGAAAATTTGCTCAGTGACCCCACCCCCCTAAAATGGAAGGAACATTATGACTTGGCGTGAATGGTAATGAAATCAGTTTTACTGTAGCTCTGTAGGTATTCTTTATGAATTTCATGTTCCATTAGGTGATTTGAAGGTGATTCAGAGGCCTGGATGAGAGAGGAGACGCTCCATCCCCATGCTCTCTCCTTTCCAGGCTGTTCTAATTTGACACCCTTAGCTTTGGAGAGGGTCGGGTTATCTAGGTGGGGGAATGGGAGGACACATCAGAATTCATTAAGACTAGAACCCTCTCCCCTCATCCAACGCTAATGGCATCAGAGGTTAGCAGAGAGGAGGCGAGCAGAGAGGAGGCGAGCAGAGAGGAGGCGAGCAGAGAGGAGGCGAGCAGAGAGGAGGCGAGCAGAGAGGAGGCGAGCAGAGAGGAGGTTAGCAGAGAGGAGGTTAGTAGAGAGGAGGCGAGCAGAGAGGAGGCGAGCAGAGAGGAGGCGAGCAGAGAGGAGGCGAGCAGAGAGGAGGTTAGCAGAGAGGAGGCGAGCAGAGAGGAGGCGAGCAGAGAGGAGGCGAGCAGAGAGGAGGCGAGCAGAGAGGAGGCGATCAGAGAGGAGGTTAGCAGAGAGGAGGTTAGCAGAGAGGAGGTTAGCAGAGAGGAGGCGAGCAGAGAGGAGGCGAGCAGAGAGGAGGTTAGCAGAGAGGAGGCGAGCAGAGAGGAGGCGAGCAGAGAGGAGGCGAGCAGAGAGGAGGCGAGCAGAGAGAGAGGGAAGACAGAGAGATAGTAAGAGAAAGAGAGGGAAGAGAGAGAGAGATAGTAAGAGAAAAAGAGGGAAGAGATAGAAAGAGACACGGTTCACGGTCTTGATACTATTCCTTACGACTACGTAATATAACAGACCACTGTTTGCTCAGTACAAATATATTTCTGAATGTCCCTTTAAAATGCAAATTCTGAGTAGGTTGCAGTGTGAAAGAAGACCACTCTGCCTTTGACAGTCGTAATGCACTATGACAACCCGAGCACTTTCCTGCAGTAGGCTATACGATGGTGAACTGCACTGCTGAAAAGCAGAATCAAGTTGCTTGTGTTGCTTGTGCAATCAGACCTTTTGAGTGTTTAATTACCCTACGCAGCTCCAGTAATCTACGGCCTCCAAGACCACTGAGAGGAGTAGTGCTGCCGTGTGTCAACGGCAGCCTCACGTCACATATCTAAAAAGGACCTGTCAGCCAGGTAAAGTGGCAGCTGGAGTGTATTGAAATTGCCTTGGTATGTTCACCACCAGGACCTGAGCAGTTACCTGCCGCAACAATTAAGAAAGGCTGTTAAATAACAGCAGGGACAAAAGTGAATATCACTATTAGAATAACAGCACAGAGTGGCAGCTTTATTTTTGCGATCACTTAAAACATCACACACTTTCTTGTTTCTCCATTGAGCCACTGAGGAGACGGTGGAAATATTTTACAGCTTGATGACAGAAGGAAAAGGACTGAAAGAGGCATAATGATAAGGAAGCGTGTTCTATCTACACTGAGTGTACAAAACATTAGGAACTCCTAATATTGAGTTGCACCCCGTTTTGCCCTCAGAACAGCCTCAATTCGTGTAGGCCTGTACTACTAGGTGTCGAAAGTGTTCCACAGGGATGCTGGTCCATGTTGACTCCAATACTTCGCACAGTTGTGTCATGTGGCTGGATGTCCTTTGTGTGGTGGACCATTCTTGATACACACAGGAAACTGTTGAGCGTGGAAAAACCCAGCAGCCTTGCAGTTTTTGACACACTCAAACCGGTGCACTCTTTTGTCTTGCTCATTCACCCTCTGAATGGCACACGTACACAATCCATGTCTCAATTGTCTCAAGGCTTAAACATCCTTCTTTAACCCATCTCCTCCCATTCATCTACATTGATTAAAGTGGATTTAACAAGTAACATCAATAAGCAATCATAGTTTTCACCTGGATTCAGCTGGTCAGTCTATGTCATGGAAAGAGCAGGTGTTCCCTTCAAATCGATGTTTCAGGGGGTTAAATGCCTCTTTCCCATCCATCCACCACAACCATTAATCACAACGTCTCTCCGGCCAACCGTCTGACTCATAAATTTAATTCCAGCCTATTACTAGTGAACTTTTAAAGCCATCCTTCATTAATGTTAATGTTTTTTTTAGTGGAGGCCAATGGTGGTTAGAACTACATGGCCGCTTTCCCAAGCTTGTTTAACAGGCTTCAGACAGAGATGGATGCTCTGTGCCACCTGATAGGCTCTGGGAGCCATCCATCACCCTGAGGACCCACCCACACAGCCAGCAAGCCATAACAGGGCCAGGCAGTAGTGTGGTTGATTGACAGCTTTATATGTGTGGTGGCTGGAGTGATGGAGGCGAGACTAGATGTGTGGTTTGTGTTCCAGAACTCTCCGCTGGCCTACTTTCTGAAATTAGTTGTAAAGTGGAGAACAAAATCAAATCAAATCAAAATCAAGAGCGAGAGAGAGGAAATCAATCATAATGCTGCCATGTGAGCATACATGAGTGATATCAAACACACAAACAAAACACTTACACAACTTAATAGGCAAATTAAGCTAAAACAAATTAATTAAACATATTAAAAGCTGGCGAGTGGCGCAGCGGTCCAAGGCACTGCATCTCAGTCACTACAGTCCCTGGTTCGAATCCAGGCTGTATCACATCCGGCTGTGATAGGGCAGCGCACAATCGGCCGGGGGAGGCTGTCATTGTAAATAAGAATTTGTTCTTAACTGACTTGCCTAGTTAAATAAAGGTTGAATGAAAAATATATATATAACTATGTAGCATTTTCATAAGACCAGGAAAAAAAGAGAAAACCCATTTCTGTCTATTGCTTCTAATGACGCTCCGAATGAATTCAACGTCAACCCGAATATTTCCGCAGTTCCAGTGGTTGTAACACTAAACAGTACAAGCAAATATATATCAAACAACCATAAATCATTAAACATGATTGATTGGTGATATTTATTATGTTTTATGTGTTTTTAATGGTGTCCAGAAGCTCATTGTACTGCATTTAGTTTTAAAACATCAACAGTTATTATCATAAACATTATTATTACACTCCCATACTCCCCAATTAACTCTATAAATAGACATATTCCTGAAATGGCTCAATAAAACAGACCAAACTGAACACGCACACACACACGCACACACACATATTCTGTATTCTCTCACACACATAAACACAAATGTCAGTGCACAAAACATTAAAAAGCTATAACATGAACAAGTACGTGGGAAGTGTAAAATTCTTTACATGGTAGTAATGTTTTATGAGAGGTCCTATATCTACCCAGGGGCTGTATATTCTGGATGTGGAGCCGTCAAGGAACAGAAAGGGGGGGTTCAGTTCGTTCACAGAAGACATAGTAAATTTGGACAGAAAGTAGTATCACCCCAGCGGCGCGGTACACCGCACATTCGCAACGCCCCATTTAACCGCACAGGGCGCTCCCCTCTGCTGGCTTCATTTGCATACTTCAGCAGGGCCTTGTCGGATGAAGACGGATGGAAGAAAATCAGGCTCACTGAAACAACTGTTTTATCAAGGTTAAACTATCCACGGAGCTCTTAGACCCCTTCCTTTATCCCGCAGAGGCTCTCCCAATATCAATATGATGGAATTGGTGGAGAGAGGGAAGGAGAGGAGGGAAACGCTCTATAAAAGGAAGTAATGGGGACATAAAGGGACTTTATGTATTTGTGGGAGGAGACTGCTAAACATGTTGTCGAAGGCCATCTCCTATAAAACTAGGGGGCTAGGAGCGGGTCTGAAAAGGACAAAGGTCAAATATCACAATAGAAGAGTTATCTTCAGATCAACAGTGACACAATATTGCCCACAATAACTTTCGATGTTAGTGTTGACATTTGAAAGGCTAGAGGTCTGGAAAATGTATTATCATTTTGTGCTACAGGACAACTGTACTTGTAAGTCAAAATCTTTATGGTTACATTTGAGCCTCCCGAAATGTATTTTGATGAGTGTTGGCTACACCCACCAAAAAAAAAAAGAATTTCTTTTAATGGACGGTGTTCACTTTCATATGGTTTAAATTAATTGACGTTCCCTTCAGTCTAAATTTACTTCCTAGCCACCGTGGTGTGTGTGCAGTAGTTAGCAAGCCGTCAATATGATCACAACATCTATTTACGTCCCTGTGTCATAAAACAGCCGTGTTTACCATGGAGCAGTGCAGTGACGACGAGAGAGGAAAGGAAACCAAGGAGAAATGACACACAGGCAAATGAAGAACAACATGGGATGATCAATCATCAACATTGAAACGTATACAGAGAGTCAGCTAGAGAAGCAGGACCTGCAAAATGTCAGCTTAACACTTGACGGGGACATAGTCATGTGAAGTCTCGTTAAATTCGCAACACATGCCTCTCGACTCACTTTCCATTTTGTTATGCAATGCATGATCTTGCCCCCTCCTCAAATAGTACATGACACACACACACATAAACCTGCCACCTGTGCCTTTCCCAACTGTGCTCCAAGGGTAAGGGGTACATGTGATGGGGATGTGGTCTAATAATACTGTTCGAGAAGTCTATAATTTGCTGATTATGCTCAAGCTAAAAAGGAAAATGACAGCAATTAACATCATATCAGTGGGAGTTAACTGTCCAGAACTAACACTGCCAAAGGCAAGCTGGTAGACAGCAGGGGCAGGGAAACCAACAGCTCTACATCTTTGGGGTATATGGAGTACAGCTAGGGAGAATCATAGTGAGAATAAGCTGCATGATCCAAAGTGTATTTAATCACTTTCATCCTATAGGTCGTTGTCATGGTCAACAGGTATGGGTTGGTGCATATCACACACACCACCATTTTTTACATTTGACCTTTATTTAACTAGGCAAGTCAGTTAAGAACAAATTCTTATTTTCAATGACAGCCCAGGAACAGTGGGTTAACTGCCTTGTTCAGGGACAGAATGACAGTTTTAACCTTGTCAGCTCGGGGATTCGATCTTGCAACCTTTCAGTTACTAGTCCAACGCTCTAACCACTAGTCTACCTGCCCCCCTGAAACATGTCAGATTATACATTCATATCATTCATTCTAACAATGGAACTGTGGAAATTGGTATAAGTCACAACACACTTAAACTACACCAAATATTATTTGTCCTCCTGATCCACCATCTGAAACGGTTTTCTTACTATAAAGTATACGTCACAGGACACTCTTCAAATTCAGGTCATTGGGTTTCCATCCCCCTTTGAAGAACCCTCCCTGGGTATTTTAAGGGGACTTCAGAGGACCCCTACTATCTGGCTCCCAGAGATGGCCTTTACTATGATCTGTAGCCAAGGAGCCAAGCCAAGTGCTGACCTGTGCTAACACTGCTGCTCTCACCCCGCTGTGCTAAACACAACCTGGGATGTCACTCTTGTCCGCCCTGGGAAGTGATCCAAAACCACAGCTCTACTTCCTCCCCCACCTCATCCACACCCCCACAGAGTCACCAGCTAGCTAGCTATCACAAGAGACTGGGAGCTGAGCTTATTTCAATTCCCCAGCCACACACACACACACACACACACACACACACACACACACACACACACACACACACACACACACACACACACACACACACACACACACACACACACACACACACACACACACACACACACACTGAGTACAGAGACACACACACACACCGGGGATTGTGGATGTGAGGCGGTTTGATTCTGCAGACCCCAAACGATTCAGAATGGATACAAAATGTATCATCTCTCTCTCTCTTTTCCCTACCTTCCATACTCTCTCTCTCTCTCTCTACAGTATTCTTTGTATGTTCCTATCCTCCTGCTGAAGGTGGTGCGGTGACAGACTCATCTGGGGGCCTTTTGTCTCTCACAGCAACGGCGAGGTTTATTAACATGAATTAGAATAGCTCACAGAGACTACCTCGTCGTTATGCGTTACCCACGGCAACCTCTCCCCCACTCTCAATCCACTTGAACATGTGTGTGAGTGTGTGTGTGTGTGTTTGTGTGGGCATGCGTGCCTGTATGTGTGTGTGTGCATGTCGGTGCTAGTTGCGGCCGGTGCTGTTTAAGATTAGGAAGGACTTTTTCTTCATGAGCAAGGCCTTATTTCTATTACAGCATATTGGATGACTGTCATTCATATTCCATTCACCCAGTTCAATGTAACATCGATAGGTTTAGGCTACTACATGATACTTGAATTTTCCCTGTACCCATCATGAGGTTGCTATAACCTAGACTACGAATGAAAGATTATAACGTAGGTGCACAGGTCGAGAGACAAATTGGAATAATCAAGGTGACAGATGGTGACACATTCAACACCACCTTGCACACTCTTGACTGCATCTAGCTGATCTAGGGTGTAATCATTAGTCCAAACAGTTGGACTCACCTTTTCCCTTCGCTTGTGGACTTCAGTGCACAACACAACAGCTGTCGGTAACTAGGCAAAAAAAAACTTTCCAAGCCAAACCTTCATACCTTAACCGCTAACCGCTACACAGCCTACATCGTTGTCACCATATTAGCTAACACAGAAGAACTAACGCGTTAGTAAACCCACTTCAATCTCGCAGTACAGTGTACAGCAATCAGTTTAACAGTTACACCGGCGGGCTGCATTGCCAATAAATTTATAAAACCGCAAGCTTACCTTGACTTGGAAGAGTTCCAGTGTTGGATAGTCTTAGCCAGCTAGCTAACATAAATAGCATTCCTCTCTGTTTGAGCAGGGTGTTTGAGTGGGCTAAATTAGCTAGCTGGATTAGCTAGCTAAGTAAGTGGAAAAAAATACAACGATATATAGATAGCTCTCTCTCGCTTCGCCTGTAACGGCGTTCCTCTCTCTCTTCATAAGAAGAGGAGGAGTAGTGATCGAACCAAGGCGCAGCGGGTTGTGAATACATGATGATTTTTATTTTAAATAAACAAAACGAACAAACACGAAAACGAACTATACTTGAAAATGATACAAAATAACAAAACGAAAGTAGACAGACCTGAACAACGAACTTACATACAACGTGAAGAACGAAATGAACAGGAACAGACTACATAAATGAACAAACCGTAAACAGTCCCGTATGGTGCAAACATCGACACAGACACAGGAGACAACCACCCACAAACAAACACTGTGAACAGCCTACCTAAATATGACTCTCAATTAGAGGAACGCCAAACACCTGCCTCCAATTGAGAGCCATACCAGGCAACCCTAAACCAACATAGAAACAGATAACATAGAATGCCCACCCAAACTCACGTCCTGACCAACTAACACACAAAACTAAACAGAAAACAGGTCAGGAACGTGACATAACCCCCCCCTCAAGATGCGTACTCCGAACGCATCACCAAAAAGTCCAGGGGAGGGTCTGGGTGGGCATCTGACCACGGTGGTGGCTTAGGCTCCGGGCGTGGTTCCCACCCCACCATAATCAATCCCCGCTTCCGTATCCTCCCCACAATGACCACCCTCCAAATAACCCCACCTAAATTTAGGGGCAACACCAGAATCAAGGACAGCTCTGGGACAAGGTAGTTCAGGACATAGGGATAGCTCAGGACAGAGGGATAGCTTAGGAGAGAGAGGTAGCTCAGGATAAAGAGGTAGCTCAGGATAGAGGGGCAACTCCGGACTGAAGGGCAGCTCCGGACAGAGAGACAGCTCTGGACTGAGGGGCAGTTCTGAATTACTAGCCGCTTCTGGCTGAGGGACAGCTCATGGCTGACTGACGGCTCTGGACGCTCATGGCAGGCTGACGGCTCTGGACGCTCATGGCAGGCTGACGGCTCTGGACGCTCATGGCAGGCTGACGGCTCTGGACGCTCATGGCAGGCTGACGCCTCTGGACGCTCATGGCAGGCTGACGGCTCTGGACGCTCATGGCAGGCTGACGGCTCTGGACGCTCATGGCTGGCTGACGGCTCTGGCTGCTCATGGCTCTCTGACGGCTCTGGCTGCTCATGGCTCTCTGACGGCTCTGGCTGCTCATGGCTCTCTGACGGCTCTGGCTGCTCATGGCTCTCTGACGGCTCTGGCTGCTCATGGCAGGTTGACGGCTCTGGCTGCTCATGGCAGGTTGACGGCTCTGGCTGCTCATGGCTCGCTGACGGCTCTGGCTGCTCATGGCTCGCTGACGGCTCTGGCTGCTCATGGCTCGCTGACGGCTCTGGCTGCTCATGGCTCGCTGGCGGCTCTGGCAGATCCTGTCTGGCTGGCGGCTCTGGCAGATCCTGTCTGGCTGGCGGCTCTGGCAGATCCTGTCTGGTTGGCGGCTCTGGCAGATCCTGTCTGGTTGGCGGCTCTGGCAGACCCTGTCTGACGGACGGCTCTAGCGGCTCCTGTCTGGCGGGCGGCTCTAGCGGCTCCTGTCTGGCGGACGGCTCTGTAGGCTCATGGCAGACGGGCGGCTTTGCAGGCTCATGGCAGACGGGCGGCTTTGCAGGCTCATGGCAGACGGGCGGCTCAGACGGCGCTGGGGAGACGGATGGCTCAGATGGCGCTGGGGAGACGGATGGCTCAGATGGCGCTGGGGAGACGGATGGCTCAGATGGCGCTGGGGAGACGGATGGCTCAGATGGCGCTGGGGAGACGGATGGCTCTGGCCGGATAAGGCGCACTGTAGACCTGGTGCGTGGTGCCGGAACTGGAGGCACGGGGCTAAGGACACGCACCTTCATACTAGTGCGGGGAGCAGGGACAGGGCACACTGGACTCTCAAAGCCCACTCTATACCTGGTGCGAGGTACCGGCACTGGTGACACCGGGCTGAGGGCAAGCACATCAGGATTAGTAGGGGGAGAAGAAACAGTGTGTACAGGGCTCTGGAGACGCACTGGTAGCTTAGTGCGTGGGGCCGGAACTGGAGGCACCGGGCTAGATACACGCACTACAGGGAGAGTGCGTGGAGGAGGAACAGGGCTCTGGAAATGCACTGGTAGCCTAGTGCGTAATGTAGGCACTGTAGGTACTAGGCTGGGGCGGGGAGGTGGTGCCGGAAATACCGGACCGTGGAGGCGTACTGGCACTCTTGAGCATTGAGCTTGCCCAACCTTACCTGGTTGAATACTCCCGGTTGCCCGACCAGTGCGGGGAGGTGGAATAACCCGCACCGGGCTATGTAGGCGAACCGGGGAAACCATGCGTAAGGCAGGTGCCATGTATGCCGGCCCGAGGAGACGCACTGGAGACCAGACGCGTTGAGCCGGCCTCATGACACCTGGCTCAATACTCAATCTAGCCCTACCAGTGCGGGGAGGTGGAATAACCCGCACTGGGCTATGCACTCGTACAGGAGACACCGTGCGCTCTACTGCGTAACACGGTGTCTGCCCGTACTCCCGCTCTCCACGGTTAGCCTGGGAAGTGGGCGCAGGTCTCCTACCTGCCCTTGGCCCACAACCCCTTAGCCCCCCCCCAAGAAATTTTTGGGAGTTACTCACGGGCTTTTCGGGCTTCCGTGCAAGACGCGTCCCCTCATAACTCCGGTTCTTCAACCCAGTAGCCTCTGCTCTCCTCAGTGCCTCCACCTGTTCCCATGGGAGGCGATCCCTTCCAGCCAGGATCTCCTCCCATGTGTAGCAACCTTTACCGTCCAATACATCGTCCCAAGTCCATTCCTCCTTCTTTCGCTGTCCCTTACTCCGTTTACACCGCTGCTTGGCTCTGGATAGGTGGGTGGTTCTGTAACGGCGTTCCTCTCTCTCTTCATAAGAAGAGGAGGAGTAGTGATCGAACCAAGGCGCAGCGGGTTGTGAATACATGATGATTTTTATTTTAAATAAACAAAACGAACAAACACGAAAACGAACTATACTTGAAAATGATACAAAATAACAAAACGAAAGTAGACAGACCTGAACAACGAACTTACATACAACGTGAAGAACGAAATGAACAGGAACAGACTACATAAATGAACAAACCGTAAACAGTCCCGTATGGTGCAAACATCGACACAGACACAGGAGACAACCACCCACAAACAAACACTGTGAACAGCCTACCTAAATATGACTCTCAATTAGAGGAACGCCAAACACCTGCCTCCAATTGAGAGCCATACCAGGCAACCCTAAACCAACATAGAAACAGATAACATAGAATGCCCACCCAAACTCACGTCCTGACCAACTAACACACAAAACTAAACAGAAAACAGGTCAGGAACGTGACATCGCCTCTCTCTGCTGCTTCTCCTTAATTTTTAAGAAATACATTTGTTCAAAACTGTTCAACTATTGTCTTGCTCTCTCTTTGAATCAACTACTCACGACATTTTACGCACTGCAGTGCTAGCTAGCTGCAGTTTATGCTTTCAGTGATCCTTTGATTGAGTGGACAACATGTCAGTTCATGCTGCACGAGCTTTGATAGGTTGGAGGATGTCCTCCGGAAGTCATCATAATTACTGTGTAAGTCTATGGAAGGTGGTGAGAACCACGAGCCTCCTAGGTTTTGTATTGAAGTCAATGTACCCAGAGGAGGATGGAAATTAGCTGTCCTCTGGCTACACCATGGCAGTGGTGGGAAAAGTACCCAATTCTCATACTTGAGTAAAAGTAAAGATACCTTAATAGAAAGTGACTCAAGTAAAAGTGAAAGTCACCCAGTAAAATACTATTTGAGTAAAAGTCTAAAAGTAGTTTTAAATATACTTAAGTATCAAAAGTAAAAGTACAAGTATAAATCATTTCAAATTCCTTATATTAAGAATTTTATTTTATTTTTTCTGATAGCCAGGGGCACACTCCAAAACTCAGGCATAATTTACAAATGAAGCATGTGTTTAGTGAGTTCTCCAGATCAGAGGCAGTAGATGACCAGGGATGTTGTCTTGATAAGTGTGTGAATTGGACCATTTTCCTGTCCTGCTAAGCATAACGAGTACTTTTGGGTGTCAGGGAAAATGTTTGGAGTATAACGTACATAATATTCTTTAGGAATGTAGTGGAGTAAAAGTAAAAAGTACTTAAATAGTACTTTAAAGTGTTTTTACTTAACTACTTTATATCACTGCACCATGATGCTAACCGAGAGTGCTGTTAAAACTACTGTAGACCATCATTACAAAACATTATGTTTTAGTCAGTTATTTTGCGACATTAATATATTTTGAATAGTTGTATATATAAAAAAATTGAAAATTCACTGAGTAGGATGGTCCTCTCCTTCCTCCTCTGAGGAGTCTCCACCGGTGTGTGCGCATGTATCTCTGTGTGTAAGTTTGTGTTTGTGTGTATGTGTGCGTGTGTTCGTATGTGCTCGTATGTGTAGGCCCTAAAAATTGCCAAAGACTCCAGCCACCCTAGTCATAGACTGTTCCTTCTACTACCACACGGCAAGCGGTACCGGAGCGCCAAGTCTAGGTCCAAAAGGCTTCTCAACAGCTTCTACCCCCAAGCCATAAGACTTCTGAACAGCTAATCAAAGGGCTACCCAGACCCCTCTATTACGCTGCTGCTACTCTCTGTTTACAATCTATGCAGTCACTTTACCTCTACCTACATGTACATATTACCTCAATTACCTCGACTAACCTGTGCCCCCGCACATTGACTCTGTACCGGTACCCACCTCACTCCTATTATTTTATTGTTGCTCTTTAATTATTCTTTTTTTCTTCTATTTTCTTATTTTTTTCATTTGCATTTTTATATATTTATTGTTTACTTCAGTTTACTTAGTAAATACTTTCTTAAAACTGGTTAAGGTCTTGTAAGTAAGCATTTCACTGTAAGGTCTGTTGAATTCGGTGCATGTGGCAAATAACATTTGATTTGATTTTTGCATTTGAAGTGTGTGTGTGCATGGCACGCGCACCTGTATGTGTGAATGTGTGAACACCTGACAGCATTTAAATGGAAAACTACTCTGCGATGAGGGAGACATATCCACACCCATCTAACCCCCCTGTCCTGATTAAAATGAATGGTGCTATCTGCACTGCATGAGTCACTACACCAAGGCATTACTATGAGTAACTGAAACATCCAATCACTGCTCTTCTCCATCTGATATGTAGCAACTGATTAATAATACAGAATACACTGTCTAGCTTTCATCTGTGGTGAACACCGCACTACAGTACATAAGAAAAATATGATACATACACAGACACAAACGTTGATTTAACACTTTTACATCCTTCTTCATAGTATAGCTATTTCTTGTTCTGTGCACTGGGATTTGTGTGTGTGTGTGTGTGTGTGTGTATATATATATATATATATATATATATATATATATATATATATATGTATGTCTGTGTGTGCATTTGTGTGTGCACGCACACTTACTGCAGTCCTGTTACCATCCTAACCAGCTCCAGTGAGAGTAGAGCCGGAGAGGGAGCAGCAACATCGATTGGTGTTGATTCCGTCTGGGCAGTGAGCAGCGACTGACAGTGCTCCTAAATCGCAGCGAAAGGCAACCATTAATCTTGGTCTGGTTTAAGTAGCGTGTATTAATTTGTGTCATTTTTACTAAGTTGGGCAGGGAAGGGCCTCTCGCCATTTCATGTTTGACTGTTCACCGCAGCCGAGGGGGTTTCTTTATACAGCATGCTGCTGGCTGACGCACTCGTCAAATGTGAGCAGCGGGGCGCGAGAGAAACGTGATCCAAGACCCTTGAATTAAACGATATCAAGTCCCAGGGTGTTTAAATGGCAACCAAGCAAGATATTGAAGAAAAATCTGAATGGATCAGTAACATTTCAGGTTGAAATGCATGGTGGTACAGTACAGAGGCCTAAATTACTACATTTTAGTAGCCTACAAACTACAGAAACAAATCATAAAAACTGACTTGTTCCACAGCTGTGAATAAGAACCCTCATTCACCCTCAACAACTAATTTACTGACCAATTATTTGAATTCCATTTCGTTCAGTTTTTTTCTGTGAGCGCAATGTGCAGTTTCTCTAGAGTTAAATCAGATCAAGCCCGAACTGTGCGATGTAGTAGGGAGTTGTAGTTTCAAACAGGCCAATATTCTACATAGTTTAGAGCAGAAAATGTGGTAATTAACTACAAAGACCATCATTCACTGTGCGCCTACTTGTCTCATCGGTGCAGACACAGAGACAGAGAGAATGGACAGAATGATGCACCAATCGAGAGGGATAGAGAGCAGCTGCTTCGTGAGGTATCTCTACCTGAAAATACATGATCTAATTGAGTGATAGCTGGTATTCAGCAGTCATAAAAGTATGCCTTATTTACTTTGAAGAACCACTAAAATAGTGGTTTTGTCAGACAGCAGCTCTATAGAGATGAGATGATGACTTGGAATGAAATAATAAAGTTATCAAATAGGCCTAAAACAAATGTAATATAAACATCAACTGAAATATTTTATTAAAGTAAAGAAATGTGAATAACTGATTGTCAACAAGATATAAGCAGTAATGGGCAATTACTACCATCATGGGACTTTTATTCATTGTTTTATTCTTGTTACAGAAATCAACCCACATAATGCATTTAACGTCCCCCAAAAATAATCAAAAACAAAATCGAAAACTTGATTATTTTTTAACAATCAAACCGAAATCGAACTGACCTCAAAAAGCACTAATCGCTCACCACTATTAGTTACTGTGTAGTGACACTACACCTACTACCAATGACATTTTCATTCCACATATTAACTCCACGTTATCGCAGAAACTGAGTGTGATTTGAACCTCTTTTCATAGAGAAATAAAGCGGATGGAATTTTCAGACAGCTTGAAGGAACATTACATCTACTGTAAGAAAACCACTACACATTGCTCCCAAAAAAGAACAATAGTGGAGGAGGCTCTCCACTGCAATTATGTTGTTATTGTTTCCTAGGACTGAAAACTGCACTAGAAACAAACATCAGATAAAACAGAACACTCCACTGCGCTGTGGAACAAATTTCCTCTATAAAGCAATTTAGTGTCAGATAAGTGGGAAGGCATTCTTACCGTAATGGATCTGAATATGATATATGTCAGACAAGTAAGAACAAAGCCTTTTATAAATGCCGCATTTGCAGAATGGCCGATACGATACTGCTGTATCAGATAACCAAATTGAGAGGAGTGCAGTAAACATAGACTGTAAATAGAAATACAATACATTCATACTTTTTGTTGAATAAGTGCAATGAAATCTCTGTCTCTCGCGCTCTCTCTAGCTCTCTCTCCCAATTGCCGCAGGAAGTAGGGATGCTGAGGGTGCTGCAGCACCCCCTGAAAAATCGTATTTTTTTTAATTTTATTAAATAATATATATATATATACGTAAATATATAATACATTTATTTCATTAGTGGACTGGACCTTTATTAGTAATGTACTATTGGACCAATATATGTGTCTCTAGCACGGACAAAAACAATTATTCTGAACAGTAGGCTACATGTAGATGCAGAGATAATGGAGTATTTCAAGAGGCAAGATCAATCGGAAACCACTTCACCTTCACCTTTATGAAATACTCCCAATATCTAGGTGATTTATGCACACTTACATTCACCTGAGGAATCGATACTGAAAAATATTTCTCCCAAAGGGAAATTATTCGTACTGGTTGATGACCCAGAGGAGGTACAGTACACACCACCTCCTACACACACACACACACACACACACACACACACACACACACACACACACACACACACACACACACACACACACACACACACACACACACACACACACACACACACACACACACACACACACACACACACTTCATGTTCTTCTATCCTTGTAGGGAACTCAAATTATACTGAACAAAAATATAAACCCAACATGCAACAATTTCCACAATTTTACTGTTACAGATCATATAAGGAAATCAGTCAATTGAAATAAATAAATTAGGCCCTAATCTATGGATTTCACATGACTGTGCACAGACACAGCCATGGGTGGGCCTGGGAGGGCATAGGCCCACCCACTTGGGAGCCAGGCCCACCCATTGGGTAGCCAGGCCCAGCCAATCAGAATATGTTTTTGCCCCACAAAAGGGATTTATTACAGACAGAAATACTCCTCAGTTTCTGGGTGGCTGGTCTCAGACGATCCCGCAGGTGAAGAAGCCGGATGTGTTGGTCCTGGGCTGGCATCGTTACAAGTGGTCTGCGGTTGTGAGGCCGGTTGGACGTAAATGTCTTAAACGACATTGGAGGCGGCATATGGTAGAGAAATTAACATGAAATTCTCTGGCAACAGCTCTGGTGGACATTCCTGCAGTCAGCATGCCAATTGCGCACTCCCTCAAAACTTGAGACATCTGTGGCATTGTGTTGTTTGACAAAACTGCACATTTTAGAGTGGCCTTATATTTTTCCCAGCACATGGTGCACCTGTGTAATGATCATGCTGTTTAATCAGCTTCTTGATATGCCACACCTGTCAGGTGGATAGATTATCTTGGCAAAGAGAAAAGCTCACTAATAGGGTTGTAAACAAATTTGTTCACAAAATTTAAGAGGAATAAGCTTTTTGTGCTAATGAAAAATGTCTGTGATCTTTTATTTCAGCTCACGAAACATGGGACCATAACTTTCATGTTGCGTTTATATTTTTGTTCAGTATAATTTCCATTCAAAATGATATGTTCCCTAACCCCTAACTCTAACTCAAAGCCTAACCCTAACTCCTAATTCAAATTCTAACCCTAATCCTAAACCTAACACTCATAGGGACATTTCTCTCATGGGGATGTGTGAAATGTCCCCAAGAGGGAGACTTTTCCTTGTTTTACTATGCTTGTGGGGACATTTGGGGAACCAATGCACGCACGCACGCACGCACGCACACACACTCAAACACACACGAACGCGCACACGAACACGCACACTATTCCACCATATGACCATTCCAACAGCCAGACCTGTTATCATAGCAAATTAACAACTCCCACCTCAGATATACAGGTTGTAATTAGCCTCTTTAAACATGATTAGCATGTCTCAATTACCACACTCACCATTTGCATAATTTAGAAGCTGTCCTAATTGCAAGTGTGGGTTCATATGATGGGAAAATAGGAACAGGGGAAACACTGGACATGTCTTGTCGGTTCTGAACAACTGAAGTGATTCTGAAGTGTGTCTGTCTGTTTGCACTGTCAAAGTGCTACAATGTAGATAGGAAGAGAATCTTCTTCAGGACCCAGATGGGAAAGACACTGCATTCATTTTCCCACCAGTAAAGGGGTCTAGGCTATTTCTGTAGAACATTTTATGAAAGTTAACGTCTTTTGTCAGGAGAATCAGCGCAGCCAATTATCGACCATTTACATTTCTAGGAAGCAGTGTCATGAGGTTTGTTAAAACTACTAATCAATTGAGAAACTTCAAAGAACGTTTGGGAAACGTTGTTATTTATGAAAGAACAGAGAGAGTCGTGGTCACTCGTATTTCTATGGAAACTAAAATCCTGGCTAGAATAAAATGCTGCTTCTGCACTTCCAACCGGCCAGGCCAGATATACTGTCTGCCTGCTAACACCAACAGGCCAGGCCGGGGCCAGATATACTGTCTGCCTGCTAACACCAACAGGCCAGGCCGGGGCCAGATATACTGTCTGCCTGCTAACACCAACAGGCCAGGCCGGGGCCAGATATACTGTCTGCCTGCTAACACCAACAGGCCAGGCCGGGGCCAGATATACTGTCTGCCTGCTAACACCAACAGGCCAGGCCGGGGGACAGATATACTGTCTGCCTGCTAACACCAACAGGCCAGGCCGGGGCCAGATATACTGTCTGCCTGCTAACACCAACAGGCCAGGCCGGGGCCAGATATACTGTCTGTCTGCTAACACCAACAGGCCAGGCCGGGGGCCAGATATACTGTCTGCCTGCTAACACCAACAGGCCAGGCCGGGGCCAGATATACTGTCTGTCTGCTAACACCAACAGGCCAGGCCGGGGCCAGATATACTGTCTGCCTGCTAACACCAACAGGCCAGGCCGGGGCCAGATATACTGTCTGTCTGCTAACACCAACAGGCCAGGCCGGGGCCAGATATACTGTCTGTCTGCTAACACCAACAGGCCAGGCCGGGGCCAGATATACTGTCTGCCTGCTAACACCAACAGGCCAGGCCGGGGCCAGATATACTGTCTGTCTGCTAACACCAACAGGCCAGGCCGGGGCCAGATATACTGTCTGCCTGCTAACACCAACAGGCCAGGCCGGGGCCAGATATACTGTCTGTCTGCTAACACCAACAGGCCAGGCCGGGGCCAGATATACTGTCTGTCTGCTAACACCAACAGGCCAGGCCGGGGGACAGATATACTGTCTGCCTGCTAACACCAACAGGCCAGGCCGGGGGACAGATATACTGTCTGCCTGCTAACACCAACAGGCCAGGCCGGGGGACAGATATACTGTCTGCCTGCTAACACCAACACGCCAGGCCGGGGACAGATATACTGTCTGCCTGCTAACACCAACAGGCCAGGCCGGGGACAGATATACTGTCTGCCTGCTAACACCAACAGGCCAGGCCGGGGACAGATATACTGTCTGCCTGCTAACACCAACAGGCCAGGCCGGGGACAGATATACTGTCTGCCTGCTAACACCAACAGGCCAGGCCGGGGGACAGATATACTGTCTGCCTGCTAACACCAACAGGCCAGGCCGGGAGACAGATATACTGTCTGCCTGCTAACACCAACAGGCCAGGCCGGGGGACAGATATACTGTCTGCCTGCTAACACCAACAGGCCAGGCCGGGGACAGATATACTGTCTGTCTGCTAACACCAACAGGCCAGGCCGGGGGACAGATATACTGTCTGCCTGCTAACACCAACAGGCCAGGCCGGGGGACAGATATACTGTCTGCCTGCTAACACCAACAGGCCAGGCCGGGGGACAGATATACTGTCTGCCTGCTAACACCAACAGGCCAGGCCGGGGGACAGATATACTGTCTGCCTGCTAACACCAACAGGCCAGGCCGGGGGACAGATATACTGTCTGCCTGCTAACACCAACAGGCCAGGCCGGGGGACAGATATACTGTCTGCCTGCTAACACCAACAGGCCAGGCCGGGGACAGATATACTGTCTGCCTGCTAACACCAACAGGCCAGGCCGGGGACAGATATACTGTCTGCTTGCTAACACCAACACGCCAGGCCGGGGGACAGATATACTGTCTGCCTGCTAACACCAACAGGCCAGCCCAGGGGACAGATATACTGTCTGCCTGCTAACACCAACAGGCCAGGCAGGGGACAGATATACTGTCTGCCTGCTAACACCAACAGGCCAGGCCGGGGGACAGATATACTGTCTGCCTGCTAACACCAACAGGCCAGGCCGGGGGACAGATATACTGTCTGCCTGCTAACACCAACAGGCCAGGCCGGGGGACAGATATACTGTCTGCCTGCTAACACCAACAGGCCAGGCCGGGGACAGATATAGTGTCTGTCTGCTAACACCAACAGGCCAGGCCGGGGGACAGATATACTGTCTGCCTGCTAACACCAACAGGCCAGGCCGGGGGACAGATATACTGTCTGCCTGCTAACACCAACAGGCCAGGCCGGGGGACAGATATACTGTCTGCCTGCTAACACCAACAGGCCAGGCCGGGGGACAGATATACTGTCTGCCTGCTAACACCAACAGGCCAGGCCGGGGGACAGATATACTGTCTGCCTGCTAACACCAACAGGCCAGGCCGGGGGACAGATATACTGTCTGCCTGCTAACACCAACAGGCCAGGCCGGGGGACAGATATACTGTCTGCCTGCTAACACCAACAGGCCAGGCCGGGGACAGATATACTGTCTGCCTGCTAACACCAACAGGCCAGGCCGGGGACAGATATACTGTCTGCTTGCTAACACCAACACGCCAGGCCGGGGGACAGATATACTGTCTGCCTGCTAACACCAACAGGCCAGCCCGGGGGACAGATATACTGTCTGCCTGCTAACACCAACAGGCCAGGCAGGGGACAGATATACTGTCTGCCTGCTAACACCAACAGGCCAGGCCGGGGGACAGATATACTGTCTGCCGGCTAACACCAACAGGCCAGGCCGGGGGACAGATATACTGTCTGCCTGCTAACACCAACAGGCCAGGCCGGGGGACAGATATACTGTCTGCCTGCTAACACCAACAGGCCAGGCCGGGGGACAGATATACTGCCTGCCTGCTAACACCAACAGGCCAGGCAGGGGACAGATATACTGTCTGCCTGCTAACACCAACAGGCCAGGCCGGGGGACAGATATACTGTCTGCCTGCTAACACCAACAGGCCAGGCCGGGGGACAGATATACTGTCTGCCTGCTAAGACCAACAGGCCAGGCCGGGGGACAGATATACTGTCTGCCTGCTAACACCAACAGGCCAGGCCGGGGGACAGATATACTGTCTGCCTGCTAACACCAACAGGCCAGGCCGGGGGACAGATATACTGTCTGCCTGCTAACACCAACAGGCCAGGCCGGGGGACAGATATACTGCCTGCCTGCTAACACCAACAGGCCAGGCAGGGGACAGATATACTGCCTGCCTGCTAACACCAACAGGCCAGGCCGGGGGACAGATATACTGTCTGCCTGCTAACACCAACAGGCCAGGCAGGGGACAGATATACTGCCTGCCTGCTAACACCAACAGGCCAGGCCGGGGGACAGATATACTGTCTGCCTGCTAACACCAACAGGCCAGGCCGGGGGACAGATATACTGTCTGCCTGCTAACACGGTGGGGAAACCAAGGACATAGCCATTAGTTTCAGGACAGAACACGGCATATCGCAGACAAATGACTCCATCTGTCAGCGGAGATGAGTGAGGAGTAACAAAAAGACTGAAAACTAACCTCTGAACTCATCATGGACAGCCATGTCAATTAAATAGTGAAAAACAGCAGCAGCAACAACACAACACAAGTGTCCAGTCCAGTCTCTCTCCATGGCTAAAACAAGCAGACCATCATTCACAATACTGATGTAATTGATGTGTTTATTAGCTTACTGGGCTATAAAACCAACTGAATAGTTATCTGACATTCCATTATCACTAAATTTACTCCAAGTCCACCACAAAATCATTAACTAGCAAATACATAGCCATCAAAGCAAATTTTGTCAAAGAAAATATGTGCAGGTTTGCTCTATTCTAATGAAAGAATACCAGTGTTCTCCAGATGTGTGCTACAGTATATAAGAACCACACCAGACTTCAACTTCGATCACAGGTACAATCTGCAATGCTGCAATATGCTCAACATCGAAAGCACAGCGGTTCTATTATCTAGTATGTGAAAATTAGTGGCTCGGTGACATGGGTCACTGAGTTCACCAGGTCCTTAGGTCTGACAACTACCAGTGGTATAATATAGTCTACATCTGATCATATTTGACATGCAGGAGCTATCCATTTGACCTGAGTCTGGAGTAATGAGCGGCTGTCGACATACACTGGCCTGGTGAACAGTGAGAGAAAGAGAGAGAGAGAGATTGAAAGTGTTTTTGTAAGAGAGAGAGAGAGAGAGAGAGAGAGAGAGAGAGAGAGAGAGAGAGTTTGAAAGGGTTTTTGTGAGAGAGAGAGAGAGAGAGAGAGAGAGAGAGAGAGAGAGCGAGAGAGAGAGAGAGAGAGAGAGAGCTCTGGCCTGTAATCTGACACCTAGAAACGTTGACTTGGTGTCTGGCTTTTCTTGCTCTGTCAACCTGTACGTGCCAGCTCCACTATCCGTAATGGTTCCACACAGACACACACTAACGCTCTTTCACATGCAAAAACACACACACACACACAGGGTGTATGACAAATGAAACACAGTGCTAAGCACTTACATTAATTTTACAAATAAAGACACGCTTTCCTGAAATAGCTGGAGACACTGAGGAAAACCAAACAAACAATACTGAACAATTATATGTACTCTATACCACAAAGTATTTCTAATGAGAAAAGTTGTAGTTCATCTATGGTAATCCTCTGTAAAACAGTAAGATAGACGTGCTGGGGGCAAAAAATGAGAGAACACAAATGTGCGCACACACACACACACACACACACACACACACACACACACACACACACACACACACACACACACACACACACACACACACACACACACACACACACACACACACACACACACACACACACGATACAGTGTACCCAGGTGATTTTACCTTTAAAAACATAACTTTTCCTTTAAACATTAAATCAGATCTAGAAAAGGAAAGCCAACCTACAGTGCCATATCTATGACCTCTTAGTGCTGTCACAGAAGGGGACACAACAGTCGCATAAACCAGGCTGCCTGCCGATTTAATAGTCTCTCCTTTGCAATCCTCCAGAGACTCTGGCTGCAACAATGTAAAACTGAGGAGAGGCTGAGTCTTTATAAAATAATATAAAAAAGACCTGACAAATTACGGGCTTGTTCTCTTTTTGCACACTCTGCTCTCAGCACATTTGGCTGTAAATGTCATGGTGAAGGTTTGAGTAATTTTTTGCTGTTGCTGCAGTGGATCTCTGGGCTTCTGTCTGCTCTTCACAGGGGGGAAATTATCTATGCCCACAAGATGAACAGCAACTAGATACATAGAAAGAAGGAATGGTATGATACCATGTGATTTTAGGTCTTTGTGTTCTATAAATCTCATCCAAACTACAATTTGTATACTGCCCAAACAGATCCACGGCCAAAGCAATCACTGTTGCACTGCACACTGCCCTATCCCACCTGGACAAGAGGAATAGCTATTTAAGAAAGCTTTTCACCAAATACAGCTCTGCTTTTAACACCATAGTGCCCTCTAAGCCCATCACTAAGCTCAGGGCCCTGGGTCTGAACCCCTCCTTGTGCAACTGGGTCCTGTACTTCCTGATGGGCCAACCCCAGGTGGTGAGGGTTGGCAACAGCACCTCCGCCACACTGCTCCTCAACCAGGGGTGTGTGCTCAGCCCCCTCCTGTATCCCCTGTTCACCCATAACTGCGTGGTTACGCACGACTCCAACTCAATCACCAAGTTTCCTGACGACACGACAGTAATAGGCCTGATTACCAACAACAACTAGACAGCCTACAGGGAGGAGGTGAGGACCCTGGCGGATTGATGCCAGGAAAACAACCTCTCCCTCAATGTAAAAAAACAAAGGAGCTAATTGTGGACTACAGGAGACAGAAGTGGGAGAGGTTAAAAGCCTCAAGTTCCTTGGTGTGCACATCACTAAGGTGTGTCACGGTCTGTTCACTCTGCTATCATCTAGCAGACAGAGACAGTACAGGTGCATCAAAGCCAGGACCGAAAGATTGAAAAACAGTTTCTATCTCCAGGCAATCATACTGTTGAACAGCCATCGCACCATCTCCTGTAGTAAGAGACAAAAATACTCACTCACACAAGCTCACACACACAAGCTCACACACACACACACACACAATTCTGTACTCACATATACACTCAGACACGCATACGTCCATACTCACTCACTCACTCACACACTCACTCACTCACTCACTCACTCACTCACTCACTCACTCACTCACTCACTCACTCACTCACTCACTCACTCACTCACTCACACACACGCACACACGCACACACACAGCCAACGCTGCTGTCCCATGTTGAGTGCATTCAGAAAGTATTCACACCCCTTAACTTTTTCCACATTTTGTTGTGTTACAGCCAGAATTGAAAATTGATTAAGTTCAGATTTTGTGTCACTGGCCTATACACAATAACCCATACTGTCAAAGTGGAATTATGTTTTTAGAAAGTTTAACAAATTAATTCAACCCCATTGTTATGGCAAGCCTAAATAAATTCAGGAGTAAAAATGTGCTTAACAAGTCACAAAATAAGTTGCATGGACTCAATCTGTGTGCAATAATAGTGTTTAACATTATTTTTGAATGACTACCTCATCTATGTACCCCACCCATACAATAATCTGTAAATTCCTTCAATCTAGCACTGAATTTCAAACAGAGATTCAACCACAAAGACCAGGGAAGATTTCCAATGCTTCGCAAAGATTGGCACCTATTGGCAAACTGGGTTGGGGAGTAAAGTATAAAACCGGTAACTGTAATCCGTTACGTTACCAGCAAAAATATTGTAATCGGATTACAGATACTTTTGAAAAACTAGATGATTACTTCGAGGATTACTTTTAAATTCAGAAAGGATGTTTGCGGGGAAAAAATATTATTGACACTTCTCTGTTTTCTCAATAACATTGAAATCAGCATTGAAAAAGGCGCAAGTTTAAGTTTGTTCCACCAGAGCGAGTCTGATCGCAAGTCAGAGACCACTTTTGCGGGGAAAGAGCAGGAAGAGGATTTTGTAGGCTACAGTCCAAGCTATGTCTTCTAATGGTGCGACTGTTGTCAGAATTCAAAGATTATCCAACTTGAATAAACGCTTGGAGGTAAGGACGAAAGCAGTGGTGTAGTCTACGGCGATACGGATATCACTTATTCTTGATATCAACATAGCGCATTGATGTGAATCACACTGCTGCTCTCTCATTAAGCCATTTGCGCCTTACGGATTGTGGTTGTTGTGAATGGCTGTTCACAAATCTAAATGTGTATTTGAACCCAATAATGGTTGAATTCAAGAAGTTTAAGCTGCCTATCAATCATTGTTTGGCGCCCCCACAAACCAAAGGGGGGGGCGCCAAACCAGAGGACATTTCTCTAAGAAGTATGATCTTTGTCCGCATGTGCAGTTGCAAACCATAGTCTGGCTTTTTTATGGCGGTTTTGGAGCAGTGGCTTCTTCCTTGCTGAGCGGCCTTTCAGGTTATGTCGATATAGGACTCGTTTTACTGTGGATACACATACTTTTGTACTGGTGTCCTCCTTCACAAGGTCCTTTGCTGTTGTTCTGGGATTGATTCACACCAAGGTACGTTCATCTCTAGGAGACAGAATGTGTCTCCTTTCTGAGCGGTATGACGGCTGAGTGGTCCCATGGTGTTCATACTTGCGTATTATTGTTTGTACAGATGAACGTGGTACCTTCAGGCGTTTGGAAATTGCTCCCAAGGATGAACCAGACTTGTGGAGGTCTACAATTTTTTTCTGGGGTCTTTTTTTTCCGGGGGTCTTCTGGGGTCTGATTTCTTTAGAATTTTTAAATGATGTCAAGTAAAGAGGCACTGAGTTGGAAGGTAGGCCTTGAAATACATACACAGGTACACCTCCAATTGACTTAAATTATGTAATTTAGCCTATCAGAAGCTTCTAAAGCCATGACATCATTTTCTGGAATTTTCCAAGCTGTTTAAAGACACAGTCAACTTAGTGTATGTAAACTTCTGACCCACTGGAATTGTGATACAGTGAATTATAAGTGAAATAATCTGTCCGTAAACAATTGTTGGAAAATTACTTGTGTCATCCACAAAGTAGATGTCCTAACCGACTTGCCAAAACTATAGTTTGTTAACAAGACATTTGTGGAGTGGTTGAAAAACGAGTTTTAATGACACCAACCTAAGTGTATGTAAACTTCCAACTTCAACTGTATGTACAATTTAGATGTACAAAAATGGATGTAGCATCTACAGATTGCCCCTTTAAGTTTATTGAAAGTGTGCGAGTTTGAGCATGTGTCCATTAGGCCTATGGATTTTTTTTTATCAGTATGAATTAGATTGAGCAATAATAGCCCCACTTTTATTCTGTAGGCTGGGATCCACACTATGCAGCTGTTGCAAGAACGCATTTTCACTGGTTTCAAAAACAATGATTGATAGGCAACCCCCCCTTGGGTTGTGCCGTGGCGGAAATCTTTGTGGGCTATACTCGGCCTTGTCTCAGGATGGTAAGTTGATGGTTGGAGATATCCCTCTAGTGGTGTGGGGGCTGTGCTTTGGCAAAGTGGGTGGGGTTATATCCTGCCTGTTTGGCCCTGTCAGGGGGTATCATCGGATGGGGCCACAGTGTCTCCTGACCCCTCCTGTCTCAGCCTCCAGTATTTATGCTGCAGTAGTTTATGTGTCGGGGGGCTAGGGTCAGTCTGTTATATCTGGAGTATTTCTCCTGTCTTATCCGGTGTCCTGTGTGAATTTAAGTATGCTCTCTCTAATTCTCTCTTTCTCTCTCTCGGAGGACCTGAGCCATAGGACCATGCCTCAGGACTACCTGGCATGATGACTCCTTGTTGTCCCCAGTCAACCTGGCCGTGCTGCTGCTCCAGTTTCAACTGTTCTGCCTGCGGCTATGGAACCCTGACCTGTCCACCGGACGTGCTACCTGTCCCAGACCTGCTGTTTTCAACTCTCTAGAGACAGCAGGAGCGGTAGAGATACTCTCAATGATCGGCTATGAAAAGCCAACTGACATTTACTCCTGAGGTGCTGACTTGTAGCACCCTCGACAACTACTGTGATTATTATTATTTGACCATGCTGGTCATTTATAAACATTTGAACATCTTGGCCATGTTCTGTTATAATCTCCACCCGGCACAGCCAGAAGAAGACTGGCCACCCCTCATAGCCTGGTTCCTCTCTAGATTTCTTCTTAGGTTTTGGCCTTTCTAGAGAGTTTTTCCTAGCCACCGTGCTTCTACACCTGCATTGCTTGCTGTTTGAGGTTTTAGGCTGGGTTTCTGTACAGCACTTTGATATATCAGCTGATGTAAGAAGGGCTATATATATCAATTTGATTTGATTTGATTTGGTCTAATGAAACAAAAATATAACTGTTTTTGGCCATAATGACCATCATTATGTTTAGAGGAAAAAGGGGGAGGCTTGCAAGCCGAAGAACACCATCCAAACCGTGAAGAACGGGGGTGGCAGCATCGTGTTGTGGGGGTGCTTTTCTGCACGAGGGACTGGTGCACTTCACAAAATAGATGGCATCATGCGGGAGGAAAATTATGTGGATATATTGAAGCAACATCTCAAGACATCAGTCAGGAAGTTAAAGCATGGTCGCAAATGTGTCTTCCAAATGGACAATGACCCCAAGCAAATTGGTAAAATAGCTTAAAGACAACAAAGTCAAGGTATTGGAGTGGCCATCACAAAGCCCTGACCTCAATGCAATAGAAAATGTGGGCAGAACTGAAAAAGCAGGCCTACAAGAACTGAAAAAGGAGGCCTACAAACCTGACTCAGTTACACCAGCTCTGTTAGGAGGAATGGGCCAAAATTCACCCAACTTATTGTGGGAAGCTTGTGGAAGGCTACCCGAAACGTTTGACCCTGTAACGCTCTTCTACTTCGTCCTCCTCCTCAGACGAGGAGAGGCGAGAAGGATCGGAGGACCAATTTGCAGCGTAGTAATTTGACATGATATTTATTAAAGAATAAAGACAAATACGAAAAACACTTGAGAATTTACTAAATAATAAACGGAGTCAACAGACCTGAACAAACGAACTTACATAACACGAAGAACGCACGAACAGGAAAATAGACTACACAAAAACCGAACGAACAAAACGAACATAGAATGCCCACCCACACTCACGCCCTGACCGACTAACACATACAAAAACAACAGAAAACAGGTCAGGAACGTGACAGACCCAAGTTAAACAATTTAAAGGCAATGCTACCAAATACTATTTGAGTGTATGTAAACTTCTGACCCACTGGGAATGTGATGAAAGAAATAAAAGCTGAAATAAATCATTCTCTCTACTATTCTTCTGACATTTCATATTCTTAAAATAAAGTGGTGATCCTAACAGACCTAAGACAGGGCATTTTTACTAGGATTAAATGTCAGGAATTGTGAAAAACTGAGTTTAAATGTATTTGGCTAAGGTGTATGTAAACTTCTGACTTAAACTGTATACATATCCATTGATTGTTGAAGAATATAACTTATAAATGCCTCATGAGTTTAGTTCAACTGTCACACTCCATGAGAACCCAAAATATAAGCTTGTTTTATTCCAATGTTTGTAAACATTGTAATTGTAAACAAACACTGTATAGCCTCATAACATGTTTAAAACAATAATGTTGATATCATGGATGGTCAGTCCTTGCACCCATAGCCCTGAATATTATTAATCTGAGTGGTTACATTTCTCCAGGCCCATACCTCAGCTTTTTATCAAAACAGAGGTGGGTCGACCGTGTTGTTATTGTTTCATTTGTGGATTTGCCCTTTAAACAGTTGCATATTATCAAGATATCAAAGTGTCACCAACTAAAAGGTAAACAATCGGCCTATAGCAAATGCAGCATATGGCATTCATTTTTCACATGTAAATAGCACTTTTCAGTAGTACTCAAAGCATGCCATTCCATGAGCGCGACATTTATTTTTCAACTCGAATCAATGAGCCCAATCAGTTCTCTATGACAACAAAATCATAATCAACAGAGTAGGGCTGGCCAATAACATGGAACCCAAACCAGTTGCGCGCGTGCGCTATCGTGCATACATTTATTTTGCCCCCCCACACCAAACGCAATCACGACACGCAGGTTAAAATATCAAAACAAACTCTGAACCAATGACATTAATTTGGGGACAGGTCGAAAAGCATTAAACATGTATGGCAATTTAGCTAGTTAGCTTGCACTTGCTAGCTAACGTTAATTTGTCCTATTTAGCTAGCTTGCTGTTGCTAGCTAATTTGTCCTGGGATATAAACATTGAGTTGTTATTTTGCCTGAAATGCACAAGGACCTCTACTCCGACAATTAATCCACACATAAAACGGCCAACCGAATCGTTTCTAGTCATCTCTCCTCCTTCCAGTCTTTTTCATCGTTTAACTTATATGGTGATCGCATCTAAACTTTCATTGTATTACCACGACTACTGGCAAAACAGTTCGTCTTTCAATCACCCACGTGGGTATAACCAATGAGGAGATGGCACGTGGGTATCTGCTTCTATAAACCAATGAGGAGATGGGAGAGGCAGGACTTGCAGCGCGATCTGCATCAGAAATAGGAATGAGTTCTATTTTAGCCCTTGGCGTCGCAGACGCTCGTTGGCGCGCGTGAGCAGTGTGGGTGCAATAATTGAATAACATGGATTTCCACATTTATTTTGCGACGCTCGTGCACGCGACGTGTCCGGTCTGGTCAGCATGTAAGTCCTTAGTTTTGAGGTTATGCCCAAAACAATTTGGCTAATCTATACTTCCATATTTCCAAGTCCTATTCTTGAAGATCAAGGTGTATAACATTTATTGGAATGACTGGAATTCTGATAGAATTGGGTTTTTAATGTAAAGATATAATTTAATCGTATGATTATATGTAGTAGAAAGCGATGGGTTTGAAAAAGCCAACACAACCAACCCATAAAGTAAAATGTAACATCCGTATATGGCCAGCTATGTAAACTTTAACATTGATTTATCCTGCAATAGATGTTCAATTGGGAACATGATTTTTTCTTCTTCTTCTCTTGTCTCTTAAGGGGAAAGTAATCTAAAAGTAACTGAATGTAATCAGATTACGTTACTGAGTTTGGGTAATCAAAAAGTTACGTTACTGATTACAATTTTGGACAGGTAACCAGTAACTGTAACAGATTACATTTAAAAAGTAACCTACCCAACCATGTTGGTAAATGGGTACAAATAAAAAAGCAGACATTGAAAATCCCTTTGAGCATGGTAAAGTTAATAATTACACTTTGGATGGTGTATCAATACACCCAGTCACTACAAAGATATGTCCTTCCTAACTCAGTTGCCGGAAACCGCTCAGGGATTTCACCATGAGACCAATGGTGACTTTAAAACAGTTACAGAGTTTAATGGCTGTGTTATTGTAGTTACTCCACAATAACTAACCTAATTGACAGAGTGAAAAGAAGGAAGCCTATACAGAATAAAAAGTAAAAATGCTAAAGATTTCGCAAAGAAATTCACTTTATGTCCTTAATACAAAGCATTATGTTGGGGCAAATCCAACACAACACATCACTGAGTACTATTCTTCATATTTTCAAGCATGGTGGGGGCTGCATCATGTTATGAGTATGCTTGTCATCTGCAATGACTAGGGAGTTTTTGGGGGATAAAAAGAAACAGAATAGAGCTAAGCACAGGCAAAATCCTATCGGAAAACCTGGTTCAATATGGGAAACAAACTCACCTTTCAGCAGGACAATAACCTAAAACACATGGCCAAATATACACTGGAGTTGCTTACCAGGTGACATTGAATGGCCTAGTTACAGTATTGACTTAAATCGGCTTTAAAAATCTATGGCAAGACTTGAAAATGGCTGTCTAGCAATGATCAACAACCAACTTGACAGAATAATGTGGAAATATTGTACAATCCAGGTGTGCAAAGCTCTTAGAGACTTACCCCGAAAGAATCACAGCTGTAATCACTGTCAAAGGTGATTCTAACATGTATTGAATCAGAGGTGTGAATACTTATGTAAATTAGATATGTCTGTATTTCATTTTCAACACATTTGCAAAAAATTCTAAATACAGATTTTCACTTTGTCATTATGGGGTATTGTGTGTTGATGGGTGAGAAAAGAATTACTTTGGATTTCAGGCTGTAACACAACGAAATGTGTAATAAGTCAAGGGGTATGAAAACTTTCTGAAGGCCCTGTATATTAGAGACATTAAACACTGGACACTTCCCGTTTCTTTTATACCGTTTTTTACACTGTGCATTGATATACTGTATTCTCACATAGCTCATTCAAATATATCTTTTTTTTTTTTTACACTGTTTATACACACTGCGTATTTATATACAGGATTCTTGACATAGCTCTCTGTAATATATCTATGGCTGTACATATCATTCTTAGTATATATTTTTGGTGTATATGCAAAGATTGCATTTGGATTACTAACACAGCGTTTGATTCATCCTGACATTCTTGATTTCTCGTTTCTCGTTTTTTGATTATTTGTGTACATGTTTGACATTTTACTGCACTGTTAGGAGCTTGTAACACAAGCAGTTCGCTTCACCCGCTATAACATCTGCTAAACTGGGTTCTCGACCAATAACATTTTATTTTTTACACTAAAATACATTTGCCACATGCTGATGTTGATGCTGATAACACATCTACATTTATAGAGTGAAACACATCTCATAGCTTGGACTTGATGACTATAACGTGACAAAGCATCAGGATCAAATGTAACAACAGAATAGCGAGAATTTAGTATGACTTCCCCCAGCAACACAAGGCATGCAGCGCTTGAGTAACAACAACACCTCAATGGACATTGTGTGCTTGCGTGCATGTGTGAGTTTGCGTGTGCGAACCAGTAAACTCTTCAAAAGGGATTCCCCCATGGTGCTTTTATCTTGAGGGGCCAAGTACATTGAATTCAGCCCACCCAACTGAAACCCTGTCAAAGGAAGCTAATACTGGATAGAGGCCAAAACATTAGCAGAACTAAATCCACTCAAGAGATAGGAGTAGAAACCTACAAAAACAACATGGCAAATCTATGTTGAAATGTTACCTTCAACAGCATTTTTTACCTCTAAATTAAGACGGAGAGAGTAAGCAGGCAAAGAGAGCCATTATAGTCAGACTCCCTTATGTTCCTGCCAGGAACGGTGGGAAGAGAAGAGAAGCAAGGGGGGGGCATGAAAAGGTCCAAGTCACTTTGTTCTTCTTCATTTTGGAAACGAACTCTGGTTGAACCCAGAACGACGCCAGGCAGTTTGAAAAAAAACAGGCATAACTCTCTCCCTACTCTAAGCATACTCCTCTGAGAAGGAAGGGGGCCGGGGCCAAACCTCACTGGCTTCTCACAAACTGGACTTAATTTCTTCTCCCTCCTTTTTTCTAAAATGAAAACCACACAGGGTTCGCTGTTAATAACCCGTCTTTTTTTGAAGCACTGTACCAGAGTGACTCACAGTAATGAAATGTCCGTAAATTAACCTTTAGAGGCAAATTAGGAAGACGATATAACACGGCCTCCTTTACTGAATCCATTTGTTTTCTTATTTCTTTGGCTGGCTACAGACAGTCATGATAGTCGCTGGAAACATTTTTCCACGTTAAAGTCAGAGTGAGTGATAACATCCTCTAACAATTTCAAAAGAGTATCCCGTTAAAAGGCATGTTCTGAGATATGTCTTCAGAGATATGTCTTCAGAGATATGTCTTCAGAGATATGTCTTCAGAGATATGTCTTCAGAGATATGTCTTCAGAGATATGTCTTCAGAGATATCTCTTCAGAGATATCTCTTCAGAGATATGTATTAGATTGCGGTTTGACTTCCATTTTCTACATATCTCTTTAGTAGGCTAGAACTTGGACTTTTTCCAAGAATAGTCACATACTTTCTTTTATAAACAGAGACAAGTGCTTCTTCTTTTTAATATTGTGTTAAGTGCCTATATTTCACAGATTCTTATACATGACTTTGACCCTCGCTTCAAACCCAAACAGAGAAAATCCCTCTGGCCAGCATCAGCATGTAGAAACACTCACAGCGTGTCACAAACAAACAGCATCACACTTGGCAAGGAAAAATATGATGACACAGAACGAAGTGAATTAGTGCAGCCCTAATACATGTCTCAGTGACACCACCTTGGTTGTACAGTAAAGACCTTTCTTCTCTGCTGTCTGTTCCGAATGTGTGTGTCTGCTTTTGGCCTACTGACTGACACACATAAGGATGTTTGGTTGTGTGGTAATACACATAGATACAGTAGGATGCCACAAAGCACCATGTTGCATTGTAGAACCATATTGTTAAGAATATGAGTTAACTTCCTGAACACATACAGTATGTTTAGAAATGTAATATAAATATTATAATGTTCAAAATATGGTTGTTATAAATAATAATGTGGGCTATAAGTCGTTTTGGCCATAATAACTTCATAAAAATGCCACATAAGAAAAAAGGTTTGAGAAAAAAAGATTGATACAAGTTATTCTTTCAATGTGGTAGAATTTCACCTTACCTGTTTTCTCTTTTATATCACACAAGACGTTGAAGAGAGCCGGTTTCATCCTGTGACAGTTCAGTGCATGTTTCCTATAAAAAAGGGGAAACACACACAACTTTATAACCAAATCCAATAAGATGAGGAAATAGTAATAACTGCAAAAGTGTTCTGTATGGAATTGTATCATATCTAAAATGAGGAGACTTGTTTGATCACTGTCAATTTGATAAGGAAGAATAAAGCCCATCCTTGCTATTGATATTAACAATGCATATTATTCTGAATGTAGTATTGAACAACCCTTCAATCACAGTGATCTAAACTAAAGAGCTAATGTATAGCATAGTCTTATTCTTTAATAGAGAAAACACTTTGGTGTAAAATGTACTTTTATAGTGTCTCCATTGTCTCAACAAACCACACTTGGAACACTTGTCGTCCCACTACACTTGATCTATAACCACTAAGATGAATTAACATGAATAGCACGGGTCATTTCAATTTTAATTCACGGTGGGATGTCAATAATGAATATGATCCAATCTATCCTATGTAATCTATTCTTGCACAGGAACACGAATAGATGTGATCGTTGTCTCAATTTCGAGGCGCAGCACTGGTGCTGCGATAACCTTTATTGCCGTTGGCTAAAAAGAAACAAAGTATCCAAAAGGAATGCACCCCCAATATGTAACACAGCGGGGAATTACTGTGTAATCTCATATGTAACAATATACAAGGCGATTGGAAATTGGGAAGAGGATGCACCCCGCTCAGTTGTAGTTGCAGTAGTTTAATATCGTCATACATTTTTTTACATTTTTGATGACACTGTTCATTTAAAAGTTAACTTTCACAAAATAAAAACTGGTCGGTTGAAGGTAGATTAACGTTACGCACTTTATTTCCTACGAGCAGTTGTTGCGTTCGGGTGGGCGTAATTGTTTTCGTTGGATAGCATGAATGCACATCATATTATTACAATGTAGGCCTACAGTAGTTATTTCTTAATTCATAAATATGCTATCTTGGTATTACTTTGAAAATAATATAATTTTCTATGCCACCGTACCTGGCCTGCGCTTCGTCCAGGCTTTGGTCTGTGATTGTCATTATTTGCTGTAATATGTCTCCAATGTCCTGCTTTCTTCCATCTCCGTCCGTCCCTCCTGTGCCATCCTGCATATTTTGCGCCAGGCCGGGGTGTCGGGCCATTCCCACGCCGTGGGAGTGCATCAACCGAGGCTGCTCGTCCATCCTTGACCGCGCTCTTCGCCTCGCCCCCAACTGACCAGCACTTTTTTTTCACGGCAACAGAAGAAATATCCTTAGAAATTCCTTTGGATCCCTCTCTCTTTCCTCCTCTCTCACCCTCTCTCTCTCTCTCTCTATTTTCTCTCTCCCTGGTAAGCTTTCCTGTATCGGAAAGGGAAAGATAATGACAAACGCTCGCTCTATCCGCTCTCTCTCTCTCCCAGCTGGTTTGGTTGAAATCTGATATGAATAGCTGCTTTAGGCTCTGGCCACTCCTGCACAGCTACTGTAGAAAAAAAGTAGATTCAACTTTAAAGGGTTTCAAATCGTGTCAAAACTGACGTGCACAGAGCACGTTATATGCCTTTCCCAATTTCCTTAAAAGCTTGATGGACGGAACATGTAACAGTCACAATCTCAGAGGGTTAGTGAAAGTAACACCAATTGTTATTGTTTCGCTTATGTCTGTAGCAACTGACACACAACCAGAGTATGGAATAAAAGCCTCCGCCCCCTGAGCCACGATTGGAGAAGAAGGGGGCATAAGTCCCACCTCCGTCTCCTCAAGAAAAGTCAATCATCTTTTTCGGGACGCGGCAATAAACATAAAATGTGAGCGTTAACACTGGGTCTGGACCTTCTTTAACAGCTCAGTGGTCTGGACGTGGTGGCAATACAATGATGGATAGAGACTGAATATGTAATAAATATTTGGGCTTGGCACCAAAGCTCTGTACCTGATGTCACAAGGAACAGGCACCCCATCTAAAATAAATGAATTGTCTTCTTTCATTTCAGATTCACCTGGCTATTGCTTATTAAAACAAGGCAACTGTAAATATGTCTTCCCCCACAAATTATACAGCACCCCCCCATGGGCCAATCAGTGCAATTTTGTAAACAACAGATCTCTATGGCACCACATATCATTCACCCAAGTTTTGTCAAATTCGGGCAAGTGAAGTCTGAGATATCGCGTGGGTTAGCTAGACTCATATCCCTGAGCATGTGTACCAAATTGCATCACTCTGAGTCAAACAGATCGAGAGATATGAACATGTTCCCATTATAGCGCCACTGTTAGGTCGATATGAATGTTTTTGTATATGTTAAGTCTTGACGGTATTTGCAACATGTGTACCAAATGATGTTACAATAGAAATATCTTTGACTGATTTATATGCATTTATGTGCCAGACCACACCCACTTGAATGTTTATTGGTCAAGCTGTTTAAGGTACTATATTGCGTTGAGACACCTTTGTCTTTCATAACGTTGATTTGGCTTTAACGTTGATCATTTATCTACAGATATTCACTACAAATCTATGTATTTAAGTCTATATAGATATAGACTGAGCTGTTATGATGTTATTACCATGTTATAAAGACTACTGAAAGAACATGGTTATAATCTTGGAAACAGTATTTGTTTCAACACAGGTTGCTGGTGTTTTAGATGTCTTGGATACCTCACAGCAGCACAATTGATCTATGCTATCACCGTGCTGGCCTCCTCTCGTGTTATGGCTGGAGTTAAATCGATCAGTCCGTTTTCTCATTAAGTCCTGAATAGAAGGTGAGGCAGTAATTGTCCCAGGGGGCAGGGGGAAGTGGTGTGTGTGTGTGTGTTTAACTGTGTGTGTATGTGTATATATATATGTGTGTGTGTGTGTGTGTGTGTGTGTGTGTGTGTGTGTGTGTGTGTGTGTGTGTGTGTGTGTGTGTGTGTGTGTGTGTGTGTGTGGGTCTGGTCTCTATACTGCAGGACCACACACCCAGTTTAGACTCATGCTCTAACCTTGCACCCTGACACTACACTCTCTTTACACATATGCCCATTTATGTGAACAAAACTGTGATGGATTTCTGCCATATGAACATAACGTACCTTTGTAATCTCTTCCTAAAGAGCCTTGAGGTGGAGTAATAGTGTTGCATAAATCTATTGTGTAATATTGTGCATAATAGCCTTTCAATTTAAATGGAATTTGATCCCATAATGGTGAACCACGTATGTCACTCAGTCACTCACAGGTTCCACTCAAATGTATACAACGGGTGGGTCTAATCCTGAATGCTGATTGGTTAAAAGCGCATTCCAGCCGGTGTCTATTCCACAAATTACCACCGGCTAAATCTATGACATTAAAATACCTATTTACTCTTTTCCATCTGACTGCAGAATCCACTGTCTCATCAGCAGAGGCAGAGAAGTTATAAACTTGATCTTCACTATAAAAAGCATCTAGACATTATCTCACATTTCTTTTAGACTAACATTTAGTTTTCAACAGTGGAGATTTGTATAAACCTTGCTGTCTGTTTCTTTGACATTTGCAAGATTGTTTCAATATTCAAATTCGATCTCCAACTGTCCAATAGTAATGAACGTGTAGGGGCTGGGAGTCGGGATGAGAGAGAGGCAGGCAGAATTTCTCAGCCAGTCAAAATCAAATCAAATCAAATGTTATTAGTCACATGTGCTGAATACAACAGGTTCCTTACAGTGAAATGCTTACCTACAAGCCCCTAACCAACAATACAGTTTAAAAAAAATATATGAATAAGAATAAAAGTAACAAAGTAATGAAGAGCAGCAGTAAAATAACAATAGCTACAATAACAGTCAAAATTATGAATCAGCTGGCATCATATTTATGGATATCTACAAAGAAATGTCCATTGACAAAAAGCTAGTTTGCAGTCTTTCCAGCTTCAGTTTGAAGTTATTGTGTTCGCTGTGTTGATGGCTAGCTCCTCTGAACAACAGTGTCCTGACGAGTGAGCACATTTTCTATGCCAGGTGAAATTGTGCCTCATTAGCTCATTGTTATGGATGTATCCAAATAAATATCACTAGAAAACAACTTGCAGCTACTGTTGTTATTCTGTCTGTGCTGTTTGATGTGACTGTAAGTTAGCCGTAGTTGGCTAGCTAGCAAGCAAGGGATAAGAATGTTGCCAGCCAGTATGGCAATGGAACATTTAGAACGAACAACTGGGTCACGTCCATAGATACAGAACAAAAAGACTGAACGACTAGGTCACTTCTCTGGCAACCGAACCAATAGAACAAACGACCAGCCGTGTAACGATACTCTAAATCCTCCTCCTCCTCAGACGAGGAGAGGAGAGAGGGATCTGAAGACCAATGTGCAGCGAGGTATGATGACATGATTTATTTAAGACACGACAAAACAACGAAGACAGAAAACGAACTATACTTGAATAAACTACAAAACAAATAAACGATGAAAACAGACCTGGACACGAACTTACATATAACGTGAAGAACGCACGAACAGGTACACGACTACAAACAAACGCTACAGTCCCGTGTGGCACGAACATACATACAGACACAGGAGACAACCACCCACAAACAAACAGTGAGAACAACCTACCTTAATATGACTCTCAATCAGAGGAAACGTCAAACACCTGCCTCTGATTGAGAGCCATACCAGGCAACCCAAAACCAACATAGAAACAGAAAACATAGACTGCCCACCCAAAACTCACGCCCTGACCAATAAACACATACAAAACAAGAGAAAACAGGTCAGGAACGTGACAAGCCGGCTTGGGTAGCAACTATAGATTTTGTTTCGGGACTATATCTTGTGGATTAAATTAAAGGATTAAATAGTATGAATAAACTCGTCAAAATAATGTTTTTAATGAAATTATGTCAATCATTATTTAAATATGTTGGTAAGTGATAATGCCCTCAAAGCCGGTGTTTGTAGGATATATTGGCACGGTTTGCCGGCCCTCTACGAACCTGTGCCAATATATCCTCCAAACCTTGGCTTTGAGGGCATTATCATTTTATCAGAATTCTCAATTGACCCAGACTTTTGGGCAACCAATCGAAGCGCTCCAATTGATAGCAAATGTCATTGAGTCCGACACCTCTGTCAAGCTCAGTTTGAAACACATGAAAGCCAGTGAGACCATGGGAAAAACTGAGTTTTCTTCAGAAAATACATTGTTTAAATGGCTAAATAATTTAACAGTGTACCAGGGGTACTTGCTACTGTGATTATTGAAATACAGAGCCTGTTGGAGTATTTTTCAAATCCGAAATTATACTTTTGTTACATTATTTGATAGCTCAGCTGGTTAGCTAGCTCCTAGTCTTATTGACCACCAAACGTTGCCAATGCTAGCTATCTAGCCAGCAACTTAATATAACTTGTTTTCTCAAAAAGTATGTTAGCTAGCAAAGTTATCCATGTTATTAATACAACTCCCATCTGCTGTCAACATCAGGATAGGATTTGAGTGCACTAGTTTGCTCCAAAAGTGGTTGTAGCTTTGACTGCACGCTGACAGTGAATTCAGAGCCATACCGTGGTTAGCCACACTACAAACAGAATTTTACCAGGTTACCATGAAGCAATTGTAATGAGAGTCCACCACAACATACCTGATAGTTTCCTGATTAGGAAAGGCTTTTCTGTGTTTAATTTCATTGTGTATTAAAAACACTGTTTCCTATCATTGTGAGGGGATTTTGCCAGTGGTTAGAAGGGGGAATTGGGCTTCCCGGGAAAATGTTGTCCGAGGTTGCAACAGTAATCTGGAGGGGTAGTGCTTATTGAAGGGTCTATTCTCAGAATTTACTAATGTACAACAGAAAATAATGCCTTTCAGATATGTGTATCATCTCCCTCCTGTTAGGTCTCCTTCGTAAAAGAGGTCTCCTGACATCAATGGCACTTCCTGGATAAACAAAGGTTAAAAAATTATGTTTTAAGTAAGTCAGTGGGATACATTTTCAAACGTTAATAACTTCAATGTTTTCAGAATAAATCAGACAGAATGACTGGAGCTATAGGCTAGTTGTAGAGTTAGTTAGCTACAATACATATCTCTCTGAAAAGCATCTTATCCACATACAGTATACTGTAACAATGATCTTAAAACAGGAACTGAATAAACAAGACCTTGTTTGTGGCACTACCCTACTTACAAATTCAGGAAAACAGCAGTGGAGCCGTAATTATTTTTTTTACTGACATTGCGCATTCCCCTCTATTAAAACCTAATGTGCTGCTGCAGCGTTCATAAGCTCACCAAAAATATTCAGCCGGATTTGATTAGAATTGCAAATGAAGCTCACTGAAAATAACATTCTTATAAATATTAGATATTTCCTTCAAACATAAATGGGGAGAGTTGTTTTTGTAATACAACTTTTTTTCCCATATTCAAGCAGTTCTATATTCCCAACAGTAATAGGATCTAGTTTAATATACTATTAGTATACAAAATCATCTCCAGCCAAATAATTTGATTATGTTCGGAAAAAAAGACCATAAAGATTCTGATAGAGCTCAGGTTGGTATTTAATCATCCTGAACAAAATCCCTATGATTTTGAGCTACACAACCAAATGGATGCTGACTCTACATATACCCACCTAACATTACCAAGGTCAAACAACTCACTGCACAGAACTGCAGGTCAGGACAGTACTAGACAAGTTATAAGCAGGATTATGTAGAAAGCCATGACTGTAAAGTACATAACAATACATCTCTCCAGGAAGTAACCTTGATGAAAAAATCTGTTGTTTGCAGCTACCAGCATTCCTCAGGCATGAATAAAGTGGGGCCCATACAGGGAGAGAGAGAGAAAGAGAGAGAGAGAGACCTGGGCTCAGCTTGAAACTACTCACCGACCCAGCAATGAAGAACACAGCCACACCTTAATGTACACAAGACACAAATTCCCTGCTTTAATTACATCCCATCGCAGAAAATAAAAGATAGTTGTTTTCAAATGGAATTACAAAAAGGTTAAATACACTACATAACCAAAAGTATTCTCATCGAACATCTAATTTCAAAATCATGTCCATTAATATGGAGTTGGTTCCCCCTTTGCTGCTATAACAGCCTCCACTCTTCTGCGAAGGCTTTCCACTAGATGTTGAAACATTGTTGCAGGGACTTGCTTCCATTCAGCCACATGAGCAGTAGTGAGGTTGGGCACTGATGTTGACCGATTAGGCTTGGCTCGCAGTCGGCGTTCCAATTCATCCCTAAGGCATTCGATGGAGTTGAGGTCAGGGTTTCTTGCAGGCCAGTCAAGTTCTTCCACACCGACAAACAATTTCTGTATTGACCTTGCTTTGTGCATGGGGGCACTGTCATGCTGAAACAGTAAAGGGCCTTACCCAAAGTATTGCCACAAAGTTGAAACCACAGAATCGTCTAGAATGCCATTATTCTGTAGCATTAAGATTTCCCTTCACTGGAACTAGCCCGAACCATGAAAAACAATCACAGACCATTATTCCCCCTCCACCAAACTTTACAGTTGGCACTATGCATTGGGGCCGGTAGAGTTCTCCTGGCATCCGCCAATCCCAGATTAGTCCGTCAGACTGCCAGATGGTGAAGCGTGATTCATCACACCAGAGAATGCATTTCCACGGCTCCAGAGTCCAATGGCGGCGAGCTTTACACCACTCCAGCCGACGCTTGGCATTGCGCATGGTGATCTTAGGCTTGTATGTGGCTGCTTGGCCATGGAAACCCATTTCATGAAGCTCCCGACGAACAGTTCTTGTGGTGATGTTGCTTCCAGAGGCAGTTTGGAACTCAGTAATGAGTGTTGCAACCGAAGAAAGACGCACTCAGCACTCGGTGGTCCCGTTCTGTGAGCTTGTGTGGCCTACCACTTCGCAGCTGAGCTGTTGTTGCTCCTAGATGTTTCCACTTGACAATAACAGCACTTACAGTTGACCGGGGCAGCTCTAGCAGGGCAGGAATTTGATGAACTGACTTGTTGGAAAGGTGGAATCCTATTATGGTGCCACGTTGAAAGTCACAAAGCTTTTCAGTAAAGCAATTTTACTGCCAATGTCTATGGAGATTGCATGGCTGTGTGCTCGATTTTATATACCTGTCAGCAACGGGTGTGGTTGAAATAGCTAAATCCACGAATTTGAAGGGGTGTTCACATACTTTTGTATATATTGTGTATCTAGGGGTAAACCTAACAAAGGATATTTCAAAGCTATATAAATATATAAACCAATTATCCTACATATTCATAAAGATATACAGAGATGGTCCATTCTCCCTTTAGATTTCAGCTCTAAAATAGAGAGTGTTAAAATGAATATTTTCCCCAGATTGCTTTACCTATTCCAGTCTCTACCAGTTGAGGTCCCCCTGAAACAATTCAATCTGTTGGACAAGTCAATATCATGGTTAATTTGTAATGGCAGGAAACAAAGAATTAGATATTCAACTCTAGTTACCTAAAGACAAACGGGGGATGGCACTACCTAATCATCCATCGGAGTGGCGCAGCGGTCTAAGGCACTGCATCTCAGTGCAAGAGGCGTGACTACAGTTCCTGGTTTGAATCCAGGCTGTATCACATCCGGTCGTGACTGGGAGTCCCATAGGGTGGTGCACAATTGGCCCAGCGTCGTCCGGGGTAGGCAGTCATTGTAAATAAGAATTTGTTCTTAACTGACTTGCCTAGTTAATAAAAAATCTTAGGGAATATTACTTAGCTGCACAATTTAGGTCACTAGAGTATTGGTGTGACTCACAATACAGTGCTACATGGAAAGATATTGAGGCTGCAGTTCAAGGTCACCCAATCCAGTCTGTACTGTAGCTGGGGATAAAGACACATCTGGGACATTAACAGGAATACTTAACCCTATATCATTATTTACATTAGACCTCTGGTTTCAGATGGTGAACCAACACAAGCTGGAAGAAGAAATCTGAATGTTGAAATGGTTTGTGTTTGATCCAACATTTTAACCAGGTATCTATGATAAAGCATGTAGGGAATGGGCTAAGAGAGGCATGACAGCATTTTGTACCATTGTAGAGGATGCAGCAGTCTTAAGTTTTCAGAATTTAAAGGATAAATATGGTATGAAAAACCAAGATCTCTTAAGATACTTAGAGTTAAGGGACTATTTTGAAAAATAGATCAAAATGACAGAACCTTCTTCAATACCAATGACTATCCATGTGAAACGAAATGCATATAAACAGGCAATGTCCAAGACAATCTCTTCACTCTGTCATAGCCTGATAGCCCCTAGACAAGACTTAACTCTTTATATTAAAATGGGAAAAGAAACTGAATATAGACATTTCAGAGGAAGACTGTGACAATATATATGCAGTACTCAACATACTTCTACAAACTCAAGAACATGGAGAGTTTTGTTGGAAAAATATAACCAGTTTTTTTTTATCACTCCTAGAATGAAAAGTCAAAAGCTAGGCATACAACAGCAGATCCTGGCGGCTGTGTGGCCATGTAGATGCCAAACACACCAATGTTTTTTGAAACGTCAGAAGATGTAATTGTTTTGGGATAATGTATGTTCGGTGTTAAAAGATGTCCTAGGATATGAAATCCCTAGAACTTGTCCTGTAATGTGCCTTGGTAATGTTCCAGAGAATGTGAGGGGCAGTGGCAGATACCCGATAAACGTTCTCCTTGCTGCAAGTAAAAAAGCCATTACCAGGAACTGGTATAAAGTAGAAGTTCCAAAATTGGAAGAATGAAAAAGTATAATCCAATACAACTTTAATATGGAAAGCTTGACATATGCCTAAAGACTCCAAAAACCTGAATTTGAAAGTAACTGGGAGAAATGGATATCATTCACAAACCAGGAAGACTTGATTAACTAATATCTTGTTAACAACACAACATCACCACTCTATGTATTATTGTGTACCTATTGAATGGCAACTTCTGTTTGCTTTTATTTATTCTTTAATTTCATTGTTTCTGTTGTTGCTTTTTACTGTTTTTGTTGTATATTCTTGAAAAAGACTAAACACACACGGTCATTGACATTAGGTCAAGATGGGCAGGAATTCAACTTTAATCAAGCCTCAAATAGATTAGAAGATTAGAGGGCAGGAGTTGACTCAGCATTGCATAGGGTCTAAACTGCATTGACCCTCTCCTCCAGTACAAGAGAAGAAAAATACAGAATACCGATATGGCAATGTTATATGGCTGCTAATGCCATATACAAAGCCAGTCATGGCCATTTACTTCCCATGTTAAAAGTAGAAGGGGATTATTATCATTTTGTGAAACAGTCCAGAGAAGCAGACACCAGTGATATATACACAGTAAGTGTCAGCCAACCAGCCACCAGACTTCCATGCCTGTTTACATTAGCTATAGGCTCTTTAGCTGCAAGGCTGTAAGCACCCCGACCTCATAGAGCTCTGTGCTTTCATTTTGCCTGCTGGAGAGAGGGAGACTGACGAGCCCTCTAGCTGCTCCTTGATTTTTCACAGATTAATTTGCATTCATAAAAAGACAACTCCTCTCCTTGTCACGAGATTGTTTTCCTTTTTTTCATGTCTGCCTCCCTCCAAAAATCCCTGGGTGGGAGTGCGCTGGGAAAATCTGACTGTCAGGGACGACAAGACAAATGAATGCCGGATTCAGACGTGTGTGGCTTCAACAATGACAGATGGAGAAGAGCTGTCCCTCTGTCAACAGGATTGCTTCATTTTTGAATTAATACATCTGAATCTTCCCCTTCATAACAAGTGGTGCCTTATTTGACAGATTTACTTCATGTGTTTGTGAGTGGGTGTGTGTGATGGTTGGGTGACTAGCAGGGTGGACAAGGGGTACAGCTTGTTCCAATTCCACCTGGGTGTATCTCAGCTGCTTAGCATGTGTGTGTCTGTGTGTCTGTGTGTGTCTGTGTGTGTATCCTTCCCCTTTATCATGCCAATACTAATCTACACAAGGTCCACCTGTGATTGTTTAACCAATGAGGGCCAGAGCACAGTAAAAAACGCTACCACAGTAATGTGGTTGGTAACCCGTTGTACTGTGTCATTGCACACAGAAAGATCACGTCAAATAAAGAATATTATAGGACGAGATACTGTAGGCAGGCCTCACATGACACGTAGGCTGATTAAAACAGGAATAGTTAGATATATTTATTTGACCTATTTTTACCATGACATTGTCAATTACTATTATTCCATATAAAAAATTTTTTTTATCACAAATGTAAACTGCTCTATGGGTCCACATTATAAAATGACAAAAATGAAGTCTCTTATGAATTGTTGGCGATAGCAATTTATTTTTCTACAAAGCAAGACTACAATGAAAAGAAAAAGCGCAGGTTGTATATGAGCAGCCAGCGGGATGCTCTTAACACAGCACAACTGTCCCCTGAAACATGTAGCGCTGGAGGAGCATGATAAAACAGGGGAACATCTGGTGAGCTGAGCATGGTGCCAGGACAAGACAAAGCCATGTGTCTAGGCATGGATGAGCACGTACCACCTAGCTGCACACACACACACACACACACACACACACACACACACACACACACACACACACACACACAAGTGCGTACCACCTAGCTGCACGCACGCACACACACACCCGCACACACATTCATTGTACAAAAGGGTGCACACAAAAGCACACACGCAAACAAAAACCAGCGGGACACGGTAAGAGAGTCCACTTTGGAGACATGACTAATCTGCAAGCTCAGAGGCTTATGTTAATAAGTGAATATGCAATGATCTGCCTTGGAGCAGGCAACCAGTTCTTTTAGGATTACTTTCCCTCCAAGCATTCTATCTGTTGGCAGTTAGCAGGCAACACGACACAAGCAGGCCGATTTCTATAGGCTGATGAGATACAGTAATGCTAAAGGATTATTAATCTGTAAAAAAAAAAAATTGTCAAAAAGTCTGTTCAAATCATGGTACAGACAGACATGCAGTACGATGCAGTAGGATGGACGTCAGTCATGAGCAGTTCCTTGAAGTTCTCTTTAGAAGGATATTCTAAGTTGACCATGTACACTTTACCCAACCCATAGACAGTATTTTGTTACTGAGGCGGTTTATATCTTCTGAAGCTAAGCAGGGTTGGTCCTGGTCAGTCCCTGGATGGGAGACCAGATGCTGCTGGAAGTGGTGTTGGAGGGCCAGTAGGAGGCACTGTTTCCTTTGGTCTAAAAAATATCCCAATGCCCCAGGGCAGTGATTGGGGACACTGCCCTGTGTAGGGTGCCGTCTTTCGGATGGGACGTTAAACGGGTGTCCTGACTCTCTGAGGTCATTAAAGATCCCATGACACTTATCGTAAGAGTAGGGGTGTTAACCCCGGTGTCCTGGCTAAATTCCCAATCTGTCCCTCAAACCATCACGGTCACCTAAGAATCCCCAGTTTACAATTGGCTCATTCATCCCCCTCCTTTCCCCTGTAACTATTCCCCAGGTCGTTGCTGTAAATGAGAATGTGTTCTCAGTCAACTTACCTGGTAAAATAATGGATAAAAAAATTATAAAAATAAATAAATGTAAGGTGTTGCTTTGTGTACTTAGATTGAAAATACTCAGACATAGAGGTCTTCATGGGTCCAGCCGAACGTGATTATCCAGTGCCCGACCTAGGATCCGAGTGGGTGGGTTGGGTCCAAAATTCTGTAGTGTACCTTCAGATCCGGGTCGGATCTGATTTGATTGTCACGGGTCACCGGTATGTGTAATTATAACGGTTTGGCCCCGAGAAAGAGAGAAAATTGTCTCCTTTATGCTCAGGCTTTTCACGAGATAGGCACGTCTGTGTAGCTTGTTGTAAGCAGCGATAGGTTCTGGCTCTATGTGTGCAATGGCAAGCAAGTTAGGAGCTCAATGGAGGACGGAATTAAAATGACGGGCCAAGAGCCAACAGGTAGGCTGCTACTTCATACTCTGAATAGAGTTTTTGTTGTAATTGTATAGGATGGGGGAAAGTGCAGCTTATATAGCCTTAATTAGCATACCCAGACTAGCTATTCTTCTCAGTTTGAAGTCAAGGTACTATGTAATCAGATTGGATGATAAATAACCTAGCTTTGGCAGCTAAAAGTTAGTAACTAGTCCTTCCTAACTGGCAGGGATAAGACAGAAGTGTTGGGTGCTGCTGACTCATAACCATAAGGCACACTCATAAAGCAGAAGCTAGATTACCAAGAACAGGGGTGGTGTTACGTAACGAGCCCCCTACCTTTATCCCTTCTCCACCACTGCAGTATTTTCTCTCCACTAAGCAGGGAATCACAGAGACAGAATAGAGAGACAGAATAGAGAGAGAGAGAGATTTTTTAGATGTATTTGGTGGGGAAACAGTTAAAGCCATAAAGACATACAGTGCCTCAGCCCTGACCTCTTGGCCTCCTAGGTATCCCCTTGCACAGAATTTTTATTCCCCACCAAACTGACAAAGTGTTTTTAATCTTTTCTTTCCCTCTCTACTGGAGGTTGGGGAAACAAAAATCAATAGCTGCTGGCAGGCGATTTAGCAGCAGGGTGAATTACAGGCCTGGGCCGCGCTGCAGCCATAGCATCGGTGCATCAGAAAGGCCTTGGAACCAGGAACCTTGGGAGAGGCGTTGGAGACACGGAGGTTGCAGGGTCACATCGGGTCCGTGGTCTGAGGAGCATGGTATTTACTGCCCAGCCTCGCCGAGACGAAAAATAACTACTGCACAACACACACAGAGAGAGAGTGGAAGACAGGGAGAGAGGGAGAGAGAGGGGAAGAGGGGGAGAAGAGGGGGAGAAGAGGGGGGAGGGAGATAGGTAGGAGGTGGAGGAGAGTGGCTCTTATCTCAGATATCTTTTCTCTGTGTCACAGTCCATTGGTTTAGTCTTTTCTCTCTTATTCCAGAGGCTGAAAGTGAACAAGAAGGCATCTAGACTAAAAAAACTGTGGAGAGAAAACTACTGTAAGCAATCATTATAGTGTATACAAACCATTCATGTAATGAAAATTACATTGTCACAAAATATACATATGGTACGTCAAAACTAGTCTGGCGCGAGATTTGGTTCTGGATTCCAAGAAAATTCTAAACAAACACAAACAGGAACAGGAGGACTAAGTTCAGCTGTTTAGATGCTTAGTTGTCACTTTATGAAACATCATCACTCTATGTACAGCCAGGTATGGTGTCAAACAAAATAAAATGTAATTCTCCCAACAGGAAAATGATTCATTAGTGTTTGGTGATTTAGAACCTGGCAGTGCTTGGCTCTGCAATCAATATGTCACCTTTCAATACTCGATTTCTTGTATAATTAGCTTATGTGCACCAGCGGTTCTGTTGTGAGCAGGGCCTGGTTACGGAGAGTCCTTCTATTTCTGACATCACTGTTAGACTGTTAAATTAAAAAGAAAGATTCAAACAGTAGGCAATTAAAAAAGTAATGTTACAATACATGAAAGTGCAAAATCAATATGATAGTTTCAGCTTCATAGTCAAAGAATCTAGGATTTAAACATTCACCTTTAGTGATATCATGCAGCACACAAGGCTGTTTCTCTCCCTCCACCAGCTAGACTCAAACTGAAATGATAACAGTGAATGGCAGATTTGAGTAAATGTCTTAAAAACCAACTATGTGAATCACAGCTTTCTAAATTGTGCCTTTCTGTAAATAAGAGCTCACTGGTGATGGGGAGTTTGTTTCGGGAAAGCTGTTGTAAAAATGTGTTAAATCACTCAATTATCACAACTCTAGACAGCTGGCAGGCAAACAATTTGGAATGTGAGGATGATAATGAACAAAATTCTTAATTGCTTTGTTTTTAAATTCTGACTAGGGCACAGCCAGACATACCTTTGTTGACTCTTCTGATGCTCTTCTCACTCTCCTGAGTTGGTCAGAATCAGTTAGTATGTTGAGGATATTTTCCCAGACACCCGTGACCCTTTCCTCAAACTGAACCCACTGCAATCAATTTAAATGTCCATCACCCTTCCTTATGTTATCTTTCTTCTTTTTTGATGCACCTCTGTGCTAAGCTCAATTAAACCCAAAACACAACAAATTATCAGAAACTGCTCCAAAACCCCTGCAGAAGGGCACTTATCCGTTTCTTCTCTGGTTTGTATTTGCATTTTAAAGTATTTTCTGGGGGAAAATGAGCTGTAGAAATTAATTCAGGATTAATTGGTGCCTTCATCTCATTAGGACAATCTAATTTAGGGGATGATGGAATTGTTTAGACTCCTTTTGCATAATTGGATTGCGTTGAATGGCTTGTCATTAGCGTCTTTTTAGCGTCGTCTGAGGGCCCTCTCTCTCTTCCTGGCCCCAGAGTCATAAAGAGCGATCATGTGTTACGCCACTGTTTTGCTAACCTCTGGAACACATCGCCGTGATGATGTAGCAATAGACGAGCATGTGGCAAACAGCGCAACAGTGATTAACTATTTTTTAAGTTCATTAGCATAAAGCTAACAGCATGCCATTGAGGAGCTCTCATATAATATAAACACATTAGCGTGTGGCTAACAACACAATAATGATCGACCGTTAGGGGAAGCCATTAGCATGTAGTCAAAGCTGCATTCATGCACTCTGTTGTTTCGTAATGACAGACTGACAGTTTTATACGACTTTCATTGGATGAGATGACACCTTGTCATTCTGCCAATCCTAAATTCAACAACAAGTCAAGTGCAGTATGCTTCTTTATGAAATTATGTATTTGAATTGGTTTAAAAACACAATACAACTACACATGTGGATACAATATGTTTAAAAACCATTTAGGAAAGTGTAAAAAAAGTTTAGAAATGCATTTCAATTATGGTCCTCTTGTTAACAAAATACATCATTCTTCAATGAACAAGAAATGAAAGATTGAAAACTAATGGTGTTGAGGCAGTTTGGAAAAGTCAGTATGGTGTTAGCGGAGGGCGCATCAATGATACAGTACAGCGAGGGAGAAAGACAGTCTGCCAGACAAGCCAGGAGCTCTTCATCTGGGCCCATCGCTTTGTCCGACGTTCCCAGGTCCTCCATAGTATCTACACCTCCGTAGGTAGAGGATCCTCCATTACCGACAGTGTAGCACCCACCTGGGTGATGCTTCAGTAAAGCACCAGAAAATCATCCACACATCAGCAGTGGTCAGGAACAGTCCCTCTGCCTCTCTGACATCTCAGACACCGCAGGTTCCACCCTCCAACCGGCAAGTGAAACAAAAAAGCTGGAGCTGCTGCTATATTATTTAAATGTAAGCATTAGCCATCCAGCTAGCTAGCTAGCTAGCCAGCCAAGGTAAACAAATGGATTAAAAAAGTTAATTTTATTTACAAAAAAATACATTTAAAAATGATTCAATATTTACAAAAGTTCAGGAGCTCTCTGCCTAGGCGACCTCACGGCACCATGACACTTTGACTTGCAACCCTAGCAAAATACCTAAAAGCATTTGTGACGTTTGGGTTTGTCTTTCTGTATGCTGATTGAAAATCAAAAGAGGAAGTGACATGTAGAAGTCCATGTAACTCTCACATAACACCTATTTTAAAGTCCCTGCATTGGTTGCCTGTTAGTTTTAGAATTGATTTTAAAATCACTTTATTGATCTTTAAAGCACTACATGGCCTTGCACCCAAATACATGTCTGATATGCTTTGAAGATATGTGCCCTCAGCTGTTCCTCAGATGCTCTGGCACTGGTATTCTAGTTGTTTTAAAGGTCAGAACCAAAACGTTTGCTGAGGCTGCCTTCAGCCACAATGGTACTGGCCGTTGGAACAGCCTGCAGGAGGATCTGAGGGCGTCAGCATTTTTTAAAAGAAAAATCTTAAGACACACCTTTTTAGCCGTGTTTTACTTAGGGTGCTTTTAATCATACTATCTATTTGATTATTTTATTCCATTCTATATACAGTACCAGTCAAAGTTTGGACACACCTGCTCATTCAAGGGTTTTTCTTTATTTTTACTATTTTCTACATTGTAGAATAATAGTGAAGAAATCAAAACTATGAAATAACACATATGGAATCATGTAGTAACCAAAAAAGTGTCAAACAAATCAAAATACATGTTATATTTGAGATTCTTCAAAGTAGCCACCCTTTGCCTTGATGACAGCTTTGCACACTCTTGGAATTCTCTCAACCAGCTTCATGAGGTTGTCACCTGGAATGCATTTGAATTAACAGGTGTGCCTTGTTAAAAGTTAATTTGTGGAATTTCTTCCTTCTTAATACGTTTGAGCCAATCAGTTGTGTTGTGGCAAGGTAGGGGTGGTATACAGAAGATAGCCATATTTGGTAAAATACCAAGTCCATATTATGGCAAGAACAGTTCAAATAAGCAAAGAGAAACGACAGCCCATCATTACTTTAATACATGAAGATCAATACGGAACATTTCAAGAACTTTTAAAGTTTCTTCAATTGAAGTCGCAAAACCCATCAAGCGCTATGATGAAACTGGCTCTAATGAGGACCGCCACAAGAAAGGAAGACCCAGAGTTTCCTCTGCAGCAGAGGATGAATTCATTAGCGTTAACTGCACCTCAAATTGCAGCCCAAATAAATGCTTCAGAGTTCAAGTAACAGACACATGTCAACATCAACTGTTCAGAGGAGACAGTGTGAATCAGGCCTTCATGGTCAAATTGCTGCAAAGAAACCACTACTAAAGGACATCAATAAGAAGAATAGACTTGATTGGGGCAATAAACATGAGCAATGGACATTAGAGCGGTGGAAATCTGTCCTTTGGTCCGATGATTCCAAATTTGAGAATTTTGGTTCCAACCGCTGTGTCTTTCTGAGATACGCAGAGTAGGTGAACAGATGATACAGATGAAGGAAGAGGTGTGATGGTGTGGGGGTGCTTTGCTGGTGACACTGTCTGTGATTTATTTAGAATTCAAGGCACACTAAATCAGCATGGCTACCACAGCATTCTGCAGCGATACGCCATCCCGTCTGGTTTGGGTTTAGTGGGACTATCATTTGTTTTTCAACAGGACAATGACTCAACACACCTCCAGGCCTTGTAAGGGCTATTTGACCAAGAAGGAGAGTGATGGAGTGCTGCATCAGATGACCTGGCCTCCACAATCAACCAATTGAGATGGTTTGGGATGAGTTGCACGGCAGAGTGAAGGAAAAGCAGCCAACAAGTGCTCACCATATGTGGGAACTCCTTCAAGACTGTTGGAAAAGCATTCCAGGTGAAGCTGGTTGAGAGAATGCCAAGAGTGTGCAAAGCTGTCATCAAGGCAATCTCAAATATAAAATACATGTTGATTTGTTTGACACTTTTTTGGTTACTACATGATTCCATATGAATGAGTAGGTGTGTTCAAACTTTTGACTGGTACTGTATATTGTTTTATTTATTAGTCTCTCATGTCCACAGTTTTTTTTAATTTTTTTATTATTATTTAAATTAATCTAATTTAGAAAACCTATTGTTCTTATCTTTCTCTCCTTTTATTATTTTATTTGTTAAGCACTTTGAAATCCTTCCAGTGTAACAAATGTGCTTTATAAAAAAAAGTTTGATTTGAAAAGTCCATCAGCCACATGATTTGATTCCTACCAGTTCAAAAGCACTTATGTAACCATGGAGACAAGATCACAACTTTCCCCAGTGTACAGTAGAGGAATGTAGGTATAAACCCTAATACGACAAAAGGTCGACTTTCTATTTCTACAAGCCCCTACAGACATTATCACTTAGCCAGACGCAGGAGCAAGTCTTTTTTTGTGTGGCATTTTACAAAAATCAGACAGGCGTACTTCACATATAGAAATAACATTTATTTCAATAAACAGACTGAGCAAACTTGTACAAACAAAGAAGAAATAAAATAACATAATAATAATAAAACATTTAAAGCAGGAGTAGGTCTATCTTTATTGTTCTGCACTACGATAACATCATCATTTTTCTCTAACACAAATTGTAAAGATATTATTCTACGAACCACTCTTCTCCGGTAAACAACGCACACTGAAATCTAATCTATGATGGTAATACTCAGGCTGTGCCCAGTTAATTGAGTTGATGTAGGCTTTGTGTGTCCCTAGAGGACCTCTGAATACAGTAAAGAGAGGGAGGAGATCAGTTAAGTCATATACAGTACATATAGGCTACTGTATGGGTCAGTTTTCTGGACACGTTTAAGCCTATAGACTAAGTAAAAAGCATGTTCAATGCAAAACCGGGAAACAGGCCCGAGATGTTATAGATACAGTACAGGACCAGGAGTTTTTCCTCAGCACGTGACCGGACCAGAATAAAACGTTATTAATAAAACTAGAGATAGTTCACGGCTTGTGTTAAGATGATAATATAATGCCAATATGGGCATGACATGATGACACCAAATTCCCAGGTATGAAGAATAGGGCTCTTTGTAAAACGACCTTCTCTCCTTGCTCCTACATATTATATTTATACATTTACATTTACATTTAAGTCATTTAGCAGACGCTCTTATCCAGAGCGACTTACAAATTGGTGCATTCACCTTATGATATCCAGTGGAACAACCACTTTACAATAGTGCATCTAACTCTTTTAAGGGGGGGGGGGGGTTAGAAGGATTACTTTATCCTATCCTAGGTATTCCTTAAAGAGGTGGGGTTTCAGGTGTCTCCGGAAGGTGGTGATTGACTCCGCTGACCTGGCGTCGTGAGGGAGTTTGTTCCACCATTGGGGTGCCAGAGCATATTATAGTGCTTACTTATTGATCCAGTCAACAAGCCTTCTCTTGATGCAGTAAGTTCTCAATTTCTTACTGTTTCACATACAATACATTTTCAATGCACTTGTTTTCAGTGCATTTCAAACCACCCTACTCCACATCAAATGCCATTTCCATTATTTGCATACTTGCAGTATTAAAACATTAACTATTCATGACTTTTGGTAAGGGAGGAAGGGACAGGTTGTCCTTAAGGGTGAGTGTCAGCCAGCGTTCGCTGCAGAGAGAATGCTCCTGGGAGAAGAACATTAGGAACCATCAGGCTGACAGACAAATCATTCTCTCATGTAAACATAAATATGAGAGTATGTTTCCAACAGCCATCACGGTATCTGTTGCTAGGCTACGTTGCATTAAGCAGTGTAGCTGTCCCTGTTCATTTGGCTCCTGGGATTTCAGGCTGTACCATATAACCTGCTGACTCTTAATATGACTCCCCTGATTATATGGCTGCTGGTTATAAGTATGGTGGCACCTCTGCTTCTAACATAAAGGTACCTACAGGATAATGACCCCTAAATATGAATAATTGTTTCACAAGAAAATGGGTTTTTCAAAGGTTATTTGACTCTAATGTCTTCACACCTGGTACTGAGGAGGACTGTATTTTCCTAGGTAGGATTGCGCACACACGCACACACACGCACACACGCACACACACACACAAAACAATATGATGCACAGAGCTCCATAAAGGTCATTCATTGCTGACAGAACAGTGATCCCAAAACGCCTCAACAAAAAAGTCAATTATCTATTTTCACAAAGGAAGAAAGAAACCCATCTCGAACAAAAAAAGAGCCCCAAATGATGTCCAAAACCAACACAATTGCAACAAGCAGTCTTCCCTAGATAATTATTTGAGGCATGGATGAGGAGAGAAAGATGGTGGAAGGTGGTGGTCACTGAGAAGAAAAGAGAGAGGTAAATTAGGAGAGGGAGAGAGGAGAGCCGCCAACAGCTGGTTTCAATAGATTGCGTGTGGGATGAATTAAAAAGTTGAACCTTTCCCGGACCGTATTCAGATGTCTGCCGCTGGGTGATTAATCATGGCCGTCAGGATCTGTAATCCTTTTCAATGGGAAACAAATGCTGCGGCCAGCTAGTGACTATCTGTCTGTTCCCTCAGCACCCAGGGCCTATGGGCTGCAAGGCAAGCCAGTTACCTTTTTCACACTACTCAGCCGAACCAAGCAGAGTCTAACTGTATTGTGCCGGCCTGGTTACGCAACCACCATAGTTGCTGGAACTGTGCTGGAATGGAACTGTGCTGTGAAAGGAAAATAACCAAGCCAGCACAGTAGAGTTTGGGCTGGCATGATAGTGTGAAAAGGGTATGTTTGCCTGCCTGGCCAGAACACAATACCTGAACCACAGAGAAGACAGGGCCAGGGGAGGAGGGGCTGTGGACAGATACACTGTAATCTGCTCCAAACATGATGGGACATACACACAATACAAACAGGCTGAATATCAACAAAACTGTTTAGCTCTGTGTCAGTGGTGTAGGCAGATATTGCCATGTGACTGGACCTAAATAAAAGTGACCGGGCCAACATTTTTCAGCAGAAATACAGCAGAAATACCTCAACATATTTAAGTGACAATTTGTTCAATCACATTGGATCATGTAGCATATAACACATGATAAATGTGACCAAGAAACAACACAAATTCCCCTTGGAAAACAAGCCCGTTATTAGGCTTAGTGCTAAATAGGCAGCGCAACTACACAAGTTACAACCGCTTACAACAACACCGCTGGCAAAACAGTCTGACTGTCCGAGTCCGACAGTAAACAAACAATGAAATACACAACTTCATAGGCGGCATGTGAGGTTCATGTTTGAGGGATTAGCTCAGCCCCATCTAGAATATATTTTTTTATAAACACATTATGTAAAGTGTCGTAGAAATGTGTCGGAGACATTATCAGAATCTTTGATAGGCTACTACAAAAATGACAGGGTGGGCCTAGGCTACTCTACTGACACTGACAGACTGAGATCAATAAAAGCGACCTCATTTTGAATGTAACCATCTAATCTAGGCCTGCACAAAGGGGAGGCTCGTTGTACATTATGACGTCCATCTTGACTGGAGGAGGAAATTACTGTCCTAAACTTTCCAGTGGCACCGACTCACCCAATAATAAAGACAGTGAATACGTGCACTCACCGAGGATATGGCCGACGCTCTCCGATAGTGCCAAGAGATTAGTCCTGGTGTAGCCTAGGGCTACCAAAAAAAATCAACTACACTACACTTCACGCTTAAATAATTATACCGCAATTGAATTTTGAAATATTGCAATAGGTCGGCTTTCCCAGCTGTAGGCTATCCGCTTGCATTTTGCCATATGATTGAGATATAGCCAATTAGGTCCCATGATCTTCCTACTGCATTTTCTAAATGTCTAATTAGTCAGGAGACAATACAACCAATAATTTATTTCAATTTTTTATATATTTTAAACCAGCCTGATTGGGTAGGCCGTGACTTCGATTCTGATCTGTGTTTTGGTTTTGTGTATCCTTTGTGTCATTGATCAATAGGGCTAATCAAGCCACACACAGGACTATAAAGAGTCAAATCAATAGGGCTAATCAAGCCACACACAGAACTATAAGGAGTCAAATCAATAGGGCTAATCAAGCCACACACAGGACTATAAGGAGTCAAATCAATAGGGCTAATCAAGCCACACACAGGACTATAAGGAGTCAAATCAATAGGGCTAATGATCCACACACAGAACTATAATAGGGCTAATCAAGCCACACACAGGACTATAAGGAGTCAAATCAATAGGGCTAATCAAGCCACACACAGAACTATAATAGGGCTAATCAAGCCACACACAGGACTATAAGGAGTCAAATCAATAGGGCTAATCAAGCCACACACAGGACTATAAGGAGTCAAATCAATAGGGCTAATCAAGCCACACACAGAACTATAATAGGGCTAATCAAGCCACACACAGGACTATAAGGAGTCAAATCAATAGGGCTAATCAAGCCACACACAGGACTATAAGGAGTCAAATCAATAGGGCTAATCAAGCCACACACAGGACTATAAGGAGTCAAATCAATAGGGCTAATCAAGCCACACACAGGACTATAAGGAGTCAAATCAATAGGGCTAATCAAGCCACACACAGGACTATAAGGAGTCAAATCAATAGGGCTAATGATCCACACACAGAACTATAAAGAGTCAAATCAATAGGGCTAATCATCCACACACAGGACTATAAAGAGTCAAATCTAAATTCTATCTGTATGTGGTTTGTAGCTGTTTCTTATTTTACAAATTCAAGCTCATGAATGAAGTCAACATGTGTGACCAGACTAGATGAAAGAAAGTGCCTTTTTTCCTCTCCTTTCCCCATTTCCTCAGTTCTACTGGTATCACTCTGCACCTCTGGGTACTTTGAGTCAGTGAACTTCATGTCACGTTTCAACATTGTGGTAAAGAGCTGATCTAGTTTTAGAAAGACGGTGAGAAAGTCAAGAGCCAGCAACATCAGGAGCCCGGGAGGAGAAAGTGTGTCATCAGCATAAAAATAGAAGCCTGCTAACGAATTCCTAATCATATCTCCCATTTCCTCAAGGGGCTGCTCTAAGGAGGTTAGAACACCGGGTCTTAGATGAGAATTTGTGGCACATTAGCCTCAGATATTATTTCTTGCCATTTTAAAGGGCTTTCAGTATTATTGATTGTTAAATCCATGCACCATCGTCTCCCTAAACTACAATACATGGCTTTTCTCAGCAAGAATTAGATTCGCATTTCTTTGCAGGAAAATGGTAAAAGCATATAATGGAGGAGAAGCATTCTCCATTATTTTTGACGGAAAACGTGTAGAGCTACATGACAGGAATACTTTGATCTGGCACTGTCAATCAAACAATTGAAAATAATCTTAAATCATTACAATTACATTTATCTACATTCACAAATATAGGCCTATAGTGTTTACCACTGACACAGATAAAAACAAATAGCTATTTCTTATGGGAAGTAAATTGCTTAATTAAAATGTTGACATTTTGTTGTCATTTGAAGGAAAGTGTCACAAATAATCCAATAGTATGAAATACTTATTTTTAATGGTTTTCCTTTTATTCAGTGAATAACTTAATTCAGTTGTACAGATTTTGTGGACACCTGCTCTTTGAACATCTCATTCCAAAATCATGGGCGTTAATATGGAGTTGGTCCCCCCTTTTCGGCTATAACAGCCTCCACTCTTCTGGTAAAGCGTTCAACTAGATGTTGGAACATTGCTGCGGGGACTTGCTTCCATTCAGCCACAAGAGCATTAGTGAGGTCGGGCACTGATGTTGGGCAATTAGGCCTGGCTCGCAGTCGGCGTTCCAATTTATCCCAAAGGTGTTCGATGCGGTTGAGGTCAGGGCTCTGTGCAAGCCAAACAAGTTCTTCCACACTGATCTCGGCAAACTATTTCTATATAGACCTTACTTTGTGCACGGGGGCATTGTCATGCTGAAACAGTAAAGGGCCTTCCCCAAACTGTTGCCACAAAGTTGGAATCACAGAATCGTCTAGAATGTCATTGTATGCTGTAGCGTTAAGATTTCCCTTCACTGGAACTAAGGGACCAAGCCCGAACCATGAAAAACAGCCCCAGAAACGTATTTCTCCTCCACCAAACTTTACAGTTGACACTATGCATTGGGACAGGTAGCGTTCTCCTGGCATCTGCCAAACCCAGATTCGTCCTTGTGCTGAAGTTGCTTCCCGTGGCAGTTTGGAACTTGGTAGTGAGTGTCGCTATGTGCTTCAGCACTCGGTGGTCCCGTTCTGGGAGCTTGTGTGGCCTACCACTTCGGAACTGAGCCGTTGTTGCTCCTAGACATCTCCAGTTCACAATAAACAGCACTTACAGTTGACCGGGGCAGCTCTAGCAGGGCAGAAATTTGACGAACTGACTTGTTGGAAAGGTGGCATCCTATGACGGTGCCATTTCGAAAGTCACTGAGCTCTTCTGTCAGGCCATTCTACTGCCAATATTTGTCTATGGAGATTGCATGGCTGTATGCTCGATTTTATACACCTTTCAGCAACGGGTGTGGCTGAAATAGCTGAATCCACTAATTTGAAGGGGTGTACACATACTTATGTATATAGTGTATGTTTTCACACTGTTGTCATAAAGTGTAATCACCTACAAAATGTATTCCAAATGCTTTCTATTCAGCACTAGGCAAATGTCACTGTGCCCGCTGCCTGCTGAGTGAAAGGACACTTTGATACATGGGTAAAGGTTGGGAGGGCAGTACTTTAGCTTGGGCATAAAAACGTACTGTATGGCATGCTGGTAGACTGTGGGAAATGGGCAATGCAGATGCAGAGAGGTTCCCAAAGCTTTTGTGTTGCTGTGGCTTCTGTTTGACCATACGTCTCCAAAATGTTCCCAATTGGCTGTCCCACAGACAGGAATACATCGAACAGAGTCACAAAGCAAACAAGCACCTTAGAAATAAACAGAATGGCAGGCACTGCTCTTTCCCCATCTGACCCCCACCCTGATATTCCCCCACCCTATATAGTGCCTTACTTTTAACCAGAGCCCTATGAATTAAATGGCAAACAGTGTAATTAAAAGGCTTTAGAGGCTAAGATGGGGCCTCAAAGACAAAGCTGCGCTGGGGGTGATCAAACACGAAGGCAACACCTTAGCAGTGGACAAACTAATACCAACACAATGGCATGCACTGGTGGTTGCCTTGGAGATGGAGAAAAACTGAGCATAGCACCAGTAAGGACAAAAGAGGACAGGGTCAGAAACTGTGGGTTGCTGGCAACACAACAGGCTCTGTAAACTAGCCTGAGTTTACCATCTGAGCCCAGTACAAACATACTCTGCCTATACAAGTGAAAATAACTGAAGACATTGAAATTCGTAGGGAGCAAATTACACCTAAAGTTATTCCCTCAAGGACATAACTACTGTCCTTCAATTACCAACAAGATAACCATGTCATAATTTAGGATGTTGAGATGTAATACACAAAAAGGCTATTTGATGCTTGATACTGATTTGTTTGATTTACAAACCTGCACTGAAGAACCCTTTAAGAAGCGCTGCTCTGTTGCCTAGTTGTTTGGCATAGCACCTCAGAGATCCTATAAATCGCTGTTCATTGTTCTATATGTAATTCTAGGCATAGCACTGACTGAATTGATGTCTCAACTGAGTATTTACAGTACCATCCCTTACAGTACAACACATGCTGGACAAAGACAGAGTAATGCATACCAGGTTCTTATCTCATATAGTGAAGAAATGAAACATTGTTTTTATCTCAATATTAAATCATTTCTGGGTTAGTGTTATTGTTTTCAATTAAAATGTTCAAAAAGAAACAAAAATAGTTTCTTATCAAAGAGAAATTTCTCAAGCAAGAAATTTGCTTGGACTGTCTGGGAGGGGTCTGAGTGGGGAGGGGAAAACTGAAAATTAGCTGTTATTGGCAGAGAAGTTTGGAACCGCCTTTCTAATTGGTCAATTAACCCTGATGATGTCACCAGGGGGTCCAAAATTCCATCCCACCAAAACAGCCTGAAATGTCAAGCAGTCTTTTCAAACAACTCTTACACTAAAAGGGCATTATCATAATTTTCACAACTTCTTTTTAAAACGTACACTACCGGTCGAAACCTTTAGAACACCTACTCATTCTAGGGTTTTTCTTTATTTTGACTATTTTCTACATTGTAGAATAATAGTGAAGAAATCAAAACTATGAAATAACACATATGGAATCACGTAGTAACCAAAAAAGTGTAAACAAATCAAAATATATTTTATATTTGAGATCCTTCTATGTGGCCACCCTTTGCCTTGATGACAGCTTTGCTGAGAATGCCAAGAGTGTGCAAAGCTGTGAAGGCAAAGGGTGGCTACTTTGAAGAATCTCAAATATAAAATATATGTTCGTTTGTTTAACACTTTTTTGGTTACTACATGATTCCGTATGTGTTATAGTTTTGATGTCTTCACTATTATTCTACAATGTAGAAAAAAGTAAAAATACAGAAAAACCCTTGAATGAGTAGGTGTTCTAAAACTTTTGAGCTGTAGTGTATATATAAAACACAGGAAATCACGTTTTCGACTGCACCTGGCCTTTAAATGATCCAGTGGATGTATTTGAGTTAGCAATGACCAAGAGGTTAGACCAAAACCATTATGTGAAGTTCACGTCTTGCAAATCGTAAAAATCCAAGATAATTATAGTGTATCTACAAATGTATCTATTTCACATTTGTCTAACTGTCTAATTAGAGCAGAAATAGCAAGCGGGGACGTTGATAATTAGATACTGATCCATATGGATGTGTGACGTGAGGAAGGAGAATCTCTGGTGTCGTAGTCTTGAACCAGCCGTTTCTCCCCCTCAGAGAAAGCTAACACGCTCTGAACTGATAGGCTACGGGTGTACTAGGACCTCAAGTTCTTCTCTACTACAAAATGTCCAACAGAGCGGGGAATATGACCCTTTGAGGACAAGGAAAAGAAGCAAGCAATGTGCACTGATCATAACTAGCATACAGATAAGGCGCATACAGTACATTGTGTATCAGATGAGAGCAAAGCATAACGTAATTCGTTGTACATGATACTAAGCGTTATATCAATGTCAGGATCCTATTAAATTAATATGGCTTGTCACACGGCCTAATTAACTAAGCAGAGAGTTACAGGGGTTCAGAATATCACATTTCATAAATTCTCTAATTATCTTAATACTAGGAGAGAACACTTTATGTATTGCATTTTTAGCAATCACAAAATGTACAAGAGAAAAAATGCATGGTAAGACTTGATTTGGAATTAGAATTTATCAAGGCTGTTTTTTCGCCTGTTTTTTGTATACTTGCTGGTATAAATCATATTCAAATGTAATTGAAACTGTGGGGAATTAATTAAATTAAGTAAGCTAGCTGAGAGAGCAGAAATATTTTGGAATTTATCGAGGGTACGTGTTTGATGGGTTGGTAGCTGCATGGCCTTTTAATTTATTTCTCTCTCCCTTTCCTATTTGTGTTTATGTTATTCAGTGGGTATACTGTAGTGCTACAATAGTCTTTCCAGACTCGTGTTGTTCTTTTATTCACTAGCTGTCTCTTTTTCACTATTTATTCATGATGCAATACCGAAAACACAAAGGAGGTATTGATTTTGTTCAGTCTTGGAGACATCTCCCTCTTTCCCTCTCCCTCTCCCTCTTCATCTCTATCTCCCTCTCCCTCTCTCCTGCCTGCACAGCACTCCTCTCCACCTACCCAAGCTGCTGTGGCCTTGTCTGAATGCTGTGAATTCCCAGTCCACTGCAGCGTATCCACATGGAAACACCACAGATGCCAGCATTCACAAAGGTGCAGAAACAAGGAAAGTGATAGGATGAAGATGTCAGTTATGGCAAATAGAACTCTGCCTCTCTGTCACTTCATTGGAACATCTCTGTCTGTGATTGTTGTTAGGCGCTACTCACACTGTTTAAAAATGGCAAGAAAAACAGATAGGGTGTAGGCAAATACACAATCATAAAATTTGAAAAGATGGATGTTGAAGACATGATGCATAGGAGGTCCTAAATCCAGCATAAAGAAAGCATATAAAGCATTACCTCACAGCATGTGATGTTTTTTTGTCCCCCCATCGATTGTTCACTGACCTAGGGCCTTAAGATATCAAATCCTCTCCACATCCAATTGAATTCCTAGCAGAGAGGAGACGGGGAGTTTGGAAGTGACTAAAGCGTTTTAGTAGTTGGAAGGTGATTAGGAGAAGGCTAGAGATGTTGATAGGCGAGCTGCTCTCTGGTTGTTTTCTCTTGGTCCTCTGGGGCCGGAGAGAAGGATCAGGGGGTGAGAAGTCAAAGGGAGGACAAGGTGACTGATTGGGCCGAGGCAGCAGGTCAGCACTGGGCAGCTATATCAAACTCAGTCAAGGATTTTCCCCTCAACTACTATCAGATATATAATCTGGCTCTGTCAACACTTCTGTCCAGCTGGATGCAGTACACTTATTATTTACAAATGTGCACATGAAGAGGGACATACACAGTCACAGAAGTACACTCTCACACATGAACACATATGGAACCTATATTAGTAGTCGTGGAAAATGAACAATAAACCTAGGCAATCAACGGTTCATTTGAAAATGAAAGGGTACAAATCTGTATTAGTTGAAGTACAATGCCAGTTGTATAACCCTGACAATTCTAGCAAATGAAATCATTTGCACAGGGACAAAATTATAATTGAACACCACCTTTAACATTTGAAATATGACAAGCGATTAATTTTTTTTGCTTTTAATAAACTATGCTCCTCTAACATCAAATAAGGACGGTGATAATCAAAATGAAAACCCATGGGGAATACGAACTACCATCAATTAAAGTGGACTCACACAAATAGACCAATTCCACTACGGACTTTTGAAAAAAATAATTATATTCCACATGATTATGTAAAATACATTAGCCAGACAATTAGGCGACTATAATTGCATCTAAATTACACATTGATTGAAGATAGAAATGAATCCACCAATCTAGAGAGGTTTGATTGGTCCCTTTCTAAGAAACCTCAGATACACGATTTTTCCTTTTAATAATCCTTTAGCCATTTTATTCACTGGATTGTCATTACAAAATTCAATTACATGGAACACCTGAACTAACAATATCTCCTAGCCAATTATGCAGTGTCTGGGAAACCGTTAGCAAACAAATTACCAACGTTAATGTGAGAGATTGACTTGATATTCTTGGCGTTGTATGCACAGTTTGCACACAAAGGCAGCCCAGCCTCACACCTCCCCTGTTATTGCCTATTGTTGACTTATGAATGAAACAGCTTGGCCTTGATTTGAGAATAAAATGGAAATCTAGTCTGTGAGGCTGTTCAGTAGAAATAGATGAGTAATTCTATAGAATAGTTTTTCCATTTCTATGGGCCGAACAAGGAAGACAGCCACAATTTCAGTTTAACCTTCTCTTTCTCCTCTTCTACTCTCTCATCTCTCTTTACCATTTTAGCCTGACTTTAAAATATTTAACAATGAAAAGTAATCATAAGAGATCTTGGCAGTACTATAGCCCTGAGTATTGATTGGGCAGTGGCCCAACATCCCCTCACTAAAGAAAGATTAAAATAACAGACTCATCAAATACATTTATGGAGTCAGTGACCTCAGCCAATCCTGGAGTGGGGAGTCCATAAATCATAGTCCATCTCTGTTACACACAGTGAGTCTGTCTCAGGCTCAGTACAGGGAGTCCTGTAGAGGACGGGAGACACTACCGTTACAGTACATAAATCTACAGCAACCCCATGTGGCAATGTTAGGGGAATTAAGGATCTACTAGCTACATGATGGGTGTGGGACGACGAGATGTCATTACATATTAAGACCAAATTTAAATACTGGAATACAGGTTTTAAAAAGTTATTGTGAAGCATACAAGGTACACAACACATTTGTGTCCCATCTCCTGGAAATGTGTGTTTGTATGGGTCTGTGTGTGGATATGTACTTGAATGTGTGTGTGTGTGCATTTGTGTGTGTGTGCATTTGCGTGTGTGAAACACACAGAGAGAGAGATGTATGTGTTCAGTCACAGCTCTGGCTGTCCCTCTTTTTCAAACCAAAGCACCACCTGTCAACATATTTTCATTAAATTTTCCCATACTCCAAGACCTAGCCTATCCACCTGTGGTGGATGGAGCTCCGTCGCCCCCCCCCAGCAGATTGAGGCGCTCTCAATGCCGGGAAAGACGTTCCTATCTCTCTGATCCTGCTCTCTACGCCTGACTCCAGCCTGTGAGGCGAGGAAAGGAAAGGCGGAAGAGGCCGGGCAGAAAGGAAGGGAATCTTGGTTTGCTATCAACAGCTCAGGAGAGTAGCGTTGGCAGCAAGATTGATGACACCCTCCCCGCAAAGTAACAAAGGAACTCCTGCGCATAAGAGCCTGCTTATGGGGTCTGATAGACTTGTCATCCTCTTAATAAACATAGCAGATATGTCAGCAGCAGCAGGAGGGACTGAACCAGACCCAGCAGACCCACCCACCCACAGGCAGGACCACCGGCTGGCCTGGCACACACAGCCCTGGGCAGCTCGTTCCATAAGGGGTCCCTGAAGGAACTGGAGGGTCGCGCCAGAAGATGATCAAAACATAAACAGACAGGATATGAAGTATAAATCAATATTTCACAGACACTAAAACCTATACCTGTCTGTTGTCAGAATGGTTTTGCCTGGCAATTGTTCAATGCAACCAAGCTAAGGCAGTAGTTCCAGTATGCTACAGTCGGTATCTCTGCTAAGATGGGGATGTTATTAATGTTGGAACTAGGGCCAACGCGTTTGGTGGAGAATATTTATTTCAGGGTTGGTGTGGTTGTAAGAGGTTTGGTTTGGTGATGTGCTTTGTGAAAACAGCACAAACACTCACACGTATAAACATTTCCAAAACCTTCGGTTGAGAAGTAGTTGATAACTTTTATTTCAGTATGTCAGCTCTTTAACCATGTCATGTTTGTGTCCCCAAGAGGACAACAGCTGTGTCCCTAGCCAAAGCAACTCCAAAACTCTAGCAGTCCCTTTCCAAAACTCCCTAATCACAGTCATGCTTAGGGGACATTAGTCTCATTATTCACTAAGGCACTGGAAGATGCAGAATATGTCAGTATATCATTTGACTTTGGCCAGTGGCTGGGTTTTTATTGAAGGACAGACTAATATCAGACAACATTAAAGGGAAATGGACACACCGGAGAGGATTAAGAAGCTGAATTTAAAATCTTAATAAAATAAATGTTTAGTTAACTGTGCATTTCTAATATTATAAATAAGAAAAAGTAATCCAATCGACAAACATCACATCAGCCCTTCTGATTTTAGCTTCAGTGGTTAAAAAATAAATAAATAAAACAAATATCACAGGCTTGAGATTCAAAAACAAACATTGTGTTTATTGTTTTCTACTGCTTTTGAGATCACCAAAATGTACGGTGTATGCTAAAATCCAACAATAACGGCAGACAAAATGAGGGGCAAGAAATATTTTATCAAGTCTTGACAGCCAACAAGGATATAAGAGACGAACAGAAAACACCCCAGAAATGATGGGGAGAAAAAAAACACTTGATATCATCTGCCATTTACAACATTAACTTCTTTTTCACAGGAAGAGACACCGTCTCTGTCACCATTCAACCTGCAGCCCTCTCCCCAAACGCTGTATAATACCTAGCGGAAGCCAGCAGGGTGTGAAATGGTGTTTTGAAATAAATGAAACCGACTATGAAACAGTGCAGTTGGGAGATATTGCTATGTCAAGCTGACAGGCAAGGCCCGGAATGAAGCAAAAAAGTTATTATCCCAAAGAAGAGCAAAGCTGGATTAAATATAACCCATGATGCCTATAGCACTGAGTCTCTTTCTCCGTCAGCGGCTCCATTATTGACAGAAGAGGAGGGCAAAGCATCATGGGAAATCAATCTCAGTGTCTTCATTCAAAACTCACATCGTAAACTCAGTTCCGAGTATGTACCATACAAATTATATGTTTTATATTGAGTGTACCACAATATAAAACAAATGTTATGCTGAAAATCTTCTACTTTGTGATCTGAGTCACGGCACTGAATGAAGTACAATTTATAGTATTTAATGATGCCATATTAATTAATGTATGTAGTCTTTGGTTATTGATGATCCAAATAAAGTGTTTAAGGAAGCAGAATCCCAAAAGACTCCTTTAGCTTTACAGCTCTAGTGGTGACATGTCACAGGAGAAGACTTTGGGTCATTGGCATAGTGATATAATGCATAGGACATTTAAAGCTAAGAGACACATTGTAAGCCTTGTACGTTTTTAAGGTGGACTCCTATCCTGGGGTTAAACAGGTCCTGAGGACCGCCAGACAATGATATGTGAGAGACACGGGACAACGGGTGTTGAGGTGGTAGAGGTAGAGAGAGGTGGATGGAGGGTTGATAGAAGAGAGGGGATAGGTTTTTTGAGAGGAAGGAGAGGACCTAGTCTGTGCAGTTGGCGAGGTTGGGGGAAGGGTGAGTGTCATGGATGAAAGACCTGTATGGAAAGTGAACCTCTCTTAATGCTTTGTCCCTACTCATCTTAGCCTCAGACAAACCTCTGGATCTCCTGAGACAAAGAGGACCGAGCTCCGTAGAGCAATTATTGTCCTGGATGAGACAACACACAGTCGGCCAAAAACGTTTGACTAAAGTTGATGTATTTTCTTACTAATGGAATGGGAGGCATTACTACCAAAACAATTTTGCGACTTTTTCGTAACATGCTAAAAATCTATATGGCAAATAATCTATGTCATCGCCATAATAGATCTGATAGCAGTGTTCGGTATTGGTCAGTGGTTCCCCCTTCTGGTGAATGATCAGACATGTTTAAAAAGGCTTTCCACATTCACATCTGTAGTGTGGCTGTTTGTGCTGACTTGTCCTGACTATCCATTTGAAGGAAATAAACTTGATGCAACTTTTACATAGAAAATATATGGTGTTTATTTGTATTATCAAAAGATAGACTAGTCCTCCTTGATTTTTGAGAGCAAGGATCCCGAAGATGAGTGGGTAAGGTCAGAATGAGGCAGAGATGTTTGAGGACTACAACGACATAAAACAAAATGGATTTAGTTCTTAGATCTTGCAATACTGTAATATATATGTACCACTAAGGTCTATGAGGTGCATTAATAGGCTTACCTGAGAAAGGGACCAATAGACCTTCTGCGTTGGTTGGACACCTCCAGTTGTGGAAATCTAAGAGAATTTATTAGAGAAGCACAGTAAGTACAGGTAAGTACTTCAGACAATAAAAACCCAGAGAGACAACTGAACTGTAAACAGCATGGGTCAACACTACCTTATGACAGTTGGTCGGGAACTTAGAACTTACTCGGAGGAGGCAGGCGTAGAGACAGATCTCCGCCTAGCCATGGGGCTCTTGGCAGGGCTGAGAACACTGGCACACACTGCAGAATAAACATAACAGACAGGTCAGTGTACTGTATGACACTTAAGGCTGGCTCCAAGCATTAGCGGTCGCTTAGGGCGCCTGGCCGCTAGGGAGAGCACGACCCCAAAAATGTATAAATACATTTAAAAAACACTATGTTTTTTGGAACTCAGTCGGGGTCTCAACTTACTGTTGAGAGTTAGAATAGCAGAATACGCAAATTTGAAATTTGGTTGTGTACGAGCAGTTTTTCTCTTATTTTGTCAGCCACTGACAGTCACTCAATTAGCCGTGTCAGCTAACAATTTTGGATTGGTAAGTTAGTCTAGCCAGTTATCTAAAATTGTAGTAACCATGGCCGAATACCGACAGGGCACGCAGGGCACGTACCCAGGGGCCCTGACCTCCAGGGGGCCCCCATTGATTTTGTTAGTCACTCTCACTCAGATATAATGAACATGGTATAAGTCATGGCAAAATGGAATTGCAGGAAATAAACTATTTTTCTTAGGGCCCTCAAAAGGCTAGAACCGCCCCTCACAATGCAACACATAACCCACAGTATTGCACAATTATGGGCGAGGGAAATTTCTTACATTCTAGTCTGGTTTGAGGGAGGACCAGATTGAGACCATCATGCACAGTAAACCTAAGGGTGGTGTAATCGTCTGTGGACAGAGATAGAGGAACATCTCATTGAACTTTGAAAAACAGATTATACCAAACACACCACTGCATACTTTCCACTGCGTTACGTAAGCCTAGCTCTATAAGGGTTCATCATTTTATATGAGGAACTGTGTTGAAATAACATCCCTCAGGACTCACCCGTCATGGACATGGTAGTTTGTACCTTCCGGTACCAGTCAGAGTTGAAGGGATGGAGGTAGTCATGAAGCTCTGTGGAGTCTTCTTTCGTAGAATTATCTCCGACTACACCTTTTTTTACCTTTTGGCTACAGAATCTGCAAGGCAAGCACAGTCATCATCGGATAGTACAAGATCCCTTGGTAAGGAAAGACTTTTGACTTTAGTCATAATTTATCAGTCCTGTGGGCAAAAGGTTGGGAGAGTTTTAGAAGGTGCTGGGCACACTTGGGATGAGGTGTTGCCCACGCACTCACTTTTTCCAGCAGAAGATGAGGTTAGGGAAGACAGCCATGATGGCTTCATGGAAGAGCCCTCGGTCCACCTTGCCCATGGCAAAGGCCTGCTGGATGGAATCCCTGGCACTTTCTGCTATGTTAACCTGTAAAATAAGACAATGAGGACACACTATCAGATACCGGTAGATCAGAATCATGAGATGGATAAAGTATTTAAAATTATGAAATTATAAAAATATCCAACTGGAGTCTATGTTCTCATGAGTTTTGAATTTAATATCAGCCACCTTGAATTGTAATGTAAAGAGCAAGCTTAATATCTCACACATGTTATCACTCAGCTCTAATATGTTAAGACTGTTCTTGTGGGAGGTCAGGGGGGCCGGGAGGGGTGAGATACAGTCAGTGGATGAGTTAGTTAGAAACCATACCCTCAGTCTGGGAGAGATCTCTGACTTGAGAAAGAGCTTGATGATCATCTCTGCTTTCTGGTGTAGCAGAGCATTGTCATTCTCCCCATACATGCCCGCGGACGCCATCATAGTGCCCGAGTCTGCCATGTTCCTGAAACTAATACAGCACCACAGCAGACACACAAATATAGTTCCTTTGTTAGTTAATGATGCATTTCAGGTGAGTAGGCAAACCAGAAAAACATCCCATCCAGTAACTAAATCACAAATGCTCTCAATATTCAGTTTAGGAAATTATAATAGATTAATCAAAAGTCACCTCTCTGTCTCCAGGTAGAACGACAGATCGTTGACAAGGAACTCGACTGTTATCAGTTTGTGGTTGATGACTCGCCTCTTCAAGTGGGACGAGTCTACCTCCTCCGAGCACAGGTCAACAGATTCAATTTGCCGGCTCCCCATTGATGGCATGTACTCTGAGAAACGTAAAGTTATGAATGTATCCTGAAGGAACCAGTACCATCGGCTGAGAACCCAATGGGGGGCAGCTGTAAACTGGGTTCTTGAGAGCTAACTGTGAACTGCAGAGTAAATAGTGGCATCCAAGCTATAAAACCTCACCAAAGTGTGGGGTAATGCCCAGCTCACCTCCACACAGATATCACTAACAGTCAATCCCTTAAATGACGCCCACTACACCGCATAGTATTCCACTAGAAAACTCCTGCTTCTTGCTGCTATATGCCAGCGAGATAGCCTCCATACTCCTGTGGAAGAGATGTTGCTAAAAAAGCTTTCCCGCGGACTGGACAGACAAAAAAGCTGGTCACACTAGCGCAGGAGTGTCATGCAGCCCAATAATCTGAGGGAGTACAAAATACGTGAGAATGGCTGGTAGGTGGTCCGGAGAGGGGCGAGTAAGTTGGAGAATTTAGAATTTTTTAAACACCTGAAACAGCTTTTTGCTGCAATCTATAGCCATAATCATTATGCTTAATTATATGTAAAAAAAATATGTCGATTTTTCTGCATATCTAAGCATACCTCTTGAACTGTCTGTAACCTCCAGACCACTGTTTGTTTTTTAAGAAACTAAATATGGTTCTCCGCATCTCTGCTAAAATCTGGGTAAACAATTGAAAAGAATGCGAGTCTTATTCAGTACATTTAGGTATTGCTTGCTATTCTAAAGTCTACCAACCTTGCCAGCAGGCATGCCAGCTAAGATAGTTAGACAAGCTAGCTACTCTAACTTGATTGACAGCCTGAAATGTCTTCTTGGTAGCTAGTTATGAGGTTGGGAGATTGGGAACCTACTGTATCTGGGCTAGCTAAAGCCAACTTCATACAAATGTGGCTAGTAGTATTACAAAAATAAATGAATAAAAATGAACAAGACAGATCTGAGGGTGCACGTGCCCCTGTGCCCCTTATAGGCATGACGCCACCGGACTAGGACAGTGTTTCCAAACTAGATTTTTATTTTTATAAAAAAAAATATATATATGTTTATTTTTTTATTTAACTAGGCATCAGGAACCTATGTGGGGTCACCTGATTTGAAAATGGAGTAGCACGAGAGAAACTCTGAAATAAAATTAAAACAAAAGTACTCAGGCTGATCTGTTATAGACTACCATAGCCCCAATCATTTTTTTAAACAATGGCCATTGATTAAATCACTTTTTTAACATGGTGGCATCGCGGTCCAAATAAGTTTGGGGAAAAGGGAGAAGCTAGAAGGGGATAGCTAGCTGAGTACGTAAAGAGTCACGGATCATGCATGGGAAAACGCAATGCGCTTAGCCGAAGCTAAAGCCATGAGTAGGGAAGCATCTACACTTTCAAAGTGGAGAATGAACGACCCTGAACAAAAAAGTTCCTGTGGAAACATAAAAAATGCCCACAATAGAACAGAGTTCAAATGCACACCATTTAAATGCACACAATCCTTCCATGGAGCATGCCTGGGCAGAGGAAGAAAGTAAAATGAATGGGGGCAAGAAAAGTGAATTGTTTCGTTCTCCAGAAAAGGGCACCAATGAAAGAAGTGATAACTGGGGTAGCAATAGATATAAACATTGACCAGCTGAGGGCAAAGATTCCCGGTGTATGTGATGCTTGTCGTTTGATGCGACGCAGACAGGGTGGCAAGAGCGGGGAAATAGAAGAGTCCTTGTCTGTTCTTTTGAGTTTTGAAGTTGAGTGTTTGACTGACAAAGTGAAGTTAGGATATATAAGTTATCCTGTACGAGCGTATGTGCCGAATACATTACGAAGTTACAGGTGTCAAACTTATGGACATGTGGCAGCAGTGTGTAGGAGGGAGGGTCCAATGTGTGAGAAATGTGCAGAAGGGCATGAGACAAAGGAATGTGTAGTATTGGGGAAAGTAGTGGTATGTATTAATTGTAGGGGTGCCCATGGAGCTGAGGATCAGAAATGTCCCGTGCGAGAGAGGCAGGTTGAGGTTTCCAGGGTTAGAGTAGTGCAGAAGTTGTCATATGCTGAGGCAGTGAAGAAAGTAGAGGATGGTGGGTTAAGGGGGAGGAGTGGTAAGAGTAGTAGAGATATACCAGTACAGAGGGATAGGCCAAAAAGTGAATTAAGTTTCAGTAAATTTGGATTTTTAGCATTTATAGCAATGGTTATCAATTGTACTGCAGGGATGGATCGGAAGTCTCAGAAAATTGAGGTTGTGGTGGCAGCTGCAGAGAGGCATTTGGGTGTGCGAGACTTGACAGCAGAAGAGTTACTGGATGTGTTAAGTGGTGATGTCCCATCCTTTCAGGGTGATGGCATGAGGTAGGAAAAAAAAGATTTAATTAGTGGAGTAGGGGGGTGTTAATTGTATTTTATATAATTTTGAAATTAGTGAGTGTAGTGTTAGATGGTAGGGTATTTATTTCGTATTTTTTTCTTTTTCAAGTAAAGTATAAGGGAGTTGTACTCCAGTCTAGTAGGTGGCGATAATGCAACAAATTGGATGCCAACCGCCTTTAAAATACATTTGGAGGTAAAGCTCCGGCCATCCAGACCCCAACTCTCTCAACCCGGTCTCAGAGAATTTTGTAATATTCTGTATCTAAATACGAGACACTCCATTTAGTATGATGTTACATTTGGTATGGTTGGGGTGAGCATATAACGCGAATGTCTATCAACCCAAAGGTTGCGAGTTTGAATCTCATCACGGACAATTTGATCTAATTTGCTACTTTTCACCTACTTACTACTTTTGATCTACTCTGCGTGTTAGCTAACCTTTCCTCAAACCGTACCCCTTTTAGCTAACCCTTCCACTAACACTTAACCCTATCCCCTTGCCTAGCTGACGTTAGCGAGCAAGCGGCTACCTATTAGCCACCTAGCTAGAATTCGTAACATAAAATACGAATTGGGTGATGGACATCCACAAATTAATACATACCATACGAAAGATATACTAAATGGATTGTCTCTGATTTACATACAGAATAATACGAAATGCCCTGAGACCAACAGAACCCCCTCCCCCACTGTGCCCGAGACGATAAGCGTGTAGTGGGGGTGCCCACGGATCTCCGCCCAACAAGCGAATGATATCCGAGAACCATGGCTTCTTGGGCCATTGGGGAACAAGAACCAACGACTACAGGAGGAAATGCGTAGAGTTTGTGCTTGGCCACTGATGCACTCGTTTATCCACTATGAGCCAATGTTAGGAGGGAGAGACCCTCCTTGTCGTTAGAGTGCCAGAACACCATCACCATGTTACTAACGTTACGTGGGCGACGGAGGATAAAATGCTGTTGAAAGACACCCAGAGTCTAGCCCTAATAACATCAGCTACATCACGAGTAAAATACTGGAATGGTTAAGCTAAACAGGGGAACTTACTTAGAGAGAAGTCTTGCCAGTTGTGTCTGAGGTAGCCCTCAAACTTGCTTCTGGTCAGAATGTCCTTCATGGCATGTCGGAATTTACAGATGCTTTTGATGAACCTGGAGAAGACGCTCCACACATGTTTCTATAAGAAAAGGAGGAACGAATTTTGTGATAACAGAATAGTTAACCTTATAGAAATATAGACGATACGTGCCACATTAGGAATTGAGGGCAGTAGTAGATTCTAAGTTTGAACATATGTCCCAGCTAGCACAGATTCATCTAACTCTGTCGGTATTCGGCTATGGTAAAGTGGTGACCACTCACTAGTTTGTTTGTAAGGACGACGGTTCTTGTGCTGGTGTCAGTAATATTGGTACAAGGAGGAAAGGAATCTTGATACTTTTTGAACCTGCAGAAGTATAAGGTCCACAATAAATACACATTTTTTTTTAAATTATTCATATTTTTTGGCGGTACATTCTAGAATGAATCCATATTTGGAGTAATAGTTTAGAAAAACATTGTTGTATAGAACATCCTACTGTTTTGCTACACTGCTGCTGCACCATACATAATAAATTATACAACATTTTTACTTTGTACAAAAGAGCACACCACAATTTTGTCCAACAAAATAACATCTGTGTCCATTAAACCTTAATGCTTTGAAGCCGTGCAGTAAAACATCTGTTGGAAAATATGCATGTTTTATGGACATGTTATGATCCAACTACACATTGTAAAAGGCAGGTGTCCTGCACACTGCAGATAGAGTCTAAAGATAGCAAAAATTCCCAGACATACATGTGGTGAGTAGTATTAATAAGAAGAGGTATTTAAAATGAACTCATAATATAATAAACTGCTGTAATAAATAAGTTGGGATCACTTATCAAGGTTCAGTACCAGGTTGCCTCCAGAGATTTGATAACCAGATCCTGAGCTGCAAAAATTATGTCGGGAGAAACATATCTCATCTTGGGGATCTGAGAGATGAGGTTGGCGCTGCACTGAAGATAATCCTCTACAATGACAGACAGACGGGGATTTAAATTATGTTTGTTAATAATATGCTGGGTTTAGTGTGTGGAAAGGCAGACGTGATTTACGGTCTCAAGCAGCCGCAAGGGCCACCAGAGGGTGCTATTAGAGGTCAAACGACGGCAGGATTAATAGCGCCCTCTGGCTGACCTTGGGACTGGGTCTCAAGGGGAAGGTACTGTAGGCAGGCAGCTGATGGGATTAAAAGGCTTTCTTCATTAGCTGTGATAGCAGTTGATAAAAGGCTGCTATTTAGCCGTAAGCAGCAGATTTGTGATATATAGGCAATAGGGCTTACTTTCTTCATTCTTGACTTGGCGTTCATAAAAGACACCGGGGACTTCCAAGCCGAGAATTAAGAAAGTATTGTCAAGTAAGGGTTGGTCGAAAATCTGCTTCTTAGGCTATGGCTAAATAGCATCCTGTTATAAACGGCTATCATGGCTAAAGATGAAAGACGTTTGACTTTAGTCCCATCAGCTAGTAGGCAGACAGGAGGCAAAGGATAAGGTGTAAAAAGTGTGGGTTTTATTAACAAAATGGTAGAAGTGGTAGCAGAGGTAGACCTACATAATAATAGCCCCAAAAATATGCACAAGCACTTAGCCTACAAAAACAAACAATGTGGACAGTCATATGCTTTCCCCTTACAAACTCAATATAGGCCTACTAAATGAGGATTTGGTTGGTAGGAAACAGGCTATGGGCACTGTCAAGACAAAATGCAGCCTAACCACATACAGATATTCTCCCCTTCAGAGCATACAGATCACTGGTAAAGCCAGGTAGAAATACCTTGAGCCCAATCCCTGTGCAAAACCATTGCATCAACAAGCAGGGGTGCACATAACAAATTCACTGGTTGAAACCTAATTTACAAGCTGAAGACGACACAAATGTGCAGAAGTAGACTAGCATAACACCACATCATATTCACAGGCCTTTTTCAATCTAACCTGTATACATTTTTAATATGAGAGATCTCATTAAACAAATAATAAATTGACAAAATGACAGAGCCCTTGGGAAAAGGGGTTGCGTGCTTCTGAATCAAATGAGGGTGTACGCAGAGAGGATGTGTGGAGTGGAGCTCAGTGAAGCAGCAACAACCACGTGATAAACACAAAAATAAATGCACAAATTGAAAGAAAATAATTTCACTGGAGCTACACAGATAACTGGAAAACTTGTTGGCAATAAAGAGTATTTAGCTGTTGTTGGCTACACTTGTTTAAAAACAGTGGGTTAACTGTTGTTGGCAATGAAGAGTATTGAGCAGTTGTAGGCTACACTAACCTGGACTTAGGGGAAGGCGTAACATAGTTAACATAAATGCTGGACACTCCAATTAGTATATTTTACGAATTGCAATTCGTACAATATGTTACGAATTTGCAAAACTTGTATATACGTTACAAATTCCAATTTGTTGTGGCTAAAGTTAGCTAAGTGGCTTACGCTAGCTAGGGTTAAGGTTAGGAGTTAGGTTAAATGGTTAAGCAAAGGTTAGCTAACATGCTAAGTTGTTGCAAAGTGGCTAAAAAGTAGTTGCAAAATTTGTAATTAGCTAAAATGGTAAAGTTGTCTGTGATGAGATTCGAACACGCAACCTTAGTTTTTGCCTTAAGTAACCTTCTGTCTTATGTAACCATACCAAACATAACATATCATACTAATTTGAGTGTCACGGATTTACATTTACTTTGTTACATCTAATCTAGTAGACCAGGCTGGCTACACATGTTTAAAAGGAGTAGGCTAACTACTGTGGTATGCGCATATCATAACTAGGCTAACTCGAGCGCACATACTGTACAGGAGAGTGTGGCTTTGATTTAAGTTGAGCGCCGAGTGTGATGCATATAGTGACATAACATTGCCTACTGTATATCTGAAACAAAGTCAATCTGATTATTCATTAACCTATAAGGCAGGGAAATAGTTTCCTTCTTAGAGGACAAATTAGTCTATTATAATCTATTCAGTGTAGTTACTAGCGTCTGCTCGTCTGAGGAAGCGGGACACGATGCTGTTGATCTTGGTCTTCTGGAGGAGGCTGTCGACGTGCCGCAGTTTGTCCACCTCGTGGTAGAAGTTCAGAGCTCCGTGAGCATCATAGGCCCTTAGGTAACGCTTGAAGAAGTCCAGGTTGGTGGGACTTCTCATCACCTCCTCTAAAAACCTTGGTCTCATGGATGGTTTTTCGGCAAAGCTGTGGTCCTTGTCCTTCATCAGGTGGAATGACTTCTTAGGACTGGATGTCACCACTGGCTTCTTTGTCTCCTCTGAAGGACACATTTTATTGTTATGTTTCATTGACTTATTAATCATTGAAGGTGATAGGAAAAGTTTGAATGTAATTTGTATCATACCTTGTACTGGCTTCCAGCCATAGTAGAGTCTATGAGTTTTACTGATTGCCTCCACAGCCACCTTGGGGTACTTCTCAGCCAGGGTTTCAAATGGAAGGTCATAAAGATCTGAGACGTGAGGAGAAAAATACATGCCTCTATTTTACACCAAATGGTGAGAGGAGGACAACTCTTGTCTGTAGAGTATAGTACTTATTCTACAACCAGTTAGTTCTTACTGGTCTTTCTGTAGTGCAGGTGAACAGAGCCTCCTGTCCTGACGTCCTCTAGGGGCAGCAGGGCCCAGGTCTCCTCAGTGAGAGGCTCAGCGCAGGCCTGACAGAGGGCCAAAGCCTCCCTCATCCTCCTCACCTGCTGCTCTGGCGCAGTGAAAGCACTGGAGGGCGCTGTAGCTCTATGACTCACTTTCCCCTTGACCTCATTCTGAGTGAACTGAGAGAAAACGATGGAGCGAGGAGTAAAACTACAGTTCCACTATACTAATAATCAGATTAGAAAATAGTTGGTTACCAGATAGAAGAGAAGGACTTTGTCTTCTTCATCCAGAAATGCATTGTAGGTGGGACCCAGAATCTGCTCAAATGGAAAGAGGGAAAACTGTACTGACACTGAATACATGACTTTGTAATCAAGGAGTGAGAAGTATAAATAATAAACCGACTTTCCATGTTCTCACTTTGCTGTCCACCACATACTGCAGTCAAAAAAGGTTTAACACCCACCTGGCATAATTCCTGCTTGGCCGTGTAGATCCAGGGCATCACATTGCCAGAGGGGAGGAGGTTTATGAGGTGGCAGACGGTGGATTTGGTCAGGTAGGTGGTGCACCACTCACCCTCAGGGCGACTAACACACTGCAACGCATCACTCAAGTACACAGCCATGATCTTTCTAGCCAGCACCTGTCTCAGAGCCTTGGAGGGGCCATCTTCCATCTTGAGCAGGAGGTTGAGGAAGCCATCCAGCTCCTGCCACAGTCCCAGGTGGTGCAGCATGACCCCCTGGCCACTGACCCTCAGGAAATTCTCATAGGGACCCCCAGCAAGAGCATCAGCGGACAGGGCCAGGGAGAGGTGCTCATCGTAGTGTAGTGTTCCCCAGACCGGTCTGGAAGGAGGAGCGGGAGTAGGGGTGACAGGGGTGGTGGTGATGGAGGGAAGGTGGCAGATGGGGGTCTCCATACAGGCGTGAGGGGGGATGATGGGGTCAGTGCTGCTGCTGTCCAGACTGGACAGGCTCTTGGATGGGAGTATGGGCACGACAGGGCCAGTTCTGGGCCCAAGACTAGCAGAGCTCACCTTTCTGAGGAGAGGAGTACTGGTACTTCTCTTTGAGCTCCCACTTCCTCCTCTCTTGCTTCTGCCCTCCCTTTTGCCATTGCCCCCATGTGTCTTGTCACCACCAACCACAATCTCCTCCCCATGCCTGCTCATGTAGTGCACTATATTGGTACACTCTCCCTGGTCTCCGTCCCCGGCCATGGGCAACCACTGCTGCATGGCCGGCCCATCAGGCATCCCTGCTGCCCCAACCCTAAGTCCTGTCCCAGGCCTCTGATGGGCCCTCCACAGCAGCCTCTTCCTGACTTTGGAGCAGTAGGTCCGGGTCACTGTAGGGCCCTCTGATGGTGGCGAGCCCAAACTCCACCCCAGTGGGTCAAGCAGAGCCGGGTTCTCTACCAGGGTGAGGTTAGAGGCAATGTCCTCGTACTCTTTGACGATGGAGGCACACTCTTTCAGTTTGGTGATGGAGAGCTTACAGGAGCAGAGGTACTGGGGCAGCCAGTAGGACTGAAGACGGCATAAGGCTTTGGACCTCATCTCATACAGAATCTGATCCATCCCACCAGGGTCACTCCCTGAGAAGATCTTCAACAAACCCTCTGAGGAGAACCATGGTATCAAAAGAGGTATCATGGTGGTTAATAGTGTGTCATGGTGGTACAGATGGTGACATGGCATGACATAATGGTGCTTACATACCGTGAAACACGTTTAAACTATGTACTGTATAGTATCCATGTTTACTTTGTTGGTATACATTCCACAAGCCTACTATAATATCGCCATTTAACAACAATATGTCACAAAATGCAATATACAGCTGAAGTCGGAAGTTTACATACACTTAGGTTGGAGTCCTTAAAACTAGTTTTTCAACCACTCCACAAATGTCTTGTTAAACAAACTATAGTTTTGGCAAGTCGGTTAGGACATCTACTTTGTGCATGACACAAGTCATTTTCCAACAATTGTTTACAGACAGATTATTTCACGTATCATTCACCGTATCACAATTCCAGTGGGTCAGAAGTTTACATACACTAAGTTGACTGTGCCTTTAAACTGCTTGGAAAATTCCAGAAAATTATGTCATGGCTTTAGAAGCTTCTGATAGGCTTATTGACATCATTTGAGTCAATTGGAGGTGTACCTGTGGATGTATTTCAAGGCCTAACTTCCAACTCAGTGCCTCTTTTCTTGACATCATGGGAAAATCTAAAGAAATCAGCCAAGACCTCAGAAAAATTGTAGACCTCCACAAGTCTGGTTCATCCTTGGGAGCAATTTCCAAACGCCTGAAGGTACCACGTTCATCTGTACAAACAATAGTACGCGAGTATAAACACCATGGGACCACGCAGCCGTCGTACTGCTCAGGAAGAAGACGCGTTCTGTCTCCTAGAGATGAACGTACTTTGGTGTGAAAATTGCAAATCTATCCCAGAACAACAGCAAAGGACCTTGTGAAGATGCTGGAGGAAACCGGTACAAAAGTATCTATATCCACAGTAAAACGAGTCCTATATCGACATAACCTGAAAGGCCGCTCAGCAAGAAAGAAGCCACTGCTCCAAAACCACCATAAAAGAACCAGACTACGGTTTGCAACTGCACATGGGGACAAAGATTGTACTTTTTGGAGAAATGTCCTCTGGTCTGATGAAACAAAAATAGAACTGTTTGGCCATAATTACCATCGTTATGTTTGGAGGAAAAAGGGGGAGGCTTGCAAGCCGAAGAACACCATCCCAACCGTGAAGCACAGGTTATGTGGATATATTGAAGCAACATCTCAAAACATCAGTCAGGAAGTTAAAGCTTGGTCACAAATGGGTCTTCCAAATGGACAATGACCCCAAGCATACTTCCAAAGTTGTGGCAAAATGGCTTAAGGACAACAAAGTCAAGGTATTGGAGTGGCCATCACAAAGCCCTGACCTCAATCCTATAGAAAATTTGTGGGCAGAACTGAAAAATTGTGTGTGAGCAAGGAGGCCTACAAACCTGACTCAGTTACACCAGCTCTGCCAGGAATGGGCCAAAATTCACCCAACTTATTGTGGGAAGCTTGTGGAAGGCTACCCAAAACGTTTGACCCAAGTTAAACAATTTAAAGGCAATGCTACCAAATACTAATTGAGTGTATGTCTGCCCCTCCCTTGTCCCTCCCTCTCAACTTCTGACCCACTGGGAATGTGATGAAAGAAATAAAAGCTGAAATAAATCATTCTATTATTCTGAGACTTAACATTCTTAAAAGAAAGTGTTGGCTAAGGTGTATATGAACTTCTGACTTCAACTGTACATAAACAGTAGGCTAACCCCTGTATGCGTCCCAAATGGCACCCTATTCCCTACAGTGTACTACTTTTGGCAAGTGCTCATAGGGCTCTGGTCAAAAGTCATATACAGTAAAGGGAATAGGGTGATATTTTGAACGAAGGCCCTCCTGTGTTACCAGAGGGGATGCGACAGGTGGTCATGATGCTGGAGCCCTCAGTGAGGTGGACAGCTTTGATGACAGTAAGCAGGGCCTGGTAGCGGTTCCTCTGGCTCCCATCCTGCTGCCAGTGTATCTGCAGGAGACGCTCCACTTTCACAAAGAACGTCACCAACTCCTCTCCTTCAGGTACACAAGACGCACGCGCACACACACACACACACACACACACACACACACACACACACACACACACACACACACACACACACACACACTGAGGACGGAGGAGTAACATTCGTTGAGGGCGGAGACTAATCGATTGTAGGGGGATTTTGGGGGCCAACCCAGATAACAAAGCTCGACGACGACCCAGATGTCATATCCTCACACATATTTGCTTACAATAATATCATGAGTAACCTGCTTAATTGGTCACACATAACTTAAAATGGTATACTCTAAAGTATACAAGTGTTTTTCAGCTTTATCTGTGCCTTAGATCACACAGGAAATGGATTTCTCAGAGGGCTCAACTCATGACAATCCAATCTTAAACTGTCTGAACATCTCTCACTCTGTTCCCAAAGTAGCAAATGTCTCATTGTTCTCATTGTTCAATTGAAAGTTGTATCAGTTTCATAGCAACCAACATATGTACTGATGCATATACATAACTCAGAATGACTATATAATCTTGAGACTCAGAAGAATAATTTTAATTTGCGCCATTTGCCTTTTAGCCATGCTTTACCATTGTCACGTTCCTGACCTGTTTTCTGTTTAGTTTTGTGTGTTAGTTGGTCAGGACGTGAGTTTGGGTGGGCATTCTATGTTGTCTGTTTCTATGTTGGTTTAGGGTTGCCTGGTATGGCTCTCAATTGGAGGCAGGTGTTTGGCGTTCCTCTAATTGAGAGTCATATTTAGGTAGGCTGTTCACAAGGTTTGTTTGTGGGTGGTTGTCTCCTGTGTCTGTGTATATGGTTGCACCATACGGGACTGTTTGCGGTTTGTTCATTTTATGTAGTCTGTTCCTGTTCGTTTCGTTCTTCACGTTATATGTAAGTTCGTCGTTCAGGTCTGTCTGCATCGTTTATTTGTTTTGTTAGTTTAATCAAGTATAGTTTGTTTCGTTTTGTCTTGTAAATAAAATTCGTCATGTATTCACAACCCGCTGCGCCTTGGTTCGATCACTACTCCTCCTCTTCTTATGAAGAGAGAGAGGAACGCCGTTACAGAACCACCCACCAATCCAGAGCCAAGCAGCGTAATTTGGAGCAACGGGCAAGTATACAGGACTTGTGGAGTTGGGAGCAAATATTTAACGGAGAAGGACCATGGGCTAAAGTAAATCACCGTCATTGGGAACAGCTGGAGGCAGCTCGGAGAGCGGAGGAAAATAGAGAGAGGAACCGGCGTTATGAGGGGACGCGTCTTGCACGGAAGCCCGAAAAGCCCGTGAGTAACTCCCAAAAATTTCTTGGGGGGGGGCTAAGGGGTAGTGGGCGAAGGGCAGGTAGGAGACCTGCGCCCACTTCCCAGGCTAACCGTGGAGAGCGGGAGTACGGGCAGACACCGTGTTACGCAGTAGAGCGCACGGTGTCTCCTGTACGTGTGCATAGCCCGGTGCGGGTTATTCCACCTCCCCGCACTGGTAGGGCTAGATTGGGCATTGAGCCAGGTGTCATGAGGCCGGCTCAACGCGTCTGGTCTCCAGTGCGTCTCCTCGGGCCGGCATACATGGCACCTGCCTTACGCATGGTTTCCCCGGTTCGCCTACATAGCCCGGTGCGGGTTATTCCACCTCCCCGCACTGGTCGGGCGACCGGGAGCATTCAACCAGGTAAGGTTGGGCAGGCTCAATGCTCAAGAGAGCCAGCACGGTCCGGTATTTCCGGCGCCACCTCCCCGCCCCAGCCTAGTACCTACAGTGCCTACACTACGCACTAGGCTACCAGTGCGTTTCCAGAGCCCTGTTCCTCCTCCACGCACTCTCCCTATAGTGCGTGTATCCAGTTCGGTGCCTCCAGTTCCGGCCCCACGCACTAAGCCACCTGTGCGTCTCCTAAGTCCTGTACACACTGTCACTTCTCCCCGTACTAGTCCTGAGGTGCGTGCCCTCAGCCCGGTGCCACCAGTGCCGGTACCACGCACCAGGTATAGAGTACGCTTTGAGAGTCCAGTGTGCCCTGTCCCTGCTCCCCGCACTAGTATGAAGGTGCGTGTCCTTAGCCCGGTGCCTCCAGTTCCGGCACCACGCACCAGGTCTACAGTGCGCCTTATCCGGCCAGAGCCATCCGTCTACCCAGCGCCATCTGAGCCATCCGTCTACCCAGCGCCATCTGAGCCATCCGTCTACCCAGCGCCATCTGAGCCATCCGTCTACCCAGCGCCATCTGAGCCATCCGTCTCCCCAGCGCCATCTGAGCCATCCGTCTCCCCAGCGCCGTCTGAGCCGCCCGTCTGCAATGAGCCTGCAAAGCCGCCCGTCTGCCATGAGCCTGCAAAGCCGCCCGTCTGCCATGAGCCTACAGAGCCGTCCGCCAGACAGGAGCCGCTAGAGCCGCCCGCCAGACAGGAGCCGCTAGAGCCGTCCGTCAGACAGGGTCTGCCAGAGCCGCCAACCAGACAGGATCTGCCAGAGCCGCCAACCAGACAGGATCTGCCAGAGCCGCCAGCCAGACAGGATCTGCCAGAGCCGCCAGCCAGACAGGATCTGCCAGAGCCGTCAGCGAGCCATGAGCAGCCAGAGCCGTCAGCGAGCCATGAGCAGCCAGAGCCGTCAGCGAGCCATGAGCGTCCAGAGCCGTCAGCCTGCCATGAGCGTCCAGAGCCGTCAGCCTGCCATGAGCGTCCAGAGCCGTCAGCCTGCCATGAGCGTCCAGAGCCGTCAGCCTGCCATGAGCGTCCAGAGCCGTCAGCCTGCCATGAGCGTCCAGAGCCGTCAGCCTGCCATGAGCGTCCAGAGCCGTCAGCCTGCCATGAGCGTCCAGAGCCGTCAGCGAGCCATGAGCGGCCAGAGCCGTCAGAGAGCCATGAGCGGCCAGAGCCGTCAGAGAGCCATGAGCGGCCAGAGCCGTCAGAGAGCCATGAGCGGCCAGAGCCGTCAGAGAGCCATGAGCGGCCAGAGCCGTCAGCCAGCCATGAGCGGCCAGAGCCGTCAGCCTGCCATGAGCGTCCAGAGCCGTCAGCCTGCCATGAGCGTCCAGAGCCGTCAGCCTGCCATGAGCGTCCAGAGCCGTCAGCCTGCCATGAGCGTCCAGAGCCGTCAGCCTGCCATGAGCGTCCAGAGCCGTCAGTCAGCCATGAGCTGTCCCTCAGCCAGAAGCGGCTAGTAATTCAGAACTGCCCCTCAGTCCAGAGCTGTCTCTCTGTCCGGAGCTGCCCTTCAGTCCGGAGTTGCCCCTCTATCCTGAGCTACCTCTTTATCCTGAGCTACCTCTCTCTCCTAAGCTATCCCTCTGTCCTGAGCTATCCCTATGTCCTGAGCTACCTTGTCCCAGAGCTGTCCTTGATTCTGGTGTTGCCTCTAAATTTAGGTGGGGTTATTTGGAGGGTGGTCATTGTGGGGAGGATACGGAAGCGGGGATTGATTATGGTGGGGTGGGAACCACGCCCGGAGCCTAAGCCACCACCGTGGTCAGATGCCCACCCAGACCCTCCCCTGGACTTTTTGGTGATGCGTTCGGAGTACGCATCTTGAGGGGGGGGGTTATGTCACGTTCCTGACCTGTTTTCTGTTTAGTTTTGTGTGTTAGTTGGTCAGGACGTGAGTTTGGGTGGGCATTCTATGTTGTCTGTTTCTATGTTGGTTTAGGGTTGCCTGGTATGGCTCTCAATTGGAGGCAGGTGTTTGGCGTTCCTCTAATTGAGAGTCATATTTAGGTAGGCTGTTCACAAGGTTTGTTTGTGGGTGGTTGTCTCCTGTGTCTGTGTATATGTTTGCACCATACGGGACTGTTTGCGGTTTGTTCATTTTATGTAGTCTGTTCCTGTTCGTTTCGTTCTTCACGTTATATGTAAGTTCGTCGTTCAGGTCTGTCTGCATCGTTTATTTGTTTTGTTAGTTTAATCAAGTATAGTTTGTTTCGTTTTGTCTTGTAAATAAAATTCGTCATGTATTCACAACCCGCTGCGCCTTGGTTCGATCACTACTCCTCCTCTTCTTATGAAGAGAGAGAGGAACGCCGTTACAACCATCATACTATTGGCCTTGGCTTTTTCAGCCTCTGGCGCTATTAGCCTTTGCATTTTTACCTGTACCCTGAAAGCTCTGTATTAAAATGTTTACTTTTCCTCTTTAACCTTTTCAAAGTCAACTTGCTACTGCAAAATTCAGTCTACAACTCACACAAAACCAAATGCCACACTTTGTGGTTGAAACAAACAAAGGCCACTGATTACATAGCTTACATTTCAGTAACTTCCTATCTCAGGGGTATTATGAAATTACATTTCTCATTTTCAAGGCCATAAAATATATTTAAGTAGTTTCTTAAATCTAAATAATCTCAGAGACAATAAAAAGACGTACCACGAGTGCCTTTGACAAAAGAACAGAAGCGCCTCATCCCTCTCACACTGCCCAGGCATCTCTTCAGCAGCCACTGGTCTGCAAATGTCCACTTCAGCACCTCTGAGAAGGGAATAGCACAATGGACAGATGAGAAGAAGACTAGAATAAAACAGAATTACATAGCATCCTGCCCCTCCCTTGTCCCTCCCTCTCATATACTGCACACTGGTCACAACACATACTCTGATCAATACATTTGGTCTATGCCTATATATTATCTCAATGCTTCAAATGGTTTGCTAATACTTAATACAGCCTGGCCTACTATTACGGGGTGTACCATTGTCTAAGGCTTTATTGACAGCTGTATAGTCTTTCTCTGGATGGAAACGAATATTAAAGAGTATTAACCTCCATCATCCCTGTATTGATTTTGCCTAACATTCTCTTAACCAGAAAAAAAGCACACTCTTGCACAACAATCCATTCAACCGATCTACTTCAAACACTGAAATTGCTGTTTGATGTATTTAAGTCTTGACCTTTAGCTTGGCATGACGAAAACTGCAGGAACTCTTTACACAAGGAGTAGTAGTTATACAGCTCTGTCTGTTTGAAGTAAACAAACCGATGCACGTTCAGCCATACAAGGAATCCGCCTCTTCTCACATCCTACAATGGCAATGAATGACAAGCTAGTCAGTAGCAATTTGACTTATCAGCTTGAATGTGGTAATCTTGTTGAACATTTGATTGTTTTGTATACCAAAATTAGTGTGAGTAATTCACTAACTTTTCTAATATGGCTTGGTTACCTGGATGCGTGGAATTTCAGGGCAAAGGTACCACTTGTTTTCGGATAGAACACATAACGGAGTCTGACCAAACACCTAGGCCAAGATAAACATTATAGAAATTAGTGTATCCAAGATATAAAGAATCTACAAAAGTGTTGATTAACAAGAAATCCGTACATACTGGCAAATTCAGAAATGTATTGAAGAAATCCACAAAAACGTCATCCTTGAAAAAGTCTGCAAGCGCTTTATCACATTGTCCTCCTAGAAATAGACCATAGACAAAAGTCTGTTCATAAATTATGAACTTTCATTTGAAATTCAAATGTTGTTTCTTATCCAAATGAGCATTCATAGAGTAAAGCCATACATCAGTCATAGCCACCTACCTGTTCTTGGTGTCATTTGAGTTGTGTACCCTCGCATCTTAAACTTCCAAAAGACATCCCTTTTGTCTGATCAATGGCGTTCTGATAAAATGATGTAGTTGTCTATATATAGATGACAACAGGCCTATAGGGACACCATGACATTTTTTTTAAAGTCTTGCATTCTTGAAGTGATGTCATAGATGTCAAAAGTTCCAAATGTATCATTGTTGGGTGAAATTGGAATGTTTTGTCTTGACACCAACTCACACTTTGTACTCACCTTCCACTCTCTCTCTCCTCATGGAAAACCAATACCTCAATGCCAAAGAGATTATGTAGCTTGTCCTGCTACTCTACAGTGAACATATGATATATCATATGATATGATATACTGTATACCACAGGAGGCGGGTGGCACCTTAATTAGGGAGGAGGGGCTCGTGGTAATGGCTGGAGCGGAATTAGTGGAAGGATATTAACAAAATCAAACACTTGGTTTCCATGTGTTTGATGCCATTCCATTCGCTATGTTCCAGACATTATTATGAGCTGTTCTCCCTTCAGCAGCCTCCTGTGATATATACCATTATATATTGCACCCTTTCTCTAATCTCCATCACTATTATTATTATTTATTAGAATAATTATAATCGTTTTTACTGTTATTGTTGTCATTATCTCACGTCATTTTAGCAACGGTGGCTTTGTCATTCATGCTAATAAAGCTTATCTCAATCTAAATCTGAATCTGATATGGGCTACTCCCGAACAATACTGTACATAAATGAACATCCTGTAGTATGTCATTGTGCGGAACTCTGATTTGATCAATTTTCCAGAAACGATAAATGTGTACCTACAAATATTAATGTGAATAATTTCTATAGCATACCAAGGTTCTTCATCAAGTGTATTATTTTCTAAGATGAAGAAATAGTTCAACAATATGTAATTGGTATTTGATTGTAGGAAATTATAGGCCTTGACTTCTAGTTCATCTGAGTACATTAATACACAATATAATTTTTTTTTACCACGGGGCGGCGTTTGGAATATAGCTGCCGCCAGCCAGCGCATCTTTTCTGATGAGAGGCTTTTTGACTGCGTTTTATTTTCCCTGAGATGGAATTTAGTGCTATGTTTTTTAAATTGTACCCATTAAATCTAGATTGCCTTTAAATATGCATATATTTCCAGACATTTTAGTAATTACTGTAAAGTTAAAGCTTTCTGCTCTTTGTAATGGTGTAGGAAGGGCATTAGATACAATGGGTTCCGTACTTGATACATTGTAGCGGTCTCACAAAATGTCACGCAATGCTTTTTAACTATAGTAGAGGGCGTTGCGCCTCGAACCCCGTCCAATGTTCGAGCTTCGTGTGCTTCAACCGCCTTGGAATACACACATATTTTTTCTCTGACCAATCATAGACGCCGAGCTACAGCTCTCACGTTATAAATTAAACCGAAACATGAGTTAGAGTCTAAAGAATGAGAGAACAACTATCGGAACATTTTTCAACATTACATTGGACCTGCCAGTCCTTTCGTTTTTATTTCTATTTTCTACAGGTAATTTACTCCCTCTTTCCTTATGATAAACTGTCTGTCTACCCTTATTTGACCTATTCTATTGTAGCCTAGTTATTTCCGCGTTCCAGATAAGTAGAAGGCACCTTTTTGTTTTGTTTCCAATTGGGACACTTTGTCCTTTCATTGGAAATGGTTGTCTTTAGTCAGATTTAGTGAAGTTTGTGGTGTCTTTGCTGATTTATTGACTTCCTCTCTATAATGTAGTGTTAGGTTAATTGTGCTGTAAATTGATGTAGGAAGTGTCTGATGCAATAGCGTCGCCATGACTCCAGTGGGTGTGGGGTGTGGGGGGTATTCTGGGAATGACGCAACAGGTTGGTGTCGTTGATGGTCGTAAAGGAGGATGATAAAATGTTGTTGGGAAATGGGTTTATTAACTAGTGTAACATGGATTATGTTGATCTATCGCCTACCAATCCAGGAATGGTCATCTGATTAAGACGCTGTGATCAATATGGCAGAAATTTGTATTTTTGTCAGATTTGCTCTACTTGGACCATCTGTTTTGACTCTTGCCATGGATTTCAATGAAAGAAAATGCTTAAGATGTGTCTTCGCATGCATTCTTTGATTAGTTCTGGAACAATGAGCAATCCTGTCTGAGTTAGCTGTTATGCAACACATATTCCAATTGTGGTCAACGAGGTGGCGGCTTTGACGTGTAAACTCATCATATCGGTTGACGTTTTTGTATCTCCCAGGTGTTTTATAACAAATAATATGGCTACGTCTTCCAGCGCAGAACTGAGTAAGCCTGTCAAACAGCAGTACATGGACCTCCCTCAGGGAGACAAAGTCCAAATCATGTATGTCTGGATCGATGGAACCGGAGAGGGACTCCGCTGTAAAACCAGAACGCTGGATTCGGAGCCCAAGTCCATCGAAGGTAAGCAATGGTTGTTGTCCGCTGTAAAACCAGAACGCTGGATTCGGAGCCCAAGTCCATCGAAGGTAAGCAATGGTTGTTGGTTGACATTTGACGTAAAGTTCCAGGGGGTTTATGAATTTTGTAGCCTAGCCTACCTAGTTGTTGAGTGACTTGAGTAAACTAACTCCTTCTTTGCCTTAATTCTGTAGAACTGCCGGAATGGAACTTTGATGGCTCTAGCACCTACCAGTCTGAGGGCTCAAACAGTGATATGTATTTGATTCCTTCTGCAATGTTCAGAGATCCTTTCCGCAAAGACCCCAACAAACTGGTCCTGTGTGAAGTGCTGAAGTACAACCGCAAACCTGCAGGTAACTTCTAAATCTTGGTGTGCATCTGTCTAGCTAAGCTTTTTAAATCCATTTTTACTTCAGTGTCTAATATAGGTAAATTCTTTGCACAGAAACCAACCTTCGTTTGACGTGTAATAAAGTCATGGACATGGTTGAGAACCAGGTCCCTTGGTTTGGCATGGAGCAAGAGTACACCATTTTGGGCACTGATGGACACCCATTCGGCTGGCCCAACAACGGCTTCCCTGGCCCACAAGGTAAAGACTGTTCTTAGTGGTCTTTGACTGACCATGTAAACTTCTTCCTCGGATGCATTACTTTGAATGTGGCGGTTACTATTCTTGAACTAACCCTGTCCTTATGTGTACAGGTCCCTATTACTGTGGAGTGGGATCTGACAAGGCCTACGGTAGAGATATTGTGGAAGCCCACTACAGAGCCTGCCTGTATGCTGGGGTCATGATCTGTGGAACCAATGCTGAAGTCATGCCTGCACAGGTAAGCACAATTTTATGTATGTTTTTATTTTTTTTGCTTGTCTAATGGCTGATCCTATGCAATGAGACTTATGTACGTGAACACTGTTTTTGTCTTTCTAGTGGGAGTTCCAGGTTGGCCCTTGTGAAGGCATCAGCATGGGTGATCACCTTTGGGCAGCTAGGTTCATTCTCCACCGGGTGTGTGAGGACTTTGGTGTGGTGGCCTCATTTGACCCCAAGCCCATCCCTGGAAACTGGAACGGAGCTGGATGCCACACCAATTTCAGCACAAAAGAGATGAGGGAAGAGGGTGGGTTGAAGTGAGTACTGGATCATATGAAGATGCATTCATACTAGGTTTAATCAGTAGTCGTATTTATTCAATTGCACCCATCTGTATGCTTTTGGATGTGGAGTAAACCCAGACTTATTAGAATGCTCTTAAGGCAAAGCAGATGGTGGTGACCACCTGTGAGCTTTTCTGTGATGAACTAATCTCGCCTTCTCTCTGCTCCAGGGCCATTGAGGAGTCCATTGAAAGACTGGGGAAGAGGCATAGCTACCACATCCGTGCCTATGACCCTAAAGGGGGACTTGACAATGCCCGTCGCCTCACCGGCCACCATGAAACCTCCAACATCCACGAGTTCTCTGCTGGTGTGGCCAACCGCGGTGCCAGCATCCGCATCCCTCGCACCGTGGGCCAGGAGAAGAAGGGCTACTTTGAGGACCGCCGCCCGTCTGCCAACTGTGACCCGTACGCCGTGACTGAGGCTATAATCCGCACCTGTTTGCTCAGCGAGGAAGGAGACGAACCTGTGGACTACTAGATCTAACTAGATCCACACCTCTGGACTGAATCCCCTTCGCCACCACCCTTCTCCATTCTCATTTTCTAAATGGCTGAAAAGTCCAACTAGTACTGTAGTTGTCATTTCACTGAAATTATTCTAACCTTCTAAATGGCTTAAAGTTGGCTGGTCAACTTAACATGGAATTAAATCTGTTTAACATAAAAAAAACATTTCATGAAAGATGGTGGCTGATAGGGCATTGTCTTCCCCTTTCATTTGAGTCTTTTCTAGTGGGGAGTATTTAACTGTTTTTAAATCCCCATTTGATCTCTCGTTTCCTGCAGTCTATTGAACTGAAATAAACTAAAGCACATGTGGACACTGACGACTATGGCTGGGCGGCATGTGTAATTTTCTTAATAAAACCTATGGCTAGTTTGTGTACTTTATGCCCGTTGACATGGATTTTTTTAAAACTCACTATTTCAATGTTACTATGTAGGAAGTGTTTTTAAATGTCAACTTTCACATTTTACACTACTGGATCATGTTGTACTGTACATTCTTCAGACGTCTGGCTACAAATCCTGTCTTATCCATTTGGGTCCGTCTTACCATTTGTGGCGTTCCTGTGAGACTCATGAAGGAGTTTTATCCTTTGTCAACTGATTTCTTGTTCTGGCACATGATTTGGTAAAAGCTGAATATGCTGAACTTTTGATTTAAACTTTCATTTTTATCACAACTGACTTTGTTTCTTGTCTCAACCGGTTTACTGAAGGCCAACAGCTGTGTTTAAACAGGCAGTCCAATTCTGAACACATCTTCCCCAACTAATTTGTCTTTTGACCAGACATCTAAGCTGCCTGTCAACACATCCCATTTTGCATGTAGAACTAATGTAATGATATAGCAGAATCAAGGTATTCCTGAAGTGAAACCAAGCTGATAGAAATTCCTTTGAGGAAATTAATCACATTGTACATAATTCCCATTGAGAGCCAACCTGCAAAACTGCAAGTCCCCTAGTCAAAGGGTTTGTGTGGTGGATGGTTTCTGGATTGTATTGCAATTCACACATTTAAACAAGCAATGCAGGGTGTTCTCTGGCATTGATGTGTAGGAACATGATCACAGTAATTGAATCTGGACTAGACTTAAAATATTTCTCACCAGCATGTGCACAAGGGAGACATACATTTTCAATCAAGATGATTCTGATCATAAGCGTAAACTAAATACAGGCTGTACCTTTTATAAACTTTAATTAACATGGTGTGACTATTGGGCTACAGCTGGGCATGTTGCTCTTTCATGCAATGGTGTTGGGGAATGTTTTCCAGCAACATGTACTGTAGAAGATTTACAACTGAAAGGACTGCTGAGTTGGTAAACATCTAGCCTCTCCCACCAGGGCTTATAGTATCATGGCTGGAAACAAGACTAGAAAACATCCCATGTAACCTCTGACCCTTCTACACGTGTTCCTGCTCAACACCCAAAGTGCGGTACTTATAGCCTGACAAGTTAAACACCAAGTGACAGGCAGCTGCCTACCATTGTTGGCACTGATTTCTTTGGCACATTTCTTTGTTGAATGAGTACGGTTCCCATCTTGGGATTCACAGCAAATCATTTCTGAAAGGTGTTTACTTGATGTTAGGGCTGGAATAGGTTGTAAGTGGTGTCCCTCACAAGACTGGTTCTCTGAGATGCGGTAAGGATATTTCCTGCATGCCTGGGGTTATGTGAGGAGAATAAGGCTAGATATATTGTATTAAGGAGTCCTCATGTAAACCACCCTTGTCCTCCGGCATGGTTGGTAGTAGACCTGGAGGTTAAACTTTAGTATGTTAAATTTCACCTCTGAAGCCCAGGCCATGCAATGCTATATTCAACTCACGCACAGTAACTGATGCACATTTGATTTGATCTGACAAATCTATTTTAGATGACTGCGCCACTGATTTTCTTAACATGTCATCCATTTTAAAGTTTGTTAATCAATTTAAGCTCCTTCTGGGACTACACACAACTGTCACATGGATGCTGAGGGAAATGCCACATGATCCTAATGATCTGAGCTTGCAGCAGCAGCCTGAAGTCTATCCTGTGTTTCTGCTGATTCATCACTGTCCCCTCCCTTGGCTAAACTGGACCCAAACCAAGAAATGTTGATATTTATGGGACATTAACAAGTATTTTAGCCAGGGAAGATGTCAGTCACAGTATTTACCATGTAGAGTCGTCAGGTGTTAGAAAGGTTATTTCTAAGGGAACAAGGGGGTAAATTTTCCCATAAGGGGTATACTAAAAATCAGGGTCAATGCGTTGGCCAGCTAACTTGCCTAAATATGATGAAATAACATGAAATGGGTATGGTCTACTTGACTCAACAACCCAAAACACATACTTAAGTTTAGCTTTCTTAACAAACCTCAAAATCAATAGTTATTTCTGGTTCTTTGTTCAAAGCTAGGCTAATTCATTGATTGTGCTTTGTAGTGTACCCCTCTGGAAGTGCAGGAACATCCACACTTCACGAGACATACGTAAATAACAGCGCCTCTTCAACCTCAGGAGGCTGAAGAAATGTGGCTTGTCACCTAAAATCCTCACAAACTTTTACAGATGCATAATTGAGAGCATCCTGTCGGGCTGTATCACCGCCTGGTACGGCAACTGCACCGCCCACAACTGCAGGGCTCTCCAGAGGGTGTTGCGTTTTGCACAACGCATCACTGGGGGCAAACGACCTGCCCTCCAGGACACCTACAGCACCCGATGTCACAGGAAGGCCAAAAAGATCATCAAGGACAACAACCACCTGAGCCACTGCCTGTTCACCCCGCTACCATCCAGAAGGCTGAGACCGAGAGACTGAAAAACAGCTTCTATCTCAAGGCCATCAGACCGTTAAACAGCCATCACTAGCACAGAGAGGCTGCTGCCTACATACAGACTTGAAATCACTGGCCACTTTAATAAATGGAACAGTAGTCACTTTAATAATGTCACTTTAATAATGTTAACATATCTTGCATTACTCATCTCATATACTGTATTCGATACTATCTATTGCATCTTAGCCTATGCCGCTCTGACATTGCTCATACATATATTTATACATTCTTATTCCATTCCTTACTTAGATTTGTGTGTATTAGGTATTTGTTGTGGAATACAAATCAAATCAAAGTGTATTTGTCACGTGCGCCGAACACTTACAGTGAAATGCTTACTTACAGGCTCTAACCAATAGTGCAAAAAAGGTATTAGGTGAACAATAGGTCAGTAAAGAAGTAAAACAACAGTAAAAAGACAGACTATATACAGTAGCGAGGCTATAAAAGTAGCGAGGCTACATACAGACAGTTAGTCAGGCTGTTTGCGTTAGTATGTACATTTTGATATGGTTAAAGTGACTATGCATATATGATGAACAGAGAGCAGCAGTAGCGTAAAAGAGGGGTTGGCGGGTGGTGGGTGGTGGGACACAATGCAGATAGCCCGGTTAGCCAATATGCGGGAGCACTGGTTGTTCGGTTCAATTGAGGTAGTATGCACTTGAATGTATATTTAAAATGACTATGAATATATGATAAACAGAGAGTAGCAGCAGCGTAAAAGAGGGGTTGGGGGGTGGGGGGGGGGCACACAATGCAAATAGTCCGGGTAGCCATTTGATTACCTGTTCAGGAGTCTTATGGCTTGGGGGTAAAAACTGTTGAGAAGCCTTTTTGTCCTAGACTTGGCACTCCGGTACCGCTTGCCATGCGGTAGTAGAGAGAACAGTCTATGACTGGGGTGGCTGGGGTCTTTGACAATTTTTAGAGCCTTCCTCTGACACCGCCTGGTGTTGAACGCTGAGCTGTAGTCAATGAATAGTATTCTAGATATTACTTGTTAGATATTGCTGCACTGTCGGAACTAGAAGCACAAGCATTTCGCTACACTCACAATAACATCTGCTAACCATGTGTATGTGACCAATAAAAGTTGATTTTATTTATTGACTCAGCCTGTCCTCCCTCTGCTGCCTGCCTGCTGGGGAATGGAGGGCTGGGAAGTTTTGTTGCAGGAACCTTTACCTACATACCATCTGTTCCTACAACAGAAAAGTTACAATGCTTACTGATTGGCTCAGTGAGAAGCAAGTCAGCCAATCATAAAGTAGAAAGCAGGTCTTATCCTCACTAAGGAGAAAATGTGCCTGGCAAATTTCTTAGACTTTTACTTTGTCATGTTTTCTTGGCATTTTTTCCCAAATTCTAAAAATAAGTTCCTGCACCAAAGCAGGTCTTGTACTTGTATGTTTTTATATCAAAGTGTTACTGCTGCCTTTAGTAGACGGTCAAGTAATAAGTACCATTAGAAATGCAATGTTTTGAGTCTTCCTACACTTTATGAATCTTTAAATATCCTAAAAAATGTATGGGGTATGTGAGCCCTTTTCTACCTTCAGCATCACTATGTCAAGTATATTAATGAGGAATAATCAAACATTTTACTTAGCAAACGCTCTTATCAAGAGCAGCAATTAGGGTTAAGTGCCTTGCTCAAGGGCACATCAACAGATTTGTCACCTAGTCGGTTTGGGGATTCAAACCAGCAACCTTTACGGTTACTGGTCAAACGCTCTTAACCCCTAGGCAACCATGCATGTACATTGCAATTATCAAGTATTACAGTTATCCGCCACCCCACTATTAGGTCTGGACCCCTAAGCATGAGAAGTGAATTTCTGTAGATGCAAGTATCAAGGCATTATCGAGGTATAGAGGCATTCAATGCAATACAGTAAAGGATACGTTTGTATCAACAATCCTTTCCTTAGTAGAACTCCTATTCAACATTGTAAGATGAAATTGCATTGTGGGAGGAACAATGTGCGTTTATTGCTTGTAACACATCGTTCCATCCTTAACTCATGCATGCGTGTCTAAGGGTTTTCCAGTTTGCACTGGTTATGCTCTCTTACAGAAAGTGGGTGTGTAGGCAGGGGAGGGGGTGGAGGATATCTGCATTAGGCATTTAAACCACATAGGATCTACATACACACTTTCTGTTTACAGTGTCACCAAGCAAGCTTTTGTTTGGACAGCCGCCATGTCACCGCCACTCAAATGTCCATCCCCCCAAACTCCCTTCTTGGAAACTCAATTAGGGGATCCCAGCTTGCATATAAAATGCCAGTAGGCTCTTCCCTGAGAAGCTGGAGCCATGCAGAGGGAGTCACTAGGACAAAGGATGGGGAGGGACGCTGCTGCTCTGTTGCTATGACGACCACCGGAATGTACAGGCTTGGTGGAGATGGTTCTTGTATAGACTGGGAATAGGAGAGGAGGAGAGGAGTGAGAGAAAAAACATCCTTGTTATGTAACATGGAAAGAAAAAACAGAATCAGGTCTTACAAATGGGACCTTGTACAATACCCGCAAGCATAGCCCAGTTCCAAGATTTTGGTCAGTCAATCATGCAATTACATATCAATTCTGTCAATGCAGATTTCCTCCCGACTTTGCACTTTATCACCATAGTGTTAATGATGTTTAAGAGAACAATACATGGCATATACAGTCTTATTAGGCCATTTAGTGTGACAAACAGCATATCGTTGCATTTAGAGCCATCAGAGCAATCGATCAGCTGTGTTGAAGCTCTGCCACCCATCTCTCTGCATTGCATTGCAAAAACACTCCTCTCTCTAGCCTTTGTGTAACATACATTATGCCAGTTCAATCCAGTGCTTCACTGTTTCCATTCAAATGCACAGCTAGTCAGACAAACCAAGTTAGATATAGATGGAGTGGTGTGACATAAAAATTTGCAAAAGACAGACAGAAGAGAGAATTGATGGAATTCATTCTGCAGAGGACCATGTGGCAGAAGTAGACTAAGTGCAGACTAGGGGCTGTATTGGCAAGGAATGCCTATAATCCTATTAAAGATAAAACAGTGTGAGTTTAGGGGCGTTTGAAGTATAGAGGGGGATTTGCCACATTCCCCAGTCTGTCAGAACCTCTATGTATGACTGTACACTATCTCATAGCTGTCCATTTGCCTGTGTCATGGAGGAGCTGAATTACTGCTTCTTGCCCTGTGAGAGGAGAACATATTGTATCTCTATTGTGTCCATGGATGCTTACCAGGTACCCTGTACACACTCATCTACATTACTCATGCACATATGAACATGTAGGTAAAATGAGTAAGACGAGTAAGACGGCATCGACAGAGATGGTCACCTCGCTTCAGGTCCTTAGAAAACTATGCAGAATTTTGTTCTTTATGCATTATTTCTTACATTGTTAGCCCAAGTGTTATTACATACAGCCGGGAAGAACTATTGGATATAAAAGCAACGGCAACTTATCAACATTATGACCAGGAATACGTCTTTTCCGAAGCTGATCCGTTGTTCGGACCTCGACCCTGGACATGGGATCTTATCCCAGAGGCCGACCCAAAACAACGCGTCGACGCAGGAGAGGCAGGCGGAGCGGCCTATTGGTCAGACTTAGAAGGCGAGCACATCATCCACCACTTCCGAGCATATTACTAGCCAATGTCCAATCTCTAGACAACAAGATGGACGATATTAGGGCACGAGTTGCCTTCCAGAGAGCCATCAGAGATTGTAACATTCTCTGTATCATGGAAACAAGGCTCACTCCGGATATATTGTCAGAGTCGGTACCGCCACCTGGTTACTTCATGCTTCGCGCCGACAGAAACAAACACCTCTCTGGTAAGAAGGAGGGCAGAGGTGTATGCCTTATGATTAACGACTCGTGGTGTAATCATAACAACATACAGGAACTCAAGTCCTTTTGTTCACCTGACCTAGAATTACTTACAATCAAATGCCGACCGCATTATCTTCCTAGAGAATCCTCTTCGATTATAGTCACAGCCGTGTATATCCCCCCCAAGCAGATAATGCAACGGCCCTGAAAGAACTTCACTGGAATCTATATAAACTGGAAACCATATATCCTGAGGCTGCATTTATTGTAGCTGGGGATTTTAACAAAGCTAATCTGAGAACAATTCTTCCTAAATTATATCAGTATATCGAATGTGCGACACGATTTAGTAGCACTCTGGATCACTGCTACTCTAACTTCCGCGATGCATACAAAGCCCTCCCCCGTCCTTCATTCGGTAAATCTGATCATGACTCAATTTTATTGCTCCCCTGCTATAGGCAAAAACTTAAACAGGAAATGCCCGTGTTCAGGTCCATCCAACGCTGGTCTGACCAATCGGATTCCACGCTTCAAGATTGCTTCGATCATGTGGACTGGGATATGTTCCGCATAGCCTCGGTGAGCGAGTTTATTAGCAAGTGTATCGGAGATGTGGTACCCACTGTGACTATTAAAACGTATCCTAACCAGAAACTGTGGATTGATGGCAGCGTTCGCACTAAACTGAAAGCGCAAACCACCTCTTTTAAACATGGCAAGGTTACTAGAAACATGACCGAATACAAACAGTGTAGCTATTCCCTCCGCAAGGCAATCAAACAAGCAAAGCATCAGTATACAGTCAAAGTAGAGTCGCAATTCAACGGCTCAAACACGAGACGTATGTGGCAGGGTCTACAGTCAATACAGTCAATCAAGATAAACAACCCCACCGTGTACACCGACGTCTTGCTCCCAGACAAATTAAACAAGTTCTTTGCTCGCTTTGAGAACAATACAGTGCCACTGACACGGCCCGCTACCAAAGCCTGTGGGCTCTCCTTCTCCGTGGCCAACGTGAGTAAAATATTGAAACGTTTTAACCCTTGCAAGGCAATCCCTAGCAGCGTCATCAGAGCATGCACAGACCAGCTGGCTGGTGTGTTTACGGACATATTCAACCAATCCATATCCCAGTCTACTGTCCCCACATGCTTCAAGATGGCCACCATTGTTCCTGTTCCCAAGAAAGCTAAGGTAACTGATCTAAATGACTATCGCCCCGTTGCACTCACCTTGGTCATCATGAAGTGCTTTGAGAGACTAGTCAAGGATCATATCACCTCCACCCTACCTGATACCCTAGACCCACTCCAATAGGTCCACTGACGATGCAATCGCCATCACACTGCACAATCTCATCTGAACAATTGGAATACCTATGTAAGAATGATGTTCATTGACTACAGCTCAACATTTAACACCATTTTACCCTCCAAACACATCATTAAGCTCGAGACCCTGGGTCTCGACCCCGTCCTGTACAACTGAGTCATGGACTTTGACGGGCCGCCCCCAGGTGGTGAGGGTAGGAAACAACATCTACACCCCGCTGATCCTCAACACTGGGGCCCCACAAGGGTGCGTTCTCAGCCCTCTCCTGTACTCCCTGTTCACCCATGACTGCGTGGCCATGCACGCTTCCAACTCAATCATCCAGTTTGCAGATGACACCACAGTGGTAGGATAGACGGCCTACAGGTAGGAGGAGGAGACGGCCCTCGGAGTGTGGTGTCAGGAAAATAACCTCTCACTCAATATCAACAAAACAAAGGAGATAATTATCGACTTCAGGAAACAGCAGAGGGAGCACCTCCCCATCCACATCGATGCGACAGTAGTGGAGAAGGTGGAAAGTTTTAAGTTCCTCGGCGTACACATCACGGACTAATTAAAATGGTCCACCCACACAGACAGCGTGATGAATAAGGCGCAACAGCACCTATTCAACCTCAGGAGGTTGAAGAAATTTGGCTTGTCATCTAAATCATTCACATTGGCTGTATCACACGGGCTGTATCACCGCCTGGTACGGCAACTGCACCGCCCTTAACCACAAGGCTCTCCAGAGGGTAGTGCGGTCTGCACAATGCATCACCGGGGGCAAACTACCTGCCATCCATCTACAGCACCCAATGTCACAGGAAGGCCAAAAAGATCATCAAGAACAACAACCACCCGAGCCACTGCCTGTTCACCCCCTATCATCCAGAAGGCCTACGCAGAATGACACCATTCTGTATACTTCTGGCCCTTCCTTGGACACTGTGCTAACTAACCTCCAAACGAGCTTCAATGCCATACAACACTCCGTCCGTGGCCTCCAACTGCTCTTAAACGCTAGTAAAACCAAATGCATGCTTTTCAACCGTTCGCTGCCCGACTAGCATCACCACCCTGTACTGTTCCGACCTAGAATATGTGGACAACTATAAATACCTAGGTGTCTGGCTAGACTGAAAACTCTCCTTCCAGACTCATATTAAACATCTCCAATCCAAAATCAAATCTAGAATCGGCTTTCTATTTCGCAACAAACCCTCCTTCACTCACGCCGCCAAACTTACCCTAGTAAAACTGACTATCCTACCTATCCTCGACTTCGGCGATGTCATCTACAAAATAGCTTCCAACACTCTACTCAGCAAACTGGATGCAGTTTATCACAGTGCCATCCGTTTTGTTACCAAATCACCTCATACCACCCACCACTGCGACCTGTATGCTCTAGTCGGCTGGCCCTCGCTACATATTCGTCGCCAGACCCACTGGCTCCAGGTCATCTATAAGTCTATGCTAGGTAAAGCTCCGCCTTATCTCAGTTCACTGGTCACGATAACAACGCCCAACCGTAGCACACGCTCCAGCAGGTATATCTCACTGATCATCCCCAAAGCCAACACCTCATTTGGCCGCCTTTCCTTCCAGTTCTCTGCTGCCAGTGACTGGAACGAATTGCAAAAATTGCTGAAGTTGGAGAGTTTTATTTCCCTCACCAACTTTAAACATCAACTATCTGAGCAGCTAACCGATCGCTGCTGCTGTACATAGTCCATCTGTAAATAGCCCACCCAATCTACCTACCTCATCCCCATACTGTTTTTATTTTATTTACTTTTCTGCTCTTTTGCACACCAGTATCTCTACTTGCACATCATCATCTGCTCATTTATCACTCCAGTTTTAATCTGCTAAATTGTCATTATTCGCTCCTATGGCCTATTTATTGCCTACCTCCTCATGCATTTTGCACACACTGTATATAGACTTTATTTTTTCTACTGTGTCATTGGGTTGGCGCCCCCCCTTGGTTTGTGCCGTGGCGGAGATCTTTGTGGGCTATACTTGGCCTTGTCTCAGGATGGTAAGTTGGTGGTTGAAGATTTCCCTCTAGTGGTGTGGGGGCTGTGCTTTGGCAAAGTGGGTGGGGTTATATCCTATAGCCACAGTGTCTCCTGACCCCTCCTGTCTCAGCCTCCAGTATTTATGCTGCAGTAGTTAATGTGTCGGGGGGCTAGGGTCAGTTTGTTATATCTGGTGGATTTATCCGGTGTCCTATGTGAATTTAAGTATGCTCTCTCTAATTCTCTCCTTCTCTCTTTCTTTCTCTCTCTCTCAGAGGACCTGAGCCCTAGGACCATGCGTCAGGACTACCTGGCATGATGACTCCTTGCTGTCCCCAGTCCACCTGGCCTTGCTGCTGCTCCAGTTTCAACTGTTCTGCCTGCGGCTATGGAACCCTGACCTGTTCACCGGACTTGCTAAAAAAGCCCACTGACATTTACTCCTGAGATGCTGACTTGCTGCACCCTCGATAACTACTGTGATTATTATTATTTGACCATGCTGGTCATTTATGAACATTTGAACATCTTGGCCATGTTCTGTTATAATATCCACCCGGCACAGCCAGAAGAGGACTGGCCACCCCTCATAGCCTGGTTCCTCTCTAGGTTTCTTCCTAGGTTTTGGCCTTTCTAGGGAGTTTTTCCTAGCCACCGTGCCTCTACACCTGCATTGCTTGCTGTTTTGGGTTTTAGGCTGGGTTTCTGTACAGCACTTTGAGATATCAAAGTTCTTTCTTTCTTTCTTTCTTTCTTTCTTTCTTTCTTTATTTCTCTCTCTGTCTCTCTCGGAGGACCTGAGCCCTAGGACCATGCCAATAAATTTGATTTGATTGACTTGTTTATTGTGTTATTGGCTTGTTTACTCCATGTGTAACTCTGTGTTGTTGTCTGTGTCACACTGCTTTTCTTTATCTTGGCCAGGTCGCAGTTGTAAATGAGAACTTGTTCTCAACTAGCCTACCTGGTTAAAGAAAGGTGAAATAAAATAAAAATTATAAATAAAAAAGGCGAGGTCAGTACAGGTGCATCAAAGCTGGGACCGAGAGACTGAAAAACAGCTTCTATTTCAAGGTCATCAGACTGTTAAACAACCATCATTAACAGAGAGGCTGCTGCCAACATACAGACTCAAATCTCTGGCCACTTTAATAAATGGACTTAATAAAGGTATCACTAGTCACTTTAAATAACGTCACTTTAATAATGTGTACATATCCTACACTACTCATCTCATATGTATATACTGTATTCTATACCATCTACTGCATCTTGCCTATGCCGCTCGGCCATCGCTCATTCATATATTTATATGTACATATTCTTATTCATCCCTTCACATTTGTGTGTATTAAGTAGTTGTTGTGAATTTGTTGGATTACTTGTTAGATATTACTGCACTGTTGGAACTAGAAGCACAAGCATTTCGCTACACTCTCATTAACATCTGCTAACCATGTGTATGTGACCAATACAATTTGATTTGAGGTACATATAAGAATGCACACGTGTACACATCAGAATCACATGGACAGATACATGCATGTGCACATAGGTGGAAACATACTAAGGCAGCCCCCCGCACATCTCTGATTCAGAGGGGATGGGTTAAATGCGGAATACACATTTCAGTTGAATGCATTCAGTTCAACAACTGACTAGGTATCCCCCTTTCCCTTTCATACAGCAGACACACACACACACACACGGCACACAAACAGAGACAGGCGGCACTCTGCACGCTAGAAGCCTTCTGATTGGTTGAGCAGTGTGGTGTGATTGGACTGATGCTAGATCCTCCCAGGCCATTCTAACTCACCTGCGATGCGATTGGCCAAACTGTTTTGTATGACAGAGTGACACAGTTTTCACGATGCTATACTGCTGCAGACTACTGAGAGAGTTTCTTTGTCCCTGAATGACTGAGGGTGCAGTGTAATTTGCACAACACTTCAGTTTATTACTCGACAAATAGTGAAAGTTAATTTCTTTGAGAGGGTTTGAAGTGGACTTGTGGCGACATGTCTTACTGAGGGCACGTACCATTGAATTAATCGTAAACCTAAATCTTGCCGCATTTTCTCTGATTAGATTGGGTGTCAATGGGGACACAAACCGGCTGACTATGAGCACACCATTAGGTTGCTAGTGATATCAGAACATGCTGTTGATTTATGACAGATGGAAGCTAGCCAATCAAACAGCCTTCCCACTGGGCACATACTGGTTGAATGTTGTTTCAATGTAATTTGTCAACGTATTGTTACGTAGAATCAATGTGGAAAACACATTGGAATTGAAAAAAGTAGTCAACCATTACTGTTTTCATCTCATTTCAACCAGCATTGTAAACATTGAAATTAGGCTACAACTTAATTAACCTGACTAACATGTTGTTACATCAATCTAATCTCAACATAATCATCAGAACTATGTACGTTAAAATTGCGTAGAGAATTCTACAAAGAAACATTTAATAAAAAAAAAAAAATGGTATATTCAATAAGGGAGAGTGGGGTAAGTTGAGCCAAAGCGGTAAATTGGGCCACCCTTGATTCTAGAAAACCATATACAAAATTAATAGTTTGACTAAATATTTAGAGGAGATCATAATTTCATGGCGTCTGTGAAGGAAGAAACCACATGGAAAATGTGCTAAGCAAGTTAGGTCCAAAAAAACAGATTCAGTCAAATGTATTTATTTATCCTAACCCTGGAAACAGGAGACAAGGGGCAGTCAGACATGGTTTTAACTCTAGACACAGAAAAGGTGTAAAAAATACAGAGGGTACGGGGCAAAAGAGGATGAACAGCAGAGGGGCTAATGATCTTGGAGCAGGGGTTAAAGGTCTTGGCTTCTGGGGTGTAGCCGTGGCACTATAGCGGCATGCTAGCGCCTCAGGCTTGACCTTCTTGGATACCGGTCGGTGCTGCGGAAGTGAAGTGACCCGGGCCTTACTGAACCCCTCCCAGAGGTCCTGGTACTCTGCGGAGCTGGCGGAGAGGTCTGGGGCAAGGTCCGGGGCAAGCCCCCAGGAAGACGTCCCGGGGCAGGCAGAGCTGACTTCAGGGAATGAGTGTGGCAGGACGGGCTCCAGCCCACGATGGCACCATTAGCCCAGTCAATGGAGGGATTGTCTCACTGGAGCCAAGAGAATCCCAATACCATGGGAACCTGTAGAGACTCAACCAGCAGGAACTGGATCATCTCGCTGTGGTTCCCCGACACTCGTAGGTTGACGGGGGTGGTCTGGTGGGTGACCCGGTGTATAGAGCGCCCATCCAAATCAAATCAAATTCATTTATAAAGCACTTCTTACATCAGCTGATATCTCAAAGTGCTGTACAGAAACCCAGCCTAAAACCCCAAACCAGCAAGCAATGCAAGTGTAGAAGCACGGGGGCTTGGAAAAACTCCCTAGAAAGGACAGAACCTAGAAAGAAACCTAGAGAGGAACCAGGCTATGAGTGGTGGCCAGTCCTCTTCTGGCTGTGCCGGGTGGAGATTATAACAGAACATGGCCAAGATGTTCAAATGTTCATAGATGACCAGCAGGGTCAAATAATAAAAATCACAGTGGTTGTCGAGGGTGCAACAGGTCAGCACTTCAGGAGTAAATGTCAGTTGGCTTTTCATAGCCGATCATTCAGAGTATCTCTACCACTCCTGCTGTCTCTAGAGAGTTGAAAACAGCAGGTCTGGGACAGGTAGCACGTCCGGTGAACAGGTCAGGGTTCCATAGCCACAGGCAGAACAGTTGAAACTGGAGCAGCAGCATGGCCAGGTGGACTGGGGACAGCAAGTAGTCATCAGGCCAGGTAGTCCTGAGGCATGGTCCTAGGGCTCAGGTCCTCCGAGAGAGACAGAGAGAGAAAGAAAGAAAGAAAGAAAGAAAATTAGAGAGAGCATACTTATTTTCACATAGAACACCGGATAAGACAGGAGAAATACTCCAGATATAACAGCCTGACCCTAGCCCCCGACACATAAACTACTGCAGCATAAATACTGGAGGCTAAGACAGGAAGGGTCGGGAGACACTGTGGCCCCTTCCGATGATACCCCCGGACAGGGCCAAACAGGCAGGATATAACCCCACCCACTTTGCCAAAGCACAGCCCCCACACCACTAGAGGGAAATCTTCAACCACCAACTTACCATCCTGAGACAAGGTCAAGTATAGCCCATGAAGATCTCCGCCACGGCACAACCCAAGGGTGGCGACAACCCAGACAGGAAGATCACGTCAGTGACTCAACACACTCAAGTGATGCACCCCTCCTAGGGACGGCATGGAAGAGCACCAGTAAGCCAGTGACTCAGCCCCTGTAATAGGGTTAGAGGCAGAGAATCCCAGTGGAGAGAGGGGAACCGGCCAGGCAGAGACAGCAAGGGCGGTTCGTTGCTCCAGTGCCTTTCCATTCACCTTCACACTCCTGGGCCAGACTACACCCAATCATAGGACCTACTGAAGAGATGAGTCTTCAATAAAGACTTAAAGGTTGAGATCGAGTCTGCGTCTCTCACATGGGTAGGCAGACCATTCCATAAAAATTGAGCGCTATAGGAGAAAGCCCTGCCTCCAGCTGTTTGCTTAGAAATTCTAGGGACAGTTAGTAGGCCTGCGTCTTGTGACCGTAGCGTACGTGTAGGTATGTACGGCAGGACCAAATCGGAAAGATAGGTAGGAGCAAGCCCATGTAATGATTTGTAGGTTAGCAGTAAAACCTTGAAATCAGCCCTTGCCTTAACAGGAAGCCAGTGTAGAGATGCTAGCACTGGAGTAATATGATACATTTTGGGGGGTTCTAGTCAAGATTCTAGCAGCCGTGTTTAGCACTAACTGAAGTTTATTTAGTGCTTTGTCCGGGTAGCCGGAAAGTAGAGCATTGCAGTAGTCTAACCTAGAAGTGACAAAAGCATGGATACATTTTTATGCATCATTTTTGGACAGAAAGTTTCTGATTTTTGCAATGTTAAGTAGATGCAAAAAAGCGGTCCTTGAAACAGTCTTGATATGTTCGTCAAAAGAGAGATCAGGGTCCAGAGTAACGCCGAGGTCCTTCACAGTTTTATTTGAGACGACTGTACAACCAATTGTCAGATTCAACAGAAGATCTCTTTGTTTCTTGGTGCCTAGAACAAGCATCTCTGTTTTGTCCGAGTTTAAAGGTAGAACATTGCAGCCATCCACTTCCTTATGTCTGAATCACAGGCTTCCAGCGAGGGTAATTTTTGGGCTTCACCATGTTTCAATGAAATGTACAGCTGTGTGTCATCTGCTTAGCAGTGTAAGATAACATTATGTTTCCGAATGACATCACCAAGAGGTAAAATATATAGTGAAAACAATAGTGGTCCTAAAACGGAACTTTGAGGAACACTGAAATTTACAGTTGATTTGTCAGAGGACAAACCATCCACAGAGACAAACTGATATCTTTCCGACAGATAAGATCTAAACCAGGCCAGAACTTGTCCAGAGCTCTAACACCCATGGGAATGGAGAGGGGTTGAGTGGGGATGCCCAGCTCAGACGCCAGGGTAACGTCCATGAGACTCACATCGGCCACTGAGTCGATGAGTACCTGGAGAGACTTGGACTGGTCGCTCCACCGCAGGATGGCACGGAGAAGGGGGCGAGCAAGGGGAGACGAAAATTATCTTTAAGGCCCACCAGAGTACTCACTCCAACGAATGAGCTAGGTCTCTTGAAGGGACAGGTAGACACATAATGACCGACAGAATCGCAATACAGACGACTCTGGGTCTCAAGTCTGCGTACGCGTTTGGCTGGAGACAGCCTAGCCCTGCCGAGCTGCATCGGCTTGGGAAGAGTTGAATCGGCAGTCTCCGGAGGCTCTTGGAGGGACTCGGGTAAGCTCGGATCCTCTCGGGGATGTAGACGCCGTGGACTTCCAGAGTTCATCAGATGCAAGGTGGGATCCCTGAGTGAGAGATTGGGACCGCAATCAGACCTCTTCTCCCTCCTACGTTCCCGTAGCCGACCATCGATCCGGATGGTTGAAGCAATGAGTGAGTCGAGATCCGTCGGTAGTTCTCGGGCTGCCAGCTCATTTTTTACCTCCTCCGATAAACCGCGCAAGAATGTGTCGAACAGCGCTTCCGTTCCCCTCGGACCGCTCGAAGATAGCGTACATTATTACGCTGATGTCTGGGAGGGCACTCGCCTGAGCCACGGCGGTGTGGGAGCAACAATCCACCGTCTGCCTCAGTCTGGAGGTATTCGTGGCAGAGGTAAGAAACGTTTTTAGGGCTCCGGTGTCCAGGAGAGAGGCTACCCGGAAAATACTCCAGCTTCGGCAGGACACCCTCAGTGTGGCAGACTATGCGGTGGAGTTCCGCATGCTAGCAGCAGAGGGTACCTGGAACCCGGACATTCAGAGACTTGTCCCGAAGCCACTCCTTCATAGTCTTGGCTGTGTGCTTAGGGTCGTTGTCCTGTTGGAAGGTGAACCTTAGCCCCAGTCTGAGGTCCTGAGCACTCTGGAGCAGGTTTTCATCAAGGATCTCTCTATGCTTTGCTCCATTCATCTTTCCCTCGATCCTGACTAGTCTCCCAGTCCCTGCCGCTGAAAAACATCAACAAAGCATATTGTGTGTAGATGAGGATTTGTTTTTATTTCATACATTTTAGAATAAGGCTTTAATAACGTAACAAAATTTGGAAAAAGTCAAGGTGTCTGAATACTTTCCAAAGACACTGTATGATATAACTAATAGATAGAATGGTGCCGGAGGGGTTGGCTGCCGTTTTACGGGCTCCTAACCAATTTTGCTATTTGGTGTTTTTTCTCATTGTTTGTAACTTATTTTGTACATAATGTTGACGCTACCGTCTCTTATGACCGAAAAGAGCTTCTGGACATCAGAACAGCGATTGCTCACCTCGAACTGGACGAAGATTTTTTCCACAGATAACGCAATCTCGATCGCACTCCACACTGCCCTTTCCCACCTGGACAAAAGGAATCAATGTGAGAATACTGATTATTTACCACAGCTCAGCGTTCAACACCATAGTGCCCAGAAAGCTCATCACTAAGCTAAGGACCCTGGGACTAAACACCTCCCTCTGCAACTGGATCATGGACTTCCTGATGGGCCGCCCCCAGGTGGTAAGGGTAGGCAACAACACATCTGCCACGCTGATCCTCAACACCGGGGCCCCTCAGGGGTGCGTTCTTAGTCCTCTCCTATACTCCCTGTTCACCCACAACTGTGTGGCCAAGCACGATTCCAACACCGTCATTAAGTTTGCTAACAACACAGGCCTGATCACTGACAACGATTAAACAGTCTATAGGGAGGAGGTCAGAGACCTGGCAGTGTGGTGCCAGGACAACAACCTCTCTCTCAACGTGAGCAAGACAAATGAGATGATCATGGACGACAGGAAAAGGAGGGCCCCATTCTCATCGACGGGGCTGTAGTGGAGCGGGTCAAGAGTTTCAAGATCCTTGGTGCCCATATCACCAACAAACTATCATGGTCCAAACACACCAAGAAAGGCGTGAAGAGGGCACGACAAAGCCTATTCCCCATCAGGAGACTGAATAGATTTGGTATGGATCCCCAGATCCTCAAAAAGTTCTACAGCTGCACCACCGAGAGCATCCTGACCAGTTGCATCACCGCCTGGTATGGCAACTGCTTGGCGCTACAGAGGGTACTGCCTACAGCCCAGTACATCACTGGGGCCAAGCTTCCTGCCATCCATGACCTATATACTAGGCGCTTTCAGAGAAAGGCCCAAAACATTGTCACCCAAGTCATAGACCGTTCTCTTTGCTACTGCACGGCAAGCAGTACCGGAGCACCAAGCCTAGGTTCAAAAGGCTCCTTAACAGCTTCTACCCCTAAGCCATAAGACTGCTGAACAATTAATCAAAATGGCCACCCGGACTATTTACATTGTACAAATTACATAAACTAACCTGTACCCCTGCACATTGACTCAGTACCGGTACCCCCTGTAAATAGCTTTGTTATTGTTATTTTATTATGTTACTTTTTATTTTATTAACTCTATTTCTTGAACTGCATTGTTGGTTAAGGGCTTGTAAGTAACCCTAACCCATTTCATGGTAAGGACTACATCTGTTGTATTCGGCGCATGCGACAAATCAAATTTGATTTGATTTTGATGTCCTCCAGCCTATCAGAGCTCTCATAGCATGAACTGACATGCATTGTCCACCCAAACAAAGAATCAGACAATGAATCTAATACTGAAAGCATTAGCTACAGCTAACAAGCACTGCAGTTCATAAATTATGGTGAGTAGGTGACTCAAAGAGAGACATTTCTTCAAAAATTAAGGAGAAGCAAGAGAGAGAGAGAAAGAGATAGCAAGCTATATTTTGTTGTATTTTTTCACTTTCATTTACTTAGCTAGCAAATGCAGCTAGTTTAGCCTACTCAAACACCAGGCTCAAACAGAGAGGGATGCTAAGTTAGCTAGCTGGCTATGGCTATCCAACACTGGAACTCTTCCATGTCAAGGTAAGCTTTTGGTTTTATTAATTTATTGCCACCGTGCCTGCTGGTGTAACTGCTAAACCGCTTACTGTACACTGTACTGCATGATTGTAGCGGGTTTACCAATGCATTAGTGCTAGTAGCTATGTTGCCTGTGACGTTAGCTAATATAGTGACAATGATGTAGGCTGTGTGTAGAGCATAGCGGTTATGGTATTAAGGTTTGTCTTGGAAAGTGTTTTTGCCTGGCCACAGACAGCTGTTGTGTTTTGCACTGAACTCCATAAGCGAAGGTAAAAGGTGAGAAGAGGAGAGTGCGTAAGGAGAGATGGAATTAGCCAACGATTAATGTGATCATGCTGTTTGTATGTCGCTGCTATGAATGTGATCTGTGTTTGCGGGTGATCATTCTGCTGATTCTGTTGAAAAACGTTTCTTAAGCGGAAGCAAACGGAACGAAACAGGGATAAACATAGAGTACTGTACCTTATATTTGTCCAATAGAAACTTGCGTTTGCAACTATTTGGACTAATGATTACACCCTAAATCATCTAGATGCAGGCTAAAGTGTGCAAGGCAGTATTGAATGTGTCACTGTCTGTCACCATGATTACTAAAAGTTTCTCTTGACCTGTGCACCTACCTTGTAAACTTTAATTCGTAATCTAGGTTGTAGCATCCTCATGATGGGTATAGGGAAAATTTGATCGTAGTAACCTAAATCTGTTCGTGTTACATTTAGCTGGGTGAATGGAATATGAATGACAGTCGTCCAATATGCTGTAATAGATATAAAGCCATGCTCGTAAAAAAATTAAATGGTCCTCCCTAATCTTAAAGGCACCAACCACCACTGATTTTAACCTACTTCTCTTTTTTTTCATGCAATACATGCTTTTTATTCTGCCAATGTTTCTACTCAAATGAATATTTACTAGTATAGTATATATTTTACTTTTGTCACCCCCAAATCAGTCTCTGTATTCTTTGTTTTTTGTCCAGCTACAAATCTGTGAGCAGAAGAATGCCAACTTGGTGTTTGAGGACATCTTGAGATGCGTCGTTTATGACCGTTTTTTAGAATCTGACTGCGATTGTAAACCGATTGACCCTTTTCATGTGGTGCAATGAGTGATATTCTGCTCTGATTACAGGATACTGTTTCGGTCAATTATGTAGCTGTACCTGCCCTGGTTTACAATCAATGTCCTCCTACTGTCACACTCTGATCTGTTTCACCTGTCTTTGTGCTTGTCTCCACCCCCCTCCAGGTGTCGCCCATCTTCCCCATTATCCCCAGTATATTTACACCTGTGTTCTCTGTTTGTGTCCAGTTAGTTTTGTTCCTCAAGCCTACCAGCGGTTTTCCCCCTTGCACCTGCCTGTTTCTAGTTCCTGTTTTCTAATTTTCCTGGATTTGACCATTCTGCCTGCCCTGAGCCTGCCTGCAGTTTCTGTACCTTGTCACACCACCCTGGATTATTGATATCTGCCTGCCGTTCTGTACCTTTTGGACTCTGATCTGGATTACTGACCTCAGCCTGCCCTTCACCTGTTGTTTTGCCTGCCCTCTGTTTTAGTAATAAACTTTAGTTACTTTGACATTGTCTGCATCTGGGTCTTCCTTGAAACTTGATACCTACCACAAAAACAAGAAACCGGATCATAGCAGCAATTATAATGTGCCGCCTTGAAGCATCTGACTGTGCATGCTATTCACTGCCTGCCAAAGCTGACTGAAAAAAGGAGACTTGGGAAGAGAACACAAACTGTCCTTATAAGGAATCAGTAACAACTTGTACTATCTACTGCACATGTTACTATCCTCTGTAAAAGCAGCTATAAATCTGTAACCAAACACCTCAAAAACATCTGCATAGAAAAGCAACCTCTCTAATGACTGGGTTATATGCATACTCTAGTATAGCTCCTATTGTGTAGTCCGTGAAGCATTCCGCTATTATGGGACATACAGGAAGAAAGAAAGGGGTGCATTTTGTTCATTGTTATGTAACTGAAAATGGACACCCCCTGCAGTTAAAAACAGTAGGAGACAGTGATCAGCCATGACCGGGGGAAGGGAAGGACCCTTGCGAATGGAGCCTAGCAGTAGAAGAATTCATGACTGAGCTTTTCTTACAAGGAAACACTCTCCCTACAGCCAGACTCCTAAATAAACAATGTGCTCTATATCAGTACACTAATCTAACCCGTGCAACCGGGCATTTAAGGCTTAAAATTGTACCAGCTACATACCATGTACCATGAACCAGCTGTACTCTGTTGCAGAAAATAGTCAGAACATGGGCTTACAAAAGATCCTGGACAAAAGCAGGGCATATACAAATCATTTGAATATGACAATGATACACAAATAGCACAGGTCACCTGGTCACTCTAGATTTTCTTCCAATGATTTCAAATAGGACATATACAGTAGGGAGAGCTGTCATGACCTGCTTAGCTGAACTGCCCCTGTTTACAGTCTCACGTGAAATCAACCTGGACTCAGGGGTAGACATAACATAGTAAATGTACATTTAGCTCCCTCCATTTAGTATATGTTACGAATTACAATTCCTGAGAAATGTGACGTATTGCAATTCGTACAATATGTTATGAATTTGCAATACGTATGATATGTTAAGAATTCCAATTTGTTGTTGCTAATGTTAGCTAGGTGGCTAATGCTAAGCTAGGGGTTAGGTTTAGGGGTTAAGGTTAGGGTAAGGGTAGCCTCTGTCGAGTTCCAAACAACCGGATGTTCCGGTTTTTAGGAGAAATGGAAAGAGAGCCTGTGAAAGAGAGCCTTCTGCTTTTGGACGTTAAAAGGCAACACAACATCTTAACTCTTCCTCCATATTTACTGGATTGGTTGAACGGTGCAGAAGAGAACCTCCCCAAATTTTCTTTTCTTTTCATCAATACCAGTAATGTAGGGGATCTAGTTTCAAATCAAATCAAGTTGTATTAGTCACATGCGCCAAACAGAACAGGTATAGATAGACCTTACAGTGAAATGCTTACTTAAAAGCCCTTAATAGGGATCCCTTCACCCCCATTCCCACTCGGATCCCGTTAACGGGATTGTTTTGAAAACATCCAGTGAAATTGCAGCGCGCCAAATTCAAAAACAGAAATACTCATAATAAGAATTCATTAAACATACAAGTGTTATACATCAAAATACAGCTTAATTTCTTGCCACTAGGGGGGTGCCATTTCGACATAGTCCAGATTCGTCTCCAAATTAAACTGCCTCGTACTCAATTCTTGCTCGTACAATATGCATATTATTATTACTATTGGATAGAAAACACTCTCTAGTTTCTAAAACCGTTTGAATTATGTCTGTGGGTGAAACAGAACTCGACTTAGAGCGATTTTCCTATGTGTATGTCAGAATTCAGAATTGTACTGGCTGTTCTGAGATCTGTGTATTAATTTGCCTGTCCTCTATTGGTTGAGATGCACTGCATACGCCTTCCCCTGGGTGTCAGCGAATAGGGAGACTTGAAATGGAGTCTCTGTGTAATTCCCAAAGTTTATAAATTGATTGGAATCACGGTGGCCATTCTTTTGGATCTGCGCTCGGGCGCGAAGAGGAGCTTTGCATATCGTTGTGGAAGCTCTGGTTTTAGCTCCTTAGATAATTCCGGTCATGTTTTTATTCGATATAAGCTTTAAAGACATCATAATCTTGTTATTTTGAACCGAATTATTTCAGTTTATATCAGTTTATTGCGATTTTCTGGCATTTCTTTGTGACGCACTTTCAAGAGTTGGACACTTTCCCTGTACATGTCGAACGTTAGTGGCCATTTCGACAGGACAAGAGGACATCTTTCGACCAAAAGACGATTAGACCGGAGAAAGGACACATTGCCCAAGATTCTGATGGAAGCTCAGCTAATAGTAAGAACTATTTATGCTGATAAATCGTTGTTCTGTTGAAAAATGGTAAACGCATAAGCTGCCATTTGTTTGGGGGTAGCTTCGCTTTGGCGCAACTTGTATTGCGCAGTAAGGTTAATTTTAAAAATGTAATTCAGCGATTGCATTAAGAACTAATTTGTCTTTCAAATGCTGTCCACGCTGTATTTTTTAGTCAAGTTTATGATTATTTAATGATTAGACTAAGTCACTCTCCAAGATGGCGCCCGACATTTTCTGCCCAGTTTAGCTACTTTTCTCATTGTATAACCACAATTTTTGTGGCTAAATATGCACATTTTCGAACAAACTCTATATGCATTGTGTAATATGATGTTACAGGACTGTCATCTGAAGAATTCTGAGAAGGTTAGTGAAAAAATTTATATATTTTGGTGGCGATAACGTTATCGCCCCTTTTGCATTGATTCAATGCTGGGGTGATGTTAGCTCATGTGGTATGCTAATATAACGATATATTGTGTTTTCGCTGTAAAACACTTAGAAAATCTGAAATATTGTCTGGATTCACAAGATCTGTGTCTTTCGATTGCTGTAGGCTGTGTATTTTTCTGAAATGTTTTAGGATGAGTATTTTGGTAATTGACGTCGGTCTCTGTAATTATTCCGGCTGCTTCCAACGCTATTTCAGATTGCAGCTGCAATGTACAACTGTGATTTATACCTGAAAAATGCACATTTTTCTAAAAAAAAATATCCTATACCATAAATATGTTATCAGACTGTCATCTTATGAAGTTGTTTCTTGGTTAGTGGCTATATATATCTTTATTTAGTCGAATTAGTGATAGCTACTGATGCAGGAAAAAAATGGTGGAGAAAAAAAGTTGTGTCTTTTGCTATCGTGGTTAGCTAATAGATTTACATATTGTGTCTTCCCTGTAAAACACTTAGAAAATCTGAAATATTGTCTGGATTCACAAGATCTGTGTCTTTCGATTGCTGTAGGCTGTGTATTTTTCTGAAATGTTTTAGGATGAGTATTTTGGTAATTGACGTCGGTCTCTGTAATTATTCCGGCTGCTTCCAACGCTATTTCAGATTGCAGCTGCAATGTACAACTGTGATTTATACCTGAAAAATGCACATTTAAAAAAAAAAAAATATCCTATACCATAAATATGTTATCAGACTGTCATCTTATGAAGTTGTTTCTTGGTTAGTGGCTATATATATCTTTATTTAGTCGAATTAGTGATAGCTACTGATGCAGGAAAAAAATGGTGGACAAAAAAAAGTTGTGTCTTTTGCTATGGTGGTTAGCTAATAGAAATACATATTTTGTCTTCCCTGTAAAACATTTTTAAAAATCGGAAATGATGGCTGGATTCACAAGATCTGTATCTTTTATTTGGTGTCTTGGACTTGTGATTTCATGAACATTTGATTATATGATATCCCTGTGGCTTTAGGCTAGGCTTTGCTAGTCAGCTTTTTTGATGGGGGGGATCCCGGATCCGGGTTTGTGACTCTATAAAGGTTAACTTCTTGTTAATCCAGCCACGGTGTCCGATTTCAAAAATGCTTACGGCGAAAGCAGACCATGTGATTATCTGAGGACAGCACCCCGCATACAAACACATGAAAATCAGATTTCAACCAGGCAGGTGCTACACAAAAATCAGAAATAACGATATAATTCATGCCTTACCTTTGAAGATCTTCTTCTGTTGGCACTCCAAAATGTCCCATAAACATCACAAATGGTCCTTTTGTTTGATAAATTCCTTCGTTATATCCCCAAAATGTCCATTTATTTGGCGCGTTTGGTTCAGAAATACACCGGTTCCAACTCACCCAACATGACTACAAAGTATCTAATAAGTTACCTGTAAACTTGGTCCAAACATTTCAAACAACTTTCCTAATCCAACTTTAGGTATCCTAAAATGTAAATAATCGATACAATTTCAGACGGAATATACTATGTTCAATAGCAGATAAAATCAAAGTGGAGCGAGTTCCAGGTCGCGCGCACCAAACAAAAGAGTCCACTTGGCTTGACACTCTGAACAGCCCTACTTCTTCATTTCTCAAAGGAAAAACATCAACCAATTTCTAAAGACTGTTGACATCTAGTGGAAGTCATAGGAACTGCAACCAGGTGCTTCATAAATCTAGTTTCCCATAGAAAACCAATAGAAAACACAGTGAACTCAACAACAAAATAATTCCTGGAAGGTGTGTTCTCTGGGTTTTGCCTGCCAAATAAGTTATGTTATATTCACAGACATTATTTTAACACTTTTAGAAACTTTAGAGTGTTTTCTATCCAAACCTACCAATTATATGCATATCCTAGCTTCTGGGCCTGAGTAGCAGGCAGTTTACTTTGGGCACGCTTTTCATCCCGATGTGAAAATACTGCCCTCTATCCAGAAAACAGGTTTTAACTAACAATGCAGTAAAAAAAAAAATCTGGATAAGAATAAGAAATAAAAGTAACAATTAATTAAAGAAGAGCAGCAGTAAAATAACAACAGCGAGACTATATACAGGGGGGTACAGGTACAGAGTCAATGTGCGGGGGCACCGGTTAGTTGAGGTAATATGTACATGTAGGTAGAGTTCAGGCGTTTCTTTTACGCTTGCTACGTTAGGTTAGGGTTAATTAAGGGAAGAGTTAGCTAACATGCTAAGTAGTTGCAACGTAGTTAAAATGTGGTAAGTAGTTGCGAAGTTGCTAATTAGCTAAAATGATAAAGTTAGCCAAATTCAATGTTTCATCAAATATATATATATATTTTTTTATACTTACAGGTGTCCTACTTCTTAGCCAAAGATACGATCAACCATGGATGAATGATCATATACTGTACCTAGCTACATGATGATGTCGTTTGGTGGGCAAATCAGATCTCAACGTAACATACGGAATATATAGACTGACTGAACTCAAACATACCAACAAACACGTCATCGAGAAATAGTGCTATTTTCGCTGAAACAAGGGAGCAATTGAATTCATTCTGTGGGTTATATTGACAAGATGGGAAAAATGTCTCTTGCAAAATACATTTCCTTAGAATTTCATCATCTCCTGCTCGACATGCCCAGGCAGCCAGGCTAGTGCAACACATAAGCAAATTGATTTTAAAATACGAGTCTCAATAAAGAACATCAGATCTCCAAGTTTGTTTTAACCCACAACGCAATTTCATGTGTATCACTAGTATCTTTAAGACACCCAGCTGTACAACTATACAGTTTAAACCCTGTGACACGTTTCACTGGAGAAGGTCATAAGGAAAGACAAAACAATATTGTGACCTTACTACGCCCGATAAGCACACTCAAATCTAATGATTGCCACTCACAATGTTAGACACTGAAGGTGTGGTGGAAGGAAGGGGAAAGGTCATCAATAAACTTTCCTTGGCCAAAGACAACTTAAGGCATGCCCAAGGCTGCTCTTACGCATTAGCGTGTCGTGGGGCATACGTAAATAATAAATACATTGCTCCACAGTAAATAACACAGACAATTCCAATGTCTACCGACTGAATTAGCAGTAAAACTCATTGTGTTAAGGGGAATGTATTTTTTTGACATCACGTTGAATAGCAATCACTCCGTAAGGGCTGTGACAATAGCAGTGTGACACAGAGAGAGAAAAAGGTCAGCCTATATTGTCTGTTGTCTGTGCTGCTCAGCAATATGAACAGGCTTTTAGTCCACACCAGGTGAGACAGGAGACCTCTCTGTTTGTCTCTACTCTATTGGCCCAATCACAATGGATATATTGTGCTGTCACTGACTCAACAATATAAAGCTTACTCATCCAGGACTGTCACAGACATGGATGTGACATGTGATTCCCCTGCCTATCCTGCTACCACCCTTTAAGCAGATACACACATTCAGAATAAGTACAGTACATAAAGTACACACACACACACACACGTTTTTGATCAAGGGGCTTAAGATGAGTAATTGGGTACTCCTGCCCCTGCAGGTAACATAACTAAAAATGTAAGCAGACATTTGTATCATAATGAGATTGATAACACACTGATGGGTAATGTACATTTGTCTCTATGTTTTCTTTTATTTATTGTAAAAATGAAGATAAGAAATGAAAGACTGGGAGGGAGGAGGGAGAATGAAGAAGATACATTCCGTTAATCAGTAAGACACAGATACAGTAGATATTACATGTATAGTGCATTCGGAAAGTATTCAGACCCCTTGACTTTTTCCACATTTTGTTACATTTCAGTCTTATTCTAAAATGTATTAAATATTTGTTCCCTCAATCTACACACAATTACCCATAATGACAAAGTGTAAACAGTTGTTTTTTAAAAACATTTTTGCAAATTTATCAAAACATCAAAACAGAAATAACTTATTTACATACATGACAGTTCAAAAGTTTAGGGTCTCTTAGAAATGTCCTTGTATTTGAAAGAAAAGCACATTTTTTGTCCGTTGAAATAACATCAAATTGATCAGAAATACAGTGTAGACATTGTTAATGTTGTAAATAACTATTGTAGCTGGAAACAGCTGATTTTTAATGGAATATCTACATAGGTGTACAGAGGCCTATTATCAGAAACCATCACCCCTGTGTTCAAGTGGCACGTTGTGTTAGCTAATCCAAGTTTATCATTTTAAAAGGATAATTTATCATTAGAAAACCCTTTTGCAATTATGTTAGCACAGCTGAAAACTGTTATTCTGATTAAAGAAGCAATAAAACTGGCCTTCTTTAGACTAGTTGAGTATCTGGCAGCTTCATTAAATAGTACCCGCAAAACACCAGTCTCAAAGTCAACAGTGAAGAGGCGACTCTAGAATGCTGGCCTTCTAGGCAGAGTTGCAAAGAAAAAGCCATATCTCAGACTGGCCAATAAAAATAAAAGATTAAGATGGGCAAAAGAACACAGACACTAGACAGAGGAACTCTGCCTCGAAGGCCAGCATCCTGGAGTCACCTCTTCACTGTTGATGTTGAGACTGGTGTTTTGCAGGTATTATTTAATGAAGCTGCCAGTTGAGGACTTGTGAGGCGTCTGTTGCTCAAACTAGACACTGTAATGTACTTGTCCTCTTGCTCAGTTGTGCTCCGGGGCCTCCCACTCCTCTTTCTATTCTGGTTACAGCCAGATTGCGCTGTTCTGTGAAGGGAGTAGTACACAGCGCTGTACGAGATCTTCAGTTTCTTGGCAATTTCTCGCACGGAATAGCCTTCGTTTCTCAAAACAAGAATAGACTGACGAGTTTCAGAAGAAGGTTCTTTGTTTCTGGCCATTTTGAGCCTGTAATCCAACCCACAAATGCTGATGCTCCAGATACTCAACTAGTCTAAAGAAGGCCAGTTTAATTGCTTCTTTAATCAGCACAACAATTTTCAGCTGTGCTAACATAATCTCAAAAGTGTTTTCTAATGATCAATTAGTCTTTTAAAATGATAAACTTGAATTAGCTAACACAATGCGCCATTGGAACACAAGAGTGATGGTTGCTACAGTGTAGACATTAACAATGTCTACACTGTATTTCTGATCAATTTTTTGTTATTTTAATGGACAAAAAAATTTGCTTTTCTTTAAAAAACAAGGAGATTTCTAAGTGACCCCAAACCTTTGAACGGTAGTGTAAGTATTCAGACCCTTTGCTATGAGACATCAAAATTGAGCTCAGGTGAATCCTGTTTACATTGATCATCCTTGAGATGTTTCTGCAACTTGATTGGGGTCCATCTGTGGTAAATTCAATTGACAGGACATGATTTGGAAAACCACACACCTGTCTATATAAGGTCCCACAGTTGACAGTGCATGTCAGAGCAAAAACCAAGCCATGAGGTTGAAGAAATTGTCCGTAGAGATCAGAGACAGGATTGTGTCGAGGCACAGATCTGGGGAAGGGTAACAAAAAATGTTTGTTCCTAAGAACACATTGGCCTCCATCATTGTTAAATGGAAGAAATTTGGAACCACCTAGAGTCTTCCTAAAGCTGACCGCCCGGTCAAACTGAGCAATCAGGGGAGAAGGGCCTTGGTCAGGGAGGTGACCAAGAACTCGATGGTCACACTGACAGAGCTCCAGTTCCTCTGTGGAGATGGGAGAACCTTCCAGAAGGACACCCATCTCTGCAGCACTCCACCAATTAGGCCTTTATGGTAGAGTGGCCAGAAGTAAGCCACTCCTCAGTAAAATGCACATGACAGCCCTCTTGGAGTTTGCAAAAAGGCACCTATATGTCTCTCAGACCTTGAGAAAGAAGATTCTTTGGTCTGATGAAACCAAGATTAAACTCTTTGGCCTGAATGCCAAGCGTCACATCTGGAGGTAAACCAGGCACCATCCCTACGGTGAAGCATGGTAGTGGCAGCATCATGTTGTGGCAATGTTTTTCAGCGGCAGTGACTGGGAGACTAGTCAGGATCGAGGGAAAGATGAACGGAGCAGAGTACAGAGAGATCCTTGATGAAAACCTGCTCCATAGCACTCAGGATTTCAGACTGGGGCGAAGGTTCATCTTCCAACAGGACAACAACCGTAAGCACACAGCCAAGACAATGCAGGAGTGGCTTCGGGACAAGCCTCTGAATGTCCTTGAGTGGCCCAGCCAGAACCCGAACTTGAACCCAATCTAACATCTCTGGAGATACCTGAAAATAACTGTGCAGCTAGCTCCACAGCCAACCTGACAGAGCTTGAGAGGATCTGCAGAGAATGATGGGAGAAACTCCACAAATACAGGTGTGCCAAGCTTGTAGAGTCATACCCAAGAAGACTCAAGGCTGTAATCGCTGCAGAAGGTGCTTCAACAAAGTACTGAGTAAAGGGTCTGAATACTTATGTAAATCGTATATTTCAGTTTTTTATATATAAATTTGCAAAAAAAATCAAATATCTGTTTTTGCTTTGTGTAGATTGATGAGGGGAAAAAAACAACTAAATCAATTTTAGAACAAGACTGTAACGTAACAAAATCTGGAAAAAGTCAAGGGGTCTGAATACTTTCCGTATGCACTGTATGTTGTTCTTTTATTTAACACCAGATAGCCGGGTGACTAGGGGACTGGGTGACGACCAGGAAAAACTTCATGAGGTGGTTTTCACACTGCTCAGCATAATAACTCTACTGTGTCAACCAAGGTGGGTGATTATTATATGACTAGTCATAACGAGATACGTTTATGCTTCAGACTGCTTTCTTTTTATGAGGTTGGTTCAGGAAAACAACATTTTGAGGGAAACTAATACCACGACCAAATCAGATGCATCTCTGAAAAGCATGTGACCCAATGAGATAACCAACTATGTATATAAGGAGTGCTGATGCTATGTATTAGCCATTGAGAGGCTTTAAAGCCATCGGTCGGCCATATTGGCACTCCCCAGAAGGAGCAGTCCTCCATTGGAATGAATGGAATTCTACAGTATTTCAATTCCATGTTTCAAGGACAAAACTACACATATTTACATATTTTGTTGTTGTAGTAGGGACAGTAACATTAGTACATTCTAATAATGCTTAGCTCGCATAATATAATTTTAAAGTATGCATTCAGCTAAATTACTTTGCACCATGTTGTCCAAAAAGTACCTGGAAGCACCTGGATGATCAAGACTCTTGGAAGAATGTTTTTTGGACAGATGATTCAAAAGTATAACTTTTTGGACGACATGGGTCCTATTACGCCTGGCGATAACCAAACACTGCATTCCACAGTAATAACCGCATACCAACGGTCAAGCATGGTGGTGGTAGTGTAATCGTTTGGGGATTCTTTCCTGCCTCAGGATGTGTACGACTTGCCTTAATAGAAGGAACCATGAGTTCTGCTCCGTATCAAAGAATTCTACAGGAGAATGTCAGGCCATCCGTTTGTGAGCTGAACCTGAAGCACAGGTGGGTCATGCAGCCAGATATGGAACCAAAACACACAATCAAGTCTACATGAAAATGGCTAAAAAGCAACAAATGTGACATTTTGGAATGGCCTAGACAAAGTCCAGACCTAATCCCAATTGAGATGTTGTGGCAAGCAATTCATGCTTAAAAACCCACAAACGTTGCTGAGCTACAGCAATTCTTCCACAGCGCCATGATCAACAACTTGTCACGCCCTGACCATAGAGAGCTTTTATTCTCTATGTTGGTTAGGTTGTGGTGTGACTAGGGGGGGACATCTAGGTGATTATATTTCTATGTTGGCCTAGTATGGTTCTCAATCAGAGGCAGCTGTTTATTGTTGTCTCTGATTGGGGATCATATTTAGGCAGCCATTTCCCCTTTGTGCTTTGTGGGATCTTGACTATGTATAGTTGCCTGTGAGCACTATAGCAGCTTCACGTTTCGGTTTGCATTTATTGTTTTTCTTTGAGTTTCACTTCTAAATAAAGAGGATGGAACCATATCATGCTGCATCTTGGTCTACTCATTATAATGATTGTGACACAACTACAGGAAGTGTTTGGTTGAAGTCATTGCAGTTAAAGGTGGCACAACCAGTTATTGAGTGTAAGGGGGCAATTACTTTTTCACACATGGGCATTGGGTGATTTATAACTTTGTTTATGAAATAAATTAAATACATGTGTAATTGTTGTGTTAAGTGTGTAATTGTTGTGTAATTGTTGTGTTAAATAAGTTCACTAAACTTCCCTTTATCTAACATTAGGTCTTGGTTGAAGATCTGTTAACATTCGGTATCAAAAATATGCCAAAGTAGAGACAATTTGAAAGGGGGCAAATACTTTCTCACGGCAATGTACATAGGTGTACTTTACTGTGCAGCAATATGTGCTTATATGGTTTACAACAATTGCTGATGTAAAACCCTAAAATAGATTGGATCGTTGTTACAGAACTGCCAACAGTGTGTCAGGATTGTTTGTGCCAGTACAGACGCACACATATTCACACATGCACAGACACGTACACACACACATACGTACACACACACAGGTAATGAAACTGTTGTCTAGCTTTGTGCACCAAAAGACATGCATGAGTATGTCTGGTAGACAGAAATGCGTGTGGGTTTTGAAGACTCTTCCAAAATCTGTTTGCTTTTGTCATATTATTTTCTGTGACGAGGTCAACATACTTAAAAAACTCCAATACTCTGAGATTGCATCAACAACAGTGGATAAATCGCTGAACTGAGCACTTTAGGCCTCGCTTTGACCCAAAGATGTACAAATGATTACATGGAGAGAAAAAATGCCCCTTTCCACTCCACACTGCCCTGAGCCCCAGTGAGATTGAGATTAAGGCCTGATCATGTATCTGATGGTTACAGAGCAGTTTTCACAGAACCATTCGCCTGGTGGTGTAGTCCTAATCCCAACAAATCCTTTATTTTCCGCTGAACAGCGTGGTTGGATTTGCTTCTAATAAAAGGGGTAAAGGGAGAAAAAGAAGAAACTGTTGCTTCTGCCATGCAAAGAATGTCATCACTGAGAATCAATTGACTGTAATCTGTACAAAGTAATCAAATCAGAACGATGCACACCAGGCAAGGATGACGCATGTTCCCCCGAGCACCTGTTCTTGGTGTGCGTCTTGGGACTGGTGGAGCAATTGGATCACTGTCCCAGAGGGCATAGGGTTTTGGGGGGTGGGGAGGGGAGGGGATGGGGGAAGGGTGTAGATCAGTTTAATAAGGCGGCTCTGATGAAACTCTAATGCCCCAAATGCCTAGATTGGACAGGAGTACGTTTTCATAGCTGGTAGAGTTGTATGATCACTGTCCCAGAGGGCAGAGGTTCTTCGGGGCACAGAGTGGCACAGATGAGCATGGGGTGGCTCTGAAAAAACTGTAACGCCTCAAATTCCCAGATGGGACAGAAGGTTTGCCTTGTTGATGGTTCAGTTGAGACACATGAAATAACCAGCCAGTGACATTGAACTGAAACATCACCATCATAAAAAAACACATGCATGAGGACTTCAGCATAAAGCCTCAGTGCACTAGAGACAAAACTATAAATGTAACTCCAAAAATAACTTTGAGTGTAACGGCTGTCGTCCTCTTCTTCTGACGAGGAGAAGCGAAAAGGATCAGAGGACCAATATGCAGCGTGGTAAGTGTCCATAATGTTTATTTAAAGACATAAACTGAACACTACAGAATACAAAAACAATAAACGTGAAACGAACAAAACCGAAACAGTACCGTGTGGCGACAAACACTGACACGGAAACAAACACCCACAAACCAAACGTGAAACCCAGGCTACCTAAGTATGATTCTCAATCAGGGACAACGATTGACAGCTGCCTCTGATTGAGAATCATACCAGGCCGAACACAAAACCCCAACATAGAAAAACACACATAGACTGCCCACCCCAACTCACGCCCTGACCATACTAAATAAAGACAAAACAAAGGAAATAAAGGTCAGAACGTGACATTGAGGCCTATTAAACCTGACTTCAGTGTATCACATGAAACGTCTGGCCCTTTATAGAGTAAAGCACTGAGTAACCTTGAAGGCTGCACTGAACACCCTTTTCAGATTATGACCGGTTTTGTACTGAAGGAAAATGAAAGTGCACGAGATGAATGATTTAATCAGTCGTCATGTGAAAAGAACAACTGTACTTTGTTGGAGAACCTATGTCAACAGCATAAAGGTGAAACAATGGAGATTACTACTTGTGACCAGACGGCCCATAATCTCCTTGCAGATATATTACTTCAACTCTAATGATGACTCAAGGATAAATACATGTTATCTGGGCATTTTTCACCGTTTCAGTGATGTCATCAAAGTAGTTCTTAAAATATATGTATCTATCACATCACTCACTATCAATGTGAAACTGGTTGTGTCAAGCAAACATGGTTCAATAAAAATATTATGTAAGCACTGTACTTTAGAACGATGAGCTAATCTTGTTGTTGTGATGTGACACTTTACCAAACTCTTACAGCGATATTTAAATAGTTCAAATTTGAGAACCCATGCCAGAGAAAAGCAATAGTCATTGAGCTATTCTCCACCTGCCATTCTTTGCCCAGCAGTTATATTGCACCTGTGCTTAATTGTTACAATTACATTTCATTCAGTTCAATTTAAGTAGGTTTGCTCCCGAGTGGCGCAGCGGTCTAAGGCACTGCATCTCAGTGCTTGAGGCGTCACTACAGACACCCTGGTTCGAATCCAGGCTGTATCACAACCGGGCGTGATTAGGAGTCCTATAGGGCAGCGCACAATTGGCTCAGCACCGTCCGGGTTTGGCTGGTGTGGGCCGTCATTGTAAATAAGAATTTGTTCTTAACTGACTTGCCTAGTTAATTAAAGGTTAAATAACAAATTCACCAACAAAACAAATCCTGAACTTTATGGGAAAGGCAGCAGATATTACGTTAAGGAAAAAGATGGACAAGCATTTACATTTCAGTCATTCTTATCCAGAGCATCTTACAGTGGTGAGGGCATACATCTTTGTACCGGTCCCCCATGTGAATCAAACACACAATGCTGTACCAGCTGAGCCACACGGAAGCTGCTATTGCCAGGTTGTTTGGATGATAACACCTCACCTCTCACATGGATAGCATAGATTTATTTTATAGACAGTAGCTACCCACTGGGCACTAACTGGTTGAACCCCGTTGCACCCCCATATAGACTACCAGAGGTCCGGACAACATGCCCTCCGATTTGACACACTGAACTCTGTCTGCAAAGTAGTTGGTGAACCAGGCGAGGCAGTCATTAGAGAAACCAAGGCTATTGAGTCTGCCGATAAGAATACAGTGATTGACAGAGTCGAAATCCTTGGCCAGGTCGATGAAGACGGATGCACAGTACTGTCTTTTATTGATGGCGGTTATGATATCGTTTAGTACCTTGAGCGTGGCTGAGGTGCACCGGTGACCGGCTTGGATACCGGATTTCACAGCGGAGAAGGTACGGTGGGATTCGAAATGGTCAGTGATCTGTTTATTAACTTGGCTTTCGAAGACTTTACATAGGCAGGGCAGGATGGATATAGTCTGTAACAGTTTGGGTCTAGGGTGTCACCCCCTTTGAGGAGGGGGATGACCGCGGCAGCTTTCCAATCTTTAGTGATCTCGGACGATACGAAAAAGAGGTTGAACAGGCTGGTAATAGGGGTTGCAACAATGGCGGCAGATAGTTTTAGAAAGAGAGGTTCCAGATTGTCTAGCCCAGCTGATTGTACGGGTCCAGGTTTTGCAGCTCTTTCAGAACATCTGCTATCTGGATTTGGGTGAAGGAGAAGCTGGGGAGGCTCGGGCGAGTAGCTGCGGGGGAGAGCGGAGCTGTTGTCTGGGGTTGTAGTAGCCAGGAGGAAGGCATGGCCAGCCATTGAGAAATGCTTATTGAAATTTTCGATTATCATGGATTTATCGGTGGTGACCGTGTTACCTAGCCTCAGTGCAGTGGGCAGCTGGGAGGAGGTGCTCTTATTCTCCATGGACTTTACAGTGTCCCAAAACTTTTTGGAGTTAGAGCTACAGGATGCAAATTTCTGCTTGAAAAGCTAGCCTTTGCTTTCCTGACTGACTGCGTGTATTGGTTCCTGACTTCCCTGAACAGTTGCATATCGCGGGGACTATTCGATGCTATTGCAGTCCGCCACAGGATGTTTTTGTGCTGGTCAAGGGCAGTCAGGTCTGGAGTGAACCAAGGGCTATATCTGTTCTTAGATCTGCATTTTTTGAAAGGGGCATGCTTATCTAAGATGGTGAGGAAATTACTTTTAATGAACGACCAGGCATCCTCGACTGACGGGATGAGGTCAATATCCTTCCAGGATACCCGGGCCAGGTCGACTAGAAACGCCTGCTCGCAGAAGTGTTTTCGGGGGCATTTGACAGTGATGAGGGATGGTCGTTTGACCGTGGACCAGGCAATGAGGCAGTGATCACTGAGATCCTGATTGAAAACAGCAGAGGTGTATTTGGAGGGCAAGTTGGTCAGAATAATGTCTATGAGGGTGCCCATGTTTACAGATTTAGGGTTGTACCTGGTGGGTTCCTTGATGATTTGTGTGAGATAGCGGGGTGTCTTTTTGAGTGGGTGAATAAAGGTTGACAATTCATTGATAAATGTCTTAACAAACAATGACTCATATTTCCACGTTGAAATTACATGGTGTGCCCAATGGGTACATGCTTTTATTGGATGATCTGTGGACATTTGGCAGAACAGTCAAACCTACATGGTCTACTGATGTGTACAATTGGCCCAAAGACTAGCTGGCATAATTAATAGACCAACAATAATGCAGCATGCAGGATGTCCACGGTCAGTTGAGTGACTCATTCAAGGAGTAAGAACAGGGAGTATTAACATCACCTTAAAACATTTACAATGGACCAAAGTCAGTGAGTGAGTTTATGGTTTACAATCCATTTGACCATGCCCTCCCTATTTCCTAATTTGTGTATATTCATCTCAGATGGCAAATGCTATTGACTTTGTACTGGCCGTGTGTTATTTCTCAGCCTTGAGTAGGGATTTCTACCTAAGGCAGGCTTGTTCTGCACACACAGTACTGTAGGCCAGGGATTGCCCTCCAGTGGCCACTGTTGATAGGAATTATGGAAATAGGAGACATATTTGGGTCAACACGGAGCAGGATGATACTACAGTGCCAAACAGGTGGCTCAGTGTGGCATGGCTCCCGAGTGGCGTAAGGGGTCTAAGGCACTGCATCTCAGTGCTAGAGGCTTCACTACAGACCCTGGTTCGATCCCGGGCTGTATCACAACCGGCCGTGATCGGGAATCCCATAGGGCGGCGCACAATTGGCCCAGCGTTGTCCTGGTTAGGGTTTGGCCGGGGTAGGCTGTCAATGTAAATAAGAATGTGTTCTTAACTGACTTGCATAGTTAAATCAAATAAAAATATATTTTTTAAATGGCCTGGTGCTGTACATCATTGTCATCATTACACAGAAAGGGCCACACAACTACAACACTGTAGTAAAGCGGTACAGCAAACTATAGTGGTAGAGAACCTACAATATTTGAGCCCAAGTTTGTTTTTCAGCCTTCAAAAATACTCTTCCCAGACAGAAATAGATGGGCTTTGGGCATTCCCTTAGCCAACTACCTCAACTCTATATTTTTATACAACGACTGACTGTTTCCTTGTTGAGATTCAATTGGCATATGTACATTTTCGCCGAGTTGCCATCTTAGAGCAACAGCAATAAGGAAACAGTCGATGGTTATACTTGATTAAAAACTATGATTGTTTTATTAAAAAACTATACATTTCAGCAAACAAAAAGAAAAAACAGAGGACAAACATAGGTACACGGTAAGGGTTTAAGGAGTCAAATGTTAATTTCAAAACTCTAGTCTGCGCTCAACTCCGTGGAGGAGTTGAGTGAGGTACTTGGCAAGGCTGAGGATGGTGACTTGTTTCCAAAACACTTGATTTTGTTGCCATTATTGCGACTGCTACTTGCACTATACAAAACAATTATCTTACCCTCTGACTGGATGGCTGAATGCACAGTGAGTTTGTATTGAAAAGACCCAACGTGTTCTCATTTTGTTTTTGTCCAACTCTCCAATTATCTATCAGAGTCATTCCAAAGCTGGCAAAGAGGGAATTTAATTTAACATACAAATAAATGCTCATTGAGTCCCCTAGTTTTTTGGGGGGCAGCGCTGAAGTATCAGATTGAAAATTGGTAATGCTGGGTTGAGTGGAGGATCATGTTATTTTGTTTTGGGTTGTTGCTTTGGGGGCTATGAACTTTCAATGAGCAATGTCAAATTCCTTGTGTGCAAGAACCAAGAGAGCTCTCTTTATAAGAACCATATGCTCCTCTGATGTTTCAGGAGAAAAGCAAAACTGACCTCATAACACACAATACAATGTCCCTCTTTCTGTTATGGTCTATAGTACACTAACTTCCTCTGTTGCAATTTTCTCCTTTGTCCCTGTACCTTCCCAAGACCAGTGACAAAAACACACCCAAACACATTCACAGGTTCTTTCTCCTCGAACAAAGCCTCAAAATTACCTTGATCAGTTTTCCTTCACTGTTCCCTTGAAATTACTTTTTTTCTCCTTTAGTTCCCTATTCTCAATGTTCCAGTCTCTTTTGTGCAATCACCTCCCTCGCTAAAGAGAAATAAAGAGCAACTGACTTTGAGGTAAAGACTCACAGGTACTCTCAAGCAGACACACAATCATCTCATGCACTCACACAGCACACACACACGCACAGAGTCCCAGGTTGCCCACTACACCGTGGGAACTGCATTGGTCAAAAGTAGCTACATTGTCTTAAAGGAGCTGTGAGAAGGAACTTCAGTATAAACCATGAATTGTCCATCCTAGCAGACCCAATTCAGACAGTTGGCACGCAGTAGTCTTTTCCGTGTAACTTCACCCAGGTCACCCGAACTGAGCAGGACTGGGAGCCTCCAAGTCCCTGAGAGGATAGATGCCTCAAAAACACCATTATTCAGGATACCAAGCTCGAGGCACACAATGGTAAAAACATCTTAATTAAACCCTAGTACAATGACAACAACAGGCGCTTTATGTACCCGGAGCTTTGAGTGGACAAAACTTGAACGTGAGCCATGGTGGTAACCCACGACTGGCAGTGCAGCGCAGTACAGTGAGTCTGGCCCTGGTGACTTCTGCCTACCGGTGGACCAGGTTAACCTTCCCATCATCCGGTTCTGTTTGTTCTCTCCTTGCATATTGCTTTTAAAAGTCAGTCTTTTAAAAGTCAGTCTTCTTGATCACACACTTCAATTGGCAACACTCAGAACTTTTTAACTGGATGAAAGATGACTTTGAACCTGCACCTTTTAATCCTGGTGAGCCTTGGTGACAGTTGAGTCACAAACAGATGTATTTTGGCAGGGTCAGGGCATCCCAGAGAGCTAGTGTAAATCTTTAACTACTATGGCTTGTAAATACAGTTGGACTCCACATGCTCACCCTAAACCTGTTCTGTTCCACTCAACAGTTATTCATTTAATTGAAAGACATGTGGGACAAAATACTGCAGATCAGGGGTGAGTTTCCTGAAAGCTTCGTAGCACTAAGTTCATATTTCTTCCAATGCCTACAATGTAGTGTAGTACACGATCTGAGTATTATGAAGCTTTCCAGAATCCCACCCCTGTTTGATATTGATCTCAGTCTTCATGACTCAAACCTGCCTTTCAGTGCCTGACCATGCAATGGGCCTCACAAGACTTTGTCTGGTCTGGTTAAAACGATGGTGTGGTGTAAAATTGAAATTAAAGAATGTAGCTATGCTGCAACTGCTGTTTAGGAGAGCAATTGTGTACAACCAGGTTGTTTTGCACTGGGTCAAGGAGAGGCTAGGGTTAACTTGTTTAAAAGGTCTGTAAAGGTAAAGTAGTGATACGGGTATGGGAAACCCAGTCAATACCTCTAGGGGAATGGATTAGGACTATACCCTGAGAGGAAAACACAGAAATATTGTCAGATGGATAGAGCACAAGTAGTTATAGTGCTGGTAGTAGTAGTATGTAATGGTTGTTGTAGAAATAACAATGTTTTAGTTCTAACAGCAGAAGAAACTTTTACATCTGCTCCTGCCACACCCTCTACTGCTCATCCTGTGTCTCCTTGACCTGCTGCCACTTCTACACTGCCAGATTATAGCCTCTGCTCAGTCAGTCTGCGTTTTAGCCATTGGCTCACGCATAGATCCTGTTTTCATGTTGTGACCGTTTTTCCTTCCCTGACGCTGTTTTCTGTCTCCAGTCCCACGTCTCGTCAGTCCTGCCACCCTGCCCAGAACCCCCACTCCACTTCTTCCTTGGATTATGCTCCGGACCTGCTTACTCAGCCCCAACTCCCCTCGCTCCAGCCTCAGCCTCATAACCTGGCTTCCTGCAACCCGCCCAAGCTTCCCCTGGCCTGCACCCCATCTTTCCCCTGCTTTTCAATAAATACCTTGTATACCTCATCCCAGCATGGAGAGTGAGGCATCGAGAGAGGGAGGCGTCACTAAATGGCCAATGCCATCACGGGCGAAGGTCTCAAACCGAATGAGACACCATGAAATGCCACTCGGAAGCCCATTGTGTGGCCACTTCGATAATGAGGATTTCCATCCATGTGTGCTGTGAATCTGTTATATAAGAGGGTCTTGTTTATTCATAGTGTTTTCAGTTTGTGCAAAATCCCCCTCTGGATTTCAATGGCTTCATTATTGTGGCCCGGTTAAAGCCTCTTTCAAACTTCAAACATAAGAAGTCTTCCCTCCCTCGCCTGGTCAGGCACACTAACACTGGCCTGGTGGCCTGAAATGAAATTACACTGACTGTACGTGCTTCAATGTATTTTTCTGCTGGAGTATATGGTACAATTTGAGAATGTATGTGGTGTGTGTTCGTGTGTTAGTGTGAGTGTGCGTATTTATATGCTGTACGTGTGGGCCGTTGCAGGCAGCAATCTGCACAATTTTGATGTGCATTCTGGAAAACACCTTAGATCAGCTGTGTTCCTGGGGCTTTATCCATAAGGGCTTCAGCCATGCGGAGTTACTCACATGTACCCTATAACACCACAGGACACTGATGTAACATGGGCACGGCTGAAGACTCATAACTGTTCCATTTACCTGTTCAGTGTTCCTGTTCACAGTTCCCAAGGTATCCGGTATGTTCTGCACACAAGCTCACTCAGGTGTTAGCTAGCTAGTAATTGCCACAGCACCACAAAGGAGGTGGGGCTTTGTTTCTGGGATGTGCTGTACCGTGTAAAGCCTCACTAAGAGCTGTTTCCTGTGGGGTGGAATGGTGCACCAGACACTGAATGCACCAGGTACAGCAACAGCTATGGACCGAGGCAGAGGCTCAAGGGCTGGAGGAACAGAATATTGTGTGACTGGAAGGTTGTTGGTTCAAATCCCATTCCCAGGATAATGCAGGAGAAGTATTTGTATGAGTATTTGTTTAAGTTTGATTTTGTATTGAAAGAGGCCATAGTCTTTGAAGGGGTTATAACTGTGTTATGACTGCCAAATGAACTCCTAGATAGAGAATGGTACCCAGAGAGAGTGGTCTCTTCATAACAATTATAAAGAACAGTGCCACACCACCGGTGAGGTTCAGAGTCAGGAAATTTGGTTCAGTGAAGTCAGTTCCTTCCCTCTATAGATGTAGATGACAGCCACAGCAGGATTAACAGAGTGGCCAGCTCAGAGGTTTTACCTTTTTTTTGGGGGGGGGGGGTCCCCATTAGCAGGCAACAGCTAGGCTTCCTGGGGTTCTGACACATAATGGAAGAGTTTACAGACAAAAATACTTTACAATTGACATATGTTTAAAAGCATCAACATAGACATTACAGACTTAAACGCATACATACATTACTACATATACAGTATGTAATGACTTTGGTTTGATTGATTGTCTTTTAACACCACATTATAATTCTGTCTTTTTGACCTATTACTTAATGACTTGCACCATATTCAGGTCTACTACACATCTGAGGATGCAGAACTTAATGCCAAACCAAAACAGTGGAATTGTGATGATCAAGGTAAATTCTATCAATTTTGATGGCTTGACAGAAAAGGAATACACTATAGGCCAATAATCATCTGTCTCTCTTTAAGAGAACATATTATGTAATGTCATGTAAGGGTTAAGTACTTCATGACCTTTGGACCTTTGAAGCATAACTTAAAAAATAAGAACGAGCAATCCTTTGTCTATAGTTGTGTCAATGGAAGTCTCTCTTTATGGCATCTGGATTATGCTGACATCACTATCACGCTGGTAGTGTCACAAGGCTAGCCGTATGTCAATCACAGGGTTGAGTGAGATTGACACTGGGCACGACCTTCCTGCAAAGCATCTATCTATCTATCTATCAGCCCTTTGATCTCTACAGAGGAGAGGAATACTGAGAGTCACAATGACAGGAGGTTATGTAAAACTGTCTAGGCACAAAGTGCTACTCCAAGTAAAAGACCTGCTACTCAAATAACAACTTGTGAGTATTTAAATAAGGTAGTTATACTGAAATATTCAGACTACAAATTATTTTATGGAGGATGAATTGTTTACACTGCATGATAAATCGACCACATGCATAACATGGTAAACTAAAGACATGCACAAGAGAGGACCATATCATATATAATATGAATATGTCTACTACCTATTTTACTCAAAGGAACACGCTCACACGGGGGATGAGAGTGCTTGTATCCAAACTGGTTGTAACGATTCTCGTGGGCTGAAGGAAGAGTGGACCAAGGTGCAGCGTTTAAAGTGTTCATGATTTAATCAAAAAAAAACAAATCGAACAAAAACAACAAACAGGAGAACGAAAGCGAAACAGTTCTGTCTGGTGCAGACACAAAAACAGAAAACAACTACCCACAAAACAACAGGTGGGAAAAGGCTACCTAAGTATGGTTCTCAATCAGAGACAACGATAGACAGCTGCCTCTGATTGAGAACCACACCCGGCCAAACACATAGAAATAGACAACATAGAACAAAAACATAGAATGCCCACCCCAACTCACACCCTGACCAACCAAAATAGAGACATAAAAAGGATCTCTAAGGTCAGGGCGTGACAGTACCCTCCCCCCCCAAAGATGCGGACTCCGGCCGCAAAACCTAAACCTATAGGGGAGGGTCTGGGTGGGCATTTATCCGCGGTGGCGGCTCTGGTGCGGGACGTGGACCCCGCTCCACCTTAAGCTTGGCCCACTTAAGCCAAACCCTCGCAGCAGGCCCCGGACAGGAGGGCGACTCTGGCAGCTCCGGACAGGAGGGCGACTCTGGCAGCTCCGGACAGGAGGGCGACTCTGGCAGCTCCGGACAGGAGGGCGACTCTGGCAGCTCCGGACAGGAGGGCGACTCTGGCAGCTCCGGACAGGAGGGCGACTCTGGCAGCTCCGGACAGGAGGGAGACTCTGGCAGCTCCGGACAGGAGGGAGACTCTGGCAGCTCCGGACAGGAGGGAGACTCTGGCAGCTCCGGACAGGAGGGAGACTCTGGCAGCTCCGGACTGGGGATCAACGCTGGAGGCTCCGGACTGGGGATCGACGCTGGAGGCGCCGGACTGGGGATCGACGCTGGAGGCGCCGGACTGGGGATCGACGCTGGAGGCGCCGGACTGGGGATCGACGCTGGAGGCTCCGGACTGGGGATCGACGCTGGAGGCTCCGGACTGGGGATCGACGCTGGAGGCTCCGGACTGGGGATCGACGCTGGAGGCTCCGGACTGGGGATCGTCGCTGGAGGCTCCGGACTGGGGATCATCACTGGGGATCGTCGCTGGAGGCTCCGGACTGGGGATCATCGCTGGAGGCTCCGGACTGAAGGGCGTCACTGGAGTGGAGAGACACACAGGAGGCTTCGTGCCATGGATCATCACTGGAGGCTTCGTGCCATGGATCATCACTGGAGGCTTCTTGCCATGGATCATCACTGGAGGCTTCGTGCCATGGATCATCACTGGAGGCTTCTTGCCATGGATCATCACTGGAGGCTTCGTGCCATGGATCATCACTGGAGGCTTCTTGCCATGGATCATCACTGGAGGCTTCTTGCCATGGATCATCACTGGAGGCTTCTTGCCATGGATCATCACTGGAGGCTTCGTGCCATGGATCATCACTGGAGGCTTCTTACCATGGATCATCCCTGGAGGCTTCGTGCCATGGATCATCACTGGAGGCTTCGTGCCATGGATCATCACTGGAGGCTTCTTGCCATGGATCATCACTGGAGGCTTCGTGCCATGGATCATCACTGGAGGCTTTGTGCCATGGATCATCCTGAAGGCTTCTTGCCATGGATCATCACTGGAGGCTTCGTGCCATCGATCATCACTGGAGGCTTCGTGCCATGGATCATCACTGGAGGCTTCTTGCCATGGATCATCACTGGAGGCTTCGTGCCATGGATCATCACTGGAGTGGAGAGACACACAGGAGGCCTGGCTCTGGGAGCAGGCACAGGACTCACCAGGCTGGGGAGACATGCAGGAGGCCTCTTCTTTAGCCGAGGCACCGGATACACTGGGCCGTGGAGGCGCACTGGCGGTCTCAAGTGCAGAGCTAGCACAACTCGTCCTGGCTGGATACCCCCTGTAGCCCGGCAAGTGCGTGGAGCTGGAACAGGCTGCACTGGGCTGTGCTGGCGAACCGGGGACACCGTGCGTAGGGCTGGCGCATGATAACCCGGGCCGAGGAGATGCACTGGAGGTCTGGAGAGCAGGGCTGGCACACTCCGTCCTGGCTCGATGCCCACTCTAGCCCGGCCGATGCGAGGAGCTGCGATGTAGCGCACCGGGCTATGAGTGCGCACTGGGGACACCGTGCACTTCACCGCATAACACGGTGCCTGCCCGGTCACTCTCTCCCCACGGCAAACACGAGGAGTTGGCTCAGGTCTATGACCTGACTCCGCCAATATCCCCGTGTGTCCACCCCCCAAAAAAATAATTCTGGGGCTGCCTCTCGTACACGCCTCCTCGAGCCAACTCCTCGTAGTGCCGCCGCTCCGCCTTAGCTGCCTCCAGCTCCTCTTTAGGATGGCGATACTCTGCCGTCTGTGCCCAGGGTCCAAAGCCGTCCACGATTTCCTCCCATGTCCAACAAATGCTGCTCCTTCCTACCACGCTGCTTTGTCCTTTGGTGGTGGGTAGTTCTGTAACGATTCTCGAGGGCTGAAGGAAGAGTGGACCAAGGTGCAGCGTTTAAAGTGTTCATGATTTAATCCAAAAAACCAAATCGAACAAAAACAACAAACAGGAGAACGAAAGCGAAACAGTTCTGTCTGGTGCAGACACAAAAACAGAAAACAACTACCCACAAAACAGAAGTGGGAAAAGGCTACCTAAGTATGGTTCTCAATCAGAGACAACGATAGACAGCTGCCTCTGATTGAGAACCACACCCGGCCAAACACATAGAAATAGACAACATAGAACAAAAACATAGAATGCCCACCCCAACTCACGCCCTGACCAACCAAAATAGAGACATAGAAAGGATCTCTAAGGTCAGGGCGTGACACTGGTCGAATCTAGTCCAGACTGAAACCGTATTCCTCTTTATTACCAGCCGTTCTGCAACCCCCTCCTCTCACACAGAGCTCAGTTAGATAACGGAATTTATTTAGTCTTTGACACAGTTGACCGCCACGCACTCTGGCGCATACTCTAGAAATATGGCTGCCCTGACAAGTTCATGAGAATACTGAGGCTGCTGCATGGTGGCATGTGTACCACAGTGCTCAGCAACAGAGGCTCTGACTCAGAACCCTTCACTGTGCAGACAGGGGTCAAAGAGGGCTGCATCATCACGTCCGCCCTGTTTGCCAAGTTCATCGCTGACATCCTCCACCTCAAGACTCAAGTCCTTTACCAACCACCACCCAACAAGCCCTCTACTCCTCCCATAATACAAGTTGACAATAACACCCTTGAAAATGTGGATCACTTCCCATACCTCGGTAGCCTTCTCTCTTCCAAAGCCGACATTGACTCAGAGATAAACCACCGCCTCACTTGTGTCAGTGGAGCTAACGCAAGACAGAGGAAAAATAGTTTCCCCACACTGCTATATGGAGCCGAAACATGGACCACCTACATTATGCACCTGAAAGCACTGGCATAACACCACCAAAGATCCTTACGAAAAATCCTGAGTATCAGTTGGAAGGACAGGCACACCAAAACCAGCAAGCTTTAGGAGCCCAACAAACAGCATCACCACTACTATAATACCATACCAAATCAGATAGACAGCCCACCCACTGGGCACACACTGGTTGAATCATGAAATTGTTGAATCAACGTGGAATAGACGTTGAATTGACGTCTGAGCCCAAGTCACGCCTCCCGAAACAGATAATGTACTCCCAGTTGAAGGAAGGTCAGCGAACCACTAGCGGGAAAAAGAAACGCTACAAAGACAGCATTAAAACAAGCCTTAAAGCATCCCGGGTGGCGCAGTGGTCTAGCGCACTGCATCGCAGCGCCACCAGAGATTCTGGGTTCGCGCCCAGGCTCTGTCGCAGCCGGCCCCGACCGGGAGGTCCGTGGGGCGACGCACAATTGGCCTAGCGTCGTCCGGGTTAGGGAGGGTTTGGCCGGTAGGGATATCCTTGTCCCATCGCGCACCAGCTGAACGCTAACCAAGGTCACCAGGTGCACGGTGTTTCCTCCGACACATTGGTGTGGTTGGATGCGCGCTGTGTTAAGAAGCAGTGCGGCTTGGTTGGGTTGTGTTTCGGAGGACGCATGGCTTTCGACCTTCGTCTCTCCCGAGCCCGTACGGGAGTTGTAGCGATGAGACAAGATAGTAATTACTAACAATTGGATACCACGAAATTGGGGAGAAAAAGGGGGTAAAAAAATAAATAATAATAAATAAAAAAATAAACCTTTAAAAAAGAATCCCCTCCAACAACTGGGAGGACACTGCACTAAACAGACACAACTGGAGAAAATACATTCAAGAGGGAGCTGCACTACCCATAAAATATCTCCACTGTGCCGCAGAGGACAAGTGGCAGCTACGCAAGGAGAGACTCAACACCAGGAAGGCCTAACCACCAACCACAACCACCACTCATCCCTGCCCACACTCAGAGAAAGGTGGTCAGGGAGATGGTTGATGAAGAGTCTGGTGACGATCACGTAGAGGGCTACTCTGGGAACCAGAGTAGCTACTGGACTTCTCCTCCTTCACAATGTATGGCACCCACTTGAGTGATGCCTCAGCAGCTCTGGGAACCACAAAGCTCACCACACACAGTTCAGAGTAGTAGCCAGTTGTCTTCACTACGAGCCCTCGGCCTCAGCACTGCATACCTCTACTACATCTCCGCTTCCTCTCAAGCTTCAGATTACATTCAATGGATGTTTTCAAAAGATCAGGGCCCGGTTGCATTAAACATCTTAAGTTAATTTCCCCCCTTAAAGTTTCCTTAACTTTAAGTAAGGTGCATTTCCCCCTTAAATTAAGTGGAAAAAGTTAAAGGTGCCCATGAGGTCCCTTAAGTGCTTCATTCAGTATGGGTATTAATGTTAACAGTATTTGTGGAGGTGAATGTTGCTTTCCTCTGCCATGGTTTCAAAAGGAAAACATTCAACTAGATAGCTTGCTAGCTACTTCACCAAATAAGGGAAGGTGCACATTCACAATCCATGGCTACAAAGCTAAATGGCTAGCTAGCTACCTAACGTAAACTCACCCCATTCCGTACAAATGTGCGTAACCGCAAGATTCAAACGAGGCTACAAAGAAAACTAATGGGACTGTAGCGACTGTGTTGACTTCAAAATCGAGGGTGTGAACTAGGTTTCTATTCAAGCGTTGATCGACATGGTAATGGCTCTATATTATTGGAGAAAAGTTGAAAAAAACGGACCCTCCGTTACATCGTGACGTGTCATGTCGTAACGTACAGCACGCATAAAGCAACTATTTCTGTTTTACAATCTCTCTCCACCAGGTGTAGCACTTCTCTCATAGTTTAAAAACAAGAAATGGACAGTGACGGGGGTAAGGGGGGATACCTAGTAATTTTTTGCGTCATCATTGCATGCGATCATCATTCTCAAAGCCGCTCTTTACTTCTAAGATCACTTTAGCACCGCCCTAAAAACCCGATTCAAATTCGACACAAACCTTCAAATAGGTATGTAATCACACATTATATAAACATTTTAGAGGCGATAAGGTGATAAGTTGGACAGATCGAGTGAAAAAAAGCAATTTTCCCACACAACATCTCTCCTTCTCACTATCACGCATTAGTTTAGCTTCCCCACCCGCCATTTTTTTAAAGACCCGACGGGGCTCATTGCCTGCTTGAATTATGCAGAAACGGGCAGCGTTTAGGTCATGTAATTGATTCTGTTGGAAAGGGGAGAAATTGTGCTTTACAATGGTATTGACATTACAGTTGATCTGGAAGTATTACGTTTTTGGGGCGCTAAAATAAGGGCAATTGTACAGACCAAGGCGATGTACGAGTTTACGTGAGTTTAAGTTACCTACTCTGTAAATTAGCTTGAAATGCTAGAAAGTAATATAAACAAGTTGAGAAAGAATTAACTAAAATAAACCTGTTTTCTTATCTTCTGAATCAATTTGTTTATCCTGTCTTAAAATGTATAGGTTCTGTTTTGCGATCTTCCAAAATAAATGTGATCTCTTTGACAAGATGTTCAGTCAGTGAATCAAGTCATCTCCATGGTAACCAGAAACTCTTTCTGCCATCAAACTACTGTAATACCCTTAAATTACGCCCTTACTGAAGGAAATGTTGTAGGGGTTCTGTGCAACACCCTTAATTCCCTTAGGTAAGGGGAAACTATTCCTTAAGGGGAACACTTAAACTGTTTTATGCAACCGGGCCCAGGAAGCAGCAGCCAGGTGAAACAAAAAAGCTGGTACAGTGTCCAGATGCACCATTAAACAAAAACAATTAGCCAGCTGGCTAGCTAGCCATGCCATAAATATATGCAATGAAACTCAATGTTATCAAAAAACAACATAACAATTAAATATGCACATATTTACAGAAGCTCTCTGCTTAGGTTGCTACTAGGGTGCCATGGCAACTACAGAACCAAGAAATATGATGGGCCTGGTTTTAGTCCAACACTGGAGTTATTTTGACCACTGAGTGTTAATTTAACTCTTTACAGTGTTAACTGTCACCGACGATTAGCCATTAGGGTTAAGTGCCTTGCTCAAGGGCACAGACACTTTTCACCTAGTCGGCTCAAGGTTTAGACAGGGTTCAGGACAATGACCCTAAGCATACTGCTAAAGCAACACTCGAGTGGTTTAAGGGGAAAAATGCTAAACGTCTTGGAATGGCCTAGTCAAAGTCCAGACCTCAATCCAATTGAGAATCTGTGGTATGACTTAAAGATTGTTGTACACCAGCAGAACCCATCCAACTTGAAGGAGCTGGAGCAGTTTTGCCTTGAAGAATGGGCAAAAATCCCAGTGGCTAGATGTGCCAAGCTTATAGAGACATACCCCAAGAGACATGCAGCTGTAATTGCTGCAAAAGGTGGCTCTACAAAGTATTGGCTTTGGCGGGGTGAATAGTTTTGCACGCTCAAGGTTTCTGTTTTTTTGTCTTATTTCTTGTTTGTTTCACAATAAAAAAATATTTTGCATCTTCAAAGTGGTAGGCATGTTGTGTAAATCAAATGATACAAACCCCCCCAAAATATATTTTAATTCCAGGTTGTAAGGCAACAAAATAGAAAAAATGCCAAGGGGGTGAATACTTTCGCAAGCCACTGTACCTGGTTGACCGGCGTGCTGGCGACGGAACTCAGCGATGAGGGCTGGGTCAAATAAAATACAATTGCTACACCCTGATCAGTTTCACCTGTCCTTGTTATTGTCTTGTTATTGTCTATTGTCTGCAAATCTGTAACCAGAAACTCTTTCTGCCATCAAACTACTGTAATACCCTTAAATTACGCCCTTACTGAAGGAAATGTTGTAGGGGTTCTATGCAACACCCTTAATTCCCTTAGGTAAGGGGAAACTATTCCTTAAGGGGAACACTTAAACTGTTTTATGCAACCGGGCCCAGGAAGCAGCAGCCAGGTGAAACAAAAAAGCTGGTACAGTGTCCAGATGCACCATTAAACAAAAACAATTAGCCAGCTGGCTAGCTAGCCATGCCATAAATATATGCAATGAAACTCAATGTTATCAAAAAACAACATAACAATTAAATATGCACATATTTACAGAAGCTCTCTGCTTAGGTTGCTACTAGGGTGCCATGGCAACTACAGAACCAAGAAATATGATGGGCCTGGTTTTAGTCCAACACTGGAGTTATTTTGACCACTGAGTGTTAATTTAACTCTTTACAGTGTTAACTGTCACCGACGATTAGCCATTAGGGTTAAGTGCCTTGCTCAAGGGCACAGACACTTTTCACCTAGTCGGCTCAAGGTTTAGACAGGGTTCAGGACAATGACCCTAAGCATACTGCTAAAGCAACACTCGAGTGGTTTAAGGGGAAAAATGCTAAACGTCTTGGAATGGCCTAGTCAAAGTCCAGACCTCAATCCAATTGAGAATCTGTGGTATGACTTAAAGATTGTTGTACACCAGCAGAACCCATCCAACTTGAAGGAGCTGGAGCAGTTTTGCCTTGAAGAATGGGCAAAAATCCCAGTGGCTAGATGTGCCAAGCTTATAGAGACATACCCCAAGAGACATGCAGCTGTAATTGCTGCAAAAGGTGGCTCTACAAAGTATTGGCTTTGGCGGGGTGAATAGTTTTGCACGCTCAAGGTTTCTGTTTTTTTGTCTTATTTCTTGTTTGTTTCACAATAAAAAAATATTTTGCATCTTCAAAGTGGTAGGCATGTTGTGTAAATCAAATGATACAAACCCCCCCAAAATATATTTTAATTCCAGGTTGTAAGGCAACAAAATAGAAAAAATGCCAAGGGGGTGAATACTTTCGCAAGCCACTGTACCTGGTTGACCGGCGTGCTGGCGACGGAACTCAGCGATGAGGGCTGGGTCAAATAAAATACAATTGCTACACCCTGATCAGTTTCACCTGTCCTTGTTATTGTCTCCACCCACTCCAGGTGTCGCTTGTTTTCCCCAGTATATTTATTCCTGTGTTTCCTGTCTCTCTGTGCCAGTTCGTCTTGTATGTTAGTCAAGTCAACCAGCGTGTTTTTCCTGTGCTCCTTTTGCTATTCTCTTTTTGATAGTCTTTCCAGTTTTGACCCCTGCCTGACTGACTCTGGACTTCTTTCCTGCCTGCCTGATCATCCTGCCTGCCCTGACCTTGATTCTGCCTGCCCTTCGGTACCTTTTGGACTCTGAACTGGTTTTGACCCTTTTGCCTGTCCTCGACCATTCTCTATTATCAAGAACACGTCCGACAAGTCCCCCAGTGTCTTTTGGAGAACCAGCTGTTCATCAAAGCGGATGATAGGGGAAGGCCTGTTCACGGCCTTCCCCTATTGGATTAATAAATACTGTAAGACTCCAACCATCTGCCTCCTGTGTCTGCATCTGGGTCTCGCCTTGTGTCATGATAAAAATTGGATTGGTCACGTTCACGTGATTAGCAGATGTTATTGCGGGTGTAGCGAAATGCTTGTGCTTCTAGCTCCAACAGTGCAGTAATATCTAACAAGTTACACAACATATACCCAATACACACAAATCTAAGTAGGAATGAATTGAGACTATATACATATAGAGCGATGTCAGAGAGGAACAGACTAAGATACAGTAGAATAGTATAGAATAAGGTATATACATATGAGATGAGTAATGCAAGATATGTAAACATTATTAAGTGAATGAGATACCGTAGAATAGTATAGAAAACAGTATATACATATGAAATGAGTAATGCCAGATAAGTAAACATTATTAATGTGACTAGTGTTCCATTCCTTAAAGTGGTCAGATACTGTATTTCTAGTCTATGCCTATAGGCAGCAGCCTCGAATGTGCTAGTGATGGCTGTTTAACAGTCTGATGGCCTTGAGATAGAAGCTGTTTTTCAGTCTCTCGGTCCCAGCTTTGATGCACCTGTACTTACCTCGCCTTCTGGATGATAGCGGGGTGAACAGACAGTGGCTCAGGTGGTTGTTGTCCTTGATTATCTTTTTGGCCTTCCTGTGACATCGGGTGCTGTAGGTGTCCTGGAGGGCAGGTAGTTTTCCCCGTTGATGATTTGGGCAGACCGTACCACCCTGTGGAGAGCCTTGCGGTTGCGGGCGGTGCAGTTGCCGTACCAGGCAGTGATACAGACCGACAGGATGCTCTCAATTGTTCACCTGTAAATGTTTGTGAGGTGACAAGCCAAATTTCTTTATCCTCCTGACGTTGAAGAGGCTCTGTTGCGCATTCTTCACCACACTGTCTGTGTGCATGGTCCATTTCAATTTGTCAGGGATGTGTACGCCAAGGAACTTAAAGATTTACACCTTCTCCACTGTGGTCCCGTCGATGTAGATAGGGGGTGCACCCTCTGCTGTTTCCTGAAGTCCACAATCATCTCCTTTGTTTTGTTGCCGTTGAGTGAGAGGTCGTTTTCCAGGCACCACACTCCCAGAGCCCTCACCTCCTCCCTGTAGGCTGTCTCATCATCGTTGGTAATCAAGCCTACTACTGTTGTCTCGTCTGCAAACTTGATGATTGAGCTGGAGGAGTGCTTGGCCACGCAGTACAGGAGGGGGCTGAGCACACACCCTTGTGGGGCCCCAGTGTTGAGGATCAGTGGAGTGGAGGTGATGTTTCCTACCTTTGCCACCTGGGGGGGGGGGGGGGTCCAGGACCCTGTTGCACAGAGGGGGGTTCAGACCCAGGGCCTTGAGCTTAATGATGAGCTTGGAGTGAACTATGGTGTTGAATGCTGAGCTACAGTCAATGAACAGCATTCTTACATAGGTATTCCTCTTGTTCAGATGGGATAGGGCAGTATGCAGAGTGATGGCGATTGCATCGTTTGTGGATCTGTTGGGATGGTAAGCAAATTGAAGTGGGTCTAGAATGACAGGTAAGGTAGAGGTGATATGATCCTTGACTAGTCTCTCAAAGCACTACAGGAGTGAATGCTACAGTGCGGAAATGTTTAAGTTCAGTTACCTTTGCCTTCTTGGGTACAGGAACAATGTTGGCCATCTTGAAGAATGTGGGGACAGCAGACTGGGATAGGGAGAGATTGAATATGCCCGTAAACACCAGCCAGCTGGTCTGCGCATGCTCTAAGGCCGCGGCTAGGGATGCCGTCTGGGCCGGCAGCCTTGCGAGGGTTAACAAATTTAAATGTTTTACTCATGTCGGCCACGGTGAAGGAGAGCCCACAGTCAGTGGTAGCGGGCCGCAAATGTGTTTAGCCTGTCCGGAAGCAAGACGTTGGTCTCGGCGAAGTGGCTGGTTTTCCTTTTGTAGTCCGTGATTGTCTGTAGTCCCTGTCACATACGTTTCGTGTCTGAGCTGTTGAATTGCAACTCCACTTTATCTCTACTTACATATAGCTTGTTTGATTGCCTTGCGGAGAATAACTACACTGTTTGTATTCTGCCATATTACCAGTCGCCTTGCCATGGTTAAATGCGGTGGTTCGCACTTTCAGTTTTGCGCGAATGCTACCATCTATCGACGGTTTCTGGTTAGGGTAGGTTTTAATAGTCACAGTGGGTACTACATCTCCTATACATTTCCTTATAAACTCAGTCACCGTAACCGTGTATGCATCTAGATAATTTTCACAAGCTACCTGGAACATATCCCAGTGCACGTGATAAAAACAATAATTTTAAGATGACGCCGACGGAGATGGCAGCATCGCGACTAGCTCTTAGGAAACTTTGCAGTATTTTTTTTTTATGTACTATTTTTTACATTATTAGCTCAGGAAATAGTTTGTGTCATTACATACAGCCGGGAAGAACTATTGGATTTTAGAGAGGCGGTAACTCACCAGAACTACCAGCATTACGACCAGGAATACGACTTCCCTGGAGAAGATCCTTTGTTCACTCTCCCCAGAGCAATTGAACTTATTCCAAAGGCTGACCCAAAACATCACAGACGGAGGAGAGGCACTCGAGGTGGCTTGCTGGTTCAACTTAGGAGGCACGCACACCACCCACCGCTTCCGAGTATATTACTCGCTAATGTTCGGACTTTGGATAACAAAGTTGATGAGCTTAGAGCAAGGATTTCTTTCCAGAGAGACATCGGGGCCAGTAACATACTTTGTTTCACGGAAACATGGCTCTCTCGGGATACTCTGTCAGAGTCGGTAAAGCCAGCAGGATTCTCGGTACATCGCGCAGACAGGAATACATATCTGTCCGGGAAGCAAAAGGGCGGAGGGGTGTGTTTCATGATATGGTGTAATTCTAGGAACATACAGGAACTCAAGTCCTTTTGTTCACCCGACCTAGAATACCTCATAACTAAATGCCGACCATATTATCTCCCAAGAGAATTCTCCTCCGTCATCGCCACGTCCTTTTACATTCCACCTCAAGCTGAAACCTCGAAGGCCCTCAAAGAACTTCCCTGGATTTTATGCAAACTGGAAACCACATATCCTGAGGCTGCATTTATTGTAGCTGGGGATTTTAACAAAGCAAATCTGAGGACTAGGCTGCCGAAGTTCTTTCAACATATCAACTGTACTACTCGCGCTACTAAGACTCTCGACCATTGCTATTCAAACTTTCGGAATGCTTACAAGGCCCTTCCCCACCCTACTTTCGGCAAATCTGACCATGACGCCATCTTGCTCCTCCCGTCCTATAGGCAGAAATTCAAACAGGAAGTGCCCGTGGTTCATACTATTGTTCCTAGCGGGGAAGTGCCCATGCTTCGTCCAGGATGTTCCTAGCGAGGACCCAGCACCTCTCCTCCGGGCCATAACCCTCCCAGTCAGCCAGTTATTGGAAGACAAAGGAGACAAAGGGCTGTGAGACAGGGGTTTAATTCTAGATACATTGAAAGTGGGATGTATACGGAGAGTGCGGGGCAACAGAAGGTAAACAGTAAATTGGCTAAGGACCTTAGAAATGGAGAAAGGGCAGATAAAACAGGGAGAAAGTTTGCGGGACTACACCTGGAGGGGCAGATCCCAAGTGGACAGCCATATCCTCTGCCCATGACGATAGCGGGGAGCAGGAGTCTGGTGGTGGTCTGCCTGTCACCAATACCTGGAGGTGGTCTTGAGGAGGGCGGACCGGGCTCTCTTCCAGATACGGCGACAGCAGCGGACGAACATCTGGTCCGAGGGTATGCTGACCTCTTCCTCCTGCTCAGGGAAGAGTGATAACCCATGGAACACTCGAACGACGAGAGACCAGTGGCCGAGCAGGGAAGGGTGTTGCGGGCGTATTCCACCCACATGAGTTGTTGGCTCCAGGTGATGGGGTTAGCGGAGACGAGGCAACGAAGAGTCATCTCTAGGTCCTGATTGGCTTGCTCCAACTGGTTGTTAGATTGGGGGTGAAAACCGGAGGACAGGCTGGCCGATGCCACAATGAGGGTGCAGAAAGCCTTCCACAACCGGGGACAAGAACTGAGGACCGCGGTCGGAGACCATGTCCCGGGAAGTCCATGGATCCGGAAAACGTGCTGCACCATGAGCTGGGCTGTCTCCTTGGCTGAGGGTAACTTGGGAAGGGGAATGAAATGGGCAGTTTTGGAAACCTATCGACCACCGTGAGGATAGTGGTGTTGCCATCTGATGGAGGGAGACCCGTGACAAAGTCCAGGGATATATGGGACCAGGGGAGGTGAGGAATGGGAAGAGGTTGAAGGAGGCCAGCCGGAGCTTGCGGCAGAGTTTTATTCTGGGTACACACGGTGGAGGGGGCGATGAACGTGGAGACGTCAGGAACCAAGGTGGGCCACCAAAAACTTTGTCGTACAAAGGCCAGGGTCCGTCGGGAGCCAGGATGGTAGGCCAGTCGAGATGAATGAGCCCATTCCAGAACCGGAGAATGGACAGAATCCAGGACAAACATCCGTTTAACCCCCCCCCCCCCCCCCCCCCAAGAGTCCGGCTGGGAACGCTGTGCCTCATGGACCTGGTTCTCTATAACCCAGATGAGTGCAGCCGCGAGACAAGAGGTAGGGAGGATGGTCTCGGGGTCCGATAGTGTGGCAGCGGGGCTATAGAAGCATGAAAGTGCATCCGGCTTCACATTCTTGGACCACGGGTGGTAGAAGATGGTGAAGTTGAATCGAGTGAATAGCATGGCCCATCGAGCTTGCCTGAAGTTGAGGCGCTTGGCTGTTCAGAGATTTTCCAGGTTCTTGTGATCTGTCCATACTATGAATGGGTGTTCCGCCCCCTATAACCAGTACCTCCAACACCATCTTCAACGTGAGTAGTTCTCGGTTACCCACGTCATAATTATTTTCTGTGGAGTTGATGGGAGAGAAAGGCGCAGGGATTCAGCTTTTGGTCTTGGCTTGAACGCTGGGACAGGACAGACCCCACTCTGTCGTCTGAGGCGTCGACCTCCGCCACGAACTGCCGCGACGGATCTGGATGGATTAGGATGGGGGCGATAGTGAATTGGTGCTTGAGGTCCAAGAATGCCCGGTCTGCAGCTGGAGACCACGTGAACGGGACCTTGGGAGAGGTGAGTGCTAAAAGGGGGGAAGCCAGGGTGCTATAACCCCAGATGAACCGGCGGTAGATATTGGCGAACCCCAGGAAGTGTTGCAGATGCACTCTGGAGGTGGGTTGCGGCCAATCCACCACCGCTCTCACCTTTCCAGGATCCATCTGTATGTTGCCTACAGCTATGATGTATCCAAGGAAGGAGATGGTGCAGCGATGGAATTTGATTTTCTCCGCTTTGATGAACAGCTGGTTCTCCAGAAGATGCTGGGAGACTTGTCGGACGTGTTCTTGAGCCAAGCATAAAAACGAGGATGTCATAGAGATAGACCAAGGTTTCCCAAACTTGGTCCTGGTTCTCCCCTGGGAGCAAGTTTTTTTCCCCCCCAGCACTACACATCTGATTCAAATAACCAAAGCTTTATGATGAATTGGTTATTTGAATCAAATGTGTAGTGCTAGGGCAAAAAACTAAATTTGCACCCAGAAGGGGGCCTAGGACCAAGTTTGGGGAAACCCTGAGGTACATGAACATGAACCAGGTCAACATGTCACAGAGAACGTTGTCCAGGGCCTGGAACACTGCAGGAGCGTTGGTCAGTCCGAATGGCAACACCAGGTATTTGTAGTGCCCGCTAGCCATGTTAAAGGCGGTCTTCCGCTCATCCCCTTGCCGTATCCGTACCAGATGGTATGCGTTTCGGAGGTCCAACTTGGAGAAGATGGTAGCCCCCTGGTAAGGCTCAAAAGCCAAGGGGATGAGGGAAGCGGGTAATGGTTTTTAACTGTGATTGCATTCAGGCCCTGGTAATCGATACATGGGTGCAGGGTTTTGTCCTTCTTCTCAACAAATGGGAGGCAGAAGGACGGATACCCCCTGCAGCCAGAGAGTCCTCAATGTACGTCTCATTCGCCTTGGTCTCTGGGCCCAACAGGGAATAAAGCCGGCCCCGAGGCGGTGTAGTGCGGTGTAGTGCCCGGGAGAAGGTCGATGGCGCATTCATAGGACGGATGGAACGGTGGAGATGTTCAGGGCTTTTCCCAAGCCCGCAAGAAGACATCCCAGGGCAGGCTGCGCCGACTTCAGGCAATGAGCGTGGCAGAACGGGTTCGAACCCTTGATCGAACCCACAGTCCAGTCAACAAGGGGATTGTGTCTCTGGAGCCATGAAAACCCCAACACAATGGGTACCTGAGGGATTCGATAAGTAGAAACTGGATCGACTCGCTGTGGTTGCCTGACAATCGCAGGTTGTGGGTGACTCTGCCAATCGAACACCTATCCAGCACTCTGACATCCATGGGAATGGAGAGGGGTTGAGTGGGGATTCCCAGCTCAGACAACAGGGTAGCGTCCATAAAACTCTTGTCGGCCCCAGAGTCAATGAGTATCCGGACAGATTTGGACCGGTCACCCCACAGCAGGATGGAGAGGGGTATGAGTAAGAGGAGACTGGACATTCTCCATAATGCCCACCAGTGTACTCATATCTCCTGATGAGCCGGGTCTTTTAACAGGACAGGTAGAAATGTAATGACCTGTAGTCCCACAATTCAGACAGCTCTTGGTGTTCAGTCTGTGGAACCATTCGGCAGGAGACAATCTAGCTCTGCCAAGTTGCATAGGCTCCAGAGGAGGCAAGTCGGCAGACCTCTGTGATTCCCGGGGAAACTTGGGTAACCTCTGAATTTCTCGGCAATGTAGACGCAGAAGACTTTCCAGGATTCCTCGGAGGTGAGGTGGGTTCCATGGATGAGCGAAGGGGAGTGGGAACAGACCTCCGCTCCCTCCTACATTCCCTTAGTCACCCATCCATCCGGATGGTCAAGGCGTTGAGAGAGTCAAGCTCGATGGGCAGCTCCTGGGTTGCGAGCTCGTCTTTCACCTCCTCCAATAACCCATGAAGGAATGTGTTGAACAGTGCTTCCGGGTTCCAGGCACTCTTAGCGGCCAACTTGTGGAAATCGACTGCATAGTCTGCCACAATACGGTAGTCTTGGCGTAGTCAGAGTAGCTTCCGAGCAGCCTCTCTCTCGGACAACGGAGAATCAAACACTTTCTTCACCTCCTCCATGAACTCCTCTAGTCTGAAACACATGGTGGCTTGTTGCCCCCACACCGCCGTAGCCAAGGCAAGAGCCCTCCCGGACACCAGTGTTATAAGGTACACTACCTTCAAGCGGTCCGAGGGAAAAGAAGAAGGCTGTAGCTCAAAGATTAGGGAACACTGGGAGAGAAACGCCTGACAGGTCCCTGAATCTCCAGCGAAGCATTCCGGAAGTGGTAAGCAGGGTGCCCGGGAAGCCGGGGTGGGCTGGGGGGACGCACTGCTGACAACGGGGTTACTGAGAGGCTGGGAGGTTACTGTAGTGCCTGACTGTCTAATAGACAATCCGCAGACTTGCTCCAGCAATGTATGGAAAGTACGGTCATGGCGTTCCGCCAAGGTCTGGAATCCTCCCATAAGGTTGTGAAGGAATTCCTTGTGTCTTCCAATGGTGGCTCCGTGGGAGGAGACAGTGTCGCAGAGCTGGTCCAAGTCTGCTAGGTCAGTCATGACCAGTTCGTACTATCAGGACTCAGGATAAAACCCAGATGCAGACAAAACAGGGGGCAGGCAAACGACAGGTCAAGGGCAGGTTAGTAATCCAGGGCAGTGTCAAAAAGGTACAGAACAGCAGGAAGGCTCAGGGTCAGGGTCAGGACAGGCAGAATGGTCACAGCAACTATAGACACACGAAAAACGGGAAAACACACTGGTAGGACTTGACGGGACAAGACGAACTGGCAACAGACAAACAGAAAACGCAGGTATAAATAGACAGGAGAAAATGGGGGGAAATGGGAGACACCTGGTGGGGGGTGGAGACAAGCCCAAGACAGGTGAAACAGATCAGGGTGTGACACATTTAAAAACATTTCTGAAAATGGATAAATAGTGTTTTGGAATATATTTTTCAATTGTAAACACTGTTGAGGGATATCAGTTTGAATTAAGTTAAAATAGCCTACTGTGCAAAGTTTGAAAACAACACATTTTTTTATGAATTCATGGAATTAGGAGATTCAAACATTTTAATATAAGAGATCATTAGATACAACATTTTGGTGTTTAATGTACATGTACACACTGACCAAAGTATTTAAAGTGGATTAGAACAGGAGAGGGTGTATGCAGTACAACACCAGTTAACAGCACTGATAATCCCCAGAGGTATTGGGAAACGCAGACAGACCAACGTGTAGAGTGTGTGTGTGTGTGTGTGTGTATATATGTGTGCGTGCATACGTGTGTGCATCCGTTTGTGTGTGTGTCAGACATACCCTAAACAAATATGATGACACACATATCAATTGAACAGGATGGAACACTGGCACCTAATTATAACTAAACAGGTTCATACACTTCCTCATGCTATTGCAAAAAGGAGTGCCAACTGCCTAGCAGTGTAAATAAGTATAGTTCCAGATACAATAAGAGGCTTGGTCAATCACCATCCTATTACGCGACATTGACACAATGTTCCGGTGTGGGTTACAGCTCTGTCCTGTACCTTATCTGTCTATAATGTTTTCTAATATAATCTAATTCTAATAAAGTTGTGCTCTCTGACAGCTGACAGATTCATGCTACAGAATTAAACTGTCTCTGACCAGACCTATGACAAAGGCTGTTCACATAACTGCTCCTTTGGCTGTGTGGTCTCTATTACATCCTGGGTTTTCACTGAGTCCTCATGGGGAGGCTCTTTCATACAACACGGTGCTGCTGTGCTGTCCATCTCACTTGTACCTTTTACAGCAGCCAGGTGACAATCATCTCTCCATTCCTGTCTACGATCTGATTACATTCACTCCCCCTTTTGTTCCAAACGCAGGAGAGCGAGAGAAAAGTACTCAGGAAACCTGAAACCAGATTATGACAAAAAACAAGGTGGAGGACCATCAAGTAGAATGGAGGTAATACCACCATTGTATCAGCACCTGTTCACGCAGAGGTCAAGGTGTGAGTTTAGACTCTACAATTGGAACCAGTATATAACACGTATTGTGCGTATAAAGTTCTGTAAAGTTGTTTTACTATTAACAGCTCTTTTGTTTTCACACTGCAGTTCAGGAAAACATTATCCAACGTTACAGTGATCTCAGATAAAAAGTGAGTCAAATGAATGTGGAATGCTACATTTGAGTGTATTGTAGCAAGCCATCGTATGACATACATTTTTTGTAAGATGAATGTAGATTTTACAGTAAGATGCAACATAATAGGGTAAGGATCTTGTGACATAACACCAGGACACAATAACAAGGAAGTTTGCAAAGGCAGGCCTTAGGTAAACACCTCATAGTTGTGTTAGATTATTATACTGATTTGCTTTATCTTTAATTGGCTACTATGTTGTTTCTTATTCTCCTCCTGGCTTACATTCAAATATTATCAATTGATGGAAAGCTTCGTTTATTTAAAGTGAGAGTAAATGAATTGCATTGAAAACCTTCTATTATTACATAACATGATTTGTGGCTCAGCTAGTACAGCATGGTGCTTGCAATGTGAAGGTTGTGCGTTTAATTCCCACGGGGACCAGAACATCATTTATTTTAATAAAAGTACAAAAATGTATGCACTCACTAGTTGTGAGCACTCACAAGTTTCTCTGGCTAAGAGCATGTGCTAAATTATTAAAATAAAATAAAAAATAAAATAAAAATCCTGGTGCTGAAGGTGCATGTGATAATACTTCCTGCTATTTAAGTGTAAGTATTAGCAGAAAAGCTGTTGAAATGTTGAGTAATTCAAACAGCTTTATGTTCAAAGTAATAGCAATGTTTTTTGTCCTAACACTTGATGGGTTCTAATGGTCTTATGTGTCCACATAAATGGCAATTTGTTGCACAATTTCAGGACAAATATGTTCAGCGACAGGACACTGGGTTTCTTAGATGTCCGTTACTAGCCTGACTTCAATCACTGACCTGTAGATGACAGAGTAAAACAACACAAACTGTTGAGAGGATGTGAGGGGACCTTTGAGAGATAAAACTGTAATATAAAACATTTTATAACAAATATAGTTTTTTGTTATCCTTTTGAAGAAAGCCCTAGAGACGTGGAATGGAGCAGGAGTGAAGATTGTTCTTACTACTTAAGTGTATTCTAACATCAGTCCTCTCCCATGAGGATGGGACAAGTCTCTGGTAACACCTTATAGTCCCCTACAGACATGTATTGAAGGGTTGGTTGTTTAGCAACACACTGACAAGTGCGCAACTATGGGGTTGGCTTAGACTGTTGACAACATGTAAACTATATTTTGTCTTCAAATGTTTCTTGAAAACATAAACACGTTTGTATGTTGTACCAGCTGTTGGTTAGCTAGCTAGCAAATGTTTGCCATATTAGCATAGACATGTGAAAAAAGCTCAAAACAAGACATGGTATCAATAACAAGATACAACAAGCTGAAATGAGCCATGTACGATTCCCCACAAGGCAGCTTCTGGTCATTGTTGCTAGATATCTGACCAGAATCATAATAACCCACACCTTGCAGACACATCGATGCACATGCATAATTCTTGTGACGTTGTCGGCCAACCCGTAGATAGATGTTACAACAGTAGTTACATCTATAATGGAAAGTTTCCTCTGCAATTCTAATTACATTTCACTATTTATTTTACAGCAAAACTAAAACCTGCAACACACTGCTTAACAGTTGATAGTTTAGTGATGGCACAAACTAGTTGGCTTCCATTTCAACACCCTGCATCCTACACTGAGTATACCAAACATTAGGAACACCTTCCAAATATTGAGTTGCACCCCCCCTTTTGCCCTCAGAACAGCCTCAATTCGTCGGGGCATGGACTCCACAAGGTGTCGACAGGGATACTGGCCCATGTTGACTCCAATACTTCCCAGAGTCGTGTCAAGTTGATTGGAGGTTCTTTGGATGGTGGACCATTCCTGATACACACAGGAAACTGTTGAGCATGAAAAACCCTGCAGAATTGCTTGACACAAACCGGTGCACCTGGCACCTACTACAATACCTTGTTCAAAGGCACTAAAGTATTTTGTCTTGCCCATTCACCCTCTGAATGGCACACACACAATCCATGTCTCAATTGTTTCAAGGCTTACAAATCATTCTTTAACACATCTCCTCCATCTACACTGATTGAAGTGGATTTAACAAATGACATCAATAAAGGATCATAGCTTTCACCTGGATTTACCTGGTCAGTCTATGTCATGGAAAGAGCAGGTGTTTTGTACAGTCAGTTGTATATGCTACTGAGTAGGAAGGGGTAACCCTTGCTTTTAGCCATTTTAGCTGTATAAAACTGGTCCAGGAAGAGTTGACTTGTAAACCTTGTGATGCCTTGTTCAAAACCCCATGCATCTTCCCCTCGGTGCCTTGAACAAGGGGATGCTGGACAATAGAAGACCTGTTTTTTTTTGTCCGCAAGTCTTCAACCCCTTAGTCCTCAGTTCATTATCTGAATGACCTGGAGGGACAATCTATGTGTCTTTTCTTGGAGGGGGGACGGCGACACACCAATTCTAGGTTGGAGGGGGTGACACAACGTGACCCAACGTTGGCTATGGGGGGGGGGGGGGGGGAATCAGGCGAAGATGGGGGAAAGGGAGTGGTGGGGGGACAATGCAGTGGCTGTCCCTAGTAGGCCCCATAGATGCCACATAAAGACCCGATTCTTCCCCCTGTTGGCTGGCCCAGCCAACCCAGCACTGAAAACTAGCCTCTCCCTCTCCCCCTTCGGACTCGGCCAAGGCAGAGCAATTTAGGAGGGGGCTGTTGTTTTGGAGAGAGCCCCTGTGGGAAAGTCATTAAAGTGTTAAGCATTTCCCTTTTATTTATTTATAAGGGACTCTTGGGAGAGGGATCCGATGAGCTCCTCGATGGTAATGAGGGCTGACACCGATTGACCGCCCTTCGCTACTTTGCCCGCTACCATGGCAAACTGGAAAACGAACGGCCCGCCTCTGTTAAGAACCAGCCTGTCGACACTTTGAGACACTTCCGCTTCTCTACAGGTGGCCACCATCCACCAGCAATGCAGTAAATTAGGCTATTCTTACTGCAGGAAAGGGCCTTCAGACGATGAGGAGTGTGTTGGCTGGTTGTGTGGAAGGAGGTGGTTAGTAGTGATGTGTGAGGTTGATATTTTATTACACCAAAGATCACTGAATCATAATTTACTTAAAAAGGCCCAGCACGACACTAGGTGACTGGCTGGGAACCACCCTGAGATGAGGCCATGCATTTAATCATAGACCGAACCGAATGAGTCTCATGTTACTCCTACTGTACCATGACCCTCACAGGTGGCTCCTGGCAACTTAACTGGGGAGGACGGGCTGGAATGAAGTCAATAGAATGGTATCAAACACATCACACACATGGTTCCATTATTATGAGCTGTTGTCCCCTCACCAGCCTCGTGACGATCATACTGTACATATTCAAGAGTTGCGAATAAGGAAGCAGGTATATTCTGTGGGAAGGGCTGAAGTAATCACTCCAATGTTCTGATAGCAGACCATATACCATGATATACCAGCGCAACTGAACCACAACAATATAGCTGTTGATATAGGCTACTTGAGACTTCAGAAAAGCCGATACACCTTTATAGTTGTTTACATACAAGTGTAGTGACTGTGGGGTAAACGAGTGTCATTGCTGTGTAAATACAATGAGGAAGTACATAAGGAAATTGACGATTTGATAGTGTACATGCCCCTGCTTGCATTTTAGAAATGGTTTACTTTGCTCACACTATTAAGTACCATGACTTTTCACTTGATTGGATTGTCTAACCTCAGCTAATGTGGCAATATATAGTCAATGGCTTTATTGTAACATTAGTTCAATAGTAAACGCAGCATTATAAACTTGCCATGTGAAGACATGTTAAGGTAATTCTTATTTGACACACAAAGCAAAAACTGGTCTGAAGCAGTCTGCTGTAGACGCATCAAGTATGTTTTTTCATTGTTGCATCAGTTCTATGAACTATAGAGGCCCCTGCTGGTGAAGACTATTACTGCATGTTGTTTACCAGTTCCCCACTGCACCCCAAATTGCCTGAACAAAATGTACCATTTCCGTATCATATTTGGTACTCCTGCAACAGTGGAGGCTGCTGAGGGGAGGAAGGCTCATAGTAATGGCTGGAATGGAGTAAATGGAATGCTATCAACCACATGGGAACCACATTTTTGATACCATTCAATTTACTCCATTCCAGACATTATTATGAGCCGCCCTCCCCTCAGCAGCCTCCACTGCTGTAGGAGTACCAAACATGATATGGAAATGGTCATTTTGTTCACACATGCTTAGCTGACCCCTTTCTAAACCCAGGACTGAAAAAACTATCAGACCATATAGTATACCCTTCATGTTAAAACACAGACAACCAGAGTCACAAAAAATAGACAGTTCATCTAACTGACTCTCTCCACTGCAGCAGCATGTTGTTGGACTCCTATACACTCTATTTCACCACCGACAACACCTAGATATTAGTGCAACACTACACCATTTTTGGTTTGGCTAAAATATGTATCTGTTTGAATAGGCAGCACACCACCGGTGGAGGATAACATTTAGAGAGGAGCTCCATGTCAAAGACCCCCAGTTGAGCTAAAAAAGGAACTGAAAATAACCATTACCTCGTATACGTCAGTATATGGGAGCCACTGTCTCTTACTGGAGAAAAAACTGAATGTGATTGATCGGCTTTGCTAATGGTAGAATATAGGAAAGGCTCATTGATTTGTGTACCAGAGCATCAATGCAGTTTACACAACAGCCTGGCCTCAAAGAGTAGACGTAGCATAGTACATGTAAATATGTATGTTAGTATGATATGTTATGTTACATAAGACAGAAGGTTACTTACAGCTGTTATATGTAACTTTTTCGGCGACGCGACAAAATTCACACAGAAATGTGAGTTATAGATCTGTAATTCTCACTGAAAGCAAGTCTAAGAAGCGGTAGATCTGTTCTATGTGTACTATTTCTATGCTTCCTGTTTTTAAGTTTAGTTTTTGCTTCTTTTACTTTCAGTTTTGTACACCAGCTTCAAACAGCTGAAAACACAATATTTTTGGTTATGGGAAGGATATTTCAGAGTGGTATAGATGGTGCCATGATTCTCTACACTATACTTGCTTGTTTTGTCACATAAACAGAAATTAGGTGACTTTTTGCAACCAGGAAATGGTGGAGAGATTTCTGCATAGTGCATCATTAAGCCAAAAACTAAAGAATGGACCTACGTTGAACTAACGTGGATTAGACATTGAATTGATGTCTGTACCCAGTGGGGAGGTTGGTCAGGGCAGACGGACGGGTGTATAACGTAAATGTCTAAAAACCCAATGGTTGAGTGTTCAAATCACAGATACATTTTTGCTAATTAGCAACTACTTACTACTTTTTAGCTACTTTGCAACTACTTAGCATGTTAGCTAACCCTAACCTTAACCCCTAACTTAGCTTAACATTAGCCACTTAGATAACATTAGCCACAACAAATTGGAATTCTTAACACATCATACAAATTGCAAATTCATAACTTATTGTACAAATTGCAATTCGTAACGTATCACACAAAATGGATTATGGACATACACAAATTAATATATACACCATACGAAATGTAATATATCATACTATTTTGAGTGTCACAGATTTACGTTTACTATGTTACGTCCAGGTTGGTTTCCAGTGCTCTCCCAGTGCTCTAATATATAGAGTCTCTCATACATAGAGTGACTGGTAAAAAGGAGGTTATGCAACAGCATTGACCACTTGAGTAACTGGTGTTTTATGGGACTGAATGGAGAGGCCTCTGAAAGGCATTATAGGAGACCATTAGAATTCACAGCAGCACTGTATTGGTATTAAGACTCTGTTGCTGCTTATATCCAAATCTGCTCCCAGATCTGCAGGGGTCTTTCTTCTCCGTGTTGCCCCCCAACAGCTCCTGGGATGGAGACCAATAGCAGAGGTCCAACAGTCCCCGGACATACTGTGGCAGACCAAAACAAAACATCACAACGACTTAGTCAGGAAGTTTCCTGTCTTTACTGCTTTGCACAGCAACAGACTGTAATCAAAGCAATTTAGAGTTTAAATAAACAAATGTCGAATCTCATTCAAGACTACTGGGGTTGGATGGATTTCTGTGTTTTGTGCCTCCCCATTGGGAAAACATTGGTTGAATCAACGTTGTTTCCACGTCCTTTCAATGAAACGACGTTGAAACAATGTAAAACCAGCAAAAAAAGAAACGTCCCTTTTTCAGGACCCTGTCTTTCAAAGATAATTCGTAAAAATCCAAATAAGTTCACAGATCTTCATTGTAAAGGGTTTACAGTTTTTTCCAACTGCTTACACACACAATCTTTTCATGTCACACGATTTTTGAAACCTCTCACTCAAAGTGCAAAACTACACACCAAATATCCAAAACAATAAGCTATTTCTCAGTCTTTGACTCAGTTGTCAATTGCATAAAACACTTTTTTCAAAACACTACACACAATTCTCTACCTAAAACACAAAAATCTAACAGGAAGTGACTTGCTTTCCTTTTCCAAACACAACCAATCAAAATGCTACACTTATTCACCAGGTCACACACACACTCCTCACATGTGCAAACACTAATAGCTTCTCTGATCACTAACCAATCACTGCTTTACTGTAGTATAGGCCTATAAATAGGTCAAAGGTCAGATCACCTGTTTTGAACAATGGATGCCAACAATGGACAGAGAGCAAGAGGAGTAGGAGGGAGAGGAAGAGGAAGAAGAGGACGAGGGCAAAGAAGAGAAGGAAGGAGAGCCATCTCTGATGAGATTAGGGCAACACTTGTTGATCATGTGATCAACCACGGTTTGACCATGAGAGAGGCTGGACTGAGAGTCCAGCCCAACTTGAGTCGATTTACAGTGGCGTCCATAATTCGAACCTTCAGAAATGAGAACAGGTATGCAACTATCTAATGACTATTTTAGCATTACAGTAATGTACTGTAAAATACGTATGACTGCATAGTATTGCATAAACATTTGTAACTCTAAGCCATCCATTTACTGCATTGAATGAATGAGGTTGGTTATCATGCTGTACTACATTTTTTGTACATTGTTTACAGTTCCTATGCTGAACACATACTGTGTTTGAATTCTGTACAAAGTGGAAAGGCAAAGACACCATGGAGGACGAGGACGCTTGTTTACAGATGTACAAGAGACTGCAATTATAAATATGGTTTTGGCCAACAATGCAATTAGGATTCGAGAGATAAGAGAGCATATCTTGAATAATGACACCATATTTAACAACATCAATGCTGTAAGCCTGTCGACCATACAACGCATCCTCCAACGGCACCGAGTGACGATGAAACAACTTTACAAGGTGCCATTTGAGAGAAACTCTGACAGAGTCAAGAATATGCGACATGACTTTGTAGAGGTATGTATGCAACACCACTTCCAGTACTTCAGACATACCATATTTACTCATCTGTATATCCTTTTGTCTGTTACAGAGAGTATTGGAGCTGGATGCCCATGTAATTCACCATTAATTTATTTATGTGGATGAGGTTGGCTTCAACCTCACCAAAACCAGGCGCCGCGGAAGAAATGTAATAGGTCAAAGGGCAATTACCAATGTCCCTGGACAGCGTGGGGGTAATATAACTATGTGTGCTGCCATCACTCAAAACGGGGTCCTCCATCACAACGCCACACTGGCCATATGCTCATTTTTCTGGATGCAATTTACACAATGCTTGTCCCTGATCCAGATCAGGAGCCTGCTAGATTTGTGGTTTTATGGGACAATGTTAGTTTTCACCGGGCTGTTCTGGTCCAAAACTGGTTTGCCACCCATCCACAATTTGTAGTTTTGTACCTACCCCCATATTCACCTTTTCTAAATAATAAAGGAATTATTCTCAGCCTGGCGCTGGAAAGTGTATGATCGCCAACCCTATGCCCGCATGCCGCTTCTCCAGGCAATGGAGGACGCATATGGGGACATAGAAGTTGCCTCTGTCCAAGGTTGGATACGCCATGCTAGGAGATACTTCCCTTGATGTTCGGCAAGAGAAAACGTATCTTGTGATGTGGACGAAGTATTGTGGCCAGACCCAGGCCGGAGAAGAGATGAAGCGTAGCTTAGCACTGGTGACTGCCCCCCCCCCTACCAATTCCTGGACTGCCCCCCCGGGACCCCACACACACAATTGTGTTCTTTACTGTATTCTAAAGAATATACTTTTGGTTTACATATGTTTATGGTTTTGTTGTATGCTACTGTATCCAACAGTAATGTTTGGCCTAATAAATATTTTCTGTTTCTATATTGCATTGGTGTTTACAGTGTACTTGTTACCCCTCTCAGCAGATTACTTTCACTGTAGAACATTGTATTGAAATGTAGATATAAGCCTATGAAAGACCAAAGAGCTTTAGATTTAGAACAACAGTGTTTACATGGTATATCCAAAAATGTACTATTATGAAAGCAGTGTTTGCCATTTGATGCAAATGCTTCATTCTGACAAGGAGATGTGAGGCATTTTGCATTTTGTGTGTGCAGTTTTGGGAATTGTGTGTAGAGTTTTGAAAATGTGTGTAAACAGTTGGAAAAAACTGTAAACACTGTTTCCTATGCTTGTTCAATGAACCATAAACAATTAATGAACATGCAACTGTGGAACGGTCGTTAAGACACTAACAGCTTACAGACTGTAGGCAATTAAGGTCACAGTTATGAAAACCTAGGACACTAGAGGCCTTTCTACTGACTCTGAAAAACACCAAAAGAAAGATGCCCAGGGTCCCTGCTCATCTGCATGAACGTGCCTTAGGCATGCTGCAAGGAGGCATGAGGACTGCAGATGTGGCCAGGGCAATAAAGTGTACGTACTGTGAGACCCCTAAGACAGTGCTACAGGGAGACAGGATGGACAGGTGATCTTCATCGCAGTGACAGACCACGTGTATCAACACCTGCACAGGATCGGTACATCCGAACATCACACCTGCGGGACAGGTACAGGATGGCAACAACTGCCCGAGTTACACCAGGAACGCACAATCCCTCCATCAGTGCTCAGACTGTCCTCAATAGTCTGAGAGAGGCTGGACTGAGGGCTTGTAGGCCTGTTGTAAGGCAGGTCCTCACCAGACATCACCGGCAACAACGTCGCCTATGGGCACAAACCCACCGTTGCTGGACCAGACAGGACTGGCAAAAAGTGCTCTTCACTGAAGAGTCGGATTCACGTTTATCGTCGAAGGAATGAGCGTTACACCGAGGCCTGTACTCTGGAGCGGGATCGATTTGGAGGTGGAGGGTCCTTCATGGTCTGGAGCGGTGTGTAATAGCATCATCGGACTGAGCTTGTCATTGCAGGAAATCTCAACACTGTGCGTTACAGGGAGGACATCCTCCTCCCTCATGTGGTACCCTTCCCGCAGGCTCATCCTGACATGACCCTCCAGCATGACAATACCACCAGCCATACTGCTCGTTCTGTGCGTGATTTCCTGCAAGACCGGTATGTCAGAGTTCTGCCATGGCCAGCAAAGAGCCCGGATCTCAATCCCATTGAGCACGTCTGGGACCTGTTGGATCGGAGGGTGAGGGCTAAGGCCATTCCCCCCCAGAAATGCCCGGGAACTTGCAGGTGCCTTGGTGGAAGAGTGGGGTAACATCTCACAGCAAGAACAGGCAAATCTGGTGCAGTCCATGAGGAGGAGATGCACTGCAGTACTTAATGCAGCTGGTGGCCACACCAGATACTGACTGTTACTTTTGATTTTGACCCCCCTTTGTTCATGGACACATTATTCCATTTCTGTTAGTCACATGTCTGTGGAACTTGTTCATTTTATGTCTCAGTTGTTGAATCTTATTATGTTCATACAAATATTTACACATGTTAAGTTTGCTGAAAATAACACACAGTTGACAGTGAGAGGACATTTCTTTTTTTGCTGAGTTTAGAATAGACGTCTATGCTCAGTGGGTTGTTTCATAATTCTTATGTTTCACCATTGATTTGTTTGATTGCTCTTGTTTTCAAGATCCATATGCATGTACATTATTCTGTAAAATTGTTGTGGAGATAGTCAGCTTTGCTCTGGGAATAAATCATGTCTTTCCTAATTTTACAGAACCCACACACAAGTGGTTACTTGTTGCTTTGGTGATCAGAGATGATATGAGTCACTGTAATAGAATAAACAACTTTTCGGTCATAAAGTGTTAATATCCCCTTGTATTGTTTCATTCACACTAAAAAATGATCTATCAAATGAATCTATCAAGGACCCTGAGAGAGACAGACAATGTGATGGAAAAGCAGAATATGCAATAGAATGTATGTAAAAACCTAGTTTTCATATTTATTATATTTTTTTTAGGACAAAAAGTCAATCCTCAAGTCTTCAGTAGTCTTCCTGCCAGAGCATATAGGAGTAAACTAGGTTATATGGGTTACGTAACCCCTGTCTGCTTTCATAGATCCTCTCCTCAGCATAGCAGCTCGTCTTCCCCTAATCTCTTCTGCCTGATTACTCTCTCACATCTCCCCTCCCCTCCCTGACTCATGCAAACTCTGTGGCTCTCACACACAGCCAAGCAACACATACAGTACACACACACACATGCACACACACAGCAGCAGAATCCAGCTGGTTCAGAGCGGATTGAAAGCACTAGGTCCTCTCCATCCTCAGGATGGGTGTGTGTGTGCGGGGGGGGGGGGGTGTAATTGTGTGGGTGCATGCCAGTGTGAGTGGGTATGAAGTGGGATTGCTGCTTGTGTGACTATAGTGTGTGATAGTGTGTGTGCTTGTGCAGCCATTTCTCATCAGTTGCTCTCCGTGACTTGAGAAGACATTTGATGGCTGTTTCTGGGGTTGGTCAAATCTATCATAGTTGTTCTCGTCGTTCCATTTTGGTCCCTGGTACAGCTGAAATGTTTGCCTTTAGGCACAGCTGTTCTTTTGCTCTTAATGCTAACCAGCTTTCAGCGTTCATCGATCAGGCCAGTGTCTCTACTCATTGCACGCCATCTAGTCTGTCTCAACAAGCATCATCTATCTCTACTACTGTACATACAGGTTTGTTGATAGCTCTTGATAGGAGCTAATCACAGACTTTGCACGATCAGTCTTCTCAGGAACACAGATTCTGTGGAATTATATTGTCAATGTCCTTTGTCGGAAAACAGTTCATAGTATTGCTGAAGTAAAATTGCAGGGAAAGGTGAGGCATTAACACTTGATGCTGCAAGTATTACTGCAGTTAATGAGTATGGATAGAATACCACTTTTTACACTGGGTGCTTGAACTTAACGGAGGAGCCCTAGCGTAAGCACCAAAGAGGAGACTGGGTCAAAATAATGATATTCATATTCATTGTTGCTGTTATGCAACAGTAATTCACAACACGTATATGTCATAACATTCTCCATCAACTTGTCTAATCCTTGAGGTATAGAGAACAAAATACAGCTATGCACTAACAAGTGTTAGAACATATGTTGATTGCTAAGTTGTGTCACCTTAGGTCGACTCTCCAGTGTTGGATTAGAAGGGATTTCCTCAGATAACATCAACAGTCTAATTCTCCTTCAGTCAGTCATCACCTCATCACCTCAAGGAGATGCTTTACAGATAGCTAGTGTTACAGTGCATCTAATTCTAGGATATAATCACAGCTTTTACCAGTCTGCATCCCAATTCGAGCCAAGCACTGCAACATGGACCCTTGATCAAGAGTAGTGCACTATGTAGGGAATAGGGTGTCATTTGGAACACGCACCGTACTGTGCCATGTTTTTGGTCATGGGCAGTAAAGTAGGACACTCTGCGAGGGTGGAGTTGATATTTGAGTTCACTTAAGATTGTCTGAAGGTTTTTCCATAAAGTAGGCCAAACCCCATAGGTGACACATGCTATATTATTGGTTTCTGGTATGACTTTTGAAACGTTGGCCAATGTACACATTGGAGATGATACCAGTGGAATCATAGTGGATAGGTTGAATTTAAGGAGCAAGTTTATAGAAATGTCCAATGTCAATCTTGCAAGCTCTTCCTTCGGCAAATCATTGCTCGTTCAACATTTTGGTATAACATTTGACTAAAACATAATAATTTAAAATCTTGCTTACATTTAGATAATATAATTCGTATGGTGCTTACAATTGTCCTATTTCACACATGTACATGTGTGATTTGGACACATGTTTTTTGAATATCCCACTCCCCCTGAGAGTGGGGTCAGAGCCAGGGATCAGCCATTATTGACGGCAACCCTGCAGCAATTAGGGTTAAGTGCCTTGCTCAAGGGCACATCGACTGATTTTTCGCCTAGTTGGCTTGAACCAGCGATCTTTCGGTTACTGGCCCAACGCTCCTAACCGCTAGGCTACCTGCCGCCCATTTGTATACGATCACATCTCTCTATTATGTGTGGGAATACTTTGGAACGGATTTCCAAAATTAAATTCACTTGTAGCTTACTTACTGGGGTTTTTACAGTATTTTATGTCCAACAATAAAAATACTTGGGGGGGGGGGGAATAAAACCGCCAGTTTGAGAACCCTAGTTTATCATATCAAAACCACCAGTTGGAGAACCCTGGTTTATCATATCAAAACCGCCAGTTTGAGAACCCTGGTTTATCATATCAAAACCGCCAGTTTAAGAACCCTGGTTTATCATATCAAAACCGCCAGTTTGAGAACCCTGGTTTATCATACATCAAAACCGCCAGTTTGAGAACCCTGGTTTATCATATCAAAACCGCCAGTTGGAGAACGCTGGTTTATCATATCAAAACCGCCAGTTGGAGAACCCTGGTTTATCATATCAAAACCGCCAGTTGGAGAACCCTGGTTTATCATATCAAAACCGCCAGTTGGAGAACCTTGGTTTATCATATCAAAACCGCCAGTTGGAGAACCCTGGTTTATCATATCAAAACCACCAGTTTAAGAACCCTGGTTTATCATGTCAAAACCGCCAGTTGGAGAACGCTGGTTTATCATATCAAAACCGCCAGTTGGAGAACCCTGGTTTATCATATCAAAACCGACAGTTGATAGAAAGCATAGGGGTGTCTACAAATAAGGCTCATTATCACAGAGTGAACTGTTGAAAGTGGGGAAGACTAACTGCTCTTAGAAGTGGTTTTGATAGTGCCAAATCAGCCCAATCCACTTATCAGTGCAGTGGCTATAGTTTACTCGGAAAGTAGGCCATTCAAAAACCCATGCAGCATCCGAAAGGGCTTCATTCAAAATGTATTTACAACAAGGTCTCCTTATAAACAATTGATATTGCAAGATGTTAATCAATGCAATCTTGGTGTGATTTGTGAAATCTATTGAGATAAGCAACTACTATGTTGTTAAAGCAGTGGTTACTGATGAAAACATGCTGTGAATGATGGGGACATTAGACCCCCTGTGCTTTAGTGCAAAAATAGACACGTTGCTAACATATGCAACATCACCATGATCATTATCACTGTGGTCAGAGATCCTGTGCAAGTGCATCATGGCATACATTTATGTGCTAGAAAGTTTGTGCATGGTCAGACCCACTTTCACTTAGTCTGCATAATCACACAGACACACACACACACACACACACACACACACACACACACACACACACACACACACACACACACACACAATCTTATGCTCTGCTGACATCTACTGGCTTTATTGGACATTACACTGTTACATAACGTGAGAACAAAGGACCAATTTGGAAGCACTACCATCCTCATGTGGTAGTCAGTATACATGCAGGCAGAGACAGAATGAGGAGAAGCCATATTGGTCTCAAGCTATAGAGCCTGTGTCTACCCATGACTCTGGTTCAAAATGTCAGTGATACTAGCATGTCACCCGGGCAGAATCTTACATAGAGATAGTTCTTTCTCAATGGAATGTTACTGAAATATATTAGGATGTCAAAATGTCACTATGGACAAGACTTCTTGTTTACAGTTGAAATCGTAGAATACTGGTTTCAGTTGACATTCGAAAGAAACGTTTCCAGGCTGATAGCACAAGTAATTTGCTCACCATTCTTGATGGAAATGTTATATGCTCTTTTAAATGCTTAGTCACTCTTTCCTGCTCTGAAGGTTGATGCTATTTGCCAACCTGATACAGCGAGGGTGACTCTCTGCAAATGCGGTCTCAGCTTCCTGATCTTTTACATCATCTACATCAGGGGTACTCAACTCTTACTCTACGAGGTCTGGAGCCTGCTGGTTTTTTGTTCTACCTGATAATTAATTGCACACACCTGATGTCCCAGGTCTAAATCAGTCCCTGATTAGAGGAGAACAATGAAACAATGCAGTGGATCTGGCTTTGAGGTCCAGAGTTGAGTTTGAGGGATCTACATGATAGGAGTGATCCTGGTGTTTGGTGGTCAGTCTGTTCAGTCTAATCAAACAGCTGAGGAAGCTCTGGAGACAATTCTTAAAGTTCATCATCAGGGGGAAGAGAAGAAAGGGCATATGGTTGCCTCTCCAAAATGACCAGCTCCCAAGTACTGCCAAGGCGCGCAGACATCAGAGGTGGTCAGAGGTGCATTAGCATCTACAGTGGCCCCATCTCTGTGCTGTACCTTAACCAGACAGAGGACCAAGACACTAAGGAAGAGGCTGGACCTGGACACATAGCTTGAACAAAGACACAGAAAATGACTGGACCATCTATAGTCTGACAAGGATGTAAACCAGAAGGGACATGGAGATGTCTTCACCTCAAGGAACCCCAAAGACAGTCTGAAAAGAGCCACCGTTTCACAGACAACCAGTCATCGCAGCAGAAGCAAGAACAGACGCAGCCGCAGTCACCGGTGACGTACAAACAGCCACCACCTGTGCATCCATCAGAGGAATGGTTTTTTTGCACATCTTTTGAGAAATATTTTTTCATGCAGTTTACTTCAACAAACTCTCTTTGTGATCCATTTTATATGAGCATGTATTTTATTGATATTTTAGTAGTATCACATGTATTGTTACCAAATTAAGTAAATGTAATTTTCAAAAAAAGACATTGTTAAAGATGTTATCAAAACAGAATACATTTTGAAATACATGGCCAACATTGATAGTTTACATACATCTTGACACTACACACATTTACAACAAGCCCACTCCCTGTAGGGGGAGGGGGAGTTGACTTTACTCACATGAAATACAAATATTAGGCTATGTCAAAATACTTGGCTGGGGACATGGTAAACTCTAGTTCAAATCAAACTTTTTGTCACATGCGCCAAATACAACAGGTGTAGACCATACCGTGAAATGCTACTTACAAGCCCTTAACCAACAATGCAGTTCAAGAAAGAAGTTGTTTATTCTGTATAGAAAATCAAAGCATGTTCAATCTTTTGAATCAATATTAAAGCCTTTTGGATCTTGGTGTGCTGTCCATGTTAGACATAGGGCTATACCTAACGGAACATGTCAAACATTTTCGACTTCATATTAATCATGTCCAGCACTACCCCAACATCAACATAGTGGCAAGAAAAAGTATGTGAACCTTTAGGAATTACCTGGATTTCAGCATAAATTAGTCATAAAATTTGATCTGATCTTCATAGACAATAGACAAACACAGAGTGCTTAAACTAATAACACACAAATGATATTGAATACATCATTTAAACATTCACAGTGTAGGTTGGAAAAAGTAGGTGAACCCCTAGGCTAATGACATTTCCAAAAGCTAATTGGAGTCCAATCAATGAGACGAGATTGGAGATGTTGGTTAGAGCTGCCCTGCCCTGCCCTAGAGTTTTCTATTCACAAGAAGCATTGCCTGACCTGAATCATGCCTCAAACAAAATAGATCTCAGAAGACCTAAGATTAAGAATTGTTGACTTGCAAAAAGCTGGAAAGGGTTACAAAAGTATCTCTAAAATCAGTCCACGGTAAGACATATTGTCTATAAATGGAGAAAGTTCTGCACTGCTGCTACTCTCCCTAGGAGTGGCCTCCCTGCAAAGATGACTGCAAAAGCACAGTGCATAATGCTCAATGAGGTTAAGAAGAATCCTAGAGTGTCAGCTAAAGACGTACAGAAGTCTCTGGAACATGCTATCTCTGTTGACGAGTCTACGAAACGTAAAACACTAAACAAGAATGGTGTTCATGGGAGGACACCACGGAAGAAGCCACTGCTGTCCAAAAAAAGAATTGCTGCAGGTCTGAAGTTCGCAAAAGAACACCTGGATGTTCCACAGCGCTTCTGGCAAAATATTCTGTGGACAGATGAAACTACGGTTGAGTTGTTTAGAAGGAACACACAACTGTGGAGAAAAAAAGGCACAGCACACCAACATCAAAACCTCATCCCGACTGTAAAGTATGGTGGAGGGAGCATCATGGTTTGGGGCTGCATTGCTGCCTCAGGGCCTGGACAGCTTGCTATCATTGACGGAAAAATGAACTCCCAAGTTTATCAAGACATTTTGCAGAATGTAAGGCTGTGTCCGCCAATTGAAGCTCAACTGAAGTTGGGTGATGCAACGGGACAACATCCCCAAAAGACAGAAGTAAATCAACAACAGAATGGCTTCAACAGAAGAAAAAATACCTTGAGTCCTGACCTCAAGCTGATTTAAAATGCTGTGGCATGACCTCAAGCAGTTCACACCAGACATCCCAAGAATATCGCTGAACTGAAACAGTTTCGTAAAGTGGTCCAAAATTCCTCCTGACCATTGTGCAGGTCTGATCTGCAACTACAGAAAACGTTGGTTGAGTTTATTGCTGCCAAAGGAGGGTCAACGAGTTATTAAATCCAAGGGTTCACATACTTTTTACACCCTACACTGTGAATTTTTACACGGTGTATTCAATAAAGACATGAGAACGTATAATTGTTTGTTATTAGTTTAAGCAGACTGTTTGTTTATTGTTGTGACTTTTATGACCAATTTATGCAGAAATCCAGGTAATTCCAAAGGATTTTCTTGCCACTGTATGTGAAAATGGCGCATTTCTATGTTTGTGGTAAAAATTCTGATTCCAAAAAACAAATCACTTGCGACCCAGTTTTGGCCCGCAGGCCACTTGTTGCCAACCACTGATGTACACTGTATATCATCCATAATGTTTTGTCTGTAGAAACAATTGAGGAAAAATACATTTTAGTCCTCTGTTGCTGATCCTTTCAGTTGAGATTATATTGCAAAGAAATCTTGCGACCCCATCTTTGCATCTAATTTTAGACCAAAGCAGCACATACTGTAATGTCAAACATAACTAAGTATTTAAATGATAGCATTAAACTCATTGCCATTTCGTGTCAAACCTTTCAGTTCTGGCAACAACAACAAAGTTGCTTCAGAGCAATCGGCTGAAATGTCAATCACTGAGGTCCAGACCGTCAAAGAAAAGGGACACATCACTTTGTTTTACCCCTCAGAAATGCCACAGAGAAAACGCTTAAATTCTCTCATTCTGCTTTCCGGTTAGAAACTGCTTATAATAATGCCCCATGTATGTTAAGAGAGGATTCTAAAGAGAACAGTTCTGAGGAGGTAGGAACATCAATTCCAACGAAACCGTCACCCACGTTCCTTCAATGTTGAATTGCATGCTAATTACTGTTTGGCTGCTGGAAAAAACAAAAACAAATGCAATAAATCTCTGATAGCTTCTCATAAACATGAAAAATGGCACTTCACAAAATGGCTAGACACACTGAAACACTGTCTGTATATCATCAAACCTAGTTCATATTTACATAGTTTTGCATCAGTCCCCTGGGGCAGGAGGCTCTTGCTTCAGTGCGTTAGTCAGAGCTGTGCTAGGTGGCCATATCATCACGTGGCAGGTTGAGCCTCACAGCCCCTCCCCCGTCTGAGGAGGCAGAGTAGTAGGCCGTGGCGGAGGTGGGGCCATTGGTCTCCATGGTGAAGAGCTTGCAGGTCCCTGGGGGGGCGGGGTCAGGAGGAGCATCCCGTTCGGGGCTGGACGCCCGTGATGACCCCGGTGAGGCCGAGGGGCTGAGCTGTACTGCCGTGGTGTCCTGCAACGTGTGCTCACTTGTCTCAATCTCAAACGTCGCTCCCCCGGCTAAACCTCCGCGCCCCATCATCCCCATGCTCCTCCCGCCCACCTTCGACCTCCGGGAGCCCTGGGCGGGGGGCAGGCGGCTGCAGACACAGCACGCTCCGAAGAAAGAGAAGGCCACCAGGAGCAGGATGGGCCCTATGATGATGGGAGGGTTGGCAGAGGGCACCAAGGTGCTGAAGGCGAATGCCCCCACCAGGGTGATGTTGATGCCTGCCAGCATGATGCACAGGCCGCATGCGCAGCACAACGCCGGGGAGGGCAGGCCATGGGGGCGGGACTTCCTCTTCTTCTTCTTTGGTTCCTGCTTCTTAGGCACAGGAGTGCTCGAACTCCTGTCAGTGACGACCATCTCTTCCTCTGCACCTCAAGGCTGCTTTGTCTCTCCGTCTTTCCTTCTCTATATATATCTATCGTTCAGCCAGGACTGTTCCCCTTGGCAACAGACCACAGAGGGAGGCCATGGCTGTGCTGGTTGATTGTTCACAGTGTAAAAGCTCCTGAATCAGAGTAGGAAATATAAATGTTTAAGCTGAATATGTTTTCAGTTATACAAGTTTCTAAGGTGGAAATAACAGACAAGGACATGCAGAACTCATGTTCAATGATGGTTGTAATTCATGCACCATAGTGATTCAATGATGATTGTAGTTTATGTATGACATTATGATGATAATTCTAGCCTTGGTCTGAGCACTAAAACACAATTACAATGCTATCAAGAGGCCTATCAAGAGGCCTTGGCGAGAAAGCTCATGTCGTGCTTCACTTGACCAAGGCTTCGGCTCATATAACACTAAATACTCCCCCGCAACTCCTCCAGTTCACACATTTCATTTTTGGGCCTGCTTCACTGCACATTACACTACTCTGGCTTATGGCCCTAATTCAACAACATAGGTAACACGTGACAAACCTCTACGCTAATGGTAAACCATAATTTGCTGGAGCCAAGTACGCATGCATGAATATTTATTGTTCATGAATATCTAAAAGTAAAATATGTGTGTTGAGGGAAATAATAAACATTGAAATGAAAGGTTATGCAGTGTGCATGGGTGCACAAGAGGTGGCAGGGTATTAGCAAGGTATTGATTGACCAGTGACTAAATTGTCAGTGAACTTGGGAAAGGACAGCCTCGTCTACATACCAATATTACCTCTTAAAATGATGATCATACTGAATGATTACATTATTACTTGTCTTTTTATATTTTATAAAATATACAATATTGTGTGTAAATGTACTAAACAGTGACTGCATTCATTCAAGGCTGGTGGGTGAATAAGGTTTTAATTGCTGAGTAGCAACCAGAAACGATACCCTTTTCATTCATCATCATACATACACCCCCTAAAAAGAAAGAATCAGTTATAAACCGCATAATGGTTATTTTAGTTATCTAGCCTATTGCTGCAGGAAAATGAAATGGCATGTTTGGTATAGCCTTTCTGAGCTTGGGCATTGAGCATTTTTGTAGAATGCGCGCAGGGATAAAATTCATCCTTGTACTGAACTGTTGCATATAACGTTAACGTTCAAATTAATTGATTTCCAAGATTCATCTTACCTTCTGTGCTGATGTTCAGAATAGTTGAAGGTTCCTTTAGAATTAGCCTACATCTCCAATACGCATTTTCATACCGAATCCCATTCGCATACGGATGGTCAGGTTAGAACTACGTGTATATGCCGAAGAGTTGATTTTCAGATTGAGCACCTCATAGTGTGCCAATCAATAGTAAATATTACAACCATGGCCGGTCGACGTAGTTAGGGCATCTGTGAGAGAGGCTCATTCAGGTGAAGGCGTTGCTCTTCTTGACATATGGACGAGTGTTGTGTCCACGTGACTGTGCAGTCAGATACATGAAGCCTATACAATTCTATGATACATAAACCTCTCTTACATAAAACCTGTCCAAATATTGTCATCATCTTCTTTACTTAAGAGCTGCTCTTCAGAGAAAATAATAATGAGTGCGTTTCCATAATCCCGCCAGTCTTGTGATTGACAACACATGTTTTTGATGGGTATATAGCAAGTAGGATGTTTGCACAGTGCATCGAGACGTCCCCCTCTCCTCACTGGGTACCACAATATGTATGTGTGATAATGAGCATCTTGTGTCCATACAACACCACTATGATATACACCGCTCCACGTGGTGTACTGGAGGAGGAGCGGTGGGTGTCTGATGAAAGAGCATTGGGGGGAGGCTAGCGGACTCTGTGGACAGCTCCGATAGCTCCCGGAGCTGGAACAAGCTACGCAAAGCTATTACATTATTGAACATATTGCAAGGAGGCTAGTCTTCACTTTCATGCATGAACAAATAAACCTGGTCTTAGATCAGTGGCATATATTCCTGGATGCCAAGGGATTCCAGGCTATCCCCAAAAAATACAAAGAAAAAAAGAAACAAAATAATGTATCCTTCTTCTTTCTGTGTTTCATAAATGTCCTGCAATTCGCAAGAGAGCATCCAAGCGAATGCTTTGTATGTGTAGCCCATCTATGCTGTCTGGTCAAAAAGAGTATGATATTGTTGCCGCCCTTAGCATTCAATGCAAAGGAAGCCAGCAAGCATTTGGCCTCCCTCACTAAAAAAGGTATAAAAAAAGTATAAAATAATAGGCAATCAGCATTCAGCAGAGTGAGCTCAGCTATGAATGGTTACATGGTGGATACACCAAAAAAAGTGTAAAGTGAAGCCAGTTTGGATTTGGCTTCACACCAATCACATCACATTAGCCAAACGTCACTGACAGAAAACTTGAATTGTTTCATTTCGTTGTGTCGTTGTCCTCCTGTGGCTAGCAAGCTAGCTACAGTGGTTCCTCCTTTAAAAGTTGAGAGCTTTCACCGCGGGACTTAGAGGTACCCAGCGTCACGGCTTCATTGCTCCAGACCACCACAAGGGGGAGTTAGAGCACTCATTATGCATTTAGGTCCCAAGGTTTTTATATGACCAATCATATCGAGTGGTTCCAATGACGAATTTTGACGCGAGCCACCCTTGCCTTGTGTCGTGGCTGACAAAACATTACGGTGGAACCAGATGTAAGTTGTTATAATATCATGTATCGCTTTTTATTTTACCACAACAATCTGTTCGTCGGACGAAACTGGAAAAAAACAACTTGTGTAGAAAGTAAACATCCGCACCTCGATGGTGTCAACTGTGCTTATGTCTGCGTAATGAAAAAGTAGGGAAAAAATATAAACTTCTGACTATTTCTGGTCTAGCGATTGATGACAAACAAGCTCGCTGCCCAGACTTACATAATTACAAAGAGGAGATTCTCCTGATTAAAATGGTGACCGTGTAACAGTTTTGCTTCCGTCCCGCTCCTCGCCCCTACCTGGGCTCAAACCAGGGACCCTCTGCACACATAGACAACAGCCACCCTCGAAGCATCGTTACCCATCGCTCCACAAAAGCCTACTATGTACACGGATTTCAGAGCACTCTCATCTGAGTGTACCAGAGCACAGAATAATTACTTTACGAGCGCTCAGTACCAGAGCGCAGAATAATTACTTTACAAGCGCTCAACACCGGTTGAATATGGACAGTGTCAGTAAATGTCGGGAAAAAAGCGTAATTAAATTAACACTTAACACTAAAACTGCCTTACCAGCTCTGCTAGGGCGAGTAAACGGTCAGAGTGGTCTCATTTGTGTCTGGAAGTAGCTAGCCAACGTTAGCTTGGGTGCTTGACTGCCATTGTAAGGTCAGAATGCTCAAATCAATCCTACTCCTCGGCCCGAACATCCAGTGTGCGCTCCGAGAGCGAAACGGTCTGAATTTACAAACTGACAATTTTTCTCTGAATGGAAACACCATAATATTAATCAAATTAATTAAGCCAAATTCCCTCAAATCAATCCCGTATACTATGTTAATACAAAAAAGGTTTTAAATTCTCTGGTAATGCCAATATGGAATACTATCAAATGCTTCTCAAAGATGCTCTCTGGTGGTCATAACTTGCAGTAACAGAAGAAATAGCTGACAATTAAATGATATGCCATAGAATGCTGCAGCAGCATGCAGGGTGTGCCGCAACTTTTAAAGGAGGAACGAACCACTGTACCTAAAATCATCCCTTTCCTAAATTAGCAATGGATGGAGATCGGGATTTGGACTTGTGGTTTTACTTCATTCTCTGTACTGACCAATGATTATGGTGATTCTGATCCAACCATAAATTCATACATTGTGCCCCTGGCCTGAGAGGACGGAAGTTCAACATATAGCTAGATGTAGTAACGTTAGCCTAATGTTAACTAGCTGGCCTGGCGCATCGTTGCCCATGTAAGGAAGTTAGGCTAGCAAGCAATCATTTTAGCCAGGTAACCTAGGACAACAAAAACTAAAGGCTTGTATTGCAGAGTCATAGGCCGTTTAAGCAAGTAGGAAAATAATTTCCAAGTATTTGCATTGTTATTCAGTGAAAAGGGCACTGGAAAGCAAAGGCCCTGCATTTAAATTAACTTGTTATTCTATACGGTGTAAGTTAGCCTTAATGAAACTTTGTACATTCATTAGAGGTTTGGTTATCCCAGGTCAGATAAAAACTTCAGCAACAGTTTCCTGTTATGAAATTACGTATTGAGGTCGAATAGAGCTTACATGATGTAATTGTAAACTCCTAATTTACAAAAAAGTTGTGGACTTAAAGATCTTCACAGCGAGACAAGAAGCCAACACAATACTGCATTCGTTATTCAATTCCAGGCTCAGAGCACACATCATGCTATACATCTGAGCACTGTGTTTTCCCCATGCTACTACCCATGCAGCAGTCACTGCCTGGCTGAGCTCTCCTGAATATAAATGCATTGCGTTTCAATGCAGGTGTGCATTTTGGTGTGTGTGCGTGTGTGTGTGTGCATGCGTGTGTGTGCAGTGGTGGAAAAAGTACCCAATTGTCATACTTGAGTAAAAGTAAAGATACCTTAACAGAAAATGACTTAAGTAAAAGTCACCCAGTAAAATACTACTTGAGTAAAAGTAAAAAAAAAATTGGTTTTAAATATACTTAAGTATCAAAAGTAAAAGTACAAATCATTTCAAATTCCTTATATTAGGCAAATCAGATGGGGACATTTTTTTACTTACATTTTTTTACGAAAAGCCAGGGGCACACTCCAACACTCAGACATAATTTACATGAGCATGAGCATGAGCATGTCAGAGAGTGGTTTTTAGTCAGAAGATGTGAGCGAATATAATATAAATTGTAATCAAGCTTGTCCTTACAGAGTCTGAGAGATATTTATATGTAAGGGCTCACTCGTCAGGTTCTAATAGTCAGAATCACCACATGATTATTTCACTATCTTGTGTGATGAGCTGAGTTACTATCCAGTAGTTGATTTTACTTGGTTGATGCCAAATATAAACGTGAGGGAAATCACTTCAGGGAGGAACAAGAAACCTCTTTGCTTATATATCTGACTAGTATATACAGTTGAAGTCGGAGGTTTACATACACTTAGGTTGGAGTCATTAAAACTCAATTTTCAACCACTCCACAAATTTCTTGTTAACAAACTATAGTTTTGGCAAGTTGGTTAGGTTTGTGCATTACACAAGTAATTGTTTACAGACAGATTATTTCACTTATAATTCATTGTATCACAATTCCAGTGGGTCAGAAGGTTACATACACTAAGTTGCCTGTGCCTTAAAACAGCTTGGAAAATTCCAGAAAATTATGTCATGGCTTTAGAAGCTTCTGATAGGCTAATTGTCATGCCCTGACCTTAGAGAGACTTTTTAATTCTATATTTGGTTAGGTCAGGGTGTGATTTGGGTGGGCATTCTAGTTTTTCTATTTCTTTGTTGGCCGGGTATGGTTCCCAATCAGAGGCAGCTCTATCGTTGTCTCTGATTGGGGATCATACTTAGGTAGCCTTTTTTCCACCTTTAGTTTGTGGGATCTTGTTTGTGTGTAGTTGCTTTTTGCACTGCATGTAGCTTCACGTTCGGTTGTAGATTATTGCTTTTTCGTGTTCATCAAAATAAATGATGTACGCTGCACCTTGGTCTGATTCTTCCATCAACGAACGTGACACTAATTGACATAATTTGAGTCAATTGGAGGTGTACCTGTGGATGTATTTCAAGGCCTACCTTCAAACTCAATGCCTCTTTGCTTGACATCATGGGAAAATCAAAAGAAATCAGCCAAGACCTCAGAAAAAAAATTGTAGACCTCCACAAGTCTGGTTCATCCTTGGGAGCAATTTCCATACGCCTGGTGGTACCACGTTCATCTGTACAAGCAATAGTATAAACACCATGGGACCACACAGCCGTCATACTGCTCAGGAAGGAGACACGTTCTGTCTCCTAGAGATGAAAGTACTTTGGTGCGAAAAGTGCTAATCAATCCCAGAACAACAGCAAAGGACCTTGTGAAGATGCTGGAGGAAACAAGTACAAAAGTATCTATATCCACAGTAAAATTAGTCCTATATCGACATAGCCTGAAAGGCCGCTCTACAAGGAAGCAGCCACTGCTCCAAAACCACCATACAAAAGCCAGACTATGGTTTGCAACTGCACATGGGAACAAAGATCGTACTTTTTTGAGAAATGTCCTCTGGTCTGATGAAACAAAAATAGAACTGTTTGGCCATAATGACCATCGTTATGTTTGGAGGAAAAAGGGGGAGGCTTGCAAGCCGAAGAACACCATCCCAACCGTGAAGCACAGGGGTGGCAGCATTATGTTGTGGGGTGCTTGGCTGCAGGAGGGACTGGTGCACTTCACAAAATAGATGGCATCATGAGGTAGGAAAATTATGTGGATATATTGAAGCAACATCTCAAGACATCAGTCAGGAAGTTAAAGCTTGGTCGCAAATGGGTCTTCCAAATGGACAATGACCCCAAGCATACTTCCAAAGTTGTGGCAAAATGGCTTAAGGACAACAAAGTCCTGACCTCAATCCTATAGAAAATGTGTGGGCAGAACTGAAAAAGCGTGTGCTAGCAAGGAGGCCTACATACCTGACTCAGTTACATCAGCTCTGTCAGGAGGAATGGGCCAAAATTCACCCAACTTGCTGTGGGAAGCTGGTGGAAGACTACCCGAAACGTTTGACCCAAGTTAAACAATTTAAAGGCAATGCTACCAAATACTAATTGAGTGTATGTAAACTTCTGACCCACTGGGAATGTGATGAAATAAATAAAAGCTGAAATAAATCATTCTCTCTACTATTATTCTGACATTTCACATTCTTAAAATAAGTGGTGATCCTAACTGACCTAAGACAGGGAATGTTTACTAGGATTAAATGTCAGGAATTGTGAAACTGATTTTAAATGTATTTGGCTAAGGTGTATGTAAACTTCCGACTTCAACTGTAGGTATAGGATAATAATAATATTGCTAATAAAACAAGAGATTTTAGAAAAAAATACTGTTTATTCCTCTGGATAGTTAAGAGAAGGCACACTGTAGCTTCTGAACTGTACTGTGGAATTAAATGAACATCCGATTTACCAGCTTGTGAAGTCCAATTGAGTCCAAGTGTGAGTAGGTGAGCAGGAGATATTGGATTTGTGCTGTCTGCTATAAAAACAATTTATGGGAGGTCTGGATCAGGGAGGGGCTGCTTTAACTTCTGCCTGGACAAGATGTCTGGCATGTCTGAGGATGTCCTGCAACAGAATAGTGTGGGTTTTAGGAAAGATTGCCTAGCTCATTGTAAATTATAATGTGTGAAAATGTGCATGGATGTCTGTGTGTGTCTAACTGGATTAGACATGCATGCCCTGCAAGGTTGGTGAATGACAGAGTCAGATGATGAATGGAATCTGGGATCTTGGTTACCATGGCAACAGCATCTGGGCGCAACTTGATTGCTTGGTTATGACAAGGAATCAGTGTTAATTTTAGCATGTAAATCTTGGTGGGGCAAAGAAAAAAACATGGGATGCATGCCAGCAAAGCCACTACACAACACAACACTAAACAATACGTTAATTGCACAATAACGGTGACAAGCGGTACCCACAAACTGTTAGAGCCTACATAAAGCTGTCCCAACACCTTACCACTGCTACACCTGGCTATCAGCGGAGCCTTGTCTGGCAGCGAAACAATTCATTCAGCCTCATTTACTGCTTTTAAAAAACATAGCTGATATGGCTGACTTGCTTAAACAAATGTGGCTTCTAATGACAGTTGAGATGTACAAACTACGGCATAAGGGGACGACAAGCGGATAAGAGGCAATCATTAATTTCAATTAAGATATTAATGAGCGAGCTAGGACGGACATGGTCACTTTAATCATTTGTTTAGCACTTTTGAAATGTACAGTGACAATATTCAGAACATGGACCATTCTTACAATGTTCTCCCTGTACAGCAAGTCAGAACTGTACTGTAGGATAAATAAAGGGGGCATATAAGCAGACAATGAAAGCTCTTACAATATTCGATGACTACATTTCTCTAAAACAGGTTATAGGCTACACGTGCACCACCAAGTCAGAACAGTAGGCTAAATTAAGAGGGGAAAATAGACCAAATTATTAGGGTGAGGCATATGGGCTACTAACATCTTACTACACAACATACACTTAGTATTACTTTCTTAGCTACAGTATACATATCTCCCTGGCATATTACATAATTTATGCAGCAGCATACAATACAACTTGTGCTGTGCTCACTTGAACACTTGAGCGCGGCGGTCCTTCGTGGGCAAATTTTGTCATCAAAGTCTGGCATTCTATGGATTTATGGTGCTTTCAAAACAACTGGGAACTCAGAATAAAACAAGGTCGAATCATGATGACTTCATTGAGCTTCAGGTCGTAGCTCTAGAAAGAGGCCAGATTTACAATTACGAGTTGGATGACCGTTCAAAACGTATTTTCCCAGTCTGAGCTCATTTATTCCTGACTTCCCAGTTGTCTTGAACTCACTGAAGTCAAGTTCTCGCAGTTCCGAGTTAACAGTTGTTTTGAGTCCGGCACAAATCATGCTTCATTGACTGCACGGCCAATGTTGAATGTTTATCATTTTAAACTTGGAAAAGAGACCCTTAATCCCAGATTTGGGACCACAAAGCCACTCCACTGAATAGCACGCTAGTGATTGCCTTGCAATGCTTTCAGTTAGCCACTGTCACTGATTCCTTCCAAACCACTCATTCTTGAATTTGCGATATCCAACTTGTGTAATGTTCTTGTCCAATGGCCGATGAGCACAGATACATTTTACCTATAATTTCTCGTTATTTCTCTTCATATGACAAGGATAAAAAAGGATTTCCCAGTAGATTGTCAACTTGATTCATGATGATCACTGCTAGCTAAGATATTGAAAGTAGGACGTTGACATGATCAGTCCAATCAAAGCTACTGTACATACAGTATATCGTGATTTAACGTCATTTTATCCGTGGCCAATGACCTTAAGCCTTCTTGGATGGGCACTTCTAATGTAACTCTATGGCAGCACCCATGGGCTAGAATTTTCTAGCTCTACCGTTGTAATGAACACGATGGGAGACAGAGAGCTGGTTTCAAGCCCAGGGCGCAGCAGGTGTTTATTTGTAAAGGACCACAGGTGGAGGCAGGTAGCTGGTTCCAGGGGCAGGCAGAAGGTCATACACAGGGGGTCCAGAAAGACAACAGTACAGGCAGGGAAAAGGCTAGTAACGTTGTCCAGGAGATCAGGCAATTGGTTGATAAAAGGAAATCCAATAGGCTAAAGTACAGGCAGGAAATTGGCAAAAGGCATCATACGCGGGAGGATTCAAATAGACGTGCATCACAAAACATACAATACCTCACAATGATGGTGTGCAAAGAACTGAACTAAATAGTGTATGATAATGACATACAGGTGTGTGAACAGATGATCAGAATTCAGGTGATTGGGATCTGGAGAGTGAGCTGCGTTCAGGGGATCTATGTGTTTGAGAGTGGGAGTTGGAAGCAGACGTTACAGACGTATTGTCCCCATGAGTAACATAACATTGAGCTAATCACAGCGCAACGTTCCGTATTTTCTGCTGGCTTGCTCCACCACCACAGAAAGCATTGAGCTAGGCTGAAACAACTGCATTTTGGAGTTGTCTTACTCAAGAAAACAAAAAAGAGACCATGTTTGTATGCGGTTTTATTAACTGAATGATATATTTTTTTTACATTGTTTGCAAACTGATATGTGACACGTATTAATGCAAAAATAACATGCAAAACAGGCAAGCTAAAAATGTGGGGCTCTGGCTAAGGAGACAGAACACGCATATTGGTTCTCTGTACTGAACTGGATCTGATACTTTTTTAAATAGAAAGAATGCACATCAAATACACAATCTATGAAAGTATATATTTGTTAGATAGCAATGCTAATGGCTCATTCCACGAATAGAGTACATTTTGCCTAGTGTAACTTGGTCAAAAACAGCACATGCTCAACCTAATTAAAAACATGTTTTCTCATCTAAAGGAGTGAAAAAAAGATATACTATAGTAAGTGCAAATAAAGTGCCATTAAAGAAACAGTGTTGACCGTAACAGGGTTTGGGTTTTCATCTTTAGGGTACATTTGTAAATTCACTGTGGCTATCTACTCCTATTTCAGAGCACTCTTGTCTGAGTGTGCCAGAGCAGGGAATAACTGATTAATTTACAAAAGCTCAACACCGGTTGAATATGGCCCGGTGTCATTAAAGGTCGGCAAAAAAAACGTAATTCAATTGTTGCCAGCAGCACAGTTACAGTCCCCAAAGCTCTATAACATGAAAACAGCCTAACCAGCTCTGCTAGGGCGAGTAAAATGGTCAGAGTGAGGTGTTATCTCGTTTGTGTCTGGGAGTAGCTAGCAATCTAGCCAACGTTAACTACTTTGCTTGGGTGCTTGACTGACGTTGTGAGGTCAGAACACTCTGATCAACCCTACTCGGCCAGAGCATCCAGTGTGCTCTCTGAACACTCTGACAACACTGACTTTACGAACACCCAGTGTGCACTCTGAGTGGCACTCCAGATTGAATTTACGAACACACCCTAAATCAGCCATGAATCCCCTTGTGACGGGGAAATTCAATGCAAGCTTCACACATTTTTATTTATTGTTGAAATACTTCTAGCCTGTCTATCTATGGGTTTATAGCCTGCCTATCTATGGGTAACAGAGTTGACAGGTTATGCTCGAAGCACTCAGTTTTCCACCACAAAACACCCAAAAATGGCCAAAAAGAGTAGAAACGGCTCACCTGCTTTTAACTATTATATGTTTAATGTTTCTTAAAAAAAAAAAAATTTGTTTCACCATAATAAAACAAGAGTTCAGTTCACGTAACAGGGTTGACCTTGAGGGACAGACGTAAATTAATCACTTATCACATTAATTAAATAATTATCCCTAGAAAAGACTTTGTCAAAGCAGAAACATATCTCGGGTTTAACAATGATGGGGAAAACATTTTGGGATTAAGTGGGTTAAAATCTTCCTAAAAGTCGAAAGGGACAAAGAAAAGTCTTTATTCATAACAAAAATCTGATTTATTGCATTTTCCAAGTGGCTTATATTAAAGGGAACTTAATTTAATATAACAGGCTTTTAAAATTCGATATTGGTACACAATTTCAAGTCAAAATGTCAAAGGGACGCAAAATGTACTCTATTCATGGAACAACCCGAATGTTTTATATGCTTCAATGCTTAACTTGTTTAATTTTCTCCATCGACAGTAAGCTCTATATTCTTACTGTTGCCTTATAATTTAGATGTAATACCGTGTGTCCTCTGCTATTATCCTCACTGTTCATTATAGCAAAATGTTGTCATGAGAAGGTCATGGTAGTGGCAACACAAAGCAAGGTGAGTCTGCCAGTGCCCCTGACTCATCTCACAGACCAATCTCACAAACACAATACTTTAGAGTTTATATGATGCCATTACATTAATCTGGTCCCAGCAGAGACTATCAAAAACCTCTCTGAACTGAGAACTGAGTGTGAGAGAAGCAGGCAGGCGCATAGCATCATACATCCAAGCAGGCTGCAATCCAAATCATTCCATTACTCCGGAGTGGCTGTTAGCTAGGCATCATCAGCTGATGTATGAAATAAAAACACTGATTATATTCACAACCCAAGGGATTCCCACACTGTGAAACTAAAATGTACATGTATATTTCAAATATGATAAAGTTTGAGTGTGTATGTGTGTGTGTGCGTGTGTGTGTCCGTCCATCTGTCTGTCATATCTCACCCCTCATCTGTGGAGGCCTCAGCGATTGGTCCGGCGTCAACAAATGTCCCTACCCGGCTCTTAGAGCCCTCTAGATTCAGCTGGCTCTGAGTCACTTTCAGAGAACGGAACACAACAACCTCTGGGTCACATTGAACAATGAGAGTATCTATGAAGCATACTGTTATAAAACCACTACCTGAAGTGAATTATGTGTGCACATTAATACAATGTGAATACAATATGCATTATCAGTTCATGCCTGTCTGAGAAATGACCACTTGTAAAGGTCATTGTAACCTAATAAACACTACTGGCTATGCAGTGTTTGGCTGGCCTTAGCTGTCTGTAGCTTATACAACTTAGTCTAGCCATCTCTCCACATCATTCTATTATAGAATAGACAAACTGCTATGGTAAGTGACTGTGGTGCCTGTGCAGCATCCTTCAGACATAGTTCTCTCCAGCCCAATTGCTGCTGTTCAAAGTAATCTCCATCTCATCAAAGAGTATAAAGGAGAGAGTGTGATGAGTATTTTCTAATGTAATGGGCATGCTCTTTCGTCACACACTCTCCTGGCAGAGTTTATTATCATGTCCTGTCTGGCCCAGCCTGAAGAGTTATAAGGCCTTTTACTTAGAACTTAGAAATTGCCCTTTAGTTTTTAATAAAGTTTTTATTCTATCCAATGAATTGTATGACTTCAAACTATAACTGACCACAATACTGGTGACTACAGCAATTGACTAAAAACTACAAACATGGCCATCTGACATTTACCTTCTCGTTTCAATGTCTCTGCAGGTTGCTCAGGGCCAGGAGGGTTGGCAGCATAGGATGCACTCTGAAGTTTCCTGTGCAGGGAAGGGGAAATTATGTTCACAAAAAAAGTAAATAAACTCATTGCAGATGGATTACCTTGATGTCAAAAAAATGGGAGACATTGATGACTTACCCAAGGTGGGGAGAATGTTGTTCATGTTGAGCCAGGCTCTTATGGAGGGGAAGACAGAGATGAGGAGGCCTGGAAAAGAATACAGATATAAGCTACTAACTTAATTTTAAGTGTTTTTAATAAACATTTTGACTTATATGGATGTTTATGAGCAGTGTGCTCAGTGTAAAAAAAAATAGGCCAGATTCCCATCTTGTGCTACTCAACTACAAATGAGCTACCACATGATGGTTAGCCTACTGGTACAAACATGTTCTATACAATTATGTTCTTTCTCCAATTCTCATGATGTTCTGAAAAATAATGTTTTTTAATTTATTTTTGCTTTTGTTTAATGTTTTAATTGAATGTATTCACAGACTCTTTTTTGATAAGTGGATTTTCCTTTACTAACTTTATTAGCCCAGACGCTCTTTCAGTCTCAGGAGTCCACTAGGAGTTGTGAATGCATCTAAACAGCTCCAGCTACCCTGAGGCAGGCAGGCTGAACACACTTATTGATTTCCGTTCTGAGCCACAGAGAGAGCTGCCATTAAACAGTGGCTGGTCCTGAGGGTGGCTGTGTGGCTGTGTGTGACGCACACGCATGTCTATGCTGCCAGAACATCTCACCAGTCGCCAGGCTGCAACAGGAGCGAAAAGATCTTCGCAAGAACAGTTGGGTTCATTCAGTTTATAGCCACAGGCATAGCTTACTTGGATTGCAATTGTACTCTTCGGAGCAAATAATATGCGGACACCTGCACCTCAGGACATTTAGATTCTGCAGTGAATGAATGGGGAAAGTCCCATCGTGGGACATAAGGGGTTGTCTGTGTACTTTATTTCTCCATACAAAATGTCTACAACTATTTGAGGAATTAATTACTACCCTATTGCTTTGTTTAAAAGCAATACGTTGTTCTTTTATTACAAGGAAAATACCCTACAGTTTGGGATGATCATATCAACAACAAAATGCAGAGTTCAAAGTTGACTTTGAATGACATACTCAGCAGTCAGTGTAGATCAAAAGCCGGCCACTTGTTTTCTTCTCTCGGACACTGCACTTCTCATAGTCTCCTGGGTTGAGTGGAATACCCTGCTCCCCATGCTGCTATCAACTGTCTTAGATTACGCCAGCGGATCAAACGATCCCCGGGTGTGTTTTCGAATGAAGTGGATGGAAAATGGCATGGCCCAATGATCATTCACAGTCTTGTACAGGTCTTGGCAAATATTAGACATTGCAGCAGGCCTTGTACATCTGAGAAAGTATGACCTCTTAGACCCATATGACACCTTAGGATAGAGATAAAAATGTCTGACGTTCCAACAATGCAGTATAAAATCCCGCAGTTACAGTTTACAGTGTAAATATTGTAAAGATAGACCACAGAGATTAATAGAGAGTACATTACGTTTGCATGAAGTGTTAATATATTGGGGGAAAAGCCTACTGGTGGTTTCACCATCAAAGATGAACTAGTTTCTGAACTGAATAAGCTACCAGTAAATATCTGTAGGCATATATTTTAGCTATAAATAATGTTTGCATGCCTCTTGCAATGTTATGCCCTGCAAGTACCAATGAAATGCTGCATAGCACTTTTTGTATAGCACGTTTTGCATAGCACATTGCATTGCACTAAGAAAAACCAAAGAATAGGTGTAGTCCTGGATGTACTTACCCAGCCCTCCTGCACCCATGAAGATTCCTCCTACGGCATCTGCATCACACTCCCTTGACACCCGATGATGATGCACCCTGCCACGATGCTGAGCAGGGCCAAGCCCACCCGCAGACCATGGTATGCTGACCCTGTTCATCCGGCAGGTGGAGAGGAGACCCCCCACCTGGTCACCACCCGCCTAAGGCCCCAGGCACACAGAGGGACTAGGACTGTCAGAGACTGGACCTAACCTAGCCTTCAGATTCTGACCCAACTGTAGCACCTGTGTCAGCAGCAACACTGGATGCAAGTACTCACCGCCACTCTTACTCTCACTGACACAGGACCACTTTCTCTGGCAGCCAGGCAGTGTCTCTGCTCTGGCCTGCTTCAATACTCCTCATTCATCATTAAAGACATGGCTCTGGTTTCCCTTTGCCACTGAAAATTTAAAAAGCCTGTTTCATTCATTCATTCACCCTCAAGACAGGGGTATGCAAACTACTCTACTAATCTGATCACAAGTGCCTCTACCTCCCCCTCCCCCACAGGAATACTTAGACCACTGATGGCTCAGTCAGGGATGGTAATTAGGACTAAACTGTGAGTGGTCACAGAGCCTCTGTAGGTCCCCTCCCTGTGGTACAATGGGAGGCTTCTGTAATAAAGGCTGGGTGTCATGAAGCATAAATGCACAGTCACATTGCCTACAGCTCTCGAGACCCTGGCTGACATGTGGAATGTGCACTGAGATTAAGGTAACAGAATGCTTGTGATTACGCAAAAGACAAGCAGGAGAGAGAGAAAGAGAGAGAGTGAGAGGAGAGAGAGGGAAAGGGAGGAGAGGGAGAAAGAGAGTGAGAGGAGAGGGAAAGGGAAGAGAGAGAGAAAGACAGTGATAGGAGAGAGAGGGAAAGGGAGGAGAGAGAGAAAGAGAGTGAGAGGAGAGAGAGGGAAAGGGAGGAGAGAGAGAAAGAGAGTGAGAGGAGAGAGAGAGAAAGGGAGGAGAGAGAGAGAGAGAGAGAAAGAAATAAAGAGAAAGAAATAAAGAAAGATATAGAGGATAAGAGAACACTGCCACTGCTAGTGTCTGTGAGCTAGAAGGGAATGTACTGAAAGGTTCTGAGAGTCCTCTGTGGTCGAGGCCCGAGGCCATCCACAAAGATCCGTAGTTGCCATAGGAATAGCATATCCATGGCAACAGAGGGAGCTGAGGGTGAACGGAATTAACACCGGCGAGTTGGGTAACAAATTAAGTTATCGGGAGGGAAATAACAGTGACACATTTCCTGTTCAAGCTGCATATTTTTTCCTTTTTTTCCCTTTAATCGTAACATCTAATATTAATGCCTTGTGGTAATATCCTGGTGCTTGAAAGACATGTTTGCTTTCCAGACAGTATATTACTTTGTAACAATGTGACAGGGTCATTAAACATTTTAAGAAACAACTGTGTGCGTGTGAGTGAGTGAGTGAGTGAGTGAGTGAGTGAGTGAGTGAGTGAGTGAGTGAGTGAGAGAGAGAGAAAGAGAGAGAGAGAGAGAGAAATAAGAGTTTCACACTATTGTGGAAAAATGTGTGTTCCCTTGTATAATACAAAGGCATTAGGATTGTGTAAAATAAATTATGGAACACGTGAAACATATCTGAATATATATATAGGGTGGGGAATAAAATACATCAACATGGTCAGAGCAACAATTTAGAGGTTCATTAAAGATGTGCAGTGGAGCTACATCAAATTAATGTTGTGGAAATGTTGTCTCAGTGAATGGTCATCTAGGCCTGTCTCTGTAGCAGGGGATGGACAACAAAGATGACTGGCGTGGATTTAAAATTATTAGGCCAAGTCACTGTCAATAATCAGTTCCCTCAACCTGAAAGCAGATCAACCCAACACTGATGACATGCAAAACCTTGGACATTTTCCTCTGTTCTCCCTGGTGATTGGCTATAAATTGGCTGAGGAGCAATGTGGGGGGCAATACACAATGACCACTAACTGTATAGGTAAACAAACCATTTAATAACTGATTAGGATCTACTTTTAAGATATTTGAGGTAGAGAACAAATCTACATTCTGGGACATTTGTACAAGCATCATTGACCAAACGTATAGTATTTAACACCTATATCAAACATTGAATCTTGATTATTTAAATGTTACTTCTATTACAATTCCATGATAACCTTATATAATCCATTAACCTGGCACGCTTATACTAGAAATGGAAGGCATATGAAGGGAGCAACACGTGGTACACAGCATAACCTTCTGGTCAGAGGAGGGATTGTGATGTAGGCTACACACCCTTCAGTTTGACCTAAGCGCGCAGTGACAGCTCGAGCGTTTCAGTGTCGAAAAAAAGTTTGACAATTACCAAGAAATAATTAGAAAAGTTCACTGCGGGCCAATTAATGGGGCTTGGCCAGGGCTTCTGCACCGCAACCCTGGAGCGAGTTCACATACACAGCCTACAAAACCTCAGGTGAGTGCATGCGGGGGGAAAGCTGTGGTGTACCTTGAACACACATGTATCATTTGAAACGAACTTTAACTACTTCAAGGTATTTGGTCTAAGGTGTTTATCTTTATAAAAAAGGTTAATATTAAGGTTGGATGTGCTGACGCTAAAGCTACGCTTTCACCAGTAACGTTAGCTATTGTGATGGTTTGCCAACGTCATTAGAATTGCAATGTCGCCCAGGCTGTGAAATGCAGAAAGTGGTTTTGCCGCACCACAAAAGATAAGTGTGTGACTTAGTCATGCATGGAATTTGACTTTACTATCAGCAAAGATAAGGAAATGCCTATGCCATTTGTCTAAAATAAGTAAAACATGACCACCAGATCAAGTTTATCAAAGCAGATTTGTCAATCAACAATGCTATTCTATTGACTTGTATCGTAGAGAGATCTACATTTTTAGTCTTAAGTCTTGTCTTTTCCTTTTAGGTCCCTGAGTATGTTGTGGCGCTGGTACACAGTGGCCTATGGACAACTTCAGGGTAACGGAATTTCGCCGAGATTCAGATTTTTCACATTAAACTGTATTCCTAACAAAATCCATTGATTTCAAAGTTTAACAAACCATACAACTAAAATAATTGAAGAACAGTGCAGATACAAAGTACTGACTTTGCATCCGCACCGTTCTTCAATTAAATGTTTTTGTAAAATGTTCTGTGTAAATTGTTAAAAGTAGTCCTTTTGCATAGTTGTATGGTTTGTTAAATGTAGAAATCAATGGGTTTTGTGTAGCATAGAGTTCAAAGTGAAAAATCTGAGTCTCATCGTAATTCTATCATCATGGAATTCCCCCTATGAAACGAATGAAATTCTGCACACGCATGACATGAACACATTACCAAGTAGAAATTTCACACTAATCTAGGCCTAAATTCAATGTTATATTGACTCTCGTAGAAATGAAACTACAACCAACAGCAACCCTGAGATAGTGTAGCAGTTTTTCCAAGACAAACTATGTTCTATCCCCCATAAATCAAATCCAACCTGACATGTAGGCAACAAGACATGAAACACAATCCAAGGATTCCAACTGTGTCACTAGCTAGATTTCCATCCAATTGCCGATAGATTATCATGCGAATATTCTAAAATCTGCTAATTTTGTTTGTCAAATGGCAGTCAAGCATCGATCATCATGTTACCAGAATAAGACCCTCAATATTTACTGGAAAGGAGCATCAATATCACCATGCACTTTCACCACCCTGTGAAGTTTATCATCATTTATTTAATCTGTAACCTAATAAACTGCGTGGTTTTCCACCATGTCGAATGAACAAATTCTGTTGGCATTTATAAAATTGTACCGACAGTACCTTTTTCCATCATAGCTGTCATGATTCGTTTTTTAAAAATTGTATGACTTTACTTGCATAAAAACTGTGGATGGAAACTGGTTAGTGTAAGTAGAAAGGGAAGTTTGGGGATGAGGAGACTTGAGTTGTTGGGTAACATACTTCTGCTCTCTCCGTTAGTGTTCAGTGAAAATCTCACTTTTTAAAAGTTCATATTCTGTTATTAACTCATACCCAAATAATGTTGTTGACTCGTCCTATACTTGTATTTGTGGCCAAAACATGAATTGGAGAAAAAGCTATTCAAAAACTCTCAAACAGAACGTTTAAAAATGCTTGCCATTTCAGAATGTCATGTTGGCTCATTGGCTGAGCTGGCCAATCTGCATTCTACTTGCATGAACATGCGTAATGACCAGTATACGCCCACAGCATTCTGCTGTTCGTGCTCCCACACCATACCAACACACAAAAGGTGTTTTTTAACATACTTAATTAAACAAATTTGGAAGGAAAAGTATTTCACTCTTATTGTAATTAATGATACTTAATATTCCATAGAAAGCTGGAAACACTGGACAGTTACTTTAACCCGCTCCTAAATATGTAACCTTTACCCCAGAAGCCCAGAGTATTCAGATGGTCTGTCCTGTCGACATGATCATTTAGCAGACGTTTACATCTAAATCAACTTAAAGAACTGTCTACATTAGCAGTGAGTGACATATTCAGAATGTGAGACATTGGAATACGTTTTCTAACAGACATGATTGAGAGCATATGGCTAGTCGAGTGGACATTGTCCATTCTTTAGCAATGAAGCTGGACAATAACCCGTAGATACCAACAAAAAAACATGCCCATGGGGAATAACATTTAATACGGCTCTATATGTCTTTGTCTCCTTCACACACTTCTGTTGTGTGGGTATAAACTAGTGATGCACCGATATTACATTTTTGGCTGATACCGATATCTGATTGTTTTCTTTGCCAAAATTTTTTGGGACCGATATTAAACATTTTGCGGCCTTTTAAGCATTCTAGTACAGTTAAATAGTTAACACACACACATGGACGCGGCAGTCTAAGACACTGCATCTCAGTGCAAGAGGTGTCACTACAGTCCCTGGTTCGAATCCAGGCTGAATCACATCCGGCCGTGATTGCGAGTCCCATAGGGCGGTCCACAATTGGCCCAGCGTCGTCCGGAGTAGGCCATCATTGTAAATAAGAATTTATTCTTAACTGACTTGCCTAGTTAAATATAGGTTACACACACCACACTCACCAAAAAGTTATTTTGTTGGCATTTATGTATGTCCCCATTACCAGTAAAACAAAATCAAAACCTATTTCTTTCACTTACTTGCTGTGCTCTTTCGTTGTTCATTTGTTCAGTCGTTTCATTCTCAACCAGGATTTCAATGGAATGCTGTTTGGGTCTTTGCATGTCAACAAAGATGTACGTCAAATAACACTATTTGACATGTCAAATAAGCTTGTTGACCAATCAGGACCTGAATATGACTGCACAGAACGAGCAGTATGACTGGTGGCATTGTCATGCTGGAGGGTCATGTCAGGATGAGCCTGCAGGAAGGGTACCACATGAGGGAGGAGGATATCTTCCCTGTAACGCACAGCGTTGAGATTGCCTGCAATGACAACAAGCTCAGTCCGATGATGCTGTTACACACCGCCCCAGACCATGACGGACCCTCCACCTCCAAATCGATCCCTCTCCAGAGTACAGGCCTCGGTGTAACACTCATTCCTTCGACGATAAACGTGATTCCGACCATCACCCCTGGTGAGCCAAAACCGCGACTCGTCAGTGAAGAGCATAGGCGACATTGTTGCCGGTGATGTCTGGTGAGGACCTGCCTTACAACAGGCCTACAAGCCCTGTCCAGCCTCTCAGCCTATTGCGGACAGTCTGAGCACTGATGGAGGGACTGTGCGTTCCTGGTGTAACTCGGGCAGTTGTTGCCATCCTGTACCTGTCCCGCAGGTGTGATTTTCGGATGTACCGATCCTGTGCAGGTGTTGTTAAGTGTGGTCTGCAGCTACGGGGACGATCAGCTGTCCGTCCTGTCTCTCTGTAGCGCCCTCTTCGACGTCTCACAGTTACGACATTGCAATTTATTGCCCTGGCCACATCTGCAGATGAGCAGTGCCCCTGGGCATCTTTCTTTTGGAGTCAGTAGAAAGGCCTCTTTAGTGTCCTAAGTTTTCATAACTGTGACCTTAATTGCCTACCGTCTGTAAAACTTGTCTTAACGTGGGAAACAGTGTTTAAACCCTTTACAATGAAGATCCTTGAAGTCATTTGGATTTTTACGAATTATCTTTGAAAGACAGGGTCCTGAAAAAGGGATGTTTCTTTTTTTGCTGAGTTTATAATACAGTGGCTTGCGGTATGTCTCTGAGGTTGGCACATCTAGCCACTGGGATTTTTGGCCATTCTTCAAGGAAAAACTGCTCCAGCTCCTTCAAGTTAGATGTGTTCCGCTGGTGTACAGCAATCTTGAAGTCATACCACAGATTCTCAAATGATTGAGGTCTGGGGTTTGACTAGGCCATTCTAAGACATTTAAATGTTTCTCCTTAAACCCCTCATGTGTTGCTTTAGCAGTATGCTTAGGGTCATTGCCCTGCTGGAAGGTGAACCTCCATCCCAGTCTCAAATCTTTGGGAGACTGAAAACAGGTTTCCCTCAAGAATTTACCTGTATTTAGCTCCATCCATCATTCCTTCAATTCTGACCAGTTTCCCAGTCCCTGCCGATGGAAAAACATACCCACAGCATGATGCTGCCACCACGCTTCACTGTGGGGAGGGTGTTCTCGGGGTGTTGAGAGGTGTTGGGTTTGTGCCAGACATAGTTTGTTTTTGTCTCATCTGACCAGAATACCTTCTTCCATATGTTTGGGGAGTCTCCCACATGCCTTTTGGCGAACACCAAATGTGTTTGCTTTTATCTTTAATTAAGCAATGGCTTTTTTTGGCCACTCTTCTTTAAAGCCCAACTCTGTGGAGTGTACAGCTTAGTGGTCCTATGGACAGATATTCCAATGTCCGCTGTGGAGCTTTGCATATTCTTTCAATTTTTTAAATAATGGATTTAATGGTGCTCTGTGGGATGTTCAAAGTTGTGGATATTTTCTTTATAACCCAATCTTGATCTGTACTTCTCCACAACTTTGTCCCTGACCTGTTTGGAGAGCTCTTTGGTCTTCCTTTGGTCTTCATGGTGCCACTTACTTGGTGGTGCCCCTTGCTTAGTGGTGTTGCAGACTCTGGGGCCTTTCAGAACAGATGTGTATATATATATATATATATATATATATATACTGAGATCATGTGACAGATCATGTGACACTTTGATTGCACACAGGTGGACTTTATTTAACTAATTATGTGACTTCTGAAGGTAATTGGTTGCACCAGATGTTATTTAGGGGCTTCATAGCAAAGGGGGTGAATACATATGCACACACCACTTTTCAGTTTTTTTTATTTGTAAGATTTTTTTTTAAACAAGTAATGTTTTTCATTTCACGTCACCAATTTGGACTATTTTGTGTATGTCCATTACATGAAATCCAAATAAAAATCCATTTAAATAACAGGTTGTAATGCAACAAAATAGGAAAAATGCCAAGGAGGATGAATACTTTTGCAAGGCACTGTATGCCAATTATGTGATGGTCCGACCTTATTCTGTCCCCATCGACACTTTAAAAAAAAAACTTTTGGTGCCAGAGAGAATGATTACTTTGTCAAGACGACTAGCTTGATTTAGCCTCCACGATGTATATCTCACTAGGTCAGGATATTTAAGCCTACATATATCCACTAAATCCAATATGTCCATGACATTCATGATTTCCTTAAGTGCATGAGGGTGATAGTTTGTAGTGTGATTTCCTTTACGGTCCGTAGACTTATTTAAAACCGTATTATAATCCCCCCAGATCCCATGGCCCCTGAGAGAACGGGACCCATCCTTCGACAAGAGCACACAGTGCCACCCACAGAAAAGAAGCAGATCAGCCCCCAAAAGCATTTCCATCGCCCTCACTTCGATTTGTATTATATACAACTATTTTAAAAAAATGATATATATAAAAAAAAATCCTGCATTTTAATTTATTTTAACAATGAATATTTGTAATGTAAGTAGTTTATGCAAAGGACCTCTTACCAGTATTGCCATTACAAAAATTTATTTTTCACCAAACAATTATTGTGATTCATCCTATATTGTCCCTAACATCTTTACTCCCAAGCAACAGTTGTGGGATGCATACACACTCAACCCCTTTCCCCAACAAACAACCATACACTCAGATGCTCAACAGTTGTTCCATCTCAGAGCCCAACTCAAGAAAGACCTTGATTTACAAATGCATATACAGTTGTAGCTGTATGAGAAGGGATGCAAAATATTTTAAAAAATTTGGAGATTTGACAACCATTTGACAATGGTTAATCAAATCTCCCCATTTTTGCCTAGGTGATGGATATCAGATATACCCCTTTCCCCTGAAACACCCACACGCGGTCCCCCGATTTGACCATATATCCCAAGCATCTCTGTGCAGTCAGACTTTTGATTTTGTGCCACCAGGGCCACAATAATATGCCCCCTCTCTGAATGTCCGAGTGTGACACCCTGCCCATGGGTTACTGCAGCTAGTGTTGCCAGCACTGCCACTGCCACCGGCTAGGTACAAGATCGTCACGGTTCACATTAGCAGCTTTGAGAATTTCCTTGTATATTATGCTCTCCCATCGGGGGGGCTTTGGTTTTGTAGGGCCAAACCAGCCAGTGGACATTGTCCATTCGTTAGCAATGAAGCTGGACAATAACCCGTAGATACAAAAAACATACCCATGTGACGAACATTTAATACGGCTCTATACGTCTTTGTCTCCTTCACACACTTCTGTTGTGTGGGTATAAACCAGTGACTGAGGAGCTAACCATTTTTCTGCCTAGTCACAAGGTCCAGACGGTCAGTCTTGTTGCCTAATTTCACAACAATGAGAAATGGGTGACTTACTGTCCAATCTGATGGGAGAAGTTTTGTATTTTGCTTCTCTGTTACACTGACAACCATTTTACAGTTTGTCATTCCCCTCGTAGAATGTTCAGACTCGAATAATGGGATGTAATTACTCAAACTATTTTGTAGGCTAAGGCAGGGCAGAGGTTGGAGAGTTCAGCTCTTACAAGACTCAAGCTTTTCACCCAGCAAACCACTTATTTTCATTTAGGTGATCTAATTTACTGTTCTGTTAGTTAGAATATTTGTAGTATCAGTGTATAAACAGTGCATTCAGAAAGTATTCAGACCCCTTGACTTGTACCACATTGTTATTTACAGCCTTATTCTAAAATGAATTAAATAGTTCATCCCCCTCAATCTACACACAATACCCCATAAAGGAAACAGGTTTTTAGAAATGTTTGCAAATTTATAAATTAAAAACTGATATCACATTTACATAAGTATTCAGACCCTTTACTCAGTACTTTGTTGAAGCACCTTTTGGCAGCGATTACAGCCTTGAGTCTTCTTGCGTATGACACTACAAGCTTGGCACATCTGTATTTCGGGAGTTTCTCCCATTCTTCTCTGCATATCCTCTCAAGCTCTGTCAGGTTGGATGAGGAGCAGCACAGCAATTTTCAGGTCTCTCCAGTGATGTTCGATTGGGTTCAAATCCGGACTCTGGCTGGACCACTTAAGGACATTGAGAGACTTGTCCCAAAGCCACTCCTGCATTGTCTTGGCGGTGTGCTTACGGTTGCTGTCCTGTTAGAAGGTGAACATTCTCCCCAGTCTGAAGTCCTGAGTGCTCTAGATCAGGTTTTCATCAAGGATCTCACAGTACTTTGATCCGTTCATCTTTCCCTCGATCCTGACTAGTCTCCCAGTCTCTCCCACTGAAAAACATTCCCACAGCATGATGCTGCCACCATGCTTCATCGTAGGGATGGTGCCAGGTTTCCTCCAGACGTGACGCTTGGCATTCAGGCCAAAGAGGTCAATCTTGGTTTCATCAGACCAGAGTCTTGTTTCCCGTGGTCTGAGAGTCCTTTAGATGCCTTTTGGCAAACTCCAAGTGGGCTGTCATGTGCTTTTTACTGAGGAGTGGCTTCCATCTGGCCACTCTACCATAAAGGCCTGATTGGTGTAGTGCTGCAGAGATGGTTGTCCTTCTGGAAGATTCTCCCCTCTCCACAGAGGAGCCCTGTTAGTGACCATCGGGTTCTTGGTCACCTCCCTGACCAAGGCCTTTCTCCCCCGATTGCTCAGTTTGGCCAGTTGTAGGAAGAGTCTTGGTGGTTCAAAACCGCTTCCATTTAAGAATGATGGAGGCCACTGTGTTCTTGGTTCTTGGTGACCTTCAATGCTGCAGAAATATTGTGGTACCCTTCCCCAGATCTGTGCCTTGACACAATCCTGTCTCGGGGCTCTACGGACAATTTCTTCGATCTCATGGCTTGGTTTTTGCTCTGACATTCACTGTCAACTGTGGGACCTTTTTATAGACAGGTGTGTGCCTTTCCAAATCATATCCAATCAATTGAATTTACCACAGGTGGACTCCAAGGATGATCAATGGAAACAGGATGCACCTGAGCTCAATTGAGTCTCATAGCAATTTACTTATATCAATCTGATATTTCAGTTTTTTATTTGTAATAAATTAGCAAACATTTCTAAACCTGTTTTTGCTTTGTCATTGATGGGGGGGAAACGATTTAATCAATTTTAGAATAAGGCTTTAAATAAAGACAAACCCTTGAATGAGTAGGTGTGCAAACTTTTGAGTGTATGTTTTATATATATATATATATATATATATATCAAACACACTAAGCAAAAATATAAACGCAACATACAACAATTTCATTGATTTTACTGAGTTACAGTTAATTTGAGGAAATCAGTCAATTTAAATAAATAAATTAGGCTCTAATCTATGGATTTCACATGACTGGGCATACATATTTTTAATTTAATTAACCTTTATTTAACTGGGCAAGTCAGTTAACACATTCTTATTTACAATGGCGGCCTACCCCGGCCAAACCCTAACGATGCTGGGCCAATTGTGCGCCGCCCTATGGGACTCCCAATCACGGACGGTTGTGATACAGCCTGGAATTGAATGAGGGTCTGTAGTGATGCCTCTAGCACTGAGATGCAATCCCTTAGACCGCTGTGCCAGATATGCATCTGTTGGTCACAGGTACCATAAAAGAAAATCGGCCTCAAAATGGGCCTCGGGATCTCTTCAAGATATTTCTGTGCATTCAAATTGCCATACATAAAATGCAATTGTGTTTGTTATGGGCAGCTTATGCAAACCACTCACCCACATGATTCCATACAGCTTGGTCTGCGGTTGTAACGCCGGTTGGACGTACTGCCATATTCTCAAAATCAACGTTGGAGGTGGCTTATAGTAGAGAAAGGAACATTAAATTGGCAACAGCTCTGGTGTACGTTCCTGCAGTCAGCGTGCTAGCTAGATGCTGGAGTGGTATAGTCTTTTGAGCATACATAAATGCATACAAACAGGCCATATGTGTTTTTCATGTCAAGTAATCTATGCTTTAAGTTGATTTGGAGAATCATTTTTGTTAGATCTAAGAAGAATACACCATTTCCCTGGATCTCATTCTCTTCTGTCATCATGAAGTGCTTTGAGACTAGTCAAGGATCATATCACCTCCACCCTACCTGATACCCTAGACCCACTCCAATTTGCTTACAGCCCCAATAGGTCCACAGATGATACAATCGCCATAACACTAGCCTATCCCATCTGGACAAGAGGAATACCTATGTAATAATGCTGTTCATTGACTATAGCTCAACATTTAACACCATAGTACCCTCCAAACTCGTCATTAAGCTCGACCCCGCCCTGTGCAACTGGGTCCTGGACTTTCTGACGGGCCGCCCCCAGGTGGTGAGGGTAGGAAACATCTCCCCCCCGCTGAACACTGGGGCCCCACAAGGGTGCGTTCTCAGCCCTCTTCTGTACTTCCTGTTCATCCATGACTGCGTGGCCATGCACACCTCCAACTCCATCATCAAGTTTGCAGACACTACAGTGGTAGGCTTGATTACCAACGACGACGAGACGGCCTACAGGGAGGACGTGAGGGCCCTCGGAGTGTGGTGTTAGGAAAATGACCTCGCACTCAACGTCAACAAAACAAAGGAGATGATCATGGACTTCAGGAAACAGCAGAGGGAGCACCCTCCTATCCACATCGATGGGACAGTAGTGAAGGTGGAAAGTTTTAAGTTCATCGGCGTACACATCACGGACAAACTGAAATGGTCCACCCACACAGACATCGGGGTGAAGAAGGCGCAACAGTGCCTCTTCAACCTCAGGAGGCTGAAGACATTTTTACCGATGCACAATCAAGAGCATCCTGTTGGGCTGTATCACCGCCTGGTACGGCAACTGCTCCACCCACAACTGCAAGGCTCTCCAGACGGTGGTGCGGTCTGCACAACGCATCACCGGGGGCAAAATACCTGCCCTCCCAGACACCTACAGCACCCAATGTCACAGGGAGGCCAAAAAGATAATCAAGGACAACAACCACCCGAGCCACTGCTTGTTCACCCTGCTATCACCCAGAAGGCAAGGTCAATACAGGTGCATCAAGGCAAAGAACCGAGAGACTGAAAAACAGCTATCTCAAGGCCATCAGACTGTTAAACAGCCACCACTAACATAGAGAGGCTGCTGCCAACATACAGACAGACTCGAATCGCTGGCCACTTTAATAAATGGATTTAATAAAGGTATCACTAGTCACTTCAATTAATGGCACTTTAATAATGTCTACATATATCCTACATTACTCCTCTCATATGTATATACTGTATTCTACACCATCTGCTGCATCTTGCCTATGCCGCACGGCCATCGCTCATCCATATATTTATATGTACATATTCTTATTCAGCCCTTTACATTTGTGTGCATAAGGTAGTCGTTTATGTTTTTGCCATCTGGGAACTTCGAATGTGGACTGTATGTGTCCGAAACAACCCTGCTTCAGGCTTGGACAGTAGCTATGGTCAACTGGTAAAGAAGGATTACTATCTGAAGGAAAGCTCCGCTACGGACACACGCTGGATATGGTTCTACCCACCATTGCATTTGGATCATATGGACAGCTCGCTTTGAAGGATTTGAACGCCTAGAATTCGCCCGCCGTGAGTAACCATTGCGAATGAATGAGCTGCCCTGTTCAATGCAATCGTTAGATAAAGAATATTATGGAAGCGCAAATGTGTTTCTTATTGGAATGTTTGATAAACTTGGGAATGGAAATCAAAACACAGCGCTGTGAAAACAATTAAGAATTTTGGGAAACACTGAGATCCTATGCACAATGTAGCCTCATCAAATGTCTAATATTAGGCCTAACGTGGAAATGCAATGCATCAATGGAACGCAACTAAAGGATCTAAAGATACTGAGTGTTTTTAAATAAAGGGGACAACACCTATAATGGAATGAAAGGTTGAACACATCTAAAATGCCAATTGGTCAATGTGCTGAAACGAATGAATGTATTTTAAAGCATTGAAAGAGGTCTAAAGGGGCATTGCGTTTAACAATGAAATCAACAACTGTGTCATTGTAAATTGAGTGAATTAAAAGTGAATGATGGCGGATGAAAACCCAAATGAGACTGCACTGGAGAGGACAGAGGCGCATTAAAGTTCACTATGCAGCCCGGTGAGGCAAACTGTGAATGAGGGTCTTGAAGCATTTGTTGTTCTCAATGACTTTAAGAATGCTCATGAATCTGTGCTAGAGCTAGTCACGAAGAAGAAAAGTGACAGGAGAGCATTAACTATTATCAACCAAGAATGAGGACTTACGAACATTGCCTGAAAAAGGTGGGAAAATGCTGAAGTGGAGCCACAAACGCAAATTGAATCACAAGACGGCATTTCCAATGTGTCAAATATCAAGTAAAACCAAGTATTCTCTACACCTTGCCCAAACCGGCTGCGCGCGTGCGCCATCGTGCATAAATGTATTTTGCCCCCCCACACCAAACGCAATCACGACACGCAGGTTAAAATATCAAAACAAACTCTGAACCAATGACATTAATTTGGGGACAGGTCGAAAAGCATTAAACATGTATGGTATTTTAGCTAGTTAGCTTGTACTTGCTAGCTAACGTTAATTTGTCCTGTTTAGCTAGCTTGCTGTTGCTAGCTAATTTGTCCTGGGATATAAACATTGAGTTGTTATTTTACCTGAAATGGACAAGGATCTCTACTCCGACAATTAATCCACATATAAAACGGCCAACCGAATCGTTTCTAGTCATCTCTCCTCCTTCCAGGCTTTTTCATCGTTTTAAATTATATGGTGATCGCATCTAAACTTTCATTGTATTACCACGACTACCGGCAAAACAGTTAGTCTTTCTATCACCCACGTGGGTATAACCAATGAGGAGATGGCACGTGGGTACCTGCTTCTATAAACCAATGAGGAGATGGGAGAGGCAGGACTTGCAGCGCGATCTGCGTCAGAAATAGGAACGACATCTATTTTAGCCCTTGGTGTCGCAGACGCTCGTTGGCGCGCGCAAGCAGTGTGGGTGCAGTAATTGAATAACATGGGTTTCTAAATTTATTTTGCGACGCACGCGACGTGTCCGGTCTGATCAGCATGTAAGGCTGCATCGTCCTCCGCATGCCTAAAAGCTGAGGCAGAGAGCAGCACTACTCGCTCGCCAAGCATCATTACAGGACAAGCATGCATTGGAACTGGAGAAAGCTCAACTGAATGTTAGAATGGATATGGAAATGGCAGCATATAATGCCAGACTGAAGGTCTTGGTGAGTTTTGAGTCAACTTCTCAATCCCATGCCATGGCAGCCCACTTACTAAGCAAAAAATATAAAATTAACTCCTATTTTGAGAACCAGGATCCCAAGGTCTTTGAGGAACCTGAACCATCACCTGTTGAGTTTGCAGGATTGGTTGTAGTTCCAAAGACCCAACTACAAAGGGTTTTACAACAGACAACAAAGCCATGAAAACCCATTCAGAAAACAGTCATAACCCACACCCTTCAGCAGCCAACAGTAAGGTCTAGCAATCAACAGAATCAACCCTGTGGGTATCAGCCATAATACCAGCCATGATAACCTCCTCTACTGTCATGCAAAGGCCGAATGAAATTGCTGAACACCTTGTACTACAGTACAAACAGGCCACACTCTCTGTTAGGGAGATACCTATGTTTAATGGTGAACCTCTAAACTTTAGGCCATTTATGCGTGGTTTTGAGCATGGCATAGAAGATAAGATGAGCAGCCACCAGGATAGGCTCTATTACCTGGAACAGTACACCTCTGGTCAGCCCAAGGATCTGGTCTGCAGTTGTCTGCATATGGAAGCCAGAAGAGGCTATGCTGAGGTTGTTAAAGGAATACTTTTGGCAATGAAATCAGTCACCACTGCTTACATGGAAAAAGTTTAACTGGGCAAACATCAAACCGGATGATGGAAAGGGACTGGGTGCCTAGCCACCATCTTATAGGTTGCTAAAACGCTATGCAAGACCTTGAGAACATGGAAGAGCTTAATCTTCCCTCCAGCATAAAGTTGATAATGTCAAAACTTCTCTACAAACTAAGTGAAAAATTGAGCTCTACAGCATGTGATATTTTAGAGAAGCCACCTGAGGGCCCAGTTCAGTGACCGTGTGACGTTCATGGACAAACAGGATATTGCAGGATCTGTTGTATGGAGATGTTCAAGATTCCCTGTCCAACAAAAGGTTTTTAAAAACCAAAACAGCAGCAAACCTTAAACAGCAGTAGCTGTAGTGGCAGATTGCAACACTGAAAAACCTTTAAGAACAAACATTCGAAGTTAAGAGACCAGGCACCTACCCTCGGCTCACGGGGGCGTGGCCACTGACTAGTTGATCTTTATATGAAAATCCATACTCATTTAGAAGGTTATCACATTACATCTTTTCACAAATAGTTTCATGTTTAATCACATTATTTTCCCAATATTTAGATGTAAACATGACAGCTGGAAAATGTACACTAAGTGTGTTTCCTGTCCTTCATGAGATCACCAAATGAAACACACTCGTCAAAACTATCCCTTAAGTGTCCACGGACCATTCTCAAATTTAGAATTTGTTTAATTCTCCCATTTTGGGGATTTAGGAGTTTGGCCAAGTGAAGTCCTTTGTTCTCTCTGTGCTCTCTCCCTCTCTTTTTTGACGAAGTCAATCCCCGACGAACACTCTTTCATGGAAGAGATGGCTCTCAGAGCTTGAATAAATGTCCAGATTCCAGATTGACAGGTGCATGATGCCTGTGAACTTTGGTCAAGACCACAGAGCTGCATCACTTCAGTGACTGAAGTGAACAAAATTATTGCACGGCAAGTTACCTTAGGTTCACAAACGGTATGCAAAAGGTCCACATTGCATTCATGCTTGGGAAATCAAGGGTGACTCCACTCAAGCAGATGATGATCCCCAGACTAGAACTTGCTGCAGCAACATTGGTGGTGCGAGTGGACAGGATGTTAAGGTTGGAGCTCCAGATTGAACTCGAGGACTCCACTTTCTGGACAGACAGCCAGTCTGTGCTAAAATACATCCGCAATGATACCAAGAGATTCCATACCTTTGTGGCTAATGGGTCACAGATCACAGCAACCCTATCGAAAGCAGTACAGTGGAGGTATTTGAACTCCAAACACAACCCAGTCAACAATGCCTCGAGGGTTACATGTTTAAACTTTCCTGAACTCAGAGATGGCTCAAATGACCAGAATTCCTGGAGAAAACAGAAACATAATGGTTGAAAGTCCCAGAGGAGCTTGGCTCCATCCCTCCGGATGATCCAGAGGTGAGAAAAGACGTCATCGTGAACAGTACAAGTGTGGAAGAAAGGAGTCCGACCAGCAAACGGAGTACTATTCGACATGGAACAGCTTGAAGAAAACAGTTGCCTGGATGCTTAAACTGAAGATACTACTTCTACAGTTAAGCCAGAAAAGGAAAGTTCTCACACAAACGGATCCAGGATCAGATCAGAGTTTAACAAACTCACTGAAGGAACAAATTGACAAGTTCAAACTGACATTTGGAAAAGAAAGTCTGTCTGTGGATGACCTAGATGAAGCAGAAAAGATCATAATTGAGGAAAGACAGCATTTTAAACAAGAAATTGCACTCGTTGTCAAAGGAAGACAATGTGCCAAGGGAAGCGGCTCAATCTGTAGACTTGATCCAATTGTTGACAATGGCATTCTAAGAGTGGGAGGAAGGTTAAGCAAAGCTGCTATGCCTACGGAACTGAAGAATCCTATGATCCTTCCCAAAGACTACCACATCTCTAGACTGATCTTACTCTAGAAGGACAACCATCTCTGCAGCACTCCACAATCAAGCCTTTATGGTAGTGGCCAGACGGAAGCCACTCCTCAGTCAATGTCGAATGACAGCCTGCTTGGAGTTTGCCAAAAGGCACCTAAAGGACCCTCAGACCATGAGAAACAAGATTCTCTGGTCTGATGAAACCAAGATTGAACTGGCCTAAATGCCAAGCGAACCATGCTGGTGGCAGCATCATGCTGTGGGGATGTTTTTCAGCGGCAGGGACTGGGAGACTAGTCAGGATTGAGGGAAAGATGAACGGAGCAAAGTACCGAGATACTTGATGAAAACCTGCTCCAGAGCGTTCAGGACCTCAGACTGGGGTGACGGTTCACCTTCCAACAGGACAACGACCCAAAGCACACAGCCAAGACAACTCAGCAGTTCCTTCGGGACAAGTCTCTGAATATCCTTGTGGCCCAGCCAGAGCCTGGACTTGAACCCGATTTGAACATCTCTGGAGAGACCTGAAAACAGCTGTGCAGTGACTTACCCCATCCAAGCTGACAGAGCTTGAGAGGATCTGCAGAGAAGCATGGGAGAAACTCCCAAATACAGGTGTGCTAAGCTTGTAGTGTCATCCCCAAGAAGACTCGAGGCTGTAAACACTGCCAAAGGTGCTTCAACAAAGTACTGCGTAAAGGTTCTGAATACTTATATAAATGTGATTTTTCAGTTTTTAATTTTTTTATACATTTACTACAATTTCTAAACTTGTTTTTTCTTTGTCATTGTCGGGTATTGTGTGTAGATTGAGGTGGGGGAAAAAACAATTTAATCAATTTTAGAATAAAGCTGTGACGTAACAATGTGGAAAAAGTCAACCATTTCCATCCTAAAAATTAAGAATAAGCAAATGCTTTAGCTTCTGGTTAAAAAAAAAAACTTTTACAGTCAGGTCCATAATTATTGGCACCCTTGACAAAGATGAGCAAAAAATATTATAAAATAAAGAATACAATGCTGAGCTATATTGTATGCAAAAAAAAATTGACATTTAATTTTTAGCAAATTACAAGTGGTTCATTCATTACTAGCCATATGGGCATATATTGCATAAAAATAATGGTTGAGTTTTTATTCAACGTATACACATACACAACAATAGATCATTAAACCTCACATCCTAGTTTTTCTGACATTTAGAAATGTTACGTGGTGACAGTAACGTTTAGTCTTCCCATCCTATCAGAGTGACATTTATGTTGTGCAATGTGGCATTACTTCTCCTGTCTTTGGCATAGGTTTGGTTATTAGGCCTAGGCTTCTTCTTGGCATCCCCTGGTCAGATGTTAGCCGGATCCCCCAAACCAGCTCTTTGGAGGTCTGTGGTGCAGATGTTGTTCTTTTGTCTTCAATGCATGGTTTTCTGGACTGCAAGAAGGAAACATATATATTTGATGAAATATTAATTAAAGGGAAAGTCAAGTTTCCATTGGAATTTTGTGTTGTGTGAGCAATAGTTTGGTTGCATGGTATGCTGATTTGCATTCAATTCATAGTAATATGATATTACACTCAATAGTTGAGGGTGACGTGCATCATTTTGAGTTGTGTATGGCTGATCTGTGGTGGTTATAATTCAACACTGCCAGCAATAAGGCCCCAGCCTCATGCACCCTAGGATAGTAGCACTTTTACACTGAACAAAAATATAAATACAACATGCAACAATTTCAAAAATGTTACTGAGTTACAGTTCATATAAGGAAATCAGTCAACTTAAATGAATTAAGTTAATTCATTACGCCATAACCTATGGATTTCACATGTCGGGGAAGACAGATATGTTGGTCACAGATACGGGGTGTGGATCAAAAAGTAGTGGTGTGGATTAGAAAACCAGTCCAGTATCTGGTGTGACCACCATTTGCCTCATGCAGCGTGACACATCTCCTTCACATAGAGTTGATCAGGCTGTTGATTGTGGCCTATGGAATGTTGTCCCACTCCTCTTCAATGGCTGTGCGAAGTTGCTGGAACTGGAACATACTGTCGTACACATCAATCCACAGCACCCCAAACATGCTCAATGGGTGACATGTCTGGTGAGAATGCAAGCCATGGAAGAACTGGAACATTTTCAGCTTCTAGGAGTTGTGTCCAGATCCTTGTGACATGGGGCTGTGTATTATCATGCTGAAACATGAGGTGATGGCGGTGGATGAATGGCGGTGGATGAATGGCATGATAATGGGCCTCAGGATTTCGTCACGGTATCTCTGTGCATTCAAATTACCATCGATTTTAAATGCAATTGTGTTCATTTTCCGTAGCTCATGCCTGCCCATACCATAACCCCACCGCCACCATGGGGCACTCTGTTGACATCAGCAAACCACTTGCCCACACGGTACAAAACACGCCTGACATCTGCCCGGTACAGTTGAAAGACGATTACGACGTCGAACTGCCGTCAGGTCAAGACCCTGGTGAGGACGACAAGCACACAGATGAGCTTCCCTGAGACGATTTCTGACAGTTTGTGCAATAATTATTTGGTTGTGCAAACCCAGTTTCATCAGCTGTCCAGGTGATTGGTCTCAGACGATCTGTAGGTAAAGAAGCCGGATGTGGAGGCCCTGGGCTGGCGTGGTTTCACGTGATCTGCGGTTGTGAGACTGGTCGTTTGAAAAACTGTCAAATTCTCTAAAATGATGGAGAAATTAACGTTCATTTCTCTGGCTTGGATTATCTTGACAAAGGAAAAATGCTCACTAACAGGGATTTAAACAATTTGTGCACCAAATTTGAGAGAAATAAGCTCTTCGTGTGTAAGGAACATTTCTGGGATCTTTTATTTCAGCTCATGAAATATGGGACCAACATTCAAAACAATATTGGTGATGAAACGTGCAACCCATGAATTGCAAGTGTTGATGTATGAAGAGGTGATCTCTTTAGTAATGTAGAGGGGATTCAATTTTGAATCAGTTTTTCCAGAATCACATCCCCATGTTGGCTATGCAAGTATCCACACTGAACACTAATAAACGCAACATGTTGCCGACTATGTTCTATTCCCCCATTCAGAATGACCGGACACCACTATTCTATGGCTGTGGTTAAATCTAAATGCTGAAGCTAGCTAAATAAATTGCATGGGCCGAAATGAAGCTATGATTTGTAAACAAATCCCCACAGACTCTGAATAGCAAATTCATGTGGCACTCAGCAAAAGTAACGTTAGGCTACCTTGGCTAGCTTTCTACAACGAGTAAAAAAATATGTAGCGCTTTGCTGGAACATAGTACGATTAACATTAGATGACTAGCTAGATAGGTACGAATAGCAGATAGGAATAGCTAGTAAATGTTGCTACACTAACATTAGTTTTGAGTTTTAGCTTACCAGGTTTCAGCCCAATAATGGACTAAAGGAGCCTAACATTACTTCTTAGTCCAAGGACATGTTCTGTTTAGAACCAAATTGGCTCTGGCAGCCAAATCAGCCAAATACTTCATTTTAAAAGGGAATTGATTCTCAATTGTGGTATGGTTCTAGAAACGTAAAGCCCTCTACTTTCATATGACATCAATAATTTCACAAATGCAAAATATCCACTTATTGGACACTGTTTTATCACAGTTGCAATCAACAGTATTTCTCAGTGACAACACGTTTGTGGCGTCCGTCTTCTGTTTACACACAGGTGTATGGAGACAGATAGCTAATTAGCACAGGTAATCAACTCTGTCGTCTGTCTGTTTCCCGTAAATAAGCACTGTAACATGGAAATATGGCTGTGTGGGAAAGCTATTTTATTTTGCTGATATGAAAGATCCTTATGTTTGCAAAACCTTACCGCAAGCAATGCGTTAAATTTCAGCATTTGGGCTCTTAACAAAAGGTCCCTGGCCAGAAGGTACTATTGTCAATATGCACTAAAGGTAGTTGGCGTCTATGAATTGAGTAACCATGTTTGAGTGCACTAACAATGCGGTCCATCGGTCCGAAGTATTTATCTACCATCTTCTCTTTCCACATCCTTCATCCAACTCCCTTTTTGGCTGGCTAAACTTAGTTTTTTAGCAGATAGTTTGCTGTCTGCTGTTGACAGCATAGTCCTTGGAAACTTTCCTTCCGTCCGTGCCATAAATAATGTTGTCCATGTTTGTTGTGACTGTCCAGAGATACTTTTGAGGGGATGGGGAAACTCCATTGGGAAAGTATTAACGCCCATTGTGCACATTGTCCATGCGTCATCAATGGTCCGCACGGTGCGCTCTGGCCGATGCTGGGACAAGGAGTAACCTTATTCAAAGAGTTAATGGGAGTCAATTGGGTGCTACCTTAACCCACCATTAGCCTGAATTACGGGAACAAGAAGTACTATATTACAAATATATTTTGGGATGTGAGATGATTAACTTGTTCTCTGTAATATTGTATAGCTTTGAAATCGTGACATTACGTACTTTTGAGGAAAATAGGCAGGTTTCTCGACTCCTACACTGACTTTTAGAAGGGATTGCGTGACGCAACGTGAACAAGATTTGTCGACAGTCTGCTGGGTGGGGCTTTATACGTTTCTCCATTCATTGGCAACTGGGATTCCTATCTCCACCTTTTCTCTAAATATCTCTGGACTGTCTGAGTCTTGTGTCCTGGGAGAGGCAAAGGGCCACGCCTCTTACGTGAGAGCATGCAGGGACAATATTCCCACCAAATCGTACCAGACCACTATTATTCCAGCAGCAGTGGAATAGGCAACCCTCGGGTCTGAAGTCATCATGTAATTTTCAAAGCATTTTATTCTCTTATCCTTGCCACTTATGTCAATTTTAGAGCTATTTGAACGATTAAAAAAAACAAAAACATTTAACCTTTTTTAATGAGTGGAAAGTGCCGGTTCTCGATGGCCTATTGTGGCTGACAACTACACCCAGTATGGGACTACAGGTCCAGTCAATCCCCCATCTAGAGGGATGCTGAAAAGAGGGATGAGAGAGTGATTGCCCTCTGAATGTTGGCGATTTGCCCAAAACCTCAGCCCATAGGGAAGAGGTGTATTTGATCTTGAAAGAATCTGTGATGTGTGGTTAACCCTGTCTGGTTGGTGTTTCTAGGGTTTGTTTCTCTGTCTAATCCTATCATATTTTCACTTAGATGTGGTGGCGTCTTCCTCCTCCACTTGCCCCATCCTACTTCATCATTCTCTCCTTTGTCTTAAATACACACTGGCTGTAGGCCTACATTTGAACTTTGTAACTCAGTAAGAGAAATATGGACTAATTCCTATATGTCATCTTGTCTAAACAGCCAGGTCATCATCACGTAATGGTGAGAGTATATGGCCTTTTACAGTGTATACCCCCCCATGTGCTTTCCGCCAGGGAAAGTCTTAAAGCACTGTGTAAACTGACACAGTTGTCAATGTGTTTGTTGAACTTTTTTGTCTGTACACTCTGCTCATTCCCAGATTCTTCTAATTCCAGTCAGCCATTCATGCCAATGTAAGAATGAGTGATAACATTTTAAGGCCCCCTCTTTCACCACAACGGCCATTTCCCGTTCTCGGTGTCTGAGGAACAGGTAGAACCAGAGCTACTGGAAGTTAGTGGAACCTGTCATATTGTGACTGTAGGTGGGACTGACGTGAATTTAAGCCTAGCCTCCATGCCTGTTGCCAGTTAGGGCCACATGGACACATTACATCCCCATGATTTACTCTCATATCCAACCTTATTATTATAAGGGATGTGTTCGTTTTTGTTACATATAGATGTACTATGTGATGGGTCCCCATTCTTTAAGAGGCCATTCAAACTGGGCCCTGGAGAGTTTTCAAAAGTTATCTATCCAGATTTTGCCAAATGGAATGAATAGAACAGGAGTCCCTATTAAAGTGAAGTTCTATTCATTATATTTCTATGCATTTAATCCCAGGTGAAATCCAGATACATTTTGGGCAGAGGTTGCTACTGGATTCTCCCTCACTACCTTCAGCTACCCAACCCTGCTCTGATGACCAATGGCCAATCCCACTTTTTCTGCTGAACCAATCAGAGAGAGGCATAGTGGTTAGGGGAGGGTGGGTCTAGATGTTGAAACGGGGTGTGTTCCTGAAACTAGCTGGGTGTTGTCACTTAGTAGTGTGCTCAGCCTTTGGTTTAAATCTGGGTTGAATGAGTCCTAACACAGCTGTCTTCCCTCATAGCTGTACACATCTCTCTCTCTGACTTAGTCTGCCTGAGCTTTCTGTGGCTAGAAGGTACTTTGATTCAACATTTGAGGACTTCAAGGGAGAAACAAGAAATTCTGGGACTATCATTACACTTTTTCAGAGAATCTCTCTTTTTGACTCTTCTGTTTTGCTGGGCCTGGCCCATTGTAGGATCATTGGTTGTTGCCCTTGGCTGTGTGCCTAAAGGCCTGAGGGTTTGGGGACAGTACTGAGGACAACTTAATAGGTGAGTCTTGTGTTAACAAAAAAATGTCTGACTGTATATTCTCAGTAATGCTCAGTGCTAATACTCCATCTAACACTGCAGTGTCTATTTCAAGTTTTTTACTTTTATAACAAACTGTCAGGACAGGTTTTTCTTGTAGTTAGAACTGTATTACTTGGTGGATATGATAACACTGTCCCATCTTTTTTATATGTGGAGTGGGTTTTATTGCCGTTGTATGGAAAGGACATAAAAAATAAAATATCCAACATTCTCTTTTTGTCCTTCGCTCTTAGTTTGGTTTGCCGGCTCACCTCCAAGCCACTCCATCTCTGTCATTTTTCTCAATCCCTCATCCATTCCTATCTAGTGAGCTCATACCACATACTGACTGTTCAGATGTGTTCACCTCACCTGTTTGACTGGATCTGTTAGTCATTGAGAGAACACATCATTGTCTCAAAGGGAATGTTAAATGCTGCTGAACAAGCCCTTTGTAAAACTACCGCCATCTTGGGTCTCGGTGTGTGAGATGATTTTATTAGTATAGTGGCGCGTTTGTTTTTAGGTTGACTCAATGCTAAAGCCTGTATAGTATATTCCCATGTGTAGGTTAAAGCTGGTGGGGCTGCAACTGCCTGGTATGCCAGATTCAGCTATGGTATACAACTGCCTGGTATGCCAGATTCAGCTATGGTATACAACTGGATGAAAATGTAACCTATCCCCTGTTTCTTGCTAGAAACTGAAGTCAATACTGAACAAGTGAAATGCAATTCTGAGTTGTAATTGAGTTGGTGTGTCTGTTTGCCTTTGCAATCTGTTGTGTAGATAATCCCAGATAATCCCAGATTTGCCTTTGCAATCTGTTGTGTAGATAAAACATATTTGATGTAATATTAGGGATTATGTCCATGGCTGATAGTGGAATAAAACACTTAGAAAAGTTAAAATAATATTACTTACCTGTGAAAAATCCCAGTAGGATCTATTGGACATTGACTGACATATACAGTACATGGTCAGACCAACTACAATGCCCTTTGTGGTGGTTTTTAGGGTTGTGAATTATTTTAGTTTTGTTTGTCTATCAGATAGATAGTCAGTCATCAAAGCAGAGCCTCCGGTTCAGATATATGATGGGCCTGTGCAGCTGTCTCTGTTTGTTTAGTAGGGGAGGCAGTGTGACACTAGGCTGCTATGTTCATTACCGTATGTCTCTGTGTACTATAAGCTTAAGGACACACCAATGCATTCCATGTAGGCATAAAAGCATTACCTGCTATTATCACCACCCACTGTCTTTTCAACCAAATTGTATTTTTGTCTTTTTTAAGGGTTTTTTGATCAACTGAATAAAGAAGGAAAGAGGCCATCCAAAATGCTGCTAGAACTGGGATCCAATATTATGTCGTTGTATGAGTATGTATTGCAGAGAACGGGTGAGTGCTTTCTCTAAAATTCATATTTTTATGAATTAAATACATTTGATGATTTGCAGTTTGTAGATGATGAACGTGTTGTACCAGGCTATGTGTGTAACCTGTATTGTTGTCTTTGATAAATTGCTTATCCTCAGACCACCGGTTGTTGCCCTACCCGTTGATGCGGACCCCCTTCCAGATGACCAGCATTCTGTTGGGCTATGTATTCTTCTCGCTGTACGCAGGGCCTCGCCTGATGGTACACCGCAAGCCCTATCACCTCAAAACGGCCATGATCGTCTATAACTTCAGCATGGTGTTCCTGAACGCCTTCCTTGTCTATGAGGTGAGCAAAGCAGTTGTTCAGCAGAATTTAAGCTCTTCAAAGAACCTTGTTGTGAATACAGACTACTCTAGTTGCGATTATTTTATTTATTTTAACAGCTTTTATGAATGTATGATATGACAGCCAGTTCTGTGCTTTGCCATTGCAGTTCCTGATGTCAGGATGGGGCACCACCTTTACCTGGAGATGTGACCTTTGTGACTACTCAAGTAGCCCACAGGCTCTAAGGGTAAGCTTTATTTATCAGATAATCTGCTTTGCATCTCGTGAGATGCCATCCATGTTTTCATTCAATTAAAATGTTTTATATTATACATTTAAACATGCATAGCTATTTTAATAGGTCATATGATATTATTTGATGCCATCTATTTATTCTCTGTACTTTTCTCTCCTTTTTGTTAGATGGTTCGAGTGGCTTGGTGGTTTTACTTCTCTAAATTCATCGAGCTTCTGGACACAGTAAGAATGTTTTTTTTCTATTAAAACATGTTTGTGAATAAAAAAAATGGGCATGAACTGTCGTTTGACATTAGCATAATTCTGACTTTGTCTTTCTGACACACATGGAGATTTTAGAATTTGTTTGCTTAGAGTAACTTAAACTCTTGTCTGCTTTGCAGTTATTCTTTGTTCTGCGTAAGAAACACAGCCAGATTACATTTCTTCATGTCTTCCATCACTCCTTCATGCCCTTCACGTGGTGGTGGGGCATGACCATCGCTCCTGGTAATCTTGACCTCATCATCCCCATGCAGTGTGCTTACAGTCGCTCATATAACCTGTTTAACTTTAGAGTAGTTAACTGTGGGGGGGGGGGGGGTTGTTGTTCAATAAACCTTTTAACCACAAAAGGAACATTCTACAATGTTACCAGGGAATAAGAAGCTTAACAAAATGATTTAGGAACAACATGTATTTTGTTATGCCCCTGTGACTATTCAGAATCTCTGAATGGGGCTCTCGAGTAGCGCAGTGGTCTAATGCACTGCTTCTCAGTGCTTAGAGGCGTCACTATAGACACCCTGGTTTGAATCCAGGCTGTATCACAACTGGCCGTGATTGGGAGTCCCGTAGGGGGGCGCACAATTGGCCCAGCGTCGTCCGGGTTTCGCCAGTGTAGGCCGTCATTGTAAATAAGAATTTGTTCTAAACTGACTTGCCTAGTTAAATAAAGGGTCAATTAAAAAATAAATAAATAATAATATGCCTGTCATTGTGAATCTCCAGCAGGGGGAATGAGCTCGTTCCATGCCATGGTCAACGCATGTGTCCACGTCATCATGTACACCTACTACGGCCTGTCTGCTGCAGGACCTCGCTTCCAGAAATACCTCTGGTGGAAGAAGTACATGACCGCAATCCAGCTGGTGGGTGTTCTTTCTTAATGATGTACAATTGGGGGAAAAACTGTTAAACAGAAGCATTGATTTGTGTATAGCTGCCGGTGTTACTGTTGTGAATTGGTGACTCGCGCGCCATCTACAGACGACACATCATTAATATGTTCTCCCTTATATTTCTTCTTTAGATCCAGTTTGTGCTGATCTCACTTCACATCTCTCAATACTACTTCATGGAGAAGTGTGACTTTCAGGTGCCCATGTTTATTCACCTCATCTGGATGTACGGAACCTTCTTCTTCGTACTCTTCTCTAACTTCTGGATTCAGGCCTACATAAAGGGTAAACGGCTGCCAACAGCAACCAAGGAGGCGAAGCTCAAGCAGAATGGCGTTACTAATGGTCATACCAACGGCATTACCATTGGCAACATTTCCGGGGTGCCCAACGGCAAACAAGTGGAGAATGGCAATGGGACAACAGCGCACCGTGTCAACGGCCATAACCAACTAGGCAAAGTGAAGGAAGTCTAGCTTTGTCATTTTGGACGGGGAAACATAACTGTCTGAAGGAGCCTCCAAAATGCCAAAGATTCCAAAACAATGCTACTCTTTCACATGTTAGCTACTGATCACTTTCCTCAAATGTATATTTTTATATTTATTTACACTGCTTTTGGGATATGAATGGCGTAATGGATTTACCAGTTGGGCCCTACTTGACACACTGTTCATTTGAGTGGTTGAGGGAACTACTAACTGTAGATCACACTGTATGAAGAGGTATTCATCGTCACTATTATTCACCTCAAACCCAGTTTTGAAATGACCAATGAAAGCCCACTCTTGGACTTTTACTTCTTGTTTGGCTGGCATGACTCCTGTGTTGCTTGAAAATATTGTAGTTTCCACTGAAAGGACTGGAACATGCTTGTAAATGGCTTACCCAGTTCTCTTTCAAAGAGATGGGATTTGTATTGATGTCCATCATGGTTTTGTTTTTTGGTGCTGTTTATATTTAACTTTTTGAAATAAAACACATTTTAAGTAAGGCTGAGTCATTAAACATACTTACCTTGAGGCACATAAGGCATCCACAATCGAATACATCAGCCGATGTCACAAAGTGCTATACAGAAACTCAGCCTAAAACCCCAAACAATGCAGATGTAGAAGCACGGTGGCTAGGAAAAACTCCATAGAAAGGCAGGAACCTAGGAAGAAACCTAGAGAGGAACCAGGCTCTGAGGGGTGGCCAGTCCTCTTCTGGCTGTGCCGGGTGGAGATTATAACAGTACATGGCCAAGATGTTCAAATGTTCTTAGATGACCAGCAGGGTAAAATAATTATAATCACAGTGGTTGTAGAGGGGGCAACAGGTCAGCACCTCAGGAGTAAATGTCAGTTGGCTTTTCATAGCCGATCATTCAGAGTTAGAGACAGCAGGTGCGGTAGAGAGAGAGAGTCGAATACAGCAGGTCCGGGACAAGGTAGCACCACTGGTGAACAGGTCAGGGTTCCATAGCCACAGGCAGAACAGTTGAAACTGGAGCAGCAGCAGGTGGACTGGGGACAGCAAGAAGTCATCAGGCCAGGTAGTCCTGAGGCATGGTCCTAGGGCTCGGGTCCTCCGAGAGAAAAGAGAGTTAAGAGGGAGCATACTTAAATTCACACAGGACACCGGATAAGACAGGAGAAATACTCCAAATATAACAGACTGATCCTAGCCCCCCGACACAAACTATTGCAGCATAAATACTGGAGGCTGACACTGTGGCCCCATCCGACGATACCCCCGGACAGGGCCAACCAGGCAGGATATAACGCCACCCACTTTGACAAAGCACAGCCCCCACACCACTAGAGCGATATCTTCAAACCACCAACTTACTAGCCTGAGACAAGGCTGAGTATAGCCCATGAAGATCTCCCCCACGACACGAACCCGGGGGGGCGCCAACCCGGACAAAAGATCCCGTCAGTGACTCAACCCACTCAAGTGACGCACCCCTCCTAGGGACAGCATGAAAGAGCACCAGTAAGCCAGTGACTCAGCCCCCGTAATAGGATTAGAGGCAGAGAATCCCAGTGTAGAGAGGGGAACCGGCCAGGCAGACAGCAAGGGTGGTTCATCGCTCCAATGCTTTTCCGTTCACCGTCACACTCCTGGGCCAGACTACACTCAATCATAGGACCTACTGAAGAGATGAGTCTTCAATAAAGACTTAATAAAGGTCGAGACCGAGTCTGCATCTCTCACATGGATAGGCAGACCATTGCATAAAAATGGAGCTCTAAGGGAGAAAGCCTTGCATCCAGCTGTTTGCTTAGAAATTCTAGGGACAATAAGGAGGCCTGTGTCTTGTGACAGTAGCGTATGTGTAGGTATGTACAGCAGGACCAAATCGAAAAGATAGGTAGGAGCAAGCCCATGTAATGCTTTGTAGGTTAGCAGTAAAACCTTGAAATCAGCCCTAGCCTTAACAGGAAGCCAGTGTAGAGGCTAGCACTGGAGTAATATGATCACATTTTGGGGATCTAGTCTAGCAGCCGTGTTTAGCACTAACTGAAGTTTATTTAGTGCTTTATTCGGGTAGCCGGAAAGTAGAGCATTGCAGTAGTCTGATCTAGAAGTGACAAAAGCATGTTTACATTTTTCTGCATCATTTTTGGACAGGAAGTTTCAAATTTTTGCAATGTTATGTAGACGGAAAAAAGCTTCGCAGCTTTATTTGAGACGACTGTACAACCATCAAGATTAATTGTCAGATCCAACAGAAGATCTGTTTGTTTTTGGGACCAAGAACTAGCATCTCTGTTTTGTTTGAGTTTAAAAGTAAAAAAATTGCCACCATCCACTTCTTATGTCTGAAACACAGGCTTCCAGGGAGGGCAAATTTGGAGCTTCATCATGTTTCATCGAAATGTACAGCTGTGTATCATCCGCATAGCAGGGAAAGTTAACACTATGGTTCCGAACCACATCACCAAGAGGTAAAATATATAGTGAAAACAATAGTGGTCCTAAAACGGAGCCATGAGGAACACAGAAATTTACAGTTAAGGACAAACCATCCACAGAGACAAACTGATATCTTTCCGACAGATAAGATCTAAACCAGGCCAGAACTTCTCCATGTAGACCAATTTGGGTTTCCAACCTCTCCAAAAGAATGTGGTGATCGATGGTATCAAAAGCAGCACTAAGGTCTAGGAGCACGACGACAGATGCAGAGCCTTGGTCTGATGCCGTTAAAAGGTAATTTACCACCTTCACGAGTGCAGACTCAGTGTTATGATGGGGTCTAAAACCAGACTGAAACATTTCGTATACATTGTCTTCAGCAAAGCAGTGAGTTGCTGTGCAACAGCTTTTCAAAAAATGAGGAATGGGAGATTCGATATAGGCCGATAGTTTTTTTATATTTTCTGGGTCAAGGTTTGGCTTTTTCAAGAGAGGTGTTATTACTGCCACTTTTAGTGAGTTTGGTACACATCCGGTGGATAGGGAGCTGTTTATTATGTTCAACATAGGAGGGCCAAGCACAGGAAGAAGCTCCTTCAGTAGTTTAGTTGGAATAGGGTCCAGTATGCAGCTTGAAGGTTTAGAGGCCATGACTATTTTCATCAATGTGTCAAGAGATATAGTTTTAAAAAACTTGAGTGTCTCCCTTGACCCTAGGTGCTGGCAGTGTTGTGCAGATTCAGAACAACTGAGCTTCAGAGGAATACGCAGATCTAAAGAGGAGTCTGTAATTTGCTTTCTTATGATCATGATCTTTTCGTCAAAGAAGTTAATGAATTTATCACTGCTGAAGTGAAAGCCATCCTCTCTTGGGGAATGCTGCTTTTTATTTAGCTTTGCGACAGTATAAAAAATAAATGTTGATTGTTCTTATTCCCCTCAATTAAGTTGGAAAAATAGGATGATCGAGCAGTGGTGTAGCGCCATTTCTGTTCCATATTTCTGGAAGATTGCTTCAGTGCTCTGGTATTTTCTGTATACCAGGGAGCTAGTTTCTTATGACAAATGTTTTTTGTTTTTAGGGGTGTGACTGCATCTAGGGTATTATGCAAGGTTAAATTTAGTTCCTCAGTTAGGTGGTTAACCGATTTTTGTACTCTGACGTCCTTGGGTAGGTGTAGGGAGTCTGGAAGGGCATCTAGGAATCTTTGGGTTGTCCGAGAATTTATAGCATGGCTTTTGATGATCCTTGGTTGGGGTCTGAGCAGATTATTTGTTGCGATTGCAAACGTAATAAAATGGTGGTCGGATAGTCCAGGATTATGAGGAAAAACATTAAGATCCACAATATTTATTCCACGGGACAAAACTAGGTCCAGAGTATGACTGTGGCAGTGAGTAGGTCCGGAGACATGGACAAAACCCACTGAGTCGATGATGGCTCTGAAAGCCTTTTGGAGTGGGTCTCTGGACTTTTCCATGTGAATATTAAAGTCACCAAAAATTAGAATATTATCTGCCATGACTACACGATCCGATAGGATTTCAGTGAGAAACGCTGTATACGGCCCAGGAGGCCTGTAAACAGTAGCTATAAAAGGTGATTGAGTAGGCTGCATAGATTTCATGACTAGATGCTCAAAAGTCTTTTTTTTGTAAATAGAAATTTGCTATCGTAAATGTTAGCAACACCTCCGCCTTTGCTGGATGCGCTTGTAACCGATGTGAAATGGCTAGCTAGTTAGCGGTGGTGCGCGCTAATAGCGTTTCAATCGGTGACGTCACTCGCTCTGAGACCTTGAAGTAGTTGTTCCCCTTGCTCTGCAAGGGCCACGGCTTTTGTGGAGCGATGGGTAACGATACTTCGAGGGTGACTGTTGTCTGTGTACAGAGGGTCCCTGGTTTGAGCCCAGGTAGAGGCGGAAGCTATACTGTTACACACGGGGGATATGGTCACTAGTGTAACCAGGAGAGGCCTCATTTAACACAGTAAATTCATCAGGCTTAAGCCATGTTTCAGTCAGGCCAATCACATCAAGATTATGATCAGTGATTAGTTAATTGACTAACTGTCTTGAAACTGAGGGATCTAACATTAAGTAGCACCATTTTGAGATGTCACAATCTCTTTCAATAATGACAGGAATGGAGGTCTTTATTCCAGTGAGATTGCTAGAGCGAACACTGCCATGTTTAGTTTTGACTAACCTAGATCGAGGCAGACAGTCTCAATTGGGATAGCTGAGCTGACTACACTGACTGCTAGTGGCAGACTCCACTAAGTTGGCAGGCTGGCTAACAGCCTGCTACCTGGCCTGCACTCTCATTGTGGAGCTAGAGCCCTGTATCTGGTCTGCAGTAGCATTCTTGATAAGGCTCCCCCAGGTCAGGCCACTTTTTATTGTTCTCCATGCATCTTTTGGGTGTTCTGGCACATCCCAGCCATTGCCATCTTTTCCTTACCATCAGGGTCAAGGGTGTTGCATTTTTGGCTTTCATAAAGGAGCAGATCAAACCAAAGCGTTCTGAACATTAGTCATACATGCCTCATTTTAGGCATTCAGCCAACAAGCTTACTATTGTAGAACACCATCCCGGCCTCTGTCCAGGTTTAGAACAGTTAGCTAGACGGAGGTTAGCTGGGACACAATTTTAGAATATCTTAATTCCTGCAGAAGTGCTTCTCAGAAACCTACCGATCAACAATCTTGTACTCTGCAGAATGTCTTACTGGAAAGCACCCACTGGTTTTCCAGGTAGTCTTCACTGTGGTCACACTGCTAGTTTCAGAAGATTGTTGTTCCTGAGCTGTTAACACTTCCAGGCATTGTGATATCTGTACATGACGTAGACCCCACCCCTTCTGGCTGGACAATATCAATAGTCAAGCACTTCAGAAAACACCATTCTTGATTAAAGAGCCATTTATGAATAAGACCACTTTCAACTAGCGCATCACCAATAAACTCCCAGGAGTACTGTACTTCAAAATAATGTTAACCATGGAAATATGAATCAAAAGCAGAAACTAGTATGGGTTTCAGAAAAGAAAGAAACCTCAGTTTCACAATGACCAAGGGCCCGAACAGTATTTCACTACATTCTACCCAGGTTATAATACTTGAAGATTTTCTTAAGTGGAAAATCAGATTTGTAATCAAGTGCCATGGCTGCAAAATATTCAAACGCAAAGAAAATGTAAAAGTGTCAATCTTTATTTTACAGTGAATAAACATTTTGTACATTAGTAAAGAATTAGGAGTTGATCAATAACTAAATTGAGCACACAACACATAAAAGGTTAATTATCGGATAGATTGGTGAATGCTGCTGCTGGTGGACTTCACCATCCTCTCTTTGGCCTTCTTCTTGACTGGATCCAGCTCAAAGCTCTTCCAGAGGCGGACAGTTTCATCACCGGCTACAGTGGCGATAGTCGAGCAGTCTGGACTCATGGTAATGTTCAAGACCCTGCCCTCATGACCTGGGGGGGGGGGGGGGAGAATTAAAAAGTTTGAGATTTCAGTTTTGAACTTTGACCCCAGAATGGTTCCAGTTCGAAACATGTGCTATTTTACTTTCAATTTTGTACACCAGCTTCATGAAGCTGAACAAAATATAGTTTTTGGTTATGGAAGAGATTTCACAGCAGTTTAGATTATTCTTTACACTATACCTGCTTGTTTTGTCAAACTGAAATTAAACAAACTAATAGAATTTTAGGAACCAAGAAAAGGCAGAGCGATTTCAGCATAGCACATCTTTAAGCATGCATCATTATTGAGATGGATTGGGAGGTGTACATGCCCAAAATGCTTCAGCATTGACATTTAGCAAATTAATGCTACAGTTTAGTTTAAATTAGGATTATGTTTACCCAGTTAAGGAAACTGGGGTGAGGGACATTATCCATCAGGCTCTTTGATGCTTTTATAGCTTCAGGCAACAAAAATGGTCCTTGTCAACTGATCCATCAATGACAAACTTAACAGCTCTGTGTAAAGTTATTATAAGTCATAATAATTTCAGGCCAGTCACTCACCATTGAGCTCTGCCACTTTAGTCAAGGAGGGATACTTCCAGATGACTACGTTGTCGTGGGCATATCCGTGGCCGGAGACCAATTCCTTGTAGTTTGGCGCAAACTTCAAAGAGGACACCTGTAAGGCAGATTTGACCACCAGTCAATGTCTGATCGTATGGCATTGCAGTTATGGAATGTAAACATATTTAAAAAGTGACCGGTATGCAAATATTCATGCTGCTATGACTGAGCAGCAGGGCCTTGGAGGTGTAATATCATCCAGCACAAAATTGAATGAGACTTCAGAACTCAGACAATCCCACTAGGGATCAAGATGGGTGCAGTTGCCTCCCGGGTGGCGCAGTGGTCTAGGGCACTGCATCGCAGTGCTATGCTGCGCCACCAGAGTCTGGGTTCGCGCCCAGGCTCTGTCGCAGCCGGCCGCGACCGGGAGGTCCGTGGGGCGACGCACAATTGGCTTAGCGTCGTCCGGGTTAGGGAGGGTTTGGCCGGTAGGGATATCCTTGTCTCATCGCGCTCCAGCGACTCCTGTGGCGGGCCGGGCGCAGTGCGCGCTAACTGAGGGGGGCGGGTGCACGGTGTTTCCTCCGACACATTGGTGCGGCTGGCTTCCGGGTTGGAAGCGCGCTGTGTTAAGAAGCAGTGCGGCTGGTTGGGTTGTGCTTCGGAGGACGCATGACTTTCGACCTTCGTCTCTCCCGAGCCCGTACGGGAGTTGTAGCGATGAGACAAGATAGTAATTACTAGCGATTGGATACCACGAAAAATTGGGGAGAAAAGGGGATAAAATTTATTTAAAAAAAAAAAAAAAAAAAAAAAAAGATGGGTGCAGTTACCTGAGACTGAGTGTCCAGGGCACTGATGCAAGAGCCACTGGTGACGTTCCAGATGCGGATGTGACGGTCACTGGTGCCCCCTCCAGACGCAAGAATGTTAGGTTGCCATGGGCACCAGGCCAAAGCCTGAGGAATTTCAGTAAGAAACAATCATTACGGTTGGGCATGTCTCTTTACAGTGAGTGGACTTTAATGTGCATCAAATTGTGGCCTTTTATTCAATCCCAACTCCAACCTTCAATAAAACATGGTAGTTTAGCACGTCGCACCAAGAATTACATTTAGTTCAAAAATGTTTGCTTACCTTGACTGCACCTTGGTGCTCATTGAAGCCGTGAACAGCATTGCTGCCTTGGCCGCTGCCCTCCTGCACACCTGGCCACACGTACACAAGGTTGTCGTTTCCACCGCTGGCCAGGTATCTTCCATCAGGGGACCACTCCAGCCCACACACCTCCTGAGAGTGTCCGGACAGGGTGAAGATGTGGTGGTCTGCTACCCTTACATCATGGTGGTGGATGTGACCAGATCTGGAGCCACTGGAAAAAATAAATCATAAGACGGTTAATAAAAACACCAAATCAAAACATTCTGGACAGAAGTATAACAAAAAAAGATCCTGGAGGGACTGACTTAAGCCCTTGGCAGACTGTACATGAGATTCCATCTTTTACATTTTGTCACGTCACACTGATGTTACCAAATTAAAATCTTTATCAACCTGTCCAGGTGTACAATTTGCTTCAGTTCTGGCGTCACAGTCTGATTGGCATGCGAGGCTTCATCAACTGCAGTGGTGTATTTGATCTGAGCATGTGCCAGCACCAGCAGTGCAGGCCTCACTATGCTTATGCGCAAGTATATTGAATTCAGAAAAACTGAAAGTATGCATTGTAGAAAGTTCTCAAATAAAATAAATCAAATAGGCTTCCTCAAAATAGCATGGTCGCTGTGGTAGAACATTATTTTGATTGGGATTATAATGAGTGCACAATCACCATCAGGTAGACTGAATTCAAATGTGTCACGAAAATAAGACTATTAGGGAAATTGTTCTTGCACAGCATGTAGGCTTAACATTTAAATAGAACTATTACAATAACCTGACTATTCACAATAATCATATTGTGTGCATACTCTGTACCGGCAGTGTTCCTAGTCAACAGTCGCTGGGATCGGCTCGTAATACAAGCCACACTGCACGATAAAGCCCCCCCCAAAAAATTGGACACGGCTAGAACGTCGAGGGGTCTACGACCGCATGTAGCGGTACTCAAAGCAACAGACCCATGTCACACTGAACGAGCCAAGACGTACCACAATCATTTACGATCTAAGAATTTGCACACAACGTGAACATTGTCTGGGACAGCAAAATCACAGCAAAAGCATTAAGTGGGACTGACTATTCATACAGTTGTTTTTTCCCCCCAGACATGAATCTTTACCTGGAAAGAATGTGATTGTTCCAACTCAGGCTGCCAACTCTGGCAGTGTGGCTGGCCATGCTGCGTAGACGCTTCTGGTTCTCCACATCCCACAACTAGGGACAAAGACAAATTCAGGTGATATGTATATATATATATATATATATATATATATATATATATATATATATATATAAAAAAAGAAGACTTAAAATCATTCTTTAACACCACAAAATTGCATTGGAAGCCAAATTCAGTTAGATGAGTGCTGGGTAGGTTCACGGCAGACAGTTTACCTGAACTTTGCAGTCACTGGTACCAATGGCAAGGAAGTTGCCCTCCTTGATCCATGACACAGAGCAGATGTAGTCCTCCTCCCGCTCCATCTTCATCAGTAGGACGATGTCACCCTGGGTGGCGTCCCACAGATAAACACTGTTGTGAAGGGCAACTGCTAGAAGGTTCCGACTGCTCCAGTCAAGTAGGTTCAGATCTGTGTGAACAGACGGAGGTAAATGGAGCTTTTTAACAAAGTAAATTGTCAAAGAATGCTCATCTCCACCCCGAGTGAATTAAGATGAGTTTGAAGACAAAAGGACAAGATACACTTGATGTGGCCCATTAGTCACTTAGTGCAAATCTCCCATTGAAATCTAGGACCTCTTCTCTCTATACACCAAGTCACTCAGCTCCGTCATATCAACTTGGCAGATATCTCAGCTTGGATGTCAGCCAACCACCTCAAGCTTAACCTCGACAGGACGGAGCTGCTCTTCCTGCAGGGAAAGGCCTACCTCACCATCAGTTGTCACCTCCACAATGTGTCCCCCCAGAGCGCAAAAAACCTTGGCCGGACCTTGGACAACACCCGTTCTCTGCCAACAGCAAAGTAGTGACTCGCTCCTGGAAGTTCATGCTCTACAACATCGTAGAGTACGACCCTATCACAGCAGAAGCGGCGCAGCTTCCACCTCAAGCTAGGACAGCAGCTTCCCTGTCCATCTTCCAAAAACATCCAAAACCCTACCTCTTCAAAGAGTATCTGAAGTAATCACACAACTCCACCCCCCCTCTGGATAAGAGCAGCTGCTAAATGACTAAAATGTAAAACAGTGTGATTTATGCATCACGGCAGGCGCACGTTACACCCACATCTAGGATTACTTCCCAGGTAGGTTACTGGACATTTACTGTGTTAGGAGACTGTCGAAATTTTGACGTTCCGGAGCATCTTTGACCAACACCCCTAGGTTAAGTCAATCGGTATCTGTTCCCCAGACAGGTTATTAGACATTTGTAGTACTGTATTGGCAGGACTCACAGAAATCATTTCGGAGTTCAGGAGCATCTAAGATTCTGTCAGGCACTGATGGTATGTATCGGTTCTTTTTGGTGGAGACTGGGGTAGGAATCTGACTGTAGAGAACTTTTAGGTTGTTCTGGTAACCTGCAAAGAAAAGAGAATTGGACACTAGATTCTGATAGCAAGCAACTGACATCAAGTCACAATCATTCCCAACAGTAGGCCTACCTTCTGGAGCATTCAAGGGTTTTCCTCCCAGATGCAAGATCTTTGCCTCCTCAATGTCATATCCATTGAGTGTAACAGACCATGCTTTCTGGTTCTCCTACAATGACAAATTTGCCTGTGTTTAGCTACAATACAACATACCAACAAATGTGATTGGAAATGTTAGAGAAAAGACTCACTGATGTTGCTGCTGAGGGGTTTGTGTCCATGGGCTCATTTTCCTTTGAGAGCAGGAAGCTTGCCACATCCATCTGTTTGTTGTTTCTAGTGGGAATGAAACGGTCACCACCTGTCTTGGAAGGTGTGCACTGTGTCTTTCCATTTTTACCTGAGCAAGAGAGAAGGGCAGATTAGTAATAGAACCCTTGGTGAAACAGATTGGTAACAGTGCCACACCCATAGACAGTTGAAAAAGACTACCTACGTACACAGAAGCAAGTACTGTAGAGCAAGATTCAACATGAAAAACAAAAATAATAGCTAGTCACCTGGTGTTTTACTGGGCGTCTTGGACAGACTAAGAGATCGGTTTCCGGATTTGCCAGGTGATAGAGCGCTGGTGTTGGCACAGCTGGTCGACATTGACGAACTGGCTTTTCTCTGCCACCTCGCCATGGGCGCGTTTGTGATAGGCATATCCAGCTTCAGAATGCTGTGAATATCGTTGTCGAATCCAAATTGAGCCATGTCTGAATCTTCCTTTCGGGACTCCCTACAGGGTAACGTTGCAAGAATAGAACCAAGTAGTTTATAAATTACACTAACAAAAGCGTATATTTTGTTAACTAAACGTGCACGTTAGCTAACCTTAGAAAACGAATTCACTGACGCTATAATTGAACGGCTAACGTTAGCCAGCAAACTTGCTGGCTTTCTCCGTCATTTATTATTTACATTTCATGCAACAAAACCTAAAAGTAGGTGTTAACAAACGTGAGCTACTTACTCCAAATTAATTCCACACGTAAATATGTACTTTTAGAACTACTGGAAGGAAAAAATCAACTCACAAACTTCACTGAACCGTTTTCCTTTCTGCCGCAGCTCAGGTTTAAAATTTCAACATCCAATGACGAACGTTCTTTAAATTACTAAATGCGCTGTCGTGATTGGTTTGTTCAAAAGATTTGGGAGGTTACCATGGAAGCGGAATAGCATCCGTTATTATGATTGGTGGAAAATGTATCCGTTGCCCTCCTGAATAATCAATGCTGAAAGAAAATATCGTCACACTTTTTCGAAGGACGGATAGAATCCACATCGCCCCCTAGCGAAAATAATGTCCAAACCACTGGCACTGACTTTTATGTTTTTGTTAACACTGATCTATAGTCAATCATTTTGAAGTCGCCTACATAATCAAATGCGGAAATGAATTCAAGATGTGTCCATTCTTGCAAGTCCATTTATTTAACTTACCGAATTTCCGGAGGCGTGGTCTTCACCATCTTTGATTTCAGTAGCACCATTTTCGGGAGGAAGCGCTATCAATTTATAAAACTTAACTAGTAGCTACATATTCGTGTTTGTAGGATACCCCCCGAAAATAAACCACCAATATGTTCAACAGGATGACAAGCCTTTGGATGGGTGATGTACGTTCGCTCTGTTTTAATCCTCTTGTTACTAACTGACTGAAGGCAAACGTTTTAGCCAGCTACTTTAGCTACAGGAGACTAGCTATCTAGTAACGTTAGGTAGCTACAGCAGTAACGTTATCTAGCTTGCTAACGTCAGCTAGCTAAGTTCCCCAATTGTTGTGAAGTGTATAATATGTATGGTTATGTGGACGTTCATTTAAAAACAGGATAAGAGATACAGCCAGTGATGTATTAGCTACCGAATTAAAATGTGTGAACTTCTCAAAAGTAATGTTCCCGAATCCCGACAGTTTAGCTAGCTCGCTGCCCTGTCTGGGCCTAGTAGTAGAGCGCCTAATAATATCAAGAGTTTCTAAACCTGTCTTTGGTAATAATCTAACGTGTTTACAGCTACTCCTGAGCCCAGGCAGACATTTGGGTAAACATTTGGGTTGTCACGAGTTATCATAGCTGACTAAACTCCACTCCATGGTGAAGGAAGTGTCTGACGAATTGAATTACGTTCAACAAATGTTTGGTCGTCACTAGTTACCACAGCCACAAAGTCATAATTATAGCAGCATTTTAAACCTTACTTTAACCACACTGCTAACATTATGCCTGACCTAATTAGGCCTTCTCTCACTATTCTCTATTTCCTGGCTTGTACTGTAGCCAGCTTTATATTTCATGGATATGAATGGGATATTTGCAAGTGTATATCTTACAGACAGATAACTCTACGCAATCTTTTTCATAGCTGGACCCATACATGGATGAGAATTTCATCAAACAAGCCTTCAGCACTATGGGCGAGACGGCGTATGGTGTTAAGATCATTACCCACAGAGTAACAGGGTATGTTCATCACACCTCTGTGTAATGTAGTCAAGTAATGCCATGTGTTTAGCATGTGTTTCCTTGTTTGAAAATAGTCCACACTATTTTATCTAGGCTATATATCAAGCAACTACTTTCCCAAATTAGAATCAGTCATTAATTAAAATACATAGTGAGTAATTGAACCCCTATCAGCTACAATGCCAGGCTACCCTAACCTTAAATGGCTGTTGTTCTAGAACCTCCTGTTGTCATTTTAGGGAAGTACTTGGTTTACTTACCACAGAGCTGTGAATTGATACTGTAATTCCAAAATGCAATATTTATTACCCCACATTGGGGGTTTCTGTCCAGTTTCTAAAATGTTGTAGTATCACACTGTTGGCACTAATACAATCTCTTGTTCTACAGTGGTTCAGCGGGCTATTGCTTTGTGGAAATGGCAGACGAAACCAGCGTTGACCGATGCGTTCACCAACTGAATGGGAAGCTAGTTCCTGGATCAAATCCGGTGAGCACTCATCATAAGCTTGACATTTCTAAAGTTCATTTGAACAACTTACTGATGATGTGTTAGCGGACAACCACCCTCTAGTTTTAGTTTCAAATGTGTTGTTGATAGCGGAGCTTCGCTAGCATTGGCCTCCACCTTAATTTGAGGTTGATGGAACGGAATACAGTATCTCAGATTTACATTACTGCAAAGTTACTGAGCTCCGTATTCTTCCTGATGAAGGTGGTTGAGGCTGTTTGTAAGTTGACTTTGTTTAAAGCTGGTGAATAAACTCTGTTAGGAACTAACTGACGAATGGAATAAAGCCTGTTCTGGGTGGTGGAGGTATGTAAACCAAATAAAATGTTATTCTCTAATAATATACTCTTTATTTTCCAGCAATATATGTCCTTACTACACGCGTTTGTCTTTGAAGGTGCTTGACTGCTTGTTCTTTCTTCCTGTACAGCCCAGAAAGTTTAAGTTAAACTATGCAACTTACGGGAAACGGCCAGAGGCTGGGTAAGCTGTTTTACTTTCTTCCTCATTTGATGCATGATTCTGTTGTTGGAACCCACAGTAACTTGTTTATCATGTACACTGTTCTGTGTGATATTTTCTATCTCCAGAAAAAAAGATTGTGCGAAAGAAACCGCTAGATGGTATGGTGTTGGTTCACCTTCGTAATCCCTCTCTCTGTGTCTGTCTTTTATGCAACCTCAGCCCGGAATTTTCCGTTTTTGTGGGAGATCTGTCTTCAGAGGTGGACGACTACCAGCTTCATCAGTTCTTCTTGAAGAAGTACCCTTCCTGCAAAGGAGGCAAAGTGGTCTCTGATCAGTATGGTAACTCCAGGTATGTGTGCTGAACAGACTTATACATTCATGTTATTTGGTGAGGCTAGTTATGCACCACCTGCTTTTGAACACAATTTCAATTAATCTGACATTTCATTACATTTAAATTCTTTGTAAAAGCTCATGACGTTTTAACAATAGATTCTTATTACATTGGATTGTGTGTGTATTTATACTAGTGTGTTGGGTATCTTCACCACTGTTTACCACTGGTATATTTCCCCCAAAATACTGGAAAAGTTTGTTTCTGACATTTATGCTAAAACTATTGTTTTCCCCATGTAGGGTAAGCAAGAGCAACTCACAATTGAAGTGATGCTACTTCATATTAAAAGTAAAACAACAAGTTTCAGTTCTACCATACCATTTTTGTTTTTCGAATTAATTACGTATTTGATTAGCATGATACGGCGAGTTCGGACAGAATGTGTGCTCAGGGTTTTAGCATTTTGCTTGCTCTCGCAGAGGTTATGGCTTCATCAAGTTTGAAGATGAGAATGAACAGAAGAAAGCCATCGATGAGTGTCAGAATGCTTCAGGCCTGGGGACGAAACCAATCAGGATCAGCATAGCTGTGAACAAGAGGTATGGTTCTAATCTTCTGAAATAAGTGTATACATTATACTGTATTAGGGTCGATTAGTGTCATGCTGGTCTGTCTTTGTTGAAAGTCGATATACTATGTGTGATTGTCCTCCTAACTTAACATCCACTGCACCCAACATACATTTTTCCTGTTTCCTTACTTTTTAGCCATAAAATGAACAGCTATAACAACCAGAACCACAACTCCTACCACAACAATTACCAACAGCCATACTATCAACAACCCAACCAGAACTACTACCCTCAGTGGGGCTATGACCAGTACAACAGCTACAACTATGGTGGGTACGGTCCCTACGGGGGGTACCCCCCTCCAGGCCCCCATGGGATGATGGGACCCCCACCTCCCATCGGCATGCCCCCCATGCCCACAGACATGCAGACTTCCTCAGATGTAAGGCTTCCTTACAAGCTCCTGGGATCTTTCCTCATAATTTCCCATAACCTGTCCCTTAATCTAATGAAATCTGTCTAAAAATGGTTTTCATGCTAACAGGTGTTTACAATGATTAATATATGTTGTCTTGTTTTTCACATTAGCAAACACAGGAGTCCACAGATGAGCCTGAAGAAGAGGCAGCAGAAGGTAACTCTTCACTATACTTTCACATGCACTAAAGGAAAATGCAATGTGCTGCAGATATAAGGTCTTTCTTGTTCTTCCTTTTAAATGTATTGTTACTATTGCCTGACTCGGTTGCATTCAAATCCCTTGGTTTCTTGACTTTTTTACTCTTCTTCATTCCCCTCTCTTCTCTGCCAGAACCCAATCCTCACCTGGATGTGGATGCACTGAACAAAGAATACATGGAGAGGAGTGAGGAGCTCTATGATTCACTAATGAACTGTCACTGGCAGCCACTGGATACCATCACTTCAAAAATCCCTCACTTTTCCACTTCCTGATCTGTTTTAACTTGTCCTATGAATTTAGTATGAAGTGTATTTTCTCCAAAAGAGCAGTCACAGAAAATGTCAGCGTTGTTTAAAAAAAAGAATCACCAGTAGAGACACATTATGTTTCTGAGCTACATTATTGGCCATTTGTATATATTGTCCATGTCCTTCTGTCTTTGTTTTTTGCCTATTTTTTTCTGTCTCTAGATTATTATAATTATTTGATTTTTTTTAAAATATTTTTTTTTAGACGAAACTTGATTCTTCCATTTAAATTTGATTATATCAAGTAATCAATGTTCGTCATCTCCCAGACACTTTGTTTGTATTTCACACTATTTTGGGTACCATCTTGTCTTCAGAAAGAAAATGTAAAGAAATGTTGGTGTAAGTCTATTTTTCAAAAATGAGAAACTTACATTTAAGCTTGTATTTCAAAATCTTGCATCACACCTTTACTTTAGCTTAATCTGTGGGGTTCTTAAAAAAATAACCTTTACCTGTCATTTTCATGTTATATCACCATGTCTATTTGTCTTAGACTTGTAATTCGTTTCTGCTTTTTTTGTGCCTGTAGCTTTTGGAATAATTGTATTATTAAAGCTGACTTGGAGGGGAAAAAACAAGATGTTGAAGTTATGTTTAAGTACAGTAGTAAACTATGTGTTTTCCAATTATAATTTGACACGGAAAAGTGGTGCTTATGCAAAGTTTAACATTTTCATTCAACACATTTGGTCTGGTTTGAATAAAATCACAATTCATTTATTTTCCTTACCTACAGTTGAAGTCGGACGTTTACATACACCTTAGCCAAATACATTTAAACTCAGTTTTTCACAATTCCCAACATTTCATCTTTGTAAAAATTCCCTGTCTTAGGTCAGTTAGGATCACCACTTTTATTTTAAGAATGAAATGTCAGAATAATAGAGAGAATGATTTATTTCAGCTTTTATTTCTTTCATCACATTCCCAGTGGGTCAGAAGTTTACATACACTCAATTAGTATTTGGTAGCATTGCCTTTAAATTGTTTAACTTGGGTCAAATGTTTTGGGTAGTCTTCCACAAGCTTCCCACAATAAGTTGGGTGAATTTTGGCCCATTCCTCCTGACAGAGCTGGTGTAACGGAGTCAGGTTTGTAGGCCTCCTTGCTCACACACACTTTTTCAGTTCTGCCTACACATTTTCTATAGGATTGAGGTCAGGGCTTTGTGATGGACATTCCAATACCTTGACTTTGTTGTCCTTAAGCCATTTTGCCACAAATTTGGAGGTATGCTTGGGGTCATTGTCCATTTGGAAGACCCATTTGCGACCAAGCTTTAACTTCCTGACTGATGTCTTGAGGTGTTGCTTCAATATCTCCACATAATTTTCCTACCTCATATAGCCATCTATTTTGTGAAGTGCACCAGTCCCTCCTGCAGCCAAGCACCCCCACAACATGATTCTGCCATCCCTGTGCTTCACGGTTGGGATGGTGTTCTTCGGCTTGCAAGCCTCCCCCTTTTTCCTACAAACATAACGATAGTATGGCCAAACAGTTCTATTTTTGTTTCATCAGACCAGAGGACATTTCTCCAAAAAAGTACGATCTTTGTTCCCATGTGCAGTTGCAAACCGTAGTCTGGCTTTTTTTATGCCGGTTTTGGAGCAGTGGCATCTTCCTTGCTGAGCGGCCTTTCAGGTTATGTTGATATAGGACTCATTTGACTGTGGATATAAATACTTTTGTAGTTGTTTCCTCCAGCATCTTCACATGGTCCTTTGCTGTTCTGGTATTGATTTGCACTTTACGCACCAAAGTACGTTCATCTCTAGGAGACCGAACACGTATCCTTCCTGAGCGATATGACGGCTGCCTGGTCCCATGGTGTTTATACTTGCATACTATTGTTTGTACAGGTGAACGTGGTACCTTCGGGCATTTGGACATTGCTCCCAAGGATGAACCAGACTTGTGGAGGTCTACAATTTTCTTTCTAAGGTCTTGGCTGATTTCTTTAGATTTTCCCATGATGTCAAGCGAAGAGGCACTGAGTTGGAAGGTAGGCCTTGAAATACATCCACAGGTACACCTCCAATTGACTCAAATGATGTCAATTAGCCTATCAGAAGCTTCTAAAGCCATGACATCATTTTCTGGAATTTTCCAAGCTGTTTTAAGGCACAGTCGACTTAGTGTATGTAAACTTCTGACCTACTGGAATTGTGATACAGTGAAATAATCTGTCTGTAAACAATTGTTGGAAAAATGACTTGTGTCATGCACAAAGTAGATGTCCTAACCGACTTGCCAAAACTATAGTTTGTTAACAAGAAATTTGTGGAGTGGTTGAAAAACGAGTTTTAATGACTCCAACCTAAGTGTATGTAAACTTCCGACTTCAACTACATGTCCTGCACTGTCAAAGATGCATAATCAAAACGATACAGCATTATGTAATGAATGTTGTATGGTCAGACTCACTGTAAAAATGTGTTCGAGGCCTAGTTAATACCATATTGATATGCATGTACATTTGCAAAATGATGGCACCTGAGGTCTGAAAGGCAGCCATCCAATTGTATGAAGAATTTTATTTATCATAAAACTGCTTGTAGACAAGTTCACAAACAAATATTTCTTATCAAGTTCAATAACTGGATGCTATTTGACAGCAGTTAAAAATGACTTAAAATTCTGTAGAGGGTTTAATTAGCCCCTAATTCTGTCCTGAAAAAGACAGCACATTCATTAGCTCCGTGTCTAAGTTTAATGAGGTGTGTTTATGCCTAAAACCATTCCTCTCATTCTTTCACTCAGGCTTCCCCCCTTCCTTCTTGGTGAAGAGTCCCACCCCTGGTCGTCCAGGACAGTACCAGCTGGGGCCCAGGCGGTACCAGCCCTGATACAGGCCCCTCCAACTAAGACAGCCCAGAGCCCCTCCTAAGATCTGTGTGGGGAATGCGGGGAAGTAAGCCAGCAGGCAGAGAAGCAAGAACATCCAGAGGCCTAGCAGGGTGACACAGAACAGGAAGAGCAGGCGCAGTGGGGCCCCCGAGGGCCCACCCAGAGTCAGGTAGGGCCCGAACACGGCCGTCTCCTCTGCCACCAGCAGGCAGCACAGACACAGCAAGAAGATGTCCTCAGAGACCTCATAGCCACGCCACAGCATGCCGTTTCCCACACACAACTGTTTGCTCGCCCCCTCCCGAAGTAGTAGGAAGGGCTGGCCGTCCACCGTGGGCTGGCCATCTACAGCGCTGAGGGGCTCGTAGCAGCTCCCTGTGGCATTCTCAAGGACATCCAGAAGCTTTCGGAACCCCACCCACAGCACGCCTGCCACCACCAGCCTGGACAGGTGTCGCAGTGAGAGAATGAGGGATCTGCGCACTGAGAAGGAAAGGAGGAAGACAAAGGAGCCGACGAAGATGCAGGTCCATCCCCAGCCTGAGCGCAGGAATGCTCTGAATGGTAAAGAAATGACAAGATGGTTGGAACATAGTTTTAATTAACTGGCAGGCATGTTTTGGAATATTGTTATTATGTACAGGCTTCCTTCTTTTCACTCTGTCATTTAGGTTAGTATTGTGGATCAATTACAATGTTGTTGATCCATCCACAGTTTTCGCCTTTCACAGCCATTAAACTAACTAACTATTTTAAAGTTACCATTGGCCTCATGGTGAAATCCCTGCAGTTTCCTTCCTCTTCTGCAACTGAGTTAGGAAGGCGCCTGTATCTTTGTAGTGACTGGGTGTATTGATACACCATCCAATGTGTAATTAATAACTTCACAATGCTCAAAGGGATATTCAATGTCTGCTTTTTTTTCTTCACCATCTACCAGTAGGTGCCCTTCTTTGCGAGGCATTTGAAAACCACCTTGGTCTTTGTGGTTGAATCTGTGTTTGAAATTCACTGCTCGACTAAGGGACCTTTACAAATAATTGTATGTGTGGGGTCCAGAGATTAGGTAGTCATTCAAAAATCATGTTAAACACTATTATTGCACACAGATTGAGTCCATGCAACTTATTATGTGACTTGTTAATTAAGCACATTTTTACTCCAGAACTTATTTAGGCTTGCCATAACAGAGGGTTGAATACTTATTGACTCAAGACATTTCAGCTTTTCATTTTTAATTAATTTGTAAACATTTCTAAAAACATAATTCTACTTTGAAATGATGGGGTATTGTGTTTAGGCCAGTGTCACAAAATCTCAAAATTCTGACTAACACAACAAAATATGTAAAAAGTCAGGTGGTGTGAATACTTTCTGAAGGCGCTGTACTTTAGAAAAAGACCTTGAAACAAACAATAAGACAATCATGCATTGTTATTTGGGCCCATCTTAGTTCTCACCTGTAAAGAAAATTTGTCCTTTTGGCAAAGATGCTGTGTTGGGAGACCCACATGCTCAGGGCAGGTCCAAACACGATCAGGCATGACAACAACAGGTGAAAATGGCGGCGGAAATTGGCACTTCCCATGAGTCTGGCTGCCAGGTCAGTCAAGACCACCAGAATGGTATTGAGAAACATCTCAAGGGACTAAATCTAGTCTCAACTGAAACAATAATGAAGCTTTTATCTCTTCCTCTGGCTTTACAACTACACCCTATAGTTCATGTGTGTATCCAATGATCCTGTAGGTTGTTGTTTCTGTATTGCTTACTATGCCTGTGTGACTGACCAATCCTGCATGTTATAATCCAAAACCAATACCTTCAGTTGGTGTAAATCACTTTTCATTGAATCAATCCAAAGGTTTGGTAATTCAATCGAGATGCAATCTTCTGCAAGTTTTTGACATTCAACTCTTCATGTGTAGATGTCTTAAATAAAGTGGCAGGTGTTCTGACTTTCAGAAGCTCATTTATTTGAATGTGCACAAATCCAGTTGTTCACCTCCTGTATCCAACACAGTTGGTACATTCCATTTCCACAAATGTTGCACTTAATTTGTTATTCAATATCTTGCAGTTTTCCACAGTTGAAGAATATTTGAATCCTGCCTTGTCTGACCTTGACTAGGTTTCCACTTTGGACTTACTTCCACGTGTTGCCACTGTTCTTCCTGTTATTGCTGAGGTAACTGCCCACCTCTTGCTCATGCAGCATTAAAAAATGTGCTCATCCACAATGGCGTGTTTGTTGTCCTTGTGCTCATACAGTAAACCGTAAAGTCCAACTGTTAGAGCTGAAGTTAGAGATTCCTCTGTCCCACATCCCCTCAGCTCCTGTCTCACTCCACCCCTTCACCCTTTCATCGACACCGACAGAGTGGGACATATGTTCTCGCCTTTGGTATATCCCTCCGTTGCGGGTGTCACATTACCTTTACAACGTTTTTAGGGGTTACAGAATGTATTGAGTGAATCAGCAAGTACCCTACTGTTAATGTGATTGTGTGTTACTGTGTTAATGTGATTATTGTGGTATTTGAGTGCATTCCAAAAAAGACTACATTAATGCCGAGTACGCACTTTGTTTATAACATCTTTCAACTCATTATGAGCAGTGTGAAGTTGTGCAACGATATTTGATTATAGTAAGCGCTAGAGCTCCCAAATACTGTCCCAGTTGAATTGGTTGGCCCACAGTTCCACAATTTAATGTTGTTTGCTTTAACTCTCTACTGTAAATGTCAGTAACATTATAAATAACTAGGTCTCCTCCATGTGTCTTCTATTTATATCTATAACCTGTGTACTGTATCCACACCCGCCCATCCACCATTCTTAGACTCAGCTGTTGGTGTAGGCCTAGAAGCCTGTCTCTGTCAATCAGTGAGTTGGAGCTGTCCGCCCTCTCTATCTCTCTCTCTCTCTCTCTGTCTCTATCTCTCATATTACTCCCCAACGCTGACATTTCTAGCTCAAGTATTCCTGACTGACATCCCTCACTGCTGTCTATTTTCTCTGTCTGCCTATATACAGAGAAAGTCTATATCTAGCATGTACAGTGCCCTCAGAACATTCACACCCCTTTTCCACATTTTGTTGTGTTACAGCCTGGATTTAAAATAGACTAAATTGAGATTTTGTGTCACTGGCCTACTCACAATACTGTATAATGTCATAGTGGAATTATGTTTTTAGAAATTTTAGCAAATTCATTCAAAATGAAAAGCTGAAATGTCTTGAGTCAATAAGTATTTGTTATGGCAAGCCTGAATAAGTTCAGATATAAAAAACAAGTCACATAAGTTGAGCATGGTGAGGTCAAAATAGAAGAACATTTGTAAAACAATTATGAAAGATAAAACACTAATATCTTGATTACATAAGTATTCAACCCCCTGAGTCAATACAAGTTAGAATCACCTTTGGCAGAGATTACAGCTGTGAGTCTTTCTGGGTAAGTCTCTAAGAGTTTTGCACACCTGGATTTTACAATATTTGCACATTATTCTTTATTCTGCACAAAATTCTTCAAGCTCTGTCAAGTTGGTTGTTGATCATTGCTAGATAGACATTTTCAAGTCTTGCCATAGATTTTCATGCCGATTTAAGTCAAAATTGTAACTAGGCCACACAGGAACATTCAATGTTGTCTTGCTAAGCAACTCCAGTGTATATTTGGCCTTGTGTTATTGTCCTGCGGAAAAGTGAATTTGTCTCCCAGTGTCTGTTGGAAAGCAGACTGAATCAGGTTTTCCTCTAGGATTTTGCCTGTGTTTAGCTCTATTACTTGTATTTTTATCATAAAAACTCCCTTGTCCTTGGCGATGACAAGAATACATGATGCAGCCACCACCATGCTTGAACATATGAAGAGTGGTACTCAGTGATGTGTTGTGTTGCATTGCCCCAAACATAACACTTTGTAAAGTTAATTTCATTGCCACATTTTTTGCAGTTTTACTTTAGTACCTTATTGCAAACAGAAGCATGTTTTAAAATGTTGTTATTCTGTACAGGCTTCCTTCTTTTGACTCATTTAGGTTGGTATTGTGGAGTACCTACAATGTTGTTGATCCATCACAGCCATTAATCTCTAACTGTTTCAAAGTTACTATTGGCATCATGGTGAAATCTCTGAGCGGTTTCCTTCCTCTCCGGCAACTGAGTTAGGAAGGACGCCTGTATCTTTGTAGTGACTGGGTCTATTGATACACCACTCTAAGTGTAATTAATAACCTTACTGAATATTTTGTGTAAGTCGTTGACAATTTTTTTTACAATTAAATCCATTTTAATACCACTTTGTAACACAACAACATTTGTAAAAAGTCAAGAGGTCTGATTACTTTCTGAAGGCACTGTAACTTGTAGATGCAAAATTCCTTGTGGGGGCAAATTCCCCCTGGATTCTTTTTAATAAGGCCAATGGACGTAGTAGACCTGTTTTGCCCATGTGGCTCCAGGGAAAAAGCCTAGAATGGATGTGGAAACAATGTTGATTCAACCAGTGTGTGCCCAGTGGGCCATTAGCACTCCCAAGACAGAATGTAATTTGAACACATGTACACCATCGATTGCAAGCACCCTCATCGATTGCAAGCACCCCTACACAACGATCAAGCTACCCCTCAGCTACCCAAGTAAAACATTTAGCCTTTTGGGCTTTCCCCAAAAATCATTGCACATTCTTCTCTCATAGCATCAGTGATTTCTGAATTGAAAATATATTTCTTCCCTTCCTGAATGCTTGAAAAAAAAACAAGTGACCCTCCCCTATACCCAAAATAATAATTAAAACATAAAGTGAATAGCAAAGAACATGTTTACCCTTAGTCCTAGGACAGACCAGAGGCTTAGATGCAGTTTGAAAAACTGTTCCTCCTTTTGTAAGCATTACATGGCAAAGTAGCTAGAAGGTTGTGGCTTCGCAGACAACCGCAGACTGGAGTAGGGGACAAAAGAGCTCCATTATAATAAAAGCACTGTATCAATCTATCATATTATTTGCAGACTGAGAAAAAATTGCCTTTTATAAACGCATTTCATGTAATTCTATGTCATTTTATATGACAGAAGACGAGCAGAATCTTTTTTTAGTATGCTGCAGGACCAGAGACGTTTTGATTTCTATACAGGCTATTGTTAAAAAAGAAGATAGTCTATGTTTGGAACAGAGCTAAAGTTATCTATCAACTGTAAAAATGTAGCGTAACAGAACCAGTTACAGCTGAAGTACAGTACCAGTCATACGTTTAGACACACCTACTCATTTCAGGGTTTTTCTTTATGTTTACTATTTTCTACATTGTAGAATAATAGTGAATACATCAAAACTATGAAATAACACATATGAAATCATGTAGTAACCAAAAAAGTGTTAAATAAATCAAAATATATTTTAGATTTTGGATTCTTCAAAGTAGCCAACCTTTGCTTTGATGACAACTTTGCACACTCTTGGCATTCTCTCAACCAGCTTCATGAGGTAGTCACCTGGAATGCATTTCAATTAACATGTGTGCCTTGTTAAAAGTTTATTTGTGGAATTTCTTCCTCCTTAATGCGTTTGAGCCAATCAGTTTTGTTGTGACAAAGTAGGGTAGGGGTGGTATACAGAAGATAGCTCTATTTGGTAAATCCTTATTATGGCAAGAACAGCTCAAATAAGTAAAGAGAAATGACAGTCCATCATTACTTTAAGACATCAGTCAATGCGGAAAATCTCAAGAACCTTGAAAGGTGGGAAGTATTGGTGACAAAACGAATGGCACTGTGATAGACTACATCCAATTTGCTGAGTAGAGTGTTGGAGGCTATTTTGTATTTGACATTGCCGAAGTCAAGGATCGGTAGGATGGTCAGTTTTACGAGGGTATGTTTGGCAGGATGAGTGAAGGATGCTTTGTTGGGAAATAGGAAGCCTATTCTAGATGTAATTTTGGATTGGAGATGCTTAATGTGAGTCTGGAAGGAGAGTTTACAGTCTAACCAGACACCTAGATATTTGTAGTTGTCCACATATTCTAAGTCAGAACCGTCCAGAGTAGTGATGCTAGACGGGCGGGCAGGTGCGGGCAGCGATCGGTTGAAGAGCATGCATTTAGTTTTACTTGCATTTAAGAGCAGTTGGAGGCCACGGAAGGAGTGTTGTATGGCATTGAAGCTCGTCTGGAGGTTTGTTAACACAGTGTCCAAGGAAGGGCCAGAAGTATACAGAATGGTGTCGTCTGCGTAGAGGTGTATCAGAGAATCACCAGCAGCAAGACCGACATCATTGATGTATACAGAGAAAAGAGTCAGCCCGAGAATTGAACCCTGTGGCACCCCCATAGAGACTGCCAGAGGTCCGGACAACAGGCCCTCCGATTTGACACACTGAACTCTATCTGAGAAGTAGTTGGTGAACCAGGCGAGGCAGTCATTTGAGAAACCAAGGCTGATGAGTCTGCCGATAAGAATGTGGTGATTGACAGAGTCGAAAGCCTTGGCCAGGTCGATGAAGACGGCTGCACAGTATTGTTTTTAACAATGGCGGTTATGATATAGTTTCGGACCTTGAGCGTGGCTGAGGTGCACCCATGACCAGCTCAACCCAATTGAGAGGGTTTTGGATGAGTTGGACCGCAGAGTGAAGGAAAAGCTACCAACAAGTACTCAGCATATCTAGGAACTCCTTCATGACTTTTGGAAAAGCATTCCTCATAAAGCTGGTTGAGAGAATGCCAAGAGTGTGCAAAGCTGTCATCAAGGCAAAGGGTGGATACTTTGAAGAATGTAAAATCTAAAATATTTTAAAATATATTTGTTTAACACTTTTTTGGTTACTACATGATTCCATATGTATTATTTCATAGTTTTTATGTGTTTCACTATATTTCTACATTGTAGAAAATAGTAAAAAATAAAGAAAAACCATTGAATGAGTAGGTGTCCAAACTTTTGACTGGTACTGTATGATTTATCAGTAAATAGTTTATTAAAGTAACAACAATTTCCATAAAGATTGTGAAGAATGGTAGTAGCAGATGACTACCTTGTGGGGCTAAGCTGTAGTGTAGTCCGTGCATCGCTCTAGTCATATCTCACGTCATGTAACGAGTGTGCTGAGAGTCGGGAAGCAAGTTCAGGGAGTGAGTGTTTTCATAAATAAAATAAACAATGAACACCAACAATGCACCGACATTGCTAAAATTCAAATACTTCGCCTAATTTCTGTTTATGTGTCAAAACAAGAAATGGAGAATCATTGTACCATCTAAAACGCTGTGAAATATATTTTCCATAACCAAAAATATTATAATTTCAGTTGTTTGAAGCTGGTGTACAAAACGTAAAGTAAAAGACACAAAAACGAAATTTAATCACGGGATGCATAGAAATAGCGCACATAGAATAGGCATTGTTGACTTTATAGCCAGTAAGACATTTTTCGTTTCATTATAATTAAATTCTAAGTCATAGTTTTTTCCTGACCATTATTCCTCCTCCACCAAACTTTTCAGTTGGCACTATACATTTGGCCAGGTAGCGTTCTCCTGGCATCTGCCAAACCTAGATTCGTCCGTCGGACTGCCAGATATTCAAGCATGATTCATTACTTCAAAGAGCACGTTTCCACTGCTCCAGAGTCCAATGGCGGCGAGCGTTACATCACTCCAGCCGAGGCTTGGCATTGCGCATGGTGATCTTAGGCTTGTGTGTGGCTACTCAGCCATGGAAACCCATTGCATGAAGCTCCCGATGAACAGTTATTGTGCTGACTGTGCTGATGTTACTTCCAGAGGCAGTTTGGAACTCAGTGGTGAGTGTTGCAACCGAGGACAGACAATTTTTACGCACTACGTCCTTCAACACTCGACTATCCCATTCTGTGAGCTTGTGTGGCCTACCACTTCACAACTGAGCCGTTGTTTATCCTAGAAGTTTCCATTTCACAATAAATCAAATAAAATGTATTTATATAGCCCTTCTTACATCAGCTGATATCTCAAAGTGCTGTACAGAAACCCAGCCTAAAACCCCAAACAGCAAGCAATGCAGGTGTCGAAGCACAGTGGCTAGGAAAAACTCCCTAATAACAGCACTTACAGTTGACCGGGGAAGCTCTAATAGGGCAGAAATTTTACGAACTGACTTGTTGGAAAGGTGCCATCATATGACGGTGCCACGTTGAAAGTCACTGAGCTAGGGCCTCCCGGGTGGTGCAGTGGTCGAAGGCACTGCATCGCAGTGCTAGCTGTGCCACCAGAGATTCTGGGTTCGAGCCCAGGCTCTGCCGCAGCCGGCTGCGACTGAGAGGCACATGGGGCGGTGCACAATTGGTCCAGCGTCGTCCGGGTTAGGGAGGGTTTGGCCGGCAGGGATATCCTTGTCTCATCGCGCACTAGCGACTCCTGTGTCGGGCTGGGCGCAGTGCACGCTGATCAGGTCGCCAGGTGTACAGTGTTTCCTCCGACACATTGGTGCGGCTGGCTTCCGGGTTGGATGTGCATTGTGTCAAGAAGCAGTGCGGCTAGGTTGGGTTGTGTTTCGGAGGATGCATGGCTCTCGACATTCGCCTCTCCCGAGTCCGTACGGGAGTTGCAGCGATGAGACAAGACTGTAACTACCAATTGGGGAGAAAAAAGGGGTAAAATTAAATTAAAATAAAAAACAACATAAAAAAAAAAAGTCACTGAGCTCTTCAGTAAGGCCATTCTACTGCCAATGTCCTCTCAAGCTCTGTCAGGTTGGATGGGGAGCGTTGCTGCACAGCTTTTTTCAGGTCTCTCCAAAGATGTTAGATCGGGTATAAGTCCCGACTTGTCCCGAAGCCAATCCTGCTTTGTCTTGACTGTGTGCTTAGCGTCGTTGTCCTGTTGGAAGGTGAACCTTCGCTCCAGTCTGAAGTCCTAAGCACTCTGGAGCAGGTTTTCATCAGGGATCTCTCTGTACTTCGCTCCGTTCATCTTTGCCTTGATCCTGACTAGTCTCCCAGTTCCTGCCGCTGACAAACATTCCCACAGCATGATGCTGCCACCACCATGCTTCACCGTAGGGATGGTGCGAGGTTTCCTTCAGACGTGAGTTCAATCTTAGTTTCATCAGACCAGAGAATCGTGTTTCTAATGGTCTTAGTCTCTTCAGGTGCCTTTTGTCAAACTCCAAGCGGGCTGTCATGTGCCTTTTACTGAGGAGTGACTTCTGTCTGGTCACTCTACCATAAAGGCCTGATTGGTGGAGTGCTGCAGAGATGGTTGTCCTTTGGAAGGTTCTCCCATCTCCACAGAGGAACTCTAGAGCTCTGTCAGAGTGACCATCAGGTTCTTGGTCAGCTCCCCGACCAAGGCCCTTCTCCCCCGATTGCTCAGTTTGGCCAGCTCTAGGAAGAGTCTTGGTGGTTCCAGACTTCTTCCATTTAAGAATTATGGAGGCCACTGTGTTCTTGGGGACCTTCAATGCTGCAGGCATTTTTTGGTACCGTTCCCCAGATCTGCACTTCGACACAATCCTGTCTTGGGGCTCTACGAACAATTCCTTCGATCTCATGGCTTGGTTTTCGCTCTGACATGTGGGACCTTACGTGGGACCTTATATAGACAGGTGTGTGCCTTCCCAAATCATGTCCAATCAATTGAATTTACCACAGGTGGACTCCAATCATGTTGTAGAAACATCTCAAGGATGATCTATGGAAACAGGATGCACCTGAGCTCAATTTTGAGTCTCATAGCAAAGGGTCTCAATAGGTATTTCAGTTTTTTATTTTTAAATGTGGAAAAAGTCAAGGGGTCTGAATATTTTCCAAAGACACTGTAGGTGTAGTCAAATTACATTTTGTAAAGCCTGAATTATCATTAAAATATAGACAACCCCATTGACAGAAAGGCAACACAAGCATTTAGCAAACATTTTATGTAGTAAAATATCAAAATACATTAAGCTGTAATTTATGTTGATTTCCATTAAGTTTAAAAAAACTGTGTTTTGGTTAAAAATATATATATATTTTTTTAATTGGCTGGTCAAAAAGCCACTATTTTCGGAGAATGACCCATGCGCCCTTTCTCCTTCACTACTTAACAGAGTTGAGCGGCTTGATGTCCTTACAATTCATCCTAGAATAACTAGGCAACTTAAATAGGCCTATATTGATGTGGCATCACTGCCACTATGTGGTCAAAAGCTGCATTACACATGATCATTAAATTGCATGTGGGTATGTTTTGAAATCAGAGCTCGTGAATTTCTGGATGTAGTATTCTTGTCATTGTGTCCGCAATCTAGAATATGTAGAATGCCAGTTGTTTCTTAATGGCTCCTGCGTCCAAAATATTTACCCTAGGCTCCAGCCTTATGTCTCCCTTGGTATTAATGGATGTCTCACTGTCGTTATCCCAAGCTATTCTATTACTAAGCCTGTTACTTTTCCCTGTCTCTTTGTTTTCATCTGACACTCACTAAATTGTTCTATGTTCACAGAAAGAATGGATGCCCAAAAGGTCTATAAGGGAATTGAGACAACAGAGAGCGAGATAAAAAAACAAACACAAACATCTAATCAAAAATATGGGGTATTCGGGATGTTAAATTTCAACTTTGTATCCATAAATTGGGCCACAAACATACAGTACCTTGAAGAACACATCACTGTCAAAATATAAGCATAAATATGACCAGTATAATTCTCCAAATAAATAACTTTGCTTATCCAACCACTATCCTGTCCTTGGTGATGACCAAAAACAATTCATGTATTTGTCTCTCTGTGCCTCTGAGAATAGAACATTCAGCGGTGGGACTGGAATTTACCTCTGATCCCTTGGTTAGGCTCTGACTGACAATACAAACAGCTGCACTGCTGAATGCAGTCAGTCCTTTTCAACTCCCCTAAGTCCTCTCAGATGAGGACACAGGAGGCAACGAGAGGAGATGATAAGTCAGACATGTGGCATGTCATTCCCACAGGAGTCAGGATGCATGCAGACGCTTCTGGTAGTTGAGCTCACACGCAACTTTGAAGAGGACATGCCAAAGTGCACTGAACATACCTTTAACGGCTATTTACATAAATAATGACTGACAAAAGTAGTTAAAAAAATTATATTTCAAAATGATTTTCAAAATCAAGTATCTACTTGCAGGGGGACATGCGCTATCCTCTGGCTATTCTAAAACTGAAGTCTGGGCATGTTCGAGCGGATCACTTTTGTCAAGTCGGTGCTGTTCAAAGTGTGTTGCATTATGGGAAGAAAAAAAATCTGACTAGCACCTACATTTCGACTGCATGCACTTGGCAAAAATCATGTGATCAAAGTTCATGAAGTTTTGACTGCAAGTTTCTGGAGTTGTACTTCAACAACTTCATCATGCAGCCATGGCCTGCGTTGTGGGGAGGCACTATTTGTCAACCTATCATTAGGGTGTTTTTGTTTGACCCACACAAACAAATGTGGCCAAAGATGTGACTGAAACAGGAGCCTACTTCACCGTAATTCTAAAGCTTCAGAGTATACAAATGAAAGTTACATTTGAGATCTCTCTCTAACCAATATTGTTCAAACGTTAGTTTTCAGTTCTTGAGTGTGTGATATGCGGGTATAGAAATGTTTATTTCAATGTTTTTACATAATTTATTTTATAAACACTAGCAGCTATGTTGACACTGCCATGTTGATCTGGGCCTTGCTTTTGGAAAACCACTACAGTGTCTGACTTTTGGCTGTCGCAGATGTACCTACCCCAACTTCACTCACCGACTTTCGTCTACAGTCGGCTTCATTAGGCTTACCGCTCGACATGCCCATTCTTATCTCAATAGGGTTAGTAGGCCTGCTCTCTGCCTGGCCTTATCTTAGGTTTGTCATTACCTTCACTCCCAGGTTAAACACAGAGTATGTCGTTTTGGGAAGGGACATTAGACTTTATAATTGTGAGATTAAGGTCAGAAAAGATCAATGGATATTTTGTCCAATTCCCAGATTTCTAATTATGCCCTTCCCAAAACTACATGCTCAAGCTTTAATAAGGATTGCCTACTCAACTTTTGAGTAAATGCCAGACATTTCCAAACATCCAGAGTAGCATTACTTCCTCATCAATGTGTCAATTTCAGTGCATACTGGATCATTTTCAAACACTTAAAGGTGTTAAACACAAAAAAAGAGCCAACCCCAGTGACAAACCAAACGTACTTGAGCAGGTCACAATTGACTAAAATAAATTAAATGTATGGCCAATAGGAACTAGCCTATAGCTTATAGTCCATTATCTTCCCGAGCAGAGTACAGACACATTCATTGTGTGGCTCTTCTTCTCCACTACCTTTCCGCTGTTCTTGCTGAAGACCTCTGCTGTGGCGGTCTTCGAGCCAGTGGATGCATTGATTCCAGCAAAACATCTGTGAGAACAAAGAGCACACACATTTTTGAAAGATGATAAGGTCCCCTGATGTCTTCAATAGTGTCTGAAGTGTGCTGCATTACATCTGTACATTGTCCCCAGCTCAAATAATGACTTCGCTATGTGTTTACGCTCTGACAAAGGAGTCTTTCAAACTTATCAACCTATATTGATTTAATTAACCTGTCAAACCAAGCTGTGACACAAAATGCCTCAGTTTAAAGCCCCCGACCCCAAAGGAATTCTCCCAAGGAAGAAGCATATTTTTGTTTACCTTTGGATGAACTTTAGGGTGCATGAAGCCTCCTCTTGGTATTGCAGATTGAAGGTGTGGAATGAGGCAAAAAAAAGCTGCCAGCGCTTCCACAAAGTTTGAGTGAACCGTCATCACGACCTCCTTCTCGATGCTTATCATCCATTTGGCAGCAGTCATTATGTCCCCTGAAATCAGATCACTTACATGTTTCACAATTACTTCTGTGAAACTTTGCGATTGTAAGGCCCCGTCTAAAAACAATTACTCACACAGAAAGTCTTATTGGATACACTACCTTGAACAATCAGTCTTAGTGAGTCCGGCAGGGGAATTGATCCCTCCACATCGGTGGCTGTGTCTGACACCTGAAAGATATAAAACAATCTTTCTATAACTTTCAAATCACATATTTTGAACAATTGGCACATCATTTTAAACTTCTAAAATACTTAGAAAATGATTATCTTATGCATAAGATGCAGATGAATGTAAAACATTGGCCTGTAGAAGGAGTGCATCTGTCCTTTCTTTGAAATGGGCCATCAGCAGGAGGACAACACAATGGCTAAATGCAGTCGCTCCACCCTTTTCAAAACTTGACAGGATGTGCCGAAATTCTTCATTTGTTGGTTTGTACAGGAAGTATTGTATGATAATCTTTCCTTTAACTGCCATTGTTGCATACATTTTTTCCCAGGATTGAGACATCTTTCACTAACTTGAAGTGGTTGTAGAGTTCCTTCTGTGTGAAAAGGTACGGCCACTTACTCCTCAGTGTCACGCCCTGACCATAGAGAGCTTTTATTCTCTATGTTGGTTAGGTCGTGGTGTGACTAGGGTGGGTCATCTAGGTGTATTATATTTCTATGTTGACCTAGTATGGTTCCCAATCAGAGGCAGCTGTTTATCGTTGTCTCTGATTGGGGATCATATTTAGGTAGCCATTTTCCTATTGTGCTTTGTGGGATCTTGTCTATGTATAGTTGCCTGTGAGCATTATTTATAGCTTCACGTTTCGTTTGTTCGTTTTGTTGTTTTGTTGTTTGAAGTTTTAATTTCCAATATTTAAGGATGGAAACATACCACGCTGCATCTTGGTCCACTCCTTGTAACGGTTGTGACAGAAGATCCCACCACAAACGGACCAAGCAGCGTGGCCAGGAGGAACAGGTATCCTGGGCCTGGGAGGATATCCAGGAGGTAAAGACATCTTGGACTTGGGAGGAGATAATGTCAGGAGACGAAAGCATTCCATGGAAGCAGACGCAAGCGGTGAAGGAAGGAGAGCGACAACGGCGGGGTTCGCGGCCACGACGCAAGCCAAAGAAGCCGCCTCAAAATATTTTTTGGGGGAGGCACACGGGGTGGTCGGCGAAGTTGAGGTGTGAGTCACAGACCGAGGAGTTGTTGGACAAATTGGAGGAGAGTGAAGTGAGAGAGCTATTGGTTTGGCGTAGTATGCACGGCATTCGTCCTGAGGAGCGTGTTAGCCGTCCGATGCCACCTGTGCCAGCTTCCTATACTCGTACTGAGGAGCGTGTCATTTGTCCGGTACCATGTGGGCCGGTTCTACGCACCAGGTCTCCAGTGCGCCTCCACAGCCCAGTACGTCCTGTGCTAGCTCCCCGCACTCACCGCACGGAGTGTGTCATCGTTCCGGCACCATCTGTGCCAGCTCTAAGCACCAGGTCTCCAGTGCTCCTTCCCAGTCAGGTACGTCCTGTGCCTGCTCCTCACACTCTCCCTGAAGTGCGTGTCCCCAGTCAGGTACGTCCTGTGCTTCCTCCCCGCACTTTCCCTGAGGTGCGTGTCATCAGCCCGGTGCCACCTGTACCGGACCCACGCATCAGGCCTCCAGTGCGCCTCCACAGTCCAGAGCTTCCGGCGACAGTTCCCAGTCCAGAGCTTGTGCCTTGCACTGAGTGTTTTTCTCTTTCTTAGCCGTACCAGAGGATTATCACGATTCTTATGCTCAACGCATGTTTTCATCTGGTTTAACGGGGATCCATAGCCACTCCCAATTGTAGAGCCATCTTTCATTGTATCAGCAAAGCTTTTCGGGTACTGTTGTACCATCCTCTTGGCTATTGTACGGCAATCTGCTCTGGTTGGATTAGGTTCAACAACTCTCATTGCACCTACTGTAATTCTCACCATCTCTCTTCGTTCTCCAGGGGTTGGCAGTGTGCCTCTGGCGAGGGCTGATGCACATTTTGCCCCAAGGGACAGTGAAGTTCTCCGGGCCAGATGTCCAGGTCTACAGTACTGGTCATATTCGTTGTTGACCGGGTTGTGCTGGATGTGGAGGATGACTGAAGGGGAAGGGCTTAATGGCTCAAATATTGATATATCCTTGATGGCACCAGCAGTGTCACTCCTTGCTTGTCCTTGGAAGTAAAATAGTTGCTCAACTAAAGTAATACAATTCCAAACATTTCCTCTCAACAGTACAGTACTTGTAAATCTTTAGCAAAATGTAATACCTTCAAATCTCCATGCATATAGCAGCTTCTGGCATTGTATTGGTCTGATTTGCTCTTGTACAGTAGGTCTTCTTCTTTAAGAAATTGAAGGTCTGGCTTTCCCTCTACTCCCACCTCTGATTCAGAGGGTTGGGTTAAATGTGGAAGACACATTTCAGTTGAATACATTAAATTGGACAACTGACTAGGTATCCCCCTTTCCCTTGTCCTGGAGGGATGAAAACGGTCTCCTCAGGCAAATCTGGTGTTCCGCCAAAACGGCACTCTTTCTGGTGTGAATCTCAGCTAATTGTCATGTAGAGATTAAAATTAAAGCTCATGTGATAAAACGTCAAAGGTATAATAAAGGTAGCAAATATGTGGCAAGCTGTGTGTCTGTTTCCACTGCGCAGGCAAATGTCCAGCATAGTAATGTTGGCCATCATGTATGGATCAACTGTACTGACAGCTGGTATCTGCATTTTAAATAGTAAATATTATTTTGTGAAATAACTTGGGTAAAGACAGTTTATTGCAAAATACACTGATACCTTCAAGTTTGATTATTTGAATTGTGAAAAATGTCCATACAGTCAATATTATTCAACCCTAATGTGATATATTTTAGTCAAATGTAGAAATGTATTTCTGGATACTTGTCCACCTTTTGGTACCAGCATTATAAACCAGCAGGCATACAGTATGTGATCAAGACATCAGTCTATGATGGCTGGCAACGAGCACTCTGCTGGCAAGCTGCCCTCCAAAGTGATGGTGTGGTTCTGCCAGAAAGAACATCCTTTCCATCTGTCCTGCATCGTCCGCTACAAGTAAGCCGTATGATTTTGCTTGCTCTGGACTCCAGGGAAGTGACATATCCCTAGTTGATGATATTGGCTGCTAACATGAATGACTTTCAGCTCCAAATGCTGCTGTAAAAAACATTGTATTTCTGTAACCTATCTTGCTTTTTGAAAATGTATCATTGTTTTTGGCTGTAATGATAGGCTACGTTTGCGCAGCAATTGTGCAAGCATGTTCGCATGTGCACAGGGGGGGGGTTGCAAGTTTTGTACCTCTGGATTGTGGAAACAAATGGGCTTGGGTTGTATATAGGAATGGTGGGCTACAGTATTAATGACAATATTCTATTTTGACTGGAATTGTTTTGGTTGTTGTTCATAAGTGCAGCATTTATTCCTGTTCAAAATATTTCTTCTAAAAATATTTACTCATCAGATTGCGCTACTTTCCCTTCTTCTTGCAATAATTGCTCAAAGAGTCTGTGACTGTGGTTGCGGGAACTTTGCCCCAAAAGGTCTGTGCATGGCCCGGGTCGGCAAGCACAGTGAGCATGATCGGCTAATCAAGAGTTCATGCCTGGTGTTCTAAGCAGGTAACACTGAGGCAAGTGTTAATTTAAAGTTATTGCTCCCTTAGCTCTGCTATCATTGGACGAGTGAGAGTCAAGTTTGTATTTCCTATGTAGCATTTCAGAGAGGAATGGGAAAGTCCCAAATCACATTGCTATAAATAATGTGGAGTCATAATAACAAGATCATAGCAACACTTTAACGCAAGTGTATGTGTTGGATCAGCTAGGTGTTTCAATCAGTTAATGTGACCTTTTCAAAACAAATAGTTGGATGAGTGATAATGAGGATTTACACCAGCACTGTCACATGCACATTCAGCTGTGAACGCGGCCATCCCTGCCGTTCCCCTTGGGTTGTGTCACGTTCCTGACCTTATTTCCTTTGTTTAGTCTTTGTTTAGTTGGTCAGGACGTGAGCTGGGTGGGAATATTCCATGTTATGTGTTTTCATTGGTTTAGGGTTGTCTAACTAGCCTGATATGGTTCTCAATCAGAGGCAGGTGTTTTACGTTGTCTCTGATTGGGAACCATATTAAGGTAGGCTGTTCTCACTGTTTGTTTGTGGGTGATTGTTGCCGTGTCTGTGTTTGTTCGCCACACGGTACTGTTTTCGTTCGTTTGTTCACGTCGTTTATTGTTTTGTATTTTGTCAGTGTTCTGTTTGTTAGATCATCATTAAAATTCATCATCATGAACATTTACCACGCTGCGCCTTGGTCCTCCTCTCTTCCACCTAACGACGAGCGTGACAGGTTGAGACAGATGGAGATATAGAAAGGTGGATGGGCCAAAATGAGACTTATATTAAACCCTAGATAACAAAGAAGATGAAAAAGAACAATACTGACAGTGACAGATGAAGTGTTGGGGATAGTAATGAGTGCTTGTATATGTGTGACTCACAGCATAGACATCTGCATTTCCCTGGACATTACCTCATAAAATCACAATGGAGCTGTGGAATGCCGGTCAAGGGAGGTAGACAGATAACAATGCACTCCTCTGGGCAAGAGTGGCATGTCCCTCTGGAGCCAGGAGTAGTTTGTGTCTCAGTGGGTGATTGTGAGGTTTGTGCGTGTGCTTGTTTTGTGCGTATGGGGGTCATGGGTTACAGTGTCCTTGGCCTTTGAGGGCAGGGCCTACAGAGGTTATATATTTGATCTCCGCTATTGCAGGGATAGAGTTCTGAAGCATCCTTCCTTATCCACCTCTTAGCAGTGTTCAAGGTAAAATAACACTCCATACACTTTTATTGTGTGATTGTTACATACATCGAAATCTAATTGTATGATTTATTGCTATGCTTTTGACAAAGGATTAGTGATGTAATGAGACACGGGAATGTATGGTGGAAATGCTGAAGGAGTTTGTCCAGGCGTCCGTCACCAGCCGCGAAGGCGACTCGGTCACTGTGCAGACCAGTGGCAGTCAGTGCCGTTTAAGATGAGGGAGGACTATTTTCAATGAGCATGGCCTTATTTCTATTACAGCATATTGGATGACTCATTTATATTCCATTCACCCAGTTCAATGTAACAGCAATAGGTTTAGACTACTACATGATACTCAAATGTTCCTATACCCATCATGAGGTTGCTACAACCTAGCCTATGAATGAAAGTTTACAACGTAGTATGCACACAGGTTGAGAGACAAATTTGAGGTGACAGACAGTGACATTCAGTACCGCCTTGCACACTCTTGTCTGCATCTAGCTGATATAGGGTGTAATCATTAGTCCAACAGTTGCAAAGGAGAGTTTATTGGACAAATTCAGGTATTTTTATCCCCGTTTTGTTCCGTTTAAGAAACGTTTTTCAACAGAATCGGCGTAATGAATCACACGTAAACAGAGTTCACTCTCATAACAGCCACGTTGTATTTCTTCTCTTCACTTCGCTTGTGGACTTAAATGCACAACACATCAGCTGTATGTGACGAGGCGAAAAAAACTTTCCAATCCAAACAGCCACATTGTTGTCACCATATTAGCTAAAGTAACATCATAGTCAGCATAGCTAATAGAACTAACGCGTTAGTAAACCCGCTACAGTCATGCAGTAACGTTAGTGTACAGTCAGTAAGCAGTTACACCGGCGGGCCCTGGTGGCAATAAATGTGTAATACCAAAAGCTTACCTTGACTTGGAAGAGTTCCAGTGTTGTGTTAGAAAGTCATAGCCAGCTAGCTAACATAGCATCCCTCTGTTTGAGCAGGATGTTTCAGTACGCTAAACTAGGTAGCTGCATTTGCTAGCTAAGTAAGTAAAAGTGAGAAATAAAGACACTCTTTCTCTTGCTTCTCCTTAATTTTTGGAAGAAATTAATTTGTTCAAAACTGTTCAACTATTCTCTCTCTCTTTGAGTCCACTACTCACCACATTTTATACATTGCAATGCTAGCTAGCTGTAGCTTATGCTTTCAGTGAATATTTGATTAGGTGGACAACATTTCAGTTCATGCTGCAAGAGCTCTGATCGGAGGACGTCCTCTAGCCTTAAGTTGTCGTAATTACTGTGTAAGTCAATGGAAGGGGGTGAGAACCATAAGCCTCCTAGGTTTTGTATTGAAGTAAATGTACCCAGAGGATGGAAGCTAGCTGTCCTCCGGCTACACCATGGTGCTACTCTACAGAGTGCTGTTGAGGCTACTATAGACCTTCTTTGCAAAATAGTGTTTTTTAATCAGTTATTTGGTGACATGATTATATTTAGTATAGTTTTATCTAGAAAGTATAAATGTTGAATGTTTTACAATTTAAATGTGTATGAAATTCACTGAGGATGGTCCACCCATTCCTCCTCTGAGGAGCCTCCACTGGTGCAGACCAAGAATGGGAAGGTCAGTGAAATGGGAAGGTCAGGTGAAACAGATCAGGGCGTGACACTAATATGTGTTTCTATAACATTCTAAGGAAACTAAGGATCAAATCATCCAGGCTAACCCAGCTCTGGAGGCATTTGGTAATGACAAGACCATTAGAAATGACAACTCCTCAAGATTTGAGAGTTTCTGATAGATATTCAGATTGATTTAATACAGCATTAATCACCTGAAAATAAACTAACAAACATTTTATGTTTCGGGTAAATTTATCAGGATTAATTTTGACACTAGAGGAAAACTCACTTCTGCTAAAATTGAGACATGTCCAAAGAAAGTGGCTGAAAGAAATGTCATTTTCTACTGTTCTAAATCTCCTTCTTTCCAGACCTTCTGGAAAGTCTTGTCACTTTTGAGCTGAAGGCTGAGAGACTACCACGTCTTCTATCAGATCTTGTCAAACAAGAAACCTGAATTACTGGGTCAGTACCACAATTAGATAACAATGATGCATTGACATTAATTTGTGTAGTGTAATAATGTAATAGCATGTCTACATTTGTCTTTCTATGTCTCTCTCCCCACTCATGGGAATACAGAGACGCTGCTGGTGACAGCTAATCCATATGACTCTACCTTCATCTCCCAGGGGGAGACAAGTGTTGTCTATTGATGACGCTGATGTTGGGAACAGATGTGAGTTACTTTACCATTACTCTGGCCCCTGGATTTAGGTATTACAGTTGTAATTCGTTGGTTTGGGAAACAAAGTGTGGTCTTGCTGAATTTCAAGCCAGCTTGTTATGTTGCCAATACAAAATATGGATTTATGTTGCATATGTCAAGTAAACATTGTAGCCTACCCTGTTCTTGGTTTGAAATAATAATATCTACAATAGCAGAGCATCATTACGTCCAGAAATATCGGTGTTCTCACTACTAAATTGCTGTGCTTTTCTCATCTTCCACAGAGTGCTTTTGATTTGCTGGGCTTTACTGTGGAGAAGAAAAACTCAGTGTATAAGCTGACTGGTGCTATCATGCACTATGGCAATATGAGGTTCAAGCAGAAACAGTGCGAGGAGCAGGCAGAGGCTGATGGAACGGAATGTGAGAGCAGGCTAAAAGCCAAAAGCAGAGCATTGTTCTGTGAATCCATAGGTAAAGCATTACAACTCACTGATTTTCTTTCCCAGGTGCTGACAAAGTATCATATCTTATGGGCCTGAACTCTGCTGACCTCATAAAGGGTCTCTGTCACCCACAGGTAAAAGTAGGGAATGAGTGTGTCAAAGGGAAAACTGTCCAAGAGGTGAGTGATGGGATATTTCACACAGGGGAGAGCAACAAGTGGATGATGTGAAATCCTATATAGAGATTAGATAGCATTTTTCCATTCTAACAAACCACTAGCTCGAAGACGCCAGGCTCCCCAGCATTACTCACTCATACCACCATCATTACGAACACCTGCCTTCTCCCGTCATACGCATCAGCAATTATTGGACTCACCTGGACTCAGTCACCTGTGTCATTACCTCCCCTATATCTGTCTGTTCTCAAGTTCTGTTCCTCGCTTCAGGATTAATTGTCATATGTCGTTGTGTTACCCGTGTGCTGACGCTGTTCCTGTCTTGTTCCATGTCTGTTACTTATTAAATATTGACTCCCCGTACCTGCTGCTCTACTCCAGCGTCGGTCTTTACAGTAAATACTACAGTATACAGTACTACAGTCTGCAAAAACACTACAGTAAATACAACAGTATACTGTCCCCATAGGAGAACCCTGTAAAAATGATTGGAGACAGGTGCAGGAATTCATAACAGGGGGGTTTAATACTCCACCTAAAACTACACAACATGCCATGAAAAGTCACGGGGAAGAGGCCCAATACAAACACGTATACAAAAACACAGGGATGTAACCCAAACAAAAGAGCGAGGTTAAACCTCTAATAAATACAAGGGACGAGACCCGTAATACACTACAGGGGGAGAGACCCGTAATAACAAATGCACAACAATACACGGGACGAGACCCATAATAACAAGTGCACAATACATGCAGCACGAAAGCCAAAATAAAAAAGCACAGGTACTCACAGACCAACGGACATGGGAACAATAACCGACAAGACAATGGTGAACAGAGGGCACGTATATACAATTACTAATCAGGGGAATTGGAATCAGGTGTTCGTAATGAGACAGTTCAGTGACTCCTAAAGGCCGGTGACATAGACCTATTTTTTTTTTTACATTTCATAAAAATATAGGACAAAACACACATCACAACAAGAGAGACACCACAACACTACATAAAGAGAGACCTAAGACAACAACATAGCAAAGCATCAACACATGACAACACAGCATGGTAGCAACACAAGATGACAACAACATGATAGCAACACAACATGACAGCAGCCCAACATGGTAGCAGCACAAAACATGGTACAAACATTATTGAGCACAGACAACAACACAAAGGGCAAGAAGGTAGAGACAACAATACAACACGCGAAGCAGCCTCAACTGTCAGTAAGAGTGTCCATGACTGAGTCTTTGAATGAAGAGTTTCAGTGTTAATTGCAGCTCGTTCCAGTCGCTAGCTGCAGCGAACTGAAAAGAGGAGCGACCCAGGAATGTGTGTGCTTTGGGGACCTTTAACAGAATGTGACTGGCAGAACGGATGTCGTAAGTGGAGGATGAGGGCTGCAGTAGGTACCTCAGATAGGGGGGAGTGAGGCCTAAGAGGGTTTTATAAATAAGCATCAACCAGTGGTTCTTGCGAGATGACCAGTTTACAGAGGAGTATAGAGTGCAGTGATGTGTCCTATAAGGAGCATTGGTGGCAAATCTGATGGCCGAATGGTAAAGAACATCTAGCCGGTCGAGAGCACCCTTACCTGCCGATCTATAAATTATGTCTCCGTAATCTAGCATGGGTATGATGGTCATCTGAATCAGGGTTAGTTTGGCAGCTGGGGTGAAAGAGGAGCGATTACGATAGAGGAAACCAAGTCTAGATTTAACTTTAGCCTGCAGCTTTGATAGGTGCTAAGAGAAGGACAGTGTACCATCTAGCCATACTCCCAAGTACTTGTATGAGGTGACTACCTCAAGCTCTAAACCCTCAGAAGTAGTAATCACACCTGTGGGGAGAGGGGCATTCTTCTTACCAAACCACATGACCTTTGTTTTGGAGGTTAATGGTTAAGGTTAAGGGCAGAGAAAGCTTGTTGGACACTAAAACACTTTGTTGTAGAGCGTTTAACACATAATCCGGGGAGGGGCCAGCTGAGTATAAGACTGTATAATCTACTTAGAAATGGATGAGAGAGCTTCCTACTGCCTGAGCTATGTTGTTGTTGTAAATTGAGAAGAGCGTGGGGCCTAGGATCGAGCCTTGTGGTACTCCCTTGGTGACAGGCAGTGGCTGAGACAGCAGATGTTCTGACTTTATACCAGAGGTTCGGACTCGAATCACATGACTTGGACTCGAGTCAGACTTGAGTTACAAATATGATGACTTGCAACTCAACTTTGACTATAACACCAATGACTCGTGACTTGACTTGGACTTGAGCCTTATGACTCGACCTGACTTGATACCCTCCCCAAGCCCAAATATAAAAGATTATGCTATTAAAAAAGTGTGCAGCGCATCAACTCTTCATTTAACGGATTACAGTTGTGCGTGCCAGTGCAGAGGAACGTCGGTGGGTGAATTCAGATGGAGCCCTTGGAAAGATGATACCCAAAAGTATTATTTTCGGATATAAAGACGACGCTGTATCAACAAAAAACGGATTGCAACTTGCAAAACATGCGGGAAGAAAATTACAGATGGAGGAGCAACAATTTCCAACTTTGTTTGACATTTGAAGCTGCACAAAGAACGGTAAGTAGTGGCTAATATTGCCGACAGCTATATATTTTATTACTTTACTGGTGTATCATGTAAGCTAACGTAACGTTACGTCAATGAGCCTCCACACAGTCAGTCAGTGCAGGAACGTGATCATTGCACCCAAGATTGAGCTACAACTGGCTAGGCAGTTGGTAGCCTAAATCCTGCCTGATGTTATTGCTTTTCCTAAAACCATTGACATACGTTAGCCTACTGTAACCACACAGAGAGAGTGTGTGTTAGGGTTGGGCGATTGTGTACAAGCCTACATCGCCCGATTGCGCCCCATAGCGATCCTCGATAGTCGATCACTATTGGGGGGGGGGGGGGGGTCTTTCTCATGGCTACCCATCTATTTCCATGGAAATATAACATTTATTTGGAAAGTAATAAATATATAGATATTTTTAAAAGCATTCATGATTTGCGTAATGTAATATACTATTACTCTTGATAAAAATATGAAATGGTATTACATTTGGTGAAGAGCACATTATGACTTGTTTAGGACTCAAAACTTGACTTGATACTTGACGGTCTTGACTTGAAAGATGACTCTGACTTGCATGTCTTGACTTAGGACTTGACGTGGGACTTGAGTGCTAAGACTTGAGACTTACTTGTGACTTGTAAAACAATGACTTGGTCCCACCTCTGCTTTATACACTGCGCTCTTTGAGAGAGGTAGTTAACCTTTCACGAGCCTCTACCCCGGGTCCGGGATCACCCCCCACCCCCCCCACACACTGATTAGCATAGCTAGCATAGCTTCACAAGTAGATAGTAGCATCTAAATATCATTAAATCACAAGTCCAAGACACCAGATGAAAGATACAGATCTTGTGAATAAAGCCACCATTTCAGATTTTTTAAATGTTTTACAGGGAAGACACAATATGTAAATCTATTAGCTAAACACGTTAGCAAAATACACAATTTCTTTGTCCACCATTTTTTCTCTCCACCAGTAGCTATCACCAATTCGGCTAAACTAAGATATTGATAGCCAATAACCAATAAAAAACCTCATCAGATGACAGTCTGATAACATATTTATGGTATAGGATAGGTTTTGTTAGAAAAAAGTGCATATTTCAGGTAGAAATCACAGTTTACAATTGCACCGACCATCACAACTCGACTAGAATTACTATAGAGAGCAACGTGTATGACCAATTTACTCATCATAAAACATTTCATAAGAATAGACAAAGCATAGCAATGGAAAGACCCAGATCTTGTGATTTCAGACAATATTTCAGATTTTCTAAGCGTTTTACAGCGAAAACACAATAAATCGATAAGTTAGCATACCACATGTGCAAACGTTACCAGAGCATCGATTCAAGCCAAAGAGAGCTATAACGTAATCATCGCCAAAATATATTAATTTTTTCACTAACCTTCTCAGAATTCTTCCGATGACACTCCTGTAACATCATTTTACAACATACATATAGAGTTTGTTCGAAAATGTGCATATTTAGCCATACAAAACCGTGGTTATACAATGAAAATACTAGCAAATCAAGGCTCAAAATGTCGGACGTCATCTTTCAGAGTGATCTAGTTTAATCGAAAGCTAATCATATACTTGACTAAAAAATACAGGGTTGACAGGAATCGAAAGACAAATTAGTTCTTAATGCAACCGCTGATTTACATTTCTAAAATTATCCTTACTGTGCAATACAGGGTTCGCCAAGTGAAGCGATAACAAACAAAATGGCGGATTATGCGTTTAAAATATTTCGACAGAACAACGATTTATCATATTAAATATTTCTTACTATGAGGTGATTTTCCATCAGATTCTTGGGCAATGTATCCTTTCTTGGGTCTAATCTTCTTTTGGTCGATAGATGTCCTCTGTCCTTCGAAATGTCCACTAACATCGACCGAGACCCCGAAACGTGACCAAAGCTTCAAAGTGCACGACAAAGAAATTCCTCAAAATCGCACTAAACGGATATAAATTGCTATAAAACGGTTCAAATTAACTACATTATGATGTTTTTAACAACTATAACGACTAAAAACATGACCGGAGAAATATCACTGGCTAAACAACCATTTGGAAGGAGGCAAGTCCGATGTCCATCTTGCGTAAGACGCGCGAAGGGAAAGGACGGTACTTCCACGTTTTGTTGTTTTATAGTGGCTCTGATTGTGCAATCGACTCCATTCAAAGCGTGATGACGTACTGACACCCAGAGGAAGACGTAGGCAGTGTCGGTTTCTCCATAGCATTTACAGGCACCTTAAAACCGACCCCAGATCAGGGGTCAAAATTTCTGAAATCTGACTCCCTGTCAGGAAAAGTGCTGTAGAAGTAGTTCTGTACCACTCAGAGACAAAATTCCAACGGCTATAGAAACTAGAAAGTGTTTTCTATCCAATAATAACAATAATATGCATATTGTACGATCAAGAATTGAGCACGAGGCAGTTTAATTTGGAGACCAAAAAATACTAATGCGGAACAGCACCCCCTATAGTTGCAAGAAGTTTTAAGCAAACCAGGCCAAAGACCCGTCAGAGACAACAAAACTCCTTAGCCGGCCCACAAGAATGGAATGGTCTACCGTATCAAAAGCTTTTGTCAAGTCAATAAAAATACCGGCACAACATTGCTTAGAATCAAGGGCAATGGTGACATCATTGAGGACCTTTAAGGTTGCAGTGACATATCCATAACCTGAGCAGAAACCAGATTGCATACCAGAGAGAACACTATAGACATCAAGAAAGCCAGTCAGTTGATTATTGACAAGTTTTTCCAACACTTTTGATAAACAGGAGAAAATAGAAATTGGCCTATAACAGTTAGGATCAGCTTGACCCCCCCCCCCCCCCATGGCTGCCTTTCAAGCAATGGGAACCTCCCCAGAGAGGAGAGACAGGTTTGAAAGGTCAGAGATAGGCAATGATAGGGGCAGCAACTTTAAAGAAGTAAGGGTCTAAACCATCTGACCCAGATGTTTTTTGGGGGTCAAGTTTAAGGAGCTCCTTTAGCACCTCAGATTCAGTGACTGCCTGCCTTTGTAGCGGGGCAGAGGAAAAAGAGGGAGGAGCATCGGGGCTGGTCGTATTAGAAAGGGTGGGAGATGAGGAAATGTTGGACGGGCAATGAGGAATGGCTGAGTCAAATAGGAATCCTGACTTAATGAAGTGGTGATTAAACAGCTCAGCCATGTGCTCCTTGTCAGTAACAACCACATCATCAACATTAAGGGACATGGGCAGCTGTGAGGATGAGGGTTTATTCTCCTGGTCTTTAACCGATTTCCAGAACTTCTTGGGGTTAGACCCACAGAGAGAGAACTGCTCCTTAAAGTAACTAACTTTGGCCTTCCGGATAGTTTGAGTGCACTTATTTCTGATTTGCCTGAACGAGAGCCAGTCAGCCTGAGTATGCATGTGCCTTTCTTCAAATGGAATTCTTGAGGTGGAGTAACTCTGCAAGATCACAGTTGAACCAGGGGGTGAACCTGTTTCTAATTCTAATTTTTTTGTTTGTGAACAATACCACTGAAAATAAAATTAAAATAAGGTCCATGTCACGTTCCTGACCTTATTTCCTTTGTTTTAGCCTTGTTTAGTTGGTCAGGACGTGAGCTGGGTGGGCATTCTATGTTATGTGTTTCTATGTTGGGTTCATTGTATTAGCCTGATATGGTTCTCAATCAGGGGCAGGTGTTTTACGTTTCCTCTGATTGAGAACCATATTAAGGTAGGCTGTTCTCACTGTTTGTTGGTGGGTGATTGTTGCTGTGTCAGTGTTTGTTCGCCACACGGTACTGTTTCATTTCGTTCGTTCGTTCGTTCGTTCGTTCGTTTGTTCCTTCCTGTTCGTGCGTTCATGTTTTATGTTCTCAAGTTCAGGTCTGTTCACATCGTTTATTGTTTTGTAGTTTGTTCAAGTGTTTTTCCGTCTTCGTTTAATAAAACAATAAGTATGTATTCAACCCACGCTGCGCTTTGGTCCGATCCTTGCTCCTCCTCAGACGAGGAGGAGGACGAGCGTTACAGTCCAAGCATTTTCGACAGAGCTGATTCTATACAAATTTACAGAGGCCAGGTCATGAATGAAGGCTTGCTCATTAAAGTTTTTTAGCAAGCACCTATGACAAATCAGGACAGGTCGTTTCACTAACCAGCCATTACGAACACAGGCTGTAAAACAGTGATCACTAAGGTCATTACAGATAACACCAGACTGATACCTATCAGGATTATTTGTGAGGATAACATCAGGGAGAGTAGCCTTTTCTGGGTGTTTGGAGTCATACCTTGTGGGATTGGTAATAATCTGAGAAAGATTTAGGGAGTTGCATTGCTTTAGGACTTGGTCAGATGGTTTAAGCATGTCCCAGTTTAGGTCACCTAGCAGGACAAATTCAGACTTAGTGTAAGGGGCCAGGAGAGAGCTTAAGGCGGGTAGGGTACAGGCCGGTTATAACCAGGAAGGTTAACATCAGTGTTCAAAACACTCTTCCTTAACCACTTCTCAGTAATGACCAACACATCTGGATTAGAGCGGCAGAAACCTCAGGCTTTTATGAGAACAGAAATCAGTGAATCAGATATCAGAGCACAAGTCAGAATTGGGGATAGCAACAGTAGATGGGCCAGGGTGTACATGCACATTTCCAGATATCATCAGCAGTAATACAATCAGGGCACGGCAGAGAACAGGGAGAGCTCTGCAGTGTTGATTTATGACATTTGAATGTGCATTAGAAGGCAACAAGATCATATTGTACAGAAATTTCATCAGGTAACATGAATACAAAGCCAGCGAGAGGTGGTTAGAATAGGATGGGAGCTTATTTCTCTAGAATAGGTTGGGTAAACAAGCAAGTTCATAGTCAATAAAGCATGCAGGAGCCTTGAGGCAAATAGCATAAAGCACAAGAAAACAATATAACGACTTGGGGCTAGCCATTGTAAGTTCAGAGTCCGTGCATGTGTCCTGGAGGCGAGTGAAAGCTCGGGAGAGAGGGGGGAGTGTGGTGGGGGTACCTGTACCTGACTCTCTCCATTCCAATGATGATCTTAAAGAGAACATTGCCATTGTAGAGAGACGTAACAATCTAATGCAGGCAGAGGTTGAGGAGCTAAGAAGCTGTCTTGAACAGATTGAAAGAGGCCGCAAGCTGGCTGAGCAAGAGCTACTGGATGTCAATGGAGGGTGCAGCTGCTGCAAGCTTTGGTAAAGTAGAACTACTGATTATGGATTTTCTACTTTAGCTATAGCTGAACATTGTAAAAAATATATATAATTAGACATCTCTTCACCACAGCTCCCATCTTGGTTCATCCGGATCCTTCCCGTCAGTTCATGGTGGAGGCCGATGCTTCTGATGTCGGAGTGGGGGCGGTCCTGTCCCAGCGTTCTGCCCTGGATCTCAAGCTACATCCCTGCGCCTTCTTCTCCCACCGCCTCAATGCCACGGAAAAGAACTACGATGTGGGGAATTGTGAGCTTCTCGTGGTGAAGATGGCGTTGGAGGAATGGAGACAGTGGCTGGAGGGGGTGGAACATCCATTCATCGTGTGGACCTACCACAAGAACCTGGAGTATCTCCGCACCGCCAAGCGCTTCAACTCCAGGCAAGCCAGATGGGCCCTGCTGTTCACACAGTTCAACTTCTCCCTCTCGTACTGGCCAGGATCTAAGAATGTCAAGCCCGGATGCACTGTCCCACCACTATAGCCCCGCGGTTACCATCCTGGAGCCCGAGACCATCCTTTCCACCTCGTGCCTGGTGACGGCACTCAACTGGGGTATAGGGAAACAGATCCGGGAGGCGCAGTGGTCCCAGCCGAACCCTGGGGAGGGGCCCTGATAATCGGATGTTTGTGCCTGACGCTGTCCGCTCTGCGGTCCTGGAGTGGGCCCATTCCTCCAGGCTTGCCTGCCACCCGGGATCCCGTCGGACCCTGGCCTTCGTGCGACAACGCTTTGGTGGCCTACGATGGTTTCCAGATGTCGCCGCGTTTGTCTCCCCCTGCATGATCTGTGCTCAGAATAAGACTCATTGGCAAGCTCCGGCTGGTCTTCTGCAACCACTGCCTGTCCCTCACCATCCCTGGTCCCACATATCCCTGGATTTCATCACGGGTCTCCCCCTGTCTGAGGGCAGCACTGCCATCCTGACTGTGGTCAACCGGTTTTACAAGGCCGCTCACTTCATTCCTCTCCCCAAACTACCAGCGGCCAAGGAGATGGCCCAGCTCATGGAGCAGCACGTCTTCCGGATCCATGGACTGCCCGTGGACATGGTCTCCGACCGGGGGCCTCAGTTCTTGTCCCGGTTCTGGAAGGCGTTCTGCGCTCTCATTGGGTCATCGGCCAGCGTGTCCTCTGGATTCCACCCCCAGTCCAACGGCCAGTCGGAGCGGGCCAACCAGGATTTTGAGACTACTCTGCGCTGCCTGGTCTCTGCCAACCCCACCTCCTGGAGCCAGCAGCTGGTGTGGGTTGAGTATGCCCGCAACACCCCGGTATTGTTCCCTGCTCTGCCACAGGCCTATCTCCATTTGAGTGCTCCCTGGGGTATCAGCCCCCGCTCTTCCCCGAACAGGAAGAAGAGGTCGGCGTACCTTCTGCCCAGATGTTCATTCATCCGCCGCTGTCGTCGTACCTGGAGGAGAGCCCGGTCGGCCCTCCTCAAGACCACCTCCAGGTATCGATGACAAGCGGATCGCCATCGGACCCCGGCTCCCCGGTATTGTCTCGGGCAGAAGGTATGGCTATCCACCCAAGATCTGCCCCTCCGGGTGGATTCCCGCAAACTCCCCCCCCGGTTTATCGGCCCATTTCCCACCTCCAAGATTATTAGCCCCTCTGCTGTTCGTCTTCTGTTGCCCCGTACCCTTCATATACATGCCACCTTTCATGTGTCCAGAGTCAAACCTATGTCTCACAGCCCTTTGTCTACTGTTTCCATACGCACCCACGTGTTGAATGCTTGCTGACATTTTTAAGACGTTAATAATAATAATAATAATTTTACCATTTATAATATTTTCCTATTTTTACGTAAATAAACAAAAGTGTATAAGGTTGTCACACCCTGATCTGTTTCATCTGTCCCTGTGATTGTCTCCACCCCCCTCCGGGTGTTGCCCATCTTCCCCATTATCCCCTGTGTATTTATACCTGTGTTCTCTGTTTGTCCGTTGCTTGTTTGTCAAGTCAACCAGCTTTTTTGTTCTCAGCTCCTGTTTTTCCCAGTTTCTCTTTTTTTTGCCCTCCTGGTTTTGACCCTTGCCTGTCCTGACCCTGAGCCTGAGCCTGTCTGCCGACCTGTATCTTTGCCCCACCTCTGGATTGTTTGACCTCTGCCTACCCTGACCCTGCCTGCCGTCCGGTACCGTTGCCCCACCTCTGGTTTACTGACCCCTGCCTGCCTTGACCTGTCTATTGCCTGCCCATGTTGGAATATTAAACCATTGTCAATTTGACGTGTCTGGGTCTTACCTTGATTTCTGATAAAGGTAGGAGATTACCTAGTTAATTAGCCAACTCTTACCATAGTCACTTATCTATATCCTTGACTATCTCAGAGTTGGAGGGTGATGAGGCTATCTGAGATCCTGAGGTCAAGCACCCTTTTTGACGTTGGCATTGGGATAAGGTTTGAGTTAGCAGGGAACCCGAGAGAGGCCAAGCAGGGGTGGACAGACAGAAAAGCCATGGGGTGTGGGTGGGCGGGAGGGTTGGCTGAGTGGGCTTAAGTGTTTGAAATGTGAGGTGATGATAGCTAAAATAGAGAGAGAGATAAAACAACTCTCTTGTTCTCAAAATAGAGCATTAAGGAAAGATCAAGAGTCAGGGTGTCAAATTCATGCAATAAACCACCTCAGATAGTAAGGCTACTCACAATGCCATGCAGCATAATTACACTAGCAGCTGGTCTGTCACAATAAATCCCTATCCCACTCCTCAACAACAATACTTCTCGATTGTGGCTGTGTTTGATACAATGTTTTTGGAAAAGTGCCATTAAAACAATGTTTTAAGTTTTTATGATCTAAAAAATAAGTTGTCAAAATTTATATAAATTGGAAATAATATACACTGAACAAAAATATAAAAGCAAAATGTAAAGTGTTGGTCCCATGTTTCATGAGCTGAAATAAAATGTCCCAGACATTTTCCATACACACAAAAAGCTTATTTCTCTCAAATTCTGTGCACAAATGTCACGACTTCTACCGAAGTCAGTTCCTCTCCTTGTTCAGGCGGTGTTCGGCGGTCAACGTCATCGGTCTTCTAGCCATCGCCGATCCACCTTTCATTTTCCATTTGTTTTGTCTTGTTTTCCCACACACCTGGTTTACATTCCCTCATTACTTGTCGTGGATTTAACCCTCTGTTCCCCCCATGTCTGTGTGTGGAATTGTTTGTTTGAAAGTGCTTGTGCACTCTGACTGTTTCGCGACGGGTTATTTTGTACCCATATTTTGTTGTTTTGGGTGCCTTTGGTTTTGCTATTAAACTGCTCCGGTTTTTACCCAGTTCTGCTCTCCTGCGCCTGACTTCCCTGCAGCCAGTCACGCACCCCTTACAACAAATTTGTTTACATACATTTACATTTAAGTCATTTAGCAGACGCTCTTATCCAGAGCGACTTACAAGTTGGTGCATTCACCTTATGATATCCTTGTTAGTGAGCATTTCTCCTTTGCCAAGATAATCCATCCACCTGACAGGTGTGGCATATTAAGAAGCTGATTAAACAGCATGATCATTACACAGGTGCACCTTGTGCTGGGGACAATAAAAGGCCACTCTAAAATGTGCAGTTTTGTCACACAACACAATGCCACAGATGTCTCAAGTTTTGAGGGAGAGTGCAATTGGAATGCTGACTGCAGGAATGTCACCAGAGCTGTTGCCAGAGAAATTAATGTTAATTTCTCTACCATTAACTGTCTCCAATCATAAGCCGCCTCCAGTAAAATCTTAGAAATTGTTGCATGTTTCGTTTTTGTTCATTACAGATCTGATCATCTAGTCCACACTCTTACAGTTTAATATTTAAGAAATAGTATAGCTGTTAACAAACATAGTGTCTGGATCATGATAATAGAACAACTAGGTATATTAACTCCCTCTGCACCCACAGATATCCTCATGCTGATAGCAAGGTTGACATCCTCTAATTCAATAAAAAATAATATACATTTTGTGTAATTTGCCACTCTGCATTTCATTTTGTGCCTATTGATTTTGACATCATAGTCTCTCATAAAATACCATAGTAAAAATACTAAGTAGTCAGTGCCTGTTGGTCTCTGTCCTGGTGCTGTTTGCTGTCCCTCGCCAAGGTTCTGTCACTTCTGTCAACACAGTGTTGTGGCCATCAGAAACCCCCATTGGAGAAACAGGAATCCATCAGCAGTGAACATGCTGACACCTTGTACAGTAGCTGTGGGGAGAAAATATCTGTTGAGGATTAGTGTACAGAGATGTATTTGATAAGTGATTAGGAAAAATAAATGTGGCATGACATGATGACACATTGATTGACATTTAAACGACTAAACAATCTAACATGTTTTTTCCCCACTATGGTCGCTATTGTTGCTATTCTTAAATAACATGCTTGATAAAGGTACATGTTCACACCTATTTGTGGTGACTTGTAGCTCCCTGCTATTAAAATATATGATAACTATTTGCCCTTAGGAAGTGTTTACAGATTCATTGCATTGCATTCATTCTTTGAGTTTGAGGGCAATTACAAGGCAGTCCTATAAAATACTTGCCTGGCTACCCACACTCCTTGCTCTGGCCAAACACTACGCCACGCCCACGAACGTTAGTTTCTTCTCTGCAATAAGTTTGGATCTGAGTACCTCCCCAACACGTCTCCCAATGTGAACACATTCGGGACTGTCTGATTGGTTCAGAAACCGATGGGTTTAGCCAGAGCTAGAACACATGTGGGTTTGAAAATTTGTCATTGGCTTTGACTGATTACAGACGATCCAATCGCTGATTATTTTGTTTTGTACAATGCCCCTTGTGCCTATCGTCAGCACAAACAACTTCAATGATGGCAGTCTCAGACTGAAGTATGTAGAGAATGACAGCAAGTATGGGTAATCCATACTTGGAGTGGGTCTGAAAGTGGGCGTTGCAAAAGAAGTGGGTGGATCAACAGCGATGTGTGTAACATCAGTGGGTGGATCAACAGCGATGTGTGTAACATCAGTGGGTGGATCAACAGCGATGTGTGTAACATCAGTGGGTGGATCAACAGCGATGTGTGTAACATCAGTGGGTGGATCAACAGCGATGTGTGTAACATCAGTGGGTGGATCAACAGCGATGGGTGTAACATCAGTGGGTGGATCAACAGCGATGGGTATAACATCACCGGCCATAGTCAGGTGCACAGCGGGTCAACTTAATGTTTACATAGTAGGTTAGGAGAATTACCGTAGCAGGTTAGGAGAATTAACATAGCAGGTTAGTAGAATTAATGTAGCAGGTTAGTAGAATTATTGTAGCAGGTTAGGATAATTAACATGGCAGATTAGGAGAATGAGGTTAAGGTTAGGAAAAGGGTTAGGGTTAGCTAAAATGCTAGTTGCAGTTGTCAACAATCGACTCGTCGTGTAGCCCAAACAGCCACGCAAAACTGTCTTGAGTGGCAACAAATCTGCCCATTAGCTTTCCATACACCTACTTCTGTTGATCCTCCCACTTCTGTTGACACGCCCACTTTCAGACACACTCCATGTATGCAGTTATCCATGACTCAATGACAAAGCAGAGCCGTCAGGCTAATAAAATACATGGTGTTGTTAACCTGCCAATTGTTCATATAAGGTTAAAATGTCAAGAAGTGTCTGGACTCATTTACATTTACATTTAAGTCATTTAGCAGACGCTCTTATCCAGAGCGACTTACAAATTGGTGCATTCACCTAATGACATCCAGTGGAACAGCCACTTTACAATAGACTCCTGTGAATAGGGCTCAAAGAGCACTCAGGAACAGAATGTTACAAGTGATAGGCACAATTAAGGGGTTGGACAAGTGGAATATTTAAAACCTTTGAGTGTATGAACGTATATACATGTGTGTAGGAGGTAGGTATGGTGATGGTGCACGTAACAAGTCTACTACTGTATGTCACTCATTTTAATGAATTAAACTAACTAAAATGCCCCATTTGCATCTAGCTGTCTTATATTTTCTCATGTTTCCTTTAGTCTGTGCTGGTTTGACTTTGGGCAGAGTGATAGGAAGGTCAATTTTATCTTCACAGGGTCTTTAGCAGTGGCATGGCATTTCTCACTTCAATTTGCCACCCTAACGCCAGCTGTCATTTGCAGGCCTGGGGAAGCTATCAGAAGATAAATAATCTTAAAACTTGTTACCAGCACTTGACTCATCTTTAACCTCTTGACCTTTTGAAAGGCTGTGACGATTAGTGGAAGTTACTAACATTCTATTTTACTTTTAGTAGTTACATTTCATTGCTTTTCCTCACTTTGGGAGTACTTTATTATTTTTATTCCTTCTACACGTCATCAAATGTGATGGACAGAATTCCCGGGATGTAAATATTTTGACTCAGAGAAAACCAGCCATAACCCTGACCGTACACAGCTCAGCATTGACTCCACACCATAAATGTAACATAACATATTGATGGGTTACAAGATACAACTGTCACTCTCTCTTTATGTGAAAGAAACCTTTGTTGGGTATGGTCATCTGCTACAGTTGATCCTACACGTAGGCAATGGCTGGACACTGAAAGCTTAAAACCCACCATGACTCACAAGCTGTCCTCCTCAATCAGTGAGAGGCACTCTGCAGGAATTTGACAGGGTTATCTTTGTCCTCAGACACAATGCCATGTCAACAAGACTGCAGTTAAGGGGAGAGTTTTAACTGGCTGTTGGTAGGTGATAATGGAGAACCTATGGAAGCCCATTCCAGTCAACATTTTGTTTATACTATCTAAAATGTTAGATTTTTATCCCAATTTTTTTAACTTACATATATCAAAATGTTAAGATAGTATCAACATAAACATCAACAAGGCCAATGACCTTGGCCTCGTACTAATCCGCAGTTACTGCCTCTGCCTCCATTATGTATCATTACTATGATATTTCAGCGAAATCTAAAGCTTGTCACCTGTGACAGACCTCCGTCCGTGTTGCATGACACTTCCCGCCTGGTTAATATTGCTGCCTAAATGTTCTTTATTTAGACCGGCCCATTGGCTATTTTATATTGCTGCTTATGCTTCCACAACGTCTATGGCTATGATAACAAAACACAATATGTTACCAATGTCGAACATGAACTCCTCTTAAGCCCTCTGGGAAATTGAAAACCTTGTCATGACATCTTTTTCTTAAATATCCCTTTGTGAAATCCAATATCTTCCTTTGTGTTTTCAGAAAAATACCAGTAGTCAAATAATTATCCTTGTGCCACGGTAAGACATCTGAGACATGTGGATAATTTGAATTCTCTTGAAATATTTGCTCTTTAATGCAGGGGAGACTGGGGGAAATTGTAACAGTTTTTGTATTTTACTTTGTATTTTACTTACTATTGCTCAGAGACCATTTGAACTAGACCAGTCATTTTTTGATATAAGAAACTTACATCTGTCTCCTAATCATTCATACCACTTATATGTCTGTACATAAGACGGTCGAATCACAATATTGATTTTAATCCGAAAAGTCCAGACTGGGGTCAAATGGAACACCTAAAAAATAAACCAAATAAATTAACTTCACTTCAAAAATATTCATGTTTATGAATTATCATATTATCATAGAAGTATGTAATTATTTTGCAAGAAATATGCATATTTCTATGTACGGTACATGATAAATAATTACAGTAAAACCCATGTGTGTGCATGGCAATTCGGTTCCTCTCAAAACATCTGAATAATCTCACGGTGCCGAGATTGATTCTGTTTACAACTTCTTTGACTCTCTACAGGACCCCAAGGCTATTTAAAGATAGTATTTCAATAATTAACGTATAATTCATACATTCTTTAAGTTAAAATCACTTGTTTTCATAATTTGGCTGCTTGGCTCAGGGACATTTTAACACTGTGTTACAATTGCCCCCAACCCAGCAGCCATGACAAAACCTCATGTGACTAGAAAGAGACAACAGTAGTGACACATGTCATTCATGTCAATGTTTAGTGATGAAAATTATGCTTGTTTGAATTATTGGACATTATTGCGCAGGGCAGTATAAGAAAAATACAGCCGGTGGAAAAAACTACTTTCACCCCTAAAAAACAAACATTTGCCCATTGTCACACCCTGGCCTTAGTATTCTTTGTTTTCTTTATTATTTTAGTTATGTCAGGGTGTGACATGGGGAATGTATGTGTTTTTGTAGTGTCTAGGGTGGTTGTATGGTTTAGGGGGTTAAATAGAGTAGATGGGTTTGTGTTTAATATAGGTGTCTAGCTGTGTCTATGGTTGCCTGAATGGTTCTCAATCAGAGACAGATGTCATTAATTGTCTCTGATTGGGAGCCATATTTAAGGCAGCCATAGGCACTGGGTTAATGTGGGTAATTGTCTATGTTGTACGTTTGTAGCCTGTGTGTGCACTTACGTTATTAGCTTCACGATTCGTTTGTTGTTTTGTTTCAGTTTGTTATAGTGTTTGTTGCGTGTTTTTTTCCCTTTCTCTACAATAAAAGAGAATGTATTTTGCACACGCTGCGCCTTGGTCCACTTTCTCTCAGCAAGACGATCGTGACACCCATAAAGGAAATAGTGAGATGTATTTGGCTGTAACTTGTTAAGCAGGAACAGAACCTAAATGGGCATACACAGTGTGCATTTCATAACTGTAGATTGTTTCTGTTGTCCCGACTCTCCCCTACAATTACTAGCATCTGTTCATCTTATTTCTTCATAATTTTTTTATATCAAAACAAATGAACATATTGATAAAAAAATATAGATATATTTTTTCTTCTTCCTTAAGAAAGGAACATTATAATTGTAATTTAAGTAACATCATTAAAACCAGATCTGCTCTGCAGTTGGAAAATGTAGACCACCCAGGTCCTATCTGACATGTACATTTTCTATTTTCAATTCAAGCTTTGAATTTCAGTTGAGATGGTATTCAGTTGAGATGGAGTCCAACAATGCAAGCGAACTAGTTAGATTACAAGGGATTTTCTGTTGCAAGATTGTATAACATGAAAGAAACTACATAATCTGCTATTTATGAGTGAATTTTGAGATTGCTGACAAAATCCCTTGACTATTTAAAGATGGAGTTGACTTCCTCTCACTGCTTGAATATATTTATGATTAACTACAACACTCCACGAATCACCTAATATGGAGCCTTCAGGGACACCCTCACTGATAAGACTACCTCTACCCGGTGATTTCTACAGTACATGGCTTTCCGACACTCATTAACCCCCACCACTCTTGTACCCCAACCAAACACAGACACAATAACATTCCTGGTCCCTGAGATGCATATCCATATTTGGCAGAGAGGTTTCATTTATAAAGAGGACACATGGTCTGGACCACAATAGGCCACCATACTACTGCAAGGTAAGACGTGATGCTGGAGCTATAATCTTCCTTTTTGTGCGAAAAAGGTGAGTGCTAGAAAGGGTAAATATGGTTTAAAATGTGTGTTTTTGTTTCCACAGGACCATTACCTCCATCAGTCTTCTATAAAGGGGTTGGTGTGGTAAGGGAATTTTAACATCATATCAGGGTGTTATTGATTCTGTATTAATAACCTTTGTTAAAATGTTTAATTTTAAATCAAGTCATACTATTTCAGAAATGATGCCTTAGAATCAATTGAATATGTGGAAATCAGAAATTAAATTAAGTCATTCAAAATTAGCAAAAGGAATTAAAAAAAATCTAAAACATTTTATTAAATTCTATTCTGTTATTTCAGTGATGCCTGATATAATATGGAATAAATGGAAACATGCAACAAATAGCTCTTTAATTTCTTTAAATAAAAATAAATAAATAATGGAGTTGATTTCCTCTCCTTTCTCTAGACACAGTAAATCATGGGAGACGCTCATATGGCAGAGTTCGGGCCCGCAGCCCCTTACTTGAGGAAGTCAGACAGGGAGCGTCTGGAGGCCCAGACCCGTCCCTTCGACATGAAGAAGGAATGCTTTGTGCCTGACACCGAAGTGGAATTTGTGAAGGCTTCCATCACCAGCAGAGATGGTGACAAAGTCACCGCTGACACTGCGAATGGGAAGGTTAGTAAGCTGTGAGAGAGCTGCTCAATCAGGACAACTAGTGATGATAAGATTATATTTTAACAAAATATTACTTTATATGTAATATGACAACAATTATGCCAGAAACTACTGGATCTAAAAACTTGTGTGTTACATTTACTGTAAAAAAATATATAATTGTGAAATCTAAATGTTTAATACTCCTCTTTGATGTACTGTTGGTGAACAACTGTTTTAAAATGACTGACAAATAGTTCAACAGTACTTGCTTTTGTGACTCTGATCATTTCATTTTACAGACTGTGACTGTGAAGGACTGTGATGTCCACCCTCAGAACCCGCCAAAGTTTGACAAAATTGAAGACATGGCGATGTTTACCTTCCTTCATGAGCCAGCTGTGCTGTTCAACCTCAAAGAGCGTTATGCAGCATGGATGATCTACGTGAGTTCACACATGCTGGATTTATTCTCAATTTCTTAACACTGTGGAATGAAACAAAGTAGATATTCTGACCTGAAGAGGTACTACCTCTAATAAATCCTAATTCAATTGAATAGTCTATCAGCCAAACACCCAACAAGCAATTTTTTGTTTTTGATATTTGCCACGTTTTTGGTATTCTTAAGACTCATACAGAGTATTCGGAAAGTACTCAGACCCCTTCCCTTTTCCCACATTTTGTTACGTTACAGCCTTATTCTAAAATGGATAAAAAATTTACAAAATTGTCATCAATCTACACACAATACCCCATAAAAAATGTTTTAAACATTATTTACACAAGTATTCAGACCCTTCGCTATGAGACTTGAAATTGAGCTCAGGTGCATCCTGTTTCGATTGATCATCCTTGAGATGTTTCTACAACTTGATTGGAGTACACCTGTGGTACATTCAATTGATTGAATCTGATTTGGAAAGGCACACACCTGTCTATATAGGTTAAATAAGTTAAATAAAGGTTAAATAAATAAAAAGTCTTTATCAGGTCCCACAGTTGACAGTGCATGTCAGAGCAAAAACCAAGCCATGAGGTCGAAGGAATTGTCCGTAGAGCTCCGAGACAGGATTGTGTCGAGGCACAGATCTGGGGAAGGGTACCAAAACATTTCTGCAGCATTGATGGAACCACCAAGACTCTTCCTAAAGCTGGCCGCCCTGCCAAAATAAGCAATCGGGGGAGAAGGGCCTTGGTCAGGGAGGTGACTAAGAACCCGATGGTAACTCTGACAGAGATCCAGAGTTCCTCTGGGGAGATGGGAGAACCTTCCAGAAGGACAACCATCTCTGCAGTACTCCACCAATCAGGCCTTAATGGTAGGGTGGCCAGATGGAAGCCACTCCTCAGTAAAACGCACATGACAGCCCGCTTGGAGTTTGCCAAAAGGTGCCTAAAGTACTCTGAGACCATGAGAAACACGATTCTCTGGTCTGATGAAACCAAGATTGAACTCTTTGGCCTGAATACCAAGCGTCACGTCTGAAGGAAACCTGGCACCATCCCTACGGTGAAGCATGGTTGTGGCATCATCATGCTGAGGGGGGGGGGGAACTATTCAATTCATTTTAGAATAAGGCTGTAACGTAACAAAATGTGGAAAAAGTAAATGTGTCTGAATACTTTCCGAATGCACTGTATACCCAACCAATCTTAGATTCAACTGCACAACAATCTGGTAAGGACAAGTATTCACAATAATAAATGTAGGCCTAATATCATGCTCTGTATTTTATCATACTCTATTAAATATGTACTTTCAGTTTTTCTATTTTGACTCCTTCCTGTTTCTACAGACCTACTCCGGGCTGTTCTGTGTCACTGTCAACCCCTACAAGTGGCTGCCAGTATATAACCAGGAGGTGGTCTCAGCCTACAGAGGCAAGAAGAGGAGTGAAGCTCCTCCTCACATCTTCTCTATCTCCGATAACGCCTATCAGTACATGCTGACAGGTAAACTCACTACGATGACTTAGAATATCTTATTCAACTTTCACCCAAAAGATATTCAAACATTACGGTACTAATAATAGTGTATTCTTTAAAAAATATGTGACCATGCCCTTATATTTATTTCAGACAGGGAGAACCAATCCATTCTTATCACGTGAGTTCTCTCCTGAATTAGTCTATTTTTAGCTCTTACATTGTCTGACAGTGACATCAAAGTGTTGCTACTGTATAGAAGCTTAATGTGGCTGTATACTGTGATAAATGGATGGAGTCATTGGAAAGTATTGCATTGAAAAACCAATGACATGTAAATATTTGTGTTATTTTAACTACCTCAATTTGGACTGTTGTGTTGATACATCTGATTAACAGTGGATAAAACATGCACTTTGAATTCAGTGACTGGCATCCTGTGATTCCTGAAAAGAAGAAGGAACTTAAAATAACATTGAAGCCTGGTTGGGGGCTGAGGGCAAATTAAGGTTGAACAGTCAATGCATGCCAGCATTGGTGGATAGAGGCAATATTAATGGTGATATAATGGGTCATGGCTTTTCACAAAAGCTGGTACGGTCTTACACAGCTCACCAATTGAAAAGGACTTGGCTGAGATCGATGAGATTGACCATCCACGCTAAAATAAAAGCACATAGAGCTAACATTGTGTTTGCATTGAACTTCTTGCTCTTGTTTGATGTTGGGCGTCAGGAGAAAAGTGATATTATATCTTGAAAACTTGAATGTTGACATGCAACATTTGTGGGATTATATCAAAAGTAGACTAATGAAGAATATACAATATTTTTTTCTTCGTATGGCTGGTTTTTAGGGGATGATGGAATAGTGAGCTGAATTGTTGCACTTTAGGGTGTAGCTCAGCTGGTAGGACATGGCTCAGCTGGTAGGACATGGCTCATCTGGTAGGGCATGGCTCATCTGGTAGGGCATGGCTCAGCTGGTAGAGCATGGCTCAGCTGGTAGAGCATGGCTCAGCTGGTAGAGCATGGCTCAGCTGGTAGAGCATGGCTCAGCTGGTAGGACATGGCTCATCTGGTAGGGCATGGCTCATCTGGTAGGGCATGGCTCAGCTGGTAGAGCATGGCTCAGCTGGTAGAGCATGGCTCAGCTGGTAGAGCATGGCTCAGCTGGTAGAGCATGGCTCAGCTGGTAGAGCATGGCTCAGCTGGTAGGGCATGGCTCAGCTGGTAGGGCATGGCTCAGCTGGTAGGGCATGGCTCAGCTGGTAGAGCATGGCTCAGCTGGTAGGGCATGGCTCAGCTAGTAGGGCATGGCACAGCTGGTAGGGCATGGCACAGCTGGTAGGGCATGGCTCAGCTGGTAGAGCATGGCTCAGCTGGTAGGGCATGGCTCAGCTGGTAGGGCATGGCTCAGCTGGTAGGGCATGGCTCAGCTGGTAGGGCATGGCTCAGCTGGTAGAGCATGGCTCAGCTGGTAGAGCATGGCTCAGCTGGTAGGGCATGGCTCAGCTGGTAGGGCATGGCTCAGCTGGTAGGGCATGGCTCAGCTGGTAGGGCATGGCTCAGCTGGTAGAGCATGGCTCAGCTGGTAGAGCATGGCTCAGCTGGTAGAGCATGGCTCAGCTGGTAGAGCATGGCTCAGCTGGTAGAGCATGGCTCAGCTGGTAGGGCATGGCGCTTGCAACACCTGGGTTGTGGCTCGATTTCCACAGGGGACTAGAATGAAAAAAAGTATGAAAATGTATGCACTCACTGCTGTAAATCACTCTGGATAAGAGCGTCTGCTGAGTGACTAAAATATAAATGTAAAATATACAGCATTCTGATTGCTCTGGAATCTTTTTTAATCAGTCAGAAGGCAGCCTTGAACTAAGTTATTAGTTACATTTATTTCATGATGCATCTATGTTCAGTTCTTAAGCCTGGCCATTTGAGAGTGAATTTTGCATTTTGAGATACTTTCCATTTGTTTTGAGCCTATTTTACTGTTATATACTGTATTTGTATCCTCAGCGGAGAATCTGGTGCTGGGAAGACTGTCAACACCAAGAGAGTCATTCAATACTACGCCAGTATTGCAGCTGTAGGAGGAAAGAAGGACACAGCCTCTGAGAAAAAGGTTAGCTTGTTGAATTAACAGATAACATGTTCTCTAATGGCACTTTACCCTTCATTACTGTAATCAAAGCACTGCTATGAATACTTCCAGGGGACTTTGGAAGATCAAATCATCCAGGCTAACCCAGCTCTGGAGGCCTTTGGTAATGCCAAGACCATTAGAAATGACAACTCCTCAAGATTTGTAAGTTTCTGTCCACAGACCATTGTGACCACACTACCATTGAAAACATACAACATATGATACAAGGCACATAATATACTCACTATGTATGTTAATTGTATGCCAAAATGAATGATTGGTTCTCTTTAACTTTTATTCAGGGCAAATTCATCCGAATTCATTTTGCTGCTAGTGGAAAGCTAGCCTCCGCAGACATTGAGACCTGTAAGGAATATTCAAATCAACTATCAACTATTCTCATATATACAATCATGTTAACTGCTTCCTTCAATAAACTTTTCCGCCTTGCATTTTTACAGATCTATTAGAGAAGTCCCGTGTGACTTTCCAGCTCAAGGCTGAGAGAGACTATCACATTTTCTACCAGATTCTGTCCCAAAGGAAACCAGAGTTGCTTGGTAAATAAAGAATACTGTCATCCATGTACTAACTAAAACATATCCTTGCTCGGATGTCACTGGATTTTACCGAATCTGACATTTTGCTTTTCAGAGATGATGCTCATCACCAACAACCCCTATGACTACCAATTCATCTCCCAAGGAGAGACAACTGTAGCCTCCATCGATGATGGTGATGAGTTGTGTGCCACTGATGTGAGTAAATATCGATGGTTGGTTCATCTGGCGCCATATCTGTTTTAACTATATTACCTTCATGTATTTATTGGTGCACTGGTAGCATACTATCTCTCTCTTTTTCTAATTTAGGAAGCTTTTGATGTCCTGGGCTTCACTCAGGAGGAGAAGAATGGCATTTACAAGCTGACTGGTGCTATCATGCACTATGGCAACATGAAGTTCAAGCTGAAACAGCGCGAGGAGCAGGCAGAGGCTGATGGCACTGAGGGTGAGGGGGACTTTATTAAGCAAACAAACCTCGGTGTTGATGATACATCTTAAAGACAGTACGTTAACAAATATTCTAATGCATCATTTCATTTGATTTATCCTAAGATGCTGACAAAGTGTCATATCTGATGGGCCTGAACTCTGCTGACCTCATTAAGGGTCTCTGTCACCCAAGGGTCAAAGTAGGGAACGAGTGGGTCACCAAGGGGCAAACTGTCCAACAGGTGAGCCAGAAATAACTTATAACAAAGATCTGAAAACACAAAGAACTCAGAGCTCAATGTTAATCAGGAAAGGTTCATAACCATAACAAGAATGTTTTTTTCTATTTCATTAAAGGTGAACTATTCCATTGGTGCACTGTCAAAGTCAGTGTATGAAAAGATGTTCCTCTGGATGGTGGTGAGAATCAACCAATCCTTGGACACCAAGCAGCCTCGCCAGTACTTCATTGGTGTATTGGACATCGCTGGGTTTGAGATCTTTGATGTGAGCTGAAGTGATATTCTATATGATTCTTGAATCCCTTTTTTTTTACCTCAATCTATTCGTGATACTTCCAAGTTGTAAAACTAAGTTCACCTTTCTGCTGCAGTACAACACCTTTGAACAGCTCTGCATCAACTTCACCAATGAAAAGCTGCAACAGTTTTTCAACCACCACATGTTTGTGCTGGAGCAAGAGGAGTACAAGAAAGAGGGAATTGAATGGGAGTTCATTGACTTTGGCATGGACTTGCAGGCTTGCATTGACCTTATTGAAAAGGTAAGGAATAGTTATGTTTTTCAATAAGACAAGTGCACCTACACACATCTAAATGTTATCAGGTCATCAGTAACACTGCTCATATTTGTCTTCCCCTCAGCCAATGGGTATCATGTCCATCCTTGAAGAGGAGTGCATGTTCCCCAAGGCCAGCGATGCTACCTTTAAATCCAAGCTTTACGACAACCATCTAGGAAAATCCAACAACTTCCAGAAGCCCAGGCTTATGAAAGGGAAACCAGAGGCTCATTTCTCCCTGATTCACTATGCTGGTACTGTGGACTACAATATTTTCAACTGGCTGGTGAAGAACAAGGATCCACTGAATGAGACTGTGGTCGGACTGTTCCAGAAGTCTAACCTCAAATTGTTGACCGTGCTCTTCCAGAATTATGCTGGAACAGATGCTGGTATGCAAATTATTAATTTTTATATAAACCAGTTCTGAAAGCACCTAGATCAGTCCTTTTCAATAGGCATTGTCCCAGTCAAATAAACCTAATAAGATAAAGTACATTTTTAAGACGTTATTTTATATCCATTGTACTTCTCAGCTGATGATAGTAAGGCTAGTGGAAAGAAGAAGAAGGGATCATCCTTTCAGACTGTGTCTGCCTTGCACAGGGTGAGTATAAAAAACACATCAAACTGTGGTGTATATTTATTCAGATTTACAGTTACATGCATGGTTTTATTGCTTCTACAGGAAAACCTGAACAAGCTGATGACCAACTTGAGGTCTACTCACCCTCACTTTGTGCGCTGCATCATCCCCAATGAGACCAAGACTCCTGGGGCCATGGAGAATCCTCTGGTCATGCACCAGCTGCGCTGTAACGGTGTGCTGGAAGGCATCAGGATCTGCAGAAAAGGCTTTCCCAATAGGGTCCTGTATGGAGACTTCAAGCAGAGGTATACAATACATAGGTTCAACTGAATTGGGAAACAGGTCCTCTTTTGTAATATGTATTATATTCAAGACTATGTAATACTTCAAATAGATACCGTATCCTGAATCCTGCTGCCATCCCTGAAGGACAGTTTATTGACAGCAAGAAAGGAGCTGAGAAATTACTTGGGTCTTTGGATATTGATCACACTCAATACAGATTTGGACACACTAAGGTATAACTTTTATAAGGATGATCATGCACAATATACACATATTCTGATGAAGAAGCAAATATACATATATTTTCCAATGGAATATTTCGCTAAAGTGAAAGTGCCCAAATGTTATTAATTCATTCAACAATATGGGTTCATTCTGTATATAGGGAGGTGAATTAGATATGCTCTACTTGAAATCTCTTTAAGGTGTTCTTCAAGGCTGGTCTACTTGGTCAGCTGGAGGAGATGAGAGATGACCGTTTGTCCCTCATTATCACTGGAATCCAGTCCAGAGCACGCGGTCTGCTGGCTAGAGCTGAATTCCAGAAGATTGTTGAACGAAGGTAAGCATAAACAGTCACAAATGACTTTGATATCTATGTCGAATTCACATTGTAGTTCCATGCAATATCTGCTAAACTATATTTGTAATTGTTCACAGAGATGCATTACTTGTGATCCAATGGAATGTACGTGCCTTCATGGGGGTCAAGAATTGGCCCTGGATGAAACTATTCTTTAAGATCAAGCCTCTGCTGAAATCTGCTGAGTCTGAGAAGGAGATGGCCAACATGAAGGATGAGTTCTTGAAGCTAAAAGAGGCTTATGCAAAGTCTGAGGCTCGCAGGAAGGAACTAGAGGAGAAAATGGTCTCTCTTCTCCAAGAGAAAAATGACTTACAGCTTTCAGTTCAGGCGGTGAGTTAAATATATCATCCCGTAAATGAAGTAATATGCATCAGAATTGTGATCCTTGCAATAATACTTGAAAATTGTCATTAAACTAATGAAACCTTTCAAAATAGGAGCAAGATAATCTTTGCGATGCTGAGGAAAGATGTGAACAACTGATCAAACACAAGATTCAGTTGGAAGCTAAATCCAAAGAGCTGACTGAGAGACTGGAGGATGAAGAGGAGATGAATGCAGAACTGACTGCTAAGAAGAGGAAACTGGAAGACGAGTGCTCTGAGATAAAGAAGGACATTGATGACCTGGAGCTCACTCTAGCTAAAGTGGAGAAGGAGAAGCATGCCACTGAGAACAAGGTCACTATCACCTCCATATTTAAAAAACAAATAAAAACTGTGTTTATGTTGTTGTTTGCTCAACCTTCACTTCCTATTCACAGGTGAAGAACCTGACTGAGGAAATGGCAGCTCTAGATGAAATCATTGCCAAGCTAACCAAGGAGAAGAAAGCTCTCCAGGAGGCTCATCAGCAAACGCTGGATGACCTGCAGAGTGAGGAGGACAAAGTCAACACTCTAACAAAGGCAAAGGCTAAGCTGGAGCAACAAGTTGATGACGTGAGTACTTGATGTTGTATTGCGAGCAATAAAGGATAGAAATACAGCATTCATGTAGCCATCAGAAGTTGAATGGATAAAACAGTAGTGAGTTTTATGATGATGTTCCCCAGCTTGAGGGTTCTCTGGAGCAAGAGAAGAAGGTCCGTATGGATCTTGAAAGAGCCAAGAGGAAGCTCGAGGGAGACTTGAAGTTGACCCAGGAAAGTCTAATGGACCTGGAGAATGATAAACAGCAACTAGAGGAGCGTCTTAAGAAGTAAGTTTTAAAAAAAAATCCCAGTTTATATCATTCATGCCTATATTTGTTGATTTGCAACAAAAAAAATGCCTTTCGGCCACAGGAAAGACTTTGAGGTCAGCCAGCTGAACAGTAAAATAGAAGATGAGCAAGCAGCTAACATTCAGCTGCAGAAGAAACTGAAGGAGCTTCAGGTAATGAATCATGTGTAATTGAATGTGTAACCATGAATGTGTAACGATGAAAATACACATTATTTTGACTTAAGTCACCTCAAAAGAATCGTACAATCTTTTTCCCCTCGCTAGGCTCGAATTGAGGAGCTGGAGGAAGAGCTTGAGGCAGAAAGAGCTGCCCGAGCCAAGGTGGAGAAGCAAAGAGCAGACTTGGCCAGAGAGCTGGAGGACATCAGTGAGAGGCTGGAGGAGGCTGGTGGAGCCACATCTGTCCAGATTGAGATGAACAAGAAGAGGGAGAATGAGTTCCTGAAGCTCCGCAGAGACCTTGAAGAGGCAACTCTGCAGCACGAGGCTACAGCTGCCACACTCAGGAAAAAACAAGCTGACAGTGTCGCTGACCTTGGGGAACAAATAGACAACCTGCAGAGAGTGAAGCAGAAACTGGAGAAGGAGAAGAGCGAGCTCAGGCTTGAACTTGATGATGTTGTCTCCAACATGGAACATATTGTGAAGTCCAAGGTATGACCCCATTTCATTATCTGGTCTTTATGTTTCTCATCAAATGTGATGCATGATGGATTATTTAAAAACTCACATTTATCTTTATATCATGCACTTTATTTCAGACCAATTTAGAGAAGGCATGCAGGACCTTGGAAGATCAGATGAGTGAATATCGGGCAAAGTATGAGGAGGGCATGCGCAGTATCAATGACTTCAGCATGTGTAAAGCTAGGCTGCAGACAGAGAATGGTAAGTTTGTTATCTCGTATGACAAATGATCGTCAATATTAGAAAACAATGCCTTCCTCCACATGGATCAAGGCAGTGAAATTGTTCTTAACAATTTCGTAATTTACTTCGCTAGGGGAGCTTTCCAGGCAGCTTGAGGAGAAGGACTCCCTTGTATCTCAGCTAAGTAGAGGGAAGCTGTCCTACACTCAGCAGATTGAGGACCTCAAAAGACAACTGGAGGAGGAGACAAAGGTGAGAGATAAATATGTTCACCCAAAGCTATATAATATACTGTAATCTATCACGTCATCCTTAGCTAATGATACAAAATGTGTGAAAATATTTGTCTTCCAGGCAAAGAATGCACTAGCCCATGCAGTGCAATCTGCTCGACATGATGGTGACCTGCTCCGAGAGCAGTATGAGGAGGAGCAGGAGGCCAAGGCTGAGCTGCAGCGTGGCATGTCCAAGGCTAACTCTGAGGTGGCTCAGTGGAGAACTAAGTACGAGACTGATGCCATTCAGAGGACTGAGGAGCTGGAGGAAGCCAAGTAAGAAATCATGGCAGTAATTTATTCCCTCTTTTAGTAAAATGTTCTTCAAGGAAATACACTGTTTCTCTTCTAGCAGATAGGCTTTCTGTTTGTGTTATGTTTCTTCTAAAATGTAAGACGAACAAAAAGTTTGTCTGATAGCTGACCACGCAGCTATTAGTAGGGAGGTAAAGTATCATCAAATGTTCATTTACCTATGAAGCAAAACAAATGTCACTGCAGGCACTAAATATCTCCTGTTTATTATTCTTTAATCCAGGAAGAAACTGGCTCAGCGTCTGCAGGATGCTGAAGAAGCTGTGGAGGCAGTGAACGCCAAGTGTTCCTCCCTGGAGAAGACCAAACACAGACTGCAGAATGAGATTGAAGATCTCATGGTGGATGTGGAACGGTCTAATGCTGCTGCTGCTGCTCTGGACAAGAAACAAAGAAACTTTGACAAAGTAAACTCTTTAAGCCATAGATAAATATGCTAAATTATAGGTTCATGATCCTTTCTTTCAAATGACATTTTTGTTTGATCGCTTCCAACAGGTTCTGTCTGAGTGGAAGCAGAAGTATGAGGAGTCTCAGTGTGAGCTAGAGAGCTCCCAGAAAGAGGCCAGGTCTCTGAGCACTGAACTCTTCAAGCTGAAGAACTCCTATGAGGAATCTTTGGATCAGCTCGAGACAATGAAGAGGGAGAACAAGAACCTCCAAGGTAAGCTGTCAGGCTATCATTACAGGGATGTATATATTTCATTAATGTCAACACAGCAATCTAAATGCCACTGTATGGCCTTAACATCACAGAGGAGATTTCCGACCTTACTGAGCAACTTGGTGAAGGAGGAAAGAGCATCCACGAGCTGGAGAAAATAAGGAAACAGCTGGAACAGGAGAAAAGTGAGATCCAATCTGCTCTGGAGGAAGCTGAGGTAGGTTCCCTCTGTCCAGAATCAAGTCATAATATATTATACATACTTATACTGTATGCCTTTATAATAAACCCGAACCGTTACGATCTAACAGGCTTCTCTGGAGCATGAGGAGGGTAAGATTCTGAGAGCCCAGCTAGAGTTTAATCAGGTAAAGGCTGATATTGAGCGCAAGCTGACTGAGAAGGACGAGGAGATGGAGCAGTCCAAGAGGAATCTGCAGAGGGCCATTGATACCCTGCAGAGCTCTCTTGAGGCAGAGTGCCGGAGCAGGACTGAGGCCCTCAGGCTGAAAAAGAAGATGGAGGGAGACCTCAATGAGATGGAAATCCAGCTCAGCCAATCCAACAGGCAGGCATCAGAGGCCCAGAAACAGCTTAAGAGTGTTCATGCTCATCTAAAGGTAAATTCTTTTTGGTCTATATCTGGATAGGAGTGTTGGTTAAATGACTCAAATGTAAATATACATTTTATGAGCAATTGACTAATTCATTATACAAATGTCTTCTCTTCTAGGATGCCCAACTCCAGTTAGATGACTCTCTTCGTTCCAATGATGATCTGAAGGAAAACATTGCCATTGTAGAGAGACGCAACAATCTGATGCAGGCAGAGCTGGAGGAGCTTAGAAGCTGTCTTGAACAGACTGAGAGAGGCCGCAAGCTAGCTGAGCAAGAGCTGCTGGACATCAGTGAGAGGGTGCAGCTGCTGCACTCACAGGTGTGAAAATGATTATTTAGGGTGCTTATTAATAGGATGCTACTGATGTATTGTACATTTCCTCTGGACTGTCTCACTGTTTAACAGTGGAAACATATTCCATCTGTAGAACACCAGCCTGCTGAACCAAAAGAAGAAGCTGGAGGCCGACACAAACCAGCTTCAGACTGAGGTGGAGGAGGCAGTCCAGGAGTGCAGAAATGCTGAAGAAAAGGCCAAGAAGGCCATTACTGATGCTGCCATGATGGCAGAGGAGTTGAAGAAGGAGCAGGACACCAGTTCTCACCTGGAGCGAATGAAGAAGAACATGGAGCAGACCATCAAGGACCTGCAGCACCGCCTGGATGAGGCTGAACAAATTGCCATGAAGGGGGGCAAGAAGCAGGTTCAGAAGCTGGAGAACAGGGTGAGTGTATGCTTTTTACAGTAGATGTACATACTGTGCATTGGAGCCATATGCAAAACAGCAATAATGGTCCCTGTTACATAGCCTAGATGTTATTTTTATGTTATGACAGGTGAGGGAGCTGGAGAATGAGGTCGAGGGTGAGCAGAAGAAGGGTGCTGATGCAATCAAAGGAATTCGTAAATATGAGAGGCGTATCAAGGAACTCACCTACCAGGTGATCTTTTATTTCTATTGTTGTTACCATGACAGGCATGCATAGATGTGTGCTTTACATCTACTGACTGCTATTCGCTATGGCTTCTGTCTTTACAGACTGATGAGGACCGCAAGAATATGACCCGCCTCCAAGACCTTGTGGATAAGCTGCAACTGAAAGTGAAAGCCTACAAGAGATCTGCCGAGGAAGCTGTAAGTGTGGACTTACCTACAATATTGGGGATCTTTTGCTTGTATGATAGTATCGGTCTCTGCTTTAGCTGTGATGCTTGTTGTCTTTCTATGTCACAGGAGGAGCAGGCCAACAACCATCTGGGCAAGTTCCGCAAAATACAGCATGAGCTGGACGAGGCTGAGGAAAGGGCCGACATCGCTGAGTCTCAGGTCAACAAGCTGCGTGCCAAGAGCCGTGATGTTGGTTCCAAGGTTAGTGAGGCTAAGTTAATTTTCTGATTCTTGAATATCTTAATTTTTGGTGTGCATAATATAATTATGTAAAAACAAACGTTGTTTTAATTCTAGTATTTCAAAATCATAAGCAAAAGTGGAAAAATATTTTTTGTAAGTGACTATGTAAGCAGATGTAAACATTAATACTGAAAAAGTCTTATTGACCCCAAAATATCAGACCAAACCTGCATTCAAATATATTTTATTATAACAGTATTATCATAGTGCATCAGACTTTGTCAAGATAAGGCCTGTATTTGTCATATAGTATTGTATTCTGTATTTGTAACGCTTGTTCGTAATAAGACTTTTAAGGCAAATTGGTGGTCAGTTGGTTAGTCAAAGTGATTCCAAATTACACTGTTTACAGTATTCTGTTATGAGAGATGGTTCCCATATTTAGGTCTTGATAAGTCTACACCTTTATATTGTGTTACTTACCTTGTGAAATGTTACTACAACATTTTAAAAGTACGTAGCCATCCAGTCTAACATTTACAGTTAGTCCCAGTTATGTCTCTTGACACGTGGGCTTGTTTTCCCCATAAATATGCAGCCTAGGTGATTGGTTAGTGATTGGATTAAGGAGGTAATGAGGATGTAGCTGAAGGCTCATCAACTGTTACACTTATGCGAAGTGACAAAATATAAAAATCGGGGTAATTTATCAGTGTTTTAAAATGTATTAAGTGACACATCTAGGACCTTATATTGAATAATCCAGGACTTCAGATTTAGGACACATTTTCATCACTTTACATTTAATTGAACCGGCAATTGTATTATCACGGTTGTGAAATGAAAACACAGAATAGTTTTGGGCACTGTAAAAAAAAACACTATTACTATCTACTAGGTAGACTCCCTTCACAAGTAGATGCTTTTCGTTTTCAGAAAGAGGAAGTGTTTGTTCATAGGCAGTAGTTTGAAAACAAAGACACTATTATATTGCTATGGCAGGTTTGATTGAATACAGTCTAGATTTCCACTGTATCTACATAAAGCTTGACCAGTGCTTACCAATATCTTCTGATCTGTCTCTCTCTATTCCCTAATTCTTTATCATCACAGAAAGGGCACGATGAAGAGTGAAGCTCTCATATGGACCTCTGAAACCCTCTGCTGTGGTGAAGTCTATCCAAAGCCCTAAAGTAACTCTGTAGAATAAAGTTAAATCGCAATCAGATTCACATCTACTGACTGTGTCTTTATTCATTGTATGTGAGTGATAGTCTCACTCCTCTCAAATAATTGTTGCTGTCATTAATGGTCATCAAAGCTTGGCAATCTGATTATCGGCATATATTGATCTGTCATCATATTGATCTTCACTTGGTTAAATGTAGAACATTTTAACAAGGAGACTACCAATATCAACAGTTTACAAAAAAAACTCTTGTCAATGCATTCGTCAGTGCATTCAGAAAGTATTCAGACATTTTAGCAAATGTAGTAAAAATAAAACATTTAAATATCACATTTACATAAGTACTCAGACCCTTTACTCAGTACTGTGTTGAAGCACCTTTTCATCAATGATCTCTCTGTTCTCTGCTCCATTCATCTTTTCCTCAATCCTGACTAGTCTCCCAGTCCCTGCCGCTGAAAAATAACCCCACAGCATGATGCTGCCACCACCATGTTTCACTGTAAGGATGGTGCGAGGTTTCCTCAAGATGTGATGCTTGGCATTCAGGCCAAAGAGTTCAATCTTGGTTTCATCAGACCAGATAATCTTGTTTCTCATGGTCCAAGTCCTTTAGGTGCCTTTTGGCACCTGGGCTGTCATGTGCCTTTTACTGAGGAGTGGCTACCGTCTGGCTACTCTACCATAAATGTCTGATTGGTGGAGTGCTGCAGAGATGGTTGTCCTTCTGGAAAGTTTCTCCCATCTCCACAGAGGAACTCTGGAGCTCTGTCAGAGTGACCATCTGGTCAGAGTGGTCAGAGTGACCAGAGTGACCATCTCCCTGACCAAGGCCCTTCTCCCTCGAATGCTCAGTTTGGCCGGGCGCCCAGCTCGAGGACAAGTCTTGTTGGTTCCAAACTTCTTCCATTTAACAATGATGGAGGCCACTGTGTTCTTGGTGACCTTCAATGCTGCAGAAATGTTTTGTACCATTCCCCAGATCTGTGTCTCGACACAATCCTGTCTCGGAGTTCTACAGACAATTCCTTTGACCTCATGGCTTGGTTTTTGCTCTAACATGCACTGTCAACTATGGGACCTTATATAGACAGGTGTGTGCCCTTCCAAATCATGTCCAATCAATTGAATTTACCACAGGTGGACTCCAATCAAGTTGTAGAAACATATCAAGGATGATCAATGGAAACAGGATGCACCTATTTAATCGATTTCACAATAAGGCTGCAACAACAAAATGTGGAAAAAAGTCAAGGGGTCTGAATACTTTCCGAATTCACTGTATCTACTCTTCTGTTACCTTACCTGCTATTGTCTGCAGGAGCACGGTCCTGAAGCTGTTTCTCTCACCTTACACTGGCTAACTCACCCTCCTGTGGTGTCAGATGTCAGAGCTATCAGACTATCCACATGACCTCACTGCAGTATATTAAGAATAACTACACTACCATTCAAAAGTTTGGGGTCACTTAGAAATGTCCTTGTTTTTGAAAGAAAAGCAAGTTTTTTGTCCATTAAAATAACATAAAATTGATCAGAAATACAGTGTAGACATTGTTAATGTTGTGAATGACTACTGTAGCTGGAAACTGCAGATTTTTTATGGAATATCTACATAGGCATACAGAGGCCTATTATCAGCAACCATCACTCCTGTGTTCCAATGGCACGTTGTGTTAGCTAATCCAAGTTTATAATTTTAAAAGGCTAATTGATCATTAGAAAACCCTTTTGCAATAATGTTAGCACAGCTGAAAACTGTTGTTCTGATTATAGAAGCAATAAAACTGGCCTTCTTTAGACTAGTTGAGTGTCTGGAGCATCCACATTTGTGAGTTCGATTACAGGCTCAAAATGGCCAGAAACATAGGACTTTCTTCTGAAACTCGTCAGTCTATTCTAGTTCTGAGAAATGAAGGCTATTCCATGTGAGAAATTGCCAAGAAATTGAAGCTCTCGTACAACGCTGTGTACTACTCCCTTCACAGAACAGTGCAAACTGGCCCTAACCAGAATAGAAAGAGGAGTGGGAGGCCGGTGCACAACTGAGCAAGAGGACAAATACATTAGAGTGTCTAGTTTGAGAAACAGACGCCTCACAAGTCCTCAACTGGCAGCTTCATTAAATAGTACCCGCAAAACACCAGTCTCAACGTCAACAGTGAAGAGGCGACTCCGGGATGCTCGCATGGAATGGCCTTCACGTTTGTAAGGGAATGTTGATCAGATACATTTTTCCAAGTATAAATGTAAAGCATATTCTGCACGTCACATTTACGACAGCAGAACTCTGTCTGATGCCATTATAACATGGAAATACACCACCTCTAAACAGACAATGCATGGTCATTTATGGTATTGTTCAAGAGTGCCAATGAACTAATAATAGGACCCCTCAAGGCCAATGGAGTTGGGTTTGCAGCAACAGGCCTTTTAGTGTTAGGCTAACAAATAACTGCTCAGAGGAGGGATATGGACAGCTGGGAATGAGTTGGCTAAAAGTGTCATTGAGTAGCCAGGAATGGAATGTTCACCCCCTCAACAGAGCTCAGTGAAGGATCTTTGTTGGTGCAAAGGTTGAATGTTTAAATGTAGAATAACTTGAATAACATAGGGTCACAGGAGTTAACGAGTTCATTAAAAAAAGAGCAGACAGCTTCAGAGATCAAACTGTAGCTAGTAAACCTAACACCTGTTTTATGAACAAGATGCCCCCTATCATTCATATGTTCCTGAACATACATGACTTGCTGCACTGTGACATGCCACAGCCACAAATACAAACAGAATAGCAAAGAATGGCCTAATCATTGTTGAAACAAACATACAGCTCATTACTTACTACATAGCTAGCTGGATCTGGTTTCTTAGGTTTCAGGATGGATCATGTGGCAGCAAAGTTGAACCTGTAGGTCAAAAATATAGTTATTGCTTTATGATAATAATTTAATATATGATCACAAGCAGGTTCTCTAGAGGCGGTCCCTGAGCACAATTTCTTCCAGTAACTAGCTAGCTATCAAATATATAACCCAGACACTGCAGTCTCACTAGCTGATGAAACTCAACTGCACGATTGAAGATGGAGTTGAGTGGCGACTCGTGTGGGCGAACATCACATAAAATGAAGTTTTTATAAAACACTGTGGATTTCAGTACCAAAATAATAGCCCAAATTTACACATGATATGGTCCTTTTAAAAAAAAAATTTACTTCACCCAGTTGGACTAGCTAGCTAGTCTCAATAAATAGCTACTACAGCAGTTCTATTATGTTTTAAGTAAAACAAATAGGTATTAGGTAAACAATAGATAAGTAAAGAAATACTTGTTCCGCCCAAAGAAAACTACAACGCAAACTTGCTCAAGTAGCTAACTAACTGACTCAGAGATCTCAGTTTTTATTTTTCCTGGTTTTAGATTATTATTATTTTTCACTCTCAATATGACAATTGTTCATAGAGAAACAATGAAATTGTATGTTCTGAGTCCATGTTCATGCTTAAATCACATCAGAAGACCATTTTTTTAAGTTCTGGACATAAACGTACACATTTTGATTTTTGAGTCTAATTCCCCCTTAATTGTGCGTCTGTTGTCTATCAACAATGACAAGACACCTGGGTCTGACAACTTGGATGAAAAATAACTGAGGATGATAGCGGACGATATTGCTACTAATATTTGCAATCTCTTCAATCTAAGTTTACGGAAAAGTGTGTGCCCTCAGGCCTGGAAGGAAGCAAAAGTAATTTGGCTACCCAAGAATAGTAAAGCACCCTTTATTGGCTCAAATAGCCAACCAATCAGCCTGTTACCAAGCCTTAGTAAACTTTTGGAAAAAATGGTGTTTGACCAGATACATTGCTAATTTACAGTAAATAAATTTACAACAGACTTTCAGCACGCTTATAGGGAAGGGTATTCAACATGCACAGCACTTACACAAATGACTGATGATTGGCTGAGATAAATTGATAATAAAACGTGGGAGCTGTTTTGTAGACTTCAGTGCGGCTTTTGACATTATTGATCATAGTCAGCTGCTGGACAAAACATATATGTTATTACTACACACCCCCTGCTATATTGTGGATAAAGAGTTACCTGTCTAACAGAACACAGAGGGTGTTCTGTAATGGTAGCCTCTCCAACATAATCCAGGTAGAATCAGGCATTCCCCAGGGAAGCTGTCTAGGCCCCTTACTTTTTTCAATCTTTACTAATGACCTTAGTAAAGCCTGTGTGTAAAGCCCATGTGTCTATGTATGCATATGACTCAACAATACACATCAGCTACTAGAGTGAGTGAAATTACAGCAACCCTTAACAAAGAGCTGCAGTCAGTTTTAGAATGGGTGGCAATAAATAAATTTGTCCTAAATAATGACCATGAGAAACAAGATTATCTGGTCTGATGAAACCAAGATTGAACTCTTTGGCCTGAATGCCAAGCATCACATCTTGAGGAAACCTCGCACCATCCTTTGGGACAAATCATTCACTAAACCCTAAACCTCAACTAAATCTTGTAATAAATAATGTGGGAATTGAGCAAGTTGAGTAGACTAAACTGCTTGGAGTAACCCGGGATTGTAAACTGTTATGGTCCAAACAAATTGATGCAACAGTAGCTAAGATGGGAAGAGGTCTGTCCATAAAGAAGCACTGCTCTGCCTTCTTAACAACAATATCAAGAAGGCAGGTCCTACAGGCCCTAGTTTTGTCGCACCTGGACTACAGCCCAGTCGTGTGGTCAGGTGCCACAAAGAGGGACTTGGGAAAATTACAACTGGCCCAGAACAGGGCAGCATGGCTGGCCTTTAAATATACATGTAGAACTAACATAAATAATATGCATGTCATTCTCTCATGGCTCAAAGTGGAGGAGAGATTGACTTCCTCACTACTTGTTTTTGTAGGAAGTATTGACATGTTGAATCCCCTGAGCTGTCTGTTTAAACTACTAGTAAACAGCTCAGACACCCATGCATACCCCACAAGACAGGGAGGTGCACAGTAATGCTTAGAGCCATGGCTACAAGTAACTCACGCAAGCAGTCAAATCAGATTTAAAAAATGGATAAAAATACACCTCATGGAACAGCGAGGATTGTACAGTCGTGGCCAAAGGTTTTGAGAATGACACAAATATGAATTTTCACAAAGTCTGCTGCCTCAGTTTGTGTGATGGCAATTTGCATATACTCCAGAATGTTATGAAGAGTGATCAGATGAATTGCAATTAATTGAAAAGTCCCTCTTTGCCATGCAAATGAACTGGAAAAACATTTCTACTGCATTTCAGCCCTGCCACAAAAGGACCAGCTGACATCATGTCAGTGATTCTCTCGTTAACACAGGTGTGAGTGTTGACGAGGACACGGCTGGAGATCACTCTGTCATGCTGATTGAGTTTGAATAACAGACTGGAAGCTTCAAAAGGAGGGTGGTGCTTGGAATCATTGTTCTTCCTCTGTCAACCATGGTTACCTGCAAGGAAACACGTGCCGTCATAATTGCTTTGTACAAAAAGGGCTTCACAGGCAAGGATATTGCTGCCAGTAAGATTGCACCTAAATCAACCATTTATCGGATCATCAAGAACTTCAAGGAGAGCGGTTCAATTGTTGTGAAGAAGGCTTCAGGGCACCCAAGAAAGTCCAGCAAGCGCCAGGACCGTCTCCTAAAGTTGATTCAGCTGCGGGATCGGGGCACCACCAGTACAGAGCTTGCTCAGGAATGGCAGCAGGCAGGTGTGAGTGCATCTGCAGGCAGGTGTGAGTGCATCTGCACGCACAGTAAGGCGAAGACTTTTGGAGGATGGCCTGGTGTCAAGAAGAGCAGCAAAGAAGCCACTTCTCTCCAGGAAAAACATCAGGGACAGACTGATATTCTGCAAAAGGTACAGGGATTGGACTGCTGAGGACTGGGGTAAAGTCATTTTCTCTGATGAATCCACTTTCCGATTGTTTGGGGCATCCGGAAAAAAGCTTGTCCGGAGAAGACAAGGTGAGCGCTACCATCAGTCCTGTGTCATGCCAACAGTAAAGCATCCAGAGACCATTCATGTGTGGGGTTGCTTCTCAGCCAAGGGAGTGGCTCACTCACAATTTTGCCTAAGAACACAGCCATGAATAAAGAATGGTACCAACACATCCTCCGAGAGCAACTTCTCCCAACCATCCAGGAACAGTTTGGTGACAAACAATGCCTTTTCCAGCATGATGGAGCACCTTGCCATAAGGCAAAAGTGATAACTAAGTGGCTCGGGGAACAAAACATCGATATTTTGGATCCATGGCCAGGAAACTCCCCAGACCTTAATCCCATTGAGAACTTGTGGTCAATCCTCAAGAGGCGGGTGGACAAACAAAAACCTACAAATTCTGACAAACTCCAAGCATTGATTATGCAAGAATGGGCTGCCATCAGTCAGGATGTGGCCCAGAAGTTAATTGACAGCATACCAGGGCGGATTGCAGAGGTCTTGAAAAAGAAGGATCAACACTGCAAATATTGACTCTTTGCATCAACTTCATGTAATTGTCAACAAAAGCCTTTAACACTTATGAAATGCTTGTAATTATACTTCAGTATTCCATAGTAACATCTGACAAAAATATCTAAAGACACTGAAGCAGCAAACTTTGTGGAAATTAATATTTGTGTCATTCTCAAAACTTTTGGCCACGACTGTACACACATGTACACCTGGATAGTGTGCTGTAGTAGAGTAGTGGCCGGAGGGCCTCACACTTAATGTATAGTGATATATGTTTTTAAAATGTATTTTAATATTTACACATTTTATTATAATGTACTGTATATTACTGCTTTCATTTTTGCTGGACCCCAGGAAGAGCAGCTGCTGCCTTGGCAGCACCTAATGGGGATCCATAATAAATACAAATACAATGTGCTGGTTTAGTGATAGTTCTGTACTGCTGCTAGATATACTAGATATTTATTATATACTTCTGCCAGGAAAGCCTACTTTGCAGTTAACATTTCATTGTGAAGGTTTTAGGGAAAGTATTTCTGCCAACCCACAAGATGGTTATCACATCAACTGGCTACACACGGAGTGATAGACAAACACACGCACCACACTGACAGACAGGGGCAATATTGCTGGAAATTATTTGGCAGATATTGTCTTAAGTTTGCTTTTTAAGCCAATAGTGGCTAACCAGGGGTGGGATAATGTCAACGCTGCATTGATTCGATAGTAGCTGGGTGCTTTCAGTGTCTAATACTTGTGAGATTTGTTTATCACAAGTTTGTGGTGGAACACATGAAAATTCCATGTACTTTCAGAATTCCTTGGCGAGCTACTCATAGGTGGGCTGCGAGCTACTGGTAGATCCCGATCGACCAGTTGGTGACCCCTGGTCTGAATGTAGGCCATTGCTTTGCTTCCTAGCTGCAGCTAGTACTTACTTGGGAGAAAGGACAGAACATCAGACAGCAACGGCTCGCTGCACACACTAGTAACTACACTGATTTTTGGTGGAATTCTGTGGTGCATGGCTGATTTGATAGCCTGCTTGTTAATGTCCCAAACTTGGCTATGGCCTAAACTCACCAAAGGTGAGCATGCGAAGAGTGTGTGTGATTCATTTTAGAATGCGTTGTCTTGAATTATAAAATATATTCTTCCCACACCATTTTTGGATTTTTCATTGGTATTTGCTTTTGTCACCCTGAAATCTTGTAGCAAATCAACTTTTAGGGTTTTTACATTTCAAAATAAATTGAGAGTTAAAAAATGGTGTAGGCCTACGTTACACAGTTGAAGTCGGAAGTTTACATACACTTAGGTTGGAATCATTAAAACTCGTTTTTCAACCACTCCACAAATTTCTTGTTAACAAACTATAGTTTTGGCAAGTCGGTAAGGACATCTACTTTGTGCATGACACAAGTCATTTTTCCAACAATTGTTTACAGACAGATTATTTCACTTATAATTCACTGTATCACAATTTAGTGGGTCAGAAGTTTACATACACTAAGTTGACTGTTCCTTTAAACTGCTTGGGAAATTCCAGAAAATGATGTCATGGCTTTAGAAGCTTCTGATAGGCTAATGAATATAATTTGAGTCAGTTGGAGGTGTACCTGTGGATGTATTTCAAGGCCTACCTTCAAACTCGGTGCCTCTTTGCTTGACATCATGGGGAAATCAAAAGAAATCAGCCAAGACCTCAGAAGAAATTGTAGAAATTGTAGAAAAAAAAGTCTGGTTCATCCTTGGGAGCAATTTCCAAATGCCTGAAGGTACCACGTTCATCTGTACAAACAATAGTACGCAAGTATAAACACCATGAACCCAGGCAGCCGTCATACCACTCAGGAAGGAGACGCGTTCTGTCTCCTAGAGATGAACGTACTTTGGTGCGAAAAGTGCTAATCAATCCCAGAACAACAGCAAAGGACCTTGTGAAGATGCTGGAGGAAACAGGTACAAAAGTATCTATATCCACAGTCAAACGAGTCCTATATCGACATAACCTGAAAGGCCGCTCAGCAAGGAAGAAGCCATTGCTCCAAAACCGCCATAAAAAGCCAGACTACGGTTTGCAACAAAGATTGTACTTTTTGGAGAAATGCCCTCTGGTCTGATGAAACAAAAATAGAACTGTTTAGCCATAATGACCATCGTTATTTTTGGAGGAAAAAGGGGGATGCTTGCAAGCCGAAGAACACCATCCCAACCGTGAAGCACTTGGTGGCAGCATAATGTTGTGGGGGTGCTTTGTGCAGGAGGGACTGGTGCACGTCATAAAATAGATGGCATCATGGGAAGGAAAATTATGTGGATATATTGAAGCAACTGGCCATCACAAAGCCCTGACCTCAATCCTATAGAACATTTGTGGGCAGAACTGAAAATGCGTGTGTGAGCAAGAAGGCCTACAAACCTGACTCAGTTACACCAGCTCTGTCAGGAGGAATGGGCCAGAATTCACCCAACTTATTGTGGGAAGGTTGTGGAAGGCTACCCAAAATGTTTGACCCAAGTTAAATAATTTAAAGGCACTGCTACCAAATACTAATTTAGTGTATGTAGACTTCTGACCCACTGGGAATGTGATGAAAGAAATAAAAGCTGAAATAAATAATTCTCTCTACTATTATTCTGACATTTCACATTCTTAAAATAAAGTGGTGATCCTAACTGACCTAAGACAGGGAATTATAACTAGGATTAAATGTTGGGAATTGTGAAAAACTGAGTTGAAATGTATTTGGCTAAGGTGTATGTAAACTTCCAACTTCAACTGTAAGTATTTTCACAAAGTAAACAACTGTAGTATATGCCCTTTCAAAGGTTTTAATGAGCAATTATTCAAAGCTGGATTACATACCTGCTGGTGCCTGCCTAGGCTGCTGGACCATAGAGACAGTGGAGGCATTCAGAGATACTGGCCAATGGGTGACAAACTATTGGTGGGAAGCATCTTGAGCATTCTCAAATTGATCCTGTGTGAGACAAACAGAGCCACCAGATCAAAAGCATCAACGTAATGTGAAATGAAACAACATTTAGACTTTCCACTCTTCAATTCTTCTGCAAGCTATGTTTTCTCTCTGTCAGGTTCAGAGGATCATCAGTGGTGAGAGAGACCATCTGTAGCCTACTGCAGTCTGATAGGAAGACGACCACCGAAGAGACCATCTGTAGCCTACTGGAGTCTGATAGGAAGACGACCACCGAAGAGACCATCTGTAGCCTACTGCAGTCTGATAGGAAGACGACCACTGAAGAGACCATCCAGCAGAGCCACCAATGACTGATCCAATGTTAGTCAGGAGGAGATAGAGGAAGGTGGGCAGTCCTTCTCTAAAAAGTGACCGTTATGCCACGTTGCCACCACATAAGAACAAACACCCCTAACAATAGTCCTCTGAAACCCAAGCCGTGTCAGTTTGCACACTCAAGTAGGACAGGTACCACACATCCCTGATGGCTTGGGTGGGGGACTTTCAAGGACATGACAGTAAAGAGTGGGACAAGGAGGGACAGACAGCAGGTGTTTATTTAGTCTAGAGACGGGAAATGTGTGAACTCTAATAATATAGTTTGAAAAGACAGAGGGTGGTTAAGTTACAGTCGATGTTGTAGGGAGACATGATTTTTCATTGGGTCACCTGTTACTATTGGTTGACACTTGACAATGAACCTTATTGTGAATCTAAAGCTGTCCTGCTCAATCAGTGAAAGGCAGCCAGGAAGAATTTCACAGGTTTATCTTTATCCTCAGGACTATAACTATTCCATGTCAACAAGACCTGGCAATACAGGGTATTAGGCTATACAGCTCTCTAGTGGCTGGCACAATAGGTTATAATGGAGAGGCTGACTTTGAGTCTCCTTCGTCTGGCTGCCTGCCAAGATGCATTGTCCCTCTACATAAGTGTCGTTATCTTCTCTCTCTATACAGTATTAAATGCAAAGTTGTCTAGCCACTACCATTTAATTGTGCACCGTGCTGATACTTCATGTGCACTATACTCTGTGTTTTTGCCATTGAAAAAGGTACCCCCTCCACAACGTTAAAACTATTTTCACGACCCTCCCATTGTACTGTGAAATAAAATTGCACACCCTCCCTCCTCATACAATTAACTCAAAATAATGTTTACGACCACAAATATCAATAGATGTAGTGACCCTGTGTTTATAAACGTGGATATCGACTTAAACACGTCAGCATGCTTTTGTAGCACGGTCGATGCCACGCAGGGCTATGGGCCAGAAGGTTGAGGTTTCGCCGACCACCATGGACAAGCTCACTTTCCCTGCCTGTTTCACTAGGCCTACACTACGATCAGAACCGGCTGCAGACAATGATCAGCTACTGTAGGTTGAAATGAGATTTTCAACATTTAGATTTTAAAATCATATAAAATATACGCAAAACATACCGACTTTGGGCACATCAATATCATGGTTTGCATTTTCAACACCACAATAAATAGACCATGTCAATCTCCACAAACAGAAAATACATCCCTCTTTACCTTGTAGGCCTACGCAGTATCGAAGGTTTGGCTTGACGATCTCCGAATGTCATTAAATGGTCATTTTGGTGTTTTGTAACAGATGTCTCTTTCCATTCATCAAATGGCCTCTGCACAGTTTGGATTGATTGATTTGTCAAACAGCAGCCAAGCATCGATCATCATGTAGGAGTATGAATGCCCTGACTTCTGCAGAGGCCATATCACCGTAAATGCTGCACGGCCAATGCAGACATCGGATTGACCATGCAGCGCCTTTTAGGTTCTAGGTGCGGGAGGAATAGCCGCTTGGATTGGAGAGGAGGTGACGCGCCTGGCCATATTATTGTAGGACGACTTGGGAGAATGGTGATCCCCAACAGACAGCGCATCCCAGTAAAATATTAAATAAAATAGAAGTACAAATAAGGTATTTAATTTTTTTAAATCTTTGTCATTATGGGGTATTGTGTGTTGATTAATGAAGAAACCAATTAATTTAATAAATTTTAGAATAAGGCTGTAACGTAACAAAATGTGGAAAAAGGGAAGGGGTCTGAATACTTTCCGAATGCACAGGTATGCATAGGTAAACCTGCAAAAGAGCAAATGCAAACTAGGAGAAAAACGCACAACACTCCCATGTGCCTAATAAAAAACACACACCCCTCCCCAAAGTAAAAAATTAAGTTAGACAACCCTCCCCTATTTTGGTCCCCCCCCTCCAGTGAATGTCGAACTGTCCTTAAGATAGTTATTTATGGAACAAAATGACAAAGTATGCACAAAATAGTAGAAGTAGAAGAATTGGAAACATAAAGTCATAAATGTTTTGCTTGTCTTTTATTTCATGATTAATATTCACATCACTAGTTAACAATGAATCACAATGAACATCTCTTTCATACCAAATTACATTACTCAAATCGAAAGGGAAACAATTAACTCCTCCTATCTATGACAGATGTTTACAATCCATTGTCTTCTGCATGCTCTTATGGTGTGCACTATGGAGAATAATACACACTGTAGGTGTGCTCTAAGAAGGCTCTAGATGGGCTCCTTGATGCTTTACAGAAGCACACTACATAACACATGCCAAAAGACAGTTACTGTTAGTCTTACAAGGGGAGGATGTCTGGACAACATTCAAGGGCTGTGTGTGTCAGGTGCCGCATGTGGGAGCTTGACCTTCAACCTATCCTCACAATGCCTGGTTCATGATTACAGTTGAGCACTCGGTCAGCTCACCAGTGACACAAAACATTTGGAAGAATATGCATTAAAATGGATGATTCTTTGTTTCTGGTAGATTTTCTACATATAGTAAGTCTAAGTGTAAGAGGCAGATAAAAGTGGTAATTTATTCAAGCAAATATCAGTTTATCCACTATAGAGTTGGAGTGGATAAAAGGACACCTAGACCATCCATTGAGAAGTTAACCATCGCTGAATGCTTAAGCTATTCACAGTCTGCTGCGGTCCCCATACTGGACTCGACACACACTTCCTACTGTCAGTCAAATTTATATTGAGTATAAGTGTCTTATTGTGATTTTTACAACAAAACAAAAAGTTCATACATTATATATTCATATCTTGCATCTTTAATATATTAAATTGTAAAAACATTCTTGTACTTCAGCCCTTTCTGAAAAAAGGCAGACTCCAGAAAGAAAACACTCTCCGGAAATGGGTTCATGAACGTCAAAGACATTTCTCAACATCCATAAAGACCCTAACATCAATACCTTGTTCTCCTGTGGTGATGAAAACGTGTGGATGTCTATATACAAACGAATGTGTGAAGACTGATGGAAGGGTGGTGGTGCAAGCAGCACTTAAGCGTTGGAAAGGTGAGTGTTCATAAAGGTGGTGCCTAACAGGCACAAGGAGAACAGACAGAGTGAGTGACCACTGTACCCAAAACATGACACCAAAGTCCACTAAACGTGACCGGTGAGCAAGGTTACCACCAAGGAGACTAAAAGACAAATCTGTTCATCCAATCACGGCAACAGTTCACTCAAACATACTGTAGAGCTCAAACGTGAAATGGACATGCCACTGTGCATTCAACGTGCTTTCGTCTGCTTTCATCAGTGTAAGGCTTAGTCTTCAGGAAGAATTCATTTCATTACAATTTTTGAACTAACCATGGGAATGTTGGGGGAAAGAATACCTTAAAAATATCATAAGGTGCTTTTGCTTTTCTTTCTCGATAATTTGATCACTTGCTCTTTGATTATCTCTGCCATTGACATTCACTATTATTTCTTCCACTGCAGTGCACACACTCAAATAGATTCAGATTACACCCTACCGACAGTACAACAAATAAATCTAAGTAAAAGTGTTTTAGGGTGGGGGACACAAATATACTTTTGGGGGGGGAACTGTACACCTGTTACAGTTCAGCCTTGAGAATCTACAAGGCACAATTACACATTGAAAATCTGTGGCCATTATCCCTCTTGTTGGAGTAGTGTGATGGATATCTCCAAAAGGAACGGCAATTTTCATACTCTTAAGAGCCAAACTAGCAGTATTTTAAAGGCCACCCGGGTGCCCTTGATCTTGATCCGGCAACGTACCACAAATCCGACAGACTCCACAGATGTCTAAATGTCTAAATGTTGATCACAAAATGAGACCATCCCAAAGATCGTTCAACTACTATACACACACACACCGGATCCTAATTCATAGTCATGTAATGTTATACAATTCCATCCGCCAACCTCTTTACAAAACCAATAGCAAGTTAGACAGAGTAATTAGCTTATATATATATATTGCTATATATATTTGCTTGGTTAAGCAATTGTGCCCTATTGTTACACAATAATGTTACTATTCACAGTGGAACCAGTAGCATAAGCAGCCATTCAAATCAATTCATATTTAACAGTGGATTCGTTGAGAATAATTAAAATGTACATTGTTACATTGGAGTTCAATTACCATCTTTGTCCTTCAAAAACTTCTCTTGATATTGACTTCAAATTGTATTTGTATTTTTACGATAATATTGTTAAATCTATCTAAATCTTGCTTTCCTTCAACATGGCTCTCTAGTCGTCGTCCCTGTCCCAACGATTTGGCCAACACTACAGAGACTTGATCGTCACTGGAGTATCTCCACTCTCCTGGTGCAATCATAGGCCTTTCCTCACTTTGTATGCTGCCTCCTGCTTACTATTCTGTCCTGCCTCAGGCATCCAGTCTCTGTGCACAGTCCCTGAGAGGGTTTTTCTCGCTCTCTCTCTCTGACTGTACCGTACTGTAGTTTACATGTGCGAGTACGGGTGTGTAAGAGGAAGTTGTATCCTCAACAAAGACCACTCACTGTATTGCTTTCAGAGAGATGTAACAGTAAAAGGAAAAAGGGTATATTGATGATTAAACAACAGAACAACACATCAGCTCATTGTTACAATAATTTACTAAAACACAATACAGAGTTTTTTTTTTAAAGAGATGTTAAATATCCTACTGTTTGTAACAGCCTACTAGTTTCTTATTGTTTAGAGGGTTGTGTGGGGGGTCACAGGTTTACAGAAGGTTATCTAGACATACTGAATTGGTTAAGTGAGGGGGTGACATATTAGCCGCTGTTCATTGGGATGACATGACAGTCCCACATGCTCACAATAAGGGGTGTTTCACTAATCATCATAATGTACTGTATAAGTGAAATCTGGGGTCCCTACAGTACAGGGGAGGCTATGCTCATCCAGAGGGTTAGATATGGTAAGGAAGGTTTTACATCTAGGGTTAGGCCTGTCACATACATAGCAGTGGCTCATTGTGATAGTCTATGACGAAAAAGTCATACTAATATACAGTGCGACACTGTAGGTGTTTGTGATTTTGATCAAGACTGCACTACTGTACGTATAAGAACAGTGCTTATAGGCTGGAACAAAAGAAGCAGGCGCTGACATAACTACAACAGAACACTGAGGGTCTAGATTCTAGAAGGTTCACTCTGAGGTCATACTACTCCCCTTATATTACAGCCAGGGCAATCCAGAAGAGACAAAACCCCACTGTACAGAAATACCTTCCTCTATCTGTCAACTCTGGTCTCTATACTTTAAAACTGGCTCTTCTGAGACCAGAAGACTAAGACAGATATTCAACGAGGGTAGAGAGTAGTGATGCGATACTGTATTGTGAGGTAAAAGGAATAAGTTGGAATGTGCTAAAGAAATCCTTGTTCTGCTAGCATTCAGTATTTTTCCCCCTGCCCCATGGCTGGGTGACGAGGGGCTGGGTCGGAGCTGAAGGGTGTGGAGGAGGAAGCTGGCGGACCCCAGAGAAACACAGAGAGAGGTGCTGCGATGGGGGTGAGGGGGGGCTGCCAATCGGGGTGGGCCAAGAGATAAGGTCGGCGCCGTTGGTGGTGCGAGCCCGTGCGTTCTCGCGAAAGCTCAGCTTATAAGACTCAATCTGCAGGCAGATACAGACACAATGGAGAAAGATGGAGGGATAGGGGAGAAAATTAAGACGAGAAAGAGTGGAGGGAAGAGTAAACTGGTTAGACTTATGGCATAAAATAACGTACAAATGTTTTTGTACAGTATTTGTCATTTGTAGCAAGAAAGCTAAAAAGGAGCCTACTTCACAACAATCAGTTATCTCTCATCTGAGCACTCGGCAACGGAGGTAATCTCAAAGTTAAAGCTATGAGAGTGCATGACAGTGAAAGTGCTTGTTGGAGTAAGGGGCACCTACTTGTCTCAGGGATGCGTTTGTCCATGCCCATCGGGTCACTCCCAAAGGGATTAGGTTGAGGCAAGGCCTTATGTCCGTTCTCCTTAGCCATGCTTCCTGCACCTGTAGCTGGAGCTCCACCAGGGGGAGATGTTTTCCCTGCAGCTTTCTCCGGCATCCCCTCAGCCTGGAAACACACCAGCATCAGAATCAGACACACACTGATGTTAATTAACAATAATTTGTTAATTGAAAAAGTGTTTATGCATTTCTAGAAGTTCAATGATCTTTTCTTTATCTGTTGTTAATTTTATGAAGCAGTAGTGAGGCTGGGTAATCATTACCGGTAATGCCATCTAGTGGACAAACTCCCATAATGCATGATGACATTGCTTGTTTTAACAGGATGAAATTGCTCTCTGTATGTGAGCAATCAGCATGTTCAAATGAAACTTTTCCACCACAACCACAAAGATGCTGTGTTTCTGTGTTTTGCAATAAACAATTGTTTCATAACTTCAAGCTTTCTGAAATGTTTTTAAATAAAACTTCCATGACCAAATCCTGGTTAGATAAAAATGTTAATGACTATGTGACTACAACAGAATGGTGACCTTACCTTGATTTGTCCATCCCCTGCCTCAAGGCCAATATTGTCCATTGACCCCACCTTGGGCTTTCCATTACCATTGCCATTGGCCTTAGCCTCAATCTTCACGTCTCCACCCCCTGTAGCGGACACACCTTAGTTACAAGTAGGGTAAGAAGAGAATTAATTTGGTATAAGATGCTTCCCAATGGAACCCTATTCCCTATGTAGTGCACTACTTTTGACCAGTGCCCATCAGGCTCTGGTCAAACTAGTGCACTATGTAGGGAATAGGGTGCCATTTGGGATGTAGATATATTTTCCTAAATCATTAGGCGTCTTACCTGGCTTGTGCTTGATGTTATCCTTAGAGCCACACTTGGAGGTCACTTTGCTCAAGTCCACCTTCTTATGCTGAATCTGGACCTGAATGCACGCAAACAAACAACACAAATGGTGAAGTATGAATGGCAAACATGAAACAACACCCACTCTGAAATTCACACACAATGCCTTGAATCACTCTCGCCCACCAATGTAACACTGATTATGAAATTTGGACTGATAAAACGCTGAGGTACTGTAAATTGGAGAAGTAGGCAATTTGAAGTATCCATTTAAAAATATTGTTTGTCACTTAATAAGGAAAATGCTTGTTGAATGTAAAAGAGTGAGAGGCAGACAGAAAGCTAGTATCTCGTAGGCTAGTTAGTTGGGTGAGAAAGTTCACACAAACAGCACAGCACTCGGACCGAAACATTATTCACTGAGTATAAAAAGAATTAAGAACTTTCTATGACATAGACTGACCAGGTGAATCCAGGTGAAATCTATGATCCCTTATTGATGTCACTTGTTAAATCCAATTCTATCAGTGTATATGAAGGGGAGGAGACAGGTAAAAAAATATATATATATTCAGCCTTGAGACAATTGAGACATGGATTGTGTATGTGTGCCATTCAGAAGGTGAATGGGGAAGACAAAATATTTAACTGCCTTTGAACAGGGTATGGTAGTAGGTGCCAGGCGCACCAGTTTGTGTCAAGAACGGCAACACGCTGGGTTTTTCACGCTCAACAGTTTCCCGTGTTAATCAAGAATGGTCCACCCCCCAAAGGACATCCAGCCAACTTGACACAACGGTGGGAAGCATTGGAGTCAACATGGGCCAGCATCCCTGTGGAACGCTTTCAAAATCTTGTAGAGTCCATGTCCAACTCAATATTAGGAAGGTGTTCTTAATGTTTGGTATACTCAGTGTATCTAGGCTGGTCAATAGGGCTGACCATATAATTAGAATGACTAGAACGTTAGGACATTACTCTGTCCAATCGAGCATGTCAGTGGGATATGGGGATGGAGGCAGCAGCCACATGGGACCACCATGTGTTGTACTTACATTCCCTCCACCAGGGACATGCTTGATATTATCCTTGGAGCCACAGCGAGAGGTGATATGGCTGAAGTCCAGTTTTTTGTGGACTATCATAACCTACAAAACAGCACAGTAGCAGAGGGGAATGGGTCACTATGATGAGTGTAGAATTAGTGGAGGATGGTGGAGGAGCAACCAGGATATAAAAGTGAAAGCAATTTGAAGAGCATACAGTAGGGTGTTAACTCTTACTTGCTCCTTGTAAGTAAAGTCAAGTCACACAACAGTCAGAAATGCTGGCTGGTCAGACATCAGTATTTACATGCAAATGAGCTCAAATCCAATTCTAGATGTGACTGAGAACTATTGCAGTGTCACTCTCTCTCTCACACACACACACCCAAACAGATATACTAGCCAGCCAGCTTTTCTCTGATATCAATTATTGATTTCAAAACATTGTCACACAGCAAGGGAACATCTGTTCAGAAACCTTGAATGAAAAGCACTAGTCTGCTTTCTGCATTTATTTTTTGCTTTGTATTCTGAGACGCCTGGTGTTTAGATGATTTTGCGGCTCTGACGCAGGTAGCAGAACAGGCAGGCTGAGTCACCCTCTAAAACACACGGCCACAGCCAAGGTCTGTTAGTTCTCACTGCCTGTTCACACTCCCTCCAGTTCATATATCACTGAACTCAACTCACAGGTGTTGGACAACCAATGGCTACATTACTCTGCTATATCACTTGGCTTATGAGTGCTGGAGCTTATTTCTGTATTGCTTATCTTGCACATTTTTTAGGCCCAACAGTTTACCCACCTGCATTGAAAGAATAGTAAGCATAACTTTTTCACTGCGACCGGTGATCAGTTTACCAACCTATTTTTGTACCACTACATCACTGATTCAAATCCTTAATTGAATCATACAAGACTAACAGGACTGTATAAAGGTTAAGGCTAAACTACGAAGTAAACCCAAATGAACATTAACAGTGGTATTGGTTGCACTACGAACTCAAAAGCCATCCAGGGCCTCTCAAATACTCAAGCTCGGGGCTCTTCTAAATGTACCAGGTGCATGGGAGAACCAGCGAAGGACAACGGTCCCTGTGGTGTTCTGTTATTTCATGATGAGAACGTTTCTGTGCCAAACAAATGGGATGGGTAGTTCCATGGTTGTAGAGGTCAGGTGAATGATGGCAAGGTCCTGTCTGTCTCTTTTTCTGTCTGTCTGTCAGTTAAGCTGTGCATTTCAGGGGATACAGAGACTTGTCATACACTGTCCACAACCATTCCACATTTTATACAGGAAAGCAACAGGTTTTCATGAATAAGAAGAAAAGGTGAGAATGTGCATGAGTGAGTGTGTTAGAGTGTGACGTGTCTCTATTTATGTGTTTGTGTGTGTACAGGTAGGTTCAAATAGTCAGTGGACAAAAATATCCACTTATGTCATTTCCTTCAGTGTGATATCAGAGGAGAGAGAGTGGTTAGGCACACGGGTGAGAATGAAAGAGGGGTGTGTGATGATAGGGACTCACTTTGCCCGGGCCGTCTTTGGATTGGGAAGCCCCCGCCGAGGAGACCTGAGGGGAGACAACCACCCCTGGGTCAATACCAGGAGACAAGGCTGCCCTGGGCCCTGGGTCAGTACCACCAGTCAGGGCACAGGAGAGTGTGGTGGTGGGTGTATGGATGGAGGGAAGTGTTCTGCTTTCAGCTTCACCACCTGTCTGTGTCACTGACGAGTTTCAAACCCAGGTCTCCTGCATGCCAGAAGAGTGCTTAGGCTCGCTAAACCAAAGCCTAGACATTGGCTCAGGGAGCCAATTCAACTCTTCAGTTCTCAGGCAAGATTAGTGGAAGTGTGTGCAGGGTTGGTACTGAAACTAGTTTTTTTAGATAGTTTTTTTTAGATAGTCACAGTGCTTACATCACTGTGACAGGCAACCTTTTTGATGGATGGACACTGTCACAACCAATGCCATATGTAAAGACTGGACATGACGGCTATTTTCCAAGATGATCATCTGTATGAAAGGATTCCTCTTTTCAGAGTGATCTTTATGAATACAGGTGACAGCACCTTGTATCAGTCGGTCAAATGAGTGACGGCGGCTGTCAGTTGTAACGTAGAGAGACGAGAGAGAGAAAATAGAGAAAATAAAAGAGTTACAGAGAGGAAAAGGGGAGAGAACAGAAAGAGAACTACAGAAAGAAAAAGAAAAGTAGAATTAGACAGATAGTTTGCTTGACATATTTTCTCTAGGGTTAGTATGCATTGTGCCACTATTCAGTTGAGGAGGCCAATAAAGGTGGCAATGACTAATGAGATGGTATATGGTCTTGTTATATGGTAGCAGTGGAGAGGTGAGGAGGTTTTAATAATATGGAATTTGTATGATAATTTGCTTGTGAGAAAACCCCTGCTATGAATGGCATTAGTTGGCAGCATTGAAAGCACTTTAAATATGCTAATACAAAAATGTCTATGTCTCATGTCGGTCTTCTTAAATAGACCCATCTCCACAAGCTTCCATGTACAGTACATCTCTATCCCTGGTTACCGCACCTTGCCGCCGGTAGGCTGGTACTTCATGTTGTCTGTGGAGCCGATCTTGGAGCGCACATTCTTTAGGTCTGGCAGGGGTGCGTTGATAGGTCTGGGAGTCCTAGGTGCTCTGGGTACAGGTGGCTTCCTCTCCATAGCGGTCTGCTTGGGCACTGGGGGTTTGGTGATGCGTCGGCGAGGCTGCTCCCCGTTGGTGGCAGGAGTGCTCGGAGCAGTGGCGGAGGTGCGAGGCACCCTGGGCTTGACTGGGGCAGAGAGAGCGAAAGGACATGAGGAACCATAGAACAGTACCCTCTAATGGCTGGAGCTGAGCTGATCGCGCACAACACTAACAATGATTTACTAGGAAACAATGGGCTGGAAGCTAACAAGTCCACAGGGAAGTATGAGGAACCACACTACTACTACCTACATACAGTAGATACAGTGGTCTCTGGTAGTTGGTTTTACAAGGCTGGGTCACCAGCCCCTGATTTGATGACTAATGAACATCTCAGAGGAGGAAACGACAGGATTGAGGGTTCAGTCAGTGTTTTCATTAACTGGAGCTACTGTGGAGACACAGGCAGCCCAATTCTGATCTTTTTTTTCACCAATTGGTCTTTTGGATAATCAGGTCAGCTCTGAAAAAGTTCTGATGTGAAAAGATCTGATGTGATTGGTCAATTCAATTAGTGAAAAAAAAAAGATCAGTAAACGCAGCCTAAGTTTCTGTTTCCCTCTGCATCCCTGTCTGTCTCTTAGCCACACATATCCACTGTGTTTGTCTCTCTGTGTAGTCATAATGACACTGTCAGGAGAGATTAAAACAGGATATCTGTCCTAACAATTTCAAAGAATACATTAAACTCCAGGGTGTTTTAGTTGTATACTGAGATACTTAGATTGTGTAGGTTGGTTGTTGTTACTTGGTGTTGTCTTCAGCGTACTAGGCTTCTTCACATCACTTGGCTTGATATCAGTCTTGGGAACTGTAGGGTAGAGGACATAACCAAGCTCACCTTACATGATTTAGACTTGTGAACAATGTATTGATCTGGGGATGACCAATGAATTCTGACTTTGGGTTTTTGAATATCACCATCATCAAGAGTAAAGTACCTTAAAGAATGTAAGTTTGCACGGTACAGTTAGAGTTAGTGCTCACCAGTGTTGCGGCGCAGAGAGGGGGCACTAGCAGAGGGGCGTGGCCCAGCAGGTTTAGTAGTGGCGGTTGTAGAGGAACCGTTCTTATTTGCCGTGCCGTTGGCCTTTGGCACAGGGGGACCGTTTTCCGGAGTCTGAGTAAGCAAACAGGAAATCAGAGAACGGTTGGTGTGGAAGAGAGCGCTGGACTAAAAGGAAAGTGATTAGGAAATGAGGGGAGCAAAGATTGGAAACAGAAATGAGATATTGGAAATGTACAGTATGCTGGGGTTTTCAGGGAGGTGATAGACAAGATTCAGTTTGTAGGACTACCCTAAATGGTGAAGAGACTGGACAGATGTCATAGTGCAGGGAGTTGGTGGTCCACAAACTATGAGTGAGAGTCAGTAGGTGGGCACTGGACAGTTATACGGCAGAACCAAACAAACGGGAGGGGGACAAGGTGCCAACCACAAAAGGGGAGGCCAGTGAGAAGACACCAGAGGAAAGTGGGAGGGAACTCACCATGGACTTGGTGACTTTAGGGGTTTGACTGGCAGCGGGCGTTGGCTGCTTGGTGCAAGCAGTGGGAGTGGTTGCCTTGGTAACAGGACTTTTTTTATTGGCAGAGCTTGAGGTGGGGGAGGAACGTTTTGGGGGGCCAGCTGCGTCCCCAGTGGACAAAGAGGTGGGCCGTGTTTTGGCAGAGTTTGGTTTGGTTGACCCAACAGCAGGCTGTACAACAACGTCACACGATAAAGGAGAAAATAAACAAACCAAAAGCATAGAACAGAGGACAGGCAGGATAGTAAAGCAGCAGAAGCAGCATTCACTAACACCAAATCATAATCAAACCAAGAGCATCAGCAGAGCAAATTGGCAGTGACGAATTGCACATAAGCATGTGCATACAAACACACACAGACACACGCACACGCATACACACACTCACGCACACACACACACACACACACACACACACTAGAGATGGCAGTGACAGTTGCAGAAGCAGCTTGCTGAGATTAAATGAATGGCAACATTGTCCCAGCCTTTCCTTGACATACCTTGGCCTTACTGTCTGGGCTGGTGAGGTCCTGCTTGCTTCCGTTGGTTGTTGGGGACTTTGCAGTACCTTTCCCAGCCTTTTCGTTATTTTCAGCTTTGACCATCTTGTCAGTTTTCTCCCCATTTTCTTTCTTCTCCATCTTCTCATCTTTGTTTGTCTTCTCTGGCTTGTCCACTTTTTCATTTGTATAATTCTTCTCCGTCTTATGGAACTTCTCTTCATCTTTGAGAATCTTGTCAGATTTTGAGGTCTTGTCGGCATTGTCGACTTTCTTAAATTCATCTTCTTTCTCTTTCTTCTCCATCTTGTCGGACTTCTCCGTCTTCTCAAATATGTTCAAGTTATCTGTCTTCGGAAAGAAATCTGCCTTCTCTTGTTTGTCCTTATTCTCTGCTTTCACTGTAGAGCAACAAAAACAGATACATATTTAGCAAACCTGCAATACTGTATGTAATATAAAAATACCAGAATTACTCTACGGATCAAATACAGGTAGAGAAACATTTCATAGTGCCAGACGCGCTTTCAGCCATGAGAGCGATCATATCTTATAGTGTGTTATTAACCTAACCACAGATTCAGACTGGCTTTAGCTTGAAAATCGAGCTACAACAATGCATCCTAAGAATGCCACCTAAGAATACCACCACCGTATATGGTCAACAGGACTTTGTACATGTTGCGGCTGTTCAAATAGGCAACTAAATGTCAATCCTCTAAAATCCTCCTGATCGATCGGCACAAAATACAAGCGTTCCGAATACTGCTGTCATATTTTACTCATATGATGATAATCTATCAGTGATAATATTTTGTACTACACCCCAGAGCAACTCATTGGTGTGGAAATAAGAGTGAGTTAACTACAGTGACCAGTCATGGCATGGTGGTGTGTAGTCTAGGCAGGGCTACAGAAAGTCAGGGCCAAGCCCAGGGCCGAGCAGGGCAGACAGAACAGCACATTGTTGGCATCGGCTCCTTATGTAACCCATCCTCAGTGACCTCTACAGAGAGAGAGGGTATGTCTGTAATGGCACCCTATTCCCTATGTAATTCACTACTTTTGACTAAGGCCCATAGTTTTCCTCTCTCAGGCTGTATCCCAGGGTACCATTTGCGATACAACCCGAGCGAGAAAAACCAACTTGTTAAATGGATTAGGAAATGTGGGACAGATTAAGTTGGGTCAAAAGATGACCCATTGACGTAATGACTGAATCCGCTTTTCAAAGAAAATTCTGACCAATTAGTTGACTAGAGCATCAAAATTTAAAAATACAGCGAGTGCAAATGGATTGTAAGTTTACGGTAGATAGATACCAGTTCAATGCGTCAGACAAGATCATGGATTTGCCACAATGGTACAAAACCATGAGCCAATCGAAAAATGGATCAAATGATTGAGTACAGTATACAGGACTGGCCTTGTTGTGCCCATGGTTGGCTTTAGGAGCCCTGGTTCCAGTAACTGTCATACACTATAGACCAAGCGTAGGCAACTAGATTCAGCCGAGGGCCAATTTTCATCAGAGCAGAGGGTCTAGGGGCCAGAACATAGTTATAATCATTTGTACACAACAAATTGACTACAACTAAGCCCAAAAAAGATTGTAAAAAATAACTAATTTCATACCTTGGTTACATACGTCTCTTTTTTATTGGTGGGAATTATTTATATGTTTATTTATTTATTATTTATATATTATAATTATTTGTTTGAAACAGATTTCCTGAATTAAACTCATTCTTAGCAGAATTTCTGGTGATTTTACATTTAAATATACACCCCAGAGCAAATACACACCCCAGAGCAACTATATATATATACAGTACTAGTCAAAAGTTTGGACACACCTACTCATTCAAGGGTTTTTCTTTATTTTTACTATTTTCGACAAAATATGAAATAACACATATAGAATCATGTAGTAACCAAAAAAGTGTTTAAAAAATCTAATATATTTTATATTTTGAGATTCTTCAACGTAGCCATCCTTTGCCTTGATGACAGCTTTGCACACTCTTTGCATTCTTTCAGCCAGCTTCACCTGGAATGCTTTTCCAACCGTCTTGAAGGCGTTCCCACATATGCTGAGCACCTGTTGGTTGCTTTTCCTTAACTCTGCGGTCCAACTCATCCCAAACCATCTCAATTGTGTTGAGGACGGGTGATTGTGGAGGCCAGGTCATCTGATGCAGCACTCCATCACTCTCCTTCTTGGTCAAATAGCCCTTACACAGCCTGGAGGTGTGTTGGGTCATTGTCCGGTTGAAAAATAAATTATAGTCCTACTAAGCGCAAACCAGATGGGATGGTGTATCGCTGCAGAATGCTATCGTAGCCATGCTGGTTAAGTGTGCCTTGAATTCTAAATGAATCACTGACAGTGTCACCAGCAAAGCACCCCCACACCATCACACCTCCCTCTCCATGCTTCACGGTGGGAACCACGCATGTGGAAATCATCCGTTCACCTATTCTGCGTCTCACAAAGCCACGGTGGATGGAACCAAAAATCTCTAATTTGGACTCATCAGACCAAAGGACAGATTTCCACCGGCCTAATGTACATTGCTCGTGTTTCATGGCCCAAGCAAGTCTCTTCTTCTTACGGGTGTCCTTTAACAGTGGTTTCTTTGCAGCAATTCGACCATGAAGGCCTGATTCATGCAGTCTCCTCTAAACAGTTGATGTTAAGATGTGTCTTACTTGAACTCTGAAGAATTTATTTAGGCTGCAATTTCTGAGGCTGGTAACTCTAATGAACTTATCCTCTGCAGCAGGGGTAACTCTGGGTCTTCCATTCCTGTGGCGGTCCTCATGAGAGCCAGTTTCATCATTGCGCTTGATGTTTTTTTTCAACTGCACTTGAAGAAACTTTCAAAGTTCTTGACATTTTCTGAATTGACTGACATTCATGTAATTTCTCTTTGCATATTTGAGCTGTTCTTGCCATAATAAGGACTTGATCTTTTACCAAATAGGGCTATCTTCTGTATACCACCACTACCTTGTCACAACACAACTGATTGGCTCAAACACATTAAGAAGGAAAGAAATTCCACAAATGTACTTTTAACAATGCACACCTGTTAATTGAAATGCATTCCAGTTGACTACCTCATGAAGCTGGTTGAGAGAATGCCAAGAGTGTGCAAAGCTGTCATCAAGGCAAAGGGTGGCTACTTTGAAGAACCTCAAATATAAAAATATATTTTGATTTGTTTAATACTTTGGTTACTACATGATTCCTTATGTGTTATTTCATAGCTTTGATGTCTACACTATTATTCTACAATGTAGAAAATAGTAAAAATAAAGAAAAACCTTGGAATGAGTAGGTGTGACCAAACTTTTGACTGGTACTGTATATACACTACCGTTCAAAAGTTTGGGGTCACTTAGAAATTTCCTTGTGTTTGAAAGAAAAGCAAATGTTTTGTCCTTTAAAATAACATCAAATTGATCAGAAATACAGTGTAGACATTGTTAATGTTGTAAATGACTATTGTAGCTGGAAACGGCAGATTTTTTATGGAATATCTATATAGGCGTACAGAGGCTCATTATTAGCAACCATCACTCCTGTGTTCCAATGGCACATTGTGTTAGCTAATCCAAGTTAATCATTTTAAAAGGCTAATTGATCATTAGAAAACCCTTTTGCAATTATGTTAGCACAGCTGAAAACTGTCGTCCTAATTAAAGAAGCAATAAAACTGACCTTATTTAGACTAGTTGAGTATCTGGGGCATCAGCATTTGTAGGTTCGATTACAGGCTCAAAATGGCCATACACAAAGAACTTTCTTCTGAAACTCCTGTCTATTCTCATCAGTCTATTCTTGAAGGCTATTCCATGCGAGAAATTGCCAAGAAACTGAAGATCTCGTACAACGTTGTGTACTACTCCCTTCACAGAACAGCGCAAACTGTCTCTAACCAGAAAAGAAAGAGGAGTGGGAGGCCCTGGTGCACAACTGAGCAAGAGGACAAGTACATTAGAGTGTTTAATTTGAGAAACAGATGCCTCACAAGTCCTCAACTGGCAGCTTCCTTAAATAGTACCCGCAAAACACCCGTCTCAACGTCAACAGTGAAGAGGCAACTCCGGGATGCTGACCTCCGGGATGCTTTGTGCATGGGGGCACTGTCATGCTGAAACAGTAAAGGGCCTTTTTCCAAACTATTGCCACAAAATTGAAAGCACAGAATCGTTTAGAATGTGCACAGAATCGTCTAGAATGTCATTGTACGCTGTAGCATTAAGATTTCCCTTCACTGGAACTAAGTGGCCTAGCCCGAACCATGAAAAACCGGCCAAGACCATTATTCCTGTTCCACCAAACTTTACAGTTGGCACTATGCATTGGGGCTGGTAGCGTTCTCCTGGCATCCGCCAATCCCAGATTCATCCGTCGGACTGCCAGATGGTGAAGCGTGATTCTTCACTCCAGAGAACAAGCTTCCACTGCTCCAGAGTCCAATGGCGGTGAGCTTCGCACCTCTCCAGCCAACGCTTGGCATTGATCTTAGTCTTGACAAACCGTTCTTGTGCTGATGCTGCTTCCAGAAGCAGTTTGGAACTCTGTAGTGAGTGTTGCCGACGAGGACAGACTATTTTTACGCTGTACGACTTTCAGCACTCGGCAGTCCCGTTCTGTGAGCCAACTGACTTATTGGGAAGGTGGCATCCTATGATGGTGCCATGTTGAAAGTGACTGATCTCTTCAGTAAGGCCATTCTACTGACAATGTTTGTATATGGAGATTGCATGACTGTGTGCTCAATTTTATACACCTGTCAGCAATGGGTGTGGCTGAAATAGCCGAATCCACAAATTTTAAGAGGTGTCCACATACTTCTGCATATATATATACATATATTTTTTACTACAAACTTCAGGGGACCAAAAGAGATCACTGCCTGTTGCTGACCTGTGCTATAGACTAATATAGAGCTGTTCTGTATGCCTGGCCAGTGGTGTAAACATAGACTATAGACTAATATAGAGCTGTTCTATATGCCTGGCCAGTGGTGTAAACATACACTATAGACTAATATAGAGCTGTTCTGTGTGCGTGGCCAGTGGTGTAAACATACACTATAGACTCTAATATAGAGCTGTTTTATATGCCTGGCCAGTGGTGTAAACATAGACTATAGACTCTAATATAGAGCTGTTCTATATGCCTGGCCAGTGGTGTAAACATACACTATAGACTAATATAGAGCTGTTCTGTATGCCTGGCCAGTGGTGTAAACATACACTATAGACACTATAGACTCTAATATAGAGCTGTTCTATATGACTGGCCAGTGGTGTAAACATACACTATAGACTAATATAGAGCTGTTCTATATGCCTGGCCAGTGGTGTAAACATACACTATAGACTAATATAGAGCTGTTCTATATGCCTGGCCAGTGGTGTAAACATACACTATAGACACTATAGACTCTAATATAGAGCTGTTCTATATGCCTGGCCAGTGGTGTAAACATACACTATAGACTCTAATATAGAGCTGTTCTGTATGCCTGGCCAGTGGTGTAAACATACACTATAGACTAATATAGAGCTGTTCTATATGCCTGGCCAGTGGTGTAAACATACACTATAGACTCTAATATAGACTAATATAGAGCTGTTCTATATGCCTGGCCAGTGGTGTAAACATACACTATAGACTAATATAGACTAATATAGAGCTGTTCTATATGCCTGGCCAGTGGTGTAAACATACACTATAGACTAATATAGACTAATATATAGCTGTTCTATATGCCTGGCCAGTGGTGTAAACATAAACTATAGACTCTAATATAGAGCTGTTCTATATGCCTGGCCAGTGGTGTAAACATAGACTATAGACTAATATAGAGCTGTTCTATATGCCTGGCCAGTGGTGTAAACATACACTATAGACTCTAATATAGACTAATATAGAGCTGTTCTATATGCCTGGCCAGTGGTGTAAACATACACTATAGACTAATATAGACTAATATAGAGCTGTTCTATATGCCTGGCCAGTGGTGTAAACATACACTATAGACACTATAGACTAATATAGAGCTGTTCTATATGCCTGGCCAGTGGTGTAAACATACACTATAGACACTATAGACTAATATAGAGCTGTTATGTATGCCTGGCCAGTAGTGTAAACATACACTATAGACACTATAGACTAATATAGAGCTGTTATGTATGCCTGGCCAGTAGTGTAAACACATTGTCACATAGAGCATGACTAACACACAGGGACATGATGGTGCTCATGACATTTTACTGCAGGCGACCAGCATTACACACCAGACTCACGCACACATATACACGCATACACATGCATGCACACACCCACCCCCACACACATACAAACACATGCACACACACACACTACTGTATATGAAGTGATGATGCATATAGCTCATTTGCTAGAATTAGTAAATGTGTGCATATTATACAGGATGTCTTTGAAATGACCTTGCATTATATAAAAACACACAGCCACATAAGCAGAGGGATTATTTTCCCCATGACTTTCATCCATGAGGTAGAAATGACCCTTGTTACAGCAGGAGGATGCTGCCAGCTATTTCTGCTTGCTCCCTACTGTCGCTAGTTGAAGGATGCAGATGTATCATTGTCATGATGGTGTCTTTGTGAGATATTATAGCGATAGGCTAGCTGAAGGTGAAAGAGAGCTCTAATACTGTGTGTACAAAACATTAAGAACATCTTCCTAATATCGAGTTGCTTTTGCCCTCAGAACAGTCTCAAGTTGTCAGGTTATGGACTCTACAAGGTGTCGAAAGGTTTCCACAGGGATGCTGGCTCATGTTGACTTCAATGCTTCCCACAGTTGTGTCAAGTTGACTGGATATTCTTTGGGTGGTGGACCATTCTTGATACACATTGGAAACTGTTGAGCGTGAAAAACTCAGCAGTGTTGCAGTTTCGGACACAAACGGGTGCGCCTGGCACCTACTAACATACCCCGTTCAAAGGCACTTCAATATTTTGTCTTGCCCATTCACCCTCTGAATGGCACACATACACAATCCATGTCTCAATTGTCTCAAGGCTTAAAAATCTCCTCCCCTTCATCTACACTGGTTGAAGTGGATTTAACAAGTGACATCAATAAGAGATCACAGCTTTCACCTGGATTCACCTGGTCAGTCAGTCTATGTCATGGAAAGAGCATATGTTCCTAATGTTTTGTACACTCAGTATATAGTGCAAGCAAAATGGCCTCAGGCTCCAGACTGCCTGCTTGTCTAGTGTTATTGAATCTAAGTGTATATATGAAAAACACAGAGTAGTCATGCAATTTGAAAGCATTCCCAAGAGTCCCCAGTCCCCACATGGTGCCACCAGAAATGACTACTTTCTGTTTAAATGGATACCCAGAATCAATTTCAAATCCATCACACACCCTTCCTTTAGTGCTAGCCACTTGTTGGAGTGCCACTTGATGTGATGTATCACTGAACAACAGTCATCTGAAGAGATGGGAGTTTGAGATGGTAAATTAACCTCAGCATTTCAATAGACATTCATATTCAGAGGAACTTGACACACATACTATTAATTCTGTATAAAACCCCAGACCTCCTCAACGATGGTATTCTGGTGCCTGTGACATTTTGTCAGAGCAAAATGTTGATGGAGGGGAGACACAACAATGGATGTACACATTTCCTTTCAATTATTCTTTCTGAATTGTAAACCCTCCTGCTCCCTTAAAACCCTAAATTGTTTTAGAAGCACATCATCCTTGTACAAATATACCAAAAATCAGAACTTCTAGTTGTTGTTGTTTTTTTACATCCATTCTTCTTTTGGCTACTTCCATTATCTCTCTCAGCACTCCATCATAGTTAAAACAAACAGCCAGCCCAGACGAATACCACTGCCCACTGATCTATCTGGTCAGGCATCACAAATAAACTCCCAAATCTATGTACTTAAATCAGCGTACACCATTATATACAGTGAGGGAAAAAAGTATTTGATCCCCTGCTGATTTTGTACGTTTGCCCACTGACAAAGAAATGATCAGTCTATAATTTTAATGGTAGGTTTATTTGAACAGTGAGAGACAGAATAACAACAAAAATATCCAGAAAAACGCATGTCAAAAATGTTATAAATTGATTTGCATTTTAATGAGGGAAATAAGTATTTGACCCCCTCTCAATCAGAAAGATTTCTGGCTCCCAGGTGTCTTTCATACAGGTAACGTGCTGAGATTAGGAGCACACTCTTATCTCAGTTTCTTACCTGTATAAAAGACACCTGTCCACAGAAGCAATCAATCAATCAGATTCCAAACTCTCCACCATGGCCAAGACCAAAGAGCTCTCCAAGGATGTCAGGGACAAGATTGTAGATCTACACAAGGCTGGAATGGGCTACAAGACCATTGCCAAGCAGCTTGGTGAGAAGGTGACAACAGTTGGTGCGATTATTCGCAAATGGAAGAAACACAAAACAACTGTCAAACTCCCTTGGCCTAGGGCTCCATGCAAGATCTCACCTCGTGGAGTTGCAATGATCATGAGAATGGTGAGGAATCTGCCCAGAACTAAACAGGAGGATCTTGTCAATGATCTCAAGGCAGCTGGGACCATAGTCACCAAGAAAACAATTGGTAACACACTACGCCGTGAAGGACTGAAATCCTGCAGCGCCCGCAAGGTCCCCCTGCTCAAGAAAGCTCATATACATACCCGTCTGAAGTTTGCCAATGAACATCTGAATGATTCAGAGGACAACTGGGTGAACGTGTTGTGGTCAGACGAGACCAAAGTGGAGTTCTTTGGCATCAACTCAACTTGCCGTGTTTGGAGGAGGAGGAATGCTGCCTATGACCCCAAGAAACCATCCCCACCGTCAAACATGGAGGTGGAAACATTATGCTTTGGGGGTGTTTTTCTGCTAAGGGGACAGGACAACTTCACCGCATCAAAGGGACGATGGACGGGGCCATGTACCGTCAAATCTTGGGTGAAAACCTCCATCCCTCAGCCAGGGCATTGAAAATGGGTCGTGGATGGGTATTCCAGCATGACAATGACCCAAAACACACGGCCAAGGCAACAAAGGAGTGGCTCAAGAAAAAGCACATTAAGGTCCTGGAGTGGCCTAGCCAGTCTCCAGACCTTAATCCCATAGAAAATCTGTGGAGGGAGCTGAAGGTTCGAGTTGCCAAACGTCAGCCTCGAAATCTTAATGACTTGAAGAAGATCTGCAAAGAGGAGTGGGACAAAATCCCTCCTGAGATGTGTGCAAACCTGGTGGCCAACTACAAGAAACATCTGACCTCTGTGATTGCCAACAAGGGTTTTGCCACCAAGTACTAAGTCATGTTTTGCAGAGGGGTCAAATACTTATTTCCCTCATTAAAATGCAAATCAATTTATAAAATTTTTGACATGCGTTTTTCTGGATTTTTTTGTTGATATTCTGTCTCTCACTGTTCAAATAAACATACCATTAAAATTACAGACTGATCATTTCATTGTCAGTGGGCAAACGAACAAAATCAGCAGGGGATCAAATACTTTTTTCCCTCACTGTACATAACCAATGAGAGATAGAGGAACCAGGTCTAAGGTGTATATGAGCAACATGTTATAACAGAGCTAGTCCAAACACCAAGAGGAATAGGCCTCAAATCATATCAGTCACCTACCCTCAATGGAGCTTTTGGTATTGATGCTGTTGAAGGTTTTTCCAGTGAGGGGAACCGGCAGTAGAACACTCTCACTCTGGCTCTGTGACATCCCATTACCAGTACCTTTCCTGGGGGGAGGGGAGTTGGGGGCCCTGACAGGGCTCAGTGGGGACAGAGGAGAGAGTGTGGGCGACACAGTCTTTCTCTCCTCCCCCACTGTCAGAGAGCGTTGCACAGCCGAGTGTGGAGACTTGGACCCCATAATGTTACTTCCAGGCGAGGGCAGGTCCACTAGTCCGCCAGGCTGCACTGGGTACTGGGAGAAGTCAAAGCTACCCGGCACAGACAGGTGGGAGCAGTCAGAAATGGCGCGCCTCACGGCTTTGTGTTGCTGCTCGGTCCCTCCTCCTCGAGGTAAAGTAGGCTCCGTGTCCTCATCACTGTCTTCAGAGAAGTTAGAGTAGTTGTCGTTGACAACACCAATGACACAGTAGTTGTCTGCAGGTGCAGGTGCAGAAGTCTGAACAGCAGGCTTAAGGCCTGTGTGGGGTGGCCCAGAGAAGGAGGGATTCCATACACAGTTGTCCACCTTTTGTGTGTTGGGGAACGGTGAGGCGTCATGCTGCACAGCAGGTGACACCCGCAGGGCTGCAGCTCCATTGGCCCTGTGTTCTTGTCCCGGGGTAGGGAAGAGTTTCCCAGGGCAGGCTGGAAAGGGCGAAGAGGAGACGGAATTTGTGGGGCTCTCCCAAGCACTGCCCAGACCCAAAGGTGCCCCGAGTCCAACACCCATCCTCCCTGGCACCTTGAGGTCAGACGACTCCACCTTGAACCCTGATCCAGATGAAGGTCCATCAAAGAGGCTTGACAGCTTGTCCTCGTCGGTTAGTCTGGGTGCCCCTGGGCTGCCCCCGAAACATTGTGGTCCCATCTGGTCCTGCTGCCGGTCCCAGCCCTGAGGGGCCTGCTGAGGAGGCGCCATAGAGACAGAGGGCACCTTGCCCAGCTCAGTATACTCACAGCGCTGTCCACCTCCACCACTCTGCTGCTGCTGATTGGAGAGAGAAGACATCCTCACCTCTCTCTCTCTTCTCTCCGCTGCTTCTAGAATATTCTAGATTCTTCTAGACAGCAAAATAAAGGAATCTTCCTTTGGCTGTAAGGAAGGTTGTTAATGTACTCTATCTGTGGTATTTGGTGTTTCTGTGAAGTACAGCCTATTTGTGTGCTGGTGTAGTAATTGTGTGTTTCTCTCTGTGTCTGTGCTCTGAACTGATCAGATGAAGCTGTGAGGCTGAACTGAATGCTGCTCCCTCTCCTCTCTCTCTCTCTCTCTCTCTCCCTCTCTCCATTTCTCCCCCTCTCTGACATCACAGCCCTAACAGAGCTTTGGTCACATGACTCCATGGAACATATCCCCATTCGCTAGAGCAGATTCTCAACTCATGCCTTCGAGCAGTAAGCTAAGTCACAAACACACAAACACACACACACACACACACACACAAACACACAAACGAACATCACTGACACACACACAAACTAATACACACACCCTCCCTTGGTGTCCTATAAACCACAGCTCTGACTCCTCATTGACAGGCAGCTTGGCATTACATTAGAAACACAGAAAAGAGAGAGAAAGAGAGCAGCTTTGGGGGATACAGGGCCAGTTTCCACTGCCATTCTACTTGAATGAATTTGTCTTCTCTATAACAGCATCCATTAGTGCTACACATCTCTTCCTGGTTCTGGTGGTATAAATTTGCTTTCAATGCTGTTCTGTCATCTCCAATTCTTCACTTAGTTCCATGCCCACTACTGTACCCACTGCCCCTCTCCTCCACCCTGCCTTCCTGCCCCCGTTAGGGGCCCTGGGTGTGCATCACTGCCCCTCTCCTCCACCCTGCCTCCCTGCCCCCGTTAGGGGCCCTGTGTGTGCATCACTGCCCCTCTCCTCCACCCTGCCTCCCTGCACCCGTTAGGGGCCCTGGGTGTGCATCTCTGCCCCTCTCCTCCACCCTGCCTTCCTGCCCCCGTTAGGGGCCCTGGGTGTGCATCTCTGCCCCTCTCCTCCACCCTGCCTTCCTGCCCCCGTTAGGGGCCCTGGGTGTGCATCACTGCCCCTCTCCTCCACCCTGCCTCCCTGCCCCCGTTAGGGGCCCTGGGTGTGCATCACTGCCCCTCTCCTCCACCCTGCCTCCCTGCCCCCGTTAGGGGCCCTGGGTGCTCATCTCTGGCTCATGGCCCCGCCTGGAGCATTTGACTCTTTTGTTTATTGTGTTTGTTGTTTGTGGACTTGGTTGTGGACACTGTGTTCCTTCTGTCTGCTGTTGCCACATGCTGTGGGCTACTCTGTTAGGACGGTATTGAACGACTGGCCTCGAAAAGAGTGTGCCGACCTTCTTCACACCAACACCCTGTCCAAACGTTCACTCTAACATCCCTGGTTCAGTCCTGTACTAGACCCCTCCCTCTTCGCAATTGTCCTGGATGGCAGGCAAAAATAATTCAATCTCTGATGACATCCCTCCCTTCCACCCCCCTGCCACCATCCCACCTCCAGCTGCATGAGGAAAAACGAATTCCATATAAATGATTGAAGGTGACTTAATCCCCCCCAAAACAGTCCACCATTTACTGTAGGAGGGGATAGTCAAAGAGGGAATGCATTGTTCAAGGAGTACAGTACAGTGGGGTTGATATGGGGAAAATGCTGAACATATTGGAATCACACAGGACATTGTCAACTTCTGAGATCATGTGCCGCTAGCATAAGCGATATTATATTTCAATAATATCACATTTGAATTCACACTGCAAAATCATGATGGCAATTGTTTGAGTTGATCACATAAGATACTAATGCACTGATGCAACACTCCTCAGATAAGTATACAAATGCACTATACTGAAGCCTCACTGGTCAACATATTTCCCAAACAGCAGTGTTTTCTACAGCCCTACACACAATATTAGGGAAAAGTTGGACAACACACTGCAACACGTCTGTCTATGACAACAGTCAGCCTCATTCCCAAATCAGAGCCCTTGTCTCTGTTCATTACATCACTCTAATGGTCCTGTTTCTCATGAATAGACATTGTTATGCAAGACCCATGTCCAACATATTCCTCTGTCTGTTTATGTTTACATCTCTTACAGAAAGATGACTCTAGCTTTAACTACACGTATAATCCACATTATTATTTATTTTATTTTATTTAACCTTTATTTAACTAGGCAAGTCTGAAACTCTTAAGGATCCGCCCCTTTTTTCAATTTTCGTCTAAAATGACATACCCAAATCTAACTGCCTGTAGCTCAGGACCTGAAGCAAGGATATGCATATTCTTGATACCATTTGAAAGGAAACACTTTGAAGTTTGTGGAAATGTGAAATTAATGTTGGAGAATATAACACATTAGATCTGGTAAAAGATAATACGAAGACAAAAACTAGTTTTTTGTATTTCTTTTGTAACATCATCTTTGAAATGCAAGATAAAGGCCATAATGTATTATCCCAGCCAACGCTCAATTTAGATTTTGGTCACTAGACGACAGCAGTGTATGTGCAAAGTTTTAGACTGATCCAATGAACCATTACATTTATGTTCAAAATGTTGAATCAAGACTGCCCAAATGTGCCTAATTGGTTTATTAATAACTTTTCATGGTCATAACTGTGCACTCTCCTCAAACAATAGCATGGTATTATTTCACTGTAATAGCTACTATAAATTGGACAGTGCAGTTAGATTAGCAAGAATGTAAGCTTTCTGCCAATATCAGATGTGTCTATGTCCTGGGAAATATTCTTGTTACTTACAACATCATGCTAATCACATTAGCGCACATTATCTCAACTGTCCTGAGGGTGGGACACCGAATAAATTCTTATTTATAATGACGGCCTACCCCCGCCAAACCCTAAACCATTAAACACAATCTTATATAATCGTCATGAAAAATACAGAGATCTGTACAAACAAACATTGCACAAATCATTTCAGTTCAAGGCCAAGTATGATGGTAAATATCTAACTGCAGAGAACCAAACATTCTCTTTTTTGGAAATAGATCCCCTCTCCACTCCAATTATAATAGATCCCCTCTCCACTCCAATTATAATAGATCCCCTCTCCACTCCAATTATAATAGATCCCCTCTCCACTCCAATTATAATAGATCCCCTCTCCACTCCAATTATAATAGATCCCCCTCTCCACTCCAATTATAATAGATCCCCCTCTCCACTCCAATTATAATAGATCCCCTCTCCACTCCAATTATAATAGATCCCCCTCTACACTCCAATTATAATAGATCCCCTCTCCACTCCAATTATAATAGATCCCCTCTCCACTCCAATTATAATAGATCCCCCTCTTCACTCCAATTATAATAGATCCCCTCTCCACTCCAATTATAATAGATCCCCCTCTACACTCCAATTATAATAGATCCCCTCTCCACTCCAATTATAATAGATCCCCCTCTCCACTCCAATTATAATAGATCCCCTCTCCACTCCAATTATAATAGATCCCCTCTCCACTCCAATTATAATAGATCCCCCTCTTCACTCCAATTATAATAGATCCCCTCTCCACTCCAATTATAATAGATCCCCCTCTACACTCCAATTATAATAGATCCCCTCTCCACTCCAATTATAATAGATCCCCCTCTACACTCCAATTATAATAGATCCCCTCTCCACTCCAATTATAATAGATCCCCCTCTACACTCCAATTATAATAGCCCCCGATGCCACTATGAAGCCATTTTCCATATGTTCCAGTGTACCAGTTCCAGTGTAATATGTCTGTATCCAGTGTGAGTGATATGTCTGTATCCAGTGTGAGTGATATTGTTAGTGATATGTCTGTGTTCATTGTGAGTGATATTGTTAGTGATATGTCTGTGTTCAGTGTGAGTGATATTGTTAGTGATATGTCTGTGTCCAGTGTGAGTGATAGTGTTAGTGATATGTCTGTGTCCAGTGTGAGTGATAGTGTTAGTGATATGTCTGTGTCCAGTGTGAGTGATAATGTTAGTGATACGTCTGTGTCCAGTGTGAGTGATAATGTTAGTGATATGTCTGTGTCCAGTGAATACCAGTATAACAACCAATTCTAATGAGCACAATCACCTCATACCATAACAGCCTTTGAGCAGAGAGGAAGTATGTCAGAGAATTCTATTTCTGGAATCCAACCTCCAGACTGTCACACCCCATTTTTTTCATCTCAGCAGTCCTGAGTTGTTCCATCTCCACGGAAACCGCCTCCCATATCCATGGCAACAAGCACCCAGTCAAAGAGAGGCTGCTATGACGTGGAAGTAGAGAGAAAAGGCAAAGGACGGATGGAGAGATGGAGAGGAGAAGGACTCCAAATAAACACAATAATAAAGAAGGGAAGAGGAGAAGTAGAGGTAGGGACATATAGAGAGAGTACTCCAAATGATGGAGAGAAAGGACAAAGGAAAAGACGGCAGGAGACTCATCTCACTACACTCATTCCTTCCCACATCTTCCTTGGTAGCTTACAATCCATCTTGTGGAATGGCAACAAAATCGGGTTAGATGAAGTCAAATAAAGTGTCACATCGAATGAAGTATCAGAGTCATGAATTCACACATCTGATGGTCCAGCGGACTGATTCGGATACACTAATTAAACAAAATCCAATCATTCTGCCAAATTATGCCCCTAAACGGAAACAGGGTAAAAAAAATGGATAGGCTTGAGACATGGAAAAAGACCACACTGGCTGAGTGGAGTTTAGTATTGGCTTTGTAGACATCATTTGCCTGGCTGAGAAATCAGAACACATAACCGTGAGGAAATGCAGTGAGCTGTCTTTCAATGAACTCGTGTAATAATCAATGAGCGTCACCAGAAATGTTATTATTGGAAGCTGCTTTTTCGAATCAAAATGATCAGAATTGTGAATATATTTGCAGTATGATATGTTTTGATCATAGTTATCAACCTTCGTTATTAGCTATCATAGTATAATTGATCTAGTTTCAACAACAAGAATGTTGCCCATATGGGCGTAGTGACCTAGTCAAATGTCTGAACCTTTTTTAAGACCAAAAGCTCATACAAATGGTTAGCATTTGAGATGACTACTATTGTTTTTCAAGTGTCCTCGTTTTGATCCTGCTATCATTCAATATTTATGTTCAGCTTCAGGCCTATTGTACTGACAACATGAAATCTTATTCTCAATCCAAGATCCAAGCACTTGTTTCCACAAGAGGAAAGTGATTACATTGATATTCTCTGGTTTGAAGCTTAAAATCAATTAAACGTTTTATTCAGGTTATCATAATGACAACTTATCTAGTTTTCATTATACTGAAAAGTTTTTTCGTTTTCATATTAGTGTGCTATTTTAGATAGCGAGTGGCTAAAAGTAGGACTGTGGTTCCCAGTGAGGCTGCCTCAAGCAGAATCTTCACAGGTGTGTTCTCGCTTTATCATTCTGTAATATTCATGAGGTATCTTCAGCCAGCTAGACCACATTCACATTCACAGCTACAGATACAACTTTGATATAACCACCAGTCATTTATTGAACCACCAGATGATGGCCCCATTGGTCAATTAAAGGTGAATTATGCAGAAATCGCTCTCCCATTTCCGGGTTCCTAAAATGTCAGTTTTTGTGACAAAACAAGCAAGTATAGTGTGTGGAATCATTGTACCATCTAAACCGCTGTGAAATACATTTTCCATAACCAAAAACATTGTATTTTCAGTTGTTTGAAGCTGGAGTACAAAACTGAAAGTAAAAGACGCAAAAACTAAACTTAAGAGCGGGAAGCATAGAAATAGTGCACATAGAACAACTCTATCTCTTCTTAGACTAGCTTTCAATGAAAATGACAGATCTATATCTCACATTTCTATGTGAATTTGGTCAGGTCTCCCAAAAAGTTGCATATTGCAGCTTTAATAAATCATGAAAAATAGCAGGGATTTTCAATCTTATAAACAACACTAAAATAGCACCTGTCCTTTTACTTGGCTTCAACATATATGGTCCAGTGTGATGATATTCACTGTGAAACACAGAATTGCACTTAAAACCGACAGCATGATGATGACGTATTTACTGAAAGGTACCTACGACGTAAAAACAGAAAGACTGCACAGCACTGCCCGTCTCAATCAGTACCATAGTGGCGACTGTGGTAGCTATATGCTTTGCCAGGCTGGGCATGCTCTTTTGGATGGTCTCTTTGTTTAGCTGGTGGCAGGATGGTCTGTGCTCGGCTGACCAGAATAATGACTATGCAGCAGGGCCGAGCAGTACCAGTACACAGACCTTTGGTGGAGTGCTGTGACAACCCTGACTGCAGTACCGCGCCGCACAGCCACTGAGCGCCTGCCTTCCTCTGCCTACTGCACACACCCTGATCACCGGCTATAAAAAGACAGGTTGTGTGCTTTACGTAACTGCAAAAAAAGTCCCAGCCATCAATATTGCATTAGGGAGAGGAGGGTGGAGAGGGAGGGAGGGGGGTGGAGGGAGGAAGGGAGGGAGGAAGGGCTGGAGGGAGAAAGAGAGTTGGGAAGGGCGTAGGAGAGGGGGTAGGGAGAGAGAGGAGAGAGAAAGAGTAAGAGAAAGAGAGAGAGGAGAGAGAAGAGTCAGAGAGATAGGAGAGAGAAAGAGTAAGAGAAAGAGAGGAGAGAAAAGAGAGACAAAGGGAGAGAGGAGAGAGAAAGAAAGATGAGAGAGAGAGGAGAGAGAAAGATGAGAGAGGAGAGAGAAAGAGAGAGAAGAAAGACAAAGAGAGAGAGAGGGGAGAGAAAGAGGGAGAGAGATGAGAGAGAAAGAGAGAGAGGAAAGAGAAAGAGGGAGAGAGATGAGAGAGAAAGAGAGAGAGGAGAGAGAAAGAGGGAGAGTAAGAGAAAGAGAGGAAGAGAGGAGAGAGAAAGAGAGAGGAGACAAAGAGAGAGGAGAGAGAAAGAGAGAGAGGAGAGAGAAAGAGAGAGGAGAGAGAGAGAGATGAGAGAGAAAGAGAAAGAGAGGAGAGAGAAAGAAAGAGGAGAGAGAAAGAAAGAGGAGAGAGAAAGATAGAGAAGAGAGAGAAAGAGAGAGGAGAGAGAAAGATAGAGAAGAGAGAGAAAGAGAGAGAGGAGAAAGAAAGATAGAGAAGAGAGAGAAAGAGGGAGAGAGGAGAGAGAAAGGCAACAAAACAGAGAGGCTGCTAGGGGGAGAGAGCGAGGGGGGGAGAGAAAAACAAAGGCGGTGATTGAAGGAGGAGGATGTGGGGTGAGAATACAAAGAGGCCAGCAGAGGCCAGTCCCTCTGTCCCTCCACACACCAACCCGCCTACCTGGTCATCTGTAAATTACCCATTAACAGACTGCTGAATGGGATGAATGGGTTGAGTAAGGGAATGTGAGGGTTGCAGACAGACAAGCAGTATGCTACTGACTTCCACCATTTGTCAACCAAAAACACCTGTGTCATCCAGGAAGGAGGAACAGCGTTCCTACAACAACCTTACACACTGCCCGTCTGGCAATTTAGGAAAGTGACAACCTAGCAGTCCTTGGAATCTCCAACCAAGAAAACAAAATGAGAAGGACCAACACAGGACAGTCTCTGAACTACGGCAAACTTACTCTCAACCGAATGAGCAAACTTTCCTGACATGGAATATATCAAACCAAATGTGAGACAGGCAAAGTACAAGAAATGTTGAAAAGAACAAAAACCTGTGGCAGACATGTGTAGTAAATAGGAAAGAAATAAACACTGGGTTTCCCTTCATATTATTCCACTGATGAGAAACATTGAAATATTCTCAAAGGCAACAATGGGAATGTAACTCACCTATTTAGCATCATCATCAGAGCCATCATCAGGAGATACAGATACAGGGGGAGAGAAAAGACAAAACATAGCTTTCAGTGATTTCAGTTCACTTACATGATAACTTCCACATCAAGCAATTCACAATTTGAGTGAAAATCTGTTTTAATATCTCCAATCAAAAACTGCATGAAAGTAAAATGTGTATTTTTTTAAATGGTCAAATGACATATCTTAGAATTCTAGCTGGGAACATTTTGAGACATTCAAACTGGTTCTGAAAGTGAATTCACACACACAAGTAGAAAGAGAATGTGAAAGAAAAGCTGTTAGTGACTCCTCAGTCAGTTTAGGCTATTTGAGGAACAAAATCATCATTTAGTCAAGGGGAAAGCAGTCTCTTGAGAGAAAGAGAGAGATTCACACTGCAAACCAACATCCCTTTGATTAGTGAAGAAAGGTTCACTCAATGTCAAAGAGTTAGGGTATAGAATTACTCGTTGCAATTTAGGATAGCGGCAATCAGGGGGGAGAAAGCTAGCTATTTCTATCCCAAGGAGAACGGATTCACTCGAGAGTCACACAGAGAGTAATCTACAGAGATAGTAGAGTCATTAGTATATGATTACAGTGTTAGAAAGGAGAGAGATAGGAGGTAAAAACGAGCTGGTGACATGATCAGGTAGGTAGACAGACACATAGCAATGAATATGCTATTATAATCATCATCATCATCATCATCATCATCATCATCATCATCAACAGTACAGTACTACAGAGACAGGCCAGAGTATCAGTTAGGTAAGAGGGACCCAAGGCCCAGTCAGACACAGTCAGGTTAAAGAGCAGTGTAATTAGTTAGCATGTTATTACCAGTGCTAATAAACACATAATGGCCGAGCAACAGCAGGCCCAGTCCACAGAGAGAACCATGCACTATAAATGTCATCATTCACCCCCATACTGATAGATATGTCCCCTCTTCAGTGTCACCAACCTTCCAGCAGGGGGGGCTCTGGCAGCGGTGGCTCCTGGTGCTCTGTGAGTGGCAGTGTAGTGGGGATAAAGGGCGGGGCTGCAGGGTTGAGGCCTGAGCCCACTGCAGGGCGGGGACTGGGAGTGTCGTGACCAGGCTGGGAGGAGTGGCTAAACAGTGGAGGAGGAGTGGTCTGGAAAGAGGAGGAGGTGGTGGTGTTTGGAGGAGGGACCTGGGGTGTGGTGGTCTGGGACTGGGGCTGTGAAGCAGGAGTGCTGGCTTGGGGGGTCTGCAGGGCAGAGTCAAGGAAGAGGAAGGTCTTCGAGACCTGGGGGCTGAGAGCCGGGGAGCTCTGAGGGCCCAGCTGCTTCTGGTCAGAAGTAGACGACATGACCTCAGGACGACCATGATCAGAAGAGGCTTTGTCAGTGAAAGACAGAGCCGCCTCATCCTTCTTGGGAGGTAGGACATCTTTAGTGGCTAAGGGAGGGGGCATTTTAAAGTCATCAATACACATGGGTTCATAATGGAGGGCAGAGGCAGTGTTTTTAACAGGAGTCTCAGCCTCCCAGTCCATGTTTACCTTGGCAGGGGAAGGTTGCTCAAACATGTTTAGGTTACTAGTAAAAGTGTCTGTAAGGGCAGGGTCTGTGGTGAGGATGTGACTGGGTTTGGGGTTCTCAGTGAGGGGTGGGGCAGTGGGGGTGTGAGAGGGTTTGGTGTCCTCTATAAAACTGCTAAAGGGGTTAGTCTGGGGGCCGGCTACGGGGGAGGAGATGTTCTCCAGGGTTGAACTTAAGGGACCAGAGGCATTTACCATTGCAGACTCCAGGGCCACCGACGCTTGTGTGGAATGAGGTGTCGTTGGCTCCTGGGGTGTTGGCCCCCACTCCTCTGGGAGCTTCATCCTGCTCTTATTCTTCCTGCCCCTTACCCTACCCCCACCCCTCCCTCGGATCTCACACTCCCAGCTCTCCTCCTTGCTCGGGGAGGATGGGCTCAGAGGGCCGTCTGAGGCTCCGCTCTCTGTCTCGCCCTCCTCCTCCTTTGCATCCGGAGCCTCCTGCCTGTCCAAGAAGTCATACACCTCCTTCCTGGACCTCCTTTTCTTCTTCTTCCTCTTCTGCTGCTTGCTGCTACTGTTGACCCCTTCGCTCCCCATCTCGTCCCCAGAGCCGGTCTCCTGGCTGTGGGAGCCGTGGGGGCTGAGGGGGTCGGAGTAGGGGCTCTCCTCCACTGAGTTGCTGGAGGAGAGGGGGAGACCCTCTGAGGCTTGCAGCCTGGACTCACCACCTGCCCAGGAGTTTGGGTTTGTCCAAACTTCTTGATGAGCAGAGAGGAGGAAGGAATGTCACTACCCATAGTAAAGACCATAGTAAAGACCAATAACCAATTGCCAATCCTCTCCATTCATTGCTATGTGTAAAATCAGGGTATATCTTATCTGCTCTAAGAAATTCCGACCAAAATGTATGAAACTCAACCACTGAGTAAAAAATTATCTTTTTAAACTACAAATAAAAATGATTCTATCAATTGTGTGAAATAGAATTGTGCCTTGAGTTTTGAACTGATGTAAGTTAAGTCATACTGACACGACCTCCACTATAATTTATTTACGGCCTGGCCAGTAGGTTTATAGATGTGAATTTTAGGCTTATGGATTACATGTTAGTCTTAAGAAGGACAGTTTTTTTGTGTGCACTGCTCCGAGCTTGCAGCTGATTGGGTGTGATTCTTCCTGCCGGGGCGGGGCAGGGGGAGAATGGAGATTGTACTGAGACTGAGCAGTGTGATGTTTACTGTACACTCGACAGCACATCGCATGAGCGGATGAGCAAATTAATTCATGTACAAGGAACAGGCAGACTGCATAACAACAACAGAGGCAGGTCACATAGACAAACACAGACAAACAATGAATCAAGAGGAAGGGGTCATGTGACATGGGGTACCCAGTACAAACAAATACTGAGGAGGACAGTGTTAGAAGTAGACAATATTTACATAAAATCATAAATATATGAATAACTGAAAGATACGGTACACAAATAAACAACATACTGCACATGCCCTTTTTTATGTTGTAATAAAGACATAACAAGGACAAAACCTCTCTGCGTCCATGTGTCTTAGTTAATACTGACGGGTAGTACCATTCCAATACTTAACACGGCAGGGCAGAGAAATGAAAAATAATGAAAAGCTCCTCTCTCCTCTCTCACCCCAATCGTTAATGATAATGTATTTTTCTTCCAAATAGTGTATCGCTGCCCTCTTCTCTAATTGATTGATGTGCTATTTTCCTTAATGTCCTTCCTTCATTGATTATGTGTCTATGTTAAACAACATGTGCAGGAGATCCGATTATCATTATCATCTATGTTTCATGCAATATTGGTATTTAAAAAGTGAAGTGCATCTTAATCCAAAGCCTCAGTTTGGCCTCCTGACAGAAGGCACATTACTTCTAGTCTATGTGGCTGCCTCCCTCAGAAAGCAATGTCAAAGGTGGGTATGGAGCTCAAAATGAATATTTAAAGATACATATTTTATATATGTATCTTATTATATATATGAATCCATATTTTATATATGTATCCAAATATAACGGAGCACTTCAATGAGGACTTTGATGCGGGGGGGAGGGGGGGGTTGTCTAAGGATTTCTTTTTCTTTTTCTAATAAATAAGGTTAGGAATCCTCACATAATTATTATTGCTTCTCAAACAAATGTTATAAAGTTACAGTAAGATCTGAGAACAAACTAAAGAGTTGTGTGATTTGAACCTTATAATTCATGCCGGAGCAGCAGTGGATTTCTGCTCTGAAGGCCGCTACACGAAAATAACCCTTATGTAAGTAACAACTAATACCACTAGCTGGCTATTAACTACAAGTTCTGCATTAGTTTGTAAAAAAAACAGTGGTAATATATCTAACACGTTCCCTTTGGATGACTAAGGTGCTGGCACTTTGAGGAACCCTCTAAAGAAGTGACGGTTATAGTTTACCCTGTTCATGGTCACATTTGAGCTCATCATCAAAACCTATTGGATTTCCTGACATTTGATACTGTGTTTTACTGTAACTGGTGACTGGACCTCTGGACATCCCACCCAGGCCCCCAGTTGAACTGCTCTGTGTGAGACAACCTCTTACCTGTGGCCCAGGGCAGAGGGGTAGGGAGCCTGGAACTGCTTGGGTTTAAAGGGGGCCTGGAACTGCTTGGGTTTAAAGGGGGCCTGGAACTGCTTGGGTTTAAAGGGGACCTGGAACTGCTTGGGTTTAAAGTGGGCCTGGAACTGCTTGGGTTTAAAGGGGACCTGGAACTGCTTGGGTTTAAAGTGGGCCTGGAACTGCTTGGGTTTAAAGGGGGCCTGGGACTGCTTGGGTTTAAAGGGGGCCTGGAACTGCTTGGGTTTAAAGGGGGCCTGGGACTGCTTGGGTTTAAAGGGGGCCTGGGACTGCTTGGGTTTAAAGGGGGCCTGGGACTGCTTGGGTTTAAAGGGGGCCTGGGACTGCTTGGGTTTAAAGGGGGCCTGGGACTGCTTGGGTTTAAAGGGGGCCTGGGACTGCTTGGGTTTAAAGGGGGCCTGGGACTGCTTGGGTTTAAAGGGGGCCTGGGACTGCTTGGGTTTAAAGGTGGCCTGGGACTGCTTGGGTTTAAAGGGGGCCTGGGACTGCTTGGGGGGCTCAGAGGCACACAGAGGAGAGGCCTTCTGAGGGTTGCCCATAAAAGGCATGCCTGACTGGAATGGAGCCATGCCCCCCACACCTCTTGAACCCATGTTCATGTTCATGCTCATGTTCATGTTCATATTCATGTTCATGCTCATGTTCATGTTCATGCTCATGTTCATGTTCATATTCATGTTCATGTTCATATTCATTTTCATATTCATATCCATGTTCATGTTCATGTTCATATTCATGCTCATGTTCATGTTCATGTTCATGTTCATGTTCATATTCATGTTCATGTTCATGTTCATGTTCATGTTCATGCTCATGTTCATGCTCATCATCCCTGGCTGGGAGAAACCTGGGAGTGGAATTAAGACAAACAGGTTAATACTATTCTATTATGTGTTATAAATACTCTATAATACAGGTTCTCACTACTATATTGTGCTATAATACACAGTGATAAGCACTACGTGTAAGGCTGGCACAATTACCGTATAACCATGTAATCGACGGTTAGCATATGGGTGAAGACCGTCGTGAAAATAAAGACCGTCATAACCTAACATAACTTAGTCATCCAAAGGGAAAGTTTGAGATATATTGCCACTGGTTCCCTGAGGGGGAGGACCAACAGCTGACTGAAGACGGGACGGTCGGGCATTCGTGCGGTTGAGTCCGTTTCTTCCATAACATGGACTGTTAACGTGATGAAACTTTGTTGCGCCTTGCTGAAACAAGCAAACTTGAGTCTAGAAACATGCCTATTTTCCTTGAAAGTAGGCATACGTAATGTCACGATTCCAAAGCTATATGATATTACAAAAATGTGTAATGTTGTACTTCTTTTTCAAGGGATTCATGCTAATGTTGGGTTTTTGAGCTAGCACCCAATTGACTCCAATTCACTTCTTGAAGGAGTGCACCGCACGGCCCATTGATAGGCAACGTACACAATGGCCGTAAATACGATTCCAATTTCAATGTGCGTCAAAAAATAAATGTATTTTTCTTTCTATTTGAAAGGTTATTTCGGTGACCGCGGTCATTTGGCTCTGGCCAAATACCGTCATTCATAATTACATGACCGTCACAACCCTAACTACATGCTGGTGTTACATAAACACTTTACAGTATTATTAAGCAGTACCCATGAGAGAGTCTGGCATGTTGCTGTCCTTCATTCCTTTGTTCTGGTTCCCCTCACCAGGCATTCCCATCATACTAGACACTGGGCCTAGAGAGAGAGAGAGAGAGAGAGAGAGAGAGAGAGAGAGAGAGAGAGAGAGAGAGAGAGAGAGAGAGAGAGAGAGAGAGAGAGAGAGAGAGAGAGAGAGAGAGAGAGAGAGAGAGAGAGAGAGAGAGAGAGAGAGAGAGAGAGAGAGAGAGAGAGAGAGAGAGAGAGAGAGAGAGAGAGAGAGAGAGAGAGAGAGAGAGAGAGAGAGATCAGATGTCAGTTACCAATACCAGATTAGTACACCACAGACACAAATCACAGACTAAGCCCCCCAAAAGAGATAGCAATATCATTCACAATCACACAACTCATAGTTAGCTATGAAATATTAATGTCCAGATGGTCAGAGAAAACAGCAACAAGGAGACAACAACAACAGCCTTACTTAGACGCAGGCACACGTTTAACTAGGTGTTCTTCAATACTGTACTGCCCAATTTACATTCCTAAGAGTGCCCAGGCTGTGCCAGGGATACTTGGCAGGCAGCTCTCGGTAACCAGACAGCTTAATATGCCACAGAGGGATCTTTAGCATCTTAGGCTATTGATGATAGGGATCAAAAAAGACTATGACAGTAAAATAGAATCAAATATAGAAACCATGGAAACCTGTCCTTTCACAAAATGCCTTTTCACAGGGCATGCCTTATCACTTGAGCATACATAAGACACTAGAGGAATTCAAACCGGGGGAAAGAAGCTTCACCTGAAAGGTAGTCAGCATTGAAGGCAGACTGTTGCCCAGTTGGACAGGGACGCTTCTCTCCCATTGGTTCCTGCCGCTGCATCCCAGTCCCCATCTGTCCTCCTGGCATCATACTGGAGCCTGCAACGAAGAGGCAAAGAACAGAACATCAACATCAGGATTGAAAATCAAGTGTTAGAAATAGGACCAAGTGACTAAGTCATGTGACCAATGTTCCCTCAAAAAAAAATCAGTACTGAGCAAATTTCAAGTCTGCTGAGCGCTAACTTGAACATTGTGATAATTCTGTGCAACAAGCGAGCGTTTATTGTGAACACTGAGGCTGTGTCTGCTTTAAGTTACAGTTTCAGACAGTGGTCAATGGGCTACTGTGGCTATTTGATCATAATGTAGGCCTACCAGAGTGGCATAACGTCAAAAACAATGGAGAAAATGCATCCCACAACATTTTAACATGGAAATAGCTGTTCTTTCATTCTGCCTACAGTAGCAGCCAATGTGTTGTGTTCAATGTAGGCCTACATTCTATGAGACTTTTGAAAAAAACTTGCAGGGCTTGACATTAACCTGCTTATCCACTTGTCCTTCAGACAAGGAGGTGATTGAAAATGTTGTTGTGTTGTTTGATGCAAGAAACCACTTTATAAAATACATTCATTATTATTTCCATACCATTATTACAGAGAATCAGACAGTATGCTACCCTCTGCCTATTGGCTACTTAGCTTATTCAAGCCTGTCTCAAAATATAACACTGTCCCTTAAAGACAAAAAAAAAGCTCTTTTCCTGACTCACTTTCAAAAATGTCTAGAAATGTACACATTTTATTCTCTTTCAAGCAGCAATCACTCCACCATTGCTGACTACAAATGATTTATAACTGGGCTAATATCTCACTAACTAGCAAAGGATATGTGTCACGCTCTGACCATAGTAAGCTGTTTTTTCTCTGTGTTGGTTGAGGCGTGATAGTGACTTGGGTGGGTCATCTAGGTGTTTTGTATTTATATGGTGGACTGATATGGTTCCCAATCAGAGGCAGCTGTCTATCGTTGTCTCTGATTGGGGATCATATTTAGGTAGCCATTTCCCCATTGATATTCATGGGATCTTGTCTACATTTAGTTGCCTGAGTGCACAACAGTAGCTTCACGGTTCGTTTGGTTGTTTGTTGTTTTGTTCAGTGAGTTTCGGTTTATTAAAATTATGTGGAACTCTACGCACGCAGCGCCTTGGTCTACTCATTTCAACGATCGTGACAATATGAAAAATGTGAACACTTGGCTACATGCAGCTCTCGCTTTGATCTCAAAATAAGCGCACCTACTCACGACCACTCATGCTGTAAACACAGTCCAGTGCAAACTGAATGGCACAGATCCATATATAGCAATGGTCTATTTGCATATCAGCCTACTGCAGCTCTGATTGGTTATGCAGCACTGGTCTGTTTAGAGTACAGACTGAGTCGTGCTTGTCAATGCAATGGAATCCTACTCTGATGCGTTCTGCCTACAACAACATCTCTTGCATAGTTTGTTTCGGTATGTTGCATTGAAAGTGGCTAATATTGTGTTGATTTGATCACAATTCTCACAGTAAAGGGAGACCTTGATAGTGTTAACTAAAGGCAAAAACTCGAGAAAGTTAAGTGAAGTTCAATCTCGTGCTTTCTTCTGCACGGCAGTCCCGGGGGTACTGCACAACCATGCACGCTTGCAGCTTAGCTAACATTGCATGTGACCATGCTAAGCTAAAGTAACTAACTCTGTTACCCCTGCCTAATATTTAAAGTGACAAAATTGACCAAAGGTAATGTTGCTTTGGGGGCTTTAAGAACATTTTTTAATTGTATACTATAATTCTGAACTACTGAAAAATACGGTAACTTTGGTAAATTACCGGTAGATTTGCAACCGTACCACTGACAAAGCTTGCAAGCAAAATTGCACTCCTGGTTTCAATGTAGGCTACACTGTCTTTCATAAGTATTTGGAAACAGTTCTATATATTTTTGCTATACTAGGCTACTCTATAAATGTTTAACTCCACCTCCAACAACTGATAAGCACATTGAATACAGCCCACCTGGTCTAAAGTGTCAGTTGATGTCTGGCCTAGACTAATAGGCTACTCTAATGTGTCTCAGGGTGCTGTCCCTAAAAGCAGCCCTCTCTGGAACACAGCAGAGTGGTGACAGTGATGAGAGGGGACAGTACAGGACCGTGGGCCATTACTATGGTTACGCAACCGACCAACCAGACGAGAGCATCTGAGGTTCTGGCGGCAAACACTTTCCCGTCTGTGTCATAACTGATTGACATAAAAACCTCAGCTAAAGCTTAAATTCCAGCCTAGAGGAACTCACTGTACTATCTGGTGTTTATTCCTGTAGGGCTCTGCAGCTTTACCAGATCATTCGGCCCATACACATACACATTCAAACACACACAACCCCAGAGAAATCATTGCATGTCAATCTGACCTCTTCTGCTTGACAAGATGCAACTTAGGTGATATTACAAAAAGAAAGTCATAAAGTCATCCATCAGTGTGTAGAGTCAGATACTGTGTGATTTGTCCTGCAATGAGACATACAAAATACCAAACGGGGAGAAATACACACACACAGACCAATTTCTAGTGTTAAATACCAGCACAGCTTTCATGATAAAACAAAGATATCTGAAAGAGTCACGTGAGGGAAGGTGTAAGTCCCAGTATTTTGTGTTGCTCAGCAACAGCAGCCTCTGGGGACCATCAAGGTGTTGTCCTCTCCTATGTACGTTCCATGCAGCACGTCCGCCTCCCCTCAGAACCCTTAAGTGGAGTTATGCCAACACAGCCCAAAAACCACATCCCCACCGCCCCAGCAACACCCTAGCCGGGCTGGCACGGTGTCTGACCTGACATCAGTCCTGGCACGCAGAGCATGGCAAAGACTTCCCTGGCATAGGAGCCTAGCGTTTCCTATGCCCCAGAGGATGGCACGGAACCAATGGAACCAGGGCTAACAATATCACACTGGTTTGAGAATACACGCACAACATCTGATCAGACAACAGATACAGTAGACATCAGTCAGAGCTCTCACAGTCACAGTTAACTATAAATAGTTTCGCTTTGAAAGTGTTGTAGGCTACACTGTATTATTTAGGTCTCTTGTCTGGTGCAGTATTGTATGATACCTCAGAAAGTAAATACGGTCCAGGCTATTCTCGGTTAAATTGAAAGGGACACCTAAATTATGTGTTTGGGGAGTTTGAACTCTCTGGTTTCAGAAGTGAACTACAAGGGATGCCCTGGGATCGCTGAGGGAGCTAAACACCATATGGATATTCAAGACAAGTAGCCTGACAGAGGGGAAATTAGGAGCCTAAACTGCAGGCAGGGAGATAAAATACAAATATCCTGTTGTGACACAAGGGTCCAGGAGCAATAATAACAATAAGAGAATAGAACTCTTAAAAGCAGATCCGCCGTGAGGTAGTTAGTGTCCAGACCAAAAGACTGCCAAGTCATGCCGGGTGCAATGGCTCCCTCTGTACTCTGCCGGAGGAGTCACAATGACCTTCCTCCCTCTCCCTCACTCCATCAGCACAGAAGCATGTCTGCTAGCCTGGCACTTACGTAAGGACAGCCTTACGTAAGGTGCAGAATGGAGGTTAAGCAGACATTTGATGATTTCTGTTTTTAAACAGTAACTAAATAAGGCTGTGGTTGTGAGAAATTAATTGTAAAATACGTTGTACGTGACTAGACATTCATGAGCATGTTAAATTCCTGCGGTTCACGAGGATGATGGAGGGAGTTGTGTTGTTTATGTAGGAGGGATGGAACGCCCTCCATGGATTGCTAATGGACCACTTATAAAGTATGGTGTATGTGTTCTGTGACTAATGAGTTTACACCCACACTGAATACACAAGTAATTAGCTTACACCAGCTGTTATGGTATAGTCCCAATGGGCTGTAGGTGAATGACACAGGCCTAATGCTGGACATAACACATAAGATCATGTTCCAGGGGCTATTTCTCATTTCTAAGACATTGTTCGAGGGCTATTTCTTAGAGGCCAGATAACTGATGAAGTCCATCATCTTCTATGGCCTCTATCGCCTGACAGGGAATCAGCCGAAGCCTCCTCTCCAGACGGTCCCTGTGGGGTTGATATGCACTCAGCTTGTCAAACCTCTCAGTGCTACGCCACCATTTGGCAGGCACACCCAGCTTCAGCCTCCTCCACCATGAGAGTCGTGTTTCAGCTGCATACATATCTGTTCACCGGTTATGGGAGAATTGGTGTAGCAAAAAGAGAAAACAGCATCATTTTCATGATAATGATTACTGCTGTACAGTGAGAGGAGCTGTTTTGAATTCCCTCCTGTATACATATGGCTTTCTCTCATTTTGTGTTGCTGTTTGTCATAAGCACATGTAGGCCTGATCTTTGATTCTTTACTACAAACAGATGAAGGGAAAAGCCAAATCAAAGTATCCAATTCTATATGACAACTCCATATGACAAACAACCAATGACTTTGAGATTGAAGGACGTTGGGGAAGGAGAGAAGGAGGGGAGGGGGAGGATTCTGGGAAAGCCTTTAATGATTGATGAACACAGCAATGACTTTGTGTAGGTCAAGGAGATGGGGCAAAAGTTCAGTGCAAGATAAATTTGATAGCACTGCATGACAACATCATGGGTTGAATCCCTTTACTCATGCTAAGATGATAGACTGATACAATAACTTAATTTAGTGTGTATTTTCCACTGACATTTTACATACAAATATACATTATCCTTCTTGTCTTTCAAGGTATTGTGGCTTCAGTTCAGGGAAGAACGCATGTTGAATTGTCACTACAAATCAGACATGCTAAGAATATTGACTAGATCCAACAGAAGCTAAATCAGAGAACATTTTTGAAAAAGTACAGTATTGTTTTAACTTACAGTATCAAAGAAGAGGATTAGTGTACAGTACGTGACTGATAAGCAGCAAATGCTCTCATATTTCCTTGGGAAACTCTTGATCTACACAGCGGCTGACCAGAGCTCTTGCTCTGAAAGCATCAATCATTATACAGTACAGAGGAGATGCTGAAATCAGCACACACACACAGATCTGCACTGCCAACACTGGTGTTGTGTCTTTTTGATGAGCCAGAGCTGTTTCCTCCTTCTGCTATTGTTGATGTTCCAGCATACTGCAGTCACATGCTAACCGCAGAGCCTCCATCATGCAGCACACTGCTGGAACTAGCTAACATGCTACATTGTACACTGTGTTCTGTATGCCCTCCTGAAATAAACCCCATACTGTAGCGTAGCCTAAGGATGTTGATTTATCTTAATTAGACGTAATTAAATTAAGCAGCTGTGTGGAAAAGCTGACGTCATCTGTGTCAATCAACTCAACTTTTAAAGAAATCAATGTGTTCAGTTCGGATTGACATAGAGGTCATAAAGCCTCAGAAGTCAAAGAATACCACCTTTAATCCACCCCTAATCCTAAACAATTGTTTTGACTGAATATGCATGTAAATATTACAGTTTGAGAGCAGGATAATTAACATGCAACAGATGTTGCCAAGACACCAGAGGAGAGGATGTTCATGGCCCGGGTGTTAATTGTCATTGCTGTGTCCTGACTTGTGCATGACTGAGTTTGTTATATTCCTCCAGTCAGGGCTATGCTAATGCTGCCCTAATGCTGTCTCCAGGCTGACACTTCTGGAAGTGACATGACACGAGGGGAGACAAAGAAAGAGAAGGAGTGTGGGAGAGATGGACAAAGACAGTGATAGTCATCTAGATGGAGAGAGGGCGAAAGAGAGAGAAGTAGAAAGGGAGAGGGGGAGATAGAGGTGAGAGAGTGATAGATGGAGAGAGAGGGAGAGAAAGGGAGTGCTTGGAGTCTGTCTGTCTGAGGTATAATGAGACTGTCTGTGGTTAGAGAGTTGGATCTGAAGGAACTGACTGGCAGGAAGGATATTATGTCTGGAGTGGAGGAGACTTATCGCTGTACATTTGAGCTTTATCATATTACATATCACATGTATTAGCTGGCTACGTACTTCTGCTGTTACTTTGAGGAGCAGCGTCCAATGGTAGAGTTAGGAAAAATAATCTTCATTCTCTGTACTTTTTGTTTTATAGTTTTTTCTCTCACTTTCTATGTTGTTATTCCTGTGCAAATTAGGAATTGCACTCCGGGGCTAAAATACCAATTGCCATCCAACATAGTCAAAAGAGGATGATTCAGCTGTGAAAATGTGCCCTTGCAACACAATAAACAATTACAATGGAGGGTTAACCACAGTGACGGGAATGGCCCAAAGGAGTGAATTTCCCCCAAATGCTCATGACAGAGTTCTCATGAACTGTGAAGTACTTTCTTGGTAGATGGAAACAAACGCAAAAGTTTTCCAGTAGCCAAAATATTTTTGGGGTGAAATTTCTCTCAGATAAAATCAGGGTGAAGTTGCCACCCAAGGTGAAGTTCAAGTTCAGAAAAAATCTGTTAACAATAACATCAGTGCACAAAACCACTGAATCACAGAGATCCCAAAGACTGCCTAAGAAATGGAGTGAGTTACAAATAATATTTTTTAAATACATAAATTGTCCCTCTTTGACTCCGCTGTTTGGTTCAGGTTGACACACAAACTGAAAAGGCAATTCCACCACTTTTCAACCTAATATTCATTGTCTCCAGCACAGAACCGGTGTCTAAATACTGTATATGTTAAAACGATACAGAGCTAAATAATCCTTCTCTGTGACATCACAGGGTAGGATTAAACATGCAAAAAACTATATTTTCAAAACGTGCAAAACTTTCTAGCTAAGGGGAGGGTGTTTTCTTGCTCCCCATGTCACCACGAATCTCATAGTGTTTGAAAATCACTGTTTTTAAAATGCTTTAACTTTATTTGACGACGTCATCGTGTAGACATTTTTACTTTTTTCTACAAATCATAGATATGCTCCATTTTCACCTATATAGACACTAGCATCGTACTGAAGATCATCAGAATGAGGTTCCAAAGTGGCGGAATTGCATTTCAACACAGTAGGATGGCAGCTACAAACCAAAACAAACAACACATCCACGCACACCGATGAGAGTGCGAATGCACACGTTCACACAGGCACCCACACATACACACACGCACGACGCACGCACACGCGCGGTGGCAGGAAGAGAGTACAGTAAATAACAGGCGCTGGAGAAGGTGGTTCTGTTCCTGAACATTGTCTGGCCTGGTTCCTCTGTCCCTTAGGTCTCCTCTCTCTCCATTATTTAACACATGTACTCACACACTACATGATACATATACTATACTGTACACACAATAGCATATGTACATGATATTGTATGCATATGAGCTAAGGATAATCTGCATAGATAAGAGGGGTTAAAGTGGAGGCAGAGGGGTTAAAGTGGAGGCAGGGAACTCACAGATTGTCTATCCTAAAGTTGTAAGCAGCTGGCATTCAGGTATACGTCACAATATATGCATTTACTGAGCAGAAGAATCAGCTAAATCCTCTCCCTGGATTGTCTCTCTGCTGCCCCAATACTCTATGGGTTTTCCCATTCCCACATAGCCTCCATCCATCCTGCACCCCAGTTTACCTTTACCATCCTTCCCGTCCAGCAGAGGGCGGTACTCAGTCCTTCCCACAGTCTCGCCTACTTTGTCATCAAAAGTCTCTTTCTCCAGGGAAGCCATGAAGTCCCTCCTCACCGGGTTGTCCGGGCCCGACTGGGGCGCCCCATCCGTGAGAGCGTCATGCAAGCTCAGGTCCATGGTCCTGGCGAGGGAAAAAGGAGGTTAGAGGTCAGAGAGTATCATCATCATCATTCACATCATCATCCTCATCAGTACAAGATTTCGCACTAACCCCATACTGCATTTCTCTATAGCCGTATACTGGTATGGAGGCCCACTAGTCAGAGCTCATAATGATGGCTGATCTTGGCTAATGGATATCACCATTTGTGCACCACACTAAATCCAGCTGCAGTCAAACCAGCCACACTAAATCCAGCTGCAGTCAAACCAGCCACACTAAATCCAGCTGCAGTCAAACCAGCCACACTAAATCCAGCTGCAGTCAAACCAGCCACACTAAATCCAGCTGCAGTCAAACCAGCCACACTATATCCAGATGCAGTCAAACCAGCCACACTAAATCCAGCTGCAGTCAAACCAGCCACACTAAATCCAGCTGCAGTCAAACCAGCCACACTAAATCCAGCTGCAGTCAAACCACTGTCTCGCTACCATGGGGTGATTCAGTCCAAAAGGTCATCTCTTAGTGTGTGTGTGGGGGGTGAAGCCGAGGGGATATAGCCTAGATGACAGAGACCATCCCCCAGCCCATAATAACAACAGGGTTTGACAAAAAACTTACCAAGGTTTATATTGCTAACCAAAACGCATGGGTCTGTGTGGTGTTGTTAGACACGGTGGCTCTGGGAAGAGACCAGCACAGGGCTACTCTCCAGGGGCCACCCTTCCAAATGTTATTTCGTTCGAAGCCTGGGCTCCCGAAGCTAGCATAGGGCTCATGCAAAATTGAACAAAGACAGAAAAATGAAAAATGGATGGAAATTATGTCACCGTCATTGCATTCAGTCTCCCCCTGCAGCCTCTGTCTCTCCCACATCCTCTCTCCCCCTAAAGACACAAGTGACACAAACAGTACACCGCTGCAGCTAGCTGTCTTCACACTACACTAGTATCCACCACTACCACCACCGCAAAACAGATAATCAACTAAGCCTATTCAGGCCAACAGTATATTACCCCCATAACATGCTGTGGTTTTTGTAGTTGCGCTGCGGATCTCAGAAGACAGCGACAGGCTATCATATGAAAGTTATCTCCAGTCGCTGTTGGATCTGATAGCCGGATCACTGGAACCCCGCCACTGTGTCCTAAAAGGCAGAGAAGCCATTCGGGAGTGCCGTCTGAAACACGTACAGTACCCAATGAATGGAGAGTACTCACTACATCAAAGTGTCTGCAAAGAAACCTGGAGGGTGTACGGTCTAAACTGTGGAAGTTAATAATTACCCTGGATTATCAATTCAAATGAAGGTGAAGGAGGGTAGTTATTGTTAATTTGTTGCAGAACAGCATGATCTTGTCTGCCTTTAGCGATCCAGCCCCGCTTGCTACAGTACAGTAGGGGATAGAAGCATCCAAGCTTTAGTAAGAGGGAGGACATTCTCCTCTCTTCACAGTGCACCATTTACTCCTCATAATGAGTGTATCTTTGTGAGACAGACAGCAAAACTAATACATATGTTGAGAGCTGCTCTACACAAAAGTTCTATCAGTGGCACTGACAGACGCACAGACGCACAGACACACACTCCCAACACACAACTTCATTATTTTTTTCCTCCCGTCCCTTCAACTCACCCACTCTCTCCTCCTCCACACACGAACAAGTGATGATTGTCCTAGTTCTACACACACAGACACACACACACACAGACACACACACACACACACACACACACACACACACACACACACACACACACACACACACACACACACACACACACACACACACACACACACACACACACACACACACACACTCTCACAAAAATATCTTCATGCTGTCATTGTGCACCAGCCTGCAGATTTGCGTACGTACAGTGTTTGTTGGCCATGATTGAAACTGTGCCCCATTGTTTTGGGAGCAGCCACACCAAGTACAGTTGGACTAGTCAGATTACTACATTGACACACTGTAGCAGCCCCTAGGAGAGAGAGAATACTGCGTGACACAGAAAACTCATCAAAATTCACACAGTCAAAAATAACGCATTCAGGCAGGACCACAGCAGGGTGTCAGCAGTGAGCGAGTAAAATAGCTAGCTCACAGCTCAGCTTTTATGCATCCATCCAAATGTTGAAAAGACGTTTGTGTGATTATGATGCAAGGGCATGCAAACATTAGATGAATAATCCTACAACAGCCCGTCTCAACTCCGTCTCCTCTACAATTCCTTTTATACACCTCTTCCATTAAAAGTTCTGCTTACCTTACCTGTCTTTCTTCTCCACAATCCTTCATGTTCTCTGATCCCAATTCTAAGGTCATCATTTTTCAGAACCTCTTTCTTTCCCTTCTTTCTTAAAGGTACGTTTTTTTCATTCAAAGCCTAAGTTCTCTCTACCTCTAACCTCTTTTTGACTGTAACTCCATTCACCCACCCCCTGGTGTTCAGACAGCTGTTCAGACGGCTGCATCCCCCAGTCTGACCGCTACATCTGCTCTACATCTCCCCAGTTTTGAGTGCAACATCGGACATTTCCCATTTAAAACGAAGGAGCATAACTCTGCTTTATGCTCACATTGAGTGTAAAAGCCTGAGAAACCAGCTGGTACTGCTGCATGGGGATTAGTGCAAGCTAGAGTCAACCCTAGTCCCCACGTCCACATGCAGCCAGGGCCTGTTATATTAGACTCAATCCTTCCCTCCGTCTGTCACGCAATCATCCCCAAAAACCACAGCAGGCCTACTGTAACACACAGCATAGCCTAACACAGTACAGAGTAACACACAGAGTGGGCCTGGGCCAGCAGCTTGGCAGGGAATCCCTGGCTTTATCCTGCCATCCAAAGCAACAGCCTTGTTCAGGGGGGTGGTGTTTCTGTTTACACAAAATGCTCTCAGTAAGCCTCATTCGACACTCATATTCCCATACGTTAATTCCCCAATTTTACTGTAAAAGGCATAGTAATCCAATAGTTATGGTCACCAAGCAAAATACTGTACTGTGTACTCACCCACTTTATTGGCAGATATGTATCTAACCTCTGACTGCCAACACCAGATGACTGACTAACATAGCAACACCTACCTAAAGACCATTGATCTGTTGTACTAGGGTTGATGACAGGTTTTGTCCAACCGATTTGAACTGAGGAACTTATTAGTAGTAGGAGTCACCTGATTACAGTACTATTGGCCATTCAGCTCTAGATCTGTATATGTTAAAGTGCAGGGAGTGCTGCAATAGCTGAGCATTATGTGTCATCGACTCAGTGGACCATAACAGTGATATTATCAGTGCCACAGCACAGTTTGAAAGATAAGCACAGGTGAACTAGTCACTAACTCAAAAGGTCAAAGGGCCTTTTCTACTATTATACATTTTGTTTTAGCTTGTGGGTTATTTCATTTGGAAAACAGGTGTAAACTCGCAGTTCAAGCACAATATTCAACATATCTCATTCTTTATACAGTCTCATTCATCAATAAACCTCAAAATAATATAATTTCATAGAATATAATTCAACATGTGACAATTATTATAATAACTTTTTTACTTAACCTTTATTTAACTAGGCAAGTCAGTTAAGAACAAATTATTATTTACAATGACGGCCTACATCGGCCAAACCCTGAACCGGACGACACTGGGCCAATTGTGAGCAGCCCTATGGGTGATACAGCCTGCATTCAAACTAGGTACTGTAGTGACGCCTCTTGCTCTGAGATGCAGTGCCTTAGACCGCTGCACCACTCGGGAGCCCAGTGCTAGAGGCGTCACTACAGACACCCTAGTTCAAATCCAGGCTGTATCACAACCGGCCGTGATTGGGAGTCCCATAGGGCTGCGCACAATTGGCCCAGCGTCGTCTGGGTTTGGCCAGGGTAGGCTGTCATTATAAATAAGAATTTGTTCTTAACTGACTTGTCTAGTTAAATAAAGGTTTAATTAAATGTAAAAAAATAAATAAAAAATAGCACTGAGATGCAGTGCCTTAGACCGCTGTGCCACTCAGGAGCCCAATGCTGAGACAATCTATTTATTTGATCGTATATCAGATTATCAGTCGGCAACATTTGAGCTATTTCTAAAGATAGGCTGTGGCGTGCATGAAGTAATTATCATTTTATTCAGCAGGATCAGATCTATTCCATGAAGTAATTATCATTTTATTCAGCAGGATCAGATCTATTCCATGAAGTAATTATCATTTTATTCAGCAGGATCAGATCTATTCCATGAAGTAATTATCATTTTATTCAGCAGGATCAGATCTATTCCATGAAGTAATTATCATTTTATTCAGCAGGATCAGATCTATTTCATGAAGTAATTATAATTTTATTCAGCAGGATCAGATCTATTCCATGAAGTAATTATCATTTTATTCAGCAGGATCAGATCTATTTCATGAAGTAATTATCATTTTATTCAGCAGGATCAGATCTATTCCATTAAGTAATTATCATTTTATTCAGCAGGATCAGATCTATTCCATGAAGTAATTATCATTTTATTCAGCAGGATCAGATCTATTCCATGGTCTTGGTCTGTGTTAAAGAAATGTTTGATGCGAAGTTGGCACCACTCTGGATCTCAAATCAGAAATGACCGTTTCCTTTTAAAGTCTTTATCTTGATTTCATTCGTGTGATTTATGTAAAGCAGTTACTCTTTATAATGTGGTGTTATTACGTTAAGTGAGGGGGCTGGTTCCCCGACCCAACAGGAATTTACTGTAATGTCAGGGAATAAATAGTAGTGTGTTATGGTTACAGTGATCAATCTTTTCTTTAACACGAGGGTGTACTGGTCTCAGATGTCCCTTAATGTGTTAATGTGTTGCCAGGTCTCCTAGTGTTTGTCATGAGTCAGCGTTTTTATATCTCTCTCATGCATGATGGGCACCATCTCTGGTTACTGCTGACATAATGCTTTGTCGTCCTGTCTCATCCTCTCAGGGGAGACACACACAGTTCCTGAAAACAGTCAACCAGTCAGTCACTCAGTCATTCAGTCAGGCCTTAGTCAGAGCACAGTGGTGAGATCTGTATTTACCCCCAGTGTGGACACTCACCTAAATCAACTGACTTGAGGACTAGCTGTGATTGGTGTGTGTGTGTGTGTGTGTGTGTGTGTGTGTGTGTGTGTGTGTGTGTGTGTGTGTGTGTGTGCGTGTGCGTGTGCGTGTGCGTGTGTGTGTGTGTGTGTGTAAACTATAAAGGCTGCATGGAAATACAGGTTCTCTGTTCGAACACAGAAGACAGTGATACAAGTGGTATCACTTGTGGCTATTGACTCTTTGCTCTTAGTTGAACTTTCAGGGATTCTGGCATTTGTGTTGCTATGTAAACTGCCAGGAATCGTAAATTCCTGTTTAAGTATGTTGAGCTGAAGATGGGATGTGCACCTGACACAGTCCAGTCCATTACAATGGCTCCTGACCCTGGAGTTACTGACCTGCTGGTCCTCCACTCATTGTAATCAGTTCTACTCTCTCATTTAAACTCATATTTTTGCTCCTCTTGGAAACACACACACGTATCCTTCCTTAACAAAGTCTAGCTTTCAAATTACAAATGTACAATCTCTTAGAGAATCATGTTGGATTCATAACACTCAGCATGAACAAGAAGGTATCTCAGAATATATAGCAATGATATAACTCCTCTATTATTTACTGTGACACTAGCAATGAGTAACAAGTGTAGAAACCACCTAACTACACGGCTCCTTGACATTAGTCATCTAGGAAATATTTCTCCAAAGAATCCATTTTCAAACGGAGCCATAGTGGCATCTAATGGGGATGACATCATTCACTCTCCCTTTTTCTACTCCCTTGGATTCTCCTCAAAGGCCCTGGCTCCTTGCCCTCCTTGCCCTCCTCATACAGCACCTTCACATTGCCTCTATTGTTAAGTTCTCTGGTGATGGGAAGCCAAGGCCACTGTGAAAAAAAAGAGGAGGGCTGGTGTCCTCATAGATCACAGTCAGTGGACAGCATCTCATGGTGGAGATGATGAAGATGGTTTATGACAGGAAAGCTAGACATCACCACAGACCAGCAGACCTTGACCTGACACCAAGGCCACGTAGCGGACGAGGGACCACGCAGCGGACGAGGAACCCGCACACCAAGGCATACTGAGCTTCCCCCTTCAACAAACATATGTTGTCGCTTTGGATTTACCTCACTTTGCTCTCATAATGGGGGATAGTTTTTACGGAAAATAGCCTGTTTTCATTTCACACTTTGAATATCCTTTGGTGACTGAGGAGGAGCAATGGAATGATGGACTAGATGGAACAGGAATAGATATTAATATATAGAATTACTAATAAAATCCAGCAAACTGTTATGGCTTTCTTCACTTCAAACAGTCTGAATGACAACTTTAATATTTCACTGCTCTTCTGTGACTGACAGCATCATTAAATAATAATGATAATATACAGGTCTGTGTGTTTACACAGCCTTAGAGACTTCGTCTTTCATGCTCAAATATCTCTACTCTACAATGACAGTTTGGAATCTGGAACAGAATGGTCTCAAATGTCTGCATGGGTCCAGTGATCTAACAGCCTCTGCAGGAGTAGGAGAGTCCACGATGTCATTGTAAACACAGTTTAAACTGTTTAAACACAGCCTTAGAGATTTTGTCTTTCATGTTCAGGTATCTCTACTCTACAATGAGATCATGGAATCTCCTACTCCTGCAGAGGCTGTTAGATCACTGGACCCATGCAGACATTTGATACTGAAAGTTTGGTTCTATATTGTTATTTCGTACAAAGCAAAGCAACCTTCAATACATCACTGGAGTGCTTTTTGCTGTACCACACATCTCTACTCATAGTACCATGGCAATCTGTATGGTATGACTGTCCGGCAAGTCTTTGGGATCGGCCTCTGCTTTGCTTTGTGAACCTTTATGGACAGACACGCTGCTGTGCTGTGCTGTCCCAGTCCATCTAGCTCTGTCTCCCATAATCTGTTGAGGATTGCACTTTAATCCCATCATTCCAGAGGACTGAGATACATTTCATGGCATGCATTAGGCCATCTCTACTAATCCAAGCATGCCTGTCTACTTGTCTGTCTGTGCCATATACAGTCATTTGTCCTTATGTCTGTTGTCTGTCTGCCCGGTCCATTTATCTATAGTCTGTCTGTCTGTCTGTCTGTCTGTCTGTCTGTCTGTCTGTCTGTCTGTCTGTCTGTCTGTCTGTCTGTCTGTCTGTCTGTCAGTCTGTCTGTCTGTCTGTCTGTCTGTCTGTCTGTCTGTCTGACTGACTACATAATCGTTGTTGTGTGACAAGGAGCAATACACCTGAGAATACAAATCTAAACAAGGCAAAGAGCATGGTCTAAGACGACTGCAGGACGTTACAGAGGGCATCGTTCACATGCATACAGAACCATGATTGCACAACACACAATAGGCCTACCTACATGCATGGTACGGCTGCAGTCGAGAGAGAGGGGCACTACACAATACACATTGACGGAGAACAATGCGTCCTAATCCACAGCACAGATACAGCATGGAGAAGGGGCATTGTGTGGTATTCGTCGTTTCCCGCAGGGATGAGCCTTCTGGCAGTGCACTCTTTAAGCCTCTATCGTTGTTATCTTAACGAATTATAATGTCGAAGCTGCATAATATCACATTTATGTAACGACGATCAATGTCAGCTCTGTTGGCGTGGACCTATATGCGATGCGGTGGACACCTGTCTACAGTCAGCATCCTTTGGCCTTAACTCAACTGCGGCACCATAACAAAGAGAATGTTCTGCATTGGTCGTGGTGGGAGTGAATCAAACACGCCCACCGTGGACAGGTAAACATTCATTTGGTACATCATGTGATATTGTATCAACAATGAATAGGGCGCATTAGCGTCAGTCAGCCAGACTGGAACTGTGCATATTGTGCATATTGTATGCTTCTTGCTACGTAATAAACGTGTAACCATTCATCAATAATTACTAGATCTCTGGGGCATGGAACAATCTAGCAAAACACACAAATATTGCAACCCAGACAATCACCAGACCTGTAGTATTCCCGTCAATTGTCATTATTCATAATTTTACTCACCCTATGCTGTCTCTTTTTGATCAGTTCTCAATGGTTGTCGTGGATGTCGCTGGTTGAAGTCTGTTCCACCTTGTCATACAGTGCGCTTCACTCACTGACCGCAGGAAAAACAGCCCACCTCCTTCGCCCCGCTCAGCCTATCATAGTCGAGAAATGCTGCCGTGTTTTTCGTTTGATTCTCTATGTTTGACGCAGAGATCGTCAGCGGTGCACATGATTGCATCCACGCTCAGGATTCGGCGCCGCGCACCTGTCCTGCAGAGATTCCGCCCACATCTGTTGATGGACAGCTGTTGTGATTGTGCAGAATGAACAATCGTCTCCATCCCTCGACGCAAGTGACGAAATTTGACCAATCATCGTTAACAGTAGATAACAGTTATGTTTACACTGTATGGGCACGATACGTAACCTACTGAATGGCAATATGGAGGCAGCTCTCAATGGCAGTTGCGCATTTTGCCGCCAGTCTCACTGAAATATATGCAAGGATATCCTACATTCCGTAGTCTCTCTGTTCGTCATCACAATGGAAACATAGCCTGTCTCTCTCAGCCCGTTATTATGAAATCTAATTAGTGTCACAGGCTCATGTGTAACTTTAGCCTACTCTCCCCGATTAATGGTCGTTGCTTTATCGTTGGGCATGTTGCCCTGACCTCAGTGACACTAATAAAAACCTGTCTCTCTCTGTTAATGAGGTAAACAAAGTCAGACCAGCCAGGCTTTAAAACATTTAAGACCATGACCCAAGAAGAGACCCCCGATCCCATCCCACTGCTGCCATCCAAACAGATTCACTTGCTGTGCTGTAATGCAGTGCTTCCTATAAGATTAAGAGGTTACAGGTCTCATTTGATTTGGAATATAATCCCTGGCAGATAATCCCTGGCCATTGTTGGACCAGCCAAATCTAAAGTGCCTTTCATCTATAGTTATGCTGTTGCTGCTTATATATAGGCCTACACCTGTTCCCCTCTGACTTTGGTCTTGTCCATCCATCATGGACTATGCATGATATACAGTGCCTTCAGAAAGTATTCAGACCCCTTGACTTTTTCCACAGTTTGTTACGTCACAGCCTTATTGTAAAATGTATTAAATCAAAAATATTCCTCAGCAATCTACACACAGTACCATATAATGAAAAAGTGAAAACAGGTTGTTAGAAATTTTAGCAAATGTATAATATATATATTTTTAAATACCTTATATATGTAATATACCTATACATTATATCGCTATATGACTCGAAAGTGAGCTCAGGTGCATCCTGTTTCCATTGATCATCCTTGAGCTGTTTCTACAACTTGATTGTATTTGTCTTTATTTGTATTTATTAGGGACCCCCATTAGCTGCTGCTGGGGTCCAAACACACCAAAGCACCCACATTACATATACAACTAAATATAAAACAGTGAACTATGTTTGCACTGAATGAGCTAAAGATAAAACAGTACATCATATAACATCACTACACCACCACATATCCACAACACAAAATGTTCAATACCACCATACAACAATATCACAATGTGTGCGCATGCATGTGTCTGTACCTTTGTGTGTGTCTCTTCACAGTCCCCGTTGTTCCAGAAGGCATTTTTTTACCTGCTTTTTAAATCTGATTCTACTGCTTGCATCAGTTACCTGATTGAAGTCCACCTGCGGTAAATTCAATTGGTTAGACATGATGTGGAAAGGCACACACGTGTCTGTATAAGGTCCCACAGTTGACAGTGCATGTCAGAGCAAAAACCAAGCCATGAGGTCGAAGGAATTGTCTGTAGAGCTCAGAGACAGGATTGTGTCAAGGCACAGATCTGGGGAAGGGTACCAAAATATTTCTGCAGCATTGAAGGTTCCCAAGAACACAGTGGCCTCCATCATTCTTAAATAGAAGAACTCATTGTAGAGTGGAGACACTTGAGCATGAAAGACTCTCTGAATGCACTGTAATATTGCTATGTCTTTAAATCGCTTCATCAGAGGAGGCTGGTGAGTAGAGATATTGGAGAAAAGGATCACTGTAATGGCTGAACAGAATGAACGGAACGGTATCAAACACATCTACAGTGCATTCGGAAAGTATTCAGACTTCTTGACTTGTTACATTACAGCCTTATTCTAAAATTGATTAAATAGTTTTTTCCCCTCATCAATTTACACACAATACCTCATTATGACAAAGCAAAACCAGGTTTTTAGCATTTTTCACAAATGTATTCAAAATAAAAAACTTAAATATCACATTTACATAGGTGATTAGAACCATTACTCAGTACTTTGTTGAAGCACCTTTGGCAGCAATTACAGCCTCAAGTCTTCTTGGGTAGGATGCTACAATCTTGACACACCTGTATTTGGGGAGTTTCTCCCATTCTTTTCTGCAGATCCTCTCAAGCTTTGTCAGGTTGGATGGGGAGCGTCACTGCACAGCTATTTTCAGGTCTCTCCAGAGGTGTTAGATCGGGTCTAGGCTCTGGCTGGGCCACTCAAGGACATTCAGAGACTTGTCCCGAAGCCACTCCTGCGTTGTCTTGACTGTGTGCTTAGGGTCGTTGTTCTGTTGGAAGGTGAACCTTCGCCCCAGTCTGATGTCCTGAGCGCTCTGGAGCAGGTTTTCATCAAGGATCTCTCTGTACTTTGCTCCGTTCATCTTTCCCTCAACACTAACAAGTCTCCCAGTCCCTGCCGCTGAAAAACATCCCCACAGCATGATGCTGCCAGCACCCTGCTTCCCCGTAGGGATGGTGCCAGGTTTCCTCCAGACGTGACGCTTGACATTCAGGTCCAAGAGTTCAATCTTGGTTTCATCAGACCAGAGAATCTTGTTTCTCATGGTCTGAGAGTCCTTTAGATGCATTTTGGAAAACTCCAAGCTGGTTGTCATGTGCCTTTTACTGAGGAGTGGCTTCTGTCTGGCCACTCTACCATAAAGGCCTGATTGGTGGAGTGCTGCAGAGATGGTTGTCCTTCTGGAAGGTTCTTCCATCTCCACAGAGGAACTCTGGAGCTCTATCAGAGTGACCATCAGGTTCTTGGTCACCTCCCTGACCAAGGCCCTTCTCCCCCGATTGCTCAGTATTAAATATCTTTCCACTGAAAGTCATATTGTTCATGTTTAGTAAAACACATATGAATAAACATGTGATAAGACACGTCATGACGTTGGCCTGGGGGTAGGTTTATGACAGTCATAAATACCTCTCCCCCCCCCTTTCCTCTCCCTACTCTACTGATGTGACATTAGAAAGCCCCTTTGGTTAACATAGAGATTCTGGGAACATCAGAAGTTGGGGGGAAATTAACTATATTCTGGTAATCCGACCAAGTGAACATATGCGGTGGTACTTAAGGTATATTATGTCAGTTCGGTTGTCATCTGGCACATTCTCATCAATGATAGAATGACATAAACTCTACTGTGGAAAGTCTGCACATCAGAGGTATCGGATTCACATGGAATTGTTGTTTAATTCAAATGTTTGAATATGAAATTATTTGTGAAGAGATGAAATGTAATTTTAGCTTCCAAATGAGAGATTTGGGTTTTCATAAGTTTAGGGCCCTGCTCAACCAGTGGCCTGCCCCTGTGAAGAGACATGGGTTATAAACTTTTCAGACACACCCCTCTCCCTCCACTATATAAGCCATTGACAAAAATTTAACCTCCTGTTCCGAGGATGTGAGGACGACGGTCCTATGTCAGAATGGTTCAGATAATAACTACAGAACGAAGCCAACCTCAACATGAGCTTTGGTTGCGAATGGTATGAACTTTGAACTCTTATTCACTATAGAAGTGATACCTCCTAGACGTTGTTAGCAACAGCAGCTGCAAACGTAAATTAGGACAGACAGAGTATCCAGTCTACCACTCAGCAGCAGCAGCAGAGACATTCTTCAAAGGACAAAGGACCCTGTTGGGCAACACGGCCTTCCATCTACCACCAACCTACCGAAGCACAGCTCAGAGTAAATATTTATTGCATTTTCCTTTTCCAAATGGGCGGTAATTTAGAATGCATAAGATATTTTATTTACGATAGCACAGCGTCGCCCTTTTTCCTCAGTCTTCCCGCTCTTTCACTCAAACCCAGCCCTTTTCTTTTGTGTAACAAGCTGTCATATCTGTTCCGCCCGCTAGGGACGTTTTCCTTTATGACGTAATTTCTAATCAAGGTATGATTTATTCTGTGTATATGTAATTCTGTGTGATTTAGTTAGGTATTTAGTAAATAAATAATTAAACCCAATTTTGTATTGCTGATTCAACTTGTTAGCCAGGGTTCGTGAAGATAACCAAGAATTTACAACTTTCAGATGAGACTGAAATAAGGTGACGATTAATATTGACTGCTATTGATGTAAAATATTACTAGGTCTTTATGAGTTTATTCGGAAGATAATAGCTCTATAAATATTATTTAGTGGTGCCCCTCCTCTCTAGTTAATTACATTTACATGATTAGCTCAATCAGGTAATATTAATTACGGAGAAAGTATTTTATAGAATAGCATGTCATAACACTTCATCCGGCATAGCCAAAGACACGACAAAGGTATGACCCACACACAAAACAATGCATTTCTTGTTAATCTTTTTATTCAAGAGTAGCATTAAAATGTTCATTATCAAAGTTAAATCAAACTACACGGTAACTCTATTCAATTGAGTACTGTACCCTGGCCAAAACCTGCAACCAGCAATAACTGTATCTGATATTTACATTATATCCCTACATTACAAGCTACTTTCCTTGCAGTAATCTATTTCCCAGAACTGGACAGTAACACAACTATAACAATAGGATAAGTAAGGGTACTACTTAGACTGACAATGAATCAATAAACCATAACAATAGATTCTTTAAATATATACAAATGCATTTTCAATAAATCATTCAATCTTTCATAAAACAAGAGACAGAAAATTTTAGTTTAGGTTGTAACACATGCAGGTCCTGCCCTTAAATGTGTAAACAGTGGCATTTTAGCAGTGGCATTACACTTGTCTTTGCTTTTTACAGTAACTGAGTAGTCTGTCTTCTGGAGTCAGAGAGAGAAGGGAGGTGAATGGTCCCAGTTGGCCAGCCTGCATCATGGAATATTAATGTGTTCTGATAGATACTTCATTCAGTAGATTATATCATCATTCTGTAATCCTCTGCTGGCCTGGGATTGGAAATTGTGTCATCATTCAGCGCCCCCGCCATCTCATTTAACATCTAGGCTAACTCAAGGACAAAGGAGAGAAGAAACCATATCATTAACACCATGATAAGAGAACAGAAAAATTGTACAGTTTGCATATTGCGTGCTAATATAGTTCAGTAATTCAAGGACTTGACATGGATCCCAGAATTCATGGCTTTTAGCCATTGAGCCGGACAGCCGGTACAGCTTCATCAGTAGACCAGTGAAACTTAGCAACATCTCTCCCATCTCTCCCATCACAACTACACAAGACAAAACAGAAAGTAATGTTAGCCCGGCTAACACTCCAGTTGACCCCTACACGGAGACAACAAGGACATATAGAGACAGATATTGACTAACAACGACAAATATGTTTCCATATACAATACTGCAAATGGTAGTATACATTTGTGAAAAGATATGCTTTGAGGACCATAATGACCAAAAACTATTTTTATCCGAAGCCCAGGATATTGTATTTCAGGAGCAGAGAGGGAAGCAGTTTGGATATGTTTCTGTTTGACTACATACTCTTCTGACTCCATGTCCATAAACAGGGAGACTGTTAGTGTTACACATACAGTGCCATGGATGGCCCCTAACTCCCAGGGTCAGAGCTGTATCTGTGTGCAGTTGTCCAGGGGCTCTCCAGGTCCAGAGCTGTGTGTTTCCCAGGCAGGGAGAGTCGCCGCCGCCGGCCATATGAGGGCCCTGACTGGGCCAATCCTGTCCATGACCCCGGCACTGACTCTGAGAAGTTCCCATGTTTGACCAGGCTTAAGGGCACAGTATCTGGATGGCTGGACAAGCCCAGGGGTTGATGCTCTGGCTGGAAGCTAATGCGAAGAGGCTGAGTCTGGGGGAGTGTCTCCAGGACTGGGGTTGGCTCCATGCTGTGCAGAGACTCACAGGACTTGGAAGGGCTGTCGTCAAAGTCTGTGTCGACCAAGAACTGAGGTAAAGAACAAGAGTGAGAGGTGAGAAGAATCATAAGATGATCTACAGTACACAACTACAGAATACCCTCTCAGAGTGAACATGGAAACATAAAAGTGGGATAAATGGTTGATATACAGTAGGCTAGATAAGACAGACTGATCAATTGTTTGCTATGGATCCAGACTAGTGATGATAGTCCCAACCAGCTGATGACCTACATCCACAGTGGGTTAGACCAGACCACCTGGTGGGCTTAGCGGATTTCCACCCAACATCCTATTGTTAATGGTGTCTTTAACCCAATGTTTTTGCACAAAAACAAATGCTCTCAAACCAATGTGCTGCTATCACACTGATGACACAACCGCAACTGCACTTCGTGACCTTAATACCGACAAAGAATGTCAGTATGTCAGTAAATCAACTGCACTAAATTGATAACCAGGTTCAATCTAAAAACAATCACTTGGAAGATGTGTCTTTCATCAGCCAAAATGCTTTGAATGTCCCACATCAGTGTGCTCAGTTGCAAATTGTGGTATACAGTACCTGTGAGAAGGAGGCTAGGATCTCTGAGTCCAGTGGTGAGGCAGGCTGCACCAGCCTTTCTGCAGGCTTGGGGGTGAGGGTGGGGGTGACAGACGGTTCAGGGTAGGAGGACACTGTGCTGTAGGCCGGGGGCACTAGCACCATCTGTCTCTGGAGCAGCTGCATGATGGCCCCGATGTCTGTTGACATCCGTGACTCCAATCTGAGGGATCCCAGTAGAGTAGTCAGAATCTACAACCACAGCTACAACCACATTTAAACCTCAAGCCTTCCATCCTTACAGTACCCAATGTCACTATAGTAAAAGGTTATTGTAAAAAGTATTTGTGTCATCTTATTATCGCTCAGTTAAAGGGAGACAGTCTCCCAACAGCAAAGGTTTGGGATGTCATCGACTGCATCCCAAATGGCACCCTATACCCTGGGCCCTGGTCAAAAGTAGTGCACTAAATATGGAATTAGCAGACCTGTAGAGCTGTCTCTGCAGCAGGTCCAGCCTGTTCTCTAGCTCGCTCCGCTGCCGTCGGTTGTTGCTGCTCAGGGCAACGTTGCGAGTGGGAGGATGAAGGGGAGGGGAGGGCAGGCTGTGGCAGGGTACCTCCTGATAGTGCTGCTGCTCGCGGCTCTCCCCCCAGAAACTGAAGATGTTGGAGACACCTGAGATAGCCCCTGATAGAGAGTGGAAGTTAGACTGACAGCTAGTCCAGCTCATACAATATCTACATCAGATGCATACAGTATACTGTACTGACATGAATAGCAGCATGTGTGGCTATTATATTGGTGCATCAATGGGATCTAACACAAAGGCAAAAGTTTTGTATAAAAGTGGTGCTCATGAATGGATTGTCTACCTGAGAGAGCGTTGCAGGTGTTGCCAGTTTTCTGGTTCATCTCATCTTCTGAAGCACTGCTGATGTTGAGGATGGTGGTTTCACTATAGGGCGTCCGCATTAATGAAGTTGGATGTACAGGGCTGGTTAACACTGACTCCTCATCTCCGCTGGAGTGGGAAGAAGAATAAACGGAGTTCCTCAGCCCCTCAAACTCTGTGTTCTGCCCATCTCCCTCGTCTCTGGAGCTCTGGCCTCTGGCACTGCGGACAGGTCTCTGGGATAGATTGGTCTCCCCTGCATCTGTGAGGCAAGGCAGAGAACGCAGAAAGTTTGTCCCAAATGGTATCCTATTCCCCATTTAGTGCACTACTTCTGACTAGGGCCTATAGGGTAGTGCACAGGGAATAGCGTGCACCTTGGGATGCAACTAAACACTGAGTATACCAAATACTAGGAACAACTTCCTAATATTGAGTTTCACCCCCTTTTGCCCTCAGAACAGCCTCAATTCGTCGGGGCATGGACTCTACAAGGTGTCGAAAGCGTTCCACAAGGACGCTGGCCCATGTTGACTCCATTCTTGATACACACAAGAAACTGTTGAGGGTAAAAAACCCAGCAGCATTGCAATTCTTGACACAAACCGGTGCACCTGGCATCTACTACCATACCCTGTTCAAGGGCACTTAAATATTTTGTCTTGCCCATTCACCCTCTGAATGACACACATACACAATCTATGTCTAAATTGTCTCAAGGCTTAAAAATCCTTCTTTAACCTGTCTCCTCCCCTTCATCTATATTGATTGAAGTGGATTTAACAAGTGACATAAATAAGGGATCATAGATTTCACCTGGATTCACCTGGTCAGTCTATGTCATGGAAAGAGCAGGTGTTCTTATTGTTTGTATACTTAGTGTGGATAGAACAGACTTAGAACAGTCTAAATTGAAGCAAGTGTGATTAATGCAAATTGAATGGGTTTACTCAAATCAAACTGAATTACACATAATCTAATCTAGCTGCGTGCTAGTCAGGGTACTTGACTAACAGGGTACCACACCTCTGTCCAAGCTGAGAGACAGGTTTTGTCTGGGAATGCGATGGTTGACTCCACCATGGTCAGAGTCCTTACTGCTCATTGAGCCAGCAACCGTGGCAGTCTGAAAAACAGTGAGAAGAAATAGAGTGATTTCTTTAGTCAAAACATTTGAATTCCAACAATCAAATGTAAAGATAAGAGACAGCATATTCCTCTGAATCTCACTTTCTGGCAAGGAATTAGTGACAAAATTCTTTAACAAAAAGCCCACTCACATCCCGCAGGTTGAAGGTGATCTCCAGGTTCCCCCAGAAGTAGTCAGAGAACTCGGGATACATGTCCAGCACCTCCAGCATGTCCTCTCTGTGGATCTTATGGAGGTCACAGTAGGTCAGAGCCCTCACGTCGGCATTGGACTTCCCTGGACGGGCATACAAGTTAATGGGCTCTCCGAAGATGTCATTCTTACCTGCAGGAAAGAAAGGAGAGATTGTTTACTGGATGTATCTACATTAGATTATACCATATCTATTTAAAACATGATCAAAATGGATATATGATATGCTTCAGATATTGTGGATATTCAGAGACAATGTGTTATTAATTCATATGTAATTCACTTTTTCTGTATTCATTTGTAGTGATTTACAAGGTTTCCAAATAGATTTGATCGCTCATATTCTTGTGACTAACCCATAGTAACCACTAGATGAGGATGTTACGCTAAACATTGTGGAGGGCTATGAGGCATATCAAGGAGTGAAGGAGATGAGAGAGACTGGGTTGAAAGCCTCTGCAACAATATACAGGTTAAAAGCCAGAAGGTTAAAAGCCACTGCTTTAGGATAGGGCTGATATTACCAAGTCAAGTCAATTCAAATCAAGTCCATTTTTATTGTGCCATATGGAAATGCAGTTTAGATGATATCCTACCCAGGATGGCCACCACCACATCCCCTCTCAGGATCTCTATGGAGCCACGAGAGATGAAGTAAAGAGCTGAGATGATGTCACCGGCGTGAACCAGGGTGTCGCCTGGCGGGGCATGGGTGGTCTTAAACCTCATGGCCAGGGCCCGCAGGCAGCCCTTAGTGGAGCCCTTGAAGGCCTTACAGTTCTGCAGCAGGGTGCGGTTGAGGTGCAGGCAGATGTCAGCCTGCAAGCACTCTGGGAAGCCCTTCAGCACCTGGACAACATAGAGGAGTGGACATACATCAGTTGGTTTGTCTTTTGTGTCGACCACTGCGTGTTGCCTTTTTACAAGTACTACTTTGTGTCCATTTCGCCACACTTAAATGACCAGAACAAGTAGCTCTGTGTGTGTGTGTGTGTGTGTGTGTGTGTGTGTGTGTGTGTGTGTGTGTGTGTGTGTGTGTGTGTGTGTGTGTGTGTGTGTGTGTGTGTGTGTGTGTGTGTGTGTGTGTGTGTGTGTGTGTGTGTGTGTGTGTGTGTGTGTGTGTGTGTGTGTGTGTGTGTGTGTGTGTGTGTGTGTGTGTGTGTGTGTGTGTGTGTGTGTGTGTGTGTGTGTGTGTGTGTGTGTGTGTGTGTGTGTGTGTGTGTGTGTGTGTGTGTGTGTGTGTGTGTGTGTGTGTGTGTGTGTGTGTGTGTGTGTGTGTGTGTGTGTGTGTGTGTGTGTGTGTGTGTGTGTGTGTGTGTGTGTGTGTGTGTGTGTGTGTGTGTGTGTGTGTGTGTGTGTGTGTGTGTGTGTGTGTGTGTGTGTGTGTGTGTGTGTGTGTGTGTGTGTGTGTGTGTGTGTGTGTGTGTGTGTGTGTGTGTGTGTGTGTGTGTGTGTGTGTGTGTGTGTGTGTGTGTGTGTGTGTGTGTGTGTGTGTGTGTGTGTGTGTGTGTGTGTGTGTGTGTGTGTGTGTGTGTGTGTGTGTGTGTGTGTGTGTGTGTGTGTGTGTGTGTGTGTGTGTGTGTGTGTGTGTGTGTGTGTGTGTGTGTGTGTGTGTGTGTGTGTGTGTGTGTGTGTGTGTGTGTGTGTGTGTGTGTGTGTGTGTGTGTGTGTGTGTGTGTGTGTGTGTGTGTGTGTGTGTGTGTGTGTGTGTGTGTGTGTGTGACGCACAGCATTCATATCAATGCCATTAGTGTAGGACCAGGCATGTTGGAAGTACTCCTCCAGCCGCTGCCTCAGTGGGTTGGGGATCTGGTGGAACCGGATGAATTCTCGAACCCGCAGCATCTGGGTGTGGTAGCGAGCTGTGCCGGAGTAGAGCCGCTGGATGATGGCTGACACATTACCAAATATGCTAGCATACATCAGAGCTGTTGATAGACAGAGAGAACAGAGATAGAGGTCTTGGCATATTTCCAAAAAAGAAACATAACATTACAATCCTAGGAAAACATGATGATTTTGTGCATGTATGGGGCTGTAGTGGAGCAGGTTGAGAGCTTCAAGTTCCTTGGTGTCCACATCACCAACAACTAACATGGTCCAAGCACACCAAGACAGTCGTGAAGAGGGAACGACAAAACCTATTCCCCCTCAGGCGACTGAAAAGATTTGGCATGGGTCCTCAGATCCTCAAAACGTTCTACAGCTGCACCTTCGAGAGCATCCTGACTGGTTGCATCACTGCCTAGTATGGCAACTGCTCGGGCCTCCGACCGCAAAGACCTATAGAGGGTAATGCGTACGGCCCAGTACATCACTGGGGCAAAGCTTCCTGCCATCCAGGACCTCTATACCAGGCGGTGTCAGAGGAAGGCCCTAAAAATTGTCAAAGACTCCAGCCACCCTAGTCATAGACTGTTCTCTTTGCTACCGCATGACAAGCGGTACCGGAGCGCCAAGACTATGTCCAAGAGGCTTCTAAACAGCTTCTACCGCCAAGCCATAAGACTCCTGAACATCTAATCAAATGGCTACCCAGACTATTTGCATTGCCCCCGACCCCCTCATTTCACACTGCTGCTACTCTCTGTTATTATCTATGCATAGTCACTTTAATAACTCTACCTACATGTACATACTGTATTACCTCAACTAACTGGTGCTCCCACACATTGACTCTATACCGGTACTCCCTGTATATAGCTTCGCTATTGTTATTTTACTACTGCTCTTGAATTATTTGCTACTTTTATTTCTTATTCTTTTTTTTAAAAGTTTTTAATTTAAATTTATTTTTTTGACTGCATTGTTGGTTATGGCTTGTAAGTAAGCATTTCACTGTAAGATCTACTACACCTGATGTATTCGGCGCATGTGACAAATATCATTTGATTTGATTTGATCAAAATGTACAGCTTTTTATATTATTAGATACGATACAGTAAAATGAACATCCCTGGGGGAGAATTGCCTTGGGCAGTGGGCACGAGATGTGGCTATCCAATAGGTTGAACACATCCCACAAACATAATCCATAATTACACATTGTCCATTCATGTGTTGTCAAATTTCAAATCATGGGTTAATAGAGGCATAGCGTGTATATTAAGCAAGACTTATTTGTGTATTGAGGGTTAATAATTGTGACTTACAGCCGATGAGCATGACGCAGATGGAGAAGATCTTCTCAGAGTTGGTGTTGGGTGAGACGTTTCCAAAGCCCACGCTGGTCAGGCTACTGAAGGTAAAGTAGAGCGCTGTCACATACTTGTCCCTTATGGAGGGACCTGACCCTGGTATAGTCTGATTGTAGGGTTTTCCGAGCTGGTCACCCAGAGAGTCCAGCCAGCCAATCCGGGCTGCTCCTGCACGCTCCACATTACCAATGGCGTACCAGATACAGGCCAGCCAATGAGCTATGAGGGCAAAGGTACACATGAGGAGGAATAGGACGGCCGCTCCGTATTCAGAGTATCGGTCCAGCTTCCGAGCTACGCGCACCAATCGCAGCAGCCGAGCAGTCTTCAACAGACCAATCAGGGTTGTTGTCTAAAACGGTATAAGTCAGAAAGAGGTCAAACAAAGGTCATTCACACATGCAGAACACCTAGCCATAAAACCAAACTTGTTTTATTATTATCACTGTGTCAGCTTACTGATTATTATATTGGAGGTTAAGAAAGAATAAATAAATATTTGCACCGATTCTTATAACAGACGCTCAACAGCAGCATTTGGATAGGTACAATAAGACCATTCCACCCTGATCTCCTCACCTCTTCTCCTGAGCGGTATATGAGCAGGTCAAAGGGGATAGCCGCCACCATGTCTATAAGGAACCAGCCTTTGAAGTAGTGCACAGCGATCCGCTGTGACTGGCTGACCACCTCGTCATTGTTGTTAACGTACGTCGTCCTGAAGTTGATGATGATATCAACAATGAACATGATGTCCACGATGAGGTCCACCACGTTGAGCGGAGAGCAGGAGTAACCACAGGTCTGCATGGCCGCCCCCTCCTGGTCACTAAGGAGAAAGGCCGCAGAGTAGGGGGTGAAGATGGCAGTGTAGATGACCAGGAGCAGGATGACCCAGTCCCACACCGCCTTGAAGGGGCTGTAGTGCAGGATGGTCCATTTATGGATGCGAGGGGTCTGGAGCTTGTACTCTGGTAGGACATCTGCACCTAGTGAGAGGACCTTGGGAAGGAGAGAAAGGAAATGTGACTGACTTTGCTGATGAGACTGAAATCAAAAGATGGAAGGGTGTTGAATTTGATGACCACGAGGGAAACCTGTCCTCTAAAAACGATGTGGTCCAACAGATTGCAAATATGCTCTTTAATGTAGGCCAGTGTCATCATTTACATTTTGGAGGATTTTACCTTTTTTTCTAATTAAAAGCCACTTAAAATTCAAGTTGTACCAATGAATAGGATGGGAGCACACAAACAGTGGATTATTGAGCGTAGCCATTAGGCTTCAACACAACTACTTGATTTATTATAATGCTAAAAAAAAGCAAAGGAGCAAATGAAACAGTATTGCACTTTTCATGTAGCCAACTTTTGGCCAGCTAATAGCCTAACCACCAATCAAGCAACATTACGGGCTAAATGTTAAAATGTTGCTGTGACAATATAGGTCAAATGAAGATCCTACAACAGGATTTGAACGTTTAGAGACCATAATGTTGCTTGATCAGTGCTTAGGCTTTTAGCTGGCCAAAAGCAGGCTACATGAAAAGTGCAATACTGTTAATATAACTGTGTGTTAGAGTGGGCATTCAGTGAATTTATGTCAATCACGAAGCTCATCTGCTATTCCTGTGGTGCAGAAAAATTCTCAGCAACCAAAGAGTGATCAAATTAAGATCCTATATCTGTACATATTGAAATCAAGATGACAGTGTCAGCCCTGAGCTGGCCCTAGTCAGTGATTGCGGTCCAAACACTTAAAAGACTATCTCCTCAGCCCTCAAATTAAGTGGACACTTCTGATGACGTATCATGACGTCTGACGAGTATACACCTGCAGGGCAAGGGGCGAGGGAGGGAGGAAGGAATTATTTTTAAATGGACCACCCTTACTCCAGCCACCCAAGTCATAGACTGTTCTCTCTACTACCGCACGGCAAGCGGTACCGATGTACCAAGTCTGGAACCAACAGGACCCTGAAAAGCATCTACCCCCAAGCTATAAGACTGCTAAATAGTTAGTTAAATAGTTAACCAATAGCTACCTGGAATATCTGCATTGACCCTCTTTGCACTAATCTCTTTTGATTTATCACGTACTGTATGCTGCTGTTACTGTTTATTATCTATCCCGTTGCCTAGTGACTTTATCCCTACCTACAGTATATGTACATATCTACCTCAATTACCGTGCACATCGACTCAGTACTGGTACCCACCCGGTGTATATTGCCAAGTTAAGGTTACTCATTGTGTATTTATTCCTTGTGCTGTTATTATAATTATAATTATTTTTGTTTACTATTTCAACAACAAAATCTCTGCATTGTTGGGAAGGGCTCGTAAGTAAGCATTTCATTGTTAGTCTACACCTGTTGTTTACGAAGCATGTGACAAATAAAATTTGATTTGATTTAACAAGAGACTGGAGTCGAGGAGCAGGTGGCTCCAGCCTTCAGGCTTCTGCAAAGAAAATATGACAGATGAAGTTAAAGAACTGTACACACTTATGTGAGGGTATGTGACAACTTCTTATAAATATCATTCCTTCGTGCACGACACCTGAATGACACCATAACATCCCCATAATGTCCCCATAACATCTTTGCAAACTGTAGTTCCAAAGTGAAGACCAAATACGAATAGAAATAAATTACAAAGATATGAGCCTTCTGTGTAACATGCATCTTCAGCTAAAGCACCTTGAATCACATGACCGGCATTAGCCCTAAGCCCTGTGGTTATTGTTTCTTTGTATTTGTAACCGATGTGAAATGGCTAGCTAGTTAGCGGTGGTGCGCGCTAATAGCATTTCAATCGGTGACGTCACTTGCTCTGAGACCTTGAAGTAGTTGTTCCCCTTGCTCTGCAAGGGCCGCGGTTTTTGTGGAGCGATGGGTAACGATGCTTCGTGGGTGACTGTTGTTTATGTGTGCAGAGGGTCCCTGGTTCGAGCCCAGGTAGGGGCGAGGAGAGGGACGGAAGCTAAACTGTTACATATGATATCAAAGCCAGGTACAGAACATCTACACAACAAAACAGTGTACATAAGGCAAACTGAAACAGTGTGACAGTCAGAGTACTGAGGACTTCCAATCAAGCCCTAGCCGTTCTAACCAAACTCTCCCCAGCCTCTCAATCACTCACCAAAACCCAATCAAAACTCACTCTTGTCTGGCATTCTCTGGGGAACTGCTGGTCAGGCTCATGCCTCCACTGTAAATAACAGAATTGTAAATAAATAAAGGTGTATTATTCCCCAATTCCAGAAAAGCATAGTATACAGTGCATTCGGAAAGTACTTAGACCCCTTGACTTTTTCCACATTTTGTTACGTTACAGCCTTATTCTAAAATGGATTAAATCGTTTTTCCTCCCTTATTAATCCAGATGCAATACCCCATAATGACAAAGCAAAAACCTGTTTTCAGAATTTTGGGGCAAACGTAATAAAAAATATAAAAACGGAAATATAACATTTACATAAGTATTCAGACCCTTTACTCAGTACTTTGTTGAAGCACCTTTGGCAGCGATTATAGCCTCGAGTCTTCTTGGGTATGATGCTACAAGCTTGGCACACCTGTATTTGGGGAGTTTCTTCGCCAATTTCAAGTCTCATAGCAAAGGGTCTGAATACTTATGTAAAGGTATTTATGCTTGTTTTATTATATACATTTGCAAAAATAAAAACTTTTCGCTGTGTCATTATGTGGTATTGTGTGTAGATTGATGAGGGGAAAAAATTATTTCATCTATTTTAGAATAAGGCTGTAACGTAACAAAATGTGGAAAAAGAGAAGGGGTCTGAATACTTCCCAAATGCACTGTATGTGGACATCCTTTCAAATTAGTGGATTCGGTTATTTCAGTCAAACCCATTGCTGACAGGTGTATAAAATCGAGCACACAGCCATGAAATCTCCATAGACAAACATTGGTAGTAGAATGGCCTTACTAAAGAGCTCTGTGACTTTAAATGTGGCACCATCATAGGATGCCACCTTTCCAACAAGTCAATTTGTCAAATTTCTGCCCTGCTAAAGCTGTGCTGTTATTGTGAAGTGGAAATGTCTAGGAGCAACAAAGGCTCAGCAGCGAAGTGATAGGCCACACAAGCTCACAGAACGGGACCGCCGAGTGTTGAAGGTTACATGCGGAAGACACATTTCAGCATCACTACCGAGTTCCAAAATGCCTCTGGAAGCAACGTCAGCACAATAACTGTTTGTCGAGAACTTCACGAAATGGGTTTATATGGCCGAGCAGCCGCACACAAGCCTAAGGTCAACATGTGCAATGCCAAGCATCAGCTGGAGTGGTGTAAAGCTCGCCGCCATTGGACTCTGGAGCAGTGGAAACGTGTTCTCTGGAGTGATGAATCACTTCACCATCTGGCAGTCTGACGGACGAATCTGGGTTTGGCGGATGCCAGGAGAACACTACATGCCCCAATGCATAGTGCCAACTGTAAAGTTTGGTGGATGAGGAATAATGGTCTCGGGCTGTTTTTCATGGTTTGGGCTAGGCCCCTTAGTTCCAGTGAAGGGTAATCTTAACGCAACAGCATACAATGACATTCTAGACGATTATTTGCTTCCAACTTTGTGGCAACAGTTTGGGGAAGGCTCTTTCCTGTTTCAGCATGAAAATTACCGTGTGCACAAAGCGAGGTCCATACAGAAATGGTTTGTCAAGATCGGTGTGTAAGAACTTGACTGGACCGCACAAAGCCCAGACCTCAACCCCATTGAACACCTTTGGGATGAGTGGAGGCTAATATAGCAGCAAAGGGGGCGACCAACTCTATTCATGCCCATGATTTTGGAATGAGATGTTTGAAGAGCAGGTGTCCACATACTTTTGGTAATGTAGTGTATATATACAGTATACACACACTGAGTATACCAATGAAAAGGAGGCACAGGGAATTAAATGATTACAAATATATTATTTTCATGAAATAAACACACAGAGTGATTTACTGAATTAGGCATACAGTGATGATTTTAAAAATACAATTAAAAAGACTGCATGGGGGCTTTAACATCCACTGTAGCCCTACAGACTGCTTCACACAATGTACATACACATAAAGACTCTAAAAGCCAGAAACATGAAAACATGATTAACTTATGTTATATTTGAATATTGATCCTGCTCATTATGTACCAGTCAGAATGAGAAATGACAGCAGATCCGGAAAAGGCAGCAAATAGATAGCTAGCAAACAAAATTACATTTTGGGCTGAACACAGAACATACAATTTTCCTCACCCACAGTAATACACATAACAGCGGCACTAAATGTCTTGCTATCGACATCCCAGTTGATAAGTAAGACCATGTTTAATTTATGTTTCTATTCCTGTATCTATGCTATGATTACCATAAACAACTTCACACAACTAGCACTTCAAATAAAGAGCATGCGGGGTTCGCCATCTAAAAAGATAGCGAGTTTTTCCACATTGTTACATTACAGTCTTATTCTAAATTGGATTAAGTAAAAATGTTTTCCTCATCAATCTACACACAGAGTGAAAACAGGTTTTTAGCAATGTTTGCAAATTTATAAAAACAGAAATACCTTATTTACATAAATATGTCAGAGCGAAAACCAAGCCATGATGTTGAAGGAATTGTCCGTAGAGCTCAAATACAGAATGGTGTCGAGGCACAGATCTGGGGAAGGGTACCAAAACATTTCTGCAGCATTGAAGGTCGCCAAGAATACAGTGGCCTCCATCATTCTTAAATGGAAGAAGTTTGGAACCACCACAACTCTGCCTAGAGCTGGCAGCCCAGCCAAACTGAGCAATCGAGGGAGAAGGGCCTTGATCAGGGAGATGACAAAGAACCAGATGGTCACTCTGACAGAGCTCCAGCGTTTGTCTGTGGAGATGGGAGAACCTTCCAGAAGGACAACCATCTCTGCAACACTCCACCAATCAGGCCTTTATGGTAGAGTGGCCAGACGGAAGCCACTTCTCAGTAAAAGGCACATGACAGCCCGCTTGGAGTTGCCAAAAGGCACCTAAAGGACTCTCAGACCATTAGAAACAAGATTCTCTGGTCACTAACTACATGTACATACTACCTCAAATAACCGGTGCCCCCACACATTGACTCTGTATCGGTACCCCCCGTATATAGTCTCGCTGTTGTTATTTCACTGCTGCTCTCTAATTACTTACTTTTATCTCTTAATCTTATCTGTATTTTCTTTAACTGCATTGTTGGTTAGGGGATCATAAGTAAGCACTGTAAGGTCTACACCTGTTGTATTCGGCGCATGTGACTAATAACATTTGATTTGATGAAACCAAGATTGAACTCTTTGGCCTGAATGCCAAGCGTCACGTCTGGAGGAAACCAGGCACCGCTCAATACCATCCCTACTGTTATGTTCTGTTAATTACTGATGTCCCCTTTAAGAATGGGGCCCCCTTGCGCAGTGTTGTTCTATGTTATTCTGGTACTAACTCGTTTTAGTAAATGTGGAGCTCCAGTTCAATTTCTTGTATTCAGAGTCTTTCTTATTATATAAATAAGTAATAAGAGCTAAGACACTACAATGGCGACAAGGATGATTACTTGCAGTGTGCATCACGAATGCAGATGGAGCTCGATGTCATGCACTGACCTTAGAGAGCCTTTTTATTTCTCTATTTGGTTAGGTCAGGGTGTGATTAGGGTGGGCATTCTAGGTTTTCTGTTTCTATGTTGGTGTGTTTGATTCCCAATTGGAGGCAGCTGTCTATCGTTGGCTCTGATTGGGAATCAGAAATTAGTTGTTAGTTTCCGTTTGGGTTTTGTGGGATCTTGTCTTTGTTTGTTGCATGTTTTGCACTACGAAGCTTTACTTCGTTGTATTGTTTATTTTTTTTGGTGGAACATTAATAAAGAAAATGTATGCCTACCACGCTGCACCTTGGTCCGGTCATTCTACCAACGAGAGCCGTAACAGAAGATCCCACCACCAACGGACCAAGCAGCGTGCCCCGGAGTGGAGGACATCATGGACATGGGATGAGGTAATGGCAGGGCATGAGAGCCTGCCGTGGAAACAGGCGGAAGCAGCGAGGGAGGAACAGCGGCGATACCAGGAGTCACGGCAAGGACGGAAGCAAGAGAGGCAGCCTCAAAACATTTTTTTTGGGGGGGGGACACGGGTTGGCGAGCAGAGAGAGCGGAACGAACGGAACTAAGGGGTGAACGAGAACCATCTCCCTGTAAATACAATGAGGAGTTGGTCACGGTTCAAGTGTCACGTTTTCCGGTTCTGCGCACCGTGCCCTCAATGCGCATCCACAGCCCGGTGCGCTCTGTGCAAGCTCCCCGTAGTTGCCGTGCTAGAGTGGGTACTCAGCCAGGACGGATTGTGCCGGCTCAGCGCTCCGTTCCTGGTCTCCGGTGCGTCTCTTCGGCCCAAGATATCCTACGCCAGCTCTACGCACGGTATCCCCAGTTTGCCAGCACAACCCAGTGCGGCCTGTGCCAGCTCCCCGCACGTGCCGTGCTACAGGGGGTATTCAGCCAGGACGCGTGGTGCCAGCTCTACGCTACAGACCTCCAATGCGCCTCCACGGCCCAGTATATCCTGCGCCGGCTATACGCACTATGCCTCCAGTGCACCTTCTTAGCCCAGTGAGTCCTGTGCCAGCTCTCCACACTCACCGAGCTAAAGTGGGTATCCAGCCAGGACGCGTTGTGGCAGCTCCACGTACCAGACTTCCAGTACGTCTCCTCAGTCCGGTGAGACCTGTTCTGGCTCCACGTACGAAGCCTCCAGTGATGATCCATGGTCCGAAGCCTCCAGTGATGATCCATGGTCCGAAGCCTCCAGTGATGATCCATGGCCCGGAGCCTGTAGTGATGATCCATGGCACAAAGCCTCCAGTGATAATCCATGGCCCGGAGCCTCCAGTGATAATCCATGGCACGAAGCCTCCAGTGATGATCCATGGCCCGGAGCCTGTAGTGATAATCCATGGCACGAAGCCTCACGGATGATCCATGGCCCGGAGCCTGTAGTGATAATCCATGGCACGAAGCCTCACGAATGATCCATGGCCCGGAGCCTGTAGTGACGATCCATGGCACGGAGCCTGCAGCGACGATCCATGGCACGGAGCCTGCAGCGACGGTCCCCTGTCCAGAGCCTGCAGCAACGGTCCCCAGTCCGGAGCCTGCGGCGACGTTCCCCAGTCCGGAGCCTCCGGCGACGGTCCCCAATCCGGAGCCTCCGGCCCCTCTGAAGCCCTCCAATAAAACATTCACAGAGATTGTGGAGATATTGCAAAATCACCTATCACCTAAACCACTCCTCATCGCGGAACATTTTCGTTTCCACAAGAGAGATCAGAATGAGGGGGAGGGTGTTAGTACATATGTAGCAGAGTTGAAGAAACTGTCTGAACATTGCCAGTAGGAGAAAACCTAAATGACACATTAAGGGATAGATTTGTTTGTGGACTGAAACATGAACACATTCAAAAACGTTTGCTCACAGAATCAGACCTCACGTTTGCAAAGGCTGTTGAAATTGCTTTGGCTATGGAAGTCGCAACTACAGCTGACCTATCACAAACTTCCCTGCACAAGTTTTCACGCAGCCGACAGCGTCCCCGTGTTGCCGAAAAATGCAACAGGTGTGACAGAGATGGTCACAGAGCAGAGGACTGCCGTTTCAAAGACAAAATTTGTCACAAATGCAGTAGAACGAGGCACATTCAAAGAGCATGCAAAGCAAAATTCAGTCACAACAGGAAAACTGAGAAAATTAAAGGGTCTGTGAATTCACTAGCAGAGAACAGTGGCAGTGATTCAGATGAACGATTAATTGGTACAATGGAATTAAACACAGTGACTTCTCCCAGCAGTAGCATAATATGATGACACCAGAAATTGAAGGCAAACTCCTCAAAATGGAGCTGGACACAGGATCTGCAGTGTCTATAATTTCCACTACTGTCTACAATGAGCACTTCAAGAATATCAAGCTGAAGAACACAAATGTGTTGCTGAAGACCTACTCAGGAGAGAGATTGAGCCCAATGGGGGCGTTGCAGGTCAGAGTGAGTTATGGGGAGCAAACACAGCAGTTACAGCTGTATGTGGTGCCTGGAACTGGCCCACCATTATTTGGCAGGGAATGGCTTTCAAAAATAAGGCTGAACTGGTGTGACTTGAAAATGCTGCACACGTTCCAGTCCAAAGAGAAAGGCACAGACCAAACACTGGAACATTTGCGGAAGAAATACAACACAGTGTTCAGTGATCAGATGGGAACAGTAAAAGGCTTCACAGCCAAACTTGTACTAAGAGATGACGCAACCCCAACATTTTGCAAAGCCAGATCTGTTCCATACTCCCAGAGACCAAATGTGGAAGCGGAAATCGATCGCTTGCAGGATACAGGGATCCCGACGAAAGTGGACAGAAGCGAATGGGCCACACCCATAGTTCCTATTGTGAAGAAAGACGGGTCTGTTAGAATGTGTGGGGACTTCAAGGTAACTGTGAATTCAATGTTGCATGTGGACCAATACCCTCTGCAACGTCTGGATGACATCTTTGCTGCACTAGCTGGTGGGAAACACTTCAGTAAAATCGATCTGAAACAGGTTTACCTGCTGCTATCGGTTGAAGAGAGCTCCAAACAGTACCTGACAATAAACACACACAAAGGTCTATACAGGTATAACCGCCTGGTTTTTGGCATTGCATCAGCCCCAGCCATTTGGCAACAAACTATTGACCAGATTTTGCAAGAAATACCAGGAACCCAGTGTATCCTGGGTGACATGATCATAACAAGACGCACCGACAATGAGCACCTGGCTAACCTGGAAGTGGTCCTGAAAAGACTGAAAGAGAATGGTCTACAGGCAAACTTACAGAAGTGTGAGTTCTTCAAAGACAGGATTGTCTTCTGTGGACATGAAATCGACCGCAAGGGATTGCACAATACAAAGGACAACATCGATGCAGTGGTACAGGCACCACAACCACAAAATATCACAGAAGTGAGATCTTTTACGGGACTGATCAATTACTACAGAAGATTCCTCCCAAACCTTTCAGCAGTAATCAAGCCTCTAAATCAGCTACCGGAAAAGAATAGGACATGGCGGTGGACAGAACAGTGTGAAAATGCATTTCTTGAGGCAAAACGGCTCATCACATCTGAACAGGTCCTGATGCATTACAACCCTGAACTGCCAGTGAAGTTGGTTTGTGATGCGTCCCCTTAAGGCTTAGGGGACGTCCTTTCACACACACTGAAAGATGGGTCAGAGAGGCCAGTTGCATTTGCGTCACGAACATTGAATGATGCAGAGAAAAACTACTCATAAATCGACAAAGAAGCACTGGCACTAGTGTGGGGCGTCAAGAAATTCCACGCATACCTATATGGCAAGCGTTTCACACTGGTTACGGATCACCAGCTGTTGCTTTCCATTTTCAGTCCAAAGAAAGGCAATGACAGCAGCCAGGTTCCAGCGATAAGCCTTGTTCCTTGCCAGTCATATGTATGACATTGAGTTTAAGCCGTCGTCCCTCCACACAAATGCAGATGGATTATCCAGACTGCCGTGTGCAAGAGAAAGACAAAGGAGTGTGGATGCAGTGGACATTTTCCATACCGCTCAGCTCGAGGCACTACCGGTCACAAGCACAGTTATCAAACAGGAGACAAGGAAAGATGTGACCTTGTCAAAAGTGTACACCTACACCATGCCAGGATGGCCAGCTACAGGCAGAAAGGAGCTGACTCCGTATTTCCAGCAGAGAAACGAAATTCGAACGTACCAAGGATGTTTGATGTGGGGAATGAGAGTCATGATACCCCAGAAATGCCAACATCAGGTTTTGCAGCAACTACATGAAGGTCATGTTGGAATTGTCAAAACGAATCTGCTCGCAAGGAGCCACTTCTGGTGGCCAGGTCTGGATCAACAGATAGAAAACATGGCGAAGAACTGTAGCGGATGTTTGGAAACCCTTCACATGCCTACTCCTGTCCCAGTCCACCCATGGGAATGGCCCACAGAGCCATGGCAGAGAATTCATGTGGACTACGCTGGTCTCTTTGAAAAGCACATGTTTCTGGTTATAGTTGATGCCCATTCCAAATGGCCAGAGATGTTTTGCACTGACTCTACCTCAGCTCAGACGATAGAGTGTCTCAGAACAATGTTTGCACGCTGCAGCTGATAAGGGACAACGCGCAAGCTTTTGTAAGTGACGAGTTTACAAGATTCATGTCAGTAAATGGAATCAAACACTCAACCTCAGCTCCGTACCACCCTGCCACCAATGGGCTGGCAGAACGCTTTGTGCAAACCCTAAAGCAATGACTCTGTGCAGCAAAACGAGACGAAGGGACTTTGCAAACAAAACTGGCCAAGTTCCTGGCCTCCTACGGAAACACCCCACATGCCACGACAAATGAAAGCCGAGCCGCACTGATGTTCGGGAGGCCTCTCCGCACACAGCTGGACATCATGAAGCCAAACAGGCGTAATGAAGTGCTGAACAAACAAGCCAATATGCTCTCCGGTGGCAGGGAGCGCCATCTCCAAACAGGACAGGAAGTGATGGTGCGAGACTACAGAAGGGGAGGGAAATGGACAAGAGGGACCGTACATACACAAACTGGACCCAGAACTTACCAGGTTCAAGTGAGCCCAGACATAATGTGGCGGCGTCACATTAACCAAATGCATTCCACGGAAAACAGCACAACAATCGAGAGATAACAGGCACAGAGAGCTCCTGAGAGTGACACACAGGGAACTGTAGAGGACGGTGGGGCAGTAAAGAGACCCCAGGCTGAAAGAAGGGAACGTGTTGATGAAGGTGCTGCTATAGCAGAAGCTATAATGGAACAAGCACACACTGAGGATGTTCAGGAGCCTCCAGACAATCCTAGGCGCTACCGAGAACGAAGGCACTGTCCACCAGACAGACTGGACTTATAAACAAAGAAACAAAAACGAACTGTTCAAGTTCAAATCAAAAGATGCAAATAACTACAACAAGTTCTGGGAAATGTTTCAGTTGTGGTTTGGTAAAAGTAACTCTGATTGTATAAGAGAAGGAATGTTATGTTCTGTTAATTACTGATGTCCTCTTTAAGAATGGAGCACCCTTGGTCATGCGCAGTGTTGTTCTATGTTATTCTGGTACTAACTCGTTTTAGTAAATGTGAAGCTCCAGTTCAATTTCTTGTATTCAGAGTCTTTCTTATTATATAAATAAGTAATAAGAGCTAAGACACTACACCTACGGTGAAGCCTGATGATGGCAGCATCATGCTGTGGGGATGTTTTTCAGCGGCAGGAACTGGGAGACTAGTCAGGATCGAGGGAAAGATGAACGAAGCAAAGTAAAGAGAGATCCTTGATGAAAACCTGTTCCAGAGCACTCAGGACATCAGACTGGGGCGAAGGTTCACCTTCCAACAGGACAATGACCCTAAGCACACAGCCAAGACAATGAAGGAGTGGCTTCGGGACAAGTCTCTGAATGTCCTTGAGTGGCCCAGCCAGAGCCTGGACCCGATCGAACATCTCTGGAGAGACCTGAAAATAGCTGTGCAGCGATACTCCCCATCCAACCTGACTTGTCCGGAATCCAAGGTGGCTTAGCAGTTCAGACGTCTTTTTCTGTTCCGTATTGTTCGTGTCCTGTATATATATATATTTACACCTTTCTTCGCATATCTTTTATCTATTTTATTATCCAAGAACTCAACTACAAAAGCTTTCCTGCAAAAGCTTTCCTGCAACCCGCTTCACCAATTACAAAAAGTATTACTTACCTCAATCTGAAAATCCATCGTGGAAGCTAGCCAGGGGCTAATTCAGAAGCTAGCCTGAAAGCTTAACCAGAAGCTACTCCGATAGCTAGCCAGAAGCTAATCTGTAGCTGCCCCGAAATTAGCCGGTTTGCTGGCTAGCGTTGGTGTTTCAGCTGCCCACGTTTAGTGGTCATCAGCTATTCCTTTAGCTCGATAATCTACCGGCACTTTTGTGCAACGCGACTCGGACCGGAGCATTCCGGGACTCTTTTTTTTTCTCTCAGTTTCCCCGGATTCCAGCCGCAGGCTCTGGACACTTGTACCTTGATTTCGCAGCTAGCTAGCTGCAAACCGTGTGACTATTGGCTTACGTCGACCCCGGAGCAAACTCTAATCATTCTGGAGCTAGCCAGCTGAGGAGTTCCATCACCATCCGGACCCGTTTCTTTTGTTGCTGCTGCAGATACGGAACCCCACCGGGCCTTCACGACTGACTGCCGCGACTGACTGCCGACGTTATCTGCCCGAGGGATTTATCCAACTGGCACCTCCGTCCCGACGTTACCTGAACGCTCATCTGAGGCCCGCTAATCGTTAGCTGTCTTATCGGCTGCTATTTGAACAAGTATATTGGACAACTATTATTATTATTATTATTTATTTATTTTATTTTTTTCCTTGGGTCACTATATCTATTTTGCCAATTTGGATTGATCCCCTCTACCACACGGAACCCCACTACACGGAACCCCACTAACCTACCGACGGAAACGCACGAGGTATCTACAAACAGACCTCCATCCTATGCTGCTACCGATAGCCATATACCCGGCCAGCTGTCTGGATCGCCACGACCCCAACCAACCTCTACTCACTGGACCCTTATTGATCACTCGATTAGCATGCCTCTCCTTAATGTAAATATGCCTTGTCCATTGCTGTTCTGGTTAGTGTTTATTGGCTTATTTCACTGTAGAGACTCTAGCCCTGCTCTCTATACCATATCCAACCTCTCAGTTCCACCACCCACATATGCGATGACATCACCTGGTTTCAATGATGTTTCTAGAGACAATATCTCTCTCATCATCACTCAATACCTAGGTTTACCTCCACTGTATTCACATCCTACCATACCTTTGTCTGTACATTATTCCTTTAAACTATTTTATCGCCCCCAGAAACCTCCTTTTACTCTCTGCTCTAGTAGCTCTAGGCGACCAATTCTCATAGCTTTTAGCCGTACCCTTATCCTACTCATCCTCTGTTCCTCTGGTGATGTAGAGGTGAATCCAGGCCCTGCAGTACCTGGCTCCACTCCTATTCCCCAGGCGCTCTCTTTTGATGACTTCTGTAACCGTAATAGCCTTGGCTTCATGCATGTTAACATTAGAAGCCTCCTCCCTAAGTTTGTTTTGTTCACTGCTTTAGCACACTCTGCCAACCCGGATGTTTTAGCCGTGTCTGAATCCTGGCTTAGAAAGACCACCAAAAATTCAGACATTTTCATCCCCAATTACAAGATTTTCAGACAAGATAGAACGGCCAAAGGGGGCGGTGTTGCAATCTACTGCAAAGACTGCCTGCAGAGTTCTGTTATACTATCCAGGTCTGTTCCCAAACAATTTGAACTTCTACTTTTAAAAATCCACCTCTCTAAAAACAAGTCTCTCACCGTTGCCGCCTGCTATAGACCACCCTCTGCCCCCAGCTGTGCTCTGGACACTATATGTGAACTGATTGCCCCCCATCTATCTTCAGAGCTCGTGCTGCTAGGCGACCTAAATTTGAACATGCTCAACACCCCAGCCACCCTACAATCTAAGCTTGATGCCCTCAATCTCACACAAATTATAAATGAACCTACCAGGTACCACCCCAATTCCGTAAACACGGGTACCCTCATAGATATCATCCTAACAAACTTGCCCTCCAAATACACCTCTGCTGTTTTCAACCAAGATCTCAGCGATCACTGCCTCATTGCCTGCATCCGTAATGGGTCAGCGGTCAAACGACCTCCACTCATCACTGTCAAACGCTCCCTGAAACACTTCAGCGAGCAGGCCTTTCTAATCGACCTGGCCGGGGTATCCTGGAAGGATATTGATCTCATCCCGTCAGTAGAGGATGCCTGGTCATTTTTTAAAAATGCCTTCCTCACCATCTTGAATAAGCATGCCCCATTCAAGAAATTTAGAACCAGGAACAGATATAGCCCTTGGTTCTCTCCTGACCTGACTGCCCTTAACCAACAGAAAAACATCCTATGGCGTTCTGCATTAGCATCGAACAGCCCCCGTGATATGCAACTTTTCAGGGAAGCCAGAAACCAATATACACAGGCAGTTAGAACAGCCAAGGCTAGCTATTTCAAGCAGAAATTTGCTTCCTGCAACACAAATTCAAAAAAGTTCTGGGACACCGTAAAGTCCATGGAGAATAAGAACACCTCCTCCCAGCTTCCAACCGCTCTGAAGATAGGAAACACTGTCACCACCGACAAATCCACTATAATTGAGAATTTCAATAAGCATTTTTCTACGGCTGGCCATGCTTTCCACCTGGCTACCCCCACCCCGGACAACAGCACTGCCCTCCCCTCTGCTACTCGCCCAAGCCTTCCCCATTTCTCTTTCTCCCAAATACAGTCAGCTGATGTTCTAAATGAGCTGCAAAATCTGGACCCTTACAAATCAGCCGGGCTAGATAATCTGGACCCTTTCTTTCTAAAACTATCTGCTGAAATTGTTGCCACCCCTATTACTAGCCTCTTCAACCTCTCTTTCGTGTCGTCTGAGATCCCCAAAGATTGGAAAGCAGCTGCGGTTATCCCCCTCTTCAAAGGGGGGGACACCCTTGACCCTAACTGCTACAGACCTATATCTATCCTACCCTGCCTTTCTAAGGTCTTCGAAAGCCAAGTCAACAAACAGATTACCGACCATTTCGAATCCCACCACACCTTCTCCGCAATGCAATCTGGTTTCAGAGCTGGTCATGGGTGCACCTCAGCCACGCTCAAGGTCATAAACGATATCGTAACCGCCATCGATAGGAAACAATACTGTGCAGCCGTATTCATTGACCTGGCCAAGGCCTTTGACTCTGTCAATCACCACATCCTCATTGGCAGACTCGACAGCCTTGGTTTCTCTAATGATTGCCTCGCCTGGTTCACCAACTACTTCTCTGATCGAGTTCAGTGTGTCAAATCGGAGGGTCTGTTGTCCGGGCCTCTGGCAGTCTCTATGGGGGTGCCACAGGGTTCAATTCTTGGACCGACTCTCTTCTCTGTTTACATCAATGATGTCGCTCTTGCTGCTGGTGATTCTCTGATCCACTTCTACGCAGACGACACTATTCTGTATACTTCTGGCCCTTCTTTTGACACTGTGTTAACAACCCTCCAGGCGAGCTTCAATGCCATACAACTCTCCTTCCGTGGCCTCCAACTGCTCTTAAATACAAGTAAAACCAAATGCATGCTCTTCAACCGATCGCTGCCTGCTCCTGCCCGCCTGTCCAACATCACTACTTTGGACGGCTCTGACTTAGAATATGTGGACACCTACAAATACCTAGGTGTCTGGTTAGACTGTAAACTCTCCTTCCAGACTCACATCAAACATCTCCAATCCAAAGTCAAATCTAGAATTGGCTTCCTATTCCGCAACAAAGCATCCTTTACTCATGCTGCCAAACATACCCTTGTAAAACTGACCATCCTACCAATCCTCGACTTCGGTGATGTCATTTACAAAATAGCCTCCAAAACCCTACTCAATAAATTGGATGCAGTCTATCACAGTGCCATCCGTTTTGTCACCAAAGCCCCATATACTACCCACCACTGCGACCTGTACACTCTCGTTGGCTGGCCCTCGCTTCATACTCGTCGCCAAACCCACTGGTTCCAGGTCATCTACAAGACCCTGCTAGGTAAAGTCCCCCCTTATCTCAGCTCGCTGGTCACCATAGCAGCACCTACCTGTAGCACGCGCTCCAGCAGGTATATCTCTCTAGTCACCCCCAAAACCAATTCTTCCTTTGGACGCCTCTCCTTCCAGTTCTCTGCTGCCAATGACTGGAACGAACTACAAAAATCTCTGAAACTGGAAACACCTATCTCCCTCACTAGCTTTAAGCACCAGCTGTCAGAGCAGCTCATAGATTACTGCACCTGTATATAACCCATCTACAATTTAGCCCAAACAACTACCTCTTTACCTACTGTATTTATTTATTAATTTATTTTGCTCCTTTGCACCCCATTATTTCTGTCTCTACTTTGCACTTTCTTCCACTGCAAACCAACCATTCCATTGTTTTTTTAGTTTTTATTTTACTTGCTGTGTTGTACTCACTTCGCCTCCATGGCCTTTTATATTTTTATTTATTTATACATATATTTGTTTGCCTTCACCTCCCTTATCTCACCTCACTTGCTCACATTGTATATAGACTTATTTTTTTTTCACTGTATTATTGACTATATGTTTGTTTTACTCCATGTGTAACTATGTGTTGTTGTATGTGTCGAACTGCTTTGCTTTATCTTGGCCAGGTCGCAATTGTAAATGAGAACGTGTTCTCAATTTGCCTACCTGGTTAAATAAAAGTTAAATAAAAATAAAATAAAAATAAAATAAAAAACAGAGCTTGAGAGGATCTGCAGAGAAGAATGGGAAAAACTCCCCAAATACAGGTGTGCCAAGCTTGTAACGTCATCCCCAAGAAGACTCAAGGCTGTAATCGCTGCCAGAGGTGTTTCAACAAAGTACTGAGTAAAGGGTCTGAATACTTATGTAAATGTAATATTTCAGTGTTTTATTTTTTATAAATTTGCTAACATATCTAAAAACCTGTTTTTGCCTTGTCATTATGGGATATTCCATTTTAGAATAAGGCTGTAACATAATAAAATGCGTAAAAAGTCAAGGGGTCTGAATACTTTCTGAATGCACTGTATACCATGTGTACCCCATACATACTGTACGACTAATAAAACTTGAAACTTGAGTCTCCTCTTCTCATATGTTTGTTTGCTCACTTCACAACTGAGTGGATAGGTTTTCAGTATCTGATGGCCTGTCCTCAATGGCAAACTGAAAATGAAATTCTATAGTTCAGACTGCATCTTGCTATACCTCTCCAGTGCTCTTTCTAGATTTGGATGAATTATTTTTGCTCTGTTTATTTCGCTCCAAATTGAAATTAAGTGATTTGCGTATTTTGGGGGTTTGGGAGATTCAATCACCATCTCTACAGAAATGTGTCATTCTGACTGATGCTTCCGAGAATGGAACCACCAGCCAATAGGATCCCTGACACCTCCACTCTCTGTCCTGAATCCACCCTGAGTCCTTCAGCATCTCCTGACTCAAACCCTGACTCTCCCCTTGAAGTAAGTCAGAGTCCTTAGAAGCCGTCCAATAGCAAGAGGGATGGGGCCTTCATCAGCCTCCAACCTAATCAACACTCTAGATTAGTCCACCCAGCTGTAACAATGCATGACCTAATGTGCATCCAAAGTCTGTGTCCCAAATGGCAATCCTATTCCCTATATAGTACACTACTTTTGACCACAGCCTTATGGGCCCTGGGTGCACATTAGTGTCCTAAATGAGTAGGTTGACATTTGGGATGCACACTAATACAGATGACCACTGATACTCCACTTCAACATTCTATTTCAACAAAGACCTGACTTGGGTTCTCGTGAACTGTGCTACCCTTGTGAAAACACCTTCTCCCATTCTCCTTTACGATGTGCCATATCATTATGACCAAAGTGAGGTAGTAGTGGTCTGGTTATATTCAGCAGTATTGTGAACAATAACAGTAATACAACAAGTCATATTTAGCCACTCTGGCGTCGGCAGATTTTTGAGTGACAGATGTGGCAGACTGAGGTGTTATGCTATTCTGTTCTATAAAAGTTAAATATCTGCACTCTAAGTTTCTGATATGGACCAATGTTGGACACCAACTGAAACATCAGAGAAATACAGAGATAATAAAAGACTGCTCATTAACTAGGGGAGAGCCGGGACGAAAGCAACATGGGGTGAAAGTAACACGCCCATTTTCTCAGATAACACAGAAACTAGAATTACGTAATGAAGTCAGCAAGTTCCTAATGTGGAGAACAACCTCCCTGCGAAATAAACAGCACGTCAACCATGTTTTGCAGAGTTATCAACAAAAATCGACACAAACTTGATAGTACATTTGTTGAAAGTAACGACGATTACAAACCAGAAACATGGAAATAAGACAGATTTTGTACACTTCTCCCCAGCTGTTACTCCGCCCCGCCTGTACTAACAAAAGTAAAGTTGTGGTAGTTCTGTTCTCTGTCTATTTAAAGGGGAAGTTCGCCCTGTGGGAGTCTGAGCTTGTTTTCATTATGTCCAAGGTATTTCTAGGACAGTGAGATGTGTTTCACACATAATTAACCAGGAGGAAGGCAGGTTTGGGCTTCGGGCGGTGAATGATACACTCTATGATGGCTTCCGGTGTATTGATACGGGGGTGCAAGATCTAAAAATAAATCTGCTTTGTGGCATTTCGTGAAGATTGTATGTTATACTGATTGCACTATACATCTTTGTGCATGTAGATATGGTTGTACTTGTTCGATAGAACCATTGGATGTCTTTCAGCAATGTTCCGATCGGTAGATTCATTGCTAAATATACAAGTAGACACATTTTTTACGATCTCTGAGACTACAACTTGTGTTGGGCGCTTTTTTAAGAAGGAGGCGGACACTAATACAATCCTTTTGGCAAAACTGAAAGTACTGACCAGAAGCAATGGCTTCAAGTGATTCCTCTCATCAACACAAATTCGACGATGAAGAATGTTCTATTAGCTACATGGTGACATTTAACTATATATTTATAACTGGAAATAACTGAAGAGGATTCGAAACAAAGAGTTAGATTTAGCTAACGTTAGAAGCACACAGACAATGCAAGCACCAAGAGGGCAGATGAAAATTACGGTGCCTAGCTAAGTAAGTTATTTTTCCTGCAAGCCACCTAGCTAGCAAACTTTAGTTTATCTACTGAAACCCATATTGTGTATTTCTGGCTAACAAACTTTTACAGTGGGTGAAAATCAAATAATGGTTCTGTTTGCTAACCTAGCTAGGTGGCTAGCTAAGTTAGCTAAACAACTACCGGTTGCCATATCTATGACTAAAATAGAAAAGGTTTTACAATCAGAGATATTTTGTATCTCAATTGTAAAACCTCTTCTCGTTTTAGTCATAGATATGGCAAGCTACAAGGTTACAACCAGCCACCTAAAGCTAGGTTTACCAGCAAACGTTAGCATGACTGGAGTTGGCTGGCTAGTTAGCCTGGCGACTGCTAACTTATACGCCTCGCTTTACATTTGTAACCTGATAGCAAACATGTGTAGTGTCAGCAACGGTAAATCATTTTACTAGCTAGCTATGTAACATGATTGACATTGGTTATGATCATGACCATGGATGCATTTTAATTTCACAAAATTCTAGGCATAATCCAAGATAGGATTCCAAACAGATGTAAAGAACAATTATTTTATATCCAGCAAGCCAGCTAACTTATCTAGGTTTACTATCAAACATTTGAGGAGAAACAATAATACAAAAATGTACTGTTGCAAATCTCAAAAATTGAAGCTGGTTTTACAATAAACATTTGCCTAAGCATGCCTGATAGACATGGCTGTAGGTAGATACTGTCTGCCTACCTACCTAGGCTCATTTGTATGGTCTGGTCACTGTGCAAAGGTTGAGGGTTATGCCATATTTCTTTCTATTATTAGGCTAGATATTGTTGTAATGTAATATCTGTGCCTGTCCACATGTATGCATGTTCAACCCTAATGTTAATGTTATGCTGGCACAGTTCAATATTTTTTTGTCTTGGGACAATACCGTGTGGTGCATTCCTGGAGTTATTTCTAGATACAGAAACAGAATTACTTTGCCTGCATGTGTCATTGTAGCAGAACTGTATCCCGCGAACTGTATCCCTCTCGAGGGGTTAGACATTATGCTGGATTTCAAGCAGTTGACTCATGAGCCCCATGAAGTAATCCAACAAATGTGTATGTATTTTTGCCTCCATCTTGTCTATTTCAAGTCTTCTCCCATTGATCTAGACAGTTATGTTATCATGCCATGCAGCACTTTGTGGTGGACACCCACCTTTCTCGATCAATGAGAGAAGACTTGAAATAGACAAGACGTCGTCAGTTAACATTAACCAGTGTAAACTCCCTGTATTTTAGATTTTGACAAATATTCTTTGGATATCGGAATGTTTAGCATTTGTTTGATGCTAGAGCCCTGTACAGCTTATAAATATCTTCTGTGAATCCATAAAGGCAGACAAATTTCAACGATTGATAGAAAATATCCATATTTATTTTATAGTGGTTCTACATCAGGGCTCTCCAACTTCGTTCCTGGAGAGCTACCGTCCTGTAAGTTTTCATTTAGCTGGTTGATAAGCTGAACCAGGTTAGTTACAACTGGGGTTGGAGCGAAAACCTACAGGAGGATAGCTCTACAGGAACAGGGTTGGAGACCCTTGTGCAACATGGTCTTATGCTGAGCCACACTGGCTGCGTTTACACAGGCAGACCAATTCTGATCTTTATTGCACTAATTGGTCTTAATCACATCAGATCTTTTTCAGAACTGATCTGATTGGTCAAAAGACCAATTAGTGAAAAAAAGATCAGAATTGGGCTTTATCCGGCTTCAGTACACTGCCAATGGTGTTTGGCATGGTGGGCTGGGGAAGCTGAGACTCTTTGTGCTTATAGCGAATGGTCTTGTCCTGTCTGAACGGCCAGCTGGGTAAGGTTCTGCGGAAAGTGGTGTATGGCTTCTTAACCACCAACTGTTTGGTCCTCTTGCAGAAGATTTGCTGGTTTTGCACATCTCCTGGAAAGACAAGGTTGTGGTGTTAGCATTTTACATGTTTTGTGGAAGGAACATAGGGCAACATGCCTTTGTTGGTAAAGGTGTCAACTGAATGGGACCGGCTAGCGTATTGTTTAGGGACAATGGGTGCTGATTTTGAGAGGAAAGATCAGTCAACATAGTTAGGAGGGCAGTTTTTACACAGTATGAATTGTCGTGTATGGTAGATTGAGGAGAAATGGCATCTCTCAATTGTTGTCATACACAACAATACATTTACTGTCTAAGCACAACCCTGCACTACCAAAATCCCCTTCCTCATCTCAAAGTACTGTCTGTAAACCTCCCCCAGACCATTGACTGACAGATCATTCTTGTCAATAGTAGCCCTTTGCAGGGGATTTTTGTAGACATGTCTTTGTATTGTGTTTTGAGAGTCTACAGAGAGAGGAATGAGGTGATTGTGTCATTACTGTTGTAGTCTTGATTTTATACCTTTCAGTGTCCCTTGCTGGTTTCTGTCCCACAATCTTGTTGTGCTTCATAACCACAAGGTTTCCCCTCCCTCATGCTCGTGTACCCAAAACGCCGCCGCTTTGGGGTATTTTTCAGCAGGGCACTGTCACTGGAATGACTCCAGATAACCTGAGTTTTACAAAGAGAAGAGGGGTAGACTAAATTGATTACATGGTCTGGAAGGAAGGTACTCTGTGGCTACCTCTAACACCATAACACAAACACTACCTAATTCATGTTTATGCCATGCTTACTGTAAATATTAGCTGTCAGCTTGGTAGGACATCTTGGTACTATCTACAACAAAATACACAATTTAACCACCCCACTAATTGTATTGATCTCTATTAAACTGGCTAGCATAGCACACCTAACATGGACATTTCAATATTGTCAGCTAATGTTAGCTAACTAGCGTCATCAAATTGGCAGGAAGATTACTAGCCAGCTGAAACTGACTGAGAACCAACTAACTAATCATAGATGATTTATACAGGTTCGTCATTGCTACCAACACAAAAACAGAGTTTGTTAGCTATATCGACAATTCCCTTTTTAGTAACGGAGTGTTTTCCAGGCAAGGGTGTAATAGATGCCTACCAGATTGAGTTACTTTTATTTACTAACGTTAGCTAGCTTGTATTAGATAACTTCAGTCAAAGATATAATGAACAAACATGTTTACTCTGCTGCTGAAGGTAGCTACCAGTCTAGCAGTGACTACCATGGCATAAGTGAAATTGATTGACAGTGTGTATACCAAAAAAGATAGCTATATGATTTAGCTGATGGCTTTCAGAGTTCAATACAGGACTGTAACGTTAGCTAGCTAGCTAATGTTATAGTCCTGTGTTGAACTCAAAGCCATGAGCTAAATCATAAAATCCAGTTAGGTTACCTGTAATCGAGAATCTTCCGTTTTGTTGTGAAGGGGAAAAAATGTATGGTATCGCATCACTTCTCAGCTGTAGTCGAAATGGATTCCCCATCATATCAGTTCAGCCTGAGAATCCCTATGATAATCTCTGGTCATCGTAAGGGGCATCATTCTTGATATCTGCAAGCCACTGGCAGCATCGGGGTAAATCTCTGGTAGGTAGAATAGTGAAAGATAACACATTTTCACACTTGTTTGTAATTAGCACAGCCAGGCACAGAACACCTCACAGGCATGATGACAAAGGTTTGTGAAAAACAAACATTGTCAACAACAACAACAAAAATACTTGCCTTCGGGAGTTCTGAGATTGCTGTGTGTTGTTCGCCCAAAGTACACAACGCCATCATCAACGTTGCCATCTACCTTAGCGGACCGTATCTGCATTCGCTATGAATGTCGGACTTTGTGGTTCACTATGAGCAGAGGAATACACAGAAAGTCGAAAACTTCCCGATTCTACCAGTGAAATGAAAATGTGCTAGTTCTAGCTTGCGTTTGGATAATTGTTATGTTTATGACAAAAAAGTAATGCTAATATAGTAATAATTATATGCCATGGCAGAGCCAGGGTGAAATGTCACTTTAATTTCAACTCATTTACCCTATAAATGAAATTACAGTTGCTAATGGAAAATGACATATATATACAGTACCAGTCAAAAGTTTGGACACACCTACATTGTAGAATTATAGTGAAGACATCAAAACTATGAAATAACACATATGGAATCATGTAGTAACCAAAGAAGTGTTAAACAAATATACATATATATACTTTATATTTGAGATTCTTCAAAGTAGTCACCCGTCGCCTTGATGACAGCTTTGCACACTCTTAGCATTCTCTCAACCAGCTTCAGGAGGAAGTCACCTGGAATGCATTTCAATTAACAGGTGTGCCTTGTTAAAAGTTAATTTGTAGAATTTCTTTCCTTCTTAATGCGTTTGAGACAATCAGTTGTGCTGTAACAAGGTAGGGGTGGTATACAGAAGATAGCCCTTTGGTAAAAGATCAAGTCCATATTATGGCAGGAACAGCTCAAATAAGCAAAGAGAAATTACAGTCCATCCTTACTTTAAGACATGAAGTTCAGTCAATACGGAACATTTCAAGAACTTTGAAAGTTTCTTCAAGTGTAGTCGCAAAAATCATCAAGCGCTATGATGAAACTGGCTCTCATGAGGACCACCACAGGAAAGGAAGACAGAGAGTTAGTTACCTCTGCTGCAGAAGATCAGTTCATTAGAGTTAACTGCACCTCAGAGTGCAGCCCAAATAAATACTTCACAGAGTTCAAGTAACAGACACATTTCAACATCAGCTGTTCAGAGGAGACTGTGAATTAGGCCTTCATGGTCGAATTGCTGAAAAGAAACCACTATTAAAGGACACCAATAAGAAGAAGAGACTTGCTTGGGCCAAGAAATACAAGCAATGGACATTAGACAGGTGGAAATCTGTCCTTTGGTCTGATAAGTCCAAATTTGAGATTTTTGGTTCCAACCGCCGTGTCTTTGTGAGAGTGTAGGTGAACAGATGATCCCCGCATGTGTGGTTCCCACCATGAAGCATGGAGGGGGAGGTGTGATTGTGTGGGGGTGCTTTGCTGGTGACACTGTCAGTGATTTTATTTAGAATTCAAGGCACACTTAACCAGCATGGCTTGCCACAGCATTCTGCAGCGATACGCCATCCCATCTGGTTTGCGCTTAGTGGGACTATAATTTGTTTTTCAACAGGACAATAAACCAACACACCTCCATGCTGTGTAAGGGCTGTTTGACCAATAAGGAGAGTGATGGAGTGCTGCATCAGATGACCTGGCCTCCACAATCACCCGACATCAACCCAATTGAGATGATTTGGGATGAGTTGGACCGCAGAGTGAAGGAAAAGCAACCAACAAGTGCTCAGCATATGTGGGAACTCCAAGACTGTTGGAAAAGCATTCCAGGTGAAGCTGGTTGAGAGAATGCCAAGAGTGTGCAAAGCTGTCATCAAGGGAAAGGGTGGCTACTTTGAAGAACCTAAAATATATTTAGATTTGTTTAACATTGTTTTGGTTACTATAGTTTTGATGTCTTCCCTATTATTCTACAATGTAGAAAATAGTAAAAAAAATAAAGAAACTCTTGAATGAGTAGGTGTGTCCAAACGTTTGACTGGTACTGTATATAAAAAATATGGTGTCTCCAGCTCTATTGATCTCTGAGTAATTAGGAAAAAAACAAAGTTTTACTTTACTTTCATCCCGGTTCTCCCCTAAGACAATATAATTACAAAACTATATTATTCCCTGTGTCAAGGGATTGACATACCTTTGCAGTGTATCACCGACATACAGTAGACAATGAACAGGGTATTGTAAATGAGAGAACATTTCCAACATCCAAACCTCTATTTCTCTTAAATACACTCTTAAAATAAAAAGGTGATATCTAGAACCTAAAAGGGCTCTTCGGCTGTCTTCATAGGAGAACTCTTTGAAGAACACTTTGGTTACGAACCCTTTTGAGTTCCATGTAGAACCCTTTCCACAGAGGGTTCTACATTGAACCCAACATAGTTATACCTGGAACCAAAAAGGGTTCTCCTGTGGGTATAGCCGAATAACCCTTTTGGAAACCTTTTTTCTAAGATTGTAGGACATGTCCTTATGTGGTAGAAACTTCTAGTCACAGTAACAAGTGAGCACCTCTGCTTTGCACTGCACTGCACAGGGGAAGCCCACTTATCCAGCCTGCAATAAATCTTCCTGCACAAGGGCCCCTGGGACATGGGATTCCATTTGCCTGGCTGCCTGGGCATGAGGTGCGTTATGCTTTACTGACTGAGTATGGTGTTCAAGGGCACTGGTTTGCCAAGATGGATGTTGGTTCCTTGACCGGAGAAACTCCCCTACTGTGCACTCTGTGCTACATATACTTGGTTATGTAGCAGTCTTTGGGTATCCACGCTATAACTAATCTGTGTCTCCAAGTATGGAGATGACTATGATGAACCATTACTATAACTAGTCTCATAAGAACCATTTCTCTCTTTTTTTGGACAGTAGGTGGACATATTCACCTGTGTGAGCCATTGCTGGATTTATTTTCAATTCACCAAGCTTTACAGCGAAATGCTTGTCTTGTTTCTGTTAACACTATGGATGGATTAATGACTTGCCGAGGATAAAACTAAACACTGTCTCTCGCCGACTCATGACTCAATTCCAGCATGATGTAGTGCTAGGAGTGATCTGTTTACAACATCAGATTCCACCCCATGTCTAATGGCCGCTCCAGGGTGAAGTTTCTCTTAGATACAGATCTAGGATCAGCTTCCCCTCCCCCAATCCAAACCTTAACCATTTAGTGGAAAAAGGAAAAAATTACCCTAGAAAAGCATATAGGGGCAACTTCCCCCTAATCCTCTGATGGTCACACAGTTTCACGGGGCCCACCTCAAGGTCCAAGGCCACTACTTGTTTAATTGTTTTATTTTTTAATGGGGCAGAGAACAATATGTGACCAACCGGTTTGATTCGGACTTATGTAGCAGCATTTTAAATTGTGTTTTTTTACATTGGATAAAAGTAGAGACTCAGAGCTAGAAAAGGGTATATCATACACTACAGTTGAGGAACAATGGGAAAGTAATTCTGCTTTGGAAGTTGATAAACTTGGAACCTCACTTTTAAGAAAAAGGCCTTTGATTGTTTTGGTATACCAATTGGAGAGCTCTTCTTTGTCTACACCCATTCAGCATCCGAGCGTTCTGTCCTAACAACAGCAGTCAAGCACCCAAGCTAACTGGCTAACGTTGGCTAGCTTGCTAGCTACTTCCAGACACAAATGAGAGAATAGCTCACTCTGACCATTTTACTCGCCATAGCAAAGCTGTTTTTATGTAATCCAGGGTGTTGGTGACTGCAATTGTGCTGATGGCAACAATTGCTTTTTTTGCCAACGTTTACTGACATTGGCCATATTCAACGGGTGTTGAGCGTTTGTAAATTTGTCAGTTATTCTGCGCTCTGGCACACTCAGACGAGAGTGTTCTGAAATCGGAGTAGATAGCCAGAGCGAATTTACCAGCTACGTCTATCAACAGCTGTCGCAGTGACATCATGAGTCTTTTGTTAAGACATTTAGCTAGCTAGCTAAACAATGAACCTTAATCGCAACTCATGACGTTACTAGCCTGCATGAATCTGCAGGTAGCTAACCAACCATGTCCAATGTTAGCTAGCTAACATTAGCCTATAACTAGCATTGCAAATGGCTCTGAGATACGAATAATATTACGACACATATCATACACGTAACATTAGCTAGTGAGCCAGCCAGCTAAAGTTAGCAAGCTAGCTACTTTTTGACAAAATTAGAAAAGTGTAATATTGGAAAATGTAGCTAGCTAGACTATCTTACCTGTATACATGGATAGACGCTTCTCCCCCTCTGTCATGGATGCCATGGTTGCCCTTAATTTGAAGATGTAATCCGGAGACAGGTGTTTTCTCCATCTCCTTAGCTATCATACTCTAATTCCACTGATTTCAAAATTCGGTCCCCCAGAAAGTGGAGAGCAACACTTATGCAGTTCTACTACGCAATATATTTTTTAAAAGCTGCATTAGACAGGATTACCTACATATACTGACCAGCTCAAATAGACAGAAGCTTGCTACATGGCAGATCAATCCGAAACTCATCTCTCGGCATGTCCAGCCCACTCATTAGCTCAGCCAATCAAGGCTAGCAGGAAGGTCTTTTTCTGTGGCTAAACCAACTAGGCTCGTAATTTAACAATTTTATTCATATTTACAGATGGCATACAAGTTTGTTATTAAGGCACATGAAAGTTCACATGTTCCAGAAGGCATTTCTGACAAAAAATGCATTTTGATTGAAAGTAGTGACATGCGACATACGCCTAGTTTCCTGAAACGAGTCACATATGCAGTATTATAGCTAATCTCATGCTATTCTATACATTTTGCCATAAGGCTGAGAGATAATGTTGCTGTTTTAGAGTTCAGGGATTCTTGAAAAAGGGACAATCTCAACTTTTCCCCCACAAATATTTGTCTTATTACAAAATGTAAAATCAATATTTTGATAGGCCAAAGTATCAGCTACCACACCATGCAAAGGAACAACCTCCTATTTACAGTGCATTCGGAAAGTATTCAGACCCCTTGACTTTTCCACATTTTGTTACGTTACAGCCTTACTCTAAATGTATTAAATATTTGTTTTTCAATCTTTACACAATACTCCATAATGACAAACCACATTTTTAAATATTTTCACCCAGAGAGGGGAGAGAAGGGAGCTGGTGGGAGATTGACAGCTTACTCCCTGTTGTAAATCAAGGAGAGAACATCCCTTTCCAATGTTCACACAGGAATGTTCTTTGTCTACACAGACATTTTCCCGCCGAAACTCTTAACACATTCTAAAGTGAATACTGGAACAATATTTCTAACATAGAACTTGGGGAATGGTTAGAGGCGATCTAAAGAATAATAATGTCAATTTGGTTGTTATTTTGTGGTTGTTATAAAGGAAATATATATTTAGGTTGTGATAAAGGAAATATTGTAACTTGAAAAGTATATACAGCACATGTATGAAGTTTACATCCTCTGCGTTGTATTTGAAATATGAAAAATTATGAAAGTGTTTTTGTTAAGAGAGGGATGTGATCTTAGAAACTATATGAGGAAATTGTTTCTATAACTTTGTACAAGTAAGTGATCACAGCCCACTTGGGTGAGGCGAGAGAGCGTGTCAGCCTTATGAACCTTTTTGAAGAACTGTATAAAATGATGGGTTAAGAATTAACATATCAGACCAGAGAGGCGTGTAGCTGCAGCTCACGTCCCAAGTGTTTCATACTCTGAATATCAACACGAGGTAGAGGCGAGAAGCTCACCTGGACAATCACTGGTACGGCTGATTAGCTGTCATAAGTAATGCATCTAGAAAAGCAAATTTAAGTGAGACCATTCTACTACACTTCTCAAATCACCGAAGTACACTACTCTCATCACACCACTGAGAACCATCGACACGGTTGGCTAGCCTATCTTAAAATAATTATCTTCCAGAGCAAGTGGAAGTAGAGTGAGCTCTGTAGTTCTGTTCAGGACTACACGACGGGTCACAGGATGCCGGGCGACGGCAGAGGAGAGCAACAGTAGGAGACGGGTGGGGACCTCTTTTGGACAATCAGAGCCTTACAAACACGCTGCAAAAAGACCTAACTCCCTTTCCAGGCGGTCTGGTTCCGACAGAGATACGCGGCGAACCAAGACATTTATGCGCAAATACATTAATGATTTCATGCTCCAAACGGGCAGCGGTTCGTGTGCAAAGTATATGATTACTGTGAGAGTAGTTTCTAGATGTACCAAAGTATTATGTCTCTGTCCCTCTCTCTCTCTCGCCCTCTTCATGTCTTTTGTAACAAGCCGCCATAATGTTGTCAGTCCGCTAGGGACCTGTTTCTAATGTAAGTGTGTATGTTTATCCTGTGTTAGTTACCATTTAGTTAGCTAGTAAATAATTAAACCAATTTGTGTAATACTGAATCATAAGTAAGGCTCAGGTTTTTGCAGATGTCGAAGGTTACGACTGTTCAGAATTATGATATTATATGAGGCTATAATTAATGAGTCGACTGTTTATGGATGTAATAGGTAAAGACCTTTAGAGTTTAATTCGGGAGATGATAACTCTGTAAAGAACCGCTCTCACGGTGCCCCGAATTCCTAATGAGTTAATTGTTACATTAATTGTTAAAATGAACATAGTTAGTTGATTAGAAAAATAACAGTCATCAGATTAATGCAGGCACGGCGCCAGGATTTTTTCTCGCCCGGGGCCAAGGGGGGGCTTGACCAATACATGGGGGTGCTAAGAAATAGTTGATTTTCATGACTTCAGAGTTATAAGGAAGTTCTCATTTGTTCAATACAAGCAGATATGGCACACAGCACATTTGATATAAATGTAGTTTTTAATTGAATTTGGCCAAAGAACCTTCAACAAAATAGCTATAAGCCTAATACAAGTGACCACAAGGGAATGACAAAAACATATTTCACATGCAAAGGTGAAAGACTTCAGCACCGGACAGTGCCCATGCATGGAAGTCTTTCGGCAATAACACAATACATCCAAAATGCGGTGACAACAACAAGAAGTGCATTTATACCATATGCATAATCAGACAACTGTGTATTGGTAATAATGTTTTGGATGAAATGGCTATCACAACGTCAGAAATTACATTAATAATATCCAAAGTGCAGCCACAATGAGAAGTGCAATGCATTTAGCCTATGCCTGTTAACTGTGCACACACTTGTAAAACGAACTGGCTATCATCACAATCTTAGTGATTATATTTCTATTGCAAACAAAAATAACTTGTAGGCCGACAATATACATGCGTCCTGCTGTGCATTGGTTATAATGTTACGGATTAAATGTCTATCACAATGTCAGAAATGAAAGGAATGATATCCACAGTGCAGCCACAACGAGAAGTGCATTTACCCTATGCCTGTCCACTGTGCACACATGGTGTAAAACGAGCAGGCTATCATCACAATCTTAGCGATTATATTTCTATTGCAAAAACAGTTGTAGGCCGACTGGCTGACACTATGCATGCGTCTTCTTGTTCCATCCAGATCCAGATCAGCGCGATTGAATCATGTTCCCACCACCGGACAGGCGCTCTGTCAATAAATTAAAGGCCTTTCATTTACTCACCAAGTGTTGTTTTATAGAAGGACGATGCGTCTGTTGTGGTTCAGTGCAAATGAGTCTAATCTTCTGGACATCCAGGGCCTTGGTTCTTTCTGTGTGTATGGACAGGCAGGAAAGGTTGCTGAGTCGATTGTTTGCCCAGTATTTCATTCTGTATATCATGATGCGTGTACTTCGCATCTCTATTATTATCTGAGATTTTCTGTGCAACTGTTTTGTCGAATTTGCCTATGACCTGTAAAAGTTCAAGGAAGTTTCCCTGGTTGACAGCCATGTCGTTTTCTATGTCTCCTCTCTGTGAAAGTCCCTGGTATGCAGTGTAACACAATGTCTCCACAACTGCTCTCATATACTCTCTGTTCTCTAGGACTATTTTCGAATGTCCATCACTTAGAGCATTGCATATTGTTGAGCCAGACTCTTTCTGAATAGTCCACTCATTCCACGCTGTCATTGCATATTTATGCTCCACACTAGCATTGTGTGTCTTGAACGAACTTGTTGCCTTCTTCCAGTTCTGGTAGCCATCGTGGGTAAATGCCGCCTTCTCTCCACCATGGTTTCCTGGACGTTGAAAGGCAGAAATTACGGTTCTTTGAAATAGAATATTCCAGCCATTTGTAATCCTCATACCATCTACGATTGAAGTAGCGATCCTGCTGTCTGACTTTTGTGGCTGGATAACGCCGAAGAAGAGGGCGCCTTGGTTCTTCAACAGGTGACTGGCTTAAATCAGAGGGAGCGGTGGCTGTGCTAACAGTGCAGCTAATGGTGGCTGTGGAGCAGCTAGCAGCGGTGAACTGCTCTGGTGCTCCCTCACGTCGTGGCTCACGAGTTTCTCTCTCCGACTCATCTTTCTTATCTCCCTCTTCTTCATTGGCCCCCTCGGAGACAGGTTCTGGATTTTAAATTTCTACCCGCACTCTTCTCTTGATCAGAAAACGGTCCATTGCAACAGGGTGAGATGGGCGACTAGCTAGCTAAAAGTTCACTCACATAACGTAGCCTAACGTGTGCGAGCACACACACCCCCACCACACACACACACACACACACACACGTCATAGGGTACATGCACACGCAGCCAGGGATCTGATTGGGAACAGAATGGCTGGTTATTAACTTTAACATATTTCTTTATTCAAAAATTTAAAAAACACAAAAATGCTTGAGGGGGCTTAACTGGGGCTACGCAGATTTGTGACATGACTAAAGCCCCCCCTAGCCTCGGTGTAGCGCCGTGCATGGATTAATGAAAGTAAAGTCACAACACTAAATAAGGTCCCACAGTTGACAGTGCATGTCAGAGCAAAGTACAGAGAGATCCTTGATGAAAACCTCCTCCAGAGTGCTCAGGACATCAGACTGGGGCGAAGGTGCACCCTCCAACAGGACAACCACCCTAAGCACACAGCCAAGACAATTCAGGAGTTGCTTCGGGACATGTCTCTGAATGTCCTTGAGTGGTCCAGCTAGAGCCCGGACTTGAACCCGGTCAAAGATCTCTGAAGAGACCTGAAAACAGCTGTGCACGGACACTCCCCATCCAACCTGACAGAGCTTGAGACGATCTGCAGAGAAGAATGGGGGAAAGTCCCCAAATACAGGTATGCCAAGCTTGTAGGGTCATACCCAAGAAGACTCGAGGCTGTAATCGCTGCCAAGTCGCTGCTAAAAGGTCTGAATACTTATGTAAATCTGATATTTCAGTTCATGTTTTTTTATAAATGTGAAAACAATTCTAAACTTTTTTCTTTGTCATTATGGGGTATTTTATGTAGATTGAGGGGAAAAAACGAATTTAGTCAGTTTTCGAATAAGGCTGCAATGTAACAACATTTAGATAAAGTCAAGGGGTCTGAATACTTTCTGAGTGCACTGTATGTCAGACACCATAAAAGGCATTTCATTTTTACAATAATTGTCCAATAAGTGTTTAAAGGCCTTTATTGTTTATTTACAACATTAGATTATTCAAATATGTAATTCAAATCTCCAAACTTATTTTTGTTTTGTTTTATAGCACTATTAATGCTCCAAGGCTAATTTCGTTAGCATTTTGGCATGTTTTTATAGATTTAGAAAAATAAAATATTTATAGCGCAAACAGTATCCATTAGGTCTAGCACAGCAAATACTTCAATTGTTTAAGCATATGTTGCAGAACAGTGAATAATATTTTTTTCCTTCTGATTATTGACAAACAATATTGACTACATCAGTGACAGAGTTGACAACAGATACACAAAACACACATATTTTTCCTCTAAAAATAAAAGTTCAATACAAACATTTGGTAAAATATGGAAAATTATTCATTTTGCCAATCCCCAATAAAAACATAAACATTCTTTCAGATCTTTAAGTTGACGCTAGACAAAAATCTGAAAGAGATCATGTTTTACGGAGTTGACAAAAATATATATTTTTTCTTCATTCAAGTACACAGTAGCAAGTATACACAGTAGCAAGTTTGTTTTTCCTCAGCTGTTTTATGACTCTAAAACCTAAATACATTGAACATATTTGAACCAAAGTTAATATTCTTTCATCATCTATCAGGCAGATGGAGTTGACAGTTTATGGTTGTGACCATTATGAGTCCAATATTGTTTGTTTAAATCTATCAAAAGTAGAGAACTTTACAGACCATTAGTGGTCTTGCTACACTACATGTAATGAGGACATGAATAAGGGGTCCTTATGGTATAGCTGACCCTGCTCATTCCTGATGAATTCAGGATTTTAGACAAATCTGACGAAGTTGACCAAATCTCCAGTCACATCTTCTAGGAATCACAGTTTTGAGAGAAATGTGATTTAAAGTTACAGAGGGCTATTACAAAAAACTACATAAGATACTTTTTCAGTTAATATCCATTATTGCCCTTTAAAAAATAAAATAAATTACACTTTTTTTTAGAGTTTTAGTTGGGATCCTTTGCACTGGACAAGTTCATTTCCAGACATAATATTGAACGTATTTTGATAGTTCCCAAAATAAATATTTTCCCTTATAAAATTCACATTTTCCATGAGGCTGAGATACATTTTGTAGTTTTGAAGTTAATATTCTGTAATTCTAAACATTTAATTCATGGCTATTGATGTTTTCGTATGTTATATGGGGGGCCGATGTCCGGGGACACCAATCCCCCCCAAAATATATTTTTTTATAAAAATAAATATTTGGGGGGGGAGCAAGGTGTGTGCTACGCAAGTGACACTGGCTTCTCTGAGAGGAACTACATTACCATTATGCGAATCAATTTCTATTTGTCACATGGTTCGTAAACAACAGGTGTAGACCAGTGGAGGCTGGTGGGAGGAGCTATAAGAGGAAAGACTCATTGTAATGGCTGGAATGGAATGAATGGAACAGTGTCAATCATATGGGAACTACATGTTTGACTCCATTTTTTTTATACCATTCCAGCCATTACAATGAGCCCGTCCTCCTATAGCTCCTCTCACCAGCCTCCACTGGTGTAGACTAACACTGAAATGCTTACTCGTTTAGAACAAGCCCCTTAAGTTGATTGTCATTGTTTGTTGAGTGGCTTTTATCCTAAAATAACAGTGAGAATGGTAGTCACAACAGGATGTAACATAACACTAACTGAGGTTAGCGTAACAGACTGGGGTTAGAATAACAGACCATGTAGCTTACTATATTAATGTACTGATGACATTAGAATATAATATTACATAAAACAGGCATGCAAACAAGCAAATAATGTACGTATGCACCTGCTCAAACACATAAACATACACACCGACACACACACTGTAGTATAGCCCTGGGTAACTGTTTGTTGGCATTTGTACAGGTAAATACAGCTTATGACCAATAATCCTATCACAAGTAGAGATACTCATGGATCAAATAAACACAAAACGTTTTTTCTACCGGCCAAACCCTCCCCTAACCTGAACGACGCTGGGCCAAATGTGCACCACCCCATGGGTCTCCCGGTCACGGCCGGCTACGACAGAGCCTGGACTCAAATCCAGAATCTCTAGTGGCACAGCTAGTACTGCGATGCAGTGTCTTAGGGCCTCCCGAGTGGCACAGTGGTCTAACACAAAATGTTTTTAATTCCAGTAAAACACACCAAGGAACGCCACAACCTGTCTGGATTGAATCTAACCTCCACAGACTGAAGCACACTGAATAGGCTTTATACTGATGTACACTGTCTGGAACCATATTAATCTTCTTTGAATATGCCTTAAGTATGACATAAACTGTTCAAGCACCCTGTACAGTTGAGTAAGAGAGCAAATTACCAAAACAATTCTTACAAATAACATAATACGCTCTACAGTATACACTATTAAGGTAATACAAAGATAACGTAGGCTGATGCAAAAAGCAAAATAATAGTTGTGATACCCCTTCAACAGCAATTAATGTGCCTCTGTTTAACTGAACACTAATCCCTGACAGACCAAATGTTAAAATAGAAAAGCCCCTGAAAGTTAGGATGTATTTGAATGCCCTTGTTCTCTCCCAATAGTGCCCGTTGTCCCATGCAGTCTCACAGCCAGGTCAGAGTCCGACCACTCACCTCCTGAGCAACCATGCTGGAGATGCGGACAGCCCTCTTCACTCGTGTGTTCCGGCGCTCGTTGCTGGCCACTGGCACGCCATCCTGGGATATACTGCCCATTCCACTGAGGGACATGGTGGATCTGCCCTCCTCTGCCCGCTCTTTCCTCCACACAGCTGCTTGTTATCCTCCCAGACTCATCTCCCCAATCTCACAACCCCGTGCCCTCCCCTGGGAGAGCTCACACTCACAGGTTATGTGCTTCTCTGTGCTGTGAATCCACACAGGGCTGTTTAGGGTTCCGTCAAACTGAGTCCAAAGAGAGATAAACAAAGTGAATGGTCCATCTGTGTTATTCGTCCTGTCATCAACCCTTTTTTTCTCCTGCTAATGTTCCTTGTCTTAATGATCTGACGCGTCCCCAGGAGAAGAGGTGCTCCGGTGCGGTTCCACCTAATGAGAATTGTTGTCACTTCATGGTCTTCTCCCATTCTCTTTTCACTCTACCGCCTCCTATTCTCCCTTGTTCAGTATGAGTATCAATTATGTCATGTCCAGAGACAGAGAGCTCTCCCTCTTTCTTTCTTTCTCTCCCTCGCTCTCTCTTTCTCTCTCACTCTCGGAGTAGAGTCTTCGCTCTACTTTTTAGTTGCTTCGCTGTATCTGTGAGGTGCCACACGCCCTTCCCTCCATCTCTCTCCCCAGCCCCTTGTCTTTTTCTCTCTCTCTCTCTCCCTCTCTCTCTCTTTCCCCTCCTCTTTTTCTCGCCTCTGTAAAAGCGCTGTACCACTCAGGATCAGCTGTAATTGCAGCTGGCTCTGTCTCCTCCTCCCATCTCCTAATTTCCACCTCTTCGGTCCATCACCAGGCCAGCTGCAGGACTTGATTGATTTCCCCTTTCCCCAAATAAACACCAACAGACTTCCATAAACCTTCTCTCCCACGTCTCTTCTTCTTTCCCTCCCTCTCCCCCTTAGTCACACACAAGCTACATATTGCATTACATTTGTTAATGCGCTTAATAAAATAAATTAATGTAAACAGTGTTAGGGTTTTAAAATTGAAGATATTTTGCATCGCCTTGTGGTTGAACCCAAAACAGCAGAGGTGATACTTCTGCCTCTGATACCTAGTAGCTAGCCTTTCACTGCACTGGCCCATTAACCCTCCAGCTGCTAACATGTGGTTAACAGTCTCTAAGCTGATTTGCATAGGATGTTGTATGTTAAATAATATAATATATTTTTGCCTCAGAGATGCCAGAGACTGTAGAACCAATATTATTTGCAACATCTTGGCTAACTTAGGCATGACCTTGGGCACACATAGTTACTCTACCAATCTAATCTTTTATTGATGCTGACAAAACCAAACCTCTCCTTTACATACCACGAAAGGCGTCCGCATGCTTCCCAGCCGAAACAGTTTGGTAGAGTTTGTGCATATGTTATGATGACATTTTGTGAAGTTTTTGTGAGTTTTGGACTTCGGTGAGGGTTTTTTCGGCTGTCCAGGCAAGCTAAAAACAAAATCTGGAGGCAAGCCGAAGTTCGGAGCCGAAGTCTACACCCCGTCGGTGATTGGTCAACCGTAGAGATTCTTCAATCAAGTCTTTGTTGTCATTCAATGAGAGATGACTTGTTCTCCTTCACATTTTTTTATTGAAAAATACTGCACCAAACATCTTGGATGTAATATTGTGCGACGAAGATCTCTTTGGCAAAAATGTCTAAATTAATGACAGATTTCTTTAGTTATCGTAGATTAATTCAGAGTATTTTGAGGAAGTGTATACTGGCTACTGTGTCTCAAAATGGACAAACAGTAATATTGTCACTTTTTCTGGCGAAGGTCTTTTAAGGGAGTACGCAGCACATTCGTTCGGCGAGGCCGAGTTCGGCGAGGCGCCAGCCGAACTGAAGCATGCTGACGCCTTAAGTCTTCCTCCTTGGGCTGAGAGACTGGGATAGGGAGAGATTGAATATTTCCGTAAACACTCCAGACAGCTGGTATTCCATGAATAGGAATATATATATAATCAACAAATAGATAATCAATCAACATAACTTTGCAACATCTTTTCCCTCCAATTCACATAGATTTTCTGACTCACTTGTGTTAAACAGCAGCTTGCCAAAGTATTGAGAAGGCAATCAGTCTATGGGGCATTTATTTAAGCTTAATCTCAGCTGGAAAGTATTGTGCTGGGATTAAACAATCAATCCAGTTGATAAAGTGAAAGAAGATTCAGTGGGTGTATAAAGCGAGCCCATGCTTCATTACATCCCCATACCATGTGTGACCTTCCATAAACCAGGAGCTCACCTTGCATCAGCGTCACCACCCGTCAATCCAGCCTCTACTGTCTTCCAGATAGTGTGACTGGGGGCTTTGTTATTTATGACCTTGCCCAGGGGAGTGAAACCCTCTTTATTTTTCAAGTATTGTGGTGGCAGCATCATGTTACCGGCAGGGACTGGGGAGTTTGTCATGATCAAAATCAATATGAAATTACCAAACCCCAATAAAAGTTAGAGGAAACCCTGCCTCAGTCTTCTGAATACCTAACCGTGGGATAGTTTTATTTTTCAGCTGTGCAATTACACAAATGTTAATGCCAAAGACACACCAGAATGGTTTTCCAATAGGTGTTGAGTGTTCCTGAATAGTCCAGTCTCAATCCTAAATGAAAATCAGAGACAAGGTTTGAATTTAGCTTTCCATCAGTGACTCCCAACCAAATTCGCTGAGCTCGAGCAATTTTGACAAAAACAATGGGTATATGTTGCCCTAAGAGTTGGCCAAGTTGGTAGAATCTTATTCAAAATGATACCCAGCTGTAATGGCTGCCTATGGTGCTTCCACCAAATTTTTACTCTGGGGTGTGAATACATACACAATCAATTAATTCATTTGGTAAATGTTCTATAACTTTTCTTTCGCTCTGATAATGTGGATTAGGTTGTGTACATCGGTAAGAAAAAAATTGAATTTAATAAATGTTGAAATAAAATTTGAAGGCAGCAAAATGTGAAGACTGTGCGAGGGGTGGGTAGACTTTCACTAGACACTGCCACAAGAGGCAGCTGAGCTGGACGGCTCATAATAATGGCTGGAATGGCGTAAATGGAACGCTAAATGGAACGGCTACCTATTTGGTAGGTCAGGGTGTGACTAGTGTAACAATATAACTTTAGTACGTCCCCTCGCCCCGACCCGGGCGCGAACCAGGGACCCTCTGCACACATCAACAACAGTCACCCACTGAGCGTCGTTACCCATCGCTCCACAAAAGCCGCTGCCCTTGCTGAGCAAGGGGCAACACTACATCTAGGTTTCAGAGCAAGTGACGTAACTGATTGAAACGCTACTAGCGCGTACCCGCTAACTAGCTAGCCATTTCACATCCGTTACACTAGGGTGGGAAATCTATGTTTATATTTCTTTGTTCCCAATCAGAGGCAGCTGTCTATCGTTGTCTCTGATTGGGGATCATACTTAGGCAGCCCTTTTTCCCACCTTCTGTTGTGGGATCTTGTCTTTTTGTGTTGCATTCCTAGCTTTACGGTCGTTTAGTTGTTTATTGTTTTTGGTGGAACATTTAAAATTAAAAGAAAATGTACGCCTACCACGCTGCACCTTGGTCTTCATTTAACGACGGACGTAACAGGTATGAAACACATGGAAAGGTTTGGACTGAGCCTCCCATTCAAAGGCAAAGCTTTTGAGAGAATGGTTTAAACTACTATGCCAGTATTTCAACAGTGGTGTAAGCTCTAAATTTACTCGTCTTAAAAAAATTACCCAACTTTTACTCATAAGTATTGGACATTTGAACTAATGGTCAACTATTGTGCTGAGTTACCAAAAATTAGTAGTACTGTCAGGAAATTGAAATGAAACAGAATATACAACAAAATGCTCATGATTAAACCGACTATTGTCTATGTATCACAATAAAAGCCCACAAAAGACACACACATCACATAGCTGAAATGTTTGTCAGATCAGAACTTTACTTTCACAGAGACAAAGAATACTGTGAGATAAGATAAGCTGTATCCTACATGCTAAATGTGTTACAGTAAAATATCAGATGTTCAGCAGGGAGTCTGCAGGACACAATACTCTGAATTCTGCTTCTGCTTGCTAAAACTAACTATTACCTGAGTGACTCACTCGAGTAGATACATAATCTAACAGGATCAAATTGACCTGGGTTTAGAAATAAAATGTGTGTGGGGAGATATTTTCCATAAAGAAAGCCGTTAGATATGTGGGCTGTCTGGGTGGGTGTTTTCCCTCTAGCAGGGTTTGTTTGTAAAGCCTATGGGTCGTCGCATGGATGATATAACGGTCTACACATTCTGATTTTGGGTATGTGGGTGGTGAGTATAGGGCTTATACTGATGTGGCATTTGATGCTTGATAGAGCTTGTAAAAACAAAGGAGTTTCCCATAAGTATGTGAGAGTCTGCATGTTTGACACAGTCCATAAAAATAACCAAAGTTATTGCAATGGAAAGAATGACAAATTTCCCTCCAATTTTTTTTACAACAGCAATAGGCATCCAGCTGCTATGCAATGGCTCAGTGCACAAATAACAGTTCACTTGCATCTCAGCAGGGTATATTCCTCTCCTTGATGGCAATTCTCCTCTAGGATATGCTTTATCAGGGACACCCTGGAGTTACAACCATCTACAATCTCATCTCAGGTTCTAGGGTTTTTCTGCTTCAGCTATATCTGCAGAGTTAACAATGTCACTGAAACACACACTCAGTCCCTCCAACTCAGTGGGCATACTGTGTGAAGGTGACCCATTGTTCTATAACTTCACAGGCACAAGGAGCTTTCCCAGAAGGGCCATTATCTATCTCTCATCTGGTGCTCAGGCTTGTAGCTAAGGGAACAACAGTCCACATGACAGAGTGAGTGGTGGTGGTGGCCAAATAGTTACTTTTATGATGACTTCTGAATCTATGTTGCCGTTGTGATTCTCTGCAAGGATTTCCTCAATCAGATAGACTTTACATAAATTCCTGTGTGTATATATAAATACATACAATATTTATAAGCCATGCATGTATGATGTTATAGTAAGTACATGTTACAGCTTCTCTATTATTCAGAGAAAGCCAAGGCTCTAGGGACAGACCAAGCTAAGGCTAGGCAGCATCACAGAGGATGTCATAACGGTGGCAGCTGTTTCCAATAGGCATGTGAGGTATTCTATTCAGTGGTTTTCTGGCTGTTTAAAGGTAATCTCAATAAAAGTGTTTTATTTTTATCTGGCTTATGCGGAAGTGGCATAATGACATGCTACTTTATATTAAAGGTCTTTATGTACATCATGTATATTACCTTTTTGGCCTTAGTCCAGGACAGTGAAGCATTGAGCTTCCATTTGTAGCTTTTAATTAAACCCCAGAATAGCGGAGGCAATCACTTCAGATGAATTTTCCATAACAACAACATCATTATTGTATGTGACTCAATCTTCCTGTCAACACTGTACACATGTCAGGGACATAACATACGATGGTATAGGATACTGTACATAACATTCAATATGGGATTTTATCAGAACACACCTACAGTACTGAGGTGGCATTAAAAGAGAATTCATGTAATGTAAATAAACTGAGGTGTTGTTGTTTGGTACAGTACTACCTATGCTATGTTGATAGTATAACGTCATTCAATGACCCGTCCCAGGAAAATGATGTTATCAAAATGCTCCAAAGGAGAATTAACTACATGTCATATATACAGTATGTGTACCCTCCATCCACTACCTGCATTCATACACATCTGACCATTTGCTCTAAGTAAAATATTCCATCTTTGGGGGGCACTGGAAGAGAAGGCAAGGTTGTCTGTTACTATACATTACATAGTACCCCAAAACACCTCTCACACACAAACAAGCCAATCAGCAACAGTCACAAGGCTTTTTGATATTAATTTGATTATTGCATTGAGTTTTCATCAAGCAAAGCTAATATTGGCATCGTTATGGTGTCTCTTAACCAGTAAATCTATCCCCATCCACAGTAACACACCAGAAAATTGCTGTGCGCTGTACAGGTTGTAAATAAATACTATGCAAGCATACACCAGCTGTCTCTAGACCTATTTAAGCTTTGTAGTAGTAAACACAGATTGATTTGTCTGCTCCGGCCCTTCCTGCAGTACAGTATTACTTATCTGTATGACACTGGACTGTCTCACTGACTTGTAACTCCAGCCAGGCTGTTCTGTTCTGCCTCACTGGGATAATAAGCCCCACTCTGAATATATATGGGAGAGGAGTGCTTGGTTAGCAAATTATGCTAACAATTCATTGAGTACGGTCTGCATAGGTAAGCTAGATCTATCTCACTGTCAATGTATTGGAAGCACTGTTATAGTAAGTGAAACTCTGAGGCAATAAGGAGGGATTCCTTGTGTTTTTGAGTCTATGCAACAGTGTCACCGGCATTGTTTGACTGCCTATAATAGATGTACTATATTTTGAGACTAGGTGTATTCTACTCCAGTCATTCTACTCGTGTCTTTTATCTAGTACAGTAAAACATATGATTTTTGAGCGTGAGGTAAATGTGAACTACTGTCCTGCTAAAGCCCTGCTCAACATCTCTGAAAACCTGGAGGTTTCCATTTTAGTTTACTAAGTCCTTTTATAAGTTTCTTCAACCATAGAGGAGCTCTGTTCTGCCAACTTCAGTAAGTCTTAAGTACAATCAGTGAACACCAGACAGATAGGTGACTCACAGTAACTCTGAATGGGGCGCTGTGCACGCCTGCAAGTCACATTATGTTGGTTTGCAAAGTGTAATTCCTATTGGAATCCAGCCAGAGTTAGGATATTCAGCAGTTGGAATTTTTAATCACCCACAGCCTGCATTCAGAATGACTGTTAGGGAAGTTGATAAGAAGACTAGCTAAACCATTCAAACTGGAACAACCATTTTTGTAGCAGGTGCAATAAAGCTAACTGACTGGATTAGTTTAGAAAAATGTATGTTATGTATCTTTGTGTAGCATAAGATTATTCAATCAATGTACATGCAAAAATACAGATATTAAAAACAATCCTAAAAAATCAACCTGCTGGTTGGCCGTGGTTTTGATGGGACTGTTTTACTCTCCACAGTGTAAAACAATAACTCTGATTATTAACACCAACACTAGGGGTTCTTATACACCACTGAGTGTTAATTGCACTCTTACAGAGTGAATTAAACTGGTAATCTAGTGGTTAGAGCATTGGGCCAGTAACTGAAAGGTTGCTGGATCAAATCCCCGAGCTGACAGGGTAAAAATCTGTTGTTCTGCCCCTGAGCAAGGCAGTTAACCCACTGTTCACCGGGTGCCGAAGACGTGGATGTCAATTAAGGCAGCCACTCGCACCTCTCTGATTCAAAGGGGGTTGGGTTAAATGTGGAAGACACATTTCAGTTGAAGGCATTCAGTTGTACAACTGACTAGGTATCTCCCTTTCCTGAATCAACACTAGAAATGTTACACTGAAAAATCAACACTGGCCTATTTGCGGTGTGATGTGGCCTGTAAAGTACTCACTTAGTGAAAGCCACAGGCCTTTAAAATTAAAGAATTGAATAACCATGTCACAAACAAATACAGTCATGGGTGTTTAACTCTACGATTCACTCAAAGAAAAGGCACTCTGGGAAATATGCAAATTAGGCTTTACACCATACAGTGTTAAAACAACACCCCAAAATGATTTACTGTAACACTACAGGTGTTAATTTCTTCCACTGAGAAACTGTAACGGCATTAGCACTAAGCAAAGTGAGTCCAGCTTATCTAAATCAAGTGTTATGTTTTACACTTTAGGTGTTGGGTATTACTCTACTGTAGAGCTATGCAAACACCACAATCAAGTTCATTTGAACACGTTAAGAGTTGAATGGAGAACACTGCAAAATAGTTCAATCTTTAACACTTTCAAAAGTGTTAATGTACACCCTTATTTTGCTGTGTAAAGACCTACAGAAGAATCTAATACAATATATTTCTGTGCGTTATGCTTTCTACATACACTGTATCCCCAGCCCCACGGAAAACTACAGAGTAAATAATACAACGAACAACATCAGTCATTGTGAGTATTGCAGGTTCCATGTTTGTGCTTTCTTCATTGCTGTAAAGTGGGACAACTTGAGTCAGGCGAGGGGGAGGTGTAAGTAAGAAGCACGAGAGGCTGTCCATTGGGATCCTCTGTTTAACATCTCTTATCTCCAAAGTTACTACAGAATGACAAAACAACCTTGTGCAGTGTTTATCCTTCATAAGAATGATTAAAGTACCTACTGCCACGTGAGTACAGAATGAAGTGCCTGTTCCAGCACTCCAGTGAGTCAAACACAGTGCCATGTGTCGGCCATTTTGAAAAGGGACAATAACTTCCTACATGGGTTGTCATGAGAAACCCAAGCTTCTATACAGGAGCCATGTCCCTCCATCTGTTTGATAGCAGAATGAATGAGCTTCCATCAGCAGAGTAGAGGAAGGCTATAAGGCTTCGAGAGGGTATGCGACCACATACAGTAATGTCCGATTGCACTGGTGGGTCTTTTGAGTATACATCAGCCGCTCTGCTATACAGTAGAGATAGGGGGTTAGGGGGCAGGTGTCAGAGCAGCCAGAGGCGAAACATGACAACAGGCATTTATTTATAAAATCTGCCTGTACAGTACGCCTCTCCTGACCTACTAACAGGACCTGTCGTCAATCCCTGTTCGTCCCAATGCTCATGCATTATCTTTATTGTCCTCACATACAACAAGGTTCAAAGTTTATTTGTCACGTGCACAGGTGTAAAACAGTACAGTAATAAACAACGGTTTACGCATAATACACAATCTGTGCAGTGCACTACACCCTCATCTTCCTCTACTCTGTATGATCATTAGTTGTTGGAGACTTGTGTTGCAGAGTGTAGGCTGAAAGCAGTGAGTGGAGCATTCCTAGCAATCTGGTCTCGGAGCATTATGTATTATTCTATAAATCTGAGACACCCCATTTAGTATGATATATTACGTTTCATATGGTATGTATTCATTTGTCGATGTCCATCATCCATTTTGTATGATAGATTACGAATTACAATTGTATGATATGTTACTAATTGCAATTCGTACAATATGTTACGAAATGATGTTACATTTCGTATGGTATGTATTAATTTGTGGATGTCCATCATCCATTTCACATGATATGTTACAAATTACATTTTGCATGATATGTTACAAATTACAATTCGTATTAAATGTTACAAATTACAATTTGTATGATATGTTACGAATTGTAATTCATACAATATGTTACGAATTGCAATTCGTACAATATGTTACGGATTTGCTAAATGTATGTTAAGTTACGAATTTCAATTTGTTGTTGCTAATGTTAGCTAGGTGGCTAACATTAGCTAGCTGGCTAACATTAGCTAGGGGTTAGAGTTAAGGTTAGGAGTTGGGTTAAAGTTAGGGTTAGAGGAAGGGTTAGTTAAATGGTTAGGGTTATGGGAATGGTTAGCTAACCTGCTAAGTAGTTGAAAAGTAGTAAGTAGCTGCAAAGTTGCTAATTAGCTGAAATGCTAAAGTTGTCCGTGAAGAGATTCGAACACGCATACCTTTGGGTATATATGGTAGTATATACTATAGTAATTACTTAGTGTTTTTGCGGACTGTAGTATTTACTGTAGTGTTTTAACTGACATTACTGTAGTATATACTATAGTGTTTTGTTTTATTATCTTTGACATAGCAGTGAAGGCTTTGTCCTTGAGGAAAACTACTAGACAAATTACTTAAAGTGCAAATTTTCCATAACCTGTAGGTAGGTAGGACTAAGGTCTGAACGAACAGTTCAGAGCTTCTGCTATTTTTTATAACCTGTAGGGAACACAATAAATTGCCTTCACTCTGTGTGAAATAAAAGTGTTTAACAGGATTTTTGAATGGCTGCCTTATCTCTGTACCCCACACATACAATTATCTGTAAGTTCCCTCAGTCAAGCAGTGAATTTCAAACACAGATTCAACCACAAAGACCAGGGAGGTTTTCCAATGCCTCGCAAAGAAGGGATTCTATTGGTAGATACAAAAAAAAGACATTGAATATCCCTTTTGAGTTTATTTTTATTTTTACAGGGGCTGTGCACATACAACCACAGTCCCTTGGCAGGTTATTAAAAACAATTACAATATTAATACAGACAAACAATGAGCAGTGAGCACATGCAGAGAAACATAGCACAAGCAACACGTAGCATGCAGAAAGAGCAATAGCACAAAAAGCAACAAAGCAATACATAAACAGTTTTTACACACCTCACAAGCTACAGATAACATGGAAAGTGGCAATACACCGCTAGGAATTATGTTCACAAGTCGGATTGTCCTTTAGCCATGTCTATGTTTTTTTGTTAAGGTGTGATAGGTGGTGCAGTTATGTGTGTCTGATGGCAGTGTGTTCCAGACATGGGAAGCTCTCACAGAGAAAGCAGTTTGACTAAAGGTGCTTTGAGCATTGTGAAGTCATTAATTACACTTTGGATGGTGTATCAATACACCCAGTGACTGCAAGGATACAGGCATCCTTCCTAACTCAGTTGCTGGAGAGGAAGGAATCCAACCGCTTAGGGATTTTACCATGATGTAAATAGTGACTTTAAAACAGTTTATTGACAGAGTGGAAAGAAGAAAGCTTGTCCAGAATAAAAATATAACAAAACATGCATCCTGCTTGCAACAAGGCACTAAAGTAATACTGCCAAAAATGTGGCAAAGAAATCACATTGTCCTGAATAAAAAGTGTTATGTTTGGGGCAAATCCAGTACAACATATTACTGAGTACCATCCTACATATTTTCAAGCATAGTGGTGGCTACGTCATGTTATAGGTATGTTAGTAATCGTTAACGACGGGGAAGTTTTTCAGGATAGAAGAAAAAACAGAATGGAGCTAACCACAGGCAAAATCCTAGAGGAAGACCTGGTTTAGTCTGCTTTCCACCATACACTGGGAGAGGAATTCACCTTTCAGCAGGGCAAAAACACAAAGCCATATCTACACTGGAGTTGCTTATCAAGAAGACAGTGAATGTTCCTGAGTGGCCGAGTCACAGTTTTGACTGCTGGAAAATCTATGGCAAGACCTGAAAATGGTTGTCTAGCAATAATCAACAATCGATTTGACAGAGCTTAATTTTTTTTGATAATTATGGGCAAATGTCGCAAAATCCAGGTGTGGAAAGCTCTTAGACTTACCCCCAAAAACTCGTAGCTTTAATCGCTGCCAAAGGTGCTTCTACAAACTATTTACTCAGGGGTGCTTTTTTTTCTCACTTTTTCATTATCTGGTATTGTGTGTAGAATGTTGAATTCAAGCTGTAACACAACAAAATGTGGAATAAGTCAAGGGGTATGAATACTTTCTGAAGACATTGTACTGTATATGGTCTATACTTGGCATGTAGGTGTCTCACTTATGGCCGGCATACATTGGGATATCAGGGAGGGGAATGGGCAGGGTATAGGTAAATTGAATACGGCAGTATATACTATAGTAATTACTGTAGTGTTTTTGCGGACTGTAGTGTTTTTGCATACATTACTGCAGTATTTACAGTAGTGTTTTTGTGGTCTGTAGTATACTGTAGTATTTACTATAGTATACTACAACATTCTATAATAAGTACTACTGTCACAGCCGTCGTAGGGAGGAGACCAAGGCGCAGCGTTGTAAGCGTACATTCTTCTTTATTAAAGAATGAACACTGAACAAAACGAACAAAATAACAAAACAAACCGTGAAGCTAATATGGATAGTGCAGACAGGCAACTAAACATAGATCAAGAACCCACAAAACCAAAAGGGAAAATGGCAACCTAAATGTGATCCCCAATCAGAGACAACAATAAACAGCTGCCTCTGATTGGGAACCAATTCAGGCCACCATAGACATACATATACCTAGACTTACCAAAACCCCTAGACATACAAAAAACCCTAGACAATACAAAACAACCATACCCACCCTCGTCACACCCTGACCTAACCAAAATAATAAAGAAAACATAGATAACTAAGGTCAGGGCGTGACAACTACAGTACACATGATTGAGGTATACTACAGTGTTTAGTATAGTATTTTACTACAAAATTCTATAGTAAGTACTGTAGTATTCTATAGTAACTAGTATTATTTAATGTGGGCATTGAAATATAATTAAGTCAGTTAAGATGGCATCTCATGGAGACAAGATGCGCAGTTTGAGCTCCTCAAGGACGTGACGTCGCAGGCTAGCTCAGTGCTGTCCTCTCTCATTGAGTAAATCAAGTTGAAGGCCGACTGGGGTACCATTAGCAACTAAATTATCCTGATAACTTCTTCTGTGTGCGATTAAAAAAATAATTGGTTTAAGGACATACATTTGGTGTATTAGAAGCAGTTATTGGTACCATTGTTGTCTTCTAATTTTTTTTTTATTTACATGCAGATTGACCATGAAGAGTGCAATTTTTCCATTCACTATAATGGGGATCCTGTTTTCAGCTAACAATGCCTGCAGTACCACAGTTGGCCTTGAACTTCTGTGGTGTCAATGAGAGGGACAGTTGTTCTCCCCTGGGCAGAATTTTTGAAACTCCTCCCAGGGGGCGTGGTGGACTAATGGACTGCTGCAGTGTGTTACTGGGCTGCTACACTGACCACGTTTACATGTACACAGTATTCAGGGCATTTAGCTCATATCCTGGTTAACGTCTCAGGGCTCTACAGTACAACCATTTTACTCACATTTGCGCCTAAAAATAGATGTGTACAAACTGAAAAGATCAAGTATGAGCACATGTGCGAGTTCTGATTTTAAAGCAACAACAAAGAAATGCTGCTGTAACTATTTTCAAAGTATTTCTCCTGTTTTGTTTCATAGCTGGTATATAATCAAACAAATAATTATGTAGAGTCCTATATATCCCATATATCCAGTGCCTGGGGTGCTGTGTGCACTGTGAGAAGTGGTGCTGAAAACTTCATTTTTAGAAGTGCACAGGCATAGAAGTCACTTGTGTAGCACACAGCCCCCTGGAGGTCGGGCCCCCCAGATTTGCAGACTGCACTAGCATCTAATAGTCCCCGCGATATGCAACTTTTCATGGAAGTCAGGAACCAATACACGCAGTCAGTTAGGAAAGCAAAGGCTAGCTTTTTCAAACAAAAATTTGCATCCTGTAGCTCTAACTCCAAAAAGTTTTGGGACACTGTAAAGTCCATGGAGAATAAGAGCACCTCCTCCCAGCTGCCCACTGCATTGAGGCTAGGAAACACTGCCATCACCGATAAATCCATGATAATCGAGAATTTCAATAAGCATTTCTCTACGGCTGGCCATGCTTTCCTCCTGGCTACCCCAAACCCGGCCAACAGCTCTGCACCCCACGCAGCTACTTGCCCAAGCCTCCCCAGCTTCTCCTTCACCCAAATCCAGATAGCAGATGTTCTGAAAGAGCTGCAAAACCTGGACCCGTACAAATCAGCTGGGCTAGACAATCTGGACCCTCTCTAAAATTATCCGCCGCCATTGTTGCAACCCCTATTACCAGTCTGTTCAACCTCTCTTTCCTATTGTCCGAGATCCCTAAAGATTGGAAAGCTGCCGCGGTCATCCCCCTCTTCAAAGGGGGTGACACTTAGACCCAAACTGTTATAGACCTACTGTATATCCATCCTTCCCTGCCTTTCTAGTCTTCGAAAGCCAAGTTAACAAACAGATCACTGACCATTTCGAATCCCACCGTACCTTCTCCGCTGTGCAATCCGGTTTCCGAGCTTGTCACCTCAGCCACGCTCAAGTTACTAAATGATATCATAACCGCCATCGATAAAAGACAGTACTGTGCAGCCGTCTTCATCGACCTGGCCAAGGCTTTCGACTCTGTCAATCACCGTATTTTTATCGGCAGACTCAACAGCCTTGGTTTCTCAAATGACTGCCTCGCCTGGTTCACCAACTGCTTCTCAGATAGAGTTCAGTGTGTCAAATCGGAGGGCCTGTTGTCCGGACCTCTGGCAGTCTCTATGGGGGTACCACAGGGTTCAATTCTCGGGCTGACTCTTTTCTCTGTATATATCAACAATGTCGCTCTTGCTGCGGGTGATTTCCTGATCCACCTCTACGCAGACGACTCCATTCTGTATACATCTGGCCCTTCTTTGGACATTGTGTTAACAAACCTCCGAACAAGCTTCAATGCCATACAACACTCCTTCCGTGGCCTCCAACTGCTCTTAAACGCTAGTAAAACTAAATTTTCAACCTGCCCGCACCCGTCAGCCCGACTAGCATCACTAATCTAGACGGTTCTGACTTAGAATATGTGGACAACTACAAATACCTAGGTGTCTGGCTAGACTGTAAACTCTCCTTCCAGACTCATATTAAACATCTCCAATCAAAAATTAAATCTAGAATCGGCTTCCTATTTCGCAACAAAGCCTCCTTCAATCGCGCTGCCAAACATACCCTCGTAAAACTGACTATCCTACCGATCCTCGACTTCGGCGATGTCATTTACAAAATAACGTCCAACACTCTACTCAGACTACATCCAGTTTGCTATCACAGTGCCATCTGTTTTGTCTCCAAATCCCCATATACCACCCACCACTGCGACCTGTATGCTCTCGTCGGCTGGCCCTCGCTACATATTCGTCGCCAGACCCACTGGCTCCAGGTCATCTATAAGTCTTTGCTAGGTAAGCTCCACCTTATCTCTGCTCACTGGTCACCATAACAACACGCGCTCCAGCAGGTATATCTCACTGGTCATCCCCAAAGCCAACACCCCCTTTGGCTGCCTTTCCTTCCAGTTCTCTGCCGCCAATGACTGGAACGAATTGCAAAAATCGCTGAAGTTGGAGACTTATATCTTCCTCACTAACTTTAAGCATCAGCTATCTGAGCAGCTTAACGATCGCTGCAGCTGTACACAGCCCATCTGTAAATAGCCCATCCAATCTACCTACCCCATCCCCAATGTTGTTTTTTGCTCTTTTGCACACCAGTATTTCTACTTGCACATCATCATCTGCACATCTATCACTCCAGTGTTAATTTGCTAAATTGTAATTACTTCGCTAGTATGGCCTATTTATCGTCTTACCACCTCACGTCATTTGCACACACTGTACAGTATATATACTTTTTCTATTGTGTTATGGACTGTACATTTGTTTATTCCATGTGTAACTCTGTGTTGTTTGTGTCGCACTGCTTTGCTTTATCATGGCCAGGTTGCAGTTGTAAATGAGAACTTGTTCTCAACTGGCCTACCTGGTTAAATAAAGGTGAAAAAACCCTGTCATAAGTCATTAATAAAAGATATTTGCTTAAATAAATCAATTTTATCTCTCAGCCTCATGGCAAAATGTGTAGAAGAGCAGGAAATTAGCTCAGGGATTCTAGAATATTGGGGAAATCCTTGTCCAGCAGAGAAAATTGATTTTTACGCTTAAGATATTTACAATTTGTGGAATTTTATGAGGAAAATATGTGTTGGGAATTTTCATGTCAGCTCTACAAATGGAAATGCCCTTCTCTGGAACAGAGGATCCCAATTTCAAACTCTCCAATAAAGTGTTTAAAAACTGCCAATAATGGATATTAACTGAAATATATTATGTAGTTTATTGAAATGGCCCTTTGTGACTTTTATAGAATAGTTCTCTCAAAACTGTGATTCCTAAAAGATGAGTCCAGAGATTTGGTCAACTTCGTCAGATTTGTCTAAAATCCTGAATTCATCAGGAATGAGCAGGGTCAGCTATACCATAAGGACCCCTTATTCATGTCCTCATTACATGTAGTGTAGCAAGACCACTCATGGTCTGTAAAAATCTCTACTTTTGAGAACCTTCCAGAAGGAGAACAATCTCTGCAGCACTCCACCAATCAGGCTTTTATGGTAGAGTGGCCAGAAGGAAGCCACTCCTCAGTAAAAGGCACATGACAGCCCACTTGGAGTTTGCCAAAAGGCACCTAAAGGACTCAGATCATGAGAAGCAAGAGTCTCTGGTCTGATGAAACCAAGATTGAACTCTTTGGCCTGAATGCCAAGTGTCACTTCTGGAAGAAACCTGGCACGGTGAAGCATGGTGGTAGCAGCATCATGCTGTGGGGGTGTTTTTCAGTGGAAGGATTGGGAGAATAGTCAGGATCAAGGGAAAGATGAACGGGGCAAAGTACAGAGATCCTTGACGAAAACCTGCTCAGGACCTCAGACTGGGGCGAAGGTTCATCCTCCAACAGGACAACGACCCTAAGCATACAGCCAAGACAACGCATGAGTGGCTTCGGACATGTCTCTGAATGTCCTTGAGTGATTCAGACAGAGCCCAGACTTAAACCCGATCTAACATCTCTGAAGAGACCTGAAAATATTTGTGCAGCGACGCTCCCCATCCAACATTACAGAGCTTGAAAGGATCTGCAGAGAAGAATGGGAGAAACTCCCCAAATACAGGGGTGCCAAGCTTGTAGAGTCATACTTAAGAAGACTTGAGTCTGTAATCGCTGCCAAAGGTGCTTCAAAAAAGTACTGAGTAAAGGGTCTGAATACTTATGTAAATGTGATATTTCCATTATTTATTTTTAATACATTTGCAAATATTTTGAAAACCCAGTTTTTCCTTTGTCATTATGTTGTATTGTGTGTAGATTGATGAGGGTGAAAACTATTTAATACATTTTAGAATAAGGCTGTAATGTAACAAAATGTGGAAAAAGTCAAAGGGTCTGAATACTTTTCGAATGCACTGTATTTGCTGTGCTAGGGATAATGTTTGCTTTATAAATGTTTTATGTTCTACATCTAGAAAATGCAAAAGAAATTTGCCCTGATTCAATTAATAGTGATTTAAAAACAAAACGAAGTTTGGAGATTTGTATTACATATTTGAATATTCTAATGTTACAATTAAACAATCAAGGCCTTTGACCACTTGTTGGATAATAATTGTAAAAATGAAATGCCTTTATGGTGTCTGATGGAGTTGACAAATCTAGTAAGTTTCATTTTATGATTATGATGATTTTTTAATTAAGAGGCTGTTCCTTTACATGGTGTGATAGCTGATACTTTGGTCTATGAAAATACATATGAGAACTTTTACAGATGCATCATTGAGAGCATCCTGTCAGGCTGTATTACCACCTGGTACGGCAACTGCACCGTCCACAATCATAGGGTTCTCCAGAGGGTGGTTCAGTCTGCCCAACGCATCGCAGGGGGTACACTGTCTGCCCCCCAGGACATCTACAGCACCTGGTGCCACAGGAAGGCCAAGAAGATCATCAAGGACCTCAGCCACCTGAGCCACGGCCTGTTCACCCTGCTACCATCCAGAAGGCGAGGTCAATATAGGTGCATCAAAGCTTGGACAGGAATGCTGAAAAAAACGATTTTATCTCAAGGCCATCAGGCTATTTCATAGTCACCACCAATGTTCCCTCTAAACTGCGCACCGGCGCGCAGTAGCCCCGAGACTGCCCCGCAGAGCGCAGAATAAATATCAGCCCAGGGAGAGAAGCAGCAGATTGAACTTCACTCAATTTACTAGAGTTTTCCCTTTTAGTTAACACTATCAACATTTCCCTTTACTGTGGCAAATGTGATCGAATCAATGCAATATTAGTCACTTTCAATGCAACATTCCTGAAACAAAACGAACTACGGAAGAGATTGTGTTGTAGGCACAACGCATCAGAGTAGGATTCTATTGTGCACGACTCAGCCGGTACTCTACACAGACTGGTGCTGCATAACCAGTAGGCCCGTACGAAAATAGACCATTGCCATATATGGATATGTGCTATTTACTTTGAACTGAAAGGTTTACAGCTGTGGACGTGAGTCGATGAGCTTGTTTTGAGATCAAAGCAAGAGCTGCATGTAGCCACTTGTGCACACTTTGTTCATATCCTTTGTTAGTGACTTATTAGCCCAGTTATTGATAATGTGTAGTCAGCAATAGGGGAGTGATTGCTTCCTGCAAGAGCACAAAACGTGTACATTTCTAGACCTATTTGAAAAGCAAGTCATATAAAGAGCTTTTTTTTTGTCTTAAAGGTGCAGTGTTGTATTTTGAGACAGAATAAATTCTGTAGCCAATAGACCGAGGGTAGCATAATTTGTCTGATTCTCTGTAATAATGGTATGGGAATAATAATGCACTTTATTTTGTAAAGTGGTTTCTTGCATCAAACAACACAACAAGTTCAGTCACCTCCTTGTCTGAAGGACAAGTGGATAAACAGGTTCATGTCAAGCCCTGCATGTTTTCTTTCAAAAGTCTCATGGAGCGTAGGCTTACATTGAACTGCTACTGTAGGCTGAATGATACAACAGCTATTTCCATTTAAAGAATCGGATGCATTTTCTCCATTGTTTTTGATGGTAGGCCAGTCTGGAAGGCCTACATTATGATCAAATAGCTACAGTAGCCTACTTGGCCACTGTTATAACTGTAACTTAAAGCAGGTACAGCCTCAGTGTTCACAGAATTTTCACAAGGTTCCAGTTTTAGCTCAGCATACCTGAAATTTGATCCGTGTCGATTATTTTTTTATGGAACATTGGTCACCACTAGCTAGCCTCCTGCCCTGAACTTTAGTCACTAGCCGGGCTACCACCCGGTTACTCTACCATGCACCTTAGAGGCTGCTACCCTATGTACATAATCAATGAACACTTGTCACTTTAATAATGTTCACATACTGGTATACCCACTTCATATGTAAATACTGTATTCTAGTCAAGGCCTATTCTATTTAACTTTGCTGTACAGATACTATTCTTCAGATATACTACATATTCTATCATATTGTCTATACATTCCGTCAAATATATATATATTTATACTCCGAACTCTGACATTGCTCGTCCTAATTTTTCTATATTTCTTCATTTGATTCTTTAACTTTTTAGATTTGTGTGTATTGTTAGATTTTACTGCACTGTTGGAGCTAGGAAAACAAGCATTTCGCTACACCCGCAATAACATCTGCTAATTAGTTGAAGGCATTCAGTTGTACAACAAACTAGGTATCTCCCTTTCCCTTTAAATATGTGTATGCAACCAATCACATTTTATTTGAAGTTTACCAGCAGCGACTGAGTTTAGAACAAAACTCTCTGGATAGTGCTGCCACTCTCAGGAAAGATACTGCAATGGCAGACTACAGAAGGGACAATATGTCTGTGAAAGCCTCTAGATCAGGGCTCTACAAGCCTGTTCCTGAAGAGCAGCTACAGTCCTGTAGGTTTTCACTCCAACCCTAATCTACCACACCTGATTTTAATAATTAGCTGGTTGATAAGCACCAGGTTAGTTACAACTGGGGTTTGAGCGAAAACCTACAGGAGGGTAACTCTCCAGGAGTTTGAGACTCCTGCGCTAGATACTGCAGTTTGTCATGAAATAGTGTCATCCTATCCATATACATCCACTGATAGGAGAAGAGCAGCGACTCACCTGAGTGAACTTCTCAGTGACCCCGTGTGTGCGGTCCATCAGTTTACACGGGGCGATTATGTCCCTCTCTGCGGACGGGCGGGCCACCAGGGGGTCGGGCCTGTATTCAAGTGGGTTGACCTGTGTCACGTGACTAAAGGTCCGGAAGCGGATAAGGTTTGGGTCAGACGTGGTGTCAGATGTAACATTACGCAGGCTGGACTTCATACAGGTCATTCCGCCTGAGAAGGAATAAATGTTGATGATAGTGTTAGACTTAGAAGTCTAGGCTTACTCCTTGTTTATTTCATTGCCAGTGACATAGAGTTGAAGGCGATTTGTGCATGATACAATACATAGTGATGTTGAAAAGATGGAACATTAACGTAAGACAAGGATTCATCAATTACATGATTTGAGCTCCTCTCTCATCCTCAAATGTCTCCATACAGCTCCTGACAGCCCCGCCTTTTTTATGTGTCCCATACATGTCCTCAACCTGTCCTGTCCCTTCACCTGCCCTTGCCCCCCCCCGCCCCCCATCCTTAGCTTTGTCCTCTGCCCATGACCCCTATCCCCTGTTCTCGTCTCTGTCTCCTCCTCTACCTGTGCTGCTGGGCCGCGTCTGGAGCTTCCCGTGCCAGCTGGCCCGTCCCCTCAGGATCTTGATGCCGTCCACGGAGGAGACGTGCCGCAGGCTGCAGAGGCTATCACAGGAGTGGCTGGGCGTCACGATGCAGTTGGAGCCACATTCCTCATCCATCCGGAGGCAGTGCAGCCTGGGGGAGGACTGGGAGAAGCCCAGGGACAGGGCTGGGGGAGCATCGGATGTGTCTGTGGAGAGCAAGATGGACTCACCTTCAAACACATATGAAATATGTAAGCATTAAATAAGTAAATGAGAATGTGTTCTCAGTCAACTTACCTGGAAAAATAAGGGTAAAATAAATCAAATGAACATATGACGGCCTCTGCCTTGTCAGGGACTAACTGCACTCCTCCAGCAGTGTAGGAGGCCAAAAGGCTCAAGGCCATTTAGCAAACACTTTCATCCAAAGTGACTTAAAGTACAGTGAATGCATACGTTTTAGTACATGTGACCACAGTGGGAAACAAACCCACACCCTGGTGTTGCTCCCACCATGCTCTTACCAACTGAGCCACAAAGGACCACTCACCTCCCAGCAGGGCTCTCTGGTCCTCATCCCGGAGTAGTACCCCGGTGCACCCCAGACGCCGGCGCTCTGGCAGGGACAGCAGCTTTTTCAGCGCCACAGACTCATGACCCAGAGCAAGGAGGTCCCGCTGGTGGCCCAGCTCGGTGTCGTTCTCCAACCTATTCCGACGTTCTGCACGTCAAAGGGGAAAGGTGGGCGAGCACAGTTTCTGAATACACTACACCGTAACAATGTCATTAAAATACTTTAATCTCTAAGATTTTACAGGAAAATCTTTGGACCCTACTCGTTAACACACAGAGGATGTGCTTTGCTTACTTAGGGTCAGCCAGGGGATGGGCAACTTGTGGTTGAGCTCTCTAGTTGGAGACCTGGGAATAGGTGGATCAGTGGGAAGCTCGAAGTTGAGGATGAAAATGATCACCAAGCCATCCTCATTTGTCACTGGCACCACATCGATTTTACAGGAGAAACACACACCTGGACGGACACACACACACACACACATACATACACACATCATCACCACCAGTGAGCAAACATGATTGTATTCTAAAGCATGCATACCAAAGTTCTCCTCTAGAGGGAGACACACAACATCAGATGAGAGCTGCATTGATCTGCCATGGAGTGGGTTTCCTCAAGGACACAATATTTACATTAAGGAAATATATCAATCCTGTAAATTGTCCGTCCTATGAATATGAGTATCTTCTCAATCTTTCTCTATCTCTGTTAGTGTATGAATGTCAGTCAGTGCTGTTTGTGAGTTGTCACAGAGTACATCTTAGAGAGAAGCAAATAATGTTGCAGTGAAAGAAATAAAGTATTTATTGTTATCATTCAATATTCAGGATAGAACTATAGACTGCATAATATTGTAAGCATGTCTTGTGATGTAACTCCTACCCATCCCGTCTCAGTCCAACTGTGTCGGGTGACAGTGATACCAACCTGCTAGAAAGCTAAAGCTTTACCAGGAGCCAAACTAATCTGGCTTCCCCTGGGAGAACAGGAAAGGAGGGATAGGAGGGCGAGATAAAGTGAAAGAGAGCGAGGGGGTTAGGGAGAGCGAGGGGATTGGAGAGAGGGGGAGAGAGATTGAGCGAGAGAGGGAGAGGGTAGTAGGGAGAGCGAGGGGATTAGGGAGAGCAAGAAGGAGAGAGAGAGGGGGGGGGGGCATGGAGGGCACTGACTGACTGTGTAGATATGGGGAGGAAGTAGTCAGAAAACGCTGTAGCATGAAGGACACAGGACAGGCCTGACAGGGACAGTACTGAGGACAGGAGGAACATTCTGAATTATCACCCCTCCTGGATTAGAGCTCTAACATGGCCCCTTATTCTACCTTTAATTCATCTCATTGAAATCACACAGTCATCTACCGTACTGCAAAACCATCTGCTACTGAACACTTTGTTCCGGGCACACCACATCTATAATCCACACAGATTTACAGGCATATTGGATTGGCTAAATCACCTTTGACATGTGGAGCACACCTGAGAACACCATTAACTGCTAGATCATAACCATGGTGACCCTATTGAAAACTGAGTGAAGCTACACAAAGGATTTGACTGAAATCATTGGCTGGAATTATAAGAGTCCAAGTGGAAAAAGTGACCCAAATAAACCAGTACAAAAAAATGTAAACATACGTTAGCATAATGTATAACATATTTTTTTGTTCCCGCAGGAGATATTACAACTGCCTTGTCCTTGGTTCTTTATCTGGGGCAATAAGGAAACAAGATCATAGTTTACATGAAGAACATAAGCACCATATAAACCAAAATAAATAATAAGATTTAAGATTTAATAAGATTATATCCCGGAAAAGATTACCCCCCCACCATCTCTCTCTCTCCCTGTCTTTCTCTCCTTCTCAGTCATTCTCTCCCCCCTTCTCTTCCATCCTTCCACCTTCCCTCCCTCATCACAAACAGTGAATTACTCATTGGAGATGTCTCTTTCTCTTCTTAAAGTATTTACATATTAGCTTGAGGAGAGAGCTGAACTATTGGTCTGTTTCTGCCGCTACTATCTTATCTCAGTCTGCAATAACACAGCCAGGGGACAGCTGAGCTGTTCAGACTGCTTAAAACTGGAACAGGACCAGAGATGCCTGACAGAATGATGGACATACCTGTTAGACTCATCCAATAAACAGTGGTGGAAAAAGTACCCAACTGTCATACTTAAGTAAAAGTAAAGATACCCTATTAGAAAATGACTCAAGTAAAAGTCACCCAGTATAATTCTACTTGAGTAAAAGTCTAAAAGTATTTGGTTTAAAATATACTTAAGTATCAAAAGTAAAAGTATACATGCTTTCAAATTCCTTATATTAAGCAAACCAGATGGCACCATTTTCTAGTTTTTTTAATTTAGGGAAAGCCACAGGCACACTCCAACATTCAGACATAATTTACAAACGAAGCATGTGTGTTTAGTGAGTCCACCAGATCAGAGTCCGTAGGGATGACCAGGGATGTTCGGTTGACACGGGTGTGAATTGGACTATTTTCCTGTCTTGCTAACCATTCAAAATGTAACAAGTACTTTTGGGTGTCAATGAAAATGTATGGAGTAAAAAGTACAATATTTTCTTAAGGAATGTAGTGAAGTAAAAGTAAAAGTAGTCAAAAATATAAATAGTAAAGTACAGACACCCAAAAAAAACTACTTAAGTAGTACTTTTAAGTACTTTACACCACTGCCAATAAAACTGCTCATCCAGCCTGCATGAATACGTATCATTAAGTGATGGCGGAACAATGACAAGTCAATGACAGACAGATCGTATTCCAGCAGTTCCCAACGCAGATAAGGAGTTGAGATTGAGTCTGTCTCATACAGTATATATAGAATATTCACAAATCTAAATTCATCACAAGTGTAGATACTGCAGTAGATCATTGAGTGAGTTCTAAGGATTGATACTAGGTGTGGATACTGTTCATGAAGATGACCCTTAAGGGTTTGGCAGAACAGAGCTAGTATTTGGGAGGTATTATATACCCCCTTACAGGCCCTGGTCAAAAGTGGTGCACTATATAGGGAATGGGGTGCCATTTGGGATGTAGCCCTACCCACTGAGCATACACTGGTTGAATCAACGTTGTTTTCATGTCATGTCAATGAAATTATGTTGAACCAACGTGGAATAGATGTTGAATTGACGTCTGTGCCCAGTGGGTAGTATCTACTAGAGAGGAAATGAGTCTTGGGGATAATTGGACAATGAATGTTAATAAAAGACTGGTCCTGCTCTCAGAGGAGAATCACCTTATTGATCTGTGGAACTCATCACTGTTCTCACAGAGAAGACGAGAGGCTAGGACCGTGGCCCGAAAGGAAATAACAAGTCCCACGCAATGAGAAGTACCTAAAACAACAATTACTTTGTGTGAGGTCCCCTATTGATTACGTAAGAGGAAAGGAAAACTAATCTCTGTACAATTAACTCTAAAACAGATTTTAAGACTAATCCACCTTTGGCCTAGCAACAAAATCCCACAGAATCACTGTTTCACTTGAACAATAGTCAAACATAGCATGATTCAGTTTGGATTCTGAGAATACCTTTTACAAAAATATAGCACCAATGACCACTGTACCAATCCTTAATTCAGAAATGTATAGTTATTTTAGAGCAACAAAAAAAAACAGTCCCACCATCGGAAGTCAGCTATACGTGTGAACACATCTATGAAAAGTCAGGCATGAGTAATGTACACTCATAATGGCCATTCACAATGCCCTGTAAGTCATCATCACTAATAATAACCTTAGGAGTCAGCCAATAATAGATCAGTGAGATGTACAGTGGGGTCGGCCCTTAACCATAGAATATTAATATGCTTGATGTGTCTAACATTTTTTTATTTAAACTTTATTTAACTAGGCAAGTCAGTTAATAACAAATTCTTATTTATAACGACAGCCTTCACCAGCCAAACCCGGATGACGCTGGGCCAATTGTGCGCCACCCTATGGAACTCCCAATCACGGCCGGTTGTGATACAGCCTGGATTCAAACCAGGGTGTCTGTAGTGACACCTCAAGCACTGAGATGCAGTGCCTTAGACCGCTGCGCCACTCATGAGCCTCCTCTTCTACAGTATGTAACCAACATCATACTGAGGCTACTGTGGCAGGTGTGTGATTATCTCTGATGTTATTGTATGCTTATCAAGATCTGCATACAGTATATCATATGTCTCAACACACACAATATCAATTCAGGCATAACCATTGAGCGTTCTGTGTGTGTTTATTATAAAGCTGAACCCATGGGGTTAGACTGGGGAGTGATCAGCTCATCATCAGACCTAAATTACAGCAGGGTCCCAGGTCTTGCTGACTCTCAATTTCAATTTAAGGGCTTTATTGGCATTGGAAACATATGTTTACATTGCCAAAGCAAGTGAAATAGATAATTAACAGTAAACATTCCAAATTATGTATATATACACAGTGCTGTCTCTCACTCTACTTAACCAGGTAGGTTGACTGAGAACACATTCTCATTTACAGCAACAACCTGGGGAATAGTTACAGGGGGGAGGAAAAGGATGAATGAGTCATTTGGAAGCTGGGGTTGATTAGGGGTCCATGCTGGTATGTGGGGCAGATTGGGAATTTAGCCAGAACACCAGGGTTAACACCCCTAATCTTACAATTAGTGCCACAAGCTCATTAGTGACCACAGAGAGTCAGCTGTTTAACATCCCATCCGAAAGACAGCACCCTACACAGGGCAATGTCCCCAAACATTACCCAGAGGAAAGGATGCCTCCTACTGGCCCTCCAGCAGCATCTGGTCTCCCATCCAGGGACCAACCCTGTTTAGCTTCAGAAGCAAGCTAGCAGTGGGATGCAGGGTGGTATGCTGCTCTCTCCCTCTTTTGCTATTTCTCTCATCATCCCTATCTCTCTCTCCTTCTCTCTTTCACACGGGACAGAATTTAAAAGTGATGGGGGTATTCTCTAATTGTTGCTGTCCATATCGCTGCTGTGTAATGTGTGTTCCTGCCTAGATGATGATCTCACAGTGAATTCCCTTTGTGAGGACCCCTTTGATCTTAACAAAATAATGGGATTTCTAATAGCTAAGCTCAGACTTAAGAAGTGACAGTCATTCAAAGTACACTCTTCAAGAAGAATACACTGAGTGTACAAAACATTAGGAACACCTTCCTAATATTGAGTTGCATCCCCTTTTTATCTTCAGAACAGCCTCAATTCGTCGGGGCATGGACTCTACAAGGTGTCGAAAGCGTTCCACATGGATGCTGGCCCATGTTGACTCCAATGCTTCCCAGAGTTGTGTCAAGTTGGCTGAATGTCCTTTGGGTGGTGGACCATTCTTGATACACACAGGAAACTGTTGAGTGTGAAAAACCCAGCAGCGTTGCAGTTCATGACACACTCAAACCAAACTAGTACCATACCCCGTTCAAATTCACTTAAATCTTTTGTCTTGCCCATTAACCCTCTGAATGGAACACATACCATTCATACTGTCTCAATTGTCTCAAGGCTTAAAAATCCTTGTTTAACCCGTCTTCCCCCCTTCATCTACACTGATTGAAGTGGATTTAACAGGTGACATCAATAAGGGGTCATAGCTTTCACCTGGATTCACCTGGTCAGTCTACATCATGGAAAGGTATTCCTAATGTTTTAACACAACACCTTTTAAATAATTGTTTGTCCTATTAGACATGTGTTTATTGCATATCCCAACTCTCCCTGAGACAACCTTGGACAGGGGTCACGACCAGGGTTTGCCTTTATCAATGGTGACCCTTGAGCAATTAGGGTTAAATGCCTCGCTCAAGAGTAAGGAGTTTTTGTATGGGGGCGATGAGAGACTGTCGAATTCGGTCAAGATAAATGTGAATTGCTATTTTGAAAGGTAATAATAATACACTTTATTTGTAGAGCACTTTTTAATGCAAGTCACAAAGTGCTTCACATCATTAAATAATTTTATAAAATAAAACCGAAAAAACTAAGACAGGAGAAAGGAGAATGAAAATATCATACATTAAAGGGATCTTTATAAAAGTGTGTCTTCAGCAGGGATTTAAAAAGAGGCACTAAATCTGCAAGCCAGATCTCCTCTGGCAGACCATTCAAAAGTCTAGTGTCCCTAATGGCAAATGCCTGGACTCCTTTCGTTTTCAACCTAGACTTTGGAATGGTCAACAGTGCCCTGCCAGAGTATCTCAGGCTGTGTCCTGGCTCGTAGATGGATAAAATAACTGAGATATGGGATGGGTCTAAACCAAGCCTAGCCTTAATTAATTGATTCATACAATTTGATTTATTCTAAAAGTGACTGATAGCCAATGTAGAGAAGCTAAAATAGGTGAGGCTTATTTGATCGAATAGAAGTTTCATAATGCTTAGGTCGTTACGAGTGTATTGATATGTTTTCTACAAAAGACCATTGGCTAGAATGTTCCCATGTGATCTTGCCTCCTCACGCCTGCCTTTCACATTTGCCAACATGTATTTCCATTGTTAGAGCGGTCAGTTGATCATCTTGTCACTATAATATATCATCTTTGGTCATATTTGATCTGCTCAAATGTCAAAATATTACCACTTGTCCTGGAATTCACATATCATAACCACCATTGAAAATGTAATCAGTGCTGTGTGTGTTTGTATGTGTCTTGCATATTGTAATTAGGTGCATGCCCCCATCCACGGTCCCGCAATGGACTACTCCTGGGCCAGGGTGAGTAATGCCAACCAGTCAGTGCCATGCTGGCACATGTCCCTTGTGAATTAGCTGTGACTCATAATCTCTGGTTGGCTATGTTCAACAGTGTATTTACTGTTGGCTTCCATGACTGTATGATGACAGTCTCTCTCTCGCGCTCTCTCTCTGTGATAGGAGCTGGGTTGAATCTGTAAGTCAGGCTCCTTCATGACCCGTATCTGTGATGAGAGGGGCCTGGAGCTGATCTACGCTGCCATGCCTAGAGTCTAGGCCTTGCACTCAACATTCAAATTATACAAGACTGTAAGGATCGACGCTGGTAGAGATGAGAAGCAGGAACAGGGAGTGAACATTTAATGGCAACGGACATGGAACAAGACAGGACAGCGTCTGGACATGAATACATAACAACATTAATGCTGACACAGGGAACAAATAGGGGAGCAGACAGTTATAGACAGGGCAATCAACAAAGGGAAGTAGTCCAGGTGAGTCCAATGAGCGCTGCTGCGGTAATGATGGTGACAGGTGTGCGTAATGAAGGTCAGCCTGGCGCCCTCGAGTGCCAGAGAGGGAAACATTTCTGTCGCATCTCATGCCCTACACTCATCTGTCCAATGCATGTAAATAGCTTGCCCACTCCATAGCAAGCTGCTCTACCCACACGGATTGGTGAAGTAATTTAATGTTTAGCTAAATGTAAAAAATAAAATAGTTTCAGATTTCAGAGGTTTAAAAAGGAACAGAAAGGATTGATATAAATCGTTCGAACCGATTCAGAACTTTATTTTGCTGGTCGGGAACAGTGGAATGGAACGAAAAAACAAATGGTTTGGAAGATAATTTTGGTTTCAAACCCCGGCAAAGACACACACAAGAAACACCCACATCAAACCACACACCCAAGACAACTCTTGTTTGGCTTCAGTCATGGCCGCTAGCATTTCTTACTGAGCAAGCTCCCTTTTATATATGGCTTATTGACTTATTGACTTCAGGAAAATGATAATTACCAGCTTGGTTTGGCTCTATCCCCCTTTAACAGGATTTTGTATTCATCCTCCACTCCTAAACCAGATTAATGTGCCATAATAATGACCCAAATAGAAATCCCTCCTGTCTTCCAAGGCTTCTGCTCTAATGTTGATAATGAGAGGATGAAATCTTTCAGGAGTTCCTGTCCCAAATCTCTGTCTTGTGGATGGAAGGCAGCCAAAAGACAGGCCATGAAAACATGCTGCTCACAAATTGAAAAGCCAATTACACACAAACCCCAGGAGAGATAGACCACAGTGTAATGCCCCAGTGTGTCCTTGTGCTTCACCATATTAACTAATGCGCTTCAGCTGAAGGGTTAGCCTAGGCTCCCAGACAGGGAGTTGAGATGTCAATGAGAAGTGAACAATTCTTCCTTAGTTGTTAATTTCTCAAAATCTAAAGGCAAAACCTAGATTTGAGCCAATGTCTTAAGTAGCTGAACTTGTTATTACTCCAACCTCGTGAAAGAGACAAACTGACACGTTTTCATTTTCGTCAAAAACAACTGTATATATCGACGTGCCTTTGATTTGACGGCCTGCACATGCTCAGTTTGGCGCGAGACGACCGTTAAACCCGCTTAAGTGTTCATGCACAAGTTTACCTAGCCAACATCGCCATGCCATCGCCTGCAAGCAGGATCTTGGATTTCTATTTCAAGCAGTTTCTACACATATTCATACAACACCATCTTTAGTTGACCAGTTCTGCCCACACATCCTCTGATGGCTGACGCGTGCAAGCTATGCGCTGGTGTTTCTTGGTGACATGCTATTGCTGTAACGTTTTGCTGTCTGTTTTCTGCCCACAGCCTTCAGAAACTGCAGGGCATTAGCCATGTTAACCGTCTTATGGCTACTTCTGCTGTTGGCTACCAGTTGGGGGTTTGTAAATCGGATGGATTTGATTGCGGGATAATTTATTTCATGTTGCTTACTGTCTTGTCAGTCACTAGGCCTAATTATCTGGCTGCAAACTACCTAGTTAAAATATCATTAGTTTCGGGAGTTTCGTAGCCTACACTCTTTTTCTTAAATTCCCCATGCTGCTCTGACAAGGTCCAGGAAGCACACCCCTGAACTAATCTGAGCACACAAGTCAATCAAGGATAAACTCACAGCCCAGTGCGTCCTGTGCCAGCCCCCCGCACTTGCCGTGCGAAGGTGGTTATCTGTCCAGGACACGTTGTGCCGGCTCTGCGCTCCAGACCTCCAGTGATGATCCATGGCCCGGAGCCTCCGGCGACGATCCACGGCCCGGAGCCTCCGGCGACGATCCACGGCCCGGAGCCTCCGGCGACGATCCACAGTCCGGAGCCTCCGGCGACGATCCACGGTCCGGAGCCTCCGGCGACGATCCACGGTCCGGAGCCTCCGGCGACGATCCACGGTCCGGAGCCTCCGGCGACGATCCACGGTCCGGAGCCTCCGGCGACGATCCACGGTCCGGAGCCTCCGGTGACGACCCACGGTCCGGTTCCTCTGGCGACGATCCACGGTCCGGAGCTTCCGGCGACGATCCACGGTCCGGTTCCTCCGGCGACGATCCACGGTCCGGAGCTTCCGGCGACGATCTACGGTCCGGAGTCCCTGGCGACGATCCACGGCCTGGAGCTTCCGGCGACGATCCACGGTCCGGAGTCTCTGGCGACGATCCACGGTCCGGAGCTTCCGGCGACGATCCCCGCACCAGAGCAGAGCACCTAAGCAGGCGGATCCGCGAGCGGAGCGGGGTCGACGTCCCGCAGCGGAGCAGCCACTGAGGCTGGATGCCCACACGGACCCTCCCTTATAGAGTCAGGTTTTGCGGACGGAGTCCGCACCTTTGGGGGGGTACTGTCATGCCCTGACCTTAGAGATCCTTTTATTTCTCTAGTTGGTTAGGTGAGGGTGTGACTAGGGTGGGCATTCTAGTTTTTGGTTTCGAGGTTGGCCTAGTATGGTTCCCAATCAGAGGCAGCTGTCTATCGTTGTCTCTGATTGGGGATCATATTTAGGCACCCTTTTCCCACCTGTTGTGTGTGGGATCTTGTTTTTTTCATCAAAAAAAGAAACGTCCCTTTTTCAGGACCATGTCTTTCAAAGATAATTTGTAAAAATCCAAATAACTTCACAGATCTTCCTTGTAAAGGGTTTAAACACGGTTCCCCATGCTTGTTCAATGAACCATAAACAATTAATGAACATGCACCTGTGAAACGGTCGTTAAGACACTAACAGCTTACAGACGGTAGGCAATTAAGGTCACAGTTATGATAACTTAGGACACTAAAGAGGCCTTTCTACTGACTCTGAAAAACACCAAAAGAAAGATGCCCAGTGTCTCTGCTCATCTGTGTGAACGTGCCTTAGGCATGCTGCAAGGAGGCATGAGGACTGCAGATGTGTCCAGGGCAATACATTGCAATGTCCATACTGTGAGACATCGCTACAGGGAGACAGGGCAGACAGCTGATTGTCCTCGCTGTGGCAGACCACGTCTAACAACACCTGCACAGGATCGGTACATCCGAACATCACACCTGCGGGACAGGTACAGGATGGCAACAACAACTGCCCGAGGTACACCAGGAACGCACAATCCCTCCATCAGTGCTCAAACTGTCCTCAATAGGCTGAGAGAGGCTGGACTGAGGGCTTGTAGGCCTGTTGTAAGGCAGGTCCTCACCAGACATCACAGCAACGTTGCCTATGGGCACAAACCTACCGTCGCTGGACCAGACAGGACTGGCAAAAAGTGCTCTTCATTGACGAGTCGCGGTTTTGTCTCACCAGGGGTGATGGTCGGATTTGCGTTTATCATCGAAGGAATGAGCGTTACACCGAGACCTGTACTCTGGAGCGGGATCGATTTGGAGGTGGAGGGTCCGTCATGGTCTGGGGCGGTGTGTCGGACTGAGCTTGTTGTCATTGCAGGCAATCTCAACGCTGTGCGTTACAGGGAAGACATCTTCCTCCCTCATGTGGTACTCTTCCTGCAGGCTCATTCTGACATGACCCTCCAGCATGACAATGCCACCAGCCATACTGCTCGTTCTGTGCCAGCCATACTGCTCATTCTGTGCCCGGATCTCAATCCCATTGAGCACGTCTGGGACCTGTTGGATTAGAGGGTGAGGGCTAGGGCCATTCCCCCCAGAAATGTCCGGGAACTTGCAGGTGCCTTGGTGGAAGAGTCGGATAACATCTCACAGCAAGAACTGGAAAATCTGGTGCAGTCCATGAGGAGGAGATGCACTGCAGTACTTAATGCAGCTGGTGGCCACAGCCGATACTGACTGTTACTTTTGATTTTGATCCCCCCCTTTGTTCAGGGACACATTATTCAATTTATGTTAGTCACATGTCTGTGGAAGATTCTCAGTTGTTGAATCTTATGTTCATACAAATATTTACACATGTGAAGTTTGCTGAAAATAAACACAGTTGACAATGAGAGGACGTTTCTTTTTTTGCTGAGTTTATATTGATTGTTGAGACTACTTTACACATTTTATATTTTGTATATTATTCATCTATTTTACATGGGAGTGTAGGAGTGTCATGCCCTCACTTTAGTTATATTTGCTTTCTTTATTATTTGGTTAGGTCAGGGTGTGACAAGGGTGGTTTGTTTAGTTTTTGTATTGTCTAGGGGTTTTTGTGTTTTCTAGGGTTTTTTGGTTATCTATGGGGATTTTGTATTGTCTAGGGGTATGTAGGTTTATGGTGGCCTGATGGCCTGATGGGGGAGCCTATTTAAGTTGCCATTTTCCATGTTGGTTTTGTGGGTAGATGTCCATGTTTAGTTGCCTGTGAGCACTCCGTTGGCTTCACGTGTCGGTTGGTTGTTTATTGTTTTGTTGGCGACATCGTTAAATCAACAAGTATGTACGCTCAAAACGCTGCACCTTGGTCCACTCCTTTAAACGGCCGTGACAAGGAGTACTGGGTATTTTATTGGCAGCATGTGTTTTATGCTCTGCTCATGCTATGTAATGGGTCAGTTGCCATTTCCCTGCATCATCTGCACAATAGTATTGTGTTACGGCATGGATACTAATATTGCTTAGGCGGGAACACACGGTGTGGTCGTGGCGCTACATTCTCCACTGCATTATCATGGTTTCAGTATTACTGCATCATGCACTGGCTCGAAAACATGGATGCTCTGGGCACATGCTTTGTACTCCTACAGTCAGTCTATTGGTTAGTTATGTCCATTCATTCAAGCTGTTATGCTCATGAAGCCATTGAGGTTAAGCAATATCTAGGTGTGTTCTATTTATTAAGAGACCCGTAAATCCATGCATGCTTGTGCATTGTGCATATGCAAGGTATCTCTATAACCTGGTTTAGCTCAACTCTTCTACAGCTGTTCAATCATGCTGTGGGTCACGACCTTTGTGCACAGTAGCTGAGTGTGACTCATATCTACCACCATTGTGTGGCCCAAATGCTGTGGGCCGCTATGTGCGCTATTCAGCAACCGAACAGGTTGATTTCTTGTGCTACGTGGATGGTGTTAGTAGTCTGTCAGCAGGTAAACATTGTTACTGGTTCGTTTCCATCACTAAGCATATATTCACAATACATTGTTTAAATAATTACTACTTCTAACCCTAACATTTTTTCCTGAGATTTCAAGTAATCACCTTGGACCTCACTACTTCAATGCCATACAACACTCCTTCCGTGGCCTCCAACTGCTCTTAAACGCTAGTAAAACGAAATGCATGCTTTTCAACCGTTCGCTGCCTGCACCCGCCCGCCCGACTAGCATCACCACCCTGGACGGTTCCGACCTAGAATATGTGGACATCTATAAATACCTAGGTGTCTGGCTGACTGTAAACTCTCCTTCCAGACTCATATTAAACATCTCCAATCCAAAATCAAATCAAGAATCGGCTTTCTATTTCGCAACAAAGCCTCCTTCACTCACACCGCCAAACTTACCCTAGTAAAACTGACTATCCTACCGATCCTCGACTTCGGCGATGTCATTTACAAAATAGCTTCCAATACTTTACTCAGCAAACTAGATGCAGTTTATCATAGTGCCATCCGTTTTGTTACTAAAACACCTTATACCACCCACCACTGCGACCTGTATGCTCTAGTCGGCTGGCCCTCGCTACATATTCGTCGCCAGACCCACTGGCTCCAGGTCATCTATAAGTCCATGCTAGGTAAAGCTCCGCCTTATCTCAGTTCACTGGTCACGATAACAACACCCACCCGTAGCACGCGCTCCAGCAGGTATATCTCACGGATCATCCCAAAAGCCAACACCTCATTTGGCCGCCTTTCCTTCCAGTTCTCTGCTGCCTGTGACTGGAACGAATTGCAAAAATCGCTGAAGTTGGAGACTTTTATTTCCCTCACCAACTTTAAACATCTGCTATCTGAGCAGCTAACCGATCGCTGCAGCTGTACATAGTCCATCTGTAAACAGCCCACCCAATTTACCTACCTCATCCCCTTACTGTTTTTATTTATTTACTTTTCTGCTCTTTTGCACACCAGTATCTCTACTTGCACATGATCATCTGATGATTTATCACTCCAGTGTTAATCTGCTAAATTGTAATTATTCACTCCTATGGCCTATTTATTGCCTACCTCCTCATGCCTTTTGCACACAATGTATATAGACTCATCTTTCCCCCCTACTGTGTTATTGACTTGTTTATTGTTTACTCCATGTGTAACTCTGTGTTGTTGTCTGTTCACACTGCTATGCTTTATCTTGGCCAGGTCGCAGTTGTAAATGAGAACTTGTTCTCAACTAGCCTACCTGGTTAAATAAAAATTCAAAATAAACTGGGGTTGCTGATGTTATATTGCGGTGCAATGACCGATCAAGGATCGCTATATCTTCCAGCCGTGTTGGATTCCCACTGGGAACACACTGGTTGAATCAACGTTGTTTGCATGCCATTTCAATTAAATGACATTGAACCAATGTGGAATAGACGTTGAATTGACGTCTGTGCCCAGTAGGTTGGCTGTTGTACTAGCATTACCTAGCATGCTGAGGGTTTGTTAAAAACCCACATGGCAATCAGCTGTTGGCGATCACCTTTAATGAAACGTTCTGTTAGAGAGAGCTTATTCCAGACTACTCTCTAATCTGCAGGCCTATTCTAGTAATCTATGGGGTCTATTTCTTCTAGTTATTAGGTCATCTATTCTTCCCTCATGGCTTACTAGCATATACGGTTAGACATTGAGCCTACAGCTCAAGTAGACTCTATATTACAGTATATGCCTAGGTTTTAGATGATCATTTTCACTCTCATTGTGCATACTGTATATGCATCAACTACTGCTGAGCTGTATCGGTTGTGACATTGGGCTATTTAGAAAGTACAGGTGGTTATACGTAGCTACCATTTGGTTGCTGTTTCGGGGGTTTGTTAGTGTATTGTATGTACAGTGCCTTCGGAAAGTATTCAGAAACGATACTTTTTTTATTCTAAAATGTACAAAAATGAAAACAACTCAGCAATCTACACACAATACACCATAATGACAAAGCGAAAACAGGTTTTTAGAAAGTTTTGCAAATGTCTTTTTAAAAAAACAACAGAAATACCTTATTTACATAAGTATTCAGACCCTTTCCTATAAGACTCAATTGAGCTCAGGTGCATCCTGTTTCCATTTATCATCCTTGAGATGTTTCTACAACTTGATTGGAGTCCACCTATGGTAAATTCAATTGATTGGACATGATTTGGAAAGGCACACACCTGTCTATATAAGGTCCCACATTTTACATTGCATGTCAGAGCAAAAACCAAAGCCATGAGGTCGAAGGAATTGTCCATAGAGCTCCGAGACAGGATTGTGTCGAGGCACAGATCTGGGGAAGGGTACCAAAACATTTATGCAACATTGAACGTCCCTAAGAACACAGTGGCCTCCATCATTGTTAAATGGAAGAACCTGGCATGGATACTAAACTGAGCAATCGGGGGAGAAGGGCCTTGGTCAGGGAGGTGACTAAGAACCCAATGGTCACTCTGACAGAGCTCTAGAATTCCTCTGTGGAGATGGGAGAACCTTTCAGAAGGACAACCATCTCTGCAGCACTCCACCAATCAGGCCTTTATGGTAGAGTGGCCAGACGGAAGCTACTCCTCAGTAAAAGGCACATGACAGCCCTCTTGGTGTTTGCCAAAAGACACCTAAAGGACTCAGACCATGAGAAACAAGATTCTCTGGTCAGGTGAAACCAATATTGAACTCTTTGGCCTGAATGCCAAGTGTCACATCTGGAGGAAACCTAGCACCATCCCTACGGTGAAGCATGGTGGTGGCAGCATCATGCTGTGGGGATGTATTTCAGCAGCAGGGAGTGGGAGACTAGTCAGGATCGAGGGAAAGATGAACGGAGCAAAGTACAAAAAGATCTTTGATGAAAACCTACTCCAGAGTGCTCAGGACCTCAGACTGGGGCAAAGGTTCACCTTCCCACAGGACAACTACCCTAAGCACACAGCCAAGACAATGCAGGAGAGGCTTCGGGACAAGTCTCTGAATGTACTTGAGTGGCCCAGCCAGATCCCGGAATTTAACCAAATCAAACATCTCTGGAGAGACTTGAAAATAGCTGTGCAGCGACGCTCCCCATCCAACCTTACAGAGCTTGAGAGGCTCTGCAGAGAAGAATGGGAGAAACTCCCCAAATACAGGTGTGCCAAGCTGGTAGCGTCATCAAGAAGACTTGATCCTGTAATCGTTGCCAAAGGTGCTTCAACAAAGTACTGAGTAAAGGGTCTGAATAATTATGTAAATGTAATATTTACATTTGCAAAAATATCTAAATACCTGTTTTTGCTTTGTCATTATGGGGTATTGTGTGTAGATTGATGAGGGGGGAAAAATATTTCATAATTTTTAGAATAAGGCTGTAACGTAACAAAATGTGGAAAAAGTCAAGGGCTCTGAATACTTTCCGAATGCACTGTAGCCTCAATGGCGCTGACCATGCTGTCACAGACTCCATAATTACACAGATTCAAAGATGAGACCTCTATATATCTCTATGTTGTCAATTGTTTAGATTGTGACCGTTTCAGTTTGGACAGTTTATACTTATTTTGGGCTTAAACTGGCACTCCAGTCTCCTTTCCACCTCATTTAACACCGTATTTACTTAACAAAAGGTACATCCCAATTGGTGGTCCAGGTAAGTCATGACATAGCACAATTCGGGGAGTTCCCAAGCAAGGGGGAGGCTGATGACATCAGGGGTTCCCATCAGACCAACTCCTTGAATGCCCTACTCCTCCAGTTGTGTCTATTTTGCTCAAAACCTATTTTTTTACCCTTTAGTGTGTGTACTTTACTGTATTTATACTTGGGATATCGCTTTTCAACAATAAAAGTAAAAAAATCATGGTGGACGTCTTTAGGTATACCTAACATATCGCTGGCTATCTTTCATTTGGACAGCCCTTTATCTAATTCAGATAAACTTGTGGATACCATTTTTATGTCTCAGTGTCCAGTATGAAGGAAGTTAGAGGTAGTTTTGTGAACCAATGCTAACTAGCGTTAACGCAATGACTGGAAGTCTATGGGTATCTGCTAGCAGACACTAGTGTGCAATTGCGCTAGTGCTAGTTAGCAATTTCCTTAAAACTGCACACAGAGACATACAAATTGTATCTACGAGTTCCTCTAACTCTGGGGAAGTATACAATTTTTTTTAAATGGGGTGGGACAGCAATTTACACCACATCTGTAGAGGTACCTATATAAAGCTGCAGGTGGTTGGCTGGGTTCATACTGATTTACGGTGCCATGTTAGATGGGTGGATTATTTCAGATTGTACCAAGATGGCAGGTTCATCTTGCCTCAGCAATGACACCGGGCGGAACGCCACATGAGAAATAAGACCATAGTTTCTGAGAAGCTATCTCAGTACGGTGTATTTACAGTGCAGTTAGATGGTGGATTATTTCTCATATACCAAGATGGCAGGATCATCTTGCCTCAGTATTGACACTGGGTTACATGAGAAATCAGCCCATTGTTTCTGAGAAGCTATCTCAGTATGGTGTGTGCCTGCCGTATCCTACTCATAGATATCCTCATGCTATAGAATGACCTACGGTCTATCTATCAAGCTATTTTAGAACAATGTGCTGCCTTAAACTACATATAGTTCATCAGCTGATAGCTTTCCCACCACCCACCCCAGCCCACCTGTTTGGGCTCTGCTTTTGTTTCAGTTGGGGGGATTGGTATAAGGTTGCTGTACCACACATGGGGATGTTTGAAACTTACTCCTCAGCCTGAAGTGTCCCCACTTGCGCCAGTGAATGGCTAGCTTTTTGTGTGGTGGTAAGATGGTTCAAGACTGGTAAGATGGTTCAAGAAGGCGGTCACGTGTGCTAGCAAGGCAGAGGTCCTGGGTTTGAGCCTTGGTGTGAGTCGAATCAGGAGGATGCGATACTTGCTAAGCAAGCAACGTGATGTCCTTTACAGTGGTGCCTAGTGACTTGGATCTACAGTTGCCATATGATTATTCTCATTGATCGTTATTCTAATAATATATTTCACATTGCCAGACCATGTACAGTACCTCTAAAATAGACAGCTTTATACACGGTAGAAACATGGTTAACAAGTTACATTGTTTTAGTTACTGGCGTGCAGTTACAGCATGCTTAGCATAGGCCTACGGATTGGATTCAGTCACTCGTTAGATCCAGTATGTCAAGAGCAGGGACTTCATAGCCAGCCAAGCTCTCAGGCAGGCAGGCATATAGATGATCTCATCATATTCACAGTGAGAAACACTAGTAATCTACCTAAAATCCCACTAGATTTAAATGGTCTTTGTCAGCAAGAAAAAATACCTCCTTGATTTGGCACGGTGTGACTCCTCAGTGCTCACAGTTCATCACTGAAGTAAATAGGCCACTGTAGTATGTATTCATTCATTCATTCCTGGAACTCATATACTGATGACAAACAGAAATGTGTAATAATAATCACAGAAATGAGCAGCAATCCCCGGAAATCAGTGTCAGTTAAACCTGGTATCACCGCAATGTGTTTGCATTTGAAGTAGAGAACTGATGTATTTTACACCTTTTGAGCCATATACTGTTGAGTATCAGTATACACCGTGCGGATTTACAGAGTTCCTGAGTGACTGAGTTCTCCTCAAGTGTACTGTAGCAATGACCTAAAGGTGAATATAATCAGCCTGGTCTCATAGACTAGACGTAACATAGTAAATGTAAATCCGGGACACTCAAATTAGTATGATATGTTACGTTTGGTATGGTTACAAAAGACAGATGGTTACTTAAGGCAAAAACGAAAGAAGGGTGGTTGGTCGGGGTGGATGGTGGACGAGTTCGAATCTCATCATGGACAACTTTAGCATTTTAGCAACTTTTCAACTACTTTTTAGATACTTTGCAACTACTTAACATGGTACCTATCCCTTCCCCTAACTGTAACCTTAACCCTTTTAGCTGACCTTTCCCATAACCTTAACCATTTAGCTAACCCTAACCCCTAGCTAACATTAGCCACCTAGCTAGAATTCGTAACATATACGTTTTGTAAATTCTGAACTTTTAGTACACTTTGCAAATGGGTAACATATATAATACAAATTGTAATTCATAACATACAGTATCATACAAAATAGGGGATGGACATCCACAAATTAATACATAATATAGGAAATGTAACACAGCATATTAAAAGTGCTATCTCAGATTTACGTACAGAATAATACAAAATTATCTGAGACCAGGTTTCCGCTCCTTGAAACAGAGAGAGGACTTTGTGTGTTAGACTCTTATGCAACCATTCGAAAAAACAGGGGTTACCTTTGGGATTTGAGCGGCATAGTGAGTAATCGTCCTTCAAGCCATCATGACTCATTATCTTTTGTTACTATTGTTATGATTCTCCAACTCCCACCTGCCAATCACTACATTAAAGAGACAGGCTTACTATTTAAAAACAGAATATATTGTAATAACAATTGTTACGGCAATAACACCAGTCTGTGTCTATCTTGCAGTCATATTAATACTGGTCTCTAGCCTTGAGCTTTACCCATGGAGTTAGGTACTTTATCTATTAGACAATGGTTCTTTTTTTTATTAAATTAATGAACTGGGAATTTTGAGGGTATAAAAAACAGATTTGGTCAGATCCATTTGAAGACTGAGCAGTAGATTTTTCATCTGATAACCTGTCAAATATCTCTGAAAGCTGCATTATTTACATAAAAGAACATTGTACAAATCATGAATGTTATTTTTTTTGTGCATCTCTGAGCAATATTCTATTGATTCCCAGGGTCATTTCATATTTTCATGTGTATCTGAGCTATTCGCCGTTCAAAGCAGGCAGAAGTTTTGCAGAACTTGTCAATACAACTGTATTTCTGCCTGCTTGAATAGCAATGAGAGAAATAACAGTAATAAAACCATGGACCATTTGGACCCTGAGAGCTAAACATGGTGGAAATTGAATCTCTATTATTCCATTATGCAAATGTATCATTCTACCAGCTATATGGTCAAAAAATACCATATTCTTCTGATATTATAGACTATGTGTCATGGATCGCATGTCCGTGACTTATAGACAATGACACAAACAAATGATTGGTTTGAGAAAGACTCTTTATTGTATCTCTTCAAGGTATAGCCAACAATCCTGAAACAAAAGAACATGTTGGTTAGAGTTGCGCATTCCGTTTGCCAACAATACTTTGACATAAGGTTCCAAAGTCAAGTGTTGTTTGTGCACGCCAGTAACTAAAACAATGTAACTTGTTAACCATGTTTCTACCGTGTATAAAGCTGTCTATTTTAGAGGTACTGTACATGGTCTGGCAATGTGAAATATATTATTAGAATAACGATCAATGAGAATAATCATATGGCCTCCCGAGTGGCGCAAGACACTGCATCGCAGTGCTAGCTGTCCCACTGTGTGTACGGTGTTTCCGCTGACACGTTGGTGCTTCTGGGTTAAGTGGGCATTGTGTCAAGAAGCAGTGAGGCTTGGTTGGGTTGTGTTTCGGAGGACGCACGACTCTCGACCTTTGCCTCTCTTGTACAGGAGTTGTAGCGATGAGACAAGACTGAAACTACCAACTGGATACCATTAAAATTGGTCAATAAAAATAAGAGAATAATAATATAATTTAACCTACCTGATGTTTGAAGCTCCGCGCTGTTTTCTTGTTGAAGTGCCGGTGTGCGTGACGCAAATTAGTCTGCGAGTCATCAAGGAACATTTATTGGTTAATGGGAATAACCAAAGTGATGAATTATCCCATTACTTCATGAATGTGTATTGTGTGACTTAAAGTTATGGCAGTAACAGGTTGGCTAGAGTAGAGCCCTACCTGCGTTTTGTTATAGGCAAAGTTGTTGCCAGAATAGTTTATACTGACAATGTCTTTAATTTATTAAAGTCTTTATGTCAACATCCTGTTTGTTATTTTCTGTACAAAGTGTATTGGCCAATTTGTCCTGTGCCTGTCATTGTAAATAAAAGCCTCTAAAAGAGGTGAGCACCAAAACGTCCTGTCTGTCTCCTCATTGTCCAATCAGCCACTTCTGTTTCACACTGTCATTATTATGACACTGTTAAGTTATGATAGTGTTATGACACCAAAAGACATCACAAAAATGTAAGATGACTTTACAACCCATATTCCTAACTGTTTGATGTTTCAAAATAAAATGAGAGCCCTGCTGAGGCCCTGGTGGGCTGTGCTGGGTCGTACCATCTTTGGTGTAGAGGGAGATATCCACCTTCCTCTCCTTGGAGCCCAGCAGAGCCTTGGACATCTGGGCCACGGCAGGCCTCTTGGTGTGCGGTCCATACAGGAAGCTGCAGGTACACGGCTTCTGCATGACCTCAGCGCGTGTGTACCCGCACATGCCACAGAAGGCGTTGTTGCAGAAGATGATGGCACAGTTTTCCACACGAGCATTTGCGATGATGAACTTGCGATCTGAGGGAAGGAATAATATCAATATTATTCTAATCTACAGAGTCCTTGGCATTTGTCATCGCATATAATACAGTTTACTACAGTACAATTTAAGATGGTTATTTTATTTGACCACATATGCCATATCAGTGATCTGCACCAAGGCATATAACCAAGTAATTTAATAAAACCTGCAAGAGAACTAAGATGGGAGCATCTGTAAGGTGCAAGTCTGTTTTCACCTTCAACTACTAAACATACTGTTTACATAAAAACTGTTAACTGTTTAAAGCCTTAAAAAACAAGTAGATTATGTTTTGGTATCAAAATATGTTCCCAGAAGGAAACATTCAGTGATGCATATCAGTTTTTGAAATGTAGCCGTTTTATTCTCTCCTATCCTGCTTAGAAACTAACTTCTGATCCTGTTTGGATATGAGCTAAATGAATGCTCTGATAGACACTGCTGCCTTATTATATTTATATCCTTGAAATATTACTCTCCCAGTAAGTCTGTCATTTAGAAATGTAGCCCATAGGCCTAAATCTGATTTTATCGTTATTTGTACCCTAACATTCTAATATACCAAGAAGGGAAACATAATTAAACTAAGGTGCAAATTCGACAGTCATATACTTTTTTTTTTTTTTTTTTTTTTTTACAAGAGAATCACAACAGCTTACAGTGCAAGATCATATATCTAATTAAACCTATTAACTCAATACATGCCGATTTCAATAATAGCCTAATATTCTAATTTCAAAAGGGACATTTTAAATTTATTGCCAAAAGAAGCCTTTGAAAATAGAAAGAGGCTGTTTGCATTTTATTCCAAACCCCTAACCAGAGGGATTTCTAACCATGGATTCCCCAAAATGTTGAATAGGAAAAATCTTACTCTGTCCTTCGAATTTTCTGATGATTGTATCCAGAAAAGTGTTCTGAGGAGCCACGTGTCCCCGCCGAACCGGCATTTTGGTCCGTATTTCGCGCGTTTGGAAAATTGGACGGTATGCTCCTGTCACAGGTGTGGTCTGTGCGCCGCTTTCGCCTATGTTGTCGCTCTAAAATCACTAAACCGCTGGAAACATATCACAGCCACCAAGCCCTGCGATGTAACGTTCCAACTACTTTTTACATCACTTTGAAAAGCAGACACTACTGACGTTTTTGTGTAAAAAATCCCCGAACAGCATTATTGGCTATCAGCCAACCTGCTTTGTTGTTAGGCTACGGGTGTATCCTTGACTTGGAAGTAGCACCGCCTCATGTTCAGTGGAAGCGGCAATTCCAATTCACAGGTGCCTGGGGACTGTTGCTGTATTATCCTGTTTCTCTGACCACCCACGATGTCTTGGCTGCAAACCCTGCTTTTTGAAATTGTGATGGTCTATCAAGTCGTAGATGTTGTCAGTTGCGTCTCTGTCCATGGTGTTTTTATATACAGTTGAAGGCAATATTACAGACATTACTTTACTGAACAGAAGATTAGCCTATTTTTCTTATTTTGTGTTGAAAGGGAAATACTTTTAGATGTAGGTCCATCACAGACGCAGCAAGGCAATATTTGAACTATATATATTTTTGTAGGTTGTTATTTTAGATAAACAAATGCTTAGTTATTTGATCATGTCAAATGTATGCAATAAAAGTCTACTAGCATTTTATAGCATCATTCACTCATTCAATCCAGAAGAGAATGAATGGTGTGATTTCCATCTAGAGGCACAGAAAGCACATTACCAGATAGTTTGTATTCTGGTACAGTATGAGCCTATGACCAGCAGGTGGCAACAGCAGGTTACAAATTCAAATCTATCTTTGTTTGTCACATGCGCCGAATACAACAAGCGTAGACCTTACCGTGAAATGCTTTCTTACAAGCCTTTAACCAACAATGCAGTTACAAGAAGAGTTAATCAAATATTTACCAAATAAACTAAAGTCAAAAATAATAAAATGTAACAAAATAAAATAACAATAACGAGGCTATATACAGGGGGTACCTGTACCGAGTCAGTGTGCGGGGGTACAGGTTAGTTGAGGTAATTTGTACATGTAGGTAGGGGTGAAGTGACTATGCATAGATATGAAACAGCCAGTAGCAGCAGTGTACAAAATAAATGGGGGGTGTCAATGTAAGTAGTCCGGTGGCCATTTGATTAATTGTTCAGCAGTCTTATGGCTAGACTTGATGCTATGGTACCACTTGCCGTGCGGTAGCAGAGAAAACAGTCTATGACTTGGGTGACTGGAGTCTGACATTTTTATGGGCTTTCCTCTGACACCGCCTATTATATAGGTCCTGGATGGCAGGAAGCTTGGCCCCAGTGATGTACTGGGCCGTACGCACTACCCTCTGTAGCGCCTTATGGTTAGATGCCGAGCAGTTGCCATACCAGGCAGGGATGCAACTGGTCAGGATGCTCTTGACGGTGCAGCTGTAGAACTTTTTGAGGATCTGGGGACCCATGCCAAATCTTTTCAGTCTCCTGGGGGGGAATAGGTTTTGTCGTGCCCTCTTCACGACTGTCTTTGTGTGCATGGACCATGATAGTTCATTGGTGATGTGGACACCAAGGAACTTGAATCTCTCGACCCGCTCCACTACAGCCCCGTTAATGGGGGCCTGTAGGCCACGATCAGCTCTTACCTGTCAGGTTAGAATTGTGAAAGGTTAACCAGATAATTTTTTTCTCAAGAATATCATAGACTATGCTTACTGATTTCGTCTGTTCATGCTCAACTGTCTCAAATGTCAACATTGGCATTTCTATACACTTACCAATGGCTACCTATGATAATGGAAATGATGAACTTGTAAATCTTCCTTACGGGCAAACCACAGGCTGTGAGGGCTGAAGAAATTCGGCATGCCAGCCCAGGTCCTCTACAAATACTACCCCTGCACCCCAGGAGGTTGGTGGCACCTTAAATGGGGAGGACAGGCTTGTGGTAATGGCTGGAGCGGGAATGAGTGGAATAGTATCAAACACATGGTTTCTATCTGTTTGACGCCATTCCATTCGCGCCATTCCAGTCATTATTATGAGCCGCCCTCCCCTCAGCAGCCTCCACTATCGAAAGTCCTGACTGGTTGCATCACGATCTGGTACAGGAATTTCTCCTTCCACGACCTTAAGGTTCTCCAGCGGGTGGTGAAGATGGCCCAGTACATCACTGGGACCGTGCTTCCACCCATCCAGGACATATACTACCACAGCATCAAGGACCCAACACACGAGCTGTTCACTCCCTTACCGTCGGGCAGACAATATCAGAGCATGAGGTCTGATACCAACAGGCTCAGTCAGACAAGCCATCAGACTGCTGAACATTGGACTGACCACCTGCATTGACTCTCTGCACCTTAATAAACATACTCACACATACAGTATGCATTCATACTACACACACATCCAAACTATTGCTACCAGACTCTTATGATAGCTAAATACTGCACAATTTAAACACCTGCCGCCCCAATCCCCCTTCCGTAAAACACTTGTAAATATTGGACTATTAATGGTGCCATCCAATACATTTTAAGAAAGCTTAAGCTCTTTTACTGCATTTCTATACAATTTAAAAAGTCTCAAATTGTCACGCCCTGGCCATAGTTTGTTTTGGTCAGGGTGTGATATGAGTGGGCATTCTATGTTGTATGTCTAGTTTGTCTTTTTCTATGTGTTTGGCATGATATGGTTCTCAATCAGAGGCAGGTGTTAGTCGTTGTCTCTGATTGGGAGCCATATTTAGGTAGCCTGTTTTATCATTGTGGGTTGTGGGTGATTGTTCCTGTTACTGTGTTCACGTTACGGGATTGTTTCGTCTGTTTATTGTTTTTGTTCGTTGTTTAAAGTATTCTATTAAAATGGATAATCATCACGCTGCATTTTGGTCCTCCGATCCTTCCTACTACTCCTCCTCAGAAGAGGAGGAAGACGAGCGTTACACAAATGCTATTTGGAGAACAGCAAAAGCAAGCAAAATGACCCCAGCCATTATTACAGTGGTTGCTGTAGCTTCATTCACATTAACTCAACTCCAGGATTAAAAACTATAATTTAAAACATACTTAGGGATCTGTTAGCAGAAAAAGTATTTTATTAATGTTAATAAAATAAGTTTGCTTTACAGATTTTTGTTGTTGTTGCAGTTTAAGCACATTTCCTGCAATTTTACACATTTTCCCATGACTTATGACATGTTAATATGATATCCGAGTGAGCCCGATTAACAACATCAATGTGTTCCCCCTGGAGGTTAGGGTACCTGCATGCCCGGTTGGTAATTCAGCCATGATAACTACAAGTTTAGCTAGCTAGACTACCTCCACCTAGACAAACCAATCAAAACATGGGCTAATTGAGTAACTGTCAGTGAGTGACACAGGGGTGCCACTTTGGTTTTAGCAGCCTGGCAGGTGGTCATCTAGAGTTAATTTCCTCAATTTTTACACAATCCAATATGTCATCTCCATTTAGGACAAATAGTAAGCAAAAATGCCTACAGTCATCAAGCTAGGTAATAGATCATTATTAAATGTTTAAGTGATTAAGATTGAACTAGATAAAATGTAATTCAATTATAAACATTGTGTTGCACCTTTAACCAATAGTTTAACAAATTAACTATTGAAAACACTATTTCCATCAAGTTCAGTCCTTCCTAGTTCAACACCCTGCAGCCCCCCAACGCAACTTAAGGATCTTAGTGAAACATTCATTATTGGTTTTGGGTGTGTTAGGCCAAGGCCAGAGTGACAACCCACAGGACAGCAGGGCCCCCATGACCAGGACTGAGCAGCCCAGCAGCTAGGGATTGCCTAAATAGGGCTCTACCTTGACATGGTTTCAATACAGACTCCTTTACTCATACTGTATATAGCATCCAGACCTCTTGTAATAAATAAAATATAGTGATACATACCTTGACATTGTGGGAGGATAACCAGCCTTCCAATTAATGGCAATGCATTTCTTAGCCGCTATAAATGCAGAGTTATCCTCCCATAATGTCCAGTTATGTATCATGTGAGCGGACCAAGTAATTTGGCGTCACTCTAAAGCGGAAAGGTGGAATAAACGAGTCAGGAGTTGGTTTCTTGATTGGGAATTTGGTCAATACAAACACTCAAACATAATCAATGAAAATCTCCCAAGGAAAAACATACATCTTCTCCAGATGAAACAGGAACACAATACAATTATCTTTAAACTACAACAAAAGTCACAGGTTTGTCACCATCTTAATGGTTCTTCATGGATAGCTCCCCTCTCTTGGTGGCCATCCTCCAGAGATAGTTTCCCCACCCACTTATCTGCTGGTTCCATACTCTCTCTTATAGGGGAAAGAGAATATGTCATTAGTACCGTCAGCTGTGCTTAATTGCCTCTGGTTAAGTTGCCTCACATGCCTTTTTGGGCTACTATCCGTGAGCCCAGCCTGCCCTCTGGTGGTCCTTCCACAATCACTATATTTTATTTACTACAAGATTAACGGTATACTGGGCAACTTTCATAAGGTCTGGATGCCATATACCGTATGGAGTCTCCAGTATCAACATTTTCAAGCAAACAAAAACATGAAGGGAGAATCTGTAGACATGCTGAAATAAAATAACATACTATTTGCCAGAATTCAGCCAGCCTTCACAAGACCATAACATATGCAAATGTTTTTTACATGTTTTGTGTCATAGGGAAAAGCCTCTATCAACCATTGATACAGTTTGGAAATCAACTTTGGAGGTTTGTCAGACTGCCTTAAAATATAATCTGGCATGTCCAGTGTTTGCACAGAGAGAATAAAGTGTTGTATCTGCAATTCACCTCACTTCCGTCACAGACTGGTCTTCCCTGGCTGCCTTATCCTGTTGAGACCCCGTCACCATCTGATCCTCCTAAAATGAGGCATGACAAAGAATTATCTTGGTGTACATTTATACATTGATTATATTCTTGGATAATATAATGGTTCAATAATTGAAATGACCATTATTCCCGGATCCCAGACTGTAGCTTTAAACTGCTGTCCTGTATCTACTGTAGGTCTACCCATCAACTCAAGATAGAACTTTGTATCATTCACTGATATTGTTAATATACTGTAAAGTTCACCTGAGCTCCGTCGACTGGTCTTCCCTGGCTGTCTAACCCTGCTGGGACCCCTGTCTCAATCTGATCTTGCTAAGATCCCGGGCAGACCTCCACTGTGCACCATGACAGTGAAGCGTGTAACATTAGAGCTGTTTATTACTGTGTCAGTCTGAAAAGTGGGGAATTAGCTAGATAAACTAACAGATCAATAACAATACATTGTTATAAAGACTAATAAAGCTCACAATGCTCTGAAACAAACGTCAGAATATCCAATCGTTTGAATGACGATTTCATAGATGGATTCAGGTCTAGTGTGATTGAGGCAAAAATAATAGCTAACGTTAGCCAACATTTGGCCAGCTCTCTCTCTCTAATGATACATCAACTGCCAAAAGCTAGTCAGTTTCATTTACTTCTGAAGCGGGACAAAACAAAGGCTACAAAACATTTCCACACACACAGCAGCTGTTAGATAGTAAAAATAGGCTAGAGCTGAACTGGCTGTGGTAGCTACCAGCTAGTGTAGCTTATTCACTCACCTCAGTCGAGAGGGGATGAAACATTAGCGAACATTACAAGTCAGTTACAATACTAGCTCAGCACTGGGAATAAACACTAGTTTCGTTATATACAGTACCAGTCAAAAGTGTGGACACACTTACTCATTCAAGAGTTTTTCTTTATTTTTTTACTATTTTCTACATTGTAGAATAATAGTGAAGACATCAAAACTATGAAATAACACATATGGAATCATGTAGTCACCAAAAAAGTGTTAAACAAATCAGATTTTAGATTCTTCAAAGTAATCATATGCTGAGCACTTGTTGGTTGCTTTTCCTTCACTTTGCAGTCCAACTCAACCCAAACCCAAGCCTTGATGACAGCTTTGCACACTCTTGGCATTCCCTCAACCAGCTTCATCTGGAATGTTCCCACATATGCTGAGCACTTGTTGGTTGCTTTTCCTTCACTTTGCAGTCCAACTCAACCCAAACCATCTCAATTGGGTTGAGTGATTGTGGAGGCCAGGTTATCTGATTTTTAAAATATTTGTATTTTATTTATTTAACTAGGCAAGTCAGTTAAGAACAAATTCTTATTTACAATGACAGCCTATACTGGTCAAACCCGGACGACGCTGAGCCAATTGTGCACCAAACTATGGGACTCCCAATCACGGCCAGTTGTGATACAGCCTGGATTCAAACCAGGGTGTCTGTAGTGACACCTCTGAGATGCAGTGCCTTAGACCGCTGCCCCACTCCATCACTCTCCTTCTTGCTGAAATAGCCCTTACACAGCCTGGAGGTGTGTTGGGTCATTGTCCTGTTGAAAGACAAATGAAAGTCCCACTAAGCGCAAACCAGATGGGAAGGCGTATCGCTGCAGAATGCTGTGGTAGCCATGCTGGTTAAATGTGCCTTGAATTCTAAATAAATCAATGACAGTGTCACCAGCAAAGCACCCCCACACTATCACACATAATTCTTCTTGCTTCACAGTGGGAACTACACATGCAGAGATCATCCCTTCACCTACTCTGCGTCTCACAAAGACACAGCGGTTGGAACCAAAAATCTCAAATTTCGACTCATCAGACCAAAGGACAGATTTCCGCCTGTCTAATGTCCATTGCTTGTGTTTCTTGAACCAAGCAAGTCTCTTATTATTATTGGTGTCCTTTAATAGTGAATTCTTTGCAGCAATTCAATGTCATTTCTGACGCTGGTAACTCTAATGAACTTATCCTATTCAGCAGAGGTAACTCTGGGTCTTATTTGAGCTGTTCTTGCCATAATATGGACTTGGTCTTTTACCAAATAGGGCTATCTTCTGTATACCACCACTACCTTGTCACAACACAACTGATTGGCTCAAACACATTAAGAAGGAAAGAACTTTCAAAAATGAACTTTTAACAAGGCACACCTGTTAATTGAAATGCATTCCATGTGACTACCTCATGAAGCTGGTTGAGAGAAGGCCAAGAGTATGCAAAGCTGTCATCAAGGGTGGCTACTTTGAAGAATCTCAAATATAAAATCTATTTTGATTTATTTAGCACTTATTTTGGTTACTACATGATTTCAAATGTATTATTTCATAGTTTTGATGTCTTCACTATCATTCTACAATGTAGAAAATGGTAAAATAAAGAAAAACCCTTGAATGAGTAGGTGCGTCCAAACGTTTGACTGGTACTGTGTGTGTGTGTGTGTGTGTGTGTGTGTGTGTGTGTGTGTGTGTGTGTGTGTGTGTGTGTGTGTGTGTGTGTGTGTGTGTGTGTGTGTGTGTGTGTGTGTGTGTGTGTGTGTGTGTGTGTGTGTGTGTGTGTGTGTGTGTGTGTGTGTGTGTGTGTGTGTGTGTGTGTGTGTGTATATATATATATATATATATATATACATATATGTATATATATTTATATGTATATATATTTATAGTGCCTTTGGAAAGTATTCAGACCCATTGACTTTTTCCACATTTTTGAAAGTTACAGCCTTATTCTAAAACGGATTAAATAAATAAAAATCCTCAGCAATCAACACACAATACCCCATAATTAAAAAATGAAAACAGCTTTTTTGAATTTTTGCACATTTATTAAAAATGAAAAACAGAAATACCTTATTTATATAAGTATTCAGACCCTTTGCTATGAGACTCGAAATTGAGCTTAGGTGCATCCTGTTTCCATCAATCATCCTTGAGATGTTTCTACAACTTGATTGGAGTCCACCAGTGGTAAATTCAATTGATTGAACATGATTTGGAAAGACACACACCTGTCTATATTTGGTCCCAGAGTTGACTGTGCAAGTCAGAGCAAAAACTAAGCTCCGAGACAGAATTGTGTTGAGGCACAGATCTGGGGAAGGGTACCAAAACATTTCTGCAGCATTGAAGGTCCCCAAGAACACAGTGGGCTCCAGAATTCTTAAATGGAAGAAGTTTGGAACCACCAAGACTCTTCCAAGAGCTGAGCAATCGATTGCCAACCTGAGCAATCGGGGGAGAAGGGCCTTGGTCAGGGAGGTGACCAAGATCCCGATGGTCACTCTGACAGAGCTCTAGAGTTGTTCTTTGGAGATGGGAGAGCCTTCCAGAAGGACAACCATCTCTGCAGCACTCCACCAATTAGGCCTTTATTGTAGAGTGGCCAGACGGAAGCAACTCCTCAGTAAAAGGCACATGACAGCCCTCTTGGAGTTTGCCAAAAGGCACCTAAAGGACTCAGACCATAAGAAACACGATTCTCTGGTCTGCTGAAACCAAGATTGAACTATTTGGCCTGAATGCCAAGTGTCATGTCTGGACGAAACCTGGCACCATCCCTACGGTGAAGCATGGTGGTGGCAGAATCATGCTGTGGTGATGTGTTTCAGCAGCAGGAACTGGGGGACTAGTCAGGATTGACGTAAAGATGAACAGTGCAAAGTATTGAGACATCGTTGATGAATACCTGCTCCAGAGCGCTCAGGACCTTAGACTGGGGCGAAGGTTCACCTTCCAACAGGACAATGACCCTCAGCACACAGCCAAGACAACAAAGGAGTGGCTTTGAGACAAGTCTCTGAATGTCCTTGAGTGGCCCAGCCAGAGCCTGGACATGGACCCGATCAAACATCTCTGGAGAGACCTGAAAATAGCTGTGCAGCAACGCTCCCCATCCAATCTGACAGAGCTTGAGAAGATCTGCAGAGAAGAATGGGAGAAACTCTCCAAATACAGGTGTGCCACGTTTGTAGTGTCATACCCCAGAAGACTCGATGCTGTAAACCCTGCCAAAGGTGCTTCAACAAAGTACTGAGTAAAGTAAATCGCCAATCTTGGGTTTATACCTGTTCAACCACACTCCAAATTGGCAGTATGCACCCTTTCAGTTTCTTACCAACTCATAAAAGTAGTGGAAGAAGAAAATGGAATACTTCAAAATGGAGATGGCCTCAATGGCGCTGCCCGTGCTCTCACAGATGCCACAATGGGACAGATACAAAGATGAGTTGTCTGTCTAAGTCTATGCTCGGACCCATGACATCCAGTTTCCACTAGATTTCACAGCCACATAGTCAAAAATTGCTATCGTAAAATATAATGAAAACAATCATTTGCTTTTTGGTCTTCATTTAAGGTTAGGGTTAGGCATAAGGTTAACAGTGTGGTTAAGGTAATGGTTAAGGTTAGGTTTAAAATCACATTTTAAGAAGAGAAATTGTAGAAATAGGCACAGTTTTGTTTTTTTGTGGCTGTGGTAACTTGTGACAACCATGACAAGCTTATTTCTCTCAAATCTGGCATTTACACCCCTATTAGTGAGCATGTCTCTTTTGCCAAGATATTCCATCCCTCTGACAGGTGTGGCATATCAAGAAGTTGATTAAACAGCATGATTACACAGGTGGACCTTATGCTGAGGACAATAAAAGGCCGCTCTAAAATGTTTAGATTTGTCACACAGCACAATGTCACAGATGTCTCCATTTTTGAGGGAGTGTGCAATAGGCATTCTGACTGCAGAAATGTCCACCAGAGCTGTTGCCTGAGAATTTAATTCTGCCGTCATCACCTCATGTTTCAGCATGATAATACACAGCCCCATGTCACAAGGATCTGGACACAACTCCTGGATGCTGAAAATGTCCCAGTTCTTCCATGCCCTGCATACTCACCAGACATGTCACCCATTTAGAATGTTTTGGATGCTATGGATCGACGTGTACGACAGCGTGTTCCAGTTCCCGTCATTATCCAGCAACTTCACACAGCCATTGAAGAGGAATGGGACAACATTCTACAGGCCACAATCAACAGCCTGATCAACTATATATGAAGGAGATGTGTCACGCTGCATGAGGCAAATGGTGGTCACACCAGATACTGACTGGTTTAATGATCCACGCCCCTACCTTTTTTTTAAGGTATCTGTAACCAACAGGTGCATATTTATATTCCCAGTCATGTGAAATCCATAGATTGAGGCATAATTTATTTATTTCAGTTGACTGATTTCCTTATATGAACTGTAACACAGCAAAATCTTTAAAATTGTTGCATGTTGCGTTTATATTTTTGTTCAGTATAAATTGTAATGGATAAGTTGCTTTGTCAAAACAAATGGCCAATTGGCAAGTCAATCAAATTTCACCAAACATTTTTAAAATTCCAATGCTACTTTGTTCTATCAATCTATAAAATTATCCAACTCACAGATGATTGACAACCATACCAAATAGGCCTATAAGCCTACTACAGCATTTCCCCAATAGTTTGCCCTGTGGACATTGTGCTTTTTAATTTGAAGTGCCATTGTTTTTGCACTGAAAATAGTTTGAAAGTTTTAACAGTAAACAACCTGCATGTACTGCCAAAGGAACAAAGCATTGCATGATTCTCAGAGTCTTACAAGGCATTTAGATCTCTTATCTCATCACCCTTCATCTTCCCATGACAAAGTTTATAATCATACCGCACACAACCAGAACTCAGTATGACTAACACACACCTTGTTATTATTCCAGAGTACATTCAAATAGCTGTGCAGCAACGCTCCCCATCCTGCCTGACAGAGTTTGAGAGAATCTGCAGAGAAGAATGGGAGAAACTCCCCAAATACAGGTGTGCTAAGCTTGTAGCGTCATACCCAAGAAGACTCGATGCTGTAAACGCTGCCAAAGGTGCTTCAACTATGTACTGAGTAAAGGGTCTGAATACTTATGTAAATATATTATTTCAGTTTTTTATTATAAGGTATTGTGTGTAGATTGATTAAATATTTTTTTCCCCTCATCAATCTTACAATACGGCTGTAACGTAACAAAATGTGGAAAAAGTCAAGGGGTCTGAATACTTTCCGAAGGCACTGTATACATATACTGTACCTGCCAGTTACATCAGTCAACTAAATAGTAGACAGTTTCTGCTCTGCTTGCTTTTGAAACTCTGTGAAAGAGCGGAACACATACACACTGAACTATACTCAACCCTCCTCTGCTGGTCCAGCCAGCCTTCCAGAAGCTTTGCCTTCACACAACCTGTCAGACCGCTCTGTGATCCAGCTGGCTGAATACTACAAACAGCCTACCTGACTGCTCAGAGGCGTCCGCATGGTCCTAAAGCACACCTCTGCCGCTTTTTGTATCAGATTGCAATGATAAAGCTGGGGGGGACAAAAATGCAATTTCAGAATGACCCCCCCCGTTCCCCAGTGAAAGTTGCGCCCCTAGTGATATATAACAAGTGGAAAACTGCTGATGCACAGCCAAGTTTTGAAATTGCACCTTGTGTATTCTACTATTATAACTCTCAACAGTAAGTGCATATAGTTGTTTTTTATTCAAAACAATTACCGAGGTCTGGACCTCGGTGTCCACATACGTAGCTACTGCCCTGGGTGGGGGAGATTCTCAATTCTAAAAAAAAGTCCATCCTCGAATCCTCCATCTCCTCCGTGACCCGGAAATAGATAAGTGGTCGAGTGATCGAGGAGAGTGTCAATTCAATAGTAGTCGACTGAAGAGTCTGCTCCCCTCCTTGATTGCCTACTTCGGCAGAGGATGCACAAGAGTATCCTCGTGCCGACAATTGTGGAAGTGTTTAAAATCAAATGTAATTTTCTTGAAGGATAAAATCCATACATTCAAAAACAATAAGCTACTAATCATTTTATCTATAAAATGTATTGCACAACTAGCTCAATTTGTTTTGATCACTTTACACATTTATTTTGTAATTCCACTCCTGTAAACGTAATTTGCCTAATGACATGCGAGTGGAGAAGAAGAGTCTCACTTCAGACAAGCGCATTTGTTTTCATGTTTCCTCTCCTCGCCTCCGCTCCTCAATTACCTTTGACTTTTTTCTAAAAGAGACAAGGAGAGGAAAGAGGAGGGGAGGCGAGCAAAACCCATTGAGATTCTCCCTGGGTCTTCTTATGGATTAAGGAAAGATCACATAATTCTGTCCAGGTCATCAGGAGGGATCAGCCAATGAATTATACTTGTGAGCAAACATACCATAACTGCAGGTGGCAGTAAATTGACAAATTTGGTTTATACCTGTTCAACCACACTCCAAGTGGCAGTATGCACCCTTTCAGTTTCTTACCAACTCATAAAAGTAGTGGAAAAAGAAATGAATTACTTCAAAATGAAAATGGCCTCAATAGCGCTGCCAGTCCTCTCACAGATGCCACAATGGGACAGATACAAAGATGAGTTGTCTATCTAAGTCTATGCTCGGACACATGACATCCGGTTTCCACTAGATATCACAGCCACATAGTCAAAATAGGCTATCTTAAAATATCATGAAAACAATCATTTGTTTTTTGGTCTTCATTTAAGGTTAGGGTTAGGCATAAGGTTAACAGTGTGGTTAAGGTTAAGCTTAAAATCACATTTTAAGAAGAGAAATTGTAGAAATAGGCACAGATTATTATTTTGTGGCTGTGGTAACTTATGACGACCATGACATCTGCCATTATAGATTTTCCGCCATCTTGGAATTTTGGAAAAAACGAATTCTTCTGCTCGTGAACAGCATGGTGATTTGGTATGTGCGTTCTTAGCAAAGATTTTGGAATGCTTTGCCTGTTCCTCTCTGGCTGTTGGCCTACTTGTCCCAAAATACACTGATCAAAAATATAAATGCAACATGTAAAGTGTTGGTCCTATGTTTCATGATCTGAAATAAAAGATCCCAGAATTCTTCTATATGCCCAAAAAGCTTATTTCTCTCAAATTTTGCATTTACATCCCTGTTAGTGAGCGTGTCTCTTTTGCCAAGATAATCCATCCCCCTGACAGGTGTGGCATATCAAAAAGCTGATTAAACAGCATGATTACACAGGTGCACCTTATGCTGGGGGTCAATAAAAGGCCACTCTAAAAATGTTTAGTTTTGTCACACAGCAGAATGCCACAGATGTCTCAAGTTTTCAGGTAGTGTGCAATTGACTACAGACGGCAGGAATGTCCACCAGAGCTGTTGCCTGAGAATTTAATGTTTATTGCTCTACCATAAGCAGCCTCCAATGTCGTTTTAGAGAATTTGACAGTACGTCCAACCGGCCTCACAACCGCAGACCACGTGTATGGCGTTGTGTGGGTGAGCGGTTTGCTGATGTCATCATTGTGAACAGAGTGCCCCATGATGGCTCTGGGGTTATAGTCCAGTGTAATTCAGTTGGTAGAGTATGCCAGGATTGTGGATTTGATTCCCACGGGGTCCAGTACAAAAAAAGTATTAAAATGTATGCACTCACTATTGTTAGACGCTCTGGATAAGAATGTCTGCTAAATGATGTCAAACATATATAATGGTATGGGCAAGCATAAGCTACGATCACAATTGCATTTTATCGATGGCAATTTGAATATACAGAGATACTGTGACGAGATCCTGAAGCCCATGGTCGTGCCATTCATCTGCCGTCATCACCTCATGTTTTAGCATGATAATACACGGCCCCATGTCGCAAGGATTTGTATACAATTTGTATACAATGAAAATGTCCCATTTCTTCCATGGCCTGCATACTCACCAGACATGTCACCCATTTAGAATGTTTGGGATACATGGATCGACGTGTACGACAGCGTGTTCCAGTTCCCGTCATTATCCAGCAACTTTGCACAGCCACTGAAGAGGAGTGGGACAACATTTCACAGGCCACAATCAACAGCCTGATCAACTACTTGCGAAGGGAATGTGTTACGCTGCATGAGGCAAATGGTGGTCACACCAGATACTGACTGGTTTAATGATCCACGCCCCTACCTTTTTTAAGGTATCTGTAACCAACAGATGCATATTTATATTCCCAGTCATGTGAAATCCATAGATTGAGGCATAATTTATTTATTTCAGTTGACTGATTTCCTTAGATGAACCGTAACACAGCAAAATCTTTGAAATTGCTGCATGTTGCAGTTATATTTTTGTTCAGTATAAATTGTAAAGGATAAGTTGCTTATTGACCGATTGACAAGTCAATCAAATTTCACCAAACGTTTTTAAAATTCCAATGCTACTTTGTTCTATCAATCTATCAAATTATCCAACTCACAGATGATTGACAACCATACCAAATAGGCCTATAAGCCTACTACAGCATTTCCCCAATAGTTTGCCCTGTGGACATTGTGCTTTTATTTTGAAGTGCCTTTGTTTTTGCACTGACAATAGTTTGAAAGCTTTAACAGTAAACAACCTGCATGTACTGCCAAAGGAACAACGCATTGCATGATTATCTCTTATCTCATCTCCCTTCATCTTCCCATGACAAAGTTTATAATCATACTGCACACAACCAGAACACAGTATGACTTACACACACCGTGTTATTGCTCCAGAGTACATTCAACTGTATACAATGCAATAGGGCCTTTGTGTTGATTGCTGCCTTACCACAGGGGGAAACTCTCCCTCTCTCTCTCAACTGGCAGGGTCAGTCTAGCGATCAACACCTCTGAATTGCTCTGTGGGAAAGGAAACACCCTTTTGTTTACCTGTGCTTAATGTCGCAGACTTCTGACTTACACATGGTGGGAAAACATAGAGGAAGGAAGACAAAATCCTGAGTCACTTTACCATAGTTCTATACTGTCCAAAAAATTGTTTTATTGTCACATACAGTACTCCGGATAGGTGATGTGAAATGTTTTGTTTAATAGGCTCAGCCATATTAGTATGGCGCCACTGGAGCAAATTAGGGTTAAGTGCATTGCTGAAGGGCACATGCACTGATTCTTTTTTTGGGGGGGGTGGATCAGTTTTGATATTGCAAATAGATTGTAGCTTCTATCAATGTAATTGTCTGCATCATTTCCAATCCCCCATATAGATTATTTTATAAATACAGTATATATATTTAAAAATATTCTTATCAATACCCCATAATGACAAATAAACTCTTTATTTTCTGGTTAGAGACAGTTTGAGCTGTTCTGTGAAGGGAGTAGTACACAGCATTGTATGAGATCTTTAGTTTCGTAGTAATTTCTCGCATGGAATAGCCTTCCTTTCTCAGAACAAGAATAGAATGACAAGTTTCAGAAGAAAGGTCTTTGTTTCTGGTCATTTTGAGCCTGTAATCGAACCCACAAATTCTGATGCTCCAGATACTCAACTAGTCTAAAGAAGGCCAGTTTTATTGCTTCTTAATCAGAACAACAATTTTCAGCTGTGCTAACATAATTGCAAAAGGGTTTTCTAATGATCAATTAGCCTTTAAAATTATACACTTGGATTAGTTAACACAACGTGCCATTGGAACACAGGAGTCATGGTTGCTGATAAATGGGCCTCCTTACACCTATGTAGATATTCCATTAAAAAATCTGCTGTTTCCAGCTACAACAGTTATTTACAACATTAACAATGTCTACACTGTATTTCTGATCAATTTGATGTTATTTTAATGGACAAAAATTTAGCTTTTCTTTCAAAAACAAGGACATTTCCAAGTGATCCCAAACTTCTGAATGGTAGTGTATATACATTTTCTAAAAACTTGTTTTCGCTTTGTGTGTAGATTGATGAAGAAAATAAATATTTTATCAATTTTAGAATAAGGCTGTAATGTAAGAAAATGTGGAAAAAGTCAAGGGGTCTGAATACTTTCCGAATGCACTGTACATTTTACAGACACAAAATATTTTACAATAGTTATCTTTTTTGCTGTTGTTATTTTTAGTCCCACCCGTCAGCTCTCCCATATATCTCCGAATACCATGCAGTTTTGAGATCTATTTGTCATACATTTTCTGTTTTGTGATGTTTCACAAAAGTTCTGAACCTTTCTATTCTCATAGTTACTACAGATTGTAAATTAAAGATATTTTTTTTTGCTAAGAGTATTATTATTATTGATCGATTGACTATGACTTTTCAGATCACCCAGCATTGCTATTTGCAGAGTTAACTCCAGGTAAATGTTGCAATTCTCAAATCAAATCAAATTTTATTTGTCACATACACATGGTTAGCAGATGTTAATGCGAGTGTAGCGAAATGCTTCTAGTTCCGACAATGCAGTAATAACCAACGAGTAATCTAACCTAACAATTTCACTACAACTACCTTATACACACAAGTATAAAGGGATGAAGAATGTGTACATGAAAATATATGAATGAGTGATGGTACAGAACGGCATAGGCAAGATGCAGTAGATGGTATAGAGTACAGTATATACATATGACATGAGTAATGTAAGGTATGTAAACATTATATAAGTGTCATTGTTTAAAGTGGCTAGTGATACATTTTTTACATCAATTTTTCCATTATTAAAGTGGCTGGAGTTGAGTCAGTATGTTGGCAGCAGCCACACAATGTTAGTGGTGGCTGTTTAACAGTGATGGCCATGAGATAGAAGCTGTTTTTCAGTCTCTCAGTCCCTGCTTTGATGCACCTGTACTGACCTCGCCTTCTGGATGATAGCGGGGTGAACAGGCAGTGGCTCGGGTGGTTGTTGTCCTTGATGATCTTTATGGCCTTCCTGTGCCATCGGGTGGTGTAGGTGTCCTGGAGGGCAGATAGTTTTCCCCCGGTGATGGGTTGTGCAGACCTCACTACCCTCTGGAGAGCCTTACGGTTGTGGGCGGAGCAGTTGCCGTACCGGGCGGTGATACAGCCCGACAGGATGCTCTCGATTGTGCATCTGTAAAAGTTTGTGAGTGCTTTTGGATACAAGCCGAATTTCTTCAGCCTCTTGAGGTTGAAGAGGCGCTGCTGAGCCTTCTTCACCACGCTGTCTGTGTGGGTGGACCAATTCAGTTTGTCCGTGATGTGTACTCCGAGGAACTTAAAACTTACTACTCTCTCCACTACTGTCCCTTCGATGTGGATAGGGGGGTGCTCCCTCTGCTGTTTCCTGAAGTCAACGATCATCTCCTTTGTTTTGTTGAGTGTGAGGTTATTTTCCTGACACCACACTCCGAGGGCCCTCACCTCCTCCCTGTAGGCCGTCTCGTCGTTGTTGGTAATCAAGCCTACCACAGTAGTGTCGTCCGCAAACTTGATGATTGAGTTGGAGGCGTGCATGGCCACGCAGTTGTGGGTGAACAGGGAGTACAGGAGAGGGCTCAGAACGCACCCTTGTGGGGCCCCAGTGTTGAGGATCAGCGGGGTGGAGATGTTGTTACCTACCCTCGCCACCTGGGGGCGGCCCGTCAGGAAGTCCAGTACCCAGTTGCACAGGGCGGTCGAGACCCAGGGTCTCGAGCTTGATGACGAGTTTGGAGGGTACTATGGTGTTAAATGCTGAGCTGTAGTCGATGAACAGCATTCTCACATAGGTATTCCTCTTGTCCAGATGGGTTAGGGCAGTGTGCAGTGTGGTTGCGATTGCGTCGTCTGTGGACCTATTGGGGCGGTAAGCAAATTGGAGTGGGTCTAGGGTGTCAGGTAGGGTGGAGGTGATATGGTCCTTGACTAGTCTCTCAAAGCACTTCATGATGACGGAAGTGAGTGCTACGGGGTGGTAGTCGTTTAGCTCAGTTACCTTAGCTTTCTTGGGAACAGGAACAATGGTGGCCCTCTTGAAGCATGTGGGAACAACAGAGTGGGATAAGGATTGATTGAATATGTCTGTAAACACACCAGCCAGCTGGTCTGCACATGCTCTGAGGATGCGGCTGGGATGCCGTCTGGGCCTGCAGCCTTGCGAGGATTAGCACGTTTAAATGTTTTACTCACGTTGGCTGCAGTGAAGGAGAGTCCACAGGTTTTGGTAGCGGGCCGTGTCAGTGGCACTGTATTGTCCTCAAATCGAGCAAAGAAGTTGTTTAGTCTGTCTGGGAGCAAGACATCCTGGTCCGCGACGGGCTGGTTTTCTTTTTGTAATCCGTGATTGACTGTAGACCCTGCCACATACCTTTTGTGTCTGAGCCGTTGAATTGCGACTCTACTTTGTCTCTATACTGACGCTTAGCTTGTTCCTGAATCACAGCCATTCCTGAACCTGCGACCAAAAACAAGCTAAATATGTCACGACTTCTGCCGAAGTCGGTCCCTCTCCTTGTTCGGGCGGCATTCGGTGGTCGACGTCACCGGCATTCTAGCCATCGCCGATCCACTTTTCATTTTCCATTTGTTTTGTCTTTGTCTTACACACCTGGTTTCAATTCCCCAATTACTTGTTCATTATTTAACCCTCTGTTCCCCCATGTTTGTTTGTGAGTAATTGTTTATTGTATTGCTGTCCGTATTTGTGGCCTTGTATTTATATGACGTGTATTGTTATATTATTGAGTAAAATTGCTTTCATTACTCATATCTGCTGTCCTGCGCCTGACTCATCTCACCAGCTACACACAGACGCATTACAATATGGACAGTACCAAAACAAATTATCTAATGATTCTCTCTTCACAGCTAAATCTGCAGAGCTGGGATGGTTGTATCCCCCATATATATAATATTATGTTGGTTGCAAGAATTTTGTATTATAATTTAAATTGAAAAACTTGTACGTTTTGAATCCAGCGTCGTTTTGTGTATCAGTTCGTAAACCATGTGCCATGGAATCGGTACATCGAAAATCTCTTCCTAACTATTTTGCAATCTGTATGGCACAGCTGTCAATTTTTTGGTCCTTAAATTAAACTGGTACACTTTTTTATTTATCACAATTTCCTTTAACCAATTTTAGTGTTTAATGCAAAACCAACAAACAAGTTCCTTACTTTCTCCCCCTTCCACTTGCCTCTTCCATTTTTTAGGTAATGCTGCAATTAGTTGGTTGTCATTTTGGATAGAGTAGACATTTCCATATATTTTTGTTGGCTGCATGTATGACATAACTCCACCAGGCCTATTTATGATATAATACCATTTTTATTTTTATTTTTTAAATCCAAATATACATTTTTTATTTATTTTATGAATTAATATATTTGGGTTTAACCATCATATTTGTTGTAATATTTGTTGTGTCTTTTCTGGTGGATTAAACTGAAATTGCAACTAACTTTCTATGGCTTGTTTTAAAAATAGCGATATTTTTGAGATGATTTCATTTTCAAATAACCTAAAGTGAGAGGTTGTAATCTAAATAAAGGGAATAAGGCCATTCTTGAACACAGGGTGAGCCATTTTTACTAATCTGTTAGAGAACCAGTTTGGAGTTATGTATAGCTTTTGTATGATTGAAGCCTTTAGTGAGAGGTCTAATGCTTTAATATTTAATCGTTTCTGCTCTCCAAATTCATATGCATTATATAAATAGGCCCGTTTAGTTTTGTCTGGCTTGCCATCCCAAATAAAATTGAATCTTTTTTGCTTTTATAATTTAAAAATCAAGTCGTTAGGTGTTGGCAGGGCCATAAGCAAATAGGTAACCTGACTAAAGAGTTATTCAGGGTAATTTTCCCACAAATAAACAGGTATTTTCCTTTCCATGGTAGCAAGATCTTATCTATTTTTACGAACTTTCTATAAAATGTTAGTGAAGTGAGATCATTTCTTTCTTTCGGGATATGAATACTGAGTATGTCCACTTCAAAACTGTAGCCTAATAAACTGAATACTTTCCCTGGTCATAATTGAAATATTCCAGGCATAATTGAAATATTCCAGGCATTTATATATCAATTCCAGTCGTACTTTATTAAAAGCCTTTTCAAAGTCAGCTATGAATATCAGGCCTGCTTTCGCAGATTTTTCATAGTGTTCTATTGTCTCCAGTCTTATATTATCTCCAATGTATCGTCCATGTAAAAAGGCTGTCTGATTTGGATTAATATTATCCGACAATACCTTTTTAATTCTATGCGCTCTGCATTTTGCTATAATTTTGCGTCAAAACACTGAAGTATAAGGGGACTCACATTTTTTAAATGGACTGTATCTTTATATTTACCACCTGGTCCTGTTTCAGTAATAGCGAAATCAGACCTTCTTGTTGAGTATCTGATAATCTACCATTTTTATAGAAGTGGTCAAAACATGCTAATAATGGTTCTCTGAGTACATCAAAAAAGGTTTGATATATCTCAACTGGTATGCCATCCAGCCCTGGAGTTTTCCCGGACTTAAAGGCTTTAATTGCATTGAGAATTGCATTGAGAATTGCATTCCTACTCAACAGATTTTTTTACCTTCTTGGCTCAGGTATTTGAACCAGTGACCAGGGGTGTAAGAGCCGGGGGGAACATGTCCAATGTTATAAGCAGGTAAAATGGTCCGTCCCCCAATAATATTATATATTTTTTGGGGACCTCAGTCGGGGTCTCAACTTACTGTTGAGAGTTAGAAAAGTAGAATACACAAGGGTCAATTTAAAAAATGTCAGCAGTTTTAGCCCAATTAGCCCATGTCAGCATTTTTTTTTTGATTGGTAAGTTAGTCTAGCCAACTATCTAAACTTAATCATGGTCTAATTACCAACCAGGGGGCCCGCATTGATTTTGTTAGTCACTCTCACTCACTCAGACATCATATTAAAATCTGCAAACATTTCTCTCTACCCAATGGCAAAATATGTAGAATTGCCGGGAATTAGCTGTAAAACTGCAACATTCTCTTCAGCCCATGGTTAAATGTGCAGGAAATTAACTCTTTAAACTCTGCTGTCAAGAGGGGGGCAGCTAAAATGTTTTGCTTGCAATTTTTTGGATTGCCTAATAATTTTTAAGGAATGCTGGGCACATGATATCCTCACGTAACTATTGGCACATTCACGTGCTAGTCGGCACTAGGAAACTCAGACATTTTCGACTTGCTAACTGGCTGTAAATATACACGTGCCGCGTGCAACCAGTTAGCAAGTCGAAAACTTTAATTTGACAAGAACTGTATCCCTTCTAACCATGACCCACTTACACAGACAAGAACCTTGAAAAAAATTTTCAATGGTAAATGGCCTGATTTTTTAATGTATTTTTTTAACTTAACCTTTATTTAACTAGAGGTTAGTTAAGAACAAATTCTTATTTACAATGATGGCCTACCACGGCCAATGCTGGGCCAATTGTGCGCCGCCCTATGGGACTCCCAATCACGGCCGGATGTGACAAAGCCTGGATCGCATTTTCAACTCTAAGATAGTTTGTCACCCCCAAAAAACTGTTGTGTTAAATAGCAAGTGAACTATATTATTTATCCACCAGCTTTGGCTCCACTCCACATTTAATTCTAAATGCCTACTGCTTGCAAAATATATATTTTGAACTATTAAAATAATGTTTCTTTGTAGGACAAGGATTGTCCTGACTTTCAAGAACGTCTGAATGGCTTCGCCTTGCTTTTCTGGTTGTCTGGCAAGTTTTACCATCCAATTATTTCAGATTTACAGGATTGCAAGTTTAACCATGGCACGGACCGTGGCGATACATTGACACATGATAATTATTTAAATTAATTATGCGAGTAATGGTCGTATGAGCAAATATTGACATAATAATCATCATATTGAAGTAAACTTGGGAGTCCCGTGATGATATGGTGTGATCCTCCACTATGACCAGGGGAAGCATTCAGTTTATTAGGCTACAGATTAAATAAATGATGATGAACAAAAATATTCACGCTATTGTCCATAATTATGTCCTCAGGTAGCCTACCAGCACATGTAGGCTATCTGTGAGCAGTTGGCTAGAGCACGTGCCAAGGCCAGAGTAGACACCTTTGCTATTTAACACAAGTTTTTGGGGAGTGACAAACTATCGTTAGAGTTGAAAATGCGATGGACACACATTGCACTTTAGATTTTTATTCGGGTACACAAAAATTTAAGCGAACAATTACATTTTGTGTACCACGTCACCCCGCACTGATTTGTATTGGCAACAAGTCCATTTGGTGGAACTACACTACTGGGGCCTGTTGCACAAAAGTAGAATTAAGACATCCGGGATAAATGACTCAGCTGAGCTCAATGAAGCCAAAACATGTGCGTCCAGGCTTAATTGGTTGCACAAAGACCAAGCCAGGATGAGCAGACACGGATTCATTAAGCCAGGTGAAACCAATCCTGGATAGGTGCGCGCTCACGGCTCACTCAAATAGACCCCGCCACAGATCACAGATTAACTGATTTACCATGGCAACTAGAGCCGCGTACTTTTCCCCGTCGGAAGCACAAATCCTCATGGAGGCATACGAGGAGGTAAAAGATATAATTAAGAAGAAAGGCAACACCGCCACAGTGATAAAGCAAAGAGAAAAAGCGTGGCAAAGTATTGCAGACCGCCTGAATGCGTAAGTAGTGCACAATTACACACTCACCGCTCCGCTGAAACATCACAATTACAATTCAAATATTTAATTCACATCTCCAAAAATGCAGTTGTACTGTAATTATGAAACGGTTAAATTTTTTATTGAAATGCACTGCAGATATGAGTGAAATTGTGTAAAGTAACTCCATCACACTGTATAAAGCTATGATAAATTTTTTGATATTTTTACTGAAAACAAGACAAAAATACCAAGTAATTTTTTGCAGTGTGACTCCATTAAATGTGTGTGTGTGTGTGTGTGTGTGTGTGTGTGTGTGTGTAGATTAAACATGAACGGGCCAAAACGGACATGGCAGCAGGTCAAAATCAAATACAAGAACATTCTGCAGAATGGTATGGTCCCTGACTAATATTTAACAAAGCACAAGCATATATTGTACCCAGAAGGTGCCTGCTCACACATTGTCTGTACTGTTTTAGCAGTGAAAAAGAATACCCACAGACAAGGCACGGGTGGTGGGTCACCAAAGGCTGACCTTACCCCAGCAGAGGACATGGCCTTGGAGCTAAATAAAGGCAGGCCCGTCTTAGAGGGGATCCCTGGGGGGAAAGAGACGAGCATAGGTTCCTCCCAAGATGCCACCCGCTTCATTCAAGGTATGTCCTTCCATCTCTACATGGGATACAACCACATTCATATTGAATCAATTTGGACTGTCTGACTTTGGTTTACCTATTGCCTTGCAGTGTCTGGCAGCACTGTGTTCCTGTTAGAGCCACCAGCACAAGCACCAGACGATGCTGATCCAGTGAGTACTCCATCAAAGGCATACTGTAGGCCTGGCATGTCTTGTCTACTAGCTTCAATATGAATCCGATTAAATGTGATAGGGTGAAGGCCCCAGTGCAGCAGCAACAGCACATGATGGAGACGATGATGAGGAGGAGACCATCTCTCTGGATTCCAGAAGGCATGAGGTATCATGTTAAGACTGTGAAAGTACTATTTACTCTACAATGGTGAGGAGTCCTCATCAAAATCAAAAAATCTAATTTCTTTTACAGGACCCAGATGCTATACAGTGGGAAAACCAGCCTGGCAACATAGTGCGTATTAATAAAAGGACACCACATCCTGCCAAATTCCAGCTGCGCTAATTGTATTGTGTTCACAGAGCTCACAAGCTATCAGAAAGTTGTATGGCAACCACCTCCGGCGCCAAATAGAACTGGCAGACATAGACATTCAGTACAAGAAGAAAAAGATGGAAAATCTTGCACTGGAGTCCGAAATAAAAAAGAGGACAATTAGGAAACTGGACCTTGAAATAAAAAAACTTGAGAGGGAGGTGAGATATGCCTTCAATGTACACTGTATGCTAACTGTAACACAAATGTATTAATCATTATTTTTCTTTCCTCCCCCAGCTCCAAGAAGATGACACAGCTCAAAATAAAAATTAGGTATATTCTCGTAAAGTCAAGTGAGCCATGACATATGAGCTCTTATTGTGAGCACACAGGACGGTGGCATCTTTCTAAGGTTTTTTTTATTTTCCCAGCAATCAGTACAACCAAGTCATCGTTATAAGGCATCGCCCTCTTTTGCCCACCCCCCCAGCACCAGGTGTGGCCACTAGCCTATATGAAGGCCCAAAATTGTGTGTTCCTTTCTGCTCTGACAATGGGATGCCCATTCGTGCGAGATGTGGTGGATGAAGAAGCACTTGTGCTGAGGAGAGCCTTCAGGCGAGAAAGGGTCTTCAGGGACCGGTTGGACCCACTGGCCTTCCCTGATGACCATCTATATGAAAGATACAGGTTTTCTGCAGATGGCATCAGGTATCTATGCAGACTACTGGGTCCCAGGATTAAGCACCGCACTGCACGGAGCCATGCACTGAGTGTGGAGCAAATGGTTTGTGTGGCCTTGCGCTTTTTTGCTAGTGGAGCCTTCCTGTACTCAGTGGGGGATGCAGAACAGCTGAACAAGGCCACAATTTGCCGCACAATAAGGAGTGTGTGTCTGGCTATCAAAGCATTAGCAGATGTCTTCATCTCCTTCCCTGGCCACAGAAGACTCTGTGACATCAAAGAGGAGTTCTATAGGATTGCAGGTAAGAGGATCTACAAATTACAGGACAACTGTTAACACATAGTAGGATACTCATTACTTTGTGTGACAGGTTTCCCCAATGTCATTGGTGCAGTGGACTGCACACACATAAGGATAAAAGCCCCCTCAGGTGCCCATGAGGCCGATTTTGTGAATAGGAAATCCTTTCACAGCATTAATGTTCAGGTGAACATAACTTTTTGATATTGTCCATTGACGAACACTCTGCATTGCCAGTGATGTGCATTGATTGGTGTAATATTCCTCATCTTATGATTTCAGATGGTCTGCAATGCTGACTGTGTGATCAGCAATGTTGTGGCAAAATGGCCTGGCTCAGTCCATGACTCCAGAATCTTTCGGGCCTCTGAAATCTATCAGTGCCTATCACAAGGTAAGCCACACAACCCCTATTTATAACCATCATGGCTGTGTCAAGAATATCACTGTGTTTATGAGGTAGTAATGATGAGATTTTGTGTTGACAGGTGAATTCTCTGGTGTGTTGCTGGGAGACAGGGGGTATGGCTGCCAGCCTTTTCTCCTGACACCTTTCACAGACCGCCAGGAAGCACAGCAGGCCTACAACCATGCCCATGCCAGGACCAGGGCCAGAGTTGAAATGACCTTTGGCCTCCTGAAGGCACGCTTTCACTGCCTTCACAAATGAAGGGTCAGCCCTGTTAGGGCATGTGATATTACTGTGGCTTGTGCTGTCCTCCACAATGTGGCCTGCCTGAGGAAGGAGAGGGCCCCCAGAGTGCCACCAGCCATGGACTGGGACAATCCGGCAATCTTCCCTGATGACGACAGTGGTCGGCTGCTGAGGGACCAATATGTGTTGAATTATTTTAGTTAGTATGTGTGCTTTCAATTTTGGTTAAATATGTCCTGCGGTGGCAGAGGAATTTGGGTTTTTTTGGGTTCGTTTTTTGACGAATTTGGCCTCTTATGATGTTTGTGCGGTATACTGTGTGTAATACAAGGCTGCAGGGAGGCTACTGCATCCATTCATTTGTCTGTTCAGTTGATGTGTATGGATTTGTCCTGCATTTATTTTAGTGTGCAGACATGCAGGGTGTGTTATATACAGACCTTTGAATGTGTATGTATCATTTTGTATAATATGCTTGGATTCTGTGCTTTCCATCTTGTAGAGTCACTGTGACTTCAGTTTCGAAAGGAGCTGATGGTTTACCTGCTTTGTTTTGTCCTTATTCAATAAAGGAACATAATGTTACACATTGTGTTTTTATATTCATATGGAATGTGTATTTGTTTATATGACAGAGTACTAGGGCCACACTGAAGAAAAAGGATAAAGTCATAAATTTATGAGGCTGGTTCTTTCTGCAGAAAAGCTACATATTGTTTTTACAGTTTTGATACTTATGACAATGTGATACTTAATATTCTGGCACATCAGCATGTCTTTGTTTATGAAACCATACTGAAGTACAATTTCACGAAATGCCCCACATCTGTCATTTTAACAACTGTCCTCCTTTAAAACAACTGGTTACAATATTATGACTTGTGTTTTTTCCCCCTCTGTGGCCCTAATATTCTATCATTTTATATATAGCCTTATAGTCTATGGGAAACTGTAAATTATCTAATGATAGCAACATCATCTAAAAATCATTTTTTATCCAAAATCATTGAAATTAATGATCACAAACGTTTAAATAATAACAGTGGGTCTAGTTATATGTGATAACAATGTATAGTGAGCAGTGAAATAACTATTGGTTTCCATTTGTGGTGACTGCTGACTGACATTAGGGATGAGATTAAATAGATCCTGGAATTTAGCCTGGTCTGGAGCAGGCTAGCTCCACAGAATAAATCTCCATGGTAATTTATACCATAACATATCCTCCTGCCCCCTATCCATCTTTAGTGCAACCGGATTACGGATCAATTGAGCCAGGATCACCAAGATATCCTGGCTTAATCCCTTATCCTAGTTTTGTGCAACAGGCCCCTGGTGGGGAAATGCGCAGATTTTCTTTATGCAGATTTCAGAATATAAACATGACAATGTGTCGCCAATTGGATGGCAACCTAGCTAGCTACTGTATGTTTTTGTGAAAAGTTTTTTTATTTTGAGGGGGATGTGACGTCAATACGTGCAGCTGTTTTTGTTATCGACAATAGTTAAATTGCAACGCAAAGTAGCATGCAATTGTCGTATTTATTTTCTTTGCAAAGTTCTAAAAATCGACAAATAAATGGAAACATAGAGATAGCATAAATACAGATAGAGGGCTCTTTTCATTAAAGTAAGGGAAAGATTTTCAGGAGGTGCATGCTGTAAAATTAGGAGTCTTGTCTGTCGTAGGTACTATAGCTTATAGGGGGAAGTTGAGCGTAAGAGGACTTTTTCCTGAGGGAGGAGTTGCAGAAACATTCCTTATTTGGAGAAGGCCTGGTCACATGGGGGCAGAATCTGAGCGATAGAGATGAGAGAGACGGAACAGGAGAGAACACATCGAACTGTGCCTTGAGATGTTGAGCGGGACTAGAGACGTTGACTTTCTCAGGCTAGAGTCAATGCAGTGAGGGGATAAAATGCCCACCAACTTCACTGTGGTCCCTGTGGAGGATGGCGGGGCCGGGAAGTCAAGTCTCGAACGTGTGTTTAGGGAGGAAGATATTATTCCACGACGACCCTACTCAGGTGAGGGCACACTGTTGACGTTGTCAGGACAGGCTCAGACAAGCGAAGCAGCTTCTGTAGAACAGCTGAACATGTTCACTTTACGTTTACCTTGGCCCATGACTTACATAATTATGATATAGCTTTGTTTGTTTGTTTATTTTTCTCTGGTCTAAGGGGATCAAATATATACGAGTGAACGTTTTGCAACTCCTGAGATAAACAAAAACAAGCGTGGGCTTCCTGAGATTTTTCTTGCCTCCATTTCTCTTTCTCTTTCTCTCTCTCTCTCTCTAAATTCAATTTCAATCTCGCTCTTCTTTGGGTTTTATGGCGAAGTTGACTAAAGAAATCTGTATTTTTGCCACCAACTGAACGGATGCAAAAAAATGTACAAGAGAAAAGTGCAGTTACGTTTATCACCATTGCTATAAATGTCACAAAGGCCACTTTCTTCAAATTAAGAATGTCTGAATCTGGCTGGTGACATGCAGGCCTTGGTGCATGTTGCTGTGTAGCTCCACTGTTATTCACTGACATCGGATCTTCTGTTCTTTCTACCCTTTTTACTGCCTCCACCAAGGAGACAGAAGCTGTGTTTACACCTTGCATTAACATGTGGTTGTTGTCATCCGATCAAGATGATCCAGATTTGTTGAGTACACATGGTAATAAAATGACTCTTAACTGCCCACTGATTCTGTATTGTGACCAGATTCCCTTGTCCTTCCCTGTGTGCAAGTTAATCCAACCTGCCTTGGATCTCCCTTACGACAAGCTGTATAAATCGACAGAAAACGGCACACTGTTATACTCCAGTAGTTTTACAATCTCATCATTACAGTCTATATTTGATATCCAACGATTTAAGACCGAGTGCTACTGTCCCGACATCCTCGATCTGTACACAACCATAAAAATACATATGATTCCATATATCCTTCTCCTGAACAGTAAACCAGCTTTTTAGGCCTGCGTGCGTGCATTGGTTGTTTAGGCATGTCTTCGTGGAAATATGTAACTTTATGGGCAACCCTACCAAATTCACATACAAATGTGAGTTATAGATCTATCATTCTACTTGAATGCAAGTCTAAGAAGTGGTAGATCTGTTCTATTTGCACTTTCTATGCTTGCCTTAAGTTTTTGTCTTTTACTTTTGGGTTTGTACACCAGAAAATACAATATTTTTGGTTATGGAAAATATATTTCACAGTGGTTTAGATGGTACAGTAATTCTCTACACTATGCTAGCTTATTTTGTCACATAAACTGAAATTAGGCAAACTGTTAGTTTTAGCATCCAGAAAATGGCACCTATTACCATACCCTGTTCAAAGGCGCTTAAATATTTTGTCAGGCCCATTCAGCCCATTCACCCTCTGAATGCCACACATACACAATCCATGTCTCAAGGCTTAAAAATCCTTGTTTAACCTGTCTCCTCCCCTTCATCTACACTGATTTAAAGTAGATTTAACAGGTGACATCACTAAGGGATCATAACGTTCACCTAGTCAGTCTGTAATGGAAAGAGCAGGTGTTCCTAATGTTTTGTACAAAAATCTCCATCAAACGCTTTTAACCAGACGACCCACATCTCGGCTCCTTCCGTCTGCAGACAGTTTTTACATGGCTAAACATTTTACATCTCTTACATTGCAAAGGCCTGTATATTTTCCTGCTTCACTCTGGTCGAGAGGGACTCCAGATAAAAAAAAAAAAACAAGGACTGACCAACTATTCTCCTTCTTGTCATTTAACCACACGATTCTTCCAGCTTACATCAACCACTCCAGGAATTTTATTTTTATATATCAATAACAACTTCTAACGAAACTCCAGAAATTGCTCCTTTAATAGGTGCCCTGCTCCGTAGCTCAAAGCACAACACATCATAATCTCCAAATTAAGTGAGTTCCAGGACCCATTTAAATGTTTTCTGCTCCTTAGACACACAAAAAATCTGAACAAGCCCACATCGTGATTTTTACTTTACCCAAAGCTTTCTCCACCACTTTGGATGTCTTCAATGGGTTAACCACGTCGGGCGTACATAATCCCAGAGAACATACTCCTACCAGATATGATGGGGAATTAGCAACACTAGCCATTGCCTTTCCCACGTCAATTTTGCTTTTTTAAAATATTTTTTTTTACAAAACTCTATTCTTAATTTCCACCGCCAAACGATTCAAGCTCTATCTCAGCTTCCGCCAATGTCTTCTTGTTCGTGTCTCTCTCGGTACCCTTGCTGCACCAGGCCGTGGGTCTTGTCTCTTTCTGTCTGTCGCTCTCTTTCACTCATTCAGTAGCTTGCCCTCAGTGTTCCAACAATCTTTCTCCCTGTTGCTCTCCCTCCCTTCATGTGTTAGGACCATGATTAATATGAAATCACTATGGATAGTATTACCTTTAAAGGTTTCTCAGCTTTGCGTTTCACAGTGGCAGTCACTGCAATAATGCCTTTCCTCTGTCAAGTATTAACTTGCTGTGAATCAGTAGAACTCCATTGTTCTGTACCTGTTGGAAGGGAGATGTAGGTAACTTCCCAAATAAAGGAAACACCAACATAGTGTCTTTAATAGGGCGTTGGGCCACCACGAGCTGCCAGCACAGCTTCAATTAACCTTTTGCAAGGCATAGATTCTACAAGTGTCTGGAACTCTATTGGAGGGAAGTTCCATCATTTGGTGTTTTGTTGATGGTGATGGAAAACACTGTCTTACGCCACTCTTGCACAAGGTTGATGTACACTCACTGGACTACCCTCACACTCCAAACACACACGCACATGCATATTGACGCCACACACATAAATTCCTACACACTCTTCACATACGCTGCTGCTACTCTCTGTTTAGTCACTTTGCATAGTCACTTTACCTACATATTACTTCAATTACCACAACTAACCCCTGTACGTACCCCTGCACATAGACTCGGTGCCTCCTGTATATAGCCTCGTTATTGTTATTTTGTGTTACTATTTTTCCTTTAGTTTAGCACATTTTCCTGACTTACTTTTTAAAGACTCTGCATTGTTGGTTAAGGGCTCATAAGTAAGCATTTCTCTACACCTGTTGTATTTGGTGCATGTGACAAATACCATTTATTTGAATTGCTTAATCAACTAAGGAACCACACCTGTGTGGAAACACTAGCTTTCAATACACTTTTTGTCCCTAATTTACTCAATTGTTTCCTTTTATTTTGGTAGTTAAAATGGGTTAGGGCAGAGAGGAAGAGGTGACGCGAGACGATTCACTCCGCCCAAAATCTGTCCCATGAGAAGCTCCATACCTATTTTGTATGGAGGTCTATGGGCGATTGTCGAATTACCTGAGGCTTATTTTATCTAATATATGTTTTGTAATGTTTAGGCTGTTAGAAATGTACTGATATAAGTGGATGCACGTGGATTTCCGGCAATTTTGAGAAAAACGACTTAGTTGTGCGTGTTGTTCATATACGTATCTGCCCTCTCATTGGCTAGAATGGTCCCACTTACTTACTTACTTTGCTGTGTATATTCTAGTGTAGTATTTGTTGTTTATTTTAAATGTTATGCTTTCTTTAGGGTGGGGGGAGGCAGGTTGGGGCCGCCAAGTAAATAAAACTATATATATATATATATATATATATATATACACAACCGTTCAAAAGTTTTAGAACACCTACACATTCAACGCTTTTTGTTTATTTTTTTACTATTTTTTCATTGTAGAATAATAGTGAAGACATCAAAACTATGAAATAACACACATGGAATCATTTAGTAACCAAAATAGTGTTAAACAAATCCAAATTTATTTTGAGATTCTTCAAATAGCCACCCTTTGCATTCTCTCAACCAGCTTCTTGAGCTAGTCACCTGGAATGCATTTAAATTAACAGGTGTTCCTTAAATGTTAATTTGTGTAATTTCTTTCCTTCTTAACTTCTTACGGATCATTGGGACCTCAACAACATCCGGTGAAATTGCAGAGCGCGAAATTCAAATGACAGAAATCATAATATTAAACATTCATGAAAATACAAGTGTCATACGTCATTTAAAAGCTTAACTTCTTGTTAATCCAGCCGCTTTGTCAGATTTAAAAAAAGGCTTTACGGCGAATGCACACCATGCGATTATCTGAAGACAGCGCCCCGCACACAGAAGCATTACATACATTATCCAACCAAGCAGAGGCGTTACGAAATTCTGAAATAGCGATAAAATTAATCACTTACCTTTGAAGATCTTCATCTGGTTGCAATCACAGGGGTAACGAACGAATAACGAAGTGCATCCCCTCACCGGCACGCGCAACAAACACTACAGCCAAAATCGGAGCCACTTAGAAAAACTACCAATTCTAGCTCATTTTTCAAAAAACAAGCCCGAAACGCTTTCTAAAGACTGTTGACATCTAGTGGAAGCCCCAGGAACTGCACTCTGGGAGGTATTCCTTTTATATTCCCATTCCCAGCCATTGTAATCAGTGGTGAGCTGAAAAAAATATTTCTGGATGGATTGTCCTCGGGTTTTCTCCTGCCATATCAGTTCTGTTATACTCAGACATTATTTTAACACTTTTGGAAACTTTAGAGTGTTTTCTATTAGAGGTCGACCGATTTATGATTTTTCAATGCCGATATTGATTATTGGAGGACCAAAAAAAGCCGATACCGATTAATCGACCGTTTTTTAAATTAATTTATTTATTTTTAAATAAATTTAAATATATTTATTTATTTTTTAATTTAAATGTATACATTTTTTATTTATTTATTTGTAATAATGACAATTACAACAATACTGAATGAACACTTTTATTTTAACTTAATATAATACATCAATAAAATCTATTTATCCTCAAATAAATTATGAAACATGTTCAATTTGGTTTAAATAATGCAAAAACAAAGTGTTGGAGAAGAAAGTAAAAGTGCAATATGTGGCATGTAAAAAAACTAACGTTTAAGTTCCTTGCTCAGAACATATGAAAGCTGGTGGTTCCTTTTAACATGGGTCTTCAATATTCCCAGGTAAGAAGTTTTAGGTTGTAGTTATAATAGGAAATACAAGACTATTTCTCTCTATACCATTTGTATTTCATATACCTTTGACTATTTGGTGTTCTTATAGGCACTTTAGTATTGCCAGTGTAACAGTATAGCTTCCGTCCCTCTCCTCGCCCCTACCTGGGCTCGAACCAGGAACACATCGACAACAGCCACCCTCGAAGCATCGTTAACCATCGCTCCACAAAAGCCGCGGCCCTTGCAGAGCAAGGGGAACAACTACTTCAAGGTCTCAGAGCGAGTGACGTCACCGATTGAAACGCTATTAGTGCGCACCCCGCTAACTAGCTAGCCATTTGACATCGGTTACACCAGACTAATCTCGGGAGTTGATAGGCTTGAAGTCATAAACAGCTCAATGCTTGAAGCACAGCGAAGAGTTGCTGGCAAATGCACGAAAGTGCTGTTTGAATGAATGCTTACGAGCCTGCTGCTGTCTACCACCGCTCAGTCAGACTTCTCTATCAATTTTCAAATCATAGACTTAATTATAACATAATAACACACAGAAATACGAGCCTTAGGTCATTAATATGGTCAAATCCGGAAACTATAATTTCGAAAACAAAATATTTATTCTTTCAGTGAAATACAGAACCGTTTTATCTAACGGGTGGCATCCCTAAGTCTAAATATTTCTGATACATTGCACAACCTTCAATGTTATGTCATAATTATGTACAATTCTGTCAAATGAATTACGGTCTTTGTTTGGAATAAATGGTCTTCACACAGTTCGCAACAAGCCAGGCGGCCCAAACTGCTGCATATACCCTGACTGCTTGCACGGAACGCAAGAGAAGTGGCACAATTTCCCTCATTAAAAGAAATTCATGTTAGCAGGCAATATTAACAAAATATGCAGGTTTAAAAATATATACTTGTTTATTGACTAATGAAAGGCATTGATGTTTATGGTTAGGTACACATTGGTGCAACGACAGTGCTTTTTTCGCGAATGCGCTTGTTAAATCATCATCTGTTTGGCGAAGTAGGGTGTGATTCGATGAGAAATTAACAGGCACCGCATTGTTTATATGCAACGCAGGACAAGCTAGATAACTACACATGGTTGATGATATTACTAGTTTAACGAGTGATTTATGTTTGATTTTTTTATAAGATAAGTTTAATGCTAGCTAGCAACTTACCTTTGCTTCTTGCTGCACCCGCGTAACAGGTAGTCATCCTGCCACGCAGTCTCCTCGTGGAGTGCAATGTAATCGGCCACAATCGGTGTCCAAAAATGACGATTACCGATTGTTATGAAAACTTGAAATCGGCCTTAATTAATCGGCCATTCCAATGAATCGATCGACCTCTATTTTCTATCCAATACTACCAATTATATGCATATCCTAGCTTTGGGCCTGAGTAACAGGCAGTTTACTTTGGGCACCTCATTCATCCAAACTTCCGAATACTGCCCCCTAGCCCGAAGAAGTTAATGCGTTTGAGCCAATCAGTTGTGTTGTGACAAGGTAGGGGTATACAGAAGATAGCCCAATTTGGGAAAAACCAAGTCCTAATTATGGCAAGAACAGCTCAAATAAGCAAAGAGAAATGACAGTCCATCATTACTTTAAAACATGAAGGTCAGTCAATACGAAACATTTCAAGAACTTTAAAAGTTTCTTCAATTGCAGTCGCGAAAACCATCAAGCATTATGATGAAACTGGCTCTCATGAGGACCGCCACAAGAATGGAAGACCCAGAGTTACCTCTGCTGCAGAGGATAAGTTCATTTGAGCTACCAGCCTCAGAAATTGCAGCCCAAATATATGTTTCACAGAGTTCAAGTAACAGACACATCTCAACATCAACTGTTCAGTGGAGACTGCGTGAATCAGGCCTTCATGGCCGAATTGCTGCAAAGAAACCACTACTAAAGGACACCAATAAGAAGAAGAGACTTGCTTGGGCCAAGAAACACGAGCAATGGACATTAGACCGGTGGAAATCTGTCCTTTGGTCTGAGTCCAAATTTGACATTTTTGGTTTCACCCGCCGTGTCTTTGTAAGACGCAGAGTAGGTAAACAGATGATCTTCACATGTGTGGGTCCCACCGTGAAGCATGGAGGAGGAGGTGTGATGGTGTGGGGGTGCTTTGCTGGTTACACTGGCAGTGATTTATTTACAATTCAATGCACACTTAACCAGCATAGCTACCACAGCATTCTGCAGCGATACGTCATCCCATCTGGTTTGCGCTTAGTCCCACTATCATTTGTTTTTCAACAGGACAATGATACATCGCACCTCCAAGCGGTGTAAGGGCTATTTGACCAAGAATGAGAGTGATCGAGTGCTGCATCAGATGACCTGGCCTCCACAATCACCCAACCTCAACCCAATTGAGATGGTTTGGGATGAGTTGGACCGCAGACTGAAGGAAAAGCAGCCAACAAGTGCTCAGCATATGTGGGAACTCCTTCAAGACTGTTGGAAAAGCATTCCAGGTGAAGCTGGTTAAGAGAATGCCAAGAGTTTGTAAAGCTGTCAAGGCAAAGGGTGGCTGCTTTGATGAATGTAAAATATAAACTATATTTTAGTTGACACTTTTTTTGGTTACTACATGATTCCATGTGTGTAATTTCATAGTTTTGATGTCTTCACTATTATTCTACAATGTAGATAATAGTAAAAATAAAGAAATCCTTGAATGAGTAGGTGTCCTAAACCTTTTGACTGGTACTGTATATTCACACTACCCTCCTCTTGTACTGTTAAAAATAATGTGCACACTTCCCGCATAGAATTATCGAAATAATCATGTTTAGGACCACAATTAACTAACTATAGCGACACTGTGTTTATAGACATGGATATCGACTTATTCATTTCATCATGCTTTTGTGGCACGGTAGATGCCATGCAAGGCTACTGGCCAGAAGTTTGAGGGTTCACCGACCACCACAGACAAGCTAACTCTACCTGCTGGTTTCATTAGACCTACGCTTCGAATCAGATTTTCAACATTTTGATGCTTTATTTAAAATATATGCAACAAATGTTCCACCTACAGGTTTCAATGCCAATGCAACACAACCAATAAGCAAAGCATACCAACTTCGGGTGCTTCAACATCCCCGTTTTCAACACCACAATCAGCACTGTTTGTCGCTGCATTTATATTTTCTGTATTCCCAGTCTTTGAAATCCATAGATTAGGGCCTAATGACTTTATTTCAATTGACTGATATCCTTATATGATCTGTAACTCAGTAAAATCTTAGAAATTGTTGCATGTTGTTTTATATTTTTGTTCAGTATAGTTAGCTGACTATATACAGCTAAACACTGCAACTATTTCCATGAGACAGAGAGCAATCATTCGAGCTCAACCACTGATGTGCTCGCCAGTGCCAACCAAGTTATGACAGGACTTCCTAATCTGAGAGAGATTCCAAAAATGTCATACCATCAAACATCAACAACACAGAATATATATACAGTGGGGCAAAAAAGTATTTAGTCAGCCACCAATTGTGCAAGTTCTCCCACTTAAAAAGATGAGAGAGGCCTGTAATTTTCATCATAGGTACACTTCAACTATGACAGACAAAATGAGAAAAGAAATCCAGAAAATCACATTGTAGGAATTTTAATGAATTGATTTGCAAATTATGGTGGAAAATAAGTATTTGGTCAATAACAAAAGTTTATCTCAATACTTTGTTATATACCCTTTGTTGGCAATGACAGAGGTCAAATGTTTTCTGTAAGGTTTTCACACACTGTTGCTGGTATTTTGGCCCATTCCTCCATGCAGATCTCCTCTAGAGCAGTGATGTTTTGGGGCTGTTGCTGGGCAACACGGACTTTCAACTCCCTCCAAAGATTTTCTATGGGGTTGAGATCTGGAGACTGGCTAGGCCACTCCAGGACCTTGAAATGCTTCTTACGAAGCCACTCCTTCGTTGCCCGGGCGGTGTGTTTGGGATCATTGTCATGCTGAAAGACCCAGCCACGTTTCATCTTCAATGCCCTTGCTGATGGAAGGAGGTTTTCACTCAAAATCTCACGATACATGGCCCCATTCTTTCCTTTACACGGATCAGTCGTCCTGGTCCCTTTGCAGAAAAACAGCCCCAAAGCATGATGTTTCCACCCCCATGCTTCACAGTAGGTATGGTGTTCTTTGGATGCAACTCAGCATTCTTTGTCCTCCAAACACGACGAGTTGAGTTTTTACCAAAAAGTTCTATTTTGGTTTCATCTGACCATATGACATTCTCCCAATCTTCTTCTGGATCATCCAAATGCTCTCTAGCAAACTTCAGACGGGCCTGGACATGTACTGGCTTAAGCAGGGGGACACGTCTGGCACTGCAGGATTTGAGTCCCTGGCGGCGTAGTGTGTTACTGATGGTAGGCTTTGTTACTTTGGTCCCAGCTCTCTGCAGGTCATTCACTAGGTCCCCCCGTGTGGTTCTGGGATTTTTGCTCACCGTTCTTGTGATCATTTTGACCCCACGGGGTGAGATCTTGCGTGGAGCCCCAGATCTAGGGAGATTATCAGTGGTCTTGTATGTCTTCCATTTCCTAATAATAGCTCCCACAGTTGATTTCTTCAAACCAAGCTGCTTACCTATTGCAGATTCAGTCTTCCCAGCCTGGTGCAGGTCTACAATTTTGTTTCTGGTGTCCTTTGACAGCTCTTTGGTCTTGGCCATAGTGGAGTTTGGAGTGTGACTGTTTGAGGTTGTGGACAGGTGTCTTTTATACTGATAACAAGTTCAAACAGGTGCCATTAATACAGGTAATGAGTGGAGGACAGAGGAGCCTCTTAAAGAAGAAGTTACAGGTCTGTGAGAGCCAGAAATCTTGCTTGTTTGTAGGTGACCAAATACTTATTTTCCACCATAATTTGCAAATAAATTCATAAAAAATCCTACAATGTGATTTTCTGGATTTTTTTTTCTAATTTTGTCTGTCATAGTTGAAGTGTACCTATGATGAAAATTACAGGCAGGACCTGGTCAATGACCTGAAGAGAGCTGGGACCACAGTCTCAAAGAAAACCATTAGAAACACACTCCGCCGTCATGGATTAAAATCCTGCAGCGCACGCAAGGTCCCCCTGCTCAAGCCAGCGCATGTCCAGGCCCGTCTGAAGTTTGCTGATGATCCAGAGGAGGAATGGGAGAAGGTCATGTGGTCTGATGAGACAAAAATAGAGCTTTTTGGTCTAAACTCCACTCGCTGTGTTTGGAGGAAGAAGAAGGATGTGTACAACCCCAAGAACACCATCCCAACCGTGAAGCATGGAGGTGGAAACATCATTCTTTGGGGATGCTTTTCTGCAAAGGGGACAGGACGACTGCACCGTATTGAGGGGAGGATGGATAGGTCCATGTATCGCGAGATCTTGGCCAACAACCTCCTTCCCTCAGTAAGAGCATTGAAGGTGGGTCGTGGCTGGGTCTTCCAGCATGACAACGACCCCAAAACACACAGCCAGGGCAACTAAGGAGTGGCTCCGTAAGAAGCATCTCAAGGTCCTGGAGTGGCAGACCAGACCTGAACCCAATAGAAAATCTTTGGAGGGAGCTGAAAGTCCGTATTGCCCAGCGACAGCCCCGAAACCTGAAGGATCTGGAGAAGGTCTGTATGGAGGAGTGGGCCAAAATCCCTGCTGCAGTGTGTGCAAACCTGGTCAAGAACTACAGGAAACGTATGATCTCTGTAATTGCAAACAAAGGTTTCTGTACCAAATATTAAGTTCTGCTTTTCTGATGTATCAAATACTTATGTATTGCAATAAAATGCAAATTAATTACTTAAAAATCATACAATGTGATTTTCTGGATTTTTGTTTTAGATTCCGTCTCTCACAGTTGAAGTGTACCTATGATAAAAAATTACAGACCTCTACATGCTTTCTAAGTAGGAAAACCTGCAAAATCGGCAGTGTATCAAATACTTGTTCTCCCCACTGTTTGTGTGTGTATATATATATCTCTGCTGTTTTACTTATTTAACTTACCTCAACGTCATCGCAAGGACGTGTCCGAATCCGTTTCACCAACCAACATCGATATTTTTACAGTGAAAAGTCGTGTCCGCTTCGGCGACATCATTTTGAGTAATGAAGTGATTTATTTGTATTTTTTGGTCAAATGACCGCATACTCTGTTTCTGGTTGATGTCAACAGCCACGCGAATACGACAACAGGTTGTTAGCAAGTTAATTTTGCGATATTGACCCAGGTATTATTGTTAGAATAACAAGGCTGTTCGCGGCCGCAATAATAATTTAAAGAAGGCCGTCGGCGGCCGCTGTTGGTTCTACAGAGTTAAGTTCAAGTTTTGTCACCTGTACAGTGAAATGCTTAACTTGCAAGCTCTACCCAACAGTGCAGTAATCAATATATAACAAAACACAATGTAAGAGAGGAAGCTATATACAGGGTCAGTGCCAATACAAATGTACAGGGATACCGGAGTATTTTATGTAGATGCAGGCAGGCACCAGGAGAAGGTGACTGGTAGCAATAGCACCACGATGTTGCTGAGTATTTGTATAAAGTTCAGCTTTCTCCAACTTTGGTCCCGCCCTGTTCACATTCCCTCGCCCATGCGCGCATCGCTCAACAGGCCACCCGCCCACTTCACTTCTCGCCATTGAAAATGATGGGGGCACCGTTGTTTCATTGCCCCCATCGTGTTATGTGGAAATGCACTGTTAAAATATGTCTTAATGAGCACTTGGATCGGAGAGGAGGCAGGGCACACTTTCATCTTTCCTGAATAACGGGGCCTGCTGGGATCATCCAGTGCCTTCAGAAAGTATTCACACCTCTTATGTTTTCCACATTTTGTCTTACAGACAGAATTTAAAATGGATTCAATTGAATAATTTTGTCGCTGGCCTACACAGAATACCACATAATGTCAAAGTGGAATTATGTTTTTAGAAATTTTGACCAATTACAAATTTTTACAAATGTGGGTTTAAATGGATTTAATAAAAAAATGTCAAAGATATACAAAAAAAGACTCTGTCAAAGTGGAAGAAAAATTTGAGCATTTGTAAAAAATGAGAACATTATCTTGATTACATAAGTATTCAACCTCCTGAGTCAATACATGTTAGAATCACCTTTGGCAGATTACAGCTGTGAGTCTTTCTGGGTAAGTCTCTTAAGGCCTTCCCCCACCTAGATTGTGCAACATTTGCCCATTTTTAAATTATTTAATTATTTAAAAATTGTTTAAGCTCTGTCCAAATTGGTTGTTGATCATGGCTAGACAACCATTTTCAGGTCTTGACATAGATTTGCAAGCAGATTAAGTCAAAACAAAACTGTCTTCTTGGTAAGTGACTCCAGTGTATATTTGGCATAAAGGTTGTTCTACTGAAATGTGAATTTATTTCCAAGTGTCTGGTGGAAAGCAGACTGAACCAGGTTTTCCTCTTGGGTTTTACATGTGCTTGGCTCCATTTTTTTATCCTGAAAAACTCCCCAGGCCTTAACAATTACAAGATTACCCAAAACATAATGCAGCCATCACTATTCTTGAAAATACGGAGAGTGGTATTTAGTAGTTTGTTGTATTGGATTTTCCCCAAACACAACACTTTGTATTCAGGACAAAAAGTGAATTGCTATGCCACATGTTTTGCAGCATTACTTTCCTTCTTTACAGGCTTCCTTCTTTTCACTCTGCCAATTAGGTTAGTATTGTGCAGTAACTACTATGTTGGTTTCTCCTATCACAGTCGTTAAACTCTGTAACTGTTTTAAAGTCACCAATGGCCTCATGGTAAAATCCCTGAGCGGTTTCCTTCCTCTCCGGCAACTGAGTTAGGAAGGACGCCTGTATCTTTGTGGTGACTGGGTGTATTAATACAGCATTCTAAGTGCAATTAATAACTTCACCATGCTCAAATGGATATTCAATGTCTGCTTTTTTTTATTAATTTTTTATTTTATTTTAATTTTACCCCCTTTTTCTCCCCAATTTCGTGGTATCCAATTGTTAGTAATTACTATCTTGTCTCATCGCTACAACTCCCGTACGGGCTCGGGAGAGACGAAGGTCGAAAGCCATGCGTCCTCTGAAACACAACCCAACCAAGCCGCACTGCTTCTTAACACAGCGCGCCTCCAACCCGGAAGCCAGCCGCACCAATGTGTCGGAGGAAACACCGTGCACTTGGCTAGCGCGCACTGCGCCCGGCCTGCCACAAGATTCACTGGTGCGCGAGGAGACAAGGATATCCCTACCGGCCAAACCCACCCTAACCCGGACGACGCTAGGCCAATTGTGCGTCGCCCCATGGACCTCCCGGTTGCGGCCGGCTGCGACAGAGCCTGGGCGCGAACCCAGAGTCTCTGGTGGCACAGCTAGCGCTGCGATGCAGTGCCCTAGACCACTGCGCCACCAGGGAGGCTCAATGTCTGCTTTTTAAAAAATTGATTTTTTTACCCATCTTACAATAGGTGCCCTTCATTGCAAGACATTGGAAAACCTTCCTGGTCTTTGTGGTTGAATTTGTGTTTGAAAATCACTGCTCGACTGAGGGACCTTGAAAGATAATTGTATGTGTGGGATACTGAGATGAGGTAATCGCTAAAAAAATTATAGGAATGCACAATATATCGGAATCAGCCGATATTAGCTAAAAATGGGAACATCGGTATCGGCCCGATGTCTAGTTTAACGCCGATGTTGTAAACCGATGTCAAAGCTACCGTACATACCTATATAACGTAGGTACATGACGTAATGATGCCACATAAAATGTTGCACTACACTTCCGACACAGCATTCCTAACCTAGCCCACAATGTCTGCTGTGTGGATTGAGCAGTCAACAAGTCGAGCAGTCATTTGAAAGAGTAAGAAAATTTTAGCGAGATAAGGCGAAATCCGTTAAAGCCAAGATAATGGAATTCATTGCCCTTGACAATCAACCGTTCTCTGTCGTGGGTGATGGGCACCAGTACACACGTGCGCACCGGTACACACTTCCAAGTTTTTTTCAGATGTTACACTACCGGAGTTGCACAGTAATAGCGTCACTGCTATTAGCTTCATGACATGCATACTATGGAACGCCGTTTGGGTCTTTGTGTGTCAAAAAAGATACAGTAGCACTGTCAAAGCTGTACAGAAAAGTCTGCAAACACCGGCCACGAACGATGTGTTAACAATACCGCATTGGTAATAAAGCATCATTTGTTCGACCAAAACTTCTGGGGTAGCTAGCTTAAGCTTGGTACCTAGCTAGCTCTAATACAACCACCCTGAAAACAATGACCAGTAGAAACTGCAGTCATTTTCATTATTCTTAGCAATGATTTAGGAATCCTTGTGAGTAAGTATTAGCTAGGTTGCCGCTTGTTGTTCGCCTATTGAAATTGAACTTATGTTATAAGCAGCCAGCCAGCTTCATCTGGCTAGTGAAGCTCGACAAGACCGGGTTATGTATTGTGAAGCTTTTATTTTGAAGGCTAACTGCAAAGTCCACTATTGTGGCTAATCCTTATTGTGGCAAGCTTCACATAGATGGGTCCGACCACCATTAATCAAATTAGAACTGTCTTGTAAATTAGGGTTATTTTAGATGATGACACCTAGCTATATAGTTAGCTAGCTAACTATAGCTACTGAAACAGATTGTCGTTTTGCTATGTTTTTGGGGAAGAACATTGTTTGCATCCATGAGCTAGCTAGCTTTTTTTTAATGACCAGCACTGTAGGTGGCGAGACAACTTTTTACCATTATCAGCATATGTATCGATGAATCGTTGTGACACATGAAATACGAGTGATAGTGTAATCAATGTCTAATAACTACGTAAAAAATGTATTAAGGCGTTGAATTATGTGACGCGCAGTCATATTCAGGTCCTGTTGGTCAACAAGCTCATTTGACACTCAAATAGTGTTATTTGACACGCAAAGACCCAAACGGCGTTCCATAGAAATCCTGGTTCAGAATGAAACGACTGAACAAATGAACAACGAAACAGCACAGCAAGTAAGTGAAAAGAAATAGGTTTTGATTATGTTTTACTGGTAATGGGGACATATGTAAATGCAAACAAAATACATTTTTGGTGTGTGTGTCGAGGCAAGTCAGTTAAGAACAAATTGTTATTTACAATGACGGCCCTGATGACGCTGGGCCAATTGTGCGCTGCCCTATGGGACTCCCAATCACGGCCGGATGTGATACTGCCTGGATTCGAACCAGGGACTGTAGTTACACCTCTTGCACTGATATGCAGTGCCTTAGACTGCTGTGTGTGTGTTTAACTATTTAACTGTACTAGAATGCTTAAAAAGGCCGCTAAAACTTTAAAAATTGGTTATCGGTATCGTTTTTTGGGGGGGGGGGGGGCAAAGAAAATATCAAATATCAGTATAGGACAAAAATGTAATATCGGTGCATCACTAAAAATAATTATGTTAAACACTATTGCACACAGTGAGTCCATGCAATTTATTATGTGATTTGTTCATGTAACGGTTTTCTTCCATTGGTGAAGGAGAGGACCAAAATGCAGCGCGGCTAGTGTTCAACATATTTAATAAACAAAGAGACGAATACGTGAACACTATACAAAATACAAAATAACAAATGTGAAAACCGAGACAAACCAATCTGGTGCAGAACACAAACACAGAGACAGGAAACAATCACCCACCAAACCCCAACACAAAACAAGCCACCTATATATGATTCTCAATTAGGGACAACGATTGACAGCTGCCTCTGATTGAGAACCATATTAGGCTGAACACAGAAACAGACAAACTAGACACACAACATAGAATTCCCATCCAGCTCACGTCCTGTCCTGACCAACACTAAACAAGCAAAACACACAAGAACTATGGTCAGGACGTGACAGTTCAGCACATTTTTGCCATAACAAAGGGGTTGAATACTTATTGGCTCAAGACATTTTAGCTTTTCATTTAAAAACATTTTTTTTTTTAGAAACATTATTACACTTTGACATTATGGGGTATTGTGTGTTGGCCAGTGACAAACGCAATTTAATGTTAAATGGATTAAGTCTGTAACTAGTGGTGTGTATTCATGGATGCCAAGGGAAGCCAGACTTAAAATCATTTTTTTGTTGATCTTTCGTCTCTCGGTGTTTCATAGTTTTCCTTTAATTCGCAAGAGGCGGAGAAAGCGTCCAAGCGAGCTTGACAGCGCCCCTCTGTCTCTCTACGTGTAGGCCGTCTATCTGATGTTGTCTAGTCCGAACAAGTATGAATTTGTTGCCGCCCGTAGCATTGAACGGAATGCAAGGGAAGCCAGCAAGCATTTGGCCTCCTTTGATAGAAAGTATAACAAATTAACCAATATGAGCTCAACAGTGAATGGTCCTGGTGCACCCCAAAAAAATGTCAGGGGAAGACAGCTTGGATTTTGGTATCACTCCTATCAAATCGCATTGAGAGCATACGTCATTGACAGAAAACACTTGAATTGTTGCATCTCATTGTGTTCTTGTCCTCCAGTGACTAGCTAAAGTTGTCCCTTTCCTAAATTAGTCATGGATGGAGATATGGATGTGGACTTGGGGTTTTACTTAATTCGCCGTATTGGCCAGTGATTATAACGGCGATTCTATTGCCACCATTCATTCATTCATACTTACATTGAAGTTAGTCTAACGAGCAAGCATTTTAGCAAGGTAGCCTAGGACAACAAATATAATCAAATCAAATGTTATTAGTCACATGCGTAGAATACAACATGTGTAGTAAACCTTACAGTGAAATGCTTACTTACGAGTCCCTAACCAACAATGCAGTTTAACAAAAATATGGCTAAGAATAAGAAATAAAAATAACAAGTAATTAAAGAGCAGCAGCAAAATAACAATAGCGAGACTATATACAGGGGGGTACCGGTACAGAGTCATTGTGCGGGGGCATCGGTTAGTTGAGGTAGTTATTAAAGTGACTATGCTTAGATAATAACAGAGAGTAGTAGCAGCAGTGTAAAAGAGGGGGGGGGGGGGGCATTGCAAATAGTCTGGGTAGCCAATTGATTATATGTTCAAGAGTCTTATGGCTTGGGGGTAGAAGCTGTTTAGAAGCCTCTTGGTCCTAGACGTGGCGTTTCGGTACCGCTTGCCGTGCGGTAGCAGAGCGAACAGTCTATGACTAGAGGCTGGAGTCTTTGACAATTTTTTGGGCCTTCCTCTGACACCGCCTGGAATAGGAAGTCCTAGATGGCAGGAAGCTTGGCCCCGTGATGTACTGGGCCGTACGCACTACCCTTTGTTGTGCCTTGCGGTCTCAGTCCGAGCAGTTGCCATACCAGGCAGTGATGCAACCAGTCAGGATGCTCTCGATGGTGCACCTGTAGAACCTTTTGAGGATCTGAGGACCCATGCCAAATCTTTTCAGTCTCCTGAGGGGGAATAGGTTTTGTCGTGCACCCTTCACGACTGTCTTGTTGTGCTTGGACCATGTTTGTTTGTTAGTGATGTGGACACCAAGGAACTTGAAACTCTCAACCTACTCCACTACAACCCCGTCGATGAGAAGGGAGGGGTGCTCGGTCCTCCTTTTCCTGTAGTCCACAATCATCTCCTTTGTCTTGATCACGTTGATGGAGAGGTTGTTGTCCTGGCACCACACGGCCAGGTCTCTGAACTTAGCCTATTGGGAGGTCTCGTCATTTTTGGTGATCATGCCTACCACTTGAGTCATCGGCAAACTTAATGATGGTGTTGGAGTCGTACCTGGCCGTGCATTCATAATTGAACAGGGAGTACAGGAGGGGACAGAGCATGCACCCCTGAGTGGCCCCCATGTTGAGGATCAGTGTGGTGGATATGTTGTTACCTACCCTTACCACCTGGGGGCGGCTCGTCGGAGTCCATGATCGAGTTGTAGAGGGAGGTGTTTATTCCCAGGTCCTTAGCTTAGTGGTGAGCTCTGAGGGCACTATGGTGTTGAATGCTGAGCTGTAGTCAATGAATAGCATTCTCACATAGGTGTTCCTTTTGTCCAGTTGGAAAAGGGCAGTGTGGAGTGCAATAGAGATTGCACCATTTGTGGATCTGTTAGGGTGGTATGCAAATTGGAGTGGGTCTAGGGTTTCTGGGATAATGGTGTTGATGTGAGCCATGACCAGACATGGCTACAGATGTGAGTGCTACGGGTCGGTAGTCATTTAGGCAGGTTACCTTAGTGTTCTTGGGCACAGGCACTATGGTGGTGTTCTTAAAACATGTTATTACAGACTCGGACAGTGAGAGGTTGAAAATGTCAGTGAAGACACTTGCCAGTTGGTCAGCGCATGCTGGCAGTACACGTCCTGGTAATCCGCCTGGCCCTGAGGCCTTGTGAATGTTGACCTGTTTAAAGGTCTTCCGGAACAGCTGGCGCTCTCATGCATGTTTCAGACTTATTTGCCTCGAAGCTAGCATAGAAGTAGTTCAGCTCTTCTGGTAGGCTCATGTCACTGGGCAGCTCTCGGCTGTGCTTCCCTTTGTAGTCTCTAATGGTTTGCAAGCCCTGCCACATCTGACGAGCGTCGGAGCCGGTGTAGTACGATTCGATCTTAGTCCTGTTTTGACGCTTTGCCTGTGATGGTTCGGCGGGGGACATAGCAGGATTTCTTATAAGCTTCCGGGTTAGTCACGCTCCTTGAAAGCGGCATCTCTAGCCTTTAGCTCAGTGCGGATGTTGCCTGTAATCCATGGCTTCTGGTTGGGGTATGTACGTACGGTCACTGTGGGGACGTCGTCATCGATGTACTTATTGATGAAGCCAATGACTGATGTGGTTTACTCATCAATGCCATCGGAGGAATCCCGGACATATTCCAGTCTGTGCTAGCAAAACAGTCCTGTAGCTTAGCATCTGCTTCATCTGACCACTTTTCTTTTTATTGATATAGTCACTTGTGCTTCCTGCTTTAATTTTTGCTTGGAAGCAGGAATCAGGAGGATAGAATTATGGTAAGATTTGCCAAATGGAGGGAGAGGGAGAGCTTTGTACGCGTCTGTGTTCGGAGTAAAGGTGGTCCAGAGTATTTTTCCCCCTCTGGTTGCACATTTAACATGCTGATAGAAATTAGGTAAAACTTATTTAAGTTTCCCTGCATTAAAGTCTCTGGCTACCTGGAGCGCCTCATCTGGGTGAGCGTTTTCTTGTTTGCTTATGGCGGAATACAGCTCATTCAATGCTGTCTTAGTGCCAGCCTCCGTCTGGGGTGGTATGTAAACAGCTACGAAAAATACAAATAAATTTAAGCGTGTACTGTATGACAGAGTGTTTCGTCAACATGAGAGGAGGATGGCATTGGCGAATCTTTACAAGTACGGTCAGTCAACATATTTTTCTACTTGCACAAACGCACGCGCGCACACACACACACAGTAGAACTAATGCTTAGCTTACGTTGATTGGACTAAATCGTTTTTGGTATCTTTTAGTTATCACTGTATTAGACTAAGCAAAGGTGATTTGATGTTGAAGTTGAAATGGTGCTGGAATAGTGGCCCCTGTTTTCTTTGCGACTTTCGGTAACTCTTTGTGGTTCTAAATCAATAGTTGTTTAGTAGTCTGAAAATGTCAGAAACATTAGCTTGCTTGATAATGCTGTAGGTCATGTAACTCTCTGTTTCATGCAATATGCTTTGTGGACTAAACCAGACAGAGTTTGCCATCTGGTTTTGTGATAAAACAAAGGTGTGGTTGAATTTATTCTCCCACTATTGTCTCAGCCTTTAGGCCTATATATCACGGTGCCGAGGCATATGAACTAACAGGTTATAGAGCAAACAATGCAATTATCACAACACTTAGGTTGTAATATGGCTTTTTTCTGGCTTCCCCAGTGATTTTACCCACGCACCGCTACTGGCTGTGACACAACATTTTGAAAAAGAAAAAGGTTTGTGAATTGTTTCTGAAGGCCCTGTATTATAGGACGACTTGAGAGAATGATTATCTGCAACAGACAGTACATCTCAGTATTAGAACTTAAAATACAGCCAGACTGGCCTGCTACTGTGCCTTTCTGGACCTTATAAACTGCAGAGAGTAGACCCACAACTCATACAAATGGAATTAAATATTAAAATCACAGGGCTTATGCGCTGTTATTCAATATACGTTTTCACTGCAGTCTGGGTAGGATGATTGTATTGTCCTTAAGCAAGATCAATAGCGGAGCTTTTTAAGGTGCGTGTCTCACTGTTCTTTCATACACCTGGCCCTTCTGCTTATTTAGAAAATTGCTGCCAGCTCGTACTGTAGGATTCTATTTGAGTGTTTGCACACAACTCGTACTGTAGGATTCTATTTGAGTGTTTGCTGCCAGCTCGTACTGTAGGATTCTATTTGAGTGTTTGCTGCCAGCTCGTACTGTAGGATTCTATTTGAGTGTTTGCTGCCAGCTTGTACTGTAGGATTCTATTTGAGTGTTTGCTGCCAGCTCGTACTGTAGGATTCTATTTGAGTGTTTGCTGCCAGCTCGTACTGTAGGATTCTATTTGAGTGTTTGCTGCCAGCTCGTACTGTAGGATTCTATTTGAGTGTTTGCTGCCAGCTCGTACTGTAGGATTCTATTTGAGTGTTTGCTGCCAGCTCGTACTGTAGGATTCTATTTGAGTGTTTGCTGCCAGCTCGTACTGTAGGATTCTATTTGAGTGTTTGCTGCCAGCTCGTACTGTAGGATTCTATTTGAGTGTTTGCTGCCAGCTCGTACTGTAGGATTCTATTTGAGTGTTTGCTGCCAGCTCGTACTGTAGGATTCTATTTGAGTGTTTGCTGCCAGCTCGTACTGTAGGATTCTATTTGAGTGTTTGCTGCCAGCTCGTACTGTAGGATTCTATTTGAGTGTTTGCTGCCAGCTCGTACTGTAGGATTCTATTTGAGTGTTTGCTGCCAACTCGTACTGTAGGATTCTATTTGAGTGTTTGCTGCCAGCTCGTACTGTAGGATTCTATTTGAGTGTTTGCTGCCAGCTCGTACTGTAGGATTCTATTTGAGTGTTTGCACACAACTCGTACTGTAGGATTCTATTTGAGTGTTTGCACACAACTCGTACTGTAGGATTCTATTTGAGTGTTTGCACACAACTCGTACTGTAGGATTCTATTTGAGTGTTTGCACACAACTCGTACTGTAGGATTCTATTTGAGTGTTTGCTGCCAGCTCGTACTGTAGGATTCTATTTGAGTGTTTGCTGCCAACTCGTACTGTAGGATTCTATTTGAGTGTTTGCTGCCAGCTCGTACTGTAGGATTCTATTTGAGTGTTTGCTGCCAGCTCGTACTGTAGGATTCTATTTGAGTGTTTGCACACAACTCGTACTGTAGGATTCTATTTGAGTGTTTGCTGCCAGCTCGTACTGTAGGATTCTATTTGAGTGTTTGCTGCCAGCTCGTACTGTAGGATTCTATTTGAGTGTTTGCTGCCAGCTCGTACTGTAGGATTCTATTTGAGTGTTTGCTGCCAGCTCGTACTGTAGGATTCTATTTGAGTGTTTGCTGCCAGCTCGTACTGTAGGATTCTATTTGAGTGTTTGCACACAACTCGTACTGTAGGATTCTATTTGAGTGTTTGCTGCCAGCTCGTACTGTAGGATTCTATTTGAGTGTTTGCTGCCAGCTCGTACTGTAGGATTCTATTTGAGTGTTTGCTGCCAGCTCGTACTGTAGGATTCTATTTGAGTGTTTGCTGCCAACTCGTACTGTAGGATTCTATTTGAGTGTTTGCTGCCAGCTCGTACTGTAGGATTCTATTTGAGTGTTTGCTGCCAGCTCGTACTGTAGGATTCTATTTGAGTGTTTGCTGCCAGCTCGTACTGTAGGATTCTATTTGAGTGTTTGCTGCCAGCTCGTACTGTAGGATTCTATTTGAGTGTTTGCTGCCAGCTCGTACTGTAGGATTCTATTTGAGTGTTTGCTGCCAGCTCGTACTGTAGGATTCTATTTGAGTGTTTGCTGCCAGCTCGTACTGTAGGATTCTATTTGAGTGTTTGCTGCCAGCTCGTACTGTAGGATTCTATTTGAGTGTTTGCTGCCAGCTCGTACTGTAGGATTCTATTTGAGTGTTTGCTGCCAGCTCGTACTGTAGGATTCTATTTGAGTGTTTGCTGCCAGCTCGTACTGTAGGATTCTATTTGAGTGTTTGCTGCCAGCTCGTACTGTAGGATTCTATTTGAGTGTTTGCTGCCAGCTCGTACTGTAGGATTCTATTTGAGTGTTTGCTGCCAGCTCGTACTGTAGGATTCTATTTGAGTGTTTGCTGCCAGCTCGTACTGTAGGATTCTATTTGAGTGTTTGCTGCCAGCTCGTACTGTAGGATTCTATTTGAGTGTTTGCTGCCAGCTCGTACTGTAGGATTCTATTTGAGTGTTTGCTGCCAGCTCGTACTGTAGGATTCTATTTGAGTGTTTGCTGCCAGCTCGTACTGTAGGATTCTATTTGAGTGTTTGCTGCCAGCTCGTACTGTAGGATTCTATTTGAGTGTTTGCTGCCAGCTCGTACTGTAGGATTCTATTTGAGTGTTTGCTGCCAGCTCGTACTGTAGGATTCTATTTGAGTGTTTGCTGCCAGCTCGTACTGTAGGATTCTATTTGAGTGTTTGCTGCCAGCTCGTACTGTAGGATTCTATTTGAGTGTTTGCTGCCAGCTCGTACTGTAGGATTCTATTTGAGTGTTTGCTGCCAGCTCGTACTGTAGGATTCTATTTGAGTGTTTGCTGCCAGCTCGTACTGTAGGATTCTATTTGAGTGTTTGCTGCCAGCTCGTACTGTAGGATTCTATTTGAGTGTTTGCTGCCAGCTCGTACTGTAGGATTCTATTTGAGTGTTTGCTGCCAGCTCGTACTGTAGGATTCTATTTGAGTGTTTGCTGCCAGCTCGTACTGTAGGATTCTATTTGAGTGTTTGCTGCCAGCTCGTACTGTAGGATTCTATTTGAGTGTTTGCTGCCAGCTCGTACTGTAGGATTCTATTTGAGTGTTTGCTGCCAGCTCGTACTGTAGGATTCTATTTGAGTGTTTGCTGCCAGCTCGTACTGTAGGATTCTATTTGAGTGTTTGCACACAACACCGTTCTTATAAAACCTTAGTAATTCTAGATTCTAGTTGATTTATAAAAAATATTTACTAATGAGTACTTTCTATGATTGTCTCCAAATTGTGTAGACATCAGTAGGTAGGTTTCCTTTGACCCAGGTTATTAGACAATAGCATTGTCGCAAAAAATAATAATTGCGACGTGTAATGGATTGCATTTTATTTCCAACTGCTAGGAGAACATATATTATTTTATTGTACTGATCAACAACATTTGCATATAAGAAGCAGTCTCTTCTCTTGTAAAAGTGTGCGCTGTCTCTTTTTAAGAAAGTATTTACTTCATTAGCAAGGCAGAATGTGGCTATGGAATCTAGTGGAAACCAGACGGGTGGCGAGGGAGACGAAGAAGCGAATGAGGTTTTGGTGTTAACTAAGTTAATTAAAAACGTTTTTTTGACAATCAGTTTTGAAGTCAGCATATTTTGCGTTATGGTTTGCAAACAAAGTACTAGGGTAGTGAATTGATGTTTCTTCAGCTGTAAGCTAGCAATGAAAGTTAGCCTATAATTAAATAATTAAAAACTCACTCAATTGTCATACTTGAGTAAAAGTAAAGATGCCTTGATAGAAATTGTCTCAAGTAAAAGTGAAAGTCACCCAGTAAAATACTACTTCTGAAAGTATCTGGTTTTAAATGTACTTAAGTACAGTGGTGGAAAAGTACTCAATTATACTTGAGTAAAAAGTAAATGCTATACCTAATATACCTATATCTAATTCCTTATATTAAGTAAACCAGAGGGCACAATTACACACTCAAACACTCAGACATCATTTACAAATGTATTTGTGTTTAGTCCGCCAGATCAGAGGCAGTAGGGATGAAAACACATTATATTGATAGGTGTGTGAATTGGACCATATTGCTGTCCTGCCTGAGCATTCTAAATGAAACGAGTTCTTTTGGGTGTCAGGGAAAATGTATGGTAGTAAAAAGCATATTATTTTAGGAATGTAGTGGATTTAAAGTGAAAGTTGTCAAATAGAAATAGTCAAGTACAGATTTCCCTAAAACAACTTAAGTATAAAGTATTTTTACTTAAGTATACAGTATTTTTACTTAAGTATACGTAACAAAAATATAAACTCAACATGCAAAAATGTCAAAGATTTTGCTGTGTTACAGTTTGTATAAGGAAATCAGTCAATTTAAATATATTCATTAGGCCCTAATCTATGGATTTCACATGACTGGGCAGGGGCGCAGCCATGGGTGGGCCTGGGAAGGCATAGGCCCACCCAGTTGAGAGCCAATTGCACTTTCCCTCAACTTGAGACATTGGTTGCATTGTGCATTGTGTTGGTTTGGTTGGTTGCATTGTGTTGGTTGTGTTGGTTGTGTTGGTTGGTTGCATTGTGTTGTGTGACAAAACTGCACATTTTAGAGTGGCCTTTTATTGTCCCCAACACAAGGTGCACTTGTGTAATGATCATGCTGTTTTATTAGCTTCTTAATATGCCACACCTGTCAGGTGCATGGATTATCTTTACAAAGGCTAAAATCCTCACTAACAGGGATGTAAAAACATTTTTGCACAACATTTGAGAGAGAGACCCTTTTTGTCTTCTATTTCAGCTAATGAAACATGGGACCAGCACTTTACATGTTGCGTTTATATTTTTGTTCAGTGTACTTTACACCACTGGTTTTAGCCTGTGTGGACATTGTTTAGCGAACAGTTTAAACATTTCTACACGCAATGTTGTATTATCTAAGTGTGCTAATTTCTGTGCAGCATGTGGGTGGTTGGGAGCTAACGATGCAGCCTAGACAGCTCTAGCAATGAATGAGGAAGTGGAGCAGGCACTTTTCTCTTTGCGCTATAAAGGGGTTGCGCTGATAGACAGACTTGATCATGTGAGACACATGACAGACGTACCGAAACGAACAAATTCTAGTACCTATTTATTTGTTTATTTTTTATCAGAAGTACTGAAGTTTCGATATAACGTGCAACACTAGTATGAGTCACACAGAACACGTAAGGGCAGGCTTTGGTCTGTTGTCATTATTGGTCTGTAATCAGCAGTAGGAAGGCTTCACTCATTTCCAGCTATTATATCTGTGTTACGTCATGTGCTCTCCGCTCTGTTCTTATGCCTACAGTACCTGTACTCCCACACTGCTGTCTCCACACAATACATCCAGTATAAACAAAGTTTCCCCAAATGGACTGCTTAGACAGAGTCAGGTATCACAGCATCGTGGGGCTCTCCCTGCAATGCACTAAATATACAGCCCATAAAGGCTTTTTTGTTTTGTCATAACTTAACATTAATAAACTCATAAAACCTGTATTTCTATTCAGGGGCGTCATGCACCCATTATTTTAAACGCCTGAAACAGCTTTTTCCTACAATCTAGACCCGTAATCATTATGCCTAATTATATGTAAAGATAGTTAGGCTAGCTTGCCCCGAGACTGCCTGGCAGCTCCCCCACGGAGAGAAGCACGAGATTGAATTTCTCTCAACTTTCTAGAGTTTTCCCTGTTAGTTTAACACAATCAACGTTTCCCTTTTTACTGTGGAAATTCTGATTGAATCAATGCAATATTAGCCACTTTCAATGCAACATATTGTAACAAAATGAACTATGCAAGAGATTTTGTTGTCGGCAGAACGCATCAGAGTAGGATTCTATTGGATTGACACATGACTCAGCCAGTACTCTACACAGACCGGTGCAGCATAACCAATCAGAGCTGCAGTATGCCTAAATACAAATAGACCATTGCCATATGGGTCTGTCTTTACAGCTGTGGTCATGAGTAGATGTGCTTGTTTTGAGATCAAAGACACGTCTGCACATTTTGTTATATCCTTTGCTAGTTAGTGAGTTATTAGCCCAGTTATAGATCATTTGTCAGCATTAGGGTAGTGATTGCTTCCCGGAAGAGCACAAAATGTGTACATTTCTAGACATCTTTGAAATGCTAGTCAGGTAAATAACTTTTTGTGTCTTAAAGGGGCAGTGTTGTGTTTTGAGACAGGCTTGAATAAGCTAAGTAGCCAATAGGCGGATATAATGCATTTTATTTTGTGAAGTGGTTTCTTGCATCAAACACAACACCATTTTCAGTCACTTCTGTGTCTGAAGGACACGTGGATAAACAGGTTAATGTCAAGCTCTGCATGTTTTGTTAAGTCTCATGGAATGTAGGCCTACATTGAGCACCACACATTGGCTGCTACTGAATGACAGATCAGCTATTTCCATGTTAAGATGTTATTTTATCCATTGTTTTTGATGGTAGGCCACTCTTGTAGGCCTACGTTATGATCAAATAGCCACAGTAGCCTACTTGGTCACTGATAAAACTGTAACATAAAGCAGGTACATCCTCAGTGTGGAAGTTGCAAAGAATTTCCCCAACATTCGAGTTTGCACTCAACAGACGTGAAATTTCAGGGAACATTGGTGGCTAGTATTACAGAGAAACAACAAAACATTTTTGTTTTATTTATTCATCAGGAAGGAATCAATAGGCTACATAGCTTGATTAAATTATTTTACAAACATACCTCCTGCTAGTCCTGCCCGTTACCGGCAGCTAAAATCAAATCAAAGACTGTGTCACTCTACACCAGTGGTCACCAACCGATCGGTAGATCTTCAAGGCATTTCTAGTCAATCACCAATTTTATGGGTAAAAAACCCCCCAACAATAAAGCCTTTGCGTTGCTGTTTAAAAAAATTAAAAAATTGTCTCCTGCTGTTTGCGGTAGGTGATCCCGATTCAGCTGCCCTGTGTGCTGAGTAGGTCTAAGTGTTCTGACTTTAAAACCATTTAATGTGTCTGAAAGTACAAATCCACCTTCCCGGCAGTCCTGTAGAGCAAATCAAGTGCACTATAGGTCTACCACTGGCCAATCGGATTGCTCAGATTTGTCTGTAGTAACGTAGCAGGCGTAAACAAATAAAAAAATAAAAGCTACAGCAAAGTTAATATTGTGAGATTTCAACACTTGAACGAGACTGTCAACGAATACAGCAAAGAGCTGCTGTTTTTATGAGTGAGTTCATGTTTAAATTCTTACTCAGCACTGTCAACACTTTTTTAAAATTCAACACTTAGGTTATATAAGCCATAAAATGTGCATTCTTCCTCCTTCCACTCACACTACAACAAGCACTGCAGCTGTAATGAATGAGTAGGAACGAGTATCTATAGGCTTGCGTTGTTGTTATTATTAGCGGCTTGGGTCTTTTTTAATATCAAGGAAAATGTCACTAACTCTGTTCATAGGAGTAACAACATGAATTTGTGCATGAGGCAGAAATAATGCTGTGAGACTCGAGTTTCACCATCAGCTGAAGACGGTGTAGGAAAGGGAGAGCGTAGGGATGCTGAGAGGCGGACCCTCAGCCTTCTGCTCTCTCCCACAACTGAGACTCACCATCAGATGCATGCACCATCAGCCCAGTAAAATAAAAAGCAAATGTTTGAAGTGTATGCTCACTTAGCTGTGCCTCACAAGTAATACAACAATGGCTCTATTACTGGTGTGGTCATATAGCCTATCTCAATTCATTTTTATATAAAAACAACAATGCATTGGTAGGGCAATTCAAGCAAAGTCAATATGCGGTGATAATGTATTGGTCCTATAGCTTACTGCACAAACCTTATTGCTACAGTACTGTTTTTAATGTTGCATAGGCTTACATTTTTTATTTATTTTTGGCTTGAATTTTGACTCAAAGTGATCTTGACTCAGGTTGGTGACCACTGCTCTACACTCTCTCCTCCTCCACTGAAGATATTGCCCATTCCAAAGCAGTGGTTATCAAACTTTTTGGTCCCCTAAAAGGAGTGGTTCGAATCTCATGGTACAATACCGTAGGCCTATGTTAGTTACCCGATCAAATAGGCAAAGGTATACATATCAAATATAAATGGTATATGTAGCTTATTAAAATATGTATGAAAAATTTGTATTTTTACCATTCAGTTTCATACTCGCGACCCCCACAAAATGTTTGAGACCCCCAGTTTGAGAACCACTGCATTAGACTAGAGTATCTAACATCCTCCCTAGGCATCTCTTTGCTCCATGCACCTTGGGCAGAACCACTTACTAGGGAGAATAGAGGGGGTACTCTTTGCCTGGTCCAGTCAGTGTGCCCCCTCTGCAAAACACTGGCGACAGATCTTTTTATAAATAGTGGATTCTCTGTTCATTTCATTCAGTGAGCCAGAGTCTGAGGCAGTATGAGAAACGATAGTCAGCACTGTCATTCATAATTGTTTATGAATGAGGTAGAGTTAGGCTTACTTGCTGTTTTGACATATAGGATGACCAAATTTGAGCAACGGTATCATGGTAGGCTACATGCTAATCATTTTGACTTAACTTTGCTTCATTTTTTTCTGAAAACTACCTCCCCCATTGGCAGAAGCAATAAAAGGTCAGACTTCCCTCCCTTGGGACTAGGATGAGATTACCATCTGTTGTGCAGATCTGTTTTTCTGTGTCTGTGAGAGAAGACCCAGGGGCCCATGTGGTTACATTCAGGCTAACCTCAGTTTGTTTACAATGTGACTCTCCTATTAATTTAAGCAAGATCTGTTTCCGCAGTCTGCACGGACTAACTGTAAATAATTTCTCCTTATTCTGTGGAGAGTGACTTCAACACAGTGACTCATGAGACTGTTGAAATCCTACCACAGTACCACAGTACCACAGGCCAACGCCCAACCCATCCGCAAGCTTGTTAAATCAAATCAAATCAAATTGTATTTGTCACATACACATGGTTAGCAGATGTTAATGCGAGTGTAGCGAAATGCTTGTGCTTCTAGTTCCGACAATGCAGTAATAACCAACAAGTAATCTAACCTAACAATTCCACAACTACTACCTTATACACACAAGTGTAAAGGGATAAAGAATATGTACATAAAGATATATGAATGAGTGATGGTACAGAACGGCATAGGCAAGATGCAGTAGATGGTAGAGTACAGTATATACATATGAGATGAGTAATGTAGGGTATATAAACATTATATTAAGTGGCATTGTTTAAAGTGGCTAGTGGTACATTTTTACATAATTTCCATCAATTCCCATTATTAAAGTGGCTGGAGTTGAGTCAGTATGTTGGCAGCGGCCGCTAAATGTTAGTGGTGGCTGTTTAACAGTCTGATGGCCTTGAGATAGAAGCTGTTTTTCAGTCTCTCGGTCCCTGCTTTGATGCACCTGTACTGACCTCGCCTTCTGGATGATAGCGGGGTGAACACGCAGTGGCTCGGGTGGTTGTTGTCCTTGATGATCTTTATGGCCTTCCTGTGACATCGGGTGGTGTAGGTGTCCTGGAGAGCAGGTAGTTTGCCCCCGGTGATGCGTTGTGCAGACCTCACTACCCTCTGGAGAGCCTTACGGTTGTGGGCGGAGCAGTTGCCGTACCAGGCGGTGATACAGCCCGACAGGATGCTCTCGATTGTGCATCTGTAGAAGTTTGTGAGTGCTTTTGGTGACAAGCCGAATTTCTTCAGCCTCCTGAGGTTGAAGAGGCGCTGCTGCGCCTTCTTCACAACGCTGTCTGTGTGGGTGGACCAATTCAGTTTGTCCGTGATGTGTACACCGAGGAACTTAAAACTTTCCACCTTCTCCACTACTGTCCCGTCGATGTGGATAGGGGGGTGCTCCCTCTGCTGTTTCCTGAAGTCCACAATCATCTCCTTTGTTTTGTTGACGTTGAGTGTGAGGTTATTTTCCTGACACCACACTCCGAGGGCCCTCACCTCCTCCCTGTAGGCCGTCTCGTCGTTGTTGGTAATCAAGCCTACCACTGTAGTGTCATCCGCAAACTTGATGATTGAGTTGGAGGCGTGCATGGCCACGCAGTCGTGGGTGAACAGGGAGTACAGGAGAGGGCTCAGAACGCACCCTTGTGGGGCCCCAGTGTTGAGGATCAGCGGGGTGGAGATGTTGTTACCTACCCTCACCACCTGGGGGCGGCCCGTCAGGAAGTCCAGGACCCAGTTGCACAGGGCGGGGTCGAGACCCAGGGTCTCGAGCTTGATGACGAGTTTGGAGGGTACTATGGTGTTAAATGCTGAGCTGTAGTCGATGAACAGCATTCTCACATAGGTATTCCTCTTGTCCAGATGGGTTAGGGCAGTGTGCAGTGTGGTTGCGATTGCGTCGTCTGTGGACCTATTGGGTCGGTAAGCAAATTGGAGTGGGTCTAGGGTGTCCGGTAGGGTGGAGGTGATATGGTCCTTGACTAGTCTCTCAAAGCACTTCATGATGACGGAAGTGAGTGCTACGGGGCGGTAGTCGTTTAGCTCAGTTACCTTAGCTTTCTTGGGAACAGGAACAATGGTGGCCCTCTTGAAGTATGTGGGAACAGCAGACTGGGATAAGGATTGATTGAATATGTCCGTAAACACACCAGCCAGCTGGTCTGCGCATGCTCTGAGGACGCGGCTGGGAATGCCGTCTGGGCCTGCAGCCTTGCGAGGGTTAACACGTTTAAATGTTTTACTCACCTCGGCTGCAGTGAAGGAGAGCCCGCAGGTTTTGGTAGCAGGCCGTGTCAGTGGCACTGTATTGTCCTCAAAGCGAGCAAAGAAGTTGTTTAGTCTGTCTGGGAGCAAGACATCCTGGTCCGCGACGGGGCTGGTTTTCTTTTTGTAATCCGTGATTGACTGTAGACCCTGCCACATACCTCTTGTGTCTGAGCTGTTGAATTGCGACTCTATTTTGTCTATGTACTGGGACTTAGCTTGTTTGATTGCCTTGCGGAGAGAATAGCTACACTGTTTGTATTCGGTCATGTTTCCGGTCACCTTGCCCTGGTTAAAAGCAGTGGTTCGCGCTTTCAGTTTCACGCGAATGCTGCCGTCAATCCACGGTTTCTGGTTTGGGAATGTTTTAATCGTTGCTGTGGGTACGACATCGTCAATGCACTTTCTAATGAACTCGCTCACCGAATCAGCATATTCGTCAATGTTGTTGTTGGACGCAATGCGGAACATATTCCAATCCGCGTGATCGAAGCAGTCTTGAAGCGTGGAATCAGATTGGTCGGACCAGCGTTGAACAGACCTGAGCGCGGGAGCTTGTTGTTTTAGTTTCTGTTTGTAGGCTGGAAGCAACAAAATGGAGTCGTGGTCAGCTTTTCCGAAAGGAGGGCGGGGGAGGGCCTTATATGCGTCGCGGAAGTTAGTATAACAATGATCCAAGGTTTTACCAGCCCTGGTAGCACAATCGATATGCTGATAGAATTTAGGGAGTTTTGTTTTTAGATTAGCCTTGTTAAAATCCCCAGCTACGATGAATGCAGCCTCAGGATGTGTGGTTTCCAGTTTACAAAGAGTCAGATAAAGTTCGTTCAGGGCCATCGATGTGTCTGCTTGGTGGGGAATATATACAGCTGTGATTATAATCGAAGAGTAGATAAGTAGATAAGTAGTAGATAATGGTAGATAATGCGGTCAACATTTGATTGTGAGGAGTTCTAGATCAGGTGAACAGAATGACTTGAGTTCCTGTATGTTGTTATGATCACACCACGTCTCGTTAATCATAAGGCATACACCCCCGCCCCTCTTCTTACCAGAAAGATGTATGTTTCTGTCGGTTAAGAAAGCAGCCAGCTGGTTAAGAAACCAGCTGGCTGCACCGACTCCGTTAGCGTCTCTTGAGTTAGCCATGTTTCCGTGAAGCAGAGAACGTTACAATCCCTGATGTCTCTCTGGAATGTTACCCGTGCTCGGATTTCATCAACCTTATTGTCAAGAGACTGGACATTGGCGAGTAGTATGCTAGGGAGTGGAGCGCGATGTGCCCGTCTCCGAAGCCTGACCAGGAGACCGCTACGTTTGCCCCTTTTACGGCGTCGCATAGGGTCGCCGGCTGGGATCAGATCCATTGTATTGGGTGGAAGGCAAAACACTGGATCCGTTTCGGGAAAGTCATATTCCTGGTTGGAACGATGGTGAGTTGACGTTAATCTTATATTCAGTAGTTCCTCCCGACTGTATGTAATGAAACCTAAGATTACCTGGGGTACCAATGTAAGGAATAACACATAAAAAAACAAAATACTGCATATTTTCCAAGGAACGCGAAGCGAGGCGGCCATCTCGGTCGGCGCAGGAAGTAAGAATGTGTAGGCCTGGCCTTCTGTCTTTCTCAATAAGTATACCCTCAGGGCAGTCAACTTTGTCACTGCCTGTCACAATAAGAGCACCAACACAGTCCTCTGCCGTGCCATGCTGGATGCATATGCATGTGATGGCATTTAATGTTCAATGCTACTGTAATTCGCATAGCCTTTCATTACAATGGCACTCTCATTTTGTTTTACCTTCTCCTTCTGGGTTGATGACATACAGTATTTTTTTCTGAGTGACCCCAGGTTGGATATACAGTATCTTGTTTACAGTAATTGAACATAGTTGTTATATTATAGTCTTCTGCATGGTGTTACATGATACCATCGTCAACTATGTCAGAGCAGGGAATGTCAGTCTGGCTTGTGTGTTCTTTCTTACGTTATGTCAATGATTAGGTTATCAATTACTGTAGACATGGTCTGCTCTGCTGTATCTTGTAGCTGTATCTCATGTGCTTGGACCAGAGAGAAGAACCACAGAGAAAAATTGTCTATAGAGGGGATGTTTGTTGCCTGCCTGCTGTTTTGTTGCCGAGGCTCTAGTGTTACATTTCCCATAATCTCCTTCCCCTCCATGTTCATATCCTGGATGATTTGTGGTGTACAGTATGTCAAATGATCATGACGCAAGTGGAAAGTTTGGACCCCATATTACACGGAAGCTATCCTCCTTTCAGGAAAAGGATGTTTGTAATGCTTGAAAGCTCTCTACTTACATTTTTTTCTAATTCTTTCATTCAGGAAAAACAGGCTCAGACTGTCAGTCATCCTTTTTTTGTTGACTTTGTTCATGGGACCTTAACATTTATTCCAATATAAAGGTCCATTGATTAATATGCGTGAATGAAACAGAAATGACTTGCGTCATTGTAGGCTACTGTGAATTAATTGAAGATGATTAAATGCCTGAGCGGCACGGGACAGTTCACAGCAGCATGTGCATTATATATGCCTAGTAACAGGCAAAGTGTTCATATTCTTATATTTTCTTATTGTTGCATTGTCGAGAAGGAACCGGTCTGCTGATAGTGCCAGTTTGTGAATTCTCATCCGAGTAGAGAAGTGCAAATGAAGCATAAAATGTATCTGATGCCGAGTTGAAATTACCTTGAGAAGCATTTTAGATCTGCATTTATAAAACGCAGCAAGATATTTCTTATGTGTGTTTTATATTTTTTTCCTGCGTGAAAAACAAAGGATGCTGTGTTAATGAGACCCCAAAGTTTAACTTGCTAGTTATCGAAGTATGTGGCTGAATTAATAAGGTAACAGTGCATTATATTGTGAAGAGCTTTCTGCTGTGTTTGAGAAGCATTTTGGATGAGTTCTGTACTGCTGCCACTGCAGCTTGATCCTTGTTTTTTCTCCTCTCTGTTCTCTGCCTGTCTGCTCCTCCCTCATCTTCTCCCGAGCAAAGCAGGGAGGCCCAATGCCTTAGTGACACCAGACTTCACACAGACACAGCGTGTACACATGCTGCTCCAGAGCCAGTACTGTTCTTCCTTCAGACAAGCATGCGTCAACACTTTGTTCATTTGCCCAATGTATCTCATTCACTTTCGCTTGTAAATGTCCAAACTCAGTAAAAATGACATTCGGTAGCTTTTGACTATACTTTGCCTTCAGAAAGTATTCAGACCCATTGACTTTTTCCACATTTTGTTGCGTTACAACCTTATTCTAAAATGGATTAAAAAAAAAAAAACATCCTCAGCATTCTACACACAATACCCAATAATGATAAAGTGAAAATAGGTTTTCAATTGATTGGACATGATTTGGAAAGGCACACACCTGTCTATATAAGGTCCCACAGTTGACAGTGCATGTCAGAGCAAAAACCAAACCATGAGGTCGGAGGAATTGTCTGTAGAGCTCGGAGACAGGGTTGTGTCGAGGCACAGATCTGGGGAAGGGTAACAAAAAATGTCTGCAGCATTGAAGGTCCCCAAGAACACAGTGGCCTCCATCAACTTTAACTTCCATTAAATGGAAGAAGTTTGGAACCACCAAGACTCTTCCTGGAGCTGGCTCCCCGGCCAACCTGAGCAATTGGGGGAGAGCCTTGGTAAGGGAGGTGACCAAGAAACCGATGGTCACTGACAGAGCTCCAGAGTTCCTCTATGGAGATGGGAGAAACTTCAAGAAGGACAAACGTCTCTGCAGCACTCCACCAATCAGGCCTTTATGCTAGAGTGGCCAGACGGAAGCCACTACTCTGTAAAAGGTACATGATAGCCCGCTTGGAGTTTGCCAAAAGGCACCTAAAGGACTCTGACCATGAGAAACAAGATTCTCTGGTCTGATGAAACCAAGATTGAACTCTTTGGCCTGAATGTCAAGCATCACATCTGGAGGAAACCTGGCACCATCCCTACGGTGAAGCATGGTGGTGGCAGCATCATGATGTGGGGATGAACCTGATCGAACATCTCTGGAGAGACCTGAAAATATCTATGCAGCAACGCTCCCCATCTAACCTGACAGAGCTTGAGAGGATCTGCAGAGAAGAATGGGAGAAATTCCCCAAATACAGGTTTGCCAAGCGTGTAGTGTCATACCCAAAGAGACTCGAGGCTGTAATCGCTGCCAAAGGTGCCTCAACAAAGTACTTAGTAAAGGGTCTGAATACTTTTTTTATGTTAAAGGATATTTTTGCTAATTTATTCATCTGCTTTGTAAATATTTATGGGGTATTGTGTGTAGATTGTTCCCCTCCCCCCTCATCATTGTCATACATTTTTGAATAAGGTTGTAACCTTACAAAATGTGGAAAAAGTCAAGGGGTCTGAATACTTCCCAAAGGCACTGTATATGGATAACTTTACGAGCTGGATTGCCTGTCTTGTCCTGCAATTCATTTATTTTCATTTGCTTTCATTAGCATATTTAGCTAGCATCCTCCATGGAAATTCTCTATTACTTGTGCTAATTTTGTTAGCATTATGGTAATAGATTCCCAATGTTTTTTTGGCACCCCCTTGTGTACTAAGCTGGTAATACTGCAAATCTAGGGATAAGAGGATGATCTGGATACTGTCCCACCCTATGTGGAACCCATGTTATGTGTGCAAAAAAGTGATATTTTGTAAAAAGGAGCCCATGCCCTGATTTTTTAAATATTTTTTTGAAATACAAAAAAATATAAGTATCTGTAGCTGCTCTTTCTAATGGTCTAAAGAAATAGAAAATCTGATCTGGTTGAACCTCTAGGATGATTTGAAAAAGTTGTTTTTATTATCCAAGTTTCATATTTTTTTCCTACCCTCACTGCACTTTGTTAGATATCATGCACATTGATGGCTTCCTAGCAAATGTCCTCGACAACAGATTTTTTTCATTTTCATAGTAGCAGCAGACAGTTATCTAAATAGGCTTTTGGGACCCCAAGAGAAGAGGAATAGCGGATTGCGCACGGGCTCATCTGGAAAAGAGAGGCTATGTGTAGCTGAAGAAGCTCATTCATCATAATAATGGTGCCGAAGGAGATGGCTGCCGTTTTATGATTCTGTAACCAATTGTGCTATTGTGTATGTTTTTTTGCGTTATTTGTAACTTATTTCGTACATAATGTTTCTGCCACCGTGTCTTATGACTGAAAAGGGCTTCTTGATATCAGGGCAGCCATTACTCACCCCGTATTGGAGGAATTCTTCTTAAACAAGTCGGACGGGAAGGATTTACTTCGGACGCCCGACCTGGCCCTCATCCCAGTCATTCGCAGGAGGTAAAGACGGAGATATCGTGGATGAAGGTCCGTGTGCCTTGTAAGGATCCGTCGCAGAGAGGGTAATCTACCTTTTCCATCGGTCCTATTAGTCAACATTCAATTAATCGATAGTAAAATAGACAACTACGATCACATATATCTAACCAACGGGACATTAACTGTAATATCTTATGTTTCACCAAGTCGTGGCTGAACGACGACATGATTAACATACAGCTGGCAGGTTTTATGCTTTTTCGGCAGGATAGAGCCCCTTATGTATATTTGTAAACAGCTGCTGCAAAAAATCTAAGGAATTCTCAAGGTTTTTCTCGCCTGAGGTAGAGTATCTCATGATAAGCTGTAAACCACACTATTTACCAAGAGAGTTTACATCTATATTTTTCATAGCTGTCTATATACCACCACAGACCGATGCTGGCACTAAGACCACACTCAATGAGCTGTACACGGCCATAAGCAAACAGGAAAACACTCATCCAGAGGCGGTGCTCCTAGTGGCTGGGGACTTTAACCTCTCTAGGGTACGTGAGACGTTAGCGTCCCACCTCTTCAACAGCCAGTGAAAGTGCATGGCGCCAAATTAAAAACAACAGAAATCCCATAATTAAAATTCCTCAAACATACATGTATTTTACACCATTTTAAAGATACACTTGTTGTAAATCCAGCCACAGTGTCCGATTTCAAAAAAGCTTTACGACGAAAGCAAACCAAACGATTATGTTAGATGAGTGCCTATTCACAGAATAACACAGCCATTTTTCCAGCCATAGAGAGAATTCACAAAAAGCAGAAATATAGATAAAATGAATCACTAACCTTTGATCTTCATCAGATGACACTCATAGGACTTCATGTTACACAATACATGTATGTTTTGTTCGGTAAAGTTCATATTTATATTCAAAACTCTGAGTTTACATTGGCGCCTTACGTTCAGAAGTTCCAAAACATCCTTTGATTTTGCAGAGAGCCACATCAATTTACAGGAGTACTCATAATAAACATTGCTAAAAGATAAAACTGTTATGCATGGAATTTTAGATGCACTTCTCCTTAATGCAACCGCTATGTCAGATTTAAAAAAAGCTTTACGAAAAAAACAAACCATGCAATAATCTGAATCGGCGCTCAGAGCCCAATCAAGACACAAATATAGCCGCCATATAATGCAGTCAACAGAAGTCAAAGTAACAATATAAACATTCACTTACCTTTGATCTTCATCAGAATGCACTCCCAGGAATCCCAGTTCCACAATAAATGTTTGTTTTGTTCGATAATGTCCATTTATGTCCAAATTCCTCCTTGTTGTTCTTGCGTTCAGTACACTTTCCAAACTCGACGCGCGGGCAGGTCCAGCGGAAAGTACGGGCGAAAAGTTTACAGTCCGTAAAAACATGACTAACGAAGTATTGAATCAATCTTTAGGATGTTTTTAACATAATTCTTCAATAATGTTCCAACCGGAGTATTCCTGTGTCTTCAGAATTGCGATGGAACAGAGCTCGCTCTCATGTGAACGCGCATGGTCAGAGCATGGTCACTTCGTGGCAGACCTGACTCATTCCTCTCTCCTTCGGCCCCACTAAACAGTAGAGGCATCAGACAAGGTTCTAACGACTGTTGACATCTAATGGAAGCCTAAGGAAGTGCAACATTACCAATATCCCACTGTATCTTCAATAGGAGCTGAGTTGAAAATCGACCAACCTCAGATTTCTCACTTCCTGGTTGGATTTTTTCTCAGGTTTTTGCCTGCCTGATGAGTTCTGTTATACTCAGACATCATTCAAACAGTTTCAGAAACTTCAGAGTGTTTTCTATCCAAATCTACTAATAATATGCATATTCTAGCTTTTATGGCTTTGTAGCAGGCCGTTTACTCTGGGCATGCTTTTCATCCGGATGTGAAAATACTGCCCCCTACCCCAAAGAAGTTAATGCAGGGAAACTCAAATCCGTTCTACCTAATCTCTACCAGCATGTTAAATGTGCAAACAGAGGGGGGGAAAAAACTCTAGACCACCTTTACTCCACACACAGAGATGCGTACAAAGCTCTCCCTCGCCCTCCATTTGGCAAATCTGACCATAATTCTATCTTGCTGCTTCCAAGCAAAAATTAAAGCAGGAAGCACCAGTGACTCGATCAATACGAAAGTGGTTAGATGAAGCAGATGCTAAGCTACAGGACTGTTTTGCTAGCACAGACTGGAATATGTTCCGGGATTCTTCCATTGGCATTTAGGAGTACACCACATCGGTCACTGGCTTCATCAATAAGTGCATCGATGACAGTGACCGTACGTACATACCCCAACCAGAAGCCATGGATTACAGGCAACATCCGCACTGAGCTAAAGGGTAGAGCTGCTGCTTTCAAGGAGCGTGACTCTAACCCGGAATCGTATAAGAAATCCCACGATACCCTCCGACGAACCATCAAACAGGCAAAGCATCAATACAGGCCTAAGATTGAATCGTACTACACCGGCTCCGATGCTCGTCGGATGTGGCAGGGCTTGCAAACCATTACAGACTACAAAGAGACGCACAGCCGAGAGCTGCCCAGTGACACGAGCCTACCAGACGAGCTAAACTACTTCTATGCTCACTTCGAGGCAAGTAACACTGATCACGCTCTCCGTAGCCGATGCGAATGTTGACCTGTTTAATTGTCTTACTCACAATGCTGCAGGGCCAGACAGATTACCAGGATGTGGTAGTCCACTTAAAACACAAGTGGACTATGGATTGTCTATATGTCTATATAGGAGGACTTGGATTTGTAGATGTTACACACCCTTTAAATTTTTTTTTTTTTAACCTTTATTTAACTAGGCAAGTCAGTGAAGAACAAATTCTTATTTTCAATGACGACCTAGGAACAGTGGGTTAACTGCCTTGTTCAGGGGCAGAACGACAGATTTCTACCTTGTCAGCTCGGGGATTCGAACTTGCAACCTTTCGGTTACTAGCCCAATGCTCTAACCACTAGGCTACCCTGCCGCCCCAACCACTAGGCTACCCTAAAGAACAGAGACAGATAAATAATCAATTGAAAAGTCATATTAATTTTAAGCACGAATGGTTTAGTCCATGAATTGGTTATTAATGGGCCTAGAGGAGAATAGCTGAGAATTCTCAACTCAATGGAGTTGAGTGCCGATGAGTTTTGGCAGAGTGTAGACTACCTCCCACTACATTGAGTTGGTATCAGTCGATACTTGTAAAAATGTCCATTCTTTAATGCGTACTTTGTACCTACTGTATGGTTGTCCTGTGTATAGACGTTCTTTTTTTATGCGACCTCCGCCAAGGGAGCCATTATTTAACACAGGAGCATAGAATGAAATATTTTTTCAATCAAAAACAACAGATTGTAACACCCAAAGAGAATAAATCCTTTACACAGGAAAAACATTGGTACAAGGTACGCATTAAATAATTGACTGATACCAACTCGATGTAGTCTGAGGTACACTCGCCAAAATCTTATTTGGGGGAAATATGGAGTTGAGAATTATCAGCTAAGAGGAGAAATTACACCTTTGAGAACTAGAAGCCCAAGTGACGGTGCTGGCTGGCTGCAGTCCATATCGTCACAAGTGCTCACTCTCCCTGACTTTTTCAGCCACTATTTATTCATGGATAGTTTAGTACATGTTCTGTTGGTTAATGGAAGACGTTTGTCTGTAACTGTCTGAACAAGCTGGCTGTAAAGATTGTTCAATAAGCTTTCATTCTGAATGCTGGAATTAGAGCTCTTGTGAAACAGGGACATCTTGTGGCAAGGCTCTACGTAGCATGGAATAGTGTGGGATAAAGCTTTATATTGAAACATAAGTAGTACCCAATCTAATAGTGTGCTGTGAAATATGACATCAGATGTGCTGGTCATCACCAAGGCAGACCTCTCAATGTCACCGTCAGAGGCCATTCAGGTCCATGTTATTTTGATGCCAGACAACAACTCAGCAGTTTGACTTCGCTGTTTGGTTTGGTGTGGATGGCACGTTTTACTTCCCAGAGGAATGGGATAGGGACGGAATATTCCTTCATGTCATCTCTCTCAGCTACTCCATAATTATTTCCCCTTGAGCTGTTCAATGTAAAAAGTGCACAAGACTCTATGATTATATTAGGATCCCCATTACCCGACAACAATGGTGACAGCTAGTTTTCCTGGGATTCGACACATAACAAAACATACATTAGACAGACTTTGCAATTTACATGCATAAATGAAAAAACATTAACATGTGGTGCTCGTGTGTGTTTGCATCTATCAGTTACACATACAGTACCAGTCAAAAGTTTGGACACCTACTCATTCCAGGGTTTTTCTTTATTTTTTACTGTTTTCTACATTGTGGAATAGTAGTGAAGACATCAAAACTATGAAATAACACATATGGAATCATGTAGGAACCAAAAAGTGTTAAACATAGCCAAATATATTTATATTTGAGATTCTTCAAAGTAGCCACCCTTTGCCTTGATGACAGCTTTGCACTCTCAACCAGCTTCACCTGGAATGCTTTTCCAACATTCTTGAAGGAGTTACCGCTTATATTGAACACTTGTTGGCTGCTTTTCTTTCACTCTGCGGTGCAACTCATCCCAAACCATCTCAATTGGGTTGAGGTCGGGTGATTGTGGAGGCCAGGTCATCTGATGCAGCACTCCATCCCTCTCCTTCTTGTTCAAATAGCCCTTATATAGCCTGGAGGTGTGTTTTGGGTCATTGTCCTGCTGAAAAACAAGTGATAGTGGGACTAAGTGCAAACCAGATGGGAAGGTGTGTCCAAACTTTTGACTGGCACTGAACAAAAATATTAACGCAACATGTGAAGTGTTGTTCCCATTTTTCATGAGCTGAAATGAAAGATCTTAGAAATGCCCAAAAGGTTATTGCTCTCAAATTTTGTGCACACATTTGTTTACATCCCTGTTTGTAAGAATTTCTCCTTTGCCATGATAATCCATCCACTTGACAGGTGTGATGTATCAGGAAGCTGATTAAACAGAATGATCATTACACAGGTGCATCTTGTGCTGGGGACAATAAAAGGCAACTCTAAAATGTAAATTTATGTCACACAACACAATGCCACAGATGTCTCAAGTTTTTTGGCAAGCAATTGGCATGCCGACTGCAGGAATGTCCACGAGAGCTGTTGCGAGAATGTTCATTTCTCTACCATGTTGTTTTAGAGTAATTGGCAGTACGTCCTCACAACCGCAGACCATGTATATGGCGTCGTGTGGGCGAGCGGTTTGCTGATGTCAACGTTGTGAACAGAGTGCCTCTTTGTGGAGGTAGGGATATAGTATGGGCAGACATAAGCTACAGACAGCAAACACAATTGTATTTTATCGATGGCTATTTGAATGTACAGAGATACAGAGATGACGAGATCCTGAGGCCCATTGTCGTGCCATTCAGCCGCCACCATCTCCATGTTTCAGCATGATAATGCACCTTAATTGGGGAGAATGGGCTTGTGGTAATGACTGGAGTAGAATGGTATCAATTTCATCAAACGCATGGTTTTCAAGTGTTTGGTGCCATTCCATTTGCTCTGTTCCGGCCATTATTATGAGCCGTTCTCCCCTCAGCAGCCTCCACTTTACTTGGCTCATCGCGCTCTGTTGACTCCTTGTGGTGGCTCGGGCGCCTGCAGGCTGACGTTGGTCGTCAGTTGAACGGTGTTTCCTCCGACACATTGGTGTGGCTTGCTTCCGGGTTAAGTGGGCGGGTGTTAAGAAGTGCGGTTTGGCGGGTCATGTTTCGGAGGACGCATGACTCAACCTTCGCCTCTCCCGAGTCCGTTGGGGAGTTGCAGCGATGAGACAAGATCGTAATTGAAATTGGGAGAACAAAGGGCTAAAATCAATACAAAAGTTACAAATAGGACTGGGACAACGTTCCACATGCCACAACCAACTCTATGCAAAGGAGATGTGTCGCGCTGCAGGAGGCAAATGGTGGTCACAGCAGAAACTGACTGGCTTTCTGATCCACACCGCTATCTGTGACCAACAGATGCATATCTGTATTCCCAGTCATGTGAAATCCATAGATTAGGGCCTAATGCATTTATTTCAATTGACTGATTTCCTTATATGAACTGTAACTCAGTTCTGTATACATGTCAGTACATACACACAACAAGTCGGTCACATGGGGGAGTTGTGCCGTGAGGTTTTGATTTATTTGTTTTTTGAAACCAGGTTTGTTTTTCACTTGCGCTATATGAGATGTAAGGGAGTTCCATGCAGTCATGTCCCTGTAGAATACTGTACGTTTCCTTGAATTTGTTCTGGACATGTTTGAGAATTTTTGCAAGCTGCATACTGTGTACACAAGTTTTATGGTAAGCTAATAGCTGAGTGTACTGTGTGTGTGTGTGTGTGTGTGTAGGGGAATGCACTGTAAACTCATTAATCTGTGTTTCAGGGCGCAGACAGGCGCAGTAGCTCACCTTCAATAACTTAATGATGCTCAATGCAGAAATCGCTCCGCCATTTCCTGGCTGCTAAAATTCTAATAGTTCGCCTAATTTCAGTTTGTGACAAAACACGCAACTATGGTGTATAGAATCATTGTACCATCTAAATCGCTGTGAAATACATTTTCCATAACCAAAAATATAGTATTTTCAGCTGGTGTACAAACCTGAAAGTTAAAGACGCAAAAACAAATCTTAAGAATGGGAAGCATAGCAATAGTGCATATTGAACAGATCTACCGTTTCTTAGACTTGCTTTCAGTGAGAATGACAGATCCATAACACCCATTTCTATGTGAATTTGGTCGGGTCGCCCCAAAAGTTACATATTGCAGCTTTAAAGCTGCACCCTCTACCCCTCCCTCCAGTGAGCGGATGAGGGGTCAGAAGCTCAAGGGCTGATGCTGCTCTACTACCTGCGACAGTGCCCAGACTGGACAGGACAGGACGGTAACAGGACAGAGTAGGGATGTCCACAACTCACAGGGCTGGAGCAGCTGATTCCCAGTCCACCGCAGACATTGATACTTGCCTGTATACTACCTGAACCAAAGCTGCCAAGCTCCCTATTGCAGAACAGATAGGCAGATATTCATATAGCACTGCGTTACACCGATTCAAGTCAACTCTATGAAAGTGGGACTAGGCAGAGCAGACTGAGGTCTGTAACTCTACTGAGGTTTGCAGTAGCATACTGGAAGAGTTGTGGGACTCCAGAATTACCTCCCCCCTAGCATGGAGCATGGGGAGGGTTCACGACAATCAGGTGAGCTCTTCTGTGTGATGAACCGTTAGGAAATAATCAGGCAAGACATATTTGCACATTCGTCTGGTCTGCAGTAAGTCTTTTGCTCATTACCACAGCTGTTTCTCTTATTGTGAAAGTGATGGTTAAGCCATCATGATGTACTTACTGTATGTACAGGTATGTGTTGTCTGTCCTTGTGTATTGTAGTCATTAATCTGTGGTGCTGGGAGGACCCAGGGTTAAATATAGGGATTTCATATCTCTGTCTGTGCATCTTACCTTTAGGCTCGGGTGTGTTAGGCAGCTTATGAATCTTCCACTGTGGAGGCTTAACAAGTTATAAGTAGATCTCATTGTCATTTATTATCATAGAGGTTGCAATGCTTCACTTACTGTAGTTCCTTGTTAGCAAACTACCTGATGAGATTGTGTCGTTGTGGGGAGGGATTTTTCGGCATTTGGTAAACTTTCAGGGGACTTTAAATATTGAAAATGTATGTTAAATCAGCCATGTTTTTTGTATTTATTTTGTGTACATAGGAGTTAAGGTATTCCTAGTTTCTGAGATTCTTACCTTGAAGTTATTCACTTAAGCCATCGGCAATTTGCCAAGTACTGCTACTGCAGGTTCAGTGCTTTTCATCACTGTCAGTGGAACTAACGTAAATCACGAGGATTATCTCCCAGATTGAATGCATGAACCTGAACCTGTCCACCTCTCTTCTCTATACAGTGTCAGATCCCCATTGTCTAATGTATCGCTGCAGTCTGATACAACTGATTCCTATGCTTTCCCTGTGTGTGTGTGTGTAATGAACAGAGCAGACAGCCAGTACATGGTGATGGATGGTTCTACCACTGCCCTTGTCTTCTCTTTGGAAAACTGTCTTGCTTTCCTCAGCCAGCACATTTTACAATAGGCTGGTTGTCTCTTGTCTGTAGTGTGTTAGTCTCGCTTTGCCAAACTTATGTTAGACACAGCGACTGTGGTAGACTGCTGTAGGGCAAACTAACTATGGCTTGCAAAGGAATGAAGAGAATCCAATGATTGAGAAATGGTGCTCTTTTCATTAACACTCTTGGGATGTAGCATCACATCTAATTTACAAGGTAATGGAAACGGATGATACATTGTGATGATAAATGGCATCATTGCGAAACTCCTTTATGAAACAGTGTCTGCTCTTAGTTTTGAATACTAGGCTGCACTTTATAATTAGATGGTTCATTGCGTCTAATGTCATCATAATCTCCTTAGTAGTATGACAAAACACTGGTGAGCACCTCTCGTCTTAGCCAGTTGGGAGAGCAATCATGGGAAAATAACATTATCGCAAAGAGAAAGTTGTTTCAAGGTAGTTTGACCTTTTTATTATCATACTGTACAGGATGTCTACAGTGCAGACCTTAGTGTCTCATTGACCAGTGTCATCAGCAGCCTCATCTGGTGCACATGATTCCAGTAGCTTTGTGCGTGCTACCAGCCTGTCATAACATTTACTCAGCTACAGAGGTGTAAATTCTCTAGTGTGCAATGCTGCTGCTGTTCTATTCCTGATTTCATATCAGATTATTTAAACAGAGATCAGCTCTTTGGCAGTTAAACAGTGAAACGTCTGTTGGTGTAAACAGCCACAGAAGTCTTCAAAGGCACCGCAGGTGCTGTGACACACTGGAGCAGAACTGAGTACATATGGTAATCTGAGGGGAAGGTCATCTGAGGTCCTGAAGGTTACAGACAGTGCTGCTTTTTCAGCCTTCGTAGCTCAGACAAAGGCACAAAACCCCACAGGACACATGGCAATGACAATCAACAAAACTCTGGAGATGATTTATTGATCTGTAGCAGGGCAAAGTGAACAATGGAATATGAGTTGTTTCCTAAGACAAGTATGACTGAAAATGTTAAGTACTTTGGTCAAGTGGAAAAAACTCCCAGGAAATCCATAGTGATTCAAAAGACAAACATTCAGATTCTTTAGACAACTGCATTTAAGCATTTCTTCACCTCTGTTTTGAGTCACAGTGACACTGTTTTTTGAAATCAGGTGAATACTGATATTGAAACCAATCAGGGACTGAGAATTCCTAACCCTTTCAAAAAGAAGTCTACCTTTTCACCAATCTTTAATCTGAGTCCTTCTATTGCCACACATGCCTGGTTGAAAATGACCTTAGAGAAGTTGCCAGTAAGCATAAATACTCTAAAAGTGCCCTCATTGCAGAAGAGGTTGTAGTGCTCAAAGGTCTACAAAATCACTGTAATCTTGTAGTTTGCCCTGCTGATAAGGGTGGCACTGTTGTGGTACAAAGTTCTGAACAGTATCACATGGCCATTATGAGTCATCTGAACAATAGAGAATTAAATGTCCCCTTACGTGCAAACCCTACAGATCGTATTGAGAGTAACATTGATGCATATATTAAGTGCTTTAGTCCATGGTTGGATTACTGAAAATGAGATTTCCTCATCACCCATCACCCCTCACCCAGAATATGCAGTTTACTATGGCCTACCTAAGAAACTGTCTGACCCTCCTCTGAGGCATATAGTCAAATGATAGCCTGGTTGGTTCCTCCCCTCCCAGCATTCTTGGGCGACACCACTGATGTGCTAAAGATCCTTGAGAATGTCAAAGTTGAATCTAATGACATACTTGGAACTATGGATGTTCAAATTCTTTATACAAACATCCCCTATGCAGGAGGCCTAGAAGCCCTCTCCCGCTATCTAACTTTGATCAGGGCAATCACGATGAGGAGCCACAGTGGCTCGTGGGTCTGCGTACCTGCATCCATCCGTGCTTCTACACCTGCATTGCTTGCTGTTTTAGGCTGGGTTTCTGTACAGCACTTTGAGATATCAGCTGATGTAAGAAGGGCTATATAAATAAATTTGATTTGATCCACACCTTGCAAGCAAAATATTTTAGAGGCCCCTCTCGTGACAGCGATTATCTTTATTTTCAGAATTTTTGTAGTTCATTTCCTGCAAGTCTGCACATTTTGCTATGGGGCGTAGATCAAATATTGTCGTTCTAAAGCAAGTTTGTCGCAATTCTACACATTTCGCCATGGGGCAGAGAGAACATTTAATAACAAATTTCATGCAATTCTACTCATTTTGCCATGGGGCGTAGAGGAAAAATTTGCAGTTTTACAGCTACAAAAATATGAACGCAACACGTAAAGTGTTGGTCCCATGTTTACTGAGCCGAAATAAAAGATCCCAGAAATATTCCATATGCACAAAAAGTTTATCTCAGAATTTGTGCACAAATTTGTTTGCATCCTTGTTAGTGAGCATTTCTCCTTTGCCAAGATAATCCATCAACCTGACAGGTGTGGCATATCAGGAAGCTGATTAATAGGGCTGACCCCGACAAAAAATCTTAGTAAACCAAAAGTCGTCTGTTCTTTCGACCAATCGATTGGTCTACATTTTTGAATATACAGTCACACACTGTGTTTTTGATAAAATCAACTATATGCATTGAGCTTGTCTGATTTCTTTAAGCTTATAGTTTGATGAAATAAGACAAATGCCTCAAGAGGGCGCCAGAGATCTAGATAATCAGAATGAAAAAACAACCTGACCCAACTATTCCATTCCTGCTCCTGCTATTATTCTCCAGACATTTCCGGTAATAGGCTACAAGAGGAATCGGCAACTTTGGAATGCCAATTTATCTTACCATTTCTACCGATCTGCGTTGCGTGCCAGTTATGATTTGCATATGCTCATTTTCGTAAAACTTTCATTTAATTTATAGTAACGTCTTCATGTCTCAATCATTGTCATGTGGTCAATCATAATTCGAGCTAGATCTAAATGAAAATGATGCTATCCTAAAAAGTAACTTCTATTGCCTTTGCCAACTATGTAAAAAATCAGAGTGGATACGTCATCAGAGTGCGCAGCTGAACACTGTATGCTGGAAAACACTCGGTTTGTTATTTTTGATTAAAACAAAACCGCTATTCATTAAATACGAATACCAAACCTGTTTTTGCGTGGATTCCGCGACGTGGTTAGCTTTTAACATCTAGGAAACACTGCTAACCAAACAACAGTGCTAGGTGGCTGTACTACAGAAACACCGGTCGTCGTCGTGGGAAAGACGCATTGGTAACTTTTTGTAACATTGAATTAGAGGCTAGTTCTCTGGCTGAAATCCATGCAACACTGGAAAAGTTGTGTTAAGAGGTAGCAGGGCTGAGGGGGAGTTTGGCGTTTAGCCAGAGTGAAATTCTCACGCTCCAAGGAGAGAACAAGGCACTCACAGCCAAGGAAAAATCCACAATTCCGACATGGATTGTCTATTCAGGGAATACAAGGTGATATGGGAGTCACTACTAGACATACAAAGTCGCGGCATGTGTGAAAATCTAATATTTTCTGGGATTCCTGAAAGGGCGCAATCAGAAAATGTATGCAATCCGCCTTGAAACTTCCTCTACAGACTGTAAACAAGGTGGCTTTCCAACGAGTACACAAACTTGGAGCGACAAGACCAAGGGTCCCGACTGATCATCGCAAAATTTTAACACTACCAACAAAAGGAGCTGATCAAAAGCAGGGGAAGAGAGCTTAAAGGGACCAGATTTGGTCTCAATGACCAATTTCCACTGCAGATAAACGAACATCGCAAGAGGCTGTATCCTGTACAGAGGCAACAGAGGGAGAGGGGTAAGCGTGCCTTTCTCATTGGGGACAAACGCTTTATAGATGGACAGCTATTCCGAGACAGCTCCATAACACCATGGCTGTGCTAAATTCTACAGGGACTTCAGGTTACGAAAAAAATTAAGTATGAGAACTGTAAAAATATCTGAACACTATGACGTGGATATGAACACACACGTACTCAATTACATGCTCGCTTACACATATGGACTTAAACATACACATACACACTTGATCTCCCTCTCTTCTCTCCCTCTCTATTGTCGAACTGTTCTATAATTTAATATGTTTCTTGTTTGTCTATCTTTTCTATGTCTTTGTCTACATGCTTATATATGTTTACAACAAGCATGGGGAAGATATCAGAATAGGGACATTGGGGAATAATAACATATTGTATGGGATACACTACCATTCAAAAGTTTGAGGTCACTTAGAAGTGTCCTTGTTTTTGAAAGAAAAGCAATTTTTTTGTCCATTTTAAAATAAAATAGATCAGAAATACAGTGTAGACATTGTTAATGTTGTAAATGACTATTGTAGCTGGAAACAGCTTATTTTTAATGGAATATCTACATAGGCGTACAGAGGCCCATTATCAGCAACCATCACTCCTGTGTTCCAATGGCACGTTGTTAGCTAATCCAAGTTTATAATTTTAAATGGTTAATTGATCATTAGAAAACCTTTTTTCAATTATGTTAGCACAGCTGAAAACTGTTGTTCTGATTTAAAGAAGCAATAAAACTGGCCTTCTTTAGACTAGTTGAGTATCTGGAGCATCAGCATTTGTGGATTCGATTACAGGCTCAACATGACCAGCAACAAAGAACTTTCTTCAGAAACTCGTCAGTGTATTTTTGTTCTGAGAAATGAAGGCTATTCCATGCCAGAAATTGCCAAGAAACTGAAGATCTCGTACAATGCTGTGTACTACCATACAGTGTGTGCCATTTGCACACACTGTATATAGACTTTATTTTTTTTCTATTGTGTTATTGACTGTATGCTTGTTTATTCCATGTGTAACTCTGTTGTTGTTTGTGTTGCACTGCTTTGCTTTATCTTGGCCAGGTTGCAGTTGTAAATGAGAACTTGTTCTCAACTAGCCTACCTGGTTAAATAAAGGTTAAATAAAAATAAAATAAACTACTCCCTTCCCAGAACAAGCAAACTGTCTTTAACCAGAATACAAAGAGTGGGAGGCCCCTGTGCACAACTGAGCAAGAGGACAAGTACATTAGTGTCTAGTTTGAGAAACAGACGCCTCACAAGTCCTCAACTGGCAGCTTCATTAAATAGTACCCGCAAAACACCAGTCTCAACGTCAACAGTGAAGAGGTGGCTCCGGGATGCTGGCCTTCTAGGCAGAGTTGCAAAGAAAAAGCCATATCTCAGACTGACAAATAAAAATAAAAGATTATGGTGGGCAAAAGAACACAGACACTAGACAGAGGAACTCTGCCTAGAAGGCCAGCATGTGCTTTTCAAAAAAAAAAAAAAAAAGACATTTCTAAGTGGCCCCAAACTTTGAACGGTAGTGTATGTCGTGTAGAAATCCGAAGAGGGTGGCCAGCAGAGATAGTTGGGAGGGGCTGAGGGAAGCTGAGGGTTGGGATGTGGATTTGGAGACAAGTGGGAGTGGAGTTGATGGGTGGGAGATAGAATGATGGTCAAAGATAAAGTAAAAATAAAACATAATAAAATGTACTTTTGAATGACACTGAGGGGCAGTATTTTTACAGCTAATGCCGATTTGTCTGAGGCTGTTGCCGTGCAGGTGTTGGTACACATGCATATACACACACTCTCATTCAATACACACATACACGGACACACACACATGTTAATGCTACCAGACATGCAATCAAACATATACAGTTGTCCTTGCTGTTATGATTTTAGTTGTCCTTGATGTCCTTAGTTTTTTTTGCGTTGTTGTTTCTGTTTTCCTTTGTCTTTTTCTTTTTTCTCTTTAGTTAATTTTGTTGGTGGAATAAAAAAATAAAAAAAATCCTTTGGGGCTGTGGGAGGGGTCTCAGATGGTTGAGGGGCAGCTCTTGGGGAACTGTGGGGGGATCTTGGAGGGTTCGGGTCCCCGTTTTTGGCCTTGTGGGAGATGTCGAGCATGGCATTGACCCTGGATGCTTCTGTGTGTTGCTCTGAATGGGAGTCTGTTGGATGACTGGTGTGGTGTAGTTGTTGCGCGGCTTCACTGCAAGTATATTGTATGTTTTGGATATTAAAAAATAAATAAAATACTATAAAAATAGCCTACATAAAGCCAACAAGTAAAAACATTGCAGCTTGCAGGTAGAAAATATCCTGATAAAAATAAATGTCCTATAAATCACATTGGCTACACATGTCCTCTATGCAGCGAACTTGAAACATTGTATTAACTTGGGTCCAGCCCTGAAGATTGTCCTAGCAAACTTGCAACATCGTATAAAATATTCTAGGCCCTCAGAGTTTCCTGCTCCAGTGAGCGCGGGACAGACAGAGCCGTAGGCTATTTCCGCAAGGGATTAGAAGCAGTGCTTGACTTGGGCAGGAGCTCACTGGAGCTGAGTACCAGCATCCAAAATGAGTACCAAAACCCATTTCAGTCCAAGTCAAGCACTGATAAGTAATCAGGTAGGCCTATTTAAAAAAAATTCCACTGGATCAGAGTGTGACATTTTTCCCTTTCACACTGAGTGGTTATCGAAAGATAGAGAGCTGGAATGATTTTTCAAATGCATTGAGGAACTATTGTAATTCTCAATGGATGTAAAAACAGACTTTGTTTGCTTGGTGTTTGAGGTGAAGAAAACAACCTTACTTTGAGAAGCTCCACAGGTCATTAGTGGTGATGCATTAAGCCAATCAGAAATACCATCTGATCCCAAAATGGACACATTTAATACAGTGTATTCGAACCCATTGACTTGTTCCACTTTTTATTTTTTTATTTTTTTTACGTTACAGCCTTTTTCTAAAATGTGTTTGTTTTTCCCCCCTCATCAATCTACACACAATACCCCATAATGACAAAGCGAAAACAGATTTTTAGACAATTTAGCACATCTGTCGTGGGTCCTCTTTCTCGGTACGCACTGTCACTGTGTCTGTTTCCATCTTGTCCAGCTGTGTCTAACATTTCACGTAAACCCTGTGTATTGTCTGCATGGAAGTAGCGGTCCTTGTACCTAGCATCGAGCGTGGTGGCGACACAGTAAAGAGGCTCAGAGAGAATGCCACCGACTCGCTTGTTCACAGCCTCTAGTAAATCAAATCAAATGTTATTGGTCACATACAATTGATTAACGTGTTATTGCGGGTGTAGCGAAATGCTTGTGCTTCTAGCTCCGACAGTGCAGAAATATCTAACAAATTACACAACATATACCTAATACACACATCTAAGTATGAATGAATTGAGACTATATACATATGGACGAGCAATGTCAGAGCGGAACGGACTAAGATGTATAGAATACAGTATATACATATGAGATGACTAATAATGTTTACATATTTTGCATTAAAGTGACTAGTGTTCCGTTCCTTAAAGTGGCCAGTGATTTCTGGTCTATGCCTATAGGCAGCAGCCTCTAATGTGCTAGTGATGGCTATTTAACAGTCTGATGGCCTTGAGATAGAAGCTGTTTTTCAGTCTCTCGGTCCCAGCTTTGAGGTACCTGGACTGACCTCGCCTTCTGGATGATAGCGGGGTGAACAGGCAGTGGTGGTTGATGTTCTTGATTATCTTTTTGGCCTTCCTGCGACATCGGGTACTGAAGTCCTGGAGGGTAGGCAGTGTAGGCTATGCGTTGGGCAGACCGCACCACCCACTAGAGAGCATTGCGGTTGCGGGTGGTACAGTTGCCATACCAGGCGGTGATACAGCTCTACAGGATGCTTTAAATTGTGCATCTGTAAAAGTTTGTCAGTGTTTTAGGTGACAAGCCCAATTTCTTTAGCCTCCTGAGGTTGAAGAGGCGCTGTTGCGCATTCTTCACCACACTGTCTGTGTGGGTAGTAGAGTACTTTTGCAAGTTTTACATTTTACATTTACATTTAAGTCATTTAGCAGACGCTCTTATCCAGAGCGACTTACAAATTGGTGCATTCACCTTATGACATCCAGTGGAACAGCCACTTTACAATAGTGCATCTAAATCTTTTAAGGGGGGGGGGGGGGGGGTCAGAAGGATTACTTTATCCTATCCTAGGTATTCCTTAAAGAGGTGGGGTTTCAGGTGTCTCCGGAAGGTGGTGATTGACTCCGCTGTCCTGGCGTCGTGAGGGAGTTTGTTCCACCATTGGGGGGCCAGAGCAGCGAACAGTTTTGACTGGGCTGAGCGGGAACTGTACTTCCTCAGTGGTAGGGAGGCGAGCAGGCCAGAGGTGGATGAACGCAGTGCCCTTGTTTGGGTGTAGGGCCTGATCAGAGCCTGAAGGTACTGAGGTGCCGTTCCCCTCACAGCTCCGTAGGCAAGCACCATGGTCTTGTAGCGGATGCGAGCTTCAACTGGAAGCCAGTGGAGAGAGCGGAGGAGCGGGGTGACGTGAGAGAACTTGGGAAGGTTGAACACCAGACGGGCTGCGGCGTTCTGGATGAGTTGTAGGGGTTTAATGGCACAGGCAGGGAGCCCAGCCAACAGCGAGTTGCAGTAATCCAGACGGGAGATGACAAGTGCCTGGATTAGGACCTGCGCCGCTTCCTGTGTGAGGCAGGGTCGTACTCTGCGGATGTTGTAGAGCATGAACCTACAGGAACGGGCCACCGCCTTGATGTTAGTTGAGAACGACGGTGTTGTCCAGGATCACGCCATGGTTCTTAGCGCTCTGGGAGGAGGACACAATGGAGTTGTCAACCGTGATGGCGAGATCATGGAACGGGCAGTCCTTCCCCGGGAGGAAGAGCAGCTCCGTCTTGCCGAGGTTCAGCTTGAGGTGGTGATCCGTCATCCACACTGATATGTCTGCCAGACATGCAGAGATGCGATTCGCCACCTGGTCATCAGAGGGGGGAAAGGAGAAGATTAATTGTGTGTCGTCTGCATAGCAATGATAGGAGAGACCATGTGAGGTTATGACAGAGCCAAGTGACTTGGTGTATAGCGAAGTTTTAACCCTATGGGTTTTGTGGTATTGAATGATACAAACGTTGCATATGGCCTTTTTGTTATCTTCCTTTGAAACTTCAAAATAGATCCACACAGCAGACGTGGGTTAGGTTAGGAATGCTGTGTTGCACGTGTAGCGCTGTATTTTTCATGGCGTCATTACATAATCTACCTATGTTATATAGGTATGCACGTCAGCTTTGACATCGGTTTTGCACATCGCTGTTAAACTAGACATCGGGTCGATGTTGGCATTTTTAGCTAATATCGGCCTATTCCGATATGCTTACCGATTTTTATATCGTGCATCTATCATTTCAGTTTAAAAATAAATAAATAAGCAACAATTTCTCAACCTGTTTTATGGGGTATTGTGTTAATATTGAGGAAATCAGTTTTAGAAAAGGCTGTAATGTAACAAAATGTGGAAAAAGTCAAGGGGTCTGAATACTTTCTCACTGTATGCCTACATTTGCACTCAGGCCATGTAGCCTTTCGTCCTACTTCTATGCGTGTGCGTCCTTACTCAACATTAACAGGAACGCTCAAACAAAAGACAATTCGCTAAATTGACAAAACTCATAAATGGAGTGAAATTAACCAAAACTTGTTTCTCGCAACATTTTCCAGAGTGCACAACCTATGCTACAATTTATCCACTCCTAAAATGATAATGGGAGTCCTGGAATAATAATATTGAATGTATTAATAGAAATGACCATAACCAACATTGTAGATTAGAAATTATAGGAAAGAACAGTAAATGTACTACTGGTGATATATGTAATGGAGAATTGAAATAACACTAACAATCAAACGTGAACAATTCACATCATAAAGTTATGAAACAATGAATGTGCACAAATTGGCGAGAGAGAAGTGCATTGTGCATCTGGGTGCATGGTCAATCCAACGGCTGCATTGGCCATGCAGCATTTACGGTGATGCGGCCTCAGCAGAAGTCAGGGCATTCATACTTCTTGCGCTTCGCGGAGCAGTGCTGAGCTTTTGTCAAGAAGGTGAGTTTGTGTTTTCTACAGGATGTACCGCCCCCACCTACAGTCAACCAATCATGTCAATGCGGAGCTATACAGAGGCCTGTGCATTGTTTCAAAATTTGGAAAGCGCATGTCGATGCGGTATGGATAAGAGCGTCTGCTAAATGACTTAAATGTAAATGTAAATGTATGGAGCTCGATTTGGCCTCTGCATGCCTCTGGAGGCTCCGCAATTCTGTCACACTTTCCATATGGAGGCTCCAACCACACTTTCAGATCAAGCATAAATTGGCTTTTAGTCTAGGCTTCCACAAGGGCTTAGTTCACTGAGATGGGCGCAAATATATATTTGTTACTGCTCGGCGCAAATATATATTTGTTACTGCTCGACTAAAACAATCTCGGTCGACCAACAGCCTAACAACCAAACAATCAACCAGTCAACTAATTGGGGTCAGCCCTAATCATTACACAGGTGCACCTTGTGCTGGGGACAATAAAAGACCCCCGTAAAATGTGCAGTTTTGTCACACAGCACAATGCCGCAGATGTCTCAAGTTTTGAGGGAATGTGCAATTGGCATGCTGACTGCAGGAATGTCCACCAGAGCTGTTGCCTGAGATTTGAATGTTTATTGCTCTACCATAAGCCGCCTCCAATGTTGTTTTAGAGAATTTGGCAGTACATCCAAACGGCCTCACAACTGCAGAGCATGTGTATGTAGTTTTGTGGGCAAGCGGTTTGCTGATGTCAATGTTGTGAACAGAGTGCCCCATGGTGGCGGTGGGGCTATGGTATGGGCAGGCATAAGCTACGGACAGCGAACACAATTGCATTTTATCGATGGCAATTTGAATGCACAGAAATACCGTGACGAGATCCTGAGGCCCATTTGTGAGGCCAGTTTTTTTTAAAGGATATCTTGCTAGTCGTGTGAAATCCATAGATTAGGGCATTCTAGGGCCTAATGAATGTATTTCAATTGACTGATTTCCTTTTTTCCCCTTGCATTATTAGCCCAGATTTTGTTTAGCGTTATTACATACTGCCAGAAATAACTTTTGGATGTTAGAACGGCGGTAACTCACCAGCATTGCGACCAGGAATACGACTTTCCCGAATTGGATCCTTTGTTCGTACCTACCAGGGCAATTGAAGTTATTCCAGAGGCTGCTCCAAAACTCCGCTGGTGGGGAAGAGGTATTTGGAGTGGACTTCTAGTCTGACTCAGGAGGCGAGCACACCATCCACCGCTTCCGAGTATATTACTCGCTAATGTTCAGTCTCTGGATAATAAAGTCGACGAGCTCAGGGCAAGGATCTCCTTCCAGATAGACATCAGGGATTGTAACATACTCCGTTTCACGGAAACATGGCTTTCTTAACCACTCATGGTGCGATTGTGATAACATACAGAAACTCAAGTCCTTTTGTTGAGAGGCTAGTTAAGGATCATATCACCTCTACCTTACCTGACACCCTAGACTCACTTCAATTTGCTTACCGCCCCAATAGATCCACAGACGATGCCATCGCCATTGCACTGCACACTGCCCCTCTTCCTTGCTGAGCAGCCTTTCAGGTTATGCCAATATAGGACTCGTTTTACTGTGGATATAGATACTTTTGTACCTGTTTCCTCCAGCATCTTCACAGGATCCTTTGCTGCTGTTTTGGGATTGATTTGCACTTCTCGCACCAAAGTACGTTCATCTCTAGGAGACAGAACGCGTCTTCTTCCTGAGCGGTATGACGGCTGCGTGGTCCCATGGTGTTTATACTTGCATACTATTGTTTGTACAGATGAACGTGGTACCTTCAGGCGTTTGGAAATTGCTCCCAAGGATGACCCAGACTTCTTTTGATTTCTTTTGATTTTCCCATGGTGTCAAGCAAAGAGGCACTGACTTTGAAGGTAGGCCTCGAAATAAATCCACAGGTACACCTCCAATTGACCCAAATTATGTCAATTAGCCTATCAGAAGCTTCTAAAGCCATGACATCATTTTCTGGAATTTTGCAAGCTGTTTAAAGGCACAGTCAACTTAGTGTATGTAAACTTCTGACCTACTGGAATTGTGATACAGTGAATTATAAGTTAAATCATTTGTCTGTAAACAATTGTTAGAAAAATGACTTGTCATGCACAAAGTAGATGTCCTAACCGACTTGCCAAAACTATAGTTTGTTAACATTGAAATTTGTGGAGTGGTTGAAAAACGAGTTTTAATGACTCCAACCTAATGACTCCAACCTAAGTGTATGTAAACTTCCGACTTCAACTGTAAGTATATTTAAAACCAAATACTTTTAGATTCTACTCAAGTAGTGTTTTCCTGGGTGACTTTCACTTTTACCTTAATAGATAATGACTCAAGTATCTTTACTTTTACTGAAGTATGACAAAGTACTTTTTCCACCACTGTACGCGAGTGCCAATCATGGGTCAGCCTCAACCTTAAAATTCTGGGGAATTGAGAAAGTTTCTCTTACCTCCAGAGGGGGCAATATTGTGAAGAAATTGTTAGAGAGAGGCACTTTGGCTCGACTGCTTAGATTGCGTCAAGCCAAAGGGTCTGAATGAACAGCTCTCTTTCTCATCTTTTTTGTAAATGCATTTTTCTTAGTTTCTCCTTCTTTTGTTATTTAAGTGGAATGTATATGTTGGAATCTTGAATGATGTTCATACTCTTGTATGAATAACCTGTAGTTGCTACTCCTGACAGTGTTGACATTATTGACATGTTTGATTGACATGACTAGTGGGCCACTCCAATGCAAGGGTATATTGGTGACTCTAACCCTTTTCCTGCTCAAGGCTCTGATGAAGGTGATTCATGCCGAAACGTAAGCCTATTGTTTGTTTGTCCCATCAATAAATCTATAAGATTTATGCAGAAACAGAATGCTCCTTTTTCTTTATTCTCCTTCTTAGTCACCAGTTGAAGTATCCTGGGGTAAGGAATGTTTTTTTGGATTTTCAAGTCCCTTAGTCGAGCGCCCTTGTTTTGTTTAAGCTGGGCTGAAGCGTGTTTGGGTATCTGTTTTTTCCATTGTACAGTAGAGGTTTGTTTTATCTTACGCTATCACGTTTTCTGTTGTCTCCCAGGAGATAACACTCCCAGAGAGAGCAGCCCTTTCATCAACAACACTGACCATGACCGAGGAAACTACTACGATGGCAAGAACATGGCTCTCTTTGAGGTATACCACATGTAAATGCGTTTGATATTATAATGTAATTAATTACCACATACATTTTATGCCACTTAATCTAAAGTGGGAGCTAAATGCTTACCTGGATTATGTTGTTGTAGACTACATATCATCCAAACATGTGTTGTGTTTGTTTGTTGTATACTTGGATGTCTTCAATGCCATGGTGTCCTGATTTCTATGTTGTCGTGTTCTTATTGACAGGAAGAGATTGAGAGCAACCCCATGGTGTCCTCCCTCCTCAACAAGCTGGCCAACTACACCAACCTCACCCAAGGCGTCACTGAGCACGAGGAGTACGAGAATGAGGAGGGGGTCACAAAGATTACAGTCAAGGTACTACAGTATGACCGTTGTCATCCCAGTGTGTACTTTGTGGGAGAGGTTGCTAAAGAGGTACAGTAGAAGACAGACAATGTATTAACTCTCAATCGACTTGACAAGAACATTGTTCTTGGATCAGAAAAAAATGCTCTTATCGTGCAAGCCAACCTTGGTTGGTGAGCGTGATGGCTATTCAGCAGCTCCTCTGAGAACAGAGTGAGAATTTGAGAATATAAAGCAGCATTCTTGTGACCACAGGCTGGGTTCTCTCAGGCTTATTTTTGTTACAACTGATGCCAGGCCTTGAGCAAACTTCTTTTATAGCTGCCTTCACATCCTTCTAGCCGTTGCTACCAATCCCATCCAAAGAAATACCCCTACTGTTGCTCTTCAGCGTCAGAGCACCACCGCAAGGCCACAGAAACCATGCCTCTGTCCCCTGACAATTACTCCAGCACATCTCCCTGCTGGAGATCTGATTGGCTTGGGGAGGGAGGTTTTGGAGACAAAGAGTGGATCGTAAAGATGCCACTCCAGGTTGTGAATGGTCTATGAACAAGGGCCACATTGACCCTGGTAAAAAGGCGTACAGGAGAACCAACAGCAGTATTGAGAGAGGGCTGTGTTGTCTTATGGGATATATGGTATGTACTGTACTGTATTTACGCAGCGGCTTCTTTTTTTGGTGGGGGGGGGCTGTTGATTTGATTGTAGGTGTGTTTTTGCAGGGTTCTCTGATCTCAAAGGAGTGGGTGGCGTTGTAACTTTGGACTGTTGAATTGCATTGTGGGGCATACCGGGGGGGGCGACGCTTGTCATCAACCGGTGGATGACACACTGAAATTGTTCATTTATCCTGTGGTGATCAGGGTATGGATTGTATGGCTGTGATGAGGTCAAACAGATCATTGTAAAGGTATCCAATAACTGTACGCTGTGTTTGGGTGTTATATTTGGATCGTCCTGCTTTCCGAACTCTATTTACATACACACAGAACAGATATAGTATTATTTTACTGAATCGTTCTGTTGATTTTTCTGAAGGACTGCAAGGGTCTCAACATGATGTTTTCAACTTAAAATACTTTTCTGTTATTAAATGTGAGCATGAATGGGTAAATGCTGACAAAGGGCTGAACACCGAGGAAGGATTAATCTTAGTTAACCCAGAACTAAAATATTGCGTAATTAGTACCAGTAATGTTTACGTAGTCTGTCCACGAGAGATTAAGGAAGGATCCACTTCTGATGTTTTCTTACATTGCAATGTGCATTCTGCATTTATTTGAGCAATACATCTGTGCACTCACTGTCTGAAATGCATGCCAATGCAAACTTAATCCTATGTTCACTCTCTTCATAGACTCCAGAAATATAATTATTCAAGTTCTAAATTCCAAACTGTGACGCACATTTATTCTGCAATAAATTTGTCAGTTGCGTTTACATAATGTTATCAGACAATATTTGTAAAAATTCACTTGCAAACACAGGAAGATGGATGGGGGATGGAACAGGCTTAAAACAAAACAACTTGTGTAGTGAGAATTGTTGTAGGAGGATTGGCGTGGTATGGTTTGCATGTGACGGTATTGTATATGTTTAGTGTAGTGAGTAACCCAGCTAAATGATGGGGTTTCCTGATACTGGGTTTGAATCACAGGGCACAGTTAATTAAGCAGCTGACCTCACACCATTGACTTCACCATTGTTGTTTTTTTATGCTGCCAGTGACCGCATTCCAAATTAGATAGTTTGATGGCTGCTAATGAACCAATTTTAAAATAAACATTTACCAAATAGTGTACAGCTCTGTTAATATTTTGCCAACTCTTTTTGCCCACGTTACATTTGTAGACCAAAAATTATCTGGGGAATAACACCAATTGTAATCTCAGCTGTAAGATGTATTGTTCAGGAGACTTAATCAAGCTAGTCGTCTTGACTACTTTGTTTCTTTCTCTCTTGCATCAAAGGTATTGATAGGAGACAGAATGCGATCGGACCATCATCTAATTGGCCTTCACGTAACTCTTACAGAATTTCCACGTGGACGGGGATATCGGAAATTCTATCTAAGTCTACTGGAGGACAATTTTTTCTTAACTAATAGTTTATTACTGAATTTATTCAGTGCAAAATAGGTTCAGCAAATCCCTTTATTGTTTGGGATACCTTTTAACTTCTCTGGGATATGTGGGATGGTAGCGTCCCACCTAACCAACAGCCAGTGAAATTGCAGGGCGCGAAATTCAAAACAACAGAAATCTCATAATTAAAATTCCTCAAACATACAAGTATTATACACCATTTTAAAGATAAACTTCTCGTTAATCCAGCCAAAGTGTCTGATTTCAAAAAGGATTTACGGCGAAAGCACACCTTGCGATTATGTTAGCTCAGTACATAGCCACAGAAAAACAGACATTTTTCCAGCCAAAGAGAGGAGTATCAAAAAGCAGAAATAGAGTTAGAATTAATCACTAACCTTTGATGATCTTCATCAGATGACATTCATAGGACTTCATGTTACACAATACATGTATGTTTTGTTCAGTAAAATTCATATTTATATCCAAAAATCTGAGTTTAGGCGGGACGCTACTGTCTCACTTGGCCAAAACCCAGAGAAAATGCAGCGCGCCAAATTCAAATAAAATACTATAAAAATCAAACTTTCATTAAATCACACATGAAAGATACCAAATTAAAGCTACACATGTTGTGAATCCAGCCAACATGTCTGATTTCATATAGGCTTTTCGGCGAAAGCACACTAAACGATTATGTTAGGTCAGAGCCAAGTCACAGAAAAACACAGCCATTTTTCCAGCCAAAGAGAAGCAAAAAGCAGAAATAGAGATAAAATGAATCACTAACCTTTGATAATCTTCATCAGATGACACTCCTAGGACATCATGTTACACAATACATGTATGTTTTGTTCGATAATGTGCATATTTATATCCACAAATCTCGGTTTACATTAGCGCCATGTTCAGAAATGCCTCCAAAATATCCGGAGAAATTGCAGAGAACCACGTCAAATAACAGAAATACTCATCATAAACTTTGATGAAAGATACATGTTTTACATAGAATTAAAGATACAATTGTTCTTAATGCAACCGCTGTGTCAGATTTAAAAAAAAAACTTGACGGCGCTCTGAGACAGCTCTCAGATATAACAACATTTCTCCGCCATGTTGGAGTCAACAGAAATACGAAATTTCGGACGAAAATTTAAAAAAGTTATATTACAGGTCGAATAAACTGATCAAACTAAGTAGAGAATCAATCTTCAGGATGTTATCATAAATATTAAATAACGTTCCAACCGGAGAATTCCTTTGTGTCTACAGAAGTAATGGAACGCAAGGCGATATCATTTGGAATGCGCGTGACCAAGAACTGGGACTCTGCCAGACCACTGACTGAAACACCTCCCATCCGGCCCCACATCACAGTAGAGGCTTCATTCAACGTTCTACAGACTGTTGACATCTACTGGAAGGCGTAGGAAGTGCAAACAGATCCATATCTTACTGGGATTTGAATAGGCGATGAGTTGAAAATCAACCAGCCTCAGAATTCTCACTTCCTGTTTGAGGCTATCAATCCGATCAGTCTGGAAAAACCTCAGGGCTTGATTTCATACCGGTAGAGATACAGTTGAAGTCGGAAGTTTACATACACTTAGGTTGGAGTCATTAAAACTTGTTTTTCAACCACTCCACACATTTCTTGTTAACAAACTATAGTTTTTACAAGTCGGTTAGGACATCTACGTTGTGCATGACACAAGTAATTTTTCCAACAATTGTTTACAGACAGATTATTTCACTTATAATTCACTGTATCACAATTCCAGTGGGTCAGAAGTTTACATACACTAAATTGACTGTGCCTTTAAACAGCTTGGAAAATTCCAGAAAATGATGTCATGGCTTTAGAAGCTTCTGATAGGCTAATTGACATCATTTGAGTCAATTGGAGGTGTACCTTTGGATGTATTTCAAGGCCTACCTTCAAACTCAGTGCCTCTTTGCTTGACATCATGGGAAAATCAAAAGAAATCAGCCAAGACCTCAGAGAAAAATTGTAGACCTCCACAAGTCTGGTTCATCCTTGGGAGCAATTTCCAAATGCCTGAAGGTACCATGTTTATCTGTACAAATAATAGTATGCAATTATAAACACCATGGGACCACACAGCCGTCATACCGCTCAGGAAGGAGACGCATTCTGTCTCCTAGAGATGAACATACTTTGGTGCGAGAAGTGTAAATCAATCCCAATAGAACAGCAAAGGACCTTGTGAAGATGCTGGAGGAAACGGGTACCAAAGGATCCATATCCACAGTAAAACGAGTCCTATATCGACAAAACCTGAAAGGCCGCTCAGCAAGGAAGAAGCCATAAAAAAGCCAGACTACAGTTTGCAACGCACATGGGGACAAAGATGGTACTTTTTGGAGAAATGTCCTCTGGTCTGATGAAACAAAAATAGAACTGTTTGGCCATAATGACCATCGTTTTGTTTGGAGGAAAAAGGGGGATGCTTGCAAGCCGAGAACACCATCCCAACCGTGAAGCGCGGGGGTGGCAGCATCATGTTGTGGGGGTGCTTTGCTGCAGGAGGGACTGGTGCACTTCACAAAATAGATGGCTATATGAGGTAGGAAAATGATGTGGATATATTGACGCAACATCTCAAGACATCAGTCAGGAAGTTAATGTTTGGTCGCAAGTGGGTCTTCCAAATGGACAATGACCCCAAGCATACCTCCAAATTTGTGGCAAAATGGCTTAAGGACAACAAAGTCAAGGTATTGTGTGGCCATCACAAAGCCCTGACCTCAATCCTATAGAAAATTTGTGGGCAGAACTGAGAAAGCGTGTGCGAGCAAGGAGGCCTACAAACCTGACTCAGTTACACCAGCTCTGTCAGGAGGAATGGACCAAAATTCACCCAATTTATTCTGGGTAGCTTGTGGAAGGCTACCCAAAACATTTGACCCAAGTTAAACAATTTAAAGGCAATGCTACCAAGTACTAATTCAGTGTATGTAAACTTCTGACCCACTGGGAATATGATGAAAGCTGAAATTAATCATTCTCTCAGGGCATTTTTACTAGGATTAAATGTCAGAAATTGAGAAACTGTTTAAATGTATTTGGCTAAGGTGTATATAAACTTCCGACTTCAACTGTAAGTATCAAGCCTTTTTAGATATACTCAAAGCTCATTATTAGCATGTTTTAACTTCTCCTATAGAAATGGTACTCTGTCAGGTACTCAGCAGGAAGGTCTGGTTTCACTATTATTAAAACAAGACCCAGATTGCAAATATAGAAGAAAAAAAGATCTGGAAGCCTCTTCAATTTTGTGATGGTAATACTAAAAAATACTAGTGAAATGCATAGCACTCCGAATTAAAAAGGTTTTACCAGGTATTGTTCATCCTTTTCAGAGAGGTTTTTTACATGGACGATACATTGGAGATAATGTACAAACACTACTAGAAATAATAGAACAACATGAAACATCTAAGAAACCAGGCCTGGTATTTATAACAGATTTTGAAAAGGCCTTTTTATAAAGTAGGACTGGATTTTATATACAGTGCATTTGGAAATTTTTCAGACCCCTTGCCCTTTTTATGTCTCGGAGCTCTACGGACAATTCCTTCAACCTCATGGCTTGGTTTTTTCTCTGACATGCACTGTCAACTGTGGGACCTTATTTAGACAGGTGTGAGCCTTTCCAAATCATGTCCAATCAGTTCAATTTACCACAGGTTGACTCCAAGTTGTAGAAACACCTCAAGGATGATCAATGGAAACAGGATGCACCTGAGCTCAATTTCAAGTCTCATAGCAAAGGGTCTGAATTCTTACAGTACCTGTCAAAAATGTTCTTTATTTTTACTATTTTGTACATTGTAGAATAATAGTGAATATATCCAAACCATGTGATAACACATATTGAATCATGTGGTAACCAAAAAAGTGTTAAATCAATATAAATATATTTTAGATTCTTCAAAGTAGCCACCCTTTGCCTTGATGACAGCTTTGCACCCGCTTGGCATTCTCTCAACCAGCTTCACCTGGAATGCTTTTCCAACAGTCTTGAAGGAGTTCCCACATGCTGAGCACTTGTTGGCTGCTTTTCCTTCACTCTGCGGTCCAACTCATCCCAAACCATCTCAATTGGGTTGCGATTGGGTGATTGTGGAGGCCAGGTCATCTGATGCAGCACTCCATCATTTTCCTTCTTGGTCAAATAGCCCTTACACAACCTGGACGTCTGTTGGGTCATTGTCCTGTGGATAAACAAATTGTAGTCCCACTGAGCGCAGACCAGATGGGATGGCATATTGCTGCAGAATGCTGTGGTAGCCATGCTGGTTAAGCTACAATTTCTAGCCTTAATGAACTTATCCTTTGTAGCAGAGGTAACTCTGGATCTTCCTTTTCTGTGGTGGTCCTCATGAGAGCCAGTTTCATCATAGCGCTTAATGATTTTTGCGACTGCACTTGAAGAAACTTTCAAAGTTATTGAAATGTTCCACATTGACTGACCTTCATGTCTTAAAGTAATGATGGGCTCTCTTTGCTTATTTGAGCTGTTTTTGCCATAATATGGACTTGGTCTACCTTGTCACAATTTAACTGATTGGCTCAAATGCATTAAGAAGGAAAGAAATTCCACAAATGAACTTTAACAAGGCACACCTGTTAATTGAAATGTATTCCAGGTGACTACCTCATGATGCTGATGAGAGAATGCCAAGAGTGTGCAAAGCTGTCATCAAGGCAAATTGTGGCTACTTTGAAGAATCTCAAATAAACAAATCAAAATATTACTATTACCTTTTCGCTTACTACATGATTCCATATGTGTTATTTCATAGTTTTGATGTCTTCACTATTATTCTGCAATGTAAAAATAAAGAAAATCCCTTGAATGCGTAGATATGTCTTTTGACTGGCACTGTATGTAAATAAGGTATTACAGTTTGTGATTTGTAATAATTTTGTCAAAATGTCTAAACCTGTTTTCGCTTTGTCATTATGGGGTATTGTGTGTAGATAGAGGACCTTTTTTTAATTTAATCTATTTTAGAATAAGGCTGTAACGTAACAAAATATGGAAAATTGAAGGGGTCTGAATCCTTTCTGAATACACTGTATAAATGCCTGGATTTTTTCAATATCGTTGAATTTCTTATTAAATGGGTAAAAGTAATGTATAGCGGGGCTTCCCGGGTGGCGCAGTGGTCTAGGGCACTGCATCGCAGCGCTAGCTGTGCCACCAGAGTCTCTGGGTTCGCGCCCAGGCTCTGTCGCAGCCGGCCGCGACCGGGAGGTCCGTGGGGCGACGCACAATTGGCCTAGCATCGTCCGGGTTAGGGAGGGTTTGGCCGGCAGGGATATCCTTGTCTCATCGCGCTCCAGCGACTCCTGTGGCGGGCCGGGCACAGTGCGCGCTAGCTAAGGGGGCAGGGTGCACGGTGTTTCCTCCGACACATTGGTGCGGCTGGCTTCCGGGTTGGAGGCGCACTGTGTTAAAACTTCTTGTCAATATGGGGGCGCTGTTTTCACTTTGGAAAAAATCGTGCCTGTTCTAGATCATACAATCGTACTCTGTTCTAGATCATACAATATGCAAATTATTATTACTATTGGATAGAAAACACTCAAGTTTCTAAAACTATTTGAATTATATCTGTGAGGAAAACAGAACTCATTCGGCAGCAAACTTCCATACAGGAAGTGAAAAATCTGAAAACGAGGCTCTGTTTCAGGGCCTGCCTATTCAACTGGCTTTTATTTATCGATATGCATGCACTTCATATGCCTTCCATATGCCTTCCTTCATATGCCTTCCACTAGATGTCAACAGGCAGTGGAAGGTGGAATGGGGTGTCTAGCTTGATCTGAGGCCGAACAAGAGCTTTTGGAGTGACAGGTCCGGTATTGTCTTTGTCTTCGACGGCGCGCTGGGGAGCTCGACATTGTCTTCTGAAAAGCGTTCGGTATACACGGCGAATATCTCCGGCTCTGATTTTATTTGATACATATGATAATAACATCATAAAGTAGGTTTTTTCAACCGAGTTTTATCAGTTTATTCAACGTTTATTGGGACTTTTGGAGTTTTACGTTCTTTGCGCCAAGAGAGGATGGGAATGTTAGCAACCTTGGCTAGCATTGTGGCGCGAATTCGACAGAAGAAATGGACATTCTAAAACCAAACAACGATTTATTCTGGAAATAGGACTCCTTGTACAATATTCTGATGGAAGCTCAGCAAAAGTAAGACACAATTTATGATGTTATTTCGTATTCCAACAGGGGGTAGAATATGTGAGCGCTGTCTCACAATAATGCTTTTTGTATGTTGTAGTAAAGTTATTTTTTTTTAAATCTAACACAGCGGTTGCATTAAGAACCAGTGTATCTTTCATTTGCCATACAACAAGTATTTTTATGTAAAGTTTATGATGAGTTCTTTGGTCAGATTAGGTGAGTGTCCAAAATATTCTGGGGAAATGTTGCTACATATTCACAATGTATAACCAGGATTTGCAGCTCTAAATATGCACATTTTCGAACAAAACATAAATGTATTGTATAACATGATGTTATAAGACTGTCATCTGATGAAGTTGTCCAAAGGTTAGTGATTCATTTTATATCTTTTGCTGGTTTTTGCGAAAGCTACCTTTGCGGTGAATACATGTGTTTGTGTGTTTGGCTATTGTGGTAAGCTAATATAATTCTATATTGTGTTTTCGCTGTAAAACACTTAAAAAATCGGAAATATTGGCTGGATTCACAAGATGGTTATCTTTCATTTGCTGTACACCATGTATTTTTCATAAATGTATTATGATGAGTATTTATGTATTTCACGTTGCTCTCTGTAATTATTCTGGCTGCTTTGGTACTATTTTTGATGGTGGCTGCAATGTAAAACTATGATTTATACCTCAAATATGCACATTTTCGAACAAAACATAAATGTATTGTATAACATGTTATAAGACTGTCATCTGATGAAGTTGTTTCTTGGTTAGTGACTAATTTTATCTCTATTTTGTCAGTTTTGTGAATGCTACCTAGGCGGTGGAAACATGGTGAAAATATGCGGTTGTGTGTTTGGCTATTGTGGTTAGCTAATAGAAATACATATTGTGTTTTCGCTGTAAAACATTTTAAAAATCGGAAATGATGGCTGGATTCACAAGATGTTTATCTTTCATTTGCTGTATTGGACTTGTGATTTCATGAAAATTATATTATATGATATCCCTGTCCCGTTAGGCTAGGCTATGCTAGTCAGCTTTTTTGATGAGGATCCCGGATCCGGGAGGGTGATGAAGTAGAGGTTAAGAAACAGTGCGGCTTGGTTGGGTTGTGCTTGGGAGGACGCATGACTTTCGACCTTCGTCTCTCCCGAGCCCGTACGGGAGTTGTAGCGATGAGACAAGATAGTAATTACTAGCGATTGGATACCACGAAAATTGGGGAGAAAAGGGGGTCAAATTAAATAAAAAGTAATGTATAGCAACACTAGGTGTAAAATAGTAAATAGCGGCTACTTCTCAGAGTTTTAAATTGTCAAGAGGAGTTAATCAAGGGGGTCCGCTGTCACCATATACAGTCGTGGCCCAAAGTTTTGAGAATGACACAAATATTAATTTTCACAAAGTCTGCTGCCTCAGTTTGTATGATGGCAATTTGCATATACTCCAGAATGTTATGAAGAGTGATCAGATGAATTGCAATTAATTGCAAAGTCTTCTTTGCCATGGAAATGAACTGAATCCCCAAAAAACATTTCCACTGCATTTCAGCCCTGCCACAAAAGGACCAGCTTTCATCATGTCAGTGATTCTCTCGTTAACACAGGTGTGAGTGTTGATGAGGACAAGGCTGGAGATCACTCTGTCATGCTGATTGAGTTCGAATAACAGACTGGAAGCTTCAAAAGGAGGGTGGTGCTTGGAATCATTGTTCTTCCTCTGTCAACCATGGCTGCCTGCAAGGAAACACGTGCTGTCATCATTGCGTTGCAGAAAAAGGCCTTCACAGGCAAGGATATTGCTGCCAGTAAGATTGCACCTAAATCAACCATTTATCGGATCATCAAGAACTTCAAGGAGAGCGGTTCAATTGTTGTGAAGAAGGCTTCAGGGCGCAGCAAGCGCCAGGACCGTCTCCTAAAGTTGATTCAGCTGCGGAATCGGGGCACCACCAGTACAGAGCTTGCTCAGGAATGGCAGCAGGCAGGTGTGAGTGCATCTGCACGCACAGTGAGGCGAAGACTTTTGGAGGATGGCCTGGTGTCAAGAAGGGCAGCAAAGAAGCCACTTCTCTCCAGGAAAAACATCAGGGACAGACTGATATTCTGCAAAAGGTACAGGGATTGGACTGCTGAGGACTGGGGTAAAGTCATTTTCTCTGATGAATCCCCTTTCCGATTGTTTGGGGCATCCGGAAAAAAGCTTGTCCGGAGAAGACAAGGTGAGCGCTACCATCAGTCCTGTGTCATGCCAACAGTAAAGCATCCAGAGACCATTCATGTGTGGGGTTGCTTCTCAGCCAAGGGAGTGGGCTCACTCACAATTTTGCCTAAGAACACAGCCATGAATAAAGAATTGTACCAACACATCCTCCGAGAGCAACTTCTCCCAACCATCCAGGAACAGTTTGGTGACGAACAATGCCTTTTCCAGCATGATGGAGCACCTTGCCATAAGGCAAAAGTGATAACTAAGTGGATCGGGGCACAAAACATCAATATTTTGGGTCCATGGTAGAGGTCGACCGATTAATCGGAATGGCCGATTAATTAGGGCCGATTTCAAGTTTTCATAACAATCGGAAATCGGTAGTTTTGGTCGCCGATTTGCCTATTATTATTTTTTATACCTTTTATTTAACTAGGCAAGTCAGTTAAGAACACATTCTTATTTTCAATGACGGCCTAGGAACGGTGGGTTAACTGCCTTGTTCAGGGGCAGAACGACAGATGTTCACCTTGTCAGCTCGGGGGACCCAATCTTGCAACCATACAGTTAACTAGTCCAACGCAATAACGACCTGCCTCTCTCTCGTTGCACTCCACAAGGAGACTGCCTGTTACGCGAATGCAGTAAGCCAAGATAAGTTGCTAGCTAGAATTAAACTTATCTTATAAAAAACAATCAATCATAACCACTAGTTAACTACACATGGTTGATGATATTACTAGATATTATCTAGCGTGTCCTGCGTTGCATATAATCTGACTGAGCATACAAGTATCTAAGTATCTGCCTGAGCGGTGGTAGGCAGAAGCAGGCGCGTAAACATTCATTCAAACAGCCCTTTCGTGCGTTTTGCCAGCAGCTCTTCGTTGTGCGTCAAGCATTGCGCTGTTTATGACTTCAAGCCTATCAACTCCCGAGATGAGGCTGGTGTAACCGATGTGAAATGGCTAGCTAGTTAGCGCGCGCTAATAGCGTTTCAAACGTCAGTTTATTTGAGATTCTTCAAAGTAGCCACAATTTGCCTTGATGACAGCTTTGCACACTCTTGACATTCTCTCATCAGCATCATGAGGTAGTCACCTGGAATACATTTCAATTAACTGGCTGGCTGTTCCACTGGATGTCATAAGGTGAATGCACCAATTTGTAAGTCGCTCTGGATAAGAGCGTCTGCTAAATGACTTAAATGTAAAAATGTAAAAAATGTCACTCGCTCTGAGCCTTCTAGTAGTTGTTCCCCTTGCTCTGCATGGGTAACGCTGCTTCGATGGTGGCTGTTGTCGTTGTGTTGCTGGTTCGAGCCCAGGGAGGAGCGAGGAGAGGGACGGAAGCTATACTGTTACACTGGTAATACTAAAGTGCGTATAAGAACATCCAATAGTCAAAGGTTAATGAAATACAAATGGTATAGAGGGAAATAGTCTTATAATTCCTATAATAACTACAACCTAAAACTTCTTACCTGGGAATATTGAAGACTCATGTTAAAAGGAACCACCAGCTTTCATATGTTCTCATCTTTCATATGTTCTGAGCACATATTGCACTTTTACTTTCTTCTCCAAAACTTTGTTTTTGCATTATATAAACCAAATTGAACATGTTTCATTATTTAAATTGATTTTATTGATGTATTATATTAAGTTAAAATAAGTGTTCATTCAGTATTGTTGTAATTGTCATTATTACAAATAAATAAATAAAAATCGGCCGATTAATCGGTATCGGCTTTTTTGGTCCTCCAATAATCGGTATCGGCGTTGAAAAATCATAATCGGTCGACCTCTAGTCCATGGTCAGGAAACTCCCCAGACCATAATCCCATTGAACTTGTGGTCAATCCTCAAGAGGCGGGTGGACAAACAAAAACCCACAAATTCTGACAAACTCCAAGCATTGATTATGCAAGAATGGGCTGCCATCAGTCAGGATGTGGCCCAGAAGTTAATTGACAGCATGCCAGGGCGGATTGCAGAGGTCTTGAAAAAGAAGGGTCAGCACTGCAAATATTGACTCTTTGCATCAACTTCATGTAATTGTCAATAAAAGCCTTTGACACTTATGAAATGCTTGTAATTATACTTCAGTATTCCATAGTAACATCTGACAAAAATATCTAAAGACACTGAAGCAGCAACTTTGTGGAAATTAATATTTGTGTCATTCTCAACTTTTGGCCACGACTGTATATTCATTATGGCCATCAAAATGCTAGCTATTAAAATCAAATAACAACATTAGAGGATTAGAATTCCAAGGTTTGAAAACTAAATGTATGCCGATGACTCAAGTTTTGTATTAAGTCTGCAAGCTAGATCCCTGTAATGTCTCATCACTTTTCTGGACTCTGGACTAAAACCTAAGTGTACCATATTACGTTTTGGATCTTTAAAAAATACAACTTTTACATTACCCAGCAGTTTACCTATAAAATGGGCTGACGGTGAAGTAGACATACTTGGTATTCATATCACAAAAGATATAAATGAGCTCTCCACAATGAATTTCAATAGAAAACGAGTAAAAATAGACAAGATCCTTCAACCATGGAGAGGTAAATACCTATCTATTTATGGAAAAATTGCCCTGATTTAACTCCTTAGTCATATCTCAGTTTACTCACTTACTTATGGCGCTGCTACTACTGCTGATTCTTTTTTGAAATCATATGAGAGAAAAATATTTCGCTTTATCTGTGTTTCTAAACCAGACAAGCTAAAGTGTGCCTATCTATATAAAGAATATGAACTGGGTTAGTTGAGATTATTAAATATAAAAGCACTAATCCTCTCTCTAAAAGCTTCATTTATACAAAACTTTTACTTGAACCCAAAATGGCCTTTTTGCCTTTGTGCAGATTGATGTCAAATTTTAGATTTAATTGAAAATGAAACCTTTTTCAAAGCATTTCTCTTTTTCAAACGAGGATTGCAGAGCTGGTTAAATTCCAATTTCATCCCCCTGAAAAGATAGCAGGAGGAGGTAAGGAACTGGTTTGTCTGCCCAATATAAAGGATCAAAACTGGCGGAGGAATAAAAACAGCATCATCAGGAAAGGGGCTGGAGTCTCGGATGGTTGAGGGGCAACTGTCGGGGAGATCTTGGAGGGTTCGTGGCCTGGAGGTCGGGAGCTTGGGCCGGTGGCCGATAGGTCGCTGGTTCGGGTCCCCGTTTTGACTTGGTGGGAGATCTGTCGACGTGCCCTTGGGCAGGGCGTTGACCCTGGTTGCTTCTTTGGACCGCTCTGATTAGATGACTGAATGTAATGTAAATGTTGAGCCGCTTCACTGCAGGTAGATTGTATGTTTTAATATTCAATAAATAAAAAATACATTAAAAAAATTGGACAGGATTGTACAATGTTGTATTGTATGCTGTATTGCGGCGTTATCAGTATACCATACAAGGCCCTACTGTACCATAACCTGACTCCTACTAATCCTACTTCACCTCTTCCCTGGCCCTCTGCATTGGCACCTCTAGAGTTCTCAGATGGGCACCTTCATCGGTGTGTACCTGCCCTGCATGCAGAACATCCTGGGAGTCATCCTCTTCCTGCGTCTCACCTGGATCGTTGGCACCGCTGGCATCATGGAGTCCTTCGCTATTGTCGTCATGTGCTGCACCTGTGTGAGTACTTTTCTATAGAACTATGTAAGAGTACTATGGTGTGAAGAATATAGGTGTACAATACATCTAGTATGACTATTTACTTTAATTTATTTTAGGGAGTTTCAGGTACTATACTGTAGTATTCTCTGTCGATCTTAGTCATCTCATTTTTTACTCACTGAGGAAGTTGTATCCATACACCCAACAATGCTAGTATTTTGAATTTTTTTCCTCCCTTACAGACCATGCTGACAGCGATATCAATGAGCGCTATTGCAACAAATGGTGTAGTGCCAGGTAATGCCAGTTCAACTTCAACTTATTTTCACCTTGAATAAGAAACCTCAACCTGTGTTTTTATGGAGACATGGTTATTTAACGCTATAGTACTATCAATGTTTTACCTTGGTGGTTTATTTACTATTAAACGTATGACATATGCTCTATATATTCTGTGGATACTTTTTTGTTATTTTCTCGTCGCTTTACATGGATCTGTTCTCTTGCCCCATGCAGCTGGAGGCTCATACTACATGATCTCCAGGTCTTTGGGTCCAGAGTTTGGTGGGGCTGTGGGCTTGTGCTTCTACCTGGGCACCACATTCGCTGGGTCCATGTACATTCTGGGTACCATTGAAATCCTACTGGTAAGGATGAAACAGACTGCCTGGTCATGATATAATGTAGGACATGCACAAAGTTTTGAGACAGGAGTTTTTAATGACCACATGACTCTTCCAGGAATTGTTACCTTGTTATAGCCTATAACAGTGGCCCAGAATTTTTCTGGACATGTCACATGGTCAGGCCCAACCAATGTTCATAAAGCTAGTGTCCTAGTTGACTCCTATTCTTGTTCCAGACGTACATCGTGCCGAACACTGCAGTGTTTGTGGCGGAGAAGAAGGAGGACGAGACGGAGGCCATGCTGAATAACATGCGTGTGTATGGGACCTGCTGTCTGGCACTTATGGCTCTAGTGGTGTTTGTGGGGGTCAAATATGTCAACAAGCTGGCCCTGGTCTTCCTGGCCTGTGTGGTGCTCTCCATCATGGCCATCTACGCTGGAGTCATCAAGACCGTCATAGAACCACCCGACTATCCGTGAGTCCGATTTATAAGTTCTAGTTAGTCTATTGGCATAGGAAATGCTTGTGCCTGTGTGTGTCTCGTTAGAGTAATAGGCACACTTTATAGGACCATCATCAGTCATCTGATCTTATAGGCCCGATATCAGTGCGACACATATGAATAGACTCTTTACAGCGGTTACAGTGGCCAAAAGGAAAATTTTCTTAATTCTTTACACAAGAAGATCCTCATAGATGTATGTTTTCTACAGAATCTGTCTCCTGGGGAACCGTTCCTTGCAGAACCACAACTTTGAGAAGTGTATGAAGACGGAGGTGATCAAGAACGTGACATACACCACCGAGCTGTGGAAGCTGTTCTGTGGCAGCCCCCACCTCAACGCTACCTGTGATGAATATTTTACCCTGAACAACGTGACTGAGATCCAGGGCATCCCAGGCCTGCTCAGCGGGGTCATCAAAGGTCAGCCACAACCCAATGTCTGGTGAACATTGCTACACTGGATAGGCCTGGTGGAGACCTACACAGTAAAAATGTTACCAGGCCTTCTACATTCTTACTACTAGTTACTCACTTACCATGGTCATATCATTTATCATAGTATTATCATGAACAAAGCAAACTGGGAAGACACACACAGGCACATACACATGCTAACACACACGTACATTGTAATGTTGTAATATTACTGTGGTATAGTATTGTGGTATTATACATGTTGTATTGTAGAGTAGTGGGTTAATAATGTGTTATATAATGTACTGTTTTATCAAAAAAATATGGTGACGTAGTTGCTTTAATCTTGTTTGGACCCCAGGAACCATAGCTGCTGCCTTGGCAGCGGCTAATGGGGATCCTTATACAAATTCTTGGTTTGTCTTCTCAACCTGTTTGAATTAGGAAATCAAAGTATATTAGGTTTTTTTTGTGTTATTTCTCAATTGGAATACATGTGTTATTGCATAGTACAAATGTTTAAATGGCTAATGACAAAAGATTTGGATATCAACAGTTTATAGTCTACTATAATGTGACTCCTCTGTGTCCCCCGTAGACAACATGTGGGGTGACTACGGGCCCAGTGGGATGTTGGTAGAGAAGAAGAATCAGTCGTCTGTCCCAGTCCAGGATAACTCCAGAGATATCTACAAGCCTTACATCTTCAACGACATCTCCACCTTCTTCACTCTGCTGGTGGGAATCTACTTCCCCTCTGTCACAGGTTGGTATAGAGACCATATTGGCACCATAGACATAATGTAACTACCATAATATAACATTATTGATTGATTGTCACCCTCATGCAGATTGTTGGGGTGCTACTGTAACTTGAGGTTTGGAAGAACTATGTATTTTTTGATGTCTTCACTATTATTTTACAATGTAGAAAATAGTAAAAATCAAGAAAAACCCTGGAATGAGTAGGTGTGTCCAAACGTTTGACTGGTACGGTATGTGTGTTTCCATCACAGGAATCATGGCGGGCTCCAACAGATCTGGAGACCTGCGAGATGCCCAGAGATCGATTCCCATCGGCACCATCCTGGCCATAGCAACCACTTCTTTTATTTGTATCCTTGGGGAAACCTGTGTGTCTGTCTGTGTCTGTCTGTGTGTGTCTGTGTGTGTGTGTGAGAGAGAGTGTGCACTATATCTATCTTAAAAACAACTCCCAGACATGACCTGTGTGGTCCTATTTGGTGCCTGTATCGAGGGTGTCGTTTTGAGAGACAAGTAAGTACTATTTAAGCGTCGTTGTGATTATCTTTATAGTGAAAAGCGCTATATAAAATACATCTATTATTCCACAGTTAGTACTTCCAAGTAAGAACTATTATTATTTACAACTTGGAAATAGCTTATGTCATTATGTACCTTTGATGCGGAAGCCTTTACTGCTCTGTACCATTTCTATATCAAATACTTACACATCATACACATACCCCCTTGTTGCGCATTTAGAAGGAAAGACCACACGTAAACAGACTGTGTTGTAAAGAGAACATTGTGTGCCAATAAGTTCAATGTCAATATGATAGGGTGTTTAGCTGTTCTGTCCCAATCAGCCTAAGATTATTACTGGGTTTTTCATTATGTGTACAGTATGTGATAAGATTTATGTCTCTCAATTTGCCTGTCTTTCTTCAGGTCTAGTTCTCTCCTGTACTATACAGTACCTGTGTTTGTATAACATTCAACTGTGTGTATTTCTGCTACAGATTTGGGGACTCGGTTAAGAAGAACTTGGTGATTGGAACTCTGGCATGGCCTTCTCCGTGGGTAATCGTGATTGGCTCCTTCTTCTCCTGCTGTGGGGCAGGGCTGCAGAGCCTCACCGGCGCCCCTCGCCTGTTGCAAGCCATAGCACGCGATGGGATCGTCCCCTTTCTGCAGGTAAGAAGGTCCTAGAGACTCTGCCCTTGCTTTTGCATCTCGAAAACAGAAAAACTTCAGCTAGTTCTCTGTCTCTGTCTCTCTAGGTGTTTGGTCATGGTAAAGCCAATGGGGAACCTACCTGGGCCCTCTTGATGACTGTTGGTATCTGTGAGATTGGAATCCTCATTGCATCACTGGATGCTGTTGCCCCCATTCTGTCAATGTGAGTGTTTAGCTCAGTGTGAATAATCTTGCCTCAAAAGCCTGTTGGTCAAAAATAAGTCACGTTTCTTTGTCCTTTCCGTGGGGCTGGGTTGCAGGTTTTTCCTGATGTGCTACCTGTTTGTCAACCTAGCCTGTGCCGTCCAGACACTGCTACGCACTCCCAACTGGAGGCCCAGGTTTAAGTTTTACCACTGGTGAGTTTATTTCTCATACCAAAAGAGCCAAATGCAATTATATTCCATTCTGGACCTTTGGAACCACAAGGCGTGCAGGTTTTGTTGAGAATGGCGCTGGAGGGGATGGCTGGCGTTTTACGAGCTCCTATCCAACTGTGCTACTTTGTTACTTTTTTCGCGTTGTTTGTAACTTATTTTTTAAACTTATTTTGTACATAATGTTGCTGCTACCGTCTCTTATGGCCGAAAATAACTTCTGGACATCAGAATAGCAATTACTCACCTCGAACTGGATGAAGATTTATTCTTTAACAAGTCCGACGCAAAGGATATACTGCTTTCTTGGGAACGGGTCCAAATCCCCATCATTTGCGTGAAGAAAAGACGGAGAAAAGGGGGGTGGAGGTCGGGCTGCCCTCTGAGAATTCGTAGGCGCGTGACTATACCTCCACTACCATCCGTTCTATTGGCCAATGTGCAATCATTGGAAAACAATGTAGATGATATACGATCAAGACTATCCTACCAACGGGACATTAAAAACTGTAATATCTTATGTTTCACTGAGTCATGGCTGAACGATAACACGGATAATATAGAGCTGGCAGAATTTTCCATGCATCGGCAGGATCGAGAAGCTACGTCTGGTAAGATGAGGGGTGGGGGTGTGTATCTATTTGTCAATAACAGCTGGTGCGCGATGTCTAATATTAAATAAATCTTGAGGTATTGCACCCCTGAGGTGTGGAGTACCATAGACCACACTATGTACCAAGAGTTTTCATCTATATTATTTGTAGCAGTCTATTTACCACCACAAACCGATGCTGGCTCTAAGACCTCATTCAACCAGCTGTATAAGGCCATAAGCAAACAAGAAAATGCTCATCCAGAAGCGGCGTTCCTAGTGGCCGGGGACTTTAATGCAGGGAAACTTAAATCAGTTTTACCTCATTTCTACTAGCATGTCACATGTGCAACCAGAGGAAAAACAACTCTAGACCACCTTCACTCAACACACAGAGACGCGTACAAAGCTCTCCCATGCCCTCCATTTGCAAATCTGACCATAATTCTATCCTCCTGATTCCTGCTTACAGGCAAAAACTAAAGCAGGGAGTACCAGTGACTCCCTCAATATGGAAGTGGTCAGATGACGCAGATGCTACATTACAGGACTGTTTTACTAGCACAGACTGGAATATGTTACAGTATTCATCCAATGGCATTGAGGGGTATACCGCCTCAGTCATAGGCTTCATCAATAAGTGCATCGAGGACGTCGTACCGACATTGACCGTACGTACATATCCCAACCAGAATCCATGGATTACAGGCAACATCCGCATCGAGCTAAAAAATAGAGCTGCCACTTTCAAGGAGCGGGACACTAATCCGGATGCTTATGAGAAATCCCGCTACGCCCTCAGACGAAGCATCAAACAGGCAAAGCGTCAATACAGGATGAAGATTGAATCCTACTACACCAGCTCTGACGCTCGTCGGATGTGGCAGGGCTTGCAAACTATTACGTACTGCAAAGGGAAACCCAGCCGCAAGCTGCCCAGTGACCCGAGCATATCAGATGAGATAAATGCCTTTTATGCTCGCTTCGAGGCAAGTAACACTGAAGCATGCATGAGAGCACCAGCTGTTCTGGACAACTGTGATAACGCTCTCGATAGTCGATGTGAGCAAGACATTTAAACAGGTCAACATTCACAAAGCCGCGGGGCCAGACGAATTACCAGGACGTGTACTCAAAGCATGCGCAGACCAACTGGAAAGTGTCTGCACTGACATTTTCAACCTCTCCCTGACCAAGTTTGTAATACCTACATGTTTCAAGCAGATCACCATAGTCCCTATGCCCAAGGAAGCGAAGGTAACCTGCCTAAATGATTACCGCTCCGTAGCACTCACGTTGGTAGCTATGAAGTGCTTTGAAAGGCTGGTCATGGCTCACATCAACAGCATCATCCTGGATACCCTAGACCCACTCCAATTTTCATACCGTCCCAACAGATCCACAGATGACGCAATCTCAATCGCACTCCACACTGCCCTTTCCCACCTGGACAAAGGGAACACCTATGTGAGAATGCTGTTCATTGACTACTCAGCGTTCAACACCATAGTGCCCACAAAGCTCATCACTAGGCTAACGACCCTGGGACTAAACAACTCCCTCTTAAACTGTATCCTGCACTTTCTGACGGGCTGCCCCCAGGTGGTAAGGGTAGGCAACAACACGTCTGCCACGCTGATCCCCAACATGGGGGCCCCTCAAAGGTTTGCGCTTAGTCCCCTCCTGTACTCCCTGTTTACCCACGACTGCGTGGCCAAACACCATCATTTAGTTTGCTGACGACACAACAGTGGTAGGCCTGATTACCGACAATGATGAGACAGCCTATAGTGTGGTGCCAGGACAACAACCTCTCCCTCCAATGTGAGCAAGACAAAGGAGCTGATCGTGGACTACAGGACAAGGCGGGCCGAACAGGCCCCCATTCTCATCGACAGGGCTGTAGTGGAGCGGGTCGAGAGTTTCAAGTTCCTTGGTGTCCACATCACCAACGAACTAGAATGGTCCAAACACACAGAGAGTTGTGAAGAGGGCACGACAACACCTTTTCCCTCTCAGGAGACTGAAAATGTTTGGTATGGGTCCCCAGATCCTCAAAAAGTTCTACAGCTGCACCATCGAGAGCATCCTAACTGGTTGCATTACTGCCTGGTATGGCAACTGCTCGGGCGTCTGACCATAAGACGCTACAGAGGATAGTGCGTACGGCCCAGTACATCACTGGGGCCAAGCTTCCTGCCATCCAGGACCTCTATACCAGGTGGTGTCAGAGGAAGGCCCTAAAAATTGTCAAAGACCCCAGCCACCCAAATCATAGACTGTTCTCTCTGCTACCGCACGTCAAGCAGTACCGGAGTTCCACGTCTAGGACCAAAAGGCTCCTTAACAGCTTCTACCCCCAAGCCATAAGACCGCTGAACAATTAATCAAATACATGTACAAATTACCTCGACTAACCTGTACCCCCCGCACATTGACTCAGTACCGGTACCCCCTGTATATAGCCTCGTTATTTTTATTTTGTTACTTTTTATTATTTTTTACTTTAGTAAATTTGGTAAATATTTTCTTAACTCTTTCTGGAACTGCATTGTTGGTTAAGGGCTTGTAAGTAAGCATTTCACAGTAAGGTCTACACTTGTTGTATTCGGCGTTTGTGACAAACAAAGTTAGATGTTTTTTATTTCAACCAAGCACTAACCCACCTGATTCAACCAATCAACTAATCCTTAAGCCCTTGATTAATTAAATCAGGTGTGTTAGTGTTGGTATGGAATAAAAGTAGGTGTCCAAGAAATATCAGGACTAAGGAACACTGACCTAATGCCTATCCAAAAAATAAGCCCCTGTTGTCCTGTTCTCTGGTCCCTGCAGGACTCTGTCATTCCTGGGGATGAGTCTCTGTCTCTCCCTCATGTTCATCTCCTCCTGGTACTATGCCCTGGTAGCCATGTCCATCGCAGGATGCATCTATAAGTACATTGAGTACAGAGGGTAAGAGTTTGGTTTCCCAATAACAGCTCAATAACATTGTACTGTATTGTAATTACATTGGTTGTGATACTTAAATGAGTGACTAACGGCTTTTATGTAGTGTGGCCATTCCCCACACAATACAATATAACACAGTATCATACATCTCTACGTGTGTCCCACCCTTTCTTAAACCCATGTTCTGGACTGTGTGTTATAATTGGCTTCAGTTACAGTTTGGTGCATTGCATTGGTTTCAGTTTGGTGCATTGCTTTTGTTACCTAATGTGTGAGATCTCTGTAATCCTATAGTGTTCCTGCCTTTTTTAACCCACTCTCTGATCTCAGGGGCTCCCAAGTGGCGAAGCATTCTAAGGCACTGCATCTCAGTGCTAAAGGCTTCACTACAGACCCTGGTTCGATCCCGGGCTGTATCACAACCCGGGCTGTATCACAACCGGCCGTGATCGGGAGTCCCATAGGGCGGCGCACAATTGGCCCAGCGTCGTCTGGGTTAGGGGAGGGTTTGGCCGGGGTAGGCCGTCATCGTAAATAAGAATTTGTTCTTAACTGACTTGCCTAGTTATCTAAAGGTTAAACAAAATCTATAATTTAACTCTTTCTTCTCAGGGCAGAGAAGGAGTGGGGAGACGGGATCAGAGGTCTGTCCCTGAACGCTGCTCGCTACGCTCTGATCCGCCTGGAGGAAGTGCCAACACACACTAAGAACTGGAGGTGAGAGGCTGAGAACTGTGTAGAGCGTAGGGTGGCGATGACTCCTGAACTAAGGGCCAATGTATAGTGATGATGATAAAACCCTTCCTCTTCAAAGAGTCATGACATTTTTTCAGCCGGGTTATTGTCATGCAAAAGACTGCCAGTCCCACTGTAATTGACCGAAAATGTACATTAACACGTTTAGCATCTCCTGGCCTCCATGCACACAAGCTGCTGACCTACACCTTTGGAACATTCTTTTTTTTTAAAGGTCAAATAAATGTACTTTAATTTACACCACAATAAATCCATTATTTACTTTAATTGGGTCCAAACAAACATCATGATATGAAGAAAATGTATTTCAGAAGAACAGAATATGAGTTGGCCTACTGTAGGCATATGTTATCTGGCTATGCCCAATGCCATAGGCATTGACAGAAAATGGCGCCGGAAGAAATGGCAGCAGTTTTACGGGCGCCCGACCAATTGTGCTATTATGTGGGTTTTTTTGCGTTATTTGTAACTTATTTTGTACATAATGTTTCTGCAACCGTATCTTACGGCAGAAAATAGCTTTTGGATATCAGGACAGCGATCACTCACCTCAGATTAGACAAAGATTTTTTCTTCAACAAGCAGGACGCACAGGACATTCTCCTAACACCCGACAAGGCCAACATCCCAGTTATTGGCAAGAGGAAGAGATGCAGGTACAGAGGACACAGAACGGGGTGCCTCGTGAGGATCTGCAGAAGGCGAGAGGGAAAGCTGCCGTTACCGTCAATATTACTCGCCAACGTGCAATCAATAAATTAGACAAGGTACGATCACGAATATCCTACCAACGGGACATTAAAAACTGTAATATCCTATGTTTCACGGAATCGTGGCTGAATGACGACATGGATATTCAGCTAGCGGGATATACACTGCACCAGCAAGATAGAACGGCACACTCCGGTAAGACGAGAGGGGGGCGCAGTCTGTGCATATTTGTAAACAACAGGTGGTGCACGAAATCTAAGGAAGTCTCTAGATTTTGCTCGCCTGAAGTAGAGTATATTGTGATAAATTGCAGGCCACACTACTTGTCTATAGAGTTTTCAGCTATACTTTTCGTGGCTGTTTATTTACCACCACAGACAGATGCTGGCACTAAGACCGCACTCAGTCAGCTGTATAAGGAAATAAGCAAACAGGAAACCACTCACCCAGAGGCGGCGCTCCTACTGGCCAGAGACTTTAATGCAGGGAAACTTAAATCAGTTCTACCTAATTTCTATCAACATGTTAAATGTGCAACCAGAGGGGAAAATTCTAGATCACCTGTACTCCACACAGAGAGACGCATACAAAGCTCTCCCTCGCCCTCCATTTGGTAAATCCGACCACAACTCTATCCTTCTGATTCCTGCTTACAAGCAAAAATTAAAGCAGGAAGCACCAGTGACTCGGTCAATAAAAAAGTGGTCAGATGAAGCAGATGCTTAACTACAGGACTGTTTTGCTATCACAGACTGGAACATGTTCCGGGATTCTTCCAATGGCATTGAGGAGTACACCACATCAGTCACTGGCTTTATCAATAAGTGCATCGAGGACGTCATCCCCACAGTGACTGTACGTACATACCCCAACCAGAAGCCATGGATTACAGGCAACATTCGCACTGAGCTAAAGGGTAGAGCTGCCGCTTTCAATGTGCGGGACTCTAACCCGGAAGCTTATAAGAAATCCTGCTATGCCCTTCAACGAACCATCAAACAGGCAAAGTGTCAATACAGGGCTAAGATTGAATCATACTACACCGGCTCCGACGCTCGTCGGATGTGGCAGGGCTTGCAAACTTTTACAGACTACAAAGGGAAGCACAGCCGGGAGCTACCCAGTGACACGAGCCTACCAGACAAGCTAAATCTCTTCTATGCTCGCTTCGAGGCAAGCAACACTTGAGGCATGCATGAGAGCATCAGCTTTTCTGGACGACTGTGTGATCACGCTCTGTGTAGCCGACGTGAGTAAGACCTTTAAACAGGCTAACATTCACAAGGCTGATGGGCCAGACGGATTACCAGGACGTGTGCTCCGGGCATGTGCTGACCGACTGACAGGTGACATTTTCAACATGTCCCTGATTGAGTGTAATACCAACATGTTTCAAGCAGACCACCATAGTCCATGTGCCCAAGAACACAAAGGCAACCTGCCTAAATAACTTCAGACCCGTGGCGCTCACGTGCATAGCCATGAAGTGCTTTGAAATGCTGGTAATGGCTCACATCAACAACATTATCCCAGAAACACTAGACCCACTCCAATTTGCATACCACCCAAACAGATCCACAGATGATGCAATCTCTATTGCACTCCACACTGCCCTTTCCCACCTGGACAAAAGGAACACCTATGTGAGATTGCTATTCATTGACTACAGCTCAGCGTTCAACACCATAGTGCCCTCAAAGCTCATCACTAAGCTAAGGATCCTGGGACTAAACACCTCCCTCTGCAACTGGATCCAGGACTTCCTGATGGGCCGCCCCCAGGTGGTGAGGGTAGGTAGCAACACATCCGCCACGCTGATCCTCAACACTGGAGCACCCCAGGGGTGCGTGCTCAGTCCCCTCCTGTATTCCCTGTTCACCCACGACTGCATGGCCAGGCACGACTCCAACACCACCACTAAGTTTGCAGACGACACAACAGTGGTAGGCCTAATCACCAATAACGACGAGACAGCCTATATGGAGGAGGTCAGAGACCTGGGCGGGTGGTGCCAGAATAACAACCTATCCCTTCACGTAACCAAGACTGAGGAGATGATTGTGGACTACAGGAAAAGGAGGACCGAGCACACCCCCATTCTCATCGACGGGGCTGTAGTGGAGCAGGTTGAGAGCTTCAAGTTCCTTTGTGTCCACATCACCAACAAACTAGAATGGTCCAAACACACCAAGACAGTCGTGAAGAGGGCACGACAAAGCATATTCCCCCTCAGGAAACTAAAAGGTTTGGCATGGGTCCTCAGATCCTCAAAAGGTTCTACAGCTGCAACATCGAGAGCATCCTGACTGGTTGCATCACTGCCTGGTACAGCAATTGCTCGGCCTCCGACCGCAAGGCACTACAGAGGGTAGTCAGTCATAGACTGTTCTGTCTACTACCGCATGGCAAACGATACCGGAGTGCCAAGTCTAGGACAAAAAGGCTTCTCAACAGTTTTTACCCCCAAGCCATAAGACTCCTGAACAGGTAATCAAATGGCTACCCGGACTATTTGCATTGTGTGCCCCCCCAACCCCTCTTTTACGCTGCTGCTACTCTCTGTTTATTATATATGCATAGTCACTTTAACTATACATTCATGTACATACTACCTCAATTGGCCCGACCAACCAGTGCTACCGCACATTGGCTAACTCGGCTATCTGCATTGTGTCCCACCACCCTCCAACCCATCTTTTACGCTACTGCTGCTCTCTGTTCATCATATATGCATAGTCACTTTAACCATATCTACTTGTACATACTACCTCAATCAGCCCGACTAACTGGTGTCTGTATGTAGCCTCGCTACTTTGATAGCCTCGCTACTGTATATAGCCTCGCTACTGTTATTTTTCACTGTCTTTTTACTTTTTATTTCTTAACTTACCTATTATTCACCTATTACCTTTTTGCACTATTGGTTAGAGCCTGTAAGTAAGCACCTGTTGTATTTGGCGCACATGACAAATAAACTTTTATTTGATTTGTAGGCTTGTTCATTTAGCTGAAATGATATGCTTATAAGTCCTGTGCCATTATTTTCTATGATTTTATAGTAAGAAAAATATAATTGAACTTAGCTGAATAAAATAGAAAGGATATTTTTCCCATTACAGAGCGAGTGAGCATTTGAAGTGGCTATGTTGAGCGTAAAAGGGATAATTTGAAACAGGTTATATAGGCTAGATTTAGAGTTATTTGGCAGCTTTAGTTGTGAAAGATACAAGAATGTCTTCGAAATCAACATAGGGGTGCATTGTCAGTTTGAAGACTAGAATCTGGTGTAGACCTGATGCACAATACACACAGTTGTCTTGATGTTCTGTCTGGTGACCTAGTTTAGGGACTTTTCCTGATGCCTATCTATTGACATATACTGACTGTACTTGACCTTATCTCTCCCCCCAGGCCTCAGCTACTGGTGCTACTGAAGCTGGATTCAGACCTGGGGGTGAAACACCCTCGTCTGCTGTCCTTCACCACCCAGCTGAAGGCAGGGAAAGGCCTGACCATCGTCAGCTCTGTGCTGGAGGGCACCTACATGACCCTGGGGGCCGAGGCCAAGAGCGCAGAGCAGGTGAGACTGAGACACTCATATCACATGATCATGGCGGCAGGGAATTCGTATCCATTGTTGGGATTTGTTACTTGGGAAAGTAATATATTACATATTACTCCTTACTTTCAAAGTAACGCGCTACTTTATGAAAATGACTTTGTGCAGAGTAATGCATTATATAACTTTTGCGTTACTTTCTTTCACAAACACCCTCAAATGAATCTTGGCAAAGAGACAAGTTGGTCATCCTTCAATTTAATAATGTAGAAGAGGATACAATACTAATGATATGACAGACACAAAATCCAATTTTTTTATTCTTTAAAACTAGAATAGCCGGGCCTCGACAAATTCGAGTTTACCAATGCTGCACGCGTCTATTTTAACAGTCCATTTAATATACACCATCACAAAGAAATGTATTATTTTTTCCATTTTTTATTTATTTTTATCTTTTCTACGTAGTGAAGACATCAAAACTATGAAATGACACATATGGAATCATGTAGTAACCAAAAACATTGAGCGTGAAAAACCCAGCAATGTTGCAGTTCTTGAAACACTCAAACTACTACCGTACTCCGTTCAAAGGCAATTCATTATTTGGCTTACCCATTCACTCTCTGAATGGCACACACACAATCCATGTCTGCATTTTTTCAAGACTTAAAAATCCTTCTTTAACCTGTCTCCTCCTTCATCTATACTGATTGACGTGGATTTAACAAGTGACATCAATAAGGGTCATGGCTTTCACCTGGTCAGTCTATGTCATGGAAAGAGCAGGTGTTCTTAATGTTTTATATACTAGGTGTACATGTAAACACTGCTGAGAAGGTAACTGGTAGCAGCAATATATAAATACTTATGGTAATATACTACTGGTATATATTAATGTGTATGTATAAACATGTAAACAGTAGTAATAGTGACCAGTAGCAGGATAAATACTAATGGTAATCAATAATCAATGTACAGCAGTGTAATGGAGTAATACATCAGTGGAGACCTGTGGATGGGCATAGAGTCAGTGTGAATAGTCTGTGGGAGAGGGAGAGCAGTAGTTGTTAGCCATTTAACAGTCTTATGGCCGGCCAGGGGATGGAAGCTGTTTAGGAGTCTGTTGGTCTGAGCCTTGATGCACCGGTACCGCCTGCCGGATGTGAGCATGGAGAACAGTCCATCTCTCGGGTGGCTGGAGTCTTCGTCAAAGCACGATTTTGGCAAGCACACTACAAGTGCTAGTATATGCATTATTATCCCAGACTCTAAAAGGCTTACTCCTTTGCTTTCACCTCATTGAGGAGTATGGAATTCTCAATTCATGATCTCGGAACAGAAAGCTCTGCCACCTGCTGGCAGGTCGGAGGGGTGCACTGAAATATCATAGAGGCAAGCTGTTGGAGATGAGTACTGGTGAAGTATCATTGTGATCCATGTAGATTTTATGTGTTTTACCTGCTGCAAAGCCAATTGCCCTCTTGGACAAAAAGTTACAACTTTATACATAATTACATAATTCTCTGTGCACCTCACTCTCTGTCCTCCTCACTCTCTGTCCTCTTCCTCATCCCAGATTACAGTCTGATGAAAGCTGCATTTCAGTCTTTTGCTCTGTCCATGCTACCCTCCGGCCAAATGCAATGATAAATTCTGACTAGTCTAATTCAAGCACAAAGAGGTCAATAAAACGCTGTGCGACATCAAACTCCACTGGCTCTGTAAAGATTCCTGCAGTCAGCTGGTTAGATGTTTCCCAGTATTAGCCACACATGTTGGAACATTATTTTGGTCACTCACTCACTTTGGTCACTCACTTGACTTAATGTCCAAGTTTAGAAAGCATTCATTAAGACTTACATCCCATGGGTGATTTTCCTTCATACTTTCTGCATAGTACAATGGCAAGAAAAAGTATGTGAACCCTTTGGAATTACCTGGATTTGATCAAATTTGATCTGATTTTCATCTAAGTCACAACAATAGACACACATAGTGTGCTTAAACTAATAACACACAAATTATTGTATTTTTCTTGTCTATATTGAATATATAATTTAAACATTTACTGTGTAGGTTGGGGAAAGTATGTGAACCCCTAGGCTAATGACTTCTCCAAAAGCTAATTGGAGTCAGGAGTCAGCTAACCAATGAGACGAGATTGGAGATGTTGGTTAGAGCTGTCTTGCCTTGTAAAAAACACTCACAAGAAGCATTGCCTGATGTGAACCATGCCTCGAACAAAAGAGATCTCAGAAGACCTAAGATTAAGAATTGTTGACTTGCATAAAGCTGGAAAGGGTTATAAAAGTTTCTCTAAAAGCCTTGATGTTCATCAGTCCGCGGTAAGACAAATTGTCTATAAATGGAGGAAAAGTTCAGCACTGTTGCTACTCTCCCTAGGGTGGCCGTTCTGCAAAGATGACTGCTAGAGCACAGCGCAGAATGCTCAATGAGGTTAAGAAGAATCAGCTAAAGACTTACAGAAATCTCTGGAACATGCTAACATCTCTGTTGACGAGTCAACGATACGTAAAACACTAAACAAGAATGGTGTTCATGGGAGGATACCATGGAAGAAGCCACTGCTGTCCAAAATAAAACATTGCTGCACGTCTTAAGTTTGCAAAACTGCACCTGGATGTTCCACAGTGCTACTGGCAAAATATTCTGTGGACAGATGAAACTACAGTTGAGTTGATTGGAAGGAACACACAACACTATGTGTGGAGAAAAAAAGGCACAGCACACCAACATCAAAACCTCAACCCAACTGTATGGTGCAGGGAGCATCATGGTTTGGGGCTGCTTTGCTGCCTCAGGGCCTGGACAGCTTGCTATCATCGACGGAAAAATGAAATCCCAAGTTTATCAGGAGAATGTTAGGCTATCTGTCCGCCAATTGAAGCTCAACAGAAGTTGGGTGATGCAACAGGACAACGACCCAAAACACAGAAGTAAATCAACAACAGAAGAAAATACGCCTTCTGGAGTCCTGACCTCAACCCGATTTTGAGATGCTGTGGCATGACCTCAATAGAGCAGTTCACACCAGACATCCCAAGAATATTGCTGAACTGAAACAGTTTTGTAAAGAGGAATGGTCCAAAATCCTCCTGACCTTTGTGCAGGTCTGATCCGCAACTACAGAAAACGTTTGGTTGAGGTTATTGCTTCCAAAGTAGGGTCAACCAGTTATTAAATCCAAGGGTTCACATACTTTTTTCACCCTACACTGTGAATGTTTACAGTGTGTTCAATAAAGACATGAAAATGTGTAATTGTTTGTGTGTTATTAGTTTAAGCAGAGTGTGTTTGTCTATTGTTGTGACCTAGATAAAGATCAGATCATTTTATGACCAATTTATGCAGAAATCCAGGTATTTCCAAAGGGGTTCACTTACTTTTTTTCCCTTTTTTTTTCTTGCCACTGTATTCTTGCATCAAATGTTTCATCCACTATCGGTATTTTGCAAGTGTATTTATGGGGAACTGTATTTATTTTCACTTTCCCATCAATTCATCCTCCTCTTCACTCTTTCATTATATTTTCTCCTGATGTTTTTTTGTCTTTTCTTGGTGCAGAACGTTAAGTCGGCCATGCACGTGGAGCGTACCAAAGGTTTCTGCCACGTGGTGGTGTCCTCTAACCTGCGGGATGGTTTCTCCCACCTGATCCAGTCGGCAGGGCTGGGGGGCATGAAACACAACGCCGTTCTCATGGCCTGGCCTGGGGGCTGGAAACAGGCTGAGGACTCCTACGCCTGGAAGAACTTCATTGGTACACACACCATACTCTAGTATCCTCCACAGTACACACCATCGTTTGCTATACTAGTCTACAGTAGATTTAAGTAGAATCAAGTATGTCATACTAAGTAGCCTCTTGTGACGACATCCACATACATTTGAAAAATTAAGCTAGCTTAGCTACCTATTGAGATTTGGTTTTAGGTTCTGAGAACATTTTTGTATGTTTATGGGCAGGGTTAAGAGTTTTTCCTGACCAAATGACCTGACCAGAATCAGTCAAAACTGTGGGGCCTAATTATGTGGGTTTCTTGCACTGATAACAATACAAGCAGTACAGTAAATATCCTCCTTATCCCACAGAGACGGTGAGAGAGACTACGTCAGCCCATCAGGCCCTGCTGGTTGCTAAGAACATTGACAAGTTCCCCTGCAACCAGGACCGCCTGGGGGAGGGCACCATAGACGTGTGGTGGATTGTTCATGATGGAGGTCTTCTCATGCTGCTGCCTTTCTTACTGCGCCAACACAAGGTATTGTGGCATTGGCACCATATGCCTTTGGGTACTGTATACTGTTGCTTTGTAAAAAAGAAAAAGAAAAAAAATGAACAAGAAAAAAATAAATACACACTACATTCTAATGGTGGCCAGATAAAAAAAATATGTTAATTGCAGTGGGCCATTAAACAATTTCCACAACTGATATTGGACTGAAGCACTATAGCATTTAGAACAGTTTCATAGACAGTTTCATAGTTTCTTTCCCTTTTTTCTACCTCTCTGTTCCTTGTCCGTCCCAGGTGTGGAGGAAGTGTAAGATGCGTATCTTCACAGTGGCTCAGATGGATGACAACAGTATTCAGATGAAGAAGGACCTGCAGATGTTCCTGTATCACCTCCGTCTCAACGCTGTAGTGGAGGTGGTGGAGATGGTAAGCAGCTGCACTCACACTTAATCATACCTGCTATTGTATTAATAAGAAACCATTTGTCAAGGGTTTTGCCCCTGTTTTTGTTGTTGCCAGTTTCTTTGTATTTCTGTCCTCAGCACGATAGTGACATTGCAGCCTTCACCTATGAGAAGACCCTGGTGATGGAGCAGCGCTCTCAGATGCTGAAACAGATGCAGCTGTCCAGAACCGAGCGAGAGAGAGAGGTAATGTGATGCTCAACTCTGTCAGGTTCTGTTTAACCCACAGGAGGCTGGTGGCACCTTAGTTTGGGAGAACGGGTTCATAGTAGTGGCTGGAATGGAATCTATGGAATGGTATCAAACTCATCCTGTGTTTCCATGTGTTTGATACCATTCCATTTACTCCATTCCATCCATTATTATGAGCCGTCCTACCCTCAGCAGCCTCCTGTGGTGTAACCAAGTGATTCAATAGTGGACAACAAAAAGGAAACGCCGCACACTGCTGCTCACGCTCCCAGGTGATTTTATATGGAACAACATTTCGACCCTTCATCAGGCATCCATATCCAGGTGGGGGTGGAAGGTCCTATATGTAGGGGCAGTACTCAGTGACATCACATAATGAAACGGGAGGTAAAATTAAATAACATTGGTTCACAATGTTAACATTCAATGTATCAAAATATATGATCAAACACAAGAAATGTGATCAGTATTTACAGCAACATATATATATATATATATATATTAATTCAATTAGGATAAGAAACACAATATGTACATTTTGAAACTATAAAGGGTTTAAGTCAAATCATTGTTGTAAATAAAATCACCTGGGAGCATGAGCAGCAGTGTGCAGCGTTTTCCTTTTTATTTTCCATGAGTTTGCCTACAACTCCAGCACCTGCAGAAAATACCTGGATGTGTGTATGTTCTTCAGCTTTTGTACAATAGTGTATAAAACCTAATTACATTGACAAGCAAACACATGGTCACTGCTTTGAATGTTGACTGTAGGCCTATGCACAGTGTTCAAATCAAAGACGGGGACAAAGGTTGCACTTCACACACGGGATAGATTATATTTGTGTTCCTTCCTGTTACAGTAGTTCTTAACTTCCTTGTTGTTTGTGGCTCGTAATATGGACCGACTGTTGTGACATTTTGGCCTGTCCTGATTTCCTGCTGCTGTGTTGGATGTTCTGGGCTCGCATCGGGTTGGGCTTCAGATTCAGAGCATCACAGACGAGTCACGTAACTCCATCGAGAAGAAGAAGTCATCCATGGTGGAGACACTACAGGCCTCAAACACACTACAGGTCCCAAGCCTGTCCATATCCATGGACATACGGGAGGATGAGGAGGTAGCCCAGCAGCCATGTGATGTGTCTGCCTCAGAACCATCCCATAAACATCCCATAAGCATCTCCCTTCCCTCTCCACCCTCTAGCCCATCCTCATACCTGTATCTGACATGGACAGAGCCATAGTTATTAAGTATATATTTTTTTAAATAGCTGTGATTTGTCAATTCTTGAGGAAATCTTAAGGAATGACTAAGGTGTTCCAGTAAAAGCGTACCCCAATACTGTATGCGTTTCTGGAATCAGCGCCCTGAAGCATTTCTCTGAATGAATATGGCTGTGGCAAAAGAATGAAAGAGAACTGAATTATAGGATTTCTATGGCTGTGGTCCTCTTGTGTCCTTGTCACCCTACTCCTGCATCCACTTACCTGAGAGTTATTGGCTCAGTAACTTTGTAGCAAGTATTACACTTAGATATTTTTACAACGATCTTCTTAGAACCAAAAACTTAGAACGTTCTTGGTACGCTGGCAAAACCGCCAACCCCAAACTTTCAACTTGGATTAGAAATGTAATCCCATTTTTCCTAATCGTTTCCATCATTTCCATTTTTCAACTTCACTTCGATTTATTTGTAGTATGTTTTATTATTGTTTGCTATAGTACACTTTATTTTGTTTCTATGTCATGCATTGTTTTTATGGAGCTTTGTTATTTTAACGTTGAAGCATTGAAATGTCCAGTAATATTTCATGCCTTTTCCATGGAGTAGACAGATGAACGAATGCAACCATGAGAATGTCATCCATAATCCATTTTGGATCTATTGCTTGGATTAACATTATCATTCTTGCCGATAATGCAAAACATAAGGATAGTCTCCATTCTACAGTTGTGCCAGCCTCCTGAGGAGGAGGCACCGCTTTGTTTAGCATCCTGCCTGGGTCTGTAGTGACACAAGTGTTATCCCCCAGTCTCAGCTCATCACTAAACTGGGCACTAAGTCCCACGCCAACCTCAGTGACACAGCTACCGCCACGCCCGACCACCATGTCCACATGACCTGGACCAAAGACAAGCTGATCGCCGAGAGGAACCGTAAACGCGGTGAGCCGAACATGGGCGTGAAGGACCTCTTCAATATGAAACCGTAAGTATCTCCCCTAGAGGCCCAAGGCTCACACTGCAGTACACTGTCAGACATACCACTTTCACACTACTGAGCCGAACTGAGTCTTGCTGTTCTGTACTGGCCTGGTTATGGTAGTGTGAAAATGGTATTAGCACTGCCAACAGAAACTACTCAATCCATAGATGCACCTGTCTAGTGCACATATAGAATAATGGTTACAATAGCTACAGTACTGTTACATACTTAAAATATCTAGACATAGTATGATGTACCTTGACTTGAACTATACTCTGTTCTCAGGATGTTCAGACTAGTCTGTACTCTATCATTGATGCCCTGTTCTCCCTATTTGTGTCTAAAATGTGTGATTAACCATGGTGAGATGTATATATTATAAACATACCTAAGTCGTTCTATGTTTTGTTTCTTCTCTTCTAGAGAGTGGGAGAGTCTGTAAGTCAAGTTTCCCTTAGTCTTAAGTATCTGTGTGTGATCCCTTTTCCCCCTCATGTCGTGACCTTATAGTTTTTCTTAGAGCAACGAGGGGTGTGTGGTGTCTTTCTTCACTTCTCTCCTCCTCTTCTAACAGCATGTATAGTACTCTCTCAGTTAATTTACGTGGAAAAGATAACATTCACTCAGCATGTGTGACCTTGCCTAACTTGGTTAGACTATTTTATACATGCTTATAATGGTAAGCATATATACAGTACCAGTCAAAAGTTTGGACACACCTACTCATTCAAAGGTTTCTTTATTTTTACTATTTTCTACATTGTAGAATAATAGTGAAGACATGAAAACTATGAAATAACACATATGGAATCATGTAGTAACCAAACAAATCTAAATATATTTTATATTTGAGATTCTTCAAAGTAGCCACCCCTTGCCTTAATGACAGCTTTGCACACTCTTGGCATTCTCTCAACCAGATTCATGAGGAATGCTTTTCTAACAGTCTTGAAGGAGTTCCCACATATGCAGAGCGCTTGTTGGCTGCTTTTCCTTCACTCTGCGGTCCAACTCATCCCAAACCATCTCAATTGGGATGAGGTTGGGTGATTGTGGAGGCCAGGTCATCTGATGCAGCACTCCAGCCCTCTCCTTCTTGGTCAAATAGCCCTTACACAGCCTGGAGGTGTGTTTTGGGTCATTCTCCTATTGAAAAACAAATGATAGTCCCACTGAGCGCAAACCAGATGGGATGGCGTATTGCTGCAGAATGCTGTGGTAGCCATGCTGGTTAAGTGTGCCTTGAATTCTAAATAAATAACTGACGGACCAGCAACGCACCATCACACCTCCTCTTCCATGCTTCACGGTGGGAACCATACATGCAGAGATTATCCATTCACCTACTCAGCGTCTCACAAAGACACGGCAGTTGGAACCAAAAATCTCAAATCTTGACTCATCAGACCAAAGGACAGATTTCCACCAGTCTAATGTCCATTGCTTGTGTTTCTCTGCCCAAGCAAGTCTCTTCTTTTTATCGGTGTCCTTTAGTAGTGGTTTCTTTGCAGCAATTTGACCATGAAGCCTGATTTTATGCAGTCTCCTCTAAACAGTTGATGTTGAGATGTGTCTGTTACTTGAACTCTGAAGCATTTATTTGGGCTGCAATCTGAGGTGCATGTAACTCTAATGAACTTATTCCCAGCAGCAGAGGTAACTCTGGGTCTTCCTTTCCTGTGGCGGTCCTTATGAGAGCCAGTTTCATAATAGTGCTTGATGGTTTTTGCGACTGCGCTTGAAGAAACTTTAAAAGTTATTGACATTTTCCAGATTGACTGACCTCCATGTCTTAATGTAATGATGGACTGTAATTTCTCTTTGCTTATTTGAGCTGTTCTTGCCATAATATGGACTTGGTCTTTCACAAAAATAGGGCTATCCTCTGTATACCCACCCCTACCTTGTCACAACACAACTGATTGGCTCAAACACATTAAGAAGGAAAGAAATTCCACAAAGGGACTTTTTACAAGGCACATCTGATAATTGAAATGCATTCCAGGTGACTACCTCATGAAGCTGGTTGAGAGAATGCCAAGAGTGTGAAAAGCTGTCATCAAGACAAAGGGTTGGCTACTTTTTTTAAAATTGTTTACCACTTTTTTGGGGTACATGATTCCGTATGTGTTATTTCATAGTTTTGATGTCTTCACTATTATTATACAATGTAGAAAATAGTACAAATAAAGTAAAACCCATTGAATGAGTAGGTGTGTCAGCTTTTGACTGGTACTAAAAATACAGTTGAAGTCGGAAGTTTACATACAGTTAGGTTGGAGTCATTAAAACTCATTTTTCAACCACTCCACAAATTTCTTGTTAACAAACTATAGTTTTGGCAAGTCGGTTAGGACATCTAATTGGTGCATGACACAAGTCATTTTTCCAACAATTGTTTACAGACAGATTATTTCACTGTATCACAATTCCAGTAGGTCAGAAGTTTACATACACTAAGTTCACTGTGCCTTTTAAACAGCTTGGAAAATTCCAGAAAATTGTGTCATGGCTTTAGAAGCTTCTGATGGGCTAATTGACATCCTTTGAGTCAATTGGAGGTGTACATGTGGATGTATTTCAAGGCCTACCTTCAAACTCAGTGCCTCCTTGCATGACATCATGGGAAAATCAAAAGAAATCAGCCAAGACCTCAGAAAATAAATTGTAGACCTCCATAAGTGTGGTTCATCCTTGGGAGCAGTTTCCAAACGCCTGAAGGTACCACGTTCATCTGTACAAACAATAATACGCAAGTATAAACACCATGGGACCACGCAGCCGTCATACCGCTCAGGAAGAAGACGCGTTCTGTCTCCTAGAGATGAATATACTTTGGTGCGAAAAGTGCAAATCAATTCCAGAACAACCGCAAAGGACCTAGTGAAGATGCTAGAGGAAACCGGTACAAAAGTATCTATATCCACAGTAAAACAAGTCCTATATCGACATAACCTGAAAGGCCGCTCAGCAAGGAAGAAGCCACTGCTCCAAAACCGCCATAAAAAATCCAGACTACGGTTTGCAACTGCACATGGGGACAATGATCGTACTTTGTCCTCTAGTCTGATGAAACAGAAATAGAACTGTTTGGACATAATGACCATTGTTATGTTTGGAGGAAAAAGGGGGATGCTTGCAAGCCGAAGAACACCATCCCAACCGTGAAGCACCCCTACAACATGATGCTGCCACATGGGTGCTTCACAACTTATTGTGGGAAGCTTTGGAAGGCTACCCAAAACGTTTGACCCAAGTTAAACAATTTAAATACTAATTTAGTGTTTGTAAGTGTAACGGATGTGAAATGGCTATCTAGTTAGCGGTGGTGCGCGCTAATAGCCTTTCAATGGTTGACTTCACTTGCTCTGAGACCTCGAAGTAGTGGTTCCCCTTGCTCTGCAAGGGCCGCGGCCTTTGTGGAGCGATGGGTAACGATGCTTCGTGGGTGACTATTGTTGATGTGTGCAGAGGGTCCATGGTTCGCGCCCGGGTCGGGGCGAGGGGACGGACTAAAGTTAAACTGTTACATAAACTTCTGACCCACTGGGAATGTGATGAAATAAATAAAAGCTGAAATAAATCATTCTCTCTACTATTATTCTGACATTTCATTTTCTTAAAATAAAGTGTTGATCCTAACTGACCTAAGACAGGGAATTTGTACTAGGATTAAATGTCAGGAATTGTGAAAAACTGAGTTAATGTATTTGGCTATGGTTTATGTAAACTTCCGACTTCAACTGTATCTAACAAATATGCCTTGATGCTTAGGTAAGTGAGGCGTGATATTATTCTTGTCAAATCAACAATTACTTCTGCCTGCACTATTCCTTAACTAGATTTAGTTAAGCCTACTGTTACATGCAGTATCAACATGACATTACTCCTGATCCATGTTATATCAGTATAATCTATAGTATGGCTATACTGTAGCATGTCTATGGAGACATTTGTTATACATTACTTAGGGTAGCTAATTGGCTTACTGTACATTTTGTGATTACAATTTTGCGATGATACCGTCAAGTCACGTATCATGAATGCTTATGACAGGTGTGCTGTCATGTTTATAATAGAAGCCTGTAGTAGGATATAAGGCATACCATGCATCCCAAATGGCACCCTATTCCTTATATAATGCACTACATTTGACCAGGGCCTGTCAGGCTCCGATCAAATGTAGTGCGCTATATAGGGAAAAGAGTGCCTTTTGGGACTCAATCCAAGTAGAAGACATATAAGAGTTGTTGTTCTTGAGTTTAACCTGTTATTTTGTAGGAACCAGTCTAACGTGAGGAGGATGCACACCGCGGTCAAGTTGAATGAGGTTGTGGTCAACAAATCCCAGGGAGCTCAGCTGGTGCTGCTGAACATGCCTGGACCGCCCAAAAACAAGGGTGGTGACGAGAATTGTATCCTTTTTTTAAACCACTAGTATACTCTGAACTGGATAACGGAGTGTCCACTGTCTGAGTCAGTATCATCTTACAGTAATAAATAGACTGACAGGGACTGAAGCTATAATGATGTACAGTGCTGTGAAAACATATTTTCTCCCTTTTTACGATTTTCTCTGTTTTTGCACATTTTTCACACTGAATGTTAACAGATCTTCAACCAAAACATAATATTAGATACAGGGAACCTGAGTGAACAAAAAACACAAACATTGGATACCTATTTATTTATTAAACAAAATTGAGCAACACTCAGTTCCCCACACTCAATTCCCCTGTGTGAAAAAGTATTTATCCCCTTACACTCATTAACTAGTTGTGCCACCTTTAGCTGCAATGACTGCAACCAAACGCTTCCTGTAGATGTTGATCAGTCTCTCAAATTTCTGTGGAGGAATTTTGGTCCACTGTTCCATGCAGAACTGCTTTAACTCAGCGACATTTGTGGCATCTTTAAAAAAAAAAAAAAAAAATATTAACTAGGCAAGTCAGTTAAGAACAAATTCTTATTTTCAATGACGGCCTTAGGAACAGTGGGTTAACTGCCTTGTTCAGGGGCAGAAAGACAGATTTTTACCTTGTCAGCTCGGGGATTCGATCTTGCAACCTTTCGGTTACTAGTCCAACGCTCTAACCACTAGGCTACCTGCTGCTTTTCAAGCATGAACTGCTCGTTTCAGGTCCTGCTACAACATCTCAATTGGATTTTGGTCTGGACTTTGACTAGGCCATTCCACAATGTTATATTTGTTGCTTTTAAGTCATTCTGATGTAGAATTTGTGTGTTTTGGATCATTGTCTTGTTGCATGACCCAGCTGGGCTTCAGATCACAGACGGATGGCCTGACATTCTCCTGTAGAATTCTCTGATACAAAACAGAATTCTTGGTTCCTTCAATGATGGCAAGTTGTCCAGGTCCTGAGGCAGCAAAACATCCCCAAACCATCACACTACCACCACCATGCTTGAACTTTGGTATGAGGAGCTTATTGTGGAATGCAGGGTTTTCGCCAGACATAAATAAGGCATACTTTTATGACTGCTGAATACCAACTATCAATCACAGATCATTTATTTTCAGGTAGAGATACCTCGCGAAGCAACTGCTCGCTATCCCTCTCGAGCTCGCATTCTTTTCTATTCTCTCTCCCACACTAACCTAACATAGCATGTGTAAAATAAACACACACACCGGACAAGTAGAAACGCAATGGATTATGATCATTGCAGTTAATTACCACGTTTTCTGTGCTAAACTACACTTCATGACCAAATGTATGCTCGTCAAACTTCTCATTCCAAAATCATGGTCATCAATATGGAGTTGGTCCCCCTTTTGCTGCTATAACAGCCTCCACTTTTCTGGGAAGGCTTTCCACTAGATGTTGGAACATTGCTGTGTGTACTTGCTTCCATTCAGCCACAAGAGCATTAGTGAGGTCGGGCACTGATGTTGGGCGATTAGGCCTGGCTCACTGTCAGCATTCCAATTCATCTCAAAGGTGTTTGATGGGGTTGAGGTCAGGGCTCTGTGCAGGCCAGCCAAGTTCTTCCGCACCGATCTCGACAAACCATTTCTGTATAGACCTAGATTTGTGCACAGGGCCATTGTCATGCTGAAACAAAGTTGGAAGCACAGAATCATCTAGAATGTCATTGTGTGCTGTAGTGTTAAGATTTCCATTTCATGAAGCTCCTGGCGAACAGTTCTTGTGCTGACATTGCTTCCAGAGGCAGTTTGGAACTTGGTAGTGAGTGTTGCAACCGAGGACAGGTGATTTTTTTTTTTAATGCGCATACAGCACTCGGCGGTCCCGATCTGTGTGCTTGTGTGGCCTACCACTTCACGGCTGAGCTGTTGTTGCTCCTACACATTTCCACTTCATAAAAACAGCACTTACAGTTGACCATGGCAGCTCTAGCATTGCAGAAATTTGACATACTGACTTGTTGGACAGGTGGCATCTTATAACAGTGACACTTCGAAAGTCACTGAGCTCTTCAGTAAGGTCATTCTACGGCCAATGTTTGTCTATGGAGATTGCATGGCTGTGCTCGATTTTATACACCTGTCAGCAAAGGGGTGTCCACATACTTTTGTAAAAGTGTATATAGACATTGGTCAATTAGTTAAAAAATAACCTACATTTCTAGTAATCTCTCAGCACTAGTGTTGCGTAACTTTTCAAATTAAATAAATTAAATAAGTATACAAATGTTATTTGTTCACGCAGGTTCCCTTTATTTAATATTTGGTTTTGGTTGAAGATCTGAAAACATTCAGTGTAAAGAATATGCAAATATAGAGAATCCGAAATACATTTTCACGGAAGGCATTGTACATAGGCATGAACTGTTGATGAGGAACTGCTTGAGGCGTCTGCATCTAAATAAAACTCCATACTTTTAGGTTATTGCCCCCATTACTTTTACTTTTGACATTTCAAATCTCTGTACCATTAGTACTCTTCCACGTCAGTGTCTATGCGGTTGTTTCTCCTTGACCCCATGGCCTGTAGACATGGAGTTTCTGGAGGTTCTTATGGATGGACTGGACCGTGTGCTGCTGGTACGTGGCGGAGGCAGGGAGGTGATAACAATCTATTCCTAGCGCCAACAGACACGGGCGGGTATGGTGCAGCCTCAGAGAATCCGGCGAGGTCATCCGGACAAATGGCTGGGCCTCAGCCTCCACCACAGTGCCAGGAGAGGAGTGCGTCGCCCCTATACTGTAGTATGGGAGGACAGTAGGGGGCTGCCTCCACACGCGGAGCAGACTAAGCACACACTGCTGCTGACTGGAGGACAACAGTGGGCACTCTAGATAATCTTTCCATTTCTTATTGTCTTCCGTTCAGGTTTTCCATGTCAGTCGTTAGGAATAGGAATTCTTTCAGTAGAACAAAGTGCATAAGTAATGATATTAGGATGATAGAGATGTCCTCGGATGACATGGCTCAGGACTCTAATGTAGTATGGTCTAGCCTAGCTGACATAGGATGTAGCTTGTAAGTCCAGATAGTAGACGGGTGTTTAAATTCCAGGTTAGGCAGCCTAATGTGGTTGTGCTCTTGAGTGAGCCACTTGCCCTGTAGTGCACTACTTTTGACGAGAGCTCTTATGGGCCCTGGTCAAATGTAATGCACTATATCGGGAATAGGGTGCCATTTGGCAGAACTGGCCTTAGGCATAAGCGGTCGCGTAGGGCCCCACAGCCTCTTGTGAACAAAAAGGGAACTTAGTCGGGTCTCAACTTTCTGTTATACACAAGGTGAAATTTAAAAATTTGGTTGTGCTTCATTATTTCAGTCATAGACCGTCACTCGGTAAACAATGTCAGCCAAAATTGTTTTTACTTATTTTTGTCAATATATATTTTCTTTTAGGGGGTAGATCAGCTTTAATATCGCAGATAGATTGTGGCTTCCAAACTCCCATATATTTTTATATATATTATACAGTACCAGTCAAAAGTTTGGACACGCCTACTCATTCCAGGGTTTTTCTTTATACACTGCTCAAAAAAATAAAGGGAACACTTAAACAACACAATGTAACTCCAAGTCAATCACACTTCTGTGAAATCAAACTGTTTCACATGATGTTGTGCAAATGGAATAGACAAAAGGTGGAAATTATAGGCAATTAGCAAGACACCCCCAATAAAAGAGTGGTTCTGCAGGTGGTGACCACAGACCACTTCTCAGTTCCTATGCTTCCTGGCTGATGTGTTGGTCACTTTTGAATGCTGGCGGTGCTTTCACTAGTGGTAGCATGAGACGGAGTCTACAACCCACACAAGTGGCTCAGGTAGTGCAGCTCATCCAGGATGGCACATCAATGCGAGCTGTGGCAAGAAGGTTTGCTGTGTCTGTCAGCGTAGTGTCCAGAGCATGGAGGCGCTACCAGGAGACAGGCCAGTACATCAGGAGACGTGGAGGATGCCGTAGGAGAGCAACAACCCAGCAGCAGGACCGCTACCTCCGCCTTTGTGCAAGGAGGAGCACTGCCAGAGCCCTGAAAAATGACCTCCAGCAGGCCACAAATGTGCATTGCCTTCAGGTAACCTTCCACAAGCTTCCCACAATAGGTTGGGTGAGTTTTGGCCCATTCCTCCTGACAGAGCTGGTGTAACTGAGTCAGGTTTGTAGGCCTCCTTGCTCGCACACGCTTTTTCAGTTCTGCCCACAAATTTTCTATAGGATTGAGGTCAGGGCTTTGTGATGGCCAATCCAATACCTTTGTTGTCCTTGAGCCATTTTGCCACAACTTTGGAAGTATGCTTGGGGTCATTGTCCATTTGGAAGACCCATTTGCGACCAAGCTTCAACTTCCTGACTGATGTCTTGAGATGTTGCTTCAATATATCCACATAATTTCCCTCCTTCATGAAGCCATCTATTTTGTGAAGTGCACCAGTCCCTCCTGCAGCAAAGCACCCCCACAACATGATGCTGCCACCTGTGTGCTTCACGGTTGGGATGGTGTTCTTTGACTTGCAAGCCTCCCCCTTTTTCCTCCAAACATAACAATGGTCATTATGGCCAAACTGTTCTATTTTTGTGTCATCAGCCCAGAGGACATTTCTCCAAGAAGTACCATCTTTGTCCCCATGTGCACTTGCAAACCGTAGTCTGGTTCTTTTATGGTGGTTTTGGAGCAGTGGCTTCTTTCTTGCTGAGCGGCCTTTCAGATTATGTCGATATAGGACTCGTTTTACTGTGGATATAGATACTTTTGTACCGGTTTCCTCCAGCATCTTCACAAGGTCCTTTGCTGTTGTTCTGGGATTGATTTGCACTTTTCGCACCAAAGTACGTTCATCTCTAGGAGACAGAACGCGTCTCCTTCCTGAGCGGTATGATGGCTGCGTGGTCCCATGGTGTTTATACTTGCGTATTATTGTTTGTACAGATGAGCGTGGTACCTTCAGGCGTTTGGAAACTGTTCCCAAGGATGAACCAGACTTATGGAGGTCTACAATTTCTTTTCTGAGGTCTTGGCTGATTTCTTTTGATTTTCCCATGATGTCATGCAAGGGGGCACTGAGTTTGAAGGTAGGCCTTGAAATACATCCACAGGTACACCTCCAAGGAACTCAAATGATGTCAATTAGCATATCAGAAGCTTCTAAAGCCATGACATAATTTTCTGGAATTTTCCAAGCTGTTTAAAGGCACAGTGAACTTAGTGTATGTAAACTTCTGACCCACTGGAATTGTGACACAGTGAATTATAAGTGTTATTATCTGTCTGTAAACAATTGTTAGAAAAATGACTTGTGTCATGCACCAAGTAGATGTCCTAACCGACTTGCCAAAACTATTGTTTGTTAACAAGAAATTTCTGGGATGGTTGAAAAACGAGTTTTAATGACTCCAACCTAAGTGTATGTAAACTTCTGACTTCAACTGTATGTATGTATGTAATAGTTTTTTTTTTTTATTCAGCTAACCTCAATCCCTCACATCTATCTCTGAAGACCATCCAGTTTGATTTCTATTTGCCATATATTTTTAACTGTGCTGTTTCACAAAAGTTATGAACCTATGTACATTTTGCGGACACAGTATATTTTACATGAGTTATCTTGTTATTTTTAGACCCACCCTTCAGCTCCACTCAACCCTTTCCATATATCTCTGAACACCATCCAGTTTCTATTTGCCATATATTTTTCAGCTGTGATGTTTCACAAAAGTTCTGAAATGTTCTATTATTATAGTTTCTACAAATTGTAAATTAAAGATAGACATTTTTGCTAAGAGTATTATTGATCGATTGGCTATGACTTTTCAAATTAGCTAGCAGTGCTATTTGTAGTTAGCTCCAGGTAAATATTGCAATTCAAGAGCCATCCCTGAACCTGCGACCAAAAACAAGATACATATTGACAGCACCAAAACAAATGATCTAATGATTCTCTTTGCAGCAAAATGTGCAGACCTGGGACGGTTGTATCCCCCCCATATATATAACGTTCTATTGGTTGCAAGATTTTTGTATAATAATTTTAATTGAAAAAATGTTGAATCCGGAATTGTTTTGTGTATCAGTTCATAAACCATGTGCCATGAAATTGGTACATCAAAAATATCTTCCCGACTACTTTGCAGTCTGTATGGCACAGCTGTCAATTTTTGGGATCTTAAATGAAACTGGTATACTTTTTTATTTATTACAATTTTTTTTTACCAATTTTGATCTTTAATGAAGTTCCTTACTTTCTCCCCTTTCCACATGCCTCTTCCATTTTTGCGGTAATGCTGCAATTAGTTGGTTGTACAGCAGACATTTCCATATATTTTTGTTAGCTGCATGTGTGACTCCACCAGTCCTATTTATGATATCATTTTTTGTTTTTTTATCAATCAGTATATTTGAGTTTAACCATAATATTTGTTGTCATATTTGTTCTGTCTTTTCTGGTGGATTAAACTGAAATTGCAACCAACTTTCTATGGCTCGTTTTAAAAAATATCGATTTTTTTTCTCTTTGGAGATGATTCTATTTTCAAATAACCGAAAGTTACAGGTTGTAATCTGAATAAAGGGGAAAAGACTATTGAACATGGGGTGAGACATTCTTACGAATCTGCTTGAGAACCAGTTTTAAGTATAACTTGTATGACTGAAGCCTTTAGTGAGGTCTAATGCTTTAATATTTAATCATTTCTTCCCTCCAAATTCATATGCATTATATAAATAGGCCCGTTTAATTTTTTATCAGGCTTCCCATTCCAAATCAAATTTAATATTTTTTGCTCATATAATTTAAAAAACAAGTCGCAAGTGTAGGAAAGGCCAAACTGGGATATGACTAAAGAGTTAATCAGGGTGATTTTTGCACAAAGACAGGTATTTTCCTTTCCATGGTAGCAAGATCTTATCTATTTTGCTAACTTTCTATTAAAATGTATTGTAGTGAGAATTTCTTTATTTTGGGGATATGACTATTGAGTATGTCCACTTCACCGTCAGACCATTTTATGGGTAAACTACACGGTAATGTACACGGTAAAAGTTGTATTTTCTCTACGCCCCATGGCAAGATGTGTAGAATTGTATGAAATTAACTTTAAAACTTACATTTCTCTCCGCCTTCAAGAATAGGTCCACTAAAATGTTTTGCCTGGGAGGTGGGGGGGCATCCAAATATCGCTTAGGGCCCCCAAAAGGCTAGGGCCGGCCCTGCCATTTGGGACAGTCTATCATTTAGGTGTTCTACAGAGAATGAATGATACGTACAGGGTGTACAGTATATCCCAGTAACATAGTGTCCATGTCACATTTATCAGCACAGAATGATTTTTAAGTTGGCTAGTGCACTATAGGCCAACTGCTCAGTATGTCATTATTGTTTATTTTTTCAAGTCAGTAAATCAGGTGATGTCTACTTCTGCTCTTAACATATCACAGTGTAATAGGAAACAGTTGAATACCTTATTTAATTGTCTGTGATGCTGTGTATTGTGTTAGAGTCCAACTGTACTTGTACATTTCAATAGAAATGCAGCCATTGTGTGTATTGAGATCCTTAAAGTTTCTGGTATTGATTTATTTAATGTTGTACTCTATCTACACTCTGTTGATAGATTTTGGATGTGAATTCATGTACTGTATTTCCCGGGGTATACTGTAAACTATTATTTTGTCCCTGATGAGTATTGCAGGTAAACACAGGACTATGGGGTCGACATTGTTGCAACTACATGGTCGTACTCTCCCCTAGTGGTTATGCCGTATCTAGATGCGTTATGCTTGTTTGAATCCAATGTTGTGAGGTTACAGTGTGTTTGAGGGAGCCTGAATGTGTCTGCGATCTGCACCATATGCAATTTAGCAAGACATACTGTATGTCTTTTACAATATGAGTTAGCTGAATATGGAAGAACTATAAGAATATGACATGGTGTCTAAATCCATAATTTTAAGATAGATGGTAGATGAATGCAAAGATTGTTTGGCACTATAAATGATGATAACATACATTTGTTTGTGACGGTATTGCATGTTGCTGGCCTATTATATACTGTAATCCACCTCATGGAAATATAGTGGGAGATGCAAACATGTCTGCCGATTCTGCTCGCATGTGTACTAATATGAGCCCTATAGATTCAGATGGTCTATCTATAACGTGCCAAAGATGATATGAATGAATGAATATCAGAATGACCGAGTTCATGAATTTCAATGTAAAGTTATCAGTATATCAGTAGCATATTTAATTTGATAGTATAGCTGGAGTACATCAACAATCGTTAGCATAGTATTTACCGTTTCCTTTCATGTTCTTAAAGTTAAAGTAGACTCACCCCCCCCCCCCCGACCCTTTTTGTTTAAATGTGTTGAGAAAATGGACTGTTCAAAGAGATTTGACTGATGGGAATTTTTTATTTTAAATTTATGAAAATCCTGAAAGTAAATAAAATGTCTTTACCATTTCATATGTGTGACTCCAGACTAGAGGTTTCATTGAATTTGTAACAGCCTTTATGTGTATAACATGTGTATAATGTATGTAATGTCTGGGGTTATATACTGTAGTTGTACCAAGTTCATATTTTTATTCCTGGTTTGTTCAGCATGGGGCATTGCTTACAATAGAAAAATCGCAAAATATTTGACTGGCAGATCTTGATGTCAATCAGGATAATGTGAAGACCTCCCAATGTGAATAGCTTATACCTGGATACTGCATAGCCTACAGTGAATCCTGATAAATGCAAGGGCTTAGGATTCATGTAACAGTGTGCACTATACTGGATCAGTCAGTTATCAGGAGAAATTGAATAGGATGTCATTGAATTGGGACTGGAAAACAGTATTGCACTCAAAGTTTGTACTTTTATCCAACATCCCCTGTATCATACCATCATAACGTCTTGACATTAATTTGACAAGACTTTCCAACACTCACTTCAATTTGCATACCGCCCCAATAGGTCCACAGACGATGCAGTTGCCATCACACTGCACACTGCCCTGTCCCATCTGGACAAGAGGTATACCTATGTAAGAATGCTGTTCATTGACTACAGCTCAGCATTCAACACCATAGTACCCTCGAAGCTCATCATTAAGCTTGTGCCCCTTGCTCTCAACCCAGCCCTGTGCAATTGGGCCCTGGACTTCCTGACATGCTGCCCCCAGGTGGTGAAGGTAGGTAACAACATCTCCACTGATCCTCAACACTGGGGCCTGACAAGGGTGTGTGCTCAGCCCCCTCCTGTACTCCCTGTTCACCCACGACTGCGTGGCCATGCACACCTCCTACTCAATCATCAAGTTTGCAGACGACACTACAGTGGTAGGCTTGATTACCAACAATGACGAGGGCCCTTGGAGTGTGGTGTCAGGGGGAAAAAACTCTCACTCGTCAGCAAAACAAAAGAGATGATTGTGGACTTCAGGAAACAGCAGAAGGAGCACTCCCCCATCCACATTGACGGGACAGCAATGGAGAAGGTGGAATGTTTTAAGTTCCTCAGCGTACAGATGACGGACAAACTGAAATGGTCCACCCACACAGACAGTGTGGTGAAGGCGGCGCAACAGTGCCTCTTCAACCTCAGGAGGCTGAAGAAATTAGGCTTGTCACCTAAAATCCTCACAAACTTTTCCAGATGCACAATCGAGAGCATCCTGTCGGCCTGTATCACCGCCTGGTACGGCAACTGCACCGCCCACAACTGCAAGGCTCTCCGAAAGGTGGTGCGGTCTGCACAAATAATCACCGTGTTCAAACTACCTGTCCTCCAGAACATCTACAGCACCCAATGTCACAGGAAGGCCAAAAAGATCATCAAGGACAACAACCACCCGAGCCACTGCCTGTTCACCCCGCTGCCACCCAGAAGGCAAGGTCAGTACAGGAGCATCAAAGCTGGGACAGAGAGACTGAAAAACATCTATCTCAAGGCCATCAGACTGTTAAACAGCCATCACTAACAGAGAGTCTGCTGCCTACATACAGACTTGAAATCATTGGCCACGTTAATAAATGGATCACTAGTCACTAATAATGCCACTTTAATAATGTTTACATATCTTGCATTACTCATCTCATATGTTTATATCTATTGCATCTTACCTATGCCGCTCGGTCATCGCTCATCCATATATTTATATGTACACTACCGTTCAAAGGTTTGGGGTCATTTAGAAAGAAAAAAGTGTCCGTTAAAATAACATAAAATTGATCAGAAATACAGTGTAGACATTGCTAATATTGTAGCTAGAAACGGCTGATTTTTAATTGAATATCTACATAGGCGTACAGAGGCCCATTTATCAGCAACCATCACTCGTGTCTTCCAATGGCACGTTGTGTTAGCCTTTTAAAATGATAAATTTGAATTAGCTAATTGATCTTCTGTGAAGGGAGTAGTACACAGCATTGTACAGGATCTTCAGTTTCTTGGCAATTTCTCGCATGGAATGGCCTTCATTTCTCAGAACAAGAATAGACTGAAGAGTTTCAAAAGAAAGTTCTTTGTTGCTGGCCATTTTGAGCGTGTAATCGAACCCACAAATGCTGATGCTCCAGATACTCAACTAGTCTGAAGAAGGCCAGTTCTATTGCTTCTTTAATCAGAACAACCATTGTCAGCTGTGCTAACATAATTGCAAAGGGGTTTTCTAATGATCAATTAGCCTTTAAAATGATAAACTTGGATTAGCTAACACAACGTGCCATTGGAACACAGGAGTGATGGTTGCTGATAATGGGCCTCCTTACGCCTATGTAGATATCCCATAAAAGAATCAGCCGTTTCCAGCTACAATATTAATTTACAACAGTAACAATGTCTACACTGTATTTCTGATCAATTTGATGTTATTTTAAATGGACAAAAAATGTGCTTTTCTTTCAAAAACAAGGAAACTTCTAGGTGACCCCAAACTTTTGAACGGTAGTGTATATATTTTTATTCCATCCCTTTGTGTATATTAGGTAGTTGTGGTTGAATTGTTAGATTACTTGTTAGATATTACTGCACTGTTGGAACTAGAAGCACAAGCATTTAGCTACACTCGCAATAACATCTGCTTACCATGTGTACAGTGTATGTGACCAATAAAATGTGATTTGAACATGTAGCTGTTGAAGCACATCCTATTACATTTCCCATGATGATGTCCTTTTTCTGCTTGGGTGCTTTCCACTGGCAAGGCTTGTTATCATGTGGCTGGGAATCAATGCCTAACAACCTCTGAAACTATCCCAACAGCCCAGCACAAACAGCTACTGTGTTAAACCAACTATTATTATGTAAGTCCTTCCAGACAAAATGGTCACAGACAAAATGCTAACAAATGTTCTAGAAGAAGTGTATTGCATCTAACGACATGCATTTCTGTCCAAAGGCACATGAGCATTTAAATCAAGTAAGCCATGTTTGATGTTTTTTGTGTTTTCCCAATTAGGACAGTACAGCCACCAATTACTTGTCAGAGAAGCCTTCGCTAAGACTCTCCTCCCTCACAGACCATTCTCGAATATGGGTGTACTGTGAAGCGTGAACAAACCAGACAAATTAGGATTTGGCAGGAACTTCCAGAAAGACTAAGTTCTCCATGGTGTTTTGATTACCTTTATGGGTTGATTATTATTATCACAAGATTTTATGCAATTATTTTACACTTGACCCACTTATAAATGGCATGATGGGGGTGTTATAATAACATTTTAGCACTCTGCTAACATTATGCCACATTACTATGGGACCTAAATAGCCTTACACTATGTTTTGTGCTATTTTGTTTTTAGTCTGACTGGGGAAAAGAATCCTCTTTTTGCTCACTGGCTGCTTTTAGCGTCCTTAGAGAAATTATGCTGTGAGAACTAAACTGAACAGACTGATTTAGCATTTAGGATACAGAATGGGTTTGAGATCATACAGTCACATTAAAGAGGTTTTCCACTGGGCACAGATCGGTTACATCAATGTTGCTTCAATGTAATTTGTCAACGCAAATTAGTTAAAAAGTTAAATTTCAACTACAGGATTATGTCATCATGGTAACAAAATTTCAACAGACAAACAGAACACAAAAGGTATGTTGAATTTGTACCTTTAAAACAACCTCCGAGTTTCAACAGTACAGTTGAAGTCGGAAGTTTACATACACTTAGGTTGGAGTCATTAAAACAAATTTTTCAACCACTCCACAAATTTCTTGTTAAGTCGGTTAGGACATCTACTTTGTGCATGACACAAGTAACTTTTCCAACAATTGTTTACAGACAGATTATTTAATTTATAATTCATTGTATCACAATTCCAGTGGGTGAGAAGATTTACATACACTAAGTTGACTGCCTTTAAACAGCTTGCAAAATTCCAGAAAAGGCTGTCATGGCTTTAGAAGCTTCTGATAGGCTAATTGACATCATTTGAGTCAATTGGAGTTGTACCTGTGGATGTATTTCAAGGCCGACATTCAAACTCACTGCCTCTTTGCTTGACCTCATGGGAAAATCAAAAGAAATCAGCCAAGACCTCAGAAAAGAAATTGTAAACCTCCACAAGTCTGGTTCATCTTTCGGAGCAATTTCCAAACACCTGAAGGTACCACGTTCATCTGTACAAACAATAGTACAGAAGTATAAACACCATGGGACCACGCAGCCGTCATACCGGTCAGGAAGGAGACACGTTCTGTCTCCTAGAGATGAACGTACTTTAGTGAGAAAAGTGCAAATCAATCCCAGAACAACATCAAAGGACCTTGTGAAGATGCGAGGAAACCGGTACAAAAGTATCTATATCCACAGTAAAACAAGTCCTATATCGACATAACCTGAAAGGCCGCTCAGCAAGAAAGAAGCCACTGCTCCAAAACCGCCATAAAAAAGCCAAACTACGGTTTGCAACTGCACATGGGGACAAAGATTGTACCTTTTTGGAGAAATATCCTCTGGTCTGATGAAACAGAAATAGAACTGTTTGGCCATAATGACCATTGTTATGATTGGAGGTAAAAGGGGGATGCTTGCAAGCTGAAGAACACCAGCCCAACCGTGAAGCACGGGGTGGCAGCATCATGTTGTGGGGGTGCTTTGCTGCAGGAGGGACTGGTGCACTTCACAAAATAGATGGCATCATGAGGGAGGGAAATTGTGGATATTGAAGCAACATCTCAAGGCATCAGTTCGGAAGTTGAAGCTTGGTCGCAAATGGGTCTTCCAAATGGACAATCCTCCCAAGCATACTTCCAAAGTTGTGGCAAAATGACTTAAGGACAACAAAGTCAAGGTATTGGAGTGGCCATCACAAAGCCCTGACTTCAAACCTATGGAAAATGTGTGGGCAGAACTGAAAAAGCGTGTGCGAGCAAGGAGGCCAACAAACCTGACTCAGTTACACCAGCTCTGTCAGGGGGAATGGGCCAAAACTCACCCAACTTATTGTGGGAAGCTTGTGGAAGGTTACCTGAAAGGTTTGACCCAAGTTAAACAATTTAAAGGTAATGCTACCAAATACTAATTGAGTGAAGGGAAACTTCTGACCGACTGGGAATGTGATGAAATAAATTAAAGCTGAAATAAATAATTCTCTCTACTATTATTCTGACATTTCACAGTCTTAAAATAAAGTGGTGAACCGAACTGACCTACGACTGGGAATGTTTACTTGGATTAAATGTCATGAATTGTGAAAAACAGAGTTTAAATATATTTGGCTATGGTGTATGTAAACTTCCGACTACAACTGTACGTACAATGCTGTAAAATACAATACATGATTACAATACAGGTGGACGATGTTTGATTGCCATCCCAATGAGCGTAGAACCCTCCTTTAGGCCATGGATGAGGACTGCAATGATTTCAGTCCAGACCTACTGTATGTCAGACTTAGATTCTCCGTACCGAAAGGTTTTTCCCCAGGTGCATAAATATATTTACTGACATGATGAGACATTATGGACAAATGCTCAAGACAGGCTTGATTCAAACTAGTTCCTGCTAAACATTTTCTTTAATTTCTTTAATTTCATTATATTGTGAAAAATTACTTCAATGATCACACCTTTCGATCACACATGGGATCATTTTGAGTGGGTGAAGAGCGGTTGTAATCTCATTGATCAACGTCTCAACCAAATGCGACCTAGTTATCGCCATCACTTTTCCCACATTTTATGTTACAGCCTTATTTTTAAAATGGATAAATGTCCTCATCAAACTACACACAATGCCTTTAATTACAAAGCGAAAACAGGTTTTTAGAAATATTTCCAAATTTATTCAAAATAACAAACACCTTATTTACATTAGTATTCGGACCCGGCCAAACTGAGCAATCGGGGGAGAAGGGAGGTCAGGGAGGTGAACTGACAGAGCTCCAGAGTTCCTCTGCGGAGATGGCAGAACCTTCCAAAAGAACAACCATCTCTGCAGCACTCCACCAACCAGTCCTTTATGGTAGAGTTGCCAGACCGCAGCCACTCCTCAGTAAAAAGCACATGACAGCCCGCTTGGAGTTTTCCAAAAAGGCACCTAAATGACTCTCAGACCATGAGAAACAAGATTCTCTGGTCTGATGTACCGTAATTTCTGGACTATTGAATTAAAAAAAAAAGAGATGTATTTTGTACATAAATAAACCGCACATGTCTATAGGCCGCAGGTGCCTACCGGTACATTGAAACAAATGAACTTTACACAGCCTTTAAACGAAACACGGCTTGTAACAAAAATAAATAGGCTTTTAAACGAAACACGGCTTGTAACAAAATTTTTAAAAAAATAGCAGTAAACAGTAGCCTACCAAGAAAGTCATTGGTCACAAACTTCCTCCTCCTGTGCACTGAAACCACTGAAGTCATCTCCTTCGGTGTCGGAGTTGAATAGCCTCAGAATTGCTTCATCCGATGTTGGATCGTTTTCATTGTCGCTCTCGTCACTTTCATCCGGAGGCAAATTCCCCGCTGAGCTCATGCTGCCCTCTTCAACACGCAGCAGTCCAGCCTTTCGAAACCCGTTGATGATAGTGGATTTTTTGACAATGCTCCACGCTGTCAGGACCCACTGGCAGACTTGACCATAAGTTGCTCTTCGCATGCGGCCCGTTTTAGTGAAGGATTTCTCCCCACTTGTCATCCAAGCCTCCCACTGAACACGGAGCGCCACCTTAAATGCACGATTTACACTGATGTCGAGTGGCTGCAAATACTTTGTTGTGCCCCCAGGAATCACAGCTGGAATTGAGTTTGTTCTCTTGATGGCTTCTTTCACAGAATCTGTTATGTGGGCCCTCATGCTGTCCAACACGAGCAATGCCTTGTTCTTGTGAAAGAATCCTCCCGGTCGCTTGCCGTAACACTCCGTATGCCATTCATGCATTAGGCCTTCCGTCATCCATCCTTCCTCTCGGGAATTTTTCTTTTGGCATCGTCATGCGTTTGAAAATCAACATCGGTGGAAGCTTTTCTCCCGATATGCATTTCTCCGTGTCTTTGCCATGATGAGGGTGACAAAATGACTACCGTAATCAGAATGATGGGAAGTTTGAGCGCGCTCGATTTACGTCACATTATGTGACGGTGCTCAGTTTTTTGGCGGCATGAATCTTGTGAAAGCGGGAAAAATCCATAAATTAGACGCATCATTGTATAAGCCGCAAGGTTCAAAGCGTGGGAAAAAAGTAACGGCTTATAGTCCGGAAATTACGGTAACCAAGATTGAATTCTTTGGCCTGAATGCCAAGTGTCACGTCTGGAGGAAACCTGGCACCATCCCTATGGTGAAGCATGGTGGTGGCAGCAACATGCTGTGGGGATGTGTTTCAGCAGCAGGGACTGGGAGACTTGTCAGGATTGAGGGATAGATGAACGGAGCAAAGTACAGAGAGATCCTTGATGAAAACCTGCTCCAGAGCTCTCAGAACCTCAGACTGGGGCGAAGGTTCACCTTCCGACAGGACAACGACCCTAAGCACACAGCCAAGACAACGAAGGAGTGTCTTCGGGACAAGTCTCTGAATGTACTTGAGTGGCCCAGCCAGGGCCTGGACTTGAACCAGATCAAACATCTCTGGAGAGACCTGAAAATAGCTGTGCAGCAACGCTCCCCATCCAACCTGACAGAGCTTTAGAGGATCTGCAGAGAAGAATGGGATAAACTCCCCAAATACAGATGAGCCAAGCTTGTAGCTTCATACCCAAGAAGACTCAAGGCTGTAATTGCTGCCAAAGGTGCTTCAACAAAGTACTGAGTAAAAGGTCTGAATACTTATGTAAATGTAATATTTCAGTTTCTTTTTTATACATTTGCAAAAATTTCTCTACATACCTGTTTTTGCTTTGTCATTATGGGTTATTGTGTGTTGATTGAGGGGGGAAAAACAACTATTTAATCCCTATTAGAATAAGGCTGTAACGTAACATAATGTGGAAAAGTAAAAGGGTCTTAATACTTTACGAATGCACTGTACATAGTTTACCCGGTGGGTTGTCACCCTCATAACCGTTACCCAGTTATCAAACTTCTCCACTTTTGTGTGTACTTTGTTATGACTTAGTTTCACTGTTGTTATTTTTTAACATTTAAATCAGGTCACGCTCCCTCCCCAAATCCGTGCTTCATCTCTCTTCTGTTTGATGGTCTGTGACTTAAAGAGAGTAGACTTTGGACGTTTCAGCTCAGTGTCACCCTGGCTGCTCCAAAGATTATCAGCCAGACAGAAGTATAACAGAGTGGGTCCCCTTTTTCTGAATTATACACACCATGTCTATAAGAGGCTGCTTCAGAGGTATGAGGTGGGGGAGGGCTAAGGAAAGTGTTATTTTGTCACTCATTTTATATACGCTTTCCTCCTACTAAGGGAAGTACAGAAGTGCATTTTCCACTGATGCAGTATATAACTAGTATATAACTAGTTTTTCATAAACTGTGATGCTACCAGACATTGAATAAAGTACTGGGGGCTAAAGTAAGTGTGTGTGTGTGTGTGTCAAATCAAATTTTATTGGGCACATACACATGGTTAGCAGATGTTATTACGAGTTTCGCAAAATGCTTGTGCTTCTAGTTCCGACAGTGCAGCAATATCTAACAAGTAATCTAGCAATTCCACAACAGCTACCTAATGCACACAAATCTTAGTAAAGGGATGGAAGAAGAATATATACATATAAATATATGGATGGGCCATGCCCGACTGACATAGGCAAGATGCAGTAGATGGTATAAAATACAGTGTATATATATCTGGGATGAGTAGTGCAAGATATGTAAACATCATTATTAAAGTGGCATTAATGAAGTAATCCATTTGTTAGTGTCCAATGATTTCAAGTCTGTATGTAGGCAGAATGTCATGACATTCATCCACTATGCACATTTACCATACATTCAACCTGTCTATTTTCCTTATGCTCAATTAATATCATTGATTATGGTATTGGTATAATGATAATTGCTGACCCATGGCTTGTGAGATCAGCATTACACACACTGTCCTGACATAGCCCTCCTTCTTACCGCTAGCTAACCCAGTCACATCCCACATATGGCATTCCATACAAGTCACATTTTACATGAGTTTCAAGCACTGTGAATAAAAAGGCTGTTCTCTGAGAAAATTCCCTTTTCATTACGTAAGCTGTTACCGTAGTTACCAAAGCAATCAATCAACAACCTATAAACAAGCACCATACAGCATGGGACCTGGCTTGCCATTATGTAAAAGAAATCAAGTCTCACTTCTCAGATTTCCTAGCTCTCTTTCCCAACACATGAGGTTGTAGAAGACAGAGGTTGAGGAGACCGGTGCTGCTCAAAACCTCATGCAGGTATCATGACACAAGTTTTAAAGCCTTATGAGAGGAAAACCCACAGAAATGCAGAGGGTAGTGTTTGTTGTGGTTCCCAAAAATGTATAGTAAGTCTACCTGTTGTTGGGTATAGGCTATGAACAGACGTTTACGATTAAGTTTTCCAATATTTGACATAATTTACACATATTTGTGATTAAATTATTTCCATAGTAACTTGTCTCATGAATCAGAACAATTTCAGTAACACGTGATTTTAAGTTGATTTAACTTTTCCCCAACTCTCATTGAGTCGGAACAAATTTCGGCCCCTCTCAAAATGTCATTTTCACTAAAACATTTTGGAGCTGCTTAATCTTATTGAGGTTCCCCAGCCAGCTTGATAGATGGATTGCAAAATATATTACATACCATCAACTTCATATACTGGTAATAATGCAATTAAATAATGTAAATGGAAAAATTCAGATAATCGCCATACAAATGGCAAAGTTAAGAATTTTAAGGCAGCGGTTTAGTGAGGGATTTTAAGGAGTCAGATTTCCGTGTCCGTGGGCCAGTGACTCACTGAAGAACTGAGGCCTTCTTTGTTCTATTGGTACTCCAGCCTGTCAGGGAGAGAGAGAGACAGAGTGGAGAGAGGGAGGGAGAGAGAGTGCACTCAGTGGCAGGAGAGGCAAAGGTCTGAAGAAGACAGAGAGCAGATTCCAACTCTTAGCACGTTGAGGACAATTTTGGATGCTTGGATTTGACATCTCTATCCCAAAATGATTATTCGGTAAGGGTGTTTATTTTTTAATGTTCTGTGCTTGATTTTAAAGGCCCAAAAAATATTCAGGCTAACTCATGCAACATCATTTTCTTACCTCCAGCCTCCCCAGGTGGTCTTCGGTTATTCTTCTCGTCCTGCTGTACCACTTTGAACCTGCAGTTCAGGTCATTGAAGGTAAGACATTTTGAAATGTAAGTATTCATAATTAATGTAGCCCTATTTGATGTATGTCTTGGTAGTGCTGATGTGATGCACTCAATACTTGCCTAAACATTGCCAAGGCTATTGACCTGCTGCATTCGGATTTAAAATGTCTTGACTCTCTTGGAATAAATGAGTTATATGCTCATATGATGAGCTGTCCTTATTCGACAAGAATGTGGACATGCATTATTTGCATCTGTATTCAAAACAATATGTGAGTCACATACACTCTAAAAAGTGTTTGTTTACAAGTATTGTATGTATATTTACCCACCAATTTAGCATTTCTAATTTCTTTAATTTGTTTGAATAGCCCCCACGTACCCTGCGATAAGATGTTTGCTTGACGGGACCTGGTTTCCGCCCCATCCGCTATTGGCAGTGTGTACACACAGTGGACTAGGAAGCAGTGGTCTGGTTAACCGCAGCACCTGAGTGTGAACTGGTGTGGTCACTTATGTACATTTCTCTCTTGTTACTACCATAGAGATAGAACTGTACTATTATCTAGGGTTGTTACATTGTCATTACACTGACTCTGATTAACACACATTCTGAAGGGCTATTCAGAAATACAAAGTTCCTCTTCAATCTGCTGTCTAATGGAGTGGCTCTGGAGAATATAGTGTTAACTACGCTTCAAATCAAATTACAACAAAAAAATGCATAAAGCGTGTATTTTATCTGTTTCTCAGTGTGTAGTTTTGAGTTAAAATATGGAAATGTGTGTAGGAATGTCATAATTTTAAATATGATGATCACCCTAGCCAAAACGTCTGTTAGTGAAGATATGAAAGACAACAGGGATTGTATATTCTTATCACGAAATCCACCGCTATCTGAGGTTTTATTATTCTTTATGACTGGTTAATGAGGACTTTTACTTAGACTACTTTTACTAACTCTAACCCATTTTATTTTTTTTGTGGGGCCGAATATTACTGCCTTTCACATTTGATTTTAGTCTGGTTCAGTTCCTCACAAATGAATTCATGTTTGGTTAATACAGTCCTGTTGATCTGTCCCCAGTGGGAGATTTCTTTTGAAGCGTGTTAATACATCGAACCACTGTGATTATTATTATTTGACCCTGCTGGTCATTTATGAACATTTGAGCATCTTGGCCATGTTCTGTTATAATCTCCACCCGGCACAGCCAGAAGAGGACTGGCCACCCCTCATAGCCTGGTTCCTCTCTAGGTTTCTTCCTAGGTTCTGGCCTTTCTAGGGAGTTTTTCCTAGCCACCGTGCTTCTACACCTGCATTGCTTGCTGTTTGGGGTTTTAGGATGGGTTTCTGTACAGCACTTTGAGATATCATGATGTAAGAAGGGCTTTATAAATACATTTGAAAATGAACAGTTCACATTATAAACCTTATTCAGTTTTATGGGCTAAGAAATTCCCTTCACTTTTTGGAAAAGGTCCCAGTATGTTCCACTTACAGTATATTGTCATATGGAGCAGAATGGTGAAGGTTATAAGACCAACTGTAAAAAGTGTCACTGAGCTATAATGTAATGTTTCGTTTTTGGTTTTGAAGGGAAAAACCACTCAATGGAAAGTTTATTACAAAATATCCTCATGTATTAGTACTTTTTGAGACATTGACATGGATATACAATATTTTTCCATGTGCTCATACAAGCATAGGATTGTCATAACTTCTCAACCGTTTTTATATTTGACAGTTGGTGGCGTCAAATATATGCTGATGTTGTTTTGTAGGCGTGAGGTTTCCTTGGTTACTTCATTTGAAAAGGCTAGTAACTCCCTCATCTAACGGTTACCCACTTTTGGATGTGAAGACTGTCTTGTGTACGTGACATCTATAAGAGTGTTATGATAACCTTATCTGAGTACGATGAGGAAAATTATAGTTTTCTTGAAGAAATTGTCCTGATAAGTTGTTCACAAGCTGTTCACTTTGAGGTAAAAACGAAGGGGAATGTACAGTATTCCTGGAGGCTCCATGGGGAGCACTCGGCACTCTCTCTGTATGCCGCTGTTCTGTCCTGTGAAAGTTGTGGAAACACACCCAGTGAAAGGGAAGCCATGGCCATTTTACAGCTGTGATGGGACGGATCTTATACAGATTTGTAGAGAGATTACTGTGGGCACAAACTGGTTGTGGAGAACTATGACTACCTCCTGTAGTCATAACACCGCCCCGTGAGACATCTAGAAGAGAAACATGCCTGATGTGTTGTGTCGTCTGTCTCATCTGTGAACTCTTGCTCTGTTTGATGTGTTTTTGCTGCACAGATCATCTCTTAGAGTCTAGCAGCATCTCACCATGAACGTGCCAGAGTGTGGTCCGATGATGACTAAATCAAATTAAACGTTATTTAAAGTGCATTTAAAATCGCAGCACCCTTTACATACATATATTTTTTAAGTAGTAACATGAGCAGAGGATGTGGAAAACATTCACTTATTAAAAGCCCAGCTAAAATGTGATTTAAAAACCTCAAATGGTGTCTGCCCCTCATACCTGACAGGGCAAACCCTTACACAACTAAGGTGCTTTAATAGAGAACGCACCGCCCTCTGCCTTGGTTCTGCATCTAGAAACTGTAAGCAGACCGGCTCCTTGGGAGCAGAGCGCCTTCACTGGGTTGTATGGAACGAGCATGTCTGTCAGATACAGTGGCTTGCGAAAGTATTCACCCTCTTGGCATTTTTCCTATTTTGTTGCCTTACAACCTGGAATTAAAATATATTTTTTTTGGGGGGTTGTATCATTTGATTTACACAACATGCCTACCACTTTGAAACATACTAGAAGTAACACAAAAAAACAGAAACTTGAGCGTGCATAACTATTCACCCCCCCCCCCCCCAAGTCAATACTTTGTAGAGACAACTTTTGCAGCAATTACAGCTGCAAGTCTCTTGGGGTATGTCTCTCTAAGCTTGACACATCTAGCCACTGGCATTTTTGCCCATTCTTCAAGACAAAACTGCTCCAGCTCCTTCAAGTTGGATGGGTTCCGCTGGTGTACAGCAATCTTTAAGTCATACCACAGATTCTCAATTGGATTGAGGTCTGGGTTTTCGCTAGGCCATTCCAAGACATTTAAATGTTTCCCCTTAAACCAGTCGAGTGTTGCTTTAGCAGTATGCTTAGGGTCATTGTCATGCTGGAAGGTGAATTCTGAACAGTTTTCCAGCCCCTGCCGATGGAAAAACATCCCCGCAGCATGATGCTGCCACCACCATGCTTCACTGTGGGGATGGTGTTCTCGGAGTGATGAGAAGTGTTGGGTTTGCACCAGACAGCGTTTGGCCAAAAAGCTAAATTTTAGTCTCATCTGACCAGAATACCTTCCATATGTTTGGGGAGTCTCCCTTATGCCTTTTGGCGAACACCAAACGTGTTTGCTTATTTTTTTCTTTAAACAATGGCTTTTTTCTGGCCACTCTTCTGTAAAGCCCAGCTCTGTGGAGTGTATGGCTTAAAGTGGTCCTATGGACAGATACTCCAATCTCCGCTGTGGAGCTTTGCAGCTCCTTCAGGGTTATCTTTGGTCTCTTTGTTGCCTCTGATTAATGCCCTCCTTGCCTGGTCTGTGAGATTTGGTGGGCGGCACTCTCTTGGCAGGTTTGTTGTGGTGCCATATTCTTTCCATTTTTAATAATGGATTTAATGGTGCTCTGTGGGATGTTCAAAGTTTATGATATTTTTTATAACCCAACCCTGATCTGTACTCTCCACAACTTTTTCCCTGACCTGTTTGGGGATTTCCGGCGCCGACAGAGATGGCCGCCTCGCTTCGCGTTCCTAGGAAACTATGCAGTATTTTGTTTTTTTATGTGTTATTTCTTACATTGTTACCCCAGGTAATCTTAGGTTTTATTACATACAGTCGGGAGGAACTATTGGATATAAGAGCAACGTCAGCTCACCAACATTACAACCAGGAATACGACTTTCCCGAAGCGGATCCTCTGTTTGGCCTACCACCCAGGACAATGGATCGGATCCCAGCCGGCGACCCAAAACAACGATGCCGTAGAAGGGGCAGACGGAGCGGTCTTCTGGTCAGGCTCCGTAGACGGGCACATCGCGCACCGCTCCCGAGCAAACTACTCGCCAATGTCCAGTCTGTTGACAACAAGGTAGACGAAATCTGAGCAAGGGTAGCATTCCAGAGAGACATCCGAGACTGTAACGTTCTTTGCTTCACGGAAACATGGCTCACTCGATACGCTATCTGAGTCGGTACAGCCACCTGGTTTCTTCACGCATCGCGCCGACAGAAACAAGCATCTCTCTGGTAAGAAGCAGGGCGGGGGTGTATGCCTTATGATTAACAAGACGTGGTGTGATCATAACAACATACAGGAACTCAAGTCCTTTTGTTCACCTGACTTAGAATTCCTCACAATCAAATGCCGACCACATTATCTACCAAGAGAATTCTCTTTGATCATAATCACAGTCGTGTATATTCCCCCCCAAGCAGACACATCGACCGCCCTGAAAGAACTTCATTGGGTGCTACCAGGGCTGGAAAAACCCTAGACCACTGTTATTCTAACTTCCGCGACGCATATAAGGCCCTCCCCCGCCCTCCCTTTGGAAAAGCTGACCACGACTCCATTTTGTTTCTACCAGCCTATAGACAGAAACTAAAACAGGAAGCACCCGTGCTCAGGTCTGTTCAACGCTGTTCCGACCAATCGGATTCCACGCTTCAAGATTGCTTCGATCACGTGGACTGGGATATGTTCCGCATTGCGGCGAACAACAACATTGACGAATACGCTGATTCGGTGTGCGAGTTTATTAACAAGTGCATCGGTGATGTTGTACCCACAGCGTCTATTAAAACATTCCCCAACCAGAAACCGTGGAATGATGGAAGCATTCGCGCAAAACTGAACGCGCGAACCACTGCTTTTAATCAGGGCAAGGTGACTGGAAACATGACCTAATACAAACAGTGTAGCTATTCCCTCCGCAAGGCAATCAAACAAGCTAAGCGTCAGTACAGAGACAAAGTGGAGTCGCAATTAAACGGCTCAGACACGAGAGGTATGTGGCAGGGTCTACAGTCAATCACGGACTACAAAAGAAAAACCAGCCCCGTCGCGGATCACGATGCCTTGCTCCCAGACACACTAAACAACTTTTTTGCTCGCTTTGAGGACAATACAGTGCCACTGACACGGCCCGCTACCAAAACCTGCGGGCTCTCCTTCACTGTAGCCAACGTGAGTAAAACATTTAAACGTGTTAACCCTCGCAAGGCTGCAGGCCCAGACGGCATTCCCAGCCGCGTCCTCAAAGCATGCGCAGAACCAGCTGGCTGGTGTGTTTACGGACATATTCAATCAATCCTTATCCCAGTCTGCTGTTCCCACATGCTTCAAGAGGGCCACCATTGTTCCTGTTCCCAAGAAAGCTAAGGTAACTGAGCTAAACGACTACCGCCCCGTAGCACTCACTTCCGTCATCATGAAGTGCTTTGAGAGACTAGTCAAGGACCATATCACCTCCACCCTACCGGACACCCTGGACCCACTCCAATTTGCTTACCGACCCAATAGGTCCACAGACGACGCAATCGCAACCACACTGCACACTGCCCTAACCCATCTGGACAAGAGGAATACCTATGTGAGAATGCTGTTCATCGACTACAGCTCAGCATTTAACACCATAGTACCCTCCAAACTCGTCATCAAGCTCGAGACCCTGGGTCTCGACCCCGCCCTGTGCAACTGGGTCCTGGACTTCCTGACGGGCCGCCCCCAGGTGGTGAGGGTAGGTAACAACATCTCCACCCCGCTGATCCTCAACACTGGGGCCCCACAAGGGTGCGTTCTGAGCCCTCTCCTGTACTCCCTGTTCACCCACGACTGCGTGGCCATGCACGCCTCCAACTCAATCATCAAGTTTGCGGATGACACTACAGTGGTAGGCTTGATTACCAACAACGACGAGACGGCCTACAGGGAGGAGGTGAGGGCCCTCGGAGTGTGGTGTCAGGAAAATAACCTCACACTCAACGTCAACAAAACAAAGGAGATGATTGTGGACTTCAGGAAACAGCAGAGGGAGCACCCCCCTATCCACATCGACGGGACAGTAGTGGAGAAGGTGGAAAGTTTTAAGTTCCTCGGTGTACACATCACGGACAAACTGAATTGGTCCACCCACACAGACAGCGTTGTGAAGAAGGCGCAGCAGCGCCTCTTCAACCTCAGGAGGCTGAAGAAATTCGGCTTGTCACCAAAAGCACTCACAAACTTCTACAGATGCACAATCGAGAGCATCCTGTCGGGCTGTATCACCGCCTGGTACGGCAACTGCTCCGCCCACAACCGTAAGGCTCTCCAGAGGGTAGTGAGGTCTGCACAACGCATCACCGGGGGCAAACTACCTGCCCTCCAGGACACCTACACCACCCGATGTCACAGGAAGGCCATAAAGATCATCAAGGACAACAACCACCCAAGCCACTGCCTGTTCACCCCGCTATCATCCAGAAGGCGAGGTCAGTACAGGTGCATCAAAGCAGGGACCGAGAGACTGAAAAACAGCTTCTATCTCAAGGCCATCAGACTGTTAAACAGCCACCACTAACATTTAGCGGCCGCTGCCAACATACTGACTCAACTCCAGCCACTTTAAAAATGTGAATTGATGGAAATTATGTAAAAATTTACCACTAGCCACTTTAAACAATGCCACTTAATATAATGTTTACATACCCTACATTACCCATCTCATATGTATATGTATATACTGTACTCTATATCATCTACTGCATCTTGCCATCTTTATGTAATACATGTACCACTAGCCACTTTAAACTATGCCACTTTATGTTTACATACCCTACAGTACTCATCTCATATGTATATACCGTACTCTATACCATCTACTGCATCTTGCCTATGCCGTTCTGTACCATCACTCATTCATATATCTTTATGTACATATTCTTTATCCCTTTACACTTGTGTGTATAAGGTAGTAGTTGTGGAATTGTTAGGTTAGATTACTTGTTGTTATTACTGCATTGTCGGAACTAGAAGCACAAGCATTTCGCTACACTCGCATTAACATCTGCTAACCATGTGTATGTGACTAATAAAATAAAATTTGATTTGAAATTTGAATTTGATTTTATTTAACTAATTATGTGACTTCTGAAGGTAATTGGTTGCACCAGATTATATTTTGGGGCTTCATAGCGAAGGGGGTGAATACATATGCACGCACCACTTTTCAGTTTTTAGTTATTTTTTTTTGTTATTTTTTCACTTCACCAATTTTGACTATTTTGTAAGACCTTAAAATCAGACCGATACTTTACAGTCAGCCAGTGTAGTGCATATAAAACTGGAGTGATGTGCTCATACCTTCTAGTGTTGGTTAAAATCTGAGCAGCAGTGTTCTGTAGAAATTGTAGACTTCTAATAGAGTCTGAACAGCTGGAGATGAGGGCATTACAGTAGTCTAGCCTAGATGAAACAAATGCATTGGCCAATTTTTCGGCATCTGGCTGAGAGATGAAGTGTAATTCTAGAAATGTTCCTGAGATGGAAGTATGCTGTTTTTGGATGCTTTTTATGTGGTTGTCAAAAGTTAGGCCGGGTCAAATGTAAAACCAACGTTTTTAACAACCATGTTTGGTGTAATGAGGCAACCATCAATGTTGAGAGTGAGGTCTGACACTTTTATATGTTTTTAGTGTCAAAGTAGCATAATTTACGTCTTATCAGAGTTTAAAAGCAAGAAGTTGGTTGTCATCCAGTGTTGAACATCTGTGATGCAAGTCTCATGGTGGGCTGACTGGAAAGCATTGTCTGATTTAAAAGATAAATACAATTGAGTATTATCAGCGTTAGCAGTAAAAGTGCATGTTGTGCTTACAGATAAAATGACCAAGGGGTAACACGTATAAGGAAAATTAAAGGGGTCCAAGCAGAGAACCTTGGGAAACGGCACATTCAAGCTTGGAACGTTCAGATGAATTATTGGCCAGATTAACAAATTGATACCGCTCAGAGGTATGATTTGGACCAATTGAGAACCTGTCCTCGTAGACTAACCAAGTCTTCTAGCCTCTTAGTGAGAATAGCATGATCAATAGTATTGAAGTCAGCACTTAAATCTAAAAGAAATCTAAGTTCTCATTGTTAGAGGCTAAAAGATGATCCAATAGAAAGAGTTATTCTGAGATCAAAGTGGCTGCTGGTATATGGTGACTCCAGTTGCTTCTCCTGTGAGACCATACTTACAGGTGAATCTGACTGAGGCTACAGATCATCCAGATATCAAAGTAAAGACAGTGACGATGACCACAGTGACAGTTCATGGTTTGAGGGCACATTACTCAGTTATCTCACCTGTAAATTTGACCTCTTTCACTCCCTACCCAGGGAGATTTATGAATGAACTCTGCTGAATAACTGTCCAGTCTATTGTAACAAATCTGTCAGTCTGAACAATACTCAATAGAGGTTTTCACTGGGCTGTTTGGTTTTCCTTTGTGGCCGAAATGTTGTCAAACCATCTTTCCTCTCCATTCTGCCCAGACACATAAAACACGCTCTTGTGACGTGATGTCACCAGTGCTGTATGATTTCTGATTGGTTGAGTGTTCCAGTGAAACGGCTCGATGGTCTTTATAAAGCAGACTGAACCAGACCCAGAGGCATTGTGTTCTGCTTACCTGTGTGTGTGTGTGTGTGTGCTGAAGGGACCCTTGGCAGACTCAGAAAGATGGCCCGGGCTCTCCTCTGTACGACCCAAATAAGCATGAGTGGCAGACCACACAATGCATCTCCACAGGTCTGTTTGCATAGCCATTACTACTAATTGTGGGAACAGTGTTGAGGGAAAGTTATCTGTCCTTATAAACAATACACCCAGATGTGTATTATAAATCTGTATCAGACACTATCAGCAACCTTTCCTTTCCTACTTTAAGCACTTGAGGATCAAGGACAGTGTTATTTTGGCATGCCATCATATAATATGATTTTTTTTGTACAAATTGTATTATGTTACAGTAGTTTTTTAACTAACCTGACCTCCCACTCAACTTTACTCCAGGTTAGAATGTCTAAGAATGAAGTAAATAAACTCATCTGATGCTCATCAGCTGGCAGAAAGGCTTCCTGTTAATTCCGCTACTCTTTAAATATGTGCCCTTAAGGCAGAAGTGTTTACCTTAAACTCTGTTATTGCTTCCAATGAGAACACTAAATCAAATCTGGCCATGCTGGCTCTATCAGTACTACTGTACTGTAGACCTGTGTTCAGATCAGCTCAGCCTCTCTACACAGCCTCTAAAAGTGACACAAGCCCCAAGCACAGAAAGACATGGTCATTAATAAACTACAAACATATCCCACTGAAGCAGGATGTATTTGATACCATGTTAAGGTGAAGTGGGTCATGTTAAGAGGTGAGTATGACTAGGGAGCATTGAAATACAATCGCTTTGATTGTAAACAGGAAAGGAGAGACGATGTTCGATGGACCAAAAAGTGACACTATTTACAGTTGAAAAGTAAACATTATTTCACTACTGTGAACTCATGTACTCAGAACTAAGAGTACTCTGCGAACATCCTGAAACCCCAAAAAGTCAGCAACTAACCTCCCCCACCCCACCCTCCAATGAGAATGGGATGTGAAGATTCATACTTGTTCTAAAGAGATTACAAGTGTAGAGATTTTTCAGGCTAATAACTTGTTTAGATAGTGGCTTACAGCTGGGCTAACAACTGGCTGCCTCCTAGCCAAGTTCTACAAATGTCCATAGAAAAGAGGCTGCTTGATTTCATGTAATAATGCGTTGATTGGAGATTCAATACAATTTTCCCATTCAAACTCATGTACCATCCCACATTTTTGGGAGGTTTAGAGCTAGGTTAAACAATTACAATTGACAAGGGGGGTGGCAGTATAGCCTAGTGGTTAGAGCGTTGGACTAGTAAACGAAAGGTTGCAAGAATGGAATCCCCGAGCTGACAAGGTACAAATCTGTCATTCTGCCCCTGAACAAGGCAGTTAACCCACTGTTCCTAGGCCGTCATTGAAAATAAGAATTTGTTCTTAACTGACTTACCTAGTTAAATAAAGGTAAAATAAAATAAATTATTGGGTTCAAATACACGTTTAGATTTGTGAACAGCCATCCACAACCACCACAATCGTGCAAACAGCTAAATGAGAGAGCAGCTTGATTCACATCAACGCGGTATGTAGATATCAATTATAAGTTATATCCGTATCGCCGTAGACTACACCGCTGCTGTCATACCTCCAAGCGTTTATTCAAGTTGGATAATCTTTGGATACCTACATCAGTGGCACCGTTGGAAGACACTGTAGCTTAAAACGATTCCTGCTCTTTTCCCACGATCCATCAAACACATTTGGTGTGTCATCATAGTGGTTTCTGACTTGTGGTCAGCCTCACTCAGGAGGAACAAACTTATTGAGAAAACAGAAGTGTCAAATATTTTTTTCTGCAAACATCCTTTCTGAATTTAAACGTTAATCTAATTACAATATTTTTGCTGGTACATGTAATCTGTTATTCCCTAACCCTGACTGTAATGCATTTAATACAAGTCATTCCACTCAATCAGCCAGTGCCACACACTGGATAATACAGATACATTACCCAATAACCTGTGGTTCTTCTCAAATGGTGTCCTGCGTTAGTCTATCCCTACATGGATGTCACAGCACACGGCAACATGCTTTGAACCCCTGTCTGTATGTGAGGAGAGGAGAGCATCTGAGGTTCTGTAATTCTCCTCTTATGACTTCCTTTAAGGCTAATAGAATTGGCTGGATGACCTGCCCTGAACATCATCTATCTAATCAAATAGAATCCACAGATTGCGAGTTGAAAATAAATACTTTTACTAAGAGTATTAGTATATTATTAATTGACTGACCCGGTCTCTCCAGATCTCCCAACAGTCCTATTTCTAGGGTCAATTTTAGATCAATGTTCTGCATTTTCAGCTATTCCTGAACCTGAGTCCAGAAACAGGCTACCTAAGGGCAATACCAAAATAAATGGTCTATTGATTCTGTATCCTCACAACAAAATCTGTAGAGCTTCGATGATTGAATGCCCCAAATATTCAACATTTTGTTGGTAGCAAGAATTACATATAATAATTTTAGCTGAAAAACACAGTCTTGAATCTTTATATATCAACTCATACACCCTGTACCATTGAATCGGTACATCAAAAATCTCTTGGCACAGTTGTGCCAACATCCTGGTCCTCAAATGAAACTGGTATACTTTCCTATTTATGCTATTTTTATTCCTCCGCCAGTTTTGATCCTTTATATTGGTCAGACAGACCTGTTCCCTACCTCCTCCCGCTGCCACCTGCCTCCTCCATTTTTGGGGTAATGCTGTAATTCATTGGTTGTACTCTTGGATTGAGCAGACCTTCCCATACAATTCTGACAACTCCATGTAAGACATAACTCTACCATTCCAATTTACAATATCCTTTAAAAACAAAATACCCTTTTCAAACATCTTTCCCATAAATACAGGTATTTTATCAACCAGCACATTTGAGTTCGGCCATAATATTTGTTGTAATATTTGTTCTATCTTTTCAGGGGGATGAAATTGAAATTGTAGCCAGCTCTGCAATGCTTGTTTGAAAAAGAGAGATACTTTCAAAAAAGTATCATTTTCAATTCAACAAAAATGAGATATGGCAATCTGCACAAAGGCAAAAAGGCCATTTTTAAACAATGGATGAGCTTTTCTTAGTAATCTACTTGAGAATCATTTAGGGTTTAAGTAAAACTTTTGAATAAGTGAAGCTTTTAGAGAGAGGTTTAGTGCTTTTATATTTAATAATCTCAACCCACCCTATTCATTATATAGATAGGCACACTTTATTTTGTCTGATTTAGCGTCCCAGATAAAGCAAAATATTTGTTTTCTCATATGATTTGAAAACAAATCATCTGGAGTAGGCAGCGCCATAAGTAAGTCAGTAAACTGAGATATGACTAAGGAGTTAATCAGGGCAATTTTTCCATAATAGACAGGTATTTACCTCTCCATGATTGAAGGATCTTGTCTATTTTTACTCGTTTTCTATTGAAATTCATTGTGGAGAGCTCATTTATAATATATTTTGTGATATGAATACCATGTATGTCTAATTCATCATCAGCCTATTTTATAGGTAAACTGCAGGGTAATGTAAAAGTTGTATTTTTTAAAGATCCAATACGTAATATGGTACACTTATCATAATTAGGTTTTAGTCCATAGAGTCCAGAAAAGTTATGAGACATTACAGGGATCTAGCTTGCGGACTCATCGGCATACATGGACACCTTTGTTTTTAAGCCATGGATTTCTAATCATCTAATGTTGTTATTTGATATGATTTTAATAGCTAGCATTTCGATGGCCATAATGAATAGATATGGTGACAGCGGACCCCCTTGTTTAACTCCTCTTGACAATTCAAAACTGTGTAAGTAGCCGCTATTTAGTATTTTACACATGGGGTTGTTATACATTACTTTTACCCATTTTATAAGAGAATCACAGAAATGTAAAAAATCCAGGCATTTATAAATAAAATCCAGTCTTACTTTATCAAAGGCCTTTTCAAAATCCGCTATAAATACCAGGCCTGGCTTCTTAGATGTTTCATGAGATTGTATTATTTCTAGTAGTTGTCGTATATTATCTCCAATGTATCGTCCATGAAAAAACCTGTCTGATCAGGATGAACAATACCTGATATAACATTTTTAATAATGTTATATTTATTTTAGCCACATAAAGACTGATCTTTTTTTTTTAATCTGTTAAACCATTACCATAACTAATTATAACTGGCTATACTTTTCTTCCACTACTTCATATTTATTCCTTCGACAAACACTTGCCACGTGTCCAAACTTTTTACAATTGTAACACTGAAACGGCTTCTGTACATACAGCACTGTCTCACCAAATTATCTTTACATAAGTCGGGAGAACCCCTTCATCAAACGACAGTACAACCGATAGGCTTTGATCCTTCTTTCCGTCTATCATTCGATTCAAGCTAAGTGCGTCTACCATTCCCGGAATGATGACACCTTTAACCGGTGCCCTACTCTGAAAAGCATAGCTTTCCACATCAGACGTCGACATCTTGTAGAGCCACAGAGCTTTCTCCCTTTACGCTTTTGACACACATGAAATCAACATCATACCGCTCCTGGTCACACTGACCAATTCCACTTTACCCAATTCGCCATTCACCGTCTTCGAGACCGCAAACAGGTTACCTCCAAAAAACATCCTTGCTTGTGAATTGCACCCCGACCATAAATTGCTGTTCATCGCCAACTTTAGCCCTTTTTCTCCACTCTTGTTCACCATCGTACACTCATTCTCACCAATTGTACTTGCGCCAAGAGAATCACAAAATACTTCTGCTTCCGCCATTGCTTCCCCCTCTGATCCCTTATTGATGTAATTTGTTAAATCCACTTCAATCAGTGTAGATGAAGGGGAGGAGACGGGTTAAAGAAGGATTTTTAAGCCTAGAGACAATTGAGACATGGATTGCATATGTGTGCCATTCAGAGGGTGAATGGGCAAGACAAAAGATTGAAGTGCCTTAGAACGGGGTATTGTAGTAGGTGCCAGACGCACCGATTTGTGTCAAGAACGGCAATGGTGCTGGGTTTTTCACGTGTGTATCAAGAATGGTCCACCACCCAAAGGACATCCAGCCAACTTGACACAACTGTGGAAAGCATTGGAGTCAAAATGGGAGAGCATCCCTGTGGAACGCTTTCGACACCTTGAGGGGAGGGGGGTATAGTCAGTGGTGTATCATCACAGTGTGTCTGTAATCTGGTGTCACATTTGCCAAAGTATTTCGCCCAGTAAAACATCATCAACTCTAATGTTATTGCAGATTATTACAAGTCAGAGAGGACCAGTACCCTTACCCTATAAGTACATATAAATGTCCTGCTCTGAACATGCCATAGATAGCCTGACCTGAAAATGCGTCATAAATGACACTTGGGGGGGGGCAACTTAGCCATAGGAAAACAGATCTGCAACAGAGGCTTCATTGAGCTGGATCGCTGAGAGGGAGAGTGAATTTATGTATGCGTGTGTGCGGAGAGAGTTGAAAAGTGAAATGCTTTATAATTACCTCTTCCAGAGTGGAGAACAGTCACACACTGTCTACCTTTCCACTGGTCTCCACCCATAGCTCTTATATCTAGACAGCGATTGGCTGGGAGAACTGCCAATCAGTTTGTTCCTCTGACACTAAGTACTTTGGCTGCTATATGGACAGCTTACCTACATACTTTGTCTTCAAGGCTAGTACATTTAAAGTTATATTTTTATGGTTTTATGTCAAGTTAGCATTTTATTAGTAGTAATGCCCTCTTATTTGAAAGTTATGTGACAATTTAGGAGTTTTATGGCTTATGGATTTTGTCACTTTTTTAAGACATTGGCAGCCCTTAGATGAAATGTAGGCTTAGCTAAATGTATAATCAACTGATGAGGATAGTTATTAAAGGAGTAAGGATCTGAATATCCTAAAACATGGTGGCATACAAATAATGGATTATTTTGCAAGCGAAATATTGGAATGTCTGTCTGTCAACATGGTGGGACAAATCTTTTTTTGAGAGAGAGACTTATTTGGCTACAAACTTAGCTATAGGCCAGTGGGCCCATGTGTCTAACTAAATCACCCCGATAAAACCAGATTGCTCTAGATCTGCTGCCCATAATAATAATACACCATTCAAGGGTCAGACTCTTGATAAGAGAGCTTCCCAGTGATTGTGATTTAATGTGGCAAAGTTCTGTTTTTGTTCACCCGCAAAGTCTCCTTCGCTTTGCTAATTGATTAGTGAGGCCTGGCCTCTGTCAGGTTGGCTCTTCTCCTCCACACTGACGGTAATCCTCCCAGGAACCTGACCTCACTATGGTCAATCTTAAAGGGACAGGGATTGCTGTGGCACCCTATTCCCCATATAGAGCACTACTTTTGACCAGAGTCCTATGGGTCCTGGTCAAAAGTTGTGCACTACATAGGGAATGGGGTGCATTTAGGGCACCGTGTGTGTACCAGGGCAGTGTGTTCTGGTGAGGGAGTGAAGTTTCATCTGCAGTTCTGTCTATGACCACATGGAGGAGCTGGAGGACCACTCTGTGTCTATGAATGATTGGTCCTTGATGTCATTTTATTGTGTCAGCCTCACAGCATGAACACTGTACAAGCTGTAGACATACAGGGAAGGTGAATGCTTTTACACCTGTAACAACCTACACATGAAGTTACCAAGAAGCTTAGTTATATTAAACACAGTCGCTTTTACAGTAGGGACATTTGAAGGAATTCATTACAGATTTGAATGGGGGTATTCAAACCCATTCATGGTTAGACTTTATATAAGCACAGTATTTATATTATCATTGTTCAGTGCATATATTGTGGGCATATTAATCAATCTGTGCTGAATCTATTTTATACGTAGTACATGTGATGAAGTGCTAGGTGTTACTGGATTTTGGATATAGTGTACTATATTGTCAAAGGTCTTGTGTATTGATTCCATATAGATGAAAAATTACTGTATCTCTGTGTGAATAGATTCACAACATTAAAACAGCAACTGATGACTTGCCTCCTAGCCCCTAGCCCTATATAGCCCATCAGGAATGGGATTCTTATAGGGGCCCCCTCACATGAAACACTACCACCCCAGGGCAGGCTAACCTGGGCTTCCTTCCTCCCTGCTGGGTTTCCTTAAAATTACACTAAATCCATCATCTGGTCCATTTAGCAAACCTCCAGCCCCAACTCTCCCAGCAACTCTCATTAGGACCACTGAAACACTCGTTTCCAGTCTCTTTAGTATGGAGTCCATCCATACCGCCACTGTGGATTGCTGTGAAATGTTGCACATCTAAGACAATGCACATGCAATTCCAAGTGCTGGTTGTAATATCCAAACATGCACATCACAATTACAGTTGGTGTTCAATGGATGATTGTGTATTGGTAATCTTAATGTGCATTTGAATAGGTATTGTTACTGTAATTGAAGCAGTATCTGAACAGTGTATTCATCTGGTACTTGATTGGTCCAGAGTGGGCTCATCCTCATCTTCCATGTCTGTGTGTGTGTGCTGCTCACAGTGCTGTCAGAACCTGTCCTAGGCCCCATTCCCATCCCCTCAACACACAACACCAGGGTCCTGAGTACTGAGTAGCGAAACAGGCTTCTCTTTGTCACTATAACTGCTTGCCTGTCTGTCTGCCTGCATGTCTTTCTGCCCGGCCCCTCTGATCACTGAGCTGTGAAGGCTTGGCAGAAGCCCCTCTCCTCTTCTCCTCTCCTCCATGCCCTGCATTCCCCTCCCCTCTCCTCTGTCACAGTCCAGCTTTTCACTCTCCCATGTTTAATCAGTGCCCAGGGGCCCTCAGAGTCAGACAGCCACTGATTGGCAGATTCCTGTCCAATGGGGACCTAATGTACTGATTACAAAACATCTCAGCAATCAGGAAAAGAAAACAAAAAAAGAAGCGGGACTCCACCCCCAACCTTCCATCCCATCCCCCCAACCCCTGATTGCTGCCTGCCAGCAGTAATCGTCTCTGATTGATTGACAGATTCAAGGAGCTATCATCGTTAAGTAAGATAATATTTACATTCATGCACTTCAAAATTAATTTTGTAACTATGCCCCTGAAGCATTTAATTACAGGGCAGTAGAAAAAAGGAGTTGCCTGGTAAGTGTATGTATCTTTCAAATCTTGAAATGTTCTCAAACCATTACTGTCCATGATATCGGTAAGCGTAAGAATTCCACATATTGACTATTGGGGGAATGCAAAAGGTCGCCCTCCAGATCACAAGGCATTATTGTGAAATGCTGGATTATGGGCATGACATTTTGATTCCCAGGTACCTTGTTTTTACATTTGGTGCCAAATACAAATTGTGTGAGCAATAATAGGACCAAAGTATAGCTTACATTGTTTAAGGGATATATCAGTGAAGACCACCTCTTTTAGGGCAATAGGCGACACCATATGTCTCTCTATACTCAGCCAGAGGGCGAAAAAAATCATGTCTAAATCAATTTAGGATGGGCCGAAATGCTAGTGCCTGGAAATACGATTAAAATTTTGGTACGGATAGTCCTCCTATGTCTTTCACTCTTTGTAAGTTTGTTAATTTTATCCTGGATCGTTTACCTTGCCATATACATTTTGAAACCACACTATGAATTTTATCCCAAATGCCGGAAGGGGGAAACATGGGAATCATTGAACTCCAAAAATTCAGCCGCAGCAATACAGTGCATTTGGAAAATATTCAGACCCTTTGACTACGTCACAGCCTTATTCTAAAATTGATTAAATTGTTGTTTTTTCTTCAATCTACACACAATAACCCACAATGACAAAGCAAAAATAGGTTTTTAGACATTTTTGAAAATTTACAACAAAAAACTGAAATATCACAATTACATAAGTATTCAGACCCTTTACTCAGTACTTTGTTGAAGCACCTTTGGCAGCGACTACAGGCTTGAGTCTTCTTGGGTATGAAGCTACAAGCTTTGCACACCTGTATTTTGGGAATACTCCCATTCTTCTCTGCAGATTCTCTCAAGCACTGTCACGCTGAGTAGGGAGCGTCGCTACACAGCTATTTTCAGGTCTCTCCAGAGATGTTCAATTGGGTTCATGTCCAGGCTCTGGCTGGGCCACTCAAGGACCCGAATCCCGAAGCCCCTCCTGCATTGTCTTGGCTGTGTGCTTATGGTAGTAGTCCTGTTGGAAGGTGAACCTTCGCCCCAGTCTGAGGTTCTGAGAGCTCTGGAGCAGGTTTTCATCAAGAATCTCTCTGTACTTTGCTCCATTCATCTTTCCCTCGATCCTGACTAGTCTCCCAGTCCCTACCACTGAAAAACATCCCCACAGCTTGATGCTGCCACCACCCTGCTTCACCATGGGGATGGTGCGAGGTTTCCTCCAGAAGTGACGCTTGGCATTCAAGCCAAGAATCTTGTTTGTCATGGTCTGAGAGTCCTTAAGTGCCTTTTGGCAAACTCCAAGCGGGCTGTCTTTTACTGAGGAGTGGCTTCTGTCTAGCCACTCTACCATAAAGGCTTGATTGGTGGAGGGCTGCAGAGATGGTTGTCCATCTGGAAGGTTTTCCCATCTCCACAGAGGAACTCTGGAGCTCTGTCAGAGTGACCATTGGGTTCTTGGTCACCTCCCTGACCAAGGCCCTTTTCCCCCGATTGCCCAGTTTGGCCGGGCGGCCAGCACTAGGAAGAGTCTTGTTGGTTCCAAATGTCTTCCATTTAAGAATGATGGAGGCCACTGTGTTCTTGGGGACCTACAATGCTGCAGAAATGTTTTGGTACCCTTCCCCAGATCTGTGCCTTGACACAATCATGTCTCTGAGCTCTACGGACAATTCCTTCGACATCATGGCTTGGTCTTTGCTCTGACATGCACTGTCAACTGTGGGACCTTATGTAGACAGGTGTGTGCCTTTCCAAATCACATCCAATCAATTGAATTTACCACAGTACTTCAATCAAGTTGTAGAAAAATCTCAAGAATGATAAATGGAAACAGGATGTACCTGAGCTCAATTTTGAGTCTCATAGCAAAGGGTTTGAATACTTATGTAAATAAGGTATCTGTTGTTTTTTATACATTTGCAAAAATTACTCCATCGGGGCCTTGAGATGCAGAAGGCTTGATTTGGTTAGATACTGTACGTTTTATAACTTGAGATTAACCTTTCACGAGCCTCTACCCCGGGTCCGGGATCACCCCCCACCCCCCCCCACACACTGATTAGCATAGCTAGCATAGCTTCACAAGTAGATAGTAGCATCTAAATATCATTAAATCACAAGTCCAAGACACCAGATGAAAGATACAGATCTTGTGAATAAAGCCACCATTTCAGATTTTTAAAATGTTTTACAGGGAAGACACAATATGTAAATCTATTAGCTAAACACGTTAGCAAAATACACAATTTCTTTGTCCACCATTTTTTCTCTCCACCAGTAGCTATCACCAATTCGGCTAAACTAAGATATTGATAGCCAATAACCAATAAAAAACCTCATCAGATGACAGTCTGATAACATATTTATGGTATAGGATAGGTTTTGTTAGAAAAAAGTGCATATTTCAGGTAGAAATCACAGTTTACAATTGCACCGACCATCACAACTCGACTAGAATTACTATAGAGAGCAACGTGTATGACCAATTTACTCATCATAAAACATTTCATAAGAATAGACAAAGCATAGCAATGGAAAGACCCAGATCTTGTGATTTCAGACAATATTTCAGATTTTCTAAGCGTTTTACAGCGAAAACACAATAAATCGATAAGTTAGCATACCACATGTGCAAACGTTACCAGAGCATCGATTCAAGCCAAAGAGAGCTATAACGTAATCATCGCCAAAATATATTAATTTTTTCACTAACCTTCTCAGAATTCTTCCGATGACACTCCTGTAACATCATTTTACAACATACATATAGAGTTTGTTCGAAAATGTGCATATTTAGCCATACAAAACCGTGGTTATACAATGAAAATACTAGCAAATCAAGCCTCAAAATGTCGGACGTCATCTTTCAGAGTGATCTAGTTTAATCGAAAGCTAATCATATACTTGACTAAAAAATACAGGGTTGACAGGAATCGAAAGACAAATTAGTTCTTAATGCAACCGCTGATTTACATTTCTAAAATTATCCTTACTGTGCAATACAGGGTTCGCCAAGTGAAGCGATAACAAACAAAATGGCGGATTATGCGTTTAAAATATTTCGACAGAACAACGATTTATCATATTAAATATTTCTTACTATGAGGTGATTTTCCATCAGATTCTTGGGCAATGTATCCTTTCTTGGGTCTAATCTTCTTTTGGTCGATAGATGTCCTCTGTCCTTCGAAATGTCCACTAACATCGACCGAGACCCCGAAACGTGACCAAAGCTTCAAAGTGCACGACAAAGAAATTCCTCAAAATCGCACTAAACGGATATAAATTGCTATAAAACGGTTCAAATTAACTACATTATGATGTTAACAACTATAACGAGTAAAAACATGACTGGAGAAATTTTACTGGCTAAACAACCATTTGGAAGGAGGCAAGTCCGATGTCCATCTTGCGTAAGACGCGCGAAGGGAAAGGACGGTACTTCCACGTTTTGTTGTTTTATAGTGGCTCTGATTGTGCAATCGACTCCATTCAAAGCGTGATGACGTACTGACACCCAGAGGAAGACGTAGGCAGTGTCGGTTTCTCCATAGCATTTACAGGCACCTTAAAACCGACCCCAGATCAGGGGTCAAAATTTCTGAAATCTGACTCCCTGTCAGGAAAAGTGCTGTAGAAGTAGTTCTGTACCACTCAGAGACAAAATTCCAACGGCTATAGAAACTAGAAAGTGTTTTCTATCCAATAATAACAATAATATGCATATTGTACGATCAAGAATTGAGCACGAGGCAGTTTAATTTGGAGACCAAAAAATGCTAATGCGGAACAGCACCCCCTATAGTTGCAAGAAGTTGAATTTATCTTTGATCTTCACTGTGTTTTGGAGCGATTGAGATACTTTGTCTAGATAAAGTAGAACATCGTCTGTGTATAATGAGATGAATTAATTAGTAGATTCTAGGTAAATTGGTGTTATTCCTTCGATTGAAAAATTGCCTGTGCCAGGGGTTCCATGGATAATAAAAATAGCAAAGGCGAAATTTGATTGCCCTGTCTGCTGCTTCTAGTGATTCTAAACGGAGCAGATATTGTCTGTTATAACTATGGCTGAGGGATTGACATAGAGTATTTTAATCATAGTAATGGAGCCAATTCCCATATGTTCCAAGACAGACCAAAATATTTTTTTGCATCGAGAAATAATACAGCCCAAGGAGCTGTTGTTTCTGATGAAGCATCTAAGATATGTAATAGTCAACGGAGTTTATCCGAGGATACATTTTTTTAACAAACCCGCTTTGGTCTGTGTGGACCAATTTGGGTAAGTCTCGAGACGGGACAACAACATTTAGGAAAACAGTTTCATATCTGTGTTTATCAGTGAGAACACTGGTTGTCATCCTTACCTTTTTTAAATGAAAGTTACATTAGTACTGTATTCACATCTCTCCCACATGAACCTTTGTGAACGGCTGTGTTAATAATTTCGAGCACTAGTGGACCTAATTGATTCCAACATTTTAAATAGACCTCAGGAGGAATATTGTCCCTTTATTCATGCTATCCAATGCCCTTTTGAGTTCATTGAGGGAGATTTGAGCTCCCAGTGAGGTGGCTTCTTCTGTTGAGAGAAGAGGAGTTCTTAATTATTTTAGAAAGCCCCCCCACCCTACATTTTTATTAAGCATTTCAGTGTTCCATGCTATGTAAAATAAAGAAGATGGTATGTGCAAGAAATGAAGTCTATAATCAAAATCTTCACAATATTTCATTATGGCCTCCCTGGGAGATAAATTCAATAGCCTGTCCTAAATTTTTCTGGAAATGAAAAAAAAAAAATACATTGTGTAGTTGTCCATATGGGACTGGCCATATCTCAGTACCAGTAGCAAAAAGTAGTTTCCAACTTATATTGCCATATTTTGCCCATTTGATGAATTCAATGCGCTGTAGCCCCACAAGGAATGTGGGGCTATGTGTATCATGGTGCCGGAGAATATGTCTGATGTTTTACGTGCTCCTAACCAACTGTTCTGATGTTCGTTTTTTTGCGTTGTTGTAACTTATTTTTTTACGTATTTTGTACATAATGTTGCTGCTACCGTCTCTTATGACCGAAAATAACTTCCAGACATCAGAACAGTGATAACTCACCACGAACTGGCGGAAGCTTTTATTTCCTTTAACGAGTCTGACGAACCCGACGTGAAGGACATACTGCTTTCCCTGGAACAGGCCCAAATCCCCGTCATTTGCGTGAAGAGAAGCTGGAGAAAAAGAGGGCGGTCAGGCTGGCTTCTGAGAATTTGTAGGCGATCTAATAAACCTCCACTGCCTTCTGTTCTACTAGATAAAGTGCAATCATTGGAAAATAAAATCGACAACCTACAAGGAAGATTAAAGTACCAACCGGACATTAAAAACTGTAATAACTTATGCTTCACGGAGTCGTGGCTGAACGACAACATTATCAACATACAGGTGGCTGGTTATATGCTCTATCGCCAGGATAGAACAGCGGCATCTGGTAAGACAAGGGGGGGTCGGACTATGTATATTTGTAAACAACCGCTGGTGTACGATATCTAAGGAAGTCTTAAGGTTTTGCTCGCCTGAGGTAGAGTATCTCATGATAAGCTGTAGACCACACTATCTACCTAGCGAGTTTTCATCTGTATTTTTAGTATCTATCTACATACCACCACAGACCTATGCTGGAACTAAGACCGCACTCAATGAGCTGTATTCCGCCATAAGCAAACAGGAAAATGCTCATCCAGAGGCGGCGCTCCTAGTGGCTGGGGACTTTAATGCAGGGAAACTTAAATCCATTTTACCAAATTTCTATCAGCATGTTAAATGTGCAACCAGAGGGAAAAAACTCTAGACCTCCTTTACTCCATACACAGAAACACGTACAAAGCTCTCCCTCGCCCTCCATTTGGCAAATCTGACCATAATTCTATCCTCCTGATTCCTGCTTACAAGCAAAAACTAAAGCAGGAAGCACCAGTGACTCGGTCAATAAAAAAGTGGTCTGTTTTGCTAGCACAGACTGGAATACGTTCCGGGATTCTTCCGATGGCATTGAGGAGCCAGCTCTTTGTGTTGTGTGGTATTGAGAACCGCCATTTTCCCACAGGTGAATTGTGGACAGACAGATTATGCTATTTGCTGGAGTGAAATGGATCTGCACATTTTTTCTTGTCATACAATGAACATCCCACACCTTAATATGATGTTTGCAATTGACAATTTTAGAAAACAAGTTTGTTAATTCTTAGTAATTTTGCAAAAGAAAGTGGCGGTAAGGCCACGCGATTCAATGTATGCCATTTTTAAAGGGGTGCTGCAGCACCCTCAGCACCCCAACTTCCTATGTGTATTGTTACACCTATAGTTCTATTCAGCTTTTTCATGGACATGAATGCAACTGACTAAGGGTAGGTAATATGTCAAATGTACAAACCGTTAATGTTACATTTAATTGTGTTCCTTTGTGGTGCCCTTTTTACAGCATTCTTCTGAGGTCTTGTAGTCCTAACTCTTGTCCCGGGGGAATGGAACATGTGTGCAGTGCTCACCATGTCCTTCAGGGCTAGGAATTGCCAGGGACCTCACGATACGATATTACGATATTATCACAATACTTAGGTCCCGGTATGATATATATTGCGATTCTCACGATTCTATATGTATTGTGATTCGATACTGCGATTATATTGCCATTTGATGCTCCAAACATATTGCTCACTTTATGTCTGCTGCAGAAACACATAAGCGAGCCATAATAAAGAATAATTTTGATAAGTCATGGAAATAAAGGTGCTGAAAACATGTTGGCTTACTTTTTTTAAAGAAAATGGAGAACATACTACAGTATAAAAAATACCAGAGCTAATGTCACGGTGCCCCTATTTGTTTTTTTTTACTGACAACTGTTTGTTTAGTAAGCAACGACTGTTGATGGCCAGCTCCTACATTTAAGCTGTTGATGATAATGGTATACAGAGGGGGATGGCATTACTGAAGGGGGCTGTGGCTTACGGCTGGCACTTACATCCTCTTAACACACCCACCCACTGTGATGGGAGCCAGAGTGAAGTGAGCCAGACGTGGTGTAGAGCTGCTGCTCTTGCTGTGCTGCCTGTGAAATACCTAAGTCTGCATGGTGCTGAGGGGGTCTGGAACAGGGGTCACCGCTAATCACAGAGCAGAGCAGAACAGAGAGAGAGAGAGCGCGCAGTTAGAAGCAGGTGAGAGAGCAGATAGAAGCAGGGAAGAGAGAGAAAGAGCAGATAGAAGCAGGGAAGAGAGAGAGCAGATAGACGCAGGGAAGAGAGTGGAGCATGAGCTGTGAACATACTGGAGAACATCTTAAGTTTTTAGTCGGTAGTTGGAGCATCAGGACAGGATGGCTGTCCTGCGTCTGTGCAGTCTGCTGCTGCTGCTGCTCATGGCTCCTGTTCATGGCCAATGGTGGAGTGTGCTCTGGGGGAAGGCACAGGAGATGATCACACAGCCTCCCACCACCGAGGTCCTCACCACCACCAAGGTATTTTGGACAATGGAAGGGACAGAGGTGGGCCAGGTGGGAACCCAGACAGAGGTGTACACTACTGCACCTGTTCAGAGTACACCTCTACAGAGCACACAGGAGCCTGCAGGTGCTGGAACAACAGAGATCAAGCCCAAGGCTAAGAAAAGACCTCTGAAAATGTGGAAAAGTGGTGGTGAGTTATTCTGTGCTGTGCAGGAGTCGAGGAACACCTGGAGTGTGCTGGGTGAAGTCGTTTTTTCAGTTTCATTTCCGTTTGGGATTCTGTCCAAAAAAGTAGTCTTTATGTTGTGTTTAAATAACAAACACTTCTGCTACTGGTTCTACACTTGGCTTGCACGTTCAATGAAATAGAACCAATGCTCTGTGAGTTCTCAGTCATCGACTTAGCATAATGCTCTAAAAACTTCCCCTGAAAGAATCTAAAGACCCTGACAATGTGGCAGCTGTGGAGCTGTAGACTCGTGGTGGTTCATTATTTTTGTTAAAGTAGTCTCAAGCTGATGCTTGTAGTGGGATCATGACAGGGATTAGGAAGTGTGTTCCCTCACAGCCTGCTCAAGATTACTGAGCGTGGCTAAGCGTTTTTAACTTGTCTAATTGAGGCTGTGCATTGTTGAGGGGAGCAGGTTTCCTGCTAGCTCCTTGGTTTCCAAATTTAAATCCCAATCACATGATATTAAAATAATAGGATTAGGGCCAGGAGCCTTCCTGGAACCTGAGGAAATTAGGGTCTGAGGAGTGTGAGAATTGTTTCAGAGCCTGGCTGGGCTGAATTGTGGGGTGAGAGAGAGTGGGGGACGGACGGACGGATGGCTGAGATATGGGAGGGAGGACTGATATCAAGAGGCTGGAGATGAGAGGAGCAATACAACTTTTTCAGAATTGAAATGGATGGTGCACCGGTTAGTCTTGCCTGATTAGAATAATTCAGTACATAGACTCCAAGAAAATCACTGGACAAAGAGAACAAAGTTGTGTCCACATTCTGTAAACTCTCTCAGAATAAAATGTGCTGTTAACTTTTGTAGTAAACCATGAGTTTCATGAGGGCTCTCCTGTCTATTCCTCTGTCTGAGCTATACTGTAGATGTTACACTCTGACAGCTTCTCTCCACAATGTGCCTGTCCAAGGAGGATGTCGATCTGTCGATCCAGCTTGGATTATAGCCGGCCATAAACAGTAACTCACTCTCCCAGACATCCACTCAGTATGACAACCTACTTACAGAACTTTAGACAGTTCACACCATTCACCTGTACGTTATTAGCATTACTGTGTTGATATGCTAAAACAGGCATGGTCCTCATTGAGGACATCAGATGTATGTTTGGATATATTCCTACCAAACTGTTTTACGTGAACTTCTGATAGATCTTTCTCTGATCCCACTAATAGATTGGCTTGGTTGTGGCAGTGTGGGTTGTGTGACTCAGTCAGTGTTTGTGTGAGGCTGCATGTTGTGGGAGGCATTAGTTCCGAGTGGAGGATGTTCAAACACTACCACCCTCCTCCCTAATTGGCATGTCTTTTTCCACTTTGCTAATTTGCTGAATTACAGACCCAATCAGAGACCATGTCTAGTCTGTGGGCAGAGAGGCCCACGGATGTGTAGAGGAGGGTTAATACTTGACAAGACTGAGGCGAAACCAATGGCCAAGAGGTTACCACGGTGGAATGTTGGGGTGATAGTGTTCGCCAAGGGAGATGAACAGCATGTGGGGGAGAATGGAGAGAATGTGATCTACCGGTATCTTTCTCCGCTAAGCCCTCTCTCTACACCACGATGATAGGCCCCTCAACCCCAATTAAAGTCTTTACGGCAAGTGTCTGTAGGTTATGTTGGGGAGCATTATGGTCTGAACAGGGGGGGGGGGGGGGAATTGTGCAATGAGCCATAGGTGAACGTTTGACTCGTTAAGGGGTCGTTAGGCTCAGTGATGAGGATAGATGGATTTGGGAGACCCTGGCCACATGGGTTATTGTAGAATGAGATATTATTCCTATACTGTGCTTGCGCTCTTTGGTATGGTTTCCGGGATACAGGTTAAGCCTAGACCTGTACTACCCACATTAAAAAATAGTATACTTTGGTAAAATACTATAGTATTCACTGTAGGGTTTTTGCGGAATTTAGTGTTTTTGCGGACTAAAGTCTGCAAAAACACTACAGTTTATTCTGTAGTATTTACTGTAGTATACTGTAGTGTTTACAGTTAACTATAGTTAAAATACTGCTGTAAAAGAAAACTACAGTATATAGTTTGAAGTATACTGTAGTATTTCTTCAGACTGTACAATACTGTAGTATTTACTGTAGTTTTTGTTTTATTATCACATAGAAGTGGAGGCTTTCTCCTTCAGGACACCTCCTGGAGAAATACTGAAAGAGCACATTTGCCATAACCTGTATGTAGGTAGGTAGGTACGTAGGTAGGACTGGGATCTGAACAGATGGTGCAGCGCTTCTGCTCTTTTCTATAACCTGTAGGGAACACAATATAATATATATTATTATAATATGGTCTATACTTGGCATATAGGTTTCTCACTGATGGGTGGCTCAAATTGTTTTATGAGGGAGGGGAATGGGCAGGGTATAGTAATTACTATTGTAATTAAAGTAGTATTTTTGTGGATTTAAGTATTCTGTAGTATTTACTGTAGTGTTTTTGTGGACTATACTATACTGTAGTATTTACTGTAGTGTTTTTGCAGAATGTAGTATTTTCTGTAGTATTGTATTATCTTTGACATAGAAGTGGAGGCTTTCTCCTTTAGGAAACCTACAGGAGAAATACTAAAAGAGCACATTTTCCATAACCTGTAAGTAGGTAGGGAACACAATATATGGTCTATACTTGGCATGTAGGTTTCTCACTTATGGGTGGCACAAATTGTGATATGGGGAGGGGAATGCAAATTAAATACTGTAGTATTTACTATAGTTAAAAAAGGTGTTTTTGTGGACTGTAGTGTTTTTGCAGACATTACTGTAGTATTTACTAGTGTTTTTTTGTGGCTAATACTGTAGTATTTACTATGGCATTCTACAGTATACTACAACATTCTATAGTCTGTACTACACATGATCGAGGTGTAAAAAGCATGTTCAATTTAGAATTTCCATTGAAAGTACTTTTTAGTCCAGGACTAGGCTTAATCTGTGTCTGGAAAAGCCTATCTTTGTGTTCAATGCATACAACCATGCAATAGTGATTGTGATGATGCCCAGGGACCGATCAAGGTCAGGTGACAGCACATACATGTATGATATTATCTGCTAATTGACACTGGAGGAGGAGTTCCATAAAGGTTCCAGTGACTGAGGTTCTGACTGCAGTGGTGAAATGACGTAACTTGATGACGTACAGTATGGTGACATATCTTGATGAGAGCATTGGATGTTATTGTGATTTTGAGTTATGCTGATAATGGAAATGGTACTGATATCTATAGTAATACTGAGCCATCTATTATATTTACATGTTAGTCATTTAGCAGACGCTCTTATCCAGAGTGACTTACAGGAGAAATTAGTGTTAAGTGCCTTGCTCAACGGCCCATCAACAGATTTTTCAGTCAGCTCGGGGACTTGAACCAGCGACCTTTTGGTTACTGGCACAACGCGAACCAGCCCCAATGCTCTTAACTGCTAGGCTAACTGCCACAGAGTTTTCTATACAGCTTTAGGCTCACGCACGTGATTCTATTCATTGTTTTGATTTCATGATTCTGTTGCGTTTCCTCCTGCTTACAGAGCTTGGCTCTACAGGCCACCTAGACCTGACTGAGTTGATCGGAGTGCCGCTCCCTCCCTCTATCTCCTATATCACCGGCTATGAGGGCTTCCGGCCGGCCTACAACTTCGGTCCCGGCGCCAACATCGGACGCCTCACCAAGACCTTCATGCCCGACCCTTTCTTCAGGGACTTTGCCATCATCGTCACCATCAGGCCCAGCAGCAACCAGGGAGGAGTGCTGTTCGCCATCACTGATGCCCAACAGAGGGTGGTGCAGCTGGGGCTGGCACTGACAGCCGTGGAGGATCAGACTCAGAGGATTCAGCTGTACTACACCGAGGGGGGCCAGGGGTCCTCACACAGCCAGCAGGTGGTGTCTTTCAAGGTGCCTGATATGACCAAAAAGTGGACGATATTCACTCTGTCGGTGCAGGACCAGGAAGTGTGCCTCTATATGGACTGTGATGACTTCCAAGCAGAGACCTTCCACAGGAGCAGCCGCCAGCTCAGCTTTGAGCCCAGCTCAGGCATCTTTGTGGGCAACGCTGGAGGGACCGGCCTGGAGAAGTTTGTGGTAAGTCGGTGGTTGCTTCTGATCATTTTACAGTACCATGTCACTGAGTTTGTGTGCTGGGTTTGGGTGGGTTGGGCTCTCTTGCTCTCTGTCTCTCTCTCTGTGTTTAATTCTTTGCACAAATGACTTGCACTGTGTGGATTGTGAGTCCTACTCTGTTTGCCCAGTCTGTGTTAGCATGAACATTACTCAATTAACATGATAAAAGACTCAATGGTCATCTGTGTTAAATTAGTCTTAACCGCTGTACTAAAAGCTCCACAGCTGGGACATCTTCCCGTTCGCTGTGCACCACTTGTCTAGCATACAATATCGGATTTCAACAAGAACGTTTAGCTATATCATATATAGTGATTCATGTATGAATGTGTTCGTTCATGGATTATAGTCACTTGATCACAGTTTCTCAGAATCAGCTCATATAACTCCAGTCCAAACATCCTGAAATTTGGCAGCCATCGATAGTCTGTGTCCTGATGGGAGGTCCTGGCAGTTTCTCAGAGAGGAAGGGAGAGATCAACTTTGTTTAATAAACAGACCCGTGGTCAGCTCTGCTCAGCTCAAGTCCTCACATTCATGTGGCCTGTGATGTCTGTTCCAGTTTTTGCTTCTCTGAGAAGAGAAACGGTGAGGTTCAGTAACAGAGGAATTAAGGGGGTGATAGTAGTGTCTGGTCTAGTCAAAACAATATCTCCCAGCTACCAAACATTGACTGTCATCTAGTGTAGTTATGGAGAGTGAGACCATTGAGATATTTCATATTGATTATCTATGAAGAGAGAACTATTCAGCTGGTTCAATATAACCAATGAAAATATTCTTATTAATAGTTTTGTTGGGTGTCAGAGCAAGAGCAAAACTTCCCCTAAAGCCCGCTTCTATTAGGTCAAACACTGAGCTATTTACTTTATGTTCGTATTCTTCTTTTATTATTTCTTATTGTTCCATTGTTGAAAAGGAACCTGCAAGTGAGCATTTCTTTTTGGACGGTGTATACCATTTGTACCCTGTACATGATATGACTAATAAAAACTTGATGATGAAGTGAATGGGACTTTCTCCATGTCCCTAAATGAACCACCCGGCAACGTTTTTTATTAGTATGCTTCTGTGCCTTGAGAGTTCTGACGGTAGTGGTGTGTGTTTGGGAAAGTGGTTTCCATGGCCACAGCAGCAAAGTGGGCAGCTTTACCTTTTGTTGTTGTGAGGCAATTTGGTGCTGGACTGGCGAGGGGCCTGAGAGGGCCAAGAGGGGTAAACTACAGTCAGTCAGAGCCAGAGAGGGAGGGGGAGAGAGAAATTAGGTGAGAAAGAAGGCGGTAGAATAAGGGGGTCCCACAGTTAATCACAGAGCCAAAAGAACACTGTGGTCTGTCATGCTGGGCAATACTACTGGGTTAAACTCTATGTGAAGAGATAGCTCTGGCCCATCAAAACCAGCCAGGACAATAAAGCTACGAGTTTTGTTCTGATGCAGCCTTGATTAATTTCACACTCTCCATCTTTGGTCTTGTGTTCTGTCGGTCTTTGTCTCTCTATGCAGTCTTATGATTTTACAGTAGTAAATGTCGTAGGTTGCTGTGTTCCATACTGACTGACTGTGGGGCCAGTATTTTACATCCCACTGATCCCAGATCAGAATCTCTCTCTAAGTTAGCTATATCAGCACAATAACGCCTTATCACATATCTCTCTTTCTCTCCTTCTGTACAGGGCTCTATCCAGCAGCTGGTGATCAAATCAGACCCCAGGGCAGCAGAGGAGCAGTGTGAGGAAGATGATCCCTATGTGAGTGTCTACACACCACACATTCAGTTCTATTGATATGTATCCATAGCCTTGAGCTCCTGACATTCGAGAGGCCTCACCAGCACAAATTATTGACTAACGTGTTGAGTGTTTGGCTGGCAGGACTTTTATCCATGGCTTGACTTTGCATATGGATGGCTCCCCCTAGTGTTCAAAATAATGAATACTGGTTCTCACGCACATCCATTTGAATGTACATAGCTGACACTACTCTCGCCTTTCTTCGCCTAAATTATGTGAATTAAGAGTTCTCTCTAGTTAGGGAAATTCTACTTCTAGGTCACTGGTGTCAATATCATGTTTAGATAGAGAGATGGTGGTGATGTCTTCTGTATTCCAGGCTTCTGGGGATGGGAGTGGGGCCGAAACGATGGACGACCGTGAAACAGAGAGTGAGCTGATGAACATGAAACGAAGAAAGGAAACAGCAAGGGTGAGCATGGGGTGTGAGAGGCTGTCAACGGACACTGGATGAGCAGAGGTGAGAGAAAGAACAGCCACCCGCTCAACTAAGATTGGCTTGGACAAGGAACGTCGCTGTCTGAGCAACACTTTGACAGACTTAAATTGGAAGTATTTACATAAGCCTTGACATGCAGTGGAACATCTGTCTGTTTTATCAGTTTCAATTTGTACTGGTACAAAACACAAGTACGTAATAGTGAACACTTGGGGCATATATTCCAGTAGGGAGATTCAGTTCCTATCCAGTAACTAGCCTGCTAAGTCTAGGAGTCCTAAGCCTTGTTACATGTCTAACCTGAATGAATGCATTCATTTGAGGACCGTGTTGAATGCACATCACTGCATGGAAAGGCACGTTTACGGGTCGAACACTCCAGTGCACAATTAAAGTTGGAGGAATCTTGCCAGTACTCTGCTTGATTTTTATATTTGTTTTACTTTCATTCATCTTTGCATTTCGATTGTGGTGCTTACATTTGTGTAAACAGGTAAGCACCAGATTAAGGAAATATGAGCAAGCCTATTCAAGGATAAACGAAATAAATCAGATACAGTACTGAGAGTCATCCAGTTTTGCCCAGGGCGAGCATCCATTGTGGTTACTGTAGGGCTATAGTGTTGAGGATAGAAGGGATCTAGGTTGCTTTGACGAAAACTCCCCATATATGATCCGTGTGGTGTGGCTCGCCAAGTAACTCTGGTCCCTCTCCAAGTTCTTGACAGGGCAGTGAGCGCCCAAACTGGTTTGCCGTTTTGCAGGCCATCCTCATCAGGTCAACATTAACTCCTGTCCAAATATCTCATCCTCTGCAAGCACTCGACTGTGCATCTAGAAGAAAAAACTATGAAAACAATAATACACAGTAAACAAATATCAGTCTCAAGTCATGCATATTGAACCAAAATATAAACGCAGCATGCAACAATTTCAAAGATTGGGCTCCCGAGTGGCGCAGCGGTCTAAGGCACTGCATCTCAGTGCAAGAGGCGTCACTAAAGTCCCTGGTTCGAATCCAGGCTGGATTCGGCACACAATTGGCCCAGCATTGTCTGGGTTTGGAGGTTCTGGGCTGGCGTGGTAACACATGGTCTGTGGTTGTGAGGCCGGGTTGGACTTAGTGCCAAATTCTCTAAAACGACGTTGGAGGCAGCTTCTGGTAGCGAAATTATCATTTGATGCTCTGGTGGACATTCCTGCAGTCAGCAGGCCATTGCATGCTCCCTCAACTTGAGACATTTGGCATTGTGTTGTGACAAAACTGCACATTTAGAGTGGCCTTTCATTGTCCCCAGCTCAAGGTGCACCTGTATAATGATCATGCTGTATAATCAGCTTCTTGATATGCCACACCTGTCAGGTGGATGGATTCTCTTGGCAAAAGATAAATGCTCACTAACAGGGATGTAAACAGATTTGTGAACAATATTTGAGAGAAATAAGCTTTTTGTGCGTATGTAACATTTCTGGGATTTTTTATTTCAGCTCATGAAACACGGGACCGAAACTTTATATTTTTCTTCAGTGTAATTCAAGCCTGAACTTTACTTTAATATCTCTCAACCTGGGGTTGGTAGGGCTTTAAAGGGGAATTCCAACCTTTGACATATCACTCTGACCTTGATGGTAGTAAACCCCAACATTTTTTTGATAGCTTGTGAAATTATTAGTGCACTGGATGTATCACCCCCAACAACTACCCAAAGATCATTATAATCAAACAAGATATGCAACAAGTTATGCATGTGATACTGTCAGTGCACAAAGCTACAAGCATGTGGACGTTTTTGCCAAAACATGCATGTGGTTCATGACTACTGTTATTTTCAGTAAAACAGTCAATGCAGTTATGATACAGAGGCAGTTAGTATTCCAACAAAGTACAGCAATCAGTGATTAATGGAACCACAGGGGAACCACAGGGGCTATAACAGCCACTCTAGACCAGGTGGGTGGAATTCAACATGTTTTCCTTCGACTCAAGTATATAACTTGAAACATGTAATTGGGCCATATACAACCTTTGTATTCCCAAGACCAGGAGTAATACAGGAGTAGTAAACCTAGTGTTACACAGAAGCTACTTGTACAAAAGGCTTACCTGCTTTCTCCTCTGGCGACCCTTCTTTGCACGTTTCGCCAAGATTGTGTCCCCTATGTTCTCAGGTAAACCTGAGAGATACACCGCCTCACAATCTCGTAATAGGTGGCACAAGAACCTGCAATGAATATAAGCCAAAGGTTAAATGTATGTTTTGGTGCATCACCGTGTTATCGTACGTAAAAATGTAAATGTATGTAAAAAGGGCATTAAACATACCGTTGAGTTTCACTCTTTTTCCTGTGTAAACACAGCCTTGTCTCACTAGGTGTATGTAGCTATGACACCCATGCATTAGGAAAGGAAAGGGGGATACCTACTCAGTTGTCCAACAAAGTATCTTCCGCATTTAAACCAACCCCTCTGAATCAGAGGTGCGGGGGGGGGGCTGCCTTAATCGACATCCACGTCTTCGGCACCCAGTGAAGTGGGTTAACTGCCTTGTTCAGGGGCAGAACGACAGATTTTTACCTTGTCAGCTCGGGGATTCTATCCAGTAACCTTCCGGTTACTGGCCCAACGTGCTAACCACTGGGCTACCTGCCGCCCCTTATATGAGCAACATTATATCGGCTTCACTATATTTACACAGTGCTAATTGTACAAGCAAATGTTAGAAGAGACCTGTGTATTAAATGTAACAACAACATAAGCTAGCTAGTAGGGCGACATTGTAGGCTAGCTAGCACCTAGCGCTGAGCTAGGTAACATTAGCAGTTAGCATGCCACCATAAGATACCATTTTCATGAAAAGTAAACTTCTAAAATACATTGAATTTGCGTGGTTCATACGTATACATGTAAATATGGTTAATTTGAGCCATCATTTGTAAAAAAAAATAATAATAATAATCTGAATTTAAGAGCCGGCCGGGAGGAAAGGGGACAGCGCGAGTCATAGGATGCGGAAAGGGAGGAGAGTAGGGTCGTAGAGGAGGAATCAGGAGACAGGAGGGAGAAGGATTTAGCATAAGGGAGCGATGATAGGATAGAAGAGGATAATTTGTGGGAGAGAGCGAAGATTGCGATGGCGCATGACCATCTGGGTAGAGGCGGAGTGGTTAGGGATCAGAGACCTGGAGGAGGCTTGCATTGAGATTAGTAGGCGAGCAGCCTCTACTAAAGATGAGGTCAAGCGTATTGCCTGCATTGTGAGTTGGAGGGGATTGGGAAAGGGTGAGGTCAAAAGAGTCACGGAGGGGAAAGAGTTAAATAAAAATTAATCGATGTTAGACTTTGGGAGTTTGAAGTCGCCAAGTACAAAAGTGGTGAGTCATCGTCAGGAAATTAGCTTATCAAAGGTGTCAAGCTCATTGAGGAGCTCTCCAAGGGCACCTGGTGGGCAATTATGTTAAGCTTGAGTGGACAAGTGACATTGACAGCATGGAATTCAAATGAGATGGAGAAAAGAGAAAATCTAAATTTAAGAGAAATTAGTAGACCTGTGCCACCACCAGATGCTCTCAGACTATGAGAGAAAACATAGTCAGATGAAGAAAACACTGCTACTCCAGCTGCTCTCTCTGGAGTGATCCATGTCTCCGTCAGGGCCAAAAAGTCAAGGGACTTAAGGGCAGCATAAGCTGAGATGAACTCGCCATTCTTGACCGCAGATCCAAACACTGCCAAAGACCCGGAATTCCACATGGGTTGCGCGCAGGGTACAGTAAATTAGAAGGGTTGCAGCCAAGTGGTGGGGAGCATCTGCAAAGCCTATAGGGAGAGGTGTGAACAGGTATAGAAAACACACACGTTGTTGACAAATCTATAAAAAAAACAAAATGAGAAACTGTAAATAACTAGGTAAGATACTAAAGTGAGAGAGTGGTGTGGCGCCATCCTCTTAACACTAATTGCCACGCAAAGGTAGGGGGCACACCTCCCTTTACTAATTGCTGATTGCCTAGGAGAGGTGAAACCACTCCCTCCAATACAGCCACTGATTACCAAAACAAATCACAAATTGCCCTGCCCCTTGATCCTGATTGATGTGTCAACAACTGTTTGCAAATTATGAGCAGTCAGGAGTTCACACACCAAATTGGCTACTGGGAAGACAGGCAGCACTTAAAATAGAGAGCCCTAGCTGGCAAAAAGATAATAGTAGACCACAACAGATAAAGACAAAAAATATATACTTATCACTCCTGGACATAATGGAGTCCTCTAGCTATTGAATGAAGCACACTGAGATGGAGCCTGATAAACTGGTTATATAGACTCAGAAAAGTAGCTACTGTAGCTCACTCATTTCACTCAGTCCAAACACTTAAATTACACATCAAAATGAACAGACAACTCACAATTTTTTATAACAATTTCTCTAGATTTTGAAAAAGAAACCATGTTTATAAATGTTACAAACCTGAAAACAGGATAAATATGCAGACAGAGTTGGCTTCTCTTCCACCACATGACAAAGTAGGGAGTCACACGCCTGCAGCTGTTGAACATTTACGTGACATGCACAGTCCGAAAATGTACAGAAACTTGTTATTAATCAACCAGGCTCAGCAGTTGGACAAGGTTGCTGCTGCCCCCTGTGGGAAGGGAGTGTGGAAGTATAACCTGGATAGTGTGTTTGTCTATGACCAAACACTAATGTTCCCCCTATATTAAGTATTTGCACTGGCCTTTGATGTGTCTGTTATGTCTACTGATAGCAGTGGTTGTTTTTAAGGAAAATGTGGCCAACCCCCACATCCTTGTCAATAGGAAGCAAACACAGATACAGTGTCTCTTCCATTCCGGGGGTGCTCCAGATTCTGGATGTGTGTATGCTACAGTCACTTTCATCCTCCCACCACTAGCCTTGTAACACACTGTACTTGTCCCAGAATGTCATGTCACTCTGCTCTTAAACAACCCACAATCTGACCCCAATTACTACAAATAAATATATGATGTAAGCTGTCTGTTCTTATAGTTCTTATTTGATTCTTGTCCAAATGTTTTAGATAGCTAGATGTTTCCTGTATATTTAAAATAAGTTGCACATTGCTTTACAAATGTACTTACCCCTCTCTCTCTCGCGCGCGCTCTCTCTTTTTACTCTTTCTCGCATTCTCTTTATCTCTCTCTCATCCTCATACATTTTTTTCTCCCTCCAGCCAGAGGACATGCTGAGCGGGCCTGTGCGAGCCCCGCCCACAGAGTCTCCGGAGGTGGAGCTAGATGAGTACTCAGGACACCTGACCCCCACAGAGGAGGCCCATCAGGACATGCAGCTCAGAGGTGGGGAAGGCAGGTTCACCATGCACTTATCTTAACCAATCATCTTATGGTAGTCCAGGGAAATAACTGATGAGCTCTTGATTTAGCTCGTCTGGTGACTATGTCAGTTGTTATTGGATGTTCTCTTTGCATTGATCAATCTTATCTGTCTCTCACTGGTTGATATCGTTGGTTGAATACATCATATACCCCTACCTGGTTAACATGATTGAAGCCTCATTGGTTAATCCTATTGGTGTCTCTTATTCCTCTCTCAGGACCCCACCAGACAGAGGAGCCAGAGATGTCAGGGGATGTAAGTAATAGCTCAGATGTTACGTGCCTCAAAACCTGATGTCTCTTAAATGCTTAATTAATGATTCAGTATTTAATACATCTTCTTACACAACGTTCTCCTCTTTGTGCTGATCATCAGGGTGGGCCTCTTAGCCACAGACTGAAAGGAGAGCGAGGAGAGCCTGGGCCTATAGGTCCTGCTGGTCCCCGTGGCCCCCCTGGCCCCCCCACTCTCTCTGAGGGTAGAAGGTCTGGGCACCGCCAGCCAGGACCCAGGGGCCCTCGGGGGCCTACAGGGGCCCCTGGGGTGCCAGGGAAGGACGGACAGCAGGTGAGCTTTATGTCATTATAATCACCCATTACTCTGTGATAGTAGTACATGTTTGATTATGTTTTCTATTACCTTCACTTGACAAGACTGAAAAGATAAATCAAAGGAGTGTTCAATTTTTTAGGGAAGCAAGGGTGAAGATGGAGATCCAGTGAGTAAATCTGGTCTTGTGTCAAATTTGTACTGTTCTGTCATGGTCATACATAAATACTGTATGTCTTAAGAAATGACAGAATCTATGGCAATACCCACAGGGACAGAGAGGACCTCAAGGTTTCCCAGGTTTGGCAGGGGAGGTTGGAGTCAAAGGAGACAAGGTACAGTAATAAAAGGTGTTAGAAGGAAAATGTATATTCAATGTGTGTGAGATAGGCAGTTAGTCGTACCCTTTGTTCTCTTCTGTGCAGGGGGACCCAGGAGCAGGACTACCAGGGCCTCCAGGCCCCCCTGGACCTCCCGGACCCCTCAGATCACACAGTGTGCCAGTGGGTAGCAGTGTAACATCCTGAAAACATTGGGTTGAACTGGGGATCAAGTGGGGATTCGTCTTTAACTGCCTGTTTTCTGTTGAATTGCAGTATGGAGAGGATGCACTCGGCTCTGGTTTTGGAGACCTTGACAATACAGAATTGATCAGAGTAAGAACGTTAATTCTGCTGTCAGCCTATCTGTTATGTTTTTCTCTAATAAAATGTCTCTAGGAGGAGTATTTTAGCCACATACTGCCAACCTGATCTCGCAAGATTTAATTTAAAAAAATCATCACATCACTATAGGTTTCACTACACTTGCTTGCGAGATCAGGCTTGAAGTAGGAGGCTACAAGTGTTCATCTCTCAATGTTAAACATGTGCTATGGCATCCCATATCCAACAGGTGGTGTTGTTTCATCTGATCACCTACTGTATAGTTGAGACCAATCCACTATAGTGATGTGATAATTTTATGATTTTTCTCCTAGGGTCCTCCTGGCCCTCCAGGTCAACCTGGCCCCCCAGGACCCACCAGCCCCTTCAATGCCTCGGAAGGCCTGTTCACTGGACAACCAGGTCCTCCTGGCAGATATGGCCTTGTTGGGAAACCTGGACCTCCGGTGAGTTGTCTGTCTATCTCATGTTCTCCCTAAGATCCATTATTGATGTTTCCACCTGTTACCACCCATTTTCAACTGTTATTGATGTTCCCACCCTTATTTTGTATTGTAAATGTTATTTTATACTCTTCTGTATGTGTATGCATTGTAGTTGACAGTGGTTTCCTCTCCACTCTCTGTTTTTATTGACCTGGCTGTCCCTGGCCTTTATTGTTTCAGGTGAATGAGGATTGGTTTAGTGGCTCTGGGTTTGGCTCTGAGTTTGGCTCAGGGTTGTTCGGCTCTGGGCTTGGTTCTGGCGAGGTATTTCCCTGGTTCCTTCACTGAACCAGTAGGCTTGAAAAGGCAGACTGTTCTCTCCAACCATGTTTTCTAACAGCCTGCCCCATTTAACTTACTGTACGTGTGTGTGTGTGTGTGTGTGTGTGTGTGTGTGTGTGTGTGTGTGTGTGTGTGTGTGTGTGTGTGTGTGTGTGTGTGTGTGTCACTGGCATACCACACAAGGCTGAGGGCCCCACTAGCCTTTTGTGCGGGGGGGCTGGATGTACAGTACCAGTCAAAAGTTTGGACACACCTACTCATTTTTCTTTATTTTTACTATTTTCTACATTGTAGAATAACAGTGTAGACATCAAAACGATGAAAAAACACATATGGAATCATGCAGTAACCAAAAAAGTGTTAAACAATTCAAAATATATTTTATATTTGAGATTCTTAAAAGTAGCCACCCTTTGCCTTGATGAAAACTTTGTACACTCTTGGCATTCTCTCAACTAGCTTCATGAGGTAGTCACCTGGAATGTATTTAAATTAACAGGTGTGCCTTGTTAAAAGTAAATTTGTGGAATTTCTTTCCTCCTTAATGCGTTTGAGCCAATCAGTTGTGTTGTGACAAGGTAGGGTTGGTATACAGAAGATAGCACTATTTGGTAAAATACCAAGTCCTTATTATGGCAAGAACAGCTCAAATTAGCAAAGAGAAACGACAGTACATCAAAACTTTAAGACATGAAGGTCAGTCAAACCGGAAACTTTGAAAGTTTCTTCAAGTGCAGTCGCAAAAACCATCAAGCGCTATGATGAAACTGGCTCTCATGAGGACCGCCACAGGTCCTCATGTAAAAATAAAGAAAAAACCCTTGAATGAGTAGGTGTGTCCAAACTTTTGACTGGTACTCTATATGAACAGGTCACAAGCCATGGCAAAATGTGTAAAATAGACAGAAATTAGCTTTAAAAATGCAAAATTCTCTCACCCTCATTGCAAAATGTGTAGAATATCATGAAATGAGCTATAAAACTAAAATGTTTTCTCTCTGCCCCATGGCAATAATATGTGTAGAATTGCAAGGAATTAGCTTTAAAACAGCAACATTTTCTCTCAACCGCATGACAAAATGTGTAGAATAGCATGAGATTAGCTATACAACTGCAAAATGTTTCTCTTTGCCCATGGCAAAATATGTAGAACCTCCCCCCCAAAAAAAAGTTCTAACAGGGGGTGGCCTTGCTCAGACCTTGCGGGGGCCCCACGAAACTGCGGTACGCCACTCCTGTGTGTGTGTGCGCACATGTGCTTCTGCTTTGAATTGTTTACCCATCTATGAAACCATCATAGGGTCTATGCTCATTCCCAATCCTCTCATTTAGCGGGAAACAACCCAGGTTTGACTTTAACGGCCTTGATGGACATTAAGCTTGAGCTATGTGCTTCACACGTCAAACATGGTCAAGCTACTGTACATTGGAGAGAACCTGCCTTTTTATATGAGTCTGTTGCCTGCGTGCTTTCACTAACTGCATTTATGGAGCTTGCCCTTTATTTTTTACAGTCAATGAGCCATGTTCCTTCAGGAATGGCAAAAGGGACAATGGTGGCACAGGCTGGCAATGATTTATATTTAAAAAATGTTCAACTATTTAGACAGAGGAATATTATATTTTATGATGAAAAGTAACTAATTCTGAGGGATTCAATAAAGTTACAAAATAATTAATAATTACTATGTTGAGAAACCTTTTAAATAATTTTTTTTACGTTATCTTTGCAACAGTATATATGGTAGCTACTATCACTCTAAGGAAAGCAACACAGTCTTGGTCATGGTTGACTAGTCACTTGTGTGACCTGTTTGTGCATGAAATTCAGAGAGCGACGGTTGTGACATCACATCTCTCTGCTGTTGATTTCAGGGTCAACCTGGTCTGGATGGGGATGTTGGGCCGACAGGGCCTAAAGGTCTGAAGGTAAGATGACAGTTACTCTGGAGGCTATTGTTTGCATTTTCTAAGGGAACTTAGCTGATTCGATCCCCTATAACCATTTCCATTGCAAATGTTTACATTAACCGATCTCTCTTCCTCACATAGGGTGAACAAGGACTAGTTGGACCGAAGGTATTTCTAACCATCTGATAACTCAGTTATAAAATGCATTAATCAAACAATGAGACCTAAGTTCCTAATCATGCTGCTGACACGCAGTAACATCTACTTTAATGTAAGTCAAAACTATACCATGTTCTTCATAGTCAATTTAATGGGCCTATTCTTCCCTGCAGGGTGAATCAGGTGACCAAGGGTTGGCAGGAGCTACAGGGCTGAGGGGACCAGAGGGAAAGAGCGGCGACACTGGCCCTCGGGGGCTGCCTGGCCCCCCCGGACCCCCAGGAGCAGGATTGTTTGTCGAGGTGCTGTTTTGTTGATTTTACTGTTGAGTCAGTTTCCTATCATACGGTTATCTTGTTTTGTCTCTATTGATTCCGAATGCAACAATGTTGTGTGTTGGTGCTAGCAGGATATGGAGGGGTCTGGGAAGAATGACATGCTCCTTGACGTAGGACTCAAAGGCCCTCAGGTGAGTGAGAGTGGTGTATGTGTGTGTCTCCTGTAGTTTTGAAGTACTTGTAAATTGTCTTTCTCCTTAAGTTTCCATGAGAATAACTGTTATCTACTCTCTTCTATAGGGACCTCCTGGTCTTCCTGGCTCTGCAGGACCAAAGGTAAGATTACAAACATGAAAATAACTAGGTTGTGGAATACAGGTGTAGGATCTTAATTTGATCTCACTGTTGTGGCAGGAAATTTCCTGCCCTACAAGAAATGCAAACTTTAGTGAATTCAAGGTTTAAAAAGGCTTCTAAAGTTGGTATTTTCCACTTTAACATTTCTGACTTGATTTGCCCTAACTTAAAATGGGACATTTTCAGCTTCCAGGAATTGTGTAGAAATCCTTGCGACATGGGGCCATGCATTATCATGCTGAAACATGAGGTGATAGCAGCGGATGAATGGCACGACAATGTGCCTCAGGATCTTGTCACGGTATCTCTGTGCATTCAGATTACCGTCAATAAAATGCAATTTTGTCCGTTGCGTTATGCCTGCCCATACCATAACCCCATTGCCACCATGGGGCACTCTGTTCACATCAAATTTATTTGTCAGATACACATGGTTAGCAGATGTTAATGCGAGTGTAGCGAAATGCTTGTGCTTCTAGTTCCAACAATGCAGTAATAAACAACAAGTAATCTAACCTAACAATTCCATAACTACTACCTTATACACACAAGTGTAAAGGGATAAAGAATTGGTACATAAAGATATATGAATGAGTGATGGTACAGAACGGCATAGGCAAGATGCAGTAGATGGTATAGAGTACAGTATATACATATACATATGAGATGAGTAATGTAGGGTATATAAACATAAAGTGGCATAGTTTAAAGTGGCTAGTGATACATGTATTACATAAAGATGGCAAGATGCAGTAGATGATATAGAGTACAGTATATACATATACATATGAGATGAGTAATGTAGGGTATGTAAACATTATATTAAGTGGCATTGTTTAAAGTGGCTAGTGATACATTTTTACATAATTTCCATCAATTCCCATTATTAAAGTGGCTGGAGTTGAGTCAGTATGTTGGCAGCGGCCACTAAATGTTAGTGGTGGCTGTTTAACAGTCTGATGGCCTTGAGATAGAAGCTGTTTTTCAGTCTCTCGGTCCCTGCTTTGATGCACCTGTACTGACCTCGCCTTCTGGATGATAGCGGGGTGAACAGGCAGTGGCTCGGGTGGTTGTTGTCCTTGATGATCTTTATGGCCTTCCTGTGACATCGGGTGGTGTAGGTGTCCTGGAGGGCAGGTAGTTTGCCCCCGGTGATGCGTTGTGCAGACCTCACTACCCTCTGGAGAGCCTTACGGTTGTGGGCGGAGCAGTTGCCGTACCAGGCGGTGATACAGCCCGACAGGATGCTCTCGATTGTGCATCTGTAGAAGTTTGTGACTGCTTTTGGTGACAAGCCGAATTTCTTCAGCCTCCTGAGGTTGTATTCAGTTTGTCCGTGATGTGTACACCGAGGAACTTAAAACTTTCCACCTTCTCCACTACTGTCCCGTCGAGGGGGTGCTCCCTCTGCTGTTTCCTGAAGTCCACAATCATCTCCTTTGTTTTGTTGACGTTGAGTGTGAGGTTATTTTACTGACACCACACTCCGAGGGCCCTCACCTCCTCCCTGTAGGCCGTCTCGTCGTTGTTGGTAATCAAGCTTACCACTGTAGTGTCGTCCGCAAACTTGATGATTGAGTTGGAGGCGTGCATGGCCAAGCAGTCGTGGGTGAACAGGGAGTACAGGAGAGGGCTCAGAACGCACCCTTGTGGGGCCCCGGTGTTGAGGATCAGCGGGGTGGAGATGTTGTTACCTACCCTCACCACCTGGGGGCGGCCCGTCAGGAAGTCCAGGACCCAGTTGCACAGGGCGGGGTCGAGACCCAGGGTCTCGAGCTTGATGACGAGTTTGGAGGGTACTATGGTGTTAAATGCTGAGCTGTAGTCGATGAACAGCATTCTCACATAGGTATTCCTCTTGTCCAGATGGGTTAGGGCAGTGTGCAGTGTGGTTGCGATTGCGTCGTCTGTGGACCTATTGGGTCGGTAAGCAAATTGGAGTGGGTCTAGGGTGTCAGGTAGGGTGGAGGTGATATGGTCCTTGACTAGTCTCTCAAAGCACTTCATGATGACGGAAGGGAGTGCTACTCAGTTACCTTAGCTTTCTTGGGAACAGGAACAATGGTGGCCCTCTTGAAGCATGTGGGAACAGCAGACTGGGATAAGGATTGATTGAATATGTCCTTAAACACACCAGCCAGCTGGTCTGCGCATGCTCTGAGGACGCAGCTGGGAATGTTGTCTGGGCCTGCAGCCTTGCGAGGGTTAACACGTTTAAATGTTTTACTCACCTCGGCTGCAGTGAAGGAGAGCCCGCAGGTTTTGGTAGCGGGCCGTGTCAGTGGCACTGTATTGTCCTCAAAGCGAGCAAAAAAGTTATTTAGTCTGTCTGGGAGCAAGACATCCTGGTCCGCGACGGGGCTGGTTTTCTTTTTGTAATCCGTGATTGACTGTAGACCCTGCCACATACCACTTGTGTCTGAACTGTTGAATTGCGACTCTACTTTGTCTCTATACTGGCACTTAGCTTGTTTGATTGCCTTGCGGAGGGAATAGCTACACTGTTTGTATTCGGTCATGTTTCCGGTCACCTTGCCCTGGTTAAAAGCAGTGGTTCGCGCTTTCAGTTTCAGCGAATGTTGCCATCAATCCATGGTTTCTGGTTTGGGAATGTTTTAATCGTTTCTGTGGGTACGACATCGTCAATGCACTTTCTAATGAACTCGCTCACCGAATCAGCGTATTCGTCAATGTTGTTGTTGGACGCAATGCGGAACATATTCCAATCCACGTGATCGAAGCAGTCTTGAAGCGTGGAATCAGATTGGTCGGACCAGCGTTGAACAGACCTGAGCGCGGGAGCTTGGCGTTTTAGTTTCTGTTTGTAGGCTGGAAGCAACAAAATTGAGTCGTGGTCAGCTTTTCCGAAAGGAGGGCGGGGGAGGGCCTTATATGCATCGCGGAAGTTAGTATAACAATGATCCAAGGTTTTACCAGCCCTGGTAGCACAATCGATATGCTGATAGAATTTAGGGAGTCTTGTTTTTAGATTAGCCTTGTTAAAATCCCCAGCTACGATGAATGCAGCTTCAGGGTGTGTGGTTTCCAGTTTACATAAAGTCAGATAAAGTTCGTTCAGGGCCATCGATGTGTCTGCTTGGGGGGGAATATATACGGATGTGATTATAATCGAAGAGAATTCCCTTGGTAGATAATGCGGTCGACTGTTTGATTGTGAGGAATTCTAAATCAGGTGAACAGAATGACTTCAGTTCCTGTATGTTGTTATGATCACACCACGTCTCGTTAATCATAAGGCATACACCCCCGCCCCTCTTCTTACCAGAAAGATGTTTGTTTCTGTCGGCGCGATGCGTGAAGAAACCAGTTGGCTGCACCGACTCCGTTAGCGTCTCTCGAGTGAGCCATGTTTCCGTGAAGCAAAGAACGTTACAGTCTCTGATGTCTCTCTGGAATGTTACCCTTGCTCGGATTTCATCAACCTTGTTGTCAATAGACTGGACATTGGCGAGTAGTATGCTAGGGAGTGGAGCGCGATGTGCCCGTCTCCGAAGCCTGACCAGAAGAACGCTTCGTTTGCCCCTTTTACGGCGTCGTTGTTTAGGGTCGCCGGCTGGGATCAGATCCATTGTACTGGGTGGAAGGCAAAACACAGGATCCACTTCGAGAGAGTCATATTCCTGGTTGTAATGATGGTGAGTTGGCGTTGCTCTTATATTCAGTAGTTCCTCCCGACTGTATGTAATGAAACCTAAGATTACCTGGGGTACCAATGTAAAAAACAACACATAAAAAAATAAAATACTGCATAGTTTCCTAGGAACGCGAAGCGAGGCGGCCATCTCTGTCGGCGCCGGAAGTAGTCTACAACTTTGATAGTAGTTCACAACCTTGACATCAGCAAACCGCTCGCCAACACGACGCAAAACACGCCATCTGACATCTGCCCGGTACAGTTGAAACTGGGATTCATCTGTGAAGAGCACACTTCTCCAATGTGCCAGTGGCTATTGAAGGGGAGCTTTTGCCCACTGAAGTTGGTTACGACACAGAACTGGTCAAGACCCTGGTGAGGACGACGAGCATGCAGATGAGCTTCCCTGAGATGGTTTCTGAATGTTTGTGCAGAAATTCTTTGGTTGTGCAAACCCACAGTTTCATCAGCCTTCCGGATGGCTGGTCTCAGACAACCCGCAGGTGAAGAAGCCGGATGTGGAGGTCCTGGGCTAAAGTGGTTACATGTGGTCTGCGGTTGTGAGGCCAAATTCTCTAAAAGTACGTTAGATGCGGCTTATTGTAGAGAAATTAACATTACATTTTCTGGCAACAGCTCTGGTGTACATTCCTGCAGTCATTATGCCAATTGCATGCTCCCTCAAAACTTGAGACATCTTTGGCATTGTGTTACGTGACAAAACTGCACATTTTAGAGTGCCTTTTATTGTCCCAACACAAGGTGCACCTGTGTAACGATCATGCTGTTTAATCAACTTTCTTGATATGCCATACTAGTCAGGTGGATAGATTATCTTGACAAAGGAGAAATGCTCACTCAGGGATGTAAACAGATTTGTGAAAAACATTTGAGAGAAATAAGCTTTTTGTGCACATGAACAATTTCTACGATTTTTTATTTCAGCTCATGAAACATGGGATCAACACTTTACATGTTGCGTTTATATTTTTGTTCAGTGTTGGTTCATATGGAAATCCGATAAATTGTATATCCTGTTTGTTTTCTACAGGGTGAAGATGGGAAGGATGGGGCTCCTGGGTTGTCAGTGAAGGTTGGTTGCATCTATTTTACACCACCTTCTACAATAATGATGGACATTATTGGTTGTGTCTCCATATACGGTGTAATTTATCCTGTCTTCAGCTTTATTTTGTCCCTTCTCAGGGTGAGCCTGGTGCTCCTGGCCCTGAGGGACTCCAAGGGCTAGCTGGACTTCCTGGCGCCAGGGTCAGTATTGAACCAGAAAGTACACCATGCCTCACGTGCAGTAACCATGAACTTAAGTCTTAGCTAAACCCAGGGATTAAAGTAGATTTAATTGATGTGTCCACTGCTGTCCGCGCATGTGTCGGTCACGGCCAGTCATCTCTGCCTAGCCAAAATGTTTGTGTTCACGTCGAACAACACTGCATTCTGTAGCATATACCACCCGTTTTCAAGTCCATTTGCACATTTTTCATGTGGCTGACAGGCATTTATGATATATTTTGGTTTAATAGCCTACAGTTTTCTTGCCATCGTTGTTTTATAATTGTTGAAGTCTCATGTTTTACCAGTACAGTGCACCCCCACTATTTCCGTACCGGCTTACTTTCATCTACTTACTGTCTACTATAAAGGTGTTTGATACGCTAAGGTTTCTGTACTTCTCTCTCCCCAGGGATTGAAAGGAGACAAAGGCGATCCAGGACCAAAGGTATGTTAGTGTTAGACAGCAGAACGACTCCAAACTAACCCTAATGTGGGCTGTTCTTCTACCCTCATCTACTGTTCATCATATATTACGTGTGGTTGCATCATATATTACGTGTGGTTGCTGCCAAAGCAGCAGCTACTCTTCCTGTGGTCCAGCAAAATTAAGGCAGTTTATACTATTTTAAAAACATTACAATACATTCACAGATTTCACAACAGGCCCCTACTCCACCACTACCACATATCTACAGTACTAAATCCATGTGTATGTATAGTGTTTATGTTATTGTGTGTGTATGCATGTGTCTGTGCCAGTCCCCGCTCTTCCATAAGGTGTTTTTTAAAATCTAATTTTACTGCTTGCGTCAGTTACTTGATGTGGAATAGAGTTCCATGTAGTCATGGTTCTATGTAGTACTGTGTGCCTCCCATAGTCTGTTCTCGACTTGGGGACTGTGAAGAGACCTCTTGTGACATGTCTCGTAGGGTATGCATTGGTGTCCGAGCTGTGTGCCAGTAGTTTAGACAGACAGCTCGGTGCATTCAACATGTCAATACCTCTCATAAATAAAAGTAGTGATGAAGTCAATCTCTCCTCCACTTTCAGCCAGGAGAGATTGAGATGCATATTATTAATATTAGCTCTCTGGTCCTTCATGTCATGTTAAGTTCATGGGGGGGGGGGGGGGGGGGCAGTATTCTAACTGTCCTGTGTGCTGTGTCTTCCAGGGAGAGTGTGGTCCTGATGGACACAGTGTACCTGGTTCTCCTGGTCCTCCCGGCTCTCCAGGTCCCATCATCAATCTGCAGGATGTACGTTCACCCCTCACAACTCCCATCCTCTGTCTGGGTGCTGTTTCGCAAATATAACACACACATTGACCAGGAATAGAGCTGTTGTGGTTTATTAAGGGGTTATTACATTCATGAGTATTCATAACCAAATGGGTGTGCACACGTATATTACATGAAGTAACTTGAGATGTATGTTGCAATTGTATTCATCGCCATCCACTTGGTTTTCAAATATTCATAGTTTGTACAGTATGTAAAGTGTATAGCTTGTATAGATACAGCATATTTACTATTGTAATCAGTGGGTCATATATTTATCCTCAGCTCCTCCTGAACGACACAGAGGGCATGCTTAATCAGATCCGTGGGCCCCCTGGCCCGATGGTGAGAAGCACAATTTTCAGTTGATATGTATTTCTGAAACTAGTCGATTATATTTGAATGGAAATGACCATTCTGCTCTACATTAAATGGGCTGGATGCTGAAGCATGGCACATATCAATATGCATCAGGGCAGTTTGCATTTATTGTTTTGTCATGCATGAGCAATGACATAATGATTCATTCATTCTGGTCCCATCTGTCATTTGTGAAGTCAGAATGGCCTGTTTTCAATTCCTCAATGCCTATTTACTAGAGGTAGGTTCAGCTAAGTTTCAGCCTAACCATCCAATCAACCATTAATACAACCATAATGCATAGTTGATCCAGAATACATATAGTTAGGTTATACAATGCATATGCTTAGCTTACTTACATAATGTATGTATACACTTACACTCAATCATGATTATATCAGGTCTAAAGATTGTTGATACATTACAGCCTTGAAATGTGTGTATTCTGTGAGATGGTTGCTAATATATGCTGCATAGACACTTCATGTTACTGTATTATTCCATGCGTTAATAATATGTGTGTTTTGTTGCATGTCACAGGGCCTTGAAGGAGAGCCTGGCAGAGCAGGATTCCCTGTAAGAACAATTCCATTCTTAATTCTTAATGTGATAACCCCATATATAGCATGCAGGATCCATTGTACATTTATGAATAACTGTATTACAGATTTAATATGGTCTTTGCTGCCATAGGAAGGAATTGGGTATTTGTATGTATTAAGGATCCCCATTAGTTTCTGCCAAGGCAGCAGCTACTCTTTCTGGGGTGCAGCAAAATTAAGTCAGTTATACAATTTAAAAAACATTACAATACATTCACGACAGATTTCACAACACATTAAGTGTGTGCCCTCAGGCCACTACTCTACTACCACATACTGTATCTACAGCAAAAAAGCCATGGTACGTGTGTGTATTGTGCGTATGTTATCGTGTGTTTGCATGCAATTGTCTGTGCCTATGTTTGTGTTGCTTCACAGTCCCCGTTGTTCCATAAGGGGGGAAGTTTTTTAAAATCTAATTTTACTACCTGCATGAGTTACTTGATGTGGAATAGAGTTCCATGTAGTCATGCCTCTATGTAGTACTGTGCGCCTCCCATAGTCTGTTCTGGACTAGAGGACTGTGAAGAGACCTCTGGTGGCATGTCTTGTGTGTTATGCATGGGTGTCTGAGCTGTGTGACAGTAGTTCAAACAGACAGCTCGGTGCATTCAACATGTCAATTTCTCTCACAATTACAAGTAGTGATGAAATCAATCTCTCCTCCACTTTCAGCCAGGAGAGATTGACATGTTAATGTTAGCTCTCTGTGTACATCTAAGGGCCAGCCATGCTGCCCTGTTCTGAGGCAATTGCCATTTTCCTAAGTCCCTCTTTGTGGCACTTGACCACAACTGAACAGTAGTCCAGATGTGACAAAACTAGGGCCTGTAGGACCTGCCTTGTTGATAGTGTTGTTAAGAAGGCAGAGCAGTGCTTTATTATGTACAGACTTCTCCCCATCTTAGCTACTGTTGTATCAATATGTTTTGACCATGACAGTTTACAATCCAGGGTTACTCCAAGCAGTTTAGTCACCTTAACTTGCTCAATATCCACCTTATTCATCACAACATTTTGTTTAGGGTTTAGTGAATGATTTGTGTCAAATACAATGCTTTTAGTTTTGAAATATTTAGGACTAACTTATTCCTTGGCTTTAGTCAAAGCCAGTGGAATGTCGTTAGTAAAGATTGAAAAAAGTAAGAGGCCTAGACAGCTACCCTGGGGACTTCCTATTTCTACCTGGATTATGTTGGATAGGCTTCCATTAAAGAACACCCTTTGTATTCTGTTAGACAGGTAACTCTTTATCCACAATATTGCAGGGGGTGTAAAGCCATAACACCATACGTTTTTGCAGCAGCAGACTATTATCGATAATGTCAAAAGCCACACTGAAATCTAACAAAACAGCCCCCACAATCTTTTTATCATCATCAGTAATTTGTGTAAGTGCTTGTTGAATGTTCTTCCCTATAAGCATGCTAAAAATATGTTGTCAATTTCTTTACTGTAAAATAGTATTGTATTTGGTCAAACACAATTTTTTCCAAAAGTTTACTAAGGGTTGGTAACAGGCTGATTGGTCGGCTATTTGAGCCAGTAAATCGTGCTTTACTATTCTTAGGTAGCAGAATGACTTTTGCTTCCCTCCAGGCCTGAGGGTGCACACTTTCTAGCAGGCTTAAATTGAAGATATGGCAAATAGAAGTGGCAATATCGTCCGCTATTATCCTCAGTAATTTTTTATCCAAGTTGTCAGACCTCAGTGGCTTGTCATTGTTGATAGACAACAATAATTTTTTCACCTCTTCCTCACTCACGGAATTTAAGCTTGTCCTTCATATTTGGTCAGATATACTTGCATGTGTGGGGTGAGCGTTTGTTGCTGACATGTCATGGCTAATCTTGCCAATAAAAAATCATTAAAGTAGTTGGCAATATCAGTGGGTTTTATGATGAATGAGTCATCTGAATCAATGAATGATGGAGCGGAGTATGCCTTTTTGACCAAAATTTCATAAGGTGCTCCAAAGCTTTTTACTATCATTCTTTATGTCATTCTACTTTGTTTCATAGTGTAGTTTCTTCTTCTTTTTATTCAGTTTAGTCACATGATTTATTAATTTGCCAATCGGTTGTGCAGCCAGACTTGTTTGCCATTTCTTTTGCCTCGTCCCTCTCAACCATACAATTTTTCAACTCCTCATCAATCGATACAGTCATTTCCTTAACTGGGATAAGCAATTTCATAAATGTGTTAAGTTTGGCGTCTGGTTGCTTCTGAAATTACGTACCAACAAATATTCTTTACATCAACAACATAGGAATCACTACAAACTTGTAGGTTCCTTATCATAATGAGAAGAGTCTGTAGTTATGAATAAAACATATCTTGACTCAGCTACTATACTGTAAGTACATTATGCTCTAATACGCTTATCTTTTCTGTCCATAATTATTCTTGTGATCTTGGCCCAGGGCCCAAGAGGACCAAAGGGTGACATTGGGCTTCCTGGTCTTCACGGTCCACCAGGAATGAAGGTAAGCTCAGAGGAAGCTCTTGTCTTTAGTGTTAACTGCCCTTGCATGCTAGGGCATTTATATTCTCTGGACCTTATATCAGATAGGTAGGATTTTTATAACCTAACCAAGACCTGGTGATAACGTCTTTGTGTCTTCTATGTCTTTCCTCATCATAGGGTGCGAAGGGGGATTCTGGTGTCACGATCGCTGCCGACGGCACTGTATTGACAGGTGTCAGGGGCCCTCAGGGACCAAAAGGAATCAAGGTGACGTCTCTTTCTACCTCTAGGGTCAAAGGACATTGTCTGGTAGTGGTTGTCTGATGATAAGCATCCTGACCTTGTATGGGTGCTGTTTACAGGGTGAGCGTGGGTTCCCTGGAGTTGCTGGTATCATGGTGAGTGAATGAAGACTTGTTAAATCAATGCTCTGTTACATTGGTCTTAGCTATAGACGTTTGAAACAACTGTAAACATATAAGGCCTGCTTCCCGGACAGAGATTAGTCCTGGACTAGTCCAATTAAGCCTAGTCCTGGACTAAAAAGTACTTTTGATGGAGAATTTCCATTGAGCATGCTTTTTAGTCCAGGAATAGGCTTAATTGTGTCTGGGAAACTGGTCCCTACTGTCTACTGAGTGAAAATGTTATGAAAAGATACCATGTTTTCTTTTTAAGGGACCAATCGGACCAACCGGACAAAAAGGAGAATACGGGTTCCCTGGTCGACCGGTTAGTGTTTTTAGTCAACCGTCTACTGTTTTAATTTGTTTGGTTATTATATGATAGTTTGATCCGTCACTGTAATCTGCCCTGTGTAAGTGTTTACCTTTTTCTTCTGTAGGGACGACCTGGAATGGCAGGGAAGAAGGGAGACAAGGGTGATGCCATTGGTCAACCAGTAAGAATCGCCATCTTGAAACGTGATTTTATGGGATTACAGTACAATCAACTAACTAACTAACTAATAGAAAAGTGGGGTGTCATTGACTGTGATTGATCGATGTAATTGTGTTTAGGGACTTCCTGGTCCTCCTGGCCCCCCCGGTCCCCCAGGACCAGTAATAGGACTCAATGGAGTAAGTACAGTATGCCTGTATACTGTAAGTAAGAATTGATGTGCTGATGTCATTGCTGTTTCTCTACTATTATTAGAATGCACTGTGGATGGGGGAATGGACATTTGATTTTAGTAGCAATGTTATACAGTAGCAACGAGACCCACTGGAGACAGACAAAACAGAACAACAAATGTAATTTGTCTCCAGTGATGGTGTAATGTCAACACATGAAGTACTCGCTTTCATTGGATATCCAGATGCTGTCAATTATGTCGCCGTCAATACTAGTCTGATGTCATAATTTCCCTCTGAATCTTAAAGACAGTTTTTCCGGTCCGTCCCCGTCCGTTCTGCAAAACACCAGTAAGTTTGTGTTTGAGCACCTTTAAGGCCCTTTGGGTGGGGCGGTGCATGTAAGTCCGTGGGCTCTTACCTCTAACAGGCAGTCCCTCCATCTCCTCTCCTCCTGTCTGCTGCTGTGCTGTGTCTCCCTCCACGTTTCCTGGGTTTGTGGTGGTCCTCACAACAGCATAAAGCTGGCTCCTGCTCTTCCGCAGGTCGTAAGGTCATATGTGACATCATACAGTCCCATTATATGTGACTGGAACATCTCAACCACACTGAATAGTCACATTGACTTCAATACATAAATTTCTGAATTGATGAATTCAAACTCTTTTGAATGTTCAGCCTGCTTTATGCTGACAGTGTAAAAATCCAGTAGAAATCTAAAGAGCTTTTTTTCCCTCGAGTGATCCGGTTCCTTTAACCCTGGGCATGTTGCTGTTGCATGTGTTTTTATCTGTTGGCTTTTCAGCTTTAGAGCGCTAAGAGGTTATTCATCAAATCAAGCTTTGTTTATACAGCACATTTCATGCAACACAATATGCATTACAGGACAAAAACAACAAACATAAGATAAAAAACTAAAGAATGACACAAACTGAACCACTAAAAAGCACCCTAAGGAAAAGCAAAGCTAAAAAGATGTGTTTAAGATCGTTTTTTACATTTGTCCAGTTTCGTCCCCCCTCAGATTCTCTGGCAGGCTATTCCAGGCTGGGGACATAATAACAAAATGCTGCCTCTCCATGCCTCTTGGTTCTAGGCTTTGGGGTAGTTAAGTGCAGAGACCTTAAAACCAGTGTAATGCGTGCTCTCCGTCTTCTAACTTCTCTGCAGTTCAAGGTGACCAACCAAAATAAGAACATTCAACTGAGTTCCTTACTACCTCTCGCTCTCCTTGTCCTCATTCTATGTTTAACTGGTGTGTGCAAGGCTGGCAGGGATGTTTTAACACCTAAATGAATCTTCATGTCTCCATTTTAATTTCCCAACGTTTTTGACTGAACAGAAACAACTTTACTTGTTGTCTGTATAGGATGTAAAGCTGTTTTGTTGGTGATTATTTTGGGGGGAATTATGTGGAACTGGTTTTGGGTGTAATTTTATATTAACCATATTGTTTGTGACATCTTTCCACAACAAGTTTGATCCACAATAACAGTACAATAAGCATACAATATTGTGTTATAGGTGAATGGCAGCAGGGGATCATCACAAGGTAAGTCATCAATGAATCACACTGACAATATCGGATCACCTATCCAGCCTATGGAGCAGGGTTTACATTTTTATAGATGACCTCAGTTGTCTCATACACCTGTACTGTGTTTCTGTAAAGGTAGTAGGAGAGGAAACAGAGGTGCTAAAGGAGAAAAGGGAGAGGTTGGACTGCCTGGAACACCTGGAGAACCAGGTATGTATGTGCAGTTTCTCCTTCATTTAACTTGTTTGTTGCACTTAATTATAACAGAAACTGTATGCATGAGTGTCTTCAGACATATGTTTGCAACAGACGACAATTAACTAAGATGTCTTCTCCCTCCTTAGATGATGTTCTTCCAGAAGGCTTTGTGGTGAGTCTTTTCCCTTAAGTTCTCTAAGGAACATTTACCGGTTCAACTCTCAAATACTGTATAAGAAGTGGAAATGTATGTTATGTAAAACTCTTATGCTAGTCATAGGGTGGCAGGTAGGCTAATGGTTAAGAACGTTGGACAGTAACCGAAAGGTTGCTAGTGCAAATCCCCGAGCCAATTAGGTCAAGAACTCTGTCGATGTTCCCTTGATTGCTTCTGCAAGTCGCTGTGGATAATGACTAAAATGTAAATGTAATAGTCTGATTCAGCCAAACTGTGTGTTCCTCAGGGAGAAAAAGGGGACGTGGGCTATGAAGGAATGAAAGGAGAGAAGGGTGACGCTGGGTTGCCTGGCCCACCAGGTCTTCCTGGGAGATCAGGCCTTGTGGTGAGTAATTCCAGGCTTTTTTTTACCTTGTATACATTTACCTTGACTACAAACTGTAGTCAAGCTAAATAGAAAAGACACTAATTTCCATACATGATAAAGCTTTTACTTTTGGATGTTTCATTTGGATGTAAATATGTGTCTCTGGCCATTTTGTATACGCTTTATACGTAGGGGCCAAAAGGTGAGTCCATTGTTGGCGCCCCTGGTCATCCTGGAGCTCCTGGTGAACCAGGGGTTCCTGGCATTGGACGACCAGGCACTCGGGGGCCCCCTGGCCCTGCTGGACCCCCTGGACCACCCCCGGTCTACGCCTCAGGTAGCTGTGCACTGTGTGCTCACTAAAATACAACATCTTAAACTAAGCCTTGCTGTCATGCTTTAGTTTAGGGTGAGTTCCAAGTTCATGTATTTAATAAAATACACAAATGTATGTTTAGTAGACCTACAATACACTGCTATACTTTTGTATGACTGTTCTATTTTTCAGCTGTGAGTATTCCTGGCCCACCTGGGCCTCCTGGTCCTCCTGGGATTACTGGCTATGAAAATCTGGTAAGACAACCAGTAGGGTACTTCCTTATATACTTACCAAGTCAACATAGGTAAACACACAGGGAAATGTGTGTATGTGTTTTAGTGTACTGACTTGTGTGTGAGTTTGCATGTGCACTATACAGTTCTCACATTGCCACCATGGATTTGTCTGTTGTCTATGATTCAGTGTGAACTTCCTCTCTTCTCACCCCAGGTGACCACATACAGGAACACCATCACTCTGATGAGGGAGAGCCACCATGCTGCAGAGGGATCCATGGCATACGCCTCAGACAAGGGAGAACTCTACGTTAGAGCCAGAGATGGCTGGCGCAAGGTTCAGGTACTGTATGCCGTTACAGTCCCACAATCCCACAGTTACTTAAAAGCCTTTGGCATAGAAAATGAGATGTTGCCTGTGCTTATTCAGTGATGAGTGTCCTGTCTCTCCAGCTTGGTGAGCTGATCCCTGTCCCAGCAGGGACCCCATCCTCCGCATTGTCCCAGGCCCTGAGCAGACCAGATCGCAGCAGACCACACAGGCAGGTACTGTGGCTACAGTAACACAGCACCCACTGTTGTTACACTGCACACTACATCTGGGGCGTGCTTATATTTGTCCTGCTACACGCAAGTGCGTAATGGAAATGTTAGTTTTTTTGCATATCCAAACAGCGTCCCTGGAGCAATTAGGGTTAAGTGCCTTGCTCAAGGGCACAGCAACAGATGTGTCACCTTGTCGGCTCTGATAACCTTTCGGTTACTGGCCCAGCGCTCTAACCTAGGTGCTACCTGCCACGCTTCAGTCTATTATCAATGTTTTATTTAGGATTTCTTTACTCATGGCGTGTCAATCTTTGCTTGTGTCTCTGTTTTTTTAGGAACTAGTTGGAACTAGCTACATGCCCAACTATAATGTCCTACCTCATATAGTACACTCGGTACCGGGGGTAAGACTTCATTTTCATAATCAATATGCTATGGGTTTATACCTCTGTTGCACATTGTCACCATGGACTTGCTTGAGCTGTGTTGTCTAAGTCCATTGACTTTTTTCTTCCTCAGCTGCACCTGGTGGCCCTAAACGCTCCGTTCTCTGGGGACATGCGTGGCATCCGGGGGGCAGATTTCCAGTGCTACCAGCAGGCCCGCGCCATTGGCCTCACCGCTACCTACAGAGCCTTCATGTCCTCACACCTCCAGGACCTGGCAACCATCGTCAAGAAGGGAGATCGCTACAGCATGCCCGTCATCAACCTCAAGGTACAGTTGTTCTCTCTTATGACAACTAAAACACAAACAATGGACTGATAGGTCCTTCGTTTTTTGGTTATGATGTGGTAAGACAGTTGTACTAATCTCATTAAGGTATAGTCATATTTTTCTAAATGAAATATTTCCTTCAGTGAAACTACAGGAAGTGTGTGACTGTAAATGTGCCTTTAATCGTATCTTTTCCACAGGGAGAGGTGCTCTATGGCAGCTGGATGAACATCTTCTCTGGGAATGGAGGTGTGTTGGACCCATCAATCCCCATCTACTCCTTTGACGGACGGAACGTCATGACGGACCCCGCTTGGTTAGTGACCAGCTTTGGCTGACCCCTTAAAAGACATACAACATAGTTGAACCCTGGTTTAAGTCACTCTGGAAACGAGTGTCTCTAAATGTAAAATGTCATAGGTCTGTGTTTAACTCTTTGTGTGCGTTGTCTGTGAACGCAGGCCTCAGAAGCTGGTGTGGCATGGCTCCAGCACGGTGGGCATCCGTATGACCACTAACTACTGCGAGGCGTGGCGCGCGGGTGACATGGCAGTGACGGGCCAGGCCTCTCTCCTCCAAACGGGCAGACTGCTGGGCCAACACACCCGCAGCTGCTCTAACCGCTTCGTAGTGCTGTGTATCGAGAACAGCTACATTGACCACAGAAGGTCTAATTAACCTCAACACACACATCTAGTATACACACTCTCTCATACACACACACAAAACTAGATCTCATTCATGTTTTCATGAAGAGCATGTAAAACTAAGCTATTGCCGCATGTTCAAGCAAATCTAGTACACACAAGCAAACACGCACACATCTCTCATTGACAGCAAAGTGGACCACACAATAAACTAACTAACTCCCCACACACATACACACACGTCTCCTATTAACAAAGAGCAGCTATGTGCTGGACCACAAGAGGCACTTTTACACTATTTCATACTGACCACAGATGAAACTCCCCCCACTTCATTCACCTCTCATTATTAACCTCCCATCAACACAGCATCACCGCTTTGCACCCTAATGTACGTTTTCCTGTCCCTTTAAGAAAAGTGTAAATATATTGTAAATTGCTTCCTGTCAAAAGTACTGCATAACTCCAATTCACTCTGTGTTTAAATTGACTGAAGAAGGAATGCCAAAGAACTGGTAATCAGCAAGCAACCGACTAACACACGGTTTCTGCTGAAGTAGTCATTAACACATTTTTTTGTTGTTGGTTTGCTCAATTTAGTCTTATTCTTAAGTGCCCAGTAGAGTAGTTTGCATAGAGACAACAACAGTTCTAACCTTTTGTGGATTAATGTATCAGTCCCCAAAACAATATGATGATATGATGAAATTAGGACGACTGGTCTTTTCTGTTTTTCTGTGATATCCAAGTATTTTATTATACATTTTTGTTTTCAGACAAGGGAACCTTTTTTTCCTCTTTAGGCCTTGAAGTCATTTCGATGCACTGTGAGTTGATTTGAATAGTTTGGGATGTTTCCATAGCCATGAAGGCTTTTTGTCTGTGAAAAATGTTAAGGGTTTTTCTGTTGTGAGTGATAACTTTTTCTTAATATTTAAGTTTAATTCTATTTTATTTATACTGTAACAGCACATCATCTTAAATCTAGCAAAACATAGGTTCACTTTCAAATGAAATGAAATTGAAACACTGCACGTGCTATCTAACCTGAAAGTTATTTTTGTACGGTATTCTACTAATTGACTAACTGTAGATGTACTTTCAACAAATATATAATCAAGAGCTAGATATTTTAATGGCTGGGGAAATGATAGGAACGGTAACAACTCTTGTAGCTCAAAGTATTTTTATATGTTGATTAATTTCACAGATGCGATAGGTTATTTTTTTAGTCAGGAAGATTGTCTTTTTTAAATTGGAAAGAAAAAGTTTGACTGTCATTCAGAGATGTTTGTACTCATTGACTGGTGCTCAGTGAATAAATGTTTTTTTTTTTTTTAAGACTCTGTTATTACTGTTATGTGTAGTTCTGCAACACAAAATCAATTACATTTTATCTTGTAGGTAAATAAACGCAGTTAAACCAAATGGGCACTAGGTGGTAGCAAACCATGTCACTACCGATTGTTCTGTTGAAAGTGGGCCTAGGACGTGAACATCATTAAGAATAAAAAAACTCAGAATAATTTGATATTAGCGTTCATACAGCTTCTTAATTATGGTTGGGGACATTTAAGAAATATTTCTGGTTTGTTATCAAATCTGTCTCGCTGGATTAATCTGACTAGGTGTTTCTTACAGTGTATGTGCAATGATACAACTCTTCCGTGTTTCTCCTTGAAATTATTAATCGACCAAAGTCATTTTAATCATATTGATTTTAATGATCTTTTGTAAACAAGGTTCTCTGAATGTTTCATTGTTTCCCTGATTCTAAAACCAAGATGTTTGCAGTACACAGTGCTGCTTTGTACATACATCATTGTCCTCCAGACAAAGCAGCAGTTCTGTGAGACCCTTTATGAAGGACAGGATGCACTTTTGAGTTGAAAATAAAACCTATTAAATGAAAATAAAGATTTTTGTTCATACGGAAAGAGGGAAGGGCAATATAAAACTTAGTAACATCCCCCTCAAGTTGGATCTTTCATCCCTCATAATATCTATTTTTCCCATAGTAATCATGTCAGGTTCAATAAGTGCATTGGCTTGTAGTCATAGAGGGAGCTTATGTTATTTCACCTGTGACAAAGGAGGCCAGTTTCATGCAACACGGCAGTGTGTTTGTTTTCTCCATCATTACAGGCCTCTCTCAGGTTGTTAATGGGATGTTCACGTCTTGTCCCTACAGGTAGATCCAGAGTCCTGTGTTCATGACCATCTGCCTTCACTGTGCTCTGTGTCATTACAGAACCTGTGTGTGTATGTGTGGAGACAATTTATACTCCCACCTGTCACCTGCCCTTGTGTTACTTTGCACCCCGCCACCCAAGACACCTGTCCAAGGCACTGACAAACTACAACAAACAGGGGATAATGTGCTCTCCCTGTACACTATCTACCATACCACCACAGTCTTCTCATTATCAAAGCAGAGCACAACACAGCTCAGTCTCCTACATAAATGCATAACAGAGAAACTCTAGTTATTATATCACCCACCTAACCATAACATTCACCTTTTTATCCTGTAACTCTGTTGGTGGGATGAAAGTAAGCCAGGGAATAGTTTTTCAAATTCTGTGTTATTGATGAAGTGGTGCTAATTTAAATCTTGAATGAATGGAAGACTGTGAATGGGTTTAAACTTAGAAAGCCTAGTGACTCCAAATAGTGACGTGCTGTTTGTTTGCACCTCCCCAGCAAGGTCTGTTTTTCTGTCACGCTAAAGGCTCTGTTTACTCAGCAGTCAAACAAACAGAGAACTGTGTTGGTCAACTAAAAAGGGCAGCATTCCATGTTGATCCCCCTGTGTTTGGGGCAGGAGGGCCTGGGGGCAATTTGGTGCATTGCGTCCAGTGTATGCTGGACCGCCAGGACAAGGCCTGTTGGCAAATAGACCAGATACTAGAGAGAATGTGGATCATTACAACCAGTGGTAGGAGTGGATGGGAGTAATACAATTTCGAAGTCTTGAAGTAATTGACATAAATGAAATGTATGCTGCGTATTCATAGGCTACGTGCTTAGATATATTTATATAATACATTTTCAAGCTGATCTGATCAATAGGCTACCAATGGGCTAAGGGTTTTAATGTCATCAATGTGACTGGATAATTATACATAATCTTTCTATAGGAATAGGCTACTCATTATTGAAATTATTTAGACTAATGGATATGATGGGGTTGGGCATCTATGCCTGACATGTAAATAGCGGTGGATGGATAGGCATGCGTTGTACGTGGCTACAAAATGGAATCAAATCAGGGTGGGTAATGAGAGAGGGGTTAGGGGTGTCCCATGTGGGCGGGGTATTTTCGCGTTGTTGGCCAATCACACAAAAAAAAATTCTCCAAGCAAAGACTATAGAAGTTGATTGCGAGAAATTGCCGATTGACCAACAGCAAGTCCAGAGTAATTCCGTGCGACAATGGATACAATGCGCTCTTATTTAACATGTTGGGTCCTGTTTCTTGGAGCGGGAATTCAGATATCCATCGGTAAGTGATTCGGTGACTGCCGTATATGGCTTTAGATACAGAATTGTGATTCTCAAGTTACATTTTCACACTTGTTTTTTGTTTTCAAGAATAGTGTTTTCAAAGATGGCGCAGGTCAGGGGTATGCGAGCTGTCAGGAATGTTTATTGTTAAGCGTATGGCCAGACGAGAGGGGGAGCGAGAATAAAAAGTCACACGAAAATGGCCTCAGTTGCCTGTAGTTTAGGACTTAGGCGGTGCCATGGTCAGACATTTATGTCCCGTTGTGTTGAAGTGGTTCATAGCCTATGTTGTCGAGCAAAAGAGAGAAACTCGACAATTGATTTCTTTCGGTAGCCTACTTTGTCAATTTTTGCCACGGCAAATTAATTTTGTCCAGAATAATTGTTTATCGTGGCTTTCTTGTGTTTTGAGTCGGGGGACAAGCAAAGCTGTAAACGTGGCAGTTTTATATTTGCTACAATGTGATACAAGTGCTAGATAATTATGGAATAGCGATAACTACAATTGTCGAATAAACAAAGTAGAAGACCTTAGTCCGAAGACCACATTATGATCTAAAAGGTCGCTAATTTGCCGATTGAAGCGCATTGATTAGTACTCACGTGTGTAGTGTAAATGAAGATACGCTGTTACATTGTTAATTACTGACTACCCAACGACACGTTTACCAGATAAACATCGTATGGACCGTTTGCTACAGAAAATGGGAGCCGTAGTTAGCTATCAATTAAAACAATGTGTTGCTGATAACTGATAACAATGAATTATTAGGCTACTAAACATTCAACGCGCGTACTAATGTATCCGTGAATGCTGGAGTCTCATGCAGCCGACGTTGACATTAACCCGCGAGTTGTCCTAGGCAACATAGTTTTGGCAGCTTCTCTGTTGAAGCTCTGAGAGCAAAAATACATTGTAACACAGTATCATTATCGCCATGTCTTATTTGAAAAACGTACAGGGACGGATTTGTGTTTATAAAGGATGGATAGATGTAGCCTAGAGATGAGTCAAGGTCATAGTTAATGAAGCCACAACGTTTTTAATCCAATTCGAGATGCAGTTTAGATAAAAGGGTAAATCCCATTCAGGGAGCACGCTTCTTGACACAAAGCATCCCATCTGTACGGGGAACGGTGATGCGCTTCATGAGTCCACTCTGATAGGCAGAGCTGAAAGATGCTCATCCACACCCTCATACCTTCAATGTACAGAGCACAGCCTATTCTCCAGCACTAGCATCCCTGTGGAGTATCTCTTGGTATAGATGACTAGAGGAGAGAAAAGCAGGGATATGATCAGAAACATGTTCTAGTTTTCTGCTATAATGTCATATGGTTAGGTCTCATTTCATCCCTGTATATCAGTGTACTGTGCAGAGATGTGGATAGGTCTGTGAGTGCCATTTTGGAAATGACATATAGGCTATATGTCATTTCTATAATGTCACGTACAAACCTATAGCCTACCATGGGGAATAAACCCTCAGAGCCAATCCACAATGTGTACAAACACCATTGTCACTTCAGAGTGATGGGGTTCTGTGAACCAATTGAAATGTCACATCAATTCATACAGCCAACGTTTAGGTAATTTGTCAACCAATAATTCACATAAACAAAGTCTTTGAGTGAATGCTTTTTCTCCACACATTGAATAAAAACTCTCGGCCAGCACTTAAATACATATACGTTCAAAAGTTTGGGGTCACTTAGAAATGTCCTTGTTTTTGAAAGAAAAGCGTTTTTTTTTGTCCATTAAAATAACATCAAATTGATCAGAAATACAGTGTAGACTTTGTTAATGTTGTAAATGACTATTGTAGCTGGAAACGGCTGATTTCTATATGGAATATCTACAGTTGAAGTCGGAAGTTTACATACAGTTAGGTTGGAGTCATTAAAACTAGTTTTTCAACCACTCCACAAATTTCTTGTTAACAAACTATAGTTTTGGCAAGTCGTTTAGGATATCTACTTTGTGCATGACACAAGTCAGTTTTCCAACAATTGTTTACAGAATTGTTTATAATTCACTGTATCACAGTTCCAGTGGGTCAGAAGTTTACATACACTAAGTTGACTGCCTTTTAATAACAGCTTGGAAAATTCCAGAAAATGATGTCATGGCTTTAGAAGCTTCTGATAGGCTAATTGACATAATTTGAGTCAATTGGAGGTGTACCTGTGGATATATTTCAAGGCCTACCTTCAAACTCAGTGCCTCTTTGTTTGACATCATGGGAAAATCAAAAGAAATTGACCAAGACTTCAGATTTTTTTTTAGATCTATAAATCTGGTTCATCCTTGAGAGCAATTTCCAAACACCTGAAGGTACCACGTTCATATGTATAAACACCATGGGGCCACACAGCTGTCATTCCGCTTAGGAAGGAGACCCGTTCTGTCTCCTAGAGATGAACATACTTTGGTGCAAATCAATCCCAGAAAAACAACAAAGGACCTTGTGAAGGTGCTGGAGGAAACGGGTACAAAAGTATCTATATCCACAGTAAATCGAGTCCTATTTTGACATGGGCCTGAAAGGCCGCTTAGCAAGGAAGAAGCCACTGCTCCAAAACCGACATAAAAATGCCAGACTGCGGTTTGCAACGGCACATGGGGACTAAGATTGTACTTTTTGGAGAAATGTCCTCTGGTCTGATGAAACAAAAATAGAACTGTTTGGCCATAATGCCCATCATTTTGTTTGGAGGAAAAAGGGGGACACTTGCAAGCTGAAGAACACCATCCCAACCGTGAAGCATGGGGGTGGCAGCATAATGTTGTGGGGGTGCTTTCCTGCAGGAGGGACTGGTGCACTTCACAAAATAGATGGCATCATGGGGAGGGAAATTATGTGGATATATTGAAGCGACATCTCAAGACATCAGTCAGGAAGTTAAAGCTTGGTCGCAAATGGGTCTTCCAAATGGACCATGACCCTAAGCATACTTCCATAGTTGTGGAAAATGGCTTAAGAACAACAAAGTCAAGATATTGGAGTGGCCATCCATAGGCTAGATGGAGATTCTATTTCCTATATGAGTGGGTGAAGCGTTCTGATTCAATGCAGGTACTAGGCATATACAGACCACATAAAAAGCCTATCCCACTATCTGACATAAAGCAGTGCCCCGTCCCCACTGGTCAGACACTACTTTAGCAGAGCAATGGCAGCGATACTCCACCCCCCCCCCCCACCCCCCATTTCACTGGTAGGCTGAGAAGAAACCCTGTGTCCCTTTCCACATTAGATTATTAAATGTATCACTGTACTGGATAAAACATTTTATCCCTGCAGCATACCGCCCTGCATCCCACTGTTGGCTTGCCTCTGAAGCTGAGCACGGTTGGCCCTGCTTGGTCCCTAGATGGGTGACCAGATACTTCTGGAAGTGGTGTTGAAGGGCCAGTAGGAGGCAATCTTTCCTCTGGTCTGAAAGTAGTGATTGGGGACATTGCCTGGTATAGTGTGCCGTCTTTCGGATGGGACGTTAAACGGGTGTCCTGATTCTGTGCTTAATAAAGATCCCATGGCACTTATCGTAAGAGTAGGGGTGTTAACCTCGTTGTGCTGGCTGAATTCCCAAGCTGGCCCTCATACCGTCATGTAAATGAAAATGTGTTCTGTCAATTTAGTTGGTAAAATAAGTGTGTATATAGATAGTAGCTGTCAAAAGTTTGGACACCTACTCATTCAAGGTTTTTCTTTATTTTTAGTGAAGACATCACAACTTTGAAATAACACATGGAATCATGTAGTAACCAAAAGGTGTTAAACAAATAAAAAATATGGTTTATATTTTAGATTCTTCAAATTTGCCAACCTTTGCCTTTGACAGCTTTGCACACTCTTTGCATTCTCTCAACCAGCTTCAAGAGGTAGTCACCTAGCATGCTTTTCCAACAGTCTTGGAGTTCCCACATGCTGAGCACTTGTTGGTTTCTTTTCCTTCACTCTGCGGTCCAACTCATCCCAAACCATCTCAATTTGGTTGAGGTCGGGTGACTGTGGTGTCCAGGTCATCTGATGCAGCACTCATCACTCACCTTCCTGGTCAAATAGCCCTTACACATCCTGAAGGTGTGTTTTGGGTCATTGTTCTGTTGAAAAACAAATGATAGTCCCGCTAAGCACAAACCAGATGGGATGGCGTATCACAGCAAAATACTGTGGTAGCCATGCTGGTTAAGTGTGCCTTATTCTAAATAAATCACTGACTGTGTCACCAGCAAAGCACCCCCACACCATCACACCTCCTTCTTCATGGTGGGAACCACACATGCGGAGATCATGCGTTCAACTACTCTGCATCTCACAAAGACACAGCGGTTAGAACCAAAAATATCAAATTTGGTCGTAAGACCACTTCCACCGGTTTAATGTCCATTGCTCGTGTTTCTTGGTCTAAGCAAGTACGTTCTTCGTATTGGTGTCCTTTAGTAGTGGTTTCTTTCCAGCAATTTGACCATGAAGGCCTGATTCACGCAGTCTCCTCTGAACAGTTGAACAGTTGATGTTGATGTCTTACTTGAACTCTGAAGCATTTATTTGGGCTGCAATCTGAGGTACAGTTAACGCTAATGAACTTATCCTCTGCAGCAGCGGTAACTCTGGGTCTTCCTTTCCTGTGGTGGTCCTTATGATAGCCAGTTTCATCATAGCGCTTGATGGTTTTTTGCGACAGAATTTTCCGTATTGTCGGACCTTCATGTCTTAAAGTAACGGACTGTCATTTCTCTTGGCTTATTTGAGCTGTTCTTGTAATATAATAATATGGACTTGGTCTTTTATCAAATAGAGCTATCTTTTGTATACCACCCCTACCATGTCACAACACAACGGATTGGCTCAAATGCATTCAGATAGAAAGAAATTCCACATTTTACTTTTATCAAGGCACACCTGTTAATTGAAATGTTGTTTAACACTTTTTTTGGTTACTACATGATTCCATGTGGGTTATTTCCTAGTTTTGAGGTCTTCACTATTATTCTACAATGCAGAAAATAGTAAAATATAAAGGAAAACCCTGGAATGAGTAGGTGTCAACTTGACTGGTACTGTATAAATAAATATTTTTACTTTCACTGTCTAATATTCAAAAAGAGTGAAGGACAGGTTAGTTTGACACTGATACTGTTTTTCAGGCGCTGTGCTCTAGTTTCTCTCTGTTCAATGGCTTTGGTCTCTTGAGGAAAAAAACATGTCATAGTATTGCATATTCAGGTTTTATTCTCTGTATATAGAACTACCTTGAGCACAGTAGTAGGGTAATAGGTAGGCTAATAGTAATAAGGGCGGCAGGTCGTATAGTGGTTAAGAGCATTGGGCCAGTAACCAAAATGTCGCCTGTTCAACTCTGAGCCGACAAGGTGGAAAAATGTGCCTTTCTGCCCATGAGCAAGGCAGCTAACCCCCAACAACAACTGCTCACTGGGTGCTGATCATTTACAAAGACCTGAGTTTGCAGGCAGACTTACTGGTACTTCCTAAATGACACCATATACCCTATAGCCCTCCAATTTTTAATCTGGACCTCGAAGCCAGTTCCACTGCTCCCTAATTTATATAATGTGTCATTACATACCTATTTTAAGGTTTGTGTTGCATTAGAATCACTTTTGCACCGCCCTAAACCTGATCTTCAGAAGTAAACAGCGGCTTTTGAGAGTCATGATAGCTTGCAGTGATGAAGCAAAAAATGACTAGGTATCCACCCCTACCCTGTCCCTTTCTTGTTTTTAATTTGTGAGAGAAGTACTACACCTGGTGGAGAGAGGCTGTAAGACAGAATTAGTTGCTTTATGCGTGCTGTACGTTACGCCATGACACGATGTAACGTACAGCGTCGGAGGGGTCTGTTTTTTTTCAACTTTTCTCCAATACTATAGAGCCATTACCATGTCAATCAACGCTTGAATAGAAACGTAGTTCACACCCCAGATTGATGTCAACACAGTCGCTACAGTCCCATTAGTTTTCTTTGCAGCCTCGTGGTTGCGCACATTTGTACGGAATGGGGTTAGCGTACGTTAGGCCTATAAGAAGTTAAACTGACAAATGTTATCGAGTTTTACATGTTCAAACTAGTGTACAAGTACCTTACCCCTCCTTGACAATATGGTGTAGGTTTGGATTCCACAGTCACATAACAAAAATATAATTTTACCCTTGAGCAAAGCAATTTATATGAATTATAGATTAATATGAATTAGATGTCGACCAATTTATGATTTTTCAATGCCGATACCGATGCCGACTATTGGAGGACCAAAAAAAACCGATACCAATTAATCGGTCTAATTTTATTTTATTTGTAATAATGACAATTACAACAATACTGAATGAACACTTATTTTAACTTAATATAATACATCAATAAAATCAATTTAGCCTCAAATAAACAATGAAACATGTTCAATTTGGTTTAAATAATGCAAAAACAAAGTGTAGGGGAAGAAAGTAAAAGTGCAATATGTGCCATGTAAGAAAGCTAACGTTTAAGTTCCTTGCTCAGAACATGAGAACATATGAAAGCTGGTGGTTCCTTTTAACATGAGTCTTCAATATTCCCAGGTAAGATGTTTTAGGTTGTAGTTATTATAGGACTATTTCTCTCTCTACGATTTGTATTTCATATATCTTTGCCTATTGGATGTTCTTATAGGCACTTTAGTATTGCCAGTGTAGCAGTATAGCTTCCGTCCCTCTCCTCGCCCCTACCTAGGCTCGAACCAGGAACACATCGACAACAGCCACCCTCGAAGCATCGTTACCCATGCAGAGCAAGGGGAACAACTACTCCAAGTCTCAGAGCGAATGACGTTTGAAACGCTATTAACGCGCACCCCGCTAACTAGCTAGCCATTTCACATCGGTTACACCAGCCTAATCTCGGGAGTTGATAGGCTTGAAGTCATAAACAGTGCAATGCTTGAAGCATTGCGATGAGCTGCTGGCAAAACGCACAAAAGTGCTGGTTGAATGAATGCTTACGAGCCTGCTGGTGCCTACCATCGCTCAGTCAGACTGCTCTAGCAAATATCAAATCATAGACTTAATTATAACATAACACACAGAAATACGAGCCTTAGGTCATTAATATGGTCGAATCTGGAAACTATCATCACGAAAACAAAACATTTATTCTTTCAGTGAATAACGGAACCGTTCCGTATTTTATCTAACGGGTGGCATCCATAAGTCTAAATATTCCTGTTACATTGCACAACCTTCAATGTTATGTCATAATTACGTAAAATTCTGGCAAATTAGTTCGCAACGAGCCAGGTGGCCCAAACTGTTGCATATACCCTGACTCTGCGTGCAATGAACGCAAGAGAAGTGACACAATTTCACCTGGTTAATATTGCCTGCTAACCTGGTTTTCTTTTAGCTAAATATGCAGGTTTAAAAATATATACTTCTGTGTATTGATTTTAAGAAAGGCATTGATGTTTATGGTTAGGTACACGTTAGAGCAACGACAGTCCTGTTTCGCGAATGCGCACCGCACCGATTATATGCAACGCAGGACACGCTAGATAAACTAGTAATATCCTCAACCATGTATAGTTAACTAGTGATTATGATTGATTGATTGATAAGATACGTTTAATGCTAGCTAGCAACTTACCATGGCTTCTTACTGCATCCGCGTAACAGGCAGGCTCCTCGTGGAGTGCAATGTAAGGCAGGTGGTTAGAGCGTTGGACAAGTTAACCGTAAGGTTGCAAGATTGAATCCCCGAGCTGACAAGGTAAAAATCTGTCGTTCTGCCCCTGAACAAGGTAGTTAACCCACCGTTCCTAGGCCGTCATTGAAAATAAGAATGTGTTCTTAACTGACTTGCCTAGTTAAATAAAGGTGTAAAAAAAAAAAAAAAAAAGAAGATTGTTATGGAAACTTGAAATCGGCCATTCCGATTAATCGGTCGACCTCTAATATGAATTCAGGAGCAGATAAGGATATTTCGAGACTCATGCAATGCAATGACTGAGCTAGAAGCAAAACAATAATACTTATGAAGCCATTGTTTTCTACAGAAACTACTGTCCAAGGGTGGTCAAACGTTTTGGCTCGAGGACAGGGCTCCAGACTCACATTTTCCCACAAACTTTTTCAGTTGGTGGCAACAGCCCATGATTTGGTGGCACACACAACATTTTTCACAGCAATAGACTACATTTTAGTTATCTTTTAAAAGCAGGGGTTTAACTGGAGAACAATGTGTTTTTTGGGGGGTTTTCACACAATTTAAAATCAATGTAGTTATCACAAAGCTACCACTAACAGATCCCGATCATCATAAAGGGAAATGCAAATTAAACCAATACCTAACGAAACAATGCTGTAATGTTAGTAGGAGGAGAAAAAGGCAAATATCTTAGCTACTTTATTAACCGTAGCTGTAATACATGAGGGAGAGAGAGAGGCTCAAAGCAGAGCCGCAGCTCAAAAGTGAGTGACAAGGGGAGCAGGGAGGGTGCGAGAGATGGTAACCAAGTCGACTTGCGCTGGTAGACAAACGTATTTCTAGTTATTGATCATCTCATCTGATTACATGGTTCCTGTCTTGACTGCATCAAACCGAGAGAAGCTAGTTAACTAGCAAATGTTAGCCAGGCTAATTGAGACTATATACAGTGGGGAGAACAAGTATTTGATACACTGCCGATTTACTTGTTCTCCCCACTGTATAAATAGTAAAGTACAGACCCCCCCCCCCCCAAAAAAAAAACAACCTAAGTAGTACTTCAAAGTATTTGTACTTAGTTATTTTACACCACTGGCTGTTTGTGATTTTTCAGAGCACTTCAATTTATATGATTTGCAATGAATGGTGTGGGTGTATGAGTGTGTGCCAATACACCCCTGAAGGCACACTGATCCAGCTCCAAAATCAATCTAGGTTTGTGTTAAATTAGGCAATCTGTGTACTAGCATCAGCTAGTCCGAGTAAGCTCACACATACTGAATTACTCTGAGGTCCCTAAAGTCATGAATGGGCAGAGAACAGGTCACGACCAGAGCGGTCATCCGAAACATCTGCTTTAGTCAGGGCTCGCCTCTCTCTCTCACACACACACACACACACACACACACACACACACACACACACACACACACATCTGTTGAGGACAAAAGAGCTGCAATCAGGGTGATGGAGCAGAGCAGCAGGGCCGAGCTGGGACTTGACTACGGAGATGACTGTAGAGCGGTCAGCTATAGCGTCAGCTAGTGCTAATCGGCTGTACCTGGAGCAAAACTCTAGTATTTTTCATCCTGTAACTTGTTCGCCATCTTCTTTTTAAATAGTGAGTCAACATGTTAACACTTATTTCCATGACTGATCATAACTAATTTTCTTGTGTAGTGAGCAATATGTTTGGAACATCAAATCACAATACCTATAGAATCGCTATACATATCACATTGGCACCTTAGTATCGTGATAATATTGTATCGTGAGGTCCCTTGCAATTTCCAGCCCTAGTCATCAGTGTGGTTGGGTATTCTTGATTGTCACCTCTGAATCAAAGATGATGGCGTTTGGAGGTTAGGACTTGAGGGTATAGGTTGGTATGTCCTTTGTTAGAAGACAGGAATAGACTGGTTGGTTGTTTAGCAACAAAACAGACGTAGGTTGTTGACAACATGTAAACATTTGTCTCCAATGTTTATTGAAAACATTAAATACATTTGCACAATTGCACTTGATGTCTCTCAAATACATCGCTACAGTTGTTGGTTAGCTAACTAGCTGTTTTAAATTTTTTGCCTTATTAGAATAGACATCAGTCAAAACACCTCTAAACAAGACATGGTGTCAAGATGAAACGAGCCACCTATGATTCCCTACATGGCAGCTTGCCATTGTTGGTCGATCCCAGTCATCTGCCCCATTTGACGCGTACACATTTGTTTTCGTGACGTTGTCAGCCAGCCCGTCTAATATGGGCTGTTTTTTGAAGAGTAAAGTAAATGGGATGTTGTGATACTAGGCAGGTCAGATGTTCTGTCTATATTCCCCTCCCCCTCTCGATCACTGACTGACCCGTAGCCCTGTTGAAAAGAGTTCCTCTCTCCCCAGAGACCAGGCTTTAGAGGGGACGTGGATGAGGGTTGACAAAATACTTCCAGCGAGTATTAAACCGCTCAGCTTGTAGTTCAGTGGCGTTATGGTGTGTGTGTGAGAAAGAGGACTCAGGATGCAGTGTAAGGCAATGGAGTAAACATATATTACACACGTAGGTTACTCAGAGCTGTGTTTCCCCTATATTTATTCAGCAACATTAGCCCACTGTAGGGCTGGGCGATATATCAGATTAATTTGAATGTATGTTTTTGCGCGATATTCCAAATGCCAATATCGCAAGAATCAAGGTTTTGTTATTTCTGTTTTTATGAGTGTTTATGTCCGCTTGTTCTCCATGTTGCATTTTGGCCCTAACAAAGGGAGTCGTTGTCCCAAATGCGGGAAGGCAGGCAACATGCTTAGGTCAAAAATAGGCCCATAGAAATGCATTGGCCTTTGTTATCCTGTATGATTTACACACACACCAAGCCTCTGCCTTTCACGCCAACGAAGTTGAGATCACATCTTCCTCTCTGACAAGCAGTTGCAACTCACTATTTGAGGTTTGGTCCAACAGTATCGGTCATATGAACACCAAAACATTTTACTGTAATAGAGAAGCTCACTTTTCTAACAATATCCTTTTTATGTTTCAACTACTTAAATTGCATGCAGAGCAGACACTACAAAAACGAGAGTATCAATGAACATTGATTCTCGAAAATGACTGAGAAATATAGTTGTCCCTTTGATTTCAACATCTGAACAAAGTGGACAGACTAACATGCTTTTCAAACAGTTGGAGACAGAGTGAGTTCATAACAGTTCAACCTTGTTTGCTAGCAAATACACTGAACAAAAATATAAACCAGTCAGTCAGTAGAGTTGAATGTGGCCTGTGGAATGTTGTCCCACTCCTCTTCAATGGCTTTGTGAAGTTGTTGGATATTGGCGGGACCTGGAACACTCTGTTGTACACGTCAATCCAGAGCATCCCAAACATGTTCAATGGGTGACATTAGGGCTGGGCGATAAATCAATATCAATAATTATCGAGGTAATTACTTCCCTCCAATAACGATATAAAAACGTTTAGATTAATTTTCGATAATGCCGATATAGAATAATTAGGTACAGCAGTCCATATCACTTCTGACGCAGCAGGAACATGTGGAGAAGTGACAATATGCACGTGGAGAGGTATATGCCCACTAAAAACCACTTAGCACATTGAGTGATGGAGTAGCCACTATTAACCATGAAAAAATGAGTGATGTAGGCAAAAACAGTGGCAGTGATAGCCATGGAGAAGGAGCAGAAATTACAACAAAGAAATTATTGATAAAAAGGGTTAAACTGTTTCAGTAATTTGTATGTGGTTTGGCTTTTTGAAGTCCGACAAAGAGCAGAGCAATGTTCGGTGCAAATTGTGCCGTAGACAGGTGGCTACGAAGTCTGGTAATACAATAAATATTTTTCAACATCTGAAGCAAAATCACTCTTTGGAACATGCAGGAAGTTTGAGTTTGTGCCGCGGTATTGATAAACGCCCCTCAAGCACCAGCCAATCTAGGGATGTTTGCCTGACGCAATCAACACTGACAGCGTTTATGCCCTACAAGCAAACATCGAAAAGACAAAGACATCACAAATGCTATTATGCATTGCATTGCTAAGGACATGCTAACAATTAGCACAGTCGAAAAGGAAGGTTTCAAGTGGTTTATCAATTTAATTGACCTCAGTTCACAAACATGGAACAATTTTTCCTCAAGTATAATTTTATGTGTAGCTCACATAATATATATTTTTTTACCTTTATTTAACTAGGCAAGTCAGTTAAGAACAACATATTATTTACAATGATAGCCAATCAGGGAACAGTGGGTTAACTGCCTTGTTCAGGGGATTTTTACCTTGTCAGCTCAGGGATTCGATCTAGCAACCTTTCGGTTACTGGCCCAACGCTCTATACCACGGTTTGTTTTGGCATTCTTGAGTTTGAAGCAGATATGCACCTTTTTAAACATTATTTGATTAATATTGTGATAATTATTGTTATCGAGTGAAAAAATATATAGATATCGTGATATTTTTTTTGCCATATCGCCCAGTCCTAGGTGACATGTCTGGTGAGAATGCAGGCCATGGAAGAACTGGGACATTTTCAACTTCCAGGAATTGTGTACAGATCCTTGCGACATGGGGCGGTGCATCATCTTGCTGAAACATGAGGTGATGGCGGCGGATGAATGGCACAGCAATGGGCCTCAGGATCTCTTCATGGTATCTCTGTGCATTCAAATTGCAATCAATAAAATGCAATTGTGTTCGTTGTGGCTGTAGCTTATGCCTGCCAATACCATAACCCCATCGCCACCATGGGGCAGTCTGTTCCCAATGTTGAAATCAGCAAACCACTCATCTACACGCCATATACATGGTCTGCGGTTGTGAGGCCGGTTGGAAGTACTACCAAATTCTTTAAATCAACAGTGGAGGTGGCTTGTGGTAGATAAATTAACATTCAATTCTCTGGCAACAGCTCTGGTGGAAATTCCTGCCCCTCAACTTGAGACATCTGTGGTGTGACACAACTCCACATTTTAGTGGCCTTTTATTATCCCCAGCACAAGGTGCACCTGTGTAATGATCACGCTGTTTAACCAGCTTCTTGAAATGCCACACCTGTCAGGTGGATGGATTCATTTGGCATTTGGCTCACTAACAGGGATGTGCACAAAATTGGCGAGAAACTAGCTTATTGTGCATATCATTTCTGGGATCTTTAATTTCAGCTGATGAAACATGGGACCAACACTTTACATGTTGTGTTTATATTTTTGTTCCGTGTATATCCAAGTTGGTTTAACTTGAAATATAAAGATTAGCTGGCTAATCACTAGCACGTGGGCTTGAGAGATTGTTGATGGGACCTGTTTTTATTTTCTATAGCCCGATGCCTGCTACAAAAAGTTTAATTATTAGTGAATGTGCATTATGCATGGTTCTAGTTAAATTTGTAACTACAAAGGGCATTTTCATTGAAATACTTGAAAGCCAGATCAGTGATTATTGCAAAAAAAGCAGGTTAAACTATTTTGATTAAATAATTAAATAATTTGTGGGTTTTATGGTTGTGGAAGGCTTAGATTTAGCCTAGGTATAACTTCAAAAGCCCTGAATTCATTAGATTATTGCTGACTCTTTGAAATGCAGTGTATTTGTCCTTTTAATTGTACAACAACGCTTATTTCGTTAACTACTTTTTTTTAAATCGAGATGTGAATCGCCCTTAAGTTAGAAAAAAATGGATGATTTTTAGGTCATATCGCCCATCGCCTCTAAATTGTCGCCACCGCTGCAAAAAAATATGCTGTAAGACGCACTTTCAAATGGATACTAGAGGTCGACCGATTAATCGGAATGGCCGATTTAATTAGGGCCGATTTCAATTATTATTTTTTTTTTTACACCTTTATTTAACTAGGCAAGTCAGTTAAGAACACATTCTTATTTTCAATGACGGCCTAGGAACGGTGGGTTAACTACCTTGTTCAGGGGCAGAACGACAGATTTTTACCTTGTCAGCTCGGGGATTCAATCTTGCAAACTTACGGTTAACTTGTCCAACGCTCTAACCACCTGCCTTACATTGCACTCTATGAGGAGCCTGCCTGTTACGCGAATGCAGTAAGAAGCCAAGGTAAGTTGCTAGCTAGCATTAAACTTATCTTATCAATCATAATCACTAGTTTATCTAGCGTGTCCTGCGTTGCATATAATCGGTGCGCATTTGCGAAACAGGACTGTCGTTGCTCCAACGTGTACCTAACCATAAACATGAATGCCTTTCTTAAAATCAATACACAACTATATATTTTTAAACCTGCATATTTAGTTAATATTGCCTGCTAACATGAATTTCTTTTAACTAGGGAAATTGTGTCACTTTTCTTGCAACAGAGTCAGGGTATATGCAGCAGTTTGGGCCGCCCTGCTCGTTGCGAACTGTGTGAAGACTATTTCTTCCTAACAAAGACAGCCAACTTTGACAAACGGGGGATGATTTAACAAAAGCGCATTTGCGAAAAAAAGCACAATCGTTGCATGACTGTATCTAACCATAAACATCCATGCTTTTCTTAAAATCAATACACAGAAGTATATATTTTTAAACCTGCATATTTAGCTAAAATAAATCCAGGTTAGCAGGTAATATTAACCAGGTAAAATTGTGTCACTTCTCTTGCGTTCATTGCACGCAGAGTCAGGGTATATGCAACAGTTTGGGCCGCCTGGCTCGTTGCGAACTAATTTGCCAGAATTTTACGTAATTATGACATAAAATTTAAGGTTGTGCAATGTAACAGGAATATTTAGACTTATGGATGCCACCCGTTAGATAAAATACTGACTGAGCGATGGTAGGCACCAGCAGGCTCGTAAGCGTTCATTCAACCAGCACTTTCGTGCGTTTTGCCAGCAGCTCTTCGCAATGCGTCAAGCATTGAGCTGTTTATGACTTCAAGCCTATCAACTCCCGAGGTTAGGCTGGTGTAACCGATGTAAAATGGCTAGCTAGTTAGCGGGGTGCGCGCTAATAGCGTTTCAAACGTCACTCGCTCTGAGACTTGGGAGTAGTTGCTCCCCTTGCTCTGCATGGGTAACGCTGCTTCGAGGGTGGCTGTTGTCGATGTGTTCCTGGTTCGAGCCCAGGTAGGGGCGAGGAGAGGGACGGAAGCTATACTGTTACACTGGCAATACTAAAGTGCCTATAAGAACATCCAATAGTCAAAGATATATGAAATACAAATGGTATAGAAAGAAATAGTCCTATAATTCCTGTAATAACTACAACCTAAAACTTCTTACCTGGGAATATTGAAGACTCATGTTAAAAGGAACCACCAGCTTTCATATGGAACTTAAACGTTAGCTTTTTTACATGGCACATATTGCACTTTTACTTTCTTCTCCAACACTTGTTTTTGCATTATTTAAACCAAATTGAACATGTTTCATTATTTATTTGAGTCTAAATTGATTTTATTGATGTATTATATTAAGTTAAAATAAGTGTTCATTCAGTATTGTTGTAATTGTCATTATTACAAATAAAATAAATTAAAAAATTGCTGATTTTAATCGGTATCGGCGTTGAAAAGTCATAATCGGTCGACCTCTAATGGATACATTATAATTTATAGTCCATTTAAAAGGAAATAAATGTTGTGACGTCGGCAAATACAAAATATATTATATGCAGAAAGTTAGTACACAAGTCAGACATTTTATATATTCAAAGCCTCTGCTGCCTAGTCGCTGGCTCAATGGCGAAGTCTGTGAACAGCTAGCAATGCATTGCTACCCTTGCCACCACTGCGGAAAAAATCCTAGGGTAAATACTGCTCAGAGGATAAAGAAAAATGTTGCTCTCTGCCTTGCTTTTGTCCTCTGTCCTTAGTGTGACCATTGCCCACTGTTTAGGGCCCCTGAAGTGCACACTTGGGCCTGATAGAAACCTTTTCCAGCCAGACCATTGACAGAGCTGCTGCAGCAACAGGGTCCTTCGCTCTGCAGGCCCTACCTCTACCCTCAGCTGATGGATATGTCTTGCATACCTCTCCTTTCTCTCCCTTTCTACCTCTGCTATTTCAACTCCATAATTTCTTCTGGCTGTGTGCTTAAATCCAGGCATTTCTATCTGTCTGTTTGCTGTAACCTGCTGCTGCCGTCGGCATTCACTTTTCCTCTAGTTCTGGGCTATTAAATAATACGTTTGTGGCTGCTTTATATTTTCCTATTTCACACATGTACACGTGTAAATTGGAACGTTTTTTTGTTTAGTTTTTTTTTGCGTATCCCAACTCTCCCGGAAATCCCTTTTGGAGAGTGGGATCATGGCCAGGGTATGCCATTATCAACAGCGAAGCTGGCACAATTAGGATTAAGAGCCTTGCTAAATGGCTCATCGACAGATGTAACTGCCTTAGCGGACTCCGCCGCCAGTTTGTGATTGGGTTTATGGGCTTTTAACACTGGTATAAAAGCAAGAAGTGAAATTTTATTTTTAGGAATCCTGCTGTTTAGGAATCCTGCTGGTTTTATGCTAGTTACACACAATGAACAAAACCTACTCCCTGACGAAGGCCATGCAGCCGAAACGCGTCGGTTTTTAAACAACTTTGTTTCTATTGAACATGCCATACTAATAAAGGCATTTTAATTAATTATATGAAGAGTGCCTTGGTCCTCCTTTCTTTTTGATGACCAATTTACACCTTTTACCAAAGAGCACCTTCTATCTACCAAAATATACTATAGTGTACCTTAGTAGCGCTTCCCTTCCTCCTCTTTCTACGAACAAAACCTAGTATTGGAGTATTTTTAGTAGCTGTAGAAGTCATCATGTTCCAGTCGGGCTGTCAATCATCCTCTATAGCTTCTGGAAGGTTCTGTTCCTGCATCCTGGCAGGCCTTGCTCTCTCTGGCTAGGGGGCAGGGTAGTGGGGACACAGAAACCTGTGTCGGCGATGCCAGTGTTGCAGCCAACGGTGCTGATGGGCTGATACTGTTAGTCCTTAGGGCTGCTGTTGGTCAGTCAAGTCATGCAGCACCCCCCCAGGAGCACTGAGTAGGCCTATCCTCCCCCTAGAGCCTTAGGTATGCATCCAGAATATGAGAAGGAAGCGAACGAGAGATGGAGAGAGGTTTGAGACAGTCAAGGCTACTGTCTGAGGGGAAAGGAACAGGCATTCATCCGCTCCACTCATTCCCTTTAGCTCTCCAAGGTCTCTTCTGCTGAGCACGGTATTACAGTGGCCATACTGATGAGCTTTTCCAACGAGTGCTATGAATACACCTCTAAAAGAACTGTTTTTGTTTATTTGTCCTGTTCTTTATTTGGTTGTCTCTATTCTGCTGTGTTCTCCTCATGACTTCAAGGGCAGGTTGTGTAACCTGTACACAGCCTCAGTACAGTGCCCAGTACATGTTTTCTCTCTCTAGATTGTAAAAGTATAGTTCTGCCTTGGATTTGTTTATTTTCATTCCATCAATGGCTGACCCCATTCAGTCAATTGTTTGGTCGATAGGCTGTTGGTCAACCAAGATTATTTTAGTCGAGCAGTGGCTATATATACAGTGTATATATGAGATGGCGCCGGAGGAGATGGCTGCCGTTTTCCGGGCTCCTATTGTTTTTTTTCGCCTTATTTGTAACTTATTTTGTACATAATGTTTCTACCACCATCTCTTATGACCGAAAAGAGCTTCTGGATATCAGGAAAGCGATTACTGGACAAATATTTTTTTCTTTAACGAGTCAGACACAAAGGATTTACTTCAGACACCCGACTAGGCCCAAATCCCTGTCATTCGCATGAAGAAGAGACAGATATCGGGGACGTAGGTCTGGGTGCCTTGTAAGGATCCGACTGCGAGTGAGTAATCCCCCTCTGCACGTTGGCTAATAGGACTGACAGTAATCGTTGGATAACAAAATGGATGAGCTCCGATTTTAAGACCCCTATCAATGGGACATTAACATGTCTATGACAGGGGTTCCGCTAGCGGCACCCCGTTCCGCTAGCGGAACCCCTCGCCAACAGCCAATGAAATAGCAGGGCGCCAAATACAAATCAACAGAAATCTCATAAATCTAATTTCTCAAACATACAAGTATTAGGCACCATTTTAAAGATAAAATTCTCATTAATCCAGCCACAGTGTCTGATTTCAAAAATGCTTTACAACGAAAGCTCCACAAACGATTGTTAGGTCACCACCAAGTCACAGTAAAACCCAGCCATTTTTCCTGCCAAAGAGAAGGCACAAATAGAGATAAAATTAATCACTAACCTTTGATCTTCATCAGATGACACTCATAGGACTTCATGTTACACAATACATGTATGTTTTGTTTGATAAAGTGCATATTTATATCCAAAATTCTCATTTTACATTGGTGTGTTATGTTCAGTAGTTCAAAATCATGCTATGATTTTGCAGAGAGCCACATGAATTCACAGAAATACTCATAATAAATGTTGATAAATTCAAGTGTTATGCATGGAACTTTAGATACACTTCTCTTTAATGCAACCGCTGTGTCAGATTTTTTTTTTAACTTTACGGAAAAAGCATAATCTGAGAACGGCGCTCAGAAACCAGCCAGAGAAATATCCGCCATGTTGGGTAGTCAACATTATTCATATATAAATATTCACTTACCTTTTGATGATCTTCATCAGAATGCACTCCCAGGAATCGCAGTTCCACAATAAATGCTTGTTTTGTTCAATAATGTCCATCATTTATGTCCAATAGCTTCTTTTGTTAGGGCGTTTGGTAAACAAATCCAAAAGCGCGATCTGGTCCATTCAGACGAAACGTTTAAAAAGTTATATTACAGGTCGAAGAAACTTGTCAAACTAAGTATAGAATCAATCTTTAGGATGTTTTTATCATAAAAGTTCAATACTGTTCCAACCGGAGAATTCCATTGTCTGTAGAGAAGCAATGGAACGAGAGCTAACTCAAGTGAAAGCGCGTGACTGAGAACGAGGCTGTAGGCAGACCCCTTAGTAAAACGGCTCCCATCCGGCCCCCCTTCACATGAGAAGCCTGAAACCACGTTCTAAAGATGGTTGACATCTAGTGGAAGCCTTAGGAAGTAGGAAATTAACCCATATCCCACTGTGTATTTGATAGGAGTGAGTTCAAAAACTACAAACCTCAGATTTCCCACTCCCTGTTTGGATTTTTTCTCAGGTTTTTGCCTACCGTATGAGTTCTGTCATACTCAGACATCATTCAAACCGTTTTAGAAACTTCAGAGTGTTTTCTATCCAATAATAATATGCATATATTAGCATCTGGGACTGAGTATGAGGCAGTTCACTTAGTTTGACAAGTTTCTTCGACCTGTAATAACTTTTTGAAGTTTTCGTCCGACATTCAGCTGGACCTGCACGAGCGTTTGGATTTGTGTACTAAACGCGCTAACAAAAGTAGCTACTTGGACATAAATGGACATTACCGAACAAAGCAAACATTTCTTGTGCGAGTCCTGGGAGTGCATTCCGACGAAGATCAGCAAAGGTAAGTGAAGATTTATAATGCTTTTTATGAGTTTTGTTGACTGCACAATTTGGTGGGTAACTGTATGGCTTCCTTTTGTGGCTGAACGCTGTTCTCAGATGATTGAATATTGTGCTTTTGCTGTAAAGATTTTTTAAATCTGACACAGCGGTTGCATTAAGAACAAGTGTATCTTTAATTCTATGTAAAACATATATCTTTCATCAAAGTTTATGATGAGTATTTATGTTATTTGACGTGGCTCTGCAATTTCTCCGGATATTGGAGGCATGTCTGAACATGGCGCCAATGTAAACCGAGATTTTGGATATAAATATTAACTTAATCGAACAAAACATATACAGTGGGGAGAACAAGTTTTTGATATACTGCCGATTTTGCAGGTTTTCCTACTTACAAAGCATGTAGAGGTCTGTAATTTTTTATCATAGGTACACTTCAACTGTGAGAGACGGAATCTAAAACGAAAATCACATTGTATGATTTTTAAGTAATTAATTTAATTTAAGTAAGGAATTTTTATTATGGGATTTCTGTTTGAATTTGGCGCCCTGCACTTTCACTGGCTGTTGTCATATCATCCCGTTAACGGGATTGCAGCCATAAGAAGTTGACATCTTAACTTCAGGATTGGTTGGCCCCCTGCGGGATGGTTGCGCTAATATAGGCTAATGCGATTAGCATGAGGTTGTAAGTAACAAGAACATTTCCCAGGACATAGACATATCAGGAATTCTAAAACTTTGCACATACACTGCTGCCATCTAGTGGCCAAAAGCTAAATTACACCTGGCCTGGAATAATACATTATGGCCTTTCTCTTGCATTTCAAAGATGATGGTGCAAAAAAAAAGAAGACTTTTTTTCTTTTGTATTATCTTTTACCAGATCTAATGTGTTCTCCTACATTCCTTTCACATTTCCACAAACTTCAAAGTGTTTCTTTACGAATGGTACCAAGAAAATTCATATCGTCGCTTCAGGGCCTGAGCTATAGGCAGTTAGATTTGGGTATGTCATTTTAGGCAAAAAAAAAGAATAAAAAGGGTCCGATCCTTAACTGCATTTTTGGTTAAAGGCTTGTAGGTAAGCGTTTCACTGTACGGTCTACATGTGAAATGCGGCACATTTGACAAATAATTTTTTTATTTATATATATTTTTTATGGCACACGAGACAACTGTCTGAGTGGACTAATCCATTGCGGAGGCCGCAGGGATGTATCACTAGTAGTACATTTACCTCAAATTACCATAATTTCTCACCACAAATGTTTGATTTTGCTAATTTCTGTTAAAGCATTCAATTTATTATTATTATTTATTATTATTACAGTCTTACTGTTGTCATTGTAGGAGTGGACACGTTGTTTGCAGAGCGTACAACCTAGGCTACACTTGTGAGAAGTTTTGGTTTTTTATTATTCCATTTACGAGTTGTCAATTTATTAATTGTCTTTTGTTTGGAGCGGTCCTATCAATCTTGAGTAAGCACACACACCTGATTACGCATAGAAGTAGGCTTAGGCTACCTGCCTTGCGTGGAAATGTAGAGACTTATAAATGCCCATTTGGGGATCTGATGCTCTTTCTGATTGTCTTAACTCACCATCACTGTGTAGCTTCTCAAAGTAATTTTTTCTTTGCCTCAAACGGCAGGTAAACAGTCTGTTTTTACATCTATTGAGAATGACAATAGTTCCTCAATGTAGCACACTTTAAAAATCTTTCCAGCTCCTTCCCTTCGATAACCACTCTGCATGCTCTGATCCAGTGGAAACGTTATAGAAAAGGCCTACCTGATTACTTCTTATCCCTTGCGCAAATAGCCTACAGCTGTATCCGTCTGTCCAGCACAGAATATTTTATACGATGTTTCAAGTTTGGTAGCACAAGCTTTAGGCTGGACCAAGTTAATACAATGTTTCAAGTTCCTTGCAAACAGGCCATGTGTAGCCAATGTGATTTATTAGATATTTTTATGAGGATATTTTCTACCTGCGGGCTGCAATGATTTATTTGTTGGCTTTATGTAGGCTATTTTTACATAGTCAATGTTACTTTTAGATTTGTATAATTTTCATTTAGATAGAACTTTGATTAACCACATGACATTGATTTTGAGATGGAATTCGCCAGCCGTGAGTAACCACTGCGAATGAATGAGCCGCCCTGTTCAATGCAATTGTATGATCAAGCATATTATTGAAGCGCGAATGTTTCATCATCTTGGCAATGGATTTCAAGACACAGCGCTGTGAAAATAATTATGAAGTTTGGGAAACACTAAGATCCTATGCACAATGTAGGCTAATCAAATGTCTAATATTAGGCCTAACGTGGAAATGCAATGCATCAATGGAACGCAACTTAAGGATCTAAAGATCCTGGGTGTTTTAAATAAAGGGGACAACACCTATAATGGAATGAAAGGTTGAACACATCTAAAATGCCAATTGGTCAATGTGCTGAAACGAATGAATGTATTTTAAAGCATTGAAAGAGGTCTAAAGTGGCATTGCGTTTAACAATGAAATCAACAACTGTGCCATTGTAAATTGAGTGAATTAAAAGTGAATGATGGCGGATGAAAACCCAAATGAGACTGCACTGGAGAGGACAGAGGCGCATTAAAGTTCACTCTATGCAGCCCGGTGAGGCAAACTGTGAATGAGGGTCTTGAAGCATTTGTTGTTCTCAATGACTTTAAGAATGGTCATGAATCTGTGCTAGAGCTAGTCACGAAGAAGAAAAGTGACAGGAGAGTATTAACTATCAACCAAGAATTAGGACTTTTCCACCTTTTTCAGGAAATGTTCATAAGTGGAGCCACAAACGCTCATTGAACCACATGACAGCATTTTAAATGTGTCAAAAATATCAAGTAAAACTAAGTATTCTAAGGCTGCATCGTCCTCCGCATGCCTAAAAGCTGAGGCAGAGAGCAGCACTACTCGCTCGCCAAGCATCATTACAGGACAAGCATGCATTGGAACTGGAGAAAGCTCAACTGGATGATAGGATGGAAAAAAATGGAACTGGACACGGAAATAGCAGCAATTTCCGTGAGTCAATTTCTCAATCCCATTCCGTGGCAGCACACTTACGAAGTCAAGAAGATGGAATTTACTCCTATTTTGAGAACCAGGAACCCGAACCATCACCTGTTGAGTTAGCAGGATTAGGTGTAGTTCCAAAGACCCCACTACAAAGGGTTTTACAACAGATGACAAAGCCATCAAAACCCATTCAGAAAACAGTCATAAACCAGCAGCCAACAGCAAGGTCTAACGATCAACACAGAATCAACACTGAGTATCAGCCATAATACCAGCCAGGATAACCTCTCTACTAACATGCAAAGGCAGAATGAAATTGCCGACCTCCTTGTACTACAGTACAAACAAGCCACACTCCCTGTTAGGGAGATACCTATGTTTGACGGTGAACCTCTAAACTTTAGGCCATTTATGCGTGTATTTGAGCATGGCATAGAAGATAAGACAAGCAGCCACCAGGATAGGCTCTATTACCTGGAACAGTACACCTCTGGTCAGCCCAAGGATCTGGTCTGCAGTTGTCTGCATATGGAAGCCAGAAGAGGCTATTCAGAGGTTGTTAAAGGAATACTTTGGCAATGAAATCAGTCACCACTGCTTACATGGAAAAAGTTTGGAACTGGACAAACATCAAACCGGATGATGGAAAGGGACTGGGTGGCTAGCCACCATCTTATAGGTTGCTAAAACGCTATGCAAGACCTTGGGACCGTGGAAGAGCTTAATCTTCCCTCCAACATAAAGTTGATAATGTCAAACTTCCCTACAAACTAAGGGAAAAATGTAGGTCTACAGCATGTGATATTTTAGAGAGAAGCCACGTGAGGGCCCAGTTCAGTGACGTTCATGGAAGAACAGGCCAAGATATTGCAGGATCCATTGTATGGAGATATTCAAGATTCCCTGTCCAACAGAAGGTTTTTAAAAACCAAACCCGCAGCAGACCTTTAAACAGCAGGTCAAGTCCAAGAGTAGGGGGGAAGAAGCTTGTTCTTAAAAGTTTTTCAGAGTTGCAAACATTCAAAGTAAAGAGACCAGGCACCTACCCTCTGCTCCCAGTATCTTGTGTATTTTGTGCTGGTGAGCACAGCCACATGAATCCAAGGTTGAGTTTCTGAGATCAAGAGGCATTTGTTTTGGCTGTTTTGAGAGGTCACTTAAGCAAATAATGTTTTAAAGCAGGGGTGTCAAACTCATTCCACGGAGGGCCTAGTGTCTGCAGGTTTTTGGTTTTTCCTTTCAATAAAGCCCTAGACAACCAGGTGTGGGGAGTTCCTAACTAATTAGTGATGTTAATTCATCAATCAAGTACAAGGGAGGAGCGAAAACCCGCAGACACTCGGCCCCCCGTGGAATGAGTTTGACACCTGTGTTTTAAAGGATGACCTGTCAGAGGCACCCCACTATCCTGCACATTTTTTTTTCACCTTTATTTAACCAGGTAGGCCAGTTGAGAACAAGTTCTCATTTACAACTGCGACCTGGCCAAGATAAAGCCAAGCAGTGCGACAGAGCTACACATGGGATAAACAAAGTACAGTCAATAACAATAGAAAAATCTGTATACAGTGTGTGCAAATGCAGTAAGGAGGTAAGGCAATAAATAGGCCAATAATGGCGAAGTAATTACAATTTAGTAATTTACATTGGACTGATTTATATGTGCAGATGAGGATGTGCAGGTAGAAATACTGCTCTGCAAAAGAGCAGAAAAACAAATATGGGGTAGGTGGTTGGTTGGATGGGCTATTTACAGATGGGCCGTGTACAACTGCTGTGCTCGGTAAGCTTCTCTGACAGCTGACGCTTAAAGTTAGTGTGGGATATAAGTCTCCAACTTCAGTGATTTTTGCAATTCGTTCCAATCATTGACAGCAGAGAACTGGAAGGAAAGGCGGCCAAAGGAGGTGTTGGCTTTGGGGATGACCAGTGAAATATACCTGCTGGAGCGTGTGCTACGGGTGGGTGTTTTTATGGTGACCAGTGAGCTGAGGTAAGGCGGAGCTTTACCCAGCAAAGACTTGGGTTTGGCGACGAATATGTAGCGAGGACCAGCCAACGAGAGCATATAGGTCGCTGTGGTGGGTAGTATATGGGGCGTTGGTGACAAAACGGATGGGACTGTGATAGACTGCATCCAATTTGCTGAGTAGAGTGTTGGAGGCTATTTTGTAAATGACATCGCCGAAGTCAAGGATCGGCATGATGGTCAGTTTTACGAGGGTATGTTTGGCAGCATGAGTGAAGGAGGCTGTTGCAAAATTGGAAGCCGATTCTAGATTGAATTTTGGATTGGAGATGCTTAATGTGAGTCTGGATGGAGAGTTTACAGTCTAGTCAGACACCTAGGTATTTATAGTTGTCCACATGTTCTAAGTCGGAACCGTCCAGAGTAGTGATGCTAAACGGGCGGGCAGGTGTGGGCAGCGATCGTTTGAAAAGCATGCATTTCGTTTTACTAGCATTTTAAGAGCAGTTGGAGGCCACGGAGGGAGTGTTGTATGGCATTGAAGTTCGTTTGGAGGTTTGTTAAGTGTCCAAAGAAAGGCCAGATGTATACAGAATGGTGCCATCTGCGTAGAGGTGGATCAAAAAATCACCTGCAGCAAGAGCGACATCGTTGATATATACAGAGAAAAGAGTCGGCCCGAGAATTGAACCCTGTGGCACCCCCATAGAGACTGCCAGAGGTCCGGACAACAGGCCCTCCGATTTGACACACTGAACTCTATCTGAGAAGTAGTTGGTGAACCAGGCGAGGCAGTCATTAGAGAAACCAAGGCTTTTGAGTCTGCCGATAAGAATACAGTGATTGACAGAGTCGAAAGCCTTAGGCCAGGTCGATGAAGACGGCTGCACAGTACTGTCTTTTTTTATGGTTGTTATGATATTGTTTTGGATCTTGAGCGTGGCTGAGGTGCACCCGTGACCAGCTCGGAAACCAGATTGCATAGCGGAGAAGGTACGGTGGGATTCGAAATGGTCAGTGTTCTGTTTGTTCACTTGGCTTTCGAAGACTTTAGAAAGGCAGGGTAGGATGGATATAGATCTGTAACAGTTTGGGTCTAGAGTGTCTCCACCATTGAAGAGGGGGATGACCGCAGCCACTTTCCAACATTGAAGGAAGATAGATTTAGATCTCAAAAGTAGAGGCCGACCGATTTAATCGGAAAGGCCGATTTTAATTAGGGCCGATTTCAAGTTTTCATAACAAATCGGTAATTTTTAGACGCCGATTTAAATAAAAATTATAATATTTATTATTTTTACACCTTTATTTAACTAGGCAAGTCAGTTAACCTTTCTCGCCCCGGGGTTCCGCTAGCAGAACACCCACAACATTCCGCAAAATTCAAAAATATATTTTTTGAAATATTTAACTTCCACACATTAACAAGTCCAATACGGCAAATGAAAGATAAACATCTTGTGAATCCAGCCAACATGTCCGATTTTTAAAATGTTTTACAGCGAAAACACAATATATATTTATGTTAGCTCACCACAATAGCCAAACACACAACGCCATGTTTTCACCGCAAACATAGCCTTCACAAAACCCACAAATAGAGATAAAATTAATCACTAACCTTTGAACAACTTCATCAGATGACAGTCTTATAACATCATGTTATACAATACATTTATGTTTTGTTCGAAAATGTGCATATTTATAGCTACAAATCGTGGTTTTACATTGTGAATACGGCGCCATAATGCACCAAATTGTCCGGAGATATTTTGGACAGTCACGTAATCTAACCAAAGAACTCATCATAAACTTTGCTAAAAAATACATGTTGTACAGCAAATGAAAGATACACTGGTTCTTAATGCAACCGCTGTGTTAGATTAAAACATAACTTTAGTACAAAGTACAGCATGCAATATTCTGAGACAGTGCCCAGCCATTCTCCGCCATATTGGAGCCAACATATTCCACAAAAATACGAAATAACATCATAAATATTCTCTTACCTTTGATGATCTTCCATCAGAATGTAGTGCAAGGAGTCCTAGTTCCACAATAAATCGTTGTTTTGTTTTAGAATGTCCATTCTGTCGAATTAGCAACTTTGGCTAGCATTGTGGAGGGCACATGTCCATCAACTCTTGGCGCATGGAACGAACAATTCCAAAAGTCACAATAAACGTCGAATAAACTGGTCAAACTCAGTTGAAAATCCATTTTATGATGTTTTTCTCATATGTATCCAATAACGTCGAAGATGGAGCATTTCATTGTGTATACCTAACGCATTGCAGAAAACAATGTAGTGTTCCCTGGTGCGCAGCTGAATACTGCCAATAGGGCGGACCTGTCACTCCAAAAGCTCTCATTCGGTCTCACATCAAGCTAGACACCCCATTCAACATTCTACTGCCTGTTGACATCTAGTGGAAGGCGTATGAAGTGCATACAGATCCATAAATAAAAGGCAATTGAATAGGCAAGGCCTTACACAGAGCCCCATTTTCAGAATTTTCACTTCCTGTTTGGAAGTTTGCTGCCAAATGAGTTCTGTTTTACTCACAGATATAATTCAAACCGTTTTAGAAACTTCAGAGTGTTTTCTATCCAATAGTAATAATAATATGCATATCGTATGTTCTAGAACAGAGTACGAGGCCGTTTAATTTCGCCCCCTATTCACTAATAGCTTCCGGTTACTAGTCCAATGCTCTAACCACCTGCTTTACATTGCACTCTACGAAGAGCCTGCGTGGCAGGCTGACTACCTGTTGCGCGAGGGCAGCAAGAAGCCAAGGTAAGTTGCTAGCTAGCATTAAACTTATCTTAAACAATCAGTCTTAACATAATCACTAGTTAACTACACATGGTTGATGATATTACTAGTTTATCTAGCGTGTCCTGCGTTGCATATAATCAATGCGGTGTCTGTTAATTTCACATTGAATCACAGCCTACTTCGACAAACGGGTGATGATTTAACAAGCGCATTTGCGAAAAAAAGCACAATCGTTGCATGACTGTATCTAACCATAAACATCCATGCTTTTCTTAAAATCAATACACAGAAGTATATATTTTTAAACCTGCATATTTAGCTAAAATAAATCCAGGTTAGCAGGTAATATTAACCAGGTAAAATTGTGTCACTTCTCTTGCGTTCATTGCACGCAGAGTCAGGGTATATGCAACAGTTTGGGCCGCCTGGCTCGTTGCGAACTAATTTGCCAGAATTTTACGTAATTATGACATAAAATTTAAGGTTGTGCAATGTAACAGGAATATTTAGACTTATGGATGCCACCCGTTAGATAAAATACTGACTGAGCGATGGTAGGCACCAGCAGGCTCGTAAGCGTTCATTCAACCAGCACTTTCGTGCGTTTTGCCAGCAGCTCTTCGCAATGCGTCAAGCATTGAGCTGTTTATGACTTCAAGCCTATCAACTCCCGAGGTTAGGCTGGTGTAACCGATGTAAAATGGCTAGCTAGTTAGCGGGGTGCGCGCTAATAGCGTTTCAAACGTCACTCGCTCTGAACCTTGGGAGTAGTTGCTCCCCTTGCTCTGCATGGGTAACGCTGCTTCGAGGGTGGCTGTTGTCGATGTGTTCCTGGTTCGAGCCCAGGTAGGGGCGAGGAGAGGGACGGAAGCTATACTGTTACACTGGCAATACTAAAGTGCCTATAAGAACATCCAATAGTCAAAGATATATGAAATACAAATGGTATAGAAAGAAATAGTCCTATAATTCCTGTAATAACTACAACCTAAAACTTCTTACCTGGGAATATTGAAGACTCATGTTAAAAGGAACCACCAGCTTTCATATGGAACTTAAACGTTAGCTTTTTTACATGGCACATATTGCACTTTTACTTTCTTCTCCAACACTTGTTTTTGCATTATTTAAACCAAATTGAACATGTTTCATTATTTATTTGAGTCTAAATTGATTTTATTGATGTGTTAAAATAAGTGTTCATTCAGTATTGTTGTAATTGTCATTATTACAAATAAAAGAAATCGGCCGATTTTAATCGGTATCGGCTTTTTTTCGTCCTCCAATAGTCGGTATCGGTTTCGGCGTTGAAAAATTATAATCGGTCGACCTCTACTCAAAAGGTGGATATGAGGGGTGTAGCAGTGAAGTGGAAGGTGACTGTCAGCAGTGCACTTTTTTCACTGGAAGGCGGTGAAGATACTGGGGCCAGTACAGATTGTGTACTTGCAATTGTGCCAGTTCAAGTAAAGATGGCAAATGGAAGCAAGTCTGTGTTTAACCTATGCGTTTCTCGATTCTGGTAGCTCAGTAACATTTTATACGGAGAGACCCATGAGGCAGCTGAAACCTAAAGGCAGTGAGACTGAAATTCTGCTATACACAGTGGGGCACGGGAGTTCTTCCAAGAGCTTTGAGATATCTGGATTAGAGATTGGCAATGTGGAAGGCGACACTTCTTGCATTACCAAAGGTCTACAACCAGAGTAAGACCCCAGTGACGAGAGAATTTTCCCACTCAGAAAGATCTCAAAAGGTGGCCATTCCTGAAAGTGGTTCAGTTGAAGGAGATTGATGCCGATGTTGAACTCCTGATTGGCGTAAATGCTCCAAAGGCAATGGAACCCTGGCAAATTATAAATAGCCAAGGCAACAGTCCATATGCAGTGAAATTACTCTTTGGATGGGTGATGAACGGTCCTCTTAATCCCTGTACCATAGCAGAAGAATCTGTACGTCCAATGGTGATGGACGACCTGGGGGTTTGTCTTGTAAATCAGTACAACCATGACTTCCCTGAGAGAGTATGAATACGAAAGTGAGATGTTAGTTGAGGATCGTAAGTTTATGGAGATCACGCTCCATAACCCTCAAAGATCGTCACTACTACTTCTCGTTGTCCTGCCAAACAACCGTGATATGGCAGAGCAGCAGGCTTTAAATCTTATCAGGAAGTTTAAGAAGGACGAAGTTTACGCTGCAAAATACAAAGGTTTCATGGAAGAGGTAATAACTGAAGGTTATGACGAGCAGGTACCACAAGAACAGCGCCTCGGAGAAAGGCAAGGTATGGTACATACCACACCATCGCGTTCACCATAAGCTCAAAGGAACAATAGGAGTGGTGTTTGACTGCTCATCATCATATAAAGGCACATCTCTCAACCGTGACCTCCTTCAAGGCTATGACCTGGCAAACACGCTCATCGGAATCTTGCTAAGATTTCGGCAAGAGCACATTTCCATGATGGCAGACCTCGAAGGAATGTTCCATCATGTACGTGTCCATGAAGATGACTTAGACTTCCTGTGATTCCTATGGTGGCCAAATGGTGAGGGGGTGCTTTGCTGCAGGAGTGACTGGTGCACTTCTCAAAATAGATGGCATCATGAGGTAGGAAAATTGTGTATATATTGAAGCAACATCTCAAGACATCAGTCAGGAAGTTAAAGCGTGGTCGCAAATGGGTCTTCCAAATGGACAATGACCCCAAGCATACGTCCAAAGCAGATTCTTCAAGAGCTCTGCAAGCTAAAGTGTGGATGGGACGAAGTCATCCCCGACGAACACTCTTATTTCATGGAAGAGATGGCCCTCAACTGGACCAGCTGTCCAGATTCCAGATTGACAGTGCATGATGCCTGAGAACTTTAATCAAGTCAAGACCGCACAGCTGCATCACTTCGGTGATGCAAGTGAACAAGGCTATGGCACGGCAAGTTACCTTGATTTCCCCATACCGTTTGTGAACCTAAGGGTGACTCCACTCAAGCAGATGACGATCCCCAGACTGGAACTTGCTGCAGCAACATTGACTGTGCAAGTTAGCAGGATGTTAAGGTTGGTGCTCCAGTTTGAGCTTGAGGAGTCAACTTTCTGGACACAGTCTGTGCTAAAATACATCCGCAACGATACCAAGAGATTCCATACATTTATAGCTAATAGGGTTGCTGTAATCCGTGACCTATCAAAGCTGTACAGTGGAGTTATTTGAACTCCAAACACCCAGCCGATAACCCTCTTACATGTTGAAACTTTCCTGAACTCAGAGATGGCTCAAAGGACCAGAATTTCTGGAGAAAGCAGAAACACAATGGTTGAAAGTCCGAGAGGAGCTTGGCTCCATCCCTCCGGATGATCCAGAGGTAAGAAAAGATGTCATCGTGAACAGTACAAGTGTAGAAGAAGAGTCCGTCCAAAGAGTTAACAAACTCACTGAAGGAACAAATTGAGGATCAAACTGACGTTTGGAAAAGAAAGTATCTGCTTCATCTAGGTCATCCACAGAGAAAAGGACATAATTTGATTTGAGCAAATACAGCACTTTAAACAAGAGATTTCACTCGTTGGGAAAGAAAGACAATATGTCATGAAGCGGCTCAATCTGTAAGCTTGATCTAATTGTTGACAATGGCATTCTGAGAGTGGGAGGAAGGTTAAGCAAAGCTGCTATACCTAAGGAACTGAAGAATCCTATGATCACATCCCCAGACTGATCTTACTCCACATCCATGAGTGGGTTGGCCACTGGGAGAGATCACATGCTTACCAGACTTCGCCAGAGATATTGGATACCCTGTGCCAACTCCTTAGCAAGGAAGATCCTTAAGAGCTGTGTCCTCTACAGGTGGATGCAAGCTAAAGCTGGAGAACAGAAGATGGCTGACCTTCCACAAGATGTGGTGTCACCTGACTTTCCGCCTTTCACCCATGTGGGCATAGATTACTTCGGCCCCATAGAGGTGAAGCGAGGCCACATTCCTGTGAAGCGGTATTGTGTGAATCGAGCTGTTCATCTAGAAGTGGCCAGTGATCTGGATACTGATTCCTGCATCAATGCCCTGTGCAGGTTCATCGGTTGAAGGTGCCCATCTAACAAACGTTTTATTAACTTTTTTGCAACATTTCCTGGAACTCATTGAATGTTTTTGTAATTTGGGAACTTCGATTGTGGACTGTATGCATCCGAAACAACCCCGCTTCTTCAGGCTTGTGCACTGGCTATGGTCAATTGGTAAGGAAGCCACTACAGGAAATATTGGCTTGTTTGTAGCTAGCGGCTCTCAAAAAATCTTTGACACTAGGCACCTTTGTCTGATCTTTTGGTGTTTTTAAACTGCGTGCTTTGAAGTGTAACACATTTTGATCAAATAAAAGTTTATTTGTCATGTGTGCCGAATACAACACGTATAGATAGACCTTACAGGGAAATGCTTACATACAAGCCCTTAACCTTTAGGGGCCACGGGTGCCGCTAGCGGCACTCCTCCCACATTCCATTGAAAAGGCAGAGCGGCAAATTCAAAAAATACATTTTTTTTAAATATTTAACTTTCACACATTAACAAGTCCAATACAGCATATGAAAGGCAGACATCTTGTGAATCTAGCCAACATGTCCGATTTTTAAAATGTTTTACAGGGAAGACAAAATATGTAAATCTATTAGCTAACCACCTTAGCAAAAGACACCACTTTCTAACACCAATCAGTTTTTACGTCCATCACCAGCTATCACTAATTCGACCAAATGAAGATATATATAGCCACTAACCAAGAAACAACTTCATAAGATGACAGTCTGATAACATATTTATTGTATAGCATATGTTTTTTTTTGAAAAATGTGCATATTTATGGTATAAATCATAAATTACATTTCAGCTACAATCAGAAAGCAGCCATAACATTTACAGACACCAACATCAAATACCTAATTACTCCTCATAAAACATTTGAGAAATACATACTGTGCAGCAATTGGAAAAACAGGATTCTTGTGATTCCAGACAATATTTCCGATTTATTAAATGTTTTACATCGAAAACTAAATGTAGCGCTAAATTAGCATAGCCACGCCAGACAGACACACTTGGGCGCGCGCGACCAGTTGACATGCACGACAGATATATGAAATAACATTATAAATTTGGTCTTACTTTGGCTGATCTTTCATCAGAATGTTGATCAAGTTGTCCTTAGTCCAGAAGAGTCGTTCAATCCATTCAGAATGGCAACTTTCCATCTTCATTTAGCAGGGGTACTAGTCGAGTGGCACGGATCTCTCCAACGTAAACAAAGTAAACATTACGGAACACGGCAAAACTCCCGAAAAAATTCAAATAATCTGATTAAACTATATTGAAAAAACATACATTACGATGACATGGTCTCATTTATCAAATCAAATCCGAGCTGGAGATAGTTCACATCCGAAACGGCAGCAAAACAAAACATGATATCTCTCCCAATTTGAGGTAAAATGTACAGTTGAAGTCGGAAGTTTACATACACCTTGCCAAATATATTTAAACTCAGTTTTTCACAATTCCTGACATTTAATCCTAGTAAAAATTCCCTGTTTTAGGTCAGTTAGGATCACCACTTTATTTTAAGAATATGAAATGTCAGAATAATAGTAGAGAATCATTTATTTCTGCTTTTATTTCTTTCATCACATTCCCAGTGGGTCAGAAGTTTACATACACTCAATTAGTATTTAAATTGTTTAACTTGGGTCAAACATTTCGGGTAGCCTTCCACAAACTTCCCACAATAAGTTGGGTGAATTTTGGCCCATTCCTCCTGACAGAGCTGGTGTAACTGAGTCAGGTTTGTTGGCCTCCTTGCTCGCACATGCTTTTTCTATAGGATTGAGGTCAGGGCTTTGTGATGGCCACCCCAATACCTTAACTTTGATGTCCTTGAGCCATTTTGCCACAACTTTGGAAGTATTCTTGGGGTCATTGTCCATTTGGAAGACCCATTTGCGACCAAGCTTTAACTTCCTGACTGATGTTTTGAGATGTTGCTTCAATATATCCACATAATTTCCCTACCTCATGATGCAATCTATTTTGAGAAGTGCATCAGTCACTCCTGCAGCAAAGCACTACCACAACATGATGTTTCCACCCCCGTGCATCACGGTTGGGATGGTGTTCTTCGGCTTGCAAGCATCCCTTTTTCCTCCAAACATATTGATTGTCATTATGGCCAAACAGTTCTATTTTTGTTTCATCAGCCCAGAGGATATTTCTCCAAAAGTACGATCTTAGTCCCCATGTGCAGTTGCAAACCGTAGTCTAGTTTTTTTATAGCGGTTTTGGAGCAGTGGCTTCTTCCTTGCTGTGCTGCCTTTCAGGTTATGGGGATATAGATACTTTTGTACCGGTTTCCTCCAGCATCTTCCGTTGCTGTTGTTCTGGAATTGATTTGCACTTTTCGCACCAAAGTACGTTCATCTCTAGGAGACAGAACATGTCTCCTTCCTGAGCGGTAGGATGGCTGCGTGGTCCCATGGTGTTTATACTTGCGTACTATTGTTTGTACAGATGAACGTGGTACCTTCAGACGTTTGGAAATTTCTCCCAAGGATGAACCAGACTTGTGGAGGTCCACAATTTTTTTTACTGATGTCTTGGCTGATTTCTTTAGATTTTTTCCCCATGATGTCAAGGAAAGAGGCACTGAATTTGAAGGTAGGCCTTGAAATACGTCCACAGGTACACCTCCAATTGACCAAATTATGTCAATTAGCCTATCAGAAGCTTCTATAGCCATGACATTTTTGGGAATTTTCCAAGCTGTTTAAAGGCAGTCAACTTTATGTAAACTTCTGACCCACTGGAATTGTGATTAAGTGAAATAATCTCTGTAAAAATTGTTGAAAAAAATGACCTGTGCCATGCACAATGTAGATGTCCTAACCGACTTGCCAAAACTGTAGTTTGTTAACAAGACATTTGTGGAGTGGTAGAAAAGCAAGTTTTTAATGACTCCAACCTAAGTGTATGTAAACTCCTGACTTCAACTGTATATGTAGGATTAGTTAAAGTGACTATGCATAGATGATAAACAGAGAATAGCAGCAGTGTGAAAGAGGGGGGCACAATGCATAGTCTGGGTAGCCATTTGATTGGCTATTCAGGAGTCTTATGGCTTGGGGGTAAAAGCTGTTGAGAAGCCTTTTGGTCCTAGACTTGGTGCTCCGGGAACCACTTGCCATGCGGTAGCATAGAGTACAGTCTATGACTGGGGTGGCTGGAGGGTTTGACAATTTTTTTGGGCCTTCCTCTGACACCGCCTGGTATATAGAGTCCCTGGAAGGCAGGCAGCTTAGCCCCAGTGATGTACTGGGCCGTACGCACTACCCTCTGTAGTGCCTTGCGGTCAGAGGCTGAGCAGTTGCCATACCAGGCAGTGATGCAACCAGTCAGGATGCTCTCGATGTTGCAGCTGTAGAACCTTTTGAGGATCTGTAGACCCATGCCAAATCTTTTTTGTTTCCTGAGAGGGAATAGGCTTTTTCGTGCCCTCTTCACGACTCTTGGTGTGTTTGGACCATTCTAGTTTGTTGGTGATGTGGACACCCAAGGAACTTGAAGCTCTCAACCTGCTTCAGGTCGATGAGAATGGGAGCTAGGCCAGGCAGGCTTAAAGGCATACTGTGCGATTCTGTCATTTAAACCCTACTTACCCAGAGTCAGGTGAACTTGTGGATACCATTTTGATGTTTCTGCGTGCAATGTGAAGGAAGTTAGTGTTCATTTCGAGAGTGGAAGTCTACAGGTACTATTAACTAGAGGGAGGGGTTGAGTAACGGTTTCTGTGGTTGTGAAAGAACCAGGGGAATGAAAGAAGAGTGCAGAGAAGGATGGAGTCAGAGGACTGGAGGAGAAGCTGGGCCAGGCTGGTGAGTACAGTAAATGATGGTACGTGGAGAGGACAGCCCCATCCATCCATTAATGAGTTAAGCACTCAGTGGAGAAGGACCCAGGCACCCAACCACTCCAGTACCCAGGGAGAGAGCGGGCTCAAAGTACCTGCTACCTCACATCTGTCTCCTGAGTGCCTGCCTCTTCCAGTGGACTGTGGTTACATCCCAAATGGCACCCTATTCCCCCATAGGGGCCCTGGTCAACAGTATTGCACTACTTAGGGAATTGGGTGCCATTTGGGATAAAATGGGACTCCGTGAGCTATGCAGCGTTCATCCTCATTCCTTAAGTCTCTCTACATGTTGTGTATGACATGCATGAGGCCAAATCAAGCTGTGCTGGATCGATTCTGTTGCTTGGTCTAGACTGGTGGTTCGTCATCTTTTTATTAAACCTTGGTGCCTTAAGGCTTTTTACTGAAACTCCAGTTGGATGTTGTCGGTTTTGCCTGATCCTCGATAAGTTCACTTTTTTACTACTCAAAGGACATGTCTTTGCTTCAGTAGAAAATCTCAAAGCCCAATGATTTTATTTTGGCATAAGGTCTCAAAGCTCCTTTGTGAAATTGCTAAGTCTTACACAACCCAATATTTATTGAAACCCAACTCTTCTGTGAGTTGCTCATAAAATAGCACAATTTTAAGAGTTTGATAGATGGGCAAAGTTGTTTTGTAATGGCATTTTTTCAAACTTTTTTTTCTCTTGAGTTTTAGGTCAATACTTCTGTTCTATGTTTTCAGCAGTCTCTGTCAAGCATATAGATGGATGTCAGACCTGGGCAGAATTTTTTTATATTTTGTAGTTTATTTGAAAATACAACTTTTTAAATACTCAAGGTAGTTGAAAATTCACAGAACAAAAATATAACTGCAACATGTAAAGTGTTGGTCCCAAGATCTCAGAAATGTTCCATATGCCAAAAAAATAGCATATTTCTGTTAGTAGGTATTTCTCCTTTGCCAAGATAATTCATCCACCTGACAGGTGTGGCATATCAAGAAGCTGATGAACCTCTACAGGATTGGTGGGTCCCCTCTAGACGGTTGAGCTAACGTAGGCTAATGTGATTAGCATGAGGTTGTAAGTAACAAGAACATTTCCCAGGACATAGACACATCTGATATTGGCAGAAAGCTTAAATTCTTGTTAATCTAACTGCACTGTCCAATTTACAATAGCTATTACAGTGAAATAATACCATGCTATTGTATGATGAGTGCACAGTTATGAACTTAAAGTTATTAATAAATCAATTAGGCACATTTGGGCAGTCTTGTTACAAGATTTTGAACATAAATGTAATGGTTCATTAGATCAGTCTAAACCTTTGCACAAACTCTTCCATCTAGTGGCCAAAATCTAAATTGCACCTGGGCTGGAATAATGCATTTCAAAGATGATGGTACAAAAAATATATTAAAAAACACATTGTTTTATCTTTTATCTTTATCTAATGTTATATTCTTCTACATTTCACATTTCCACAAACTTCAAAGTGTTTCCTTTCAAATGGTATCAGGAATATGCATATCCTTGCTACAGGAAGTAAGATTTGGGTATGTCATTTTAGGCGCAAATTGAAAAACAGCATGATCATGCCTCCCTAGTGGAGCAGCGGTCTAAGGCACTGCATCACAGTGCTTAAGGTGTTACTACAGAACTGGGTTCAATCCCAGGCTATGTCACAACCGGCCGTGACTGGGAGTCCCATAGGGCGCCGCACAATTGGCCCAGCGTTTGCCGGTGGCACTCAAGGCTCATTGTGCTGTAGGGACTCCTTATGGCGGGCCGGGTGCCTGCAGGCTGACTTCGGTCGTCAGTTGTCGTCAGTTGAACTGTGTTTGGTGTAGCTGGCTTGCGGGTTAAGCGGGCAGGTGTTAAGAAGCGCGATTTGGCAGGTCATGTTTCGGAGGATGCCTCTCCCGAGCCCTTTGAGACTCAATCATAATTGGATCGCAATTTGGATAATACAATATTGGGGAGAAAAAGGAGGTAAAATACAACAACAAAAAATATATATATTAACAGCATCATCATTACACAGATACTCCTTGTGCTGGGGACTATAAAAGTCCACACTAAAATGTGCAATTTTGGCACACAACACAATGCCACAAGTTTTGAGAAAGCGTGCAATTGCCATGCTGACTGAAGTAATGTCCACCAGAGCTGTTACCAGAGAATTTAATGTTCATTTCTCAACCATAAGGCGCCTCCAATGTCGTTTTAGAGAATTTGGCAATACATCCAACCGGCCTCACAACTACAGACCACGTGTCTGGCATCGTGTGGGCGATCGGTTTGCTGATGTAAACGTTGTGAACCGAGCTCCCCATGGTGGGGTTATGTTAGTGGCAGGCACAAGCTACAGACAACGAACACAATTGCATTTTGTCTATGGCAATTTGAATGACCAACATATGCATATCTGTATTCCAAGTCATGTGAAATCCATAGATTAGGGCTTAATTTATTTCAATTGACTGATTTCCTCATATGAACTGTAACTCAGTAAAATCAATGAAATTGTTGCGTTTTATATTTTTGTTCAGTAGAGTTACAGTTCTGTAAACAAGTGTTTGAAAAATGACGTGTCATGCACAAAGTAGATATTCTAACCGTCTTGCCAAAACTATGGTTTGTTAACAAGAAATTTGTGGAGTGGTTGAAAAACAAGTTTTATTGACTCCAACCTAAGTGTATTTAAACTTCCGACTTCAACTGTGTATATATAGCCCAACGTTTGTAGAACAACTAAAGTTACATTAATAACTCTAAATTATGCATATAGGAGTACCTATTTCTTTGTTAACCGCTCAACACAGAATAGCCGCATTACCTCATCGTTTGCATAACATATATTTTATTCAGCTTTGTTCAATTGTATTCTTCATACTATAAAATAATGCCACGGAATTCTAAGCAAATCTTGTCTGCTAAATGAACTAGTGTAGCCCACAGCCATTTGGCATAGCCAGATCAGGACCTAAAATAAGGACAACTCAGAGTATGCTATTCTGTTGTTCTGAAATAGACTACAATTTCTTCAAATCATGCTTCTTTAGACCGATCTAAAATAAATAGTAGATTGGTGTCGGTGTCGGCTATATTACATGGATTTATTAGACTTAAAAAAATGTTCCAAAGGTCTGCATCAGTTGTTGCAGGCTATATGTGGAAGCCAGGAGATGCTAAATGTGTTAATTTAACGGTCAATTACCGTGACACGGACCGTTATTTGCTTGACAATCACCCGCTGACGAAATTGTGACCGTCACAGCCCTAGTTGTGTCGCTGAGTTAAAGCAGTTCTGCATGGAGGAGTGTGCCAAAATTCCTCCACAGTGATGCGAGAGACTGATCAACAACTACAGGAAGTGTTTGGTTGTAGTAATTTCAGCTTAAGGTGGCACAATTGATTGTAAGGAGGCAATTCATTTTTCACACAGGTCCATTAGATGTAAATAAATTAAATGCACTACATGTCCAAAAGTATGTGGACACCTGCTCGTCAAACATCTCATTCCACTCTTCTGGGAAGGCTTTCCACTAGATGTTGGAACATTGTTGCGTTCCAATTCATCCCAAAGGTGTTTGAGGGGTTTGGACATGGATTTGGAAAATACTCCATAATAACAAAGCAAAAACTGTTTTTTAAAACTTTTTGAAATGTATAAAAAATTGAAATATATCGCATTTATATAAGTAATCAGACCCTTTACTCAGTAATTTTGTTGAAGCACTTTTGGCAACGATTACAGCCTCGAGTCTTCTTGTGTATTACGCTACAAGCTTGGCACACATGTATTTGGAGAATTTTTACCATTCTTCGCTGCAGATCCTCTCAAGCTCTTTCAGGTTAAATGGGGAGTGTTGCTGCACATCTATTTTCAGGTGTCTTCAGAGATGTTCAATTCTGGGCTCTGGCAGGGCCACTCAAGGACATTCAAATACTTGTCCCGAAGCCACTCTTGCATTGACTTGGCTGTGTGCTTAGGGTTGTTGTCCTGTTGGGTGAACCTTCGCCCCAGTCTGAGCTCCTGCGCTCTCTGGAGGAGGTTTTCATCAAGGATCTCTCTGTACTTTGCTCTGTTCATCTTTCCCTCGATCCTAACTAGTCTCCCAGTCCCTGCCGCTGAAAAGCATCCCCACAGCATGATGCTGCCAACACTTTGCTTCACCGTAGGGACGGTGCAAGGTTTCCTCCAGATGTGAAGCTTGGCATGCAGGCCAAAGAGTAAAATCTTGGTTTCATCAGACCAGAGAATTTCTCATGGTCTGCGAGTCCTTTAGGTGCCTTTTGGCAAACTCCGAGTTGGCTGTCATGTGCCTTTTTACTCAGGAGTGGTTTCCGTCTGACCACTCTACCATAAAGGCCTGATTGGTGGAGTCCCTCAAAGATGGTTATCCTTCTGGAAGGTTCTCCCATCTCCACAGAGGAACTCTGGAGCTCTGTCAGAGTGACCATCGGGTTCTTGGTCACCTCCCTGACCAAGGCCCTTCTGCCCCGATTGCTCAGTTTTGCCCGGCAGCCAGCTCTAGGAAGAGTCTTGGTGGTTCCAAACTTCTTCCATTTAAGAATGATGGAGGCCACTGTGTTCTTGGGGACTTTCAATGCTGCAGACATGTTTTGGTACCCTTCCCCAGATCTGTGCCTCGACACAATCATGTCTCTGAGCTCTACGGACAATTCCTTCGACCTCATGGCTTGGTTTTTGCTCTGACATGCACTGTCAACTGTGGGACCTTTTTATATAGACAGGTGTATGCCTTTCCAAATCATGTCCAATCAATTGAATTTACCACAAGTGGACTCCAGTCAAGTTATAGAAACATCTCAAGGATGATCAATGTAAACAGGATGCACCTGAGCTCAATTTTGAGTCTCATAACAAAGGGTCTGAATACTTAAGTAGGTTATGCACTGTATGTTTTTAAAGTAGTTGCTTTATCAGATTTGTATTCAAATGCTTTTTAAAAAGTAGTATTTTGGGGGGGGAATCTCTATTAAAGTTGTAGTCCCTTCCAAAGTAACTTTCTTCCCCCGGGAATTTTTTTTCTCCCCCCACAAAGCATAGTTAAAACAATAGTTATCCCAGGTTTGATGGATCCTTCAGTCAGTGCTACAGGATAAATGATCAGACGGCCACTCTACCATGGCCCATTCTCTCTCACATAACTACTCTCCCTCCCCTGACTCTCTCTGCAGGACTGCTGCCATTACAACTCCCACTCAAGTCCCGACCCCAAGATTCTCTCTAGGAATGCAGCAGATGTCCATTACTACTAGCGTTCCTTTAATGGCCGCCCTCTCTCTCCCTCCCCGATCTTGTTTCAAGCCAGAGCTCTAGAAGTCTGTCTAGCCGGCCTGCTATCCCAAACTGCTTTAATTGTAGCCTGTGGTTTGATGCAAGGCTGTTTTGAGGTTTGGCCTGTTGCTCCTCCGGTGTCGTGTATGTGTGTGGTCACAGGAGCTCGCTGCAGGCTGAGTGTATTGCAGGGCCCACTACATCTGGCCTGTGTTAGCTGCAGCTCTGCATGGTGCCACTGTTGTACACACACACACACACACACACACACCTCCTTCCAGCCTCCCTGTGTAACCTGAGCTATGGGACCAAAGACTGACTAATAAGAACTCTCTAGAGTCTGGACTCTCCTGTTGCAGTAAAAGCATTAGCAACACTTTCCAGCTACTTAAAGTGTGTGCTGTAGCATCTGCGGCTGCAACCCACTATCAACCACATTGTGTAGGCTACTTACAAACCACAGCTGCTGTGATCACATTTATCCTGAAATTACTGCTTTGAAAGAACATCCTTACCTGTTGTGCACACAGAATGCCAATTTTCAGTGGCTGGTTTATATTCCGGACAAACAGAGAAATGTTAAGGTGTTGACTTGGCTATGTTTATTTAGTTATTTTGTTTTAATATGTAATATAGTACAGTGGGTTCTGTCAACAAAATCATTGTAATAATGAAATCATAATCATTAAACATTTTGTGTGAGTCTGTGTTTGAAAACTAGCTGTCGAAGTCTTGCTTCCTCTGTCCTTGTTTCCTCCACTCCTTGCCTCTGCTTGAAAGTACATTTTAGCCTGAGGGGAGGAACATTCACTCCTTCCTCTCCCCCAAATGCTTTGAAAGGGAGGTGAGGAATCGGGGGGCGGGGGGGGGGGAATCAAGGGGAGAATCTCGATCCCTCTTTTCTCACCTTCTCAAAACCCATTGTATAAGAAGGTGAGAGAGAAGGACCTCTGACCTTCTCATCCAATGGGTTTTGAGGAGAGAGGATGAAACAAATCAAGGAAATGCAATTGAACTCTTCTTAGGACAGAGGAAGCAAGTATTTGACGGGTATTTCTAATTTTGTTTATCATCACTGTTTATTTAATGAAAATAACTCCAAAATATGTTTTGAATGCATCAAAGCTGGGACTAAGAGACAGATGCTGTTTTTCAATCTCAAGGCCATCACTAACACATCAGAGGAGGCTTCCTTTAGACATAGATTAGTAATCACTGGCCACTTTTAGAAATGGATCACTAGCCACTAATGTTTCTGTATCTAGAATTACTCATCTCATATCTATAACCTGCACTCCACACTATTATACAGTATCTTAGTCACTTTTAAATTGTGTTTTACATATTGCATCACCCATTTCATATGTATATACTGTATTGTATTCTATACTACACCACTGACTGTTAAACAGCCATCTCCAGCACATCAGAGGCTGCAGCCTATAGACATAGCTTAGGAATCACTGACCACTATTAAAGTGGCTAGTGTTTCATTTCCTTAATGTCTCCGTATCTTGCATTACTCATCCCATATGTATTTGGGGCGTCAGGTAGCCTAGTGGTTAGAGCGTTGGGCCAGCAACCTTTTGGTTACTGGATCGAATCCCTGAGCTGACAAGGTAAAATCAGAATCTGTCGTTCTGCACCTGAACAAGGCAGTTAACCCACTGTTCCCCAGTAGGCCATCATTGTAAATAAGAATTTGTTAACTGACTTGACTAGTTAAATAAATATTGCATCACCCATATCATATGTATATACTGTATTCTATACTATGCCACTATCTTAGTCCAATGCCGCTCTGACGTGTGTGTATATATATTCTTAATCAATTCCTTACTTAGATTTACATGTATTTTGTGTATATGTTGTGAAACTTAGATATGAATGTACTGTCGGACCTAGAAGCATAAGTATTTCAATACACCCGCAATAACATATGCTAAACACGTGTATGTGACCAATACATTTGATTTTTAATCTTTTATTTTCCTGAGCCTCCTTTTGGCCCTTAATGTTCAGTCTTATCATGTCGGCATTAGGAAACAAATGTGAAGATATTGACATACACAGCCCTGATTGGATGATAGGCTGTTCTAGAGCCCACCCCTTTACCCAGATGAACAGTCATTGGTCTATTAAGCTAAGGACCCTGGGACTAAACAGCTCCCTCTGCAACTGGTTCCTAGACTTCCTGACGGGCCACCCCCAGGTGGTAAGGGTAGGGTAGATAACAACATATCAGCCACACTGATCCTCAACACGGGGGCCCCTCCTGTACTCCCTGTTCACTCATGACTACATGGCCAGGCACAACTCCAACACCATCATAAAATTTGCTGATGACACAATTGTAGGCCTGATCACTGACAATGATGAGACCGCCTATAGGGAGGAGGTCAGGGACCTGACCATCTGGTGCAAGGACATCAACCTCTCCCTCAGCATGATCAAGACAAAGGAGATGATTGTGGACTACAGGAAAAAGAGGACCGAGCACGGTTGAGAGCTTCAAGTTCCTTGGCGTCCACATCACCAACAAACTAACATGGTCCAAGCACACCGTGACAGCCGTGAATAGGGCACGACAAAACCTATTCCCCCTCAGGAAACTGAATTTTTTTTGGTATGGGTCCTCAGATCCTCAAAAGATTTTACAGCTGCACCATCGAGAGCATCCTGACGGGTTGCATCACTGCCTGGTATGGCAACTGCTCGGCCTCCGACCGCAAGGCACTACAGAGGGTAGTGCGTACGGCCCAGTACATCACTGGGGCCAAGCTTCCTGCCATCCAGGACCTCCTATACCAGGCGGTGTCAGAGAAAGGCCCTAAAAATCGTCAAAGACTCCAAACACCCTAGTCATAGACTGTTCTCTCTGCTACTGCATGGCAAGCGGTACCGGAGTGCCAAGTCTATGTCCAAGAGGCTTCTAAACAGATTCTACCCCCAAAACAATAAGACTCCTGAACAGCTAATCAAATGACTACCCCGGACAATTTGCTATACACTACACGCTGCTACTACTCTTTGTTATTATCTATGCATAGCCACTTTAACAACCCTACCTGCATGTACATAATTTTATCAATTACCTCCACCGGTGCCCCCGCACATTGACACATTGACTCTGTACCAGTACTCCCTGTATAAAGCCCCGCTATTGTTATTCACTGTTGCTCTTTAATTATTTGTTTTTGTTATCTTACCTTTTTCATTTATATTTTTTAGGTATTTTCTTAACTGCATCGTTGGTTAATGGCTTGTCAGTAAGCATTTCACTGTAAGGTGTATTCGGCGCATGTGACATAACGTTTGATTTGATAATCAGATCACATTGTGACGTCATGAAGGGGGCCAAAGAGTTCGATCTGCTTCGTGTTTTAATTTTTGCCATGTAAAATATATTGTGATACCGATATCGTCCCGGCTCTACCCGTGTGTGTGCGTGGGGGGGGGGGGGGGGGTTTAACTTTCCTTGTGGGTACCAGAATTGTTAGGGTTTGGAGTTAGGGTTAAGGTTAGGAAAATCTATTATTTGGTCCCCACAAGGATATAAATACAATACTGTGTGGATATACACTGCTCAAAAAAATAAAGGGAACACTTAAACAACACAATGTAACTCCAAGTCAATCACACTTCTGTGAAATCAAACGTTCCACTTAGGACGCAACACTGATTGACAATAAATTTCACATGCTGTTGTGCAAATGGAATAGACAACAGATGGAAATTATAGGTAATTAGCAAGACACCACCAATAAAGGAGTGGTTCTGCAGGTGGTGACCACATACCACTTCTCAGTTCCTATGCTTCCTGGCTGATGTTTTGAATGCTGGCGGTGCTTTCACTCTAGTGGTAGCATGAGACGGAGTCTACAACCCACACAAGTGGCTCAGGTAGTGCAGCTCATCCAGGATGGCACATCAATGCGAGCTGTGGCATTGAGGTCAGGGCTTTGTGATGGCCACTCCAATACCTTGACTTTGTTGTCCTTAAGCCATTTTGCCACAACTTTGGAAGTATGCTTGGGGTCATTGTCCATTTGGAAGACCCATTTGCAACCAAGCTTTAACTTCCTGACTGATGTTTTGAGATGTTGCTTCAATATATCAACATCATTTTCCCTCATGAGGCCATCTATTTTGTGAAGTGCACCAGTCCCTCCTGCAGTAAACCACCCCCACAACATGATGCTGCCACCCCCGTGCTTCACGGTTGGGATGGTGAACTTCGGCTTGCAAGCCTCCCCTTTTTTCCTCCAAACATAACGATGGTCATTATGGCCAAACGGTTCAATTTTTGTTTCATCAGACCAGAGGACATTTCTCCAAAAAGTACGATCTTTGTTCCCATGTGCAGTTGCAAACCGTAGTCTTGTTTTTTTATGGCGATTTTGGAGCAGTGGCTTCTTCCTTGCTGAGCGGCCTTTCAGGTTATGTCGATATAGGACTCGTTTTACTGTGGATATAGATACTTTTGTACCGATTTCCTCCAGCATCTTCACTAGGTCCTTTGCTGTTGTTCTGGGATTGATTTGCACTTTTCACACCAAAGTACTTTAATCTCTAGGAGACAGAATGCTTCTCCTTCCTGAGCGGTATTACCGCTGCGTGGTCCCATGGCGTTTTATACTTGCATACTATTGTTTGTACAGATGAATGTGGTACCTTCAGGCATTTGGAATTTGCTCCCAAGGATATGAACCAGACTTGTGGTCCACAATTTTTTTCTGAGGTGTTGGCCGATTTCTTTTGATTTTCCCATGATGTCAAGCAAAGAGGCACTGAGTTTGAAGGTTGGCCTTGAAATACATCCACAGGTACACCTCCAATTGACTCAAATTATGTTAATTAGCCTATCCGAAGCTTCTAAAGCCATTACATCATTTTCTGGAATTTTCCAAGCTGTTTAAAGGCACAGTCAACTTAATGTATGGTAACATCTGACCCACTGGAATTCTGATACAGAGAAATAATCTCTGTAAACAATTGTTGAAAAAATGACTTGTGCCATGCACAAAGTAGATGTCCTAACCGACTTGCCAAACCTATAGTTTGTTCACAAGAAATTTGTGGAGTGGTTGAAAAACTAGTTTTAATGACTCCAACCTAAAGTGTATGTAAACTTCCGACTTCAACTGTATCTTTTACAGACACAAAACGTAGCTACAGTAACATGTCGATAGCGAAAATTGGTAACTTTTCAGACTATTAAAAAAAAAAAAAAGTGACTAACATTCTGCTCCGTCATAAATTTGTTATTTTTCCCATAACAATAAACGTCACTGATTTGATATGCAGCTGTTTTTTTATGCTGTTTTTATTATGGTATGGTGGATATGGGTTTTATTTTCACTAAATGTCTAAGTATTTAACAAACTTGAAAGTACTTTTTTAGGAGAGATCTGCTCGCAGGCAGGAGCTCAAGATTATTTGGTTGACAGTTCTGGTCACGTAGTGATGGACGTTAGTCCCTCTTTAGAAGCCTCATTGCCTTACAGACAAGTAAAATACCCGTTCATATCTCCAGAGAAGGTTTCGTTTCAGCATTTAAAAAATCCGTAGTGTACACAGACAGACATGCCGAGGCACTTTAAAGGGGCCACGTTCCATTATGTCTGAAAAGGTTAATCGATAAGGGCTCCCGGTAGCCTACTGTCATTTTCATATTATGAGGCAAACTGTATTCCGGCAACATCGGTACAATGAATAGGATAGGATATTCTACACGCACCAGACAGAACACTGAACACACACTTGCATCATAACAAAGAGACTGAGCACGCAGGCCAGCGCATATTTCATTTTCTTTTAATTTAACCTTTATTTAACTAGGCAAGTCAGTTAAGAACAAATTCTTATTTACAATGACGGCCTACACCGGCCAAACCCGGACGATGCTGGGCCAATTGTGCGCCGCCATATGGGACTCCCAATCACGGTCGGTTGTGATACAGCCTGGATTCGAACCAGGGTGTTTGTAGTACAGTGCCTTAGACCGCTGCGCCACTCAGGAGCGTAGGAGAGGGAGAAGGGGCAGGCAGAAACGTGCTCATACAGTGCTGTCGGAAAGTATTCAGACCCCTTGTCTTTTTCCACATTTTGTTACGTTACAGCCTTATTCTAAAATGGATTTAAAAAATAATAATCCTCAATCTACACACTACCCCATAATGACAAAGCAAACAGGTTTTTAGAAATTCTTGCACATTTTTTTTTTTAAACAACGGAAATATCAAATTTACATAAGAATTCAGACCCTTTACTCAGTACTTTGTTAGAGCACCATTGGCAGCGATTACAGCCTCAAATCTTGTTGGGTTTTACGCTACAAGCTTTGCACATCGGTATATCCCATTCTTCTCTGCAGATCCTCTCAAGCTCTGTCAGGTTGGATGGGGAGCAGCACAGCAACTTTCAGGTTTCTCCGGAGATGTTCGATTGGGTTAAAGTCCGGGCTCTGGCGGGGCCACTTGAAAATTCAGAGACTTGTCCCGAAGGCACTGCGTTGTCTTGGCTGTGTGCTTAGGGTTTTGTCCTGTTGGAAGGTAAACCTTCATCCCAGTCTGAGGTCCTGAGCGCTCTGGAGCAGGTTGTCATCAAGGATCTCTCTGTACTTTGCTCCATTCATCTTTCTCTCAATCCTGACTAGTCTCCCAGTCCCTTCCGCTGAAAAACATCCCCACAGCATGATGCTGCCACCCCCATGCTTTACCGTAGGGATAGTGTTGGCCTGGTGAGCAGTGCCTGGTTTCCTCCAGACGTGACACTTGGCATTCAGGCCAAAGAGTTCAATCTTGGTTTCATCAGACCAGAGTATTGTTTATCATAGTCAGTCCTTTTAGGTGCCTTTTGGTGAACTCCAAGTGGGCTATCATGTGCCTTTTACTGAGGAGTGGCTTCCGTCTGGCCACTCTACCATAAAGGCCTAATTGGTGGAGTGCTGCAGAGATGGTTGTTCTTCGGGAAGGTTCTTCCATCTCCACAGAGGAGCTCTGTCAAGAGTGGCCATCGGATTCTTGGTCACCTCCCTGACCAAGGCCCTTCTCGCACGATTGCTCAGTTTGGCCGGGCAGCCAGCTCTAGGAAGAGTCTTGGTGTTTCCAAACTTCTTCCATTCAAGAATGGAGACCTCTTTGTTCTTGTGGACCTTCAATGCTGCAGAAATTGTTTGGTACACTTACCCAGATCTGTGCTTCAACACAATCCTTGGTGTTGCTCTGACATGCACTGTCAACTGTGGAACCTTTTATATAGACAGTTGTGTGCCTTTCCAAATCATGTCCAATCAATTGAATTTGCCACAAGCGTCCTCCCAAGTTGTAGAAACATTGCAGGGATGATTAATGGAAACAGGATGCACCTGAGCTCAATTTCAAGTCTCATAGCAAAGGGTCTGAATACTTATGTAAATAAGGTATTTCTGTTTGTTTTTTTATTAATTTGCTAAAATTTCTAAACCTGTTTTTTGTTTTTTCATTATGGGGTATTGTGTGTAGATTTGATTTAAAAAATATATATATATTTTTTTTAATCCATTTTAGAATAAGGCTATAACGTAACAAAATGTGCTGAGTGTCTGAGTACTTTCCGAATGCACTGTATGTTTTGGTAATCTTCATCTTGCAATGTCTTGCATGCCTTGTAAATTCACCTATTTGCTATGACACCGAAAATAATGTTTTGTGATAACTGCACTGTGATTGTAATTAAATGGGTAACATTGTTTTTTTTGGTTAGTGATTTTTTTTCTTAACGTTAAAGATCCCAACTTTGTTTAACATTTAAAAGTTAACACCCCTTGCTTAAACAGGTTTTCATTCAACTCATGAATAATATTGAAAGTTTCGATGTTCCCCCTTTTACAGTTTAATATTTTGACACAAAAAGGCAAGTGGTCGTTAATTACTTTGTATCAGCTCCAAACAGTTGTCCACTACAAGAAATGCTCACGGATACCTTAGTTTATAGAAAGACCCATGTCCCTTCTTTCTCTGTGTTATGTGTAATCACTAACAACCTTTCTCTCTTTCCTGCTTTAGCATTACAGTGCCACTGCCAGTGGTGTAGTAACAGCACCTGCTACACGGACGGCCTGTGTTTTGTGTCCTTCGTGAAGTCAGGCAGTAAGATGGTGGCACAGGGGAGCATGTGTTTACCTGAGGCAGACCTCATCCCTAAGGACAGGCCATTTGTCTGCGCCCCATCGAAAAAAGAGAACACTGGGGTGGTCCCTGTCTGCTGCAACACAGACATGTGTAACAAAGACTCCGATCCGGGCGACTACTCGTTGACATGTAAGTGTTTGATATGGCTCGAATCTCATCTCTCACACACTCGCATGCCCAGTCCCAAATCCACCACTAGTTCATAGGCAATTGCAGTGCAACTGTGTACAGTAGATCTGAAGGGAGTAAATAGAAGGAAGTGGTATGGTGAAAATGTTGCCCAACATATTACCATACCGCTCATCATATTACCATATTGCTTATACTTTCCCAATCATTTCAGATATACAAAAATGCTTTGGGGTAGGGATTAGGAATGGGCAACAACACGGTAACAATGACATGGAGACTCCGATTTTTCCCTTTAGAATAGATGTCAAACAAAAACCAATGACTGCAAAGTTAAACCATACAACTCTATGCACAAGGACAACTTTTGACAGTTTCCACATACATTTTTACACATTTACTCGAAGAACAGTGCAGATGCAAAGTTTGGTAACAAAATGACCGCACAAACCGTCATTCTGTTACTAAACTTTGCATCTGCACTGTTCTTCAAGTAAATATTTTCTTTTACATGTTCAGTGGAAATTGTTGAAAGTAGTCCTTGTGCATAGTTTTTTATGGTTTGTTTAACTTTGCAGTAATTGGTTTTCAACTTGGTCTCAGAGCATTTCATATTATTCAGTATGTAAATTCGTGACTCTCCATTTTAGTATGAAATGTTATGTTTAGTGTGGTATGTATTAATTTGTGGATGTCCATCACCCATTTCATATGATATGAATTACAATTTGTATTATACAGTATGTTAATAATTTGCAAAACATTAATGTTTTATATGTTACGAATTTGCAAAACATACAATATTTCACGACTTAGAAAAACGTACAAAATGTTACGAATTCTAGCTAGCTAACATTAGCTAGGCTAGGGGTAATCTTACATGCTGTTAGGTTCTTATTTTTCAGAGTAAATAACTCGCAGACACTAGAGAAGCTTAACCAAGTTTAATTCTTCCCAAAGGGTCGACACAGCTGTATTCAGACACAACAAAAAAATCTCACCATCACAAGTATATACAGTTGAAGTCGGAAATGTACATACACCTTAGCCAAATACATTTCAAATCAGTTTTTCACAATTCCTGACATTTAATCCGAGTTAGGATCACCACTTTTTATTTTAAGAATGTGAAATGTCAGAATAATAGTAGAGTGATTTATTTCAGCTTTTATTTCTTTCATCACATTCCCAGTGGGTCAGAAGTTTACATACACTCAATTGGTATTTGGTAGCATTGCCTTTAAATTGTTTAACTTGGGTCAAACATTTCGGGTTGCCTTCCACAAGCTTCCCACAATAAGTTGGGTGAATGTTGGCCCATTCCTCCTGACAGAGCTGGTGTAACTGAGTCAGGTTTGTAGGCCTCCTTGCTCGCACACGCTTTTTCAGTTCTGCCCACACATTTTCTATAGGATTGAGGTCAGGGCTTTGTGATGGCCACTCCAATACCTTGACTTTGTTGTCCTTAAGCCATTTTGCCACAACTTTTGAAGTATGTTTGGGTTCATTGTCCATTTGGAAGACCCATTTAAGACCAAGCTTTAACTTCCTGACTGATGTCTTGAGATGTTGCTTCAATATATCCACATAATTTTCATTCCTCATGATGCCATCTATTGTGTGAAGTGCACCAGTCCCTCCTGCAGCAAAGCACCCCCACAACATGACGCTGCCACCTCCGTGCTTCACGGTTGGGGTGGTGTTCTTTGGCTTGCAAGCCTCCTCCTTTTTCATCCAAACATAACGATGGTCATTATGGCCAAACAGTTCTATTTTTGTTTCATCAGACCAGAGGACATTTTTCCAAAAAGTACGATATTTGTCCCCATGTGCAGTTGCAAACCGTAGTCTGGCTTTTTTTTATGGCAGTTTTGGAGCAGTGGCTTCTTTCTTGCTGAGCGGCCTTTCAGGTTATGTCGATATAGGACTCGTTTTACTGTGGATATAGATACTTTTGTACCTGTTTCCTCCAGAATCTTCACAAGATCCTTTGCTGTTGTTCTGGGATTGATTTGCACTTTTCACACCAAAGTACGTTCATCTCTAGGAGACAGAACGCGTCTCCTTCCTGAGCGGTATGACGGCTGCGTGGGTCCATGGTGTTTATACTTGCGTACTATTGTTTGTACAAATGAACGCGGTACCTTCAGGCGTTTGGAATTTGCTCCCAAGGATTAACCAGACTTGTGGAGGTCTACAATTCTTTCTGAGGTCTTGGCTGAATTCTTTTGATTTTCCCATGATGTCAAGCAAAGAGGCACTGAGTTTGAAGGTAGGCCTTGAAATACATCCACAGGTACACCTCCAATTGACTCAAATGATGTCAATTATCCCATCAGAAGCTTCTAAAACCATGACATAATTTTCTGGAATTTTCCAAGCTGTTTTAAGGCACAGTCGACTTAGTGTATGTAAACTTCTGACCCACTGGAATTGTGATACAGTGAAATAATCTGTCTGTAAACAATTGTTGGAAAAATGACTTGTGTCATGCACAAAGTAGATGTCCTAACCGTCTTGCCAAAACTATAGTCTGTTAACCTCTCTAGGGTATGTGGGACGCTAGCGTCCCACCTGGCCAACATCCAGTGAGATTGCAGAGCGCCAAATTCAAAGACAGAAATACTCATTATACAAATTCAGAAAACAAAACATATTTTACATAGGTTTAAAGATTAACTTCTTGTGAATCCATGTCAGATTTTAAAAATGCTTTACGGCGAAAGCATACCTTACGATTATTTGAGAACATAGCCCAGCAGACAAATCGTTACAAACAGTAACCAGCCAAGTAGAGGAGTTACACAAATCAGAAATAGAGATAAAATTAATCACTTACCTTTGATGATCTTTATATGGTTGCACTCAGAAGACATTCATTTACTCAATAAATGTTCCTTTTGTTCGATAAAGTCTCTCTTTACATCCAAAAACCTCTGTTTTGTTTGCGTGTTTTCTTCAGTAATCCACAGGCTCAAACGCAGTCACAACAGGCAGACAAAAAATCAAAATTGTATCTGTAAAGTTCATAGAAACATGTCAAACGATGTTTATATTCAATCCTCAGGTTGTTTTTAGCCTAAATAATCGGTAATATTTAAACCGGACAATAATGTCGTCAATATAAAAGGTAAACATGAAAGGCACTCTCTCGGTCGTGCGCATGAAAAAGCTCTGTGACACGGCAGGGTTCACTCATTCAGACTGCTCTTACTCCCTAATTTTTCAGAATATAAGCCTGAAACAATTTCTAAAGACTGTTGACATCTAGTGGAAGGCATGGGAACTGCAATTTGAGTCCTAAGTCAATGGATACTGTAATGGATTTGAATAGAAAACTACAAAACCAAAATAAATCCGACTTCCTGAATGGATTTTTCTCAGGTTTTCGCCCGCCAAATCAGTTCTGTTATACTCATAGACACCATTTTAACAGTTTTGGAAACTTTAGTGTTTTCTATCCAAATCTACCAGTTATATGCATATCATATCTTCTGGGCCCGAGTAGCAGGCAGTTTTATATGGGCATACTTTTCATCCAAAATTCTGAATGCTGCCCCCTACCCTAGAGAAGTTAACAAGAAATGTGTGGAGTGGTTGAAAAACGAGTTTTAATGACTCCAACCTAAGTGTATGTAATCCTCCGACTTCAACTGTATACCCCACTTTAGACACGCCTCCTCTCCAATCCTTACAGCTTATGGTTCCACAGGAAGAGGGTAATAGGGTAATAAACCCTTATTGCTCCATTCAGGGGATCTAACCTTACCTTCTGACCTCAACCCCTCCTTCACCTAATACACAGATGTCCATCCGCTCCCCTATAGCAATCCTGTGATCTCCTCCCATCCACCCAACACATTCCAAAGCCACTGTCTTTCTATAGAAAATCATTAACTTCTGACATAAAACCCAGTCTCTTTCACTCCTTATATTCTATGCTTCTGATCTATCATTTATTTAATATCTCAATGTTCAAAGTTTATCCTGACTCCAACAATGCTAAGTAATTGAAAAGTTGCTTAAATGCAAAAGTTGAACTCTCATTCTTTGGGTTGCTTGTCGTTCACATTTATATGTAACCTTACCAAATGTAACATATCATATGTACAGAATAATATGACATTTTCTGAGACTAGTTTGTGGTTTGACATTTTGAAGTGAAAAATCTGAGTCTCTGTTACTTAGAATTACCCGAATTCATTTGGTATTGTGTGACGCACTAAACAGTGATGCAGAGAACTGATGGAGACACAATTATTTGTAAAGCATGTTTGAAGATCCTCCACTCACTATTCTACAGTAGAATACCAGTATGTCCCCTGCATTCGTACAATTGAATCTTTCCGCCATTCTGCTGCCATTCTGCTGCTCTTTCAGTTTGTCGCTTGCCTTATGAAATATGAACCCATAGCTATGACTATCCTAAATTATGACTATCCAATTTACTCATCACATAAGGAATAGTAAGCTATCTTACATAAGCCTGCAAATGTGATGATGCATGGAATACTTTATAATAAAGGTACATTTTTATAGTGAAAATGTGCTTCCCCAAACTTGACTCACGCACCGCACCGCCTATCATCTCGGTCACATGGAAGCACTGGTATCAGGTGTGCTGTTTAGAATGGTGTTTTCCCGCTAATTGCATTTTGGAAATGACGTTTTATTGACTTCATTACAGAAGTTGCATGTTCTGTTAAGATGAGTTACCATAATCTAAATGTTATTTCTGTCATTCTGAGCACAGTGGGTAATGAGTTACACACCTACTAATGCATATGGGTAAAAATTCTGCCGGTCACGTTGTCAGGCCCCACAACAGAAACCCTGCTGGACACCGAGGCAAATTCAATTTCCATTGAACATGCTTTTTAGTCTAAACCCTTCTCATACAGTATAATTTCTACTGATCTGCCTGCCAGTTAGGATTTTCATGTGCCCATTTTGGTGGAACAGTTTCATTTAATTAATAATAGTCTTCATATCTCAAAATCAATGTCATGTGGTTCATCCAAATTCTATCACATGAAAATTATACAAATCTAAAAGTAACTTCCATTGCCAATATGTAACAATAGCATACATAAAGCCACTCGAATAAAAACATTGCAGCCTGTAGAAAAGATCCTATAAATCACATTGGCTACGCATGGCCTGTGTGCAAGGAACTTGAAACGTATTAACTTTGTCCGGCTTGAAGCTGGTGCTAGCAAACTTGCAACATTTAACAAAATATTCTGGGCCCTCAATTTCCTGGGCCACTGAGCTCCGGAAAGACACAACTGTGGGCTAGTTGCGTAAGGGATAAGAAATAATCAGGTAGGCCCATTTTATGACGTTTCCACCGAATCAGAGCATTACATTTTTTTCCCCCTTTCACTCTGAGTGGTTATTGAAAGGGAGAGAGTAGGAAAGATTTTTCAAATGGGCTACCTTGAACTATTTTCATTCTCAATGGATGTAAAAACAGACTTTTCTTCGCCTCAAACAGCAGGTAAACAAATTACTTTGAGAAGCTACACAGTGATGTTGAGTTAAGACAATCAGAAAGAGCATCAGATCCCCAAATGGGCATTTATAAGTCTCCACATTTTCACGCAAGGCAGGTAGCCTAAGCCTACTTCTATGCGTAATCAGGTGTGTGTGCTTACTCAAGATTGATAGGACCGCTCCAAACAAAAGACAATTAATAAATTGACAACTCGTAAATGGAATAATAAAAAACCGAAACTTCTCACAAGTGTAGCCTAGGTTGTACGCTCTGCAAACAACGTGTCCACTCCTACAATGACAACAGTAAGACTGTAATAATAATAATATATTGAATGCATTAACAGAAATTAGCGTAATCAAAATAACATTTTAGATTAGAATTGATGGTAATTTGAGGTGAATGTGATACCGGTGAGCCATCCCCACGGCCTCCTCGTGTGGCATTCATTTTTAAAATATATTTGCGCCACTGCTCGACTAAAAAAATCTTGGCCGACCAACAGCCTATCGACCAAACAATCAACCAGTCAACTAAAAAAATCCCCATCAAAATCTGTCTGTTTTAAGCTGGAGATGTTTTTTTTTGCATGGGATGCGTCTCAATCCACCGCATCCGCCGATATCGCCCTTCTGCATCTGCGGTGAAAGGTGGCAGAGCTAGAGGGGTGTTAGTCAGACCGAGACATAACAAAAACAATGTTCTTCTCATGAAATCTACTGTTACATCCGAACGGTTTGGCCTAAAAACTATTATGACCTCTCTGGCAAGATGACTCTCACAAACACGTGCTTGTCGGTTGGTTTGCTCACAAAATTTGTCTGAAGGTTCCCAGTACTAGTTAAAAAAATGTATGGAAGTATATATGGAGATAATTTATGGGGTTAAATTCATGTCCGTGTTTCCCTATCTTTCTTATATCTCTCAGATATAGGACAGACACTTCAGAACAAACTTCCTTTTTGACTATCTGTTGTTCCATGTAATGGATCTGTTATTCAATGCATTTCTATGAGCTAATGGCAGTAATGCCAAAAGTTTCATCAAATTAGCCACCAGCTTAGACTCTAGAGGGTTAATCATTGATAACGAAACTGGCCCTATATGTCACTGAATATTGTTTATGTCTGAGGCAATGTCCCTGCTTGGACACGCTGTCAGGTTTAGCTCTTGTGGTCAGAAAGAAGTACCTCAGTGCTGCCATTCTTGGTCATGGGTCTGAAACTGCCTCCATGCTGTGCTTTTCAGTATGATAGTCAGCAGATGTCCTCTGTCTCACCATACAGTAGTGTCATTCAGCTGTGTCATAGCAATAGCAGAGCCATTAGTAAGCCTTCCTCTGTATGTGTGCAGCTGTGAATATTGGAAAGATTTGACAAGCAGTGGCCAGGCAGTTGGAACGGTTTAAAAGCTCCAGAAGCATGTTTTGATTCTTCGTAATGAAGTCCCACGACGGCCCTTATTCTGAGAAAAGAAAGCGCCTGACCGAAAGTACCATTTTAATATTTGATCACTCTCACGTCTCAGCGCTGTGTGCAGAATACACTTTTATGATTCTCAGCAAGTCAATATGAGAAAGTCTAGCCAGTATTGGGAAATGCTTTTGTTTCAACAAGGCTGTTGCAATGTTTTCAAAGGAATCCTATCAGTTCCTGCTTTATCACTCCCAAAAAAGCTGTGTGTATTATGTAAGGAAGTTATTTTGATGGAAACTGTCTCTTACGGACAGACTAAACAGCCAGCAATGAGTATGACTGACTGATTTCCTGCGATTTAGTGATAGCCGGTTGCCTGATGACTCAAACATAATTTCCCCCCTTCTCTATGTTTGCTACATACTTCAGACTGAGACGGCCTATCGTTGAAGTCGTTTGTGGGGACATCAAAATGAGGGGTGTTGTACAAAAAAGTAATCAGCGTTTGGATCACCCCACCCCCACCCCATCCCCCCCACCCCTTCTTAGTCCCCACAGCCCGTACGCCTCCCCTGAGCCCAGTAGCCCTGGCGGCTGTCATCGCAGGGCCGGTGTGTGTGCTGTGCTTTGTGCTGCTGCTGGTGTTCTACGTGTGCCACAGCCGCTCTGTCGTCCACCGCCGCGTGCCCAACGAGGAAGACCCTACCATGGACCACCCCTTCCTGGCCGACGGCCACACCCTCAAAGACCTCATCTACGACATGACCACCTCAGGCTCCGGATCAGGTGGGTTTTGTAGTTTGATGTACTGTACATTCATCACAACCTATGGGAGATACATTTTCAACAGATTGCTGAGCTTAGAGGTGTAGCATGATCAATTAAATTACCCATAATGCTCTGTACAATATGTCCAGTTTTATCTTCATTAAGATGTTCCTGAAGCTAACATATTAGCGTCCCATCTCTTTACCAATACAGGTTTCACACCTTGGAGTGCTATAATCTCCCTTAGGATTGATTTAAAGTATTCCATCTAGAGGTGGGGGGATACTTTGAGGATTTGTGTCATAGTTATATCAGCCCAATGGACAAGTCTGTCTGTAGGCACTTTCCAATGTCATTTACTGACTGCTTATGTAAGTTGTTCTGAAAAGGCTTAGAAGTTGTTTCCATAGAGCTGCAAAACTGACCTTGCAAGCTCTTAGTTTCTCATATACTCAGTGGGTTGTGTTGAAGAAGTTGTTCAATACTCTTCAATTGTTAAATTCCAATAGAGTGGTTTGCGAGATGAGAGCCAATATGCTGCTGGAAATGTTCTTCGCTATGACTGATTTAGTGAATGATAAGGAGACGTGTGTTCATTAATACATCAGCTTAGCAGCCGGCTAGACTGTGACATACTGCTACCAGACGAGGACCATCATTCAATCAGAGAAATATCATCTAATTCATGTTTCCAATCACATAGTTTTGACCTATCATAGCCTCATCACATACTCTTACAGCCAACCCTTTTGACATCTTATGTGTGGCCATCATCCTCTGAGGGCTTTTACATTAACTGTCCATAGAACTGGAGATTAAGTTATTTAGTAACTCTTGTTAGGGCAATGGAAGTTTGCTTCAAAAATTAACCCTCTGTTGAAGCGATGTCGGGACAGAATTTGTTTTTCTCTGCCCTTCGAACTGGCACGAACTTGCTGGCTATTCTCTCCGCTCATTGAGTTTTAATGCCCAGGTTTAAGAGAATGGAAAGAATGCAGACCAGCCAGGCAGCCGGAATGTGGGCAGAAGCACGCTCTAGATTGTTTTATGTACACATACACCAGATGAAACCAGACAGAGGACCTCCAAATTAGAGAATGAGAGGACATTAACACTGTCTGAAGAGTGACGGTCTTCAATTTGTTCTATTCTCAGATAGCTGCAGGTCTGACTGTTGATGTTTTCTTACTGTACAGTCGTGGCCAAAAGTTTTGAGAAGGACACAAATATTAATTTCCACAAAGTTTGCTGCTTCAGTGTCTTTAGATATTTTTGTCAGATGTGACTATGGACTACTGAAGTATAATTACAAGCATTTCATAAGTGTCAAAGGCTTTTATTGACAATTACATGAAGTTGATGCAAAGAGTCAGTATTTGCAGTGTTGACCCTTCTTTTTCAAGACCTCTGCAATCCGCCCTGTCATGCTGTCAATTAACTTCTGGGCCACATCCTGACTGATGGCAGCCCATTCTTGCATAATCAATGCTTGGAGTTTGTCAGAATTTGTGGGTTTTTGTTTGTCCACCCGCCTCTTGAGGATTGACCACAAGTTCTCAATGGGATTATGGTCTGGGGAGTTTCCTGGCCATGGACCCAAAATATTGATGTTTTGTTCACTGAGCCACTTAGTTATATCACGTTTGTCCTATGGCAAGGTGCTCCATCGTGCTGGAAAAGGCATTGTTCATCACCAAGCTGTTACTGGATGGTTGGGAGAAGTTGCTCTTGGAGGATGTGTTGGTACCATTCTTTATTCATGGCTGTGTTCTTAGGCAAAATTGTGAGTGAGCCCACTCCCTTGGCTGAGAAGCAACCCCACACATTAATGGTCTCAGGATGCTTTACTGTTGACATGACACAGGACTGATGGTAGCGCTCACCTTGTCTTCTCCGGACAAGCTTTTTTCCTGATGCCCCGAACAATCGGAAAGGGGATTCATCAGAGAAAATAACTTTACCCCAGTCAGCAGTCCAATCCCTGTACCTTTTGCAGAATATCAGTCTGTCCCTGATGTTTTTCCTGGAGAGAAGTAGCTTCTTTGCTGCCCTTCTTGACACCAGGCCATCCTCCAAAAGTCTTCGCCTCACTGTGCGTCCAGATACACTCACACCTGCCTGCTGCCATTCCCGAGCAAGCTCTGTACTGGTGGTGCCCCGATCCCGCAGCTGAATCAACTTTAGGAGATGGTCCTGGCGCTTGCTGGACTTTCTTAGGCGACGTGAAGCCTTCTTCACAACAATTGAACCGCTCTCCTTGAAGTTCTTGATGATCCGATAAATGGTTGATTTAGGTGCAATCTTACTGGCAGCAATATCCTTGTGAAGCCCTTTTTTGTGCAAAGCAATGATGACGGCACGTGTTTCCTTTGCAGATAACCATGATTGACAGAGGAAGAACAATTAATCCAAGCACCACCTTCCTTTTTGAAGCTTCCAGTCTGTTATTCGAACTCAATCAGCATGACAGAGTGATCTCCAGCCTTGTCCCCGTCAACACTCGCACCTGTGTTATTAACGAGAGAATCACTGACATGATGAAAGCTGGTCCTTTTGTGGCAGGGCTGAAATGCAGTGGAAATGTTTTTGGGGGATTCAGTTCATTTGCATGGCAAAGAGGGACTTTGCAATTAATTGCAATTCATCTGATCACTCTTCATAACATTCTGGAGTATATGCAAATTGCCATCATACAAACTGAGGCAGCAGACTTTGTGAAAATTAATATTTATGTCATTCTCAAAACTTTTGGCCACAACTGTACATTGTCTCCCTCAATGTTTTTAAAATCTGGCCTTGAGCACACATTGGATTTATCAACAGAAAGACACATTTTGGATCTAATGGCTTGCTTTTTATTCAAGGTCTGCTTGAACTGCTTTCAAACTTATCCTAAAAGCCTTGCCTCATGATAACTGTGCTCTCTCTCCATCCCCTTCTGCAGGCCTGCCTCTGCTGGTGCAGAGGACCATAGCAAGGACCATTATCCTGCAGGAGAGCATTGGGAAGGGGAGGTTCGGGGAGGTGTGGCGGGGCCGCTGGCGTGGAGAGGAGGTGGCCGTTAAGATCTTCTCATCTAGGGAGGAGCGCTCGTGGTTCCGCGAGGCTGAGATTTACCAGACGGTCATGCTGCGCCATGAGAACATCCTGGGTTTCATCGCCGCTGACAACAAAGGTCAGAGGGCACATTGGGCCAGGGTAGTGTTCATTTGGGAGAAAACATTTAGAAACAGGAACGTACTTTCTGAACTTGTCCAATAAGTGGCCAGGTTTTTATTTTCTGTTGTAAAATATTTTTTATACAGTGTGCCCTACTGAACATGACCCAGTACTGGTTCTATTTTCTATGACTTCTATAATGCTCTTAATTTTGTGTCAGTGTACTTAGAAGCCACACATGCCTAAATCAGCTGACAAGCAGTGAGAACTGTGTATTTGGCTGGGACCCAGACAGTAATGTCAGGATGCTAGCAGGCAGCCTTTCACTGATGAGATAATCTGTTGTAAATGCATTCGTTATGTAAAGTGTTTCCCTGTGGAATAGGATACGGTAGCTCACTCTTTCACACTCTCCTCCCTTTGCCCCTCTCGCTGTCCTTGCTCTCCTCAAAGATAACGGCACGTGGACCCAGCTGTGGCTGGTATCAGATTACCATGAGCACGGCTCCCTGTTTGACTACTTGAACAGGTACACGGTGACAGTGGAGGGCATGATCAAGCTGTCCTTGTCCACCTCCAGTGGCCTGGCTCACCTGCACATGGAGATTGTTGGCACGCAAGGTGAGGAGGACCAATCAAATGTGGCACATGTATCCACATAACGTACATATAGAGATATGAAATGTGGTGGTTTTACTCTGCACTCAGCTTTTCCTTTCTCTGTATAGCTCTTTTCCTTTTCCACTTCTCTCTCTCTCTCTCCCTCCCTCTCTTTTTACTCATTACCCTCTTCCCCCTCCCCCCAGGTAAACCAGCCATCGCCCACCGCGACCTAAAGTCTAAGAACATCCTGGTGAAGAAGAATGGTACCTGCTGCATCGCTGACCTGGGATTGGCTGTCCGCCACGACTCCGCCACCGACACCATCGACATCGCCCCCAATCACAGAGTGGGAACCAAGAGGTGACTGGCTGCACAGTAGGGCTGACTCCATTTAGAGGATTAGTCGATAGGCTGTTGATCGACCGAAATGTCTTTAGTCGAGCAGTTGCAATTTAAAAATGTTGGTGCGCAAGACACCTGTCTGATACGCGCCTGTCTCGGTGGACTAATCCATTGCGGAGCCGCCTGGGATGGCACGGTCCATCACTCTAAGGCCTCATGTCCACCAGATGCATCAAACTCATGGCGCTCCGGCGGAAGTCATTCATTGTCAATGGAGCAGCACGCAACACACACTAGGCTGCGGTCCTGCGTTTAGTATTTAACTCGTGCCTTGCTTTATTGTACGGAAAATATGGGCTAGGTATCCGGCAAAACAAAATGTATATGCATCTGGTGGACATCGGGCATAAGGCATGTTGTGTAAAACTAATTGTACAACACAAATAAATATATTATTTCATAACAAATGTGCTTTCTCCTGCGTTGGATAGCGGTCGCTGTACGCAGTTCTGAAACATCATCTTCAGTGCGCCTTTGAATTGTTTTCCTATGTTCATATGTGCATAATATTAAAGTTAACCAGCATATTGGTCTTGAGAACAATGCAGCAGAGGCAGCAGCGGAGTGAGAAAACAGCCCTTTCCTTAATTATCTTGATAAAATGTAGTAAAGAGGAAACCCCAACTTAATTCGGTCTATAATCAATAGCCTAGCTGTTAAATGTGCCTGGCTTTATACATCATCCATATACAGTTCATTCGGAAAGTATTCAGGCCTCTTGACTTTTTCCACATTTTGTTACGTTACAGCTTTATTCTTAAATGGATTAAATACATGTTTTTCCTCCTCAATCTACACACAATACCTCATAATGACAAAGCGAAAACAGGTTTTTAGAAATGTTTGCAAATTTGTATAAGAAATCAAAACAGATACCTTATTTACATAAGTATTCAGATCCTTTACTATGAGACTCGAGATTGAGCTTAGGTGCATCCTGTTTCCATTGATCATACTTGATGTTTCTACAACTTGATTGGAGTCCACCTGTGGTAAATTCAATTGATTGGACATGATTTGGAAAGGTACACACCTGCCTATATAAGGTCCCACAGTTGACAGTGTATGTCAGAGCGAAAACCAAGCCACGAGGTCGAAGAAATTGTTCATAGAGCTCCGAGACAGGATTGTGTCGCGGCACAGATCTGGGGAAGGGTACCAAAACATTTCTGCGGCATTAAAGGTCTCCAAGAACACAGTGGCATCCATCATTATTGATTGAAAGAAGTTTGGAACCACCAAGGCTCTTCCTACATCTGGCTGCCCAGCGAAACTGAGCAATCGGGGGAGAAGGGCCTTGGGCAGGGAGGTGACCAAGAACCCGATGGTCACTCTGACAGAGCTCTAGAGTTCCTCTGTGAAGATGGGAGAACCTTCCAGAAGGACAACCATCTCTGCAGCACTCCACCAATCAGGCCTTTGTGGTAGAGTGGCCAGATGGAAGCTATTCCACAGTAAAAGGCACATGACGGCCCGCTTGGAGTTTGTTTCATGTCTTAAAGTAATGGACTGTTACGTCAAAAGTTTGGACACACCTACTTCTTATTTTATTTGTACTGTTTTCTGCATAGTAGAATAATAATGAAGACATCCAAACTATGAAATAACACATGGAATCATGTAACCCCCCAAAAAGTGTTAAACAAATCAAAATGTATTTGAGATTCTTCAGAGTAGTCACCCTTTGCCTTGATGACAGTTTTGTACACACTTGGCATTCTTTCAACCAGCTTCACCTGGAAGGCTTTTCTAACCGTCTTGAAGGAGTTCCCACATATGCTGAGCACTTGTTGGCTGCTTTTCCTTCACTCTGCGGTCCAACTCATCCCAAACCATCCCAATTGGGTTGAGAAGAGACTTGCTTGGGCCAAGAAACATGAGCAATGTACATTAGACCAGTGGAGTCCAAATTTTTTGATATTTGGTTCTAGCCGCCGTGTCTTTGTGAGATGCGAAGTAGGTGAATGGATGATCTCTGCATGTGTAGAGTCCACCGGGAATTATGGAGGAGGTGGTGTGATGTTGTGGGGGTGCTTTGCTGGTGACACGGTCTGTAATCTTTTTTGAATTTAAGGGTGGTTACTTTGAGTCTCACATAAAATATATTTTGATCTGTTTGACACGTGTGTGTGTGTTTTTTTATATATATATATACACACATACACAGTTGAAGTCAGAAGTTTACATACACCTTAGCCAAATACATTTAAACTCCGTTTTTCACAATTCCTGACATTTAATCCTAGTAAAAATTCCCTGTCTTAGGTCAGTTAGGATCACCACTTTATTTTAAGAATGTGAAATGTAAGAATAAAAGTAGAGAATTACTTATTTCAGATTTGTATTTCTTTCATCACATTCCCAGTGGGTCAGAAGTTTACATACACTCAATTAGTATTTGGTAGCATTGCCTTTAAATTGTTTAACTTGGGTCAAATGTTTTGGGTAGCCTTCCACAAGCTTCCCACAATACGTTGGGTGAATTCTGGCCCATTCCTCCTGATAGAGCTGGTGTAACTGAGTCAGGTTTGTAGGCCTCCTTGCTTGCACACGCTTTTTCAGTACTGCCAACAAATTGTCTATAGGGTTGAGGTCAGGGCTTTGTGATGGCCACTCAAATACCTTGACTTTGTTGTCCTTAAGCCATTTTGCCACAACTTTGGAAGTATGCTTGGGGTCATTGTCCATTTGGAAGACCCATTTGCAACCAAGCTTTAACTTCCTGACTGATGTCTTGAGCTGTTGCTTCAATATATCCACATAATCTCTCTCCTCATGATGCCATCTATTTTTTGAAGTGCACCAGTCCCTCCTGCAGCAAAGTACCCCCACACCATGATGCTTGCACCCCCGTGCTTCACTGTTGGGCTGGTGTTCTTCGGCTTGCGAACATAACATAACGATGGTCATTATGGCCAAACGGTTCAATTTTTGTTTCATCAGACCAGAGGACATTTCTCCAAAAAGTACGATATTTGTCCCCATGTGCAGTTGCAAACCGTAGTCTGGGATTTTCTGTGGCGGTTTTGGAGCAGTGGCTTTTTCCTTGCTGAGTGGCCTTTTAGGTTATGTCGATATAGGACTCGTTTTACTGTGGATATAGATACTTTTGTACCTGTTTCCTCCAGCATCTTCACAATGTCCATTGCTGTTGTTCTGGAATTGATTTGCACTTTTCGCACCAAAGTACGTTCATCTCTAGGAGACAGAACCCATCTCCTTCCTGAGCGGTATGACGGCTGCATGGTCCCATGGTGTTTATACTTGCGTACTATTGTTTGTACAGATGAACGCGGTACCTTCAGGCGTTTGGAATTTGCTCCCAAGGATGAACCAGACTTGTGGAGGGCTACAATGTTTTTTCTGAGGTCTTGGCTGATTTCCCATGATATCAAGCAAAGAGGAACTGGGTTTGAAGGTAGGCCTTGAAATACATCCACAGGTACACTTCCAATTGATTCAAATGATGTCAATTAGCCTCTCAGAAGCTTCTATAGCCATGACATAATTTTCTGGAATTTTCCAAGCTGTTTAAAACCTCTCTGGGATAGGGGGGACGCTTGCGTCCCACTTGGCCAAAAGCCAGGGAAAATGCAGAGCGCAAAATTCAAATAAAATGATATAAAAATCAAACTTTCATTAAATCACACATGTAAGATACCAAATTAAAGCTACACTCGTTGTGAATCCAGCCAACATGTCAGATTTCAAAAAGGCTTTTCGGCGAAAGCATAAGATGCTATTATCTGATGATAGCACAACAGTAAACAAAGAGAGTGTAGCATATTTCAACCCTGCAGGCGCAACACAAAACGCAGAAATAAAATATAAATCATGCCTTACCTTTGACGAGCTTCTTTTGTTGGCACTCCAATATGTCCCATAAACATTGCAAATGGTCCTTTTGTTCAATTAATTCTGTCCATATATATCCAAAATGTCCATTTATCTGCCGCGTTTGATCCAGAGAAAAACAGCTTCCAATTTGCGCAACGTCACTACAAAATATCTCAAAAGTTACGTGTAAACTTTGCCAAAACATTTCAAACTACTTTTGTAATACAACTTTAGGTATTTTTAAACATTAATAATCGATCAAATTGAAGACGGGTCTATCTGTTTTCAATACAGGAGGACAACAAACTAACGCTACTTTTCTAGTCTTGCGCAACTCTCAAACAGTACACATAACGTTACACTGATTCAAGATGGCCGTACTTCTTCATTGCACAAAGGAATAACCTCAACCAATTTCCAAAAACTGGTGACATCCTGTGGAAGCAGTAGGAACTGCAAACAAGTCCCTTAGAAATCTAGTATCCCAATGAAAAATCATTGAACAGACAGTGACCTCAAAAAAAGAATCTGAATGGTTAGTCCTCTGGGTTTTGCCTGCTACATAAGTTCTGTTATACTCACAGACATGATTCAACCGTTTTAGAAACTTCAAAGTGTTTTCTATCCAAATCTACTAATAATATGCATATCTTATATTCTGGGGATGAGTAGAAGGAAGTTGAAATTGGGCACGCTATTTATCCAAAAGTGAAAATGCTGCCCCCTATCCTAGAGAAGTTAAAGTCACAGTCAACCTAGTGTATGTAAACTTCTGACCCACTGGAATTGTGATACAGTGAATTATAAGTGAACAAATCTGTCTGTAAACAATTGTTGGAAAAATTACATATCATGCACAAAGTAGATGTCCTAACCGACTTGCCAAAACTATAGTTTGTTAACAAGAAATTCGTGGAGTGGTTGAAAAACGAGTTTTAATGACTCCATCCTAAGTGTATGTAAACTTCCGACTTCAACTGTATATTTTTATCACACACACACACACACACACACACACACACACAAAATACTGTCTCTGGTACAATTCATTTATTTAGTGTTTAACACTGTTCCAAATGGTCAGGAAAAAAAGTGCAATATTGTAATCTAACAGTACCAGTTTATAATACTCACGCAGTGTTTACTCTTATACCATCCTTTTTCTTGATCTCCAGTAGTTTACACAACTGTCAAATGTCTTCCACAGATCTGACTTCCCCTTTCCCTTCTCCGCAACCAGTAAACATTCACCCGTTTTGAGTTTCTTTTTCATGTTCTCAGCATCCATTTTGCTGTCAATTTTATTGATGTGATTATGATAGTCTATAGGTCAGGCCCTATTTCTCACATGCATGCAACGCATACGTTTCATGCAAAGAGCTGGGATGTCTTTCACTGCAGCAGGGAGGAGAGCCAGAACTTGTACCAGTCACACAGGCATTCGCTGCCAGTTTTATTTTCCACAGCGTGGCCATCGGGCTCCTGCTTGAGTCATTTGTGTGTCAATTTTGTAATAAAATAGTGCGCTTAAAGCATCAGGTGTGTGTATATATACTGAACAAAAATGTTAACGCAGGGCATTCCAAGTGGCGCAGTGGTCTAAGGCACTGTATCACAGTGCTGAGTTATCACTACAACCTGGGGTTTGATCACAGCCGGCCGTGACCGGGAGTCCCATAGGGCGGCACACAATTGGCCCAGCATTGTTGGGGTTTGGCCGGGGGGATTCCTTGGCCCATTGCTCTCTATTGACTCCTTGTGGCAGGTTTAGCCCCTCAGTCGTCAGTTGAATGGTATTTCCTCCAACACATTGGTGCAGCTGGCTTCCGGGTTAAGCGAGCAGCTGTTAAGAAGCAGTGCGGCTTGGTGGGTGATGTTTCAGAGGACGCATGGCTTGACCTTCGCCTTTCCCGAGCCCGTTGGGAAGATGCAGCGATGAGACAAGATCGTAACTACCAATTGGATATCATGAAAAAGAGGGTCAAATTCTAATAATATAAACGCAACATGTAAAGTGTTGGTCCCATGTTTCACAAACAAACAAAAAAAACATACATTTTCCATTCGCAAAAAAAATAATATTTCTCTCAAATTGTGTGCACAAATTTGTTTCAATCCCTGTTGGAGAAATGCTCACTTTTGCAAAGATAATCCAGCCACCTGATAGGTGTGGCATATCAAGAGGCTGATTTAAACAGTATGATCATTACACAGGTGCACCTTGAGCTGGGGGCAATAAAAGGCTACTCTAAAATGTGCAACGCATGTTTTTAGGAATTGTGCAATTGACATGCTGACTGCAGGAATGTCCACCAGAGCTGTTGCCAGAGAATTGAATGTAAATTTCTCTACCCTAAGCTGCCTCCAACGTCCTTTTACAGAATTTAGCAGGATGTTCAAGCATGCTCACAACTGCAGACCACGTGTAATCACAACAGCTCAGGACCTCCACATCCTGCTTCTTCACCTGCGGGATCGTCTGTGTGGGGGTGCTGAGGAGTATTTCTATCTGTAATAAAGCCCTGGGGAAAAAACGAATTCTGATTGGCAGGGCCTACCTCCAGTGGGTGGGCCTGGCTGCCAAGTGGGTGAGCCTATGCCCTCCAAGGTGGGTGAACCTTGCCTATAGATTAGGGCCTAATTTAATTTATTTCAATTGACTGATTTCCTTATGAACTAACTCAGTAAAATCTTTGAAATCGTTGCGTTTTATATTTTTGTTCAGTATAGTTGATTTTATTCAAACACATATGGTGTGTATATGGAAAAATACACATTTTAAAATTTGAAAGAAAGAACAGACAACTCTTGGTCGACCAAGATTTTTTGTTGTTGTCAGGGACAGTCCTACTGCACAGGGAAACCATTGTCTGGGGGGATACATCCACACACACATGTGCCTTCATGTATTATACTTATTCTAAATGTTTATTCTTATGCTAATGTTTATTGTTTTCCACTGAGCCATTTACTTTGTTTGTATTCTTATATTTTATTTTGTATTGTTGTATTGTCGAAGGAACCTGCAAGTAAGCATTTCATTGGACAGTGTATACCATGTGTATCCCGTAAATACGAGTAATAAAACTTGAAACACAAGAACACATATAGAAACACAGACGTATATTTAACGTAATTTGAAATCTTATTTGGATTAACCATAACTATACTTGAGTGCAGGTTACATTGTTTTTCTCTGATGCCTTAATCCACACGGCTGTGTATGCCCTTACTAGTGTGCCGTCAGTATTGAGTCTGTCTGTGGCTTGCGCTCAGGGAAAATCACAGAGTCTGTTGATATTAGATGCCTGTGGGTGATAGTGGGAGAGCTGAGGAGTGATGAAGGGGGAGAGAGAGTGCTGAGGAGTAGATACAGCTTTATCCCTGAAATCTTAAACGGCTCTGTAGACGGAGCATGTGTTGGCAAAGTATTGAAATCTGATCTGTTTGGTCCATTACTTTTCTCAGGTAGAAGTTTAAAGATTCTCCGGTTCTTTTTTATACTTTTTAGCCAGTAGTTCTGACAGTAGCGCTCACGAGCTAAAAGTGGTTCCTGAAAATAGTGTACTATGTCACATGTGCAGATACAGTACCAGTCAAAAGTTTGGACACCTACTCACTCAAGGGTTTTTCTGTATTTTTGCTATTTTCTACATTGTAGAATAATAGTGAAGACATCAAAACTATGAAATAACACATATGGAGTCATGTAGTAACCAAAAAAGTGTTAAATCAAAATATATGTGAGATTATTCAAAGTAGCCACCCTTTGCCTTGATGACAGCTTTGCACACTTGGCATTCTCTCAACCAGCTTCATGAGGTAATCACCTGGAATGCATTTAAATTAACAGGTGTGCCTTGTTAGAAGTTAATTTGTGGAGTTTCTTTCCTCAATGCGTTTGAGCCAATCAGTTGTGATGTGACAAGGTAGGGGTGGTATACAGAAGATAGCCCTATTTGTTAAAGACCAAGTCCATATTATGGCAAGAACATCTCAAATTAGCAAAGAGAAACGACAGTCCATCATTACTTTAAGACGTTAAGGTCAGTCAAGAACTTTGAAAGTTTATTCAAGTGCAGTTGCAAAAACCATCAAACGCTATGATGAAACTGGCTCACATGAGGACCACCACAGGAAAGGAAGACCAAGAGTTATATCTGCTGCAGAGGAGAAGTTCCTAGATTTACCAGCCTCAGAAATTGAAGCCCAAATAAATTATTCAGAGTTCAAGTAACAGACACATCTCAACATCAACTGTTTAGAGGACACTGTGTAAATCAGGCCGTCATGTCAAATTGCTGCAAAGAAACCACTACTAAAGGGCACCAATAAGAATAAGAGACTTGCTTGGGCTAAAAAACACGAGCAATGGACATTAGACCGGTGGAAATCTGTCCTTTGGTCCAAATTTTAGATTTTTGGTTCCAACCGCCGTGTCTTTTTGAGACGCGGAGTAGGTGAACCGATGATCTTCGCATATGTGGTTCCCACTGTGAAGCATGTAGGAGGTGGTGTGGGGGTGCTTTGCTGGTGACGCTGTCAGTGATTTATTTAGCAAACCAGATGGGATTTCATTTGTTTTTCAACACGACAATGACCCAACACCTCCAGGCTGTGTAAGGGCTATTTGACTAAGATGGCGAGTGATGTAGTGCTGCATCAGATGACCTGGCCTCCACAATGACCCAACCTCAACCCAATTGAGATGGTTGAGGTCATTCGAGACTGTTAGAAAAGCATTCCAGGTGAAGCTGGTTGAGAGAATGCCAAGAATGTGCAAAGCTGTCATCAAGGCAAAGGGTGGCTACTTTGAAGAATCTCAAATATATATAATATATTTTGATTTGTTTAACACTTTTTTTTCTTGTTTACATGATTCCATATGTGTTATTTCATAGTTTTGATGTCTTCACTATTATTCTACAATGTAGAAAATAGTAAAAAATAAAGGAAAAACCCTTGAATGAGTAGGTGTGTCCAAACTTTTGACAGCACTGTATGTGCACCACATCATTGCTCTCTCTCTCTCTCTCTCTCTCACTCTCACTCTCACTCTCACTCTCACTCTCACTCTCTCACTCTTCTGTGTGCATCTTGTTAGATGTCACTCAAATGACAAGGCGCTAAAACTCATTGGCTAGGACTCTAATCGCTAGGGGGCTGGCGGGGGGATAATGTAGGGGAAATTGCGCAGCACAGCTTCCAGAAAATTTAAGGTTCGACAGTAATTCTGCTCATAGATTATGCTTGTATGAACTACACATTTAAAATATACTTAGTAGTCACCAGAGTTCCGGAGCATGTCTTTAAAGTATTGCCTGCATTGCTTGTATTTTCTACACTAATGCCATTTCTCACAAATGTACATTGTCCTCTTAATTATAAGACAGAAATAATGTGTCCACTCCAGTGTGGTTTCCAGTGCTAAAAGGAATTAGCAAGGATGTGAGATTTGATGTGTAAAAGAATAGATGAGGGTGTGAACATGGTTACCTGTGTCAAGCTAAGGCTATACAGAGGGATGGATGGGAGTGTGAGGGAGGCATGTTGATTGTGATGTGTTGCATCATGAGGTGTGTAGAGCAGTGCTGGGAGGCTTGGCTGGTCTCAGCAGACACTAGCAAGCATTGGGCAGGAGCATGTCACAGCCAATCCCCTTCACTTATGTCGCTCTGCGTCTGCTGCCAACTGTCCCTTCAACGCAGGAACACACACAATGCACACTTACACACACACACGTGCACTCACACGCAGGCCTCCCACCACACACCGCTGCACTGCAGTCAGTGACAAGTCAGTAATAAAATCCTGAGTGTTGTCTGGGTTTGACCTTTCTTGTGACCTCTAACCTACTACAGCCCTTTTCTCTCGCTCCTGCCCTTTACTCTCCTGACGACACTGCAAGGCTCGCATCGATCAGATCATCACCTAGTAAAGGATTAGACAATAGACTGAGACTGTACAGGGATGTTTAAATCAGGATTTTAGATCGTCATTGGAGCTTTGGATCAGAAAAGGTCAGCGTAGAATATTCATCTTTAGAACGTTCATGTTTAAACCAGCATAGTACATTCAGTACCTCTTAACTGGGAGGACACTTGTTCACCCTGGTCACTCAGGATACTCTTTGAGAATGAAGAGTGAGTAAAGAGCTCATGTTGTCGACCCTGTGTCTGAAAGGCTAAAGAGAACTGTCTGGTGAATGTCTCCTCAGGTACATGGCCCCTGAAGTCCTGGATGACTCAATCAATATGAAGCATTTTGAGTCGTTCAAGCGGGCAGACATCTACGCCATGGGCCTGGTGTTCTGGGAGATCGCACGGAGATGCTCAATAGGAGGTGAGAACCAGTGGTGTAGTGTACTTAAGTAAAAATACTTTAAATTACTACTTAAGTAGTTTTTTTTTTTAGGTATCTGTAGTTTACTTTACTATTTTTTTATTGTTGCCTACTTTTACTTCTCTACATTCCTAAAGAAAATAATGTACTTTTTACTTCATACATTTTCCCTCACACCCAAAACTACTCGTTACATTTTGACAGGAAAATGGTCCAATTCACACACTTAGCAAGAGAACACCCCTGCTCATCCCTACTGCTTATGATCTGGCGGACTCACTAAACACAAATGTTTGACATAAATTATGTCTGACTGTTGGTGTGTGACCCTGGCTATCTGTAAATTAAAATTTTAAAAAACAATTGTACCATCTGGTTTGCTTAAAATAAGGAATCTGAAATGGTTTATACTTTGACTTTTGATACATAAGTACATCTTAGCAATTCTACTTACTTTTAATACTTAAGTATATTTAAAACCAAATACTTTTAGACTTACTCAAGTAGTATTTTATTGGGTGGCTTTAACTTGAGTCATTTCCTATTAAGTTATCTTTACTTTTACTCAAGTATGACAATGAGTACTTTACCCACCACTGGAGATAACACTACGCTCCTTTTAGCTCTTATCACACAGAGTCGTTTTGGCCCCAAGGACCGCGGCTAATTTCTGAAAGCCTCATGTCTTACACATTGCAGCCTGCCACTGACACAAGGCCCAAGGTTTGGGATATATTGTGAGACTCACTCTGACTCTAGTTTAGTCTGTCCCTCTAAGGCTTGGAGTCATCATTTGCCTTTCTCTGATATTTTCAACACTTTGTCAGAATTTGATCCTAGATTGCCATTGGCCTTGTGTCTAATCCCATCCCGTGTCTGTTGCCCCCCAGGTATCCACGAGGACTACCAGTTGCCCTACTATGACCTGGTCCAGTCAGACCCCTCGGTGGAAGAGATGAGGAGGGTGGTGTGTGACCAGAAACTACGGGCCAACATCCCCAACAGGTGGCAGAGCTGCGAGGTATGACATACTATGTGCTTCTTGTCTTGCTTTACTTCCCTTGGGAATATCATCTGTTTGTTTCTCTCTGTTTCTTGGTCGGTCTCTTAACTGTCTGCCTCACCTCTTTCTCTCGCTTTCTCTCTCTTTTTCATTTTTTTTGTTTCCTCTATTACTCTCTCCCTCTTTGGTCTTCTGCCAGCAGCCTTCCCACTTCATCACCAGATCCACTTTCTCTCTGGCTTTATTGATGCAATTTTTATTGCTTGGAAACAGACAATTAGATTACATCCAATTTGCAGTCATAAAGCATCATAATCTGATCATCTCCTGCAAGGTTACAATGGCTGCTGCCAGAGCCTAGGCATCCTAGGCCGACTGTAAAGCAACTCCCTGAATTGATGGCCAGGCTGGTGAATATTAAATGGACCATCAGTCTATTTGTTTCACTCTGTCTGCGGTTGGAGAAAAGAGGCAAAGAATGTGCGGTTTTAAATCACTCAAAGATAATTCGCTAAATTAACATGAGCACATCAGGGACTCATTCGGAGAGATGACTAGAAGACCCATCTTTCTACCTGTCTCCTGCTCCTCACTTTAAAATCTATAGATGGACTGGTGTTCTTTCAGCAGTGCTGCTCTCTTTCTCCCCCCCCCACCTGACTGTATTACCAATTCTAAAAATCTTGAAAGCTATTCCACAACTCGGCTGCGTGAGTGCATACATACAGATGTCGGATCTTAATATGACCCATTTTGTGGCAGGAGAAAAATAATACTCAAGCAGGAGAATTTAAAAAAATATATATATATTTAGAATCGCCGCCTGGGTGCAGCTGGAAGTGGTGTTTGTAGGCTATACAATGCACTCTCGTACCATACCTAAGGGGCTATGGTTTGGGGAAGGCTCTGCAAACCAACGAACCTCACACCATCAAGTATTTTTACGGCTTGCTAGAGCATTGTGAACTGCCGTAACGCAGTGGTCTAATCAGCACACTTCGGCTCGGAGCATCAGGAGTTCGCGCCCATTGCTGGGCAATCGTTTTGAAACTTTGTTATGAATGGAAACTAATGTTGACGTAGCCTACACTTATTATTTAACCAATCCAAAGGCAGCTGCCTACCTACCTCCAAAGGCACCTACCTTAGTAGGTAGAACTTTTCTTTTAGGTTACTGCCACTTGGGAAGGGATTCAAAGGCAGCATCACGTGATAACGCATTCACATTCCACGAGGGGCGAGATGTTTGTAGCCACTGTAGCAGCGTGAGCAACTAGTGCTAGCAATTCAGTGACCTAGCCCCAAAATGGAAATATCTGATACGAATAACAAGTAACAGAATTGATCTCCTCAGTACCTGTTAATGAATGAAATTGACACCGACCAGAATAATTATCCTACAGTATATGGTCCACCTCTCGCATATTGCTTGGTCTGCAGCTCCATCGATGTGGACGTGACTGGTAAGCTTCCATGATATCTTAGACAATGATTTTTTGTGATAGCTAAATAAGCTATTTTTAAGAATGATCTATAGCCAGAATAGTGGAGTTTCACTGTGAAGCTAATATTACATTAGAGCTGATGTTTTTTTTCTAATGAGTAGTCTTGAATTGCGATTTAATTCAAACAACTATCACACCCTTGCATATTATTACATGACACAGATGTTCAAGATAACATGCTTTTGTTTGTCGATAACTAATATTGAAAGATAATATGATGCAATCTAACTAGATTAGAAGGCCTAGGCTTCTTCATCCTAATGCAAGCTAAATGCATTGGATACAAAACAAACACTGGCATGTGATAACAGGATAACATATCCAATATAAATGCATATCAAACAGGAATAAATGTTCAATAGAATGATTTGTAATATTATTGATGACTTTCTCTCTCCTTGCATGGGATTAGACAGAGTAACTGCAGTCACCAGATGCCCAAGCCTCTAAACTAGAAACATGTGAACATCAACACTTTGAATAAATGTTAACATTTTTATTGGTTTTCCTCTATCTGTGAGTCCTGAAAACACAGTCCATTGTCGAAGAAGTAATTCCCAAGTGAGGGATATCCAGGAGATGAACCTCCAACATTCATAAACTTGTTCAGTACATGAGGGCAAATTTAATAGACAGGACAGGAGTTTACAGATTTGTTCCAGCTCTTCACAAACACGTAATTCAACTACACTGAACAAAAATATAAATGCAACATGCAACAATTTCCAAGATTTTACAGAGTTACAGTTCATATAAGGAAATCAGTCAATTGAAATATATTAATTAGGCCCTAATCTATGGATTTCACATGACTGGGAATACAGATATGCGTCTGTTGATCGGAGATACCTTAAAAAAAGGCAGGGAGTGTTGACACCAGGCTTGACACCAAGCTCAGAGATCTGGGTCTGGATACCACCCTCTGCAACTGGATCCTGGTGTTCCAGACAGGCAAACCACAGGGTGTGATGATTGGCAGCAACCACCTCCTCCACAACGACTCCCAGGGGTGTGTCCTCAGCCCTCTGCTGTTCTCCCTGTTCACCCACCCCTGCGTGGCTTTGCACGACACCAAGTCCATCAAGTTTGCTGATAACCATCAATGACGAGTCAGCCTATAGGGAGGAAGTAAGTGAACTGGCATTGTAGTGCCAGGACAACCTCCCTCAACATCAGCAAAACAAAGGAATTGATTATTGACTTCAGGAAGCAGAGGAGGGAACATGGCCTCACCCATATTAACAGGACTGCGGTAGAGAGTCTGCAGTTTTAAGTCCCTCGGTGTACACATCACTGAGGACTTGACATGGACCAATAACACAATCACTCTTGTCAAGAGGCCGCAACAGCATTTCTACTTCCTAAGGCGGCTGAAGAAATTTGGCATGCCATCCCAGGTTCTCTCCAAATACTACTGCTGCACCATCGAGAAGGTCCTGACCAGTTGCTTCACGACCTGGTATGGGAATTGCTCCTTCCACGACCGCAAGGCCCTCCAGTGGGCTGTGAAGACGGCCCAGTACATCACTGGGACCATGCTCCCACCCATCCAGGACACCTGAGGAAGGCTCGCAGTATCATCAAGGACCCTAGAAACCCCAGCCACGAGCTGTTCTCTCTCCCTTACCGTCAGGCAGACGGTATCGGAGTATGAGGTCTGATACCAACAGGGTCAAAGAAAGTTTCTATCTACAAGCCATCAAACTGCTGAACACTTGAACTGGACTGACCACCTACACTTACTCTGCACACCTTAGCACATACCCACGTATAAATGTATGCTACACACACACACACATCACAACTTGTAATGATGGGGCGACGAGTCGGAAGCAGGTGCAGGTGAAACGTTTTAATAAAACAACACAAGAACAATACCAACTGGAGAGTGACATATAAAGGGTGAAGGTAATGGAGTCCAGGTGTGAATCATAATGATTCACAGGTGTGCGTAATGATGAATCCCAGGACCAGTGGTTAGTATTCTGGCACGGAGGAGCAGGAGCAGACGTGACACAACTGCTGCTACCAGACTCTTATTATGATTGCTAAATACTGCACAATATACAGTGGGGCAAAAAAGTATTTAGTCAGCCACCAATTGTGCAAGTTCTCCCACTTAAAAAGATGGGAGAATGGGGTTCCTTGTGAGACATTAGCTAGAGTTTCGTTTCTGCCACCAGAGCTTTTTAAAATATTTTTTACCTGTAATTTTCATCATAGGTACACTTCAACTATGACAGACAAAATGAGAAAAAAAAATCCAGAAAATCACATTGTAGGATTTTTAATTAATTTATTTGCAAATGATGGTGGAAAATAAGTATTTGGTCAATAACAAAAGTTTATCTCAATACTTTGTTATATACCCTTTGTTGGCAATGACAGAGGTCAAACGTTTTCTGTAAGTCTTCACAAGGTTTTCACACACTGTTGCTGGTATTTTGGCCCATTCCTCCATGCAGATCTCCTCTAGAGCAGTGATGTTTTGGGGCTGTTGCTGGGCAACACGGACTTTCAACTCCCTCCAAAGATTTTCTATGGGGTTGAGATCTGGAGACTGGCTAGGCCACTCCAGGACCTTGAAATGCTTCTTACGAAGCCACTCCTTCGTTGCCCGGGCAGTGTGTTTGGGATCATTGTCATGCTGAAAGACCCAGCCACGTTTCATCTTCAATGCCCTTGCTGATGGAAGGAGGTTTTCACTCAAAATCTCACGATACATGGCCCCATTCATTCTTTCCTTTACACGGATCAGTCGTCCTGGTCCCTTTGCAGAAAAACAGCCCCAAAGCATGATGTTTCCACCCCCATGCTTCACAGTAGGTATGGTGTTCTTTGGATGCAACTCAGCATTCTTTGTCCTCCAAACGCGACGAGTTGAGTTTTTACCAAAAAGTTCTATTTTGGTTTCATCTGACCGTATGACATTCTCCCAATCTTCTTCTGGATCATCCAAATGCTCTCTAGCAAACTTCAGACGGGCCTGGACATGTACTGGCTTAAGCAGGGGGACACGTCTGGCACTGCAGGATTTGAGTCCCTGGCGGCGTAGTGTGTTACTGATGGTAGGCTTTGCTACTTTGGTCCCAGCTCTCTGCAGGTCATTCACTAGGTCCCCCCGTGTGGTTCTGGGATTTTTGCTCAGAGTTTGGAGTGTGACTGTTTGAGGTTGTGGACAGGTGTCTTTTATACTGATAACAAGTTCAAACAGGTGCCATTAATACAGGTAACGAGTGGAGGACAGAGGAGCCTCTTAAAGAGGCTTAAAGAAGTTACAGGTCTGTGAGAGCCAGAAATCTTGCTTGTTTGTAGGTGACCAAATACTTATTTTCCACCATAATTTGCAAATAAATTAATTAAAAATCCTACAATGTGATTTTCTGGATTTTTTTCCCTCATTTTGTCTGTCATAGTTGAAGTGTACCTATGATGAAAATTACAGGGCCTCTCATCTTTTTAAGTGGGAGAACTTGCACAATTGGTGGCTGACTAAATACTTTTTTGCCCCACTGTAAACACTTGCCCCCTAATCCCACCGTCCCCATAGCGTGTAAAATATTGGATTATAAATTGTGCCTTCCTGTATTATACTGATACTAAAATGTTTATTCTATTCTACTGAGCCATTTAACTTCGTTTATATTTTATTTCGTATTGTTGCACTGTCGAAGGAACCTGCAAGTAAGGATTTCGTTGGACAGTGTATACCATGTGTATCCCATACATACGACTAATACAACTTTAAACAACTTAATTGACCACAATCAACATTTTGCAATGGCAACTCAGTCTCCAGACTTGAACCCCATTGAAAACCTTCGTTTCGAATTGAAGAGGGCAGTCCATAAGCGCAGACGAAGGATCTGGGAAGATTCAGTATGGAGCAATGGTCTATAATTAAGCAATAAGGCCCAAGGAGGTGTGGTATATGGCCAAAGGGGTGTTTCTAAGCACGACGCAACGCGGAGTGCCAGGACACAGCCCTTAGCCGTGGTATATTGGCCATATATCACAAACCTCAGAGGTGCCTTATTGCTATTATAAACTGGTTGCCAACATAAATAGAGCAGTAAAAATACATGTTTTGTCATGCCCGTGGTATACGGATTTCATGACAAATTTGTGTGTCAATGAGGAATATTTATTGGTTAAATAAGAAGTTATGGTTAAAATGTATTTTTGACCTATTGTTTGGAACATTCCTAACGGAAAGGGGTTCCTGGAAAGCGTATTTAGTAGTAGAGCCATAGAGTGATTCCTCATGAAACCAGGTCACAAAAAATACCATGATTATATGGATTTTCACAAAATGTAAATCCATAGAATGGTATTTTTGGAGGAAGGATTATTGACATTTGTATCTAAAAAATAATCAATTGGCATATTTATGACCTCTTTTAACCTCTCTAGGGTATGTGGGACGGTAGCGTCTCACCTCGTCAACAGCCAGTGAAACTGCAGGGCGCCAAATTCAAAACAACAGAAATCACATAATTAAAATTCCTCAAACATACATGTATTTTACACCATTTTAAAAATACACTTGTTGTAAATCCAGCCACAGTGTCCGATTTCAAATAGGCTTTACGACGAAACCAAACGATTATGTTAGGTGAGTGCCTATTCACAGAAAAACACAGCCATTTTCCAGCCAAAGAGAGGAGTCACAAAAAGCAGAAATAGAGATACAATTAATCACTAACCTTTGATGTTCTTCATCAGATGACACTCATAGGACTTCATGTTACACAATACATGTATGTTTTGTTCGGTAAAGTTCATATTTATATCCAAAAATCTCAGTTTATATTGGCGCGTTATGTTCAGTAGTTCCAAAACATCCGGTGATTTTGCAGAGAGCCACATCAATTTACAGAAATAGTCATAAATGTTGATGAAAATACAAGTGTTACACATTGAATTTTAGATCCACTTCTCCTTAACCTTTCTAGGACACACGTTCCGCTAGCGGAACCCCCCCAACATTCCACTGAAAAGGCAGCGCGGGAAATTCAAAAATATTCTTTAGAAATATTTAACTTTCACACATTAACACGTCCAATACAGCAAATTAAAGATAAACATCTTGTTAATCTACCCATCGTGGCCGATTTAAAAAAATATATATATATAAAAAAACGTTTTACAGCAAACACAACATATATTTGTTAGATCACCACCAAATCCCCAAAACACACAGCCATTTTCCCAGCAAAAGATAGTAGTAACAAAAAACAGAAATAGAGATCAAATTAATCACTAACCTTTGATAATCTTCATCAGATGACACTCATAGGACATCATGTTACACAATACATTTATGTTTTGTTCAATAATGTGCATATTTATATCCACAAATCTCGGTTTACATTGGCGCCATGTTCAGAAATGCCTCCAAAATATCCGGAGTAATTACAGAGAGCCACGTCAAATAACAGAAATACTCATCATAAACTTTGATGAAAGATACATGTTTTACATATAATTAAAGATACACTTGTTCTTAATGCAACCGCTGTCATATTTTTTTTAAACTTTAGGAAAAAGCATACCATGCAATAATCTGAGACAGCACTCAGATTTAACAACATTTCTCCGCCATGTTGGAGTCAACAGAAATACGAAATTACATCATAAATATTCCCTTACCTTTGATGATCTTTCATCAGAATGCAGTGCCAGGAATCCTAGTTCTACAATAAATCGTTGTTTTGTTCGATAATGTCCATTACTTATGTCCAATTAGCTAATTTTGCTAGCATGTGTAGTACACGTGTCCAAACGCTCGCGCAGATGCAGGCAAACGTCTGACGAAAACTTCAAACAGTTATATTCCAAGTCGAATAAACTGGTCAAATTTAGTAGAGAATCAATCTTCAGGATGTTGTTATCATTTATATCCAATAACGTTCCAACCGAAGCATTCTTTCATGTCTGTATAAGTAATGGAACGCAAGGCGACAACATGAGGAAAGCGCATGACCAAGAACTGGCAATCTGCCAGACCACTGACTCATTCCCCTCCCATCCGGTCCCACAACACATCATAAACTTCAGTCCACGTTCTACTGACTGTTGACATCTAGTGGAAGGCGTATGAAGTGCAAACAAATCCATATATTACAGGGAGTTGAATAGGCGCTGACTTTAACAACGACCACTCTGAGTTTTCACTTCATGTTTGGATTTTTTCTCAGGTTTTTGCCTGCCACATGAGTTCTGTTATACTCACAGACATCATTCAAACAGTTTTAGAAACTTCAGAGTGTTTTCCATCCAATAGTAATAATAATATGCATATATTAGCATCTGGGACAGAGTAGGAGGCAGTTCACTATGGGCACGTAATTCATCCAAAAGTGAAAATGCTGCCCCCTATCACAAATAAGTTAACGCTTTTTTGATTACTACATGATTCTGTATGTGTTACTTCATAGTTTTGATGTCTTCACAATTATTCTACAATGTAAAAAAAAAAAAAACTTTAAGTAGATCTGTCCAAACTTTTGACTGGTACTGTATTCATACCCTTTACTCTGTACTTTTTTGAAGCACCTTTGGCAACGATTACAGCCTTGAGTCTTCTTGGGTATGACGCTAAAAGCTTGGCACATCTGTATTTGGAGAGTTTCTCCCATTCTTTTCTGCAGATCCTCTCAAGCTCTGTCAGGTTGGATGGGGAGTGTCGCTTCACAGCTATTTTCAGGTTTCTTCAGAGATGTTAAATCGGGTTCAAGCCCAGGCTCTGGCTGGGCCACTCAAGGACATTGAGACTTGTCCCGAAGCCACACCTGTGTTGTCTTGGCTGTGTGCTTAAGGTCGTTTTCCTGTTGGAAGGTGAATCTTCGCTCCAGTCTGAGGTCCTCAACGCTCTGGAGCAGGTTTTCATCAGGGATCTCTCGGTACTTTGCTCCGTTCATCATTCCCCCTCGATCTTGACTATCCCTCCACTCCCTACCATTGAAAAACATCCCCACAGAATGATGCTGCCACCACCGTGCTTCACCATAGGGATGGTATTGGATAGGTGATGAGCGGTGCCTGGTTTCCTCCAGACGCCACCAAGACTCTAGGAAGAGTCTTGGTGGTTTCAAACTTCTTCCATTTAAGAATGATAGAGGCCACTGTGTTCTTGGGGATGTTCAATGCTGCAGACATTTTTTGGTACCCTTCCCCAGAACTGTGCCTCGACACAATCCTGTTCCGGAGCTCTACGGACAATTCCTTCGACCTCATGCCTTGGTTTTTGATCTGAGATGCACTGTCAACTGTGGGATCTTACATAGACGTGTGTGCCTTTCCAAATCATGTCAAATCAATTGAATTTACCACAGGTGGACTCCAATCAAGTTGTATAAACATCTCAAGGATGATCAATGGAAACCAGGATACACCTGAACTCAATTTCGGTTATCATAGCAAAGGGTCTGAATACTTACGTAAATAATGTTTTCGCTTTGTCATTATGGGGTATTGTGTGTAGATTGAGTAAAAAATGTAATTTAATCAATTTTAGAACAAGGCTGTAACGTAACAAAATGTGGAAAAACTAAAGGGGTCTGAATATTTTCCGAATGCACTGTATGACGTGGCTGTATTGAGTGTAAAAGCAATCACTTGAAACAGGTCCTATATGCTAGATTTTGATTTATTTGGAAACTTTAGTTGTGAATGATACAAACCATAGAATGTCTTAGAAATCAAGACATACAGTATATGGGCTGCAAGGTGCGAGACTTTAGGCTATTGATGATTTGACAAAGCAGCAAAAAAGCTTGCGCTCTGTTCCTTTCCTCAGGCTGCACAGCTGTTTTCTCATCAAGTGATTGTATTTTCACCCATCAGACTTTTCTCAATTTAATCTTGTCTTTACTAATATGCAAAATGTGTCGCGGTTTAGAATGGGCCATTATCAAAGGAGCAGGGAGAAAAAATGCATGTCATCTGTATGCACTCGAATATGGAACGTTGTTCTATTTTGTAGGCTACTTCAGTTTTATAGTGGAGCATGTGTTTAATATGAGCCGCTGATAAATAAATACAAGAACACTTTTTTCACTCCTTGCATCAACCACTGTTTGAGGAGTAAGCTTTGGCTGCCCGACAGGTGATATTCCACCCAAACTCTGTATGCCATCGGCTCTCCAACCTTGTTCTTGCAGCTACCCAGTGCTTAATTTGGGAAACCAAGTGAAATCTGTTCGGGAACATCGATTAGTAATGTTTCGCAACTAAACATATTTCACTAGACTGTTGACAGCCTGTCTGCACGCTTGAGAAAGGAATAGAGGAGGAGATGGAAACACATGGTGGTGAGAGATTCTGTATAGCTAAAGGTAATGTGTCACCCAATTAATTATGAAAATATAAAGATTCACTAATTGTAGGCTAACTGTAATCTGCCCTGCACAATCAATGAACCAACAGCATCGCCTAAGGCTATACGTTTTCTCCCAGACTCATGGATATACATTTTGCAGCATACATTTTGTAGTCCATCCAGGATGCATAATAACAGTACACACTCAAAGGCCAGGCCAATTAATTATGTATCAAAGACATCTTAAATCAGTTTTGATGTATGTTTTTCTGCCATGCATATATGCAGTAGGCTATGTATCGTATAATGGCACAATCTATGTTAATTGTGTTTTTCTTTTTTGTGTGTGTCGGCAGGCAACCGCAGCGTGCATGTGACGCGTCTAGTGCAGTAGTGCCGAGGTTAGTTGCATGCCCGCTTACCATGTGCTTGCACACTCTCGCCGGCTAGCCCTTGTAGTGAATTAGGGAGCAGCTTCATGCACAAGTCTCCCCTTGTTGGTACAAAGCCTCTCCATGACAAGGACTCCTGTCGGACCTCCTCGCGGCGGCACACGTTTACTGGTTGTCTTGAAACTCCTGGCAGGGGATCTCGGGAGCACCAGTGGGCCCCAGAGATGCGTCTGTACAGGCCCACCTCTTTGTGGACACGTCCTGGCAGCTATCAACCACTGTCCCGCTGCCTTGTGGGTTAGTCTGGTACGACAAAGGCTAGGGGAGCGCACCCTGAGAGAAAAGCAGCGTGCTGGCGGTGCGTGATAGGCGGACGCTGACAGACTGGGGCTCCGGCAGCTGTGGAAGATACTGGTCATCCTGGGTTTCCCCCGTGCCACTGGAATTTCACCTTCCTACAGTGAAGTTGTGCTGTTGGGGATTGCGCACCCTCAGCGGCACTTTAAATAACTTCCTTTGCGCAGGTATCCACTTCTGGCCTCGGTGAAGCCATCAACCGTAAACCGGACTAAAGTCTGGCGATGTTGGGGTGTCTGGTGATGGGGGCAGGAGTGAATGCACCGGGAACCCTTATTCAGTTCCAGCGGCACAGAGCTATTATGGTCGCCAGCAGCTGTGACTTGAGTGGCAGCTGCTCTCGGCAGACCTCTGTGTGACTGAGCAGCCCTATTTAGGAGCCACACTGCTCACCCCAGCTGGGAAGAGGCCTAGAAAAGGTGGCCTAAAAATTGCCCACTCACTCCATCCTGGATAGACTACCGCACCTATCGGGAGTTCCACTCAGCTGTCGAAAATAGCTAAAGAAAATAATTCCCCTGAAACTAGCGAGAAAGAACATCGGAACTCTTTTGGACACTGACGATAATAGCAACAGACCCCATCGGAGAACAGCTTTGATTGCTGCAGAACTAAGGCGCTACAACATTGGCATTGCTGCCCTGAGTGAGACCAAGTTCCTGGATGAAGGTTCCCAGAAATAAGAGGTAGAAGGTTACACCTTCTTCTGGAAAGGTTACCCTCCGGGTGTACAACATAAGCACGGTGTGGGACTGGCAATTAAGAACAGCCTTCTACCCAGCCTCTGACACCATCACAGCCTTACTGGACAATATGCACAAAGCGTACAGGGCTACTCTCAACATTCCCACATCTGCTACCCTTCGCAAGCAATGGCATGCATTGCGCAAGGAAGTGCAAACAATCTTGCACGCTCTGAGAAAAATTTATGGTGGACGAATAAGGCACAGGAAATCCACATTTATGCAGACAAAAACGACATGCACAATTTCTACAACTCAGCTAAAGATATCTATGGCCCTAGAAGTCGCTCAATCACCACCATGTAAACAGCTGATGGTCTGACTCTCTTGAAGGACCAAAACCAGATCCTGATGAGGTGGGCTGACCACTTTTAAGCACTACTCAATCAGCATTCTCCTACAGACCACTCCATCCTGAAAGAACTGCCTGTCTGTCCACCCATTCAAGACCTCAACCATTTTCCAACCTTCCAAGAGGTGTTATCAGCTATCTGTTCCCTCAAGAACAACAAGACTCCTGGTGCTGACAGCATCCCGGCAGAGCTACTTAAGAAGGGAGATTACTTCTGCACCAGAACGCTCCACCAGTACATCACTGAGGTTTGGGATGGGGAGATCGTCCCCCAACAGCAAACATTGTCACCATCTATAAGAACAATTGGTGACAAGTCCATCTGCGACAACAGCCGGGGGATACCCCTTCTGGCTGTTGCCGGGCATGGTCCTTTCCAAGGTGATGCTACACAGGCTGGTGAACAACATCAGAGGAACTGCTGCCAGAGTCACAATGCGGCTTCAGAAAGAACAGGAGTACGGTCAACATGATATTCACGGTAAGGCAACTCCAGGAGAAGTGCCGTGAACAACATTCAGACCTTTTCATGGCCTTCGTTGACCTCTCCAAGGCCTTCAACACTGTGAGCAGGGAACTACTATGGGGCATTCTACTCAAAATTTGTCAACGTCCTTTGCCAGTTCCATGATGGTATGATGGTTCGGGTGGCCATAGGAGGGCAAGAGTCAGTGCCCTTTGGAGTAAGCATCGGTGTGAGGCAGGGGTGTGTGCTGGCACCAGTACTATTTAACATCTTCCTCCTATGTGTCACCCAGATTTTCCACTAGGAGCTTGAGGACAGCAGCAGTGTTGCGGTGAACTTCAGGCTGGATGGAAACCTATTCAACATCAGGAGGCTCCAAGCAAACACCAACATTTTGATGGAGCAGGTTCTTGAGCTGCAGTACGCTGATGACTGTGCTCTTGTGGCCCACACTCTGAAAGCCCTTCAGTCCGTCCTTGTAGCGGCTGTGAGGGTCTAGCAGGACTGTCTATCAACACCACCAAGACAGGTGGTCTGCCAATGGAGATCAAGCCCTCCATCCACCATGCCTGTCTTCACCATTGAACACAAATCACTGGCAATTGTTCCGTCCTTCATATACCTGGGCAGCATACTCTCGGAGGACTGCATCATCGATCTCAATTCAAAATAGGATCAAGCAAGCATCCGCTGCCTTCAGGAAACTCAGATGCAGGGTATTCCAAAACAGTGATCTCCACCTCCACACAAGTCGCCGTCTAAATCACCATACTTCTTTACAGCTGTGAAGCCTGGGTCAATTATAGTCGCTACAACAAGCAGCTCGAGCGATTCCACATAAGATGCCTGCAGCGCATCCTGGGAATCACCTGGTGCCACTGTGTGCCCCATACTGAAATACTTGCTAAGATCCAACTGCAAGAGTATGGAGGCCAGGGTCACCCAACACCAACTGTGCTGGCTTTGGCATGCCATTAGAAAGTTTCAGCAGCGCTTGCCACGGAAGATCATGTATGGCCAGCTACATCTTGGCTGGCGGTCTGTATGGGGGCAGATGAAGCGCTACAAGGACCAGCTGAAGAAGTGCAACATCAAACCCACAGACCTAGAGGATGCTGCTGCCAACCGTTCCACCTGGCGGCAGCTCTGCCAGAGCGGTGTACAGAGGTGGGAAGAGGAGAGGAGCACAAAGAGACAGAAAAAACAGCTCAGGAGACATACAACCATGCCTGCCTCTGTCAACAGACTGCAATAAAGTTTGTGGATCTTGGATTGGACTCTACAGTCACCAAAAATTCAGCTTTAACTCAGAAGTGGAAGTCATCATCTAATACGATAGCCTACTGCATATGCTTATGGTAATCCATGCATTTTTATGGTGAAAATTATCTTCCCCAAACTTGGAACTCACACGCAGCCTATGTATGCCAGTTAAGCTCTACACCGGTTATAAAGCGCAATAATGTGCATAATTTTAAGATGTTATTTGGCCACGTTAGTTGTGATACATACCTTATCAAAACATATAGGTCTATGTGCTAGGTTTCATGAGGTGTGCAACTATGATTTAGAAAAAGTCGCAAAAAAACACGTGCCATTTCCTGCCTTACTGCACAAGCAGGGCATCATTCACACGTGATAATACATAATTCACAAGTGATGGCTAATATTAACAAGGCTAATATTGTCACCCTTCAGAATATTCTTAATTTACATTTTGTTTTTACATATAGTAAATAATATGTGTTAAAGTTTTAGAATGGACCATAGTTATGCACCTGTCTCAGAACAGAGGCAAAAGAAAAACGTGTCCTCTATGTACTTAAATAGCGAATGGTGCCTGCTTTTCCCGTGGCTTATTTTCATGCCAGCCAGGTAGGCTATACTCCTGTTGTAAAGATAAGCAATGTGCTTAATATTAGGAAAGTTGAGAAATAAATATAGTGGGCCTAGCCTATAGAAATCTGATGGGATCTTCCTCTTCAACTCTGTTTTCTCATGCAATTGCATAGCCTATAGAAATGTTGCGCAACATGAGCTCATGGGCTCTCATGAAGTGTTTGATTAGATGTTGGACTATATTTGCAATGATGTCAGAGTGATTAGAAGGACAATAGAGTGCTGAGTCCTGGTAGTAAGTTTGGCAGGCTACTAATGACCATCCGCAGCATCAGAGCAGCCTAATTACCGTGACTAAGCACGGTGACAGCCGGTGTGGCGGTAATACGGTCACCGTAACAGCACTAGTCTCACACTGTTGGCAGTAGGTGCACCTGATTCAGTTGCCAAAAAGAAAATAAAGTGCACTATAGGCCTCCGCTGGCCAAACGGATGGCTCGAAATGACCGTTAGCTACAACTAAGTTGATACTGTGAGATTTCAAAACATTTAAAAGCATGACTAGAGAAACTGTCAACAAATACAGCAAAGAGATGCTGTTATGAGTGAGTTCAGGTGTAAGTTCTTACTCAGCACTATCAACACTTTGTATTCAACACTTTTATAAGTTCTAAAATATGCGTTCTTCCTATTTCCACTCAGCACTACAAAAAGCACTGCAGCAGTAATGAATGAGTAGGAAAGTGTATCTATAGGCTTGCGTTGTTATTATTAGCGGCTTGTTCATAGGAGTAACAACATGAATTTGTGCATGAGGCGGAAATAATGTGGTGCGACTCGAGTTTAATTGGTTAATGTTGCATAGGGTGTTTTAAGTCATGTTTAAAAAAAAATGTGAGCGGTAGATCTCGGCTTGTGTTTTGAGTCAAAGTGATCACCAACCTATTGACTCAAAATAGCATCTCTGTTTTGTCCAAGTTTAAAAGTAGAACATTTTCAGCCATCCACTTCCTTATGTCTGAAACACAGGCTTCTAGCGAGGGCAATTTTGGGGCTTCACCATGTTTCATTGAAATGTACAGCTGTGTGTCATCCGCATAGCAGTGAAAGTTAACATTATGTTTTCGAATGACATCCCCAAGAGGTAAAATATATAGTGAAAACAATAGTGGTCCTAAAACGGAACCTTGAGGAACACTGAAATGTACAGTTGATTTGTCAGAGGACAAACCATTCACAGAGACAAACTGATATCTTTCCAACAGGTAAGATCTAAACCAGGCCAGAACTTGTCCGTGTAGACCAATTTGGGTTTCCAATCTCTCCAAAAGAATGTGGTGATCGATGGTATCAAAGGCAGCACTAAGGTCTAGTAGCACGAGGACAGATGCAGAGCCTTGGTCTGACGCCATTAAAAGGTAATTTACCACCTTCACAAGTGCAGTCTCAGTGCTATGATGGGGTCTAAAACCAGACTGAAGCATTTCGTATACATTGTTTGTCTTCAGGAAGGCAGTGAGTTGCTGCGTAACAGCTTTTTCTAACATTTTTGAGAGGAATGGAAGATTCGATATAGGCCGATAGTTTTTTATATTTTCTGGGTCAAGGTTTGGTTTTTTCAAGAGAGGCTTTATTACTGCCACTTTTAGTGAGTTTGGTACACATCCGGTGGATAGAGAGCCGTTTATTATGTTCAACATAGGAGGGCCGAGCACAAGAAGCAGCTCTTTCAGTAGTTTAGTTGGAATAGGGTCCAGTATGCAGCTTGAAGGTTTAAAGGGCATGATTATTTTCATCATTGTGTCAAGCGATATAGTACTAAAACACTTGAGTGTCTCTTGATCCTAGGTCCTGGAAGAGTTGTGCAGACTCAGGACAGCTGAGCTTTGGAGGAATACGCAGATTTAAAGAGGAGTCCGTAATTTGCTTTCTAATGATCATGATCTTTTCCTCAAAGAAGTTCATGAATTTATTACTGCTGAAGTGAAAGCCATCCTCACTTGGGGAATGATGCTTTTTAGTTAGCTTTGCGACAGTTTCAAAAATAAATTTTGGATTGTTCTTATTTTCCTCAATTAAGTTGGAAAAATAGGATGATCGAGCAGCAGTGAGGGCTCTTCGATACTGCACGGTACTGTCTTTCCAGGCTAGTCGGAAGACTTCCAGTTTGGTGTGGTGCCATTTCCGTTCCAATTTTCTGGAAGCTTGCTTCAGAGCTTGGGTATTTTCTGTATGCCAGGAAGCTAGTTTCATATGACAAATGTTTTTAGGGGTGCATCTGCATCTAGGGTATTGCGCAAGGTTAAATTGAGTTCCTCAGTTAGATGGTTAACTGATTTTTGTCCTCTGATGTCCTTGGGTAGGCAGAAGGAGTCTGGAAGGGCATCAAGGAATCTTTGTGTTGTCTGAGAATTTATAGCACGACTTTTGGTGCTCCTTGGTTGGGATCTGAGCAGATTATTAGTTGCGATTGCAAACGTAATAAAATGGTGGTCCGATAGTCCAGGATTATGAGGGAAAACATTAAGATCTACAACATTTATTCCATGGGACAAAACTAGGTCCAGAGTATGACTGTGGCAGTGAGTAGGTCCAGAGACATGTTGGACAAAACCCACTGAGTCGATGATGGCTTTTGGAGTGGGTCTGTGGACTTTTCCATGTGAATATTAAAATCACCAAAAATTTGAATATTATCTGCTATGACTACAAGGTCCGATAAGAATTCAGGGAACTCAGTGAGGAACGCTGTATATGGCCCAGGAGGCCTGTAAACAGTAGCTATAAAAAGTAATTGAGTAGGCTGCATAGATTTCATGACTAGAAGCTCAAAAGACGAAAACGTCTTCTTCTTTTTTTGTAAATTGAAATTTGCTATCGTAAATGTTAGCAACACCTCTGCCTTTGCGGGATGCACGGGGGATATGGTCACTAGTGTAACCAGGAGGTGAGGCCTCATTTAACACAGTAAATTCATCAGGCTTAAGCCAGGTTTCAGTCAGGCCAATCACATCAAGATTATGATCAGTGATTAGTTCATTGACTATAACAGCCTTTGAAGTGAGGGATCTAACATTAAGTAGCCCTATTTTGAGATGTGAGGTATCACGATCTCTTTCAATAATGGCAGGAATGGAGGAGGTCTTTATCCTAGTGAGATTGCTAAGGCGAACACCACCATGTTTAGTTTTGCCCAACCTAGGTTGAGGCACAGACACAGTCTCAATGGGGATAGCTGAGCTGACTACACTGACTATGCTAGTGGCAGACTCCACTAAGCTGGCAGGCTGGCTAACAGCCTATCCTATCCTTTATATTCTTTGCTAGTTACTGAGTTATTAGTAAAATGGAAATTTAAATTAGGCCAGTTATACATCATTTGTAGTTATCATTAGGGGAGTGATTTGATTCCTACAAGAGCACAAAACGTATAGATTTATAGCCATCTTTGAAAAGCAAGCTTTTTTTGTCTTAAAGTTCCAGTGTTGTATTTTGAGACAGGCTTGAATAAGCTAAGTAGCCAATAGGCAGACGGTAGCATAATGTGTCTTTATTCTCTGTAATAATGGTATGGGAATAATAATGCTTTTTATTTTGGAAAGTGGTTTCTTGCATCAAACACCACAACATTTTCAGTCACCTTGTCTGAAGGGCAAGTGGATAAACGGGTTAATGTCAAGCCTTGCATGTTTTTTCCCCCAAAAGTCTCATGGAATGTAGGCCTACATCGAACACCACACATTGGCTGCTACTATATGCTGAATGATAGAACAGCTATTTCCATGTTAAAATGTTATGGGATGCATTTTCTCCATTGTTTTTAGGCCACTCTAGTAGGCCTACATTATGATCAAATAGCCACAGTAACCTACATTATCACTGTTAAAATTTAAAGCGGGTACAGCCTCAGTGTTCGCAGTAAACGCGTGCTGGAAGTTGCACAGAATTTTCACAACGTTCAAGTTTGCGCTCAGAAAATCAGAAATTTGCTCAGTGACGAAATTTTGGGGGGGTCACATTGGATACAAGTAAAAGGAAGGCTGTTATTGGTTACATCGCTTACTATGCCAATTTCTCTGTATAAAATGGGACATAACTTTTTAGGTCCCACGTTGGAACTTGAATATGTCTGTAAAGTATACTATGTTCAACAATATATTTTCAATATTCATAAATTTATTTTATAAAATTGTTCTTGAAATCAATAATACTCATATTACAGAGCAGGCGATAAAGCTTCATTACACCAATTTTCACCTTGTAGCACATACAGATGAAACATTATGGAGTCTAAAATGACTTTGATGAATTATTTCTCAATTATGCTTTAAGATACAAATGTCATGTATGGATTACATTTCGTTAAAAAAAAAAAAAAAGTGTTTGTTTTTTTACCTGGTTTCGTGAGGAATCACTCCATACCTGAGTTTTGTTATAGGCAAAGAGTTGTTTCCTAAATAGTTTATTTGCTACTGAGAATAGCTTTGATTTATCCACGTCTTTATGTCAAGGTCCTGTTTGGCTAATAGACTTTGTACAGAAAATAACAATTTGTCCTGCACCTTGTACAAAATCTTAATTAATGCCTTTAACCGTCCCAACCAACCCCCCCAAAAACGAAGGGCCTTTTTTCCAACTTAAGTATTGTTTGGTTCAGTGGACCTAACGATTGTCTGAGAATATGAAAAGTGTTCAGTTCAAATCAGTTAGATCAAATGCATAATGCACCTAATATTGAAAAGAATAGCCTCTAAGAGGGGATCAGCAGAACATCCGGTCTTCACTGTCCGATCCGCCAGAGAGCATACTGCTCAATACAGCCCTGCATTCAACACGAGACTCACTGACAAAGACCTTCGTGAGATTGAGGAATAGGGATGCAATGGATTGGTATTCAGACCTGTGGCCTGGATGTTGTAAGTCTGACCAGCCTTTTCAAGGTCAGAACGCTGGAGCTCCTCTGTCTCCATTGTCTTTGCTGGGCCGCAGACCAGGGGTTTAAGTCTTAATTCAGACTGCGGTTGCAGATTCAACACCATGTCTATGAGTAGCGTCTCTCTTGCTGTTTCTCTCGCTCTCGAGTTCTTTCACAACAGCAGTGATTCCATTACTTTTTCCACTTCAAAAATGACATTGTGACATTGCAATTGCCGCAGTCATGGTGTTTACTCTACGATTGGTGGGGGAAGCTAGACCAATCCATATGTATATCTCAGTGCTCAACAACGTGCAAAACAAAATATGGATGTGTAATTGCTGTCCTGTGATGTTGACGCTGTCTCCCCTGCCTCTGTCCCCTCCCCAGGTTTTGCGGGTGATGGCTAAGATCATGAGGGAGTGCTGGTACTCCAACGGGGCGGCCCGCCTCACCGCGTTGCGCATCAAGAAGTCCCTGTCCCAGCTCAGCCAGCAGGAAGGCATCAAGATGTAAACTAGAGACAACGCCACCTGAATGTCTGGAATCTCAGTCCCCATCTGTGTGCTGTTCTCCTCTTTCTCTGAAGAAGGAGGGAGGGAGGTGATGGTACAATCAGGTGGGTGTGTTTCCCCGTTTATGACTCATTCCTTTAAGGCTGATTGGAGAGATTGTTTCTCTGCTCTCCTCTAAGATGGCATTAGAACATGGGTTGATTCCAGTGGATAACCTGGATAATACTCTATCTGGACTCTGGATGCAGAGACACAACACCCTGACCCTGCTGTTGGTTTGCCTGACTGGTTGCAACAAGCCCATCTTTCTTACCCCCAACAGACACTACTTGACTTTTATTGGGACCTCCTGTAGGAATTCCATTGAAAATATTCTGAATTAAAGAAATAAGTTGCATTGAAAGAAAATATACATTTTCAAATACCTCTATCTGGTTATTTGTCAAAGTACTGCGGTCTGTGTTTATTTAAGCATTTCATTCAAACAGGATTGAGTGTTACTCATATGCATTTCTTTCTTTCACTCAACATCTTGTACCTTTTAACATTTATTTTACAGATGCCAGCTCCATAATTGTGTATACTTTTGTCAAGAAAAACTGGATATGACCTTTATCAAGACTTGTCAAATATGCAGTGAAATATGCAATATTTTATTCATTGCTATGTACTGGTAACTGACAAAATAAAGGAAACACTTGAGTAAATACAAAGTATATTGAAAGCAGGTACTTTAACACTGGTGTGGTTCCTGAGTTAATTAACCAATTAACATCCCATCATGCTTGGGGTTATGTATAAAAATGCCCAGTTTCCCATTATTTTGATTGCCATGGCCAGTAGAAGAGATCTGCCTTTGAAAGAGGGGTCTCAAAGAAGCATAGGGGGTTTAAAGGGTTTGTGAGTGTTTGACCAGATCTCAACCTAATTGAACAGTTATGGGAGATTCTGGAGCGGTGCCTGAGACCAAGTTTTCCACCTCTATCAACAAACCACTAAATGATGGAATTTCTTGTGGGAGAATATTGTCGCATCACTCCAATAGAGTTCCAGACACTTGTAGAATCTATAATGTGCATTGAAGCTGTTCTGGGGCTCATGGTGGCCCAACGCCCTATTAAGATGCTTTATGTTGGTGTTTCCTTTATTTTGGCAGTTACCTGTATATTTATTTCTTACAGTGTAAATATGAGTTGGTCAGAGGAAGCTGGTGGGAGGAGCTATGAAGTGACTGAATGTAATGGCTGGAATGGAATTAATTGAACTGTCAAACATATGGAAACCATGTTTGGCTCCGTTCCATTAATTCCATTCCAGCCATTACATTCAGTCACTTCATAGCTCCTCCCACCAGCCTCCTCTGGAGTGAGTGTGTAGGCTGTACTCTATTCCTATGTATTTTGTGTGTGTATACAGGTGTACATACAGTACACCTAAGCTGATAGATATACTGAACAAAATTATAACACAACATGCAACAATTTCAAAGATTTTACTGAGTTACAGTTCATACAAGGAAATCAGTTAATTTATGGATTTATGGCGCTAATCTATGGATTTCACATGACTGGGCAGGGCTCTTTTATTTCAGTTCATGAAACATGCGACCAACACTTTTACATGTTCTACATGTTGCATTTATATTTTTGTTCAGTATAGTATACCTCTATTTTATACAAAGCACTCTTCATTCTTTCAACCATAACCATGAAGTGCTCTGAATCAAGGAGGTTCTCTGAAGGAATGGGTCCTCCCACTGCCATAGGAAGAAATGCAGTGGAAGTCAGGGTCATATTCATTAGGCACCAAACGGATTACCTGGACTTATCCAATAAGACCTTGTTTTTGTATTCCACCAACTAGTGCTACGATGTGCACTAATGAATACAATTAAGCAACACCGTGATACCAGTTTACCTTTCAATCTTCTCAGTAAGAATCAATCCTGGACGGTCTTAAGGGAAAGCATTGACGGAGCTGCATTATATACACTATTTTCTGTATATTTGTATTGCTTTTATGTGAATGAGTTTTCACATCTAGGGGCATAACATTTCAAAGAAGAATGTACTTTTGGATATCTTAGATTTGTGTACAGCTCTACCTTTTACAGTGAGAAAACCCCATTGAGACCTATACAGGTCCTGTAGTCGATCTTTCATTTGTTGCATGAATGAAAGACAGAACATTTTACTTTACTAGTTGGAGATTCATTATGCTGCTAAACATACAGATGTGATCATGTGACCTCCCTTATTATTTTCCAGTAGGACAGAATACAGAAAGGATAATTAAGGAAATTCTGTAGGTCATCTGAGGTAGACATTGTTTCATATCTCTTCAGTAGCAATAAGTGCACTTCTGAGCATTGCTGCATAATTACATTTAAAAATATAATCTACACTAGTAGAATCGACTATAAAGTACTGTGAGGAGAGGTCAGATGAACGCTTGTCAAGTGCCATGGCATTTAGATTTGACCTGTAGGGTTCTTTATTATTATTTTTTGCAAAACCAGAGGTACATGCTGTATTCATATCTGCTACTGTGTTATTTGTTTTTGTCTTTTAGCAAGTTTACATCAACCTGCTTAAACCAAATCAAAACGCCCTTGAACTATTGTGCCATGCATGGAATGCATAATTGGTCAACTGGTCATTACAGAACAGTGTTGTCGATGGAAAAACAATGTGGTGTTTTTTCACATTCGTCACACTTGAGGTGAAGGATATTGCTGCTATGATATACAGTGTATGTTAAACCAAAAAAGTATTATTTTACAGTGGAACAAGAAATGCAACTGTTGTCATGACTCATCCAACAATTTTATTTTCTACGTCATTCCTCAGTCTCATCAGCAGCCTTTAACTTTTCTGACTCTCATAGAAACATCCAGGTATTTATCTTGGCAACATAAACAGCATCTGAGTCCCTACCAGCAAGGACTCCACTAACTATGATCACTATCTGCTAGTCTAGCTTTCACCAGGAACCTAGCATTTGCCCCCTCCCAGTGTCAAAACTATTTTACATTTTGATATTTCCTTTCCCAATTGTTCTGTAATCTATAAATGTGCTGTGACTTGTACTGTGTTTTATACCTGTATGTAGAGTGCCTTCAGAAAGTATTCATACCCTTTGACTTATTCCACATTTTGTGTTACAGCCTGTATTCAAAATGGATTACATTGGTCAGGGAGGTGAGAAAAAACAAAGTCCTTATTTTGAATTTGGACTGTAACATCAAAATGTGGAATAAGCCAAGGGCGATGAATACTTTCTGAAGCACTCCCCATTATTTTCAGTGAGTGGAATTGAATCCCCCAATTGCCAGTAATCGAGTATGTAGCCATCATTACACATACATGATTACGGTCGTCACCTCTCACTGACCTGAACTCAAGAACTCATTTGCTAAAGGAGAAGAGCCCTGCGGCAGTATGTACTGAATGAGATGCTCTGATTAGCAGAAGGGGAAAAAGACCAGTGAGGCAGGCAGCGAAGAATACATATTTATTAGTGGGCTTCTGATGCAACCACAAAATTGGAAATTGATATTAAGCTCTGCTGTGTAGTACAGATTGTGAAACAGAATTAAATTAAATTAAAATACGCTTCTGGTAAGCAAACCATTCTGAAACGTACAGTATTTGAGGGAAAATATGAAGATTCCCTGGTCATCTTTATCACATATTGCACAGTAGCTGTAAAGTAGCTGCAGTATGTGCTATTACGTACTGGCTCCAGCAGAAGAAAGGCACTGGGAGAAATAAGGCTATGTTTGACTTCTATTAAATTATATGGAACCATGTTCAAAGTCCACCACATATTCTGCTGAAAAGGAAATGAAACAAAGTTTGAAACACAATCAAAAAAAGGAAACGATACCTCCTCTCGGCACACCAATGTTTTTAATTATAATTTACCTCAATGTACATAATACTTTTATCTTCCACTTTTGACATTCTATTTCTATGAAATGTCTAATTGAAATAATATTAATGCACATTTCTTTGTCAGTGGTACTCTGTATACGGTGTTTGTTGTGCCCATATGTTTAGGAAGTTGTCCTACTGGCTCAGTTTGAACAATCTCTTATTTGAGAATTGTTGATATTTGAAGAATGCTTTTCATCTCTTTAGAACCTTTTCAAGTTGTAGAGAAAGCCCCTGTACAGTTTCATATATACCATTTGTTTGGAGGGTCATGTTACACCACACATCTTTTCAGAGGTGTGTATTCTTTGCTCCCTAAGATAAAGTACATGTATGTGGTAAAGTGTTGAAAAGAATGAGCGCTCGACATAGGAATTCAGATGACATTGACTATTATTTCAAGTTTGTGTATAGTGAAGTAGGACGTTTTGTGAATAAATATATACACATTTTCTTACCTTGTGACATTTGTTTTTTTTCTTCTCTTTCAAAGAACCCATCTTCTGTGAGTGTATACATAAAAAATCACTAGTCATTCAGGTTCAAGTCATTCAGATTGTATGGCAAGTATTGAAGTATCCAGACAAACTAGAATTTAAATGCTTACTATAAATCTAAATAGTATAGCTTTGTCATCAAATTATTCTGTCGACCACATTTTCCCCTTTTACATGCTCCCCCCACCAACAGATGGTGGTGTTGCCTAAAAGTAGCCTACATGATGGCCACAGGGATTCTTGCTAATGCACATTCAATGATTCTAGTACTAGTACTATAAATGCAGCCATTTGACTTTGACTACATTTAGTATGCCATAAGGAGTGTTTTGTTTCAGTGTTTCTTCCACGCTATATCAGTTGACCCCCTCAGGTGTTCAAACTTTTTTTATGATGTCTGGAATGTAAATACGTTATAAGTGATCAGGGGCAAATGGGGAGGCTCTGTCTATCAGGGTCTCTTTAGAGTCTAGACATTCCCTGTAGACCCTGTCTGTCTGGAGATCCCTTTGTTCTGACTCACTGTAGTCAGGCTGAGAAGCTATTGGCCTGGCCAAACATCAACCCATCTCTTGACAATTCATCGTCATCTCTTGAGTTTTGGCCATCCAGACGTCAATGCAGCGTTACTTCATTTCTCAAAGCTAACAGGGCTCCAAGGGGGTGTGTTCTGGTTTGATACTCTATCATCAATGATTGGATATCAACATGATTGGTTTCCATGTTGAGAAATTTAATTTGATCTGTTCGATGTAACTATGTCTGCATGCTATTTGAAAAGGGAGATCATTTTCAAAAGGTAGAAAGAATCAATCAAAAGTTCTGATTTGAAATAATTCTGCACTTAACTAGTCGAATCTATCCCTCCTCTCTCCCATCCTCACTTCAGTCGTGGTCATTTTTCTCATAGCCATACTTCTGGAGAGCGTGATAATGGTGGGCAGTGGGAATAGTGAGAGCAGGGAGAAACATTTATCACCTTAAAAAAGTGGTGCTGATACAAACTCTGGTGATACGATCATTCCCAGAGGTAATTCACTTCTGGGATCCTATTTTGTGCTTTATTCCCATTCTGGGGAGAGTTATGTTCTGACAGTTGGGAAAAAGTCAGATTTCCCCTCAGGTTAGTTCTAGTTCTCCATTTATTGGCCTACTTCCACTGGTTTTATAACAACATATACCTCATGTAGTTATTTTTCAAAATACTTTGGTCTCTGTTCCCCTTGATGACAAATTGATTTGACTGCAAGTAAATTATCTGTCACGTCATGTGTTCACCTCCAGCCCACTGTGGTCAAAGACAAGCCTTACATTTCTAATCCACTTGCTTCACTGTTCATTCAGGGAGCTCTGTCGTTGCCTCTCATTATTCTCTCTCCATGACGCCATCTCTATTTCTCCTCGACTTATCCAGCGCGTTTCGTAAAGGCTTTGATGGTAGTGATTAATGCTTGATGTACATGCCACCCACATTTTTAACTGCGCAGTCTAGACATTGAGTGGTTGCGTAAGATGCAAGCCAAGGATGTGTTTGGTATTCCCTCTGCCATGTTGTATCCCACATCATCTGTGCAGCCATGCATGTACCCACTGTGCATCACAGACCCTTAGTACTCTGGGGTCCAATCTAATGAGAAAAATCCCAGGGTTGAGATTCAATCTCTTTTTGCCACAAGGTTTGATTCAGTTCCTGAATTGGCAGAGTGCAGGGTGGTTTTCATTCACACTTTTCAACCAGCAACTGTCCCATTGTAAAGAGGTTTGAGACTAGGCAATTCCAATCATACTGGAAAGCTAGCATACTGTTATCCCTTTCCCCAATACAGCAGGATTTGTAAAGTTCCATCCAAGCTATTTTCAGTTGTGATTTTGTGCCATTATTCAATTATCTTGCTCTTTCTCATTGAGTACTGTTTTTTCACTAACCAATTCAGTAACCTGGGTAATATTATACGTACTAGATGATGCATGAATGAACACAGCTTTCACAGTGCACTGCCAGATATGTCCAAAGGCATGAGTAAAGACTATTTTTATACTCTAAACGGTATTATAAACTGGGTGGTTAGAGCCCTGAATGCTGATTGGCTGACAGCCATGGTATATCAAACCATATACCACGGGTATGACGATATTTTTTTTTTTTACTGCTTTAATTATGTTGGTATCCCGTTTTATAATCGCAATAATGCACATCTGGAGTTTGATACATGGCCAATATACCACGGCTAAGGTCTGTATCCAGGCACTCCGCATTGCGTCGTGTTAAAGAACAGCCCTTAACCGTGGTATATTGGCCATATACCACACTCCCTCAGGCCTTTTCTTAATTATACAGTAGCAGTACTTTATGAAGAAAAATTATAGCTTACTCAGAAAACAGAACTAGATTTAACCAGTGGATCTTGATTCAAGGTTGACTCGGTCAGTATCCTACAACAAAAATGTGTGCAGTTGAGGGGGACTCGAGGACTGGAGTTGGAAAACAGTCCTAGAGCAAATTTTGAAAGTGGATGAGTGAAAGCATGTAGTGCAGGTACACACAGACACACGAATGCATAAACTAGCACGCACGCACACAAGCTGTATGGACTACTGAGCTTGATTGTGTTGTAGATGCAACAGTGTCTTATTCCTTTGATACAGATGGTTCCTACTGTGAACAAATATTTGGAATCAGAAGATTACATTCAGGGTGCTGGGTAAATAGCATGTAATCGCATCATTAAGCTATTGGTGGCATTATGCAAATAGCTGCAGGGGTTTGGGAGTAATCCTCTGAGTCACTGACTGCTGCTGCTGCAAATGTAGAGCTGTTTACTAGGAAATCTATATCTCTAGAAAGTCAGCCTGCCTGCAGTTGTAATGTCTGTACGGCTCACTAGTTCTGCATTCAGAGAACTGCTCTCTGTAATGAGTGTGGCTTACAGTTATTTAATGTTGTTCTGTATTTACAGTGCATTTGGAAGGTATTCAAACCCCTTGACTTTTTCCACATATTATGTTACAGCCTTATTCTAAAATTGATTAAATTGTCCCCCCCCTCAATCTACACACAATACCTTTACCCCATAATGACAAAGCAATACCAGGTTTTTAGAATTGTTTTGCAAATCACATTTACATTTAGTCAGACCCTTTACTCAGTACTTTGTTTATGCACCTTTGGCAGCGATTACAGCCTCGAGTCTTCTTGGGTATGATGCTACAAGCTTTGCACAACTGTATTTGGGGAGTTTCTCCCATTCTTCTCTGCAGATGCTCTCAAGCTCTGTCAGGTTGAATGGAGAGCCTCGCTGCACAGCTATTTTCAGGTCTCTCTAGAGATGTTAAATTGGGTTCAAGTCCGTGCTCTACCATAATGGCCTGATTGATGGAATACTGCAGAGATGGTTATCCTTCTAGAAGGTTATCAAATCCCCACAGAGGACCTCTCGAGCTCTGTCAGAGTGACCATCAGGTTCTTGGTCACCTCCCTGACCAAGGCCCTTCTCCCCCGATTGCTCCGTTTGGCCGGGCAGCCAGCTCTAGGAAGAGTCTTGGTGGTTACAAACTTCTTCCATTTAAGAATGATGGAGGCCACTGTGTTCTTGGGGACCTTCAATGCTGCAGAAATGTTTTGATACCCTTCCCTTGATCTGAACCTCGACACAATCTTGTTTCAGAGCTCTACGGACAATTCCTTTGACCTCATGGCTTGGTTTTTTCTCTGAGCTTATATAGACATGTCCAATCAATTGAATTTACCACAGGTTGACTCCAAGTTGTAGAAACATCTCAATGCTCAATAGAAACAGGATGCACCTGAGCTCAATTTCAAGTCTCATAGCAAAGGGTCTGAATACCTATGTAAATAAGGTATCTCTGTTTAAAAAATATATACATTTGCTAACATTTGTGAACAACATGTTTTCATTATGGGGTATTGTGTGTAGATTGATGAGGGGAAAACAATTATTTCAGCCATTTTAGAATAAGGCTGTAACGTAACAAAATGGGGAAAAAGTCAAGGGGTCTGAATTCCTTCCGAATGCACTGTACCTGTTGTGTGAAGGATATGTACAAAACGCCCATTTGCAGGATTTAATGTGGCACACTTACAATTCAAGGAAATGGGTGAAGATGAAAACAGATCAAATCCATTGGAAATGAATGAGAACTAATGTGATATAGAAAATCAATGGTTTGTGTTGTACACCAGTACAGCCCAGCAGCTTGCCTCCAGAGCACATGCTGCAACACAGCTGGCTGCATGTTGAACATCATACTGACTGACACCTAGTGGTTTAAAGTCTTCCATGATGTATCAGAATTCCTGTTGAATGGGAAAAGGGAGCACTGGGGTTGTGGGATTCTGGGCAAAGAGCATTGTAGCCACCTTAACTTGTAATATTTGGAAGGAACACAATTTATTTCCAGACTAATCACTTTATTAGGCAAGCTGACCCTCTGTTAATTCAGGATACTGTGATTTTTTGTTGTTGTTGTTGTTGTTGAAACAATGACTACACTCTATACCTGAATTCATTAGCAAATTGCATATATTATAGGCTACACTACCTTAATAAAATATAGAGGAAAGTCATGCACCAAAATGAATTTTAAGAGACGAAGCTAAACTGATTTGCCATGACTATAGTATGTCCACAGCATTACAGGCTTCTGATCTACAGTAAACTTGTGCCTCAACTAGAGATACTAAATGCTCCAACCGCAGTGATATTAAACACATACCAGACAGTGGGCGATAATACAGTATCCTGAGTGGGTGATCTGAGTGAGTTGTGCTCAGATAGATGCTGCTCTTCCAGCTGACACAGTGTTGTTGACAGAGCACCTCTCTTTCTGGATCTATGTCTGTTTTTTATCCTGTTGTGTCTCTTCGAGAGGTGATGTCAAAACAAACACTTTGACACCGATTCATTGTGGTACAGACTGAAGCTGCTTTCAGGGCTGGTTTCTCAGACACAGATTAAGCCTAGTCCTAGACTAAAAAGCTATTTAAATGCATGCTTTTTGGTCCAGGACCAGCGTTAATCTGTGTCCGGGAAAGCGTCCCTTAATGAGATGTTTTTAATGTAGAGATGCTATTCCATTTCTAGTAGTCTACAATATCAGACTTGCTTTTTACTCATGAGTCAAAACGTAGGATAGTGACCCTTCCCTATTGATGTGCAGAGAACTCTCTCTCGCTCTGCTGCCAGTTGTGGCGGTGTTGGGAACTCTGAAGGGTTTGAAATAATTTCATTAATTCCAATGTCTTTCCTCCAGATTACCTCTTCTCTGAGGCCTGCAGCACCTGTTCATAGGGTGGAGGGAGGTTGCAGTAAGCAGGAGGGGTAGGGTGCTGCCAAGTGGGAGGGGTAGGGATGGGGGCTGTAGGGGTGAGGATCATCCCTCCTGGGTCCCCATAGTTCTGCATGCTGGGCTGCTGCAGTCCTGGAGGACAAAGAGAGTAGATAAATGAATGAAAACTCACATAGTTCACCATCTACGCACTGTATTTTGTTTCGTACGGTTGACGTAAATAATGTGGCCAGCAATACAGGGCATTTCACGAAAATACCACTGTCGTCCAGATTTGTCTGCTACACTGCCTGACTGCTACAGTGAGAGCTGAACTGAGTGACATTTGGTGTGAGAGAGGTCAGAATCTGAGCACGTGTTAAAGGCATGAATATGAATAAGCAGCATTTCTCAGCTCAGTTTCAATTGGTCCACTCAGGGACAGATTTTGGTGCAGCACTGAACTAGAATATATCACGTTTTAAACCTCAACACAGAAAACATATGGAATAATAGCACTATTATATATTACTCTTCTTCCCTCCAGAGCCAAAACATGAAATATGAATACCCATATTTCCAGGTCAATGAGTGGAGGGGCTAGTGTGTGTGTGTCAAAATAGCAAGAATGTGTTCAGAGAGTGACATTAGCCAGAATAGATCCAAGAAGCCGACCCAGTGTTAATCCCAAATTGCACCATAATCCCTTCGTAGTGCACTACTTTTGGCCCAAACCCTATTTATAGTGGACTATATAAGGACTAGTGTGCCATTTTGGATCCAGAATCAGAAAGAGAGTCAATCACTGTACTGTATGAGATCAGAGACTGGTCCTTTCTGACCAGATTATTATAGTAAACTGAGAAGTTAATTTGTACTCTGCTATGTATAAATGACTGCACTGAGTCTGGAATAGTGGGAGATTAAAGGAGAAAAGGAAATAACTTGATGGGGGGGTGGGGATAAAATAGAGAAGATCTGGAGAGAGGATGTGGTAGTGGGGTATTGAATAAGAAAAGAGAAGTGAGTGAGAGGAGAACGACTGGGAGAGGGAATAGAGGAGGAGGAATTGCATATGGGACTCACCTGGAGCTGTCATTTGGTGTCTGGTGAATGACACATTAAAGGTGTCTTCAGAAAGGGGGAGGGGTACATGCATCTGCGGATGAAGAACCCCGCCCCACAGCAGAACACCACACCCATCAGCAGCAGCCTGCAAACACAGACAGCAAAAACGTACATAATACACGCTACTTAACCATCAATTCATGGCCTTACATAGTCAGACTAAGAGATAAAAGAAAGACGGAATGAAAGGAATAAGGAGCTTCAAGATGTTCTGACTGAGGAAATTAGACTTGAGTCTTCTGTGATATCAGTGGTAGTCGTTGATAGAATTCATGGGCTCAATTTACTGGACTGAAAGAGTTCATCCTTGACAGTCAGACATTTCTACTACACTAGTATAGGAATAGTCTCACTGTCAAGATCTGTCTACACTTGTGAGATATCCAGACCAAATACGTGCCTAACTACCTCCGGAGGTGGTCAGGAAGATCTGATCACAATCAGATCACAATGCATCTTTTTGTTATTATTTTTTTGTCTACACCTGTCCAAAAAATCTGATTATGGACAAGATCAGGACAAAGGACACATGTTAGCACCAGGTATAAATGGGGCCATTGTCTTATTGAATCTGATTTAAGATGGGGGCTAGGTGAAGGATTCATTCTAAATTATAAACTGGGCGGTTCGAGCCCTGAATGCTGATTGGCTGACAGCCGTGGTATATTTAAGCAATAAGGCATGAGGGGGTGTGCTATATGGCCAATATACCACGGCTAAGGGCTGTTCGTGTTGTGTTGTGCATAAGGAGTGCCTGGCTACAGCCCTATTGGCCATATACCACAATTGTTATTATCAACTGGTTACCAACGTAATTAGAGCAGTTAAAATAAATATTTTGTCATACCCCTGGTATAAGGCTGTCAGCCGATCAGCATTCAAGGCACGAATCACCAAGTTTATAACAGAAGTTATACCACAGGTATGACAACAACAAAAACATTTTTTACTGCTCTAATTATGTTGGTAACCAGTTCATAATAGCAATAATAAGCAATAAGGCACCTCGGGGGTTTATGGTATATGGCCAATATACCATGGCTAAGAGCTGTTGCATAAGAACAACCCTTAGCCGTGGTATATTGGCTATACACCCCCCCCCCCCCCACCCCCCCCCTGAACTGAAGAACAAACTAAAGTCAAGACCAATGTTCCCTCCTGAAGGACTGCTGCACTGAAGAAATACCACGACGAGCAGAGACAAGACTGAATTTCACTGAGTTCGTCCCATTAGTTTGCACTATATAGATCAATGTTTTTTCTTTTTCTCTGATCAACATTATATCAGCCGCTTTTCAATGAAACAAACCAAAACAAATCTAACTTTGCAAGATTTGAGTCTGTGATTTTGTTGTAGGGAGAGCCAGAGAGTAATGGAGTAGAATTCTATTGGCCGGGGTAGCCCACGAGCGGTCTTTCAATCACCCAGTTCAGATCAGAGAGTACAGCAGCGCGTGTGCACATGTTGATATTTTTTGCTAGTTAGCGAGTTATTAGCCAAGTTATAGATAAGTATAGGTCAGCAAAAGGGAGATACTTCTTCATACAAGAGCACAAAACGTGTAGACTACATTTCAAGGTGTCTTTGAAAAGTCAGTCAGGTAAAAAACGTATGTCTTAATTAAAGGGGCATTGTCGTATTTTGAGACAGGCTTGAATATGCAAATAGGCAGCCTACATTGTAATAATAATACATGTTGTTTTGTAAAGTGGTTTCTTGGTCATACAATACAAAGCAATTTACAGTCACCTACAGTGGGGCAAAAAAGTATTTAGTCAGCCACCAATTGTGCAAGTTCTCCCACTTAAAAAGATGAGAGAGGCCTGTAATTTTCATCATAGGTACACTTCAACTATGACAGACAAAATGAGAAAAAAAATCCAGAAAATCACATTGTAGGATTTTTAATGAATTTATTTGCAAATTATGGTGGAAAATAAGTATTTGGTCAATAACAAAAGTTTATCTCAATACTTTGTTATATACCCTTTGTTGGCAATGACAGAGGTCAAACGTTTTCTGTAAGTCTTCACAAGGTTTTCACACACTGTTGCTGGTATTTTGGCCCATTCCTCCATGCAGATCTCCTCTAGAGCAGTGATGTTTTGGGGCTGTTGCTGGGCAACACGGACTTTCAACTCCCTTCAAAGATTTTCTATGGGGTTGAGATCTGGAGACTGGCTAGGCCACTCCAGGACCTTGAAATGCTTCTTACGAAGCCACTCCTTTGTTGCCCGGGCAGTGTGTTTGGGATCATTGTCATGCTGAAAGACCCAGCCACGTTTCATCTTCAATGCCCTTGCTGATGGAAGGAGGTTTTCACTCAAAATCTCACGATACATGGCCCCATTCATTCTTTCCTTTACACGGATCAGTCGTCCTGGTCCCTTTGCAGAAAAACAGCCCCAAAGCATGATGTTTCCACCCCCATGCTTCACAGTAGGTATGGTGTTCTTTGGATGCAACTCAGCATTCTTTGTCCTCCAAACACGACGAGTTGAGTTTTTACCAAAAAGTTCTATTTTGGTTTCATCTGACCATATGACATTCTCCCAATCTTCTTCTGGATCATCCAAATGCTCTCTAGCAAACTTCAGACGGGCCTGGACATGTACTGGCTTAAGCAGGGGGACACGTCTGGCACTGCAGGATTTGAGTCCCTGGCGGCGTAGTGTGTTACTGATGGTAGGCTTTGTTACTTTGGTCCCAGCTCTCTGCAGGTCATTCACTAGGTCCCCCCGTGTGGTTCTGGGATTTTTGCTCACCGTTCTTGTGATCATTTTGACCCCACGGGGTGAGATCTTGCGTGGAGCCCCAGATCGAGGGAGATTATCAGTGTCTTCCATTTCCTAATAATTGCTCCCACAGTTGATTTCTTCAAACCAAGCTGCTTACCTATTGCAGATTCAGTCTTCCCAGCCTGGTGCAGGTCTACAATTTTGTTTCTGGTGTCCTTTGACAGCTCTTTGGTCTTGGCCATAGTGGAGTTTGGAGTGTGACTGTTTGAGGTTGTGGACAGGTGTCTTTTATACTGATGACAAGTTCAAACAGGTGCCATTAATACAGGTAACGAGTGGAGGACAGAGGAGCCTCTTAAAGAAGTTACAGGTCTGTGAGAGCCAGAAATCTTGCTTGTTTGTAGGTGACCAAATACTTATTTTCCACCATAATTTGCAAATAAATTCATTACAAATCCTACAATGTGATTTTCTGGATTTTTTTTCTCATTTTGTCTGTCATAGTTGAATTGTACCTATGCTGAAAATTACAGGCCTCTCTCATCTTTTTAAGTGGGAGAACTTGCACAATTGGTGGCTGACTAAATACTTTTTTGCCCCACTGTATTTGGCCCATGGTGTTAAAGACCATTTAAAAAATCATTAATTAATGTCAAGCCCTTCATAATGTAATTTTAAAAGTCTCATGCAATGTAGGCCTGTACTGAACACCACATATAGGTTACTGTAGGTTATATCATAGAAATCAAAAGCTATTTCCATGTGAAAATGTTATGAGATTTGCTCCATTGGTTTTGTTGGTAGGTCTACTTTATGCTCAAATAGCCACAATAGCCTATTGGCAACCGTCTAAAACTGTAAGGGTACAGCCTCAGTGTTCACTAAATGCGTGCCAGGAGTTGCACAAAAATCTCACAATGTTCAAGTTTCCGCTTACAAGACCTACAATTTGCTCAGTTCCCCCCAAAATTTGAGGGAGCATTGGTCAAGAGGGACTTCTATGCTGAAGTATGACAAATCATTTTAGACCCAAGCCACCCCCTGTACCCGGACTTTGAACTACTCCCCTCTGGGCACAGGTATAGGGCACCCCTCGGCAGGAAAAACAGAACTAGACAATCATTTGTGTCAGGTGTGACATCCCTCCTAAATAGCTCGGGCTAATGTTCCTACCGACCCAGTAAGGCCAGCAGGCTACTCTCTTTTTATTGGTATGTAACTGTTATGAAAGTTGTATTGTCAATTTGTTTTGTCTTTAAACGCCACTTTAAACGTGTACATGACACTGCAACAAAATTTCCCCATGGGGACAATAAAGTCAGTAAAGTAACTCACATACACCACAGGAGGCTAGTGGCACCTTAATTGGGGAGGATGGGCTCATAGTAATGGCTGGAACGGAGTAAATGGAATGTTATTGAACACATCAAACACATGGTTTCCATGTGTTTGAAACCATTCCATTTACTTCATTCCAGCCATTATGAGAAGTCCTCCCCTCAGCAGCCTCCTGTGGTACACAGAGAGAGAGAGAGAGAGAGAGAGAGAGAGAGAGAGAGAGAGAGAGAGAGAGAGAGAGAGAGAGAGAGAGAGAGAGAGAGAGAGAGAGAGAGAGAGAGAGAGAGAGAGAGAGAGAGAGAGAGAGAGAGAGAGAGAGAGAGAGAGAGAGAGAGAGAGAGAGAGAGAGAGAGAGAGAGAGAGAGAGAGAGAGAGAGAGAGAGAGAGAGAGAGAGAGAGAGAGAGAGAGAGAGAGAGAGAGAGAGAGAGAGAGAGAGAGAGAGAGAGAGAGAGAGAGAGAGAGAGAGAGAGAGAGAGAGAGAGAGAGAGAGAGAGAGAGAGAGAGAAGTTTCTGACTGAATTGCATATTAGGATCATGTCGTAGCAATTAAGCATTTCACTGTGAGCCAGTGTAGCTATTTTAAGCTACAGCAAGAAGCCCTCGCATTAGGGGCATGGTCTAAGTAAAAACAAAGGAGTTCCCAAAGGACCACAAACTCTATGAACAAACCAATGTCTTATGCATAAATGCATACAAGTACATGCAGGGAGCAAGTTGATGAGAGAGGAGCGAGAGAGAGCGAAAAATACAGAGCGAGACAGAAAAAGAGAGAGAGGAGGGAGGAGAGAAGTAAGACTGGCAGGCTAGTATTGGGGGAACTCACCAGAAGTACCATAGTCTCTGGATGGAGAGGGCTCGGACACAGTACCGCGTCCCACAACAGTCCTCATACGACCGGCATCTACAATACACACACACACATACACAGAGGAAAAGGTCATTCCAATCACCAGCATCTAGAGTACTGACTAAGAGAAGGCTTTTGTGCAAACAGTATAGTCTTCCAACATCCCTATCAAAACACATTAACAAATGGCAGTTCTCATAGGCACAGTACAATTTACAATACTGAGGGAAAAGTCTGAGAAAAATACCAAGTGGCCCAGTAAAATAGACACGTCAAGCAGATAAAAACTGCTCTGCGGTCTAAGATGAATATTGAGTAAACTATTGAGGGTACACTGAGTTTAGTTCCATGTCCATTTATTTCAGTTTGTCTTGAGTCCCTGAGCTGAAATTGGATAGCTATCTGAACCCCCTGCAGATCAATTGTCAGCATCCGTATAGAGGAAATCTGATGATGAATTGTTCTCTGTGACTTGACTACTGTGTGTGCGCCACACACACACACACACACACACACACACACACACACACACACACACACACACACACACACACACACACACACACACACACACACACACACACACACGCACACACACACACAAAAAGTTTTCTACGTCAAATATTGGAACTTTTAGGTAGCCATTTATTTATTTATTTTCGTATATTTTGGGGGAAAGTTAACAATTAATCATACTTAGTAAAAATTATTATTGTAGGATAATATGTTTGATACAGTGTGATGTTTCTTTCTCTGTTGATGGGGTGGGGCTGATTGTGTCAGGCAGAGATGTGATTGGGCAGTTCCAGTCTTCAGATCTGCCCTGCACAGAGAGCAGCAGTGTCTGATGTTTTTCAAGGGCGTATAGCGGCTTCAGTTTTAAACATGGAGGAGAGATTATTTATGGAATCATTACAGATTTCAGAGAAATGTTCATCATCCACTGAGCTGCACTGAACGTTAAATTCTCTGGCTAAATAGACGGCAAACCACTTCCATGACAAATCCTCCTCAACATTTAAAATGCTCCCTCTCCTACTGTCAGTATTTTGTACTGTATTTCAACATCAGCCGTACTAGAAGGGTGAGAGCTAAATTACCAGCTTTCAGCATTAAAGTGATACTTCAGGATTTTGGCAATGAGACCTTTTATTTACTTCCCCAGATTCAGGTTAATTTATAATTCACTGTATCTCAATTCCAGTGTGTCAGAAGTTTACATACACTTAAGTTGACTGTGCCTTTAAACAGCTTGGGAAATTCCAGAAAATTATATCATGGCTTCAGAAGCTAATTGACATCATTTGAGTCAATTGGAGGTGAACCTGTGGATGTATTTCAAGGCCTAACTTCAAACTCAGTGCCTCTTTCCTTGACATCATGGGAAAATCAAAAGAAATCAGCCAAGACCTCAGAAAAAAATGTGTCGATCTCCACAAGTCTGGTTCATCCTTGGGAGCAATTTCCAAACGCCTGAAGGTACCACGTTCATCTGTACAAACAATAGATACGCAAGTATAAACACCATGGGACCACGCAGCCGTCATACTGCTCAGGAAGGAGACGCGTTCTGTCTCCTAGAGATGAACGTACTTTGGTGCGAAAAGTGCAAATCAATCCAAGAACAACAGCAAAGGACGTTGTGAAGATGTTGGAGGAAGAGGTACAAAAGTATCTATATCCACAGTAAAACAAGTCCTATATCAACATAACCTGAAAGGCCGCTCAGCAAGGAAGAAGCCAATGCTCCAAAACCGCCACAAAAAAAGCCAGACTACGGTTTGCAACTGCACATGGGGACAAAGATTGTACTTTTTGGAGAAATGTCCCTTGGTCTGATGAAACAAAAATAGAACTGTTTGGCCATAATGACCATCGTTATGTTAGGAGGAAAAAGGGGGGCTTGCAAGCCGAAGAACACCAGCCCAACAGTGAAGCACGGGGGTGGAAGCATCATGTTGTGGGGGTGCTTTGCTGCAGGAGGGACTGGTGCACTTCACAAAATAGATGGCATCAGGAGGTAGGAAATTATGTGGATAAATTGAAGCAACAGCTCAAGACATCAGTCAGGAAGTTAAAGTTTGGTTGCAAATGGGTCTTCCAAATGGACAATGACCCCAAGCATACTTCCAAAGTTGTGGCAAAATGGCTTAAGGACAACAAAGTCAAGGTATTGGAGTGGCCATCACAAAGCCCTGACCTCAATCCTATAGAAAATGTGTGGGCAGAACTGAAAAAGCGTGTGCGAGCAAGGAGGCCAACATACTTGACTCAGTTACACCAGCTCTGTCAGAAGGAACTTACCCAACTTATTGTGGGAAGCTTGTGGAAGGCTACCCGAAACGTTTGACCCAAGTTACACAATTTAAATGTAAGGGGTGCGTAAGTGAAGTCAGACGCAGGAGAGCAGAACTAGATAATAGCCGGAGCAGTTTAATTACAAAACCAACGGCATAAAGAATATACCAACATGGGTACAAAACCCAACGCGCACCAGTAACCATGTGCACAAGCACTTACAAACAAACAATTCCACACAAAGACACGGGGGAACAGGGGGTTAAATACACAACACTTAATGAGGGAAATGAGAACCAGGTGTGTAGGAAAACAAGACAAATGGAAAATGAAAAGTGGATCGACGATGGCTAGAAGACCCGTGACGCCGAACGCCACCCGAACCAGGAGAGGAACCGACTTCGGTGGAAGTCGTGACATTAAAGGCAATGCTACCAAATACTATTTGAGTGTATGTAAACTTCTGACCCACTGGGAATGTGATGAAAGAAATAAAAGCTGTAATAAATCATTCTCTCTACTATTATTCTGACATTTCACATTCTTAAAATAAAGTGGTGATCCTAACTGACCTAAAACAGGGCATTTTTACTTGGATTAAATGTCAGGAATTGTGAAAAACTGAGTTTAAATGTATTTGGCTAAGGTGTATGTAAACTTCCGACTTCAACTGTATACTGTAGCTAAGAAAGTAATACTAAGTGTATGTTGTTAGTAGCCCATGTGCCTCACCCTAATAATTTGGTCTATTTTCACCAATTCAGTATTGTAAACATATCGTTCGTGGCCACACGTGCAAATTCAGCACACACAACATTCTATCATATAATTGTGTTATTTGACGTGTCAAATTTAAAGCTTTTTTAACTCATCTAATAGTGTTATATTATGTGTATCTTTTTTGATACGTAAAGACATAATCGGCATTCCATGTGCCTCACCCTAATAATTTGGTCTATTTTCACCTCTTAATTTCGCCTACTGTTCTAACTTGGTGGTGCACATGTCTCCTATAACCTGTTTTAGAGAAATTTAATCATTGAATATTATAAGAGATTTCATTGTCTGTTTATATGCCCCCTTTATTTATCCTACGGTTCTAACTTGTTGTACAAGGAGCATACTGTAAGAACGGCCCATGTTCTGAATTCTGTCACTGTACATTTCAAAAGTGCTGCTGTTGGGACAGCTTTATGTAGGCCCTAACAGTTTGTGGTCACCGTTATAGTGCAATTAATGTATTGTTTAGTCTTGTGTAGTGGCTTTGCTGGCATGCATCCCACATTTTAGTTTTTGTCCACACTAAGATTTACATGCTAAAATCACCACTGCACTAGTGCAATGACGAAGTTTATAGGTATCTGCTAGCATTCTAGCAGATACTCTTAACTTCCTTCATACTGGTATGGTAGAAAAATTACAAGATTATGTTATAATACTCTTTATGCATCAAATAAGGTTTGTGAGTACTCTCATCTGTGTCTGTGGGACTGGGGTTGGGCTTGGGCCTTGACGACTGGGCCTTGGCGCTAGCAATTGATTTATGAAGCCTTGGTGATAAAACCTACAGCCTGCATTCCATAGAATGAGTTGATGTTTGTATACTGTGAGGTACCAGGGAGGAGATGTCTCTGGTGTGGGCGGCTGATGTCTTAGAGGCCAAACCCTCGTTTCTATACAATTCGAACAGTCTTCACAGTAAATGCTATCTGGCTGGGGGATACTCTTTCTCACATACAAATCTTAACCTTTATGATTCATACAAACTATTCCAGACATCTGTTGTTTGTCACGTATTCAGGAGTATGTGTCTTAACTATAAAATACTGTGGCTCGGTTCTGCTCGTTGAGTTCTCGGCATCACATTTCAGAGTGTGGAATCCACCCGCTTCATTGCAATAATTAATCGATATTAAATAAAGATGACAAGAAATGACAAAGTCTCGCTCCTTTGAATCAGAAATATTCCACAGCACTGGACACAGAGACATAAAAATTGTATCCACTAGTTCTTCTGACTCTGGGGAAGTAGATAAAGGACATCATTGTCAAACTTCCGAAGTATCCTTTGAAGGCCATCCATTACACAAGTCATTAGCAGCACATCGCTAGGGGCCCGATTTCGATTTAGGAAAGTATGCCTTTCTTACACACTTCTCAGTAATCGGTATTCAGACTTACCTTATTAAGGTGTGTAACAGGCTTTGCAGGCGTGGTTCCCTTGCGCGCTGAATGAATGTAATTCAACTGCTGAAAACTCTCCCACTTGCTGGCCAACAGATTTTCTCATGCCGTTTTCATTCAATAGGGTTTTCAGTACATTCATGTTAAGCCATCACTTTAAATACGGTGTACGTTAATTTTGTTGACAGACTAGAATACATTGAGAGAATAGGTTCAGAAAATAGGGATCAATGAAAGAAAGCCATCTAAATATATACATATTCGTCTCCCTTTCGACACCAACTGGTAGATTTAAAAATATTCAGATCTTGTAGATTATTTATGCAAATTTTAGGGTTAGGAAAGTATGTATGAATCATAAAAAAAATGCTGGTTTGGAGAGACTTTAGCGATGAAATATATTGTTGAATAGAAAATACAGTGGTTTGAGTCATTCTGAAAATTGCCACATTCAGTTCTTTAACCCATGGTAATGTTGGAAGATTAGTGTATGTAGAATTATAATAAGGAGAATAGTGTACAATAGTAGGCTATACTCTACTCTATTGCCTATGCTAACCATGGAACTGTGTGATGACACAGCTAAGTATTGCGCCATGCGTTGGGTTCACACTGTACAGCTTGGTCTGCACTCTGCTCCATAACGATTGAATTAGCCTAAATGCAGTGGCGATTTTAGCATGTTTTTTTTTTAAATAGTTTTTAAAAAATTATTTAACCAGGTAGGCTAGTTGAGAACAAGTTCTAATTTGCAACTGCGACCTGGCCAAGATAAAGCAAAGCAGTTCGACACATACAACAACACAGAGTTACACATGGAATAAACAAACATATAATCAATAATACAGTACAAAAATCTATATACAGCATGTGCAAATTAGGTATAAAGCGGCCATGGTGGCGAAGTAATTACAATATAGCAATTAAACACTGGAATGGTAGAATGTGCAGTAGGTGTATGTGCAAGTAGAGATAAATAAATACAGTATGGGGATGAGGTAGATTGGATTGTACAGGTGCAGAGAACTGTGAGCTGCTCTGACAGCTGGTGCTTAAAGCTAGTGAGGGAGGTAAGAGTCTCCAGCTTTAGTGATTTTTGCAGTTCGTTCCAGTCATTGGCAGCAGAGAACTGGAAGGAGAGGCGGCCAAAGGAAGAATTGGCTTTGGGGGTGACCAGTGAGATATACCTGCTGGAGCACGCGCTACGATTGGGGCCAAAAAAAACTAAAATGTGTGATACATGCCAGCAAAGCCACTACACAACACAACACTAATTGCACTATAACGGTGACAAATGATACCCACAAACTGTTAGGGCCTACATAAAGCTGTTCCAACAGCAGTCCCAACACCTTACCACTGCTACACCTGGCTATTAGCGGAGCCTTGTCTGGCAGCGAAACAGTTCATTCAGCCTCATTTACTGCCTTTAAAAAAAACATAGCTGATATGGCTGACTTGCTTAAACAAATGTGGTTTCTACTGAAAAATTAGATGTACAAACTATGGCATAAGGGGATGACAAGCAGATAAGAGGCCATGCGTAATTTCGAATTAAGACATTAATGAGCGAGCTACGATGGACGTAGTCTATTTAACTATTTGTTCAGCACTTTTGAAATGTACAGCAACATAATTCAGAACATGGGCCGTTCTTACAGTGTTCTCCCTGTACACCAAGTCAGAACCGTAGGATAAATAAAGGGGGCATATACTGTAAGAAGACAATGAAAGCTCTTACAATATTCGATGATTACATTTTTCAAAAACAGGTTATAGGCTACATGTGCACCACCAAGTCAGAACAGTAGGTGAAATTAAGAGGTGAAAATATACCAAATTATTAGGGCGAGGCACATTGGCTAATTACAGCTTACTACACAACATACACTTAGTATTACTTTCTTAGCTACATTATACATATCTCCCTGGCATATTACATCATTTATGCATCAGCATACAAGACATTTTTGGACTCACCTTGTTGTGCTGTGCTCACTTGAACAGGAAGGTGGCGCGGCGGTCCTTCGTGGGCAAATTTTGTCATCAAACTTTGTCATCAAAGTCTGGCATTCTCTGGGTTTATGGTGCTTTCAAGACAACTGGGAATCGAGAGAAAAAAAGTTGAATCATGATGATGTCAGTGATCTTCAGGTTGTAGCTCTAAAAAGAGGCCTGAGTACCAAATTTACAATTCCGAGTTGGATGAAAGTTCAAAACGTATTTTCCCAGTCGTAGCTCGTTTTCCCGAGTTCCCGAGCCCGAGTTCCCAGTTGTGTTGAACTCACTAAAGTCCGATTTTGGAGTTCCGAGTTAACTGTTGTTTTGAGCACGGCACAAATTATGCTTCACTGACAGCATGGCCAATGCTGAATGTTTATAATTTTAAACTAGGAAAAGAGCCCTTAATCTTAGACTTGGGACTATACAGCCACTCCACTGAATAGCAGGTTAATGGTTGCTTTGCAATGCTTGCAGTTAGCCACTGATTCCTTCCAAACTACTCATTGTTGAATTTGCAATTTCCAACTTGTTGTGTAATATTTATGTCCAATGGCCGATGAGCACCGATACATTTTATCTATTATTTCTCTTCATTATTTCTCTTCATATGATTAGGATTAAAAATGATTTGCCAGTAGATTGTAGACTTGATTCATGATGATGACTGCTAGCTAAGATTTTGAAAGTATGATGTTGACATGATCAGACCAATCAAAGTACTGTAGATATGTGATTTGACGTCATTTTATCTGTGGCCAATGACCTTCTTGGATGGGCACTTAATGTAACTCTATGGCAGCACCCAAGGGGCTTGAATTTTCTAGCTCAACCCTTAGACTTGGTAGTGATGTAGTGTCCCCATGAGCGACAGAACACTGAGCCAATCACGGCGCAACGCTCTGTATTTTTTCTGGCTTGCCCCACCATCACAGAAAGCACTGAGCTAGGGTGAAACACCTGCATTTTGAAGCTGCCTTACTCAAGAAAACAAAAGAGACCATGTTTGTATGCGGCTTTATTAACTCAATTAAATATAAATATTTACATTGTTTACAAACTAATATGTGACACGTATTAATGCCAAAATAACATGCAAAACAGGAATGCCCAAACAAAACAACAACAAAATATACACTGCTCAAAAAAATAAAGGGAACACTTAAACAACACAATGTAACTCCAAGTCAATCACACTTCTGTGAAATCAAACTGTCCACTTAGGAAGCAACACTAATTGACAATAAATTTCACATGCTGTTGTGCAAATGGAATAGACAAAAGGTGGAAATTATAGGCAATTAGCAAGACACCCCCAATAAAGGAGTGGTTCTGCAGGTGGTGACCACAGACCACTTCTCAGTTCCTATGCTTCCTGGCTGATGTTTTGGTCACTTTTGAATGCTGGCGGTGCTTTCACTCTAGTGGTAGCATGAGACGGAGTCTACAACCCACACAAGTGGCTCAGGTAGTGCAGCTCATCCAGGATGGCACATCAATGCGAGCTGTGGCAAGAAGGTTTGCTGTGTCTGTCAGCGTAGTGTCCAGAGCATGGAGGCGCTATCAGGAGACAGGCCAGTACATCAGGAGACGTGGAGGCGGCCGTAGGAGGGCAACAACCCAGCAGCAGGACCGCTACCTCCGCCTTTGTGCAAGGAGGAGCAGGAGGAGCACTGCCAGAGCCCTGCAAAATGACCTGCAGCAGGCCACAAATGTGCATGTGTCTGCTCAAACGGTCAGAAACAGACTCCATGAGGGTGGTATGAGGGCCCGACGTCCACAGGTGGGGGTTGTGCTTACAGCCCAACACCGTGCAGGACGTTTGGCATTTGCCAGAGAACACCAAGATTGGCAAATTTGCCACTGGCGCCCTGTGCTCTTCACAGATGAAAGCAGGTTCACACTGAGCACGTGACAGACGTGACAGAGTCTGGAGACGCACGCCGTGGAGAACGTTCTGCTGCCTGCAACATCCTCCAGCATGACCGGTTTGGCGGTAGGTCAGTCATGGTGTGGGGTGGCATTTCTTTGGGGGGCCGCACAGCCCTCCATGTGCTCGCCAGAGGTAGCCTGACTGCCATTAGGTACCGAGATGAGATCCTCAGACCCCTTGTGAGACCATATGCTGGTGCGGTTGGCCCTGGGTTCCTCCTAATGCAAGACAATGCTAGACCTCATGTGGCTGGAGTGTGTCAGGAGTTCCTGCAAGAGGAAGGCATTGATGCTATAGACTGGCCCGCCTGTTCCCCAGACCTGAATCCAATTGAGCACATCTGGGACATCATGTCTCGCTCCATCCACCAACGCCACGTTGCACCACAGACTGTCCAGGAGTTGGCGGATGCTTTAGTCCAGGTCTGGGAGGAGATCCCTCAGGAGACCATCCGCCACCTCATCAGGAGCATACCCAGGCGTTGTAGGGAGGTCATACAGGCACGTGGAGGCCACACACACTACTGAGCCTCATTTTGACTTGTTTTAAGGACATTACATCAAAGTTGGATCACGCTGTAGTGTGGTCTTCCACTTTAATTTTGAGTGTGACTCCAAATCCAGACCTCCATGGGTTGATAAATTTGATTTCCATTGATCATTTTTGTGTGATTTTGTTGTCAGCACATTCAACTATGTAAAGAAAAAAGTATTTAATAAGAATATTTCATTCATTCAGATCAAGGATGTGTTATTTTAGTGTGCCCTTTATTTTTTTGAGCAGTGTATATATACAGTGGGGCAAAAAAGTATTTAGTCAGCCACCAATTGTGCAAGTTCTCCCACTTAAAAAGATGAGAGAGGCCTGTAATTTTCATCATAGGTACACTTCAACTAACTAAAAATCCAGAAAATCACATTGTAGGACTTTTAATGAATTTATTTGCAAATTATGGTGGAAAATAAGTATTTGGTCACCTACAAACAAGCAAGATTTCTGGCTCTCACAGACCTATAACTTCTTCTTTAAGAGGCTCCTCTGTCCTCCACTCGTTACCTGTATTAATGGCACCTGTTTGAACTTGTTATCAGTATAAAAGACACCTGTCCACAACCTCAAACAGTCACACTCCAAACTCCACTATGGCCAAGACCAAAGAGCTGTCAAAGGACACCAGAAACAAAATTGTAGACCTGCACCAGGCTGGGAAGACTGAATCTGCAATAGGTAAGCAGCTTGGTTTGAAGAAATCAACTGTGGGAGCAATTATTAGGAAATGGAAGACATACAAGACCACTGATAATCTCCCTCGATCTGGGGCTCCACGCAAGATCTCACCCCGTGGGGTCAAAATTATCACAAGAACGGTGAGCAAAAATCCCAGAACCACACAGTGAATGACCTGCAGAGAGCTGGGGCCAAAGTAACAAAGCCTACCATCAGTAACACACTACGCCGCCAGGGACTCAAATCCTGCAGTGCCAGACGTGTCCCCCTGCTTAAGCCAGTACATGTCCAGGCCCGTCTGAAGTTTGCTAGAGAGCATTTGGATGATCCAGAAGAAGATTGGGAGAATGTCATATGGTCAGATGAAACCAAAATAGAACTTTTTGGTAAAAACTCAACTCGTCGTGTTTGGAGGACAAAGAATGCTGAGTTGCATCCAAAGAACACCATACCTACTGTGAAGCATGGTGGTGGAAACATCATGCTTTGGGGCTGTTTTTCTGCAAAGGGACCAGGACGACTGATCCGTGTAAAGGAAAGAATGAATGGGGCCATGTATCGTGAGATTTTGAGTGAAAACCTCCTTCCATCAGCAAGGGCATTGAAGATGAAACGTGGCTGGGTCTTTCAGCATGACAATGATCCCAAACACACCGCCCGGGCAACGAAGGAGTGGCTTCGTAAGAAGCATTTCAAGGTCCTGGAGTGGCCTAGCAAGTCTCCAGATCTCAACCCCATAGAAAATCTTTGGAGGTAGTTGAAAGTCTGTGTTGCCCAGCAACAGCCCCAAAACATCACTGCTCTAGAGGAGATCTGCATGGAGGAATGGGCCAAAATACCAGCAACAGTGTGTGAAAACCTTGTGAAGACTTACAGAAAACGTTTCACCTCTGTCATTGCCAACAAAGGGTATATAACAAAGTATTGAGATAAACTTTTGTTATTGACCAAATACTTATTTTCCACCATAATTTGCAAATAAATTCATAACAAATCCTACAATGTGATTTTCTGGAGAAAAAAATTCTCATTTTGTCTGTCATAGTTGAAGTTACCTATGATGAAAATTACAGGCCTCTCTCATCTTTTTAAGTGGGAGAACTTGCACAATTGGTGGCTGACTAAATACTTTTTTGCCCCACTGTATATATATATATAAACTCAGCAAAATAAATGTCCCTTTTTCTGAACCCTGTCTTTCAAAGATAATTCGTAAAAATCCAAATAACTAAAATCACCCCCCCAAAAATGAAATTCTACAAATGTAGGGCTCTAAACAGGCCCACTGCCTACGTCTTTTTTTCAAAAACAGATTCAAAAATGTAATTTATATTTACAATTCCCTTGTCCAAACTAATTACTAATTTATCTAGCTCTTTTCAATAGTTCTTATCAAGTTGTGAATTACAGTGCATGGAGAATACTGTTATTTCTATCAAAAGAAATTAAGGAGATGCATTTTCCACTTGGAACCGGTAGATTCTCTCGAACTTATTCATGGTTTACTCTCGGGTAAAAGTGGTGGAATTATGAGGGAATTAAGTCAAGGTCAGATTACAGCGTATTTGTAAACACACCTCCACCACACCTTAATTTCTTAGATCTCCACCAGAACTAATAGCAGCTCAATAGCATGCTATTCCCGTGCTTAAATTCAAGGTCAGAATACGCAAAGAGAGAAAAGTGCATAAAAAGGGAATAATGTTCCATTTACACTCGTGTCGGATTTGGGGCCTAGGAAATGGCATAGAGCTGAGCCAGCTGTCTCTTAGTAGTGCACTATAATTCCACACAGTCTGCCTGCACTATACTCTATTTCAATAGATCTGTATGTGCACTTTTTTACAGAGGCAATGCAATCCAAATCTCCCAGTCAATGCAGTAAGGATCTCCTTTCTCTACCACCATAACTTCAACTCCTACTGATGTATCACCACTGTAATGCATTTCTAAAAGCATAGTGTCCAGCTTAGTGGCCAACATGTCTTTATAATTTCAAAGACTTGGTGTGAAGACTAATGCTTAGCCCATTAGTTCAATGATTTAGATCGAAATCAAAGATCTTCTACGAGGTGATTTCTCAACCCAGTGGATGCTGTGTGGGATTTGATGATTGGATTGGGAAAAGTTACAGCTTATTCTTTCTTTCCCCTCGCCGCTTCGACGGCATCCTATTTGAATGACAGCCAAAATCAATCTTCTATTAAAGTGCAGTCATAGGCCGGTATTGACTCATTAGAACTTTACCAATCTGGTGATCTCGCTGTATTCATCCACATCCAGGGACCATTTTCTTTAATCAAACACAACCCGGCCTTTAAACAAGCCCGAAGGAATCAATAGACTGCACTCTTTAAGTTCACAAACAGTTCAATCAGCAGTATACCACCCTGCATCCCACTGCTGGCTTGCTTCTGAAGCTAAGCAGCGTTGGTCCTGGTCAGTCTCTGGATGGGCGACCAGATACTGCTGGAGGTGGTGTTGGAGGGCCAGTAGGAGGCACACTTTCCTCTGGTCAACAAAAAAAATATCCCAATTCTCAAGGCAGTGATTGGGGACATTCCCCTGAATCTCACCGTACTTTCTCCGCTATGCAATCTGGTTTCAGAGCTGGTCATGGGTGCACCTCAGCCACGCTCAAGGTCCTAAACGATATCATAACCGCCATTGATAAGAGACATTACTGTGCAGCCATATTCATCGACCTGGCCTAAGGCTTTCGACTCTGTCAATCACAACATTCTTATTGGCAGACTCAACAGCCTTGGTTTCTCAAATGATTGCCTCGCTTGGTTCACCAACTACTTCTCCGATAGAGTTCAGTATGTCAAATCGGAGGGCCTGTTGTCCGGACCTCTGGCAGTCTCTATGGGGGTGCCACAGGGTTCAATTCTCGGGCCGACTCTCTTCTCTGTATACATCAATGATGTCGCTCTCGCTGCTGGTGATTCTTTGATCCACCTCTACGCAGACGACACCATTCTGTATACCTCTGGCCCTTCGTTGGACACTGTGTTAACTTCCAGATGAGCTTCAATGCCATACAACTCTCCTTCCGTGGCCTCCAACTGCTCTTACATGCAAGTAAAACTAAATGCATGCTCTTGAACCGATCGCTACCCGCACTTGCCCCCCCATCCAGCATCACTACTCTGGATGGTTCTGACTTAGAATATGTGGACAACTATAAATACCTAGGTGTCTGGTTAGACCGTAAACTCTCCTTCCAGACTCACATTAAACATCTCCAATCCAAAATTAAATCATCCTTCACTCATGCTGCCAAACATACCCTCGTAAAACTGACCATCCTACCGATCCTCGACTACGGCGATGTCATTTACAAAATAGCCTCCAACACTCTACTCAACAAATTGGATGCAGTCTATCACAGTGCCATCCGTTTTGTCACCAAAGCCCCATATACTACCCACCACTGCGACCTGTATGATCTCGTTGGCTGGCCCTCGCTTCATACTCGTCGCCACACCCACTGGCTCCAGGTCATCTACAAGTCTCTGCTAGGTAAAGCCCCGCCTTATCTCAGCTCACTGGTCACCATAGCAGCACCCACCCGTAGCACGCGCACCAGGAGGTATATCTCACTGGTCACCCCCAAAGCCAATTCTTCCTTTGGCCGCCTCTCCTTCCAGTTCTCTGCTGCCAATGACTGGAACGAACTGCAAAAATCTCTGAAGCTGGAGACTCTTACCTCCCTCACTAGCTTTAAGCACCAGCTGTCAGAGCAGCTCACCGATCACTGCACCTGTACATAGCTCATCTGTAAATAGCCCATCCAATCTACCTCATCCCCATATTGTATTTATTTATCTTGCTCCTTTGCACCCCATTATCTCAATTTGCACATTCATCTTCTGCACATCCTACCATTCCAGTGTTTAATTGCTATATTGTAATTACTTTGCCACCATGGCCTATTTACTGCCTTACCTCTCTTATCCTACCTCATTTGCACATGCTGTATATAGACTTTTCTACTGTATTATTGATTGTATGTTTGTTTATTCCATGTGTAACTCTGTTGTTGTATGTGTCGAACTGTTTTGCTTTATCTTGGCCAGATCGCAGTTGTAAATGAGAACTTGTTCTCAACTAGCCTACCTGGTTAAATAAAGGTGAAATAAAAAATAAAAAGTAGGGTGCTGTCTTTCAGATGGGATGTTAAACGGGTGTCCTGATTCTCTGTGGTCACTAAAGATCCCATGACACTTATCGTAAGAGTAGGGGTGTTAACCCCGGTATACTGGCTAAATTTCCAATCTGGCCCTCATACCATCACAGTCACCTAATCAACCCCAGCTTACAATTGGCTCATTCCTCTCCCCTGTAACTATTCCCCAGGTCGTTGCTGTAAATGAGAATGTGTTCTCAGTCAACTTACCTGGTTAAATGAAGATGTGTTGTAAAATATGAATGTCTTAACAATAAATATAATGTATGCTACAATTAAATGTTGTCTGTGTCCAGATAATTTTGTTACCCATGTGTGTGTACAGTATACTTACATGAAATAGATGGGGTAGCCTCCTTCAAAATACCAGCAGTAGTTCTTGGAAGCTGTGCACTGTCAATGAGAAGAAGGAAACTAGTCATTGATTTATATTTGCTGGTATGAGATCAGAGGGAAAATGAAGTGTTCGGCATTTAAGTAGGAAACTTGTCAACCATGTGAACACCTTGTAGTTTTATTTCTCTGTGATGTGCCAGATGTGACCACCAAACAGGACTTGGTTGGCTTTTCATTAACACAAGTGATATAAAAAACACTTACTGTAAGCAAAGTTTATATTTGATGAACCAAACTTCTATTTCATGCAATGCTCTATGTTCAGAGGCCAACTCAAGATGATTGTGAACCGGTGACTGCAAAGTCCAGACCAGACCAGAACCCACTATGCACACATACAGTTCAATGCCGCCTCTGTCAGACCAGGCCCAGCACCTAATGTATAACGAGCCTCTAAAATGAGATACTAGAGAAAAATTGTCTGTGGACTCTCACTATTATCTGCCCTCACTAGACAATCACACTATTCCCCTGTGTTCTTTTCTATGGCTATGGCTTCTATGATGATGAGACATCCATTTTTGTTTGATGTCCATCCATCACCATGTAAGGAATGTGTGAGCTGTGAGGTGAGCCAGCTAGCCTTGGCCCTTATTGGATGGGAGTAATTGTGAGAAACACTCCAGCCTAGATCTGCCAGGTGGATGTTTGTGTCCACGGTCAATTGCAGCGTGTCCCTTCCATTTACACTCATGGCAAGGGGACAAAGCAGCCCCTGAGCAGGACTGCAGCCTGCTTTTGGTCATCAGCAGAGGAGCTGGGCTCACTAACAATACCACAAAGTGCTGTTTGTCACTGCTTCAGTTCGGTCACAATTAACAAAGATTAGAAGAGGAAGAGATGCCTGTGTGTATGTGTGCGTGCGAATGAGTGAACTGTAGGTGTGTGAGTGCATGTGTCTGTTTGTATGTGCAGTCAGCTTTGTAAAATGGTATTGTGTGATCTATTTATTTTATCTTATTGGATGGAGCCAAATGGTCAGAGGCAAGACAAGGCCAAACAAATTGTGGTACATATGATATGATCCAGGCTGATGTAAATATGAGTCCAGTAATACTTTAATGAATGGTGAGTTTTTCTAAATATTGTTTCATTTCAAGAATATAGATTTTAATACATTATGTACAGAATATCATTCAATATACCACGGATCTATGTGACCTTACATAAATGCCTAGCGTTCATAGGCCTAAATAGTGCTCAATAGCCCACAACTTCTGCAGCAGCAGGGGGCATTGTTTTGTTGACTTCCAATAAACCCCAAGGCTATAATATTTCGGAGACCAACGAGACAGTTCCGAAGACCGTCATACCCAGGCCTAAACCTTTTAACGGAAACAAAAAGAGGACAACAATTATTCACTTTAACATTGAATTGAATTTCTGACTATAAATATCAGACTCACCTCATCCACTAACCAAAACAGAAATATGATTCCACACAGAACTGGCATCATTCACGAAATGTCAACTCCGCTCACGGACAGTAGCCTCCACCTAAATACCGTGATAGTCCAAAATTAATCAGACATGTTTAGAAATCATTTTTCGTCACATAGTGCGTTTGCTGTTTGGTGAGCCACCGGCCATGACTGTCCGATGTTTGGTCGACTGTCGGTGCCATTGGTCGATACCGCTTCAGACCATCAAGCAATCGTTGATCTCTTATTCACAGTTTAGTTTGTCATTATCTTTTGCATTAAATTGTATCGAACGTAGCCTATTCTTTTCACACGCATAAAGATGATAACGCGACACGCCCCCACAGTATCTCTAGGAACACTGCAATCAAGGACGCAGAAGCACTGCTTGAAAGCAATCGCAAACCATTGAACATTTTGAGCTTTTTTTAACCCAGGACAGGCTATGAGTCAGCACTGTCACAACTTCAGTGTCACAACATTTAGATCACACAAATCATATGCAGCACAGGCAATGCAATATAGGTTGTCATTTGTAAAAGTAATGAGTAATTCATAAATGTATTTATTTTTCGCTTAATGATCTTATTGGTGTGGATTTCCCCCGTTTCAGGAGTAACCCAGTGTTCTCTCTGATCACCATCAGCTCTACTCTGTGAGTCTATCAACAGAAGCAGATAGTACAGGCAGGAGCAACACTCATGTCCATCGACTGGTAACCATAGCCTGCAGATCAGACCAGTATTATGACCCTGGGCCAGGGTGCAACAGCTACCTGTTTGCTTGTGAAAAATACAATTATAATAATAATAATATTTCTCATGCAGGATTCTGCAATGCTTATTATTGATGGTTGCCTGCTTCTTTCATTGAGAATGTAACGCCAGAATCAAACAGGAAGATGATCAATCAAGCACACATTATATGGCCTATTAATATGGAAAACTGCAAATGATCAATGTTATTGCAAATTATACAGTACACACATTATTAAAACATTCAGGCATTATAATTCAATATAACAGTACAATTCTCCCTCAAACTGTTAAATATAATTTTCTCTACATATAAATTGCTAATAACACTAGTGACACCCAGTTAAAGTGGCCAAACTGCACTCACTGGGCAGTGAATACTTGTGTGACATGGTAGACATATACATCATTAGATGGGACTGACATGAATGGATAAGGGAGAGGGAACTGAGCAGGCCAAGGCACAAATTCAGTTTGTCAGCATCCCAGAATTAAGTAGAACACTTATTATATTGTATGGTGAACAGCTTGTTTTGAGATCCTTGAAATACTGGTTTGAAACAAAGAAAAAGGAAAGGAAGCGTATTGCACAAACTACAACTAAGGCAACAAGCTAGTGAATGATTTAGTGCTAAAACCAGGGAAGCAGTGTGAAGTCATGATGCGGTCCAAAAGTTCCATCCCACCTGAGCAGGCTGAAATTCCAGACATTACAAAAACATCAAGTTAACTGCAATGCCCCTTTAATCAAACACTGAAATATGTCCTCCGGTGATTTTTGAACTTGTACTGTTGAAAAGCAATATCCCATGTATAAATACAATAAAGTACACAAACTAAAGATTAGAAAAAAAGAGCAAAACAGTGTTTTTTAGACAACTGCAAACGTCAAGGAGTAGGGCATTCAAAGAGTCGGTCTGATGGGAATCCGTGATGTCATCGGCCTCCCCCTTGCTTGAGGAACAATAGAGGAGAAAGAGAACAAAAGAGGAAAGGCCCACCCCCCACCTGTGCCATGTCAGAACTTGCCTGGACCACCTATTGAGATATGCCTTTTGTTAAGTAAATCAGGTGTTAAATTAGGTAAAAAGGAGGCTGGATTGCTACTTTAAAACAACTAAAAAGATGTGTCAATTGCAGTCCACTGACAAATGTTGTAGTTTCAGTGTAAATATCACACTTTCACCTGCCAGAGCTATCTGAGATATCATTTACCTGATGTATCATGCCTATTGTACGTTGTTAATGATTTGAACATGTAGGTCGTCATTGTAAATAAGAATTTGCTCTTAACTGACTTGCCTAGTTAATTAAAGGTTAAATAAAAAAATAAATGCATTGATCAGTATGTCACTGTTTTGCCTTACACTTCTGTCTGCACAATAGCTATACAACATGTCAATATTAAAATGTCATATGAGATAAGTAAAGCACACCAGCCAATGATAAAGCACCATGAGCTGTGATCAACCACAGAAATGTTACAGTACATTCAACTGTAATGTAGATTAACTTCAATAAGTAACCATGCAAACATCAAACTATATAACTGACCTTCCATCAATGTTAAGATGTACTCTGTAGTAACAGCCTAACCCTAAGATAATAAGCCGACATGCCTTAGGCTGAGTTTACACAGGCAGCCCATTATCTCCCTCACCAACTTTAAGCGTCAGCTGTCAGAGCAGCTTACCGATCGCTGCAGATGTACACAGCCCATCTGTAAATAGCCCATCCAACCAACTACCTACCTCATCCCCATATTTGTTTTTCTGCTCTTTTGCACACCAGTATTTCTACTTGCACATCCTCATCTACACATATATCACTCCAATGTAAATTGCTAAATTGTAATTACTTCGCCACTATTGGCCTCCTTACTTCATTTGCACACACTGTATACAGATTTTTCTATTGTTATTGACTGTATGTTTGTTTATCCCATGTGTAACTCTGTTGTTGTTGTTTTTTGTCGCACTGCTTTGTTTTATCTTGGCCAGGTCGCAGTTGTAAATGAGAACTTGTTCTCAACTGGCCTACCTGGTTAAATAAAGGTGAAATAAAATAAAACAATTAAAAATGTCTAATTGGGGGGCCTCCCGAATGGCGCAGTGGTCTAAGGCTGTGCCACTAAAGATTCTGGGTTCAAGCCCAGGCTCTGTCGCAGCTGGGAGGCTCATGGGGCGGCACACAACTGGCCCAGCGTCGTCCGGGTTAGGGAGGGTTTGTCTCATCGCGCACTAGCGACTCCTGTGGCGGGCCGGGCGCAGTGCAAGCTGACACGGTCGCCAGATGTACGGTGTTTCCTCCGACACATTGGTGCGGCTGGCTTCCGGGTTGGATGGCATTGTATCAAGAAGCAGTGCGGCTTGGTTGGGTCGTGTTTCGGAGGACCTTCGCCCCTCCCGAGTCCGTATGGGAGTTGCAGCGATGAGACAAGACTGTAACTACTACCAATTGGATACCACGAAATTGGGGAGAAATAAGGGGTGAAAAATACAACAACAAAAAAAGTCTAATTCTGAAAAAGATTGATGTGAAAATATCTAATGTGATTGGGTAGCCAGGAAATGTTTGACCAAACTTCTTGCTCAGGTCAAATTCTACAGTATGCCACACCCACGGATGTTAGCTTCTTTTCCGCAATGAGTCAGGATCGGAGTACCTCCCCAGCGAGAAAACACGTGGGTAAAATGGCATTTTGAAAATGTGTCATTGGCTAGAGATGATCCGCTTATTACTTTGTTTTGTACAACACCCCTCATTTTGACGTCACCACAAACGACTTCAATGACGGCAGTCTCAGACTGAAGTATATAGCAAACATAGAGCAGTGGAAGAATTCAGTTTGAGTCGTCAGGCAAGATCAAAAGACCAATTAGTGGAAAAAATATCATAATTGGGCTGCTGTGTAAATGCAGCCTCTGAAACCAATTTGTTTCGGAAACACATAAAATACCTTAACATTTCAAAGATGCGCCGAGCGTATGTCTACAGTACAGCATGTTACAGTAGCTTTACTGTAGAAGGCTTATGGATGGATCTTGTGCGCTTGGACATCCACCAGTAGGTTAAGCGTTGCAAAATTCTGGAAAACCTGGGAATTTTGGGAAAGTTACTGTAATTTCACAACCCTCGGTAGGCTGCTGGGGTCCCTGGGTAGGCTGCTGGTTTCTAGGTGTCCTGGGCTGAGCCCTGCAGGCTCAGCTGCTGGATGCGGTCGGCCAGCTCTAGACAGTGGAGGACCCTGCAGCGCTCTGCATGGAGCTGGTCACGGGGCACCTGGCCCAGCAGCTTCTGACTGAAGAGCACCAAGTCCTGCATAAAGATACCCACCGGCTCCCTGGTGGCTGGGGGAAGCTGGGTGATGGTGCATGAGTCAAAGCGGAAGTTGATGTCTTTGGCCCTAGGCAGCCCGGGAGCCCACTCCTCAATCCACGTGAGAGGCCTGTATTAAATCCATAATAGAATAGATAGAGGGGTATAGTTAACCCAACGTTTCAGCGTGGACTACCAGTATTTCTAGATGTAATAAAGGCAATTACGTTTTGTACTGGCAGAATAGCTAGGTTTGAGATGTTGTGAAAGGACATCTGATATGACTACTTGATTATTCCAATGGAGTACAGAGTACATACTTCTGCTCTTTGGTTATGAGTTGAGCGGTCATCTTCATGTACTTGTTCTCCTGGTCTTCCTCCATGCTGGCAGCGGTGACAGACAGCTCTCCAAACAGATCGACCAGCCAGGTGAGCCGGGCGATGCCACTGAAAGCTGGAAAACCAAAGCCCGTCTTCAGAGGACCTCCTATTGTGAAACACACAGGAAAACTACAGTCAGAAGTAGTCGTAATGGGACATGTAATCCAATGGCTCATGTTAATCATCCTCTGCTCACATTATGCCCTTTGTATTGATTTTGTATTTCATCACATTCCGACAGTACATAAACTGGTGTGGTGCTGTTGCAGTATATGTCACCATTATGCATAAAATGAATGAACCATTGAAGTTAATCTCCCAACAGATGTTACATTTCATTTTGCGCTTGCTGCCTCTTACAGTCGAACTACGAAAACTGCCCTGACTCAAATTTAAGAGAAACTACTCCCTCTTGCTCCTCCATTCTCGCCACTAAGCTCCGACTTCCATTCTTGGTCAACAGGCAGCTGCTATAAAATACTGTCTGTCATCTGAGGTTATGTGAAGCATGTGGAGTTGATAACTATGATTTATTATTCAATCATGGGTGCTTTAGGAGAAGTCCATTCATATGCATTAACTTGCTTCTTCCCCAGCGGCCAGAGCTAGTCAACATCCCAAATGGCATCCTATTCCCTATGTAGCGCACTACTAATGACAAAAGTAGCACACTATGTAGGAAATACAGTACCATTTGACACACCTCTAGATTTCGTCAACAACACCCTTCTGTATTTCACACCAGAGACCAGCCTGCTTGCCTCACTCCACAGGCAGGCTCTCTTTCACATCAACCCCAACAAGTGTACTGTGGAGAATGAAAACACAACATTTCACAAGTCGCTTTGATGGGAGCCTTCATTATATCAAAAGCTCTGGAATGAAATATTCATCCCAAAGCCTGTTACCTGGATGATGCACATCAATTTGATACATGCTATGCAGTTAGTTTCTGTAGCAAATATTGTATTTGAGGTGATGTCTGTATCAGTAGTGCTGGGGACCTCATGTATCACGGTTGTGTTTTCACCTGGAATTTGTGCTATATTCTCAATTCCAGTCTCCGTCTCACCTGTGAAGTGAAGGAATCCCTCCTCCAGCCTTTTCCCTGCTACGTCCTTCTTCAGCTGCTTGAAGTCGGCTGTCAGGAGTTCTATGTGCTCCTCATGCAGGACCACTCCTAGGAACATAGAAGACATAGAACATTAAATACGTAGGTGATCAGTAGTTATTAAGATACACAGATCAGGGTTTCCATTAGCCGGTAATAGCCCGGCTTTTTGGCCATCCCAAAGAATATGAAAAGCCAATAAATAAAATTGTCCGGGAAAAAAAAAAAAAAAATGAACTGTGAAATAATGCTTTTTATCCTATTCATTGATAAAAATACCAGTCGATGTAAATACATTTAACCAGTCATGCTTATTGGTCTATGCTTATCGCAGACAGCATACAGATACAGAGCCTAGTTTAAGCAGAAAATCTGTCAGACAGCGCAAGAGCTGCTGCTACAGCAAGCCCAATCATTGTGCAACAATTCTAAAATGAAATTGCATGTTAAAAACAGTTTTGATGGTCGTGATTAAAAAGAGCTACTATTTTTATTTCTCAACTGGTAATTGAAGCGCGCCTCCCATTCGTCATTCATGTGCAACGGTAGGCAGGCTTCAGCATGTCACACTTTACAATGTGAGCTGGAGGTAGTATGCATTTTGAAGACTTAATTGTGTGAAACCTGAATGTATTACTTCATATTGTGAGGCGTCTTACCTCGCTTCAAAGTAGACTAGCCAAAATCTAATTTCAATGCCATTGAAACCATTATGTTCTATTGGCTTTTAAATCAACTTTCTTTCATTGTCCAGTGAGTTGCATGTACAGTGTAAACATGAATTACCATAATATAATGTGATTTCTGTCATTCTGAGCACCGTGTGTAGATGCCCTAATCTTGTTACACACCCAATGCATATGGGGCCGTTAAATTCCTCAAATGTCCTGTCAATTAAAATGCTGCCGGCCACATTTTCCAAACGGAAACCCTGACACAGATACACGTCTACTACATCATCATGACCATGTCATCAAGACTTCACCATGTCTTCTCTATAAAATATCTTCCAATGATTCTGTCCAGCTCACCTTTTTCCTGAGCCAGGTCCCAGAGGTCCACAGCAGTCTTGTGTGTCATGGCCATTGGATATTCCACACAGACATGCTTCCCTGCTTCCAGAAACATCCTATGGTCCGTTAGAACATGCAACATAGTATAGGAGAAATGTGTTTTTTTACAGTATCCAAGAAGGGTGTCCAAGAGACAGTGCTTGAACAGAACATAAATTCGATTTCAAAGACTGTCCTGTACTAGGGAGTTGCACAACTCAAATGTAACTTTGTAAACCAAACTGACCAGCAAGGGCTCCCGAGTGGCACAGCGGTCTAAGGCGCTGCATCTCAGTGCTAGAGGTGTCACTACAGACCTGGTTCGATTCCAGGCTGTATCACAACCAGCCCGTGATTGGGAGTCCCATAGGGCGGCGCACAATCGGCCCAGCATCGTCCGGGTTAGGGCTTAGCCGGGGTAGGCCGTCATTGTAAATAAGAATTTGTTCTTAACTGACTTGCCTAGTAAATAAAGTTTAAATAAAAAATATATATAAAAAAATAAGAGCCATTGGTCAATGTTTCAACAACCCATCGTGTACAGAGTTGGGAAAACTTCACATTGACCGCTCTTAAAACTTCTTGTAACTTTCTCAAAATGTTGCTTCAAATTAAATTGACAGAAAATAAGACAATGAAGTATCCTCTATGAAAAAGCTGTTCTCAATAACATTTCATGGCTTTTTTCCCTTTACAGTATGAAGGGCAGTACCTGCTGTTCCATTTAGACAATTAGCCTGGAACTGTCTACCAGTGAAACATGATGGCCATGTTCTAAACACCCTCATTAACCAGCCTAAAATAACTCTCCATTCTTTAATAGCCCATCTCTGCCTCTCTGTACACTCTGTACATTTAGCAGTGAGAGGGAGAGTAAAAACCATAATTTCAGTGCGTTTTTGCTACAGTTCGCAGTCATAAAGAGAGCCATTAGAGAGCTGTAGCCTTGGTGGTCCTCTCCAGGGTTTGTACATCAAAACAGCTACACTGAAATGTTTCTTACAGAAGAAATATGAAATGCATATGCAGCATAAGCATGGTAGCAATTAAAAGGGTTTTTGAAAAATTAAAGGAGAAGAGCTCTAGGAGCTCAGATGCAATAATTTAATAACCAATGTTTCGACAGACAAGCTGTCTTCATTAGGGTATAATGACAAACACTGCGAGGTGACTAGTTTATATAGTGTCAAAGGACACACACAGGTGTCTGTAATCATGGCCAGGTGTGGCCTGATATCATTGGTTAATTCTCATATATTAAAATAGCATTCAAAAAAACATAAATGAATAGCATACGATCATAGATACAATTTGGCTACATAAGCCTATAAACATTTACAATAGCAAATTCACAATAATCACAAGTATGGCTTCAGATCAAAGTCTACGTTGAGACCGAAGGGAGCAAGGGTCTTTAAATTTAAGATCCAGGCAGCCTCTCGTTTTAACAATAAATTGTCGAGGTCACCCCCTCTCCTAGGGAGGGTGACATGTTTGATGCCAATATAACGTAGGGACAAAATCGAGTGGTTTGCTCCCAAAAAAGTGGGCCGCAACTGGGTAAGTCGAGTTTTTGCACCTAATGGTGCTACGATGCTCCGAGATTCGTACTTTTAATTCGCACTTTGTTTTACCCACCAAATTTTTACCACAAGGACAAGTTATAAGATAAATAACTGCCTTAGTGGAGCACGTGATAACACCATTGATTGGGATCTGTTTCCCTGTTTGGGGGTGTTTGAAGGATCTACATTTATAAGTGCCGTTGCATTGAGCACAGCCATTACACTGGTAGTTTCCATCCAGTAGGGGCGCAAATAGACGTTGTGCGGGGATATCTTGGGGTGGTAAATCAGAGTTTACCAGTTGATCTCTGAGATTTCTGCCCCTCGAGAATACGACCAAGGGAGGGTCCGAAAACACATTACCGATACTGTCATCGCATCTTAGAATGTGGCAATGTTTGTGAACGACTCACTTAATTTGGTTAGAGCACTTTGAATAGCGGGTAGTTAGAAGGCAAGAATGCTTCTTTTTGCGAGACTGACCTTGAAAAAGGTCATGTCTTGTTTTATTTTGAATTTTCTCAATGGCAGTATTAATCTGACCATTTTTGTACCCCCTCTCCTTGAATTTTCTTTACGTCTCAGCCATATTTCTGTCGAAATCTGATTGTTTTTTGCAAATTCTTTTGATTCGACAGAATTGGCTGTAGGGCAAACTGTTTTTCAAGGGAAGTGGGTGACAAAAATGAAAAGGGAACAGTTTGAAAATGATGGTAAAATTATTAGACTAAAGGTGAGAACACAACAGTTCACCAGACAAGATTGAATCCAAACATTACACTGTTGATTGTATGTGGATTTTACATGTAATACAACATTGAATTGATTGTGTCACAATATGTCTCAATGTTGTATAATATATAGCTTATAAACTAGAACTGTTAAATCTAATCAAATTTTATTGGTCACATACACATATTTAGCTGATGTTATTCCGCAATAATTTAGCTGATGTTATTCCGTGTAGCGAAATGCTGGTGTTCCTAGCTCTAACAGTTTGTCTGAGGGTTTAGTAAATGGGCCAGGTTCAATGAATGGTTAATTAACGTACAGTTTTTACACCGAGATGGAGCCTCAGTGGACTAAGAAAGGAAACAGTGTACTGAGGATTGATACAGACAATATACGTGTTCTAGTGCTGACTCCTAGTGGTGATTTGTAACATGGTGAAAATATAGCTCTTGTGTAAGAGCATTTCAGATAGAAACAAAACTGACAAAGGGATAGCTAGACAACTACCACAGAGGACTATAATAGAGATATGGGGTCATTGAGAGAAAGCGTTTTACCTGATGTTTTCCTCATGGGCAGCGTTTTCGGTGCACACGAAAGCCACCTTTATGTCGTCCCGGCTCAGGGCATCTTCAACAGTGATTTGTTTCACTCCCTGTTGCTCCTCCAGAATCCTCCTATGGGAAGACAGCACCAGAGTCATATTCACTACTGGAAAAATGCTTTGAAATAGTCACAGGGTTTGCTACAGTATGCACGACCCAGCTGCTGAATCTGACGACAGTGACTATATATCTATTTCATATGTGCAGTGCAACAAAGTTAATTGCACTGCACATATAACAAATACAGTGGGGCAAAAAAGTATTTAGTCAGCCACCAATTGTGCATGTTCCCCCACTTAAAAAGATGAGAGAGGCCTGTAATTTTCATCATAGGTACACTTCAACTATGACAGACAAAATTAGAAAAAAAATCCTGAAAATCACATTGTAGGATTTTTTATGAATTTATTTGCAAATTATGGTGGAAAATAAGTATTTAGTTACCTACAAACAAGCAAGATTTCTGGCTCTCACAGACCTGTAACTTCTTCTTTAAGAGGCTCCTCTGTCCTCCACTCGTTACCTGTATTAATGGCACCTGTTTGAACTTGTTATCAGTATAAAAGACACCTGTCCACAACCTCAAACAGTCACACTCCAAACTCCACTATGGCCAAGACCAAAGAGCTGTCAAAGGACACCAGAAACAAAATTGTAGACCTGCACCAGGCTGGGAAGACTGAATCTGCAATAGGTAAGCAACTTGGTTTGAAGAAATCAACTGTGGGAGCAATTATTAGGAAATGGAAGACATACAAGACCACTGATAATCTCCCTCGATCTGGGGCTCCACGCAAGATCTCACCCCGTGGGGTCAAAATGATCACAAAGAACGGTGAGCAAAAATCCCAGAACCACACGGGGGGACCTAGTGAATGACCTGCAGAGAGCTGGGAACAAAGTAACAAAGCCTACCATCAGTAACACACTACGCCGCCAGGGACTCAAATCCTGCAGTGCCAGACGTGTCCCCCTGCTTAAGCCAGTACATGTCCAGGCCCGTCTGAAGTTTTCTAGAGAGCATTTGGATGATCCAGAAGAAGATTGGGAGAATGTCATATGGTCAGATGAAACCAAAATAGAACTTTTTGGTAAACTCAACTCGTCGTGTTTGGAGGACAAAGAATGCTGAGTTGCATCCAAAGAACACCATACCTACTGTGAAGCATGGGGGTGGAAACATCATGCTTTGGGGCTGTTTTTCTGCAAAGGGACCAGGACGACAGATCCGTGTAAAGGAAAGAATGAATGGGGCCATGTATCGTGAGATTTTGAGTGAAAACCTCCTTCCATCAGCAAGGGCATTGAAGATGAAACGTGGCTGGGTCTTTCAGCATGACAATGATCCCAAACACACCACCCGGGCAATGAAGGAGTGGCTTCGAAAAGAAGCATTTCAAGGTCCTGGAGTGGCCCAGCCAGTCTCCAGATCTCAACCCCATAGAAAATCTTTGGAGGGAGTTGAAAGTCCGTGTTGCCCAGCAACAGCCCCAAAACATCACTGCTCTAGAGGAGATCTGCATGGAGGAATGGGCCAAAATACCAGCAACAGTGTGTGAAAACCTTGTGAAGACTTACAGAAAACGTTTGACCTCTGTTATATACCCTTTGTTGGCAATGACAAAGTATTGAGAAACTTTTGTTATTGACCAAATACTTATTTTCCACCATAATTTGCAAATAAATTCATAACAAATCCTACAATGTGATTTTCTGGATTTTTTTTCTTCTCATTTTGTCTGTCATAGTTGAAGTGTACCTATGATGAAAATTACAGGCCTCATCTTTTTAAGTGGGAGAACTTGCACAATTGGTGGCTGACTAAATACTTTTTTGCCCCAGTGTAAGCACTAGAAATCAAGGTATTTTTTTCAGTGCGTGAATTTTACCATTGTTTTTTAACACCAGTTGTTCCTGCCAAAACCAGCACATGGACCTAGACACACTGCTATGCACAGTGTGTCCAAAAAACAATGAGATGAGTCTTGGAGCCTCACCTGGATATGAAGCCTTTGACACTGAGCTTCTCAGCTGCGCTGGAGGGCAGAGGGGCTAGCATGTCCCTGATCCTCACAAAGCCTGCCGTCCCAATGCCAACCACCACTGAACCAAACATGTCTGACTTCCAAAGAGACAGAGTCAGAGCTTATCAACTGTGCACTCTGCATAAAGACCCAAGACAAGTTCTGGACAGAGATTCTCAGGAACACAGCAATGTTTTTCTGTATAGTTTTGCTAGTTAAAAAATATGGCAACTGCCATCAATGGAGAATTTGACGATTCAAAATATTTATATGGATTAACTAAATAAATCTGTTTTAAAACTGTTGGATCTGTCTGAATTTACAGAAGTGAAACATGGTTGTTGGGAAGGAAATAGTTAGAAAGAAACCACCATGTTTCACTTCTGTAAATTCAGATAGATCCAACAGTTTCCAACTCTTCACTTCCTATCAGTCAGAAAATGGTGCAGTGTCAGAAGTGCACTAGCTATTATGGCTGGGATGCACTGTGGGTGCTGATCATTACAAATACACATAAAAGGAACCCTCAGGTCTCCAATTCCTTACAAAGTAACTTGAAACAAGACCAATGACCAGGAAATTCATAATTGACATAATAATGATAAGTATATAATCTAACATGACATCAACAATGTTGCAATGCAGGTAACAATGCTGTCCTCGTTGAATGAGTAGCTAGTTCCGTACTGAATTTAAACTGGTTTACATTCAAGCTTGATTTCCTTACCTACCCTTTTCTGAGTTGCCTTTGAAGACCCTTGTCTCGTTGAAGTGAATAAAATGCTTATGTTAAACAAAGTAATCGACGCTCTTGTCCCGGTGATATCACTTTCATAACGGGCTCACGTGTTTTTTTTTACTGCTTGCGTGTGACGTCCATAGAACGCGGTGATTGGTGAATCAAGTCTACTCACGTGATGGACGTCTCGTCGGAAGTTATGTGGTTTGATTTTTTGGTTATAAAACAAATACAGACCTGCTATAACACTAGGTAATGATGATATTTTCGTTTCTTGACATACAATGTCCACGAATGTTCATATGTATGTGTTTCTGTTCAAGCTAAATTTGTGATGGTTTATGCAACAATATATGGCGACTCCCATGGCAGCATGAATGTCCTCAGTCTAACTAAGGGTGTTATCACATGGTCCCTTACAGACAATTTTTTGTGAACTCAGTGCGGTTGGCTTAATTTTTTTGCAGTGTGAACACTCCAAAGGAACTCAGACCCCGAAACGAGCCTAAGTGAGAACATCACGAGAGGTTGTCTGGGTTCGGTTGGCTTGAATTCCGCGGTCCGGTTGCCTTTTCTATGACATTGTGAACACAAAACTCCCCAGGTTCTCTTGTCATTATTCCCGCACTACACTGCTGTAACACCATTAACCCCTGTCATAGCCCCTCACATTACTGCCACAAAATTCAGATTTTAGTTCAGATTATTTGTTTGCGATATGTGATCTATCGGCTAAGAGAGCTTCATTAACTGTTAATTCGATTGTGGGGTTTGAATAGTGTGAGAAGACGACAACATGTTTGGTAAGAATCACAATATATGGTACAAAATATATACTAGCTCTTAAAGAGGCAGTAGCCTAAATTGGGTGTACAATTGTCAATTACAGCGTTATTTAATCTGCAGTTATTCTTCTGCTATTTATTCTGTTACCAATAATATTTACTTGTTAATAGTATCTTCTGATTACAATTATGTCTCACTTTTGAAATAAATGCAATAATATATTAGCTGTCCGATAACACAGTCTGATGGAATGGCTTGTCCTGTACTTTGTAAAAACCACAGTGCATTGATTGAATGTTGGAAAAAGATCTTGGTTCCTTTCTAAACATAGCAATGTGAATGCAAGGAGGACTCGCACCACAACATAGGTGAAGTGCATTGGCAAACGAGTTTCAGTCCTCGTTCAAAGGTAAGGACGGTGTGAATACAAAGAGAACTGAGAACGTTGGCTTTTTTTTCTACCCCAGAGTTCACTTGAAATAGGACTGAGGTTGGTTATATTAAAGAGGACTATGTGTGAAAACACCCTACATGTCTATGGTTTATATACGGTCTATTGTTAAGACTCCTTTAGTCCTAACCTAGATGACGGTCTGAACTCTATTTTAAAAGTACTACATTTCTTATTCATTTAATTTCGTTGTAATAGTCTTCGAACAAAATGCTTACACCGGACACCGGCTTGAACGAATTTCTACGCTGTCTGCTACGGTGCTGTCCTTGGTTGCGCTTATCCTCGACGACTGTAATTGCACTTTGAATACACCAGATGGCGATGTTTTCACAAGAATCCCAAGGTATTGACCCTGAAATTAATATGGAGATCATTTTTATAAATACATTGTAAATCTGTACATGTGTGAGTTCATCAATGGGTTTTCAGTGTTCTATTGTGTTTGAAGTAGTCTGTCTTGGTCTTTGCTGGTGTTCTCTGGGTCTGATACAGTCAACACGGTGGATTCGGGCCTATTCCGACTCGGGGGACTTCATACGGGCCGAGCCCTTCCTGAGTCCAGCGGAATCATATTAGGCTACTCGGGTTCTGGCTAATGGTACTCGGGCCGAGTACACTTCAGCATATCTGGCCCGATTTAACTTTTTCAGAAGTAGGTCATATGAGGTCTTTATTCGGCAGGTGATGGAAGAATAAAGAAAAAACGAATTAATGTAATAATTTCACCTAGAATTTGTTGGGTCACTTGCAAGCTAACATTCGGCCCGTTAGGCTATTAGATGGAGAAGGACCGTAGAGAATCTATGCTATAAATTCATTTGATTTTACTACAGATTTTTTGGGGGAACCTCACTCGCACTAATTCTATTAATTTCAGTCCTTCAGACAATCCTGGCTTAATATAATGGCATTAACCATTTTTAGGCATATACTGGTGGCCATGTGAATATTAGGACGATTTGGAATACATGATCCACGACAGACAGCACATCTCAGTGTCATAGGCTATAGCCTATTTTTCTATAGTAGGCCTATCGGTAAACGCTGAAACATCCTGACAAAATACACCATATGAGTGGCCTAATGTAATTTTCTGGACTTTGTAAACTGTTGAGAATAAACCCATAACTGATCCAAATGGTTGTATAATCAGGGCTTTATTTAGGCATAAAACACAAAAGGACGTTTGTAATTCAAATGATCCTACATCACTGCAGTTTACAGCCTACACAACATTTGTGTACTAATAATAATAAATTACTCATTGCAGTGTGTTGTAGCCTAGTAGGTATAATAATTATATTTTCTAAAAACGTAGGCCTATCAATAGTTGCGCGTGCACGGCGCAGCCTGGAGGAACGCAAAGGCCTAGCCTATGTCTTCCATTTGATAATCTGCTATTTAGGCTGAAGGAGTGATGCAGCCTACAACTATGTATGTTGAATTATTGCAGTAGACTATTAAACTGTTACAAATGTAGTCTATAGCCTATTAAAATAGCTAAATAAATAACGACCAAAGCAGTCAATAGAAAAAATCATGGCGCTCGAAACGTCGTGATTTTGGGCTTGATTCCCGGGGCCACAAACTGAAAATGAACCCATGCATACTGCCGCTTTAGATAAAAACGTCTGCTTAATGTCACATTCATTATTTTTGCACACCTCATATTTGTGAGACATCGAACATTTTCCTGTAGCTATGGACTGCCTTCCCATTCTGAGGAGACAGAAGGAAATAAAACAGAGTATCTAAACCAGGTAAATTATTAATTTTATCACCAACTGTGTAACTTTGTCATAGTGTTTATTTGTCATAACCCAAGGTTGCATGTCACATTTTTGCTGACCCAAAACAAAGTTTTTAATTCAAGATTGAGACCTCACATCACCAAGATGCTACTATTTCCTATCTGTTTTACAAATCTGTGATTGTAATTTTCAACATAGCAAATAGCAGCATACATGTATCATCAATTGTCAACATCGTAGCTTGCTGAAGTATCCTTAATAGGAAGCTAGCATTACCTCTAAAGCAGGTATTCCCAAACTGGCAATGCCGCCAGGGGTAAGCCAAATACAAATGTGATTCACATAAAAAATATATATATATTCACATTTTCAAACAGAACAATTACATTTTCCAACGGGGCTATACATTTGGGTGAGTTTTTCTTCTCGCCTGAGTAGCCTCGTTTCACTGCCAAAAATAAAATTAAACCATCCAGTGTTCATCGAAATAACAACACAATGTCAAATACAGGTAGCCTACTCAAATAATTGACCTCATATCACATTAATCGTTACTCTTGCGCAGACATTTAGAAACGAAACATGACATTTTGAATGAGTGAGAATAAATACATCTTTCGAGTAGTAAGACATGTATAAAAGCAACAGGTACCATTAATAAGAAGGGGCTAGAAGCGTCTTATATGGTGAGCTACCGAGTAGCTAGGACAGGCAAGCCCCATACTATTGTGGAGGACATAATTCTTCCTGCTGCCACGGATATGGCTGGGACAATGCTGGGGGGAAAGGCCAAAAAAACTATACAGACAATGCCTCCATCAAACAACACTGTTTCACGAAGCATCAGTGACATGGCAGGAGATGTTTTTGAAACAATTACTGCTTCACATACAAGCCAGTGAATTATATGCGTTACAGATGGATGAGTCAACAGATGTGGCGGGCCTGGCATGGCTCATGGTATATGTCTGTTACGTTTATGGTGGGTCAATTAAGGAAGACGTCCTCTTCTGGAAACCAGGACAACATGAGAGAATATTTTTTAAGTACTGAACAGCTTTGTGACATCAAATGGACTTTGGTGGTCAAAATGTGTTGGTATCTGTACTGATGGCGCAAAAGCTATGACAAGGAGACATAGTGGAGTGGTAACTCGTGTGCAAGCAGTTGCTCCCGACGCCACTTGGGTACACTGCAGCATCCACTGAGAGGCTCTTGCTGCCAAGGGAATGCCTGACAGCTTGAAAGACGTTTGCAGTGAAAATGGTTAACTTTGTTAAAGCAAGGCCCCTGAACTCTCTTGTATTTCCTGCATTATGCAATGATATGGGCAGCGACCATGTAACGCTTTTACAACATACAGAAGTGCGCTGGTTATCAAGGGGCAAAGTATTGACAAATTTTTTTGAATTGAGAGACAAGCTTAAAGTTTCTTTACTGACCAATATTTTCACTTGTCTGACCGCTTGCATGATAGGCCAGTCGTGTGAGAAACTCCCCATCTGAGTGATGTTTTTTCTCACCTGAATGATCTGAATCTAGGATTACAGGGACTCTCCGCAACTATATTCAATGTGCGGGACAAAATTGAGGCTATGATTAAGAAGTTGGAGCTCTTTTCTGTCTGCATTAACAAGGACAACACACAGGTCTTTCCATCATTGTATGATTTTTTTGTATGCAAATTAACTAAAGCTTACGGACAATGTCAAATGTAATATGGCGAAGCACCTGAGTGAGCTGGGTGCGCAATTACGCAGGTACTTTCCCGAAACGGATGACACAAACAACTGGATTCGTTTTCTCTTTCATGCCCTGCCTCCAGTCCACTTACCGATATCTGAACAAGAGAGTCTAATTGAAATTGCAACAAGCATTTCTGTGAAACTTTAATTTAATCAGAAGCCACTACCAGATTTCTGGATAGGGCTGCGCTCAGAGTTTCTTGCCTTGGCAAATCGCACTGTTAAGACTAGAGATGCACGATATATCGGCGAACATATCGGAATCTGCCGATATTAGCTAAAAATGCCAACATTGGTTTCGGCCCGATGTCTAGTTTAATGCCGATGTGAAAAACCGATGTCAAAGCTAACATGCATACCGATATAACGTAGGTAGGTACATGACGTAATGACGTGATGTTACGAAGTGCGCTATTGTTCAGATGTTGCCCTACCGGAGTTACACAGTAGTAGCGTCACTGCTATTTGCTTCATGACATACTATGGAATGCCGTTTGGGTCTTTGCGTGTCAAAAAAAGATGCACGTCAAATAACATTATTTGACAGTAACACTGTGACGCGTTAAATAAGCTTTTAATTTGACACATCAAATAACACAGTTCTATTATAGAATGTTGTGTGTTCTGAATTTGCATGTGCAAGCCAAGTGGCACCACTACTATCAGTAGCACTGTCAAAGCTGTACAAAAAAGTCTGCAAACACCAGCCATGAACCATGTGTTTACAATACCGCGTTGGTAATAAAGCATTATTTGATCGACCGCAACTTCTGGGGTACCTAGCTAGGACCATTACAACCAGCCTGAAAACAATGACCAGTAGAAACTGCAGTCATTTTCACTATTCTTAGCAATGATTTAGGAATCCTTGTAAGTATTAGCCAGTTAGGATCTTGTTGTTCGCCTATTGAAGTTGAACTTCAGTTCATGAAAATAGATAGCTAGCCAGCTACTTAACCCTGTGCCCAAAGCTAACGTTATAAGCAGCCAGCTAGCTTCATCTGGCTAGTGAGACTCGACCTGACTGGGTTATGTGTCGTGAAGCTAGCCACAAGAAGGATTAGGCACAATAGTGGAATTTGCGGTTTGCCTTCAAAATAAAAGTACAGCTTTGAAAGTGATGCAGAAGGTTACAATTGGTGGAATCATGCCATATTTAGACTAGATAATGTTAAACAAGGTTGGAATGTGAAGCAATGAAATGGAGTATCAGTCTACTCAGTGACACCCACAGAACACAACTGTGAAGAGTTTACACAAATATTAGAGTTATAGCTCTTATCGCGGGACTGTGACTGTGTGAAATCACCTCCCCAGTCAGCCTATTGTGTGTATTGACATTCATATTGCACTGTACAGCTTTACCTAAGGATTGGGGATCAATGAAATGGGGTATCAGTCTAGTCAATACCCAATATATTTTTTCCCAATGTTCTCCTCTGAGTTATCAGACTCCAAAACATCCACGCAGTATTGTTTTTCCTCTGGAATAGTGTTCAATACACATAGGTTGACAATAAATGTGGCTCAATTCACAGTTGTTTCAGAGTCCCGCAATAAGAGCTACAATGCTAATGTTTTCTGGGTGTCACTGAGTAGACTCATACCCCATGTTATTGATCCACAATCCATAGGTAAGGCTGTACAGTGACATAAGTTTGCCCACAATGCAATTCTAAAGTATAATACATCCAGTGTGATTTCAACAGATTTTTGTCAAATTAACAAATTGTCTTTTGTTGAATTTATATAACATTCCAACCTCGTTTAGCATGATCTATTCAAATATACTATTTGTATTCATTTGCATCACTGTCAATGACATACCGCTATTTTGAAGGCTAACCGCAAAGTCCACTTGTGGCTAATCCTTATTGTGGCTAGCTTCACATAGATGGGTCCGGCCACACTTAAAAGAACTGTCTTATAAATAAGGGTTATTTTAGATGATGACACCTAGCTATATAGTTAGCTAGCTAACGATAGCTACTGAAACAGATTATGTTGTTATGCTATGTTTTTGGGGAAGAACATTGTTTGCATCCATGAGCTAGATAGCTAGCTTTTTTTTTATGACCAACACTGTGTGCGCGAGACAACTTTTACCAGCATCATAGCATACGTATGGACGAATCGTTGTGACATATGAAATACGGGTGATCGTGTAATCAATGTTTAATAACTACGTAAAAAATGTATTAAGGCGTTGAATTAGTATGCGACGTGCAGTCATATTCAGGTCCTGATTGTGGTCAACAAGCTTATTTGACACATCAAATAGTGTTATTTGACATATATATTTTTTGACATGCAAAGACCCAAATGGCGTTCCATAGAAATCCTGGTTGAGAATGAAATGAACAACAAAACAGCACAGCAAGTAAGTGAAAGAAATATGTTTTGATTATGTTTTACTGGTAATGGGGACATATGTAAATGCCAACAAAATAACTTTTTGGTCAGTGTGTGTGTGTGTTTGCAACCTTTATTTAACTAGGCAAGTCAGTTAAGAACAAATTCTTATTTACAATGTCAGCCTACCCCGGCCAAACCCGGATAGCGCCCTATGGGACTCCAATCACGTCCGGATGTGACACAGCCTGGATTCGAACCAGGGACTGTAGTGATGCCTCTTGCACTGAGATGCAGTGCCTTAAACCGCTGTGTCCATGTGTGTTAACTATTTAACTAGAATGCTTAAAAGGATGCAAACATTTTAAATATTGGTTATCGGTATCGGGTTTTTTGGCAAGGAAAATATCGGATATTGGTATTGGCCAAAAATGTAATATCGGTACATCACTAGTTAAGACACTGATTCCCTTTGCAACCACGTACCTATGTGAGAGTGGATTCTCGGCCCTCACTAGCATGAAAACTAAATACCGGCACAGACTGTGTGTGGAAAATGATTTAAGACTGAGACTCTCTCCAATAAAACCCAACATTGCAGACTTATGTGCATCCTTTCAAGCACACCCTTCTCATTAACCTGTGGGGAGTTATTCACCATTTTTGATGAACAAATAAAGTTTTATATGTAAGATGGCTAAATAAAGAGCAAAAGTATTGGTTAGTATTATCTTATTACTTATCTCTTTGTCACTTCCCACAAGCCGGGTTGTGACAAAAACTCACATTCATTCTTATGTTTAATAAATGTATCGTATAGTGTGTGTGGCAGGCTTACAATGATTGAAAGTGCACTGACCCTGTTGCTAGAGCGGGTACGCAGCTGGAGGTTGAATGTTTGAAGGGGTACGGGACTATAAAAAGTTTAGGAACCACTGCTCTAAAGGAACATGAAATACACGATCCAGCAGCGGTGGCTGCTGCTCAAGCCGAACTCGGTGCCTGTCTTTCCAGCGGTCGTTGTGAAAATCAGTCAGTTGGTTAACAGTCGAGGCCAGCTGGAGAAAATACCAAAATGTTCAAAATTGGTAATTGTAGCTATTGTATTTGTAGTAGTGTAGTTCGTCGCAGTCGCTAATTACTTTGTGACATTGCACCTAGCTTCATTTCTGGACTGGTCATGGTTGTTGTCAAAGTTTGTCCATTATTAACGTCAGCTAACATTAATGTTAGCTAGCTATCTTAGCTAGCCACCTGTGCTCTAACAGTTAGCTAAGTCAATACGGTTAGGGTCTAGCCTATGTGATATTAGTTAGCGAATTGAGCTAGCTAGTGTTTTTGTTTGTATAACATCGGTAGTCTAGCTATGACTAGGCAAGAAAGCACCCGGTTAACACAGCTAGCTAACATTATCTAGCTAGCTATGTCCAGTGTCACTGGCAGTGAGTCACAAAGGACTCGCGTGAGCCTAATGCCCCGTGTACACTAGCAGGCCACAAATGTGCATGTGTCAGCATATGGTCTCACAAGGGGTCTGAGGATCTCATCTCTTGTACCTAATGGCAGTCAGGCTACCTCTGGCGAGCACATGGAGGGCTGTGCGGCCCCACAAAGAAATGCCACCCCACACCATGACTGACCCACCGCCAAACCGGTCATGCTGGAGGATGTTGCAGGCAGCAGAACGTTCTCCACGGCGTCTCCAGACTCTGTCACGTCTGTCACGTGCTCAGTGTGAACCTGCTTTCATCTGTGAAGAGCACAGGGCGCCAGTGGCGAATTTGCCAATCTTGGTGTTCTCTGGCAAATGCCAAACGTACTGCACGGTGTTGGGCTGTAAGCACAACCCCCACCTGTGGACGTCGGGCCCTCATACCACCCTCATGGAGTCTGTTTCTGACCGTTTGAGCAGACACATGCACATTTGTGGCCTGCTGGAGGTCATTTTGCAGGGCTCTGGCAGTGCTCCTCCTTGCACAAAGGCGGAGGTAGCGGTCCTGCTGCTGGGTTGTTGCCCTCCTACGGCCTCCTCCACGTCTCCTGATGTACTGGCCTGTCTCCTGGTAGCGCCTCCATGCTCTGGACACTACGCTGACAGACACAGCAAACCTTCTTGCCACAGCTCGCATTGATGTGCCATCCTGGATGAGCTGCACTACCTGAGCCACTTGTGTGGGTTGTAGACTCCGTCTCATGCTACCACTAGAGTGAAAGCACCGCCAGCATTCAAAAGTGACCAAAACATCAGCCAGGAAGCATAGGAACTGAGAAGTGGTCTGTGGTCACCACCTGCAGAACCACTCCTTTATTGGGGGTGTCTTGCTAATTGCCTATAATTTCCACCTTTTGTCTATTCCATTTGCACAACAGCATGTGAAATTTATTGTCAATCAGTGTTGCTTCCTGACTTGGAGTTACATTGTGTTGTTTAAGTGTTCCCTCTTTTTTTTTTTTGCAGTGTATATAGTGAAAACAATAGCGGTCCTAAAACGAAGCCTTGAGGAACACCGACATTTATCAGACAAACTGATATCTTTCGGACAGATAAGATCTAAACCAGGCCAGAACTTGTCTGTGTAGACCAATTTGGGTTTCCAATCTCTCCAAAAGAATGTGGTGATCGATGGTATCAAAAGCAGCACTAAGGTGTAGGAGCACGAGGACAGATGCAGAGCCTCGGTCTGACACCATTAAAAGGTAATTTACCACCTTCACAAGTGCAGTCTCAGTGCTATGATGGGGTCTAAACCCAGACTGAAGCATTTCGTATACATTGTTTGTCTTCAGAAAGGCAGTGAGTTGATGCGCAACAGCCTTTTCATTTTTTTTGAGAGGCCGATATTCGATACAGGCCGATAGTTTTTTATATTTTCTGGGTCAAGGTTTGGCTTTTTCAAGAGAGGCTTTATTACTGCCACATTCGGTGGATAGTGGGCCGTTTATTATGTTCAACATAGGAGGGCCAAGCATAGGAAGCAGCTCTTTCAGTAGTTTAGTTGGAATAGGGTCCAGTATGCAGCTTGAAGGTTTAGAGGCCATGACTATTTTCATCAATGTGTCAAGAGATATAGTATTAAAAAACCTGAGTGTCTCCCTTGATCCTAGGTCCTGGCAGTGTTGTGCAGACTCAGGACAACTGAGCTTTGGAGAAATACGCAGATTTAAAGAGGAGTCTGTAATTTGCTTTCTAATGATCATGATCTTTTCGTCAAAGAAGTTCATGAGTTTATCACTGCTGAAGTGAAAGCCATCCTCTCTTGGGGAATGCTGCTTTTTAGTTAGCTTTGCGACCATATCAAAAATACATTTAGGATTGTTCGTATTTTCCTCAATTAAGTTGGAAAAATAGGATGATCGAGCAGCAGTGAGGGCTCTTCGATACACCTGTATTTGTATCGAAGAACTCTTTGGCCTGCCGGCCAAACCCTCTCCTAACCCGGACAACGCTGGGCCAATTGTGCGCCGCCCCATGTGTCTCCCGGTCATGGCCGGCTGCGACAGAGCCTGGAAGGCATGCATCAAGGACCCCACACACTCCAGCCACGAGCTGTTCTCTCACTAACCTTCGGGAAGATCAGAGCATGAGGTCCAACAGGCTCAGAGACAGTTTCTATCTACAGCAGGGATGGGCAACTTTGATGAGGGTGGGGCCAAAAAAAATCTCAGCTCATCATGAGGGGCCGTAGTTGCTTGCGAGTCTTGGTACCCACAGCCCCCCTAATTTCCTGCAATTCTACACACAAGAAAAAGTATGTGAACCCTTTGTAAATACCTGGATTTCTGCATAAATTTGATCTGATATTCATCTAGGTCATAACAATAGACACACAGTCTGCTTAAACAAATAACTTTTTCTGACAGTCAGGTGGAATTTTGAACCATTCCTCTTTACAAAACTGTTTCAGTTCAGCAATATTTTTGGGATGTCTGGTGTGAACTGCTCTATTGAGGTCATGCCACAGCATCTCAATCGGGTTGAGATCAGGACTATCTGGGCCATTCCAGAAGGCGTATTTTCTTCTGTTGAAGCCATTCTGTTGTTGATTTACTTCTGTGTTTTGGGTTGTTGTCCTGTTGCATCACCCAACTTCAGTTGAGCTTCAATTGGCAGACAGATAGCCTTACATTCTCCTGCAAAATGTCTTGATAATCATGGGAATTCATTTTTCTGTCGATGATACAGTAGCAAGCTGTCCAGGCCCTGAGGCAGCAAAGCAGCCCCAAACCATGATGCTCCCTCCACCATACTTTACAGTTGGGATGAGGTTTTGATGTTGGTGTGCTATGCCTTTTTTTCTCCACACAGTGATGTGTGTTCCTTCCAAACAACTGTAGTTTCATCTGTCCACAGAATATTTTGCCAGTAGCGCTGTGGAACATCCAGGTGCACTTTTGCAAACTTCAGACGTGCAGCAATGTTTTTTTTGGACAGCAGTGGCTTCTTCTTCCGTGGTATCCTCCCATGAACACCATTCTTGTTTAGTGTTTTACGTATTGTAGGCTCGTCAACAGAGATGTTAGCATGTTCCAGAGATTTCTGTAAGTCTTCAGCTGACACTCTAGGATTCTTCTTAACCTCTTTGAGCATTCTGCGCTGTGCTCTTGCAGTCATCTTTGCAGGACGGCCACTCCTAGGGAGAGTAGCAAGAGTGCTGAACTTTTCCTTCATTTATAGACAATTTGTCTTACCGCGGACTGATGAACAACAAGGCTTTTAGATAAACTTTTGTAACCGTTTTCAGTCAACAATTCTTAATCTTAGGTCTTCTGAGATCTCTTTTGTTCGAGGCATGGTTCATCTCAGGCAATGCTTCTTGTGAATAGCAAACTAAAATTTTGTGAGGCAAGGCAGCTCTAACCAACATCTCCAATTTCGTCTCATTGATTGAGCTCTAGGTAAGTTGACTCCAATTAGCTTTTGGAGAAGTCATTAGCTAGGGGTTCACATACTTTTTCCAACCTACACTGTGAATGTTTAAATTATGTATTCAATATAGACAATTTGTGTGTTATTAGTTGAAGCACACGGTTTGTCTATTGTTGTGACTTAGATGAAGATCAGATAACATTTGAGGACCAATTTGTGAAGAAATCCAGGTAATTCCAAAGGGTTCACATACTTTTTCTTGCCACTGTACATAAGAGAAACTGCTGATGCACAACCAAATTTCACCTTGTGTATTCTACTATTCTAACTCGCAACAGTAAATTGAGACTCCATCCCTGATCTACAGCCATCCAACTGCTGAACACTTGAACTGGACTGACCACCTCCGCACCTTAGCACACATCATAACTGCTGCTACCAGACTTATTATACTGCTCAATTTAAACACTTGCCCCCCCATCCCCAATACACATGTAAATATTGTACTATAAATTGTGCCTTCCTGTATTATACTTATGCAAAAGAAATACTGTATTATTCTATTTCCATTGACTTCACGTTCGTATTATTATTTTTGTACTATTTCTTATTGTTGAAAAGGAACCTGCAGGTAAGCCTTTAGTTGGACGATGTATACCATGTGTATCCTGTACATATGACTAATAAAACTAGAAAGTGAAACTAGTTCATCCAAATTAAAGTGACATGTTGGTTTTCTAAGCAGTCTATGGACAAGGTATGACAGCAATCAATTTCAATATTTTGAAACTATAAATGATTTGTACATGAAATGCTAATAGGCACCATTGACTTGCATTGGATTTGTGCCAAACAAAAAAGTTTGTGTTTTAAAACAGTGTATAGGTAAACAAAACCAAAGCATAGATTGCTGTCAATAAACATCTTACAGGAAACCAACATGTAATGTGTGAAATATCCCTTTAACAAAGTATATGATAAAGATGACAAACATTAACAGAAGCAAAATAAATAATTATTTCATGACTTGATTCAAATTATCTGAATGTGGTCTCCTTTTGATGCACACGTCCTGATGAAATGTGGGATGATTCAGTTCAAAGAATTGGGGTCTGACCTTTTTTGGCAAAAATACAAAGTTTTTATGGAAAGCAACTAATCCAAGCAAATTTGTCAATTTGAGATTTCAAATAGATTAGAACATCTTTCTAACATTGTTTATCTGTCATTGAACAGTCTACTCCCCAGGGTCTTCTTGTCACTGGTACAGAGTGTGCTACTCTGAGCAACAATCATTAGGGTCTCACCAAGCAAACTCCAGCAGATGGCCATCTACACCACCTTGTTGACTGGTGTTGGCTGCTGGACGATGCATTACCTTCTGCAAGTTAAGTATCACTTAGGTCTTGTCATGTTTATCTTCATATCATGACCTTAGAAAGAGGCATAACATGGATCATAATAAATGTGTTAAATCAAGACAAGATGTTCTCACCTTAGACTTCAAAGGAATAACCCAATACTCATACATTGTATTTCTGCCTGCACTCGTTTTATTTTCTAGAGATCTTCTCCAGGTCAGACTACCACCGTTTATCCTGGAGCAGCTGGAAGCCAACCAGACAGCCATGGACATTCTGGGAGCACCACCCCCGAAGGTCCACAACATCCACCTGTCTGACCGGCACAACTATGTGGAACTTTACTGCTCTCTGGGGGTCATTCCTCCTACATGGGAGCCAACTAGCAGCATCGCCGTTATCCATCACTGTTTGCTATAGATATTCATGCTGCAGATCAAAATTCTAGTGGCTACCTCTACACATCCTCTGTTAGACCCCAAACACTTAGGCAGGTATACGTCAATATTATTCTATAGAAAGACAGAGGAAATTGATTGATACATAGAATGAAAGTCCACACTGACCTTCAAAGTACATGAAGGTCGTTTGACCCAATACAATTTAATGCATACAGTACCTTTGTCTTCTCCCTGGCAGCGCTAGGCGGAATTTAACAGGCAGTGCTGTAGAGGGTCAGCGCAGACCACACCACTGTCAGATAAGACAGGACTTGACACAGCCAAACTGGTCTTCCTGATCTGCTCACCAGAACTAGTGCGATGAAGGTATAACTGCTGCACTCGTCCGTCTCATGTCAGTCGCAGACTTGTAGCCATAGTTAAACATATATTTTTTTAAAGCACTTTGACATGCATTCTTTCAGGACCTTGTTTTGACAAAGGGCATACACAAGATGCCTCCTGGTTTAAAATCACCACAGAAATATAATTGCTTTGACCAATGTTTATTGATGCTTTGTACATCCTTAAGACATTTACATACATTGTACAAGGAAATAAGTGCCATTTATGCATTACATGTCATGCATATTCATTATAAACAGTGCTGTCCTGAGCAAAATGTACATGCCTTAGGAGAGTGAAGGTACTGTAAAGAGCAAATTAACAATGTAATTGCTTAGTACAAAGCCATCATATCTTTATAGCCGGCACTTTGAAAAAAAATAATAATAATTTAGTCAATGGTTCCAGTTGTACTATACAGAATCTGTGCGACCAGAAAATGTCTCCCGTAGTGTTCTATTGCACTATGATGTATGATTGATTAATTAGGACATTACTATTTATTCACAGTGAAAATGAAATATGTAAGACATGGAAATAATCAGTGATATAGATTAAATGATGAACAATTGTACTCATGAAAGCTGAACATACTGCATGAATATTAGGAAAAGAATGGTAAACAAGCAGAACATGAACGACATTGACCGAATGGCACCAAACAAAACATCAGTAGTTCATTACAATTGTATTAAAATTAATAAAAATGTGATGCAGACAGAGACAAAGTTTGGCTTGTGAGTGGAGACGGTGTGGTGTGTGGTAAACAATTTACAATCAATCAGTAAAGATCCCATTAACAGTTGGTTAGTGCTTATAGGCCTACCCTTCTATCAGAAGATGGTCTTCTGTAGGGAGCAGAGTGGCTCCTCGAACGTGAACCGCTTGGAGACGGCCTTCGCATCCGGAAACAGAGTCTCTGGGTTTGGCACCGTTGGCCGGCACGGACCTATGGTGTAGGCTGCTACTACCATCAGCTCCTCTACCACAGGACCTTCCTCCTCTGAGGATGATGAGGAATATGAGGAAGGGGGGGCAGGCTTGGCGTGTTCCTGTTGGCAGATCTCACTGGTGATATTCTCTTCCGTCTTCTTCTGGGCTTGCTCCTGGAGCCAATGATGCCTCAGGCACTCTTCAGCAGTGGCACGAGACCTTTATACAGGATAGAGAGGGATGGATCAGTATCCCACGTTGTTTTCTGTTACATTTTCAATAAAATCAAGAGTATGAAATTCACTGTTATGCTTTTAACAAGGTCTTCAATTGAGGTGGAACATCTACCTAGGAACTACCAAAATCGCTAAAACGAATAATTTGTGAATAATAACAATATTGGTTTGGGATGAAATCTCACTTGGGCTCTTTGATGAGGAGTGACTGGATGAAGTGGATGGCTGAGAGGTCCTGGAGTTCATTCTCTGTGTAGTCAATGTTGATCTGGGAGATGTTGAGGAAAGTCTCCTGCTTGTCTTCTCCAAGAAATGGTGAAGTCCCCGTCAACATCATGTAGGCCAACACCCCTATGCTCCTTGGTTCGCAAGACATAGCATACTAAATTATCTGTTGCCACTGAAAGAAATGGAACCTCCGTCATCGCTAAGTCACAAACATATAGGTTGAGATTTTACTCATCTTACCACATGTCAGTTGCTGTGCTGATTGGTTCATAATTTAGAATCTCTGGGGCTGCAAACAAGATAAACAGTGAATATTTTTGCTTAAGTAAGACGTGTGATCATCCAAGTTGTTTTTGAGTCAATGTATTTGTAAGTTCAATAAAAATACAATCAAAAGGGGTTTTCACTCACCGACATACTCTGGTGTGCCCATGATCTCCCTGAACTCCTGGTTCTGACACAGCCTTCTGGAAAGGCCAAAGTCCACTATCTTTATATCCCCCAGAGGACAGGCACTGGTCAGCAGGATATTCTGAGGCTGAGAGGGACAAGACCATTCAATGGTACAGTGGATGAGGACCATTGAATCGTTCAGCGTTTCCTCTGTTCATTCTGTCATGATGTTATGGAAAACCGTTTAATCTGACCTTTCTTTCCAAAATGTTTAAACATAATGCTAAATGGAGGACAAAAATCAGTCAGATGTCACAAATACAGCCTCATACTATGCACCTTGAGGTCCAGGTGAACAATGTTGTTCCTGTGTAGGAAGGCCACACCCTCCAGGATCTGTCTCATTAACCATTTTACCTCCTCCTGGGTGAAGGCCTCGTCTCTCTCGGCAACACAATGGTTAAAGATCTCCCCTCCCGCCACACTATGGACACAGACACACAGCCGAGTGAGAGTGGTTTATTGGAATGATGGAAAATGTCCCTGAGGACACTAGTGGAAAGGACGAACAGGATACTAACAGTCTCTCTACATAATCAACACCTATTCGGCGATCCATAATTCAAACTGAAGAATAGAGTTCATTCAACAATATGGTCTAAGTAAAATAAAACACTCAAAACAGTGTTTCCGAAATTAATGAGGAACAAATTTCAAATTTAGACAAAACAGTGTCCTTAGTTGTCCTCTTTGCCCCGGTTTATAGACAATATGCCATGTGAGAGGATGACCAGTATTTGGTCTCCAACTCCAGTGAGACAAACAGAGCTCAGCCAGTGACCGGATTTTCACTCTGGTATCCCAGTTCAAAGCGGTTGAATTTCTCATTTGTTTACTAGTTCCAAGGACAGAAAAAGAGCCTCAACGGAATTAAAATTGAGGGTGGCGTATGAGTAGTGAGGTAGGTGTGTGTGTGTGTGTGTGTGTGTGTGTGTGTGTGTGTGTGTGTGTGTGTGTGTGTGTGTACACGCGTATGTAGGCGTATAGAGGTCAGTGCATGCACACAAGCGTGACTGTGTACTGCGGTTGATGCGTGTTCGCAGAGAGGTGTGTGTTTTTCCTCTGGTCCAGGCAGCCAAGGTGATTAATTCCCTATTGCACAGCAGCCACCCTCCAGCTCCTCATGTGTCATCTGACAGAACTAAAGAGATCCCACTCCGCTCTGGGTCGCTCCCTCCCTCTGCAGCCCCTTGGTGCCTGAATAGAGCTCCGCTATCCCAACCTGCCCACTTCCTCATTTATCTGACTGCTATGCCCCCAGAATATCTACAAAAACAACCAAGTGTCATTTGCAAATGACACCTCTAGCCCCATTCAGATCATAGATAATTATCAATACCAAACAAAAACAGCAGTTCCGCTCCATTTCCTACCAAAGTGGAAAATGCCCCATTATTTATTGTAATGTAGAAGTCTCTGACCAAGCCAAATAGTATGAGATCTCAACTCACAATTACCCTTTCTCAGAGCATTTCTGTTTTTCTCATACTGACAGACCACTCAATAGGGCAGAGAGCCAAGCTTTCACTCACTGGGCACCTTCAAAAGAGAAGATTAAAACATGAATACAACACAAACAAAATGTAATCTGGTCAGAACTATAAATATCTCAGAGTGAGTACTGCCATTGACCTACTCAGTTGACAATCATCTGAAGCACAGAAAACACATACAGCAGCCCCAAAACAACTCACAGTACACTCATCCTGATATTTATCCTATTTAGCCACAATTCCATGTCTGATGGTATTCAATTCTCATGAGTATTTCAAATATCTCCCCTTAGATTTGTGCATTCATTGATTTGACTGGTCATGAATTAGTCATTGGAGTGCCACCATGGGCCAGTGAACAGATACGGCATCATTGAACGTGCACTTTCTATTCGATAGGGAAGTTCAAGGCAAAGTTCCCTGTTAATATGGAGATTTTTTTTTTAAAGTTACAAAACAATAACCCATCAAACTATTCAATGTCTGGAATGCCTTCAACACAATGTTGTCATAAGTCTAATATAAAAAACTAGTCACTCTAGTGCAAAGTTAGTAGATGAGCAGCTGGTCCCAATGGTAGTAAGGAGCAGCAGGGTTCTGACATCCCTCTAGCCTGCTCTACTTTAGTCAGCGAAGCGTGACAGACGCTACAGCAGGGGTTAGTGTTAGCTGGATTACCCTACTACTCAGGCAGAGGGAGACCGGTGGTCTTTCCAACTCACTGCACAGTTTTTCCAACTGACTCGCCGATTCCCTGCAGTGGGGATTGTGGTATTCATCGTTAGAAATGCGAGTGACGACTTTCTGCAAGCTGCTCTTCTTAGCAGAGTAAAGCTGGAGGAGATCGGACCTAGAGCTTGACGTCGCTAGTGAGCTTGAAGATGTCATGCCGGCAGGTGCGCACACAGACAACGTTAACAGTGAATAGGTGTTCATGTAGGTGTACACACATAAACAACAGCTGTTTGTAGTAATACTTACTACTCGAGCACCAGGACCATCTCTGTCAGGGTCTCGTAGACTTGGTGCAGGTTGATCATTCTGTGGCTAGTGTTGGTGAGCTCCAGCACAGCGATCTCATGGAGCACCTCCACTCTGCAGTCCTGACCCTTCCTTCTCTTCTTCAGGAACTTGGCTGCATACTCTGTCCCTGTGCTCTTCTCCATGCACCTCTTCACTATGGCAAACTTTCCCCTGGAGACAGATGGGGAACTTCATGTTAAAAATATTGAAGTACAGGCCTTAATGATGATCAAACTTACCCCTACGATATAAGGATTAAAAAACAGGACTACAGTGTGACTAAATAGTAATGAATAAGTTTGAGAAAGCCAACTACAGTGATACGATATTGATTATTGATGGTGATTACGTATCTTGTTGGATAATCAAGATAGTAATTTACATCACACTGCTTTGTCCTCCCTTTACTAGAATCCTTACACCTGAATGCAGGTAGCCGTAGAGTGAAAATAAATGATTGGGAAATGGGCAATAGGGTGAAACAGCCATCAATTGTTGTCTTGGTCACTGAATATGCCTTCTCCCTGCATTTCCATCTTCATTAAAATCATTAGTAAACAAAGATGACCTTCAAGCTTACCAACCATTGATTTTAAATGACCCACTTCAGTGCCCAGACAGAGAGCCATGCTGTGTTAATCAATGACCTCATACAGTATTATTGGCTGGCTAGCGGTCATGTTTTGGCTCTGGGCTTGATGTTCCATTGACTACCTCTACCCTCACATGCAGTGAGATTCAGCAAACTATGCCTTCAAACATAGACCTACACATTAGGGCTTCCGAGTGGCGCAGCGGTCTAACGCACTGTTCTAAGTGCTAGAAGCATCACAACAGACCCTGGTTCGATTCAAGGCTGTATCACAACCGGCCATGATTGGAAGTCCAATATCTCGGTGCACAATTGAACCAGCGTTGTCCGGGTTTAGCTGGGGTAGGCAGTCATTGTAAATAATAATTTGTTCTTAACCGACTTGCCTAGTTAAATATAACACGTCAAGGACTGTATCAGACAAGGAAGTCGCTATCAACCATGCCCAATACTATAACCTCAATACATAATAATATGGTAGCAGGTTCAGAGTAGTGCCATGCATGCCTCAATCCCTCAATCCAGTTATTCAAAGCGGAGTGTCTTTAGTCTTTAACCCAGGCTGACGTTGTTAACCCTGGCTGCTGCTGATAAACCCATTCATGTCTTTAGTAGGGAACAGGTGTCTCCATTTAATCTGGTTGTGCGTGTGTGTTTGGCGAGGGGGATTGCCAAAGTCAGGGGAGGCATAGCTTTGCCAATCTCAAAAGTTCCAGTGCAGTCAAAAACTTGATTTTCCTGTGAGGACACACAAAACCAGCTGTGTTTAATATGAGCAAGGCCTTATTTCTATGACAGCATATTGGATGACTGTCATTCATATTACATTCACCCAGCTCAATGTAACATTGATAGGTTTAGGCTACTACGTGATACACACATTTTTCCTATACCCATCATGAGGTTGGTACAACCTAGCCTATGAATGAAAGCTTACAACAAAGGTGCACAGGTAGAGAGAACATTTGAGTAATCAAGTTGACAGACATTGACACATTCAATATCACCTTGCACAGTCTTGCCTGCATCTAGATGATCTAGGGTGTAATCATTCGTCCAACAGTTGCAAACAAGAGTTTCTATTGGTCAAATTCAAGTATGTTTATCTCAGTTTCATTCCATTTCAGAAATGTTGTAACAGAATCTGCGGAATGAATACACACCTGATCACATTCAAACACAGTTCATAGCAGCCTTTGATCGCTCTCCTCTTTGCTACAGTGCACAACACATCAGCGGTCTAAAGCAAAACTTTCATATCATAACTGGTAACCGCTACACACAGCCTACATCATAGTCAACATAGCTACTAGAACTAATGCTTTAGGAAACCCAGTGGCAATAAATTAATAAAAGCTTACCTTGGCACACACACAGCTCTCTCATCTCCATTTTTGAAGAAATTAATCTGATCAACTATTGTCTGAGTCAACTACTCACCACATTGTATGCACTGCAGTGTTAGCTAGCTGTAGCATATGCTTCAGTACTAGCTTCATTCTCTAATCATTTGATTGAGTGGACAACGTCAGTTCATGCTGCAAGAGCTCTGATAGGTTGGAGGACGTCCTCCGGAAGTTGTCATAATTATTGTGTAAGTCTATGGAAGGTGGTGAGAACCACGAGCCTCGTAGGTTTTGTATTGAAGTCAGTCAATGTACCCAGAGGAGGACAGAAACTAGTTGTCCTCCGGCTACACCATGGTGTTATCCCAGAGAGTGCTGTTGAGGCTACTGTAGACCATTGCAAAAATGTGTTTTAATTTATTATTTGGTGAAGTGAATATATTTAGTATAAATGTAACTAATGTTTCACTATTAAAACATTTCTGAAAGTCACTGAGGGTCCTCCCCTGAGGAGCCTCCACTTACACACACAGCCTTTCAGAAAGTATTAACACCTTTTCACATATGTTACAGCCGGAATTAAAAATGGATTAGATTGTTGGTCATTGGCCTACACACACACACAATACCCCCTAATGTCAAATTGTAATTAAGTTCAGACATTTTCACAAATTAATAAAAAATGAAAAAGCTGAATGTCTTGAGTCAATAAGTATTCAACCCCTTTGTTATGGCAAGCCTAAATAAGTTGAGTAAAAATATCCTTAACAAGTCACATAATACGGTTCATGACCTCACTTGGTGTGCAATAGTGTTTAACATGATTTATGAATGACCACCTCATCTCGGTACCCCACACATACAGATAATTGTAAGGTCCCTCAGTCAAGCAGTACATTTCAAACACAGGGAGGTTTTCCAATGCCTCGCATATTGGAAAAAACAGAAAAACAAAAGCTGACATTGGGTGAAGTTATTCAATTACACTTTGGATGGTGTATCAATACACCCAAAGAGAGAGGCATCCTTAACTCAGTTGCCAGAGAAGGAGGAAACTACTCAGAGATTTCACCACGAGAACAATGGTGACTTTACAACAGTTGCAGATTTTAATGGCTGTGATAGGAGCAAACTGAGGATCAATAACATTGTACACTAGGGCCTAATGAACTGTAACTCAGTAAAATCTTTGAAATTGTTGGCATGTTATGTTTATTTTTGTTTAATCTTTGGATTTCAAATGAAAGAGAATAGAGATAGGCATATGTTGGTCACGGATACCTTAAAAAAGGTATGGTCATGGATCAGAAAACCAGTCAGTATTTGGTGTGACCACCATTTGCCTCATGTAGTGTGACATCTCCTTCACATAAAGTTGATCAGGCTGTTGATTGAGGACTGTGGACCCACTCCTTTCAAGACACAACAATGGGCCTCAGGATCTCGTCACAGTATCTTTGCATTCAAATTGCCATCGATAAAATGCAATTGTGTTCGTTGTCTGTAGCTTAGGCCTGCCCATACCACAACCACACTGCCACCATGGGGCACTTTGTTCAGAAAACCACCCACACGATGCCATACACACTGTCTGCCATCTGCCCGGTACAGTTGAAACTGGGATTCATCCGTGAAGAACACAGTTCTCCAGCGTGCCAGTGGCCATTGAAGTTTGCCCACTTTAGTCGGTTACGAGACTGGTGAGGGCGATGAGCACACAGATGAGCTTCCCTGAGACAGTTTGTGCAGAAATTCTTCGGTTGTGCAAACCCACAGTTTCATCAGCTGTCCTGGTGGCTGGTCTCAGATGATCCCGCAGGTAAAGAAGTCAGATGTGGAGATCCTGGGCTGGCGTGGTTACACGTGGTCTGCGGTTGCGAGGCCGGTTGGACGTACTGCCAAATTCTCTAAAAACAATGTTGGAGTCGGCTTATGGTAGAGAAATTAACATAAAATTCTCAGGCTACAGCTCTTGTGGACATTCCTGCAGTCAGCATGCCAACTGCACACTCCCTCAAAACTGTTTGCTCGATAGTCGCTGTATACGGGTTCGAGTCTCGGTCGGGGCTATCCCCCGAATTCGCTACAATATATTTCTATAGTTGGTTTCATGAACTCTCCCCTTTTATGGGCAGTTATTTACCAATTTTTAGCTACAAGTCCGTTGGAGAGGATCAGATTGAGCAGTGAGGTGTAGAATCAATGATCTACAAATAGTATTCCCTGCCAAAGGATAGGCTTTGTGCAATTAAGATTCGCAGAGCTACACATCCCCTAGCTTATGCAATCCCCCCACCTAACACATGCGCACAACCAGACATTGATTGATAGGCAGTGGTGTAAAGTACTTAAGTTGTACTTTAAAGTATTATTTATTTAAGTACGTTTTTGGGGTATCTGCACTTTACTATTTATATTTGACAACTTTTACTTCACTACATTCCTAAAGAAAAGAATGTACTTTTTACTCCATACATTTTCCCCTGACACCCAAAAGTACTTGTTACATTTTGAATGCTTAGCAGAACAGAAATGGTCCAATTCACACACTTATCAAGAGAACATCCCTGGTCATCCCTACTACCTCTGATCTGGGAGACTCACTAAACACAAATGCTTCGTTTGTAAAATATGTCTGAGTATTGGTGTGCCCCTGGCTATCTGTACATTTAAAAAACAAGAAAATTTTGCTGTCTGGTTTGCTTAATATAAGGAATTTGAAATGGAATCACATTTTTACTTTTGATACTTAAGTATATTCAAAACCAAATACTTTTACTCAAGTAGAATTTTACTGGGTGACTTTCACTTGAGTCATTTTCTATTAAGATATATTTACTTTTACTCAAGTAGGACAATTGGGTACTTTTTCCACCACTGTTAATTGGAGACTACTTGTCAATTAATAACATTTCCTAGGATTTTCTAACTGCAGCAAACCTAGCAGATCAAGCTGGAAATACCAGTAAAAGCAGTGCCTCAAAGAGTGACCCCAAACTCCTGGCCCTAGTCATAATGTCTGTTTGACTTGTAATTTATGAAAATGAAATTGCTGCTAGCTATTACCTAATAGACAACTTTGATCAAAATGATCACAGAAGAGCTCTAATTATAAAAGTCACCCGTGTGTTTGCCCAACATATCCAGGTAAAAAAGGAATAACCATGCAGCCTCAGGAGGTCTGGCTCCAACTACATTACCTACATCTCAGACAGTTTATCAGGGAAATGTGAGATAGACTTGTGTTCAATGAGAGAGATTAGTCAAAGTGGTGGTAGATCTATTTATATGTGTGCTATTTCTATGCTTCACATTTAAGTTTTGTTTGTGTCTTTTACTTTTGTACACCTTCAAATACACTACATGACCAAAAGTATGTGATCTGTTGCCACAAAGTTGGAAGCACAGAATCGTCTAGAATGTCATTGTAATGCTTAGTATTGCGCATGGTGATCTTTGGCTTGTGTGTGGCTGCTTGGCCATGGAAACCCATTTCATGAAGCTCCCGGCAAACAGTTATTGTGCTGACATTGCTTCCAGAGGTAGTTTGGAACTCTGTAGTGAGTGTTGCAACCGAGGACAGACGATTTTTTTACACGCTTCAGCACTCGGTGGTCCCGTTCTGTGAGCTTGTTTGGCCTACCACTTCGCGGCTGAGCCGGTTGTTACTCCTAGACCTTTCCACTTCACAATAACATCACTAACAGTTGACCAGGGCAGCTTTAGCAGGGCAGACATTTGTTGGAAAGGTGGCATCCTATGATGGTGCCACGTTAAAGTCACTCAGTAAGGCCATTCTACTGCCAATGTTTGGCTATGGAGATTGCATGGCTGTGTGCTCAATTGTATACACCTGTCAGCAACGGGTGTGGCTGAAATAGCCAAATCCACTAATTTGAATGGGTGTCCACATACTTTGGCTTGTGTGTAGCTGAAAATAATATATTTTTGGTTATGGAAAAGATGCCACAAAGGTTTAGATGATATAATGATTCTCCACACTACACTTACTTGTTTTGTCACAAACTGAAATTAGGCATACTATTAGAATTTTAGCAACCACGAAATGGCAGACCAATTTTCTGCATAGTGCACATAAGGGAATTCACTTACAGTAGTATTGGACTTGGCCAACTAGTTTACAACTGAACAAGTTACACATGGGTAGGGTTGCAAAGGGTCAGACATTTTCTGGAAATTATCCATGGGAAGTTAAGCCTGGGAATTTGGGGAATTTTGCTTAAATTCATCAAAAACGTTAGCTTTTAACAGTGAACCTTTTTTGGTGGGATACGCAAGGCAATTCTAGGTTTTGTGGCATATTTTGGTTAAACTATCCCCAATTCAATGGAATTGCAACACTCTGCATGCACAGTGCATTCTTCCATCACAGCCGATTCTCAAGATCTTACACTAATGAGATGCTATTAAGCCCACACTACTACACTGTCTGAGCCAAGAACTACATGCTTTCTGGTAAGTTTTGATTACAATACTGGGTGGGGTGAATATATGACATGTATGATTTTTTGTTAACTAGTACATATAGCCTACAGCAAAGTGTGTTTAAATCATTTAACTTGTTAATTTCTTCTAGTTAGTTTTTGCTACGATGTGGGGTTTAGCTTGCTTGAGCCTGCTAACTGAGTGTTAATTCACCCGTTTCCATACATGTTTCATTTAAAAAAAAATCTTACAAAGTAGTTGTTTAATGAAACTGCTTAACTATTTATCTGTACATGGAATTGTATGTGTAATTTTTCCATTTATTTTCTTCTAATCTTTACAGGAAAATGCCACGGGCACTATCTGATGTATGGAGACATTTCACTGCAACTAATGTAGAAGGAAAAGCTGTGAACATGTGCAAAATCATATGTGAAGAATGCAACAAAGATGCAGAGTCATCTGGCCAAGTGCATAAAGTTCCCTCAGCGCGCACAACAAACAAACAACCTCTGACATAAGTCCCTCTACTTCTATTCGAGGTGAAAATTATGATGAAAAGACATCTTATCAATAGCAACAGCTCATGGTCCTCCTGGAATCAGACATTGTTTTTTACTCAATAGAGGAACGTAGTCAGAGAAATGCTGATGAATGTCTTGCTCGAGCTGTGTATGCAACTGGTTCACCTCTGATGCTCACAGGCAATGTGTATTGGAAGAGATTACTGAATGTTCTTCGCCCAGCATACACCCCTCCAACCAGACATGCTTTATCTACTCATTTGCTGGATGCAGAGTTCCACAGAGTTCAAGTGAAGGTCAAGCAAATCATTGAGAAAGCAGACTGTATTGCAATCATCTCTGATGGGTGGTCGAATGTTCGTGGGCAAGGAATAATTAACTACATCTTCCCCCCTCAACCAGTATTCTACAAGAGCACAGACACAAGGGACAATAGACACACTGGTCTCTACATTGCAAATGTGCTAAAGGCAGTCATCAATGACCTTGGACCACATTAGGTATTTGCACTGGTGACAGACAATGCTGCAAACATGATGGCTGCTTGGTCTAAAGGGAAGAAGTCCTACCCTCACATTGGCTGTGCTGCTCATGCATTGAACTTGCTCCTCAAGGACATCATGCCACTGAAAACAATGGATACACTCTACAAGAGAGCCAAGGAAATGGTTAGGTATGTGAAGGCTCATCAAGTTATAGCAGCAATCTACCTCACCAAGCAAAGTGAGAAGAATAAGAGCACCACGTTGAAGCTGCCCAGCAACACCCATTGGGGTGGTGTTGTCATCATGTTTGACAGTCTCCTGGAGGGGAAGGAGTCTCTCCAAGAAATGGCCATATCACAGTCTGCCGATATGGAAAGCCCCATTAAGAGGATCCTCCTGGGTGATGTATTTTGGGAGAGTGGTAAGCAGCCTGAAACTCCTGAAACCTATCGCAGTAGCCATTGCACGGATTGAGGGTGACAATGCCATCATGTCTGATGTTCAGACTCTTCTTGCAGATGTAAGAGAAGAAATCAGTACTGCCCTGCCCACTTCAATGTTGCTCCAAGCAGAGGAAACTGCAGTTCTGAAATCAAAAAACGTGAAGATTTCTGCCTGAAGCCCATACACACCGCAGCGTACATGTGGGACCCCAACTATGCTGGCAAGAGCATCCTGTCTGATGCAGAGATCAACAAGGCCTATGGTGTCATCACTACTGTGTCTCACCACCTTGGCCTGGATGAGGGCAAGGTTCTTGGCAGTCTGGCAAAGTACACTTCCAAGCAAGGGCTTTGGGATGGAGATGCAAATTGGCAGTCGTGCCAACATATCTCATCGGCCACCTGGTGGAAGGGACTTTGTGGATCTGAGACTCTTTCCAATGTTGCCTCCATCATCCTCCAAATCCCACCAACATCAGCCGCCTCAGAGCGCAACTGGTCCTTGTCTGGGAACACACACACCAAAGCACACAACAGGCCGACCAATACAAGGGTTGAAAAATTGGTGGCCATCCGGGCAAATTTTAGGCTTTTTGAGCCTGACAATGAGCCATCCTCAACAAGGTTGGAAAGTGACAGCGAAGATGAGGCCTCAAAGTCTGATGTTCAAGATGTGGACATTGAGGAGGTCCAGGGAGAAGACATGGAAGCCTGAGAGGAAGACAACCAAAGCTTTAGTTTCTAGACTATCATTTTACAGATGTATGTTAAAAACGTTTTTGGGAGATGCGATGGATCATTGGGGATCATTCAATATTCCCTTTCTTTTGTTGTTCAGTGAAATCATCCCATGTGAAGAGTCAACTCATTTAATTAAAAGTTCAATTCGTAACTAGTTTTTTTATTTCTATTGTAAGGATTTAATCATTTGCAATTATGTATACTTATGATAATGTGAAATGTTTATATATCTGTCTCCATATGATATGATAAATATATCCAATGCAAAAAACATATATATTTAAAGTGGTATTAATATTAATTCCCATGGAAAGATTCCACCTCTGAATATTCCCCAAAACGTGCAACCCTACACATGGGCAAATATTGTGCTACTATACCTTGTCTCAGATATCCAGATAAAACAATGAACAAATGATAAATACATAACAGTACACCTATCTATGAGTGCCCATGGTTTTGGAATAGGTTAGATGAAAGGCTTTTGTCCATACTTTTGCATAGACAAATCTCCTGTGCCACTACTTACTATAACTTGCTTCAGTTCTCTTTATGTTTTGTATGTGAAAGGCTAGACTCACTTGCCAGTCTTGCACTCACAGCTGGGGAAAGGGACTGGTCATTGGGTATCTACTGTATCTTTAATACAAATATATTTGCCATCCTGACGGTCTTCTTTTGAAACCAGGGATTACAGATGAGAATTTGGTTTGCCATCTGGTGCAATGTCAAATGCATGTTAAAAACAACATGCACATCCTTGATAAATAAATGAAAACATATTCATACATCCAATGGATGGTGCCTGAGGTTACCACATTGAACATTGATTGAAAAGGACAACCAAGCACTATGATCTACAAAGTATCCCACGTTGGAACATGAGCATTTATACACCCAGGTAGAGAATAGCTTTTTTTTTGTTGGCCTACTATGTTTTTAAGGTCCAACCGGTTAACCTACTACCTACAATGTTCAACTCACCTGCCTAGTTCTTTGCCAGGTATAACGTTGTATAGTTCCTTAAATGACTCGGTCCTGATTGGGGTTTTGATGTTGTCCAGAAGAAGCGCAGTGGCTCCTCGGTTCGTCTCGGTCTGGCATATTGTGCAGCTTCTTGTGTCGGTGACCCGTGGACTGGGTGGTGGAATCATTATTGGTTCACTTGTTGAATATTCTTTCAGGAAAACACGCGCTGTTGAGAATGACACAAAATTACCTTTCTTTTGCGTATTGGAGAAGCTTCCAAGTACGGGGACTAGAATGTTTTATTCTTGTCAACCACTATGTGTCTAATGAGATTCTTGAACGTTATCCGCAGTTGTGATGCAGTCAGGCATAGACACTTGTTTGACTGGCTGCTCTGATAACGTTCTTCGCAAAAGTCAATTTAACTCAGTGACTGATATATCGCACCCATCAACTTAGATAGACACCGCATCATTGTATCTATTCTATTAAGGCGTCTGTGAGAGCATGGGCAGCGCTCTCCATTTTGAAGTAGTCCGTTTTCTTCTTCTTCTACTTCTATGATTTGGAAAACAAACTGAAAGGGTCCATACTGCCACCTGCAGGGTGCTGTTTAAACAGGTATAAAGCCACGGATGGCAATTTACTGCCACCTGCAGTTGGAATGTTTGCTCACAAGTATAATTAATTGGCTGATCCCTCCTGATGACCCGGATGGAATCATGTGATCCTTCCTCAAACCATAGGAAGTTCCACCCAATTGACTACTTGAAAATGGTGAAAGTGCTCAATGGTGCTTCCTGTGGTAAATCAAGCTTTTGGGCACTAGAGTTCTCTATCTATCGCTATGATTTCACCAGACCGCACTTCGGTAATGTTGAAGAGTTAAAGGGGCAATCCTTTTAAAAGCTTAATACTGTTTTGGTAATTTTTTAAGATATATATTCTTCAAGAATCAATAGGTATTCATTTATAAGTCCAACAATGTATGTAGCAACAGAGTACCACAGTATGAGTCATAATACCCATAAAACCTAGCGGTCAAACAAGGAAATGGTTCCAATTGTTTTCCACAGTTCATTTTTCCCATAGGGGATTTTAGAAACACTTAAAGTAAGGGCTGTGTTTCATGTAAACTTACCCTGGCATGACGTTTTGATAACAGTGTAAATCTCTCTAGGACAAGGTGACTTTTATCAATATATTTTCCTGCATTTACCCCCCCAAAAAAGAAATGCTAATTAGCTACTAATGAGTAGTTCATAAAGAACTACAAATGCCTTGATCTGGACGAGACTGCTGAATTGAAGCAAAGGTAAGAATCTCTGGATTAACAATCTAATGTTAGCTAAATTTAGTAATGAATAAATTGGCAATTCTGTTAACTGTCTTGTGCAAGTTTGAAATTGACACAATACCTGTTAGCAAAGGTGTCAGCTAGATATGAAGTGCAGGGATTTGTAGTCTTGCATGTCTACATTGATGCTAATTAGCATTTTTGAATCTGAGAGTAAATAGAGCCAAATATATTGATAAGTCACCTTGTCCGAGAGAGAGTTACATGGTTATCAAAACGTCAGGCCAGGGTAAACAGCATTTTTGGTTCTTAAATTCAACAACTAAATATTATTTATAAAAAGCAATCTAATTACAGTTTTTTTTTAAGACTAATTTGTTTGCGAACATGATAGCTGTACTTTTAGTTTATGGTTGATGAATCTTGTTTGCCATTAGCCAATCCAGTGTTTCTCAAATGAGTTCAAAGCATGTGAATGCATCCAACTCGTATTTACTACTTCACAACTGGAAATTACCACCTTCCCACTCATAAAACTAGTAGAAGAAAGGTGCTTTATGAAGTGATTGTTTATTGACATTCGTTAACAGTACTATGCTCGAATTGAAAGCGCAGCCTGAGAATTACTGCATGTGAGCTCATCAGACAGGAAATAGTGGGGACGGACAGTGAAACATGTAGACCTGTGAGAGGGTTTCTGAGACCTAAAGAATGGTCATAAAACGTTCACTAGCTGCAAACAATCTGTTTAAGGAAAAATATAAAATAAGCAACAGATTATTGTTTGAAAATTACATTGCTTGTTCTTCGCCACAGGAAATGTGCATAGCATTAGACACATTTTCAACAGTAACTTAATACATTCTGATTCTTATACTGTACATACTGAACAACAACATAGACAATACATAAAAAATACATGAATAACACCAATCTTGTACTGCATATGACATTTTATCATTTCAAAATGCTTTGACAATACATTTCCTGTATAAACTTGATCTTACAGCCTTCCAATTTCATAATAGCAACTATAAATGCACTCACTGTACATTTCAAAATCTTAATTGTCCAAGGAAAGGAACACGAGAGAAAGTGAAAAGATTTTAACAAAAACATAGGTCATGTAAGTACAGTAGTAGTGTTCAATATCAGTTTCTGGTGTCTCTCTTCTAATATCAAACTACTATAACAATGAACATGATAGCACATACACAATTATTCAATTGGTCTGCAATCAACTCAGTTATAGGCCTACGTATGCCTGACAGTGGCATTTTGTCATATACAGTGTTTTCATGTTAAGGCATGGCATTTGCAGACCACAACAGCTGTCCTATCCTATAATGATAAAGTCGCTATAGGATATGTGCATTAAATGACAACATGAGGGGAAATTAATAAAGCAACCCTGTGGGGTCTGTCCTAAATGGATGTGGCATGGTAACCTAGAACTGACAAAAGACCCACCAACGTGACGTTAATTTTAAGTCCATTACATGTTCATGTCACAGCACGTATGACTGTGGCCAAGAGTAGACATACAGGCATACACTGAAACAAAATCGAACATGTTAACCTGCTGCTATAACAGAAGTGCGGTAACAAGTCAACAGCATTGTAATCTACTGTTTTTTGATTTGTTCAGCCAGAACTATAGTGTATAATAATTGCAAGTAGTGTTACATTTAAAAACATTAAAAAATATAATAGATTTCTGTTCAAATAGTTGTATACATATATTTAAGGTGAACTTAGTGTCAACTCCTCAGAAGTGCAACAAATATTCAGGAAGAATAAGATCCAGTACTATCTAAACACAATACCCGCAAATTTACTTTAATTGTTCTCTCTTGGTTTGCCTCAGTGTTTGAATATATATTTAAACAATGCAATATGTCCAGTTCTGTGTTCCATGCTTGAAAAAATTATATAAAAACCTGGCAAAATATTTAAACACTTCCTTCCAAAATAATCTGTCTACCATGTACAAATGAAACACAACAATCTTGTGACAATGAAACATTCATAATATCCTGACTCAAGTGTGTTAAAACAAGAGATGACACACCTCATGTAAACATCAAATGCTTCTCAAGGTCAAGAGGGGGAAAAGAAGTGTTGTTTTCACATGGAGCACATCGGAAAGAAATTCTGATCTGACGTTGTTTAAGGGGGTTTCTTCACATCGCTTCACTCTAATTACCTACAGTAAAACTGGTTTGTGTTCGTTTCCCAATCAGCTTCAAGGTTTACGTCAATTCCACACATGCTTTTAGTGATAAAACATAGTTTTGACTTCAATTAAAGTATAACAACTTCAATATCATTAGAATCCTCGAACAGTCGTTTTGCAATTGCGGTAGGATCTTGCGACACTATTGAATCTCTCCTGATGCATCACAATGTTCACAAAATCTTGGTAAAAACTTAGGGCAATTAAGAACTTGAGAGATGTTGATGACCCAGTCCTTTGCTGATGTCATATCCTGGGATAATCCCAGTGGCAGCAGTATTTGAAGTGGAATTGGTTGTAGTGGTTCACGTGACAGTATTTGAGGCATTTCTCTCCCTCTGATAATGCGAGTTGAGGCATTTCTTCTAGTGATAATGTTGGTTGTGGTTGGTGATGTGATGATGCTTGCTGAGGCTGTTGGTGCAAGGTGCACTGTGAGAGAGGGACTAGACTATTCATTGGCGTGTGTGATGTGTTGAGTCAAGGCCCTGAGTACTGTTATAGGCTGAGCAAATAAGAGCTATGTGCCTTTATGCAAACAAAGGTACATTGTAACATGTGAGTAATGCATGTGGTGGTGCTTGGCTTTTCCTTTTGCTTGTATACTGTACATAAGATTGTTAAAAAAGAGAAATGTACAGTCCTCTGGCTGTTGTATTGAAATGTACAGTATAAAGGGAGTGTTGTGTACAGTAGAGTCCACAGTCCTGAGGCACAGGATCCTATTTAAGTTCTTGATTGCTTCGCAAATGGCACCCTATTCCCTACATAATGCAGTACATTTGACCAGAGCTCTATGGTCTCTGGTCAAAAGTAGTGCACTATATAGGAAATAAGGTGCCATTTGGGATGCACACCTTCTCTCTCCTTCACTCAAGGCCAAAAGTGCTGGTCTCCTCCACAGCGATCAGCAGTTTCTCATAGAGCATGGTGTAGGAGGGGTATGGAGGGAGATCCAGCCGGTTGAAGCATGTGTGTGCCCTGGAAGATATAGACCATGCATCAGAGCAGACAACCAATTCAACAGAATAGAGTTCTTACAAATACTATACATTGTTATGCAGTGGTTTGGAGGATAACAGCATAGGACAGTCAATCTATACCTGTAATAGCAGGAGGTAATGGTAGAAATGATTGTCTAGGTCCACTCTACTTTGGGTAGAGCGCTTATATTACCTTGGAAGAGCGGTGATCTTGCCCCACTTCTCGATACAGAAGCGTCGCAGGCCGTTACTGCCCCGTAGCGCAGTGAAGCCCTCGTAGGGAACACTGGAGGTGCCAGTCACAAACTGCAGCAGACGCAGCCTCTGTTCATTGTTGAAGCGCTCCACGGCCCCCCAGAACCACCGGATCACTATGTGGCTGTCATGGTAGCCTGCGATGCAGAAGGACAATAGGGCATGTCAAAGACTGGGTACAGAGGTTGGTAGCTTGGTCCCATATCAGATGTGATGTGCGGTAGCCAACTCCTTTATTGTTGACATGCCATAGAAGAGTTGGCTACAGCATATACAGTATAGAAATCAGGCAACAGGGATGATGGTTCAACAAGGGACGTTTTACGTCTTCGTGGAGGAATTATATCATAGCATTGAGTGCAACATAGCGATCATAATGACATTGAAGGCAATATGTTTCAACTAGTAAAAAATAGTAAACTTAGACTATGGAGTTGCCAGCATTCGGTAATGACTCATGCCACATAAGCAGAGGGAAAGTGCACATACACTGTACAGCGAAACAGGCTACAGTAACGTAACCATAATACATCCTTGAACGTAACACAGGCAATGACAAAGATCATTAGTGCCATTAGTACCGGCAATACAAGTCACTACAATAATATACAGCTCTGGGAAAAATTCCCAGAGCTGTATTAATGTAGCCTACTGATACACTAATGATAGTGAGTATGCTAAGAGTATTTTCTTTGCATATTTTTTTCAAGGTGGAGAAGGAAGCAGCAGCACTAGAGCTTCAGGTGCAACTGGAGATAGTGGTCAGAGCAGGAACCTTCAGGTACAACTTAAGAGCACAAACCTAAACATGTAGGCTATGATTTTAGATTAATATGTGCTTTATTTATGAGATTATCAGTAGGACTGTAATTGCGGGGGGGAATACAATCGATGACTGCACAAGTAATACAATACAAGTTATTTACGATGTTAATCTCATTCTGCAGAGCAACCTGGGGGGGAGAGCCATTCTGGAGGAGCAGCAGGACTGTGATTCCGAAGCTCAGACTGCTCTCCCAAAGAAGAGAACAACAAAAAAAATAGAAAACCAGGTGAGTTGGCAGAAGACGAGCCCATTGCTAATGCAGCCATGGATTACAAAATCAAGATCCACAATGTGGTACTGAACACTGTTGTTGAAAGTATTCACTGTCGTTATGCAGCAAATACAGTGCCGTGTGCAGATGTCTCCTGCATGAATCCGAAGCATTTTCTTGAGATCAGAGAAAAGGGCGTTCCAAAGACAGCCATGAAGGAGCTCAGCAAATTCTTACTGGAATTTGATGAACATGCCACTGTTGCGGCATTGCAGGCTGAACTGATCAGCCTTGCACAACAGTGGGAAAGACTGAAACAGTCAGCATTGGAGGAGTACAACACCAGGGCTGCCGCTGCCAGTGATGAATCAGGGGAAGGCTTTGAGGATCCTGATGAAAGTGTGAAGTTGGTGAGCAGAATTTGTTCCACATGTAAAAACTGCCCGGTACACTGCTATCTTCCCCTGTCTCTACAATCTGCTCACGGATGCGTATCACATCATTGATTTGGGCTACAAGTCCCTCCTCACCCTATCCATCACTCAGGTGGCTAGTGAGAGGACCTTCTCCACCCTGAAATTCATGAAGAACCGCCTAAGAACCTCCCTCACTCAAGAGAACCTTGAAGCGTTCGTTTTGATGGCAACAGAGAAAGAGATTCTTATGGGACTTGACAAAGATGACATCATTGACAAGATGGCAGAGAGCAGTGAGTTACTGCGCCTCCTACTGGTTTACTAGTGGTAATTACTCACTGGTTACTCTGAAGTAGCTATGCTATGACTCTTCCTTAATAACAGGCTGACAAGAGTGAAAGAACATTTGCTGTGAGTTAAAGCTTTTGTACAGAGGCATGTTTTTTGGACTTTCGTATTATACTTGCAGTTATGTAGCCAATGTTCAATTTCATTGACTCAGTGTATAGATGTTTATTTTTGTGCTGTTTGTTTTATGGACACCAGTGAGTGAACATTGTAATCTACATGTTTTTGTAGAGGAGTGCTTTTTTGACTTTTGTATTATACTTACTTACATTTTTGTAGCTTATGTTCAAGTTCAGTGAATGTGTGTGTGAAGTTTTGATACGCTTGATGCTTGAATATAAAGATAATCATTTGAGCTAGCTCTGTATATCTCATCCTCCATTTAAAAGTGTAGGCTAATTATTTTGTGTGTCCAGCCTTGTACATTTGTATGTGCTACAGTATGATTGGTGTATTCCTAGTGAGTTTGAGGGTGCACCCATAGCTATAGCATACCTTAAACTCAGTGTTCAGATAGGCTAATTGTTGGTCAGTCCCAAATGTTTGTATTTTGTAATGTGGATAACTTCTTCCCAGATGAATATAGTGACCAAATGTATAACTAGTTTGGTACCGTTACATCAACTAATAGGGTTAGCCTACAAAATTAGCGGTCTGGTGGTTTGCGTGAACAGGGTGGCCTGGGATGGAGTCAAATTTCCGGCCTGAATTATTGTTTCAGTCCACCCCTGCACATGGGTGCCATGGTAGTGGATACATTGCCTTTTAAAAACATGTTGGGACACACATCCTAGACTAAAATGCAAGTTTGTAGATTTTCCATTAGGTAATATGCTCCCTTGAAGTCTGCTCACCTCCTCTATACTCTGTGTTGTTCCTCCAGTCATTGAGGTCTATCTCAGCTGTCCCAGCGATGACCAGCTCCAACTCTCTGGCATCGAACACTGACACCAGCCGGGAATCCACCACCTGGAGAAATATATCCGAAACATAGAACATTAAAAACGATGTAGGAGTGTACATATTTAGACACATTGCTCCTGTCAATCACTTGGTGACTTCATTTGATAGTCAGGTTCTATTGCATTCTAAGAAACTTGAAGAAATCATATTTGAAGTGCAAAGTGAAAGCCCTCTGAAAGCATAGACAGGCTGGGAAAAAACTAATTAGACATATTGGGGGAAATCATGCCATGGCCATTGACTGTTGCCCTGAGAGCGTTTACTGTACCTCATAGAAGCCCCTGACCAGTGCCTCTGTCTGCTTGACCACTCCTCTCTCCACCCTCCATTTCACCATGCGGTCAATGTACTCCTTCTTATTCTTCTCTGTCACATTAATGTTAGCCCCTCCAGACTTCAGCTCTCTCTCTGTTACCTGCCCGCAAATAGAGCAATATCCATGTTACAATACAGACATACCTTACAATGCAAAAGTCCCAATGAAAGCACACTACATAACCAAATGTATGTGGACACCTGCTTGTCGAACATCTCATTCCAAAATCATGGGCATTACTATGGAGTTGGTCCCCCTTTGCTGCTATAACTGCCTCCACTCTTCTGGGAAGGCTTTCCACTAGATGTGGGAACATTGCTGCGGGGACTTCCATTCAGGCATTAGAGAGATAGGGAGAGGTCATGAGCAGATGAGCTCCTCCATTTTTCAGCATGTTTTTAAAAAATATATAGATTTAGAGTTAAATAAACTTGGATTTTTCGGCAGGGATATACAGTTGAAGTCGGAAGTTTACATACACTTCGGTTGGAGTCATTAAAACTCGTTTTTCAACCACTCCACACATTTCTTGTGAACAAACTATAGTTTTGGGAAGTCAGTTAGGACATCTACTTTGTGCATGACACAAGTCATTTTTCCAACAATTGTCTACAGACAGATTATTTCACTCTATCAGAATTCCAGTGGGTCAGAAGTTTACATACTAAGTTGACTGTGCCTTTAAACAGCTTGGAAAATTCCAGAAAATTATGTAATGTCTTTAGAAGCTTCTGATAGGCTAATTGACATCATTTGAGTCAATTGAAGGTGTACCTGTGGATATATTTCAAGGCCTACCTTCAAACTCAGTGCCTCTTTGCTTGACATCATGGGGAAAATCAAAAGAAATCAGCCAACACCTCAGAAAAAAAAATTGTAGACCTCCACAAGTCTGGTTCATCCTTGGGAGCAATTTCCAAACGCCTGAAAGTACCATGTTCATCTGTACAAACAATAGTACGCAAGTATAAACACCATGGGACCACGCAGCTGTCATACCGCTCAAGAAGGAGACGGGTTCTGTCTCCTAGAGATGAATGTGCTTTGGTGCGAAACGTGCAAATCAATCCCAGAACAACAGCAAAGGACCTTGTGAAGATTCTGGCGGAAACAGGTACAAAAGTATCAACGTCCACAGTAAAATTAGTCCTATATTGACATAACCTGAAAGGCCGCTCAGCAAGGAAGAAGCCACTGCTCCAAAACCGCTATAAAAAACCCAGACTACAGTTTGCAATTGCACATGGGGACAAAGATCGTACTTTTTGAAGAAATGTCCTGTGGTCTGATGAAACAAAAATAGAACTGTTTGGCCATAATGACCATCATTATGTTTGGAGGAAAAAGAGGGAGGCTTGCAAGCCGAAGAACACCATCCCAACTGTGAAGCACGGGGGTGGCAGCATCATGTTGTGGGGGTGCTTTGCTGAAGGAGGGACTGGTGCACTTCACGAAATAGATGGCACATGAGGAAGGAAAATTATGTGGATATAGTGAAGCAACATCTCAAGACATCAGTCAGGAAGTTAAAGCTTGGTCGCAAATGGGTCTTCCAAATGGACAATGACCCCAAGTATACTTCCAAAGTTGTGGCAAAATGGCTTAAGGACAACAAAGTCGAGGTATTGGAGTGGCCATCACAAAGCCCTGACCTCAATCCTATAGAAAACTTGTGGGCAGAACTGAAAAAGCGTGTGCGAGCAGGAGGCCTACAAACCTGACTCCGTTACACCAGCTCTGTCAGGAGGAATGGGCCAAAATTCACCCAATTTATTGTGGGAAGCTTGTGGAAGGCTAACCAAAACGTTTGCCCCAAGTTAAACATTTTAAAGGCAATGCTACCAAATACTAATTGAGTGTATGTAAACTTCTGACCCACTGGGAATATGATGAAAGAAATAAAAGCTGAAATAAATCATTCTCTCTACTATTATTCTGACATTTCACATTCTTGAAATAAAGTGGTGATCCTAACTGACCTAAGACAGGGATTTTTTTACTGGCATTAAATGTCAGGAATTGTGAAACTGAGTTTAAATCTATTTGGCTAAGGTGTAAGTAAACTCCCGACTTCAACTGTATACAGGATGCTACCCTCCACAGCATAACTTTCACTCCAGATCAAAACTCCAAACGTACAGCCTAATTATGGAAGACCAGATACAACTTCAGTTAGCACTGAGGCGTGAAGTGAAATGTGTCGAAGCCTTTTAGCCCAACACATGGCAGGAGTCTCACAGACTATCCCTCCCAAATCTAGAGGTCTTGAAGCACCCTCCTGCTGTTCAGGACCATCCACTGGCATTTTCTACAAGAAATCTGCCTCCAGAAATAAAGCTTCTCCCAAGTGAGTGTGACTCCTACTCCCGCTGCCTGCTGCACTGCTGCTTGGATTCCACCTGGCGATCTGTTCACGTCTGCTCTGGCTTGTCTCTCCCTGTCTGGTACAGGTACCCCCACCACACTCACCCCTCTCTACCGAGCTTTCACTTACCTCCAGCACACAGGCACTGTTGGGGCGAGTGACTCTGAACTTACAATGACTAGCCCCAAGTAAAAAAAAAAAAATGGTGCATTTTGCTATGTGCCTCATGACTCCTGCATGCTTTGTTGACTATGAACTTTCTTGTTTACCCTACCGTGGGACAGACTGTTTGTTCCCACACTCGGGACTCTGACTCTCTATTGGTTACATAGACTTTTGGCCCCCCATCCTATTCTAACCACCTCTTGCGGCTGTGTATTTATGTTACCTGATGAAATTGCTGTATAATATGATCCTGTTGCCATCTAATGCTCATTCAAATGTCATAAATCAACACTGCAGAGCTCTACCTGTCCTATGCCGTGCCTTGATTGTATTACTGTTGATGATATCTGGAAATGTGCATGTACAGCCTGGCCCATCTACTGTTGCTAGCCCCAATTCTGACTTGTGCTTTGATATGTTTCACTGATGTCTGCTCTTGTAAAAGCCTGGGTTTTCTGCACATTAACACTAGAAGCTTATTACCTAAAATTGATCAATTGAAAGTGTGGTTTCACAGCTCCAATCCAGATGTGTTGGTCATTATTGAGACGTGGTTAAGGAAGAGTGTTTTGAATACTGGATGCCAACCTTTCTGGCTATAACCTTGTTCGGCAAGACAGATCTTCCTAAGGTGGGGGAGTGGCAATCTTTACCAAGGATCACCTTCAGTGCTCGGTTATCTCCACTTAGTCTGTCCCCAAACAATTTGATTTGCTGGTTTTAAGCATTGAACTTTCGATTAGCTCTTTGTTGACTGTTGAAGTTTTTTTTTGTCCTCCATCAGCACCGGCCTGTACCCTACCTGCTGGCCCCTAAACTCTCTCTGAATTTGTCCTGCTACAGTAGGTGACCTAAACTGGGACATGCTTAAACTACCTGACCAAGTCCTAAAGCAATGGGACTCCCTAAATCTTTCTCAGATTATTACCAATCCCACAAGGTATGACTCCAAACACCCAGAAAAGGCTACTCTCCTCAATGTTCTCCTCACAAATAATCCTGATAGGTACCAGTCTGGTGTTTTTTTGTAATGACCTTTGTGATCACTGTTTAACAGCCTGTGTTCGTAATGGCTACTCAGTGAAACGTCCTGTCCTGATTTGTCAAAGACGCTTGCTAAAAAACTTTAATGAGCAAGCCTACCTTCATGACCTGGCCTCTGTAAATTGGTATAGAATCAGCTTGATCCCCTCTGTCAAAGAAGCTTGGACGTTCTTTTTTGATATCTTCAGTGACTTCAGTGATATTGTTAACAAACACGCCCCCATAAAGAAAATTAGAAATGGGTTCAGCCATTTCTAATTTTTTGAGGTTGTTACTAACAAGACGCACATGGTTGAGCTCTTTAATCACCACTTCATTAAGTCAGGATTCCTATTTGACACAGCCATGCCTCCTTGCCCGTCCAACATTTCATCATCCCTCACCCCTTCTAATGCGACTATCCCCAATGCTCCTCCCTCTTTTTCCCCTGCCCGCAACAAAGTTTCTCCCTGCAGGCAGTCACTGAGTCCAAGGTGCTAAAGGAGCTCCTTAAACTTGACCCTAAAAAAACATCTGTCACTGCGACCTTAAAGGTCCTCAATAATGTCACCATTGCCCTTGATTCTAAGCAATGTTGTGCTGCTTTTTCTATTGACTTGGCCAAAGCTTTTGATACGGTAGACTATTCCATTCTTGTGGTCCGGCTAAGGAGTATTGGTGTCTCTGAGGGGTCTCCTGGTTTGCTAACTACCTCTCTCAAAGAGTGCAGTGTATAAAGTCAGAACATCTGCCTGTCACCAAGGGAGTACCCCAAGGCTCGATCCTAGGCCCCATGCTCTTCTCAATTTACATCAACAACATAGCTCAGTCAGTAGGAAGGTCTCTTACCATTAATATGCAGATGATACAGTCTTATACTCAACTGGCGCCTCCCCAGATTTTGTGTTAAACGCTCTACAACAAAGCTTTCTTAGTGTCCAACAAGCTTTCTCTACCCTTAAACTTCTTCTGAACAGCTCCAAAACAAAGGTCACGTGGTTTGGTAAGAAGAATGCCCCTCTCCCCACAGGTGTGATTACTACTTCTGAGGGTTTAGAGCTTGAGGTAGTCACCTTATACAAGTACTTGGGAGTATGGCTAGACGGTACATGTTCTCTCAGCACATGTCAAAGCTGCAGGCTAAAGTTAAATCTAGACATGGTTTGCCAAACTAACCCTGATTCAGATGACCGTGCTAGATTATGGAGACGTAATTTATAGATCGGCAGGTAAGGGTGCTCTCGAGCGGCTAGATGTTCTTTACCATTCGGCCATAAGATTTGCCACCAATGCTCCTTAAAGGACACATCACTGCACTCTATACTCTTCTGTAAACTGGTCATCTCTGTATATCTGTCGCAAGACCCACTGGTTGTTGCTTATTTATAAAACCCTCTTAGGCCTCACTCCCCCCTATCTGAGATATCTACTGCAGCCCTCATCCTCCACATACAACACCTGTTCTGCCAGTCACATTCTGTTAAAGGTCCCCAAAGCACACATGTCCCTGGGTCGCTCGTCTTTTCAGTTCGCTGGAGCTAGCGACTGGAATGAGCTGCAACAAACACTCAAACTGGACAGTTTTATCTCAATCTCTTCATTCAAAGACTCAATCATGGACACTCTTACTGACAGTTGTGGCTGCTTTGCGTGATGTATTGTTGCCTGTCCCTTCTTGCCCTTTGTGCTGTTGTCTGTGCCCAACAATGTTTCTACCCTGTTTTGTGCTGCTGCCATGTTGTGATGCTGCCATGCTATGGTGTCGTCATAGGTCTCTCTTTATGTAGTGTTGTTGTCTCGTCGTGATGTGTGTTTGGTCCTATATTTTTATTTTATTTATAATCCCAGGCCCCATCCCCGCAGGAGGCCTTTTGGTAGGCCATCATTGTAAATAAGAATGATTTCTTAATTGACTTGCTTAGTTAAATAAAGGTTAATGTTGTGCAATGTCTGGCTCGCAGTCTGTGTTCCAATTCATCCCAAAGGTGTTCGATGGAGTTAAGGCCAGAGCTCTGTGCAGGCCAGTCAAGTTCTTCCACACCAAAATCGACAAACCATTTCTGTATGGACTTCGCTTTGTGCATGGGGACATTGTCATGCTGAAACATAAAAGGGCCTTCTCCAAACTGTTGCCACAAAGTTAGAAGCACAGAATTGTCTAGAATGTCATTGTATGCTATAGCATTAAGATTTCCCTTCACTGGAACTAAGGGCCCTAGCACGAACATCCCCAGACAATTATTCCTCCTCCACCAAACTTTACAGTTGGCACTATGCATTCTGGCAGGTATCGTTCTCCTGGCATCCGCCAAACCCAGATTAGTCCGTCAGCCTGCCAGCTGGTGAAGCGTGATTCATCACTCCAGAGAACACATTTCCACTGTTCCAGAGTTTTACACAGCGAGCTTTACACCACTCCAGGCGACGCTTGACATTGAGCGTGGTGATCTTAGGCTTGTGTGCGGCTCCTCGGCCATGGAAACCCATTTCATGAAGCTCCCAACTAACTGTTCTTTTGCTGACTTTGCTTCCAGAGGTAGTTTGGAACTCGGTAGTAAGTGTTGCAACTGAGGCCAGACGATTTTTACGAGCTACGCGCTTCAGCACTCGGCTGTCCCGTTCTGTGAGCTTGTGTGGCCTACCACTTAGCGGCTGATCCGTTGTTGCTCCTAGACCTTTCCACTTCACAATAACAGCCCTTACAGTTGACCGGGGAAGCTCTAGCAGGGCAGAAATTTGACGAACTGACTTATTGAAAATGTGGCCATGTTGAAATTCACTGAGCTCTTCAGGATGGCCATTCTACTGTCAATGTTTGTCTATGGAGATTGCATGACTGTGTGCTCGATTTTATACACCTGTCAGCAACAGGTGTGGCGGAAATAGCTGAATCAACTAATTTGAAGTAGTGTCCACATACTTTATATATAGTGTATATACTGAAGATATACACTGATCATGAAGATCATTTCGTAGTAAAATAACATCTTATACCTTAGCTTGATTTGGGTTTATGTTTAGATACTACGCATTTCTTATCATTGAGGACACCACCGGAGGTTGCTGAGGGGAGGACGGCTCATAATAATAGCTTGAACGGAGCGAATGGAATGGCATCAAACACATGGAAACCATGTTTGATGTATTTGATACCATTCCGCTCCAGCCATTACGACAAGCCCGTCCCCCCCAATGAAGGTGCCACCAACCTCCTGTGGAGGACACACACATACCTGTCCGAAGACTTCCTCATTCACAGTGAAGGTAAGGTCCAGCATGTCTGTGATGTCATTGTCTTTCATCCACTGTAGACTCTGATGGAACTCCTCATCTAGGTATTCCAGATCACTCAGGTCAGTGGCTCTGCACAGGTAAACATATTTATCTCACACATTAACTGCTTTGGGGTTCACTATGTATTACTGCACAAAGCAACCCACTGCCTTAGTCAATCAAGAGGAGTAACTCACTCACTAGCCTGAGGTGCATTTTCTTTGTGTTTAATTGTAAAGAATGCTGATTGTGTCAGTTGTTGTAGCCCATTATCATCCTGTCTGGGGAGACTTGTCATTAGTGCTCACGCTAGAAAGTCACTCAATCTGGGTTAGACTGTGTTAAGCCTCAAACTTCTTTGGACATTTATGCCAGACTGCACACTAATCCAATATGGATCATTTTTCTTTGTTGTTAACGTGGCAGAGACATTTTTCTGTACAGAAGAATTGTAAAGGCCAATGTCGAGAGACAAACACTCACAGTCTGAGGAGAGCCTTGTAGAAGGGCCGTGTGAAGAAGGCATCCAGGAGATACTGGTGGATCAACACCAGTCCCAAAATACGCCCACTAAACCGGAACCTGCACACAAACACACACAGACAGGTCTCACACACAAGTTCAAAATCTTCAATATAGAAATGCTACCAAAAATAATTGACAGAAAGTCGTTACAAATAAAGTCATCCATGATTCACCAAATTACATTTTTGAAAGAAGCAACATTTTTTAAGCATATGTTTTCTTTTCATTCTCCTCCATTTACACTGAATGATGTTAACAGTCAGGATTTCTAATAGTAATGTAAAATTAACAAATTTACAGAAAGACCTGTGTGAAGGCCAACTTACAGAAGAGGCAATTAAAACTTTTCAGTCTGAAAAAACACCAGGGCTTGATGGTATAGCAGTAGAGGTATATCAGACCTTTTTTGACATACTCAAATATACATTATTAGCGTGTTTTAATTACTTCTATAAAAATTGTAGACTTTCAGGTACTCAACAATGACTGATTTCATTACTACTAAAACAGGACCCAGGTGGTAAGTATAAAGATCTAGTCCATTTAATAAAACTGGAGGCCTCTTACACTTCAATGTTGTGATGTGAAAATCCTGGCAAAATGCATAGCACAATGAATAAAAAAGGTTTTACCAGATATTGTTCATCCTGATCAGACAGGTTTTCTACATGTATATTATCTCCAATATATCGTCCAACAATTACTTGAACCAATTGAACATTATGAAACATCAAAGATACCAGGCCTGGTCTTCAGAGCAGATTTTGAAAAGGCGTTTGATAAAGTATGACTAGAATTTATATATAAATGCCTGGATTACTTTAATTTCGGTGAATCTCTTATATAATGGGTTAAAGTTATGTACAGCAACCCCAGATGTAAAATAGTTTCTCAGAAAGTATTGAGCATTTAAGAGGAGTAAAACAAGGCTGTCTGTCTGTCCCAAGTTCTCTCACGTCACCCCGCTCCTCCGCTCTCTCCACTGGCTTCCAGTTGAAGCTCGCATCCGCTACAAGACCATGGTGCTTGTCTACGGAGCTGTGAGGGGAACGGCACCTCCGTACCTTCAGGCTCTGATCAGGCCCTACACCCAAACAAGGGCACTGCGTTCATCCACCTCTGGCCTGCTCGCCTCCCTACCTCTGAGGAAGTACAGTTCCCGCTCAGCCCAGTCAAAACTGTTCGCTGCTCTGGCACCCCAATGGTGGAACAAACTCCCTCACGACGCCAGGTCAGCGGAGTCAATCACCACCTTCCGGAGACACCTGAAACCCCACCTCTTTAAGGAATACCTAGGATAGGATAAAGTAATCCTTCTAACCCCCCCCCTCCCCCTTAAAAGAGTTAGATGCACTATTGTAAAGTGGTTGTTCCACTGGATATCATAAGGTGAATGCACCAATTTGTAAGTCGCTCTGGATAAGAGCGTCTGCTAAATGACTTAAATGTAAATGTAAATGTTGTTTCCATATCTATTTATTGTGGCCATTGAAAGTAGATCCAACAAGAACATCAAGGGGTTAGAAATCCAGGGCATAAAAACAAGTGTCAATGTATGCCGATGACTCAAGTTTTTTTCTTAAGTCCGCATTGTGGATCTCTGCACAGTCTCATTGAAGATCTTGATCACTTTTCTAGTCTCTGGATTAAAACCTAATTATGACAAGTGTCCATATTACGTATTGGATCATTAAAAAACAGTGTTTACGCTACCTTGTAGGTTACCAATAAAATGGGCAGATGGTGAAGTAGACATACTTGCTATTCACATCTCAAAAAAGATAAAAGAACTGACAAATCAATTTCAATAGAAAGTTAGCAAAAATAGATAAGATTCTGTAACCATGGAGAGGTAAATAGACAAGTATTTAAACATCACATTGATTAACTCTTTGGTCCTATCACAGTTTACTTACTTACTAATGGCGCTGCCTACTCCAGACGACTCGTTTTTTAAATCATGAGCAAAAATATAAAATTTTCTTTGGAATGCTAAGCCAGACAAACGTGCCTATTTAACTTGTTTGCCTGCAATATATTAAAGATACAAATTGTCTGAAAGGAATTGGTATAAATAAATAAAAATTACCCGTTTCATTTGAGGACCAAAAAGTTGACAGCTGCGCCATACATGTTGCAAAATAAATGGGAAGAGATTTTCGATGTACTGATTCCATGGCACATGGTTTATGAACTGGTACAAAAAACTACACTTGATTCAACACTTCAAGTTTTTCAATGTAAATTATTATACAAAATTATTGCCACTAACACAATGCTATATATATGGGGCATACAACTAACTATCTCAGCTCTGTAGATTTTGCTGCGAAGAGACAGAATCACTAGATAATTTATTCTGTAGCATGTTTCTGGTCATAGGTTCAGGAATGGTTAAAAAATCACAACATTGACTTAAAATTAACCTTACAAATAGCAGTGTTGGGTGATTTGGAAAGCCAAATAATAATACGGTTTTCATCTTTAGCTCACAATCTGTGGATACTATACGATTTAGAAAGGTTCAAAATGTATGTAAAACATCACAGCTCAATTGAAAAATATTTGACACATGGAAACCAAACAAGGGTGGTCTATGGTGATAGGTGCGATGGGCTGAGAGTGGCTGAGGGGTGGGATTAAAGAGCTTATGTTTAGTAATGTATTGTTATGTGACTGCTTAATATAAAAGTACCATGTATGTATATGTAGCAGAAAAGCTGTAAAAAACAAACAAGATATGTGTCCTCCGAAGAGGGGGGTTGGTGGATGGGTTAATATAAAATACAAATCCAATTAAAGTGTTTAGGTCTCTTGACATGAGATTTCTATGAAACCCATTACTTTTTACCTCCAAACAAGAACAAGCCCAGGGTCATGATCATTAGGACATGGAAAACATTTGAAAATGCTCTGCAACCGAAAACAATTAAGAGTGTTTCTTATTAGACAAGTCAAGGTAGTGACTGGTTTCAGTCAGTTTTCTTCCCTTTGGGGCCTAATGAACACACCCCAGGTTTTATGAGTTTGAAGGAAGCTTAAACACAGGACAAGCAGATGCCCTCACCATTCCAGATGGTTCTCTACGAAGGCGGACATGGGGCTGATCTGGACGGTGTATGTGTCGTTGGCTGAGTACTCAAACAGGCCATAGTAGGGGTTGAACAGCTCCTGAGACAGCAGGAAGAAGAACTCTCTGGATGGCCCACTGTAGTCCAGCCTGATGGTGTGGGAAAAGAAGAGACCTGAGTTATGACAGTAGCAGACAAATAAAACAAACATTCGTTAACCTCTCTATCGCCCAAATATGAGCAGTTTGTTCTTTAAAAGACGAGAGGGGGTTCCGTCTTGACACGTTCATTACTTTTTCAAAGTAACTGAATTGAATTCAGTAATCCTAAAGACATGTTATTTCATGTGTTCAGGTCAACAGAAGAAGCTTTGGTGTACCCCTCCTCTCCTATGAAGGTGATGTAGAGCTTATTCCTCTGTAGTTCCTTGCGTGAGTAGGCCATGACCTGGTTAAAGGTACCCTCCAACAGGTGGTCTCTCCGGACGATAAGCCTGGAACACAACAACATCATAGGATGCTCAGCAACACAGATATGGATATACAGTATAGTGCTAATTTGCATACACAACACTACCGTTTCTAAGAAACAGTAGGGTTCTATTCTGTAACTGTATTTGAAAAAGGTGTGCGTACTCATGTTAATGGACATTTTAGACTGCTTTCCTTACTTGATCTTTCCTGGGCCCTGGCCATAGCCTTTAGCCTCCAGTTTCCTGTAGAAGTTGCGTAGTTTGGCCTCAAAGTCTCTCCGGTACGGGGCAGGCGCTCTCGCTCTCGACATTCCTGTTGACAAGCACATTCAACTCTGTGACATGCAGTCCTCCAATGACATGAGACATTGATATAACACAAGTATAACCTTATGTGACATGGTTTCTGACCAATTCTTGTGAATACATTTTCAACCCACTACGGCTCCGTTTGCCATTAGTGCCAACCCACCTGGAGAGTTCTGCGGTGAAGACCCTGGTGAACAACGTGGAGAGAAGCTGAAGCCAGGATGGAAGGAGGGCGGAACATAGGACATGATCTCCTCTTCAAACAAGCTGTAGGGACATCCAACAAGTGACAAACATGGAAATAATGACAATACTACAATGAAACATTCAGGGGGTAATATTAACAGTTGCCACCTACCTCAACAGTATCACCAGGTCTGCATCACATGCTAGTTTCTCCAGTCTTTGGGTGCCCTCTGTTCTGATGTAGTGGATCTTTTCCCTGCAAGCACACATGACACATGACATTCTAAACATACACTATAATCTGGACTAGACTGGGTGTGTTCTATCAAACCTGACAGAATAAAATAACTTTATTTGGTTACACTTTACATTAGTGCCTTTACTACTGTGTAATTATAGTGTAACAAATGACTCCCTATTACACTATTTACACTGTACTTAGGGTTACTTCAGGGTATGGTTAGGGTTTCAGTAGAAGCTAGGGTTAGTGTTATAGTTTTGGTTGAAACTAGGGTTAGTGTTATAGTTTTGGTTGAAACTAGGGTTAGCGTTATGGTTTTGGTTGAAGCTAGGGTTAGTGTTATGGTTTTGGTTGAGGCTAGGGTTAGTGTTAGGGTTTTGGTTGAAGCTAGAGGTACGGTTTAATTTGATGGGGGGGTATTTAACCATAGGAAAATAGGGGAGTATATTCAAAATAATTTGTAGACAAATTTTGGTTATAGTTGTAGGTAAAAGCATCTGGATCTCCCAAGGGGTTAGGGTTCGGCATGGGAACCAAGGGGTAGGACTCCTTGGTTTAGGGTAGGACTCAGGCCTCAGGAATGGTTAAGGTTAGGGTGCCAGAGAGGTTAAGGTTAGGATTAAGGTCTCTGGAGTGGTTCGGGTTAGAATAGTTCCAGACAACTTTCCTTTCAAAAGGAAAGACTGGCTGATGATAGCTACAAGACCTACATGTACAGTTGAAGTCGGAAGTTTACATAAACTTAGGTTGGAGTCATTAAAACTCCACTCCACAAAAATCTTGTGAACAAACTATAGCTTTGGCAAGTCGGTTAGGACATCTACTTTGTGCATGACACAAGTCATTTTTCCAACAATTGTTAACAGACAGATTATTTCACTCTATCACAATTCCAGTGAGTTAGAAGTTTACATACACTAAGTTGACTGTGCCTTTAAACAGCTTGGAAAATTCCAGAAAATGGTGTCATGGCTTTAGAAGCTTCTGATAGGCTAATTGACATAATTTGAGTCAATTGGAGGTGTACCTGTGGATGTATTTCAAGGCCTACCTTCAAACTCAGTGCCTCTTTGCTTGACATCATGGGAAAATCAAAAGAAATCAGCCAAGACCTCAAAAAAATATTGTAGACCTCCACAAGTCTGGTTCATCCTTGGGAGCAATTTCCAAACGCCTGAAGGTACCACATTCATCTGTACAAACAATAGTACGCAAGTATAAACACCATGGGACCACGCAGCTGTCATACCGCTCAGGTAGGAGACGCGTTCGGTCTCCTAGAGATGAACGTTCTTTAGTGCGAAAAGTGCAAATCAATTCCAGAACAACAGCAAAGGACCTTGTGAAGATACTGGAGGAAACGGGTACAAAAGTATCTATATCCACAGTAAAACGAGTCCTATATCGTCATAACCTGAAAGGCCGCTCAGCAAGGAAGAAGCCATTGCTCCAAAACCGTCATAAAAAAGCAAGACTACAGTTTGCAACTGCACATGGGGACAAAGATCGTACTTTTTGGAGTAATGTCCTCTGGTCTGATGAAACAAAAATAGAACTGTTTAGCCATAATGGCCATCGTTATGCTTGGAGGAAAAAGGGGGATGCTTGCAAGCCGAAGAACACCATCCCAACTGTGAAACACGGGAGTGGCAGCATCATGTTGTGCTTTGCTGCAGGAGGGACTGGTGCACTTCACAAAATAGATGGCTTCATGAGGAAGGAGAATTATGTAGATATATTGAAGCAACATCAAGGCATCAGTCAGGAAGTTAAAGCTTGGTCGCAAATGGGTCTTCCAAATGGACAATGACCCCAAGCATACTTCCAAAGTTGTGGCAAAATGGCTTAAGGACAACAAAGTCAAGGTGTTGGAGTGGCCATCACAAAGCCCTGACCTCAATCCCATAGAACATTTGTGGGCAGAACTGAAAAAGAGTGTGCGCGCAAGGAGGCCTACAATCTTGACTCCGTTACACCAGCTCTGTCAGGAGGAATGGGCCAAAATTCACCCAACTTATTGTGGGAAGCTTGTGGAAGGCTACCCAAGACGTTTGACCCAAGTTAAACAATTTTAAAGGCAATGCTACCAAATACTAATTGAGTGTATGTAAACTTCTGACCCACTGGGAATGTAATGAAAGAAACAAAAGCTGAAATAAATAATTCTCTCTACTATTATTCTGACATTTCACATTCTTAAAATAAAGTGGTGATCCTAACTGACCTAAAACAGGGCATTTTTACTTGGATTAAATGTCAGGAATTGTGAAAAACTGAGTATACATGTATTTGGCTAAGGTGTATGTAAACTTCCAACTTCGACTGTATATTTAGAAACACACCAACATATATGAAATAAGAATAATGAATCCGAAGGGCTCTGAAATTGAGGGAATATGTGAGATGGGGAATAAGTGCAAATCATAAGTAAAATTCCCAAAATAGGGAGAAACAAATGAATTCCTATAAATATTCATTCAAATTGAAACTAAAGTAAGCCTATGAGGAATTATTTCCATCACACAATTTCTAACAAACCCACACAAAAGTAATCGGAGGTAAAGAGAATTCTACAGGAATCCAGACAATAAATAATAATGATTATGACAAGTACAATAGATCTGTAGCTTTATCCTAAACCAATTCAGAAATCCCAGTGGAGACTTCAAGTCTAAAGCAGCCACAGGATGGAGACAAATTACTGTGTGGCTTTTTACTTCTCATTGAGGCCTAGAGCCGGGCTGCCCAACCCTCTTCCTGAAGATCTACTGTCCAGTAGGTTTTCAGTCCAACCCTAATTTAGAGTATCTGATTCAGCTAGTTATGGTCTTGTTGAGCAGCTAATTAGTAGAATCAGGTGTGTTAAATTAGGGTTGGACTGAAAACACAGTATCTAATGGGACTACAGTCGTGGCCAAAAGTTTTGAGAATGACACATAGTCATTTCCACAAAGTTTGCTGCTTCAGTGTCTTTATATATTTTTGTCAGATGTTACTATGGAATAATGAAGTATAATTACAAGCATTTCATAAGTGTCAAAGGCTTTTATTGACAATTACATTAAGTTGATGCAAAGAGTCAATATTTGCCCCTTCTTTTTCAAGACCTTTGCAATCCGCCCTGGCATGCTGTCAATTAACTTCTGGGCCACATCCTGACTGATGACAGCCCATTCTTGCATAATCAATGCTTGGAGTTTGTCAGAATTTGTGGGTTTTTGTTTGTCCACCCGCCTCTTGAGGATTGACCACAAGTTCTCAATGGGATTAAGGTCTGGGGAGTTTCCTGACCATGGACCCAAAATATCAATGTTTTGTTCCCCGAGCCACTTAGTTATCACTTTTGCCTTATGGCAAGGTGCTCCATCATGCTGGAAAAGGCATTGTTCGTCACCAAACTGTTCCTGGATGGTTGGGAGAAGTTGCTCTCGGAGGATGTGTTGGTACCATTCTTTATTCATGGCTGTGTTCTTAGGCAAAATTGTGAGTGAGCCCACTCCCTTGGCTGAGAAGCAACCCCACACATGAATGGTCTCAGGATGCTTTACTGTTGGCATGACACAGGACTGATGGTAGCGCTCACCTTGTCTTTTCCGGACAAGCTTTTTTCCGGATGCCCCAAACAATCGGAAAGGGGATTCATCAGAGAAAATGACTTCACCCCAGTCCTCAGCAGTCCAATCCCTGTACCTTTTGCAGAATATCAGTCTGTCCCTAATGTTTTCCCTGGAGAGAAGTGGCTTCTTTGCTGCCGTTTTTGACACCAGGCCATCCTCAAAGTCGTTGCCTCACTGTGCGTGCAGATGCACTCACACCTGCCTGCTGTCATTCCTGAGCAAGCTCTGTACTGGTGGTGCCCCGATCTCGCAGCTGAATCAACTTTAGTAGACGGTCCTGGCGCTTGCTGAACTTTCTTGGACGTCGTGAAGCCTTCTTCACAACAATTGAACCGCTCTCCTTGAAGTTCTTGATGATCCGATAAATGGTTGATTTAGGTGCAATCTTACTGGCAGCAATATCCTTGCCTGTGAAGCCCTTTGTGCAAAGCAATGATGACGGCACGTGTTTCCTTGCATGATTGACAGAGGAAGAACAATGATTCCAAGTACCACCCTCCTTTTGAAGCTTCCAGTCTGTTATTCGAACTCAATCAGCATGACAGATTAATCTCCAGTCTTGTCCTCGTCAACACTCACACCTGTGTTAACGAGAGAATCACTGACATGATGTCAGCTGGTCCTTTTGTAGCATGGCAGAAATGCAGTGAAAATGTTTTGTTGGGTATTCAAATCATTTGCATGGCAAATAGGGACTTTGTAATTAATTGCAATTCATCTGATCACTCTTCATAACATTCTGGAGTATATGCAAATTGCCATCATACAAACTGAGGCAGCAGACTTTGAAAATTTATATTTGTGTCATTCTCAACTTTTGGCCACGACTGTACATGCCTGATTGGGGCCCCCAAACCCGAAGGCCTATTGGACAGAAACTTTTTTGGGGTAAAATGCTTATTCTGTACCAGTTTCTTCTTAGACAGGCTTGAATGGACTAGATGTCCTTCAAGTTCTTATTCCTCCTATAGGCTGAGATTACCCTGAAATATTTCAAGGCCTCACAATCATTCTGGGCCTGTTGAAAATTAGATTTAAGTTCAGAGTGGAACCCCTCCAGAGCCTGAGAATAAGTCCCCACAAATGGAACCACGGGGCGGTTATCCTTCTCTATCTTATATGCTCCATGGGTCTGGAAGGTCTGATTTACCTCAGTCTTAACCTCTCTTATGAACTGCCTAGAGTAGCCCATGGGCCTTAAGGCTGAGAAGAGTATTCTTGTGGCCTCCTCTATTTCCCCAGGGAAACTACAAATTCTGTGGAAAGGTATAAGTTGTGATTTGATCAACCCACTTTGTGTGTTTTGCATGGAAACTACATTTGTGAAGGAGGGCATGTCTATTTGTTTCCTTAAAGAAAACTTTAGTTGCCAATTGTTTGGTTTCTCCCCCCTTTTGAATGAAAAATACCTGTGGATCTAGAAATTCAAAAAATATTGTATTGCAAATTATGTGTAATGGTACTAAGCTATGCTAAGTGATGTGAATTCAAAAGGTTTAAGAATTCCATGAATTCAGAGATGGAGCCTCCTCACAGTCCAAAAATACCATCCAGATACCTAAGGTGCAGCAATGGTAAGGTCTTACATTTAAGAAAAGCAGTTTCTTCCCAAAAACTCATGTACAAATTTGCAAAACTTGGGGAGAATGTCTTTCCCATGTCTGTACCATGTATCTGGGGGTAGTACTTCCCATTGAAAGTCATTTCTGGTGAGGCTCAACTCCAACAAATCCAAGATAATCCTATCCGGTCTACTGGGGTCAGGATACCTCTGCAAGGCATTTGCAACTGCCTGTAGATCTAATTTGGTATCAAAGTTTGTGTACAGAGAATTAATATCAATGGAGAATAAAAAACATTTATTGGTATCTTTGCCTGTTGACAAATTCACAAGTATCCTTAACATAGCTGAGATAGAGGATTGATATAAAAATCGGTATATTCAGCTATTTTTATTATTTTATTTATTTTACCTTAATTTAACTAGGCAAGTCAGTTAAGAACAAATTGTTATTTTAAATTACGGTCTAGGAACAGTGGGTTAACTGCCTTGTTCAGGTGCAGACTGACAGAGTTTTACCTTGTCGGCTCGGGGATTCAATCTTGCAACCTTTCGGTTACTAGCCCAGCGCTCTAACCACTAGGCTACCTGCTGCCCAAGGCAATACAGTTTATTTGGATTTCATGTAATGGACATACACAAAATAGTCCAAATTGGTGAGCTGAAAATAAAAAAAATTACTTGTTTAAAAAAATAAAATAAAAAATGGAAAAGTGCATATGTATTCACCCCCTTTGCTATGAAGCCAGTAAATAAGATCTGGTGCAACCAAATACCTTCAAAAGTCATATAATTAGTGAAATAAAGTCCACCTGTGTGCAATCTAAGTGTCACATGATCTGTCACATGATCTCAGTATATATACACCTGTTCTGAAAGGCCCCAGAGTCTGCAACACCACTAAGCAAGGGGCACCACCAAGCAAGCGGCACTATGAAGACCAAGGTGCTCTCCAAACAGGTCCGAGACAAAGTTGTGAAAAAGAACAGGTCAGGGTTGTAAAAAAAGGGTTATAAAAAAATATTAGAGACTTTGAACATCCCACAGAGCACCATTAAATCCATTATTTAAAAAATGGAAAGAATATGGCACCACAACAAACCTGCCAAGAGAGGGCTGCCCACCAAATTTCAGGGACCAGGCAAGGAGGGCATTAATCAGAGAGGCAACAAAGAGACCAAAGATAACCCTGAAGGAGCTGCAAAGCTCCACAGCGGAGATTGGAGTATCTGTCCATAGGACCACTTTAAGCCGTACACTCCACAGAACTGGGCTTTATCTGAAGAGTGTCCAGAAAAAAATAAGCAAACATGTTTGGTGTTTGCCAAAAAGCATGTGGGAGACTCCCCAAACATATGGAAGAAGATACTCTGGTCAGATGAGACAAAAAATGTGCTTTTTGGCCATCAAGGAAAACGCTATGTCTGGTTGCAAACCCAACACCTCTCATCACCCTGAGAACGCCATTCCCACAGTGAAGCATGGTGGTGTCAGCATCATGCTGTGGGGATGTTTTTCATGAGCCTGGACTGGGAAACTGGTCAGAATTGAAGGAATGATGGATGGCGCTAAATTCTTGAGGGAAACCTGTTTGTCTTCCAGAGATTTGAGACTGGGACAGAGGTTCAGCAGGACATTGACCCTAAGCATACTGCTAAAGTAAGACTCTGAGCCACAATGACTTGCTATTGGTCTACCGCAGCGAACTTGGGGGAGAACCGTCCACGTCTAAAGAGATCTATATATTTTAGGTAGTAAGTAAAACTGCATAGGTTTTGGAGAATCTGGCCCAAAAAGGTAGACCGTCTGTTTATCTGTAATATACTTATTATCTCCCGGATTAGTTTTTGTGTTTCCAGTTGTGTTGAGTGGAGCAATGGGGCATAGTTTGACATTATCTAATTGTCTATTAGCTTCAAGAAGATATTGCATTTTATCCATTATAACAATCTGAGTTCCGTTATTTGCTGGTATAATCACAATATTCTGATTGCTGCTCAATGTTTTTAGAGCTTGATTCTGTTGCTTTGTAAGGTTAAACTTATGTACAGGTCTGAATTCTGAAAAGGAATCCACATCCCTTTGTATAAGTATGTGTATAGGTTCTGACACTGACTCCAACTTAGGTTCCCAATGTGAGGGGTTGTAGTTGAGGGTTAGGGTTTAACCAGGATTTGGACATTAAGCTAGGGCTAGAGTTGTGGTTGAGGCTAGGGTTGAACTGGCATGTGGACATGAAGCTAGGGTTAGGGTTGTGGTTGAGGTTAGGGTTGAACCAGGATGTGGACATGAAGCTAGGGTTAGGGTTGTGGTTGAGGTTGTGGTTGGTTTCTCTAATGATTGCCTCGCTTGGTTCACCAACGTCAACTATTATTTGACCATGCTTGTCATTTATGAACATTTTGAAAATCTTGGCTCTCTCTAATTCTCTCCTTCTCTCTTTCTTTCTCTCTCTCGGAGGACCTGAGCCCTAGGACCATACGTCACGGCAAACCGGGCATGACGACTCCTTGCTGTCCCCAGTCCGCCTGGCCTTGCTGCTATTCCAGTTTCAGCTGTTCTGCCTGCGGTTATGGAACCCCTACCTGTCCCAGACCTGCTGTTTTCATATGAACATTTTGAAAATCTTGGCTCTCTCTAATTCTCTCTTTCTTTCTCTCTCTCGGAGGACCTGAGCCCTAGGACCATACGTCAGGACTACCAGGCATGATGACTCCTTGCTGTCCACAGTCCACCTGGCCTTGCTGCTATTCCAGTTTCAACTGTTCTGCCTGCGGTTATGGAACCGCCACCTGTCCCAGACCTGCTATTTTCAACTCTTAATGATCGGCTATGAAAAGCCAACTGAAAATTATTCATGATTATTATTTGACCATGCTTGTCACTTATGAATATTTTGAACATCTTGGCATAGTTCTGTTATAATCTCCACCCGGCACAGCCAGAAGAGGACTGGCCACCCCTCATAGCCTGGTTCCTCTCTAGGTTTCTTCCTAGGTTTTGGCCTTTCTAGGGAGTTTTTCCTAGCCACCGTGCTTCTACACCTGCATTGCTTGCTGTTTGGGGTTTTAGGCTGGGTTTCTGTACAGCACTTTGAGATATCAGCTGATGTACGAAGGGCTATATAAAATAAACTTGATTTGATTTGATTTGAACTACTTCTCTGATCGAGTTCAGTGTGTCAAATCGCAGGGTCTGTTGTCCGGGCCTCTGGCAGTCTCTATGGGGGTGCCACAGGGTTCAATTCTTGGACCGACTCTCTTCTCTGTATACATCAATGATGTCGCTCTTGCTGCTGGTGATTCTCTGATCCACCTCTACGCAGACGACACTATTCTGTATACGTCTGGCCCTTCTTTTGACACTGTGTTAACAACCCTCCAGGCGAGCTTCAATGCCATACCACTCTCCTTCCGTGGCCTCCAATTGCTCTTAAATAAAAGTAAAACTAAATGCATGCTCTTCAACCGATCGCTGCCTGCACCTGCCCGCCTGTCCATAGCCTATCTATAATTTAGCCCAAACAACTACCTCTTTACCTACTGTATTTATTTATTTATTTTGCTCCTTTGCACCCCATTATTTCTATCTCTACTTTACACTTTCTTCCACTGCAAACCAACCATTCCAGTGTTTTTTTATTTTAGTTTTTTTTAAACTTTTTTTTTAACTTGCTATATTGTATTTACTTCGCCACCATGGCCTTATTATATTTTTATTTATTTATATATTTTGTTTGCCTTCACCTCCCTTATCTCACCTCACTTGTTCACATTGTATATAGACTTATTTTTCACTGTATTATTGACTGTATGTTTGTTTTACTCCATGTGTAACTATGTGTTGTTGTATGTGTCGAACTGCTTTGCTTTATCTTGGCCAGGTCGCAATTGTAAATGAGAACGTGTTCTCAATTTGCCTACCTGGTTAAATAAAGGTGAAATAAAATAAATAAAATAAAGGTTAGGGTTAGGGTTGAACCAAGATGTGGACATGAAGCTAGGGTTGAGGTTAGGGTTGAACCAGGATGGTTATGGTTACTGCTAAGTACAGTGTAATAATGCATAATTACAATACTTGTTACACTGTAATTACATGAGTAGTTACACATTAAGGGCACTGTAATGTAAAGTGTTAGCCTTTATTTTTCAGAGTGGGAACTTCAGTTATGGAAGTATGGAACCAATACAGCAGTGATTGAGATATTCACATTCCCTGAATCTACAAAGCCCTCATATAAAAAATAAATCAAATTCATCCTCCAGTGTGTATATCTACCTCAGGGAATGGTTCCTGGACAGGGCTGGCTGGCGCTCTGTTAGAACTTCTAGTATTCCAGGCTGACGGAGGAAGGCCACTATCTTCTCATTATAAGCTGTGAATGGAACAAAGACATTGAATTCAGAAGACAGTTAGACTGACTCACACAGCAGAAATTGACTCACACAGACTAAGTGCAGAAACTGTATCACACAGCAGAAACTATAACACGTGGTTTGTGTGCTTTGTGTATTGTATGTACAGGACACACCTTGTGGCACTGGATCAGGATGATGCTGGCTCCGCATCGCGGCCACCACACTGTTCCCAGGCCGTGACAACAAGGCCGCACCTCGACTACGGGACACCTCCGAGGCCTGACAGAATACATATGACAAAAGGTACAGCTATAAACAAGCAAATACATAAATTAAATTCCATATTTCCATAATTCGAATACATTATGTTCATCAATCATACAGTTACAACACTTAAAAACAAGGACATGTATTCTCTATAGTACTGTTTGACTTCTGACCTCTCCAGCACTGTAGCTGCGTAATCGCTGCAGGTGCTGCCTGTGGGTCAGGTGGTTGGGCAGACAACCGTTCTGAAGAGGGATTCTCGGGTCGATGAATGTGGTCGCTCGGCTGTTGTGGTCCACAAAGAAGTTCTGGACCAAAGAAAAGATGTTACAGGAAAAAGCGTACCAAAGTTAGAAACACAAATCTAAACACTGCTAGATCTGAAGGCAAAGACCAAATCAGAATCATTGGTAAACTTATTCATTTTTTCACATATTTTCCATCTTCTCAACCAAGGTAAAATAAACTCTTATGTGAATAAGTGGGGGAGTTAGCTGTGGTTGAACTAAGGGTTGATGTCTCTGCACCTTGCCCTGAGGGTCAGTCTTGATCTCCCAGCCCCGGGGCAGTTCCAGCTGGGCGTCAGAGAAGCGGTTGAGGAAGGTGACCAGGTCTCTGTTGTGCTGGTACCTCTCAAGGTTACGAGCGTCTCTACGAATCTTCAGGATCATGTGCTTCAGGCACGTGCTGCTGGTGAACATGCGGTAGGCCCCCTGAGAAGAGAAAAACATAACAGCATGACCCTGGAAACACCATACGCAACCAATCTGAACCACAATGGAAGAATATTCAGCATCTGTTACTGAAGACTAGAATATGTTACTGAGCATTGGTATTGGTGTTCAAAAGGAAATTGTTTGTTATAATTGTCCACTGTGTATAGTTAGAATTGTCCACTAGGGAGATAGGTACTCACATAGTTGGCATGGAGGACAGTGAAAAACTCTGGGTGTGTGATGAACTTCACCGCTGGGCTCTGTAACAGAGCTGTGATCTTCTGACTGTTGACTGGAGATGATGACGAGGAGGCGGAGGAAGAGGAGCTGTCTCTTCTCAGCTCTACACACAGACACCAGGAGAGAACAAAGGAACATTAACTGAATGGTAACAGTCGAGTACTAGATTGTGTGTAAAACTTTGAAAACCCTTTTGTATACCAATGACATTACTTTTTACAAAGGAAGATTACACTTCAGTTTATTGCATTCTGTAATTGTGACATTGTGGTGTGGTCCCACTTACCATTAGCCATCGAAGGAGAGTCTGTCTCACTGCTGTTATTGTTGAGGCTTGTTCTCTCACTCCTGCTTCTGCTTCCTTCATTCTCACTCCTGTCTGTGGCCATGGTCCTCTGGATGCTCTGGTACCTGACAAACACATCAGCACACATTTACTAAACATCCTTAAGTCAGAGCAACGGTGTCTCAATCTAGACCATTCCTTTAAATGTGCAAGAAACGGCTTGTTAATAAGATGATTAAGGTAAAATATCGTACAAATATATTGAAATAAGATACATTACTTTTATTTTATTTTTTTAAGAGGTGAATCAGTTTAATATTGCGGAAAGATTGTTGCTTCCATCAATGTAATTGTCTGCATCATTTCCAATCCCCCATATCTTTTTGGGGTAAATATATATATCCATATACATACACATACCTATATAGATATACAGTACATACTTTTTAAAGAATATACCTTTATTATTCCCCACAAACCCTACCATCCTTCCCCCAATTGGAGTAAACAAATAAACACTTAGGTTTCTACCTTCAGTTTATACATCTTATACCCATTTTACAGATACAATCTATTTTACAATAGTTATATTTAGTTTGTTTTTAGTCCTTCCTCTATTTCTGATGTCCATCCAGTTTGATTTCTATTTGTAACTGTGCTATTTCACAAGATTTCTGAACCTATATACATTTTACAGACACCGTATGTTTTACATTGGTTATCTTGTTATTAGTCCCACCCTTCAGCTCCATTCAACCCCTCCCATCTATCTCTCAACACCATCCATTTTGGATTTCTATTTGCTATATATTTTTCAACTGTGCTGTGATGCTTCACAAAAGTACTGAACCTTTCTATTCTCATAGCTTCTACAGATTGTAAATAAAAAATATAATAATTATTTTAGCAAAAAATGGTATTATTGATTGATTGACTATAGCTTTTTAAAATCACCCAGTATTGCTATCTGCAGCGTTAGTTCTAGGCAAATGTTGCAATTCTTCAACCATTCCTGGACCTGTGACCAAAAACAAGCTACATATGGACAATACCAAAATAAATTATCTAATGACTCTGCCTCCTCACAGCAAAATCTGCAGAGCTGGGAAGATGGTATCCTCCATATATATAACATTATATTTGTTGCAAGAATTTTGTATAGTAATTTAAATTGAAAAATGTGAAGTTTTGAATCCGGCGTTGTTTTGCATATCAATTCATAAACCATGTGCCATGGAATGGGTACATCAAATCTCTTACCAACTATTTTGCAATTTACATGGCACAGCTGTCAGTTTTTTGGTCCTTAAATGAAATTGGCATATGTTTTTATTTATCACACTTTTCTTTAACCATTTATGTTCTTTAATACAGGGCCGACATAGAAGTTCCTTACTTTTCCCCCTTCTACTTGCCTCTTCCATTTTTGTGGTAATGCTGCAATATACATAACTTGTTTGTATAAAGCCTTTTTTTAAATAAGCAAAAAATTATCTGCTAATGACGTTAGATAATTTATCTTGGTAAGAAAAAATGTAATTAAAAAACACATTTTTATTGAATTATCACTCAATACTGTACAAGAAATGTAGGCTTGCTTAGAGTTAATCCCCAGAGAGAAAGAAATTGAATTTGCGACCATTGATCAATGGATTCCACTACTGTAATAGCCTTCAATACATGCGAGGTCTGTGCAGGGGTTATCCTGACAGAGAGGAGGATCTATGACACAGCCCTGACACAGCCCACTGCTCATGTCTCCAGTTGGACACACTTCTCATTCCAGACACACAAAGGGAATTCCACCAGCCCAGTGAGGGCAAGCCCTGTCCTCGCCTTCAATAAGCATTTAAATTAATTTTCCTCCCTCGTTCTCTAGGTCTCCAATTCCATTAAGAGATTTCATGCACTGCAGATGTATAATAACACTTATGCAATTCTTGACAGACTGTTGTGCACATTTCTCATCTGATTATTACTGTCAAGACTTAGTGACTTTTCCTCCATTCAGAATATCTCAGGCCTTTCTGGACTACCCATCCCGGATCCGGGATCATTGTCATCAGAAACGCTGACTAGCATAGCCTGGCCTGGCGCCACAGGGATATAATATAATATAATTTCATGAAATCACAAGTCCAATACAGCAAATGAAAGATAAACATATTGTGAATCCAGCCAACATGTCCGATTTTTAAAATGTTTTACAGCGAAAACACAACATATATTTATGTTAGCTCACCACAATATCCAAAAACACACCGCCAGTTTTTCACAGAAAAGATAGCTTTCACAAAACCCACAAATAGAGATACAATTAATCACTAACCTTTGAACAACTTCATCAGATGACAGTCATATGACATCATGTTATACAATACATTTATGTTTTGTTCGATTATGTGCATATTTATAGCCACAAATCGTGGTTTTACATTGGCGCCATGTTCAGAAATGGCTCCAAAATAGCGAAAGTAATTACAGACAGCCACGTGAAATACAGAAATACTCATCATAAACTTTGATGAAAGATACATGTTTAACATATAATTAAATTTACACTGGTTCTTAATGCAACCGCTGTGTTAGATTTAAAAAATAACTTTAGTAAAAAGCACAGCATGCAATAATCTGAGACAGCGCTCAGCCATTCTCCGCCATGTTGGAGTCAACAGAAATACGAAATTACATCATACATTCCCTTACCTTTGATGATCTTTCATCAGAATGCAGTGCCAGGAATCCTAGTTCCACAATAAATAGTTTTTTGGTTTTATAATGTCCATTACTTCTGTCGAATTAGAAACTTTGGCTAGCATGTGTCATTCACGTGTCCATAGAACTTTACGCTAATGAACGAAAACTTCAAAAAGTGATATTACAAATCGAATAAATTGGTCAAACTCAGTTGAGAATCAATCTTCAGGATGTTTTTCTCATATTCAAACAGGTGCCATTAATACAGGTAACGAGTGGAGGACAGAGGAGCCTCTTAAAGAAGAAGTTACAGGTCTGTGAGAGCCAGAAATCTTGCTTGTTTGTAGGTGACCAAATACTTATTTTCCACCATAATTTGCAAATAAATTCATTAAAAATCCTACAATGTGATTTTCTGGATTTTTTTTCCTCATTTTGTCTGTCATAGTTGAGGTGTACCTATGATGAAAATTACAGGCCTCTCTCATCTTTTTAAGTGGGAGAACTTGCACAATTGGTGGCTGACTAAATACTTTTTTGCCCCACTGTATATCCAATAACGTCCCAGACGGAACATTTCTTCATGTCTATCTAACGCATTGCAGACAAGGACATCACATGCGTAGTGTGCGTGGCCAAGAACTGGCAATATGCCTGACCAGTCACTCCAAAGGCTTTCATTCGGTCCCACATCAGGCTAGACGCTTCATTCCACGTTCTACTGCCTGTTGACATCTAGTGGAAGGCGTATGAAGTGCATACAGATCCATAAATATAAGGCAATTGAATAGGCGATGCCTTTCACAGCGACCCATTTCAGAATTTTCACTTCCTGTTTGGAAGTTTGCCTGCCATATGAGTTCTGTTTTACTCACAGATATAATTCAAACCGTTTTAGAAACTTCAGAGTGTTTTCTATCCAATAGTAATAATAATATGCATATCATATGATCTAGGACAGAGTACGAGGCCGTTTAATTTGGGCACCAATTCATCCAAAAGTGAAAATGTCGCCCCCTAGTCTTAAGAAGTTATGCAATTCTTCACAGCCTGTTGTGCACATTTCTCATCTGATTATTACTGTCAAGACTTAGTGACTTTTCCTCCATTCAGAATATCTCAGGCATTTAATGGAGAGTTCTTCTAGTAGTGGCTCAAAAAGACACAGTACAAGCGTAAAAAAGCGTTAAAAAAAGACAGCCACAGCCTGTAACTGACAGTTAACCTGTAAGTCTTATGTCGTTGTTTTGTGTTTGAATTGTTTACGTGTCCTCTGTGCGGGGGAAATGATAAGACAAACGGAACTACGTAGCTAATACTGTTGTAACGGGGATCCTTATTGTAGCAACACACTTTTGGAGGGAAGGCAATCCCGCGCTGTGTTAGCTAAGTTTTCATGTCATCGGGTGTAGTTCATAAAGGTTGAAGCGTGTATGTTAGGATGGTAACGTTATAATAATTAAGGATGAAACGTGAATTCATGCCAGGAATAATAAGTGTGAAGTTTGATTTCCTCCCTTCTGTAATAAGCAGCCAATGAGGTATTTTTCCTTTATTCATGTGTTTAATCTGATACTGTTATAGCGCTGGCTAAACTGTTTATTTATGTAAGCACTTCAGAGTTATACCAAGCTAATAAGTCACTCGTAAGATAAGGTTGTAAGAGTGTGCTTAACTGTATTTTTCATTTACTTTATAGTTCTCACGGAAGGTGATAATTCTGACTAAATCTACAGAATAAAGTCGCCAGTTAAAATCAAGGAACGGTTGTTCTCGTGGTTACTGGAGGGAGCTACAGTGAGAACTCAATGCTCTTCACGAGCAAGAGAGAAAGAAGAATCTCATCCAGCTGTAAAACGTCTACAAGATTCCCAAATCCTGGTAGGCCCTGTCATCTGCCAGATAAGAGTTTTGCACCTACCTGCAACCTAAGAAGAAAATCTCCACATAAGGAAGCATGGTGAGACAACATAAGGTCAAGGCTAACAGGAAAGTCAGACACGCAAGTACAAGTCAAGGTGTTTGAAGGTGGTCCTAGCCTTTTGAACAGCTAATAAGAGACTTTAAGATTACAATTCGTAAGGACTGGAGATAGTTGTGTATTTCATCAAGACACTGGTATTATGCATTTGCTCTTTCTATCTTAATGTATCGCTGGTATGTGTATTACTGGAAAAATATTCTTTGATACTTACTAAAAAAAATATATATATACAGTGGGGAGAACAAGTATTTGATACACTGACAATTTTGCAGGTTTTCCTACTTACAAAGCATGTAGAGGTCTGTAATTTTTATCATAGGTACACTTCAACTGTGAGAGAAGGAATCTAAAACAAAAATCCAGAAAATCACATTGTATGATTTTTAAGTAATTAATTTGCATTTTATTGCATGACATAAGTATTTGATACATCAGAAAAGCAGAACTGAATATTTGGTACAGAAACCTTAGTTTGCAATTACAGAGATCATACGTTTCCTGTAGTTCTTGACCAGATTTGCACACACTGCAGCAGGGATTTTGGCCCACTCCTCCATACAGACCTTCTCCAGATCCTTCAGGTTTCGGGGCTGTCGCTGGGCAATACGGACTTTCGGCTCCCTCCAAAGATTTTCTATTGGGTTCAGGTCTGGAGACTGGCTAGGCCACTCCAGGACCTTGAGATGCTTCTTACGGAGCCACTCCTTAGTTGCCCTGGCTGTGTGTTTCGGGTCGTTGTCATGCTGGAAGACCCAGCCACGACCCATCTTCAATGCTCTTACTGAGGGAAAGAGGTTGTTGGTCAAGATCTCGCGATACATGGCCCCATCCATCCTCCCCTCAATACGGTGCAGTCGTCCTGTCCCCTTTGCAGAAAAGCATCCCCAAAGAATGATGTTTCCACCTCCATGCTTCACGGTTGGGATGGTGTTCTTGGGGTTGTACTCATCCTTCTATTCCTCCAAACACGGCGAGTGGAGTTTAGAGCAAAAAGCTCTATTTTTGTCTCATCAGACCACATGACCTTCTCCCATTCCTCCTCTGGATCATCCAGATGGTCATTGGCAAACTTCAGACGGGCCTGGACATGCGCTGGCTTGAGCAGGGGGACCTTGCGTGCGCTGCAGGATTTTAATCCATGACGGCGTAGTGTGTTACTAATGGTTTTCTTTGAGACTGTGGTCCCAGCTCTCTTCAGGTCATTGACCAGGTCCTGCCGTGTAGTTCTGGGCTGATCCCTCACATTCCTCATGATCATTGATGCCCCACGAGGTGAGATCTTGCATGGAGCCCCAGACCGAGGGTGATTGACCGTCATCTTGAACTTCTTCCATTTTCTAATAATTGTGCCAACAGTTGTTGCCTTCTCACCAAGCTGCTTGGCTATTGTCCTGTAGCCCATCCCAGCCTTGTACAGGTCTACAATTTATCCCTGATGTCCTTACACAGCTCTCTGGTCTTGGCCATTGTGGAGAGGTTGGAGTCTGTTTGATTGAGTGTGTGGACAGGTGTCTTTTATACAGGTAACGAGTTCAAACAGGTGCAGTTAATACAGGTAATGAGTGGAGAACAGGAGGGCTTCTTAAAGAAAAACTAACAGGTCTGTGAGAGCCGGAATTCTTACTGGTTGGTAGGTGATCAAATACTTATGTCATGCAATAAAATGCAAATTATTTACTTAAAAATCATACAATGTGATTTTCTGGATTTTTGTTTTAGATTCCGTCTCTCACAGTTGAAGTGTACCTATGATAAAAATGACAGACCTCTACATGCTTTGTAAGTAGGAAAACCTGCAAAATCGGCAGTGTATCAAATACTTGTTCTCCCCACTGTATATAGTTACAAACCATTAAGGGTCAGCGTACACCTATTAATTATATTTTCACCTGTAAGTTAATAGTGTCATTGTTTGGTAAGGTGTTTGTTCAAGCCTTTGTTACAAGCATTATACATGTTTATACCACGTACTAAGGTTTAAATTACAGAGAATTGTAGTATAAATTACCTACTCACTTATCCAAACCTTACCTAGAATTGATTTGATTTGATTTAGAATGTCAGAAAGAGGTGGTTTCACTAAAGGTGATAGAGATGGGGTAGGTCAAGTTGAGCAGCTGCAGCAACACCTCGCAAACTTCAAGCCTTCATCAGAACAAACAGAGCAGCAGGAAAAGACCCAGACTGGTGTGGAGTCACTGCTGCCAGAATGATGAATGATGATACAGAGGCTGCTAATGAGATATCACAACAAGAGCCACGAAAAGGTGAGAGGGTCCGCAGGTTAACTGAAAAGGGCAGAGAACTGTGCGACGAAAGGTGGAGACAGCTCGAACATCATTTCAGAGTCAGCTATGAGAAGTGGAAGGCTCTGGTAAAGGAAGCAAAACTGTCACTGACAGACTGTTGCTCTGAAGACCTACTAGAAGACCTCTTAAACAAGATTAGTCATACCTCTACAGAACTAAACCTTGTCTATGTAAATTTGCGTCAAATCGACATTCCCGACAACGATATACGACGCAGAGTTGATACTTGTGAAGCAGTTACAATGTCTATTACTCAATTCTTGCTCGTACAATATGCATATTATTATTACTATTGGATAGAAAACACTCTCTAGTTTCTAAAACCGTTTGAATTATTTCTCTGAGTGAAACAGAACTCATTCTGCAGCACACTTCCTGTCAAGAAGTGAGATTTCTGAAATCGAGGTCTCTGTTCCAGGGTCGGTTTATAAATTCCCTTGTAAGCTATGGGGCTACATGCACTGCATACGCCTTCCCCTAGATGTCAGTAAGCGGTGAGACTTTGAATGGAGTGGATAGCACCATCTGGGGGAGTATAAAGCCTCTTGGAACGGAAGGACCGACCTTTTCGACGCGGGGCCTGACGCAGGAGGGACACCAAGCATGGCGTCCTGAAAAGCTTTCGGTTTAGCAGTTCTATATCTCCGGCTCTGATTTAATTTGTTTTTTGTCTTAAAAACTTCATAAGGTAGTTAATTTAAACCGACTTATAGCAGTTTATATCAGTTTATTGCGATTTTCTGGAGTTTCTTTGTCAGGCGTTATCGCGAGTTGGGCACCTCTCCGGTACATCGCTGGCGTTAGCAGCTAATTCTACAGGAGTAGAGGACATCTTTCAACCAAAAGACGATTGTTCTGGACAAAGGACCACTTGCCCAAGATTCTGATGGAAGCTCATCAAAAAGTAAGAGCTATTTATGATGTTAATTCGTATTTCTGTGGAAAAATGTAAAATTATTAGTCCGCCATTAATTTCGGCATGGTCTCGCTGTAACGCACGCTGTATGTCGAGTAACGTTAATTTTAAAAATCTAACACAGCGGTTGCATTAAGAACTAATGTATCTTTCATTTGCTGTCCAACCTGTATTTTTTTGTCAAGTTTACGATTAGTTATCGATTAGATTAGGTGCCTCTCCAAGATGGCGCCGGACAGATTGCTTCAAGTTTGGCTACATTTCACATTGTATAACCACGATTTGTTCCGTTAAATATGCACATTTTCGAACAAATCCTATATGCATTGTGTAATATGATGTTACAGGACTGTCATCTGATGAAGTATATGAAGGTTAGTCAAAAATTATATATCTTTTGCTGGTTTGTTAGGATCGCTAACCTTTGCTGCTGGTAAACGGCTTGTGTTTCTGGCTATTGTGGTAAGCTAATATAATGCTATATTGTGTTTTCGCTGTAAAACACTTAAAAAATCTGAAATATTGGCTGGATTCACAAGATGTTGGTCTTTCATTTGCTGTACGCTGTGTATTTTTCAGAAATGTTTTATGATGAGTATTTCGGTATTTGACGTTGGTCTCTGTAATTATTCTGGCTGCTTCGGCACTATTTCAGATTGCAGCTGCAATGTAGAACTGTGATTTATACCTGAAATATGCACATTTTTCTAACAAAACATATGCTATACAATAAATATGTTATCAGACTGTCATTTGATGAAGTTGTTTCTTGGTTAGTGGCTATTTATATCTTTATTTGGTCGAAATTGTGATAGCTACCTATGCAGGAAAAAAATGGTGGGAAAAAAAAGTTGTGTCTTTTGCTATCGTGGTTAGCTAATAGATTTACATATTGTGTCTTCCCTGTAAAACATTTTAAAAATCAGAAATGATGGCTGGATTCACAAGATGTGTATCTTTCATCTGGTGTCTTGGACTTGTGATTTAATGATATTTAGATGCTAGTATTTACTTGTGACGCTATGCTAGGCTATGCTAGTCAGCTTTTTTACTGATGGGGGTGCTCCCGGATCCGGGATTGTGTGCAACTAGAAGTTAAAAGGCAGGGAAGAAGGTAACCAGATGGAGCTGCACTGGAAGGACAGCAATTCCTTGTGTGTGTCCGAACTCTCACATAAGTCAAGTCTCAACTATCAGCCCTCAAGTGCTTCCTCCCAGTCTCAAAGCAACTCAAAGGTCAACTCCAGACGCTCAAGCGTGTCATCTGTCAAGAGACAAGAGGCTGCGGCGGAAGTCGCTGCTAACCAAGCAGCTTTAGAAGTAATGGTTAAGCAAGAACGCCAACTAGAAGAGCTTCAGAGACTCGAAGATGAAGATAAGAAGAGGACAGCGGAGCAAGAAGCTGAGGCTGTGAAACGCAGTTTAGAAGAAGGTAGGCTGCGAGTCAAGTTAGAGTTAGAAAATGCTGCCAGACGAAGGACGCTAGAAGACAAGCGTAGAGAGTTAGAGCGCCTAGAAGTGCTCAAGAAACTAAATGCTGCCAAGGCGCAGATGCAAGTGTATGAGCAAGATGAAAACTCAGAGGACGAGAAGAGAGAACTACTCTCTAACTGCAAATCTGTGAAAGAAGTCATGCACAGAAGTGGCTCATTTCACAGTCTCTCACCACAACATGTTGTGACAAGCACACAACAAGAAGATGGCACCAAGACCATGTTCAGGTTACTAGCGGAATCAATCAGTGAAAGCCGCCTCCCCATACCAGAACCAGTAACATTCAATGGAGAACCACTCTCGTTCACTGACTGGAAGGTCTCTTTTCAGACCCTGATAGACAGGAAGAACATACCAGCAGCTGAGAAGATATATTACTTAAGAAAATATGTCGGTGGGCCTGCCAAGAAAGCCATCGAAAGTTACTTTATGTTAGGAACAGAGTCAGCCTACCATGCTGCGTGGACCATTCTTGAAGAAAGGTACGGAAACAAATTCCTCATCGCCAAGTCCTTCAGAGATAAGCTCAATGCATGGCCTAAGATAGGATCCAAGGACAGTCTTGAACTTAGACCTTGTAGACTTTCTTCGCAGCTGTGAGGCTGCTATGTCTCAGAATAAGGGCCTGGAGGTGCTTAATGACTGTAATGAAAACCAAAAGATCCTCGCTAAACTTCCAGATTGGCTAACTTCAAGATGGAATAGAAAGGTCGTAGACATCTTAGAAGAAACTGAGACCTTTCCAAGCTTCAGTCAGTTTGTGAAGTTTCTCACGAGAGAAGCAAAGATCGCTTGCAATCCTGTAACATCCCTTCATGCTTTGAAATCAAGCGAAGATGGAAAACCTAAGACGCCAAGGATTCAAAGCCCCGGAGCAAGGGTATTAGCAACTAACTCTGATGAGAAAGATACTGTTACTAGTTGTGTCTTCTGTGAGAAGTCAGGTCACAGTCTCCACAAATGCTGGAAGTTCATGGATAAGCCCACCGCAGAGCGACAGAAGTTTATTCAAGAGAATAAATTGTGCTTTGGCTGTTTAAGGCCTGGGCATCGCTCGAAAGATTGTGTTAACAGGAACACCTGCGACACGTGTCAGAGGAGGCATCCATCCTGCCTGCACGAAGATCGTACTAAAGAAAGGTTAAGGGATAGGAAGACAGAGCCCCCACAAGATAAGGGGACAAGAGCGTCAAGTGAGGCCATATCTAACAGAGTCGTAAAGGACATTAACAACACTCACACCTCCACAATCATTCCAGTATGGGTGTCAACCACAAACGAGCCAGATCGTGAAGTTCTTGTGTATGCACTTCTTGACACCCAGAGCGACACCACCTTTATCCTTGAAGAGACAACAAACGCTCTCAATAAAAGGAAGTAGCCAGTCCAACTGAAACTCTCTACAATGGCTTCAAGGAATACCATCGTGCCCTGCCAGAAGCTGTCTGGTTTGCAGGTTAGAGGGTTTTACTTGGAGAAGAAAATCCCTCTGCCAACGACCTACTCGAGAGAGTTTATTCCTGCAAACAGAGATCATATTCCTACTCCAGAGACTGCAAGAGCATGGTCTCATCTTGAACACATTGCAGAGGAGATTGCTCCTCATCAGAGCTGTGATGTCGGTCTCTTAATTGGCTACAACTGCTCCCAGGCTCTCCTTCCAAGAGAAATTGTGTCTGGTAAGGGAAATCAGCCTTTTGCTCAGAGAACAGACCTTGGCTGGAGCATAGTCAGCTATGGAAACCCATGTATCGACTATGGCGACGCTATTGGAGTGAGTCATCGGGTTATTGTTAGACAGGTGATGCCAAGCCTTCAATCTTCTTCCAACCTCACAAATCAAGTACACTATGTTTGTAGAACACGCGCAAGAGAGGTAATCACAGCACTGGACATTATCAAGACACTTGAATCCCACTTCAACGAGAGAACTGCAAAAGAGGACCTCGTATCTCAAGAGGATATCCGGTTCCTGACAAAAATGAAAGCGGGAATCAGACGCAAGGACAATGGACATTATGAGATGCCGCTGCCGCTTAAGGAAGAAAGACCCAACCTGCCGAACAATAAAACATGTGCAGTTCACCGTCTCAGGTGCCTGGAAAGGAGGCTAAGGAGAGACAAGCAGTACTACAAGGACTACACAGCATTCATGGAAGAGACCATAGCTTGTGGAGATGCTGAGAAGGTCTCCAAAGAGGAAATTAACAAGCATTCAGCATGGTACATCCCGTACCATGGGGTTTATCACCCACAAAAGCCTGGGAAGATACGAGTCGTCTTTGACTGCTCAGCTAAGTTTCGAGAGACGTCCTTGAATTATCATCTCCTTACCGGTCCAGAGTTGACAAACACATTGCTGGGCATCCTTTGTCATTTTCGTAAGGGTCCAGTTGCAATCATGTGTGATGTAGAGTGCATGTTCCACCAGTTTCATGTGAAAGCAGAAGACCAAGATTATCTACGGTTCCTTTGGTGGGAGAACGGAGATCTAGAGTCTCAACCCTCAGTGTATCGTATGAAGGTCCACTTGTCCGGCGCAGCTTCATCTCCTGGTTGCGCCAACTATGGTCTCAAACATCTTGCTGCCGAAGGACGAGGAAGCTTTAGCGAGAAGTATATCCAGTTCATAGAAAGGAACTTTAATGTTGATGATGGGTTGACGAGCATATCGTCTGAAGCGGCCCAGCTGGTGAAAGAAGCAAGAGAGCTTTGCAGCATCGGCAAACTCCGGTTGCACAAGTTTATCTCTAACAGCAAGGAAGTTATAGCCACAATTCCCAAGGAAGAACGTGCCGAGGGTGCCAAAGACCTGGATATGGCTCTGGGTGAACCACACATGGAGAGAGCGCTTGGTGTACTGTGGTGTGTCGCATCAGACGAGTTCCAGTTCAGAGTAGTTGTCAAGGAACGCCCACTCACAAGAAGAGGAGTGTTGTCTACAGTAGCCTCTGTATATGATCCGCTTGGGTTTGTGGCACCCTTTGTCCTGGCAGGGAAGCAGATCTTGCAGCAGATGTGTGTGACAAGACAAGATTGACTGGGATGACCCCCTTCCAGATGACCTACGCTCCCAGTGGGAATTCTGGCTCCAGGGTCTACAAAACTTGTCTGAAGTAAGGATCCAACGAGGCTACTTGCCATCAAGTTTCAAGGAGGTGCAGAGTTATGAGCTCCATCACTTCTCCGATGCTAGTACCTCAGGTTATGGAGAGTGCTCATACCTCAGAACAATCAGCACAGCAGGAGAAGTTCATTGCTCCCTAGTTATGGGGAAGTCGAGAGTCGCCCCTTCCAAGGTTACGACCATACCACGACTGGAACTTTCAGCAGCGGTGGTAGCTGTTCGAACAAGTGACATGCTCAAAAGGGAGCTAGAGATACAGGAATACTTCTGGACAGACTCGAAGGTAGTTCTTGGCTACATCAACAATGAAGCCAGAAGATTCCACGTCTTTGTAGCTAACCGTATTCAACGCATTAAGCAAAGCACAGATCCCGAACAATGGAGATATGTGACCTCTGAAGAGAATCCTGCGGATCATGCTTCCAGAGGTCTCACATTAGAACAGCTCATGGCTTCCAACTGGTTCACAGGTCCAGACTTTCTTTGGCAAGAAGAACTTCCCAAAGGACAAGTCAAGGGGGAAGAGTTCTCAGACAATGATCCAGAGCTGCAGAAATCCCTGGTCCATGATACCCAGGCAAAGGAAGAAAGATCATTACTAGATCACCTTCACAAGTTCTCAGACTGGGCAAGAGTGGTAAAAGCTATTGCCAGGCTCAAACGACGTGTCAAGGAAGCCATAGGCTTAAAATTGAGGTCCAGTGAAGCTACAAGCATAGAAGAAAGGAGAGAGGCAGAGCTCACCATTTATAAAGATGGTTCAAGAAGCAGCCTTCTCCCATGAGATACACAACCTTAGGCACCAGAAAGACATCAAGACCAAAGATAAAGCAAGCAAGTTGCATAAATTGAGTCCATTTCTGGATGAGCAAGGTATCCTCAGGGTGGGAGGTCGCTTGGCTCATGCAACTCTTCATTCCCATGTGAAGCATCCTGCAATCCTGCCAAGAGATAGCCACTTGTCAGTGCTGCTCGTCAAGCACTGTCATGAAAGAGTACGACACCAAGGACGTGGAATGACGATCAATGAGCTGCGATCCAACGGTATATGGATCCTAGGATGCAGCAATGCAGTTTCCTCTCACATCTACAAATGTGTGAAATGCAGGAAATTCAGAAGATGTACAGAAGGGCAAAGGATGGCAGATCTTCCGAAGGAACGCATGGAAGACCACGCCTCCCTTCACATACTGCGGGATGGACTGCTTTGGACCATTCTATGCCAAGGACGGAAGAAGAGAGTTAAAGCGTTATGGGCTCCTACTCACTTGCATGGGCTCTCGAGCAGTTCACATTGAAATGCTTGATGACTTAACCACCGACGCCTTTATCAATTCCCTGCGTTCATTCATTGCCATACGTGGTAATGATCGTCAAATCAGATGTGATCAAGGCAGCAACTTCATTGGCGCAAGACACGAGTTTGTGGACGCCCTGAAAGAAATGGATCAAACACGACTGAAGGAACTTGGATGCGAGTTTATCATGAACACCCCATCTTCAAGTCACATGGGTGGTGTTTGGGAAAGGCAAATCCGCACGATACGAAGTGTCTTAAAACCTCTACCGAATCACCCTCCCGGATCCGGGATCCTCCTCATCAGAAACGCTGACTAGCATAGCCTAGCCTAGCGCCACAGGGAATATCATATAATTTCATGAAATCACAAGTCCAATACAGCAAATGAAAGTTAAACATCTTGTGAATCCAGCAAAAATTTCCTATTTTTTAAATGTTTTACAGCGAAAACACAACATATATTTATGTTAGCTCACCACAATAGCCCAAAACACAACGCCATTTTTTCACCGCAAAGATAGCTTTCACAAAACCCACAAATAGAGATAAAAATAATCACTAACCTCTGAACAACTTCATCAGATGACAGTCTTATAACATCATGTTATGCAATACATTTATGTTTTGTTCGAAAATGTGCATATTTATAGCTACAAATCCTGGTTTTACATTGTGAACATGGCGCAAAAATGCTCCAAATTGTCCGGAGAAATTTTGGAGAGTCACGTAATCTAACAGAAAAACTCATCATAAACTTTGCTGAAAAATACATTTTGGACATATAATTAAAGATACACTGGTTCTTAATGCAACCGCTGTGTTAGATAAAAAAAAAAATACTTTAGTAAAAAGCACAGCATACAATAATCTGAGACAGCGCTCAGCCATTCTCCGCCATGTTGGAGTCAACATATTCAACAAAAATACGAAATAACATCATAAATATTATCTTACCTTTGATGAACTTTCATCAGAATGCAGTGCCAGGAGTCCTAGTTCCACAATAAATCGTTGTTTTGTTTTAGAATGTCCATTTCTTCTGTCGAATTAGCAACTTTGGCTAGCATAATGGTGCTCACGTGTCCATGAAAGTTTGGCGCATGGAACGAAAAATTCCAAAAGTCATAATAAAAGTCGAATAAACTGGTCAAACTCAGTTGAAAATCCATCTTTCGGATGTTTTTCTCATATGTATCCAATAACGTCCCAGACGGAGCATTTCTTCGTGTCTATCTAACGCATTGCAGAAAATGATATGGTGCTCCCAGGTGCGCAGCAAAATACTGCCAATATGGCTGACCTGTCACTCCAAAAGCTCTCATTCGGTCCCACATCAGGCTAGACACCTCATTCAACGTTCTACTGCCTGTTGACATCTAGTGGAAGGCGTATGAAGTGCATACATATCCATAAATACAAGGCAATTGAACAGGAGCAGCCCTTCACAGAGACCCATTTCAGAATTTTAACTTCGTGTTTGGAAGTTTGCCTGCCAAATGAGTTCTGTTTTACTCACAGATATAATTCAAACAGGTTTAGAAACTTCAGAGTGTTTTCTATCCAATAGTAATAATAATATGCATATCATATGATCTAGAACAGAGTACGAGGCCGTTTAATTTGGGCACTATTTTTTCCCAAAGTGAAAATAGCGCCCCCTATTAAGAAGAAGTTCATCCATTCTTGATCAGTCAGACGGAAGACTCGACAGCGCTTCTCTGCGTACCTTTCTCTATGAAGTCATGGCGATTTTAAATAGTAGGCCCCTAACTACGGAATATCTGAATGATCGATTAGGTCCAGAACCTCTCACGCCAAATCACATCTTGATAATGAAGCCCACAGTTATCTTACCGCCACCTGGACAGTTCATCAAGGAAGATATTTATCTCCGCAAGAGATGGCGCAGAGTACAATTCTTAGCCAATGAATTCTGGACAAGGTGGAAGAAAGAGTACCTCCTAAACCTCCAACACAGACAGAAATGGAATAAAGACAGAAGAAACGCAAGGATTAATGACATTGTCATCTTGCAAGATGATACTGCACCACGCAACCAGTGGAAATTGGCAAAGGTTACAGAAGTGTACCCGGGACAGGATGGCCGGGTGAGAAGATTCAAGTTACTGATCAGCGACTCAACCCTGGATGAGAGAGGTAAACGCATCACCAAACCCACCTATCTGGAGAGGCCCATCCATAAGACAGTCACCCTCCTGGAAGCCGATCAAGAAACCTGCAGACCCCTTTCACAGAAATCACCGGTGATTGGTGGGAGTGTAACTGACAGTTAACCTGTAAGTCTTATGTCGTTGTTTTGTGTTTGAATTGTTTACGTGTCCTCTGTGCGGGGGAAATTATAAGACAAGCGGAACTACGTAGCTAATACTGTTGTAACGGGGATCCTTATTGTAGCAACACACTTTTGGAGGGAAGGCAATCCCGCGCTGTGTTAGCTAAGTTTTCATGTCATCGGGTGTAGTTCATAAAGGTTGAAGCGTGTATGTTAGGATGGTAACATTATAATAATTAAGGATGAAGCGTGAATTCATGCCAGGAATAATAAATGTGAAGTTTGATTTCCTCCCTTCTGTAATAAGCAGCCAATGAGGTATTTTTCCTTTATTCATGTGTTTAATCTGATACTGTTATAGCGCCGGCTAAACTGTTTATTTATGTAAGCACTTCAGAGTTATACCAAGCTAATAAGTCACTCGTAAGATAAGGTTGTAAGAGTGTGCTTAACTGTATTTTTCATTTACTTTATAGTTCTCACGGAAGGTGATAATTCTGACTAAATCTACAGAATAAAGCCGCCAGTTAAAATCAAGGAACGGTTGTTCTCGTGGTTACTGGATGGAGCTTTTGAAACAAAATCCAAGCAATAGGTATCAATGGGGTGCGGGGTTCTGAAGTGTCTGTCCTATGTGTGAGAGATAATGTACAAGAACGATCAGGATTTTTTAAACATGTATTTAACCCCTTATTTTTGGCACTTAACAGTCTCCATATATACTGTACTTCCATTGTTTTTTTCAACTGGTACTGGAAGACCTTCAGATGAGTCTTGTGAGGTCTGTGGGCGTCCTAGAGCAAAATAACCAACATGACATGTTCGTGAGAGTCACCTTTCCACGGTGTCATATTAGTGGTTAGCCCAAACTGTTCGGGCGCTACAGACAGAAGTGGGCAGATCGGCTGTACCGCATTCAAACAAGTACCAAGACGCTTGTGGGGGCCGTAGAGCAAAACGGAGAACACCATTGTGTTCGTTAGACTCATCTTTCCACAGAGGCGTATTAGTTTGTAGGCCAAACCGTTCCAAACGCTACATACGATTTTGTGAGAAGACCGATTTTCAGGATGTCTCATAATCTGACAAACACCACTCTAGCTCTGCTACCTTTCACCGCAGATGAGGAAGTGCTACATACATTAGACAGATGTGGTAGATTGAGATGCATCGAATGCAAAAAAATCTCTATCTTAAAGTGACATATTTTGATGGGGATTTTTGTATTATGCAAATTCATTTCCGCGGAGCACCGACATCAACTTTAGGGGATTTAATACAAAACTCCCCCATTCTCGGAAAGAACTGAACCAATTCTAAGAAAATCATCCAAGAAACAAATAAGCTTTAGGTTCTTCTTACAACCACCAGATGGCCCTGTATAGTGTACGTTTTCACTTGTTTTCTTTTAACATACAATGAAAAGTGGCTACAAAAGTATGATCTACCTCACTTCTTTCTTCCCGTCTCTCCCATTCACTCACCTTCTATTGAGCTGTTCCATCTGCTGAACGGATCCGGACCTCCTCATGCCATCGGGCGTGGCTGCTGAGGTGGGTCTCTGCCACGTGGTGGTCCTGTTGATGTGGTCCACGTAGAACACACGACCGTGGCTGTCCACACGCGCCTCCCAGTCTATACACAAACACACAGTGGAGACAATTATTTCTTAGTATCATTAGGTTTGTCCTGGTATGTATTGTTCATTAACAAGGAATATGAATGATATGACTCAGAGTCTCAGACAAAGTTATATACAAAGCTCACTTGGGGGTAGTGGTTCATCTATAGTGGGGTAATGATGAGGATCATGACGCAGAGCAGGAAGCTGGCTGATTGGAGGATGACTGGACGGTAAGGGACAATCTCCTATGGGACGACAAAAACAGGTCAGTATATCCTAACTTACCCAACTCACATCTATATTTTGCTAGTTAGTATTCAGTGAGGAACCCAACTCACGTCCTATCTTTCCACTGGGCCCAGCCACGGGTGACTCTCCGTTTTCTATGAAGCTCTGGGGGCTCTGGACCTGCGTGGACGTGTCCACCTGCCACTGGGGCATCCCATCTCCTGGCTCCCTGCTCTCCGCTTCATTCACCTCCATGTCCTCATCCTCCTGGGAGGGAAAATCACTGCTCTCCACAGACATCCTGGCTGCAGCCACTAGAGGTGCCTGGTTGTGACTGCCTCCTCGGCCCTCATAGCATGAAACACTGCAGCAGGGCTCCATGTCGTCGTTAGAAACTCTCTGGTGACCCCTGACCTCACCCTGGGGGTGGCGGCACTCGCTGTCCAGTAGCAGGGCCAGGTCGGACAGACGCTCGATGGACAGGCTGCGAGGCAGGGTCCTCCTGGGCCCTGGGGTCAGGGGTTCTGCCTTTTCATCCTCTTCTGAGCCATCCTGGACCCTGGGGCTAAGCTGGTCAGGGCCTGGGTCTGGATCGGGCTCTGTTTCAGCCTCAGCCCCCTCTCCCTCCCCGTCCTCCTGGGTGCCTGGCTGGGAGGAGGGCAGACTGTGGAGGAGGTGGTGGATGCGGATGTAGTGGGAGCGAGGGGTCTCAGGCTCCCCACAGGCCGAGGCGATGACTGTCTCCAGCTCCGACACGGGCAGGGAGCAGGGCCGGTTCTTACGCCTAGGGGTGGTCCTGATGCGCAGGGAGCAGCATTCCTCGTCTCCTTCCTCCTGACCCACCACCTGTTCTGCTGGTTCCCCAGGTGCTCCACTCTCCATGTCTTCCAATACAGCAGGTATGACCTGACCCTCTGCTGGGGTACTGTCCACCCCCTGCTCTGGGTCAGCAAGCTGAGGACTGGAGGGGGTTTGCTGCCCCCCTTCCTCACTGTTGTCCTCTACCTTGGGCAGCTTCTCTGCAACCACAGCCACCTCCTCCTGAGCCCCATTGACCTCTGGTTGGCTTGGTTCTGTTTTTAGGGCCTTGGCTCTGGAACAGCAAGGCCCTAAGTCTCCATCTCCATCCATGGGCTGCTCTGAACCCAAAGGCCCTGATGGATGCCCCTCCATGGGCGTGTCTGTAACTGTATCTCCTCCAATTGGAAGTTCTGGAGCTCCAGCGTCTTCCTCCTCATCCATGGGGAGTTCGGGAGCCCCCGGACCCAGGCTCATGGTGTCCTCCTCCTGGCCCTGGGCCTGGGAAGACTGGCCCTCCCCCTGGTTACTGGTCTCCTGCACAGCGGCACACTCAGGCTCTGTGCTGAGAGACATGTCTTCATCATCTGCAGGAGGAGAACAGCGCTCATTACCTCCCAGGCTGCCTGACACAAAGTGGGTCATATCAACATGAACTCATTCATTAGTTAATAGACCACTCTGTTTCTGCTTTGGTATGTCAATGAATGGAAAATCCTGTATACATCGAGTATAACAATATGGCAAATTATAATAACGGAACCTATTGTAAAAAAAAAAGTGTCAACTCAACAGCTAGAGCAATGTTTAATATCTGCCAGTCTAAACCTAGATTTGAAAGTTGATATTTACAGAAAGACTTACAGTACATATTATATATTCTTATCTTCCCACCTCTGTATTGAAAAACACTAAGTGAACCTACATGAGAGGAAACCAACAAACAGGATATACACCTCTCTGATTCAAAGGGGTTGGGTTAAATGTGGAAGACACATTTCAGTTGAAGGCATTCAGTTGTACAACTGACTAGGTATCCCCCTTTCCTATACAAACCTGGGTTCAATTAGCATGAGTTTTTGTTCAAATACTTTGAGCGTTTGATTGAGCCTGTTAAGAGACCCAGCTGGGTGGGGTTTGTACTTTTGGAACTATTTCATTAGTTCCATTACATCTGGACAGTTTGATCAAGTGCAGCAAAACTATTTGAAGGCAAACGAGTACTATTTGAACCCAGATCTGGATTATTGTGAGATGATGTGTGAGAGGAAGAGGAACCTGGATGAATAGAGGAAGTGATCTCAAATCTGAACTGCAGCTGTCCACTGACATGTTCCGTCGGCACCCTTCGGCCCAGCGTGTAGCTGACCACACGGTCACTGTGTAGGGGGGTAGAGAGGGGAGGGAGGGAGGGAGAGAGAGAGGGAAGGAAGGAAGGAGAGAGAGAGAAAAGTGGGGGAGAGGGAAAAAAGTGCAGGAAAGAGGGACAAATTGAGAGAAAGATGGGGAGGTGGCCGGAGGGAGAGAAGAGGGGGGAAAGGGTGGAAGGAGAGGGAGTGGGGGTTGGAGTTCAAAAGAGAGAGACATGTTACTTTATGATTTAAACATTCTTTAGAGGACTCTTGTCAAGAGCTCCCCAAATATCTATTAATAATAATTTGATTATCCTGATAAATGTATGAGCATGCTGTGTATTCCTGAGCCGTACCCAATAGCATGCTTCTCCAGTAGCCTCTGCACTGGCATGGACTGCTTGCCCAGGAAACGTTTGATGATAGGACGGCTCTTGGCAAACTTGTCTTTTACCTCGATCTCCAGAACGTCCGTGGGCAGAGACACAAAGTTGAAGCGCTGAGGAGGGAGAGAAAGACATAGTATCTATTTAAAATGCCTGTAAAGGTGCCGTGTGTAAGTGTGTGCGTATAGCCTTATACAGCTGCATATCCCTGTGTGTAGCTGTTAATAGTGCTGAAAATACTTGCAGCTGTAGGAAACAAAGAGGGAGCTGTCAATGGTGCTGAACTCTTTGCACTCAAAGTAAGACTTTGGAATGGAGGGAACAATACATATGAAACAATGCATTACCTAACCTTGTGTGATCTTTAATGACAGTGATGCCAAAATGTAGAGGTAAAGAAAAAACGAAACCGCTGTAAAAATATTTAGGAAATCGAAAACTGTTTCTTATTCACCCTGCGATCTCTATGACAGATGAGTTAAGCATTGGCATTCCTTCAGATATAGCTTTATCTCTACATAAACTGACCTCTATGGCTGTGGCCTACTGTACTGTACTGTATAACCAGGGAGTCACGAGGGAGTGAAGGAATGCTGCACCTGATCTGAATATCAAAACGTGGGAGGGAGTAGGCTGCACTTTTCTTCTGCCTGTACATCGCCTCTCTCACAGAAGCCCTCAATCAATTCAAGGTACAAGAGGGAGACACAAAGATGGAGGGAGGCACATAGCTTTTTAGCTATCATCATACTGTACCTCCAGCGCTAAGCTCTTGACTATACAGTCAGATCCAACATGAAGCATGCAGGAATCATCACCGCAGGTCTCATACCTCCTCTAATCTATACCGATAATTTCCATGAATACATAGTGGTGCTGCTATATCCTTCCCCTCAATATACCTAAAGGGGTGTTGCCACTGTGCTAAATCAGAGCTGGGCCTGTGATACATCTTCTGCCCTTTCACAGTAACATCACATAATTGAACCATTAGCCAAATGAGTAAACCAGCAATAGCCTATTATAGGCAGAGAGAGCAAATATTGACAGGCATTATTATAAAAGAGTATTACCACATGAGAAAACTCATGGTGTAAATGTATAATTCATACATTATAAATGATAATACATTTGGCAGGGTGGGAGGAGATACAGGCAGGGCGGGAGTACTTCTGTGTTCAGGAGGAGGAGATACAGACAGGAGGGGAGTACTGCTGTGCTCAGGAGGAGGAGACACAGGCAGGGCGGGAGTACTGCTGTGTTCAGGAGGAGATACAGGCAGGGGAGGAGAATATCCCTGCCTAACCAAGTCAAATGTCAATAAGCTCTGCTTGCCTGTAGTATGCAGAGATCAATATCTTTAATAGATGCTGTGGGAGATGATTTTGTGGTACCAAATCATTACATCCAAATACAAGTTTTTGCAACACATGTTCAGCATTTTTTCTCTTGAGTAAATATAACCCATTATAATGTTGGGTGTGTGTACATGTAGAGGGCCTACCTGTATAAAACCAGTCAGAACATTGAAATAATCATTACCAGTATTGCACAGAACGTTTACACTATATGAATCACTAACACAGCTCTCCACTCACCTCTCTCTGCCAGTGGGGGTTGATGGTGTTACAGACGATGCCTGAGCGTTTCTCCTGGCCGTGGTGTGGCAGTGCCGGGAAGATGCTGTTCCTGCCGGGGTGGATGGCGATCTTAAGGTAGGGGTCAGGGTTGAAGAACATCCCCTTCTTCAGCCCTGTGGCATGGAAATCTGCCAGAAATGATAAGAGTATAGAGAGAAGGAAAGGCTTTGAAATGTAACCTCTACGGGGTTAAGGACATCACATTCTTCTGACAAAGTGGAGTAGAGTGCAGGCAGCAAAAATATCCTTGAGAAGCTCTGCAAAATAATTCAGTTCAATATCTCGCCAAATACAACAGTATATTGTACTTCTACAATAGTAGTAGTAATAGATTCTGCTACAGGACAGCAGAGAGAAAATAACTAATCCTGAAAAATATGTCTAGACAGAATTATTATTTTGAATAGTGTGGCATTTAACTTTCTCCAACTCTGCTCTCTAACAATTGTGACAGCCATGTCATACAGTAGCATAACCTTCCAGTGATCTGGGACTAGACAGGGACTGCTACAGTCCGCCTGTTTGTTCAGCCTGTGTTGATCAAAGCTAAAGATGAAGGGGGAAGAGCTGCTGCCTAAAAATCACATTTGCCTCCTGTCATCTCCCATGCAGTGGTGGGGGGAGAGAACTATTTAGATACACAACTTCCCGAGCTGTCACACCCACCTTTCATCTAACATCACATCAGTGTGTGTTACCTCACTGTGAATCAGATGGAACTGGATCATACCGCCTCTACTGCTGCTGCTGCTACATCCCTCACTGTTAGGAATCTAACTCAACTCAGGCCTGTAAGAAACACTTGGCACAATAGACTGTTCACCTGAGAGGGAGAAGCTGATGAGTCTTCTACTGCCTGTGCTCTGGGGGACTTCTTCATTGGTGACGGGCTTAAATACCTGCATGAGGGAGAAATAGGGAAGGGAGGGAGGGAGGGAGGGAAGAAAAAAGAGATTGAGTGAAAAAGAGAAAGGGTTAAAGGGAGTGATAGAGACAAAGAATAAAGGGAATGAGAGAGGGACATCAGCGCCAGCCTTTACAGCATCTCTCCTCCTTGCTCCGCCTCCACAGGTGTAAGCCTATCTAGGGGTCTTTACAGCAGGCAGGCGGGTTAGCTGTCTCTTCCCATTACTACCCAGGGAAAGATTCAGTTAAGGGAAAGCAGCCACTGAGAGATGGGGGGGTGAGGGGTAAGGGTCAGATGCAAATACACAAACGCGTGTGCACATTCCTGTAGGAGTATCGTGTGAGCCTCTCTAGGTGGACCAGTGATCATAGCAGTGTGGTGGTGTGTCGGCTGTGGGGGCCTACAGCAGACAGCTGGAACTTAAAGGCACCTACAGAGAATACGTAGAGGGGGTGACAGAGTGTAGCGTAGTGTTGCAATTACATTTTCGTCACAAAAGAGGCGGCTCCTTGTAATACCGTACACTCCGGCATTTGACGCAGTTTTCTTCTACCTGGAGATTGAGACTCAACGTATCATTGTTTCCACTGCAGTGCTGGGCTATATAGACTATTCATTAAAGTAGCCTATTTTGCATTGATAACTAAATATAATCTCAGCGACTGTTCAAACAATAAACCAGACAACATTGTAGCCTTATAGAATCCCCCCCAAATGTATTTTGTTTAGAAGTGATAACGTTATTCTGGGAGCGAATACATTGAAGCATCATATCAAATTAGAATAATGTTACACTGGCAAGTATAATAATATTTACCAGGGCATATTATTTAATTATAAATCAGATTATTTCAGATGGAGATGAGGGAAGCTAAAAGGCTAGCCAACTTGTTAGCAAGGTACGACAAGACAAGATATTCTTATTTTGCTTTCACCACATATGAGAAGACAACAAGAAAACTCAAGAATCCACCAAAAAGGTATTTTGTTTAAAAGTAATAACTAGTGATTACAGGCTATTGTGAAATGCTAGAACCTACTGAAGCCAACTAGCTAGCTATGTGACTTTTTCTCCACACCAAAACATTATGTTCTCTTTTTAGCTGATAGGGGAATGAATACACAAGCAGCATATCAAACTGGTATAATATTTGAGGTACACTGGAAGTATAAGAATATTTGCCAGGGCATATTATTTCATTATAAATCTGATTGTTTCACATTGAGACGTGGGAAGCTAAAAAGGCTAGCTAGCTTTCTTTTTAGCCAGGCTAAAGCCAGCTATCTACTGGCTGGCTACTACTAGCAATGAAAACACAAAAATAAAAAACTTTGCCATCGCCCCCTTGTGAATGGGACCTGCGAGGATATCATGTTAACAAAAGGTGTCCGCTACTCCAAAGATCCCACTCCACCCACATGCACGCATGGAGCTTGTAGTAACCTTAAGTGCCCACAAGACCTGTGCTACAGTTTACTCCACAACAGGGCCAGCACAAGGACAACAGAAGGAAATTCTGTAATTCCCTTCCACTCTCTGTTCACCTCAGGCTGTCTGTCTGTTTATCTCTGACTGTACGTGATCTCTCTCTCTCAGCACTTGCAGTCTCTGTTTCCATCATTCTCTCCCTCTGTCGCTCTCTCTCCCTCTCCCTCTGTCTGTCCCTCCAGTGGGTCTTAAATCAAATCAAATCAAAATGTATTGGTTGCATACACAGATTTGCAGATGTTATCTTTTCCTCTGACAGACACATTTTATCCTGCCAATAAGCTTGTAATAAATGCCATTGTTTTCTTCTCCAGTCAATGAGAAAGGAAGGGTAACCAATCTAATATATGGATTTCTAAACCTAACATATCGGCACTTTAAATGGCGTTTGATAACCCCAAGTAATCCAGGCAGTTATAATGGACGGAGCTGGACAATAGATGAGATACCAGAGGGATTGCTGATCCCTTTCTGGAACTGTCAGGAGTTTTTTGGCCTCTAGTAATAAGCTCAAACCCAGACAATGCAAAGTTATATCCTTCAGATTGAAAGACATACAGTAGATCCATAATTCACACGCTACCTCTTATCATCAGTGTCCCTAGAGGAGCACTAATGAACACATAGAGCCCGTGTAGCACTACCAGGTTTGGACAAAGTAGTCGACCCACACACTCACCGGAACTGAGGGGTTCTTCACAGTCAAACTGGGGGAAGTGGCTCGCAGGGCCCCGCTCACACCATGGTAGTATTTAAAGCAGATCTTGGTCTCCGCTGAGAAGAAAGAAGAGTCAGAGGACAGAAGATAGAGGACAGAGGAGAGAGAACAGAAATGAGTTTAAGAACATGTTGTCCTATCTTTTTAGCATGACCTACTGTTTGTTTTATACATGATTTCTCAGTTTATTGGCACCTTTACCACATTTCACAGTTGGATAGCTTTCAAAAACAGGCCAGAGCCACAACAGTATGGCCTAAAGGCGTCCGCATGCTTCCCAGCCGAAACAGTTCGGAAGAGTTTGTGCATATATTATGAAGACATTTTGTAACGTTTTTGTTCGTTTTGGACTTGGGCTGTTTGGGCACACAACATTTTTTCTGGAGGCAAGCCGAAGTCGGTAGCCGAAATCTATGCCCCTTCATCGGTGATTGATCAGCAGTAGGGATCCTTCAATAGAGAACTTTTTTTCGTGCAAATTTTTTCATTGAGAAATACTGCATCAAACATCTTAGTTAGATAGAAATATGCGCAACTAAGATCTCCTCTGCAAAAATGTCTAAATTAATGACAGATTTCTTGTTATCTTAGGTTAATTCTGACTATTTTGAGGAAGTTTATACTGGCTATGGTGTCTCAAAATGGACAAACTGCTATTGTCGCGTTTTCCAAGAGAAGGTATTTTAAGGGACTATGCGAGCACACTTGTTCAGTTCACCTTGTCAACTTTGGCTAGCCTCCAGCCGAACTGAAGCATGCTGACGCCTTTAGAAAGATGTTCTGAGCAGCATGCCAATAAACGGGGGGGGGGGGGAGGGAGAGAGCAGGCTGTCCTCAGCTACAGGGTTATTAGGACCTGAGAGTCAGACAGACAGATAATACTATCACTTTCATTACACAGAGTCTCAGTCTCAATCTCAGTGGCTTCTATCCATCCTGCTAATCTACTGTGGTAGCTAAAAAGAGATGCTTTGGAGTAAACACCATGGACTGGTCTGGCCTATAGAGAGGCACTGATTTTAGCGAATGTCCTGTCTGTACTAATGAGGTGGGACGAGCTCTTTGAAGGATGAGTCTTACTGTAGGTAAATAAAAAATAAGCAGAGCTAGCTAAATAACAAAATCACTCACAGCTGACAAATCATTACATTAGCAGGACCATATGAGAGGAAGATGGCAATGGTAGTTAGTTATTATTAGTTCCACTTCCCTTGTGTGTAAGCAGAGCTGTCCACACCGGGGCCTACTGTACTGTACAGTCAGTGTGGGTTCTCTAGTCTAGTGGATCTAATGGGATCCTTTGGCTGTGTAAATTATTTTATTTATGTGAATCTTGCCTAAAAGACTTGCTTTAATCAGTGCAGGGTAAGAAGGATTTGTACTGGGAAATCCTGATAGTTACAGTATGGAAGTCTAAAGATATGCATTGTCAAGAAACATATGTATTGACACAAATGTATGGGCACAACTGTTATGAGAAACAAAATGGATATGAGATTGTTTCAGTGTTACGTAAAGATCTACAATATGCACTGACGAAGCAGTGTCCTGTTCTGAGAGCTGGATGCTACATCCGTTACAAAACAGCTCTCTTAGTGTGTGGGAGAAGTAGCATATTATAATGTAGGTGGTTTTGGATGTATTTCCAGAAATGCACTTACGCTCCACAAAATAGGAGTTGCCCTCAATCTTCCACACTATCTGGCCCTTGTGGGAACCATTCACTCCGCGGCTCTTGTAGTCTAGAAAGTTCTCAGACGACACCTCTTCTGAGAGAGAGGTAAGACAGAGAGGAAAGGTGTGAGACTTAAGGCTCGATTCAATCCGTATCGCTGAAGTTCAGCACTACAGTGCAATTTAAGTTTAAAGGCAATGTTCCCGCATTCGCAGAGACTGCATTCATAATAAACACTGCATATGTCGGCTCAATCGGAAATCACCTTTACATTTCAAGCGCACTAGAGTGCTGAACTTTGGCGATACGGATTGAATCCAGCCAAAAGTTGCACTACATTATCACACAAGCATTGTCAGTTACCTGTGGATATGAGTCTGAGAACCTTATCAGAAAACCAGAACACCTTAAGATTACCTTCAAAGATATGGGAAAGCAGACCTGACCTGAGTCATCACATAGCTCTCCATGTACCTTACATACAGTACCTTTCAAATAGACTTGAAATAACACATTCTTGTTCCTGTCCTTAATCTACCCGATGTGTAACAGCTTCACAAGATTGGAAATAAACTGTTCTTCATCTCACCATCTCTATCTGGTTCTATCATCTACTAATTATTCATTTGGTCCCTTCTAAGAAAATCAATGGTAAAATTAAATAGTAAAAATATTCTCCTAAAAGTTATGTTAGTGCTCACCAATGAGGTACATGCCGATCCAGTCCCCAGCGTCCACCTCCTCCTTGATGTCCCAGCAGATGAGGATGTCCTGGGTCTGTCCAATGGCGTAGAGCGAGGTGCTGACGGTAAGCGTGGAGCGGCTGTGTGATGTCACCAGGTCCGTGTCGCTGGTGGAGCGGTACATGGCCGCCACATCCTCCGGCACCCCATTCTGGAAATTAACGTTGCGGAATTGCTCAGGGTTGTAGCTGTGGCGGATGGGGTCCTTACAGCGCCGACGGTTCTGGGATGAACGACACGGGGAGGCCATGGCTGCAAGTCTGAGTCCGAGAAACCTGTTCTGGTACAAGTTCTGGAGGAGAGGGAAGAAAATCAGAGAAGAGAAACTGTGAATGGGGAGGATGAAGAGCTTTTACTGGAGAGAGGTTAAGGAGGCCCCACATTTAGCATTCCTATCCCTGTTTTTGAGATACAGTAGATAAAGTCCAATCAAAACCTTTATCTCCATCTTTAAGAACACTGCAGATGTGTTATTCTGTTGGTTATCTCTGAGCAGACTTTAGAGGTAGCGATTTCTACAGTCCTGCAGAGTAAGTGGAGCTCCAGTGGGAAGATTACCAACAGCAAATCCCATGAGCTTTGGGAGGTTTCTCCACTATCTTGTAGTAGCTTCTCAGTGGGAGGAGAGACAACAATACAGCACAGTGCTAACAGTAAGGAACACTCCAGGGCCCTGTCTTGCTCAGGGTGTGAAATGGACTGTTCAAAAGTGATTGAGTGTGCTGCCTCTCTCTCTCTCTCTCTCGCTCTCTCAGTTCAATTAAATCTCTCTCTCACTCTCTCTCTTAAACACACACACACAGACGCACGCATACAAACACTGCTGGCTCAGTGATAGAAGATAAATGTCTCTCTCTCTGTCAGTCAGTCTGCCTGGGCGGCAGACCAACACAATAGACAAGTCACCTACTCCCCTCTGAGAACAATCCACCAGCACAGACCCCTCAGTGACGTGTCTTATTAGAGCCACTCTCTGGCCCTCCAGTGTGGAAGTGCATCCAGATGCCAAGCATCATCTTCAACAACTCTGCCACTGTTCCTCAGCAACAAGGTCACTTGTCTTCTGCCTGCCTCCATACAACCTGTGTACAGTATGGATGGAATGCCACCATATACAACACACACTGTATAAGAGAATGAGAAGAGCAGGGAAGAATGTGAAAATTTCACTTGGTATTCTCTGCTGTGTGCAAAGTATAATAATTGAGTAGATAAAATACTGAAATGGTCACTAAGCTAAATCAAAAGAGGAGTTAGAGGAAAAGTTACTGCTACTGTAAGTGAGTTCAAAGGCTTCACATTAAAACGCCAGTCGACAGTGCAGTCGTTTATGTTTCTCTCTGAATGGGACTATTACTTAACCATATGAGATAACTTGGCTCATTTCTAATCACCATCCCAGTACTATATTGACTGTGCAGCTACTGAGGACATCTTAGTGCACTTACATAACACAGTAGGTCTGCATATTTCTTCCCTCACAGGAGCTCCCAACCGATTAATAAAAGCAGGGATGCAGACAGTATAATTGAGTAGGCCAAAAGTGTTAAATAATACAATCCTTATCATATTTTAAAAGCTGCCATTTCATTACAACAACATTAGTAAAATGAAGGACAGTTGTAAATCCCTTGTGATTAAGGTACAGTAAAAAGGTATAGTGAAATACGAAACGTTTTGTGGAGAAAAGATGCAAAAAGAAAAGATACCTCTTTTCTTGAAAGGTTGGATGGTTGCCAGCATGATGCATGAATATGCCACACTGTAGTTAATCCCATACTGTAGGCTACCTACCTCCACATAAAGCTCATGATTTTAATCTCATTGGATTTACTCACTGAGACTAATCTGAAGAAGAGGATCTGGTGCGTTATCATCACGGCATCACAAATTACACTACAGCGAATCAGCAGCGTGGCGCTAAACAAACCACCTAGCTGATCATAGCATGCAGTGTTCAACCATGGGAAAGCAGCTAGGACAACAGATCGCATTCTGTTGCATCCAGATACTGAGTTTCTTCTTCGCTGCACTGGATTAGCAGCAACATCATAGATATCCTTCCAGTCAAAGGAGCAGTGTTCAGTCCTCCTCATGCACTTCTGCACTGGGGCTCTTGGCTGATGACTCACTCAATGCATTTTTTTTTACTATCTACTGAGTGGTGGCTCAACATTCTCCTTCCTGCTCATTTAGCTCCCACCAGACTAAACCAAGCAGGGCTGCAGCAGGGAGGGGAATTTTCTGAGGATTTTATAAAAGTGCTCTCCTCTGTATCTTATCCACTGAGGTGCTCTATTGTTACCTAACTATGCCACACTTAGCATGCCCAACGATTTTTAGGAAGAAAATATATACATTTAGATGTGCTCAGTAAGGTGTATCAAATACATAAATTCTCTCTCAAATCTCCCTCAAAAATCAAAGTAGGTCTAATATTTTCCAACCACTAAGAAGTGTCAGGGATGATCTCTCAGGCCATTAAATCCATTCCACATTTTTTTAAATGAGAATAATGGCTGCAGACAGTTGGCAGGCAGGTAAATAGAATCCTTCTCCAACTTTTATGAGGCAGGGAGATTTCCTGTATTCAGATAGCTTTCAGTTTGAACAAGCTATCTCCTCCACAGTGGTGATTTTAACATGGATCAATAGACAGCATGTTCTCCTTCTACATGGTAGTTTGAGTCGTTGAGGGTCACTGGTGAATCAATAGTAATCTGACCATTAGCAGAGAGATTGGCTGCTTGTGAGCACTGACTGCATCTTTTGATGGAAAGAGTCTCTATCTCCCTGTGCAGTGTTGAATTGTCTGGAACAGCTTGTGTATTCTAGGTGGCCTACTATGGTATAGTAGTACAAGGGTAAAGGAAAAGGGGATACCTAGTCAGTTGTACAACTGAATGTATTGAACTGAAATGTGTCTTCCGCATTTAACCCAACCTCTCAGAATCAGAGAGGTGTGGTGGGCTGCCTTAATCAACATCCGGAACAGTAGTAGTATTAATATAGTATAGTAGTACTAGTAAACTACAAATGTTGCCTTCCTCCTATTCTCACCTCTCTCTGCTCCATCCTATGTAGTGTTGCATTTTAAATTCACACACACCCACACACACACACACACACACACACTGTTCATCCCTTCCGCTCCCTCTCTCTAACAACCAAAAAGAGTAGGCCAATTTGCGTGCTATGATGACAAGATTGTCAGAGGTCCCTTCCCCGACTATGGTGGCGCATCCCAAAAGGATTTACCTACTCTGACTAGGATATACGGACTCGATCAAAACACTCTCCGAATGGCGAAATCGATACTAATTTCCTAATAATAATAATATCAAACACTACGAGACATTATATAGCCAACCTGGCTACAGGGGCGAATTTTTTGGCCTGGTCATCAATATAGAGGCCGTACTCTACTGCATCCAATGACATAGCATGCAGCATCAGTGGAACAATCACAACACACGAAAAAGGCTAGAAATGTCTTTGTTTGAGAACACATATGAGGCGTCAACTATATTATGTTCTAGTGCATAGATATCGTGATTACATACATCAATCTAAACTAGAGATCGATTCGGACACTGGCACGTATCAATTTAGCCATGCCTATCTTATTGACAGCTGGACAAATATGTCTACATTTATTCAAACGTACCTGGGTCAGTGTCACCTGCCTTTGAATCATAGCCTATTATAGATGAACCGTCTAAATGCTTATGGCATTTGTCATGTTCTGATGTTCTAAAAATATGATATTCTATATCCTCCGCTGGGCCATGTTCCAGGTTTGTCAGTCGGTTTTCGGAGCATTCTTACAATGATGCTGCTGTGCGATACAGTCTTTCTCCTGGGTACCACAAAGCTTCGACCAATTGCAGACCATTTTGCATCAATTCAGTCTCCGTTTTGCTGCCCCCGCCCATGCACGCACCACGCACAAATTATAGGTTTCTACTCTACGCAAGGCACGCAATCTCTCTCTTGCGGCTTTCAGAAAAACTGTGAACTCGGACATCTCCGACTTCCGACTTAAGTGCGTTCAACTAGGAATCCGGGGAAAAAAATTCTCTATATACTTTGTCTGATCCTAGTCCTTATCATGAAACAAAAGTAAAACATATTTACCATCAAGACGAAACCTCTTTCTAGAGCTCCGACTCAGACCTAAAGATCACTGACGTGCCTTTGTTGATGCTCCATAGTGTCAGTGTCCTACACAAGTATTTTTTTAAAATAATGATGCAGAAATGGTCTAAATTAGAAAAGTTACACTACCTGAGGACATGCTCATAAAGGCATATCTAAATTATTATTATTTCACAAATGTATGTCCCTTCAGTATCAATTAAAGACCACGGTCTACAAGAGATTGTGAAGTCTAGGATACTGAAAAAATCGAATAATTCTTAAGTAGGCCTAGGCTATGTGTAATGTTTTTAATGGAGCTGCTTAATTATTATGGACAGTTTACTGTGGGGGGGCCTCACTCTCCCTGCCTGTTTCATTGCACTAAGATCAGAGCCGGCTGCAGACAATGATCAGCTAGGGGGATATCAGATTTTCAACATTTGAATGCCATATTTATAATTATATAAAATTATTGAATACATTTTCCACCAACAGGTTTCAGTTCCATTGCACCACACAACCAATAAACAAAGCATACTGACGTAATGGTTTGTGTTTACAATAAATAGACTACATCAATCTCGACAAAGAGAAAATATATCCCTCCCTACCGTGCAGGCCTACCCACCAAGGCTTGGTAATCTCTGCAAGTAATTAAACTTTTTTGTGTTTTGTAACAGATGTCTCTTTCCATTAATCAAAGTCAGGTGTAAAGCACTTAAGTCAATTACTTTAAAGTACTAATTAAGTAGTTTTTTGGGGTATCTGTACTTTACTATTTATATTTTGAACATGTTTACTTTTATTCCACGACATTCCTAAAGAAAATAATGTACTTTTTACTTCATACATTTTCCCTGACACCTAAAAGTACTACATTTCAAATGCTTAGCAGGACAGGAAAACGTTCCAATTCCCGCACTTATCAAGAGAACATCCCTGGTCATCCCTACTGCCTCTGATCTTGTGGACTCACTAAACACAAATGTTTTGTTTGTAAATTAAGTGTTGGAGTGTGCCCCTGATTATCCGTAAATTAAAATAGCAAGAAAATGGTGTTATCTTTTTTTGCCTAATATAAGGAATGTGAAATGATTTCTACATTAACTTTTGATACTTAAGTATATTTAAAACGAAATACATTCAAACTTTTACTCAAGTAGTATTTTACTGTGTGACATTTTTTATTAAGGTATCTTTACTTTGACTCAAGTATGACAATTGGGTAATTATTCCACCACTGATCAAATGGCTGCTGCACAGCTTGGATTGATTGCAATGGCATCATTATGCATTTTCCAGCCCCAAAACATTTGATGGTCAATAAATAAATATGAATAATACCAATATCTATATTTTGTACATTTCAGTCTGATATAAGTTTCCATGACTTGCGCTATGTAGAACAAAAAAAATGTTTTACTGACCAATCTGAATGACAAAAATAAACAATGCAATATTCTGCGCTATTCAGTAGGAAATGCAAGAAGCCCCTGGAGTGAAGCGGTGTCTGCTGTGATTGGTCGAGATTTCACAACGCAGTGGACCGCTCATGTCCCTTGACCTTTTCCCACCTGTACAGCACCAGTTAGATGTCAATGTCATCGCTTAGCAAAACTCCTGTCACTCAGTCAGAGTCTGGGACAGAGTCTGGATATTCGGTACTTCTTCTGAAAGAGTGGCAAAAAAAGTGAGCAGGTTCAGGCAGTGTTGAATAAGGTAGAGAGGGTAGATCAGGCAGAAAGTCAAAGTGCAGCAGTGGCAGAGTTAGTCACACAGGTTTGTGCAGGGTTGGTGGTAACTATTTAGCTAGTCTCCTTCAGCATGAGGGTTTGCTAATGCTAATAAACTAGGATTAGCGCTCAGCATCCTTAAGCTATTGGGTGTCAATCAGGGTTATTTAACAGTATATTTAGTGAATGGGCAAGCTAAGGATGTTGATATGAGTCATGATATTAGGAAAAGTGTTTATTTCCAGCGAGTGTATTTGATAGGTTTTGTTTCTTTAGCTAGCTTGGCTGGTTAGCCACTTTGGTAGCTACTGGCTGGCTAGCTAGCTGAGACCAAAGGGATGAGATACATTTTTTCTGACTGAAGCACTTATCTTCTGACAGTGACACTGTGCCCCCCTGTGGACTGAAGCTGAACTTTTCGACAACATATTTAACCCTGTTTAAAATGAGCAAAGTTGAGGTGGTAGAACTGACCAAAGGAAATTAATCATAGAGGTCTTATAACCTCTACAGGTAAAAATGCTTGGCTCATGTTTTTTATTTCCATATAGGCTATGTAACTACACTGTGTGTACTGGGAACACCTTCCTAATATTGAGTTGCACCCACTTTTGCCTTCAGAACAGCCTCAATTCGTTGGGGCATGGACTCTACAAGGTGTCAAGCATTCCAAAGGGATGCTGGCCCATGTTAACTCCACTGTTTCCCACAGTTGTGTCTAGTTGGCTGGATGTCCTTTGGGTGGTGGACCATTCTTGATACACATGGGAAAATGTTGAGTGTGAAAACCCAGCAGCGTTGAAGTTCTTGACACTCAAACCGGTGCGCCTGGCACCTACAACCATACCCTGTTAAAAGGCTCTCAAGGCTTAAATATCCTTTTTTAACCTGACTCTTCCCATTAATCTATACTGATTGAAGTGGATTTAACAAGTGACATAAATAAGGAATCATAGCTTCTACATTAATTCATCTGGTCAGTCTATGTCATGGAAAGGTGTTCCTAATGTTTTGTATAGTCACTGTATTTGTGAAAAACTGCCCATTATTAAATTGGTGAAATAATTTAATTGAGCTTTTTTTATTACTCTTTTTATTCACTTAGCTACTTACTTTTTTTTTTTTTGCATTGTCGAGAGACTAACCTGCAAGTAAGCATTTCATTGCACTGTGTACTCCATTTACAGTGCCGTCCATAATTATTGGGACAGTGAAGCATTTTTTCTTCTTTTGGCTCTACTGAAAAGTAAAGTGCAGACGGTCAGCTTTAAGTTGAGGGTATTTTCATCCATATCGGGTGAACCGTTTAGAAATTACAGCGCTTTTTGTGTCATGCCTTGTCCTGCTCTCTCCCTCCCTGGTGCTTACTCAATCACCTGCTTTCATTACCTCCCTTATATCGGTCTGTTCCCGAGGTTGTTCCCCGCTTCAGCATTATTGTCGTCATGTCATTTTGTTCTCCCTGCTCTAACGCTGTAATGTCACTTGTCCGTTCATTAAATGTGTACTCCCTGTACCTGCTTCTCCAGCGTCGGTTCTTACAGAATGCTGAAGCCACCATTTGAAGCATCAGGGAGTGCTGGCTTTTTGGTCATGGTGGCCGCCACCTTTGGAACCAGGGGGGTGCCTTGGCTGGCTCGTCATGCTTCCACGTCCTAGCTGGCTCGAGAGGTTTCCTTGCCCCGGTTGGCTCGGCAGACTCCCATCCCACGTCATGCCTCAGCCGGATCGTCAGGGTTTTACACCTAAGCCGGATCATCAGGCTCCCACGCCGCAGCCGGTTTGCCAGGCTCCCACGCTGCAGCCGATTCGTCGGGCTTCTACACCCATGCCTCAGCCGGCCCATCAGGCTCGCTCAGGTGGGACGCCGAGTGGCGCCCCTGGGGGGGGGGTACTGTCACCCCTGCTCCCGCTCTCCCAGGCTGCCCAGCACTACGCACACCTGCCACCATCATTATGCACACCTGTTTCCCTCGTCACGCGCATCAGCGATTCATTGGACTCACCTGGACTCAATCACCTGCTTTCATTACCTCCCGTATATCTGTCTGTTCCCGAGGTTGTTTCCCGCTTCAGCATTGTTGTCGTCATGTCGTTTTGTTCTCCCTGCTCTGTCGCTGTTCCTGTTCTGTCACTTGTCCGTTCATTAAATGTGTACTCCCTGTACCTGCTTCTCATCTCCAGCGTCTTCAGTGATATTGTAAACAAACACGCCCCCATAAAGAAAATGAGAATTAAAAACAGGTTAAGCCCCTGGTCTATAGTATTCTCTCAGGTATGCAATCTGGTTTCCACTCAGGTTATGGATGTGTCACTGCAACCTTAAAGGTCCTCAATGATGTCACCATTGCCCTTGATTCTAAGCAATGTTGTGCTGCTATTTTTATTGACTTGGAGAAAGCTTTTGATATGGTAGACCATTCCATTCTTGTGGGCCGGCTAAGGAGTATTGGTGTCTCTGAGGGGTCTTTGGCCTGGTTTGCTAACTACCTCTCAAAGAGTGCAGTGTATAAAGTCAGAACATCTGCTGTCTCAGCCACTGCCTTTCACCAACGGAGTACCCCAAGGCTCAATCCTAGGGTCCACGTTCTTCTCAATTTACATCAACAACATAGCTCAGGCAGTAGGAAGCTCTCTCATCCATGTATATGCAGATGATACAGTCTTATACTCAGCTGGCCCCTCCCCGGATTTTGAGTTAAATGCTCTACAACAAAGCTTTCTTAGTGTCCAACAAGCTTTCTCTATCCTTAACCTTGTTCTGAACACCTCCAAAACAAATGTCATGTGGTTTGGTAAGAAGAATGCCCCTCTCCCAACTGGTGTGATTACTACATCTAGCTTGAGGTAGTCACCTCATACAAGTACTTTGGAGTATGGATAGATGGTACACTGTCCTTCTATCAGCACCTATCAAAGCTGCAGGCTAAAGTTAAATCTTCCTCTATCGTAATTGCTCCTCTTTCACCCTACCTGCCAAACTAACCCTGATTCAGATGACCATCCTACCCATGCTAGATTATGGAGGCATAATTTATAGATTGGCAGGTAAGGGTGCTCTCGAGCGGCTAGATGTTCTTTATCATTCGGCCATAAGATTTGGCACTAATGCTCCTTATAGGACACATCACTGCACTCTATACTCCTCTGTAAACTGGTCATCTCTGTATACCCGTCGAAAGACCCACTAATTTATGCTTATTTATAAAACCCTCTTAGGCCTCACTCCCCCATATCTGAGATATCTACTGCAGCCCTCATCCTCCACATACAACACCCGTCTCTTTGGAGACGTGAAGAGGGGGAATTAAAACTTTCTCTCTGAGAAAGTTTCCCTGGTTGTTTACTTTTGCTTTTCTTACTTTTACCTAGTTTATGTCACGTCTCTTTGGAGACGTGAAGAGGGGGAATTAAAACTTTCTCTCTGAGAAAGTTTCCCTGGTTGTTTACTTTTGCTTTTCTTACTTTTACCTAGTTTATGTCACGTCTCTTTGGAGACGTGAAGAGGGGGAATCGAAACTTTATCTTCTGATAAAGTTTACTCTATTTTTTGCCACTTGTAGCTTTTGTCCTAGCTTTTGTCACGTCTCTTATGAGACGTGAAGAGGGGGATTTGTAATAAATATCATTTATTATAACACAAGCATATTTGCTATTACGTTGTTATAACTAACTTCTTTCCAAACAGGGTTTCTCACAAACTCATAAGCAGATACTGAGACCCACACACACCCAGAGACAGATGGCTGACACAGAACTTTCATAAACACTGATAAGAAAAAGGGTGCCTGGTACTGCATATCACGAGATACTGAGACACACATGCCCAAGGACAGAGGGCTGACGCAAACCTTTCATAAACACTGATAAGACAGGAACATCTACGCACACACAAAATCTCCTCTTCAGTCTGAACATTTTACAGAGACACACAGAAATGTCAAAATAGGAACATCTACGCACACACCTAATCTCCTGTTTTAGCTGAACATTTCTGAAGACAAAGAAATCTACTCAGAGCCAATGAGACAGTGATACTAGCCTGAAGGGGACCTCGCCCAACTCATCAGGACCAACCAGAGGACAAGAACTTCCAGACTCAACCTACTTTCTATCTTTGTATAAAATGTCTATGCACTCTGTTATCTGGGCTTCTTTCGGATAGTTCCATTTGAGCTTGATGAAAGGGTCCGTGCACGCTATTTCAGATATCTTTACCTCTGAATAAATTGCTTTTATTTAAACCTCATCCACCCTGTCCAGAGTCTCTACTTCGTCTCAGTTCTCCAGTAAACTTGTGATATCAACAAACGTTACCCATGGAATTATTTCAGAACAGGGCAGAGTGCTTCAGGAAACAGTGCTTCGACAGTGGAAAAGTAAGTCAGCTAGCAGGGCATTGTTGTCATTTTATAAAAGGTGATGATAAGCAGAAATAAGGGAGTACTGTCTCATAGTAGTGTAACGACCCTGGGTTTATACGCGCGGAAATCGACTCTGCCGCATGAACATACTTTTGCGGCACAGTCGATAGCGCGCCGGACCTCGGGCTAGAAGGTCGAGGGTTCGAGACCTGCTCCCAGCTGTTTCATTGCAGTAGTATATGTGAGTTTCTCTTTCAAACAATCCCCTGGCCTTGTACAAAGCTAATAGCTAACGTTAGCCAAAGCAAGCTAGCTAGCTACTGATAGTGCAATCCTAAATAACAGTACAGATGATGAAAAATGATCAGGCCTACTGTACATCTTACTGTAGAAATTATTGTTGAAAACAAGTCTAGGTTGGAACCGTTGCTGTTAAAATACAAGTCATTTTTATTCTGAACTGGAATAAACTGATTGAAGCAAGATACTTTTTGGGGCAAACACACACACTGTTCTGGGATGCTCATCTGCAGCAGGAAGCTGTCTCCTGCCTGACTGAGAAAGCAGTAGATGTTCTGGTCCAGTTTGGCACCACATACCTATGTCAGTCAGGGTTCTCAACTCTGGATTACTTAAAAACAAGTACAGAAACAGTCTCAATGCTGAGCATGACCTTAGTGTTGCACTGTCAAAAACAGAGCCCAGAATAGACATGCTTGTTGAAAACTTCCACCAGCCACACACCTCTCATTAGGAATGTGTGTCTGTGTGTGTATTCTGGAATACATTCGTGTGATTTAAAAAAAAATGTTTTTTATTTGTAAAAGAGTGGAGACTCTCTCCAATACAACCCAACATTGCAGAGTTATGTGCATCCTTTCAAGCACACCCTTCTCATTAACCTGTGGTGAGTTATTCACAATTTTTGTGCTCACAATTTTTGTACGCAGCTGGAGGTTGAATGTTTGAAGGGGTACGGGACTATAAAAAGTTTGGGAACCACTGCATTATGTGATGAATAGTGCCACCATGTGCCCATCACGTGTTGCATCACCTTCCCTGAGACAAAGTAATTGCTTCTAAACGTAACAGACTATTTACATAAGTCTGTTTTAATGCAGAATTTCTGTCTTATACTGTTTTCCCTAACATTTTCTTCCTCTATGGTAACTAGGATTGGCTACCTGACTCCTATCAAGGCATATCATTTATTTATTTGTCTAAAAAGGACTTACTTTGTACTTTTGAATATGGTACTTTAAATCTTACTTGTGGTGTGACTCGTACATTCACACCAAAACAAAGGAAGTCCTTCTTGTAAAGTTTGTATGTGGTTTTCTCACCTCTGTAAATTGAAACACTTATTGTAAGTCAGCATAACCATCTGGTAAACAACTGATGTACAATTCCACTGAAGAATGATGTTTGTAAGATTTTTCGGGCTGGCTTCTCGGACACATATTAAGCCTAGGAGAACATGCTTTTTATTCCAGGGCTAGGCGTAATCTCTTACCAGAGAACCAGGTCATACCAAGGATCATTTAGCTATTTGATTTTGAATTTTAAGACCCCTTGACGTATAAAAAATATAGACAGTATATACAGTACCAGTCAAAAGTTTGGACGCACTTACTCATTCAAGGGTTTTCCTTTATTTTTACTATTTTCTTCACTGTAGAATAATATTGAAGACATCAATGCTTTGAAATAAACATAGAATCATGTAGAAACCAAAAAAGTGTTAAACAAATCTAAATAGATTTTATATTTTATATTCTTTAAAGTAGCCACCCTTTGCCTTGATGACAGCTTTGCACACTCTTGGAATTATCTCAGCCAGCTTCATGAGGTAGTCACCTGGAATGCATTTCAATTAGCAGGTGTGCCTTCTTAAAAGTTAATTTGTAGAATTTCTTTCCTTCTTAATGCGTTTGATCCAATCAGTTGTGTTTTGACAAGGTAGGGGTGGTATACAGAAGATAGCACTATTTGGTAAAATACCAAGTCCATATTATGGCAAGAACAGCTCAAATAAGCGAAGAGAAACAACAGTCCATCATTACTTTAAGACATGAAGGTCAGTCAATCCGGAAAATTTCAAGAACTTTTAAAGTTTCAGCTCTCATGAGGACTGCCACAGGAAAAGAAGACCCAGAGTTACTTCTGCTGCAGAGGATACGTTCATTAGAGTTAACTGCACCTCAGATTGCAGCCCAAATAAATGCTTCACAGAGTTCAAGTAACCGAGACATCTCAACATCAACTGTTCTGAGGAAATTGCGTGAATCGGGCCTTCATGGTCGAATTGCTGCAAAGAAACCACTACTAAAGGACGTCAATAAGAAGAAGAGACTTGCCTGGGCCAAGAAACATGAGCAATGGACATTAGACCGGTGGAAATCTGTCCTTAGGTCTGATGAGTCCAAATTTTTTATTTTTGTTTCCAACAGCCGTGTCTTTGTGAGACGCAGAGTAGGTGAATGGATGATCTCTGCATGTGTGGTTCCCACTGTGAAGCATGGAGGAAGAGGTTTGATGGTGTGGGGGTGCTTTGCTGGTGACACTGATTTATTTAGAATTCGAGGCACACTTAACTAGCATTGCTACCATAGCATTCTGCAGTGATACGCCATCCCATCCGGTTTGCGCTTAGTGGAAATATAATTTGTTTTTCAACAGGACAATGACCCAACACACCTCCAGGCTGTGTAAGGGCTATTTGACCAATAATGAGAGTGATGGAGTGCTGCATCAGATGACCTGTCCTCCACAATCACCGGACCTCAACCCAATTAAGATGGTTTGGGATGAGTTGGACCACAGAGTGAAGGAAAAGCAGCCAACAAGGGTTCAGCATATGTGGCAACTCCTTCAAGACTGTTGGAAAAGCATTCCAGGTTGAGAGAATGCCAAGAGTGTGCAAAGCTGTCATCGAGGCAAAGGGTGGCTACATTGAAGAATCTCAAATATAAAATGTATTTTGATTTGTTTAACACTTTTTTTGGTCACTACATGATTCCAAATGTGTTATTTCATAGTTTTGATGTCTTCACTATTATTCTACAATGTAGAAAATTGTAAAAAATTATGAAAAACCCTTGAATGAGTAGGTGTGTCCAAACTTTTGACTGGTACTGTATATATTTGCTGAAAACGTTTATTTAGCCCTACTGCTATTAGCCCGAGTGGCGCAGTGGTCTAAGGCACTGCATCTCAGTGCTTGAGGCGTCACTACACACACCCTGGTTCGATCCAGGCTGTATCACAACCTGCCGTGATTGGGAGTCCCATTGGGCGGCTCACAATTGGCCCAGTGTCGTCCGGGTTTGGCCGGTGTAGGCCGTCTGTCACGCCCTGACCATATTAAACTGTTTTTTCTCTGTGTTGGTTTGGGCGTGATAGTGACTTGGGTGGGTCATCTAGGTGTTTTTGTATTTCTATAGTGGCCTGATATGGTTCCCAATCAGAGGCAGCTGTTTATCGTTGTCTCTGATTGGGGATCATATTTAGGTAGCCATTTCCTCATTTGTGTTTGTGGGATCTTGTCTATGTTTAGTTGCCTGTCAGCGCTAGTTGTATAGCTTCACGTTTAGTTTGTTGTTTTTGTTCAGTGAGTTTCAGTTTATTATAATTATGTGGAACTCTAAGCACGCAGCGCCTTGGTCTACTCATTTCAACGAGCGTGACAGAAGATCCCACCAACAAAGGACCAAGCAGCGTGCGCAGGAGGAGGAAGTATCCTGGACTTGGGAAGAGATCCTGGATGGGAAGGGATCCTGGACTTGGGAGGAAATCCTGGCAGGACAGGATCGCCTTCCTTGGCGGGAGTCGCCTAGGAGCACGATAGGACAGCAACGAGGTCAGGGAGGAAGGCCATAGAAACCCCAAGAATGTTTTTTGGGGGGGCATATGGAGCAGTTGGTGGAGCCGAGGAGTGAACCAGAGCTAGTCAGGGAGTCGAGTGAGGAGCTTGACGCAAGATTCCGGAGAGAGGTGCTGGCGTTGAGAGCGCTGCAGAACGGGCGTGCTGAGGTGCGTGTCATCAGCCCGGTGCCACCTGTACCGGTCCCACGCATCAGGTCTCCAGTGCGCCTTCACAGCCCAGTGCGTCCTGTGCTAGCTTCCCGCACTTGCCGGGCTGGAGTGAGCATCCAGTCAGGAAGGGTTGTGCCAGCTCTGCGCTCTAGACCTCCAGTGTGCCTCCACAGTCCTGTACGTCCTTTCCCTCTTCCCCGCACTCGCCCTGAGGTGCGTGTCATCAGTCCGGTGCCACCTGTACCGGTCCCACGCATCAGGTCTCCAGTGCGCCTCCACAGTCCAGTACGTCCTGTGCCTCCTCTCCGCACTCGCCCTGAGGTGTGTGTCATCAGCCCGGTGCCACCTGTACCGGTCCCACGCATCAGGTCTCCAGTGCGCCTCCACAGTCCAGTACGTCCTGTGCCTCTTCCCCGCACTCGCCCCGAGGTGCGTGTCATCAGCCTGGTGCCACCTGCCTCCACAGTCCAGAGCTTCCGGCGACAGTTCCCAGTCCAGAGCTTCCGGCGACAGTTCCCAGTCCAGAGCTTCCGGCGACAGTTCCCAGTCCAGAGCGTTCGGCGACAGTTCCCAGTCCAGAGCTTCCGGCGACAGTTCCCAGTCCAGAGCTTCCGGCGACAGGTCCCAGTCCAGAGCTTCCGGCGACAGTTCCCAGTCCGGAACCTCCAACGACAGTTCCCAGTCCGGAACCTCCAACAACGGGCCACAGTCCGGAACCTCCAACGACGGACCACAGTCCGGAACCTCCTGAGACGAGCCACAGTCCGGAACCTCCTGAGACGAGCCACAGTCCGGAACCTCCTGAGACGGTCTACAGTCCGGAACCTCCTGAGACGGTCTACAGTCCGGAACCTCCTGAGACGGTCTACAGTCCGGAACCCCCTGAGACGGTCTACAGTCCGGAACCCCCTGAGACGGTCCACAGTCCGGAACCTTCAGCGACGGTTCCCAGTCCGGAGCCTCCAGCGACGGTCCCCAGTCCGGAGCCTCCAGCGACGGTCCCCAGTCCGGAGCCTCCAGCGACGGTCCCCAGTCCGGAGCCTCCAGCGGGGGTTCCCAGTCCAGAGCCTCCGGCGATGATCCACAGTCCAGAGCCTCCGGCAATGATCCACAGTCCGGTGCCTCCAGCGACGAAGCCTCCAGCGACGGTCGGCGGTCCAGAGCCTCCAGCGACGGTCTGCAGTCCAGAGCCTTCAGCAGGGGTTCTCAGTCCGGAGCTTCCGGCGATGATCCCCGACCGGAGCCGCCCCCGACGCCCTGCGTCATCCATAGATGCCCACCCGGACCCTCCCCTATTAAGTCAGGTTTTGCGGTCGGAGTCCGCATTTTTTTTGGGGGGGGGGGGGGTACTGTCACGCCCTGACCATATTAAGCTGTCTTTTCTCTGTGTTGGTTGGGGCATGATAGTGACTTGGGTGGGTCATCTAGGTGTTTTTGTATTTCTATGGTGGCCTGATACGGTTCCCAATCAGAGGCAGCTGTTTATCGTTGTCTCTGATTGGGGATCATATTTAGGTAGCCATTTCCTCATTTGTGTTTGTGGGATCTTGTTTTTGTTTAGTTGCCTGTCAGCGATAGTTGTATAGCTTCACGGTTCGTTCGTTTGGTTGGTTGTTTGTTGTTTTTGTTCAGTGAGTTTCAGTTTATTAAAATTATGTCGGACTCTAAGCACGTTGCGCCTTGGTCTACTCTTTTCAACGAGCGTGACACCATCATTGTAAATAAGAATTTGTTCTTAACTGACTTTCCTAGTTAAATAAAAAAACATTCAGACAAGTCTTGTTGGGCATTGTTTTACTCGAGTAAAACAACCAGGTGTGCAGCCCAAACTGTTACACAGTTTACGCTACAGACAGAAGTTGGCAGATCGGCTGTACCGACTTCAGACAAGTCCCAAGACGCTTGTGGAGAACACCAGGCAACCTGCTCAAAATGTTAAGCAAAGTGAGATATGAAAAAAAGGATGACTAACAGGATGTTCTCCAATGTGTTTCTGTTAAAGGAAGTGTGAGAAGGGGAGTTCTGAGTAATGTCAAGAACAGCCTGCTCTGAAAATAGCTAGAGTGGAGAAATATTTTTTCTTTCATGATAGTTATGCCAGCAAGAAAATGGTAGAGGCCTAGATAGTATGATAGAGCATAGAATATGCATCTCTCAAAACAGGTAGACCTAAATTAAGTCAGTCAACATTCAGAACCACATGCTATGAGTAAATACATTATTTCACAACTCTTTATTCATTTATTTTATGCAAAGATGCAAAGATTCAAGATGCGTAATAGTAGAGGGAGTTGTTCAAAAAGGGGACTTTTTTTATTCGTATTTATCGATTGTGTTGCTTTAATGTGATCCAATAAAAATTATTGTTAAAAAAACAAGGAAAGAAACAGCTCAAGCTCCTGAAGCAAATAAAATGTACACTTTCTTGTAAAAATAATTATAATATAAGCCATTTAGCAGACGCTTTTATCCAAAGCGAGTCCTGCGTGCAAACATTGATTCAAATATTTCAAACATCATTTTGTAATTTACAGTTTAGCAGAAAATGTTGAGTACACAATGTCCGAAGCAAAATTACACAGAATAGAAATTGCATGTTCAAATTGTATTGCTATGATTGAGAAATTCTTTGAGATAGTAAACATAAAACCCTCAAAAGTATATACATTATTCCCAATTCACATCAATAATCTCTGGTTTAAAGACCAGGTCCTCTTTAGTATTCACACATGGTATGTGGGCTTTTCTGAGAAGTTGTTCTACTTTGGCTACTTTGGCTAGTGAGGATATGACTCTTCAGACATGGGATACGCTTTGCAAGTAGTTTCCTAAAGTGTCTTTGAAACTTTTTCCCAACAAACGTGTAGAAGACAGGGCTTACACAACAGTAGAGGTATGCTATATTCCTAGTCACATACAGAGCGTAGTCAAGCACATCAGAGCACGGCTCAGAACTATGACCGGTGGAGATCTGGAGGGCTCTCAGCAGTATCACAATATTGTATGGGGTCCAGCACACAAAAAATGCAAATACAATCACGAAAATCAGCTTGACTGCCCTACACTTCTCTCTCATCCGGGTTGACATGATTCGGACTGTGATTCTAACATAGCAGTACATGACCATGGCCAAAGGAAGCAGAAAGAAGATAACAAACTGCTGATAGTAACCCACCAGCACCCATTTGTCCATGATTTCCTTGGAGAAGCCTGTCTCCTCACAAAGGTGTCCGGACTGAGAATCCTTCCAGACGTTGTACAGAACTAACTCCTTGACGCTGGCCAGAAGGCTGATACACCACACAACTGCAGAGGAGACGCAGGCATAGAACTTCCTCCTCCGTTTGGCAGCGTTAATGGCATGGACCACAGCCAGGTATCGGTCAAAGGTCATGAGAGTGAGGAAGAGGATGGAGCTGTTGAATCCGATTAAGTACACGCTGCCCACCAGCTTGCACATGGACGGACCAAAGATCCACTCAGAGGAGTGGTAAATGGCCCAGAAGGGCAAACTGGACGCAAACAGCAGGTCAGAGATGACCAGGTTGAGTAGGAAGATGTTGGTGACGGAAGTGAGCTTCTCGTATTTGTAGATAATGCATAGAACCAGTCCATTCCCAACCACACTCAACAGGAAATTGATAGTGTAGAATGTTGGGATGAACTTGGCTCCAAATCTGTTTACCACAGTTTTGACACACAGATTCACTATTTCATCCACGACATAGCTGGGGTCTACAGAGTTGTTATAATCTGTGTAATTGTCCTCATTCTCTAAAGCCAAGAAGTCTTCATAAGCCCCCATGGTTGTCAGTCTCGTAACCTGTTAAGAGGGTGTAAATATAGTGTTTTCATTTGATTTTATGGTCTGCTATTACCTCCTATATATTTACAAATTGCAAGTTAAATGGTAAGTATATGCAGTATAAATGTAGTAAATGCCTAGGGATTATGCTTTCCTTTCTTTAATTGCTTAAAATTATTTTAAGTAAATACTAGAAAGTACTCATTGTTACTACATAACGTATAGGTAAATAGCCTACAAGCTGCAAGTGGACTGGAAAATGAAGTGATACTTTAACAACTTACCAATGTGACCTTTCTGTGTGCTGATGTGATTGTCAGAAAGGAAGTCGTTTTTCTGTTCATGTGTCAGCGCTAGTAGGTTGAAGCTTTGTGTGTGAGAGTTGTTGCTACTGCTTGAGATATGTGATATGTGATTAACTCCTCCCTAATAGCCTCCCTTACAAAGGGCTGTCTTTACACTGTTCAATACAGGAATTTCTGGAACATTATTCATCATTATAACCATAAAGGGTTGTAACATGGGATTCAATTTATCAACAAGATTATAACAAAGGTTTATTCAAAAAATACTTTACAGTCAACAGTGCTCTTTCTCTGACAAGAAAATACATGGAGAAATGTATACAATTGTTTTGAAATGCAGAAAACAAAAAGAGAAAGACAATTGTATGAACTCGTCCAAAATACATAAAAAGTATACAACAAACTGCATCCAAATCGCTCATCTGATCAAATGTTTTTCAAAATAAGATGGATGAAAGTTAACCAGGTCACACTATTTATGGGTACAACAGACAGAGGATACATACTGAGAGAAAACATGTTCATTTCCATCCAGCAGGAGGGTCACTGAACACTACCCACTGGGCACAAACTGGTTGAATCAATGTTGTAAACATTAAAGAATAGGATTAAGCCAGTGGCTCAGATGAAACTATCCAATCATTAGAGATCCTTTAAATGTTGATATTTGGTTGCATTGTTTACCAAACACAATGCAATATTACTTTTGTAATAGAGTAAGTAGCCTAAAGTTAAGGCTGTCTTACAAACTAATGCAACAGTATTTATTCAACCTTAAAATGAGTTAACACATTCATGAGCACATTTTGAGGTTAGCCTACTGTAACTATACATGTCTTCTTATGTTGTCATAGAAAGAGTGCATGTTCAAGACAGCATGGAAAGGTCACAGGTTTGTGGAGATCTTCACAATTGCTATAATAATCTGTGCAAAATCTCAAACAGCACTGATCACTTGCACTATGTACTTTTAATGTAATCTCATCTGCAATCACAGGATGTTGGTGGCACCTTAATTGGGGAGGATGAGCTCGTGGTAATGGCTGGAGCTGAATTTGTGGAATGGTATCAAATACAGTGCCTTCAGAAAGCATTCACACTGCTTTACTTTTTCCACATTTTGTTGTGTTACAGCCTGAATTGAAAATTGATTAAATTGAGATTATGTGTCACTGATCTACACACAATACCCCATAATGTCAAAGTGGAATTTTGTTTGTAGAAACCTTTTACATTTTATTTTAAAAAATTAAGATGGAATGTCTTGAGTCAATAAGTATTCAACCCCTTTGTTATGGAAAGCCTAAATATGTTCAGGAGTACAAATGTGCTTAACAAATCGCATAATAAATTGCATGGACTCATTCCGTGTTCAATAATTGTGGTTAACATGACTACCCCATCTCTGTACCCCACACATACAATTATCTGTAAGGTCCCTCAATCGAGTACTGAAGTTCTTCTTAACTCAGTTGCTGGAGAGGAAGGAAACTGCTTTCACCATAAGAGCAATGGGGAGTTTAAAACAGTTACAGAGTTTAATGGTTGTGATATGAGAAAACTGAGGATTGATCAACAATATTGTAGTTACTCCACAATACTAAGCTAAATGACAGAGCGTAAAGAAAGAAACCTGTACAGAATAGAAATATTGCAAAACATGCATTCTGTTTGCAACAAGGCACATAAGTAATGCTGCAAAGAATTTGGCAACGGAAATCATTTTTTGTCTTGAACACGAAGCATTATGTTTGGGGCAAATCCAACACAACACATCACTGAGTACCACCCTTCATATTTTCAAGCATTGTGGTGGCTGCATCATGTTATCGGTGTGCTTGTCATCGGGAAAGGACTAGGGAGTTTTTGTTTAATAAAAAGAAACGTAGTACAGGTATAAGCACAGGCAAAATCCTAGAGCAAAACCTGGTTCAGTCTGCTTTCCAACAGACACTGGGAGACAAATTCACCTTTCAGCAGAACAATAACCTAAAATATAAGGTCAAATCTACACTGGAGTTGCTTACAAAGACGGCATTGAATGTTCCTGAGTGGCATAATTCACTTAAATCGACTTGAAAATCTATGACAAGACTTGAAAATGGCTGTCTAGCAATGATCAACAATCAACTTGACAGAGCTTGAAGAATTTAAAAAAGGATATTGGGCAAATATTGTACAATCCATGTGTGCAAAGCTCTTAGACTTACCAAAAAATACTCACAGATGTAATCATCGCCAAAGGTGCTTCTACAAAGTAAAATACCTATATAAATTAGATATTTCTGTATTACATTTTCTGTAAATTTGCAAACATTTCTAAAAACATGTTTTCCCTTTGTCATTATGGGGTATTGTATTGGTGAGATATTTTTTAGAATTCAGGCTGTAACACAACAAAATGTGGAATAAGTCAAGGGGTATGAATACTTTCTGAAGGCATTGTACATCAAACACATGGTTTCCTTGGGTTTTATGCCAGTCCATTTGCTCCGTTTCAGACATTATTTTGAGCCATTCTCCCCTTCAACGGCTAATCAACCGGACAATGACCCAAAGCGCAGCCCCAGCTTCTTCACTGATGTTGATGTTGAGACTGGTGTTTTGCGGGTACTATTTAATGAAGCTGCCAGTTGAGGACTTGTGAGGCATCTGTTTCTCAAACTAGACACTAATGTACTTGTTCTCTTGCTCAATTGTGCACCGGGGCCTCCCACTCTTTCTATTCTGGTTAGGGCCAGTTTGTGCAGTTCTGTGAAGGGAGTAGTACACAGCGTTGTGTGAGATCTTCAGTTTCTTGGCAATTCCTCGCATAGAATAGCCTTCATTTCTCCGAACAAGAATAGACTGACGAGTTTCAGAAGAAAGTTCTTTGTTTCTGGCCATTTTGAGCCTGTAATCGAACCCACAAAATGCTGATGCTCCAGATACTCAACTAGTCTATAGAAGGCCACTTGTATTGTTTCTTTAATCAGAACAACAGTTTTCAGCTGTGCTAACATAATTGCTAAAGGGTTTTCTAATGATCAATTAGCCTTTTAAAATGGTAAACTTGGATTAGCTAACACAACGTGCCATTGGAACACAGGAGTGATGGTTGCTGATAATAGGCCTCTGTACGCCTATGTAGATATTCCATTAATAAATGGCCGTTTCCAGCTACAATAGTCATTTACAACATTAACAATGTCTACACTGTATTTCGGATCAATTTGATGTTATTTTAATGGACAAAAAAATTGCTTTTCTTTCAAAAACAAGGACATTTCTAAGTGACCCCAAACTTTTGAATGGTAGTGTAAATGTTTGCATTTAAAAGCACCGGCTGCTTTTTGATTGGAGAGAGCTCATAGTGAGGAAGAATACTCTGGACTGATTTACATCAGTATTCAGACCCTTTGCTATGAGACTCAAAATTGAGCTCAGGTGCATCCTGTTTCCATTGATCATCCTTCAGATGTCTCTATAACTTGACTGGAGTCCAAATGTGGTAAATTCAATAATTGGACATGATTTGGAAAGGCGCACACCTGTCTATATAAGGTCCCACGGTTGACAGTGTATGTCAGAGCAACCAAGCCATGAGGTTGAAGGAGTTGTCCATAGATCTCCAAGACAGGATTGTGTTGAATCACAGATCTAAGGAAGGATACCAAAAAATGTCTGCAGCATTGAAAGTCCCCAAGAACACAGTGGCCTCCATCATTCTTAAATACAAGAAGTTTGGAACCACCAAGACTCTTCCCAGAGCTGGTCACAAAAATTTCCAAAATACTTTTTTTGCTTTGTCAAATCAAATCAAATCATATTATATTTGTCACATGCGCCAAAACAGGGGTAGGTAGACCTTACAGTGAAATGCTTTAAAAAATATATATTTCACCTTTATTTAACAAGGTAGGCCAGTTGAGAACAAGCTCTCATTTACAACTGCGACCTGGCCAAGATAAAGCAAAGCAGTGCGACAAAAACAACAACACATAGTTACACATAAACAGACATACAGTCAATAACACAATAGAAACATCTATGTACAGTGTGTAAAAATGTAGAAGTGTAAGGAGGTAAGGCAATAAATAGGGCAAATAATTACAATTTAGCATTAACACTGGAGTGATAGATGTGCAGATGATGATGTGCAAGTAGAGATACTGGGGTGCAAAAGAGCAAGAGGATAAGTAACATTATGGGGATGAGGTAATTGGTTGTGCTATTTACAGATTGGCTGTGTACAGGTACAGTGATCGGTAAGCTGCTCTGACAGCTGGTGCTTACTTACAAGCCCTTAACCAACAATGCAGTTTTAAGAAAAATATGTGTCAAAGTATTTACCAAAATAAACTAAAGTAAAAAATACAAAGAAAGAAAAAAAAAGAATTAAGGAGCAACAATAAAATAACAGTAGTGTGGCTATATACAGGGGGTACCGGTACAGAGTCGATGTGTGGGGGCACAGGTTATGTCACGGCTGTTGAAGGAAGAGGACCAAAGTGCAGCGTGGTGAGCATACATATTCCTTTATTTAAGTGAATACGCCGACAAAACAATAAACAGTACAAAACAAACCATGAAGCTAAAGGCTATGTGCCATAAACAAAGTCAACTTCCCACAAAGACAGGTGGGAAAAAGGGCTACCTAAGTATGGTTCTCAATCAGAGACAACGATAGACAGCTGTCCCTGATTGAGAACCCTACCCGGCCAAAACGTAGAAATACAAATAATAGAACATAGAATACCCACCCCAACTCACACCCTGACCAAACCAAAATAGAGACATAAAAAGGATCTCTAAGGTCAGGGCGTGACAGGTTAGTCGAGGTAATTGAGGTAATATGTACATGTAGGTAGAGGTAAAGTGACTATGCATGGATAACAAACAGAGAATAGCAGCAGTGTAAAAATGTGGGTGGGGGGAGAATGCAAATAGTCTGGGTGGCCATTTTAATTAACTGTTCGGGAGTCTTATGGCTTGGGGGTAGAAGCTGTTAAGAAGCCTTTTGGACCTAGACTTGGCGCTCCGGTACCGCTTGCCGTGCGGTAGCAGAGAGTACAGTCTATGACTAGTGTGGCTGGAGTCTTTGCCAATATTTAGGGCCTTTCTCTGACACCGCCTGGTTTAGAGGTCCTGGATGGCAGGAAGCTTGGCCCCAGTGATGTACTGGGCCATACACACTACCCTCTGTAGCAGTTGCCATACCAGGCGGTGATGCAACCAGTCAGGATGCTCTCGATGGTGCAGCTGTATAACTTTTTGAGGATCTGAGGACCCATAACAAATCTTTTCAGTCTCCTGAGGGAGAATAGGCGTTGTCATTCCCTCTTCACGACTGTCTTGGTGTGTTTGGACTAGGGATGAAACGGTTACTGGTTTCACGTTAAACCATGGTAACATTTCCGACGGTTAGTATTACCGTTTCATTAAAACACGGTTTGAAAAACTCACAGAAAATACTGTCCAGCATCAACCAAAATAAGCAACAGTCTGACGCAGGCGCAGCATGCAATGTGGGTTTTGTTTTGTTTTGTGTGAAAACATGGCGGAAGGCAGTGACAGCGCTCTGGAGATTTTTCAGAGTGATCGTATTTTGGGTTTTACAAGAGTGCTGAGGGAAACTTAATCGAAGATGGTCACCCTGTCTGCATAACATGCCAAAAAGAAAAACGCTGTGAAAGGGGGCAACACTTCAAATCTCTTGAGTCATCTTCGTGACCACCACCCACTACTTTATAGCGAATGCAAGGTAAGTTAACTTTTAGCTGTGGGGACTTTGGAATGGGGAAAAATGTCATGGTTTGTCTGTCTAACTTGCTAATAGCTTCTCATTAATGTAAACTGAAGCTTGTAAAAACACTACACGTTGTTCTGCTGCTGTATGCGTCGTGTGTCTGCAGACTCTTTTCTCCCATTGCACACGATAACACGTTATGTAGTTTAGTCACCCAACCAACATATTTTGTTCATTTAAAATCCGTCAGTCATCGACTTGGTTGTAAAAGTGTTCCAACAGGAGAAACACTATATACTCCTATACAAGACTCATGTATTTATGTCAATTGTTGGGCTCATTGCAATTACTATCACTGTCTTCTTAAGACTAATTTGTATTTATGTCAATTGTGCATGGGGTCATTGCATATACTCAAATGCAAAACAGAAGATACTGTGTGTGTGTGAGTAAGTGAGTGAGTAACGATGTGCGCTGAGAGTTGGGAAGCAAGTTCAGGAAGTGAGTGTTTTAATAAAATAAACAGAACATAATACAAAACTAGAACCTCGAACAGCACACAAACATGAAACAGAAACAGTGACATCTGGAGAAAGAACCAAAGGGAGTGACATATATAGGGCAGGTAATCAACGAAGTGATGGAGTCCAGGTGAGTCTGACGATGCGCACGCACGTGTGACAGGTGTGCGCCATAACGAGCAACCTGGTGGCCTAGAGGTCGGAGAGGGAGCACACGTGACAGTACCCCCTCCACGACGCGCGGCTCCTGCCGCAGAACGCCGACCAAAATGACGATCCCGGAGAACAGGAGCGGACCGGTCACCTCTGCAGAGGCACAGGAAACTCTATCTGGCTGAGACGCAGGAGCATGGTGACCTAGAGCGCCGGGGAGAGAGAGCATAACTGACGGTACCCCCTCCCCGGCGCGTTCGGCTCCAGCCGCAGGATGCCAACCCAAGGGACGATCCCGGAGATCGGGGGCGGACCGATCACCCCCGCTGATGCGCGGAAACCTGTCGCCGGCTGGGACACGGGAACCTGACAGACCGGCTGAAGCAGGGGAGCCTGACGAGCCAGTGGAAGCAGGGGAGTCTTGCGATCCGGCAAAGGCATGAAAGCCCGACGAGCTGGCTGAGGCAGGGGAGCCTGTCGATCCGGCTGAGGCATGAGAGCCTGACCAAAAAAAAAAAAAAACTCTCCCTGATGCTTCCCTTAGGTGAGGCGTCATTCTGTAACGATGTGCGCTGAGAGTTGGGAAGCACGTTCAGAGAGTGAGTGTTTTAATAAAATAAACAGAACATAATACAAAACAAGAACCTCGAACAGCACACAGACATGAAACAGAAACAGTGACATCTGGGAAAGGAACAAAAGGGAGTGACATATATATGGCAGGTAATCAAAGAAGTGATGGAGTCCAAGTGAGTCTGACGACGTGCAGGTGCGCGTAACGATGGTGACAGGTGTGCGCCATAACGAGCAGCCTGGTGACCTAGAGGAGTGAATAATAATAATTATAATGTAACAACACCAATAATAATAATAATAATACATTTGCTATTCCCTTGTTTACATAGTGGGCGTGCAACAGGAAAACCCAGTGATGCTACTGGTCCCTCCTCATCTACAGTTGTGACACAGACACTCGAGCAAGCATTTAAAAGGCAGGCAGCTTATGCAACCACATCAAAACATGCTCAAGACCTCACTGTAGCCCTTTCATATTACATTGCAAAGGACATGATGCCATTTCAAATTGTTGAGAGGCCTGGCTTTCTGAGGCTAATGAAGGTTTCCATGCCTCACTACAAAGTGTCACCACAAACATTATTTTCCAAGACTGAAATCCCTAACCTGTACAACCAGGTTAAAGCTGATGTTGGAAATAATTTGGCTCAAGCCACAGGGTTTCCTGCAACTACTGATCTCTAGACCAGTGAAAGCGGGGGTGGTCAACCCTACATTAGCTTTACTATCGATTACCTCACCCCAGACTGGCAACTGGAATCAAACTGTCTGGAAACAGTTCTTCCCAGAAGATCACACGGCACACAACATCAGAGAGTTTTTTGAGAATATGCTGGAAGAGTGGGGGATCAACAAGAAAGACCTGGTCTGCATAACCACAAACAACGCCACAAACATGATCAAGGCTTTTGAAGAGTTCCCAGATCTGTGGCTTGGGATCTACACACAAGATGCTTGAGCGTTTCCTCAGTCAACAGCAGCCAGTCTGTGTGACACTGGCTAGAGAAAGAGGAACATGGCATCTGATGCCTAAGGATGCCAACATAAGTGTCATGGAGCAAATGTGACAGCTCCTTGAAGCTCTGAGCAAGTTTACAGATGCACTTGCCTCAGAGACACGAGTGACACTGTCAGCCAGCAAGCCTGTCCTGGACCACATCACCCATGATGTTCTGGTGGAAAAGGATACGAAGCCATCCCTGACCAAGGAGATGAAAAGGGTAATGAGAGAAGACCTTAACAACAGATGCAAAGAGAGTCATGCACATGGCTTGTTTCATTGACCCCCACTTCAAAAGGAGCTTGTTAGATGAGCCTGAGGCTGCAAAAGTTTACACTGGCAGCTGTGTCCAGGAGGCCTTGAAGCTGGCAGCTGCACAAGTCAGGGAAGAACCACAAAGCACTAGCAGCACCTCCACCACCAACACCCCCACAGCGGTATCGGAGGGGAAAGGCCTGGCTGGGTTGCTGAGAAATATTACCTCAACAAGGCAGCAGAGAGGTGAAGAGGGTCAGATTCCGACCTCCCCAGAAGACAGAGTGAAAGAAGAGATCAAGGTCTACCCGTCTCTGCCACCCATTCCAACAGAAAAGGATCCACTGGTGTGGTGGAGGGGCCATGCATCAGAGCTGCCTCACCTTGCCTGGGTTGCCAGGAAGCTTTTGTGCATCCCAGCAACCAGCGTGCCATCAGAGAGAGTGTTCAGTGCCAGCAGGCACATTGTCTCTCCTCGCAGATCACTACTTAAACCGGACAAAGTAAATATGCTGACATTTTTACATTTCAATCTCAAGTGAACAAAGATGCATACATACAGGATGTTAGGCCATACAATCAGTGCTGTTCATTTGATTTGTTTACATATTGTTATTACATGTTGTTATTTTAATGTCAACACCTGCACATTGGATTTGTTTACATATTGTTATTGTTCTTACATGCACATTGCTTTACTTGTGTTGCTTTTACATGCTCATTTGATTTGCTTACTTAAGGTTGTGTTCATTTAAACCTGCACTAGGGAAACTTTTACCTCTCATGGCAACATGGTGCCATCTTTAATGTTACTATTTTAATGTTTATGCACACAAAAAGTGCATAGTGCTGATAATTTTCTTTGTTGTTTGCTGGTTTTCAATATAAACTTGGTGAAATGATTTCAGTGTGTGTATCAGTACTTTTTGAACATTTCCAGCACATTTTAACAATACTGCGATAATACTGATCATTTTGGTCACTATAATCGTGATATGAAATTTTCATTCCGTTTCATCTCTAGTTTGGACCATGATAGTTTGTTGGTGATTTGGAACCAAGGAACTTGAAGCTCTCAACCTGCTCACCTACAGCCCCGTTGATGAGAATGGGGGCGTGCTCGGTCCTCCTTTTCCTGTAGTCTGCAATCATCTCCTTTGTCTTGATCACGTTGAGGGAGAGGTTGTTATCCTGGCACCACACTGCCAGGTCTCTGACCTCCTCCCTACAGGCTGTCTCATCGTTGTTGAGGATCAGGCCTACCACTGTTGTGTCGTCGGGAGTGAGGATGATCATGTTGAGGATCAGCGTGGCAGATGTGTTGTTACCTACCCTTACCACCTGGGGGCGGCCCGTCAGGAAGCCCAGGATCCAGTTGCAGAGGGAAATGTTTAGTCCCAGGGTCCTTAGCTTAGTGATGAGCTTTGAGGGCACTATTGTGTTGAACGCTGAGCTGTAGTCAATGAATAGCATTCTCACATAGGTGTTCCTTTTGTCCAGGTGGGAAAGGGCAGTGTGGAGTGCAATAGAGATTGCACCATCTGTGGATCTGTTGGGGCGGTATGCAAATTGGAGTGGGTCTAGGGTTTCTGGGATGATGGTGTTGATGTGAACCATGACCAGCCTTTCAAAGCACTTCATGGCTACAGACGTGAGTGCTACGGGTTGGTAGTCATTTAGGCAGGTTACCTTGGTGTTCTTGGGCACAGGGACTATAGTGGTCTGCTTGAAACATGTTGGTATTACAGACTCGGTCAGGAACAGGTTGAAAATGTCAGTGAAGGCACTTGCCAGTTGGTCAGCGCATGCTCAGAGCACACATCCTGGTAATCTGTCTGGCCCTGCGGCCTTGTGAATGTTGACCTGTTTAAAGGTCTTGCTCACATCGGCTATGGAGAGTGTGATCACACAGTTGTCCAGAACAGCTGATGCTCTCATGCATGCTTCAGTGTTGCTTGCCTCAAAGCGAGCATAGAAGTTATTTAGCTCGTCTGGTAGGCTATTGTCACTGGGCAGCTCGCGGCTGTGCTTCCCTTTGTAGTCCGTAATAGTTTGCAAGTCCTGCCACATCCGGCGAGTGTCGGAGCCGGTGTATTACGATTCAATCTTAGTCCTGTATTGACACTTTGCCTGTTTGATGGTTCGTTAGAGGGTATAGTGGGATTTCTTATAAGTATCCGGGTTAGAGTCCTGCTCCTTGAAAGCAGCAGCTCTACCCTTTAGCTCAGTGCAGATGTTGCCTGTAATCCATGGCTTCTGGTTGGGGTATGTACGTACGGTCACTGTGGGGAAGACGTCATCAATGCACTTATTGATGAAACCAGTGACTGATGTGGTGTACTCCTCAATGCCATCAGAAGAATCCCAGAACATATTCCAGTTTGTGCTAGCAAAAGAGTCCTGTAGCTTAGCATCTGCGTCATCTGACCACTTCCTTAATGAGCGAGTCACTGGTACTTCCTGCTTTATTTTTTGCTTGTAAGCAGGAATCAGGATAGAGTTATCGTCAGATTTGCCAAATGGAGGATGAGGGAGAGATTTGTACGTGTCTCTGTGTGTGGAGTAAAGGTGGTCTACAGTTTTGTTCCCTCTGGTTGCACATGTAACATGTTGGTAGAAATGAGTTAAAACGCATTTAAGTTTCCCTGCATTAAAGTCCCCGGCCACAAAGAGCGCCGCCTCTTGATGAGCATTTTCTTCTCTTTGCTTATGGCCTTATACAGCTCATCTTAGTGCCAACATCGGTTTGTGATGGTAAATAGACAGCTACGAAAAATATAGATTAAAACTCTCTTGGTAAATAGTGTGGTCTACAGCTTATCATGAGATACTCTACCTCAGGCGAGCAAAACCTTGAGACTTCCATAATATTAGATTTCGTGCACAAATAGACACAGACCGCCACCCCTTGTCGTACCGGAGGCAGCTGTTCTATCTTGCTGATGGACCGAAAACCCAGCCAGCTGTATGTTATCCATGTCGTCGTTCAGCCACGACTCGGTGAAACATAAGATATTATAGTTTTTAATGTCCCTTTGGATGCATACTCTTGATCGGAGCTCATCCATTTTGTTATCCAATGATTGCACGTTGGCTAATATGACTGATGGTGAAGTAAATCCTTTGCGTCCGACTCGTTAAAGATTTTTTTTCCGCCCAGTACGAGGTGAGTAATCGCTGTACTGATATCCAGAACCTCTTTTCGGTCATAAGAGACCGTGGCAGAAACATTATGTACAAAATAACCCACACGATAGCAAAAAAAAAAACGATAGCACAATTGGTTAGGAGCCCGTAAAACGGCAGCCATCCTCCGGCGCCATCTTATTATAGGGTATTGTGTGTAGATTGATGCATTTTAGAATAAGGCTGTAACATAACAAAATGTGGAAAAAGTGAAGGGGTCTGAATACTTTCCGAATGCACTCAAAAGTTCCAGTCAAAAGTTTGGACACACCTACTCATTCAAGGTTTTTCTACACAACTATGAAATAACACATATGGAATCATGTAGTAACCAAAAAAGTGTTAAACAAATCAAAATATATTTTATATAAGAGATTCTTCAAAGTAGCCACCCTTTGCCTTGTTGACAGCTTTGCACACTCTTGGCATTCTCTCAACCAGCTTCATGAGGTAGTCACCTGGAATGCATTTAAATTAACAGGTGTGCCTTCTTAAAAGTGAATTTGTGGAATTTCTATCCTTGTTAATGCGTTTGAGCCAGTCAGTTGCGTTGTGACAAGGTAGGTTTGGTATACAGAAGATAGCACTATTTGAACATCTCAAATAAGCAAAGAGAAACGACAGCCCATCATTACTTTAAGACATGAATGTCAGTCAATAAGGAAAATTTCAAGCACTTTGAAAGTTTCTTCAAGTGCAATCGCAAAAACCATCAAGCGCTATGATGAAAATGGCTCTCATGAGGACCGCCACAGGAATGGAAGACCCAGAGTTACCTCTGCTGCAGAGGACAAGTTCATTAGAGTTACCAGCCTCAGAAATTGCAGCCCAAATAAATGTTTCACAGAGTTCAAGTAACAGACACCTCTCAACATCAACTGTTCAGAGGAGACTGTTTGAATCAGGCCTTCATGGTGATATTGCTTCAAAGAAACCACAACTAAAGGACATCAATAATAAGAAGAGAGTTCCTTAGGCCAAGAAACACGAGCAATGGACATTAGACCGGTGGAAATTTGTCCTTTGGTCTGGAGTCCAAATTGAAGATTTTTGGTTCCAACCGCGGTGTCTTTGTGAGACGCGGTGTGGGTGAACAGATGATCTCCGCATGTGTATTTCCCACCGTAAAGCATGGAGGAGGAGGTGTTATGGTGTGGGGATGCTTTGCTGATGACACTGTTATTTATTTTGAAATCAGGGCACACTTAACCAACATGGCTACCACAGCATTCTGCAGCGATAATCCATCCCATCATAGTTAACTTCCCATCACTTCCTGTTGAATGCGGAACGAGGAAGAGCTAGGTTTTGTTTGTTTGGAAAGTTTGTTGTTTGAAAATGTATTGGAAAGTTCTTGGTTGCTAGCTAGCTTCTCAGTTTGGATCCCGCGACTCAGTAGGCATCAGTTGCTGGGACTGCTTGTCTCTTTCCAGTGATCCTGCCGACCAAGGACAGGTCTGAGGAGCTATTTGGCGTCGCAGCTAGCTGCATATCAAGCCAGCAGGGTTTTCATGAACGCAGCCCGCAACGTGGTTAGCCATTGTGGCTGGGACCGCGGATTGTCCCAGGTTTGTGGCTGTCTAGATCCCTGCTGTTTGTTGTTTTCAATCTTCCATGTGACCAGCCCTGTCTGGAACTGCGAGGAGTAACAGCGTAACCTACGTTGCTAGCTACCATGACAAAGACGAAAGCCGGTGGGAGTACCGTTGAGGACAGTGTTGTCTCTCTATCACATGTGAAGGATCTTTTAAACGAACAAAAGAGACCTACATGCAGTTGTTACAACAACAATAGCTTCAAGTGTTTTGTCCAAATACTCATGGATTCTACTAATAAAAGAATGGACGACCTGACCAGAGAGTTCCAGGACCTGAAGAACAGTTTGCAGTTCTCCCAGGGTCAGCTCGATGAGTTGTAACAGGAGGAGAAATGACAGCAATCTGTAAGTCATTGAGAGAGGACATCAGTTCTGTGTGTGAATCCATGATAACAATGACAGATAAATCAGACTATCTCGAGGGACAATCAAGGCGGAACAACATGGTTGTGGACGTAATTGCAGAATCTCCACATGAGACCTGGACGGAGTCTGAGGACAAAGTAAGGGAAATGATCTCTGAGAAATTGAAGATGGACCACAGGAAGATTGAGGTGGAGCGTGCCCACAGCTCCAGCAGGTATATTTCACTGGTCATCCCCAAAGCCAACACTTCCTTCAAAGCCAACACTTCCTTTGGCCACCTTTCCTTCCAGTTCTATGCTGCCAATGACTGGAACGAATTGCAAAAATCACTGAAACTGGAGTCTTATATCACCCTCTCTAACTTTAAGCATCAGCTGTCAGAGCAGCTTACCGATCACTGTACCTGTACATAGCCCACCTGTAAATTGCACACCCAACTACCTCACCCCTATATTATTACTTACCTGGTGCAAAAGAGAAAGAGGGTATCTCTACTTGCACATCATCATCTGCACATCACATCACTCCAGTGTTAATGCTGAATTGTAATTATTTAGCCTCTATGGCCTATTTATTGCCTACCTCCCTACTCTTCTACATTTGCACAAACTGTACATAGATATTTTCTATTATGTTATTGACTGTACGTCTGTTTATGTAACTCTGTGTTGTTTGATTTTGTCGCACTGCTTTGCTTTATCTTGGCCAGGTCGCAGTTGTAAATGAGAACTTGTTCTCAACTGGCCTACCTGGTTAAATAAAGGTGAAATAGGTGAAAACCCACCACCGGCCCAGGTGACAGGCCCAGGCCAATAGTGGTCAAGTTCCTGAGGTTCAAGGACAAGGTAGCTGTTCTGGAAAGAGCCAAGAACTTGAGAGGAACTTATATATTCCTCAACAAGGTCTATCCTGAAGCTGTGCGCCAGAAGAGGAAAGAACTGATCCCAGCCATGAAAGCTGCCAGAGCGTGTGGGGACATTGCTTACATCCGCTATGACAGGCTCATTGTCCACCCTGCCTCCCAGAAGCCTGGAAGGGATGAGAGAGCCAAGCCTATGGGTTTGTAGCTTCAACCCCGCAGCACACACACACACACACCAATTGATTAATGTACCGCTGAATGTATATTTTTTTCTCTTGCTTTGTTAGATATAATACTGAAAAGAGCAATCTCTGATAAGCTACCCAGGAAAGGGCTGAAAATATCCCATATTAATGTATGTAGCCTTAAAAATAAGGTTCATGAAATCAATAACTTGCTAACATCAGATAACATTCATATATTAGCTATTTCTGAGACTCACTTAGATAATTAATTTGATGATACAGCAGTAGCAATACAAGGATATAACATCTATAGAAGAGACAGACATGCTTATGGGGGAGCTGTTGCTGTATATATTCAGAGCCATGTCCCTGTAATGCTTAGAGAAGATCTTATGTCAAGTGTTATTTAAGTGTTGTGGTTGCAGGTTCACTTGGCACATCTAAAGCCTTTTCTTTTTGGGGTGTTGCTATAGGCCACCAAGTACTAACAGTCAGTATCTAAATATACTGTGTGAAATGCTTGATAATGTATGTGATGTAAACAGAGAGGTCTACTTTCTTGGGGACCTGAATATTGACTGGTTTTCATCAAGCTGTCCGCTCAAGAGGAAGCTTCTTACTGTAACCAGTGCCTGTAATCTTGTTCAGGTTATTAATCAACCTACCAGGGTGTTTACAAACACTACAGGAACATGATCATCCACATGTATCGATCACATTTTTACTAATGCTGTTGAACTTTGATCTAAAGCTGTATCCATACCCATTGGATGCAGTGATCACAATGTAGTGGCTATATCCATGAAAGCCAAAGTTCCAACAGCTAAGCCTAAAATAGTGTATAAGAGATCATCATGCTGTGACTCTAAAAATATTTGTTGGTCTGATGTGATTTATGAGGAGCATCCAGACTGCACTTGATGAATTTATGAAATTGCTTCTTCCAATTATTGATAAACATGCACCTGTTAAGAAACTGACTGTTAGAACTGTTAAGGCTCCATGGATTGATGATGAATTGAAAAACTGTATGGTTGAAAGAGATGGGGCAATAGGAATGGCTAATAAATCTGGCTGCACATCTGACTGGCTTACTTACTGCAAATTGAGAAATTATGTGAGTAAACTCAACAAAAAGAAGAAGAAATTGTATTATGAAGCCAAGATCAATGATATAAAGACTTTGGAGTACTTTAAATTAAATTATGGGCAGAAAGACAAATTCAACTCCATCTTTCATCAAATCAGATGGCTCATCAACAAACCATTTGATGTTGCCAATCATTTTAATGATTACTTCATTGGCAAAGTGGGCAAACTTAGGCGGGAAATGCCAACAACAAACAGTGAGCAATTGTACTCATGCATAAAAATCTAATAATGAAAGAAAAGCATTGCAAGTTTGAATTTTGTAAAGTTAGTGTGGGTGAGGTGGAAAAATTATTGTTATCGATCAATAAACATCCTGGCATTGACAACTTAGATGGAAAGCTACTGAGGATGGTAGCTGACTCTATAGCCACTCCTTTCTGTCATACCTTTAATCTGAGCCTAGAGGAAAGTCTTTGTCCTCAGGCCTGGAGGGAAGCCAAAGTAATTCCACTACCCAAGAGCGGTAAAGTGGCCTTTACTGGTTCTAACAGTAGACCTATAAGCTTGCTGCCAACTCTTAGTAAACTGTTGGAAAAAATGGTGTTTGACCAAATACAATGCTATTTCTCTGTAAAGAAATTAACAAGAGACTTTCAGCATGCTTATAGAGAAGGCACTCAACATGTACTGCACTGACAGAAATGACTGATGATTGGTTGAAAGAAAATGATAATAAGAAGATTGTGGGAGCTGTACTGTTAGATTTTCCATGCAGCCTTTGATATTATTGACCATAACCTGTGTTATGGCTTTTCAACCTCTGCCATATTGTGGATTCCGAGCTATCTATCTAATAAAACTCAAAGGGTTGTCTTTAATGTAAGCTTCTCTAATGTCAAACATGTAAAGTGTGATGCACCGCAGGGCAGCTCTCTAGGCCCTCTACTCTTTTCTATTTTTACCAATGACCTGACACTGGCATTAAACAAAGCATGTGTGCCATGTATGCTGATGATTCAACCATATACGCATCAGCAACCACAGCTAATGAAGTCACTGAAACCCTTAACAAAGAGTTGCAGTCTGTTTTGGAATGGGTGGCCAGTAATAAACTGGTCCTGAACATCTCTAAAACTAAGAGCATTGTATTTGGTACAAACATTCCTTAAGTTCTAGATCTCAGCTGAATCTGGTAATGAATGGTGTGGCTGTTGAACAAGTTGAGGAGACTAAATTACTTGGCTTTACTTTAGATTGTAAACTGTCATGGTCAAAACATATAGATTTAATGGTTGTAAAGATGGGAAGAGGTCTGGCCGTAATAAAGAGATGCTCTGCTTTTTTGACACCACACTTCAAAAAGCAAGTTCTGCAGGCTCTAGTTTTGTCTAATCCTGATTATTGTCCAGTCGTGTCGTCCAGTGCTGCAAGGAAAGACCTAGTTAAGCTGCAGCTGGCCCAGAACAGAGTGGCACGTTTTGCTCTTAAATGTAATCAGAGGGCTGATATAAATACTATGCATGCCAGTCTCTCTTGGCTAAGATTTGAGGAGAGACTGACTGCCATAATTTCTTATTTTCATAAGAAACATTCATGTGTTGAAAATTCCAAATTGTTTGCATAGTTAACTTACACACAGCTCTGACACACACACTTATCCCACCAGACATGCCACCAGGGGTCTTTTCACAGTCCCCAAATCCAGATAAAATTTGAGAAAGCATACAGTATTATATACAGTTGAAGACAGAAGTTTACATACACCTTAGCCAAATACATTTAAACTCAGTTTTTCACAATTCCTGAAATTTAATCCTAGTAAAAAATCACTGTCTTAGGTCAGTTAGGATCACCACTTTATTTCAAGAATGTGAAATGTCAGAATAATAGTAGAGAGAATTTTTTATTTCAGCTTTTATTTCTTTCATCAAATTCCCAGTGAGTCGGAAGTTTACATACACTGAATTAGTATTTGGTAGCATTGCCTTTAAATTGTTTAACTTGGGTCAAAAATGTTGGGTAGACTTCCACAAGCTTTCCATAATAAGTTGGGTGAATTTTGGCCCATTCCTCCTGACAGAGCTGGTGTAACTGAGTCAGGTTTTGTAGGCATCCTTGCTCGCACACACTTTTTCAGTTCTGCCCACAAATGTTCTATAGGGTTGAGGTCAGGGCTTGGTAATGGCCACTCCGATACCTTGACTTTGTTGTCCTTAAGCCATTTTGCCACAACTTTGGAAGTATGCTTGGGGTCATTGTCCATTTGGAAGACCCATTTGTGACCAAGCTTTAACTTCCTGACTGATGTCTTGAGATGTTGCTTCAATATATGCACATAATTTTCCTTCCTCGTGATTCCATCTATTGTGTGAAGTGCACCAGTCCCTCCTGCAGGAAAGCACCCCCACAACATGATGCTGCCACCCCCGTGCTTCACGGTTGGGATGGTGTTCTTCGGCTTGCAAACCTCCCCCTTTTTCCTCCAAACATAATGATGGTCATTATGGCCAAACAGTTCTATTTTTGTTTCATCAGACCAAAGGACATTTCTCCAAAAAGTACGATCTTTGTCCCCATGTGCAGTTGCAAACCGTAGTCTGGCTTTTTTATGGCAGTGTTGGAGCAGTGGCTTCTTCCTTTCTGAGCGGCCATTCAGGTTATGTCGATATAGGACTCGTTTTACTGTGGATATAGATATTTTGTAGCTGTTTCCTCCAGTATCTTCACAAGGTCCTTTGCTGTTGTTCTGGGATTGATTTGCACTTTTCGCATCAAAGTACGTTCATCTCTAGGAGACAGAATGCGTCTCCTTCCTGAGCGGTATGACGGCTGCGTGGTCCCATGGTGTTTATACTTGCGTACTATTGTTTGTACAGATGAACGTGGTACCTTCAGGCGTTTGGAAATTGCTCCCAAGGATGCACCAGACTTGTGGAGGTCTACAATTTTTTTCTGAGGTCTTGGCTGATTTCTTTTGATTTTCCCAAGATGTCAAGCAAAGAGGCACTGAGTTTGAAGGTAGGCCTTGAAATACATCCACAGGTACACCTCCAATTGACTCAAATTATGTCAATTAGCCTATCAGAAGCTTCTAAAGCCATGACATAATTTTCTGGAATTTTCTAAGCTGTTTAAAGGCACAGTCAACTTAGTGTATGTAAACTTCTGACCCACTGGAATTGTGATACAGTGAAATAATCTGTCTGTAAACAATTGTTGGAAAAATGACTTGTGTCATGCACAAAGTAGATGTCCTAACCGACTTGCCAAAACTACAAGTTTGTGAAATTTGTGGAGTGGTTGAAAAACGAGTTTTAATGACTCCAACCTAAGTGTATGTAAACTTCCGACTTCAACTGTATAGCCCTAATTGCATGGAACTTCCTTCCATCTCATATTGCTCAAATAAACAGCAAACCTGGTTTCAAAAAACAGATAAGGCAACACCTCTCCCCTATTTGACCTCGATTGTTTGTGTGTATGCATTGATATGTAGGCTACGTGTGCTTTTAAAAAATCTATGTAGTTCTGTCTTTAAGCTGTTTTTGTCTATTCATGTTCTGTATTATGTCATTCTGTATTATGTTTCTTGTTTTGTGTGGACCCCAGGAAGAGTAGCTGCTGCTTTTGCAACAGCTAATGTGGATCCTAATAAAATACCAAATACCATCTAGTTCGGGCTATCATTTGTTTTTCACAGGTCAATGACCCAACACACCTCCAGGCTATTTAGGGGCTATTTGACCAAGAAGGAGAGTGATGGAGTGCTGCATCAGATGACCTGTTCTCCACAATCCCCCTACTTCAACCAAATTGAGATGGTTTGGCCACAGTGTCTCCTGACCGCTCCTGTCTCAGCCTCCAGTATTTATGCTGCAGTAGTTTGTGTCGGGGGGCTAGGGTCAGTTGGTTACCTGGAGTACTTCTCCTGTCTTATCCAGTGTCCTGTGTGAATTTAAGTATGCTCTCTCTAATTCTCTCGTTCTCTCTTTCTCTCTGAGAACCTGAGCCCTAGGACCATACGTCAGGACTACCGGGCATGATGACACCTTGCTGTCCCCAGTCCGCCTGGCCTTGCTGCTATTCCAGTTTCAACTGTTCTGCCTGTGGTTACGGAACCCCTACCTGTCCCAGACCTGCTGTTTTCAACTCTTAATGATCGGCTATGAAAAGCCAACTGAGATTTATTCCTGATTATTATTTGACCATGCTTGTCATTTATGAACATTTTGAAAATCTTGGCTCTCTCTAATTTTCTCCTTCTCTCTTTCTTTCTCTCGGAGGACCTGAGCCCTAGGACCATACGTCGGGACTACCGGCCGTGGTGACTCCTTGCTGTCCCCAGTCCGCCTGGCCTTGCTGCTATTCCAGTTTCAACTGTTCTGCCTGCGGTTATGGAACCCCTACCTGTCCCAGACCTGCTGTTTTCAACTCTTAATGATCGGCTATGAAAAGCCAACTGAGATTTATTCCTGATTATTATTTGACCATGCTTGTCATTTATGGAAATTTTGAAAATCTTGGCTCTCTCTAATTTTCTCCTTCTCTCTTTCTTTCTCTCGGAGGACCTGGGCCCTAGGACCATGCGTCGGGACTGCCGCCCGTGGTGACTCCTTGCTGTCCCCAGTCCGCCTGGCCTTGCTGCTATTCCAGTTTCAGCTGTTCTGCCTGCGGTTATGGAACCGCCACCTGTCCCAGACCTGTTGTTTTTCAACTCTTGATGATCGGCTATGAAAAGCCAACTGAAAATTATTCATGATTATTATTTGACCATGCTTGTCACTTATGAACATTTTTGAACATCTTGGCATAGTTCTGTTATAATCTCCACCCGGCACAGCCAGAAGAGGACTGGCCACCCCTCATAGCCTGGTTCCTCTCTAGGTTTCTTCCTAGGTTTTGGCCTTTCTAGGGAGTTTTTCCTAGCCACCGTGCTTCTACACCTGCATTACTAGCTGTTTGGGGTTTTAGGCTGGGTGTCTGTACAGCACTTCGAGATATTAGCTGATGTACGAAGGGCTATATAAAATAAAATTGATTGATTGATTGATTGATTTGGGATGAGTCGGACCGCAGAGTGAAGGAAAAGCAGCCAACAATGGCTCAGCATATGTGGGAACTCCTTTAAGACTGTTGAGAAAGCATTCCATGTGAAGCTGGTTGAGAGAATGCCAAGAGTGTGCAAAGCTGTCATCGAGGCAAAGGGTGGCTATTTGAAGAATCTCAAATATAAAATATATTTGGATTTGTTTAACACTCTTTTGTTTACTACGTGATTCCATATGTGTTATTTCATAGTTTTGATGTCTTCACTATTATTCTACAATGTAGAAAATTGTAAAAATAAAGAAAAACCCTAGAATGAGTAGTTCTAAAAGTTTTGACCAGTAGTGTATATACGTATATAAACACCCCAAAAATGTATGGGGGATTGGAAATGATGCAGACAATTACATTGATGGAATCTAAAATATATCTGCACTATTAAAGCTGATCTACCCTCCAATTTTTTTTAAAGAATAATACAAATTAAATAAATAAACAAAACAAAAAAAGATATAACAGTTGACAAGTTGGTATGTGTCCTAATGTAACTTTGTGATTTTGCCAATAATATCTGTCATCATGATCAGCACTATTAGAATAATATTTTTAATATTTCAATGATGGCAATCTCAGATTGAAGTATGCAGAGAACATAGAGCAGCGAAATAATTCAGTTTTAGTTGTCAGACAAAGAATTGTGTGCCATTTATAGAAAAAGGACAACAAGGATAGGATTATTTGTGGTCGACAAACCAAACCATCGATTTATGGGACCAATCAGAACGGTTAGAATGTGTTTGCCTTCTAGAAATCGTCGGGAAGGTACTCAGATCTAGACCCATTGCGGAGAAGAAACTAACATTCGTGGGCGTATTGTAGCGTTTGGCTGGAGCACAGAGTTTGCATAGCCAGGCAACACCATACGAGCTGTATTGTTGCTATTTTGTCATATACATTGTTCCAATGAATAGTAGGTCTATGCATTTGTTTAGTTCGGAGCCAGATTCAGATTTTCATCACTACTGTCGGCATGTTATTATGTATCTCCAAGACTTGTGGTCTAAAATAGAAACATGTACTGAGTTCTACCCAGACACAGAGATTAGGCAACAATGTACGTTGCAGAGGATGTGTGTTTTTTTTCTCCAAAATGCAGAAATGAAAGCTGCACTAGTGCTCCAGATGTTTCCAGGGGGTAGTTCAGTGAACATGCTGTTATGATGTGTAGACCAACAGGATGCTGCTGTATGCTTTCTTAGATCTACAATTACGAACATCCTCACTATTTCGAAATGCCCTGGATACGTGCACTTGGTGAAAAAATAAAAACAATCAATGATTGCCTAATGCCTTCATTCCTAGCAGGCATTCTGGAGTCTATCATTTGAAACAGTCTAAATCTTCAATAATCCATACAACAGATAATAGTCATGCATAAAAAAAATTGCAGGGAACATACTCGGAAGTACATTAGCGCAAAGCTTCATCAAGTGGTCATCAGTTGGTGGCTTCCCCTGAAAGACAATACATTCACATCAGTATGCTTGAAGATAATGAGCTGGTAATGACTCTATTGACATTTTGGGGCAAATCGCTTCTACTCGTGGTCCACGTACAGGTTTCCCTGGGTATCCAAGCTCTCCTGATTTCCCTGGTAACCCATCTTGTCCAGGAGAGGCACAAGGCCCAGCAGCTCCCATCAGACCCACATCCCCCTTCCTTCCCTCTGGCCCTCTGGCTCCAGTGTCTCCTGATACACCTTTCTGGTGTGGGACAACATCACAGCAAATTCAATTGGTGTTATAGATTGCATTGATGTATGTTTACATACAGTTGAAGCCGGAAGTTTATTTACACCTTAGCCAAATACATTTAAACTCAGTTTTTCACAATTCCTAAAAATGTAATCCTAGTAAAAATTCCCTGTCTTAGGTCAGTTAGGATCACCACTTTATTTCAAGAATGTGAAATGTCAAAATAATAGTAGAGAGAATGACTTATTTCAGATTTTATTTCTTTCATCACATTCCCAGTAGGTCAGAAGTTTACATACACTCAATTAGTATTTGGTAGCATTGCCTTTAAATTGTTTAACTTGGGGCAAACATTTCGGGTAGCCTTCCACAAGCTTCCCACAATAAGTTGGGTGAATTTTGGCCCATTCCTCCTGACAGAGCTGGTGTAACAGAGTCAGGTTTGTAGGCGTTCTTGCTCGCACAGGCTTTTTCACTTCTGCCCACAAATGTTCTATGGGATTGAGGTCAGGGCTTTGTGAGGGCCACTCCAATACCTTGAATTTGTTGTCCTGGAGCCATTTTGCCACAACTTTGGAAGTATGCTTGGGGTCATTGTCCATTTGGAAGACCCATTTGCAACCAAGCTTTAACTTCCTGACTGATGTCTTGAGATGTTGCTTCAATATATCCACATGATTTTCCTACCTCATGATGCCATCTATTTTGTGAAGTGCACCAGGCCCTCCTGCAGCAAAGCACCCCCACAACATGACGCTGCCACCCCCGTGCTTCACGGTTGGGATGGTGTTCTTCGGCTTGCAAGCATCCCCCTTTTTCCTCCAAACATAACGATGGTCATTATGGCCAAACAGTTCTATTTTTGTTTCATCAGACCAAAGGACATTTCTCCATGTGCAGTCCATGTGCAGTTGCAAACCGTAGTCTGGCTTTTTTATGGCGGTTTTGGAGCAGTGGCTTCTTCCTTGCTGAGCGGCCATTCAGGTTATGTCGATATAGGACTCGTTTTACTGTGGATATAGATACTTTTGTACCTGTTTCCTCCAGCATCTTCACAAGGATATTTGCTGTTGTTCTGGGATTGATTTGCACTTATCGCACCAAAGTACGTCTTCCTGAGCGGTATGATGGCTGCGTGGTCCCATGGTGTTTATACTTGCGTACTATTGTTTGTACAGATGAATGTGGTACCTTCAGGCGTTTAGAAATTGCTCCGAAGGATGAACCAGACTTGTGGAGGTCTACAACTGTTTTTCTGAGGTCTTGGCTGATTTATTTTGATTTTCCTATGATGTCAAGCAAAGAGGCACAGAGTTTGAAGGTAGGCCTTGAAATACATCCACAGGTACACCTCCAATTGACTCAAATTATGTCAATTAGCCTATCAGAAGCTTCTAAAGTCATGCATCATTTTCGGGAATTGTCCAAGATTGTCCAAGATGTGACGCATAATTGGTAATGTCCAAACCACATTACCTGTATGTACTACTTGTCACAGACCAAGAAGTTCGCATGAGACAGTGGAGGCGGTTATGGGGAGCTGAACTAACCACTATATACTGAAATAGATTCCCTTCTCTTCATCATACTTGTATTCTGTTCTTTTGTGTCAGTGTTGGTGAAATAATGTGGTTTGTATAGCTACATAGGTTTCCATCCAATTGGCGACACATTTTCATGCGAATATTCAAAAATCTGCATGAAGAAAATATATGCTTTTCCCACCAGTAGTGTTTCCACCAAACTGACTTGCAGATAAAAATCAGTGGGTGAGGACGTAGTGCACACAAAATTGACTTTTTTGCTTAAATCTAATGTTCAATATATTTCCATCGCATTTTCAACTCTACGGATAGTTTCGGCACAAAAACTGTTGCGTTAAATAGTAAATGTACCCTACTCTGTTCTTGGCACATGCGCTCTAGGCAACAGATCGCAGATACAGTACAGATAGGCTCTGTGGATAGGCTAGTCTACATGATGAGATTATGGATAAGAGCGAAAATGTTTTTATTTGTCAAAACAGCATTGATCGTCATGTCACCAGAATAAAACTCTTGACATTTATTGGAAAGGAGCATCAAGCTCATACCATGCACTTTCACCACCCTGTGAAGTTAATCAACATTTTTTTGTTGCCAGATTTAAACTGCGTGGTTTCCCGAGTTGTAGTGGGACACACAATTTCATTGCGTGACTCCAAATTTACTTCGTTATGATGGTTATTTCTCACATAATACATTTTACTGACACAAAAAGATACCACGATGTCGAAAGAACAAATTAGCCTATCATGATATTTGGTTGATATGGTATGACTTTACTCGCATGAAAACTGTAGATGGAAATGGGTTACAGTCTTCAAAATAGACCTGTAGGTCTGTATAGGTAGATTTCTGAATTTCTCAGGGCACAAACAAGAAGTTACATTTGAGAAGTGAGATATTTACAAACTAATGAAACGTACCTCTCCTTTGCTTCCTCTGAGCCCAGTTTCACCCTACAGAGCGGCAATGACATGGAAAAACATGAAATCAGAGTCTAAAAGGCAGTATGAACATCTATATCAGTTACGAGTAATGCATGCCCCTCAAGTAGAGTCGAGAGAGGGGAAAAGTTAAATACTCTTGTCCCAGGGGTCTCAGTCACATCATTATTCCCCCTCTCACCCTAGAGAAACAGAATGGGAGGTTGACGATGAAAAATGAAAACACCATTAACTGCTGTTTCTTAAAATATAAGTCATGAACACATCTAAAAAGCACAAGGACTAAACACAAGTGTTGTTTTATACTTGCTTCCTTTGGGACCAGGCTCTCCAGTTTCCCCCTGAAAACAATGGAAGACATGTTACCTACAGTCAGTCATATGACTATTAATATGACATATTATGATAATAACAATTAATAAACAAAAAAAAACATACTCTACAGAGTTAACTTACTTTTGTAATATAGTTGATAAGAGAGCATCATTTTGCAATTCATTACCTTTGAATCCCCGGCAGTCCTTGGTCACCAGGTAACCCTTGAATCCCCGTTTCTCCCTCTGCTCCCTAGAGAAACAACAGGAAAAACTTTAACAATTACAGTACTGTATACTGTATAACAATAATACATGCACATGCAAGTTGATTCTGCCTTCTCTGTGACATTAAAATGAAGCCACACTAACCTATTTCCTTTCCATGTCCTGCAATTTGTATTTAATTCTCAGGGGACTTCTACCAGTTAGTATTGAATGGCACAAGGCCAAAAGCACAGGAATCATAGGCCTACAGCAGTAAAATATAATGATATGTGTTGTGAGTTGATGATGCTGAGAAATCCAAAGGCAAAGTTTTCTGCCTGAGGTGAATCCTGTATGGAAAAGACCCACTTACAACCCCCAACACTAGAACATCGCATAGTATCTTTTACCTATCCGAAACAAGTGAAAAAAGACCTACTTTCAGTCCAGGTGTCCCAGGACGTTCATCTGATCCACACACCCATTGGGCCCCCCATGTTAACACACTCATTACTCCCAGAACACACACCAACTACATGACGAAATGCACATGTATACTGAACAAAAATATAAACCCAACATGCAACAACTTCAAAGATTTTACTGAGTTACAGATCATATAAGGAAATCAGTCAATTGACATAAAGGCATTAGGCCCTAATCTATGGATTTCACATGACTGGGAATACAGATATGCATCTGTTGGTCACAGAAAACCAGTCAGTATCTGGTGTGACCACCATTTGCCTTTTGCAGCGTGACACATCTCCTTTGCATAGAGTTGACCAGGCTATTGATTGTGGCCTGGTAATATTATCCCACTACTATTCAATGGCTGTGCGAAGTTGCTGGACATTGGCGGGAACTGGAACGCGCTGTCATACACGTCGATCCAGAGCATCCCAAACCTGCTCAATAGGTGACATGTCTGGTGAGTACTGTATGCAGGCTATGGAATAACTAGGACATTTTCAGCTTCCAGGAATTGTGTACAGATCCTTACAACATGGGGCAGTGCATTTGTCACGCCCTGATCTGTTTCACCTGTCCTTGTGCTTGTCTCCACCCCCCTCCAGGTGTCACCCATCTTCCCCATTATCCCCTGTCTGTCTGTGTGAGATCGTTTTGTTCGTTCATACCTACCAGTGGTTTCCCTTGCTCCTGTCTTTCCTATAGTCCCTGTTTTCTAGTTTCCCGGTTTTGACTTTCCTGCCTGCCCTGACCCTGAGCCTGCCTGCCATCCTGTACCTTTGCCTCTACTCTGGATTGCCGACCTCTGCCTGACCTGACCCTGAGCCCGCCTGCTGTTCCGGTGCATTAGACCCTCTCTGGATTATTGACCCCTGCCTGCCTTGACCTGTCGGTTGCATGCCCCTGTTTAAAGATTAAACTTTAGTTTCTTCAACACTGTTTGCACCTGGGTCATATCTTAAAAAGTAATAGCATTAGCCTATCATGTTGAAACATGAGGTCATGGCGGCAGATGAATTGCATAAAAATGGGCATCAGAATCTCGTCATTCAAATTGCCATCAATACATTCAAATTGCCATCAATAAAATGCAATTGTATTCGTTGTCCGTAGCTTATGCCTGCCGATACCAAAACCCCACAGCAAGCAGTGGGCACTCTGTTCACAACATTGAAATCAGCAAACCGCTCGCCCACACGACACTATACATGTGGTCTGCGATTGTGAGGCTGGTTGGACGTGTAAATGCCAAATTCTCTAAAATAACATTGGAGGCGGTTTATGGTAGAGAAATGTACATTAAATTCTCTGGCAACAGCTCTGGTGGAAATTCTTGCAGTCAGCATGCCAATTGCATGCTCCCTCAAAATATGAGACATCTGTGGCATTGTGTTGTGTGACAAAACTCCACATTTAAGAGGGGCCTTTTATTGTCCCCAGCACAAGGTGCACCTCTGTAATGATCATGCTGTTTAATCAGCTTCTTGAAATGCCACACCGGTCAGGTGGATGGATTATCTTGGCAAAGAAGAAATGCTCATGAACAGGGAAGTTTTTTTATTTATTTTTAATTTCACCTTTATTTAACCAGGTAGGCTAGTTGAGAACAAGTTCTCATTTACAATTGTGACCTGGCCAAGATAAAGCAAAGCAGTGTGACACAGACAACCACACAGAGTTACACATGGAATAACATAGAATAAACAATAAACAAGCCAATAGCACAATAAACAAGTCAATGACACAGTAGAAAAAAAGAAAGTCTATATACAGTGCGTGCAAAATGCATGAGGAGGTAGGCAATAAACAGGCCATAGGAGCGAAGAATTACAATTTAGCAGATTAACACTGGAGTGATAAATGAGCAGATGATGATGTGCAAGTAGAGATACTGGTGTGCAAAAGAGCAGAAAAGTAAATAAAAACAGTATGGGGATGAGGTAGGTAGATTGGGTGGGCTATTTACAGATGGACTATATACATCTGCAGCGATCAGTTAGCTGCTCAGATAGCTGATGTTTAAAGTTGGTGAGGGAAATATAAGTCTCCAGCTTCAGCGATTTTTGCAATTCGTTCCAGTCACTGGCAGCAGAGAACTGGAAGGAAAGGCGGCCAAATGAGGTGTTGGCTTTGGGGATGATCAGTGAGATATACCTGCTGGAACGTGTACTACGGGTGGGTGTTGTTATCGTGACCAGTGAACTGAGATAAGGCGGAGCTTTACCTAGCATATCAAATCAAATCAAATGTATTTATATAGCCCTTCTTACATCAGCTGATATCTCAAAGTGCTGTACAGAAACCCAGCCTAAAACCCCAAACAGCAAGCAATGCAGGTGTAGAAGCACGGTGGCTAGGAAAAACTCCCTAGAAAGGCCAAAACCTAGGAAGAAACCTAGAGAGGAACCAGGCTATGAGGGGTGGCCAGTTCTCTTCTGGCTGTGCCGGGTGGAGATTATAACAGAACATGGCCAAGATGTTCAAATGTTCATAAATGACCAGCATGGTCAAATAATAATAATCACAGTAGTTGTTGAGGGTGCAACAAGTCAGCACCTCAGGAGTAAATGTCAGTTGGCTTTTCATAGCCGATCATTAAGAGTATCTCTACCGCTCCTGCTGTCTCTAGAGAGTTGAAAACAGCAGGTCTGGGACAGGTAGCACGTCCAGTGAACAGGTCAGTGTTCCATAGCCGCAGGCAGAACAGTTGAAACTGGAGCAGCAGCACGGCCAGGTGGACTGGGGACAGCAAGGAGTCATCATGCCAGGTAGTCCTGAGGCATGGTCCTAGGGCTCAGGTCTTCCGAGAGAAAGAAAGAAAGAGAGAATTAGAGAGAGCATACTTAAATTCACACAGGACACCGGATAAGACAGGAGAAGTACTCCAGATATACAGTGAGGGAAAAAAGTATTTGATCCCCTGCTGATTTTGTACGTTTGCCCACTGACAAAGAAATTATCAGTCTGTAATTTTAATGGTAGGTTTATTTGAACAGTGAGAGACAGAATATCAACAAAAAAATCCAGAAAAACGCATGTCAAAAATTTTATAAATTGATTTGCATTTTAATGAGGGAAATAAGTATTTGACCCCCTCTCAATCAGAAAGATTTCTGGCTCCCAGGTGTCTTTCATACAGGTAACGAGCTGAGATTAGGAGCACACTCTTAAAGGGAGTGCTCCTAATCTCAGTTTCTTACCTGTATAAAAGACACCTGTCCACAGAAGCAATCAATCAATCAGATTCCAAACTCTCCACCATGGCCAAGACCAAAGAGCTCTCCAAGGATGTCAGGGACAAGATTGTAGATCTACACAAGGCTGGAATGGGCTACAAGACCATTGCCAAGCAGCTTGGTGAGAAGGTGACAACAGTTGGTGCGATTATTCGCAAATGGAAGAAACACAAAAGAACTGTCAAACTCCCTTGGCCTAGGGCTCCATGCAAGATCTCACCTCGTGGAGTTGCAATGATAATGAGAATGGTGAGGAATCAGCCCAGAACTACACAGGAGGATCTTGTCAATGATCTCAAGGCAGCTGGGACCATAGTCACCAAGAAAACAATTGGTAACACACTACGCCGTGAAGGACTGAAATCCTGCAGCGCCCGCAAGGTCCCCCTGCTCAAGAAAGCACATATACATGCCCGTCTGAAGTTTGCCAATGAACATCTGAATGATTCAGAGGACAACTGGGTGAACGTGTTGTGGTCAGATGAGACCAAAATGGAGTTCTTTGGCATCAACTCAACTTGCCGTGTTTGGAGGAGGAGGAATGCTGCCTATGACCCCAAGAAACCATCCCCACCGTCAAACATGGCGGTGGAAACATTATGCTTTGGGGGTGTTTTTCTGCTAAGGGGACAGGACAACTTCACCGCATCAAAGGGACGATGGACGGGGCCATGTACCGTCAAATCTTGGGTGAAAACCTCCTTCCCTCAGCCAGGGTATTGAAAATGGGTCGTGGATGGGTATTCCAGCATGACAATGACCCAAAACACACGGCCAAGGCAACAAAGGAGTGGCTCAAGAAAAAGCACATTAAGGTCCTGGAGTGGCCTAGCCAGTCTCCAGACCTTAATCCCATAGAAAATCTGTGGAGGGAGCTGAAGGTTCGAGTTGCCAAACGTCAGTCTCGAAACCTTAATGACTTGAAGAAGATCTGCAAAGAGGAGTGGGACAAAATCTCTCCTGAGATGTGTGCAAACCTGGTGGCCAACTACAAGAAACATCTGACCTCTGTGATTGCCAACAAGGGTTTTGCCACCAAGTACTAAGTCATGTTTTACAGAGGGGTCAAATACTTATTTCCCTCATTAAAATGCAAATCAATTTATAACGTTTTTGACATGCGTTTTTCTGGATTTTTTTGTTGTTATTCTGTCTCTCACTGTTCAAATAAACCTACCATTAAAATTATAGACTGATCATTTCTTTGTCAGTGGGCAAACGTACAAAATCAGCAGGGGATCAAATACTTTTTTCCCTCACTGTAACAGACTGACCCTAGCCCCCCGACACATAAACTACTGCAGCACAAATACTGGAGGCTGAGACAGGAGGGGTCAGGAGACACTGTGGCCCCATCCGATGATACCCCCGGACAGGGCCAAACAGGCAGGATATAACCCCACCCACTTTGCCAAAGCACAGCCCCCACACCACTAGAGGGATATCTTCAACCACCAACTTACCATCCTGAGACAAGGCCGAGTATAGCCCACAAAGATCTCCGCCATGGCACAACCCAAGGGGGGCGCCAACCCAGACAGGAAGATCACGTCAGTGACTCAACCCACTCAAGTGACGCACCCCTCCTAGGAACGGCATGGAAGAGCACCAGTAAGCCAGTGACCCAGCATAGACTTATAGATGACTTGGAGCCAGTGGGTCTGGCGACGAATATGTAGCGAGGGCCAGCCGACTAGAGCATACAGGTCGCAGTGGTGGGTGGTATAAGGTGATTTGGTAACAAAACGGATGGCACTGTGATAGACATCATCCAGTTTGCTGAGTAGAGTATTGGAAGCTATTTCGTAGATGACATCGCCGAAGTCGAGGATCGGTAGGATAGTCAGTTTTACTCGGGTTAGTTTTGCGGCATGAGTGAAGGAGGCTTTGTTGCGAAATAGAAAGCCGATTCTAGATTTGATTTTGGATTGGAGATGTTTAATATGAGTCTGGAAGGAGAGTTTACAATCTAGCCAGACACCTAGGTATTTATAGTTGTCCACATATTCTAGGTCAGAACCGTCCAGGGTGGTGATGCTAGTCGAGCGGGCGGGTGTGGGCAGCGAACGGTTGAAAAGCATGTAAAAAAGTTTTGCTAGCGTTTAAGAGCAGTTGGAGGCCACGGAAGGAGTGTTGTATGGCATTGAAGCTCGTTTGGAGGTTAGTTAGCACAGTGTCCAAGGAAGGGCCAGAAGTATACAGAATGGTGTCGTCTGCGTAGAGGTGGATCAGGGAATCACCCGCAGCAAGAGCAACATCATTGATATACAGTGAGGGAAAAAAGTATTTGATCCCCTGCTGATTTTGTACGTTTGCCCACTGACAAAGAAATGATCAGTCTATAATTTTAATGGTAGGTTTATTTGAACAGTGAGAGACAGAATAACAACAAAAATATCCAGAAAAATGCATGTCAAAAATGTTATAAATTGATTTGCATTTTAATGAGGGAAATAAGTATTTGACCCCTTCTCAATCAAAAAGATTTCTGGCTCCCAGGTGTCTTTCATACAGGTAACGAGCTGAGATTAGGAGCACACTCTTAAAGGGAGTGCTCCTAATCTCAGTTTCTTACCTGTATAAAAGATACCTGTCCACAGAATCAATCAATCAATCAATCAGATTCCAAACTCTCCACCATGGCCAAGACCAAAGAGCTCTCCAAGGATGTCAGGGACAAGATTGTAGACCTACACAAGGCTGGAATGGGCTACAAGACCATCGCCAAGCAGCTTGGTGAGAAGGTGACAACAGTTTCTGTGATTATTCGCAAATGGAAGAAACACAAAAGAACTGTCAATCTCCCTCAGCCTGGGGCTCCATGCAAGATCTCACCTCGTGGAGTTGCAATGATCATGAGAACGGTGAGGAATCAGCCCAGAACTACACAGGAGGATCTTGTCAATGATCTCAAGGCAGCTGGGACCATAGTCATCAAGAAAACAATTGGTAACACACTATGCCGTGAAGGACTGAAATCCTGCAGCGCCCGCAAGGTCCCCCTGCTCAAGAAAGCACATATACATGCCCGTCTGAAGTTTGCCAATGAACATCTGAATGATTCAGAGGACAACTGGGTGAACGTGTTGTGGTCAGATGAGACCAAAATGGAGTTCTTTGGCATCAACCCAACTTGCCGTGTTTGGAGGAGGAGGAATGCTGCCTATGACCCCAAGAAACCATCCCCACCGTCAAACATGGAGGTGGAAACATTATGCTTTGGGGGTGTTTTTCTGCTAAAGGGACAGGACAACTTCACCGCATCAAAGGGACGATGGACGGGGCCATGTACCGTCAAATCTTGGGTGAAAACCTCCTTCCCTCAGCCAGGGTATTGAAAATGGGTCGTGGATGGGTATTCCAGCATGACAATGACCCAAAACACACAGCCAAGGCAACAAAGGAGTGGCTCAAGAAGAAGCACATTAAGGTCCTGGAGTGGCCTAGCCAGTCTCCAGACCTTAATCCCATAGAAAATCTGTGGAGGGAGCTGAAGGTTCGAGTTGCCAAACGTCAGCCTCGAAACCTTAATGACTTGAAGAAGATCTGCAAAGAGGAGTGGGACAAAATCCCTCCTGAGATGTGTGCAAACCTGGTGGCCAACTACAAGAAACGTCTGACCTCTGTGATTGCCAACAAGGGTTTTGCCACCAAGTACTAAGTCATGTTTTGCAGAGGGGTCAAATACTTATTTCCCTCATTAAAATGCAAATCAATTCATAACATTTTTGACATGCGTTTTTCTGGATTTTTTTGTTGATATTCTGTCTCTCACTGTTCAAATAAACCTACCATTAAAATTATAGACTGATCATTTCTTTGTCAGTGGGCAAACGTACAAAATCAGCAGGGGATCAAATACTTTTTTCCCTCACTGTATACAGAGAAAAGAGTCGGCCCGAGAATTTAACCCTGAGGTACCCCCATAGAGACTGCCAGAGGTCCGGACAACAGGCCCTCCGATTTGACACACTGAACTCTGTCTGCAAAGTAGTTGGTGAACCAGGCGAGGCAGTCATTAGAGAAACCAAGGCTATTGAGTCTGCCGATAAGAATACGGTGATTGACAGAGTCGAAAGCCTTGGCCAGGTCGATGAAGACGGCTGCACAGTACTGTCTTTTATCGATGTCGGTTATGATATCGTTTAGTACCTTGAGCGTGGCTGAGGCGCACCCGTGACCGGCTCGGAAACCGAATTGCACAGGGGAGAAGGTACGGTGGGATTCTAAATGGTCAGTGATCTGTTTATTAACTTCTTACGGCTGAAATCCCGTTAACGGGATTGATTTGACAACAGCCAGTGAAAGTGCAGGGCGCCAAATTCAAACAACAGAAATCTCATAATTAAAATTCCTCAAACATACAAGTATTATACACCATTTTAAAGATAAACTTGTTGTTAATCCCACCACAGTGTCCGATTTCAAAAAGGCTTTATGACGAAAGCATACCATTATGTTAGGTCAGTGCCTCGTCACAAAAAACACAGCCATTTTTCCAGCTAAAGAGAGGAGTCACAAAAAGCAGAAATAGAGATAAAATTAATCACTAACCTTTGATGATCTTCATGAGATGGTACTCATAGGACTTCATGTTACACAATACATGTATGTTTTGTTCGATAAAGTTCATATTTATATCCAAAAATCTCAGTTTATATTGGCGCGTTATTTTCAGTAATGTTTTGCTTCCAAAACATCCGGTGATTTTGCAGAGCCACATCAATTTACAGAAATACTCATCATAAATTGTGATGAAAATACAAGTGTTATGCATGGAATTAAAGATATACTTCTCCTTATTAATGCAACCGCTGTGTCAGATTTCAAAAAAGCTTTACAGTGAAAGCACACCATGGAATAATCTGAGTACAGCGCTCAGCCATCAAAAGAAGCGATACAGATACCCGCCATGTTGTGGAGTCAACAGAATTCAGAAATAGCATTATAAATATTCACTTACCTTTGATGATCTTCATCGGAATGCACTCCCAGGAATCCCAGTTCCACAATAAATGTTTGTTTTGTTCGATAAAGTCCATCATTTATGTCCAAATACCTCCTTTTTGTTCACGTGTTTAGTTCACAAATCCAAATTCACAAGGCGCAGGCACTTAGTCCAGACGAAAAGTCAAAACAGTTCCATTACAGTTCGTAGAAACATGTCAAACGATGTATAGAATCAATCTTTAGGATGTTTTTATCATAAATCTTCAATAATATTCCAACCGGACAATTCCTTTGTCTTTAGAAATGAAAGGGAACGCAGCTCGCTCTCACGGCTGCGCGCGTGACTTAGCTCATGGCATTCTGCCAGACCCCTTAGTCAAACAGCTCTTATTCGCTCCCCCTTCACAGTAGAAGCCTGAAACAAGGTTCTAAAGACTGGTGACATCTAGTGGAAGCCTTAGGAAGTGCAATCGGACCAAATTTACACTGTATCTTGGATAGGCAATTACTTGAAAACGGTCTGTTCACCGATTTCCTTGTTCACACACTTCCTTGTTGGATTTTCTCTCAGGTTTTTGCCTGCCATATGAGTTCTGTTATACTCACAGACATCATTCAAACAGTTTTAGAAACGTCAGAGTGTTTTCTATCCAAATCTAATAATAATATGCATATCTTAGCTTCCGGGCCTGAGTAGCAGGCAGTTTACTCTGGGTACCTTATTCATCCAAGCTACTCAATACTGCCCCGCAGCCATAAGAAGTTAACTTGGCTTTCGAAGACTTTAGAGAGGCAGGGCAGGATAGATATAGGTATATAGCAGTTTGGGTCTAGAGTGTCACCCCCTTTGAAGAGGGGGATGACCGCGGCAGCTTTCCAATCTTTAGGGATCTCGGACGATACGAAAGAGAGATTGAACAGGCTGGTAATAGGGGTTGCAACAATGGCGGCGGATAGTTTTAGAAAGAGAGGGTCCAGATTGTCTAAACCAGCTGATTTGTACGGGTCCAGGTTTTGAGGCTCTTTCAGAACATCTGCTTTTTGTGTGTATGTAATATTTCTGGGATCTTTTACAGTGCATTCGGAAAGTATTCAGAGTCCCCTCCCTTTTTCCAAATTTTCTTACATTACAGCCTTTTTCTAAAATTAATTAAATATATTTTTTCTCATCAATCTACACAGAATATCCCATAATGAAAAAGCGAAAACAGGTTTTGAACAATTTTTGCAAATGTATTACAAATAAAAAACTTAAATACCTTATTTACATAAGTATTCAGACCTTTTGCTATGAGACTCAAAATTGAGCTCAGGTTAATACTGTTTCCATTGATCATCCTTGAGATGTTTCTACAACTTGATTGGAGTCCACCTGCGGTAAATTCAATTGGGTAGACATGATTTGGAAGGGCACACACATGTCTGTATAAGGTCCCACAGTTGACAATGCATGTCAGAGCAAAAACCAGGCCATGAGGTCAAAATAATTGTCCTAGAGCTCGGAGACAGGATTGTGTTGAGGCACAGATATGGGGAAGGGTACCAAAACATTTCTGCAGCATTGAAGGTCCCCAAGAACACAGTGGCCTCCATCATTCTTAAATGGAAGACGTTAGCAACCATCAAGACTCTTCCTAGAGCTGCCCGCCAAGTCAAACTGAGCAATCGGGGGAGAAGGGCCTTGGGCAGGAAGGTGAACAAGAATCTGATGGTCACTCTAACAGAGCTCCAGTGTTCCTCTGTGGAGATGGGAGAACCTTCTAGAAGGACAACCATCTCTGCAGCACTCCACCAATCAGGCCTTTATGGTAGAGTTGCCAGACGGAAGCCACTCCTCAGTAAAAGGCACATGACAGCCAGCTTGGAGTTTGCCAAAAGGCACCTAAAGGACTCTGACCATGAGAAACAAGATTATCTGGCCTGAATGCTTGGCCTGAATGAAAGCGTTACGTCTGGAGGAAACCTGGCACCATCCCTGCGGTGAAGCATGGTGGTGGAAGCATCATGCTGTGGAGATGTTTTTCAGCAGCAGGGACTGGCAGACTAATCAGGATCGAGGCTAAAGTGAACGGAGCAAAGTACAGAGATATCCTTTATGAAAACCTGCTCCAGAGCACTCAGGACCTCAGACTGGGGTCAAGGTTCACCTTTGAACATGACAATGACCCTAAGCACACAGCCAAGACAATGCAGGAGTGGCTTCGGGACAAGTCTCTGAATGTCCTTGAGTGGCCCAGCCAGAGACCTGAAAATAGATGTGCATTGACACCCCATCCAACCTGACAGAGCTTGAGAGGATCTGCAGAGAAGAGTGGGAGAAACTCTCCAAATAAAGGTGTGCCAAGCTTGTAGCGTCATACCCAAGAAGACTCAAGGCTGTAATTGCTGCCAAAGGTGCTTCAACAAAGTACAGAGTAAAGGGTCTGAATACTTATGTAAATGTGATATTTCAGTTTTTTGGGGTTTAATACAATTGCAGAAATGACGAAAAATATGTTTTTGCTTTGTCATTATGGGGTATTGTGTGTAGATTGATGAGGGGAAAAAACTATTTTCATCCATTTTAGAATAAGGCTGTAACGTAACAAAATGTGGAAAAAGTCAAGGTGTCTGAATACTTTCCGAATGCACTGTATTTCAGTTCATGAAACATGGGACCAACACTTTACATGTTGTGTTTATATTTTTGTTCAGTGTACATACGATAATACATACTTACATGCCCACACACAGTACATGCAGCTCATACACACACACTTACTAAGGGTAGGGGAATTATAGTAAGAGCAAGAGCTCACTGGTTACCTTTGAACCTTCACATCCATAAGTTCCAGGTGGACCCATCGGACCATGACCCTGAATGATGATTAAACATTTAAACAACGGCATAATCATCTGGCATTGTAAAATTAACCTCGTGAAAATACTGTGATTTTCATCATGTGAAATTCTGAGGACTACACTTTATTATAGATCAAAAAGCTGAGGCAAAAGGCTTCTTTTATCACACAAAATGATATAGGGAGAAAGACAAATTGAAAGATAAACAGAAAACACTGGAGAATAAAATGGCGAGAATGTGAGAATAATTTGAAATCACATGACAATACAGTTGCAGCTATTTCCTCATTGGCCTGTCAGTTCTTCTAAAGTGGTTATGTATAGTTGGGCGTAAGCCTCATTGCGTAAGTCAGATATAGCATTATGGAGCAGCACATAAACAATTTAATTTTAATGAGACTGAACATGAAAAGGGTGAGAGAAGAAAATATAGCATTTTACATGGTTCTCAAAACACTTTAAGGTTTTAAGTTAATCTTTCACAGAATGGATCTCAGCAGGCAAGGCAAGGTCATGATGACACAGAAGATGAGCCAACCAAGTCATTGATGGCGACTACTTTGCCTTCTACTTGATTATTGTCTAAAATGATAAATTGCAAGTTTTATCAATGTATTATTACCTGAGGTCCAGCAGGCCCCATCTGCCCAAGGAGGCCTCGGATTCCCCATTAAGGTGATGAAAAAACAGAGATATCCCACTCAGGACACATATGAAAAAACAAAGGCAAATATCTACTGTATATCAATAAACATGTGTCATTTCTACAGCGCTATTTAAGCACAGCTGAGAGGTTCCTACTGCTCTTGAAATATCCTGGAAACTGGAAAGAAACGACCAGTATCATGATGTTGTACACATGAAATAAGAGGCCCACTTTATATTTACCTCTAAAAATAATCAAACATGTTTTATTGTTGAAGCCAAAAGCACAGAGATTGTTGGAGCCAAAGCACAGAGAGAGAATCTGGCCGCACATTTTAATTCATGGGCAATAAAGATAAAAAACCTAGGTGTTATTTTAGATTCTGAACACAATTTCGAATCACACATTAGGAATGTGACCTAAATAGCTTTTTACCACGAGGAACATTGCTATGGTGCGGCCGTTTCTCTCTCAGGCTGATACACAGAGACTCATCCATGCTTTTATTGCAAGCAGGCTTGACTCCTGTAATGCTCTCCTGTCTGGTCTACCCAAGAAAGCCTTTGGTCAACTGCAAAACACACAGAATGCTGCAGCATGGGTACTGACCAAGACCAGATGGAGCGCACACATTACACCGGTTTTAAAGGTCTCTGCACTGGTGAGTTTTATAATTACTTTTAAGCTTCATCTATTGGTTTTGGTTCCATGATTGTGCAGCCCAATACATGTCAGACATGCTTTTAAGTTATGTACCCAGTAGGTCCCTCAGGTCCTCTGGCACTGGCCTTTAAACTATCCCAAAGCCAAACATAAAACTGTTAGTTCCACTCCTCATGACACATTGCAAGCTTTTAAGTCACAGCTGTAGGATGGCCTGGCTGAAAAGGCTCATTAGGACTTTAATTCATTTTACTAACCAGTTTGATTGAATTGATTTCCCCATAAACTGGACCATTGTAATTATGGGCAGAGTGACACAGCAGAATACCTGAAGAGCACTGGCAGCCAGACCTAAGTTAAAATAAATCAAATCAAATTTTATTGGTCACATACACATATTTAGCAGATATTATTGCGGATGTAGCGAAATGCTTGTGTTCCTAGCTCCAACACTGCAGTAGTATCTAACAATTCACAACAATACACACAAATCTAAAAGTAAAAGAATGGAAAATAAATATATACTGTACATTTTTGGGGAGATCGCACCACCCTCTGGAGAGCCCTGCGGTTGTGGACGGTGCAGTTGCCGTACCAGGTGGTGATACATCCTGACAGGATGTTCTCAATTGTGCATCTTTAAAAGTTTGTGAGGGTCTTTCTTCAGCCCCCTGAGGTTGAAGAGGCGCTGTTAGTGTTAGTGTTTGTATTTGTTTTCTTTCAAATCCTTTGATTGAGCTTGATTGGAGAATGGCTGAGGGCATGTGAGGGCACTGTCTACATTACCTACATGTTGAGCCACAGGGTTTTAAGTTGTGCCAGACCCAAACCACAGATTCATCGCAATGTTTTTTTGGTCAAATTTTATGGTCAAATTTTTAGCAAACTCCTCTTACTATTTTTGGCAAACACATATTAGTTGCTGTATCCATGCTCCAACAGTCCTGCTTCATTCAAATATGTTCAATATGTTGTCTTTGATGAGCTCCCAAAAACCAAGGCCTGCATTTGTATATACAGAGACCAGATAGACAAATAAATCAGTTTATATTTCAGTCTGTCTCCCCCTGGTGGCATTTTAGTGGTCTCTTTAAAGAGGTTGAAAAGAGGAAAGAACCTCCCGAGGTTTACCTCAACCATCTAACTGTGAGAACTGGAGTAGCTGCCAACATAAAGTTTATTTTATTAGCCTCTAGGTACTTTTGCACTAATCATTCATTTGATCTCATATACATCTTGTTTACTTGATGGAGAGAGACAAAAATTAATCACCCTCATCTCATTTAAGTGATGCACCCAGTACTTCCAACGACTATGAAGAGGAGACTGATGGATTACTACAACATGGTGGTTTTCTATGGTTTAGAGGAAATTAATTAAGGTTGTTAGGGATCACCGCTAAAGGTTCTTTAGTAGAAATACGGTAGTTAGTGGATGTAGGTTGCGTATGGATTATAGACAGATGCTATGAGGTCTCTTCAGCACTTGGTAAAAACATTTTTTAGTGAAAGGTTTAACCTGAAGACAAATTCTACACCGATAGGGGTGGTTATTGGTGGTCCCTCAGCCAGCTGGTTCAGATTCTGGCCTGGGGCCACACTACCACACTAAAACGGGAATGGAACAATTGTTGAACATCTGAGCTTGTGGTTGTTTGTGGGGGAAGGGTGGGGAGTGTGTGTGTGTGTGTGTGTGTGTGTGTGTGTGTGTGTGTGTGTGTGTGTGTGTGTGTGTGTGTGTGTGTGTGTGTGTGTGTGTGTGTGTGTGTGTGTGTGTGTGTGTGTGTGTGTGTGTGTGTGTGTGGTTGTTACTATGGGGTAATGATGTTAGGGACAATATACAGTGCATTCAGAAAGTATTCAGACCCCTTGACTTTTTCCAAATGTTGTTACTTTACAGCCTTCTAAATGGATTAAATAGTTGTTTCCCCTTATCAATCTACACACAAAACCCCATAATGACAAAGCAAAAATTGTTTTTTAGAAATGTTTGCAAATATATACAAAAAAATACAAATTTAATATCACATTTACGTAAGTATTCAGACCTTTTACTCAGTACTTTGTTGAAGCACCCTTGGCAGCAATTACAGCCTCGAGTCTTCTTGGGTATGATGCTACAAGCTTGGCACACCTATATTTGGGGAGTTTTTCCCATTCTTCTCTGCAGATGCTCTCAAGCTCTGTCAGGTTGAATGGGGAGCGTCACTGCACAGCTATTTTCAGGTCTCTCCAGAGATGTTCAATCGGGTTTAAGTCTGGGCTCTAGCTGGGCCACTCGAGGACATTCAGAGACTTGTCCCAAAGCCACTCCTGCGTTGTCTTGGCTGTGTGCTTGTTGGAAGGTGAACCTTCGCCCCAGTCTGAGCTCCAGAGCACTTTGGAGCAGGTTTTCGTCAATGATCTCTCTGTACTGTGGTCCGTTCATCTTTCCCTCGATCCTGACTAGTCTTCCAGTCTCTGTCGTTGAAGAACATCCCTACAGCATGATGCTGCCACAACTATGCTTCACCGCAGGGATGGTTCCAGGTTCCCTCCAGACGTGACGCTTGGCATTCAGGCCAAATAGTTCAATCTGGAAACAATTGAACACTATGAAACATCTGGTAAATCAGGCCTGGTATTCATAGCTGACTTTGAAAGGCATTTGATAAAGTATGACTGGAGTTAATACAGTATTTGTCGGAAGTTTACATACACCTTAGCCAAATACATTTAAACTCAGTTTTTCACAATTCCTGACATTCCTGACATCCTAGTAAAAATTCCCTGTCTTAGGTCAGTTAGGATCACAACTTTATTTCAAGAATGTGAAATGTCAGAATAATAGTAGAGAATTATTTATTCAGCTTTTATTTCTGTCATCACATTCCCAGTGGGTCAGAAGTCTACATACACTCAATTAGTATTTAGTAGCAGTGCCTTTAAATTGTTTAACTTGGGTGAAACATTTCGGGTAGCCTTCCACAACCTTCCCACAATAAGTTGGGTGAATTCTGGCCCATTCCTCCTGACAGAGCTGGTGTAACTGAGTCAAGTTTGTAGGCCTCCTTGCTCACACACGCTTTTTCAGTTATGCCCACAAATTTTCTATAGGATTGAGGTCAGGGCTTTGTGATGGTCACTCCTTGACTTTGTTGTCCTTAAGCCATTTTGCCACAACTTTGGAAGTATGCTTGGGGTCATTGTCCATTTGGAAGACCCATTTGCGCCCAAGCTTTAACTTCCTGACTGATGTCTTGAGATGTTGCTTCAATATATCCACGTAATTTTCCTTTCTCATGTGCCATCTATTTTGTGACGTGCACCAGTCCCTCCTGCACAAAGCACCCCCACAACATGATGCTGCCACCCCCGTGCTTCACGGTTTGGATGGTGTTCTTCGGCTTGCAAGCCTCCCCCTTTTTCCTCCAAACATAACGATGGTCATTATGGCCAAACAGTTCTATTTTTGTTTCATCAGACCAGAGGGCATTTCTCCAAAAAGTACAATCTTTGTTGCAAACCGTAGTCTGGCTTTTTAATGACGGTTTTGGAGCAGTGGCTCCTTCCTTGCTGAGCGGCCTTTCAGGTTATGTCGATATAGGACTGGTTTTACTGTGGATATAGATACTTTTATACCTGTTTCCTCCAGCATCTTCACATGGTCCTTTGCTGTTGTTCTGGGATTGATTTGCACTTATCGCACCAAAGTACGTTCATCTCTAGGAGACAGAACGCGTCTCCTTCCTGAGCGGTATGATGGCTGCATGGTCCCATGGTGTTTTTACTTGTGTACTATTGTTTTTACAGATGAACGTGGTACCTTAAGGCGTTTGGAAATCGCTCCCAAGGATGAACCAGACTTGTGGAGGTCTACAAATTTGTTTCTGAGGTCTTGGCTGATTTCTTTTGATTTTCCCATAATGTCAAGCAAAGAGGCACTGCGTTTGAAGGTAGGCCTTGAAATACATCCACAGGTACACCTCCAATTGACTCAAATGATGTCAATTAGCCTATCAGAAGCTTCTAAAGCCATGACATCATTTTCTGGAATTTTCTAAGCTGTTTAAAGGCACAGTCAACTTAATGTATGTAAACTTCTGACCCATTGGAATTGTGATACAGCGAATTATAAGTGAAATAATCTGTCTGTAAACAATTGTTGGAAAAATGACTTGTGTCATGCACAAAGTAGATGTCCTAACCGACTTGCCAAAACTATAGTTTGTTAACAAGAAATTTGTGGAGTGGTTGAAAAACGAGTTTTAATGACTCCAACCTAAGTGTATGTAAACTTCCAACTTCAACTGTATATAAATGCCTGGATAACTTTCAAATGGAAGAAGCTCTTATAAAATGGGTTAAAGTTATGTATAGTAACCCTATGTGTAAAATAGTAAATAATGGCTACTTCTCAGAAAGTTTTAAACTGTCAAAAGGAGTAAAACAAGGTTGTTTTATTCTTTTATTCAAATTACAACCTCTCACTTTTGGTTATTTGAAAATGAAAAAATCTCTAAAATATCACTATTTTTAAAACAAGCTATAGAAAGTTTGTTTCAATTTCAGTTTAATCCACCGGAGAAGAGAGAACAAATAATACAATAAATATTATGGTTAAACTCAAATATACTAACTGATAAAAAAAATATTTTGGGGGGAATAATAAATAAAAAAGTATAATCTTTGTAAACAATATCAAAAATAGGACTGGGGGAGGTGTCACAAATGCAGCTGACAAAAATATATGAATTGTTGAATTTCTGCAAAAAAAATGGAAGAGGCAAGTGAAAGATAGATTATTAGATTATTTGTTTTGGTTCTGTCCATATGTAGCTTGTTTTTGGTTGCAGGTCCAGGAATGGCTGATGAATTGCAACATTTACCTGGAGCTAACTCTGCAAATAGCACTGCTGGGTGATTTGAAAAGTCATAGTCAATTGATCAATAATATAATAATACTTTTAGCAAAACATTTGATCTTTAATTTACAATCTGTAGAAACTAAGAGAATAGAACGGTGCAGAACTTTTGTGAAACATCACAGCACAGTTGAAAAATATAAGGCAAATAGAAATAAAAAAATGGGTGGTGTTAAGAGATCAAAAAAAAAGTTTAACCTTAACTAGGCAAGTCAGTTGAGAACTGAGAACGGCTAAACCCTAACCCGACGACGCTGGGCCAATTGTGCGCCGCCCTATGGGACTCCCAATCACGGCCGGTTGTGATACAGCCTGGAATCGAACCAAGGTCTGTAGTGACACCTCTAGCACCGAGATGCAGTGCCTTACAGGCTGACTACACCGCTCGTGTCACGTGCGCAAGCATTGCAAAATACATTTTGAAATCTAATATTATTCAATTATTGCACCTACACTGCTCGCGCGCGCCAACGAGCGTCTGCGTTGCCAAGGGCTAAAACAGAAGTCAGTTCTATTTCTGACGCATATTGCGTTGCAAGTCCTGCCTCTCCCATCTCCTCATTGGTTTATAGAAGCAGGTACCCATGTGCCATCTCCTCATTGGTTACACCCACGTGGGTAACTGAAAGACAAATGAGGTTGGTGGCGGTAATGCACCTAAGTTATGAAAGTTGCCAATCGCAATATAAAGTCAAGAGAAGAAAAAGCCTAGAAGAAGGAGAGATGACTAGAAACGATTCGGTTGACCGTTTTATGTGTGGATTAATTGTCAGAGTAGAGGACCTTGTGCATTTCGGATAAAATAACAACTCAATGTTTATATCCCAGGACAAATTAGCTAGCAACAGCAAGCTAGCTAAATAGGACAAATTAGCTAGCAAGAGCAAGCTAGCTAGCTAAATTGCCATAAAGGTTTAATGCTTTTCGACCTGTCCCCAAATTAATGTAATTGGTTCAGAGTTTGTTTTGATATTTTAACCTGCGTGTCGTGATCGCATTTGGTGTGGGGGGACAAAATAAATGTATGCACGATGGTGCACGCGCACAGCCGGTTTGGGTTCCATGTGAGACCGCTGCGCCACTCGGGAGTCCCGAGTGATAGATAGGAGAGTGGAGCTGGAGGGTGGGACCAAAAACAATAAGATAACTAATGTAAAATATACTGTGTCCGTAAAATGTATATTGGTTCAGAACTTTTGTTAAACAGCACAGTTAAAAATATATGGCAAATAGAAATCAGACTGGATGTTCTTCAGAGATAGACGGGAGGGGTTGAGGGTAGCTGAAGGATAGGATTAAAAACAAACAAAAGATAACTATTGTAAAATACATTGTGTCCGAAAATGTATGTAGTATGTATAAGCTGGAAGTAGAAGCCTAAGTGTTGTGGTAATGAAGACGCAGGGGAGTCAGTGAGTTTAGAGTGAATACAAAAACAGGAGTAGCGTCTGAACATGAAAACAGAAACAATACTGCCTGATGGATAAAACAATGGAATGCTAGATAAAGGGGAAGTAATCAGGGTAGCGATGAAGTCCAGGTGTGCCTAATGATGGGGCGCAGGTGTGGGTAATGATGGTTGTCAGGTGTGTGTAATAATGGGTTGCCAGGACCGGTGGTTGGTAGACCAGTGACTTCGAGCACTGGAGTGGGGGAGTGGGAGTAGACGTGAGAGTTGTTGTCCATTAGTTTAAATAATGGACAACATTATTTAAAATAATTTAAAAAACTTTTTTTTAAAGATATACATTACCAGTTAAAAGTTTGGACACAGCTACTCATTCAAGGGTTTTTCTTTATTTTTACTATTTTCTACATTGTAGAATAACGTGAAGATATCAAAACTATGAAAGAGCACATATGGAATCATGTAGCAACCAAAAAAGTGTATATTTTATATTTGAGATTCTTCAAAGTAGCCACCCTTTGCCTTGATGACAGCTTTGCACACTCTTGGAATTCTCTCAACCAGCTTCATGAGGTAGTCACCTGGAATGCTTTTCCAACATATGTGGGAACTCTTGAAGGAGTTCCAACATATGCTGAGCACTTGTTGGCTGCTTTTCCTTCACTCTGCAGTCCAATTCATCCCAAACCATCTCATTTGGGTTGAGGTTGGGTGATTGTGGAGGCCAGGTCATCTGATGCAGCACTCCATCACTCTCCTTGGTCAAATAGCCCTTCCACAGCCGGAAGGTGTGTTTTGGGTCATTGTCCTGTTGAAAAACAAATTATTGTCCCAGTAAGCGCAAACCAGATGGATGGCGTATTGCTGCAGAATACTGTGGTAGCCATGCTGGTTAAGAGTGCCTTGAATTCTAAATAAATCACAGACAGTGTCACCTGCAAAGCACCCCCACACCATTACATCTCCTCCTTCATGCCAAGATCATGCATTCACCTACTCTGCGTCTCACAAGACACTGCGGTTGGAACCAAAAATCTCAAATTTGGACTCATCAGACCAAAGGACAGATTTCAACCGGTCTAATATCCATTACTTGTGTTTCTTGGCCCAAGCAAGTCTCTTCTTCTTATTGCTGTCCTTTAGTATTGGTTTCTTTGCAGCAATTCGACCATGAAGGCCTGATTCACGCAGTTTCATCAGAACAGTTGATGTTGAGATGTCTCTGTTACTTGAACTCTGTGAAGCATTTATTTGGGCCGCAATCTGAGGTGCAGTTAATTGCCGATTTCTGAGGCTGGTACCTTGTTAGGAATTTTATGAATAATGACTAAACAATTTCTACATTTAGATAAAACTATATCTAATTTAAACTATACCCTGTATTATTATATCTGATTAATAATGTTAATTCATAAGGAAGGGATTATGTAGTATGAACAAGGAGGAATTAAAACATAATAAACACCATTCCAACTTAGTTAGAGAGATTTGTGCTGTGGGTTATAAAGTAAGCAAAAAGGATCGTTAAACTATGGTTGAACTGACCCAACTTAGCCCTGAGATGTTAAGATAAGGCAATGAGTAACTTCTTAGGTCTTCCTTTATCTTGAGTTGTCTGCTAAAGTGGTAATAAATATAGTGAGCCTTCAGGAGAATAAATGATATTGTGTGTCATGTGTGTGCGCTGGTGAGTTGGAATGAACTTTCAAACCTGTTTTATCTTGGTCAAGAGGAGGAGCTTTATTCTGTAACCAATGACGTCATATTTTGTATATAAACTGTTGTTTATGGTTAAATGGGAGCGTGCTCCGAGAATAAATACTATTATCTATTTTTAATAAGACTGTTCCCTGTCTATTTTATGTTAATAAGGATCTTACAAATTCTTAGAAACAGACAGAGTGATTTTAATTAATGAGCACATAAAGGAATTATGAAATTCCTTTGACATACCTCTAATAAACTTATCATTTACAGCAGAGGTAACTCTGGGTCTTCCTTTCCTGTGGTGGTCCTCATGAGGGCCAGTTTCATCATAGCGTTTGATGGTTTTTGCGACTGCACTTGAAGAAACGTTCACGTCTTAAAACAAATGTCTTAAAACATTTTTTTGTAAGGGGGCCACTTTGGGTTGAGACAATCATTCATAGGGCTGCACACATCTTTCATTTGTTTAACTTTTTCTTCCAATATTATCAATTATCAATTGGGAGCAATTTCAGAGCAATTTAGCACAGGCAATTGATTTGATGTACAGCACATCACAAATATATACATACACACATCAAATAGGCTACATCACATGTATAAGACTAATATGAAGGATTACCTCAGTAGTTGGATGAGCGAAAATGTCCCTTCTGCTCCTTGACTGAATTCATTCTAAATGTATAGTCTGTTGTTGCTAGCCTTGTGAGGCAAACCAGGTGTGCATTGGTCAGTCTGTTTCTCTGTTTTTGTTTTACAATGTTCATTATTGAAAATGTTGCTTCACATGAATAAGTGCTGACAAAAAATTATGTCACCTTTTGCACACACTGCTTGAGAAGTGGATACTCTGTGTCTGAGACAAGGCTCCAGAAATGGGAAACACCTGATCTTAGTTCCCCTTGCAATGTGTCATTTACCTGCAGTTCCAATATCTCACTCTCTATTCCAGCACGGTCAGGACAGGGGGCTGTGATGACTGGGGTAAGAGATGACACGAAAGGGGTTCTCAATGAAGTTGAAAAACTCCTTGTACTCCATGATATCCTTGAATCTTGACTCAAACTTCAACTCTTCCAACACACGCACACATGCATCATGGCTAAAATGTTGCAGTATGTCTGGGTTGGATGTGGTGACTGCTCTGAGTTTTGGGAAATGAACAAACTGTCTGTCAGGTATGAACAGTGTGGTGATTTATTTGGAAATGTTGTGACCACACACAGCATTTTGACCGGAGTTTTAGCCTTCCCTTGGAGCTGGAGCTTCACCGTGTTCAGGTGGCAGGTGATGTCAGTTCAAAAAGCCAGCTTTAATATCCACTGTGGATCATCCAGCTCTGGCTCCTCTTTCCCCTTGCTTGCAACAAATTCACGGATTTGAGGGAGGAGAGAGAAATCTTTCCAAAATTCTGTCACGAGACAGCCATCTCACCTCATTGTGAAATATCAAGTCGCCGTATTCTGTCTGGTATTCCTCCAGCAAATCTCGGAATTGCCGGTGATTCAGTGCCCTCGCAATAATAATGTTCACCACGCTCATGACTTGCTGCATCACATTATGTAAGTCACAGTCTTTGAGTTTAGCCACGAGTGCTTCCTGATCAATGATACAATGAAACATAACAAATTTGGGAATGTCCTTTCTCATTCTCATCAGGTCTATGAGTCCCTTCTCCTTCCCTCGCATGTTTGGGGCGCCGTCAGTGCACACAGATGCCAGATTTGACCAGTAAACATTATTATCAGCAAAACATGTGTTTAGTCCCAGGGTCCTTAGCTTAGTAATGAGCTTTGAGGGCACTATGGTGTTGAACGCTGAGCTGTAGTCAATGAATAGCATTCTCACATAGGTGTTCCTTTTGTCCAGGTGGGAAAGGGCAGTGTGGAGTGCAATAGAGATTGCATCATCTGTGGATCTGTTGGGGCGGTATGAAAATTGGAGTGGGTCTAGGGTTTCTGGGATGATGGTGTTGATGTGAGCCATGACCAGCCTTTCAAAGCACTTCATGGCTACAGACGTGAGTGCTACGGGTCGGTAGTCGTTTAGGCAGGTTACCTTAGTGTTCTTGGGCACAGGCACTATGGTGGTCTGCTTAAAACATGTTGGTATTACTGACTCTGACAGGGAGAGGTTGAAAATGTTAGTGAAGACACTTGCTAGTTGCTCAGCATCTGCTTCATCTGACCACTTTTTTATTGATCTAGTCACTGGTGCTTCCTGCTTTATTTTTTGCTTGTAAGTAGGAATCAGGAGGATGGAATTATGGTCAGATTTGCCAAATGGAGGACGAGGGAGAGCTTTGTATGCATCTCTGTGTGTGGAGTATAGGTGGTCCAGAGTACTTTTCCCTCTGGTTGCACATTTAACATGCTGATAGAAATTTGGTAAAAGTGATTTAAGTTTCCCTGCATTAAAGTCCCCGGTTACTAGGAGCGCCGCCTCTGGGTGAGCGTTTTCTTGTCTGCTTATGGCGGAATACAGCTCATTCAATGCTATCTTAGTGCCGGCCTCTGATTGTGGTGGGATGTAAACAGCTACAAAGAATATAGATGAAAACTCTCTCGGTAGGTAATGTGGTCTGCAGCTTATCATGAGAAACTCTACCTCAGGCGAGCAATAGCTTGAAACTTCCTATCGTGCACCAGCTGTTGTTTACAAAAATACATAGACCGCCGCCCCATGTCTTACCAGACGCCGCTGTTCTGTCCTGCCGGTACATCGTATAACCAGCCAGCTGTATGTTGATATTATCGTTGTTTAGTATCAGATTTTATAGTTTTTAATGTCCCGTTGGTAGTTTAATCTTCCCAATAACTCGTCCATTTTATTGTCCAAAGACTGCATGGTTGCTAGCAGAATTGAGGGGATTGGGGGTTTATTCGATCGGCTCCGACTCCTCAGAAGGCAGCCCGCCCTCCGGCCTCTCTTTCTCCGCCTTCTCTTCACACAGATTACTTGACTTGGGTCGGGGCCTGTTCCCGAGGGAGCCGTATATCCTCCGTCTCGTGCTCGTCAGAGTCGTGAAAGAAGAAAAGGGATTCTGCTAGTCTGTGGTGAGTAATCGCAGTCCTGATGTCTAGAAGTTATTTTCGGTCATAAGAGACGGTAGCGGCAACATTATGAACAAAAAATTGTAAAAACACAAGTTACAAACAACACAGATAGTGTTAATTGAATAATGTGTCCAGCTCGGCAGATTTGTATATTGTCCATTAAGATATTTAGAAATAAAGTTTGATTTGAACAAGGATGACTCGCCGCAACTCATATCTGCCCATCAGCACCTGCAACCCCAACTTCTAATTTCTCACCTTAAAACAGAAGTATGATATTCACAACCTGCAGATATGGATGTGATACAAGACTTCTTCCCCAGAAACAGCTCATTTATAAGCCCCAGGAAGTGTAAAGGTTTGAGACAGGGGATTGACTTAGTTTGATCACCTGTCAGACCCAGTCACTGAGGGTAGCCCTTTCCGGGCAGTCAATTACCAAAAGTGCCTTCTCTGGCCTCAGGGGTGGAATGTTATTAATATTTTTCATAATTAATAGAAAATCAAAACAAAAATGCCATGAAAATCTGGTGTTTCTATGTCAGTCTTCTGTGATGTATATAAAGTGTAATATTGTGATGTAAACTCAACATGGAATACTTTTCAACTCTATATCTGACATGGTACAGGTGTCTTCTTTCTTTTAAGCCCATAACTATGTGTGTGAGGTGTATACTGTTGTTTCAAAGTAGATTTGTTTAAGACAACCAAGAATCACTCGGTGTAACCCTGACTTAGCCCACTGCAGTAAAAGGTAAAAACAACAGCACTCTAACAGTCCCTCTTAAAAAGAAATTGGTTCAAACTCCTCACAAACACAACATACATACATACTGTACTATTATGGTGATCATATTTCATCAAGGTGAGTATAGAGTGCAGTGGTAGTACAGTCGTGGCCAAAAGTTCTGAGAATGACACAAATATTAAGTTCCACAAAGTTTGCTGCTTCAGTGTCTTTATATATTTTTGTCAGATGTTACTATGGAATACTGAAGTATAATTACAAACATTTCATAAGTGTCAAAGTCTTTTATTGACAATTACATGAAGTTAATGCAAAGAGTCAATATTTGCAGTGTAGGACCCTTCTTTTTCAAGACCTCTGCAATCCGCCCTGGCATGCTGTCAATTAACTTCTGGGCCACATTCTGACTGATGACAGCCCATTCTTGCATAATCAATGCTTGGAGTTTGTCAGAATTTGTGGGTTTTTGTTTGCACCCGCCTCTTGAGGATTGACCACAAGTTCTCAATGGGATTAAGGTCTGGGGAGTTTCCTGACCATGGACCCAAAATATCGATGTTTTGTTCCCCGAACCACTTAGTTATCACTTTTGCCTTATGGCAAGGTGCTCCATTATGCTGGAAAAGGCATTGTTCGTCCCCAAACTGCTCCTGGATGGTTGGGAGAAGTTGCTCTCGGAGGATGTGTTGGTACCATTCTTTATTTATGGCTGTGTTCTTAGGCAAAATTGTGAGTGAGCCCACTCCTTTGGCTGAGAAGAAACCCCACACATGAATGGTCTCAGGATGCTTTACTGTTGGCATGACACAGGACTGATGGTAGCGCTCACCTTGTCTTCTCCGGACAGGCTTTTTTCCAGATGCCCCAAACAATCGGAAAGGGGATTCATCAGAGAAAATAACTTTACCCCAGTCCTCAGCAATCCAATCCCTGTACCTATTGCAGAATATCAGTCTGTCCCTGATGTTTTTCCTGGAGAGAAGTGGCTTCTTTGCTACCTTCTTGACACCAGGCCATCCTCCAAAAGTCTTTGCCTCACTGTGCGTGCAGATGCACTCACACCTGCCTGCTGCCATTCCTGAGCAAGGTCTGTACTGGTGGTGCCCCGATCCCAAATAAATTATTATTTGTGTCATTCTCAAAACTTTTGGCCACGACTGTACACAGAGCTCACAAGGGAGAAGGCTGTCAGGTTTTCACCAATAAAGAAGATAAACAGGGGAAGCTGTGTGTTTATAGGTCTTGAGTCTTGACACATGGATGACTGCTTTTGAAATGCTTTGCCTTCCTGAAGAACTAGCAGACACACGTGTGAAACAGAGCCTATCATTAGAAACATAAGGTCTGTATGATCTTGTAAAAATACATGGTAATACTGTAATGGCTGTTGTTGGGTTCGACATTTTGAACATTGAGATATTAAATAAATGATAGAGAAAGAAGCATAGAATTAAAGGAGAAAGATAAGGGTTCTCTGTAGAAGGACAGATATCTGTGGAATGAGTTGGAATGTTTTGGGGGACAGGAGCAGAGCCCCGTGTTGATATAGGGAAGACAGATGGATATCTGTGGATCAGGAGGTGAGTGGTGAGGTCAGTTCCCCTTAAGGGAGTAATCAGGGTTAGTGTCTGGTTACCTTCTTTCTCTTGGGCATAAACTAAGGATTGGAGAGAGGGAGTGTCTTAAGTAGGATGTATATAACCAATGGAGAGAAATGTTTTGCTGTCTGATTACAGCTGTACAGAACCTTTGAAGAATTAAACTTGGTTAAAGCTTCTCTAGTGTCCGTGGGTTATTTACTCTGAAAAATAAGAACCTAACACTGTAAATATTGAGGATGTGTTGATTATGGCTTTAAAATGTGTAACCACCAAAGTGTGTGATATATACCTACAGATGATGTGTCTTAATTTGACCCAGTTTCTCACAGCAGGAAAATAATCCTGCAGCAACAGGAAATGTGAATTTATAATGTATATTATAATTATAATTTTTGTAGGGGTTGATCATTTTTTTCATTAAGGCAAATCAAGTTTTACATTTCCAAGTGGAAATTACAAACTATACTACAAGCTTGCATTTCCTGCCGTGCGGGAAAGTTCTTGCAACAACATGATCAAATTAAGATACATCCTCTGTGCAGTCACATCCACAATTTATTGACTGCTCTTCAGCTTTATCCATGTTACCTACGATTACTCCACTCAGTGTACTGCATCCCTGCAATGATCAGAACAAGAGTTATGCATTCAACCTTTCTCCTGCATGTGATAAGATGTTATAAATAAATATGTAGATTTAAACTGCAACCTAGGCATGAGACCAGCAGACTGGAGCTGCTAGATTGAAAGCATTATGTTGTTCTCTAAATTTTTTTAATTTACATCAATGAATGAGTCAGATGATGACCATTTCCCAGGATCACCTGCATAGTGACTTTCACTGCACTTATAGCGTACACTTAAAATAATTGTTGTCACTCCACCAAGGGAAGTATTGTCTGTGTACAGCAGATTTGCAAAGTTAAATCAATAGTGGCATCCCTGGTGTTTTAAAATTTCAGTAAAACAGTTTGAGGTTTCACATGTACGTTTCATGGTTACAATTCGCAAATGTCACATCCCTCACAAACTATTCCCATATCCAATTATCAGACGAGAGCAAACATCTTACTGGGCTAAGACCTTTATCAAAGCTCCTATACGGGCAAGTGTGCTTAGTTTAATAAGCCGGTACATGGTAGGGTGTCACTAATTTTCAGCAATCCCAACAGTACGGGAGATAGTCCGCGGGGGTAAACAGATGCTGGGGCAGATGCAAAGCTCTGAAAATAGACTGGAGGAACAGAAGCCACGCTCCATTCAGCAGCGTTCGCACTTCCTTATGACACACCAGACTCACGCCAGGCAGGGCACCAGGTTACACATACTGTTCTAACTACTGGAACCTGAAAGGAACATTTGTGTCCCTGGGGGACTACAGTACAATACACTCAAACACTACATTAGTAAAAACAAACACTGAATTAAACTGGATACCGGACAACGTTATCATTCATGTCTACACAAATAAATAACAGTATGGGGATTGTCACGTCTTGACCATAGAGAGCGTGATTAGGGGGGGTGTTCTAGTTTTCCTATTTATATGTTTATTTTGTTGTATGGTTCCCAATTAGAGGCAGCTGATTGTCGTTGTCTCTAATTGGGGACCATACTTAAGTTATCCATTGTTCCCACCTGGGTTGTGGGATATTGTTTGTGCTTGTGCTTGTTGCACTACGTAAGTCACGTTTCGTTGCTTGTTTAATGTTTTGTTGAGTAGTTTCACTTAAAATAAAGATGTGGAACTCTAATCACGCTGCGCCTTGGTCCGTCCATTTCAACAAACGTGACAGAATATCCCACCAACGCAGGACCAAGCAGCGTGTTATGGAGGTTAAGGAGTTTTGGACATGGGAGGAAATCATGTCCGGATGTGAGACCCTTCCTTGGAAGGAGACACCAAGGAAGGTGAAAGGACAGCGACGACGCCGGGGACCGTGGCCACAGAAACACCAAGAGGGGTGGTCGGCGCAGCAGCGGAGAGTGGAAGAGCGGGTCATCAGTCCGGTGCCATCTGTGCCAGCTCCCCGTACTCACCCTGAAGAGCCAGAGACCGTCAGGGAGGCGATGGAGAAGTTGAGAGAGAGAGAGATGAGAGAGATGTTGGTCAAGTGTGTTCTGCTCAACATTCGACCTGAAGAGCCTGTCAGCAGTCTGGTGAAGTCTGTGCCAGCTTCACGCATCTGGCCTCCAGTGCGCCTTCCCAGTCCGGTACGTCCTGTGCCAGCTCCCCACACTCGCCTTGAAGTGCGTGTCACCAGTCGGGTGCCACCTGTGCCGGCTCCACGCACCAGGCCTCCAGTGCGTCTCCCCAGCCCGGTACGTCCGGTGCCAGTTCCCCGCACCCGCCCTGAAGTGTGTGTCACCAGTCCGGTGCCACCTGTGCCGGCTCCACGCACCAGGCCTCCAGTGCGCCTCCCCAGTCCAGCTCCTAGGCCGGAGCCTTCCTCTGCGCCGGTGCCCAATCCAGGCACGGCGTCCAGTCCCGCTCCAAGGCCGGAGCCTTCCTCTGCGCCGGTGCCCAGTCAAGGCACAGTGTCTAGTCCCGCTCCCTGGCAGGAGCCTTCCTCTGCGCCGGTGCCCAGTCCAGGCACAGCGTCCAACCCAGCTCCATGGCCGGAGCTCTCCTCTGTGCCGGTGCACAGTCCGGGCGCGGCGTCCAACCCAGCTCCATGGCCGGAGCCTTCCTCTGCGCCAGTGCCCAGTCCAGGCACGGCGTCCAACCCAGCTCCATGGCCGGAGCCTTCCTCGGCGCCGGTGCCCAGTACGGGCGCGGCGTCCAACCCAGCTCCATGGCCGGATCCGTGGGCAGGGCGGGGGCTATGACCCGCACCGGAGCTGATACCAACACTAGTCACCCCCGTACCCTCCCCATTTGGTTTCAGGTTTTGCGGCCGGAGTCCGCACCTTTGGGGGGGGGGACTGTCACGCCCTGACCATAGAGAGCCCTCGGTTCTGTTTAGGTCAGAGCGTGACTAGGGGGGTGTTCTAGTCATTTATTTTCTATGTGGCTGGTTTGTATGGTTCCCAATTAGAGGCAGCGGGTCATCGTTGCCTCTAATTGGGGATCATATTTAGGAAGCCCTTTCTCCCACCTGCTTTGTGGGATATTGTTTTGAGTGAGTGCATGTAGCACTACGGTACTTCACGGCCGTTGTTTGTTTCTTGGTTTGTTTAAGTTTCACAAAAACAAAGATGTGGAACTCCAATCACGCTGCGCCTTGGTCCGTCTCTCCTCACGACCGTGACAGGGATGAGGTAGTTGGATGGGCTATGTACAGGTGCAGTGATCTGTGAGCTGCTCTGACAGCTGGATCTTAAAGTTAGTAAGGGAGATATGGGTCTCCAGCTTCAGTGATTTTTGCAATTTGTTCCAGTCATTTGCAGCAGAGAACTGGAAGGAAAGGTGGCCAAAGGAGGAATTGGCTTTGAGGGTGACCAGTGAAATATACCTGCTGGAGCGCGTGCTACGGGTGGGTGCTGCTATGGTGACCAGTGAGCTGAGATAAGGCAGGGCTTTACCTAGCAGAGACTTATAGATGACCTGGAGCCAGTGGGTTTGGCGACGAATAGGAAGCGAGGGCCAGCCAACGAGAGCATACAGGTCGCAGTGGTGGGTAGTATATGGGGCTTTGGTGACAAAACGGATGGCACTGTGATAGACTGCATCCAATTTGCTGAGTAGAGTGTTAGAGGCTATTTTGTAAATTACATTGCCGAAGTCAAGGATCGGCAGGATAGTCAGTTTTACGAGGGTATGTTTGGCAGCATGAGTGAAGGATGCTTTGTTGCGAATTAGGAAGCCGATTCTAGATTTAATTTTGGATTGGAGATGCTTAATGTGAGTCTGGAAGGAGAGTTTACAGTCTAACCAGACACCTAGGTATTTGTAGTTGTCCACATATTCTAAGTCAGAACTGTCCAGAGTAGTGATGCTGGGCGAGCGGGCTGGTGCGGGCAGAGATCGGTTGAAGAGCATGCATTTAGTTTTACTTGCATTTAAGAACAGTTGGAGGCCACGGAAGGAGAGTTAAAACGCATTAAGACAGTGTGTTGTGGAAATTCAGTACTTAGAGAGACTTGGTCATGTCTTTAAACAATCATACTTATTTAATATCGATGAATTATTGCAATAATTAATCCGTCAGCCCAACAGTCTTGTTCTGACTGTTAGGCTGAGACTCTGAATCATACAGACAATACACAGTTTATATAGCTAACACCCAGAATGCTTGGTTCCACCCCTCCCATATAGACTGGGGGCACCATAAGCCACTTTGGGCTCATCCTGTCTTTATCTGCCCCTGGCGTTATCTTAACCCCCGACCCTGGCCTAATTTCCCAGGCCAGGATGTCTAAGAACCATTGAGACCTTTGTTCTACTCCTCTCTATCCCAGTTACAACCAACCCACATCCTGTCACTGGAATGCCAGCTGTAGATTTTATCACCAGGAAGCTAGAGTGGACACCATAAAACTCAGCCTTAGCAGGACAGAAATATCTCATTGTTTAAGTAAATAATTGTTACATATCCAACAAATAAGGTGAATACATAATTTTTCTGTCACAAGTGGCAAAGAGAATAATCAAACATATGCTGAAATGGTTGTTTAAACATCTAAATGGTGACATGTATTCACTCACTTTGGTCACATTCCTCCCTGGTTCTCCTGGTACTCCACGTTAACCTGGCTTCCCCTTCACAATCGAAATTAGCAACAATTGATTTCATTATCAAAAACACTATACTGTAGTTTCACGTTTCAAGTTTTAATTTCACAGGCACAAGTGCAGTGAAATGCCTATCTTGTAAACTCTAAACCCAACAATGCAGTAATCAATATCAATGTAGCACTAAAAGTAAAATAAGGTAGAACAAAAACAAACAAAATAAAAATAAGAAGAACACGAGAAGTAAGTAAGCTATATGCAGGGTCAGTTCCAATATCATATTTACAATGTGCAGGGATACTGGAGTGATAGAGGTAGATATGTATAGGGGTAAGGTGAATTGGCATCAGGATATATGATAAAAAGAGTAGCAGCAGCGTATATGATGATTGTATTTGAGTGTGTGTATAAATGTGTGTACATATGTGTGTGTAAGCAAATAAAGTGAGTGTGTGTGTGTGTGTGTGTGTGTGTGTGTTTGAGTGTGTAGCATCCTGTAAGTGTGCATAGAGACAGTGCAAAAATAACTATTTAGTTGTCTTATGGCTTGGGGATCGAAGCTGTTCAAAAGCCTGTTGGGGTCAGACTTGATGCACCGGTACCACTTGCCGTGCGGAAGCAGAGAGAGCAGTCAATGGCTTGGGTGGCTGGAGTCTCTAACGATTTTCCGGGCCTTCCTTTCACACCGCCTGATACAGAGATCCTGGATGTCTGGAAGCTTGGCCCTACAGTATAATAGTATATGATTCTCTTGGTATAAATTTAATATGGAAAAGACAGTTTTGAAATCAGATATATTGTATAATGTAAGAGAGATTGCCAGTACCCACAGGCTTACCGTGAGGTGCCAGGGGGCCCCCCCCTCCCATTCTCACCTTGGAAGCCCTACAGGGGTCAAACAGACAGGCTATGAAGTAGCTGTACCCATCTCATAAAAGAGTTTGCATTTTGTAGAGGCATTTTTTTTTAAATCTCAATAAATCATCCATCAATTTTCTCAATCAATACATCCACCAATCAATTAATCCATCATGCAATCGACCAGCGTCGTCCGGGTTACGGGAAGGTTTGGCCGGCAGGTATATCCTTGTCCCATTGCGCACTAGCGACTCCTGTGTCGGGCCAGGCGCAGGGCACACTGACACAGTTACCAGGTGTACGGTGTTTCCTCCGACACATTGGTGCGGTTGGCTTCCGGGTTAAGTGGGCATTGTGTCAAGAAGCAGTGCGGCTTGGTTGGGTTGTGTTTCAGAGGACACATGGCTCTCGACCTTCGCCTCTCCCGGGTCCATATGGGAGTTGCAGCAATGAGACACGAAATTGGGGAGAAAAAGGGCTAAAAAAAATTACATTGGTGTGCTTGCTGAAGGCAAAGCGCAACTTTAAATTTCTTACATAGTCAAATAATTGTTTTATTTATTCGGCTCACTCTTGCGCTTAAACGCTTTAAGATATTACCACGAAACAAACTTTCAGATGTGCATACGTCTCCAACTTAGATTGTTTCAGAAAACATTTTTGATAGTATTTTTACTTTTTGAACTACAACAATATTTAAAATCAAATCCATTTCAATGGAAATAAACCAAATCAACTTTCACATGTTCAGGCTATCCTAACTTTAAATTCTTTAAAAATGTATTCAACTAGAACTATATAAACGTGCATAAAATAACTCACCAACAGTAATTATTGAGCCGTTCAAGCTAGACACAAAAAAAACAACTTTCAAATGTTCACGCTATCCTATCTTATCCCATCCAAATAAATCAAACAACCAACCAATCTCTTCATCTGCCTACTTTTTCAACTATAACCAGTCACTACCATTTCTATTGCAGTCACTACCACTACTATAACTTACCTCATAACCATAAAATACTTTAAAACAAGCTAGCAAGCACACCACATTTTCTTCTGGAAATGTACTTTTCTAGTCGAACATGGTATTACTTAATCACAATAGGCCCAGGAAGACCAGGAGGCCCAGGTTTCCCCTGGGGCAGTTACAGCTCTCCACTGCTACAGGTTGTCTGTCCAGGGGACACTGGGGGCAGAAAACAGTTTAACATAACAGGAGCAACGCAACAAGTGTACAAATGTACTGTAAAAACTGAGCAACACATAGACAACCAACAAGCATACTCACCCTGCCATCCTCCTGTATAGAAATAAACAGAGAGATAATGATATGAAGATGATAATTGTATCTTTGGCTCCCTGCATTAAACCTCAACCTTCAGTGACATATGGAAGTAAACGATGAGTATCGTAGTTACAGTATCATTACACTCACCACAGAGTATATATCACACGCCATCTCTTCCTCAATTTGCTCAGGATCGCAGTAAAGCCTCAATTTTCGTATCTCGATCTAAAGAAGGATTAAAAGACCAACATAGCCATGTTACTGTGTCATTATAGTAAAACAAAGGAGGTGGTAAATATAGAAGCACCCTTAAAATGAAAGCCGACCATTACTTGTACTGTACATGTATCGTTGTTGCAGTTCAGCAAGTTTGCACATCATCACCCTCTGTTACTCACAGGAATAGTTGCTTCCATCTTGACCTTCCTGGCAACCTGTATCTTTCCGTTAATGTAGATGTGGACTACAGGTTCTAGTAGCTGCTCCTGTATCTACATGTTGTCCAGGTAACAGATGATACACTTGGGTTTAACGAGCAGCTTCAGCTGGTGCCACTGAGTCGAAGAGTCTCTGTAAAAAAATGATGTAATATGTAACATTAAGAGCTGGTTTCCCCAGAGAGATTAATCTAATCGCTAATTGTGATTTTATGAAGCCTGTGCTGGTTGAAAAATATTTTGATATGGTGCGCCTTCCTCAAACAATCGCATGGCATGCTTTCGCTGTAAAGCCTATTGTAAATCGGACAATGCAGTTAGATGAACAAGACTTAAAGATTTTAACCGATATAAGACACTTGTATGTACCTAAATGTTTAATATCCATAATTTCTATGATTATTTATTTGAATTGCGCGCCCTCCAATTTCACCAGAAGTTGTCGACAGGTGTCCCGCTGGTGGAACGCCAAGCCCTAAGAAGTTTCAAACCATCCATTTAATATGCTTTTTAGCCCAGTACTAGGATTAATATGTGTCCAGGAAACCAGTCCTAAGGTTTTGGGGTCATTATTTCAGTGTGTTTCTACAGACCTTAATGCCTCGGTCATTGAATATGACACACTGTTCTTTCTTGATGACACTGCTGGTTGTGATGGTGAAGGTAGCAGACTTCTCCAGCCCATTGAATGTCACAACGAACTGTTTCAGCCTGTCCTGAGAGAGCACTCTGATCAGGTCCAACTTCACACGGTCGGTGGGGCTCTTGGCCACAAACACATAGGAGGGAGGCAGACCCTCAGGGAAGATGGCTCTCGAGGAACAATAAAATGGGTTACCGGGTGCTGTCTGTGAAGTACAATCGAGGACTGAGCAGGTAGGCAGCCTCTGACATCAGAGAGCCCTGGACTTTCTTTGCTTTCATGTCTATCTGCATTCTAAAGAGCAGCTCAAGTCCCTTCACATTGGCTGTTCCAGGGATCTGCATGTGAGAGAGAGAGAGAGAGAGAGAGAGAGAGAGAGAGAGAGAGAGAGAGAGAGAGAGAGAGACCACAGCTATTTCATCTAGGAGGTTAGATGTTTATGATACATGCGCTGTGCATTATGGAAATGTCTCAAAATAAGCTATCCTTAACCTCAGGATCCCATAATCACACAGCTTCTGCTCCATGGTGTCTCAGATGGTAGCGATGGCGCTGTAGTCCTCACCACGTCATCCTGGCTACGGCCGTCTGTCAGCACCACGGCAATGCGGTTTCTGGCAGGCTGCGTGCGGTTGGAGGATGGGTAGTTACAGGTGTGCGGTTGCCCCCCAGGTAGTCGATGGCTGCTCAGGTGTTTGCCCAATGGGATCTCCAGACGCCCACTTGTGTGTGAGATGAGTAATGTGACAATTAGGAATGTGCACAGTTATTTGAATACCCGAACAGACGTGAGTATTTAACACTGATAAGGCTTTTCTAAATTAAATTAAAATATCCATGTGACATTGTTACATACAAGGATATACCATGACATTTCAATGTAGTTTTTATGACATGCATGGTGAGCCCAATAAAAAGACTGGTAGCTGACAACAGTGTCACCTGTGTAGCTTGTTGCTGATGTTGGCCAATCAAATCTCTCCCTCCATCTGCTTGCTACATACACACACCGCCCCTTACCCTCCACAGCTGCAGCAATAGAGCGCCAGCCTGTCTGTTTCGCGTAGGTTAAAAACGTATGTTTAAAAAAACACAACTATTTTGAATATCCGGATATCTAACAAAAATTCATGATACTATTCGAATAGTGAAATTATTTAAAACACCCATAATGACAATAGTGACATTATAGGTCTGTGTACAGTAGTGATATTAGCTAGAAATTGCACGCACAATGTTGATTAATTGTCATTAGTTCAATACATAAAAATGAATCAAATGAATTTACCCGCTTGAACGTCAATATCTTCCACTAAATTGTCTCCCCTCAGATGAGGAAGGAACATCCATGTTAATACTGATCCTAATAATATTAATGTCTTCATTGTTGAGCAAGCAACCATAGTGCAAAGTCCTCCTTGAATTAAATGAAGATAGGGGATACATTTTTATACACAGAAAGCACACACCCTGTGAATGGGGCAGCAGGTAGTCTAGCAGTTAAGAGCATTGAGCCAACTTGGTGAAAAATCTGCCAATGTGCCCTTGAGCAAGGCACTTAACCCTAATTGGTACTGTAAGAGCGTCTGCTAAAAGACATAAATGTAAAGGCAAACTATATATTTTAGTAAAGATGTAATAAGCCAGAAAAACATGCATTAAACTAATGAAAGCAAAACATATCAAATTACTTTCAAAGTTATATGTGATAAATCACATTTGTAACAAAAACTACACTTTGAAGAAGTGAACATGATTGTACATGTTTTACAGGAAAATCAGGAAAAAAATTGTTCAGACAAGTTATGAGTTATCCTTCTCTTACCTCCACTCTTTACTCCTCGAATGCCAATATGCCATTCATCAGTGTAAATGCAAACAGTTCTGCAGTAACACAAAGCATATACTGTATATAAATCTACTCCAATAGGCTACTCCCTGCTGTACATGATGACAGGCTGTAATGTAGCTAGCAGACATGAATAGATGTTTCTAGAAGCCTTTTTATACCACATAAACCTGTGATGTAGACCTGAGACTTCTCAATGAGGGCCTAGTGGGTTTGGAAGTGGATTATAGGGGAGGGGTTACACCCAGCCTCTGAAGCCTGCCTGCTTGCAGCCACCTGTGAGAGGCATAGTCAAAGGTCAAACTTTCAACAAAAAGACAAACAAACAAACATAGCTATACTTGTTTATTTGGTTTCATTTTGTGGAACAGATGGTCCAATACCCTTCCACGTTATGCCATTGCTGCTGAATCTGAAGCTCCCTCTTTACTGCAGTTAGTAGATCATATATAAATGAAAATGATCATTCATACAACATTGAAACGATACCTATTGATTAGCTACCTTCTCCTTCCCTCACCACCTGCTGCTGGCGTATTCAACAGGGCCATCTTCGAGCTGTATGGGCCAGGTGGTTCAGTTGGTAAAGCATGACGCTTACAATGCCAAGGGTTGATAGTTTGATTCCTTCTGGGGCCAGCCATACATAAAATGTATGTACGCATGACTGTAAACTGCTTTGGATAAAAAAAGCATCTGCTAAATGGCATAATAGTCTGTGGGAAAATGTGTCCACTTTGAGGTGGCAAAGGTTTGATGTTATTAAATTGTTCCCCACAAGCCCCTGATCAAATTGTTACATGATAATGTCTCCAAAAAAGTAGCTTTCTATGTTTTTCACACCTTTACATCTTGTTATATTAAGGGAGTCTATACAAAAGCGTATGCAGGCTAATAAAATAATGTTGAAACAAGTTGGAATGTTCACATGCTCATGGAAAATTACTATCAAACAACAATGGTGCATTCTATTGGGTGGACCCATTTAATCGGTACATTTTTGCTATCAGATCTAATGATTTATCTAGACTGACTCATCAATGAAACAATAATGTCACAAATAGCATTGATTCCTGCATCTTTAGGTGGTTTGTTAGAACATTATGTTAAAATGCTGTGTATATGACAGTATTCAAGACATATATGTTATATTTAGAATCATATTGCATAATGTTTTAATCAAAAGACATCAATGAATGCTTCTAACATATTATCTAAGTGTTTTAATGCAAAATATTTGAAACAGCTACAAAACCCAGTAATTCTGACAGCTTTTTTGGCATATTTTTACCACTATTCTGGTGATATAAAAACATATAACTGACATACTTGGGACATCAGTTTGAGTTGTCCTCATTGTAACACACTTTTTAAGCCATTATTAGTCTTATTATAGCAATTATTTATTCAGGATAAGTGGGATGCGTTTAGACAGGCAGACCAATTTGGATATTTTTTTCCCACTAATTTGTCTTTTGACCAATCTGAATTAAATCAAATTTTAGGCCAGGGTTGGTATGGAATTGGACATTGGTTTCTAGTTAGTGTTTGCATAACTGAAGGTTCTAGATTTGTGTCTGTAATATGGCAGAAGTCTCCTGGAGTCCATTACACAGCAGGGTTGAGTCATCACCATATTGCTACACCTATCCAAGCCCCATCAGGTCAAACACTACAAAGATAGAATAGGGGGTTAAATGCCTTAATTAATCTTGGCCTGTACCTTGACGTGGTGAGAGGGCTCCAACTAAACCAAGCCCATGTTATTGAACCCCTGACTGAGACTGGCTGCCTGTCGAGGACAAATGACAGGAAGAACTAGCCGCAGCACCTGATCAAGCATTTCTTGATTCTGATTCTCTTTCCTCATCCTTTAACTCTTTCTCTCATCTCCCTCCAGATGAAATTCTGCATCTAGTGACTTCTGATTACCCAATAATTTGCCCACTCATCCCATCCCCTCCTCCATCTCATTGCATCCTATAAAGCTGCTATTATTGTCATGGTGTCATTATCTGCTAATAAAGTTTGCTAGCCGTATCATACTGGGCATATAATATGCGAGATACACAGATGAACTAAAAACACTAGCACTGCAAACACTCAGAACAAAGAAAGCAGCACTGCCTGGACTTCGCAGTCTTCCTCTTCAAGTCCCCCTTCCGAGACTGCCTGTTGAGAACAAATGACAGGCAGAACCTCCCAATCACATAGCACCGACCTCTTTATTCCACACACCAGAATTAAGTATTGCAGTCTGATTGCCATGTGTGTGTACAAAAAATAATCTGTGAAATTAAATTAATACTCTACTCAGCAAACTGGATGTAGTCTATCACAGTGACATCCGTTTTGTCACCAAAGCCCCTTATACCATCCACCACTGCGACCTGTATGCTCTAGTCGGCTGGCCCTCGCTACATATTCGTCGCCAGACCCACTGGCTCCAGGTCATCTATAAGTCTATGCTAGGTAAAGCTCCGCCTTATCTCAGCTCACTGGTCACGATAACAACACCCACCCGTAGCACGCGCTCCAGCAGGTATATCTCACTGGTCACCCCCAAAGCCAACACCTCTTTGGCCGCCTTTCCTTCCAGTTCTCTGTTGCCAATGACTGGAATGATTTGCAAAAATCACTGAAGCTGGAGACTTATATTTCCCTCACCAACTTTAAACATCAGCTATCTGAGCAGCAAACCGATCACTGCAGCTGTACATAGCCCATCTGTAAATAGCCCACCCAATCTACCTACCTCATCCCCATATTGTTTTTATTTACTTTCTGCTCTTTTGCACACCAGTATCTCTACTTGCACATCATCATCTGCTTATCTATCACTCCAGTGTTAATTTGCTAAATTGTAATTACTCCGCTACTATGGCCTATTTATTGCCTTACCTCCTCATGCCATTTGCACACACTGTATATAGACTTTATTTTTTTCTATTGTGTTATTGACTGTACGCTTGTTTATTCCATGTGTAACTCTGTGTTGTTGTTTGTGTCGCACTGCTTTGCTTTATCTTGGCCAGGTCGCAGTTGTAAATGAGAACTTGTTCTCAACTAGCCTACCTGGTTAAATAAAGGTGAAATAAAATAAAAATAAATTTAAATGACAACTGTACCAAAAAATTATCATTGTTTATGTATTAAAATCTTAAATATTGGCAGGGTGGTTTTCACAGCTGTTTCATAAGGTGTTCATTATTGTAAGTTGTAAGGTATCATTTGATGGTATTTATTTGTTCCACATTATTCATTGTTGTATCCTAGGACCTAACAGATACATATATATTCAACCACGAGGGGGTACTAATGAGCAATGTGAGATAGAAAACAATGAATCATAATAGAGGACTACTGGAATTATATTATTTCAGTGTAGACAAGGGAAGGGCAGATTAAAATAAAAACATGACAGCCAGACAAGCCAGTGTATGAATCAAATGGATTTTCATATGAATTGAGTGGAAATTAGTTGACTTCGTGATCTGTAAGGTAAGTAACTTTAATGTGTCAAGTAGATTACACATTTTCTTTGCCATTTAGCAACATTTAGACATGGATTTCATGTTGTAATGTTAACAAGGTACCAAAAAGTAGTTAGAATTGATGTTTTCATTTTATTAGCTTAACAAAACTTGTTGCATAGCGATGATGAAAAGAACGTCATTTAGGCTGTAATGATATCCACAATTCTAATCATTAGGACATCACACCGTTAATATAGCAACAGACGCTAATAGTTTATTGAATCCCATTGTGAAGTAGAGGGGGACACTATTTGGCTAGGGGACATTATCTGGCATGACAGGCCCCCAAAAGGCTAGGGATGGCACTGACTGCATGTGTGGGTATGTACAGTATGTGGGTATGCAGACCTGCGAGCCATTGTGGCCCCTCATGATGAGTTCAGATATTTTTGTGGCCCCCATCCTCATCAAAGTTGCCCATCCCTGGTATTCACTGTGTTTTCTGTAATCTACTGTCTGTGGCAGAGTACAGGCCCCTAGTGGATTGTAATGAAATACTGCCATCTGTTGACAAAGATAAGAAAACTCGTGCATAATACAACTCAATTTCTTTACATTAATTAATTTAGCTACAGTATATGGCAACTATATCACAGATAGAACAATGAGACAGATATTAAAAACGGATGTAATGTAGCATCTGGTTGGCGTTTCCACTAACTACGAAATATGGTGATGAGATGAATCCCAGTGGCTGGCAGTGTGAGAAGATGGAGTGAGATGGATTTTGCCGACATTCTGCTAATTGTATCATCAATGAAACATTTGATCCCCATACAGTGTTCTGTTTCCAAAACTAGAATCTGTAACAGAGTGGACGGCTTTTTGTAGACTTACCCTTTGCCAAAGTTTTTTTAAATTACGTTGTTTAGAAAGAGTACACGCGAATGGAGTTATTGCACACACGCACTTCACAGAGTAGGCGTTCCCTAACGGGAATATGTAAGTAAATGTTAGAACGCGCCAATAGGATCTCACTAGTAGCTCCTGTTTGGCTTTACCTCCTCACTTGTTCTGCCCACAATGATTAATTTCATCACATTGGAAACATCTTTCATGGGTTAGTTATAAAAAATATTTGACTATATCTTGTGCAATATAGAGCTAGCCAGCTTGTAGTCCTAAAAAACGTCAATGATTTACCTCTGGTTCGTTCAGAAAATCCTATCGGCAAAATTAATGGGGAAAGAATAGGGGTTTGGAATAAACGCTGAAAATAACATCTGAGGTTAACACAGGTTTATTAGATTTTATAGGAATTGTTCTATAAAACAATCAGCCAGTTAACCTGAACATTATAAATTATGAAGCCTTTATGTATTTTTTCATAAATGCTTAAAAATTAAAAAAGTGACGATCGGGACGGCAGGTAGACTAGGGGTTAGAGCGTTGGGCCAGTAACCGAAAGGTTGTTAGAACGAATCCCCGAGCTGACATGCTAATAATCTGTAGTACTGCCCCTGAACAAGACAGTTAACCCACTGTTCCTAGGTCGTCATTGTAAATAAGAATTTGTTCTTCACTGACTTGCCTAGTTAAATAAAGGTAAAAACATGTTTTTTAAATCTCAGAACAGAAGCTGGATCCCTTCTAGCCATGACCGAGTTGGTACCTACAAAACGACGCCATTACTCTCTCTATTGTGTAAATATGTTTCAGTGAACTGCACTTCACAGTTTCATGCAATTATATATCGAATATCGAATGAAATCGAATAACAATCCATTGTGACACGTTTAGTTAAAATGTTTTATGTTTTTCATTAATGAGAGAAAGTGGCTTCGGTGACCTCTGGTAAATGCACCCTTGTCACGACCCGGTTCAGGGTCGGATGAAGTTAGGACCCAGCAGTTTGATGAAAGATGGGAGGAGTCAACAATGGGATTTTCGAGTGGTACAGTCAGTGCATGAAAATGAGTTACTGAGCCAGCTATACATAATCTCACTATTTAATTTCCTTCTAATATCACATAAATACAACTCCGCGGTAGTGTACAGATGCGAACGGAGCGAGTATGTAATGCTCCGATACATTTGAATCAATTGATAATCGCTAACAAGTCCTGTCAGAGTTGATCATGCTGAAAATTAAGCTGCCCATGCGAACGCCGGAGGAAGAATACCATACCGTCGAAGACGAGCAGGAAAATACCGATTACAACAGTCTCACTATTGATTCGATTCCGTACCGTGGTGTGAGCCACCGGTTCAAGGATTCAACGAGGGAATCGTGTCGCCTGTCGCAAATTGACAAGGAGACGGTGTTTGAGTGGTTCGGCTTGCACCTCAACCCAGCAAAGCGGATAGAGTTTATGTACGGAATACTTCATATGTGTCAACCGCTTGAGCTTCGCTTTTTCGGATCCTGCCTTGAGGACCTTGCACGGAAAGATTTCCACGTCTTCCGAGACTTTGAGATAAGGGCGAACAGTCAAACTGACTTGGGCCTCCTTATGGACGTCGCCGACCCTGTCGTTCGTGCCAAACTACTTGTCTGCCTGTCACTTTTGAGATCTGAAAACAGAGAATGCGCGGGCACACTTTATCGTGCTTTGAACCATATGGATCCAGCGCTGTACTTGAATACTTATCATGGCGTTCCAGTATCTCCACGTGGGAGCACTCAGAATGTACCTGATCAACATTCCCCTCGCGATGGTGGAATGAAGTCCGGGAGATTGGAGCATCCCAGTGGGCCTCCACTGGAGGCAGAGTCGGGTTCCCTGGAGCACTTGGCGCTGCTTTTCACCATGGCCTCGCTGCACCCGGCGTTCTCTTTTCACCAGAGGGACACTGCCAGGCACCAGTTGGACAATGTGGAACGGGCCATAGAGGAGAGAAGGTATTGCCACAACCGCCCGAGCGTCCAGGTAAGCATCACATTGACAACTTAAGTGCGTCTCAAGAGTGAATCCAAAGGGGCCTCCTCACCTTACCTCGTCTCCTTAGCTCAACTCATTACCTCACTTCTTATTGTCACTGACCTGATTGAACTGAGCAGGTGAAAGGCTCCCATCACATTTATTATCCTGTGCCGTTAGATCAGTGCAGGTGAGGAAACGAGAAGAAAGCCAGCGAAGGCTTTGCTACTGTTGACTATTGAAATGCACCCATCCCCTTGGGGGGCCCTGGTACATATGACGTTGACAAGTGCACAGGGGGCGTTCCCCAGTAAGACTTTCACCTGACTTTTACTTTGACAATAATTAATTAGGTAGGTACTACTTAAACAAGAATAACCTGTTTTTCTAAAATGTTACTGGCCACCTAGATCATAGGAATGAACAGATTACTTTTTTATACAAAATCTATATGGAATAAGATTTTAGTTCAGATGACGCAATGTAGCACTTTATTTCTGGTAAAGTGGGACCAAATAATTGCTGTAGGGATAGACTGTAATAACCGTAGCATGTACTGATGTGAATAGACTTGTGGAGTTAGCCTAAAAAGAGAGGAAAGAGGTTCAACCCTTTCATACCAAGTATTGCTTAAAGCAGTTTCATTTCCAAGAACAGTCTTGAGTGCATGGCCATATGACTACAAGCCGAGTTCATTGTACTGTCACAAAATGACAGACGTCATAGAATGAAGATCACTTTTTCAATCAGGAGAATAGAGAGAGAGACCGCTTATCTGGTTTCAGCAGACATGCTGGCCACGGCTACTGTGTCTTCTGTCATCTTCTCCACAGTAGCTAGCTATTATGAATGGGAACACCCAGCATTCTTGTGAATGGTTGCATTGTGATCTTACTTTGCATTGTGTTGGAGAAACCTTTTTCTCTCCCCTCTCTATTTGTCTTTCACTTTCTCTCTCCCCCTCTTTCTCTCTCTCCCCCTCTTTCTTTCTTTCTCTCTCTCTCTCCCCCCCCCCCCCCTCTTTCTCTCTGGCATCCAATGAAAAGCCCAGGAGTTTGAATGAGACAAACACCCTCTCTCTCTCATCTGTCTGACTGACTGCTCTCTTATAGGAGCACTCTGTCATGCCCTCTTGGCTGTCTCTCAGCATAATTATATGTCTCATTAAGACAGTTAGCCTACACTTTCCTGCGGATAGGTGGTATTTCTAATCAAAACGGCGCTGACTTATGAATATAAATTAAACTGAAAAAGGAGAAAAAATGTACTTTTCAAAGCATGTGGAGAGTAGGAAATTAGTATTGGTTCCAGTTAAGTGTTGTAAGGGGGAAGTTGTTTAGTGGGACTATTATTGGGGGAGAACGCACATTTCTTTTTTTACAAAAGCACCAATCTCTTCACTTTCTTGGTTGCAGCAGAAGCAACATACCCTGCGAAAGGAGGACCTCAGCCTCAGGAGCACTGACATGGGTCAGTCGGCCTGCTGTATCCCCAATCAGCTCCCAAACAGGACCTTATCTCAGAGAGAAGGTAGTCTCAATCCTGTTTGTTATTGCATCCTCTGAGGTCTCTCATTCACATGTCGAGAGGAGTGTTCAAACAAGAAGTATTTTAGCCTAGTGTGTTTGAGGTAAAACAAGAGACCCAAACAAATGGTAAAATATGGCTCAATAGATGGGATATATTCCAATTATCTGTAGTTTAAAACTGATACTGTGAGATTCTTGCATTGATGCCCATGTTCTACTTACACAGAGGCAGATGAACTCGTTGATACCATTTTTATGTCTCTTCATGCACTATGAAGGAGGTTTGCGGTAGTTTCCCAAGCCAATGCTAACTAGTGTTAGCGCAATGACTGGAAGTCTACAGGTACAGTAGCAATGCTTGTGAAACTACTGCTAACTTCCTTCATACTGCATGCAGAGACATAAAAATGGTGTCCCATGAGTTCTTCTGACTCTGGGTAAGGAGAGCAATGCCATTCCTTTAACAGTGTTCAATGTATTCTGTGGTAATCAATATTACATTTGGGTGAACAGCAATTAATTTCTCAAAAGAATAACCCTGGTCTTCTTTCTTCCTGTAGCAGTTCACATTGACAAGATTGAGCTAAAGAAGATCTTTTGGAACCGAGGAAACAGGGAATACAGTATTGAGGTATGTTCATGTTTGGACTCTAATTTTTCATGACTTTTGAAGCATACCCCTGTAGTGTGTAGGTATACATATTTTTATTAGGCCTATATATTGTTGACCACCAGATTGATTTGCGCTTCCTCACATTCAAATTATGTCACAAAAAAAAAAACGTTTATCCTGAGCTTCAGATTGTCCATGCAATATTTTTTTTAAAAATCTGTAAATCATGCAATGTTCTCTTACAACATCTGGCCAGGCAGAGATCTAAGACTTTGCCTGGCCCTGACTCAACAGTCCGTCCTCTATGGCCAGGCATCAGCTAGGCATTATGACAAGCAGCACTGTGCTGAGGAGTCTGAGGGGGAGGAGGAGAGCAAGACGGAGAGAGCCAGGTTAAATAGGACAGCAGGAAGGATTGCTCCCTCCTATTCACATGCTGTCCTCCTTTGCAAGAGAACACAATCTGGTGGAAATATGTCCTTGATTGTTCGCGACCCCATAACATCTACCGTGACGGTTTTTACAAGCTTGCTGCGGCATCATATCAGCCTGTAAAAAACGGATATTCTTCCATTTAGACTAGAGGGTTGAAAGACTTGAGGGTAGCTCCAAGATTTCACAACACTGAGATCATGAGATGATGTCCTCACCACAACATTGCTGATGCTTTTGCTCAGATAGCTGAAGTAGTAATAGAATAGACGTATTTCTGACTAATGCTGTCCTTATCTGTGATCTACTGAAATTGACCAAAACCATGAAGGCTACTTAGCTAAGTAACTAGAACATACTGCCAACACATGCTAACGATAATGAGTGTTGTGTTGGTCACTTAACAGTTAACATCGGCTCAGAGTTATATGGATAACAAGAAGAGCTTCATTGAGGAGACTTCTACCCTTACCTGTTTCTGCGTAGTCTGCTCTACAGAGACAGGGGTACTGACAGTGTGTGACTGCGTGGAGGTGTGTGTGACACTCATGAATGGAAGGAATGGCCGTCCTGGCCTTGACCCAATACCCATCCTCATCATCTGTGTGGCTGGGCAGAATGAAGTCTTCGGTTAGCCTAACAGGTTAAGTTTGCTTGACCAGGCTAGAATTCCCTTGGTCTAAGGGAGATATCTCAGTGAGAGGATTGTGTTTGGTCCAACAGGTTTCTGAAACCTGCTCTCCAGGCTTTTTTGGTGCTGGAGAAGGGTTTATCTGTTATTGAACCCTGCTGTCTTATAGCCTACTTGAAAAGGATGCACCAATGTAGCCTAAGTTAAGAGGCACTGTACAGACTGTGTAAGGAATCAACTGGCAGTTGAAACCCTCTTGGCTGAAATGTGGAGGGGGACCGTGATAAAATGTTGCTGCTAGCCAGAGCTGGAAACTGACGCGCACACACACACATTTTGTTCTTCTTTCCTCGTGGGGACCTAAAGTTAATTTCCATTAAAAAATCCTATTTTCCCTAACCTTAACCCGTAACCCTAAACCTAACCAAAAACCCCTTACCCTAGTTCTAACCTTAATTGTAACCCTAAACCTAACCCCTAAGCTTAAAATAGCCTTTGTCCATATGGGGATGTGGAAAATGTTCCCATGAGGGAGAATTTATTGTTTTACTATCCTTGTGGGGACTTAGGGATTTTAGGTCCCCACAAGGATAGAAGAACCAACACACACACACACACACACACCCACACACACACACACACACACACACACACACACACACACACACACACACACACACACACACACACACACACACACACACACACACACACACACACACACGGAAGAGAAAGTGGCTTGCTGGGCTGTGCCATCTGCTCCGCTGGGCATGGTATATGAAAGAGGGTGTTAGTGAGTTAAATAGGGGAGAACATCCATCATCTTCAGCACAGGAGGAATTTCACTCTGTCTACTCTAGGCTATAAACAACACAACACAGCCTGTAATACTAGGGTAGGCCTGTGCTGAGTTCAGTGTAAAACAATGCTTTGAGAAGTAGGCCTAGCATATTACTTGCTGAATTGTTTCACATTCATTCAGCGTTATTCACTTTTCCACTAAGGCGATGGGAATTACATCCTTGGCTCCTTTATTTGTTCTAAACTAAATAACAAAAATGTTGGTTATCTTGTCACCCTGATCAAAGAGGACTTGGGGTTTAAAACACTCATTAATCATTGGTTTTCAAAGCTCACTGTTTTCCTTTTGTCTCTCCTTTTGTGAAGGGCAGACATACTAGACAAACCACTACTTCCTGTGTCCAGCTTGAACTGGGCCTACAAATCAGACATTATTATTCAGATGTTTATAAGGAGCCTAGCTTGGCTGCTAACGCCAAAACGACTCTCGCTATCAGTCCCTTCAGTGTCTGAGGTATTTACACTAGTCAAGGTTGGAAGCAGCTCAAGTGTTGAAAGAAACAGTTTGGGAGTTAAATTGAATTTATTTGGGTATAAACATATTAGCGAAATGTACATTGTATTCAAAGAGCAACAGAATTTTTTGTATCCCACTTCAAGTTGATGAGTGCATTTTCATTCACCTTTGTCAGGTCAGGGATCAAGGTGAAGATCTGTTTCCCAAATGGTACCCTATTCCCTGTGTTGTACACTACTTTTAACCAGAGCTGGACCCTGGTCAAAAGTAGTGCACTACAAAGGGAATAGGGTGCCATTTGGGACTGATAGGCGTTCAGTAGGGGAGCACCAACTACCAGACTCCACAGGTTAACTCTGTGATGGACAGAGTGGAGTAGACTGCCAGGCTGTGAAAGAGCTTGTTGTGTTCAGATCCCCCTGCGGAGCAGATTATTGGTCCCAGTGATGATGGAATGTCACATTCAAAAAATGTACTATTTACAGAGTATAATATTTTCATATAGCCTTCCACACACGGTATAAGCATCAGATAAAAAAAACAAGAAAAAGTATGTGCTTGTCTGTGTTTGAGCACTATAGCCTAAAAGTCTCACAGTCAACAATTGTTTCTGAAATGCTAGGCTACATACACATACAACTATCAGAGCAACCCAAAAAATGAAAAAAATAAATTGAGGCTAGTAGCCTAACTGAATCAGATCAGAGCCCAATAAAATCCTTCCTATTCTCTTGGCCTCCAAAGCATGAGAGAACATCAGTTCACTCTAACCGTCTGAGTGAGGTGAGCGGCTGAGACTAAAACCTACTACTCAATCTGTCACCATTCATTATTTAGTCTGCTTTGAGAGGCAACAGAAAGCACCTCTTGGTATGTTTTTCTAAAGATTCAGATGATTTGTGAATATTTAGGGTCAGCGGGGTAATGTTTTGAAAGGACAGTATGTCACCACTCCCTTCAGAGCAGGTCTAGATAAGTGTTGATACAAGATGGTTGAAATGTTTAACATCAGTTTTTTTCTTAGTACACTAACTCAATCTTAGTGTAAATTATCAAAGGCCCTCTATTGGTATGCAAACTTGTCAAGAGTAGTCCAGGGTGAGTTTTTGTTCTTCTTCCCAATGGGAAAACATCCTTTCAAGGGAACGACTATCAGGGTACGTAAGGGAGCTTGTTATGTTTTTCTGCTCAAAACATGTAAGGAGAAATTCCAACCTAGCTCTTTCTAAGATCATTATTTACTTCCATAACTAAGGTATGCAATGACCCGCTTTGGCTACAAAATCAAATACCTCAAACATTCTGAGCAGGAGTTTAGAGTGGAGCTGACGTCACCTTGTCTGTGCGTGTTTAATTCAAAGTGACTTATGAGGATACATCGGACGATCTAAATACTAAACTACATCACCAAATGGAGTGTGGTGTCGTCCAGATTCCAGAATGTAGTTAAGTGGTTGACTGCCAAGTATCAAATAATACCATACTTTGTTTCATCTGCATATTTCAGGTGAATGACATGCTGTCTAAAGCAATGTATATGATGTGTGTTTGGTAAAGCATACTGATGAATGATGTCTTCCTCCCCTCTTCCAGGTCCAGTGGTCTGACTCAACGTGGAGCACAGTGAACAAGACTCACCATGAGCTGTATGACTTTCTGTCCAAGGTATGAGAGAAAATCATATCCCCATCAATAGATTATAGGCCTAGAAGATACTGGATTTAATGTCTGGTGAAATAAAGTCACACTATCTGCCGTCTGTATAAGAGGTCTGATGATATGTGGATGTTGTCTTACGGATAAATAGATGAGAGGTCTGCACACTTCGCACACAGTATATTGTTGCTCCACAGACCAGGAGGTTTTTTGGATTCCTGTATAGATCTTGTCGTATGCAATCAGATCATATTCATTTTAGTGCTGTTAGGGCTTTGATTTTGGGGGATTAACTTCTGTTTAATTAGCTAGCTCCACAGCCATCTGCCAACACAGATGCAGTGTTTACTTTCCAAATGTATGCATGTGCTTTCTAGTCACTCAATGCTCTATGTGCATGCTAATACTAATATTGTAACATACAGTACCAGTCAAAAGTTTGGACACACCTACTAATTCCAGGGTTTTTCTTTATTTTTACTATTTTCTTTATTGTAGAATAATAGTGAAGACATCAACACTATGAAATAACACATATGGAATCATGTAGTAACCAAAAAAGTAAATATATGTTTTATATTTGAGATTCTTCAAAGTAGCCACCCTTTTATTTCCAACATCACCTGTTCAGAGGAGACTGTGTGAATCAGGCCTTCATGGCTGAATTGCTGCAAAGAAACCGCTACTAAAGGACGCCAATAAGAAGAAGAGACTTGCTTGGGCCAAGAAACACGAGCAATGGACATTAGACTGGTGGAAATCTGTCCTTTGGTCTGATGATTCCAAATTTGACATTTTTGGTTCCAACCGCTGTATCTTTGTGAGTAGGTGAACGGATGATCTCCGTAGGTGTGGTTCCCACCGTGAATTATGGAGGTGTGATAGTGTGGGGGTGCTTTGCTGGTGACACTTGTCAGTGATTTATTTAGAATTCAAGGCACGCTTAACCAGCATGGCTACCACAGCATTCTGCAGCAATATGCCATGCCATCTGGTTTGTGCATAGTGGGACTATAATTCGTTTTTTAAGGACAATAACTTCTACCAGCATGTTAAATGTGCAATCAGAGGGCGAAAAAACTCTAGACCACCTTTACTCCACACACAGAGGCGTGTACAAAGCTCTCCCTCACCCTCCATTTGGCAAATCTGACCATAATTCTATCCTCCTGATTCCTGCTTACCAGCAAAAACTAAAGCAGGAAGAACCAGTGACTCGGTCAATAAAAAAGTGGTCAGATGAAGCAGATGCTGAGCTACAGGACTGTTTTGCTAGCACAGACTGGAATATGTTCTGGGATTCTTCCGATGACATTGAGTACACCACATCAGTTACTGGCTTCATCAATACGTGCATCAATGACGTCGTCCACAGAGTGACTGTACGTACATACCCCAACCAGAAGCCATGGATTACAGGCAACATCCGCACTGTGCTAATTGGTAGAGCTGCTGCTTTAAGGAGCGGGACTCTAACCCAGAAGTTTATAAGAAATCACTCTATGCCCTCCAACAAACAGGCAAAGCATCAATACAGGATTATGATCAAATCATACTACACCGGCTCCGACGCTCGTCAGATATGGCAGGGCTTGCTAACTATTAGACTACAAAGGGAAGCACAGCCGCAAGCTGCCCGGTGACACAAGCCTATCAGACGAGCTAAAAAACTTCTATGCTCGCTTCGAAGCAAGTAACACTGAAACATGCATGAGAGAATCAGCTGTTCCGGATGACTGTGCGATCACGCTCTCCGTAGCCAACCTTTAAACAGGTCAGCATTCACAAAGCCGCAGGGCCAGATGGATTACCAGCATGTGTACTCCGAGCATGCGCTGACCAACTGGCAAGTGTCTTCACTGACATTTTCAACCTCTCCCTGTCAGAGTCTGTCATACCAACATGTTTAAAGCAGACCACCATAGACCCTGTGCCCAAGAACACCAAGGTAACATGACTACCGACCCGTAGCACTCACGTCTGTAGCCATGAAGTGCTTTGAAAGGCTGGTCATGGCTCACAACACCATTATCCCAGAAAACCTAGACCCACTCCAACCTAGACCCACTCCAATCTCTATCTCCAATCTCTCCCTGCCCTTTCACACCTGGACAAAAGGAACACCTATGTGAGAATGCTATTCCTTGACTACAGCTCTGCGTTCAACACTATAGTGCCGACAAAGCTCATCACTAAGCTGAGGACCCTGGGACTAAACACCTCCCTCTGCAACTGGATCCTGGACTTCCTGACGGCTGCACACAGGTGGTAAGGGTAGGTAACAACACATCCACCACACTGATCCTCAACATGGGGGCCCCTCAGGTGTGCGTGCTCAGTCCCCTCCTGTTCACTCATGACTGCATGCCCAGGCACGACTCCAACACTATCATTAAGTTTGCAGATGACACAACAGTGGTAGGCCTGATCAACGACGAGACAGCCTATAGGGTTGTGGTGCCAGGACAACAACCTCTCCCTCAACGTGATCAAGACCAAGGAGATGATTGTGGAGTATAGGAAAAGGAGGACCAAGCACGCCCCCATTCTCATCGACGGGGCTGTAGCGGAGCAGGTTGAGAGCTTCAAGTTCCTTTGTGTCCACATCACCAACAAACTAACATGGTCCAAGCACACCAATACAGTCGTGAAGAGGGCACAACAACACCTATTCCCTCTCAGGAGACTGAAAAGATTTGGCATGGGTCCTCAGATCCTCAAAAGGTTCATCCTGACTGGTTGCATCACTGCCTGGTATGGCAACTGCTCGGCCTCAGACCGCAAGGCACTACAGAGGGTAGTGCGTACGGCCCAGTACATCACTGGGGCCAAGCTTCCTGCCACCCAGGACCTCTATACCAGGTGGTATCAGAGGAAGGCCCTAAAAATTGTCAAATACTCCAAACACCCTATTCATAGACTGTCCTCTCTGCTACGGCACGGCAAGCGGTACCGGAGCGTATAGGTCAAAGAGGCTTTTAAACAGCTTCTACCCTCAAGCCATAAGACTCCTGAACATCTAATAAATGGCTACCCAGACTATTTGCACCCCCCCTCTCTTTTACACTGCTGCTACTGTTTATTATCTATGCATAGTCACTTTAATAACTCTACCTAAACTCAGCAAAAAAGAAACGTCCTTTCACTGTCAAATGCGTTTATTTTCAGCAAACTTAACATGTGCAAATATTTGAATGAACATAATAAGATTCAACAACTGAGACATAAACTGAACAAGTTCCACAGACATGTGACCAACGGAAATTGAATAATGTGTCCCTGAACTAAGGGGGGGGGTTCAAAATCAGATTTGCCAGTTCTTGCTGTGACATGTTACCCCACTCTTCCACCAAGGCATCTGCAAGTTCCCGGACATTTCTGGGGGGAATGGCCCTAGCCCTCACCCTCTGATCCAACAGGTCCCAGATGTGCTCAATGGGATTGAGATCCGGGCTCTTCGCTGGCCATGGCAGAACACTTACATTCATGTCTTGCAGGAAATCACACACAGAACGAGCAGTATGGCTGGTGGCAGGAAGGGTACCATATGAGGGAGAAGGATGTCTTCCCTGTAATGCACAGCGTTGAGATTGCCTGCAATGACAACAAACTCAGTCCGATGATGCTGTGACACACCGCCCCAGACCATGACGGACCCTCCAAATCGATCCCGCTCCAGAGTACAGGCCTCGGTGTAACGCTCATTCCTTCGACGATTAACGCGAATCCGACCATCACCCCTGGTGAGACAAAACCGCGACTCGTCAGTGAAGAGCACTTTTTGCAAGTCCTGTCTGGTCCAGCGACTGTCGGTTTGTACCCATAGGCGAAGTTGTTGCCGGTGATGTCTGGTGAGGACCTGCCTTACAACAAGCCTACAAGCCCTCAGTCCAGCCTCTCTCAGCCTATTGCGGACACTCTGAGCACTGATGGAGGGATTGTGCGTTCCTGGTGTGACTAGGACAGTTGTTGTTGCCATCCTGTCCCGCAGGTGTGATGTTCGGATGTACCGATCCTGTGCAGGTGTTGTTACACGTGGTCTGCCACTGCGAGGATGATCAGATGTCTGTCCTGTCTCTCTGTAGCGCTGTCTTAGGCGTCTCACAGTACGGACATTGCAATTTATTGCCCTGGCCACATCTGCAGTCCTCATGCCGCCTTACTGCATGCCTAAGGCACGTTCACGCAGATGAGCAGGGACCCTGGGCATCTTTCTTTTGGTGTTTTTCAGAGTCAGTAGAAAGGTCTCTTTAATGTCCTAAGTTTTCATAACTGTGACCTTAATTGCCTACCGTCTGTAAGCTGTTCGGGTCTTAACGACTGTTCCACAGGTGCATGTTCATTAATTGTTTATGGTTCATTGAACAAGCATGGGAAACAGTGTTTAAACCATTTACAATGAAGATCTGTGAAGTTATTTGTATTTTTATGAATTATCTTTGAAAGAGAGTGGCCTGAAAAAGGGACGTTTCTTTTTTTGCTGAGTTTACATGTACATATTACCTCAATTACCTTCGACTAACCGGTGCCCCCGCACATTGACTCTGTACCGGTACCCCCTGTATATAGCCTCGCTATTGTTATTTTACTGCTGCTCTTTAAATATTTATAACTTTTATTTCTTATTTTGGTATTTTCCTTTACTGCATTGTTGGTTAAGGGCTTGTAAGTAAGAATTTCACTGTAAGGTCTACTACACCTGTTGTATTCGGCGCATGTGACAAAGTTTGATTTGATTTGAACCAAAAGCACACCTCCAGACTGTGTAAGGGCTATTTGACCAAGAAGGAGAGTGATGGAGTGCTGCATCAGATGACCTGGCCTCCACAATCACTCGACCTCAACCCAATTAAGATGGTTTGAGATGAGTTGAACCGCAGAGTAAAGGAAACGCAGCCAACAAGTGCTCAGCATATGTGGGAACTCTTTTAAGACTGTTGGAAAGGCATTCCAGCTGACTACCTCATGAAGCTGATTGAGAGAATGCCCAGAGTGTGCAAAGCTGTCATCAAGGCAAAGGGTGGCTACTTTGAAGAATCTCAAATATAAAATATATATTGATTAACATGTTTTTGGTTACTACATTATTCCATGTGTGTTATTTCATATTTTTAATGTCTTCACTATTATTCTACAATGTAGAGAATAGTAAAAATAAAGAAAAACCCTGGAATGAGTAGGTGTGTCCAAACTTTTAACTGGTACTGTATATTCAAATGTATTTCTACATCTTGCTATTTTTTTATACCCCTAAATGTTATATATAAACTTTATGAATATACTGTATGTACATTGCCTTCGGAAAGTATTCAGACCCTTTGACTTTTTCAACATTTTGTTACGTTACAGCCTTATTCAAAAATTGATTAAATAAAAAAAAATCATCAGGCCTCTACACAGAATACTCCATAATGACAAAGTGAAAACAGGTTTTTAGACATTTTTTGCAAATGTATAAACATTTTTTTAAACATAGCTTATTTGTGTAAGTATTTAGACCCTTTGCTATGATACTCGAAGTTGAGTTCCGGTGCATCCTGTTTCCATTGATCATCGTGACTGAAGACCACCTATGGTAAACTCAATTGATTGGACATGATTTGGAAAGGCACACACCTGTCTATATAAGGTCCCACTGTTGACAGTGTATGTCAGAGCAAAAAGATCAAGAAATTAGGTCCAAGAAATTGTGAGTAGAGCTCCGAGACAGGATTGTGTCAAGGCACAGATCTGGGGAAGGGTACCATAACATTTCTGCAGTATTGAAGGTCCCCAAGAACACAGTGGCCTCCATCATTCTTAAATGGAAGGAGTTTGGAACCACCAAGACTCTTCTTAGAGCTGGCTGCCCGGCCAAACTGAGCAATTGGGTGAGAAGGGCTTTGGTCAGGGAGGTGACCAAGAATCCAGAAGGACAACCATCTCTGCAGCATTCCACCAATCAGGCCTTTATGGTAGAGTGGCCAGAACGAAGCCACTCTTCAGTAAAAGGCACATGACAACCCGCTTTGAGTTTGCCAAAAGGCATCTAAAGACTCTCAGACCATGAGAAACAAGATTCTCTGGTCTGATGAAACCAGGATTCAACTCTTTGGCCTGAATGCCAAGCGTCACGTCTGGAGGAAACCTGGCACCATCCCTACGGTGAAGCATGGTGGTGGCAGCATCATGCTGTGGGGATGTTTTTCAGCGGCATGGACTAGTCAGGATCGAGGGAAAGATGAACGGAGCAAAGTACAGAGATCCTTGATGAAAACCTGCTCCAGAGCGCTCAGGACCTCAGACTGGGGTGCTTCAACAAAGTACTGAGTAAAGGGTCTGAATACTTATGTAAATGTGATATTTCCGTTGTATTTTATTTATATAAATTTGGTCATGTTTTTTCTTTGTCGTTGTGGGGTATTTTGTGTTGATTGTTTAGGGGGGAAAAGCGAATCCATTTTAGAATAAGGCTGAAACGTAACAAAATGTGGAAAAAGTCAAGGGGTCTGAATACTTTCAGATGGCACTGTATGTCTATGATAACCCCTTGTACGATTCCCTGCATTCCAGCTTCCATGTGAGAGGTCCTCTGAGCCCTTTGAGAAGGGACTGGTGAGGTTACTGGCCCAGAGAGACCAGTATGAACCCAGGGACCTGGAGAGGACGCTACAGTGAGTCTCCCTCTTTTGCTCTTTGTTGCAGCACACAGAATGATGCGACATCTCAAGGGTTTTCATATTGTCAGTCAAATAAATTGATTTCTTGAAGTTCACACTTTGACCAATTTACCCCTTTTTCCAAAGAGCACCTTCTATCTACCAAAATGTACTATTGTGTACCTTAGTAGTGCTTTCCTTCCTCCTCTTTCTACTAGTTCACACTTTCTTGTTGTTTTACACTCCAGCTGTTATTTTTTTCCCTCGATATTCAAGATCTATTTATCTTTTATGACTTGCTTCTGTGGCATAAAATAACATTGCTGTATGAGATGGCTAAAACTGTCTACTTGAGCTGTGTTTTATTCACAAACCTCAACGTATCATATTGTGGAGAGTAGAGTAGACTACCCTCTAGTTACTGTCACCAACACTGCCATAAGCTCCAGTGTTGTCAGTTATGGTTATGGTGAATAACCTCCAGGCATTACATGTGTCAGAACCCAGGCTTTGATATCTAGGTCAACTGTGTCATTACCATTACTAGCCATTCCTTAAGGCAGTGTTTCCCAACTCCAATTCCCCAGTACTCCCAACAGAACAAATGTTTGTTGTAGCCCGGGACAAAGAGCTCATTCAACTCAATTAGGGCTTGATGATTAGTTGACAAGTTGAATCAGGTGTGCTTGCCCAGGGCTACACTAAAAATGAGTACTGTTGGGGGTCTTGAGGACTGGAGTTGGGAAACACTGTCTGAAGGCATTGACACGCCCAAGAGTACTTAACACCTCTGAACAGAGTTCCGGACATAATTTGTAGAAACAGGCAAAAATGTCGTCAGTCAGACGCCCACCTGCGGGCGGGTGGTCAGTCCCTAAAACCATCAATGGAGACGTGGTTTCTCCATTGCAGATATGGATGGGATCACTTTTCCCCCTTCTCTTTTTCACTACCATCCAAGGTCACACCAGCACTTTGTGATCTCTTACACAGTGCACCTACTGTATCTTGCTATTAGATATTCTAGTATAGAACAGGTGATGGAGGACACATTCAATTATAATTTCTAAGTCACTTTCTCTCTCCCTCTGTGTAATTTCTATCTTTAACTCCCTTTCTTCTCTCTCTCCACTGTGACAGGGACATGCTTCTGTCAGCCCCAGCAGCCTTCAGGCAGAGAAGAGAGGTCTGCAGGTTCCTTGTCCCATGCCTCAGCCTCCAGGGAGGTGAGATATCACCCGCTCCGCTGACGTGTACAGGAATGCATGTCTACACAAACCATCCACCTGATTGGTTAGGGATACCTTGGAACACAGACCACAATTACCCCTTTATCTTCTAGAATGATTTTGTATGTGGATTGATGTGGTCGGTCCATGTTGACTAATCGTACCAATAAACAACTTCTCAGTCAACTTAACTCCACTTTAAAAACAAAACATTTTTATGGACTTTGAAAGTAACGCCCTGAGCCCAGTTTCAATAGTGCTCCCAGAGGACCGGTAAATCCTCCAGAAATAACACCATACTGCTTGGTGGCCAGCTTAGAGAAATAAACCCAGCTTCAGAGTGAACAGCTCACAGCATAGCTGCAGGACCAGGTGGCTGTTTCACCACATTAACCCCGAGCCATTATCAATTGACTAAATTAAATTCATTTTTGGGAAAGTTTCCTCAAACCTCTGACCATTCAAGGGAATCCATAGCTCATTGGTTTCACACAGCTGCATCAAATTGACCACAGACATTCATAAACCAGGAATGTATTTTTGATGTCTAGGCTGCAAATGTAAAGCGTTTAATATTAACACACTTCCACCGCCTCAAGGTCTGCAAAGCTGTAATGTTAGGTAGGCTGGAAGGATCTTGTCGGCCATTCCCTAATATCTCACCATCTGGTCTCTCCTACCCAGATAATACAATAACTCTGGGAAAGACCTGCAAGGCAGCCGAGCACTTTAAAGAAGACTGCACAGAGCCATCTAGTCAGGACGAAGGTGTGTGTGTGCGCTGTATGGTGTAGTTTCTATTATCGCTGTCTCATATAAACCATTTACTCTGCCTGTCTGTCGTTCTTTGTGGTGTTGATCTGACAGTGTGTGGAAATGGCTATTTCATACAGACAGATATTTGTTGCCTGTCACCCTATGTGATTTAAGGCCAGTTGAATTTAATTGATCGATAGTTGATGTTCACTCGTACTTCTCTCTCTTTCTCGATCATCATTCTGCTCTCCCTCACCCAGACTTAGAGTCTCACCACCTTGGGCATCAGACGGAGTGCAGCAGCTTAGGCCAGAGGTAAGAGCTCTATCTGTTCAGTCCAACACATGTGACCTTGTGGCTGATGGGTTGTACTAAGAGGATCCTTTCCTTCTCTTTACAGCATACAGATGACAAAGAGCAGCCGGAGTGAGAGCCAGAGGCCTGCTGTCCACTTAGAGCACAACGGAGTGGTGGAGGGGAGGGGAAAAGCAGACGTTATGTCCTGTTGGCCAGACCCACATCAGGTCAGTCACACATCTCTCCCTGACCTGGCCACTAGAGAAACTGGTAGAAACAGCAGGACTGTCAATATGCTGCTGTGTAACGCTGACTGGCATCTGTTCTAACAGTAAAAGCATGTCTTTTGTATTTTTGACTTTTTTGTTTGATTAGATCATGATAATTTACATTTGTTTAGCGTGTTAAATGTTCTGCTCTCTCTTCAGAAGGTAGATGAGAAATGGGCTTTCACTCCAGAACTAAAGAGTAGAAGAAGACCTGATGAAGTTAGGAGAAGTGAGGGGGCCAAAGCCTACATCCCCAACGGCATCATCAGACCGCTGTCAACAAACGTGATTAGACAGGGTATCAGTGAGAGTAAGTAACCATGTCTGGCAATAGCCTATTCCCCCCCCAATTTAACGGTTAACATTTTAACAACATGCATGTTTGTGATTGGTGGTTTTCTAAGTGCATTCCTCCACCCCTGTAGAGCCAGTCCAGGACAGGTATGGAGACACGTGGTCTGAGAGCTCCAGTACCCCCTCCAGCCCCCAGCATGAGGCCCGTGAGAGTCTGGAGAGTGAGGACCTTGAAGACCTGGAGGAAGAGAGAGGTGAGTGGCTCCTCTACCCCTGTGGGGAACGAATGGGGCAGATTTCCCGGGGCCAGATTAATCCTGGACTAAAGAGCACTTTCAGTGGAGTCTCCATTTAGTCCAGGACAAAGCTTTATCTGGGTCTGGAAACCGGCCCATGATGTCTCAGTCTTTAGTCCTAATGTGAAATAGTGCTGTTGAACCTCAAGATGTCTTTAATGATCGCTTCTCTCTCTCCCAGACACTACTGAGAGTTACTGTTCTGTCCAGCAGAAGAGGGTGAGTGGTCACAGCAGGGGGAAAGTTGTGGCTACTGTACACCCTATGGTCCCTGTACCCCACAAGGAAGAGCCATCCTACACTGACAGTCCCCGAAGTGTACATCCTCTACCACTGACGGTCCAGAATGGGCCCACCATGCCAGACGTTATGGCCTTTGTCACTTCACAGCCGGGGGACGGTTCACCAGCAGAGGGGGTACTGACTGGGACCACCTCCATGGTTCCTCAGGAGTCCATCCCAAGCCAAGCTTCCCTGGGAGACCCTGAGAGACAGAGGCATGTGTCTGTGTCTGCACCCCTGAACTCACAGCCAGCCACCCCAGGCTCCAGCAGTCACCCCATACTCCAGTGTTATAAAACCCACACTAGCCCAGACAGTAGAAGCACTAACCCCCAGCACCAGCCCCACATTGGTGCAATCGGTGTCATCCCCCCGACCTCCCACATGTCCCCCCTGCAGGAAACATACATCACCACTGACTCAGCCTCCACTGCCACCCTACCCCGAGCAGCCTCTCTCCCTGACCCTAACACCAGGCCTCAAGCCCTGGCTGTACCCACCAGCCTACCCACCCCTAACTACGTGACACCCTCCTCAGGGGCAACTGTGACCCCAGCTGCCATCAGTCAGGTTCAGGCCACTCTGCTCCCAGCCGTCCCCACTCACACCCACAGCCCCGTGTCCAGCCAAGCCCTGACCCTCACCCACAGCACGGCCCAGGGAGACGGCACCTCTTCTTGCAGCAGCTCGGGGGTGGCAGCAGAGCAGACCCAGCAAAAGCTGCAACCCCAGCAGCAGGCCCAACCTCCACAGCAACAGCAGATGAGCTGCAACACCTGCGGTTGCCGTGGCAGCTGTGGTAGTAGCCACTCCCCCAACGCCAACTTCTACTTCCCTCCCCAGCTGGGGCGCCAGGTCTTCAGCGCCACCCACCTCCCTCTCTTCCATCTCTCGTCCATGTGCAGCACTGGATACCCCAGCCACCGCAGTCAGGTCCAACACCAGAGCAACGGCACCACACAGCTACCCTTCTATCCCCCTCCTCCTCACACAGCCACGCCAACGCAATACGTCAGTGGACCCCTGCTCCACACCTCCCACTCAGACCACATGCTGGCCACCCAGGCTGGATACAACCTGCAGCAGATGGCAGCTGCTTCCTTCAACCGTTTCTACACACCCATGTTCTCCTCGGTGGGACTGGGCACGGGCATGAAGAAGAGTAGTGCCAACGTCTCCTGCTATAACTGTGGGCTCAGCGGGCACTATGCCCAGGACTGCAAGCAGCCCTCAATGGACGCCGGGCAGCAAGGTAATACTGGCCAGGCTAGTGGCAGAGAGAGGAGGTGAAGTCTCTCATAGTGATAGAGCAGAGAAAAGAAGGATTCCTCTTTTGTTTCAGCAAAATAAAATGTTGTATAGGAAGGCAGAGCTTTCTTTTGTAACTTTTTTTCCCCCACCGTGTTTTGCACTGTCCACCATTTTTATGTCTGACGCTCTCTGTAGCAAATCCTGGATTGTCTGAACACGCTACAGAGCTCTATTAAACACCCAACCAAGTGTTAAATCATCTTTTGATAGGACACTGAATCTGGAAGGCTAGCATAATGACTATGGACATCACATTTCTTTAGGTTACTTGTTGGCTAGTTTGGCATGCGACACTGACGCACTCCTGTGTGTGTGTTTCAGGTGGCTTTCGGCTGAAGTACGCAGCCCCCCACTCCTCTGAAGCAGACAAAACTGACTGACATGACAGAGAGGACCAAGACAATGCTTTGTTTATCTCACTACAGTAAAGATTCCAGAAATCCAAAGGGTTGAGTTTTTCACCAATTTGTAATACCTTCCAAATGTCCTTTAGGGGTTTGAGAACCCGCGCAAATATCCTGACTAGTTTCTCAGCAAAGAATGGAATCCAGACTTTTCAGAGGATGGTATTTTGCACTGGAGACCGGCATGAGACAAGCTCACATTTACAGACTAGTCTCTTACTTTAAAGAAAGAAAACCACATATTTACATGGTGTGGTGGTAAACTTGCATTCAATAAGGATTGATAGATTTGGAGAGAAAGATTGTTCTATTCTGATTTTAATGTGGGTCTTTTTAGAACATTTAAATTCTTCCAGAATCTGCCTTTGGTTCAAGTCGTTATATGTTAGACTAAGTAGCCTATATCAACTAGAGCATGTCATGACTTCAAGTCTCTGTTCTCCCTGTCAGTTCTTTCATATGCTAGCACTTGTAATGGGAGGGAAGGTAGTGAGTAGTACAATGCCTTAGTGCCTCAGAGAAAAGATGGAGAGGGTTGTATTATCGCATAGGTGTTCAAAAGAAAAATACCGTTAAAAAGCAGCTAGTAGTTAAGCCTACCAGCTCATTTCATTTTTAAAAAATCTATTTGAAAAAACAAAATTAGTGAATTGTAAAAAATGGGGGGGTGAATATTCAAAAACGTCACATGGTCTTTTATTTTTTGGATTGTCATAAAGTGGAGGAAAGATGTATGGTTTATGAGATAAAATATTTATGTAATTTGTTTTTTGACAGAATATTCTGAATGTACAATAAATACCCTGTATTTCATTTGTTTTACAAGCTAACGGTATTCCATTTAAGGAAAATCTTTGTGCGAAAAAGGAACGTTTTATTGTTATTTGTTGCCACTTGATTTAATGTGAAGCATGTATTAACTTAATCATGTCTGTCATTCATGATGTTAAAAGGATACTTCGGGATTTTTGGCAATCTACTTCCGCAGAGACAGATTAATTTGTGGATACCATTTTTATGTCTTTGCGTGCAGTTTGAAGGAAGCTGCTTACTAGCGCTAGTGCAATTGCTAACTAGCGTTAGAGCAATGACTAGAAGTCTACGGTATCTGCTAGCATGCTAGACTTCCAGTCATTGCGCTAATGCTAGTTAGCATTGGCTCATGAAACCACCTCTTAACATAACAATGGTATCCAGGAGTTCATCTGACTGGGGAAGTAGATAAAGAGCCTCATTGCCAAAATCCTGAAGTAACATTATAACCCTAATGCTGCTGTTTTGTTTGTAACTGTCACCTGGGGGCAAAATCGCACTAATCCTTGCAGGTCTGTGCGGGTGTGTGTGTGTATATCTATGTTTGGTTCTTTGTGGGTCATGTCCCAAATGCTCTCAGGCAATGAGAGGACTCTTGTGGTTAATGTATCCTCTAAGCCTCTCCTCTAGGAGGTGATTTACTGAGACCCAAATCAACCCCCCCATCCCTACCCCCTAGGCACTTGGGTCGATCCAAAGTCAACCCCTCGGCACTTCAGTAGATCTGAAAGAATTAGATAGATGTAATCAATGGTAAAATCTTCGCTTGAGCTTGCCTTCTGATAAGATTGCTGGAATTCTTGCCATATTGCTCTCATCTATACAATCCTTTCTGATCTGCACAAGTGCAAAGGTTAGGGGCTAGTGGTCGATCTTTGGATTGGGCTACAGAATCACTGTCCCTTATCCTACCGCCATGCATGTACTGTACCTGTTGAAGATATTGAACGTTTGGCTCCTGCCTGTTTGTGTAGGCTTGTGTCAAGCTCTTTGTTGCCAGAACTTTATGTGCCCTATTCCTCCTTTCTCATGCAGCAATGAGATTGTATTATGCATGTAGGTGTATATTTGTGCACATCTGTAAGAGGCTAACTACACACACTTACTGTACTCAGATGAGAACTTCTGTATTAGAAAAAAGGTAAAACACTCACTGTTGTTAAAGACAATCGCCTGTTTGTGGGATTGAAACCCACCTTTCTCTTTCACTGTCTGCTGTTGAGGTGGATTGTTTTGTGTTTTCCAGCATACCAACACACAGGCACGCAACATGTAAGCTATCTGAAATTGACACGCAGGTAAAGTGGAATGTATCTGTAAGCAGCTTTTCAATTCGTTTTAAACGTTTTGTATTGGATTTAAGAGGCCTAGTTGTTGACTTTATTTTGATTAATATCTTTATTTTGATGTTTCAAATTAAAATTGAAAGAGAAAAAAACATGAACTATCAAGCCTGTTTGATGTATTTGTTGAACTTTTATGTTGTTAAAGATGCAGTGCTGTAGGTTGAGGTAGTGTTACCTCTGGTGCAATTAATCTATTGATTAATGTTAATGTATCAACTGAAATATGTAATTATACAATAGTTCCTTCCTGTGCAAAATTAAGCAAACATACTTTTTTTCGGGGAAGTTGGTAGCAATCAATGAAAAAACAACCAACACAAGTTTTAATATGGAGATCCCCATGCTATATCAGAATGCGAAATGCATTCTAAATGGTTTATTCTTCCATAAAAAATATATACAATAGACATTGAATATCTAAGGTCTTCTCTTTTATTTCCATTGAACAATGTTTTCACCATTATTAAAGTTTAAATCCGTAGCAGGTAAACTGCCAGGTCTGTTTGCGATATTACAACAACGACGTTAATTCAAACAACGAACACTGTTTTTTTCCCCCTTTGACGTCTTTGCCTGCGCGATAGAACAGCATAGTATGTATTAGGAAAAACAATAACAAATGCACCTGGGGCGACAAGTGTCACTGTTTCACCTTTTTGCGGATCTCAGCATTAAATTACTATTTACTATAGTACAATATTGTACTATTATTGTTTTTCACTGTTCAGGGTCAGATGAATTCCTAACTGTACATTCACCGGCCAGAAGGTGGCAGTGTATGTCAAGTGTAGTTCTCAATGTTGTACGTGAAAGAACCTGTAGTTGATGAGAAGACTCATACAGGAAGTGTTTGGGGTATTGAGTCCAAGTTGAAAAGAATAGAATACTACTGTTCTCTGTGGATGATCAGACAGAGTTGTCTTAGAATAAGTTAAAAAAAATATATAATTTTTTTTTAACAAATAGGTTGACGGTATTTCAACACTGAATAGAATTACAGTATATAAAATAGTCAATGTCTAGAGGAAAAAATCTGGTTTAATCTTGGAACACAATCCGGGAACACTTTACTTCACATCCAGCATCAACACGTTATGACACATACATAACCATGTCATAACAGCTTACACAACTTGTCATAACACTGTCATGACCGATATTTACACCTGTTGTGACATATATTGTGTTATTTTATGGCTGGTTATGACACCATAGGTGTCAAAACTCACATTTATTTAAATGTGTTTTTTCCCAGCCAAGAAATTTCCTTTCATTTTAAAGCTTAAGTCCTTTGTTGTTCTAATGAATTCTTTAGTCATGTTTTTTTCATATTTTAAATAACTTGCAGAAAGTACGCTATGACACTGTCATGAAGCATTATGACCATCCTGTGCTACTTAACTTGGACTAAGAAAGTGCACTTTGACACTCAAGAAGCATTATGACAATCATAATAATATAAACCAGATTAGCATTTCACGTGCATGCCCTTATGTCAAACATCAGTCAAAAAGAGGGTGTCTTGTCCTGCTCCTTAAATCTGCTCCTGCATTCATCCCAGTCATCAGCAACAGAACATTGGGGTAGCTGAATGTCTGATGCAAATTTGGGTACAATTACAATGATAATTTAATGAGTTATTTCAGAAAATGTTATTAAACATAGCCAACTTGTCAACAGTTTGTTTATGGTGTAATGGAATGTTTTGCCTTGTGTGGTAGGTTTTGTGGGTTTTGACATTCTTATGTAGGTGTCATAACAGCCATAAAATAGTGTAATATATGTTACGTCTAAATATACTTGTCCTGACAGTGTTATGACCATATTATGACAAGTTATGTCAGCTGTTATGTGTCCATAATGTTATGACGCTGGGTGTCAAGTAGAGTGTTATCCACGATCTTATATGTTCAGTATTCTGTGCAGGTTTATGAAGCATAGTAAAATGTGTACGCCAGAGACCTCTAAATGTAGGCCTATTACCTCTTTCACTTCATTTGCAACAATAAGATATCAGAAAAGGGAATCAACCTGCCACCCATTGAAAATGTACATACCAAATGCATTGAGCATACTTCCTCTGTGGCTTGAGTTCATCTACACTGAATAAAAATATAAACGCAACGTTCAACATTTGTAACTTTTTTACTGAGTACATTTTTTAAATTGTTGACGTTGCGTTTATATTTTTATTCAGTGTAGATTAACTCAAGTCACAGAGGAAGCATGCTATAGCTTAAAATAAAATCAGTCAATTGAAATGTGACCACTATTTGCCTCAAAGCTCGACACATCTCCTTCGCATAGAGTTGATCAGGCTGTTCATTGTGGCCTGTGGAATGTTGTCCCACTCTCCAATGGCTGTGCAAAGTTGCTAGATGTTGGTGGGAACTGGAACGCTGTCGTAAACATCAATCCAGAGCATTCCAAGCATTCCATCTGCCCAGTACAGCTGAAACCAGGATTCATCTGTGAAGAGCACACTTTTCCAGAGTGCCAGTGGCCATTGAAAGTGAGCATTTGCCGACTGAAGTTGGTTACAACGCCAAACTGCAGTCAGATAAAGACCCTGGTGAGGACAACGAGCATACAGATGAGCTTCCCTGAGACGGTTTTTAACATTTGTGCAGAAATTCTTCGGTTGTGCAAACACGCAGTTTCATCAGCTGTCCAGGTGGCTGGTCTCAGACAATCCCGCAGGTGAAGAAGCCGAATGTGGAGGTCCTGGGGTGGCGTGGTTACACGTGGTCTGCGGTTGTGAGGCCGTTTTGACGTACTGCCAAATTCCCTAAAAATAAGTTGGAGGCGGCTTATGGTAGAGAAATGAACATTTAATCCTCTGGCAACAGCTCTTGTGGACATACCTGCAGTCAGCATGCCAATTGCACACTCCCTCAAAACCTGAGACATCTGTGGCATTCTGTTGTGTGACAAAACTGTACATTTTAGTGGCCACTGAAGCCAGTGAAATCATGTTGAACACAGACAGTATGTCACTGTTAGCACTAGGTTTTCTTGGAATACTCCAGTCAAAGCAACTTTTTAGTAGCCAGCCATTAGAGCGGTGTGTAAGACCAGGAGGAGTGGAGGATCAGTTGTTGAGTGACTGATAATTCTGTGATGGAGCTGCCAGAAGTCTCGGGGCCTAATACCTAGGCGCCGCCCCGTGGCGTGTGTGTGTAATCCAGGGTTTTGAGCTGCTGACGTGTGTGTGCCATGCAAGAGCACAGCCTTGCGTGCTCTAGTCCGCTACAGCCCTGCATGGCCTTGTTTTCAGTCACAGCATGGCAAATGCAGCCCTCTCATTGGACCACACTGAAGCATATGGAAAACTTGGAAAGACATGTTTAGTACCCCCATCATACCTAATTTCATAGCTTTGATGAAAGTATACAAATTGCAATTAAATATCAATATCACAGGACTACCCCGTTTCAAAACGGACACCAATCACAGCTTGGAGTGGGTGTTTCTAAGGTCGCAGAGAGCCAATGGTAAAATGCCCCATAACAATTATGAATGGTCACAACTTCCTGGAAAAGGGATTACTTTCACCATGGGAATGCTGGCCCCACACCTCCCCTGCAGCTGTCACTGCATCATTGGTTCCTCTCCTTCCACTAGGCTGTGCTACCCTAGCCAGGGTGATAACTGTCCCCTCTGGCTGTTTGTGCCTTCCTACCTCTTCAGCTGCTCACATAACAAATAGCGTGCAGCCAGATTAAACATTTAGAGGTATTACACAGAGCAGTATAACAAATAGCGTGCAGCCAGATTAAACATTTAGAGGTATTACACAGAGCAGTAGGAGAGCATAGTACCCATTGCTTTAAGTCAAAAGGCAGCATGCTGCAGTGGAGTCACACAGACAGAGAGAGATCTTGATGGTATTGTTGAGGAAAGATGCAGTAAGCAGACGGCTTCTGCAAATTAATGTCAACTTTCGCAGCAACCACCAAATGAGCCAACCAATGAAATGATTCCATGCGAGTGTGGGTACACTTTGCAGTAGTTTGGCATGTTTCAGCGTGTCAACACCTCTCCCTGACAGCAGAGTAAATTAGGAAAACAGATGTACAGACTGACAGGGGAAAGGATTTCTTTAATAGATTTTCTGACAGACATTCAGCATCACACACTGAAAAAGTTTTACTGAAACAATTTCAAACTGTTAATTGTATAAGGCAAGCATAGAGGGGTGGGTGGTGTGAGCAAGGTCTCATTTCAGTAACAAAACCACTTGGTAGTGTTCGACGGTTCATTCATCAAGTATCATACGCTTACAGATCCTCAAGGACTACAGTCCAAGCCTTTCATCGGAGGTCGTGGAATATGTTTCAAAAGTGCAAAAGAAAAGAAAAACCATGATTCGTGATGATTTTTTGCAATAGTTTTTTTTGTGTGACAGGGTCGTAATCACTAGGCACTAAGACAGGGAGGGACTATCCAAACTTGTCCAATAAGGCAGGGTTTCCCAGGACCGAGTTTGGGAACGTTTGGATAGTGTTTGGGAAACCCTGCAATAATGAACGCTTGTTTTTTATTTTCCATTAAATTGATTTGCTACCTTATGCATGAATGAATACGACCCAGGTGTCTCCATCTCTCTCCAGAATCTAGTTATTTCAGCAGTTTGTTGGCAGTGGCGGCCATAGAGGAGGACATGGTCACGGTGGGGACGGTGATGTCCTTGAAGATGGGCTGGGTGTTGCCGGCGTAGGAAGGCTTGTTCTGGTTCAGCGTCTCAATGATCATCTGCTTCATTTCTCGGCTAGCGTCCCCTCTCACCGCTAGTAAGGCCACGATGTGCTCTTCCCTATGGGGACAGAGGACAGACACCTTTTTACTGAAGGACAATCAATCAAGCCTACAATGGTAAATTCAATGGCCATCACATAATAATTTGAGTAGATAGCACATACACTATATATACACAAGTATGTGGACACCCCTTCAAATGAGTGGATTTGGCTATTTCAGCCACACGTGTTGCTGACAGGTGTATAAAATAGAGCACACAGCCATGCAACCTCTATAGACAAACATTGGCAGTAGAATGGCCCATACTGAAGAGCTCAGTGACTTTCAACATGGAACTGTCATAGGATGCCACCTTTCCAACAAGTAAGTTTGTCAAATTTCTGCCCTGCTAGAGCTGCCCTGGTCAACTGTAAGTGCTGTTATTGTGAAGTGGAAATGTGTAGGAGCAACAACGGCTCAGCCGTGAAGTGGTAGGCCACACAAGCACACAGATCGGGACCGCCGAGTGCTGTATGCGCATAAAAATCATCAGTCCTCGGTTGCAACACTCACTACCAAGTTCCAAACTGCCTCTGGAAGCAACGTCAGCACAAGAACTGTTCGTCGGGAGCTTCATGAAATAGGTTTCCATGGTCAAGCAGCCGCACACAAGCCTAAGATCACCATGCGTAATGCCAAGCATTAGCTGGAGTGGTTGTAAAGCTTGCTGCCATTGGACTCTGGAGCCATGGAAACACGTTCTCTGGAGTGTTGAATCATGCTTCTCCATCTGGTAGTCCGACGGACGAATCTGGGTTTGGCGGATGCCAGGAGAAAGCGACCTGCCCCAATGCATAGTGCCAACTGTCAAGTTTGGTGGAGGAGGAATAATGGTCTGGGGCTATTTTTCATGGTTCGGGCGAGGCCCCTTAGTTCCAGTAAAAGGAAATCCTAAACGCTACAGCATACAATGACATTCTAGATGATTCTGTGCTTCCATCTTTGTGGCAACAAAGGAAGGCCCTTTCCTGTTTCAGCATGACAACGCCCCCGTGCAAAGCTAGGTCTACACAGAAATGGTTTGTCGAGATCGGTGAATTGGAACACCGACTGCGAGCCAGGCCTAACCACCCAACATCAGCGCCCGATCTCACTAATGCTCTTGTGGCTGAATGGAAGCAAGTCCCCGCAGCAATGTTCCAACATCTAGTAGAAAGCCTTCCCAGAAGAGTGGAGAGGCTGTTATAACAGCAAAGGGGGGACCAACTCCATATTAATGCCCATGATTTTGGAATGAGATGTTCAACAAGCAGGTGTCCACATATACTTTTGGTTATGTAATGTCTTATACAGTACATCTGAAGTAACTTCTCCTACAGCCAAGGTTATTCTATTGAAAACCATGATACCCCACTAACATTCATTCTCTGTGTAGCCTATGTGTTAAGTGGTGTATGATCTGACCTGATGTCAGGGTATTTGGACACCAGCGTGGAGACCTCCAGGTACAGCAGGGTGGGGTCTGTGAGTTTAAACACCTCAGCTATAGCAGCGATGGCATCACACAGCCGGTCAGTCTCCTCACCCTGGAGCAGAACAGAGACAGAACAAACAAACTGTAAAAATCAGCAACAGTATCAGCGTATGGACTTATCAGAGAAAGGCAGTCTTCCTTACATCAAAAATGATGAATCGTGACTAACTATTTGCTGAAAGACTAGATCAAGATGCATGTAGTTTCTACTGAGCATCTCCTTGGAAAAGAGAACACTCCTGTAACAGGAAATAAACACTCACAGCAGTGAGTTTCCTGAAGAGGAACTTGAACTGCTCAGCCTCTTTAATCATCCTGTCCGCTCCCTCCCTCCTCTCATCTGCATTCTTGAAGGTGATCCGTTTCTGCATCACTGCCTTGATATACTCCACCACCACCCTGCGATGGGCCTCACTGGTCATCTCCTAAACACATCACATACAACATACTCAGTCACACACACAGGATGACCACTATCAATTTGTACATGCAAAATGTGTGGATTTCTCCAGATCAATCAATTGTCCAAGCCTTTCATTTGATATGATTATATCAATTGATTGATTTCTCCATGTACCGTATTGAAAGGCTTCTTGATCTTGGCGAAGTCATTGAAGTAATCCTCGACGGTCACACAGATAGTGTCCACTGCATGGGTCCCCGTCAACCACTTCCTGGTCAGCAACTCACTGAGATGATGCTGTGGAGAGCAAAATCACCAATCAAATACAACAGAACCGTGTTCATGGCAACATTCTGTCAAATATTACACTAGAACAGTAACGAATGAGCTTAAAATATATGTCCAAACACTTTGTTCTAACCTCCAAATCCAGGAAAACTTCATCCAGTAGAAACTGGCATCCATCTTTGGCCACGTCGTTCAGGGTCCTCTCTATGGCAGCATCATTCTGGGTGGGCTCCGTAGATTTTAAGTATTTCTTCTTTAGACTGTTAATAGACTCCCTAGGAGCAGAGGTACGGTTAGATATACATTAGCCGCATTAGGTTAGAGAAGACATTCTTATTTACAGGGAATTGTCAAATGGGAATCACTTGAATGTATGACAGTTGTTTATAATGGCGATCATGTATTGGACGTAGCACTGAGGGAGCTGCCGGTCTCTCAAGTGGTCCTCCTTGTAGGCGATCGCCTCTTCCCTGTACCTGAACAGCAATAGAAGACAATTGTAGATGTCATATACATAGCAATCCATCCCTGATATTCTGTAACACACATTTACTGCCATCAATGTAAACGACTAATCACTACACAATTATTAACACAACATTATGAAATCCATGTTACCTGATGAGGAATGAATTCATCTGTTTTAAACAGAGCTTCAGGACCTCCTCTTTGAAGGTCTCGTCGATCTGAGCTGCCACTTGGAGATTCTGCTCAAACATCTGATGAGAGAAAAACAAACATGTCAGATGATGGTCCCCCTTCCAATAGACTTACAGTACACACTAGTGACTCACTGTAATTCTCAGATCCTAATTTTATCACATACACATTGTCTAGTATAGTAACGCTACTGTAGTAGCAACTAGTCCACTTAGTCCAGTGGGTTAAAGAGATTCTGGCTGATGCCAGAGGTGACTGGTTATACCTGGAAGACGATGGCGGGGAGGGTGGTCTGGTAGTATCCGTCTTGATCCGCCTCTGGTTCAGTCTCTTTAACCCAGTCCTTCTTGTCTGTCTCCAGAGCCTTGCGAAGCCAGCCAGTGATGTTAGACTGTGGAAGAGAGAGAGAGAGTCAGCCAGAGCCATGTGACCTTTGTCTTTAATAATTCATGAAACATTTAATTAGTGGCGGCTTCATCTTTGTCTACTGATGCCGAGAGAGAGTTGTATATCTGACAAGAGCCGCCATAGAGTATGTCGCTGCTATCACAGAGTGTGTGTTGGCTGGACTCACAGTGAAGGTCTGGACGTATTTGCTGAGAAGCTCATCCACCACCTTCTGAGGCAGCAGAGGATCCATCAGGTGGATGTCATACTCTGTCACCAGCTCTTGGTGACCCATCATCTCCACACTGGAACACATAAACACAGTAGGGCGTGAGAACATGGCAACACAGCCCAGCCTGTACTATACTGTCTGTGGGAATTTATATATTTCATGTATTTGAACGTAACAGACAGACAGCTACAGAGAGACACACAATATGGCATGCTCGCGCACCTGCACACACAGCAATGCCTGAATCCATATTATACACACAGATACCTATAAACACAGGCTTCTCACAAGCAGTCGCACGTAAACAACACTCAGAAAATCATTGTGAATATAAGTGATCTATAATTCTATAATTACACAGTCTCATCCAATCAGTGGTTGTGGTTTCCACGGTAGCTGTTGGCTGATGCTTGTGTCTGAATTGGATATAAGGCTAGTTCTTTGTGTTTTGAATGCATTAGTACATTCATCTTTCTCCGTTCAATCCTGTCAATCCTGTCGGTGCACGCAATGTGCAGTAGTATGTGCATTCATTGGATTATCCACACCAATTTTGCTTAGATCGCATGCTATGCCCTCCCTCTCGTGCCTAGGGACTGTTTAGCTTTAAATATTGAGTTAATTGCTCTTTGCAGCACTTACAAGTCCGTCCCATATATGGAGAGTACAAAAGTATTTCCGTGCCTATGTTCTTCCTACATCAATTTAATGATTTTGAGAAACACTCCACACACAAATGAGGAGAGGTTAAAGGGATAGTTCACCCAAATTACATTGGTCTCCAAACCCTGTAAGCAGTCTATGGACAAGGCATGACAGCAATCCATGCATTGGTTTTATTTCCCTGGAAATGTTTCCAAATGCTAATGTTTTAGCATTTGCGGCACAAATCCCATTCAAGTCATGGTACCGATATTAGCATTATTCATCTGAAAATATCTAACATTAAATGCTAAGCTCAGCAAAGTCACTAAAATATTAATATATTGGATTCATGACTTTAATGGGATTTGTGCCACAAATGCTAAAACGTTAGTATTTGGAAATAGTGTCAGGGAAACTACACACCAAAGCATGGATTTCTGTCATACCTTGTCAATAACTGCTTGCAGGGTAAGGAAACTCCTGCATATTCCACTGAGCTTTGATTGGACTGGTGCCCAGTTATCACTGATGCTACATGAGCCACAGAGAGAGCAGATCAGAACCTGACCTGTATTCAAAAAGTATCTCAAAGTAAGAGAGACGATCTAGGCTCAGGTCCTCCATGTCCATAGCCTGTCGTGGAATTGTTAGGTTAGATTACTTGTTGGTTATTACTGCATTGTCGGAACTAGAAGCACAAGCATTTCGCTACACTCGCATTAACATCTGCTAACCATGTGTATGTGACAAATAAAATTTGATCATAATCAATATTATCTAAAAGACAAAACTGATCCTATATCAGCCCTCCTACTTTGAGCCTCTTTTGTGAATACGGGCTGAGAAAAGATACCTTTTGTATGTGTTGAGGACCCAGGTGAGGAGGGACACAATCTCGTTGGCCTCCAGGTCTTCTGCAGCCAGCTCCTGCACCCGCATGGACGCGGCGTTGTGGTACAGCTTAAAAAACCTGTCAAAGGTGTTGTAGTGTGGCGGGAAGCACTGCACCATCAGGTTCTTCACCACAATCAGGTCGTCCAGCACGTACTTCCTGGTGATCTCCAGGAGCCTCACCATCCACATCTTGTCTGCCTCGCGCGTCACTGACTGGCTGCCCTCGATGCGTGTGGTGACCGTGCCCTCCAGCACCTCAAACATCTTCTCTTTCCAGCGCTTGGGCCGACTTGGGGGGATAAAGCCCGTCTGCTTCTTGCGGTCCAGCATGCGCCGGTCAATCTTCTCCTCACGCTCAATGATACGCACCACTGAAACCAGCATGGTGGGGTCGCGGCGCACCGTGCCCATGGCGCGCTGCAGCACCATCCACAGCTGCTTGGCCAGGTCGTCAGACAGGCCCTGCACCGCGCCAAAGTAGTTGCGGATCAGGTTCATGTCGTGAGTGTTTTTGCTGTCCATTCGGTACTGCTCATACATGAGGTCGTCCCGCGAGCATTCCAGATCCATGAGTTTACGGTGGGCCTCCAGCAGCTCAGCCTGCTCAATCAGCACCTGGGTGTCTGCCACTATCTCAGGCACTGCACAGAAGGGGAATGGTATACAGCAAGGTAGATCATTATTGGCACCCTTGATAAAGATGAGCAAAAAAGACTGTATAAAATAAATAATACAAGTACTGAGCTATATTGCATGCTCTAAAGAATGTGCTAATGATATTATACTAATAAAATTGCCCAGAGAAGGAGAGTTAGTTTAACAAATAATTAAAAACATCTAAAAAGACTGGGGTCAAAATGATTGGCTTCTATTTTCAGTACTCCAGCACCTTCGTGAAGATGACGACACAGCCTTTTTCTAAAATATTTTATGAGATTGGAGTGGTTCAAGTCCGGAGACAGATTTTGTGGCCAATTAACCATTTCTTTGTGGATTTTGATGCGTGCTTGGGGTTGTCTTGCTGAAAGATCCACTTGCGGCCAAGTGTCGGCCTTCTGGCAGAGGCAATCAGGTTTTGGGCTAAAATGTCATGGTATTTGATATAGTTAATGATGCACCACCAAATGTTAACCGTAGGTATGAGGTACTTTTCTACGCCAAACCCACCAATTGTGTGCAGGGCAAAAGAGCTCTATCTATTTTCATGTCATCTGACCATAGCACTGCCTAGAGTTTGTAAAACAGCATTGGCACTTGGATTGAATCTGGTGCTATGGTCAGATGGTCAGGGTTTGGCCATGAAAAACAGAAGCATATGCAGTAACGTACCTCATACCTACGGTAAATTATGGTGGCGCATCTTTTATGTTATTGGGCTATTTTACTTCCACTGGTCCTGGGGTCAACGCCATCATGAACTTTACCAAGTACCAAACCTGGTTGCCTCTTGACACTTGGCCGCAACTGGATCTTCCAGCAAGACAATAACCCCGAGCGCTAATCAAAATCCACAAAGAAATGGCCATCTCAGTCTCAGAACTTGAACCCCATTGAAAACCTGTGGTTTGAATTGAAGAGGGCAGTCCATAAGGGCAGACGAAGGATATCAAGGATCTGGAAAGATTCTCTATGGAAGAATGGTCCTCCCAATGTGTTCAAGGGGAGGATGCTAGAGTATTGAAAACAGGGGTGCCAATAAATTTGGCCTCCATCTTTGAGATAGTTTTTTATTACTTGTTAAACAAATGTTCTTTCTCTAAGCAATTGTATTACTATAAAATAATATAATTTCCCTTTTGTTTTTAGCACACAATATAGCTCAGAATTTATATTCTTTATTTTATACAGTATGTTTTGCTCATCTTTATCACAGTGCCAATAATTATGTACCTGACTGTATATTAACTCATTAATACTTTGTAACAGTACATTCCATGTACACAAATGCAAAGAGAGACAACAATAACAGTTCCCAATTGATCTCTGAGGCACATGTAGTAGTTGTGCAGCATACCTGAGAAGATATTCTTTAAATTCTCGACGGCTGAGGCAAGCTGACTGTGTTGGACAACGGCGTCTTTCACATCTTTGAGGTTCTCAATAGTGTTGATACTCTGCCTCCAGTCCTTACTGACGTCTGCCAGGGAGTTCTGTATGTCCTTGACATCGCGCAGGGCATTATGCAGCTGACTGAGCCCTGTGCGGACACCGTCCAACTGGGACTGGATGGCAGCCTGGGGAGAGGGAAAGAGACCAGGTAAGGTGTTTCAGGCCTGGGCCATGTATTTACAATATATATAACGTTACAGCTCTCATTCAGACGAAAGCTCTATGAACAATAGGGAAGTACAGAATGTATCTCATGTCTTCTTAGCGTCATCATTTTCTACCTTCAGTCGGGCTTCTACTGAAGCTTTCTTGCGAGCCTCTCGCCGGCGGTACTGCTCTACTTTGTCCAACTGGTCCGAGCGCTGCAGCATCCCTGCCACCCTCTGCACGGCGGTAGCAACAGCCTCCCTGTTCGTCTCCTCCATGACAACAACGCCAAGCTGGGTCTGTCAAAGATCAAGATGCTCACGAAACTGAACGTTACACGTGATTACGACGAAAATGTTGCAAGGCACTATATCAGGTCGATTGCGTTATTAAACCATTAATACTGACAGTGCCTGTGTGAGGTGAGTGCCCACTGCATTGGGTAACGTTAACGTTTGCCTTGGCTAATGCTACTTGCTGGCATAACGTTAGCTAGCTAGCTTGCTACTACTACTACTACTACTACTACTATCTGGCAAGCAAACACAAATGTCTCTCAAATGCATTTTACTGGAGTACAGTAGCTAGCTATATTGACTGGAAAAGACTAACCTTATAAGGACAAGCCTGACGCCCAAACCGATCTTTAATTTATTTCATAATCTATAAACATTTGGTTAGAGTCAGTTTTAGGTTTTTGCTAGTCGGTTTAAGCGTCATCTGTGTGCTTAAAGTCTCTCCCATATTGACTAACTAGAAAGCAGCCCATGTTAATGGTAAGCTAGACAGCTAGCAGCCTAGGTTGGCGAGAGGAAGGACACACACACAGCCCAATCAGTAAACACAACGCTAGCCCGTGTACAAGACACATTTGAAATGTAATATGAACAAATCCAATATCTTACCAACTCTAATAATACGTTTGAATAGGTAAACTGTCGTTCAAATTATCTCATTTCAAATCCAACACTGCTTCTCCTGGTTCAGTTCCTGGTTGACCTTTCTCATGCGCCGCCCCAGTAGCAGCTGACAGCACAGCGCGCTTTAGATGATCATGTGTGCGCGACTTTTGAAAGAGTATGCAATTTCTCACAACTGTATTTTATGTTACCGTTGATTTCTATAAATACAAGTCATTAGCTACAACACAGTTTCTAAACCCAGAGGCATAACATCGCAAGACTTCCGGGAACGCTGGGGAAAGAGACCGGGTCGGGGTTTGGGGTATAAGAAGTCAATGAGACCTTAGTTGTTAATTTTCTCAAAATCTGAATGCCCAATCTAGATTCGAGACAATGTCTTAAGTAGTTGACCTTGTTATAACTACAAGCTCGTGAGAGTGAGAAACTGATACATTTTCATTTTCGTCCAAAACAACTTTATATCGAAGTAGTGGCTTTGATTTTACGGTCTGCATATGCGCAGTTTGGGCTGCGCATATGCAGTCCTACGCATGAGCATAGCCATGACATCGCGTGATCAGGGATTTCTATTGGAGAAGCAGTTTTAGCCTATCTTCATACTGTAACGTCTTTGGCTAAAATGTGTAGGAACGTAACAATTTGGTTTTAATTCCCTAACTGTACTGAGCACTAAATGTAGTGTTTATTTGAAAATAAATCCTCATAAATATCATAGCTTTCTTTTTGTTTGGAGGTCTGTATCCAGCATTTTATTACTATTTTCAGTGTTCAAATAAATAAGATAATAATCTGCACTTGTTTTATGATTTTATTGTGCTAAATAACAAAACATGTTAGATGCCTATTGAATTCAATTGATATCTTAAACTAGTATGCCTGTAATCCTTCCTGTAAAATGTGCTATAGTGCAACACGCAGGTTGTTCTATTTATTTATTGGTTCAATATATTACGATAAACCTTATGTTTCTCTCTTGTTCAGTGTAAAGTACTTACAATAAATACACAATAAAAAGCATTACCAACAGTTGTTAAAAAAAAGAGCTGGAATTTCATTATTTACATTTGCATAATAGTTTTAAATAAAGACAAATGCAAGCGAAAGAGCTCGGAAAGCTTTCTTTAAAAAAACGAACGCCATAAAAGAATGCCGTAGAGACTGCTGCATGCAGCTATGGAATGCATAAGGGGACATGTCATAGTTTCAAATATTTTTTCCTTTTCAAAATATAATAACAAATTGGCTTCATAAAACAGAGTTACAGTTTCTAACATTTCTTTTGAATGTACTACAATTTTACAAACATTGACAAATAATATTACATTGGACCACAAACTTAAATTAACAGTATTTCTGTGTAATACATTTTTACATTATTATGCTCAGAGACCATCTTAGACATTAATGTTTGTAAATGGCTGTTAGGTGAAGCTTTGTTTAATTTACATTTGCAACACTGTTTTATAAGACAAAACTGCCAAACTCACTGTTAAAATAATACATTAATTCAACCTGTCATGAATAAAAACAATGAAGATACAGTATCTCATTCATAAAGGTTCATGACTCAATGGACATTGAACAATCAATCACATTATAAATCAAAGCAAAGAAATTAGTAGGATTTTTATGTTCATCTGAATAATCAATGAAAAATAAACTACATTACATTTTTTATTTTTAATCCTTTATTTAACTAGGCAAGTCAGTTAAGAACAAATTCTTATTTACAATGACAGCCTACCCTGGCCAAACCCTCCCCTAACCCGGACGACCCTGTGCCAATTGTGCGCCGCCCTATGGGACTCTCAATCTCAGCCGGTTGTGATACAGCCCGGGATCGAACCAGGGTCTGTAGTGATGCCTCTAGAACTGCGATGCAGTGCCATAGACCGCTGCGCAACTCAGGAGCCCCCAATTTAATTAATCAATGCATGTATTTTCTGTTCCATTTGCGGTAAAATGCATTGAATAGAAATACAGTTAATTTGACATGACAGGTGACATGGCTTGGTTTAAAAACGAGAAGTTATGAAATGTGTTTAAAAACAAATGTAGAACTCATGTGAATTGCAGTAGGTTCTGCATGTCATATTCATGTCATATAAAAACATCTCTCCATTGCTTCCATATCTTTCTGCTTTGTAACACTGTTGATTACCTGAGTTGAGTATAAATAACCACCCACCCTGCTGTTTTAAGAATCAATACAATAAAGAAGCAAGGTGGAGTCCAGATGGTTTTTAAGATTGTCCCTTGAGCTCATTGCATGTAGATATATGGGTTTGGTTTGTATACAATAGCATTCATTGATGAGTTGGGAATCATACTTCTCTGCATGGGTATTTGGCTAATGTCATGGCCATTGTCAGACCATGGAGGTGAGTCCATGGGTTCCCTCTTTATAGCGTGGACCAGGTGATTCCTGAACTCGTAGTTCAGTTTGTTGTCTTGCTGCATGTAGCCATATACACTGATGTCCGTACAGTTTTCTCCCTGACTGCTACACAGAGTGTCTGAGTGTGGTATCCTATGATCCTTCTGAGCCCTGTTCCCCGCTGTATATAAGTATTTATGGTGTCCATTGAGCGTTGGGCTCATGTTGGTCTTGTTCTTTTGGCAGGTGGTGTATTGTTCATAGTAGTCAGCCTCTGACTTCACCTGTGGTTCTTCTGAGTAGCCCATGTAGCGCTTTTCGTTCCCCACCCAGGCTCTATTTTGGGTCATGCCGTAGATATTGCAACCGTTTTCTGAGTCAGAGTCCTGCTCTGTTTTTATGACCGTCTCAGGCAACACCATGCCATTGTAACAGTCAAGATGGTTGCCCATGTACCTGTTGTCTGTCTTCATGCCATCTTCGCAGTAGCTCTCCACCTCAGGGCTGTGGAGGCCTCCGTACAGCTTGTTCTGAGATGCGTCCTGTCTGTTAGCGTGATATCCTGGAGACATCCTGTAGGATCTAGTCTTCCCCAGGTGATTGTACTTGCTTTGTCTGCCTGGTGTGTAGGTGCCGCTTGGGCCCTTTCGCATGGCGGACCCTGTGCGAATGTCCCATGGATGATCCATGCTCTGAGCTTTGGGACCACCACTCATGGAGGATAGGCAGAAGTTCAGGGGCTCCTCCTGGGTGTAGTAGCTGTCGTTCTTGTACCTGGTGCCGTCTTTGGAGAGGGGTGTCCATGGGGTGTAGTGGCAGGGTTCTCTGGTAGTGCTGCTGGACCAATTCAGAAACAGTAAGTCACTGCTGTCATATGAGCCTCTGGAGGAGCAATACCTCTTGTCACTGGGAACCGTGACAAAATGTATAAATGGTCATGTATGCATTATATAATCTGCTAGTTGTGTACAGTATGAAGTACTCATTTGACCAAATTCAGCATACCCAGTGATTTGATTCTGAAATTGATGGTGTAATAAACATGTCTTGAATTGTAAATTGATAGTAAACGAAATGGTGTCCATACCTGGCTCCTTTATCAAGTTTAGTTAAAACATGATATAGACCAGCGTTTCCCAAACTTAGTCCTTGGGACCCCAACGGGTGCACATTTTGGGTTTCGCCCTAACACTACACAGCTGATTCAAATGATCAATGCTTGATGATTAGTTGATTATTTGAATTCAGCTGTGTAGTGCTAGGGCAAAAACCAAAACGTGCACCCGTTGGGGTCCCGAGGACCGAGTTTGGGAAACCCTGATATAGACACACATTATTTGAGGAAGAGTGCTCACTACTCAGCTCTCCCCATGCACACCACTCCCACAGTGCTTACCTGTGCTTATCCGGTGTGGTGATGACGGGGCCCTTGTTCTTGCTCCTGGCCGTCATGTTCTTCATCTTCAGCTCTGTGATGGAGGGTATCATGAGGGGCACGGCCACACAGAACAGGGCCAGCTGGGGGGGCAGCAGTGCCCCGGACTCTGTCTTCTTCTTCTGGCCCTGCAGGAACTTCAGGCTGCCCTGGAACTGCATGCTCTGCCAAAACATCCATCAATCAATCAATCAAAGTTATCTATAAAACACTTTTTACATGAACAGATATCTTGAATGTGTCGGTGCTTTACAGTAACTGTAACCTTGCCTCGACACTCAAAGAGCAGGTGCACGTACATAACTGAATAGAACTCCCACAAAACAGAACTGACTTCATACTGTGTTGAGCACAATGGTAAATTACAATATATTCAGTTATGTATGTGCACCTGCTCTTTGGGTGCTGAGGCAAGGTTAGTGTTACTGTAAAGCACCGACACATTCAAGATATCTCCCACAAAACAGAACTGACTTTATACTGTGTTGAGCACAATGGTAAATGACGATAGTAAGAGTTGATATTGCCAGATACTTGTGTGAGCCGCGGTACTCACTCACCAGAAAGCCTGAGGTGCTGTCCAATAGGCAGCGGACCCGGGCGATGAAACAGCGAGTCAGGAAAGAGGTGAGCTCTAGAGGAACACCGTCAGGCTCCAGGGCGTTAAAGAGACTGCTCATCACAAAATCATCATCTACAGGACAGCCACAGCATTTCTGTTAGTACAACCCATGTAACAAATACAATCCATTATATTTGTTTTGGTCTTCTAACCACCAATATTACTGTGAGAGGTTTTAGGATAGTATTACAAAGTACAAATTAAATACAGTATCTTTTCTTTCTGTCTGTGTCTTGTATACAATAACTAATGTACTAACCCTTGTGTCCCTCTTCAAAATGGTAATAAATGGAAACTAATCTAAATGACAAGTTGCATGTGAAGATGAGGGGCTTTCCTGCAGTGTTTATCGGCTCCACAGAGTGACAGAGGTAATTATCTACACACCAGTTACTGTGGCCGAGTGCTGGTTCAGGGATGCCCCCTGGGGCCCGGGGTTCATGGCCCAGTGGAGCTGTCTTCTGAACTCCTGCCGCTCCTCCACATGTACATAATCAAATACATTCTGGTGCATCACATCCGTCTATGGGAGGGGATGAGAAGGGGGAACAAGTCACCAAACAACCAATTAACCCCCACATTAGGACTGTCGATTGTGTTTGGCCAACACAGTGACCTCCCCACTTAACCTGTGTCACGGTCGAGTGAAGCGAGTCTATGGTTACACGCCATGGTGGTATCTGGACAGACACCGTAAGTGTCAGCCTGCCGTGAGCCCACTGAGAACTTAACGCTTCTGTTTTTCTGTTTCCCCCCACTGACCAGGAGGAAGCCTCCGGAGGGCCTTCTGTGACTGACGGAGTTCACTCGGCATTCCTCCCCACCAGTTAGATCTACACGGGAGATCTGGGTTCTGTACACGTTTTCCATCTTTTTAAGATATTTTTTTTGTAACAGAAAAGCTTACAACTGGGGGGGAAAAAGTCTGAATGTATGAAGAGTTTAACTGTTGGATCATTACTGAGTGCATCCAGTAATATCAAACTGCTTTGTTTGACTGTATGACAGTCAAAGATCTATAAATAGTAACTTAAATCAGTAAAACTGAGAAGTAGATAGTGAAAATGTTGAGTAATTACTAATGACTTCTCTACAATTTGTAACACAGATGGGTAATTGGTGACAACAGTTGAAACAGTGAGTAATGAGTTATGACTCCCTACAGTTTGCATTTATAACATGCAGTCTCCTCGGTCGGTGGGATAGTGGGAAGCCCTCCTCGCTGCCTTGTTTGTGCTTTGCGTGACACCAGAGCTGCTTGCATGAGGACAGATGCAACGCTACCCTGATGAAATCCCAGCCCACACTCGTAACTCCTCTTGTTTTCTTTCATCTCCAGCTATACCCACTGTTCATAAAACGACAGACTCCCAACTAAAGTATTCAATCGTCCCAAATATATCTGCTTCTGTTGCACGCAACGCTTGCCTTCTGAAACGCCACTATTGTTGAACACACAGCAACACCATCTCAATTCCCATCAGAGAAGCGATCAACAGTCTCTTTTGTCTCCTTCCCATGTTAAAACCCAAAGTTTAATGAGGCCCAATAGAAAGCTATTCACTCAAAAAGGACAGTTACAAATGTGTGAAGTAAACAAAGTAAGCTCTGTTTACTTACAACTCATACTATCATTAAAATCCTGTGAATTACACAACTGGCTATTTTCAACTATTGACATGGTTGGTCATCTGTTTTATACAACCATATTTAGATTTCTGTTTTGTTTAGTTTAATGACTAAAAGGGCATGGTTTTGCACTAAAAACAATGTATACATTTTGTTGCGTTTTCTATCGTTGGTGGTTTTACTTTAAACCCGTTTTACAATGCTGTACAATTTTTCCTCAGAATGTAATTTTTTATTAAAGGCTTGTACAATGGCACTGTATTTCAACTAATTTACTTTAATTATTTATCTTTTACCCTCAATAATTAGGACCATTTTATGAGTAATAATACACAATTTGAGAATACAAAGTGTTGTGATTATAACATACCTGATGAAAGCCCAGGTAGTCAACAATGGAGGTGGAGACGTAGAATATCAACCCATCTGTGCTCACCACCAAGGCTAAACCAGTCAAGGACTAGGAGACAAGAGACATGGATACATCTTTATACACGGAAACAGCATAGGGTCGTTCCATTTGATTTTAATAACTTTTTGACCGCACCCCTTTTGATTTGAACTAAAATGTCTAAACATATTTGCCCATGGTAGAATTGATCAGAAAGTAACTTTTTTGACCGGAATTCCAAAACATTTAGGAGATAGAGGTAATCAAATTTGATCAATTTTGCATACCCCACCCTACTATGAGACATCCCGTCTTAATCACTGGAAAAAATAAACGGTTAAGTTTGATATAATTTAAAAGCTTACAAACAGGGTTACCAAACCATTTTATAATTTCTTACAAAAAAAATTCATAAATTATGCCATTATCTAAAAACACGTAAAAAAAGAGGGCAGTCGATAAGCGCAGATGAACGATATCAAGGATCTGGAAAGATTATGTATGGAGGAATGGTCTAAGATCCCTCCCAGAGTGTTCCCCAATCTCATAAAACATTTTAGAAAAAGGCTCAGTGTTGTTATCCTCGCAAGGTGAGGTATTGAAAGGTTTTGAAAAAAGGGGTGCCAATAATATTTTACACCTATTGTTTAAGAATGTATTTTATTACTAAATTGTATTTTATTACTTGTTAAATAAAACTTTCTCTGAGCAATTGTATTGTAATTTTCAAATACTTTTTCCATTTATACAGTCTTTTTTGCATTTCTTTATCAAGGGTTACAATCATTTTGGACCTGAATGTGCTAAGAGCACAGGGGACCAACTTCAATTGCACTTGATTGATGAGTAATTCATAGGTAAATGCTTTCATACAACATCTCTATTTCTGATAATGAATGGACGTTAGAACAAAACATTACAAAAAAATGTGTTTTCGTGCCTCCTGATATGAAGAGTAAAACAGGGAGAAAAGTGGAGGAAACACCATGCAGGGTTCCTCATTAACTTCCTGTGTTGGCTGGAGCTGTTGTGCTTGACATTTGCGTGACTCTGGCATGCTCCTTGCTAGGCCTTGTCACCTCTGGTCTAATTCGAGTCAGCCCAGGTCAGCTGGGCCCCCTTTTCCCACTCTCTGGTGTAATACTGACTTAACAGTGTCACGATCTTCATTGAGCAGCATCATGATCGGTTGTTTAGTCTCACGCTACTGAGGGAGGGAGATTTTCTAGCCGTTTGTGGCGAGGGGAGGGCAGGGTTCTGGGATGGAGAAGGTGGGGTTTAAGGGACGCAATGTTCTGTTCCTACACCCATCCTCCCAGCAGCTCCGCTGTGCCACGATATCATCAATACATATTCTAAACCTCAAATACTAAATGCGGCTAAGTTCAACTTTGTGGATTTATTTCATTCAAGCTTTTATTTGCCATTTTTGCACTCCTTAATTTTAAAGAAATAACACAATCACGGCATGGTAGACTGATGACCCAGTCATCGCTCATCAGTGCTCTCTTGGGAGGACAAACCACAGCCTGACCCTTCTGCTCCACTCTGTCTCACCTCCAGTAAGAGGTCACTCTCTACCACGCTGATGCTGGTCCTCGGGGTTCCAATGGGCAGGCTCTCTTTCCTGGTATCCTGGTGGTTCAAAGGCGGCTTCATGATGTGCTTTCTGCATGGCTTCTCCTGGATGGCTGGATAAGAGGAAAAAGGACAAAACTTTCTCAGTGAGGGGACTAACAGGTTTATTAGATGTATGATGAGTAATCAGTCGATTAGGGTCCACAATAATAATACAAATTCTCAAAGTTGTCTCATACTATGCACACTAACATGAACTCATTTCTCATTACATGCCACAACATGTCCTGGAGCGCTCTCTCTTTCTCTCACACACAGAGAGCGAGAGGGATAGAGAGAGAGACAAACAGTGTTGTACACCAACCTGGACTCACAGGTAGACGTTACATAGTAAATCTGGGACACTCAAATTAGTATGATATGTTACATATGGTATGTATTAATTTGTACATGTCATCTATTTCGTATGGTATGTTACGAACTGCAATTCATACAATACAATACGACACTAACAATAGGAATTCCTTTTTGTTGTGGCTAACGTTAGCTAGGTGGCTAGGTGGCTAACGTTAGCTAGACTAGGGGTTACGGTTAGAGTTAATGTTAGGGTTAAGAGTTAGGTTAAAAGGTTCATTAATGTTAGGGTTAACGGGAAGGGTTAGCTAAAATGGAAAGTAGTTGCAAAGTATCTAAAAAGTAGTAAGTAGTTGCAAAGTTGCTAATGAACTAAAATGCTACATTTTCCGTGATGAGATTTGAACACGACACCTTTGGGTTGTTAGACGTTCCCGTTATACGCACACCCATCCACCCTCCTTTTGCCTTAAATAACCTTCTGTCTAATGTAACTATACCAAACATAACATATCATACTCATTGGAGTTTCCCGTATTTTTAATTTACTATGTTACGTCTAGTCTATGAGACCAGCCTGTGTAGACACACATGCTGTGGTGATATGTTCCTAAAGGGCTCATATTTTCAGTTTATTAAGCATTTCCAATTTTTTACAGTATTTCCAATCTACCTTTTTCTTCAAGCTATTATTAAATGGTATAGACCCTACATTCTGTGTCTGGAGAGAGGCCGTGTTTACACTCGTCTCCCTGGGAACCACAGACGAAAGAGAGACAGTACAGTACTAGGCTGCTCCTACCCCACTGCTTCCCTGTGTTGTGGTATCACCTGGTTGGCCAGGGAGCGAGAGCACAGAGCAGAAGGGACTGTGCCCGGTCCCTGATGTCTGACAGCCTTTGCGTGTTCACAGCACAAATTATATTCACCAGCGGCTTCCTGGCCACCCCCTACATGACTAAACAAGGAAATCCATGTCAGGATTACCAGAGGGAAGCAGGGATGGAGAAGGAGAGAGAGGGAGTAGGAGTTGGCTGGCTGAGACGACACTGTCACGCAACTAAACCATCTGTCAATCTCCTCCATATCCCTAACAGTGGCCTGGCGTCTGTTCAATCCATTGCGTGCAGGATGGCAAGCTACATTAGCCTGTAAAGAATTTCATAATAACAGCTGTTACATATTGATGACTGCTGGCCAACACAGAATTCTCTCCCTGAACATTAGGCCCACAATGCAATTGAAACAATATAAATAGAGTACATCTGCATAGTATTACATACAAACATAGATTGTCAAGGTAATAACTATGACTGTGTGATATCCAGGGCAATATTCCCAATAGAATTGTACAAAAATGATGTCCTTACGTTGATATACCTTATTGCATCGCCCGTCTTTACTGAATGCCATGACAAATGCATTGGTAACAGCATGGATAACATGGAAATGCACTCCATCAATGTTATTATTTCCACTTTTAGGAGCGAGTTCATGGAGAGACCCACAAACACACACGCAAGCACACACAGACATGAGCACACACACACACGCACGGTGGCAGGCACACACAATGAATGCATAGCTGTAGTAAAAGACCTCTGGGGGTGGTATGAAAAGAACCTGAAACAGTAGTAAAAGCAATCAAGCTTTTGAAAATCGTGCCAACAACTCCTCTTGTGGTCACGCACTTCCAGCCAATCCCTACTGGTCAGAAACATCCAGAAAATCATTTTCTGGGGATTACTACTGACAACTTGGTATTTTTAATAGAAAGCACATCCAATATCACTCCCACTCACAATGTACTGTATGTTGAGGCTCACACATACAACAAAGACGTCACAACTGCTGTAAGGGCTATTATGAAGGGAACGTACATCTTTGCCCTACCTAAGATAATTATAACACACAAAGCATCTGAGCCTCAACTGGGAGAACCAGTGAAAACAAGATTTTAAAAATGTAAGAGTATGTCTAGTTCGATTACAAGTGGCTGGACATTTCCACATTTAGACAAACTGGTTGACAGTTTGACCATAAGAACACAATAGGGAGAAGTGCCTTTGTTACAGTCAATGATACTGGTATGCCTCAGTCACAGCGGATCCAGTGAAATGTAAAAAAGCTTCCTTTAATTGACTTGCCCTCAAATAAACTGAATGAGTCCTGCTTGTGACTGTTGCCACCACACCGAACAAAAATATAAACGCAATATGCAAAAACAATTAAGATTTTACTGAGTTACAGTTTATATATGGCAATCAGTCAATTGAAATAAATGATGCCATAGTCTATGGATTTCACATGACTGGGAATACAGATATGCACATGTTGGTCACAAATACCTTAAAGAAAAGGTAGAGGTGTGGATCAGAAAACCAGTCAGTATCTGGTGTGACCACCATCTGCCTCATAGAGTTGATCAGGCTGCTGATTGTGGCCTGTAGAATGTTGTCCCACTCAATGGCTGTGCGAAGTTGCTGAATATTGGCAGAACTGGAACACGCTGTCATACATGTCGATCCAGAGCATCCCTAACATGCTCAATGGGTGACATGTCTGGTGAGTATGCAGGCCATGGAAGAACTGGGACAATTTCAGCTTTCAGGAATTGTGTACAGATCGGTTGGACGTACTTCCAAATTCTCTAAAACGATGTTGGAGGCGGCTTATGGTAGAGAAATGAACACTAAATTCTCTGGCCACAGCTCTGGTGGACATTCCTGCAATCAGCATGCCAATTGCACGCTCCCTCAAAACTTCAGACATCTGTGATATTGTGTTGTGTGACAAAACTGCACATTTTACAGTGGCCTTTTATTGTCCCCAGCACAAGGTGCACCTTCGTAATGGTCAGCTTCAGCTTCACCTATCAGGTGGATGGATTATCTTGGCAAATGAGAAATGCTCACTAACAGGGATGTAAACAAATTTGTAAACAACATTTTAGAGCATATGTGCATATGGAACATTTCTGTGATCTTTTATTTTAGCTCATGAAACATTGAACCAACACGTTACATGTTGCGTTTATATTTTTGTTCAGTATAGTTAACTAGGTATGCCTATTATCATCAACTGGATAGTACATGGGGTGTTCACTCGAAGTTCAAGATAAGCCATGTCACCTGTGACAATACACAGACTCAATTCAACACACCAATGTGTTTTACAATGGAATCCACTAAAGGGGCTCTGGTTTATAACCACATCACAGCACCAATTACTCTCACAAGACTGAAGCTTTTACAGTACATCCAGATTGACTGTTACATTCATTGAATCTCCTGGATGCTATTTTCTCTACTCCGCATAGTCTATTCTCTCTATTTGGCATGATTGAAGTAGATAGAGTTGACTCCATCAGTCTGCCTGTGACACGGTATTTCTAGTGAATGTTCCCTCCAGAGTCCATGGTTATCCGACTCATCGCAGTGATTCATCATGAGATCGGCTGCAGGGCGAATCAGCACGCTAATCCATACCATGATGTCACTATCACATGCTCCAGTTGGAGTTGTGGCCCTCCATCCTCAACACAAACAGCAGCTTTCATCACGCAAGCCTGAAGGGGGGGGGGGGGGGGGGTCTGGGAATGGTGCGTGGGGGGTGCGGTTGCTGCTGGATGGATCCACCACCACTATATATCACCTCTGAGGTCACAAAACAGAGAAGATCCCATCCAGCCAGCAATCACGCAGAGGCATACACCTTCTAGCGGGGGAGGGGGAGAGAGAGGGAAGGAGGGATGTGGCGCTGTGGAGGGAAAGGAATGACCAACTGGAGATGGAGCCATCAACTGTCTACCACCAGTTACATCACCAGTCCTTCCTTCTGTTCTGTCATTCACTCCCAGGCTGTGGGGAGTACGTACTGACAAACAACTACTACTTAGGACTTTAGAATAGCGTGGCATTTAAGTCAAACCACTGTAGCTGGCAATAGCATCCATGTTAATGTAGCCAGTGGCATCTAGTGACTGGTACGAGACGAGGTGAGGTGATCAATTTAAATAAATACCTGAAACTGAACTTTCAGATAGCAGCCTTGCTTCCGCCCTGGAGAACAGGGAACAGTACATATTTCCTCTTCACGCTGTTGGCGGTTTGTGAAAGTCTGTCAACCTTTTATGATGTGTTCAATGCTGTTTTGGGAGAGGCGGCTTTGACGCAGTATTTTGGTTGTGTGGACTTAGGAAGGGTATGTCCTACCAACTTTAAAAGGTATGCGCTTTTAACATTGTAATGTGAATCGAGTCTATTTGAAAATGTTGAATATTTAATAAAGTATACAAGTTTTGATATTGATATTTTGTAAATGAGCCGGGGTTATAATTGTTTGTATGTGATCCGGAGAAGCCTTTGGCTGCACTTACTGTGTCATTTGTTTGTGTCCCTTACATTAAGTAGGCAGGATTTGGTATTTTGTCTATTCCGCCCAAGCAAATGATCTGGTATTTCAGGCAAAAGATTTTGGGTTGCCTTATCGATCGGATTAGTAAAAAAAAAATCTTAAATGTTAAATGTTTGTTTGTCTACATGTTTATTTTGTTACCACTTCCCTATAGACCTCCACGGCTGGCTGTTCTTAGGAGGGAACTGTTTAGTTAGACAGCAGAGGGGGATGGTTGCCGTTTAACAGGCTCCTAACCAACTGTGCTATTAAGTTAGTTTTTTCCATTTTTTTGCAACTCATTTTGTACATAATGTTGCTGCAACCGTTGCTGCTACCGTCTCTTATGACCGAAAATAACTTCTGGACATCAGAACAGCGATTACTCACCTTGAACTGGACTAAGATTTTGTATTTAATGAGTCTGATGCGAAGGATATACTGCTTTGTCAAGACAAGGCCCAAATCCCCGTCATTCGCGTTAAGAAAAGACGGAAATACAGGGTGCGGAGGTCTGGGTGCCTTGTGAGAATTAGTCGGCAACTGAGTAAACCACCACTACCCTCCGTATTATTGGCCAACGTGCAATCATTGGAAAAAACCTGGACAATCTACGATTAAGACTATCCTACCAATGGGACATTAAAAACTGTAATATCTTGTGTTTCACCAAGACTTGGCTGAACGACGACTCGGATAATATGGAGCTGGCAGATTTCTGTTTTTCGTCAGGACAGAGCAGCTACGTCTGGTAAGATGAGGGGTGGGGGTGTGTGTCTATTTGTCAATAACTGGTGGTGCGCGATGTCTAATATTAAAGAAGTCTCGAGGTATTGCTTGACTGAGGTAGAATAACTCATGATCAGCTGTAGACCACACTATCTACCAAGAGAGTTCACATCTATATCAGTCGTAGCCGTCTATTTACCACCACAAACCGATGCTGGCACTAAGACTGCACTCAACGAGCTGTATAAGGCCATAAGCAAACAAGAAAATGCTCATCCAGAAGCGGCGCTCCTAGTGGCCGGGGACTATGATGCAGGCAAACTTAAATCTGTTTTACCTTATTTCTACCAGCATGTCACATGTGTAACCAGAGGAGAAAAAAAACTCTAGACCACCTTTACTCCACACACAGAAACGCATACAAAGCTCTCCCTCCATTTGGCAAATCTGACCATAATTCTATCCTCCTGATTCCTGCTTACAAGCAAAAACTACAGCAGGAAGTACCAATGACTTGCTCAATACAGAAGTAGTCAGATGACGCGGATGCTATGCTACAGGACTGTTTTGCTAGCACAGACTGTAATATGTTCCGGGATTCATCCAATGGCATTGAGGAGTATACCACCTCAGTCACCGGCTTCATCAATAAGTACATTGACAACGTCGTCCCCACAGTGACCGTACGTACATTTCCCAACCAGAATCCATGGATTACAAGCAACATCCCCACCGAACTAAAGGCTAGAGCTTGTGCTTTCAAGGAGCGGGCCACTAATCTGGACGCTTATAAGAAATTCCGCTATGCCCTCAGACAACAAACCATCAAACAGGCAAATCGTAAATACAGAACTAAGATTGAATCCCACTACCCCCGGCTCTGACATGCGTCGGATCTGGCAGGGCTTGACAATTATTACGGACTACAAAGGGAAACCCAGCAGCGAGCTGCCCAGTGACACGAGCCTACCAGACGAGCGAAATGCCTTTTATGCTCGCTTTGAGGCAAGCAACACTGAAGCATCCATGAGAGCACCAGCTGTTCTGGATGACTGTGTGATCAGGCTCTCCATAGCCGATGTGAGCAAGACCTTTAAACAGGTCAACATTCACAAAGCCGTGGGCCAGACGGATTACCAGGACGTGCACTCAAAGCATGCATAGACCAACTGGCAAATGTCTTCACTGACATTTTCAACCTCTCACTGGTCGAGTCTGTAATACCTACATGTTTCAAACACCACCATAGTCCCTGTGCCCAAGATAGTGAAGGTAACCTGCCTAAATAATTACCACCCTGTAGCACTCACGTCCGTAACCATGAAGTACTTTGAAAGGCTGGTCATGGCTCACATCAACACCATCATGCTAAAAACCCTAGATCCACTCCAATCTCTATTGCACTCCACCCTGCCCTTTCACACCTGGACTAAACAAACTCCTATGTGAGAATGCTATTCCTTGACTACAGCTCTGCGTTCAACACTATAGTGCCTTCAAAGCTCATCACTAAGCTAAGGACCCTGGGACTCAACACCTCCCTCTGCAACTGGATCCTGGACTTCCTGACGGCCGCACACAGGTGGTAAGGGTAGGTAACAACACATCCACCACGCTGATCCTCAACACTGGGGCCCCTCAGGGGTGCGTGCTTAGTCCCCTCCTGTACTCCCTGTTCACCCATGACTGCGTGGCCAAGCACGACTCCAACACCATCATTACGTTTGCTGACGACACAACAGTGGTAGGCCTGATCACCGTCAATGATGAGACAGCCTATGGGGAAGAGGTCAGAGACCTGGCAGTGTGGTGCCAGGACAACAACCTCTCAATGTGAGCAAGACAAAGGAGCTGATCATGGACTATAGGAAAAGGAGGGCTGTATGGCCCCCATTAACATTGACGGAACTGAAGAGGAGCGAGAGTTTCAAGTTCCTTGGTGTCCACATCACCAACAAACTATCATGGTCCAAACACACCAAGACAGTTGTGAAGAGGGCACGACAACACCATTTCCTGCTCAAGAGACTGAAAAGATTTGGCATGGGTCCCCAGATCCTCAAAAAGTTCTACAGCTGCACCATCGAGAGGATCCTGACCGGTTGCATTACCGCCTCGTATGGCAACTGCTCGGCATCTGACCGAAAGGTGCTACAGAGGGTAGTGCGTACGGCCCAGTACATCCCTGGGGCCAAGCTTCCTGCCATTCAGGACCTATATACTAGGCGGTGTCAGAGGAAGGCCCGAAAAATTGTCAATGACACCAGTCACCCAAGTCAAAGACTGTTCTCTCTGCTACCGAACGGCAAGCGGTACCGGAGCGCCAAGTCTAGGACAAAAAGGCTGAACAACTAAACTAATCAAATGGCCACCTCGACTATTTACATTGAACTCCGTCCCCCATTTGTTTTTGCACTGCTGCTACTCGCTGTTTATTATCTATGCATAGTCACTTTACAAATTACCTCAATTAACCTGTACCCCCACACATTGGCTCAGTACCGGTACCCCCTGTATATAGCCTCGTTATTGTTATGTACATTTCTTGTGTTACCTATTGATTGATTCAATTTTTTTTTTACTTTCGTTTATTTAGTATATCATTTATTAACTCTATTTCTTGACCTGCATTGTTGGTTAAGGGCTTGCAAGTAAGCATTTCACGGTATTCGGCGCATGTGACAAACACAATTTGATTTGATTTGTTCAACTGTATGAATTATATTTAATGCCTCTTATCTTTAATAAACCTTGGTTTATATGGTTAACTCTGTCCTTTATTTGACAGAACTGTGTTTAAACTTGTCCCGAGGACCTTCCCTTGTGTATAAACAAGATGGCGTAGTACAGTTTACATTAATGTGGATGTGATGCTGCCTAGGAGGACATAGCAGGAAAACTAATGAGGCACTTGTGTTAAGAATCGCCAGTATGAACACAGTCTTAAGAGGTACAGTATCTATGACCAGATGTTCTGCTCTTAGTTGCCAAAATGATGCCCCTATATGGTGACTATTGACTTGGGGCGGTCACTGCTACACTGTCAGACTCTCACCAAAAACAAAAGAGGACAAAGGCAATTGTACACAGACCATAGAAATTTAGGAATTGTTATTAGTGGACCAGACTTAATTCAATTGAACGTTAACATGGTGAGACTGTTGAGGTCAAACTAAAAACGTGAGAATACAAACAACCCATTTAAAAGATGATCAAAACCAGTTTGGATCCCACAGTTTCTGTGCCAGGCCTTGGTGACACGTTGACTACAGTATGTCTGAAAAACAATACCGTTCTTTATATCTTAACATTGAAGCTGTTGTAAGATTCTCTGTTCTGTGTGGTTTGCTGTAGCAGAGGCAGCCTTAATGAGACCCCTCCCCACTAGCTTCGACTGAGTCATTGCTGACCAGAGTGAACACCCCAGGATACTTCAAAGCTACCTAGTGATATAAGAGTAAATCCTTCTCCGTTGCGTGCGGGGTGTGCAGGCGGCTCTGGCTCCCACTCACCTCCCTCCTGGCTCTGAGCGTGCTCGCTCTCATTAGCATCCCAACACTGCTCTGTGGTGTGCAGCACCACTCCACATCAGGCCTTGACAGGGTCAATGAGGCCTGAACACTTCAGGTTAAAAGCCTACTGTGTGACAGACCCAATAGTGTTCAGACATTTTAATCTGTCATCCTCACACACTCACATAGCTTCTATACTTAACGCATGTGCTGTGTTTCAAGCCCAAATGGACAGACTTTCACAGCTGACAATGGCTCATATACACACACATATACACTGTACATACCATAATTTACAAACAAAATCCACTGACTGGATCCAGTGCAGCCTTCAGCGCTTGACTAGAAAAACATGGAGGGGAGAATCCTTAAAACTGTGGTCTATAATGAAAGCAGATGTCTGCTTCTTCATGTGTTGGCATGGAACAAATGAAAACATATAAAAGCCCCATAAACAAAGCTTCATTCCTATAGGGGAATGCTGCATATCCAACTACCTCATCTCTTTAGATAAAGAGTCAAAGACAACGTTTACAGTTATACAGCCATTGTTGTAAAATTGTTGTAAAAGTGAGTTCAGTTTAGGGACTGTCAAATGAAATTACTACAGGTTATTGTAAAAATACATAGAGGACCACTTCAAGTAATATTCCTGAACTGAAGAGCCACATTTGCATAGTTAATTGTTTATTTCATATGTGGTTTTAGAGAGTATTTTTTCCCCCACAGAATAAGGTTTGTCCAAATACACATTCCTGTCTGGGCTGATGCAATACCTAACAGTCTGACATGATAGATAGACCTGCAGTATGAAACCTACACTAACTCTATCATTTGGTAGCCTAGGGGTGGCAGGTAGCCTAGCGGTTAGAGCGTTGGGCCAGTAATCAAAAAGGTTGCTGGTTTGAATCCCTGAGTCAACTAGGTGAGAAATATGCCTAAGTGCTCTTGAGCAAGGCACGTAAACCCTAATTGCTCCTATAAATCGCTCTGGATAAGAGCATCTGCTAATTAATGCAGTTTTGCTGTTGTTGATAGATGAATGGATGCTAATCAAACCCAGACAGACACCATTACATTTACAACCAGATGTGTACTTATGCCGTGGAAATAGTGTCTTAGGGAATGGAATGAAAACACTGCCAAATATTCTGGTTCATGTTCTTTCTTCATAATATCAAAAACATGAGAATTACAAACCCTATCTCAGATGTACACTGTCTGTATCTGCATGTCTACAGTGATTTGGTCCATATCATACTCATGATTATCATTGGCAATTTGAAAATGTTTATAAGAAGGTCACTGACTGGCTCTAGAGGACCATCTCTCTTCCTGGTCTATTGAAAAGGTTCAGCAGGTCATTCCTCAGTACTGTATGCAGAGACCCAGGGACAGGGAGGGTCAAGGCCAGAGTCCTGCAGGATATCTCTCCTTGTAACACTGTCCCCCTGGGCATGAGGGATGGGACCTCTCTGACATGGAGAATATCTCTCGCCATCGCAGGGGTCTGCTGGCCATGATGGAATGCCCTCTTCTCTCCATGACAACTGTCAATCACTCCCGTTAGGAACTATGGTGATTGGACTGACACTGACCATCATAATGGCTCATTACCTCTAAATATTGCAGAAAGCCTGTGGCCTACACGATGAGATGATTATGGACAAAAGAGCGAGATTCGACGATCATGTCGCCAGAATAGAACACTCAATATTTATTGGAAAAGAGCATCAAACTCATCACCTTGCACTTTCACCATCCTGTGAAGTTCATCATCATTTATTTAATCTGTAGCCTAATAAACTGTAGGCTATGGTTTCCCAAGTCATAGAGGGAGGACAACAAAACATATCATCGCGTGACTCCAAGTGTACTTCAATATGATTGTTTTCTATCAATATTTGCGCATAAAAGCATTCCCACTGACATTTATTGGATAATAAATGTTACTGACACAAAAACACGCAACCTTTAAATTTTTATTTATTTATTTCACCTTTATTTAAATAGCCATCACTAGCACATTAGAGGCTGCATATACATACACTTGGAATCATTGGCCACTTTAATAATGGAACACTAGTCACTTTAAGAAAGTTGACATATTTTGCATTGCTCATCTCGTATGTATATACTGCATTCTATCCTATTCTACTGTATCTTAGTCTATGCCACTCTGACATTGCTCACCCAATATTTATATATTCTTAATTCCATTCCTTTACTTTAGATTTGTGTGTATTGTTGTGAAATTGTAAGATATTACTGTTAGATATTACTGCACTGTTAGAGCTAGAAACACAAGCATTTCGCTACACCCGCAATAACATCTGCTAAACAAGTGTATATGACAAATCCAATTTGATTTGATTTGAGTGAGACACAGAAAAGAGCCAACCAGTAAAAGCAGAGCCCCATTCATTATCGATGCTGTTTGGGATCTTAAATACAACAAATTCATAACATATTGTACAAATTGGATTTGTAACATAACATACAGATTGCCCAAAAAAAGGACATAACATGTCATACGAAATGGAGGATGTAGTGCACAATTGGATGACGTAGCACTCAAAAAACGAGGACCCCTTTTGGCTCAAGAGCATCACTTTCAAAATGACTGGCAAAAATGATACAAAAGTTCTGGAGCGTCCCTTTTATTAGTTTTTTGTATCATTTCTTTTGTATTTTACGATCTTGTCTAATCGCTGCAACTCCCCAACGGGCTCGGGAGCTTAACCCGGAAGCCAGCTGCACCAATCGGAGGAGGTGCCATCAGGCACCTAGCCCGCCACAAGGAGACGCTAGGGCGCGATGAGCCAAGTAAAGCCCCCCCAGCCAAACCTCCCCTAACCCGGACAACGCTGGGCCAATTGTGAGCCGTCGTATGGGACTCAAGCCTACGGCTGGTAGTGGCACAGCAGGGAATGACCCGGGTCTGTAGTAACGCCTCTAGCACTGCGATACGATGCCTTAGACCGCTGCGCCATTCGGGAGGCCTTGAGCGTCACTGTAATGCAGAGGTGTCAAACCCTTTCCATAGAGGGCCTAGTGTCTGTAGGTTTTTTGTTTTTTGTTTTTCCTTTCAATTAAGCTCTAGACAACCAAGTGTGACCTTAATTCATCAATCAATTACAAAGGAGGAACGAAAACCCACAGACACTCGGCCTTCCGAGTGTCTGTGGGTTTAATTGAACAACACAGAGGGAAATTAAAGTGCAGCTGATCCGGAATTCTAAAGAACTGATTCTGAAAGTGGAATGGAATTAAGGGTAGATCATTTGGGTAATTCTGCATTTGGATAGTTGATATTTTGGCTATTGCTCAAAATCTGATTACATAAGCAAATTAGATCACTAATCCTTCCAAAACCCACAAAGGAATATTTTTGTTAGCAGCAGTATTTCGGGACAGGTTTCAGTTGCTCTCCTTGATTCAATGTCAAAGGAATAAAATTATTGCCTTGGAACCACATTAACCAAGTTTCCATCCAACCTTTTTATGGAATTAAAGTACATGTCGGATAATGACAGGACTGACGGAAACATAAAATGTGTCGGTAATCTTTCCAAATGTAGACAAAACAAAATATGCTAAACAAGGTCATCTACAAGTCTCTGCTAGGTAAAGCCCAGCCTTATCTCAGCTCACTAGTTACCATAGCAGCACCCACCCGTAGCACACGCTCCAACAAGTATATCTCACTGGTCACCCCCAAAGCCAATTCTTCCTTTGGCCGCCTCTTCTTCCAGTTCTCTGCTGCCAATGACTGGAACGAACTGCAAAAATCTCTGAAGCTGGAGACTCTTACCTCCCTCACTAGCTTTAAGCAACAGCTGTCAGAGCAGCTCACAGATCACTGCACCTGTACATAGCTCATCTGTAAATAGCCCATCCAATCTACCTCATCCCCATACTGTATTTATTAATTAATTTATCTTGCTCCTTTGCACCCCAGTATCTCAACTTGCACATTCATCTTCTGCACATCCTACCATTCCAGTGTTTAATTGCTAAATTGTAATTACTTTGCCACCATGGCCTATTTATTGCCTTACCTCTCTTATCCTACCTCATTTGCACATGCTGAATATCGATTTTTCTACTGTATTATTGATTGTATGTTTGTTTATTCCATGTGTAACTCTGTGTTGTTGTATGTGTCGAACTGCTTTGCTTTATCTTGGCCAGGTCGCAGTTGCAAATGAGAACTTGTTCTCAACTATCCTACCTGGTGAACAGAATTTAACAGTTTGATGGCCTTGAGAAGCTGTTTTTCAGTCTCTCAGTCCCAACTTTGATGCACCTGTACTGACCACCGCCTTCTGGATGATAGCGGGGTGAACAGGCAGTGGCTCGGGTTGTTGTTGTCCTTGATGATCTTTTTGGCCTTCCTGTGACATCATGTACTGTAGGTGTCCTGCAGGGAAGGTAGTGTGCCCCCGGTGATGCGTTGAGCAGACTGCACCACCCTCTGGAGAGCCCTGCGGTTGCGGGCGGTGCAGTTGCCATACCAGGCGGTGATACAGCCCGAAAGGATGCTCTCAATTGTGCACCTGTAAAAGTTTATAAGGGTTTTTGGTGCCAAGCCAAATTTCTTCAGCCTCCTGAGGTTTAAGAGACGCTGTTGCGCCTCCTTCACCACACTGTCTGTGTGGGTGGAACATTTCAGTTTGTCAGTGATATGTACGCAGAGGAACTTGAAGCTTTCTACCTTTTCCACTGGGGTCCCATCGATGTGGATAGGTGCTGTTTCCTGAAGTCCACGATCAACTCCTTTGTTCTGTTAACGTTGAGTGAGAGGTTATTTTCCTGGCACCACACTTCCAGGGCCCTCATCTCCTCCCTGTAGGCTGTCTCGTCATTGTTGGTAATCAGGCCTACTACTGTTGTGTCGTCTGCAAACTTGATGATTGAGTTGGAGGCGTGCGAGGCCACGCAGTCATGGGTGACCAGGAGTACAGGAGGGGGCTGAGCACGCATCCTTGTGGGGCCACCTTGTTGAGTATCAGCGAAGTGGAGGTGTTTTTTACTACTTTCACCACCTGGGGGGCAGCCCATCAAGAAGTCCAGGAACCAGTTGCACATGGCGGGATTCAGACCCAGGGCCTCAAGTTTAATGATGAGCTTGGAGGGTATTGAGCACAGACACCCAGCCACACCCACAAGCACAGCCACACAACACTTGAGTGCCGCCCCCTTCCATAATGGTTGGATTTTCAAATACGACCAACGAGAGGTCTCAATCCCAGAGGGAAAAAAACATTTGAGAGAGCCAATCAAATATTGCATTAACAAACGGCCTCCTTTCCAGACCAGTATGGTCACAGCTCTGCCTGCGCTGAGTCACATGGGTCGCTTCAGTCAGGCTAATGGCTGTCTCCATGCAAAATAAAACTGAGCATGCAAACCGGGGTCAAGGAGAATGTGTTGGCTTTTCAATAAGTATTTGTCTCTCCTTGCATTAAATTAATCCAACCTAAACCCACTGACCTTTACAATCTCTGGTTGTAGAAATCAACTGATGGCATGATTTACTCATGCATACTTCCCCATTAGCTATTGTCAAATCCAATTTTAAGTATAAAACTAGGTTAAAACTGAAAACAGCAACGCAGCCAGGATCTGAAAATAGAACTATCTCTAAAACACTTCTGCAAGTAGAGTAATAAGGTAGCTAAAGAAGTGAATGAGACAAGAGGAATATGAGCCCAGCTGCCAAGGAAGGATAAGCAGTGTCATGTCTAATGTAATCAGCCCGGAGCCTTTAATGCATGGGGCTAATTGGCTTGGAGCATGTATACAGTAGTACTACACAAAGTGGCTGTGACAAGGCCTGGGTGGCTATGGAGGGGGAATATGTAAATAATGACATCAAGGACAAGACAACAGAGATGGCCCTCAAGCAATGAACGCCAAATAAATCTATCAATCTTCTAAACGATGCTATAAATGACACAGAAATCCTATCTAAGCTCTAAGGGAAGGAACAGCATAATAACTCTCAGGGAAGTCAATTGAGCTTCCTGCTCCATACCACCTCTAGACTGGGTATATGTAAATCAATCTTAACATCTGTATATACAGTGCATTCAGAAAGTATTCAGACCCCTTGACTTTATCCACAAAAAAAGCTCTACGGACAATTCCTCGCTCTGACCTGCACTGACATCTGTGGGACCTTACATAGACAGGTGTGTGCCTTTCCAAATCATGTCAAATCAATTGAACTTTCCACAGGTGGACTCCAGTCAAGTTGTAGAAACATCTCAAGGATGATCAATGGAAACAGGATGCACCTGAGCTCAATTTCTATTTTCATAGCAAAGGGTCTGAATACTTATGTAAATAAGGTATTTCTGTTTTCACTTTGTCATTTTGGGGTATTGTGTGTAGATTGATGAGGAAAATGTTTATTTAATAAATTTTATAATAAGGCTGTAACGTAACAACATTTGGAAAAAGTCAAGGGGTCTGAATACTTTCCGAATACACTGTATGTCTTGGTGCGTGTCTAGTGCTGTAAAGGCAATAAGTCCCAACTCTGAAGCGCAAGAGGTGGCTCCCCACTCATTTCTGCAGGGCTGGTCTCCTACACGCTGCACTGATCAACAGATCGTTTTCATAACCATTTCTGAGGTCAGAACCCAGTCTGCTGCAGTCACGCAACTGCTCGCCTGGTGAGCTTTACTACATGCCTACAACACGAAGAGCCTCTTAAAGAGACATTGTGCTGATTTCCTAAGAGGCTAAAACTCATTACTCAATCACAAGTAGTTAGTGTACAGTACCTACAGAAAGTCTACACCCCCCCTTGGATTTCTTCACATTTCATTATGTTACAAAGTGGGATTAAAATTGATTTAATTGTCATTTTTGTCAACAACCTACACAAAATACTCTAATGTCAAAAATGAAGATTTCTGTCAAAATATAAAAGCTTTTTTTATTAAAGGAAAATAAACACTAATATACCTTGATTAGAGAAGTGTTCAATACATGTTAGAAACACCTTTGGAAGTCATTACAGCTGTGAGTCTTCTTGGGTAAGTCTCATAAGAGCTTTAAACACCTGTATTGTCCATTATTCTTTTCAAAATTATTCAAGCTCTGTCTAGGTGTGTTGGGGTTCATGGCTAGATAGCAATTTTCAAGTCTTGCCATAGGTTTTCAAGCAGATTGAAGTCAAAACTGTAACTTGGCCACTCAGGAACATTCTGTCTTCTTGGTAAGCAACTCCAGTGTAGATTTGTATATACTCCATTAGGGAGTATTTTGTGTAGATCAATGACAAAATTACAATTAAATCTATTACAATCCCAATTTGTAACACAACAAAATGTGAAAAAAGTTCAAGAGGGTGTAGACTTTCTATAGTCACTGTACCCATATCAGGAGGAGGACATCATACTGTTACTGTGACTGTGATTTTCCTGTTTTCACTTCTCATCCTTCAATTGTTTTTGTGATACTTCGGTATCAATCACTGGGGAAGGAGGGGGGGGGGGGGGGGGGATCAGGGGCCAACTGAATGAGAAACAGGGAGGAGGTTTTAATTTCTGTGACTGATTTCATCCTTGCTGAATGAAATGACTGTGAGTAGCTACTTCAGGAATGTGAGTGTTCAGCACACAAAATGACAAATGAAAGGGGGGTCAGTGAGTGTAAGGTGCAGAGGATAGTATACAGTGGCTTGCGAAAGTATTCACCCCATTTGGCATTTTTCCTATTTTGTTGCCATACAACCTGGAATTAAAACGGATTTTTGGGGGGGTTTGTATCATTTCATTTACACAACATGCCTACCATTTTGAAGATGCAAAATATTTTTTATTGTGAAACAAACAAGAAATAAGACAAAAAAGACAGAAAACTTGAGCGTGCATAACTATTCACCCCCCCAGTCAATACTTTGTAGAGCCACTTTTTGCAGCAATTACAGCTGCAAGTCTCTTGGGGTATGTATCTATAAGCTTGGCACATCTAGCCACTGGGAATTTTGCCCATTCTTCAAGGCAAAACTGCTCCAGCTCCAAGTTGGATGGGTTCCGCTGGTGTACAGCAATCTTTAAGTCATACCACAGATTCTCAATTGGATTGACATCTGGGATTTGACTAGGTCATTCCATGACATTTAAATGTTTCCACTTAAACCACTTGAGTGTTGCTTTAGCAGTATGCTTAGGGTCATTGTCCTGCTGGGAGGTGAAACTCCACCCCAGTCTCAAATCTCTGGAAGACTGAAACAGGTTTCCCTCAAAAAATTCCCTGTATTTAGCGCCATCCATCATTCCTTCGATTCTGACCAGTTTCCCAGTCCCTGCCAATGAAAAACATCCCCACAGCATGATGCTGCCACCACCATGCTTCACTGTGGGGATGGTGTTCTCGGGGTGATGAGAGGTGTTGAGTTTGCGCCAGACATAGCGTTTCCTTGATGGCCAAAAAGCTAAATTTTAGTCTCATCTGACCAGAGTACCTTCATCCATATGTTTGGGGAGTTTCCCACATGCCTTTTGGTGAACACCAAACGTGTTTGCTTATTTTTTTCTTTAAGCAATGGCTTTCTTCTGGCCACTCTTCCGTAAAGCCCAGCTCTGTGGAGTGTACGGCTTAAAGTAGTCCTATGGACAGATACTCCATATTCTTTCCATTTTTTAATAATGGATTTATTAGTTTCTGATATTTTTTTATAACCCATGTACTTATGTACTTATGTTCTTCTCTACAACTTTGTCCCTGACCTGTTTGGAGAGCTCATTGGTCTACATGGTGCCATTTGGTTGGTCGTACCCCTTGCTTAGCGGTGTTACAGACTCTGGGGCCTTTCAGAACAGGTGTATATATACTGAGATCATGTGACAGATCATGTGACACATAGATTGCACACAGGTGGACTTTATTTAACTAATTATGTGACTTCTGAAGGTAATTGGTTGCACCAGATCTTATTTAGGGGCTTCATAGCGAAGGAGGTGAATACATATGCACGCACCACTTTTCCGTTTAAAATTATTATTTTTTTAAACAAGCTACTCTTTTCATTTCACTTCACCAATTTGGACTATTTTGTGTATGCCCATTACATGAAATACAAATAAAAATCCATTTAAATTACAGATTGTAATGCAACAAAATAGGAAAAACGCCAAGGAGAGGAGAGTAGCCTAAATACACATCATGAAGTTAATTGAGGAGCCAAGTATGAAATCTAAATAAGACTACTTACTTTTACAGTCATGTTGAAACTATATTATATAAAATTATGTCATTGTTGTTATTTACACATTAATGTAGCATAATATACCTAAAATAAAAGCTTAATTAACGGATTAAACTAATTTGTTACTGTCTAAATGCCCCCATCCCCAGGGTTTCTCATTGACTTGCGTGATCTATGTTGTCTAGTGCATTGATGATCAACGACTGTGGTGTTGTAGACAAAACTTGGAGTGCGAGTTGACACTAAAAAATGTTGGGTGACAACAGTCTTTGTCGGGGTTCTTGAGTCGATATAGTTTTGTATATTGACTAGTCCGAAGAGCAGGTGGATTTGTCGTTAGAGAAGGGTCCAATACATGTTAGAAACACCTTTGGAAGTGGTTACAGCTGTGAGTTTTCTTGGGAAAGTCTCATAAGAGCTTTAAACACCTGTATTGTCCATTGTCCAGTACAATGCATGTCTGTCGTCGCTGTAGCAGTCATGAAAATAATAAAGATGTAAACATTACTATGCATTTACACATGATAATTCATCATAATTTCTCCCGTCATATTCACTTTTGAAAATGTATCTTTGGGCTTGATTAAACGAACACCATTAATCCATCAATAAATCAATATATTTCCATTAACATACATTTGTTGTTTTGTGGCTGTTGTTATCGTGCCAAAATGGATAATAACATGTGTTGTGAAAATGCTTGTTAAGTAGATGTTTTTTATGATCTGATAACAAATTAAAAATCACAGTTTAGACAAAAAGAGCTTGTGCCAAATCAGTTAGCACTGCAGTCATCATGCAATATGACCAAGATTAGTACCCCTCCTTTATGACATATTAAGGTCACTTCCTCACGCTATTGCGAGCAGACAAATAGTTTTCCATTATCTATACTGTAAATAAGAATTTGTTCTTAACTGACTTGCCTAGTTAAATAAAGGTCAAATAAAAAATAAAATATTTTCCATGAATGTTGCCTTTGGCTGATTGAACACAACCAATATTGGATAGCTGAATATCACTGAAAAGTAGAAAACATAAGTAAATTACATGTTGGATCACAGCAGAATAACATCTGCTAAGATTTGAATCGTTGCTGATAATAACAACTATTTGGTAGAAACAGAACAAGCCAAAACTGTTTACTATTTCTAAAAACACTCTTCATGATCAATCGAGGCATTGTTTCTGGAAATAACAATGAAGTGAACAATAGATTATGGGATGAAGTGTAACAATGGCCGACAGATCAGGATGAAAGAAGAACAAAGAGAATTTCTATGAGAAAAAAATCTAAAATTATATAATCAAAACCTAAATTATCCTGGGCCATATTAAATTCTGGAGCTAATTGCTTGGATTCATTGGAACGAAAATGTCTTATCCTTATTGACAAACAGTCTATTCAAACATGATGACAACAAACACGGGGGGAAATGGAATTTCCCGTTCTGCACGCAAGCTGAAGGAAATCTGCCAGAGAAGGTTGTGCAGCTGCCAAACACTCTGCCCTCCGATAGCCAATGATATTACATGATACTCAGAGCACCTAGTTAAACATGGAGGAGAAGGTAGAACCCAAGACCTCTTCTGTGTACTGATTCCATTCTAGCCCCTCGATCCCCCTGGTCAACATGATAAGCACTACAACTGGAATTAGAAATATGGAACTGTGACCAGACTGCAGAGTATGCAACATCACAATTCAACACAGCACTTACAAAGGTTTTACATTAAAGTAATGCTTTCTTAGTGGTACTTCATAAGTTGGTGGGGCCTTTGGCTCCCTTTGTACCAATTCTGTAACATTTCAGAACCCTTTTCACTCACCTCTCAATATCATTATACTAAACCTATAACCTCTTCTGCATTTCCGTTTGAAGATTATCACGCTACTGTACTGATACAGTGAGTTTCAGAAGAGCATTTTAAGGTTATGGACGATAATCCAGTCTACCTCGCTTGCTTTAACATGGTACAATTCACTCAACTGGCAGCGCCTCAAACACATTAGCTCAGATTAGCTTCATTTGAATTACTTAATTTGGCTACATCTGGGATATAATTTCCTAAAATTCAGATTTAAAATGACATGGGGACGGACCTACACAGTTGTTCTAAGGAAAATCTCTGTTCTGATTCAACATTTTAGGCACAGTATATAATGGCTGTTTCATTTGATTATAACAAATTCAATTTGGGTTTACAATAGGTGATAGATTACAAACTCACTTTAGAAATTAATTGTTAACATTCACACACAGCATCCTCGTTGTGTCATGAGAGGTCAATAGATCCCCACCAATAAGCACGGATGTATAAAACCCAATGTCGTGGCACTTGTGTCACGCCCTGACCATAGAGAGCCCTCGGTTCTCTATGGTGTTTAGGTCAGAGCGTGACTGGGGGGGTTATCTAGTATTTAGATTTCTAGGTTGGTGGTTTGTGTGGTTCCCAATTAGAGGCAGCTGGTAATCGTTTCCTCTAATTGGGGATCATATTTAGGTAGGCTTTTCCCCCACCTCCATTTGTGGGATATTGATTGTTTGTTAGTGTGTTTGGGCACTATGTCCTCACGGTCTTTTTAAGTTTTGTTATTTTGGTTTTGTTAGTTTCACTGAAGTAAATATGTGGAACTATACTCACGCTGCGCCTTGGTCCGCTCATTTCCAAGTTCGTGACAACTTGATACATACTTTCCTTTCTTGTGCATTACACTGAGCCCTGAGGGCGGTCCGGACCTTGCCAGGGAGCAGTCACGCAATGTACTCAGGGAATAAGTGGAGCATTCATTACCTCTCTGATCTGACTATTCCTTCACTGCCACTTTCACTTGTGCACAATTACTCCCTCATGTGCTGGGGCACATTATAGCTTCCTAATATCTACCATTTTCCTTTCCCCATTACTCTGTATTCCACAGAAATACACTGTCATGTAGGCTCATACAAGTCAAACAGGCAAGTTAGTCAACACTGACAAGACGATCATACATTTTTCTCCAGGTAACACGCTGGGAACAGGCAGCATGACACCTTACTGGAGATGTATCCTGTACAAAAAATGACATTTCTACGGACTTTTATGGTTCGTATGAATGTACTGCGGAGAAATTACCACATCTTCAAGACTGTTACCCTGTTATTGTTTTTTCCTTGTCTGATCATTTCAAAGAGCAGCTTTTCATGTTGAATGTACAACAGGCAATATCAGAACTCTGCTTAGAATCAAACAGTATTCAGGACCATGAAATTAAAGACCATTGACACTGATCCTCCCCGTAAGGACACTCCCCTGAAACCACAGTGAGCTGTGCAGTGTGTACTAGGTCTCTTAAGCTCTATCACTTCAGCTGCCTTTTTAAAATTCAGGTCAATGCAATTTTACATTTTTGACATTTAGCAGATGCTCTTACCCAGAGCGACTTACAGTAGAGTATATACATTTTCATACTGGTCGCCCTTGGAAATCAAACTCACAACCCTGGCGTTGCAAGCACCATGCTCTACCAACTGAGCCACGCAGAAGTGAAGTGCATGCTCCAATCCTATTAACCTCTCTGTGATCTCATTGTGAGCTGCTGGGAGGACCATACGAGGATGCGTGATATCTAAGTGGGTCTGATGACTGGAAACTGGCAAGGGGAACCACAACTGCTGGCAAAGAGGAAGACCAGCACGTGGCACAACTTGTACTGCAAACTCATTCCTCAGGCTATAGGGTGTTACAGCACTTGTATTATGCAGTATCCTGGATGAGATACTATCTCATCAATATGATTCACAAAAGTACAGCGCAGATAGCACACAAAATAAGAGATGACAGAAAAACAAGAAATACCGGGCACACCTCCGGTATAAGTGTGGTAAACTATGGGAGTACTCAGTCTGTTGCTGTAAATAAAATCTGCTCTAAACTTGAAGGTTTGTAGGGTGCTGCTGAAAACCCATCAAAAATAAACCATCTGTTAAAACTGGAATACATAGAGTTTCAGACGAGGGTCAACCAAGGGTCATAAAACCAAGGGTCATAAAATCAGACAGGGTGATCAACGCAGGGAGTTGAGTTCTGGGTGATCAAATTTGAGCGTAATTGTAAGCGACAACAGTCCAACAATAGTGTTGGGGAAACAAAGGATTTCTTTCCGCTGCATGCTGTGTTCTCAGCTTGCTCTTGTTGAACCAACATATTTGGCGTCTAGACCAGAAGTGGTTTGGGGTCAGTCACTTACGCCTTTTGTTGTGCAGGGCCAATCTATGCAATTATTGACGTGAGGCTATTCAAGCAAAGACACCCACAAGCTCCAGCATGGCGCTGCCACAGAAAGAGACGAGGTCATTACATCACTAATGAGGGAAAATGCTTTAATATTTTCTTCTGTTGTACTGTAACTGTAGATGGGAGGTTTCAATTGGACAATACACTTGCTTTAAGTTTGTAGATATTGATATTAGTCAATCAATCAATCAAATGTATTTATAAAGCCCTTTTTACATCAGCCGATGTAACAAAGTGCTATACAGAAACCTAACCTAAAACCCCAAACAGCAAGCAATGGAGATGTAGAAGCAGAGAACAGAGAACGGCTACAAATTTCTTTCATTGGATAGCATATCTATCTTTTTCACTATTCATAACAGGTTGGGTACTTCCAGTATGAACTTAGTATTTGATGTATTTCAAAGCTATGAAGATGTACAGTATATTGCAAAGACTGCATAAATAAGTGATGACTGACACCTTATTTCACATGTGGACAATTCAGTCAAAACCTGATCTGAATCCAGAATCAGATAATCAAATGATGTTAATACATGCAGCAACACTACCTTGACCTAACATGTTTCATTACAGACGTTGAAGGGATTGGAAATGACACAGAAAAAAAACAAGGCCACAGCTAGACACATTTGACCAATGTATAAAACAGTATATTTCAAAAGTTCATATAAGCTACCAAGCATGTATATCCATCACATATTGGCTGAATGAGCAAGGCTACCACAGCGACATCACGCAGGCGTAGGGTCATGCATGAATGGGTAAACTATCAAGGCTGTTTGGTAATGTTTTCCATTTTCATTTTCTCAAAGTGATAAACCTTGTCAAATACATAGAAAAGTAGGAGTGTGCATGGTTAGAATGTCAATAGGTAGGTTACACTGTTACAACAAAAAGGTACTATCTAGAACCTAAATGGGTTCTTTGGCTGTCCCCATAGGAAAGCTCTTTGAAGAAGCCTTTTTGGTCCCAGGTGGAGGGTTCTACGTGGAACCCAAAAGAGTTCTACCTGGAACCAAAAAGGGTTCTCTTATGGGGACAGCTGAAGAACCCTTCTAGAGCCCTTTTCTGAGTGTAATGATGTCTTATATGGGCCATTCCACCCCAGGAAGGCCTGAAAATATTTTTGATATCTTGGATTGTTCTGGCAATTCTCACATAGAAAATAAATTAGTATTTGGATGGATGTTTGATGTGCTTTTTACATTTGTATCACAAACCATTTTTGAGAAAATCCTGATGAAATTTTAGGCCCTTTTTAGACCTATACATGTCTCCTGTAAGACCTTATGATCCGTTAACCTTACATGATACAGACAATGTGTTGGTGTCATTATACTCCTTACAGTGTTCTCTAAAATATGGAGTATGTCTAGTTTCTGAAATATTTTTTTTCACAAGAATTTATTCAACATTACACATATTCACATTAATATCTCAAAAGTACACTTTTAGATTTGTTCATTTTTAGACATATTGTTTTAAACAATATACTCTACAAGTAATTCACATTTCCAGAGTGGGCTCTCCTCTACTTTTAAAGTTATGATACATTTTATGAGCACCACCAACACAGTGAATGGGAAAATGGATTCAAAGGGAACTCCCTCTGCTGGTGATTTCCTGAATGTACAATCCTAAAGGAGGGCTGTGATTGGTTAATGGCCTGTAACGTCAATTTCTATGTATACAATGGGTCATATCTTCAAAGGTACCAGAAAGCCCACTCTGGAAATGTGATGTGCTTAAAGAGTAAAAATAAGTAAAATCAAAAAGGGCACTTCTGAGATATGAATATATATAAATACATATTTTAAATGTTTAATAAATTAATGTGACTTTTTATTTCAGAATCTAGACATACTCCATATTTTAGAGCACACTATAAGGAGGATAAGACACCAATATGTTGTCTGTATCATGTACGGTTCACAGATCATAGGGTCTTACAGGAGGTCTAAAAGAGGTCTAATAATGTCTGTGATACAAATGTGAAAGCATGTCAAACATCCTTCCATGAGAGCCGCGGCCCTTGCAGAGCAAGGGGAACCACTACTTCAATGTCTCAAAGCGAGTGATGTCACCGATTGAAACGCTATTAGCGCGCACCACCGCTAACTAGCTAGCCATTTCACATCGGTTACACTCACCCCCCTTTCGACCTCCTCCTTTTCCGTAGCAACCAGTGATCCGGGTCAACAGCATCAATGTAACAGTTTAACTTTAGTCCGTCCCCTCGCCCCGACCCGGGCGCGAACCAGGGACCCTCTGCACACATCAACAACAGTCACCCACGAAGCATCATTACCCATCGCTCCACAAAAGCCGCGGCCCTTGCAGAGCAAGGGGAACCACTACTTCAAGGTCTCAAAGCGAGTGACCTCACCGATTGAAACGCTATTAGCGCGCCCCACCACTAACTAGCTAGCCATTTCACATCGGTTACACTGGCTTCAAAAAACAGATTCAGCAACACCTCACGGCACAACGCCTCTCCCCTATTTGACCTAGATAGTTTGTGTGTATGTATTAATATGTAGGCTACGTGTGCCTTTTTTAAGTATGTAGTTCTGTCCTTGAGCTGTTCTTGTCTATTAATGTTTTGTATTATGTCATGTTTCATGTGTTGTGTGGACCCCAAGAAGAGTAGCTGCTGCTTTCGCAATAGCTAATTGGGATCCTAATAAAATACCAAAATCCATGGCCAAATCTCGCATGTGCGCCGTCACGATAGCTTGTAACTGCTGTCACGAGAGACTATATAGGGTGTAACTGCACCACATGGGGACGCTGTGCTGTCTATACCTTGGAAGAAGCTCTTGACCCGGAGGTAGCTGACACTGAGGCGCAGCACGGAGAGCTTGTCCAGTTTGGAGATGATGTCCGGGGTGAAGGGTAGGAGACTGGCCAGCCGGTCCAGCTCTGTATTCAAACGGTCACGGTGCCTCTTAGATGGATTGGTCTTCTGGGTGGCCGCTGTCTGTTTTCTGTCAAATATAGAGAGTTAAGTAATTGATTGATGTTAATTGATGTTATGATAAAAGTTACAATCTAGGCTTTTTTTCATCAATCTACTGATACCAAAATACAGTACTATTTATTGTCCCAATGATGACTGGTTTATTAAATAAGCAAGCATGCGTTACTGAAATTTAAATCCCATTTTGTCTCATTAGTCATTGGAACCTTTACTATGTCTAAACTGGTATTTTGAGAAAGTCAGGTGTTGTCTGTGGGTTCAGAAAACTATGACTTAGTAAATAGCCCAATAATGACTAAATAATGAAGAGGGAAAGCCTATGTAGTAGCAGCAGGTCCCTCAACTGAATAATGCTGAATATACATTTTTTCTCAAGTTGGACATGAAATTGTAAGAAACTTGCAATGGCTTGATAGATGACGTGGACATCAATTAAGGATTCAGAGGGGTTGGGTTAATTTCGGTTGAATGCATTCAGTTGTGCAACTGAATGCACAACTACATAATACTAAAACGATGTATTTACAGTACATCATACTACTACTTAAATAGGCGGGCACAATGTAATTAGTGTGGGTACAGATTGTTACAAAGTACTTACAACTGTAATACATGTTTGTCGTTTGTGTAATTGCACATATATAACGACATTCAATTAGCAAATTAACAGAAAATTATTAATTTAACTTTCTGCACTAGAATTAGATGGTGAGGGATTTCTTTTTGCAAATTGTTTGCAAAGTGTAACCAAATACCCTTAGAAATATAGACAATGTAACAATAAATGCCCACATAGTACGGTATGCTGATTTTAATTGAAGCGTACTTTAAAACATCACAATGCTTTTGTTTGTCCATTAATTTACAAGTGTTGAATATCCATGAAAGCCAGACTGGGAACAATTATATTTTATTTGCACATGCAACAAACAGGCATTTCATGTGAGACTAACTCATTAATATCCGGTACTCAACTGTTTTTGGATGGGCTTCCTTCTCTTCCTTCCCGCATATAAGCAGTCCCCAGGTGGAATCATCATCTGTGAGTCAATTATCATTAATTGCACGTCTCAAGAAGACAAAACTTAGAAAGGGCATATCATGAATAAAGAATTCTATATGAAAATAAAATTCTACAAGCAACAATATTAATTTGATTTCACATTTATTTATCACAATAAACATTACAATTTGCTAACTAATTTAGCGTCCCAGTTATCTCACTATATCCGCTTCACATTCGTGCCTTTGTTTACGTTCAGGGACCAATGGCCTATAGCTTGAAAAAGTGGCATGCATAGTAAGCGCTCAGGTACAGTAAACCATCGATTTAAGGGAAATTAGTATGACTGATCAAAAAATATATATTAACACATCTACTAACTTGCACACTGTATTCAAATGTCATACAACTCACCTAAAGACTGTTCCAATCAATTTGCAAATCAAAAGGAAATCGGTAGTAGTTCTCAACAGTCTAGAGAATTGAATTATACTATTCAGTAAATAAAGTTGCATAAAAACCTAAACTATAGCATACGGTTCAACACAGCTCTCTACAAAGATGGTTTATCAGTCCGCGGTCCTCTTGGCAGGGATGTGGTTGATGTTATATAGACCCGATTGGGTGCCGTTAACTTCCTCGTATTTCAGGTGGCGAATTTATCCCAATGACCTGGCATGCCCTTCGCACGCAACTCTCTGCGATGGGATCTGGGACGAGACGCAAAAACAGTTGTGCGCAGGTGGTCGTACGGCACACTTCTCCGCGGCGAAGGCAAGGAGCGAGGGTCTCTTTAATATTATGGATATTATTTAATATTTACATATAATGGAATTGGTCACCTACAAATTAAATAGTATGAATGTAGGTTATAGTTATATGCACTATTCCCATTCATTGACGTTTGGAAAGGAAGCGGAATAGAATGTACTTTTTCTGAAGGACATTCGACTACATTTTTATTAATGTTCTCACATGTTTTTCTAAATCTTTACTTGCCTGCAGAGAGAAATGGACAAGACACTGAATTCAAATTAAAACAGGGTGAGTATCCATTTTGGTTCTAAAATAAATGTTTGAGTATAAAACATTTTCTTGGATGTGCTACTGTAGCTTAAATGAACTTTTCTGTAAAACATAGCCTATATTATTGTAATAAATTGAATCTTTGTGCATTTAGGCTATGCTATAAGCCATTTCATTGCATCGTCAAAATCAGATGAGGGATAGTGCATGATTTAACACATCACGAAGGGTCATTGGGTTTGAAATAAGACAAATCCATTCTAAAATAGTTCATATTTATTTATAATTTAACTAGGCAAGTCAGTTAAAAACAAATTCGTATTTTACAATGACGGCCTACCCTGGCCAAACCCTCCCCTAACCCGAACAATTGTGCGCCGCCCTATGGGACTCCGATCCCGACTGGTTGTGATACAACCTGGGATCGAACCAGGGTCTGTAGTGACGCCTCTAGCACTGAGATGCAGCGCCGCTGCGCCACTCGGGAGCCCACAGACTAAATGTGTCATATTCTGTTGATAAAAAATATATATACAGAATTTTGTAGTAATACCTCTTTTGAACCAATGTTCCATGAATATCAGAGATAAACAAAAACCATATATTCTTCCCTATAAAAAAAATGACCTGTCCCCTCCATGTCCCCATAGTCCAACTGACATGCCCTGAACCATTGCCCTGAACTCTGAGGCACCAGTGCGATGATAGGTAAAAGTGCGCCACCTGGTGAGCGCAACTCATTGCAAAAAATATATTTATTGAAATGCATGGAGATGAGCAGCATGACAAAAGTGTATTCATTTCATATTCTACATAACTTTTTTTAGAGACAGTACGTTGACAGTCAATAGTAACATGTCAGCACACCAAGTGAACAGTAGGCTATTGTAGCTCCGATCACAAATTCCTTTCAGATAAGCCTGAATTAAATGACCCTTTCTACAATATCTACGGCTGAGGTGGACGTGGACCGTACCTAGTCTTCCAGGATGTAATTGGCGTTGACCACTAAGAAGGGGTCCTCTTCCTCCACAGGTTCCTCTCCCTCAACACCAACTTTCTTCAGCCCAGTCTTCGTTAACTCTATGATGATGTGGTCCTGAAATGAACACATGTACAGAGCATGTCACTCACTCACAAATTGTACAAATCTCACTGCATTATGTAAAGGTCAATACCATAAATGCTTCAAACAGTCAAATATTTAAGATGGTGTTTTCCAATGCTTTACTTACATAATGGATTAGTCTCTGAAGCACTTTCTCAATCAGATACTTCTTGGCAACCATCTCAGCTTCTGACTCGATCTCACTCTTCATCTCTTTCAGGTACCAGTTAAATCAGCTTGCACTTCTTCAGTGAGGACTCTTCGTCAACTGTAAGAATGAAACATTTTGTTAAACGTTGACAAAACTAGTATGCTTTTAATTCAACTAAATTGAGAATAAGGATCCTTTCAGTTTGTTTAAACTCTTACTATCATCCATCTTCTGCGTGTGCAGAATGAGTGGTTGGAGACCCTCCTATACTCAGCGAAGGTCATTTTGAGAGCAGGCTTGGCAGTGCTGGTCTTCTCAGGTCTGCCTGCCCCATGGTCTATGTCCATGGCCTCCTCTGCATGATGGCCATTAGTGCTGTTTGTCCCCTTCACAGACTCATCTATCAAGTCATTCTGATACGGAGAACACAGGATGACAATTGTTTATGTGTAAATGTATCATTTTCAATAAATATATTGTTGCAAAAAGGTGAAAGTGACTGTTTCCTTCCATTCATTCCCCCATTGTGTTTCCTACCCTTCATTCCCCCATTGTGTTTCTTACCATTAATTTCCCCATTGTCGTCTTGTTCCTGGTCGAAGTTGAAGTTGGAGTCGACACTGATGACAGACTTATTCAGAAGTCAGAAGGCCTACTCTACGCGTTTGGGATGCACCTTTAAAAAGTAAAAATAAAAGGGTGAAGATGTATGTTGTACTGTCAATGCAACTCTTCAGATATCATGTAAGCTTACTCATTATGTTAGCAAATTCACTGAACCACCTCTGTTACACCAACAACCATAATTATTAGATTTTGACAAACAATGAAGACACATAAAAAGACAGGAGTTTACTCTACAATGTATAGGGGCCTATACATATGGGGATGTATAATTCAGTAGTAGGTGTCTGACCAGCCACATCTGAGCAGTAGAGCCTGGCCATGCTCTCAGACAGTCGGAGCATGCTATCTAGCTGCCTGACAATGATACACCAGGCTGGCTTGGTGCTGTCACTCTGACACAGATGCTTGTGCGTCAACTCCTTGGCCTCCGAGGTGATCAGGGGTCAACGTGCACCACACCTACAACGGGACAGAAAGCATGTTATGGTAGGTAGATCTCACTGAACGCTGCATCTAAACAGCCCAACACATAAGGAACACCAATACAACAAGTGCAATTATTACCTCTGGTTGAAACTGTAGAGGAAACAGTATGTATCTCTGGATCTTATCAGTGGCGTATACTCGCTCTACAGATTCCATGTTTCTACAGCGCAGGTCTACATTACGTCTGGCTATGACATAATACCACAAGTCACACAAAGGTGGAAATGCATATGCAAAGGTCTCAAAGGGTTCTGAAATAAACATTTCCATTCAATAAGGGCTTACTGCAGGCGCTGAAAAAGTTAGGGAAAAGGGAAGGTTTTGCTTTTACCTCATTGCACTCATCAATCAAATTGACGAAGAGGTCAAATCTGAAAATGATGTGTTCTGACATGTTGACGTTCTGTTTCAGAGACTTAAAGTGGTTGTATCTCCCATGAATGGGGTTGGCAGCTGCCATCCACAGCATGCAATGCTGGTCTCTCACTAGATACTACTCCAAACATGTAACATGCTACATTGCTATGAGGAATTGGCCAGTATGGAGAATTAAGTATAAACGCAAGTCCAAATCCCTATCTCCATCCATGGCTAATTTAGCAAAGGCTCAACACAATGTGTCCTCTTGGCCTTAATGACGAGTTCGACTTGAAACCGTTTTAATAGTTAAAAAATGTCAATATTTTTTATCCTAGTTGAATATTTTGTGTCCATTTTTTTATTTATCCATTATTTTACCAGCTAAGTGGTCTAAGAATATGTTCTCATTTACATCAACAACCTGGGGAATAGTTACAGGGGAGAGGAATGAGCCAATTGTAAACTGGGGATTATTAGGTGACTTTGATGGGTTGAGGGCCAGATTGGGAATTTAGCCAAGAGACCAGGGTTAACACCCCTACTCTTACAACAAGTGCCATGGGATCTTTAATGACCTCAGAGAGTCAGGACACCCATTTAACGTCCCATCCAAAAGACAGGACCCATATTCTTTAGACCAGAGGAAAGAGTGCCTCCTACTGGCCCTCCAACACCACTTCCAGCAGCACCTGGTCTCCCATCCAGGGACTGACCAGAACCAACCCTGCTTAGCTTCAGAAGCAAGCCAGCAGTGGTATGCAGGGTGGTATGCTGCTGGCTAGATATATATGTATATAAATGTATATAAACTCAGACAAAAAAAGAAACATCCTCTCACTGTCAACTGCATTTATTTTCAGTAAACTTAACGTGTACATTTTTGTATGAACATAACAAGATTCAACAACTGAGACATAAACTAAACAAGTTCCATAGACATGTGACTAACAGAAATTGAATAATGTGTCCCTGAACAAATGGGGGGTCAAAATCAAAAGTAACAGTCAGTATCTGGTGTGGCCACCAGCTGCATTAAGTACTGCAGTGCATCTCCTCCTCATAGACTGCACTAGATTTGCCAGTTCTTGCTGTGAGATGTTACCCCACTCTTCCACCAAGGCACCTGCAAGTTCCCGGACATTTCTGTGGGGAATGGCCCTAGCCCTCACCCTCTGATCCAACAGGTCCCGGACGTGCTCAATGGAATTGAGATCCAGGCTCTTCGCTGGCCATGGCAGAACACTGACATTCCTGTCTTGCAGGAAATCACGCACAGAACGAGCAGTATAGCTGGTGGCATTGTCATGCTGGAGGATCATGTCAGGATGAGCCTGCAAGAAGGGTACCATATGAGGGAGGAGGATGTCTTCCCTGTAACGCACAGCGTTGAGATTGCCTGCAATGACAACAAACTCAGTCCGATGATGCTGTGACACACCGCCCTAGACCATGACGGACCCTCCACCTCCAAATCGATCCCACTCCAGAGTACAGGCCTCGGTGTAACGCTCTTCAATGATAAACGCGAATCCGACCATCACCCCTGGTGAGACAAAACCACGACTCGTCAGTGAAGAGCACCTTTTCCAGTCCTGTCTGGTCCAGCGACGGTGGGTTTGTGCCCATAGGTGACGTTGTTGCCGGTGATGTCTGGTGAGGACCTGCCTTACAACAGGCCTACAAGCCCTCAGTTCAGCCTCTCTCAGCCTATTGCGGACAGTCTGAGCACTGATGGAGGGATTGTGCGTTCCTGCTATAACTCGGGCAGTTGTTGTTGCCACCGTGTACCTGTCCCGCGGGTGTGATGTTCGGATGTTCCGATCCTGTGTAGGTGTTGTTACACGTGGTCTGCCACTGCGAGGACGATCAGCTGTCCGTCCTGTCACCCTGTAGTGCACTCTTCGGCGTCTTATAGTACGGACATTGCAATGTATTGCCCTGGACACATCTGCAGTCCTCATGCCTCCTTGCAGCATGCCTAAGGCACATTCACACAGATGAGCAGGGATCCTGAGCATCTTTCTTTTGGTGTTTTTCAGAGTCAGTAGAAAGGCCTCTTTAGTGTCCTAAGTTTTAAAACTGTGACCTTAATTGCCTACCATCTGTAAGCTGTTAGTGTCTTAATGACCGTTCCACAGGTGCATGTTCATTAATTGTTTATGGTTCATTGAACAAGCATGGGAAACAGTGTTTAAACCCATTACAATGAAGATCTGTGAAGTTATTTGGATTTTTACAAATTATCTTTGAAAGACAGGGTCCTGAAAAAGGGACATTTATTTTTTATATTATTGTAAATATTGATCACATTCCTTGTTTATGATCATATATTTTCATACATTGAATGTTAACATTGTGAACCTATGTTATATATCTTTTACCTCCTGTTTCAGGAAAATGTCACTGAGTGTTGCCCCTATATATAGGACCTTCCACCCCCAAGACAGCATTGAATGAGCAGTATTCCGCCATAAGCAAACAAGAAAATGCTCACCCAGAGGTGGCGCTCCTAGTTGCCGGGGACTTTAATGCAGGGAAACTTAAATCCATTTTACAAAATTTCTATCAGCATGTTAAATGTGCAACCAAAGGAAAAAGAACTCTGGACCACCTATACTCCACACAGAGAGACGCATACAAAGCTCTCCCTCATCCTCCATTTGACAAATCTGACCATAATTGTACCCTCCTGATTCCTGCTTACAAGCAAAAACTTAAGCAGGTAGCACCAGTGACTAGATCAATAAAAAAGTGGTCAGAGGAAACAGATGCTAACACTGTTTTGCTAGCACAGACTGAAATATGTTCCGGGATTCCTCCGATGGCATTGAGGAGAACACCACATCTATCATTGGCTTCATCAATAAGTGCATTGATGACGTCATCCCCAGAGTGACTGTACGTACATACCACAACCAGAAGCCATGGATTACAGGCAGCATCCGCACTGAGCTAAAGGCTAGAGCTGCCGCTTTCAAGGAGCAGGACTCTAACCCGGAAGCTTATAAGGAATCCTGATATGCCCTCCGACGAACCATCAAACAGGCAAAGCGGCAATACAGGACTAAGATCGAATCGTACTACACCGGCTCTGACGCTCGTCGGATGTGGCAGGGCTTACAAACCATTACAGACTACAAAGGGAAGCATAGCAGAGAGCTGCCCAGTGACACGAGCCTACCAGACGAGCTAAAAAAACTTATATGCTCGCTTCGAGGCAAGCAACACTGTAACATGCATGAGAGCACCAGCTGTTCCGGAAGACTGTGTGATCACGCTCTACACAGCCGATGTGAGTAAGACCTTTAAACAGGTAAACATTCACAAGGCCGAAGGACCAGGACGTGTAATCCGAGCATGCGCTGACCAACTGGCAAGTGTCTTCACTGACATTTTCAACCTCTCCCTGTCTGAGTCTGTAATACCAACATGTTTTAAGCAGACCACCATAGTCCCTATGCCCATGAACACTTAAGGCAACCTGCCGAAACAACTACTGACCCGTAGCACTCACGTCTGTAGCCATGAAGTGCTTTGAAAGGCTGGTCATGGCTCACATCAACACCATTATCCCAGAAACCCTAGACCCACTCCAATTTGCATACCGCCCCAACAGATCCACAGATGATGCAATCTCCATTGCACTCCACACTGCCTTTTCCCACCTGGACAAAAGGAACACCTATGTGAGAATGCTATTAATTGACTACAGCTCAGTGTTCAACACCATAGTGCCCTCAAAGCTCATCAATAAGATAAGGTCCCTGGGACTAAACACCTCCCTCTGCAACTGGATCCTGGACTACCTGACGGGCCGACCCCAGGTGGTAAGGGTAGGTAACAACAATTCTGCCATGTTGATCCTCAACACAGGGGTTCCTCAGGGGTGCGTGCTCCTGTATTCCCTTTTCACTCATGACTGCACGGCCAGGCACGACTCCAACACCATCATTAAATTTGTCGATGACACAACAGTGGTTGGCCTGATCACTGACAACGATGAGACAACCTATAGGGAGGGGGTCAGAGACCTGGCGGTGGGGTGCCAGGTCAACAACCTCTCCCCCAACATGATCAAGACAAAGGAGATGATTGTGGACTACAGGAAAAAGAGGACCGAGCACGCCCCCATTCTCATCGACGGGGCTGCAGTGGAGCAGGTTGAGAGCTTCAAGTTCCTTGGTGTCCACATCACCAACAAACTGACATGGTCCAAGCACACCAAGACCGTCGTGAAGAGGGCACGCCAAACCTATTTCCCCTCAGGAGACTGAAAAGATTTTGGCACGAGTCCTCAGATCCTCAAAAGATTCTACAGCTGCACCATCGAGACCATCCTGACTGGTTTTATCACTGCCTGAAATGGCAACCGCTCGGCCTCCGACCGCAAGTCAGTACAGAGGGTAGTGCGAACGGCCCAGTACAACACTGGGGTCAAGCTTCCTGCCATCCAGGACCTCTATACCAGGCGGTGTTAGAGGAAGGCCCTAAAAATTGTCAAAGACTCCAGCCACCCTAGTCATAGACTGTTCTCTCTGCTACCGCACGGCAGCGGAGCGCCAAGTCTAGGTACAAGAGGCTTCTAAACAGCTTGTACCCCCAAGCTATAAAACTCCTGAACTGAATCTAGTCAAATGACTACCCAGACTATTGCAGTGCCCCCCCCCCCCTCACCCCCTTTTTAAACTACTGCTACTCTCTGTTGTCATCTATACATAGTCACTTTAATAACTCTACCTACATGTGCATAGTACCTCAAATAACCGGTGCCCCCGAACATTGACTCTGTATCGGTACCCAGTAATGAACGTGTCAGGACGAGACAGACAGGAAGGCAGCGTTTCTCAACCAGTCGAAATCATGAATCAGCTGGTATAATTTTTATGGATATATACAAATGACAATTGAAAAAAAGGTCAAATGAAACGAAGTGCAGCTAGTTATGGAAAAAGTACCCAATTATCATACTTGAGTAAAAGTAAAAATACGTAATGGAAAATGACTCAAGTAAAAGTGAGTCACCCAGTAAAAACCTACTTGGGTAAGTCTAAAAGTATTGCTAAAATATACTTAAGTATCAAAAGCAAAAGTATAATTCATTTCAAATTCATTATATTAAGCTAACCAGACAGCACCATTTTCGTGTCTTTTTTAATTTACGGATAGCCAGGGGCACGCTCCAACCCTCACATAATTCACAAACGAAGCATGTGTTTAGTAAGTTCGCCAGATCAGAGGCAGTAGGGATGACCAGGGATGTTCTCTTGATATGTGTGTGAATTAGACCATTTTCCTGTCCTGCTAAGTATTCAAAACATAATGAGTACTTTTGGGTGTCAGAGAAAATGTATGGAGTAAAAAGTACATCATTTTCTTTAAGAATGTAGTGAAGTAAAAGTATAAAGTTGTCAAAAATATAAATAGTAAAGTACAGATACCCCCTAAAAAACACTTAATTAGTACTTTCAAGTATTTTTACTTAAGTACTTTACATCACTGCGAGTTTGCAGTGACATTGATGTACATTCTGATGAAAGCTGATCATGTAGCAACATTCAGTTCTAATACCCACAAAATCCCAATTTATCCTGTTGACAACGAGCTTTATTTGAGCTTAACAGTTTACAAATGACTAGTGATGAACAGCTAAGTATGTCATTTCGGGATTGTAATGTCAAGTAACCAGCACTGACTTAAAATCTCCAGGTGACATTTTTCATTCCTGCAGGCCTACACCCCCAATTATATGACGGCCCTGGCCCCCAAAGTGACAGCCTGCAGGAATGAAAGCAGCACAGAGCATAAATTCAGTGCACAGTATATATCCATTAATGTCTAACATATCATCCAAACTTTTACATCCGTTTTGAAGGAATAAAGACCATCAGAGGGCATACAGAAACCTTTAACTTTTATTTACCACATTAAAAAAAAGTGAACCACACTATACAAATGGTTTTCTGGTAGCAGGTAGCAATGCAGATTACACTTCTAAGGGCCTTTTTCAAACACACAGATCGCACTCTGGAAGTGCAGCTAAAATTGCTCATCTTTTTTAAAACACGTTCTTAATTTGCTCCTGCCACGTAACGCAGCAGTGTCTTAACAGCTTCTCCCCTATTACGTTGTTTTGCTCCTTAAATGCAGATAGGCAGTAGCATGCAACCCTCGGTGTGAAGGGTTTTGATTGGGTTTTTTGTAATGTTAACTTTGCAAGATAAAGGGGTAAAGGTCTCTGTCCATATTTACATATCAAAATGTATCTGTCGAACCTGAGCAGTTCAGATGGGATCTTCAAACAAACACTGGGCGAGCAGCTATCCCATAATCTCCGAGTTTAAAGGGAAGTCCAGCTTTAGCAACCACCTTGATGATTCAGAAGACTTTTCTTTCTTCTTTGTTTTTTTATTTTTCTCCTTCTGTGCTCGCATTCCTGACAACATTGGCCAAATGTCAAAAAGAATGATGTTTATTACTCAAGAAACAACTTAAAAAAAGAAAGGAGGAAGGGTGGAGAACAATGAAAAGGTTTTAAGCCAAGTAGCTGTAAGTGTCTTTCTCTCCGTCGACACGCTCCAGGTACTCCTTCTCTATCAGGATGTCGATGCATTTCTGAAAGACACAAACACACATGACCATTATTACCATTACTAACATGGCATATGTTGCATACAGAAAGTGGTTTCCATAAACCTACAGGAAACAACCGTAATGTAAAAACACAGTATAGATTTGTTACATTTCTGAAAGACAAACAAGACCGTTCCTACCATGGCAGGTGTTGCATTTACAGTATGTGGTTCCATGAAATCCTCTGGAGTCGGAAGGTAAATTGCCATCTAATGTTCCCTAATCTAATGCATAATTTACCTTGATGACGGGGACTCTTGGTTTAAACCTGGATGACAGCTGGTTCAGAACCTCTGCCAGGAGCTGCTGATGTTTCAGCACTTTACGCATCTTCATGATTCTCACGATGGCTGCCTACAGTAGGGTGGAGGAATACAACAGAACAGCCTTAAACAACAATATTCTAGACCAGAGTCATTTGTGCACGATGGATGATAAACATCGATTTTTGTGAATGTTAATGAGTGCTTGAGAGTGTGTAAATTTCAGTGAACAGAAGAGCATGATGATGGACTAATGGACAGTGTACCTGTATTAGCAGTTTCCTGTCCTCCTCTATGTTCTTGTGAGTGGTTTCCTGCTCCTGCTTTTGCTCTGTCTTCATTGGCACGTTAATGTTCACCCGAAGTTTCTTGCTGTCAAGATTAAAATCAAAACCTGCTATCAGCAACAGTTCATGGAATCGATTACAGTACAGTAACATCATAGGAATTATGAATATCTTTTTTACACCATTTGTACAGTTGTGATCTACACTGATAACATGGGTTGCATCCCAAATGGCACTCCATTCCCTACGTAGTGCACTATATAGGGAATAGGGTGACATTTGGAATCAGCCATGGTGTGTGTCATCACTCACTTTTTGTATCCCAGGAAGAGTTTTATTAAGGTGTCTGGTTTGAACTCCACTTCATCCACATTTGCGTTCTCATCCTCCAGGACCTGGACAAAAGAACATGGCTTAGGTCAAAACTTTCAAAGAGACTCTACATTGCTGAATGGTGATTCCCTATCAACTGGAGTTGTTTCTGTCTATCTGCTAATAAGAGGCACAAAACTTACCAGCAATTTGGACTTCAACAAGATTTGCAACACTTGCACCAAAATGTCCTGTTGGGGAAAAAACAAACATTCATCAAAATGTATGAAGCAAATTAGTGGGCTGTTGCTTTCAGCTTATATCTTCACATCACAGCATAACATCTTCCCTTGAAAAACCATCCATCAAAGAAAATGGTCTGTCTGACAGTAACTTTTGAATTACATTTATTTTGAGTAACAGACAAATACAACAAATGTACAATGTGGACCCAGAGGATATCACTTGAAAGTATTCATTAAAACGCTCATTTCCAAAGTGGGTCTCGATGGTATACTGGATCCGTTAGAGTTGTCAGTACTCACTATCTTGATCTGCGTGCTGTCAGTGAGCTGCTGCACTGTGTAGACATCCTCAGTGTTGTATTGTAGCAAGATGGCCATCTGGAAGGTAGAAGCCTGGGAGGACAGGAAGAGCAACAGGGAACACATCAAAACCATCTTACAGTACAGGATACCATGGCAACTCAGCTCCATGCATATGGTTGATTTGTGGAATTTTTGCTTGTTTCAAATCAAATTTATTTATATAGCCCTTCGTACATCAGCTGATATCTCAAAGTGCTGTACAGAAACCCAGCCTAAAACCCCAAACAGCAAGCAACAGCAAGCAATGCAGGTGTAGACAGTGAGCACACAACAGTACGCTCCAGTATGTTTCTTCAACAGTGTTGGTTGATTAATGAATATTCCTAACTCGTGAGAGTCTGAAAGGACATTATTGCATTTTATTTGACCAGAGAGACAACGGCTGTACTCGCCTGTAGAGTGTATCTGTTTTTAAAGCAGTTGGTGACCAGCTCTCCTTTGGACAGGTGGTAGAGCCAGGTCAGCTTGCGCCCGCTGTGTCTGCTGGCGTAGAAGGCCGTGAACCTTTGGTAACTCCTCTCCAGCTGAATGAGGGCAGGAGAGAAGAAAAGAGAGAACGGTGAGTAAACAGAGAACGGTGAGTAAACAGGGATCAATGTCAGTTAATTGGGTCACAGTGGAGGATCCGTTAGTGTGTCTTACCTCAGAGGGCAATGCGAATGTACAGGACTGCTGGAAGGGCCAGGAACCAGAACTGAGGACCTGGATGCTGAAGTCCACTGGGATATAGACACACAAACAGATCAGCAATCTTCTTACCATAGTTCTTTGTTTCAAAGTGATTCTTTGTTTTACAGTTTGGTTAGGATACACAGGGCTGTAGATTCATCTCGGTAGCCGAGTTTCCAATAAACTCCTTTCTGTCATAATGAATCCCAGAATCTGGATACTCTCCTTTTGCTCATTAGTCACATTATACTCACAGTCCAAAGGCTCAGAGTTGGTGAGGTGCTTTTTGAATTGTTCATTTAGGTCTTTGCTGACGCCGATGTCCTGGAACATGCGCTGGAGTTTAGAGGTGTACTCGAAGCCACACGCTTGCTGTTAGGAAAGAGGGCAGGACATACCATTAAAACAGGGGTGATCCCAGGTAAAACACAGTCCAAACACTGAGCAACCAGAAAATATCTTACGGATTTGTATTTCAACAAACCAATCAAAATGCAATGGCAATGTCACAATAAAAACTGCAAACTGATAAAATGTGTTTCAAGGCAATTAAAGGCATTGTCATGAGGTGAACAAGATTTCAGTTGTGTACTACCTTCAGTTTGGAGATCATACTGGCTTCAGCATCGTCACTGGCGCTGTTCTGATGGACTAACCGCTTAGCCAGCATCTTGGCGTAGAACTTCTGGAACACATCTTTGTCCTCTATGTACTTAAAGACCACCATCTAGGGAAGAGAACACATAACAGTTAGATATAGAGTTGTGAATAGAGATCACGTCACATACTGTAAACAAACTAAAATACAACATCAGGCTGAAGGAGGGGGAGGAGATTGGGTCTGCAAGGCAGGCAGTTGTGGAAGTCCCAGTTTTCATCCTGTCGACTCCAGATAACCAGATGAAGTACCAGTGGCAGTGTAGGAATACCCATCCTTGCGTCCTAAATAGTAGGCTGTTCGAGTATGCGAAAAAATAAAGTTTAATAGTATGCCACGTTTAAAAAATAAAGTATACTTTAAATGCACTGATGTCATACTAATTTTGGCTTTGACAACAACTGATCAATTAGATATTGGGAGGGGCTACCGAAATCAACAAATAGTGGGAAATAACGCAATCGCGCATGACGCATTCTCAGTATGCGAAAATATAATGTGTGACTTTTCAAAAATCAGGTATAAAAATGCCAGGATGTTATACTTATTTAGTCTCTTCATCTAGTAGAATTCGATGCACATTTTCCCACAATGCATTGGAAGAGGTGGGCTGCGAGTGATAGGACCTAGTTCTCTTCAAGTAGCCAAACAACAAAACTTACTTGGGAAGATGCCTAATAGCGAAGCTTCTCCTGTGGTGTTCAAATGTAGGCTAAGTCATTTTGTTCTCCTTAAAATGATCACGAGTATTGCATCATAGGATACATCTTTGAAAACAGAAGTCTTTTTCTCTTTCTTTTTTTTAACCAAAAGTGGATTTCTGTTTTCTCAAAGTGTTTCTTGTTCTCTTGGCTATCGTCAGAGCTTTTAAACTAAATAATAAACCATCTTTTGATTTCTGAATGTGATGGCACCGGGGACTCAGGATGTGGCTGCGTTGTTGATGTCATGTTAATCAGGCCTTTTGATTTGAACATATGGATTGTTTTCGTTTTGTAGGCTAGGCTACCTAATTAACTATTTATGGATCAATCCTTAGCAGTCATTCTGATCTTGTTCCCAATGATCGGTGCTTTAGTTTATTATGTTGCTGTACAGCGGTTCTGAATTTGCGATGCACCCGACTGTCCATGTTTTTTTGTGCAATAGCATTTTGATTTGAACATCCGAAAGGTTTGTGCATGTAATAGGCTATTTTATTTCATTTATATATGTTACAGCACTATGGTTTCACTAATAAATATGCTGAAATGGAACCAAATTATCGTTTTTTGTCTTCAGTCCTTTATACACTGAACAAAAAATGAAACGCAACATGTAAAGTGCTGATCCCATGTTTTCATTAGCTGAAATAAAAGATAAATACAATAAACAATAACAATAAAAAGACACTCAAATGTGCATTTCTGTCACAACACAATGCCACAGATGTCTCAAGTTTTGAGAGAGCGTACAATTGGCATGCTGACTGCAGGAATGTCCACCAAAGCGGTTGCCAGAGAATGTAATGTTCATTTCTCTACCATAAGCCGCCTCCAACATCGTTTTAGAGAATTTGGCAGTACGTCCAACCAGCCTCACAACTACAGACCATGTGTATGGGGTCGTGTGGGTGAGCAGTTTGCTAATGTCAACGTTTTAAACAGAGTGCCCCGTGGTGGTGGGGTTATGGTATGGGCAGGCATAAGCTACGGACAACGAACACAATTGCGTTTTATCAATTGGCAATTTGAAAGCACAAAAATACCATGACGAGATCCTAAGGCTCCTTGTGAGGCCCAGTTTTTTTTAGGTATCTGTGAACAACAGATGCATAACTGTATTCCCAGTAGAGGTCGACCGATTATGATTTTTCAACGCCGATACCGATTATTGGATGACCCAAAAAAAGCCGATACCGATTAATCGGCCGATTTTTTTATATATATATTTGTAATAATGACAATTACAACAATACTGAACAATACTGAACAATACTTATTTTAACTTAATATAATACATCAATAAAATCAATTTAGTCTCAAATAAATAATGAAACATGTTCAATTTGGTTTAAATAATGCAAAAACAAAGTGTTGGAGAAGAAAGTAAAAGTGCAATATGTGCCATGTAAAAAGGCTAACGTTTAAGTTCCTTGCTCAGAACATGAGAACATATGAAAGCTGGTGGTTTCTTTTAACATGAGTCTTCAATATTCCCAGGTAAGACGTTTTAGATTGTAGTTATTATAGGACTATTTCTCTCTATACCATTTGTATTTCATATACCTTTGACTATTTGATGTTCTAATAGGTACTTTAGTATTGCCAGCCTAATCTCGGGAGTTGATAGAACAATGCTTGAAGCATTGAGAAGAGCTGCTGGCAAACGCAGTAAAGTGCTGTTTGAATGAATGCTTACGAGCCTGCTGCTGCCTACCACCGCTCAGTCAGACTGCTCTATCAAATCATAGACTTAATTATAATATAATAACACACAGAAATACGAGCCTTAGCTCATTAATATGGTCAAATCCGGGAAACTATCATTTCAAAAACAAAACGTATATTCTTTCAGTGAAATACGGAACCGTTCCGTATTTTATCTAACGGGTGGCATCCATAAGTCTAAATATTGCTGTTACATTGCACAACCTTCAATATTATGTCATAATTACGTAAAATTCTGGCTAATTAGTTCGCAACGAGGCAGGCGGCCCAAACTGTTGCATATACCCTGACTCTGCGTGCAATGAACGCAAGAGAAGTGACACAATTTCCCTAGTTTAATATTGCCTGCTAACCTGAATTTCTTTTAACTAAATATGCAGGTTTAAAAATATATACTTCTGTGTATTGATTTTAAGAAAGGCATTGATGTTTATGGTTAGGTACATTCGCCCGTTTGGCGAAGTAGGCTATGATTCAATGATAAATTAACAGGCACCGCATCAATTATATGCAACGCAGGACAAGCTAGATAAACTAGTAATATCATCAACCATGTGTAGTTAACTAGTGATTATGTTAAGATTGTTTTTTATAATATAGGTTTAATGCTAGCTAGCACCTTACCGTGGCTCCTTGCTGCACTCGCATAACAGGTAGTCACATCACAGCTTGCCACGCAGTCTCCTCGTGGAGTGCAATATAATCGGCCACGATCGGTGTCCAAAAATGCCGATTACCGATTGTTATGAAAACTTGAAATCGGCCCTAATTAATCGGCCATTCCGATTAATCGGTCGGCCTCTAATTCCCAGTCATGCAAAATCCATAGATTAGGTCCTAATTTATTTAAATTGACTGATATGAACTGTAACAGTAAAATCTTTGGAATTGTTGCATGTTGCATTTATATTTTTGTTCAGTATGAATAGGATAGATGGACTATATGGGCTACAGTAAAGATTGAATGTGATAGTCTGCCTTTAACCAGCTTGAGTAGGCCTATAACTCCATTCCTACTCTACTCAGCATTTAGAGAAATTAATCAAATTGGAAATTAGCTATTGTCAGGCTTGTTAATGCGATGCAGGGCCACGGTCAGTACGTTTCTACATTCTGGAACATTCAACTGAACGGAAACGAGATTCCGTACTGAACGACCAGTTGAAAAATCGGGAGGAGTTGGGTTGTGGAACGCTGTCAGCCTGGCCACTGCCCTTTAAATACGTCACTCATTGCTTCAAGCTACACCTCGCCACCCACCAAATGTACCTCAAGGTCCATTCAAGAACGTTTTGGGAAACGTGTCGTTCAGTACCAACCATTCCGCAATGTGGCAAACGTTTAAGCTAACCAAACGCACCTCATGTCTGTTGAATTTGCAAAAATCCACCCGCACTCGGCCCCGACTCACCTACTCAGCCAGTCAGGAGCCGCTACTGCATGGCGGCCGTGGCATACTGCATACTTTTTTACTAAACAGTATGTGCTGAATAGTATGCAACAATGTGTACATAATATGCAGTTTAAGTATGTAGTACGCTAGTATGGGTATTCAGACATGCCAGTGTGACACCTGAACACTTGAGAAAAAGCAGTCCCCCAACTTACCACTTGGTTTAGTGTGTCTTCCAGCTCTGCCTCCTCTGGGTTCTTTGAGCTGTGCGAAATAAAGAATTTCATTTAAAATCAATGTCAATGTGAACCATTTCAGAACAAAAGTCAATAGCAATACTAGAGTGCAGGCTACTGCCCTCACTGCTCTCAGGCGTGTGTAGACTTGAATATCAAACTGTGGGTCTGGAGTTATGTATTGGGTGAATGCATCAGAGGAGAGACTGAGTGACACACCTCTTCTTCAACAAAGAATCACAGTATCTAGCCAGCAGCTCTGGGGATTTGCTGGACGACTGCACCATCTTGGTCACAGCATTGTTGTTTATGAAGCGTCCACAGGCCTGGAAAAATCAGTTCAAACTTAACAGCAACAGTGTGCGTGACATATGAAAACCTCTTACACCACAAAATATAGTAAAATTTGACCATACCTTGTCTAGAGCAGCAACAAAACCAGCGTCGTTGTTGAACGCTGACATTACTAAAGCATTATACTTTTTGTGGACGTCTAAGATGGTCTGGACATACATTTTGGGATCCTGTGGTGAAGTAAACGAAAACAAGAAAGTCAAGGATAACCCAAGTGAACTGGAGAGAGTGTCTCAGATGAATCCAATAAAGATGTGAACCTTTGGGTAAAAAGTATGCGTAAATGTCACTATTTTATCCACTGTAGTTCTTACATTGAGAGCCGCTTCTCCACACTTCTCTATAGCAGCAAGGCCCTGGTTGTATATGTGCGTCTCCAGGAGTTTCTTCAGCTCTCCCAACCCATCAGTGATTCGGGACACCAAATTGTACATCCGCCCAAGGTCTACACAGAGATATAATATATATATATATGAGAATAAATGGTGATAACCACAAACATACATTTACACAGCCAAAGCTCACATGGAACGTACATATACAGTAAATGTACATATAGAAGTACATACACAGTGTACAAAGCATTAGAAACACCTTCCTAATATTGAGTTTTGCCCTCAGGAAAGCCTCAATTCGTCAGGGCATGGACTCTACAAGGTTTCGAAAGCGTTCCACAGGAATGCTGGCCCATGTTGACTGCAATGCTTCCCACAGTTGTGTCAAGTTGTTGACTGGATGTTCTTTGGTTGGTGGACAATTCCTGATACACACCAGAAACTGTTGAGTGTGAAAACCCCAGCAACGTTGTAGTTCTTGACACATTCAAACCGGTGGGCCTGGCACCTACTACCATACCCCGTTCAAAGAAACTTAAATATTTTGTCTTGCCCATTCACTAACTGAATGGCAAACATACACAATCCATGTCTCAATTGTCTCAAGCATTAAAAGTCCTTCTTTAATGCTTTTTCCCCCTTCATCTACACCGATTGAAGTGGATTTAACAAAAGACATCAGTAAGGGACCATAGCTTTCACCTGGTCAGTCTGTCATAGAATGAGCAGGTGTTCCTAATGTTTTGTACATTGTGTACAAATGTATGGAAAGTACACAAAGCAAAAAGGCAAGTCTGGCAATTGCCATCTGGACTCTCCTCTGTACCTTCATTTTTGTCAGCGTCCAGAAGATTTTGGAACTCTGTATGGAAAATCTCCAGGTGCTTCTCGATGAGCACCTGCTCACACTTGCGGGCCAGCTCGTCCTGCGTGCTCTCATGGAGGTACACCTGCACCCTCCGCTGCTCCTCCAAAAGACGTGCCTCCGCCTGAGAGAGAGAGGAGAAAAAGAGAGCAGAAGGAGACGGATAGAAAGAAGGATTCGGTTAACATTTTTACACTAAACAAAGGCCACAGATACAGCTACTATTTCGCTCGATGCACAGGTTTGATAACCTACCTTCTTCATGTACTCAGTAACAGGGTTTTGTTGCAGGAACTCTGTGCTCTCTCGTGTGTAGAAGCGCTCGGTGTCCGCCAAGAACTGAGTCTCAAAGTACTCTTTGTAGACCGACAATGTGGGGCCTTTGGCAAAGGCATCATCCTCATTGAGGCCCAACTCAACTAAAAGACACACAACTCCACTGTCAGAGCCATGAAATAAGATGTTTCACAATAGTTTCATATTGGTTGACCAACACACAACTAAAATATGCCAGGACCTACCATAGGATTGGACGACTCCACTGATAAGCCTGGTGTTGATGGTCTCTCCGTTACGTTCCTTCTCGATGAGCTTCAATACAGCATTTGTGACCTTAGTTGCGGGGGGGAAGAAATGTAAGGTAAGCCTTCAACAAAATGTACATTATCACAATCTACTCACTAATCAACTAAGACTGGGAATAACTTTTCCACAGCTGATCTGAGGGGATACTCACTTGTTTATTCAAAGGTCTGAAAAGGCATTCCCTCCATGTCACCAAAGCGAGCTGAAAGGACAGGAAAGGATGGGGCGATGCATACGGTTGAGAAAACCCTTAAGATGAGATGTGGGTTAATAAAATGATTGTCTATCATCTTACGGAGTAGATTTCATAGATCCCTTTGCGCCCCTCATCACACTCGCGGCGGACCCAGTGCCGGTTGAGGTAGGCACAGATACCATTCAGCACTTTGCTGGAGAATCTGTAGTCTTCCCACTGCTGTGTGTAGAACTTTAATACACTCTCATCCATCAGGTCTTCTCCATCCTGCAGATGAAGGGAAAAGAGAGGGAAGAGAAGAAGAGACTGATATTTAGTTAAAGATAAGCATGCAAATGTAGTAGGATATTTCATATGCTTCCTTTAACCTCTTTTGAAAGGGCTTATGGAAAATTAACCAGTATTCAATTAATTCAGTCACTTCATTGACCTCAGTCCATTTAAAAAGGTACAGGAAAGAGCATTACCTTGAGCAGGTTGGTCAGGTAGTTCTTGAGGAATTCCTTGAGTCTCTTGTAGAGCTCCAGGCCCACAAACTGGGCCCCTCCTGGGGTGGGGGCCTTTTTAGAGGGCTTGGATGGCGGGGGCCCTGCCCCACGGGCCTGATTGGACTGGTGCACACTGGTACAGTAGTTATAAACATGTCTGGGTGGTGGGTTAAGGCAACAACATAAATGTAGAAACTGAAAATACTGACAAATGGATTTCCCCCAATTATGCTTCAAACTGATTTTTTCCAGCTTTGCCATTTTGTTTGACTAACCAGGCATAGAAACCATCCGTTAACTATGCCCTTTAATAAACACACCGCATTAGGAAGTACATTAGTCAGAGAAGCCTTGCAGTGCATCTATGTGGAAGGATACGTGTAGAGTTCCATGTATCGTGCTTTGGCCATGCTCTGTCTGGTGTACACCTGCTGTATTCCTGCTCGCAGGTCGTCCCAGATCTGGTCTAGGCCAATCTGTTTGAGCCCATGAGGGTTCTGGCTTCTGTTGGATGACATTGTCTCTTTGCTTGTTGTTGCTCTCTTCTCAGTTGCTGTGTCACGTTTTGTTTTATCGCGTGTAATGAAACTGTCAAGAGCTACTCCTCCATAAGGTGATGAGAGAGGCCACAATCCAACACAAGACAAGGTGGGGTCTTCTCTTCAGAGTGGCAGACGTTATTGGAAGACCCCCTTCAAGTAGCAATCAGGAGAGCACCCTGCCAAGAGACCTGCAAACACACACACACAACAAAAAACATTGTAAGAAAGGAGCACACATTAGTATAAGTCACATGGTGCACTCTGAAGTGTAAGATAAAATGTTGGAAAAATCAATTAGCTCATCAATATATGCATTATTTCAAAACTGCTTCCATTATAGACTACACTACACAGAAAAATTATTGGAATAAGTCCCCTGACACACAAAGCTGCTCTCTAGACAGGTGCTAATGTATGACATATTGTAAGAGATTAGCTTAGTCAGTGTTATATTGACTCCAGCCTCCCATTGATCAGGACCTAGCAGCTGGGCTTGAGGTCTGACCTTCACTGGTCCTGAATATTGTAACTTTAATACAGTGTCAGTAAGTGTGCCTGTCCACCGCAGTGCAGCGATGCCTGGGGGGAATATGGCTGACTGGATTGGGCTTTCCTTCAGCTTGAAACCTAAACCCTGCTGCCCTCGGCTTCTGTTTACCATGTGCATGGCGGGGCTGATTTCCGGCATGGAGAAGGACATCCTTCAAGTATAATTGAATAATACATTGAAGGTAGAGAAATTACAAAGAAAAAGAACAACCATGATTTAAAAGGAGACAAGCACACAGAATTATGATTTCAAGATTATGTAGGCCTAACCCGATCTTGTTTCATTACTGTGTTCATGTATGCAAATATTTTAATTTAGATTCTACTAAGTCTTAGAATACAACCATAGACGTGTATCTGATAATATCCTTGGTTACTAGAGACAAATGTATCTAATAAGAATATGACTTGTCTTGAATGCAGAAAAACTGCATGCACTTTGCATGAATGACAAACATGAGATGGTAACATAAGTGTTGGGCTTAATCGTTTAATAACCAACTGTTCAAGATAATTTGCTACTCCTTCAGTCAAGGCTCAATTATTCATAATCTTATCAGAGACAGGGTTGGCTCTCTGTAACCATGGCAACAGATGCAGATAACGCAGAAAACTCACTGGAAAGAGGTAGCCTAACCTCTCAAAGTGGTGTGGGTGCTTTGGATGGAGGGAACTAGCATATGTGCAGTAAAGGTAGCTTGCTGCATAACAAAGTTCTGAAACAGTGACACTAATCCAGTTCAACAAATAAACAAATATAACGTCGGACAGTTGGCAGCAAAGAGGTAGCTACATGATCATAGGGATAATAACGTTATGTTTGGGCAAAATGATTGTCACTTAGCTGGTAGCTAACAACAATCTTGGAATGCCTGGCTTGCAATACGTCGTCACATATCTATTCTGTCTATTGTTAGCTAGCTCCATAGCTCACTGTCAGTTGCACAACTGTTAATATTGATAACTAGTAACGTTAGGTAGCTAGCAAAAGGCAACATCGTTGTAGCTAACGTTAGCTACAGTAACTTTATCTGGCTATATACACCTGTACAGTCTTCCGGCACGATCTAGCTATCCAGGGAAACTTCTGAGTTTGTGACTAACTAGCTTTATCATGCCATGGCTAAACCTGTACGTTAATATTAACCTGGTCAGTGAAGCGTAAGCAACAATAGCAGATAATAATGGTTTGGACTAGCTGACGCTAGCATTATTTGCTAGGTGTATGTAGCTAGCTAGTAAAATCAAATAACTACTCGATAACAAGACAAACTGTACATTTTGATTGACAACTGTTATTTAGCTAACATAGGGCACTGGCTAGTACTAACATGATATATAGATAACTAACGTTAGCAAGCTAACTAACGTTACCGCGAGAAATGAGGCCTGCTGTTCGGGCGCAATGCTAGTTAGCAAAGTTAGCTGTCCGCAGAAGGCAGCCGAGATAAGACAGACAGTCGGTGTTCGCTGTATAAACACAACACAAACTAGTCTAGTGCGCGTTCAGTTTTTGTATAACCAGTTAACTAAATAGGTACAAAAATATCAAAGTTCACTGGTGATATGTGTAGCTAGCTATGCTTAGCTACTGTACTAGCTAGCTAACAAGCGAACGTAGCTAGCTGACGTTAGTTTACCATCGTCCAGTAGCAGTAGTGCTCGTTCTTGGCTCCAAATCAAAGAAAACAGTGCAAATTAGACACAAATATTACGTTTATAATCCGAGTAGAGTATTGGAAAAATCCCCTTTCTAAAACAAATCCCCCTTTCCCTCTAAATTATTTACTTTCACTGCCACAACAATAGCTGCGGCAGTGTATAGAAATAACACTTCATAAATCTGCGTTCACAGAAAGATGTCCCATGGAATTTGAGTGTGGAATTTAACGTTCCGTATACGGTCGGCGGATAATAAGGCCATTTTGTTCCATGTCACAGCCTGGTTTGTGAAAATGTCAAACTTCTAAGGAAAACTGATTAATAATGATGTATACCCCTACTACAACAGAAAACAATTCGTGTCGTCATATTCTAAAACATCCTATAATTTTAATATGGTTTTATGGGTCCGGCTCTGGCATAGTTTGATGAACCAGGCTACAGGTACAAGTATAACAATCAGCCAGATGGTTCCCCTTCCACTCACCATCAAATATTATTATGAGACTGGCAGTAGGAGAAAATGGAGTAAGATGGATTTTGGCAGTAGGATCTGTAACACTGAGCTAAGTCTGGATGCTTGATGTTACATCCAGTATAGCATCCAGCTCAGAGTTAAAACATTCTGCATAGCATCCAGCTCAGAGTTGCATCCAGATCAGTTACATCCAGCATCCAACGTCCGGCTCAGAGTAACATTCAGCATCCAGCTCAGTTATATCCAGCATCCGACTCAGAGTTAGTTACATACAGCAACCAGCTGAGAGTTACATCTGGCTCAGACTTCAACAAAAAAGTTATGTCACATTTAAAAAAAACTTTTTTTTTTTTTTTAACTAGGCAAGTCAGTTTAGAAATATTTCTTATTTATAATGACGGCCTACCTTGGCCAAACCTTGCCCTAACCCGGACGACGCTGGGCCAATTGTGCGCTGCCCTATGGGACTCCCAAAGACAGCCGGTTGTGATACAGCCCGGGATCAAACCAGGGTCTGTAGTGACGCCTCTAGCACTGCGATGCAGTGCCTTAGACCACTGCGCCACTCGGGAGCCCGAATACAACAGTTGTAGACCTTATCAGGAAATGCTTACATCCAGCATCCTGTACAGAGTTACATTCAACATCCGTTTCAGAGTTACATCCAGCATCCGGTTCAGAATTACATCCAGCATCCAGTTTAGCGTTACATCCAGCATCCAGCTCAGAGATACAGTTGAAGTCAGAAGGTTATCTACACCTTAGCCAAATACGTTTTTCACAATTCCTGACATTTAATCCTAGTAAAAATGAGTTCCCTGTCTTAGGTCAGTTAGGATCACCACTTTATTTTAAGAATGTGAAATGTCAGAATAATCGTAGAGAGAATGATTTCTTTCAGCTTTTATTTCTTTCATCACATTCCCAATGGGTCAGAAGTTTACATACACTCAATTAGTATTTGGTAGCATTGCCTTTACATTGTTTAACTTGGGTCAAATGTTTGGGGTAGCCTTCCACAAGCTTCCCACAATAAGTTGGCCCATTCCTCCTGACAGAGCTGCTGCACGCGCTTTTTCAGTTCTACCCACACATGTTCTATGGGATTGAGGTCAGGGCTTTGTGATGGCCACTCCAATACCTTGCCTTTGTTGTACTTAAGCCATTTTGCCACAACTTTAGAAGTATGCTTGGGGTCAATGTCCATTTGGAAGACCTATTTGCGACCAAGCTTTAACTTCCTGACTGATGTCTTGAGATGTTGCTTCAATATATCCACATAACTTTCCTTCCTCATGATTTTGTGAAGTGCACCAGTCCCTCCTGCAGCAAAGCACCCCCACAACATAATGCTGCCACCCCCGTGCTTCACGGTTGGGATGGTGTTCTTCAGCTTGAAAGCCTCCCCATTTTTCCTCCAAACATAACGATGGTCATTATGGCCAAACAGTTCTATTTTTGTTTCATCAGACCAGAGGATATTTCTCCAAAAAAGTAAGATCCTTGCCCCCATGTGCAGTTGCAAACCACAGTCTGTCTTTTTTATGGCAGTTTTGGAGCATTGGCTTCTTCCTTGCTGAGCGGCCTTTCAGATTATGTCTATATAGGACTCGTTTTACTGTGGATATAGATACTTTTGTACCTGTTTCCTCCAGCATCTTCACACGGTCCTTTGCTGTTGTTCTGGGATTGATTTGCACTTTTCACACCAAAGTACCTTCATCTCTAGGAGACAGAACGCATCTCCTTCCTGAGCGGTGTGACGGCTGCGTGGTCCCATGGTGTTTATACTTGCGTACTATTCTTTGTACAGATGAACGTGGTACATTCAGGTGTTTGGAAATTGCTCACAAGGATGAACCAGACTTGTGGAGGTCTACACATTTTTTCTGAGGTCTTGGCTGATTTCTTTTGATTTTCCCATGATGTCAAGCAGAAGGAGCACTGACTTTGAAGGTAGCCCTTGAAATACATCCACAGGTACTCCTCCAATTGACTCAAATTATGTCAATTAGCCTATCAGAAGTTTCTAAAGCCATGACATCATTTTCTGGAATTTTCCAAGCTGTTTAAAGGCACAGTCAACTTAGTGTATGTAAACTTCTGACCCACTGGAATTGTGATACAGTGAATGATAAGTGAAATAATCTGTCTGTAAACAATTGTTGGAAAAATGACTTAGTAAAAAGTCATGAAAGTAGATGAAAGTAGATGTCCCAACTGACTTACCAAAACTATAGTTTATTAACAAGAAATTTGTGGAGTGGTTGAAAAATTTGTTTTAATGACTTCAACCTAAGTGCATGTAAACTTCCGACTTCAACTGTACATCCAGCATCCAGCTCAGCGTTACATCCAGCAGGATGTAACTATGAGCCGGATGTAACGCACTTCATAATAAGAGTCCCCCAATTTATCATGCCAAAATAAAAGTCATGCCAGCATTACTGATTTTAAAATATGTCAAGCAAAAATGAAAGTCTTGCATTTCCAATTTGAAAATAAGTCCTGCGATTTCAGGTTTCAAAATAAGAGTCCCTCAATTGGAAATGTGAAAATAAATCCTGCAATTTCCTATTTCAAAATAAGAGTCCCTCGATTTGTCATGCCAAAATAAAAGTTTGTGCAATTTCCAATTTCAAAATAAGAGTCCCTTGCTTTGTCATTAACATAAGTAATGCAATTTCCAATGTCAAAATAATAGTACCTTGATTTATCGTATCAAAAAAAAGTTATATCATTTTTTCTTTTCAAAATAACAGTAAATTTCATTCCAAAATAAGTCCTGCATTTTCAATTTCAAAATAAGAGTCATGATTTGTCATGTATGTTTTTTTATGTATGTTTTATTTCAATAGTAATATAAAGCCACAGTGGAGAATGTCATAAAATTAATTGTCAAGGCACAGATATACAGTGCCGTGAAAAAGTATTTGCCACATTTCTAATTTTCTGTATTTTTGCATATTTTTGATACTGAATGTTATCAGATCTTCAACCAAACCCGAATATTAGATAAAGGAAACCTGAGTTTACAAAAAAATATATGCTTATTTGATTTATTTAATTAACAGTTATGCAACACCCTATTCCCCTGTGTGAAAAGGTATTTGCCCCCTTACACTCAATAACTGATTGTGCCACCTTTTACTGCAATGACTGCAACCAAATGCTTCCTGTATTTGTTGATCAGTCTCTCACATCGCTGTGGAGGAATTTTGGCCTATTCTTGCATGCAGATCTACTTTAACTTAATGACATTTGTGGGTTTTCAAGCATGAACTGCTTGTTTCAAGTCCTGTCACAACATCTTTGACTAGACCATTCCAAAACTTCAAATGTGTTGCTTTTTAGACATTTCCATGTAGACTTGAGTGTGTGTATTGGATCATTGTCTTGATGCACGACCCAGCTGTGCTTCAGCTTCAGCTCAGAGATGGAAGGCCTGACATTCTCTTGTAGAATTATCTGATACAGAGCAGAATTCAGGCTTCCTTCTATTAAGGCAAGCCGCCCAAGTCCTGAGGCAGCAAAGCATCCCCAAACCATCACACTACCACCACCATTCTTGATCGTTGGTATAAGGTTCTTACTGTGGAATGCAGTGTTTGGTTTTCGCCAGTCATAATGGGACCCATGCACTCATTATTGTAAGTCGCTCTGAATAAGAGTGTCTATTAAATTACTAAAATGTCAAATGTACTTTTGACTCATCTGCCCATAGAACATTCTTCCAAGAGTCTTAATAATCATCCAGATGCTTCCAGGTGCTTTTTGGCAAACTTGAGTCAACGTTTTGGACGAGATGGGTCCCATTATGTCTGCCGAAAACCAAACACTGTCGCTATGTTTTGTTAATAGAAGAATTAAGGAATGTGAAGAACCAGCTTCTACCTTAACTGCTCACTTACCTGCCATGATGTTGTCCTGTGGGGTGAAGGCCACAATGAGTCCGTCGGGGGCCTGGTTGCCAGGCCTGTCAACTTCTTCCCCAACATCTGCTCCTGGCTCACCATCAGCTGTCGGGTTTCAGGGTAGTCTGTCGGGGTAGTCTGCCATACTAAAGTCTGGACTGCTGGGTGGCCAAGACACGTAGCTGGCCTGCAGGGGCTTCCCCAGGTCATCCTTCAGGCCTTTATGTAGTTTTTGGTGAACTGCTCATTGAGGATCATCTTATTCTTATTCTCTTTAGCTGAGATCCTCTGGCCCAGTTTATTCAGCTTGCCCTCAGTCACTTTCACAATGCACTTGAGGAGCTGGTACAGGTGGAAGGGGGGCAGCAGGTCTGTCTGAACCGTCTGCAGCGATGGGGTTATCCTGTAGGGGGCTCAGGCACTGCTTACACAGCCACACAGGACAACAACCAGTTAGCTACAAGGTTGTACAATCCAATATTACAGTAATCATTACCTGTAACGCGTTGATGTCTTGTGCAGTTAACTGATGTCTAGTTGTCTTCTTGGATAGGGAATTAGCAAAGTTAGACCTATATTTACTGTTGGAATGACCTTTTGTTGAGGACGGGTGGAGGTGTTGTGATGTTGGTGGGTATTCTGTCTGGCTCTTGGGGAGGCAGGAGCGACGGAGAGATAGAGAGAGCCAGAGAGAGGGACAGAGAGAGACAGAGAGACAGAGGACATGCTTGGAGAACACTTGCTTTTGCAATGTTAACATATGTTTCCCATGCCAATAAAGCCCTTGAATTGAATTTCATTTAATTGAGAGCCAGAGAAAGAGAGAGACAGAGAGAGAGCCAGAAAGAGAGAGTCAGAGAGGGAGAGCCAGAGAGAGAGAGGGCCAAAGAGAGAGAGAGACGGGGAGAGAGCCAGAGAGAGAGGAGAGAGATGAGAGAGACTAGACAAAGAGAGATAGAGAGAGACAGACATACAGTCAGGAGAGAGAAACAGACAGACACAGAGTGGGCTGTGCATGATGTGACTCACCAGGGCCAGGTACCAGGATGTTCCGTTCTGAAAACTAGCCACTTTAGTCAGGAGGTCATCATTTAGCCTTCTCCTGTCCCTATCATCATCTTCACTGGAGGACGACTCCTTTTCATAATCCGCACTGAGGGGTTGAACAAGAGGGGCCCTCAGTCAGAAACTCTACAGGTCAGAAACTACAGTCTCTGTCAGAACCTTTATTCTCAGTATAGAGCTCTATAGAAGATCAGAGCTTCATCAATCTCAAATGCCTACTATATATTGGAGCCAGTTCCAAATGTTCAACCGTAAATATTCATTACATTTTGTTAATCGTTATTATAACTGGTCATGGGAATATGTCCATCTATTTAACTACGTTGTTACATATAATGACTGTGTTCGAATGTATGCAGGCAAAGCATCTAAAGAAGCATGCATGCTGCAGACGAAATCCATACTCTAAAACCTTAAAATGTTATGTTTGTTCGGTCATAAGACCTAACATCCAAAGCCAGAAGAACACAGTGGTTCCACATGGCCAACTGCAGGTCAGCATTAAATTAACTTAAAACAGTGGGTAGAAGTGGGTATAAAATAGAAGAAAAGAGGGGAAAGAGAAAAAAAGAAGAGTACATTTTATTTATATTTTTCATTGAATATTTAAAACACACAATCTACTTGCAGTGAAGCCACTCAACATCTACATCACATTCAGTCATCTAACAGACCCCCATCCAGAGCAACACACAGAAGCAACCAGGGTCAACGCCCTGCTCAAGGGCACGTCGATAGATCTCCCACAAGGTCAAAAACGGGAACCCAAATCAGCGACCCATCAGCCATCGGCCCAAGCTCCCAACCGCCAGGCCACCAGCCCTCTAAGATCCCCCCCCAACAGGGACCCCCTCCTAGATCCCCCCCAGGATTTCTAATCCTCTAATGTTGTTATTTGATCTGATTTTAATAGCTAGCATTTCGCTGGCCATAACAAATAGATGTGGTGACAGCGGAATCCCTTGTTTAACTCCTCTTGACAATTCAAAACTCTCTGAGAAGTAGCCGCTATTTGCTATTTTACACCTGGGGTTGCTATACATTACTTTTACCCATTTTATAAGAGAATCACCGAAATTGAACAAATCCAGGCATTTATAATTAAATGTTGTTTTACTTTAGCATAGGCCGTTTCAAAATCCGCTATAAACACCAGGCCTGGCTTTTTAATTTCATGTTGTTCTATTATTTCTGGTAGTTGTCGTATATTATCTCAAATTTATCGGCCATGTAAAAAACCTGTCTGATCAGGATGAACAATACCTGGTAAAACCTTTTTAATTCTGAGTGTGTTGTGGAAAATATTGAATCAAATACTTCTCAGATACTGGAGCTTGTGAATTCAAATAGACTTTATTACAGAGAGTAACAAAGCCGAGCAATTCCATGGAAGAACTAACACTTCATTCTTAGTGCTTGGCTTTTATACAGTCTTACCCTTACATAACATCGTCACTCCACTTTATGAATCTTGTTGTCTTAGTTTCCATTCTCTTATTGGCTCAGACATTGGGGCATAGATTCTATTGGTGGCGTGACATGCATACTCCTACTGGTGCCTATCACTGATTAGCTAATGTTCCTGTCCAAAGGTCTTCATAAGTTCAGGCCATGTTGTCCATGTATGATTAACCCATGTGCGTGTCCAGTAGCCTTCACAAGATCAGATATGGCTCAGACCAGACACGTCTTGTTGGTTTACCTTGCCTCATTGTTAGTTGAGAATTATCTGTTAATTGAATGATTAGAATATTCCGCCCTGAAACATATAATTGTATGGAATTGATTAGAATGTATAAAATCATAATCAATAAATGTGTAGTCCTAGTCAGAATTAGGGTAAAACAATATGTCTTTATGGTATTTTAAACACAGACTGTCTGAGCTCGGTGCCGACCTGACTAGAGATTTGGGAGAGAACGGGGAGTACGTCTCAAGGACAAGGTCTCCCTAATCTCTGTCGGCTGGGTAGTGAGACAGTGTGTGCGTAGCAGGACATTGTGTGCGTCTGTTTGTGTGTATGTGTGTGCATATGGTTGTGTGAATGTGTGTGCGTGGGAAGTCAGTATAAAATGAATTGTTTTGTATTCTTGACGGCAGAACGTTCCCGTGAATAAACCTTTTTGACTATTCTAGCTGGGCCTCCGTCTGTTTCATTCGACCAGGATCTTACAAATTCTGGTTTGGAGACTGAGTAATATAATTAAATTGGGTTATGTACCTGGAGAACATAATTCTCTTATCACTCATCCACACAGATTCTGCTTACGTTCTGTTTTTTACATGTCCAATGGTCAATTTGATGTTGATCCAGCTTTGTACACTCACATGGGCTCAGCCTTCATTCTGTTAACACATGTCTAGTATTTAAACTTATATCGATTCTTCTTTCTACTTCAAAGAGAACAGTATAGGTTACTGAAAATCACCAGATGACTGGAACATTCTCCCACATAATCCCCACTATGGAACTGTCACAGTTCCACACAACAAAAATGTCCAGGAAGGGGAGCACCTTCTGTAATGCTATTGAGGTAATCTACCTCTCATTCATTTCAACAACCTTGGCTCCAGTTTCTCATTCACACTGGTGAGTCAGGACCAAACATCTCCTTGTACATATAGTGTTAAAGCATGTGCATTTCTTAGCCTTACCTGAGGTTATCTCAGTTGAATACAAGAAAAATAGTAAACAATGAAATCAATGAACTAAACATCCTAAACCCTTATAATGTCATTCTCAATATGATACCTCAACATATTGCCCTTCGTCACAGACACCTCTCGAACTATTTTTGACATAAGTGAAAAACCTGTTAGAAGATTGAGGACAAACCCTATGTCACATACATGTCTAGGTGAAAAGATATTCAGAAGGTCTAACATAATTTAGCATTCAAATCAAATCAAAGCAAATTGTATTTGTCACATACACATGGTTAGCAGATGTTAATGCGAGTGTAGCGAAATGCTTGTTCTTCTAGTTCCGACCATGCAGTAATATCTAACAAGTAATCTAACAATTTCACAACAACTACCTTATACACACAAGTGTAAAGGAATGAATAAGAATATGTACATAAAAAAATATATGGATGAGCGATGGCCGAACAGCATAGGCAAGATGCCGGAATCAGCCTTCACATTTTTCTTGCCTGGAAGATAGGTGACGGTGAAGTTGAAGTTGAATCTGGTGAAGAAGAGTGCCCAGCGAGCATGTCTGGGGTTGAGCCTCTTAGCACTTCTTAAGTACTCCAAATTGCGGTGGTCGGAAAGGACAAGGAATGGGTGATAAGCTCCCTCTAACCAGTGGCGCCACTCTTCGACAGCCAATTTAATGGCGAGGAGCTCTCGGTTCCCGACGTCATAGTTCCTCTCAGCGGGTGACAGTTCCTTGGAAAAGAAGCCACATGAGTGTAATTTGGAAGGTGTCCCGACACACTGAGAGAGAACTGCTCCCACACCAACCTCGGATGCATCCACCTCCAGAACAAAAGGAAGGGTAGGATCTGGCTGCCTAAGGATGGGTGCGGAGGTGAAGAGGCGTTTCAAGGTCTCAAATACAGTAAGGGTGGTGTCGGTCCATTGGAGGGTACAGGTTTTTTGACTGGTGAGAGCTGAAAGAGGAGCGGTTGTGCTGCTGCAGTTTTGGATGAACGGGCGGTAGTAGTTGGATAATCCTAGGAAACGTTGTAGTTCCTTTACGGTGGTAGGTTTGGGCCAGTTAAGCACGGCCATAACTTTGCCTTCGTCCATGTTTTTAAATTTTTATTATTTTTTTAAAATTTATTTTGAAATGTACCCCCTTTTTTCTCCCCAATTTCATGGTATCCAATTGTTAGTAGTTACTGTCTTGTCTCATCACTACAACTCCCGTACGGACTCGGGAGAGGCTAAGGTTGAGATCCATGCGTCCTCCGAAACACAACCCAACCTAGCCGCACTGCTTCTTAACACAGCGCGCATCCAACCCGGAAGCCAGCCGCACCAATGTGTTGGAGGAAACACTGTACACCTAGCAACCTGGTCAGCGTGAACTGCGCCCGGCCCGCCACAGGAGTCGCTAGTGCGCGATGAGACAAGGATATCCTTGCCGGCCAAACCCTCCCTAACCCGGATGACGCTAGGCCAATTGTGCGCCGCCCCATGGCGAGCCTGGGCTCGAACCCAGAGTCTCTGGTGGCACAGCTAGCACTGCGATGCAGTGCCTTAGACCACTGCGCAACCCGGGAGGCCCCGCCTTCATCCATGTTGACCCTTCCTGGTGTCAGCACGAACCCTAGGAAGGTTACCGTAGTAACGTGAAAGGTGCTCTTCTCAGCCTTGACATAAAGAGGCTGGTCCTGTAGCTGTTGGAGGACCTTTTGCACATGCTGTACGTGTTCTGCAAAGGAGTGAGACATATCAAGATCAAGATATCGTCAATATACACAATGAGGAACTGGTTGATCATGTCCAGGAAAACTTCATTCGTGAAGGACTGGAAGACTGCGGGAGCATTGGTGAGACCGTAGGGCATAACCAGGTATTCGTAGTGACCCCTAGCGGTGATGAACGCCGTCTTCCACTCATCATCACTTCAGATACGGACCAGGTTGTAAGCACTACGTAGGTCCAGTTTGGAGAAGATGGTAGACTAGTGCAGTCAGAATCAGAAGAGGAGGGAAGCGATTCTTGATGGTAAGGTCATTGAGGGGTTGGTAATCTATGCAGGGACGGAGACTACCATCCTTTTTTTTCAAAAAATAAACTGGATGCAGCCAAAGACATGGATGGACGGATGAATCCCATGTCGAGAGCCTCTTCTATATAGGTGTCCATAGCCTCATTCTCTGGGATGGACAAGGGGTAGATCCGACCATTAGAGGGCGATGGCCCAGGAAGGAGGTTGATCTCGCAGTCCTCCAGGCGATGAGGGGGCAGAATGGACGCCTTTTTCTTGCTGAAGACACTCAGGAACTGGGCATATACAGTTGGGATGTGGGTTGGAATGGCAGACTCTGATCCTTCTGTAGAGGTGGCTCAACATGGTAGACTGAAGCAGTGCTTAAACAGACGGGAGACCATGACAGCAGTTCCCCTTGCCACCAGGAGATGGCAGGGTCATGAAGGCTTAGCCAGGGGTGACCGAGGATGATGGGTTCTATAGGTGAAGACAACACCATTAACTGAGTGAAGGAGGCCAATCAGAGGCCAATCAGAAGGGTGATACTTTCGGGTCATGCTAGTCACAAGACCAGTTCCGAGAGGTTGTCCATCCAGCGCACTCATTCTAAAGGGAGGATGAACAGGGATTAGCTTGACCCTTAACTGTTGTGCCAATTGTTTGTCGATGAAATTTCCTGCAGCCCCCGAGTCCACTAGTCCCTCCACAAACTGAGTGACCCCATTAACAGAAAGAAGTGCCGCGGCCGAGATGCATGGGTTCGGGGCTATTGGACCGTGGTGGACGAGAGAAGGGAGTGGAAGACTCGCAGGCCATGAGCGACTGTATAGGTCTGCGGTCCACCAGTAGGTTGCCAATGTATATAGACATCCGGATATATTGGTTCAGGTCCGTTAAATCTCCTCTGCAGGCCAGTTTGGTCTGTAACTCCCAATTAAGACCCCTCTGGTAGTCTGTAAGGAGAGCTGGTACACTCCATCCACAGCCGGCAGCCATGGTACGGAACTCAAGGACATACTCAGTGGTGGAGCGACGGCCCTGTCGCAGCTCACATAACAGGTTCCCTGTGTAATGACCTGAAACTGAATGGTCGAACACCTCCTTGAAGAGGGCGTGGAAACGTGATTCAGAGGACAGATCAGAACTTTGAGTGGCCCACAAGGCTGTGACCCAATCCAGAGTTTTGCCTGTGAGTAGGGTGATTACGAAGTCCACCCTGTCTTCGTCAGAGGTGTCAACTGGGTGATGGTCTATGTACAGGTTACACTGCATGAGAAATCCTTGACATTTCCCTGGGGAGCCGTCGTATTTATTAGGCATGGATATGGGGGAGATGAACGAGAGGAGGCTGTGGCACCTGAAATTGGTGAAGCAGGAATGGACTGGCGAAGGAGGTCGCAGAGTTCATCGATTCGTTCCTCATGTCGGGTCAGACGTAGCTGCAGCTCTGCTGAATCCATCTGTCGTTTTTGGTGAGGTATTCTGTAACGAACACGAAGGGAGACAGAGAGCTGGTTTCAAGCGCAGGGCGCAGCAGGTGTTTATTGCAAGGGAGCGCAAGAGGAGGCAGGTAGCTGGGTCCAGGGGCAGGCAGAAGGTCATACACAGAGGGTCCAAAAGGGCAACAGTACAGGCAGGGAAAAGGCTAGTAACGTAGTCCGGGAGATCAGGCAATAGGTTGATAACAGGAAATCCGATAGGTACAAGCAGGGAATAGGCAAAAGGCATCGTTAGTGAGAGCACACTTCTCCAATGTGCCAGTGGCCATCGAAGGTGAGCATTTACCCACTGAAGTCGGTTACGGTTTCTGACAGTTTGTGCAGAAATTCTTCGCTTGAGCAAACCCATAATTTCATCAGCTGTCTGGGTGGCTGGTCTCAGATGATCCGCAGGTGAAGAAGCCGGATGTGGAGGTCCTGGGCTGCCGTGGTAACACGTGGTCTGCGGGTGTGAGGCTGGTTGGATGTACTGCCAAATTTTCTAAAATGTCATTGGAGGTGGCGTAGGGTAGAGAAATTAACATTAAATTATCTGGCAACAGCTCTCGTGGACATTCCTGCAGTCAGCACGCCAATTGCACGCTCCCTCAAAACTTGAGACATCTGTGGCATTGTGTTGTGTAACAAAACTGCACATTTTAGAGAAATTAGCATATGGAAAAATTCTGGGATCTTTTATTTCAGCTCATGAAACATGTGACCAACATTACATGTTACGTTTATATATTTTTTTCAGTGTATTTCCCTTCCTTGCTGTAACCCAAACCCTTGCAACACCATCAAAGTCGGCGCGCTGTTGACCTGACAACGTTGGCTGACGCAGATCGTACCTTCACTCAACTGAGTTCGGCCCTATCCGTGGTGCCAGCTGGGAAGCCTACCAAATACAATGCCACCACAGAGTTTATATTCTACAAGCGTGGCTAACTGCTTTCTGAGGTCAAGTGTTAAATATATGAAAAATAAAATTCCACGGCTTTAGAATATAACCAGTTACACTACAAATCCCAGCATGCAATGCTCCACTGGCTAAAGTTTGCAATTAGCAAGCCCAGCCAAAGTCTAAATATACATGCCATTCCACATTTATTTGGGGTTGTATTCATGTTATAATGCTCATATAATGCTCAATATATGATCATACCATTGTCACCAATCAACGCATTACACTCAAAATAATTCAATTCAGATGCTGATCTGGTTGACAACACTAGCTAGCTAAATTGGCTAGCTAACCAAACCCATTATTATGGTTAGCTAGTATGCTAGCTAGCACAAAATAATTATTTCCAACAATAATAGCCAAGTTTGTTTGGGGATTTTCTCCCATTCTTCTCTGCATATCCTCTCAAGCTCTGTCAGGTTGGATGGGGAGCGTCACTGCACAGCTATTTTCAAGTCTTTCCAGAGATTTCAGATCGGGTTCAAGTCCGGGCTCTGGCTGGACAACTCAAGGACATTCAGAGACTTGTCCCGAAGCCACTCGTGTGTTGTCCTGTTGGAAGGTGAACTTTCGCCCCAGTTTGAGGTCTTGGTCACTCTGAAGCAGGTTTTCATGAAGGATCTCTCTGTACTTTGCTCCGTTCATCTTTCCCTCGATCCTGACTAGTCTCCTAGTCCCTGCCGCTGAAAAACATCCCCACAGCATGATGCTACCACCCCCATGCTTCATCGTAGGGATGGTATTGGCCAGGTGATGAGTGGTCCCTGGATTTCTCCAGATGTGACGCTTGGCATTCAGGACAAGAGTTCAATCTTGGTTTCATCAGACCAGAGAATCTTGTTTCTCATGGTCTGAGAATCCTTTAGGTGCCTTTTGGCAAACTCCAAGCAGGCTTTCGAGTGCCTTTTACTGAGGAGTGGCTTCCGTCTGACCCCTCTACCATAAAGGCCTGATTGGTGGAGTGCTGCAGAGATGGTTGTCTTTCTAGACGCTTCTTCCATCTCCACAGAGGAACTCTGGAGCTCTGTCAGTGACCATCGGGGTGTTGGTCACCTCCCTGACCAAGGCACTTCTCATCCGATTGCTCAGTTTGGCCAGGCGGCCAGCTCTAGGAAGAGTCTTGGTGTTCCCAAACTTCTTCCATTTAAGAATGATGGAGGCCACTGTGTTCTTGGGGACCTTCAATGCTGCAGAAATGTTTTGGTACCCTTCCCCAGATCTTTGCCTCGACACAATCCTGTCTCGGAGCTCTACAGACTTTACTGGCTTTACTCTGACATGTACTGTCAACAGTGGGACCTTATATAGACGTGTGTACATTTCCAAATCATGTCCAATCAATTGAATTTACCATAGGTGGACTTCAATTAAGTTGTAGAAACACCTCAAGGATGATCAATGGAAACAAGATGCACCTGAGCTCAATTTCAAGTCTGAATACTTATGTAAATAAGGTATTTGTTTTTTATTTTTAATACATTTGCAAACATTTCTAAAAACCTGTTTTTGCTTTGTCATTATGGTGTATTGTGTGTAGATTGATGACGAAAACATTTATTTAATCCATTTTAGAATAAAGCTGCAACACAACAAAATTTAGAAAAAGTGAAGGGGTCTGAATAATTTCTGAATGCACTGTAGGTGTCGGGAGAGGGCGCACGTTCTGATTTGGAGGCATCTGATGAAAAACCAACTACACTCTGTATGGCAAGGCTTGTTTAATGTTTTATATTAAGACAAAATCACATTACATATGCAATCTCAGGCCTGACATACAATACTGAACTAAAATAACACAAAATGAAGTTGTAAAATCTTTCATTTTGGGGAACATGATCTCAAGCCACTGTAAAAGACAATTTCAACAATATATGTTTTTCACACAGAATATCAAAAAGAAAACTGCCATTTAATTATAATTGCAATGAAATAAATGTAAATATATTATAAAAAGACTGTTGCACGTCATCCCTCAGATAAGAAATGTACAAAATATTTCCAAAGAATTCATGTAAAATAAATTGTACTGCTATGTGGTACTGTTTTTAGTTTAATTGTCATGCTGCTAATGAAAAGAAAAATGATAATCAAGCAATGGAATTTGAAATCCGATGCCAATCATTCATTTGACAAAAGTGGTAAACCAACATAACAAAAAAAAATCTCCATAATATCAGTATGCTATATTATGCTTTATTATATCCTATGCTATAATATTATATATTATGAACTGTGACGTGTTAGATATTCTAATGAAATGTAAGATCATGCTTTCTCATAAAATGTTGCTCTACAGTAAATGGATGTCCTCTGATCATTTTGGTTTATAGAATATTAAGGTATATTGTGTTTCAGTTGCAACTTGACTATTAGCACATACAGTGATGAACAACCAATGTTTTGCTAACCCTTAATAACAATAAACCAAAATGTACCATTGTGAGATGTAGACAGAGATTTACATGTTGATTCAAAACAATAGCCTACATGACAAAATAGCAACAACAAAAAATGTGAAGAAATTACCTAATAATAACAGCTTTGCTTATGTGTTCTGTGATGCAATTTAAGGGATTTTATCATCCGATTCAGATTGCTGTGGGCATGTGGGACACTGACATTATATGTAAGGATACATTCTGTTTGCAAAATGCTGTAACAGCCTTCAACAGTAACAGCTAATCATTTTATGTTCATTTGAGAGGTTTTCACTACAGTCTCTCATGCTGTCTACATTCCCCTTAGCTCCCCTAATCCTCCAGTTCTTCTCTTCAGCACACACTGTGTTGTCTGTGTAATGCTACTCTGAATTAATCACAGCAATTCCCAAACCACATGATGTGAATATGAGAATCTTAACATGGGGAAAGGCTGACAGTCTTGTTGGCACTTGTAACAGAAAAACGTTTAATATTGTGGGTTATTCTGACTTACTGGGTGAAAATGGTTATCTTATGACTAAGGAAATAAAATGATTAGACATAAAACATACAACCCCACTGTACTCAAACAAACAAATCAAATAACACCTATAGAACACAGGAGGTTGGTGGCACCTTAATTGGGGAGGACAGTCTCCTGGTAATGGCTCGAGCGGAATTGGAATTGTATCAAATACATCAAACACATGGTGTCCATGTGTTTGGGGACATTCCATTCACTCCGTTTTTGGCCATTATCATGAGCCATTCTCCCCTCAGCAGCCTCCTGTGCTATAGAACTATACACATTGACACCAACAAAGGCATAGAAGTTCAGGCATTAGTTAAGCGTGTGTATAGTGTATCACTGCCCATGGAGCTGAAGTTAAGCCACGTTCTTTCCTTTTCCTTTTAGCCACCATTATAAATACATCCCTATTGGCCATACAGTATTTGTTTTGTTCAATATTCAGGGTACAGTCAGTGTGCCCAGAATGAAATAGTCCAAAACTGAAAGCAGAGTGGCTGAATCTTGAAGGCACATTGGATATTGTCATTACTATAAGTAATATGATGCTTGTTTGTACAATAAACCTTTTCATGACAATATCATAGCAATTCCCTCTCAAAAATCACAATGTCGCCAAATGTGAACCTGTCATATCATGCCAGAAACCAATTTTTCCAAGAAGAGCCATCATCATATGTAGCAAGACCGGGGAAACGGATAAAGCATGCTGAATAATTTGGCACCCTGGAAAATTATCTGCAAGATAAAAGACACATTTGTGAGGAAATACCAGTGCTACTGTGTGGAATGGTGCAATGAAGGGATGCCATAGTCGTGTAGCATGCCATTGTATTCTACACATAATAAGGACTGCAGTGCAATCAAACCAATACATTACAATGCAATACAATCAAATATCAGTGACATAAACCTTAATGTGTTTTTTAATCTGTGCAGGGATATTATTTTCCAGAGCATTTTGTCACTAAGCAACTCACTTGGTACTCATTTGGCAGCAAAGGAACTAGAAGTGTACAGTATGTGCTTGACCCATTAAATGCAGGCATAAACATCTCTACAATCAAAGCTCAAAACATTAAGACATATCATCAACTGTAATGCAAAAAATAAATATAAAAAGTGATATCGTTAAAAAAAATCTCAGTCCAGGTGATGCTGTAGTTGTAATAATGGCTCTATGTGAATGACTGATATCATGTTGCCAAAACTCCTCCAACTCCTCACGCAATGTAAATACATTATAGACAAGCCAGCCAATGTACACATCTAGTCCATGGGGAAATCTTCCTATGCCCCATTTACACATTATTCATTCATCATCCTCATCATCATCAAAGAAAGCCTTGTCCTCACACAGCGAAGTGTGAAGAGCAATGGGCACACCATTGACCAGTACCAAAATGTGAATGTCTGATTAAATGAACCATTCCTTCTTGCTCTCATCAATGGTTTCTGTGAAGGCTGGGTCATTGACAATGATGGCTGCATCGGCACAGTCCGCAGACTCCGCCCCTTTGGCCTCATTGGTGTGGTAGGAGCCCTTGTGACGGAACATATGGCGAATAAGGAACACCAGGGTGCAGAGGATGGTGAAGATGACCACAGCAATGATACCTACAAGTATAAAGGACATTATGAGGTATATAACAATATGTTCTTTTGAAAAATCGATTACTGGATTTGACCCTTTTCTATTTATTTCCCTTTTTTATATATTGAATACTGCATTGTTGAGGAAGAGCTTGCAAGTAAGCATTTCACTGTACTGTTTGCACCTGCTGTATCCTGTGCACGTGAGAAATACACTTTGATAAGGGCTTGTAAGTAAGCATTTCATGGTATTCGGCGCATGTGACAAATAAAATGTAATTTCATTTAATTTGACCTTTAAAAGCCTCAACAACCCTGTATAGTAGGTGAGTTGATTACTGCCCCTATTCACCTCCGATAATTGCAGCGTTCCGATCAACTCCATCCCGGCTAACTCTTTCCTCGTTGAATGGGAATACAGCACCAGCTGAAAAAGGAAACAAAAACGGATCAACCACAAAATAACCAAACAATGCTAAAAAAATGTAAATGCTATGACACATTTTTTACAGAGACAGAATATGTCAATTGTAAACTGGCACACTTTGGGATCTGATTATAAAAAAACAGGACAGGCGATAAATATAGCATGCAGTATATGCACAGTGTGTGAGTCATGGGGGGAAGTAGGCGTGGGCTGAGTCGAGAGGGGCAGTCTGTTCTTTTCATCAGGCATCTCTGTGGGCACTCTAGTCCATTTGAGTGGATTCTGCAGAATATGTGCAAATCTCTCATCACATATCACCGCCCCCAAAATACACATACGCACACACAGTGGAGCAGGGATCATAGATGCCTCTTACAGGGAGCTGATCTGTTGCCTTTGGAGCACTATGCAAGGCTCAGATCAAATGATACAAAGATTCTTCCTCTTATTCTCATGTTTTTCATCCAAAGCTCTCTTAGTAAAAGTCAGAATATCAATAGTGTAACAATCTATAACTAGTCCCATTAGGCCTCGCTGTGGGACAATTGAAATTGTTTATATTAATCCTTACAAAGCAGTACCACTAAAACGATTCATCTGATTTATTGAAACCTCATATGCCTCCATAGGTTAAACATACAAATAGTCACTTAGAGTCCCTGAGGGATAACATTTCATACAGAGCAGACCATTCCCAGAGCAGGCAGGAGATAGATATTGTGTTCCCAGTAATGGAGAGATTAAGAGAAGAGAGGGTGAGTGGCTGGGCAGCAATAGATCTCATGTATCTGGAAAGCTCATTCCTTTGTGTCCAGAGAACACACCCAGGATCAATACACTGACCCAGTGATAACCATCCTGTAGACCTATCCACAGGAGCTAAACAGCACAGCACATGGGTTTAAATGGTTCAATAGCTGAAGAAGAAAAATACCACTATTAAATATCATGCCTTGAAGTTTTAATTAAATGTCAAATCTCTTTGGAGGACTGAGTGGACTGCTGGTGCTGCTAGTTGACCACTGACAATATATCTACTGTAAAGGACTACTTTTAAAATGCAGTATTCAAGATGATGGTATCGAGATGTAAATAAACACAACAATTCAATAGAATAGAATAAAATCCCATGATATGAATAAATGCTTCCATTGGTGGGACAATTAAAGGGGATAGATAGAAACACAGTGATTTACTGTACCTGAGTCCAGGTGCCAGGGGTCATTGGCAGCAGCCATGGGTGAAATGGTGAGAGGAGATGCCCCGCAGTTGGACTCCACTAGAATGCCCTGGGTGGTCACTGGGGCGACGATGCCAGACCTCAGTGCTGCCTTCAGAGGGGCGATGTTGTTGAACTGAACTCTGGACAGACAGCCAACAAACCCTGGGGTGTTGTACTTCTCTATGAGGACTGGGTCAATCTGGCCAGTTTCTGATTAAAACAAAGGAAAAAGAAAAACCATCACAGTACTTCTTGATTAGATAGGAGTTCTTCTTGGAGCTGCTGACTGATGCTGCCTGACCACTTAATACTGGTCTACCACCACGATGCACTACTACTCAGCACAACACTGAAAGCCTCACCAGTTTGATTTATGTTCACTTGAACCTAGTCTCTGGTTGGTGATACTGTATTCTCTGTCCCTAGCTTCCCCCAGACAGGCAACTACTGTAGAGACTCCTACTGCAGATATGTTATACTCCAGGGAAAACAGAGTATCCAATTCTTTTGCAATATGTTATTCTCCAAGGCAGATAAAGAAGAGTAATTTCACGGTTACATGTAAGAAGGATGTTTCATATGCCCCCAAGTTGAAAAGACAAACACATCCTGTTTGGAACATTAGCCATGCATTATCTTTACTTTTCAGAAAACACATTGCAATATCTACAGAAAAATAATTCACCATCTTAGGCCAGTCAGAGAGCTACAGTGACAATGTTTGTTAAAAACAACATAGGCCTACATTGCATGACAAAAAATATAAATATATCTGAAACAAAGAGTTACAACAACAACACAAGGTCAAGGTTTACCATAAGTGTCCCCAACACCTACATATTTACAGTGTAGTTACAGGTAGGTTGTTATTGAAAACACTATGCCACCTCAAGTTTGTCAAATACAGAAGAGTATTACCTGGTTGTCCTGTTGTCCTCCCTGAATGAAGTGGCGCTAACTCTGAGTCTGCCCCCACGGTGCAGCCCCTCAATCCAGAGCAAAAGTCCTTGTCTTATACAGTGCTACCACTGCCTGCTGTATGCTTGTCTATGAGACATGCTTGTCTGTCTGCCTGTATGTTTGTCTGTCTGCCAGGAACATTTAACTCTGTATCTGCCCTGCTGCCTTTCTGCCTGCTAGTAGTCTGTTTATATTCTTGCCAATATGTATACCTGTCTGTCTGTCAGCCTGTCTGTGTATCTGCCAGGGTGTCTATGTGCCTGAAGCCTTGGTTAGCCAGCGAGCCCTGAATGTGAATGCACCCTAAGTGATTCAGCCCAGCTCCTTTCCCTTCCTTCTCTTCTCTTCCTTACAGCCAGACCAGGCAGGGAAAACATGATGATGTCATGGATCAGTGAGCTAATACATTCACAAACGGAACGAGGCTCGGAGAAAACCTGGATGTGAGTAAAGGATTACAGGATGGGGATCAGGACCGGGCCTTTGTGCTCCCTCCATCCCTGAGGATGATGTCAGAGATTGTTGTTAATTTATTAATCGAGTGCAGCAGCAAAGCACTCTGGGAAGTTGTAAGGCTTTACCAGCCAGGCACAATGGGTCATTCTACTGTTCTCAGAACAGGATCAGTGTACTGGTGTCTGACTCCTGCTAACACGGTGCTGCTCCCTCCCTTAGCGATAATCAAACACGCCATGCCATGCGCACATCACTTTATTCTGTTTTCTATTCTACCTTCCTCTATACTGACGATCTGTGTGCTGCAGTGGTGTGGTTCCTGATGGCCCTATGATCCACACTTTTTTACCCTGAGTTTATCTGAGTGGTGTGGGTGTACTATAGTAGGTGTACTATATCAGTCAGCAGTGGCGATTTTAGCCTGTAAATCTTGGTGGGGCACACTCCATTTTTTTTTTAGATGCATGACAGCAAAGCCACTACACAACGCTAAACAATACATTAATTGCACTATAACAATGACAAATGGTGCCCACAAACTGTTAGGGCCTACATAAAGCTGTCCCTATACCTGGCTATCAGTGGAGCCTTATTTGTCAGCGAAACAGTGAATTCAGCCTCATTTACTGCCTTTTTATGTGGCTGACTTGCTTAAACACATATGGTTTCTAGTGACAATTGAGATGTACAAACTATGGCATAAGGGAACGATGAGCGGATAAGAGGAAATCCGTAATTTCGATTAAGATATTAATGAGCGAGCTAAGACGAACATAGTCAATATGACTATTCAGCACTTTTGAAATGTACAACGACATAATTCAGAACATGAGACGTTCTTACATTATTCTCCCTGTACACCAAGTCAGAACCGTAGGATAAATAAATGTGGCATGTAAGCAGACAATGAAAGCTTTTACAATATTTGATGATGACATTTCTCTAAAACAGGCCATAGGCTACATGTGTACCACCAAGTCAGAACAGTTGGCTAAGGTATTATGGGGAAAGGGACCAAATTAGGGTGAGGTTACTAGCAGCTTACTACACAAAATACAGTTAGTATTACTTTCTTAGCTACATATCTCCCTGGCATATTACATAATTTATGCAGCAGCATACAAGACATTTTTGGCCTCTCCGTTGTTGTGCTGTGCTCACTTCAACAGGAGTCCTTCTTGTGGGAAAATTGTGTCATGAAACTTCTCTGGATTTTTGGTTGAATCATGGTTGAATCATGACGTCAGTGATTTTCAGGTCGGAGCTCTCAAAAGAGGCCTAATTTCCCGACTTGGAATTCCGAGTTGGATGACCGTTCAAAGCGTATTTTCCCAGTCGGAGCTCGTTTTATTCCAAGTTCCAAGATTTCCCAGTTCGGAGTTTCCAGTTGTTTTGAATGCAGCAGAAGACATGCTGGATTGTCAGCATGGCCAATGAATTCCCATGGTGTTACGTGTGAATGTTTATCCTTTTAAGCTTGGAAAAGAGAACCTTAAACCCAGACTTGGACCACACACCCTCTCCACCGAATAGCAGACAGGGGAAGAAAAATAGTGGTTGCTTTGCAGAGCTTGCAGTTAGCCACTGATTCCTTCCAAACCACTCATTGTTGAATTTGCGATCTCCAACTTGTAATGTTTATATCCAATGGCCGATGATCACTGATACGTTTTATCTATAATTTCTCTTCATATGACAAAGATTGAAAATTGTTTGCCAGTAGATTGTCGACATAATTCATGAAGATGACTGCTTGTCTGGCTTGCTAGCTAGGATTTTGAAAGTATGTTGTTGACATGATCAGTCCAATCAAAGCTACGGTAGATATAACGTGATTTGACGTAATTTTATCTGTGGCCAATAACCTTGAGCCTTCTTGAATGGGCACTTCTAATGTAAGTCTATGGCAGCACCCAAGGGGGCTTGAACTTTGTAGCTCTCCCTATAGATTTTGCGGCGACGTAGTGTCACCATGAGTGACAGAACACTGAGCCAATCACGGCAGAACTAGAGAAGATTACCAACCCCTACGCTCTATATTTTCGGCTGGCTGCCCCTCCACCACAGAAAGCACTGAGCTAGGCTGAAACACCTGCATTTTGGAGCTGCCTTACTCAAGATAGCAAAAAAGAGACCATGTTCTTATGCAGCTTTTTCTTCTTTTTTTTTTACATTGTTTTCAAACTGATATGTGACACGTATTTATGCCAAAATAACATGCAAAACAGGCACTGCCCCACTTGCCCTAAATGATGGGTCACCACTGTCAGTCAGACAAAGACAAAGGAAAGGCCTAGACAAGGCCTATTGTAACATTGCTCAATATGGGCACTCAGATGGATGTACATGTCTTTGTATCAACAAAGCAAGATTTTTCTGTCAAGGCAACATCACCATTACCAGATATATTGATGCCCTCTTTCCATATATGAATACACCTGGACTAAACAAGATCAATCACTCAGTGATGGATGAGCAACAAAAAATCTGGTTTTGTGTTTTTTCAGAAACACACAGAACCAAAGTCCAGATTTAATCACTCAGGGCCAAATTCAAAGAGATCAATGCAAGTAACTCTGACTTCCGTGTAAATAATACATTGATTCCACGCATGATACACAGCATTCCTTATATTTACACTCCAGTAGGAATACATGGATTATATCTGCACTTACCAAAGACTTTCCCCAGGAATATAGTTTTAACCAGGTTGAACTTGGTGTCAGAGCCAGCCGGCAGAGTGTAGCTGACTGGGGGGTAATGGTCCAACTGGAAAAGAACATCACGATATGGTCACGATATGGTCATGATATATTACAGTCAGTTATAAACCCAACAGCCGGCATTTTTATTTTTGTTAATTACTACCACCTAGTGGTGGATTTTAAACAGCATATGCCTGGAAATCCTAATTGATGCCAGTGTATAATGCATTAGCGAAACCCGAGAAACAAACAGAAATAAACTGTGCTAAAAAGCATAATGCACTATAAACCACTTCCACAGGAAAGGTGGGTCTGGTGTGTTGCAAAGAGCATAATGCAGTCTGAGAGGACACAGAACAAATATGTATTTTGGATTTAATGGTATCAGCAAATCCCTCTCACGAGAAGGGTGTCCTCCCTTCCTGATAGCAGAGCACTAGTGATCTACCTTTGAACTGCTTTATGAAAAGTGCTATATCTATAGTCTATGTAGCTATCAAACTGTATCAAGGCTGTAACGTAACAAAATGTGGAAAAAGTCAAGGGGTCTGAATACTTTCCGAATGCACCGTAGGAGAGGTGCATGCCAGCAGATGAGGAAATTTGGCTAGGATGGAATAAACTATATAGGAAAACCTTCAAAAGAGCAAATGTAAAGTAGGGGTGAAAAAGGCACTACACCCTTAGAAAAAAAACTTGCTATCTAGAACCTAAAAGGGTACTTTGGCTAGCCCCATAGGAGAACCCTTTGAATAACCCCCTTTGGTTCCAAGTAGAACCCTTTTGGGATCCGTGTTGAACCCTTAGCACCCCCAGGGGTACGCGCAATGCTGTCGGGGGTACGCCAAATACAAATGTGATTCACATTTTAAAAAGTTTAATTTAGTCTGAGAGGACTGTTGGATTTAATGACATCAGCAAATCTCTCACTGAGAGTGGTCCCACCCTGGGACTCAAGAGCATTAGAGTCCTACCTTTCAACCGCTTGATGAAAATGAAAATGTTTTTTAGATAAAACTACATCATTGTTGAGATTTTTACCTGCAGCCTAAAGTAGTCTGAGAGGGGAAATACATTTCATAACTTAGGCAAATCCCACTGTGTGATAGATCACCCTTTGTGGTAGTGGAACACTAGGGTCATCCTGGAACTGCAGCTGAAAAGTGCTCCATAGATAGATAAAGCAACGTCCTCATTATTATTACCTGCAGCCGTATGTTCCTCTCCTGCCTGGAGATGTTGATGTGGTGGGGCTGCCCGTTGGCCATGTTGCGCTGGTCCAGGTCGATGGTGAACGGCTCCCTCAGGCCTCCCAGGCTGTAGCGGATCTGAAGTGTTCCTGACAGAGGGAGATGGAATGGCCAGTCAGTCCCAATGTGTCTTAATCATATTCATATAGTTGTCCACCCATTATCTCACAGGCTTTGAAACATGGTTAGAGTATCAAACTCAAGTGGCAATTGTATTTTAAATTAAAATACTAAATTGACCATCACTCTTTCTTTCTGCTGTTTCAGTTATTCATGCATCTGCCTCGGACCATGCCCAACCTGTGTGTTGCACCATTTAATTAGCTATTGAGCTAATTCCCTGTACATTCTGCGTTTCTTTACTGGCTAAACCATTAACTTCACCGTCCAAGCCTTTCAGACTCTTTAAACGGATGGCCAGGATTGCTCTCACAAGCATTTTAAACCCTTTGAGCAGTTGCCCTCTCACCATTGTGTCTGAGCACCACAGCCAGGTAGTCCTGGGTCCTGGAGCTGATGTACACCAGGATGCTGGGGGCGTTGGAGGTGCTGAAGCTGAACACCAGCTCCTCCTGTGTCAGGTTGCCCTCCGTGGGTAGCAGGGGAGACAGGCTCTTCACATCCCTGATGGCTGGAAGGCCCCCCTCGGGAAGGAAGTCGTAACGAACTAGTGTTCCACTCTCGAAGTAGCCACCCACGTCTGATACACACAGGAGACACAAGTCAGCAATACAAAACATCAGCGGACGTTTGAGAAATTGACAAGCGAATCGATATTAGCCTCCCAAAAGCAAAGGGTAAAGTTAGAGTTGTAACACTGTGAAGTTGAAATAAAACGGACACATTTAGAGTTACCATTCTCTCACATGGCTGTGACTATGTTTTACCTTCAGTGCAGAAGGGCCCGTCATACGCCGTCAAGGTGCAGTCGCATGAGTAACCGTTGTATTTCTCCATGCACTGGCCACCGTTTCTGCAGTGCTGCCCATAGCTGGTGCAGTGGCCAGAGCAGCCAGGCTTCACCCCCGGGGTGACCTTCGCCCTCTCCTCCAGGTCAAGGGTCACACCGTTCATCTTCAGGGCACGGATACATCCTAGGAAGCCCCTCTGGCCACCCGATGCACCTGAAAGATAACGTTTATGACAAAAAGTCTTATTAGACATTTTGGTTTACAACAACTTTGATACCAAGTACACTTCTGATAAAAAAATTGTAAACTCAAGTTTTTTTTACTTGTTAGTTGTTGACTTGACATCTTAATAGCTTTTGACATTGTTTCTGTGTGTAATGTGTAAACTGTGTGGGCCTGTATAAGTCAGGTCCAAACACCATGAGCTGAGCACCAGTTGTCTTACAAACATAGACATATAAACCTGATCATCATTACCCTATGTGGTGTGAGGCAGGAAGGAAGGATGTCTTACCCACATAGAGTTGGCTGTAAAGCTCCAGGCGAGTGTGACCCTGTGGGGGTGCAGGGCGAACCTCCTTGAACTGCCCATCCAGCTGCAGCACAGCCTCCTTCACGTTGCGCTCAGCCACCACCCTGTGCCACTGGTCATCATTAAGAGGAGTGGATGACCTCACACTCAGCTCCACCAGACCGTTGCCCACATCAAAGGAAAAGGACACCACCGTGGCAGCTGGGCAGGAGAGGAAAGAGCGGAAGGCATCAGATAAGGTTTTGGGTGAGGCTGCCAAACAGGCTTTAGATCTTCAGAAGTGGGGACAAAGGGGAAACGGATGCTTTGGGTGAGAAATGACTGAATTATGAGGTAGACATCTGTCAAGGAGGTCGTTTTTGAAGCAAAGATTAAGCTGGGGCTATACAGGAGATTTGAGAGACCTTGGTCTGTTTGGGAGTGGTTAAAAAGTTAACAACCATTTTTAGGGAAACTGAACTTCCACTTCAAGGTTATTTTAGTTTTATGTTTTTATATTTGTTTTTATTTCTATTCGTTTTAAGATTTTTATTTGATTTTCAGTTTAGTTTCAGTTAGTTTTAAGATCTACTTGCTAGTTTTAGAAAACATTTATATTTCATGTTTATATTACCAATATGGAAAAAAATACATTTCAATATATTTAATGTCACGTAAAATATATTACAAATACATATAGATACATTTACATGTAATGCCTGAAAATACTCCAGAAATGCATGGCTATGACATCTAGTCTACACAGAGTGGCCAAAGTGGTTCCTAATTTGACTTATTTGTATCTTTTACCCCTTTTTCGTGATATCCAATTGGTAGTTACAGTCTTGTCCCATCGCTGCAACTCCCCTACGGACTCAGGAGAGGCGAAGGTCAAGAGCCATGTATCCTCCGAAACACGAAGTCAGCCGCACCAATGTTTCAGAGGAAACACCATCCAGTTGGCACCCAGAGTCAGCTTGCAGGCACACGGCCCACCACAAAACCATGCATTTCTGTTCTTGTTCCCAAGAAAGCTAAGGTAACTGAACTAAATGACTATCGCCCCGTAGCAATCGCTTCAGTCATCATGAAGTGCTTTGAGAGACTAGTCAAGGATCATATCACCTCCACCTTACCTGATACCCTAGACTCACTCCAATTTGCTTACCACACCAATAGGTCCACATACGATGCAATCGCCATCACACTGCACACTGCCCTGTTCATTGACTACAGCTCAGCATTCAACACCATAGTACCCTCCAAACTCATCATTAACCTTGAGACCCTGGGTCTCGACCCTGCCATGTGCAACTGGGTTCTGGACTTCTTGACAGGCCTCCCCAGGTGGTGAAGGTAGGAAACAACATCTCCACTCCGCTGATTCTAAACACTGGGGCCCCACAAGGGTGCGTGCTCAGCCCCCTCCTGTATTCCCTGTTCACCCATGACTGCGTGGCCATGCACGCCTCCAACTTAATCATCAAATTTGCAGACGACACTACAGTGGTAGGCTTGATTACCAACAATGACGAGACAGCCTACAGGGAGCAGGTGAGGGCCCTCTGAGTGTGGTGTCAGGAAAATAACCTCTCACTCAATGTCAGCAAAACAAAAGAGATGATCATGGACTTCAGGAAACAGCAAAGGGAGCACCCCCTTATCCACATTGATGGGACAGCAGTTGAGAAGCTGGAAAGATTTAAGTTCCTCTGTGTACATATCACAGACAAACTGAAATGGTCCACACACACAGACAGTGTGGTGAAGAAGGCGCAACAGCGCCTCTTCAACCACAGGAGGCTGAAAAAATGTGGCTTGTCACCAAAAACCATCACTAACTTTTACAGATGCACAATTGAGAGCATCCTGTCGGGCTGTATCACCGCCTGGTACGGCAACTGTACCACCCACAACCGCAGAGCTCTCCAGAGGGTGGTGCGATCTGCACAACGCATCACCGGGGGCAAACTACCTGCCCTCCAGGACACCTACCACACCCGATGTCACAGGAAGGCAAAAAAGATCATCAAGGACAATAACCACCCGAGCCACTTCCTGTTCACTCCGCTTCCATCCAGAAGGCGAGGTCAGTACAGGTGCATCAAAGCTGGGACAGAGAGATTGAAAAACAGCTTCTATCTCAAGGCCATCAGATTGTTAAACAGCCACCACTTGCACAGAGAGGCGGCTGTCTACCTACAGACCTGATATGATTGGCCACTTTAATAAATGGAACACTAGTCACTTTAATAATGCCTCTTTTAGAATATTTACATATCTCGCATTACTCATTTCATACAGTTGAAGTCGGAGGTTTACATACACCTTAGCCAAATACATTTAAACTCAGTTTTTCCTGACATTTAATCCTAGTAAAAATTCCCTGTCTTAGGTCAGTTAGGATCACCACTTTATTTAAAAATGTGAAATGTCAGAATAATAGTAGAGAGAATGATTTATTTCAGCTTTTAATTCTTTCATCACATTCCCAGTGGGTCAGAAGTTTACATACAGTCAATTAGTATTTGGTAGCATTGCCTTTAAATGGTTTAACTTGGGTCAAACGTTTCGGGTAGCCTTCCACACAATTGCACACAATTCCACACAATTTTGGCCCATTCCTCCTGACAGAGCTGGTGTAACTGAGTCAGGTTTGTAGGCCTCCTTGCTCGCACACGCTTTTTCAGTTCTGCCCACACATTTTCTATGGGATTGAGGTCAGGGCTTTGTGATGGTCACTCCAACACCTTGACTTTGTTGTTCTTAAGCCGTTTTGGCACAACTTTGGAAGTATGCTTGGGGTCATTGTCCATTTGGAAGACCCATTTGCGACCCAGCTTTCACTTCCTGACTGATGTCTTGAGATGTTGCTTCAATATACCCACATAATTTCCATTCCTCATGATGCCATCTAGTTTGTGAAGTGCACCAGTCCCTCCTGCAGCAAAGCACCCCCAAAACATGATGCTGCTACCTCAGTGCTTCACGGTGTTCTTCGGCTTGCAAGCATCCCCCTTTTCCTCCAAACATAACGATGGTCATTATGGCCAAACAGTTCTATTTTTGTTTCATCAGACCAGAGGACATTTCTCCAAAAAGTACGATCTTTGTCCCCATGTGCAGTTGCAAACCGTAGTCTGGCTTTTTTATGGCGGTTCTGGGAGCAGTGGCTTCTTCCTTGCTGAGTGACCTTTCAAGTTATGTCGATATAGGACTCGTTTTACTGTGGATATAGATACTTTTGTTCCTGTTTCCTCCAGGATCTTCACAAGGTCCTTTGCTGTTGTTCTTGGATTGATTTTCACTTTTCGCACCAAAGTACGTTCATCTCTAGGAGACAGAACGAGTCTCCTTCCTGAGCGGTATGACGGCTGCGTGGTCCCATGGTGTTTATACTTGCGTACTATTCTTTCTTTTTTTTCTTCACCTGTCCTCGTTATTGTCGCCACCCCTCCAGGTGTCGCTCGTTTTCCCCAGTGTATTTATCCCTGTGTTTCCTGTCTCTCTGTGCCAGTTCGTCTTGTACGTTTCCAAGTCAACCAGCGGTTTTCCCGTTCGGCTTTTAGCATTCTCCTTTTTATAGTCCTCCTGGTTTTGACCCTTGCCTGTTTCTGTACTTTGTACCCGCCTGCCTGACCATTCTGCCTGCCTTGACCATGAGCCTGTCTGCCATTCAGTACCTCCTGGACTCTGATCTGGTTTTGAACTTTTTTGCCTGTCCACGACCATTCTCTTGCCTACCTCTTTGGATTAATACACATTGTAAGACTCCAACCACCTGCATCTGGGTCTCACCTTGTGCCTTGATATTAGCGGTGTTATGGTGCATTCGTAACCAAGTGGAAATTTACCACGGATGGGAAAAATCCACTTGAACTGCCCTCCAACTCGTAATTACTAGTTAAATCAACCATGAATCAATCCCCTTGTGACAGGGGGAATGGAAGCTTGTTGTGTGCAACAGGGAGTGGCAATTGAATGCAAGATTAACAAAATGTTTTTTGTTACAACATTTCTAGCCTGTATATCTATGGGTAACAGGGTTGACGTGTTATGCTCGACCCGCTCAGTTTTTCAACAAAACACCAGAAAATTGCCAAAAAGAGTAGAACCAGCTCACTTGCACTATGATTTGACTATTAGATATTCATTTCTCTTTTGAAATAAATATTTTAAAAGGAATACTGTAGTTTCACCATATTACAATGAGAGTTCAGTTCACAATGTTGACCTTAAAATGAGGAACAGGAAATAAATGACTTCACATTAAATAATCTTCAGAAATAACTTTGTAAAAGCAATAACTAGGGCTTTACAATGATGGTGAAAAGTTTTTTTTAATATATTTTTTTAAGTTAGTGGGTTAAAATCTTCCTAGAAGTCAGAGGGTGCACGGAGGGATGTCAAAATGCCAAATGTTGGCACTTTAGCAAGTCTTTATTAATATTGAAAATCAGATTTATTGAATTATCCATGTGGTCTATATTAAAGTGCAATTAATTTAATATAAACAGGCTTTTAAAATTCAATATTGGTCGAAAGGACTGCTTTTGTGGAACGACCCAGTACACGTTAAGTTTTGGATGTTGGTTGCAATGCTCTCGTCAGGTACGTTTGTTTATTTGCCATATGCACATGAAAGACATGGAGTTTCTACATGACCGATAATGTATCATGTTTGTGATCATTTATTTTTGTAGTCATTTAGTTAAGTGTCTATACAAAGTCTACACCCCTCTTGAATTTCTTCAAATTTTATTATGTTACATAGTGGGATTAAAATGTATTTAATTGTCATTTTTTGTCAGTGATCTACACAAAATACTCTTATGTCAAAGTGGAAGACCTTGATTAAATACATTTTAGAAACACCTTTGGCAGCAATTACAGCTGTGAGTCTTCTTGGGTAAGTTTCTTATGAGCTTTAGATAGCTGTATTGTCCATTTTTTTTTTTTTTTATGTCAAGCTCTGTCAAAGTGTTGAGGCAAGCTCTGTCAAGGTGTTGAGGGTCATGGCTAGACAGCCATTTTCAAGTCTTGCCATAGATGTTCAAGCAGATTTAAGTCAAAACTGTAACTTGGCCACTCAGGAGCATTCTCTGTCTTCTTGGTAAGCAACTCCAGTGTAGATTTGGCTTTGTTTCCTAGGTTATTGTCCTGAATTCCGCTCTTACACGGAACCCAAACCGGCTGCGCGCGTGCGCCATCGTGCATACATTTATTTTGTCCCCCTACACCAAACGCGATCACAACACGCAGGTTAAAATATCAAAACAAACTCTGAACCAATGACATTAATTTGGGGACAGGTCGAAAAGCATTTAACATTTATGGCAATTTAGCTAGTTAGCTTGCACTTGCTAGCTAATTTGTTCTATTCAGCTAGCTTGCTGTTGCTAGCTAATTTGTCCTGGGATATAAACATTAGGTTGTTCTTTTACCTGAAATGCAACAAGGCCCTCTACTCCGACAATTAATTCACACATAAAACGGTCAACCGAATCGTTTCTAGTCATCTCTCCTCCTTCCAGGCTTTTTCATCTTTGAACTTATATGGTGATTGGCATCTAAACTTTCATAGTATTACCACGACAACCGGCAACACAGTTAGTCTTTCAATCACCCACATGGGTATAACCAATTAGGAGATGGCACGTGGGTACCTGCTTCTATAAACCAATAAGGAGATGGGAGAGGTAGGACTTGCAGCGCGCAGATGCTCGTTGACACGCGCGAGCAGTGTGGGTGCAATAATTGAATAACATAGATTTCAAAATTTATTTTGCAACGCGAGCGGTGTAGTCAGGGTATTAGTGTCAGGTGTAAAGCAGACTGAAGCAGGTTTTCCTCTAGGATTTTGCCTGTGCTTAGCTCCATCCCATTTATTTTCACTGTCATTTAGGTCATTATTGAGTCACTACAATGTGGTTGATCCATCCTCAGTTTTCTTCCATCACAGCCATTGAACTCTGAAGCTGTTTTAAAATCCCCAATGGCCTCATGGTGACATTACTAAGCAGTTTCCCTCCTGCCCTGCAGCTCAGTTCAGAAGGATGACTGCATCTTTGATGTGTCTGGGTGGTTTAATACATCTTCCACAGCACAATTATTAACTTGACCATGGTTACAGATATATTCAATGTCTCATTTGTTATTGTTACCCATCTACCAATCACTGCTCTTCTTTGAGGCTTTCAAAAAGCTCCCTGGACTTTGTTGAATCTGTGCTTGAAATTCAATACTTGACTCAGGGACCTTACAGATGTATGTATGGGAGACAGAGGAAGGGTATATCAAGCATATCAAGAAGCTGATTAAACAGCATGATCATTACACAGGTGCACCTTGTACTGGGGACAGTTTTGTCACACAACACAATGCCACACCGCTCTACCAAGCAAAAAGGCAGTAACTGCTCATAGCGTGGAACTGAGGAAAATTGCTTTTATTTACCTTGGTTTCACAGTAACTTTATGCAGTTACTGCTAACATGACCACAATTTTCTCTAAAACACAATGCAATAGAGGCAGGATACTTGTCCACATGATTAAGCATGTATTTAAGGTTACTAACCACCGGTCCTGAGATTCATAATTACGCACACCTGGCACTCATCATTACGTACACCTGTGAATCATTATGCACACCTGGACTCCATTACCTTCATAATTTCCTCCCCTTTATATGTCACTCTCCAGTGGGTATTGTTCTTGTGTATCGGCGGTCTGCCTTATGTTAGTGTCGTGTTCTTGGTTTTGTTGTTTTATTAAAACGTGGCACCTGCTTCTGACTCACCGCCCCATCATTACAGATTAACACCTCACCTATGGGAAGCATCAGGGATTGTTTTTTTTTGTGTCAGTGTAAATGACGTCGGTCCGGGAGCCGCACAGGCTCTCTTGCCTCTGCCAGATTGCCAGGCTAGCCGGCTCGTCGGTCTTTCATGCATTAGCCGGTCTGTCAGGTTCCCGCGCCCCAGCCGGCTCGACAGGTTCCTGCGCCCCAGCCGGCTCGACAGGTTCCCGCGCCCCAGCTGGCTCGACAGGTTCCCGCGCTTTAGCAGGGGTGACTGGTCCGCTCCTGATCCCCGGGTTCGTCCCCTTTGTCGGCATCCTGCGGCTGGAGTTGCACGTCAGGGAGGGGGTACTGTCACGTATACTCCCTCTCTGGGCTCTAGGTCATCAGGCTGCTGATTATCCCGCACACCTGTCACCATCATCAAGCGCACCAGCGCCTCATGACACTCACCTGTCATCCATCACCTCCTTGATTATCTTTCCTATATCTGTCCCTCCCCTTGGTCCTTTCCTCAGGTGTTATTGACTCTGTTTCATGTCGGTGCGTTGTGTTTCGTGTTTATTGTTTTGTTTATTTATTAAAACACTCACTCGCTGTACTTGCTTCCCGACTCTCAGTGCACTTGTTACACATTAACTAATTTTTGACCAAATGAGCAGTTACTGCCTTTTTGCTTGGTACGGCAGCACAGATGTCTCAAGTTTCGAGGGAGCGTGCAATTTGCATGCTGACTGCAGGAATGTCCACCAGAGCTTTTGCCAGAGAATTGAATGCAGCGTGACACATATCCTTCACATAGAGGCTGTTGATTGTGGCCTGTGGAATGTTGTCCCACTTCTCTTAAATGGCTGTGCCAAGCTGCTGGATATTGTCGGTAACTGGAACACGCTGTCGCACGCATAGATCCAGAGCATCCCAAACATGCTCAATGGGTGACATGTTTGAGTATGCAGGCCATGGAAGAACTGGGACATTTCCAGCTTCCAGGAATTGTGTACAGATCTTTGCGATATGGGGCCATGCACTATCATGCTGAAACACGAGGTGATAGCAGGGGATGAATAGCACGACAATGGACCTTGTGATCCCGTCACGGTATTTCTGTGCATTCAAATTGCCATCGATAAAATGAAATTGTGTTCGTTGTCCATAGCTCATGCCTGCCCATACCAAAAAACCCTCGCCACCATGGGGCACTGTTCACAATGTTGACATCAGCAAACCGCTCGCCCACACGATACCATACACGCTGTCTGCCATCTGCCCGGTACAGTTGAAACCCGGATTCATCTGTGAAGAGAACACTTCTCCAGCGTACCTGTGGCCAACGAAGGTGAGCATTTGCCCACCGAAGTCAGTTACGACACCGAACTGCAGTCAGGTCAAGACCCTGGTGAGGACGACGAGCATGCAGATGAGCTTCCCTGAGACGGTTTCTGACAGATTCTGCAAGAATTCTTCAGTTGTGCAAGCCCACAGTTTAATCAGCTGTCTGTGTTGCTGGTCTGAGACGATCCCTCAGGTGAAGAAGACGGATTTGGAGGTCCTGGGCTGGCGTGGTTACATGTGGTCTGCAGTTGTGAGGCTGGTTGGGACATACTGCCAAATTGTCTAAAACGATGTTGGAGGTGGCATATGGTAAAGAAATTAATATTTAAATTATCTGGCAACAGCTCTGGTGGACATTCCTGCAGTCAGCATGCCAATTGCACGAACCTTAAAAACTTGAGACAAACTTGAGACATCTGTTGCATTGTTGTATTTTGTTGTCTGACAAAACTGCAAATTCTAGAGTGGCATTTTATTGTCCACAGCACAAGGTGCACCTGTGTAATGACCATGCTGTTTAATCAGCTTCTTGATATGCCACACCTGTTAGGTGGATAGGTTATCTTGGCAAATGAGAATGCTCATTAACAGGGATATAAACACATTTCTGCACAGAATTTGAGAGAAATAAGCTTTTTTGTGCATATGGAACATTTCTGGAATCTTTTATTTAATCTCATGAAACACGGGACCAACACTTTACATGTTGTGTTCGTATTTTTGGTCAGTATAAAACGGAACATAATTCATGATGGTTTTTATTTGATTTTAGTTCGTTTTGGAGTCAAAGATAATAGTTTCAGCATAGTTTTAGTTTTTCAAACAGGTTTGTTCATTACAGTATTTGATTTCGGTTTACTACATTGGTTATTATTGATTCGTTTTCGTTTTTAGTTTCAGTTTTTGTTTACTATAATAACCTTGGTCTGCTTACATACATTATTGACTTTTCAATGAATGTGAAGTAAGCTGTCATACAATTTACAGGCCTTGAAATATTGTTGCTGGTATCATGATGATTTGAAACATGAAAGACTGACAATATTGCATTTATAGCTCTGAAAAATGTCAAATTTTCTAGATGTGTTTTTGACAAGTACCTATCAGACCATGACACCTATAAATGCGTAAGGCAGACAAATACTCCAGTAGTGAGATAGATCTCCTCTTCACAGCAGCACAGTTTGCTCATTTCCCCCTCTGTCAATCGTCATTTACTTCATTGAAACACTGCTGACAAGTGTCATCATACCCCCTGTTGGGTCCAATTCCACCGAGACAAACGCCACATACCGACAACCTGTCTGTAATCACTCAACATCCTTTCTGATTGTTTAATCCACATCAATCACAGAGATCCAGGTTACCATCGAGTAATGAGATTTCACAGGGATTGTAATTGAGCGCTTTCCACTAACCAGGGGTCTCATCCTGGACCACCTTTCATTGGGAGAATCATTCTTTGATTTGATTTCCCAACCGACTCAATAGATCTATATTGAAGGGAGCTGTCTGATTACATTTGTTCTCCATTCAGAGCATGTACTGAAGCTGTGGAGATGACATAGGGGAGCCCTGTCAATCATAGATCCACCTGTTCAGAGCAGATGCTCGGCCTGCAGGACTGGCAGAGAACCTCCTGAAGCTCAGAGAAGAATTTTGGAGGGGGGCCAAGTCTCATTAAAACAACTGCCATTGCCAAGCTCTAAAGAGAAATTCTAATGCATAACGGTACTCTAGAGTTTTGAGTGAAAAATTATTTAAAACACAAAAGCTTACAAGGGGCTCAGTAAATCCATTTCTCTTGGCAGACTAATACTGTACCTTGTGAATATTAAAATGGGGGGAAACTATTAAATATGAAATGTTTTTTACAGAATATTTTCTGTCCGTGTCTCTAAAGAAGAGACACTGTTTCTTCATAGCAACTGAATCACTGTAATAATACTGCTCAAATACTGTCAACTCATTGCACCAAAAGATGGCGTCAGTAAAGCTTGAAGCCTGCCAGAGAAAAAGGGTCAGAAACAATAACAAATGGGGCCTGAGGCGATGGAAGCAGCTCAAAGATATTTCTGACCATTGATCTTTCCCAGCGGAAGGAAACTGCTCCCCCACCAGCTCAAAAATCATGCTTAAATGTCACTGGAAACCAATTTGATCTAACAATACCATTTCCAAACAGGGTTCCCACTGTGCTGGTGAACTTTAAGTTAATACTGACTTCCAGCCATTTCTAAAGCGCTAAAGTTTAATATCTGATGAAAAAATGACAGAAGTATAGCCTGCAATCGATGAGATCAATGGCAGCCTTTATGGAGAGCCCTAGAGGTACTTTGGGAGGGTTGGTCTTCTAACATGTTCTCCGACTCTACAGTACACACACACTGGTGCCCCAAAATTCAATCTACCATCTTGTTACAGTCCCCAAGAGCTGACTGTGGAGATTTACTAAGAACTGAATGTTGTTTTACAGTAGCTCTCATGGCACGTGACACTTGCTTAGTGGCCGGTGGTTTGTTTTTTAGTAGGAACAAGAGATTCTTGTTTTGTGGCTGCAAGATAGGCATGATCCTTTTTGACTTAGAGGAAAGACTTAGTGGAAAGTCTAGGTCGATATCTACTGTGAATAAGCCTCACTAACACTGTCCAAACCACTGAATTTATACTGCATCTATACATTATATATTGTAATGGAAGTTTTTTTTGCAGATGTGGAGGTAGAGCTTTGATACTGAACTGCACACACATCCATAATACAGGTCTACAGGTAGTGTATATCGACCTGTTACTGAGTAGTAGTACACTCACCTTTTAGCTCCAGGCGGATGAAGTCAGCATTGCCAAGGTTCTCCAGAAAGACACCATAAGAAGAGGAAGTCTTGAAATAGAAAGAGATGTCAGCACTGGTCTCCCCTTGGAAGGTAGGGAAGTGCAGGTATGATGCAGGCGTGTTGAAGGATGCTGCGTTCCAGTAGTTACCTGGGAAACAGACAGGAAAGAGGAATAATTCACATTGTGTTGCCTGTGTACATTACTGATTGGCATTCTAAGGTGTGGAAATGATAACAAACTCACCATCTCCTTGACAACGCAGTGGACCCACAGTCAACTTAGCCTCTGAGCCAGCACGGTTAGTGTCACCAACTACAACCTGACTCACAGGCAGATGGTCTTTATACACCAGGAGACCAGAGTCCTCTCTCCTAAAAAAATACACCACAAAACTATATGAAATACAGAGGAAAATTTTCACTACAAATGGCACAACAGTAAGATTGTAGCACAAAGAAAATGTTACAATGTATTACTTGATACATTTCAGGATAACTAGATCTAGCTTACGTTTCCATACTGTAGCATTTCATCTCTAGTGTTGTTCAGAGTGGAGTCACTCACCACCGCGTTTGGTCAGCGTCACAGTTGCAGTAATACTTGGGGTCGGTGCAGTTTCTCTCGATTCCACAGGCACACTTCTGGATTCCTGGTCCTGAACCACCCCAGTAATAATGCCTCTCATTGCCCCTGCCAACCCACCATGTGAATGGGGACCCAGCTGCAAAATAACAGCATGAATCAGCACAGAACATACCAAAACAACAAAATACTCAATACATAAGCATGATGCTACATTATTTGTGTATATCTAAACAAATGACCATAGTCTAAGCTGTTTCATTTACTCTTCTGCTGGTATACAAATAATACAATGCTACCTTTGTTGATGTCAATCTTTCATGGCAAATAGCATTGAAGTTGAGATGGGTCTATTGATGCATATTGTATGAATACGTCAGACGCCATAAAACGGTTATGTACAAGCCTACAGTATGTATAGACCCTCATGTACAGCACAAGCGTTACCAGATGATCCGTTTCCCTCACTCCGTTTGACACTTTACTTTTTATTGATTGAGAGAAGCTCTGTGGTCTATTAATCAGCTATTCACCCTGTTTCACCCGTGCACCAACAGCATCACAGACAGATAGTCTTATTCAGCACTCCAGGTAATAAAAAATGACTCGCTCTAGGGAATGGGAAAATAACTGGTGTGAGGAATCACATCAAGTGGAAATGTCTGTTCTATAGATGGACAAACAAGATCATTTATCAAGGCAAACACTCCCCAGGGCGTTTGTTCTTCTTCAACATCTCCACCATCCTTGTGTTGTGTACTGACTACTGCATCATCTCTAGAAACTTTTAAAAGCACTCTTGTGTTTTGCTGTTTACAATGTGAATTATGCGTTTGAATTATTTTCATATTTTTCCGAATAATCAGACAATGGTCATGTCTGCCATAACAATAAGCAGTGGGAAAAGATAAAAAAAAACAAAAAACAATGTTTACAGTAATTTTCAAAAGACAAGAAAGTGTTATTTAATTAGAGCCAAACGATTAGGCACTTTCCATCTTGTCATTGTTACTTATCAGCAGCACCTGGCAAAAATTGCCCTCCAGTGAATGACAAATAATAATTGAATGAGAAATAATAATAGGTTTGTAGTACATTATCAAAGGGGACGGTGAAACATTTATGCAGTGTTTACATCAATGGGGAAATAATATTGGAATGATAATGCGTCTGAGGTTTTTAGCAGCTGGGGTGGTCTGTTCATCACACACGCCTTCCTAGATATCTCCCAAAATTGTTTCAGTAATAGCCAGGGGGACACATAGTGAGGTGGTGAGGCTCCAGGGAAAGAACAAAGGCTGTTACACTGGTTGTTTCCTGCGAGGTACCTATGTTCCACACTGGTCCCCACATGCAGGGGAGAGAGTGGGATATGGAGTGGGATATGGAGAGAGAGAGAGAAAGGGAGGGGGGAAAGAGACAGAGAGACACACACACAGAGAAAGGGGGTTGGATGGAGAGAGGAGGCTGGATAGAGAGAGAGTGGAGGGAGATTGGGGGGAGCAGTGTGGACTAGTGCTGTGTATTCCCTGGATATAAAGTAATCAATAATTCAGGTTATTTATGGTGATGAGAAGGAGACAGGCTGAGGGCCTGGAGGCCAAGCGTCCCCCCGTTGAGTAAGAGGGGAGAGGCACACCAGCAAGGGGATAATGTCAGGTAGAGTAGGCTTCTATTCCTCAATACTGGTTGAATGGGCACCACTGGGGCCAACACAATAAGACTACCAAATGAGGGAGAAATAGTACAGCCAGGCAGTCTTCTGACCAGGAATGTGTGACTCCTCATCTCTTTCAACTCACTGATGCTGCCAACCAACACGCTCCCTTTCACCATGCTAAACAGCTGTCGAGCGGCAAGGTGTACAGAGCTCACCAGAACACGAATGATGTGTGGGTTTTATCTGTCAACATCTCCAGTCAGTCCGACCATTGTCTCAGATCCTAACACATCCAAAGGATTTGATGAAAACTTGTTATGCTGGTCATACAGTTGAAGCCGGAAGTTTGCATACACTTAGGTTGGAGTCATTAAAACTCGTTTTTCAACCACTCCACACATTTCTTGTTAACAAACTATAGTTTTGGCAAGTCGGTTAGGACATCTACTTTGTGCATGTCACAAGTTCAACAATTGTTTACAGACAGATTATTTCACTTATAATTCACAGTATCGCAATTCCAGTGGGTCAGAAGTTTACATACACTAAGTTGACTGTGCCTTTAAACAGCTTGGAAAATTCCAGAAAATGATGTCATGCTTTAGAAGCTTCTGATAGGCTAATTGACATAATTTGAGTCAATTGGAGGTGTACCTGTGGATGTATTTCAAGGCCTACCTTCAAACTCAGTGCCTCTTTGCTTGACATCATGGGAAAATCAAAAGAAATCAGCCAAGATCTCAGAAAAAAGATTGTAGACATCCACAAGTCTGGTTCATCCTTGGGAGCAATTTCCAAACGCCTGAAGGTACCACGTTCATCTGAACAAACAATAGTACGCAAGTATAAACACCATGGGACCATGCAGCCGTCATACTTGCTCAGGAAGGAGACGCGTTCTGTCTCCTAGAGATGAACGTACTTTGGTGCGAAAAGTGAAAATCAATCCCAGAACAACAGCAAAGGACCTTGTGAAGATGCTGGAGGAAACAGGAACAAAAGTATCTATATCCACAGTAAAACAAGTCCTATATCGACATAACCTGAAAGGCCGCTCAGCAAGGAAGAAGCCACTGCTCCAAAACCGCCATAAGAAAGCCAGACTACGGTTTGCAACTGCACATGGGAACAAAGATCGTACTTTTTGGAGAAATGTCCTTTGATCTGATGAAACAAAAATAGAACTGTTTGACCATAATGACCATCGTTATGTTTGGAGGAAAAAGGGGGAGGCTTGCAAGCCGAAGAACACCATCCCAACCTTGAAGCACGGGGGTGGCAGCATCATGTTGTGGGGGTGCTTTGCTGCAGGAGGGACTGGTGCACTTCCCAAAATAGACGGCATCATGAGGCAGGAAAATCATGTGGATATATTGAAGCAACATCTCAAGACATCAGTCAGGAAGTTAAAGCTGGGTCGCAAATGGGTCTTCAAAATGGACAATGACCCCAAGCATACTTCCAAAGTTATGTCAAAATGGTTTAAGGACAACAGTCAAGGTATTGGATTGGCCATCACAAAGCCCTGACCTCAATCCCATAGAAAATGTCTGGGCAGAACTGGAAAAGCGAGGGCGAGCAAGGAGGCCTACAAACCTGACTCAGTTACACCAGCTCAGGAATTGTGAAAACTGAGTTTAAATGTATTTGGCTAACGTGTATGTAAACTTCTGACTTCAACTGTATATACTTTGAGAGAATGCACAAATGGCAAAACCTCAGGTTCAGAACTCTATGGACCCTCAGGGGGAACGGCTGTCGCTTGATAGCACCAGATGAGATGAAACTGAAACAAGGTAAAAAACGGCAAACAAAACAACACTAGATTGTTGGAAGACACTGAAGAGCCTTTGGGTTTCTGTGGCTGTCATGGAATTTCAGTTGTAATATTTCCTGTAGTTGGCTTGAGGGAATGAAACAGTTCCAGTTGCCACAGATAGTATTCCTCTTTTCCATGAGATGGGAAGAGAGCCACTGGAATAAGCACTTGGGTCTCTTCTATGAGTAATGACAAGGGATGACAACTACTGTGACGCTATCTAATATACGCCTGCTTGCCTTCTCATCTTGTGAAACACTTGCCAAATAAAATAGATAAGAATTTTCTAGATTTGTCGCCCAAATGCTAATAACCATCTGCTATACAATCTGACAACACTTAAATGAACATTCATCAAAAACAAATACTGGGAAGGGAAAAGAGAAGACGGCATATTCTTGGCATATTATTTCTCCAAATGCATAAATTACAGTGTGTCTTTGTTGGAAATAATAGTATTTCCCTTTAGAAACAGATCCTTTTCTCAGATATACATATGAGCACACAAAAACACATACAAACACCAAAAAACACACAATGTCCTCTTTACCTGGGTTATTGAGCAGTCGAGACATTCGACAGGCGTAGGCTACATGCTGTTCACAGTACTCTGCACTGCTCGTGATGGCTGTCACCTGTCACAGGGAGAGAAAACAGGGTTTGAGCAAAGCAGAATGCATAACATTTAGTAATTGAGGATCGTAGTGGAGCTGAGTGAAAATACACTGAGAGAACATCTTTAATAAACAATGTAGCTAGCTAGTGCCTTCGACAGTAACATAAAAATGCATTTACAATACACATAGGGCTGGTTTCTCTACACAAAGAATAACCATGGAGTTTCTCCATTGAGCATGGTTCTCAGTCCAAAACTAGACTTAATTCGTGTGCGTTAAACCTGCCAATAAAATCCATGTTTCTTTTCCATTGAGCTGGTTCCATCATGAATGGGTGATGATGTCATAGGGTCATAAGGTAGTAAGGTCACCTGCTCTGTGGACATGTTGTAGTTGAGCTGCAGCAAAGCCTTCCTCTCCAAGTCTGAGCCACTCACTGAGGTCTGGGGAGACAGGTTGTTTCTCACTGTAGTCCACACCTTGTCCTCTGCAAAATAGTCAACAACACCATCAAAAACCAGTCAGCGTGACCAATATTTACAGGAGAGGAACGAAATGTAGGTCAGCTATCCCAGTGGTCAAAACTGGTTACCATGATGTTACTACAACCAGAAGAAGAACAATACTTCATTGATCCATTTTCCTTGCAGTCCACAGAAAATTTAAGTCCTCTGGTTGCTGGCCCGCCTCTCTAACGTCTAGGTTACCTACATTTACATTACATTTAAGTCATTTAGCAGACGCTCTTATCCAGAGCGACTTACAAATTGGTGCATTCACCTTATGATATCCAGTGGAACAACCACTTTACAATAGTGCATCTAACTCTTTTAAGGGGGGGGGGGTTAGAAGGATTACTTTATCCTATCCTAGGTATTCCTTAAAGAGGTGGGGTTTCAGGTGTCTCCGGAAGGTGGTGATTGACTCCGCTGACCTGGCGTCGTGAGGGAGTTTGTTCCACCATTGGGGTGCCAGAGCAGCGAACAGTTTTGACTGGGCTGAGCGGGAACTGTACTTCCTCAGAGGTAGGGAGGCGAGCAGGCCAGAGGTGGATGAACGCAGTGCCCTTGTTTGGGTGTAGGGCCTGATCAGAGCCTGAAGGTACGGAGGTGCCGTTCCCCTCACAGCTCCGTAGGCTTACCTGCCACCCCAAATTACAACCAAACACCAGATTTTGTTGTATTCTGGTTATAATGATGTCATTTCAACCAGATTTGCCTGCTGGGATGGGATAAAATCATTTGATGCCATAAAGGTTAAGTGGATTATCTGTTCGGTAGGTTTGGGAGGTACTGTACTCTTACCAGTCATGTTGCAGTTGACTTTGAAGGGGCCTACGGGACCACTCCCATCAGGGTCGATCCAGTACGTGCCAGATGTTTTACCAAGATGTTTGTATTCCTCACAGGACTGTTCATACACGGCTGGAGAAGAGGAATACACATGCGAGAGAGGAAAACACATGTATTATGGAGCTTACATTACAGCAGAATTACTTATTCATCATTATAAATCCAGGAGTTTCCCCATGTGGTTTTAATGTCAGTGAGGTGAATGTGCAAAAATGTAACTGATGTTTCAGATGGGTCCCTGAGGGTATGAATAATGAGAGATCATAGATGAAGATGTCCATATACTGTATGAAGATGTCTTGATAGGCTGAGGAGGAGGATACTTACATGTATGGCATGTAGCCCCAGTGTAGCCTGTCCCATTGCAGGAGCACCTGAAACTGTCCCAGGTTTGAGTACATCGGCCTCCATGTTCACAGTGGTTAGGTACACATCTGTGGGGGGGGGGGGGTAGATCACATGATGAAGTAGCAGAAGTGACCGATAATTGAACTACTTTGACCTTTGTGAAACTACAGATGTAGGATCATAATTTGAGCCAGTTTGCTACAGCAGGGAAATAATCCTGCAGCAACAGGAAATGTGAATTATTATGTGGATTATAATTAATGAATGATTTTGTAGGGGTTGATACATTTTTCGTAAGGGAAAATTAAGTATGAAATTTCAAAGTAGAAATGACAAACATCAGAAGCCTTTTTAAACCTCAAATACGTTACACGTTCTCCTGCAACGGAGTGATCAAATTAAGATCCTACATCTGTACAGATGGGACAGAAAAGGATAGATCGTAGGGATAATAACTTTCCTAGTGTGCATCCTGCAAATATCATCTACCCTCAAAAACTAATTAATTTGAGGCTGCATACATTTGGTACTTCTTCAAATCATATTCACATGACGAAGAAGTGCCGTCTAATTGAAATACGCTGACCTTAGTGAGACAACGGGGGTTAAATATCACTGTGGTGTCTCTGTGTCGTGACAGTAATCAGCCAACCCGCAGAGCTGTGAGGAGGTTTGTGACCTTTTTTTCCATGTACAGTACCAGTCAAAAGTTTGGACACACCTACTTATTCAAGGGTTTTTCTTTATTTTGACTTTTTTCTACATTGTAGAATAATAGTGAAGACATCAAAACTATGAAATAACACATATGGAATCACGTAGTAACCAAAAAATCTAAATATTTTTTATATTCTAGATTCTTCACTCTGCGGTCCAACTCATCCCAAACAATCTCAACTGGGTTGAGGTCGGGTGATTGTGGAGGCCAGGTGTAATGAGTACGATGGGAGACAGAGTGCTGGTTTCAAGCGCAGGGTGCAGCAGGTGTTTATTAGTAAAGGACCACAGGAGGAGGCAGGTAGCTGGGTCCAGGGGCAGGCAGAAGGTCATACACAGGAGGAGGCAGGTAGCTGGGTCCAGGGGCAGGCAGAAGGTCATACACAGGAGGAGGCAGGTAGCTGGGTCCAGGGGCAGGCAGAAGGTCATACACAGGAGGAGGCAGGTAGCTGGGTCCAGGGGCAGGCAGAAGGTCATACACAGGGACTCCAAAAAAGTAACAGTACAGGTAGGGAAAAGGCTAATATCGTAGTCCGGGAGATCAGGCAAGAGGTTGATGACAGGAAATGTGATAGGCAAAAGTACAGGCAGGGAATAGGCAAAAAGGCTTCGTTAGTGAGGATGGCCAAAAACTACGATACACGTGAGGAATTAAACAGAGCTCCGAATAGAACACGTACAAAAACAAACAATACCTCACAATGATGGGGTGCAATGAACTGAACTAAATACTGTATGTACATGACATACAGGTGTGTGAACAGGTGATCAGAATTCAGGTGATTGGGATCTGGAGAGTGAGCTGCGTTCAGGGGATCTATGTGTTTGAAAGTGTGAGCTGGAAAGTGGGCTGGAAAGTGAGCTGCGTTCAGGGGATCTATGTGTTTGAGAGTGTGAGTTGGAAGCAGACGTTACACCAGGTCATCTGATGCATCATTCCATCACTCTCATTCCTGGTCAAATAGCCCTTACACAGCTTGGAGGTCTGTTGGGTCATTGTCCTGTTGAAAAACAAATATTAGTCCCACTGAGCGCAAACCAGATGGGATGGCGTATCGCTGCAGAATGATGTGGTAGCCATGCTGGTTAAATGTGCCTTGAATTCTAAATAAATCACAGACAGCGTCACCAGCAAAGCACCCCCACACCTCCTCCTCCATGCTTCATGGTGGGAACCACACATGCAGAGATCCTCCGTTCACCTACTCAAAAAAGCACGGCGAATGGAACAAAATAATCTCAAATTGGACAGATTTCCACCGGTCTAATGTCCATTGCTCATGTTTCTTGGCCCAAGCAAGTCTCTTCTTATTATTGGTGTCCTTTAGTAGTGTTTTCTTTCACAGAAATTCGACCCTGAAGGCCTGATTCACAAAGTCTCCTCTGAACAGTTCATGTTGAGATCTGTTACTGTCTGTTACTTGAACTCTGTGAAGCATTTATTTGGGCTGAAATCTGAGGTGCTGTTAACTCTAATGAACTTATCCTCTGCAGCAGAGGTAACTCTGGGTCTTCGTTTCCTGTGGTGGTCCTCATGAGAGCCAGTTTCATCATAGCGCTTGATGGTTTTTTGCGACGGCACTTCAAGAAACTTCAAAAATTCTTGAAATGTTCCGTATTGTCTGTCTTAAATTAATGATGAACTGTCATTTCTCTTTGCTTATTTGAGCTGTTCTTGCCATAATATGGACTTGGTCTTTGACCAAATAGAGCTATCATCTGTATACCACCCCATACCTTGTCACAACACAACTGATAGGTACAAACGCATTAAGAAGGAAAGCAATTCCACAAATTAACTTTTAACAAGGCACACCTGTTAATTTAAATTCATTCCAGGTGACTACCTCATGAAGCTGGCTGAATACCAAGAATGTGCAAAGCTGTCACCAAGGCAAAGGGTGGCTACTTTGAAGAATCTCAAACATAAAGTGTATTTTCATTTGTTTAACACCTTTTTGGTTACTACATGATTCCATATGTGTTATTTCATAGTTTTGATTTCTACAATGTAGAAAATAGTACAACATAAAGAAAAACCCTGGAATGAGTAGGTGTGTCCAAACCTTTGACTGGTACTGTATGTTTGATACCACAGTGTGGTGAATGGTAGGATCTATCACTTTATCACTGTACTAGTTCATTTCCAGTGCGGGGACCCCTACACCTATGTGTCGGTCAGTGTCTCCCCAGATGCCCAGCGTTAAAAGCATTAAACCTGCTGGTGTGATCAAAGGGCTGTAGTAACATGAAGTTCCAATTGAAGGTAGGTGAATTCGCCCCGGTAGCATTGTTTAGACTGAGGATATCATCACCACAATTCTGTAAATATGCACAGGCCAGAGATGTTGGAAACATTCCTATTTAATGCGAGAGAAAATCTGGTGTATCGGATTAGCGTTACCATAATACATAAGCCAAATGAACCACACATCAAGAGTATTCAACCATAAATGGATCTATCATACATACATACTAAACAAATCTCCCTAGAATAATAATCAAGTTTGATTTGACTTCTGATGGTAAAGCTGAGATCCGCATTAGGCGAAACAGCGTCACAGGCTCTTTTATTATTGTTTTGTTTTTGTTTTTGAAAAGGAGGATATGAGCATTGAGCAACGTAATATATATATATATTTTTTTTCACACTCTGCTGTTCTATTGCATGTGCAGTGATGTGCAATGATTGTCTCAAACAGTGTTTGTTGTTTGAAGTAATGTCTTTGTAATATCACAAACAGACGTGGCAGTTTCACCGCAACGGAATCCAACTTTAAGATGAAAACAAATCCGCATGACTGTCTTTAACTTTTCTGAAAATGTCTTACTCTGACATTTCAAACGGTGTCGTTAACAATTCCGGAACATAAGGTTGGATTAATGGGATCTACAGTTTGACTCCTAATCACTACCGGAGAATAAGAAACAGAGATAAGATTCCATTTATGAACCAGAACCATGTGTTGGAGTGAACCCACATACTGTGAGAATGAATTTAATTAGTTTATCCGGATAAGAATGTTAGCGCATATCCATATTTTGAGTAACCTTTCGGTGAAATTGCATTTCCATATCTCAGGAGGAGCAGTGCTTTTCCACTTCATGGTTTTAATGAGCTTAGCTTAGGGGATGTGCGCCTGTGTGGCTGTGTGCTTGTGTACGCGTGCATTTACCAGCAGGAACACAAAGATTGCACACTAAGACATCCTATACCAAAGCCTTATGTGATCCGCTGATCCCCGCCTCTCGCTGTGTCCCTGTGTGAGACCTAAGGGGTCGAAACGTATCAATAAAATCACCTGGGAGCATGAACAGCAGTGTGTGGCGTTTTCCTTTTCATTTTCTCTGTGTGAGACGCCTGCTTGGTCTTCATACTTATACCCGATACTCACCTCTCACTGAGAGACAAAGCCTCTCGGTCCACACGATGGTGCAGTTGGTGGGACCCGTGCTGCCTTTGTGAATAGACAGTGCGACGCATGCCCAAGAAGCAGGTAGCCCCTCAGGTAAGGTTATAGCACGCGTTTATACTTTTACTTTCATGATCAACAGCAAAGAAAAAAGTCTGGTTTGAATAAGTCAGCTAAACAAGGGAATGGTATAAATGGTATAGAATATTACCTGTCTATGATGGCACACATATCCAGGCTGACATTCTCAAAGGTTCCCATGTTGCCTTGCTCTACAGCCACCAGGTCAGCGAGCTGGTCGTCCACGTGGATCAGCTGCATACAGCCCTGGAAGGAGCGCTGGGCAGGGGGCGTGTTGGTACGCAGGAAGTAGCCTACAGGAAAAAGGTACAAGAGTTTTTCATATGGTCAAGACTGCGCTTTCTGTTTGAAAAGTAAAGTTTCGAGACACAGTTCAGGTATTAAGCAACATTAATTATATGAGCATTGTGTTTTGGTTTAAAACATTATGGAGCTTTCATTCAATATTTAATACACCCTCTTAAAGGCAACTACAGTACTTCAAAGGCAATCAAAACACAAAGACAACAAAAAGGCAACCAATCAAAAGTAACAAAAAGAGGATTTAATGACAAAGCCTGCCATCAAATACAAAAAACTCCATGTGCAATCAACAAATCACAATAGTGTTTGTCAGACTGAATTAAGGAAAATGTAATAATGAATAAGTATGTGCCAAAGCCCATAACAAGGGCTTATACATTATAGAACAGAGCCATATATCGGTACAGAGATACATGTACTATATATGGCTCTGTTATAAGCCATCTCTGTAAGTACCTCCAAAGTAGTATTGTCCCCCTGTTCTGATCTGAATGGGAATGACCGTTCTGACAGTGGACGCCTCGTCACCATCAATGGTCAGCATGGCGTAGTTCTCCAGAGCATGGAGGTAGACGTTGTGCCACTGGCCGTCGTTGAGCCCCGAACCTGAACAGAGACCACAGACAGAACAATATGGCTTTATGAATCAGTCAAGGTGGGTGATGAGCAGACAACTGCAATTACTGAAACATCAGAAAAACAACTAGAAATTCTGAGAAAGACTGAGAACACAGGGCCTAACAGACAGAGCTTCAGCTACGGAAGACCCTCATGGGGAGGGCCTCCCCAAATTGATAGAGAGAATGAATTAATGAAGGGAGGGTCTTTGGGCTAAATAAACACGTCTACTTTAGTGCATTAGCCAGCATGGCCGTACTAACTAGACCATACCTGAGGAGATGTCTATACGTGTGTTTTTCTTCTGGGCGACGTTGATGTAGACGGTGACTTTTCCCTCGGTGAGGCCCACCTCCACCACGCCATCAGCCAGGGCCGTGTAGAAGAGCAGGCCGCTGGGGTTCCACGTCCGGAAGGACAGGCTGACCGACAGGGTGTCACTGTCCTGCAGCCCCGGGAGACGCAGGAAGCTGGTGGCGTTGAAGAACACGGGGAAGGAGTGCGTCTCGCTGCAGGAGAACGTCAGGTTCCTCTGTAAGGGGGATAGAAAGTATGACAGCAAACACTTATACAAGTTAAGGCAGCTTTCCCTCTTGATTTCAACTCAAGACATTAGCACAACCATATAAATATAGTTAGCATCAGTGGAGGCTGGTGGGAGGAGCTATAGGAGGACAGGCTCATTGTAATGAGCCATTTATTCCATTCCAGCCAATACAATGAGCCCATCCTCCTATAACTCTTTCCAGCAGCCTCCTCTGGTTAGCATATATTTTGCATAAGAGATACATCAGAAAACCTAAAGTGCTTTTTAGATGTAAATGTTGGGGTTTAATGCATTGGAAAATGCAAGTGCCTGCATTATTTCCAACACAGAAAAACACTCATCATACAGCACTTGACTAAAACCGTTTTCGTCTGCTCTCCTCATCAAAGCTGATCTTTCTCTCTCCACTTGTGCTGAAAGCAAAGCATGCAATCCAACACCAAGAAACTTTGTGGATATCCCACAGTTTGGTAAACCCATTTGCTCACAGAAAAAAAAGGGCTAAGAGGCACATAAGAAGTGAAATCAATAACAATGGTTAGATCCATACTTTAGTGCAGTAATGGCTCACACACCATCACACACCATTGACAACAGAGCAGTAATTGCTTTAAACCCTATGCTGAGGGCTTCTGAAGCTTGACACATTTATTGGGTTCAATCCCAATGCATGAATACTATTTTATTCAGCATATGACTTCGAAGAAATGTATTTGTTTTCCAACATCACCACAAGGTAAGAGTTTCTTCACTTCTGCACTCATAGAAAAAATGGTTTGGCTGTCCCCATAGGATAACCCTTTTTGGTTTCAAGTAGAACCCCTTTGGGTTCCATGTAGAACCTTCTCTGGAAAGGGTTCTTCATGGAACACAAAAGAGTTCTACCTGGAACCAAAAATGGTTCTTCAAAGGGGTCTCCTATGGGGACTGCCAAAGAACCATTTTAGGTTCTAAAGATCACCTTATTTTCTAGGAGTGTGATTTATAGATGCACTAAAGCCTGTTTTATTAGCGCCTCAGTGAAAAAGGCAAATTATATTGAATTGTATTGAAGTGAGGTGTTGCGTCACTGGCCTTTCCAAATAGGTAATCACAAATACATGGCTGTTCCTACCGTTTATGTTTTCAAGGTATACTAGTGAATCACAAACCAAGTAGTAAAGATGACACTCAGGTATACAAAAAATGACAGAAATGTTCTTACAAAACTTGAAGTATCAATTTTCTTTCTCTTGACCAGGTTGGTAATGTTATCACCGTTGTAGGTGATGCCCTCCATGCAACCAACAAAGTTCTCCCTGCCTCCCGAGCTGGGCTTGGCAGAGACAGGCATGCCTCCAAAGCTGATCTGGAGGACACAGAAGGAGAAGAGGAAATGGGGTCAAGTTTTAGTTGAAGAGGCTCGGCAGCAGGAGCCACATCTCAGAGCCATTTGTCGCTTTGAATCAAATCAATACAACAGCATATATCCCTTCAGGGAATATATTGGTTTTCGCTTGTGCCTGATTACATTAATCTCCACTTTATAATGAGTGTATGGTGTTGTGTTTTTTCCCTCTCCTTCCTTGCGGAGGCAAAGTAATTTCCTTCAGTATCGCACACGGATAATTATACAGACAAACCTAAAAGTTAAGTTCTGTAATCACAGGGGAGCCGCAGTACAGAGGGCTTGCTCTGACTTGGCATCCGTGAACTAACACATCTTCACACAGACTTCCGAGTAACATGACTCACAGGAACTCTCATAGAGATAGGGCGGGATGTGAGGAAATGAACCAGGACAATATACAATACATACAATGAGGGAAAAAAGTATTTGATCCCCTGCTGATTTTGTACGTTTGCCCACTGACAAAGAAATGATCAGTCTATAATTTTAATGGTAGGTTCATTTGAAGTGAGAGACAGAATAACAACAAAGAAATCCAGAAAAACGCATTTCAAAAATGTTATAAATTGATTTGCATTTTAATGAGGGAAATAAGTATTTGACCCCCTCTCAATCAGAAATATTTCTGGCTCCCAGGTATCTTTTATACAGGTAACAAGCTGAGATTAGGAGCACACTCTTAAAGGGAGTGCTCATAATCTCAGTTTGTTACCTGTATAAAAGACACCTGTCCATAGAACCAATCAATCAATCAGATTCCAAACTCTCCACCATGGCCAAGACCAAAGAGCTCTCCAAGGATGTCAGGGACAAGATTGTAGACCTACACAAGGCTGGAATGGGCTACAAGACCATCGCCAAGCAGTTTGGTGAGAAGGTGACAACAGTTGGTGCGATTATTCGCAAATGGAATAAACAGGAAAGAACTGTCAATCTCCCTCTGCCTGGGGCTCCATGCAAGATATCACCTCGTGGAGTTGCAATGATTATGAGAATGGTGAGGAATCACCCCAGAACTACATGGGAGGATCTTGTCAATGATCTCAAGGCAGCTGGGACCATAGTCACCAAGAAAAAACAATTGGTAACACACTACGCCGTGAAGGACTGAAATCCTGCAGCGCCCGCAAGGTCCCCCTGCTCAAGAAAGCACATATACATGCCCGTCTGAAGTTTGCCAATGAACATCTGAATGATTCAGAGGACAACTGGGTGAAAGTGTTGTGGTCAGATGAGACCAAAATGGAGCTCTTTGGCATCAACTCAACTCGCCATGTTTGGAGGAAGAGGAATGCTGCCTATGACCCCAAGAACACCATCCCCACCGTCAAACATGGAGGTGGAAACATGCTTTGGGGGTGTTTTTCTGCTAAGGGGACAGAACAACTTCACCGCATCAAAGGGACGATGGACGGGGCCATGTACCGTCAAATCTTGGGTGAGAACCTCCTTCCCTCAGCCAGGGCATTGAAAATGGGTCGTGGATGGGTATTCCAGCATGACAATGACCCAAAACACAAGGCAACAAAGGAGTGGCTCAAGAAGAAGCACATTAAGGTCCTGGAGTGGCCTAGCCAGTCTCCAGACCTTAATCCCATAGAAAATCTGTGGAGGGAGCTGAATGTTCGAGTTGCCAAACGTCAGCCTCGAAACCTTAATGACTTGGAGAAGTTCTGCAAAGAGGAGTGGGACAAAATCCCTCCTGAGATGTGTGCAAACCTGGTGGTCAACTACAAGAAATGTCTGACCTCTGTGATTGCCAACAAGGGTTTTGCCACCAAGTACTAAGTCATGTTTTGCAGAGGGGTCAAATACTTATTTCCCTCATTAAAATGCAAATCAATTTATAACATTTTTGACATGCGTTTTTCTGGATTTTGTTGTTGTTATTCTGTCTCTCACTGTTCAAATAAACCTACCATTAAAATTATAGACTGATAATTTCTTTGTCACTGGGCAAAAGTACAAAATCAGCAGGGGATCAAATACTTTTTTCCCTCACTGTATGTAGGGATGAAGAGAATAAGCAATATACAGTGTGGTCTGAAATTATTGATGCCCTTTACGAAGTTTAGCAAAAACAACTGTAAAAAATTATTCAAACACTGAGCTATAGTTTATGCCAAAGAAATTGCAAAAATATATTATTTTATACAAATACAATTTCTCAGAGAAAAATATTTTGTTTAACAAGTAATACTTTTTTCCCTCCAAAAGGTAGGGATCAAAATGATTGACAACTCTGTTTTTAACAACTTTCAAAACCGCACCTTACGAGGATAATGGCATTGAGCCGTTTTCTAAAATGTTTAATGAGTTGGAAAACACATTGGGAGGGATCTTAGATCATTACGGAGACTGAGATGGCCATTGCAAAATGTTGATTTTGTGGCCAATTAAAACCACTTCTTTGTGGTTTTTGATGTGTGCTTGGGGCTCTTGTTTGCTGGAAGATCTACTCGTGGCCAAGTTTCAGCCTGGCAGAGGAACCCAGGTTTTTGGCCTAAGAGCTCTATTTTCATGACATCAGACCAAAGCACCAGTTCCAATCTATGCCAATGCCGTTTAGCAAACTCCAGCCGTTTACATTTGTTGGATGACAAGAAAGTAGATTTCTTTAGCCATGCACACCAGTAGTGGGTTTGGTGTCGAAATTAGAATACATGAGCAGAAAAGAATCCCATATCTACTGTAAAATATGGTGGTGGATCTTTGATGTTACGGGTCTATTTTGCTTCCATCCACCACCCCCCTCTTTGGAGGACAAAAATAACTTGGTTTTTACAGCTTTTTCTTTTTTGTTACATGTACACTACCATTCAACAGTTTGGGGGCACTTAGAAATGTCCTTGTTTTTGAAAGAAAAGCACCTTTTTTGTCCATTAAAATAACCTCAAATTGATCAGAAATACAGCGTAGACATTGTTAATGTTGTAAATGACTATTGTAGCTGGAAACGGCTGATTTTTAAATGGAATATCTACTTAAGCGTACAGAGGCCCATTATCAGCAACCATCACTCCTGTGTTCCAATGGCATGTTGTGTTAGCTAATCCAAATCAGCACAACAGTTTTCAGCTGTGCTAACATAATTGCAAAAGGGTTTTCTAATGATCAATTAGCATTGTAAAATGATAAACTTGGATTAGCTAACACAACGTGCCATTGGAACACAGGAGTGACGGTTGCTGATAATGGGCCTCTGTACACAGATGTATATATTCCATAAAAAAATTAGCCGTTCCCAGCTACAATAGTCATTTACAACAGTAACAATGCCTACGCTGTATTTCTGATCAATTTGAGGTTATTTTAATGGACAAAAAAGGTGCTTTTCTTTCAAAAACAAGGACATTTCTAAGTGCCCCCAAACTTTTTAATGGTAGTGTACATTCGACACACATTTGACATACATTGCACTTTTTTTTACACAGTAGTTACATAGCAAAAATATATGTATTTGATATATATTACATCTGGATAGATAGTACTTAATCACATCCGGTATACATTATGTAAAGTGTTCAGTTGTAACTATTATCCTGGGGCCCTTGTTAAGGTCAACAGCATCATGGTCTTTACCCAGTACCAGGACATTTAAGCCAAAAACCTGGTTGCCTCTGACAGGAGGCTGAAACTTGGCCTCAAATGGATCTTAAAGCAATGCAATAGCCCTAAGCACACATCAATATCCACAAAGAAATTGTAAATTGGCCATAAAATGGTCTAATATCCCTCCCAATGTGAATGGTCTAATATAGGAATGGTCTAATATCCCTCCCAATGTGTTCTCCAACTCATAAAACATTTTAGAAAAAGGCTCAATGCCATTATCCTCGCAAGGTGAAGTATTGAAAGGTATTGAAAACAGGGATGTTTTCGTTAAACAAAATCCCTTCTCTGAGCAGTTGTATTAGTATAAAATAATATACATTTTCAGAGCATACAATATAGCTCAGTATTTGAAGTATTTATTTTATAGTCATTTTTGCATCTTTATCAATGGTGTCAATAATTTCGACCCCACTGTATACAATACAACTATATAATATAGGGAGGGATGCGAAGAGAGGAACATAGACAACACATACAACTTTATACGAAGGGATTAAGAAATGAACTAAGACAATATATACAGTACAATACAACTATATATAAACCAGGGTTAGGGTCAATTCCATTGCAATTCCAGTCAATTCAGAAAGTATACCAAATTCAAATTCCAGATTTTTCCTCATTGAAAAACATTGAAGAGAATTGGAATTTCAGTGTACTTCCTGATTTGACTGGAATTTAAATTGAAATAACCACAACCCTGATAGGGAGGGATGCGAGGGGAGGAATCACTAAGACAATATCCAACATAACTGTAGCCTACCTCATAGTCCAGGTCAAGATGATCAAATTCCCCGTTGGTGCGGAAGTGCTGTGTGTGGCGATCCAGGGTAAAGTTGACATTCCGTCGGTAACGCTCGATAATTACAGAGTGCCAGTGGTCATCATCCAATAAACTTCCGCTTGTCACAGAGGTGTGTCCGAGGATGGAGCCGTACTGATTGCTGCCTGAAGTTTACAAGACATAAACAGATCGACTTTATTAAGAAAATGCTTAAGGGGAAAATGTTCCTATAAACAACAGGCTGACATAGTGAGATAAAAATAGTACAAATTCTAATTTGTGAAGGCTACTGTGATGAATAATTATCTTGTTGACAACAACCAATATTCAAATCCATCAAAAAGAAATAGATGTATAATGCATAATGCATAAGGGCCAGTCATATTAGGAAATATAAAGGAATTCTATCAAGATTCATCAACTGACCTAAGTAGCTACCATAAGAAGCTAAATTATCAGCGATTATAGTACACTAGGTGTGCGTCCCGAAAAGCACCCCCTGTTCCTTATATCGTGCACTACATTTGGTCAAAAGTAGAGGACTAAATATGGAATAGGGTGCCATTTTGGATGCACACAGGTATCCCATAGACAGGATTGGAAATGGTCCATTACCGAGGTTGATCATGAGCAGTAGTTTGGATCTCTTCAGCTCCAAGCTGATATAGTCTCCTTGCTGTCCTTCCCCGTGCAGGAGCACACCGTTACTGGCTGTGGTCTTAAACTTCAGGGAGATGACGTCCTTCAAAATCTTCATCTTCTTCATCTTGAAGCGGTAGGAGATCACACCCTGGCCTTCGAAGTTGATCACATCCGCCCCTGAGGTCACCGAATGGTGATAAAGGATACAGAGCTTAATATCCCCTCAATTACCTCTACTGTCCTATGTCAAGGATTTTCACAGGATGTGTTAGAGGGGTGTATAGAAGAAAAAACAAGTCCTTTAGAGATCACCTACTGCAATCACAAGCAATGTAAAAAAGTGAGGCAGCTTATACGTATTTCTCTTTTTATAATTGAAGGAACAGAACAACTGAGGGAGAAATGACTCAAATGCTCTAAGACATATAACCCTGGCTGCAAAGACTATTCTGTCTGTTGAGATGTGCCAGCTTACGTGCCTAGACAGCAGCATGGCGGCATTGTGATATCACCCTGCGGCAACTCTCTCCTTTCAAAGGTGCTTTCATCTTTTTACCCTGATTTAACCGGTCAGGGGGCTCAGAACACTGACAGTCCTGTAAGCCAGCCCCATCGGTGAGGTGGCAGGAGAGGGCCCTGCTCGGTTACATCTATTTGCTGTTCAATCTTAGGGTTGTGGATGGAGTATATGCAGTAAGTAAGGACAAGTGCCACAAGGAACTGGACTGGTCAAGGACTAGGGCAAACAAGTTTCTCACGGTCAGTTTTTCCTGTCTATCAGATTCAACAGTGTGTAATACAGCATAGGATGGATACAGCAAAGGGTTGTGTGGCTGGTGACATTTTAAAGCGTGGCATGCGCAAGCTTTGAAGGAGGGAATTGATCAGTCAAGCTTGTTTTTCTGTGGTACATGGTAACAACAGAAACCAGCCAAGGTAAACTACTGTTCTCTATCTCCTACTCTATCAAAAACCTGTAGCTGTGAATTTGGCTGTTGGCATGGAGAGCAGTAATCTAATTATTTCAACTCAATTAATGTATTTTACTGAGCATATTAATACGCTCCCCTGACAAATATGACATATGATACCAAGATAATTAAACCTTCAGTCTTACATATTAATTAAGCCCATTTTGGCCAACACCTGATTATTCTAATATTTTCTTCATACAGAAATGATCCGAACTGCACGCAATAAAGTCACTTTTCAAAGAGATTCCTTGTTCCATGCTCCTTGTTCAGAGATTCCTTGTTCCATGTTCCTTGTTCAGAGATTCCATGTTCCATTTCTCTGGTTAATAAAGGATTGCAATAAACTAATACAGTAGCATGAGATTGTGCATGGATGTTTGCTATTCACTCACAGTAAGAACAGCCATAGACCTCCACTCGCAGGCCGATCCTCCCCTCTTCGCTCCACTCCAGTGGGATGATGCGCACGTAACGCGTTATGATTGCATGCTGCAGATCATGGCGGACCACACTCTCACTGTTGGAGTTGCCAGAAAATGCCTGGGCAAGCAAACAAAAACAGGATATTTAGGTTCCATATCCTGAAGCCTAACTTTTCATTTTTTAATGAGTAGGTACACTACATGGCCAAAAGTATGTGGACTTGCTTCAATTCAGCTACAAGAGCATTAGTGAGGTTGCGGACTGATGTTGGGCGATTAGGCCTGGCTTGCACTCTGCGTTCCAATTCATCCCAAAGGTGTTTGATGGGGTTGAGATCAGGGCTCTGTGCAGGCCAGTCAAGTTTTTCCACACCGATCTCGACAAACCATTTCTGTATGGACCTTGCTTTGTGCACGGGGGCATTGTCATGCTGAAACAGAAAAGGGCCTTACCCAAACTGTTGCCACAAAGTTGGACGCACAGAATCGTCTAGAATGTCATTGTACGCTATAGATTTAGGGAGGGGGGCCTAGCCCGAACCATGAAAAACAGACCCAGACTATTATTCCTCCGCCACCAAACCTTACGGTTGGCACTATGCATTGGGGCAGTTAGCTTTCTCCTAGCATCCACCAAACCCAGATTTGTCCTTTGGACTGCCAGATGGTGAAGCGTGATTCATCACTCCAGAGGACACGTTTCCACTCCTCCAGAGTTCAATGGTAGTGGGCTTTACACCACTCCAGCCGGAGCTTGGCATTGCGCATGGTGGTCTTAGGCTGCTCGGCCATGGAAACCCATTTCATGAAGCTCCCGATGAACAGTTCTTGCGCTGAAGTTACTTCCAGAGGCAGTTTGGAACTCAGTAGTGAGTGTTGCAACCGAGGACAGCCGATTTTTACACACTACGCGCTTCAGCACTTGGCGGTCCCGTACTGTGATCTTGTGCGGCTTACCATGGCTGAGTCGTTGCTCCAAGACATTTTCACTTCACAAGAATAGCACTTACAGTTGACCAGGGCAGCTCTAGCAGGGCAGAAACTTGACGAACTGACCTGTTGGAAAGGTGGCATTCTATGACGGTGCCACGTTGAAAATCACTGAGCTCTTCAGTAAGGCCATTCTACTACCAATGTTTGACTATGGGAATTGCATGGCTGTGTGCTCAATTTTATTCACCTGTCAGCAGCGGGTGTGGCTGAAATAGCCAAATCCACTAATTTGAAGGGTTGTCCACATACTTTTGATACATCATCAATGTCTGATGGACTAATTTGAAAGGACAGATGCGACTCTCCCTTTAAACTAAAAACTTTGTTATTTCACTTTGGTTCAAATCATTGACTCACCCATATGTTGCCATCTTGCAGATATGGTCTCCAGTTCCTTCCTGTGTCACTGTACAGGAGTCTGTATTGCATTGTCCAATCAGAGCTGCTGTACCTGCCCTGTGTGGCGATGGAGGTGACCTGCTTCCTGGTTCCCAGGTCCACCTGCAGCCACTGGTAATGATCAGTGTCCACAGGGGACCAGCCTCCAGCACCTAGGGTTGAGAGAGACAATTAAACCAGCTCCATAACCTTGTATAGCCAACTCTAACCTACTTGCAAATCATTTTATTTGCATGTATCTTCCACACACAAATCTTAAACTATTATAATTTTTTATTTTTTTTAAATACATTTTACCCCCTTTTCTCCCCAATTTTTCGTGGTATCCAATCGCTAGTAATTACTATCTTGTCTCATCGCTACAACTCCCGTACGGGCTCGGGAGAGACGAAGGTCGAAAGTCATGCGTCCTCCGAAGCACAACCCAACCAAGCCGCACTGCTTCTTAACACAGCGCTCCTCCAACCCGGAAGCCAGCCGCACCAATGTGTCGGAGGAAACACTGTGCACCCGCCCCCCTTGGTTAGCGCGCACTGCGCCCGGCCCGCCACAGGAGTCGCTGAAGCGCGATGAGACAAGGATATCGCTACCGGCCAAACCCGCCCTAACCCGGACGACGCTAGGCCAATTGTGCGTCGCCCCACGGACCCCCCGGTCGCGGCCGGCTGCGACAAAGCCTGGGCGCGAACCCAGAGACTCTGGTGGCACAGCTAGCGCTGCGATGTAGTGCCCTAGACCACTGCGCCACCCGGGAGGCCCCAAAACTTAAACTATTTAACATAAACTCTGAAAAAAAAGAAATGTCCCTTTTTCAGGACCCTATCTTTCAAAGATAATTAGTAGAAAATCCAAATAACTTCACATATCTTCATAGTAAAGGGTCCCATGCTTGTTCAATGAACCATAAACAACTTATGAACATGCACCTGTGGAGCGGTCATTAAGACACTAACAGCTTACAGACGGTAGGCAATTAAGGTCACAATTAAGGTCACTTAGAACACTAAATCAAATCAAATTTTATTTGTCACATACACATGGTTAGCAGATGTTAATGCGAGTGTAGCGAAATGCTTGTGCTTCTAGTTCCGACCATGCAGTAATATCTAACAAGTAATCTAACAATTTCACAACAACTACCTTATACACACAAGTGTAAAGGAATGAATAAGAATATGTACATAAAAATATATGGATGAGCGATGGACGAACGGCATAGGCAAGATGCAGTAGATGGTATAGAGTACAGTATATACTGTACATATGATATGAGTAATGTAGGGTATGTAAACATTATATAAAGTGGCAATGTTTAAATTAGCTAGTGATACATTTATTACATTCAATTTTTTAATATTAAAGTGGCTAGAGATTTGAGTCAGTATGTTGGCAGCAGCCACTCAATGTTAGTGATGGCAGTTTAACAGTCTGATGGCCTTGAGATAGAAGCTGTTCTTCAGTCTCTCGGTCCCAGCTTTGATGCACCTGTACTGACCTCGCCTTCTGGATGACAGCGGGGTGAACGGCCTCCTATATGATACCAAGATAAGGCCTTTCTACTTAAAAACACCAAAAGAAAGATGCCCAGGGTCCCTGCTCATCTGCGTGAACGTGCCTTAGGCATGCTGTAAGGAGGCATGAGGACTGCAGATGTGGCCAGGGCAATAAATTGCAATGTCCGCACTGTGAGACGCCTAAGACAGCGCTACAGGGAGACAGGACGGACAGCTGATCATCCTCGCAGTGGCAGACCACGTGTAACAACACCTGCACAGGATTGGTACATCTGAACATCACACCTGCGGGACAAGTACAGGATGGCAACAACAACTGCCCGAGTTACACCAGGAACGCACAATCCCTCCATCAGTGCTCAGACTGTTCGCAATAGGCTGAGAGAGGCTGGACTGAGGGCTTGTAGGCCTGTTGTAAGGCAGGTCCTCACCAGACATCACCGGCAACAACGTTGCCTATGGGCACAAAGCCACCGTCGCTGGACGAGACAGGACTGGCAAAAAGTGCTCTTCACTGACGAGTCACGGTTTTGCCTCACCAGGGGTGATGGTCTGATTTGCATTTAGCATCGAAGGAATGAGCGTTACACCGAGGCTTCTGGAGTGGGATCGATTTGGAGGTGGAGGGTCCGTCATGGTCTGGGGCGGTGTGTCACAGCATCATCGGACTGAGCTTGTTGTCATTGCAGGCAATCTCAATGCTGTGCGTTACAGGGAAGACATCCTCCTCCCTCATGTGGTACTCTTCCTGCAGGATCATCCTGACATGACCCTCCAGCATGACAATGCCATCACCCATACTGCTCGTTCTGTGCGTGATTTCCAGCAAGACAGGAATGTCAGTGTTCTGCCATGGCCAGCGAAGAGCCCGGATCTCAATCCCATTGAGCACGTCAGGGACCGGTTGGATCAGAGGGTGAGGGCTAGGGCCATTCCCCCCAGAAATGTCCGGGAACTTACAGGTGCCTCGGTGGAAGAGTGGAGTAACATCTCACAGCAAGAACGGGCAAATCTGGTGCAGTCCATGAGGAGTAGATGCACTGCAGTACTTAATGCAGCTGGTGGCCACACCAGATACTGACTGTTACTTTTGATTTTGACTCCCCTTTGTTCAGGGACACATTATTCAATTTCTGTTAGTCACATGTCTGTGGAACTTGTTCAGTTTATGTCTCAGTTGTTGAATCTTATTATGTTCATACAAATATTTACACGTTAAGTTTGCTGAAAATAAATGCAGTTGACAGTGAGAGGACGTTTCTTTTTTTGCTGAGTTTAGAAACATCAGTATCCTCTGCTCCTATGTGGCAAACAATATGTGAGTGAAGTGAATGAGACTGCGGCTTAAAATAATCACCAGAGATGATCAGAATAAAAGCTTAGGGTTTTAGTTGTAAATACCTCCTCTCCTGTTGAGCTTTGCATATCCAGCCCCATATCCACTGGAGTACACTGATGAGCTGGTGAAAGCAGCCTGGGAGAGTGGTGTGGCCAACGCTTCATCACATTTCCCTGGAGGTCAACACAAAACACAAGATACAGACAAGGGAAGAATGAGTCATCGTCCCATAAAATGACACTTCAGCATGTTGTAACAATTTATTTGATTCAGTGTTATTTTCTTCCTTATAATTGTATTTTACATTACTTCATATACTGCTCAAACATAGACAGAGAGCAGTATATGTATTGGAGAGACATTATGAGAGACGTCCATGAGACGTCTTCCCATTCACACCCTTTTCAATAGCAGTTCCTTGGTGGTAATGATTGGAAGCCAAATGCCATTCAATATAAGTACAATATGTCTGTCCAAAGAATATGGCAAGGCCAATTTCTGTCTGGTTTCCTGACCATTTTGGTTATTATTGAACACATCAATAGCAATACATGAATAGCTTAGCATCTAACCTTCAGCCTGTTATGTTCCTGGTAGACACTTTTGATCTTGATTGATAGACACACTCAATCTTAATGAATAACTTTCCATAGACTCCAACAGACTCTTATCGCAATTTCTGCTGATGACTCAGTCTTGCTTGGCTACAGAGGTCAAGGGTTAGAATTCGGGGCTGCATTTCAAAACTCTCTTCACACTCTCTACAATCTAATTAACTAGAGGCCTCCAAATCAACATGCACCACTCATGTTTAAATGGAACTGAGGAGGTCAACATCATTTCCAAAAGTCAATTAGCACTCTTGAATCTGTAGCCATAAGCCAGATACATTTTTTATAGACTTCAAAAACAACTGTGTGGACTTCAGGAAAGGTTACACAGTGCCCTCACTACCTTTTATGATGTAGCTACCTCCTACCTGCTAACTTGATCTAGAAGAACTAGCTGTATAACTCCTCTGTATAACAATTCCTGAGGTTTCCCTATACACCCAACCAACTGCTTGGTAGATAACATGCAGAAATTGTGTCAATATTTCCCTGTGCAATCACAGACTATGAAATGACCAGTAAACATTGGACCAACTGTTATTGTGGGGAACTGAATCGCTTACATTAATAATGTTGCTGGACAGCTGAGTACCTACTGAGTTACATAGATTGTTTGTTACTATCCCTTCATTTGCCTCAAATAACATTTAACAGAAAATTGCTTCTATCAACGTGTCTGCCCTGACTGACAAAGAAGGAACGCTTGCTATTTGATGGAAACATGAAAGAACAAACAAACAAGTAATTTGCTCTTTGTATTTTGACAGGTGAAGAGGGAATGTAGCGCCTCACAACAGAAAATAAGGTATCAACGCAACAAACACTTTCTAAGACCCAAGAAATCAGACAATTCTTGGTGTATGAAAACTTTGGTCTCCAAGGGAGTTGAAAAACATTGCCAGAAAATAACCCCCTTCTTTCCAAAACACATTTTGTCAACAACTTTTTGAGAGAAGCACTTGAAAGTGCAAGGAGAACGTTAATCACGATACTGTAGCTGTGGCATTAGGATGTTTTCTTCACACCAGATTTGTCATCTGCTGAGTGTTGATGTGTGCTACTTTGAAGAATATCAAATTTAAAATATATTTTGATTTGTTTAACACTTTTTTGGTTACTACGTGATTACATATGTGTTATTTCATAGTGTTGATGTCTTCACTATTATTCTACAATAAAGAAAATAGTAAAAATAAAGAAAAACCCTGGAATGATTAGGTGTGTCCAAACTTTTTTTTTTTGGTACTGTATATGCTTACTTACTTTATCGTGTTCATAATTTTTAATTTTTAATCTTTATATCTTGTGGGGTTTTGTATTCCATTATTATTGATTACTGTATTGTTGGGGTTTGCGCTTGCAAGAAAGGCATTTCACTGTACTTGTGCATGTGACATTAAAACTTGAAACACACACACACACACACACACACACACACACACACACACACACACACACACACACACACACACACACACACACACACACACACACACACACACACACACACACACACACACACACACACACACACACACACACACACCTTTGCCGAGTCGAGCTTTGCATCATGATCGTTTATTGTAGTGAGATTGTCCCTGATGGTTAAAAACATACATTAAGTGAACCAGATGAATTCCTCAGTGCATAAAGGCATGGCTTAGAAAAGCTGACAACTCATTTCTCACTGCTGTGTATCTACTGTAGCTGTGGGATGAGCCTAGAACTCCTGACGTTATTGATTTGGCAATAGCGCCTGAGTGCAGTCTCCTGTGATAGCCTCATTTCCGTTAAGAGCACGAAGACCTTCGATATCATCAGCTACAGCAAGGCCCACTCATCTCATGTCTAGGACTGGCCCTACACATTTTCCTTAAATGCAGTGACAATCATTCCAGGAGCCTTGAGGCTACCGCAGCACAACATCAACAAACATTGGGGTTACACCAAAACAAATTAATTGAACACAATGACTAGAGGGGAGCTAATGTTGGAAAATGGTAGCTGGTTATTCTGTACATCGGCACCTTTACCTAATTGCTAATTTCTTGTCTAACAGTACATGGGCTGCTGAGTTGTGTTTTAGCAGAGAATACCGGTAGGCAGTTTGTTATAGTTACATGCCATGGAACTAGGCCCATAATACCATATCTATTTACACAGAACGTTAGTGGGTGGAAAAGCGCTACCTCATTGAGCAGTGGTAATGTGGTTACTGGTGACTACCACCACACGCCTACTAGCTGTCATCGAGTTAGGCCTGAGGCCTACAGCCAGACATGTCATTTTTTCATTTCATAAAGTAATTTAGAACTGGAAGCCTCCTAAATAGGCAACACAATGTTGATGGGGATAGGCTAATGAATTTGGTCCACCATGCTCCTTTAATTTGCTGCGCTAAGGTCAGTGACACAATGGCAGAGTCGCTACTACACTGAGAAGTGTGGCATGTTAATCAGTCTGCTTGCTGGCCTCACACCGGAACACACAAGTAATGGGTTAGATTCAATCTGCCACTGTGGAGATTCTGGCTTTCTGGGACTTATTAGCACAGCCTGAGCCTTGGCTGAAGCCGAGCTGTTATTGGAGCATGACCGGACCTTAAACTAATGGAATGGCATGTTTTGTCACCTCCAATGTTAGAGACAGGAGTGAGTGAGTGAGTGAGTGAGTGAGTGAGTGAGTGAGTGAGTGAGTGAGTGAGTGAGTGAGTGAGTGAGTGAAGGAGTGAGGGAGTGAGGGAGAGAGAGAGAGAGAGAGAGATTGAGAGAAAATTTGAAGAAATTTGCTGTCTATAGGCTTCTGTCCTTCTCTTCTCCTGTTATTCTTAGACACTAATAAGTGAATGGCTCTGTGACACCACACGTGCCGACAATACTAAACAGTAGGTCCCTGAAAAGCCAAGGACGTTATGTATGAGTGTCGCAAGGACACTTGCTCACAGGATTAATCTAATAGTAGAAAAATAAAGTGTTAGTCGGAACAGTTTTACTTCACTCTATCAGCAAATGAAGCTCTAAGAATAATTATTCTCATTCCGACCATTACTGTACTTTCATTCTGCTGTGACAATGAATTGCCCACTACTCATTGAGCACCAAGTCTGATCCCTCTGAGTGTAAAATTAAAGAAGCTAAATCATTTACTCCGCTAGGAAGTTTGATAGAGTGATGTTTGAATGTTGAACTGTATTGTAGAACACATTAAAACATCAGAGAACAGGGAGAAAAATTGTGTGATGTGGTAGCAAATCAGAATTTGACTAATTCTTATTCACGGAGAAGCAATTCTGCTTCAAATTACATGTTTTACATGCCAGTCAAATTGACTTTTTTTTATTTTTATTTTTTACATTTCCTTGCCTTTAGATTAGTATTAACAAAAGCAACAAGCTCTTAGAAGCCTTCCCTGTGAGATTTGCGGAGAGAGTAGCCAAGCATAAAATTAAACACGCTCGCTCCACCTCCTCCTGTCCTTCATAGCAAATGGATATTTGAGGCTTTTTGAGTATTTAAATAACTCTCATGAAGCTGCCTCTTACTACCACACTGCTAGACGCACATACAGCACTTGATCATTGCCAATTCAGACACAGGACATCGTTTTTTTTTTTTAAGTGGTAATGCATTTGTTACATCTGTAACTGCTATATAGTTATTTATCCCTGCCTACAGTCTTTGGTGTGGCATCCTTATGATAATTTGAGAGGGAAACTCTTCATCCAAATCACAGGTCATTACATATGATATTCTGCCAGAGAAAGATGTGACACTGATCAATAATATTGGCATCTAAGAACTGGAATAACCAGGGAAATAATGATATTATAATCGCAGACATAAATTGGGTGGGTCTAAACCTAATATGAACTCCTGGTTGAACGTAATGCCAGGGGAGATATGATATCAGTGAACATGAGTCTGAATGAATACGAGGAGAGGTTCATCAAAAAGCTCATTCCAATAGAGGAATATGACATAGGTCACACCAAGTAGTCATATTTTTATGTAGTAAGTATCTTAAATCCCGGGAATGTTTGCTATTGCATCTGAGAGCTGCAGTACAGTCTGAAGTCTCCTCAGGGATATGTCTTGCAAGCTCAATTAAAGATGTTTTGTTTAAAAAGAAAAAAAATTGCCCACCCCATCCCATTCTAGATCTGAACTCTGAAATGAATTCAAACTCTTAACGCCATCTTCTCATACAATTATCTGTATGCATCATTTAACAATAATACATTATACCACCATACTGCTGCTACATCTATGAAAAACATTCAGTTTAAATGTGCAATAAAAAGGGGACAAGGATTAATGAATAAGACAGGTTCTTTAACAGTAAACCAGAGCAGATGATTTAAACAGAGTTCTGTGCCTAAAGATCTGTGTCAGAGACAGGGTTAGTCCCATACGGACCTCCTTAATTTAGAGGCAATGGGGCCAAACTCAAACACACTCAACTATCCCCACATAGCATAAACACCATGTTTCAAACAGGATCCGGTTTAATACAGAACGAAGCTCAAAATACAATATGGGACTACATCATTGTGCATGCTTTATTTAATAATAGATTTCATACAAAGCCATGTTTTTGGATCACTCCATTCACAAGAGCAGCAGGCTTTAAGTTAAGCCCCTGAAGCTTTTGTGGTAAACAAAGCTATTTGATTTCCAATATTTAGCTAACTCAACTTCAGCTAATAACAATGAACAGGAAAAAATGTAACCTCCTAAAATGATGACGTTGTTAGAATGTTATATGATTTTAATCTCTGATTCCAGGGTTGGGAGTAATCTTGAGAGTCGGACTGACTGACACTCCAAATGTTGTGATTACTTTTGTTATGAACGCTGTCAATTATGCCTCTCAAACCCATCCCCATTCAAGTGGTAATGACTGAGCTAGGCTTTGAATGGCTCCCTCCTCAGCTCCCTCTCTTTGTTCGACCCAATCAGACTGAACACAGCATCTGCCCGCGGCGCTCACAAATGAATACTGATTTTGAATGAGAACATGTTCTGTCAAAAGCTAGTGATCCACGGGGGAGGTCTGCTGCCTGAAAGCGAGTGAACGAGTGCTTCCTTTATAATCTGCTCTTTCTGGGACTCAGAAACCCCAATGATTCCCCTCACAATCACACGCAGAGAGTTATGACCGGCAATCAGCCATGGCAAGACATTGGGACTGGGAGTGTGTTTCCTACTATTTTCACCTCACATCCCAATTCAACTGCAAACAACATAGGATAAATGCGGAATCACTTCAGATAAGCACGTATAGGGGCCAAGCTGTCACCATATGTGCAACACCAGTGACTGTGGCAAAAAAACAGCCCAACATTTTATCAGAGATATGGTGTGGTTGGTTGTGATTTTGATATTCTGGGGTCTGATTTTGGGCAGGTCTTTGTTCTGGAGGTGTCCATCAGGAGTGGACAAAAGGAGGAGCCTGTAGAATAGGGGGAGGGTAACGGTAAGGGCGTCACATGGTTTGACAAATCAGGATGGCAGGTGTCCAGAATCTTAATGAGCTTTCTCATTTGCCTAACAAAAAAACACCAACCCAGAGGTTCCTTCTCAAACAGGGGGATATGCAGCAAGATTACTATCTGGAGACGCAATCATTATTTCCCTACTTACATGACCCTGGCAGCAGCTCCAGTTCAATATTATTGGAAACATTTTGTTGTTTAGAGTCACCAGAGCAGAATTGAAAATCCGTACAGCATTTGTAAGGGGTAGTCTCTCTTTCACACATAGTAATAGGCCTCTTTCTATTGTGCCAAATGTTTATATTACAGTGCATTATGCTCCAAATGTGCATGATGAGTCTGTTTTTAAAGTTAGTTTGGTGAACTACAGAGAGACCTGATTTGTTTTTGGTCTATTCCCTATGGCTTCTCCATGCAGGTCTCTGAGCTACTTTAGTGAGGATTGACTGGGTTCATTTTTCAAATGTATTTCCTTTTAGTGGGTCAAATTGCATTACTCAGAGTTTGATTTATCTAAATCCTTTAGCCAGGGAAAGTCAATTGACTCTCATGAATTAAGTGATTCATTCTAAGCTTCAATTTCACACGTGAGCTTTAAAACGTTTATACTATATATTGCCTGTTATATTTAAACAACAAGGCCCGAGGGGGTGTGGTACATGGCCTATATACTGTACCACAGCTAAGGGCTGTTCTTACGCACGACACAAAGCGGAGTGCCTGGATACAACTCTTAGCCTTGGTATATTGGCCATATACCACAAACCCTTGAGGTGCCTTATTGGTATTATAAACTGGTTACCAACATAATTAGAGCAGTAAAAATAAATATTTTGTCTTACTCGGGGTATACAGTCTGATATACCACGGCTGTCAGCCAATCAGCATTCTCTAACCACCCAGTTTATAATGATCAATAACTTTTACACTTTTTTTACACTGTATAAAATCATTGAGGCACAAATGTGGCACAAAGCCCCTTGACCACAATGAGTCTGTCTTTATGTCCCAGAGGTAACTATAGATCACAAAGGTCAACACAGAGACATCAACAGAAGTCAAGACTGATGGGTCCCTGGCTTCGGTTGTCATTGACACATGGCATTATCAAAAGCACTAATCTGGTTTTAATTTATAATCCTTTATTTAACCAGGTAAGTCACATACATAACTTGATAATCGGTCAGGGAACCCGCTACAATAGAAATCCAATAATATTTCCATAGTAGTTCACCATTTGGCTTTCATTGTTAAGCTAGTCTAACACACAGTATAAATATGTAGATAAGGTAACCAAGAGGTTTACAGCTTAATCTGATCTGAGACATTCAGAAAGCTGAAATAAAACCCCATTAAACCTGAATCTAAATCTCTGCCTCTCCACTCATACAAGTAGTGAAAGGTCAGTGCAGGCTGGAGGAAAACAATTCAATAATGTGTTCAGTAGATATGTTAAATACAAACCTCTGACACAAAAGCACAAACTCTCCTTCTGCCTCTCTCCCCCTGTATCTCTCACTCTTTGAACCTCAAGGAATAGTTTCCCCACAGTGTTAGTATGAGTATGTTAGTATGTCACTCATCCTCAGTGAGCACAGCCTGCAGTCAAGTCTGTCTGTGAAGGCCAGTCAAAATGGTCATTGGTCAGGCTGTGCTCACTGAGTCTTGGCGTAGTCCATGTTTTTCTCAATTTTCCATAAGCCACATACAATTATCAGATAGTTTGCCACTATGTATTGTCTCTTAAAAATAGCTGAATAGACAAATATAATGACAAATAGTCCTGATTCTGTGTGAATTATCTCCTTTCTTAGTTTTATTTCAGTTTGATGTTTATTTACTTCTGTCCTGGGACTCATCTCAAGGCATTTCAGGGTATCGCAATGTCTCTCTTGCACACATACATGTACACGTGAATGACACGTATACACACAATATACAGTAGCAGTCAAAAGTTTGGACACACCTGGAATGCTTTTCCAACAGTCTTGAAGGAGTTCCCACATATGCTGAGCACTTGTTGGCTGCTTTTCCTTCACTCTGCGGTCCAACTCATCCCAAAAAATCTCAACTGGGTTGAGGTCGGGTGATTGTGGTGGCCAGGTCATCTGATGCAGCACTCCATCACTCTCCTTCTTGGTCAAATAGCCCATATACAACCTGGAGGTGTGTTGGGTCATTGTCCTGTTGAAAAACAAATGATAGTCCCACTAAGCGCAAACCAGATGGGATGGTGTATCGCTGCAGAATTATGTGGTAGCCATGCTGGTTAAGTGTGTCTTGAATTCTAAATAAATCACTGACAGTGTCACCAGCAAAGCACCCCCACACCATCACACCTCCTCCTCCATTCTTCACTGTGGGAACCACACATGCAGAGATCATCCGTTCACCTACTCTGCGTCTCACAAAGACACAGCCGTTGGAACCAAAAATCTCAAATTTGGTCTCATCAGACCAAAGGACAGATTTCCACCAGTCTAATGTACATTGCTCGTGTTTCTTGGCCCAAGGAAGTCTCTTCTTCTTATTGGTGTCCTTTAGTAGTGTTTTTTTTAAATTGTTGCAGCAATTCAACCATGAAGGCCTGATTCACAAAGTCTCCTGTGAACAGTTGATGTTGAGATGTGTCTGTTACTTGAACTCTGTGAAACATTTATTTGGGCTGCAATCTGAGGTGCAGTTAACTTTAATGAACTTATCCTCTGCAGTAGAGGTAACTCTGGGTCTTCCTTTCCTGTGGCAGTCCTCATGAGAGCCAGTTTCACCACAGAACTTGATGGTTTTTGAGACTGCACTTGAAGAAACGTTGAAAGTTCTTGACATTTTCCACATTGACTGACCTTCATGTCTTAAAGTAATGATGGACTGTCGTTCCTTTTTGCTTATTTGAGCTGTTCTTGCCATAATATGGACTTGGTCTTTTACCAAATAGGGCTATCTTCTGTATACCGCCTCTACATTGTCACAACACAACTGATGGTCTCAAACACATTAAGGAAAGCAATTCCACAAATGAACTTTTAACAAGGCACACCTGTTCATTTAAATGCTTTCCAGGTGACTACCTCATGAAGCTGGTTGAGAGAATGCCAAGAGTGTGCAAAGCTGTCATCAAGGCAAAGGGTGGCTACTTTGAAGAATCTCAAATCTAAAATATATTAAGATTTGTTTAACACTTTTTTGGTTACTACATGATTCCATATGTGTTATTTCGTAGTTGTGATGTCTTCACTATTATTCTACAATGTAGAAAACAGTAAAAATAAAGAAAAACCCTGGAATGAGTAGGTGTCCACACTTTTGAGTGGTACTGTATATATATATATATTAAATAATGACTTTGCTTGCAGGTCAACAGGTCTTAATGTTTAACAGGGACATCTAAAGTGCCTGTCACATGAGACCAGTACTCTCTTCCAGCCATCACTACATCTGTTTCAGTCCTGTGTTTAACAGGGTAGCATAAAGAGCAAAGCATGAACACCTACTTCCTAAAAACATGTATGATGATAATATCAATCATAGCCTATTGATGTTTTTGTGCATTCAAGCTAATTCATGTACACTCATCAATTATATAAGAACACAGTAGGCGTCCTAATCTAGCCTGTTATAATTACATTTTTAATTAAACTTTTCGGACTCGAATTTGTCTTAATTTTAAAAAAGAAACAATCCTGCAGTGCGCTGTAATAAGAACCGCACTTTACAGAAACAACGTGGCAGAAACATCTATCAATGATAAATCATTTTGACACCAAACGTAGCCTATAGCCTACTGTAGCCTGCCATTTAGCATCATCTAGGATCTCTAGGCTATGAGCGAAACATAGGCAGGTCATAGGTAGCTTATAAACAGCATAGCCCCCCCCCCCCCCTTAATAAATACAATAACATACGATTCTATATTACTGAAAACACCGGTAATTATTATACTGCCATGTCTTCTAAGCAGGTCTGATGCCGAAGTGGTGAACACTTTGACGCATAACACTTAGTCTGCAATGCCCTGGTCCTGAACAAGAAGAGCACAAAGCAACGTAGCTAAGCGCATACCATATAGGCTACAGTGTGTGTTAATAGCCTACTTACGGGATGCTGAAGATGCTGCGCTGAGGCTGCTGAAGCGACTGAAGATCCAGAGCAGTAACGTTAGCTCCTTTCCCGGAAGCATCTTTAATTAAAGCTTGAAACAAAGCAAATTTTGGCAAGTTGTGTTTTCCGTTGCCTATGGATGTTTCATAACCCGCCTCTACAGGCGGAAGCAAGCTGAAGACAGCTATCCAGATAATGGTTTATTAGCTATATAGAAAGTGGCTGCTACCAAGCGGCTAGCTCACATGCCGGTGCGCAATATTCGCTACCTCTCGTGTCACCGAACAAAACTGTTTTTTGAACCCACTGCCCCATTACATCTAACGGCATTGTCGGATACAATCTTTATAATTATGATAGGACATACAGAAGAATCGCTGCCAAGTGCTGAATTGGAAATTGCCTTGCCGTTCCCCTATATTTCTGTGATGATGGTATGGTCCACCAAACATTTATTTATATATAAAAAATAAATATATATATTGTAGCAATAATAACAATAACAAACATCAATACAGCGACACTCCTGTGAATACAATGAAAACAATGTAATAATAGAACACCAGGCGAGCCCCACCCCAAACAAAAGATTAATTCAGGATATCAATAATATGTGACAAGGCAGAGAGACATTAACAGACATTCAGAGACATGACTTCTAATATTTTTTCCAACTTTTTAAGTTTCACAAGTTTGAGAGATTTATACAATTGTAACAGTTCAATGAAAAAAATACAAATAAGACATTTTTCCACCCCATTTACATTTGTGAATATAATATTTGGCCAGGAGAATAATAATGTTAATAAAATAGTTATGATTGGAATTACATGGATAAGCATAATGCCATTTAACATCATCAAAGATAAACATACAGTTTGGGGTCACTTATAAATGTCTCAACATCAACAGTGAAGAGGCAACTCCAGGATGCTGAACTTCTAGGCAGAGTTCCTCTGTCCAGTGTCTGTGTTCTTTTGTCCATCTTAATATTTTATTTTTAATGGCCAGTCGGAGATAGGGCTTTTTCTTTGCAACTCTGCCAAGAAGGCCAGCATCCCGGAGTCGCCTCTTCACTGTTTGTCACGAACGTCGTAGAGAGGAGACCAAGGCGCAGCGTGATTATAATACATACTTATTTTAATAAAGAAATATACTGAACAAACTAAATACAAAACAACAAAACGAACGTGACCGCTATAAACACTGAGTGCAGACATGCAACATCACATAGACAATAACCCACAAACCAAACTGGAAAATGGCAACCTAAATAGGATCCCCAATCAGAGACAACAATAAACAGCTGCCTCTGATTGGGAACCAATCTAGGCCACCATAGACCTACATATGCCTGAACTATACACACACACCTAGACATACAAAAACCCTAGACAATACAAAACAATCATATCCACCCTCGTCACACCCTGACCTGACCAAACTAATACAGAAAACATAGAATACTAAGGTCAGGGCGTGACAGTATCCCCAAAGGTGTGGACTCCCGACCGCAAACCTGAACTTATAGGGGAGGGTCCGGGTGGGCATCTACCCTCGGTGGCGGCTCTGGATCTGGACGCCTCCCTCCTTCTTTACACTGAGTCCTCAATTGTAGCACTGACCCGTGGATCATCGCCGGAGGCTCTGGAGTGCGGATCCTCGCCGTAGGCCCCGGGCTGGGGACCCTCACTGCGTGGATCATCGCCGGATGTTCTGGGCTGGGGACCGTCGCTGGAGGCCCCGGGCTGGGGATCGTCGCTGGCGGCTCCGGACAGGAGGGCGACTCTGGCGGCTCCGGACAGGAGGGCGACTCTGGCGGCTCCGGACAGGAGGGCGACTCTGGCGGCTCCGGACAGGAGGGCGACTCTGGCGGCTCCGGACAGGAGGGCGTCGCTGGTGGCTCCGGACTGACGGGCGACGCTGGAGGCTCCGTACTGGAGGGCGTCGCTGGAGGCTCCGGACTGGAGAACGTTTCTGGAGGCTCCGGACTGGAGGGCGTCGCTGGAGGCTCCGTACTGGCAGCCTTTGTTGGAGGCTTCGTGCCATGACTCCTCACTGGAGGCTTTGTGCCATGGATCATGACTGGAGACTTCGTGCCATGGATCATCACTGGAGGCTTCGTGCCATGGATCATTACTGGAGGCTTCGTGCCATGGATCATCACTGGAGGCTTCGTGCCATGGATCATCACTGGAGGCTTCGTGCCATGGATCATCACTGGAGGCTTCTTGCCATGGATCATCACTGGAGGCTTCTTGCCATGGATCATCACTGGAGGCTTCGTGCCATGGATCATCACTGGAGGTCCCGGGCTGGGGACACGCACCTTAGCGCGAGTGCGAGGAGCAGGAACAGGAACAGGGCGTACTGGACTCTGGAGGCGCACTGGAGGCCTGGTGCGTGGTGCCGGAACTGGTGGTACCGGGCTGAGGACACGCACCTCAAGGCGAGTGTGGGGAGGAGGAACAGGATACACTGGACCGTGGACACGCATTGGAGATCCAGAACATAGAGCTGGCTCAATATGTCCTGGCTGGATGCCCATTCTAGCCCGGCAAACGCGAGGAGCTGGAATAGAGCGCACCGGGCTAAGAATGCGAACTGGAGACACCATGCGCATCTCTGCATAACACGGTGCCTGACCAGTTACATGCTCCCCACGGTAAGCACGAGGAGTTGGCTCAGGTCTCCTACCTGACTCAGCCAATCTCCTCGTGTGCCCCCCCCCATTTTTTTTTTTTTATTGGGCTGCCTCTCGGGCTTCCTTGCAAGCCGCGTTTCCTCATCTCGTCGCCGTTCCTCTATTCTCCGGCACTTCTCCTCGTAGTATCGCCTTTCTGCTTTCGCTGCCTCTATCTCTTCTTCAGAAAGGCGATACTCCCCCGGCTGTGTCCAGAGTCCTGCTCCATCTAATATCTCCTCCCAGGTCCATTTCCCCATTAAGCGCTGTTCCTTTTTTTCACGCTGCTCGGTCCTTGTTTGGTGGGTTATTCTGTCACGAACGTCGTAGAGAGGAGACCAAGGCGCAGCGTGATTATAATACATACTTCTTTTAATAAAGAAATATACTGAACAAACTAAATACAAAACAACAAAACGAACGTGACCGCTATAAACACTGAGTGCAGACATGCAACATCACATAGACAATAACCCACAAACCAAACCGAAAAATGGCAACCTAAATAGGATCCCCAATCAGAGACAACAATAAACAGCTGCCTCTGATTGGGAACCAATCTAGGCCACCATAGACCTACATATGCCTAGACTACACACACACACACCTAGACTTACAAAAACCCTAGACAATACAAAACAATCATATCCACCCTCGTCACACCCTGACCTGAACAAAATAATACAGAAAACATAGAATACTAAGGTCAAGGCGTGACACTGTTAATGTTGTGACTGGTGTTTTGCGGGTACTCTTTAATGAAGCTGCCAGTTGAGGACTTGTGAGGCGTCTGTTTCTCAAACTAGACACTCTAATGTACTTGTCCTCTTGCTCAGTTGTGCACCGGGGCCTCCATCTCCTCTTTTTATTCTGGTTAGAGCCAGTTTGCACTGTTCTGTAAAGGGAGTAGTACACAGTGTTGTACGAGATCTTCAGTTTCTTGGCAATTTCTCGCATGGAATTGCCTTAATTTCTCAGAACAAGAATAGACTGAGAAGTTTCAGAAGAAGTCTTTGTTTCTGGACATTTTAAGGCTGTAATCGAACCCACAAATGCTGATGCTCCAGATACTCACTCCTGGAACACAGGAGTGATGGTTGCTGATAATGGGCCTCTGTACGCCTATGTAGACATTCCATAAAAAAAATAGTCATTTACAACATTAACAATGTCTACACTGTATTTCTGATCAATTTGATGTTATTTTAATGTACAAAAAATGTGCTTTTCTTTCAAAAACAAGGACATTTCTAAGTGTCCCCAAACTTTTGAACGGTAGTGTAGGTAATTCTGGAGATTTTATACACAATCATTCATAAATTTCAATCCATTTAACTAGAATGGCAGCATGAAAAATAAATGCTCTATAGATTCGGAATCAGAGGAACAAAAAACACAAGGCATTTTGTAACAATGTAATCTTTTGTGCAAGAAATCATTAACAGGGTAGATGGAAGAATATATTTTAAAATTCGTTTATTTAACTTTTGGGATAACTGGACAAGTAAGGTAAAAGGTAGTCATTTTTGACCATAGCATGGGTTGGTCACTTCCATAGCAATATATTGAATTATAATCACCAAAAATTACTTCACTAACTGCCAATCGTATCCATCTATTGTTGCATTTTTTATCCAAAAGATTCAAGTCATTAAATTTGTAAACTTGGAAAAGAGAGAACAACCTCATAATATAACAAAGTGTTCTTAATAAGTCCAAGTAAAGGAAGCGGAATTGCTTTGCAAACCTTCGTATATTCTCTCTCAGTAATATGAACCTGAAATTTACCAATGAACTCATCAAACGGCAAAAACTCCCCAGTGTTGCCTACCAAATCACATACAACATGAATACCCTTGTCAAACCAAAGGCCTTTGAAAATGGATTTCCCATTAATTTTAATAACCCTATTATTACAAATCAATGTTTGTGGGTGGAAAAATTGTGCTTGAATATCATTTTCCAGAAAAATAATATTTGCTGGTGAAACTTTCACAAAATTTCACAGGTTATTTTGAAGGGTCAAAATCACATTTCATTTGGAATTCAAGTCCACCAAGTTGATTAAACAGACTGTTAGGGATATGATACCACATTGAGGTAGGATTAGACAGACATAATTTCAACCATTTCATTTTAAAAGCACCCACTAACGACTCAAAAATAAATAGCCTGTAAACCTCCACGATCATAGTCTTTCACTAATTGTGATTTCCGAATATAATTCATTTTATTCTTCCAAACAAATCTAAATATAACAGAATTGACTTTTTAAAAATGTTATTAGAAGAAAGAAAAAGGGATTGACTTTGGTAAATGATTCTAGATAAACCATCTGTCTTGGACAAAAGAATATAACCCAAAATTGAGATATCACATTGCAGCCACTGACTTAATGTCAATGGTGGGTGTAGCTGGTGCATGGAAGTCAGGCGCAGGAGAGCAGAGATGAGTGAACACGAAGCACTTTACTGAGGCAAATAGTAAGACCAGAACGCAACAGCGCCACCAAAACCAAATACCCAAAACAAGTAAGGCAGCACAAAGTACCACAAACAAAGTACAAAATACAGGCTGCCACAAAACACAGGTATACATAAAACCTGGCGCTAACCAGCCGGAAACGTTCCAACCTCGACAAATAAACAATACCCCACACAGACATGGAGGGAACAGAGGGCTAAATACACATAGTAATTATGAGGAGACGTAAACCAGGTGTGCAGGAAAACAAGACAAAATAAATGGAAAATGAAAGGTGGAGTGCCGATGGCTAGAAGACCGGTGACGTCGACCGCCGCACGCCACCCGAACAAGGCGAGGGACCGACTTCGGCGGAAGTCGTGACACTTAATGAAACTCTCATGGAATTAATCCTATTTTCAATGTTTAAAGATTCTCCATCTGAATTTTTTTTTGTGATAAGAATTCCTAAATATTTAACTTCCTTTTTAACAGGTATGGAGGCAATGTTGACGGAGTCTGTCACGTTCGTCGTCGTCCTCGTATGAGGAGGAGAAGTTTGAAGGATCGCAGGACCAATATGCAGCGTGGTGTTCATCATGAATTTAATAAACACAGAGAACACTTAACGAAACTATACAAAATAACAAACAACGAACGTGAAGCTAACGAATCATAGTGCTGACACAAAAACACTACACATAGACAATCACCCACAACCCACAATGACAAAACAGGCTACCTAAATATGGTTCCCAATCAGAGACAACGACTAACACCTGCCTCTGATTGAGAACCATATCAGGCCAAACACAGAAACAGACAAACTAGACATACAACATAGAATGCCCACTCAGATCACACCCTGACCAAACAAAACATATAAACATACAAAGCAAACTATGGTCAGGGCGTGACAGAGTCACAGCAATGAATTGGCATGCGATCAAATTTGTTAAGGTTGAGAGTCAACCCAGAGGCTATAGAACATTTCTTGATTCTGTCAATAGCCAAGGGAATAGCCGCTCTATCCTTTAGGAAAAGGGCAGTATCATCTGCAAATTGACTGATATTTTTATCTTTACCAAAAATATGGATCCCTTTTAATTTCTCAGATTTGTTAGTAAATCTGTGGCTAAAATAAATAAAAGAGGGGAGATTGGACAACCCTGTCTAATTCCTCTAGCAATAGAGAAACTAGGGGATGTGCCATTACTCATAGCCACCGAACTGCTAATATCATTATACATCATCCTTATCACTTTACAGACATTCTCCCCAAACCCAAAAGTAGAGAGTTCTAAATAAAAAGTTGTGCTCTAGTGTCAAAAGCCTTAAGAAATTCTAAAAACAATATAAAGCCATCATCTTCTATGAACTCAATATAATCAAAAATATCTAAAACCAATTGTATATGGTTATGGATACACCTTCCTTTAATGAAGGCTGATTGAGTTTCACTGATTATATCATCAAGACCTTTTTTCAGCCTATGCACAGCCCTGCCCAGAATGATTATGTTGAGTTGTTGGCGCTCAATATACACTGCTCAAAAAAATAAAGGGAACACTTAAACAACACAATGTAACTCCAAGTCAATCACCTGTGGACGTCGGGCCCTCATACCACCCTCATGGAGTCTGTTTCTGACCGTTTGAGCAGACACATGCACATTTGTGGCCTGCTGGAGATCATTTTGCAGGGCTCTGGCAGTGCACCTCCTTGCACAAAGGCTGAGTTAGCAGTCCTGCTGCTGGGTTGTTGCCCTCCTACGGCCTCCTCCACGTCTCCTGATGTACTGGCCTGTCTCCTGGTAGCGCCTCCATGCTCTGGACACTACGCTGACAGACACAGCAAACCTTTTTGCCACAGCTCGCATTGATGTGCCATCCTGGATGAACTGCACTACCTGAGCCACTTGTGTGGGTTGTAGACTCCGTCTCATGCTACCACTAGAGTGAGAGCACCGCCAGCATTCAAAAGTGACCAAAACATCACCCAGGAAGCATAGGAACTGAGAAGTGGTCTGTGGTCACCACCTGCAGAATCACTCCTTTTTTGGGGGTGTCTTGCTAATTGCCTATAATTTCCACCTTTTGTCTATTCCATTTGCACAACAGCATGTGAAATTTATTGTCAATCAGTGTTGCTTCCTAAGTGGACAGTTTGATTTCCCAGAAGTGTGATTGACTTGGAGTTACATTGTGTTGTTTAAGTGTTCCCTTTATTTTTTTGAGCAGTGTATATATATTTTTATATCTGTGTTATTTCACTGAATAATTCTGAACATAGCCTACTGCAACTATATAACTAAACATGTATAGGTTAATAACATCTACTGCACTGATAACATTGCAGTCTGTGGGAAGGCCGTCATGCACCCCAAAAAATCTGAAGGGGCATAAAGTATGTGAACATGGCTGGGGGGTGGAGAATTTGCATTTTTCAAACACCTGAAACAGCCTTTTCCTGCTATCTAAAGCCATATCATTATGCTTCATTCTATGTTAAAAGTATGTCTATTTTCTAAAGTCTACAAACCTTGCCAGCAGGCATGCCAGCTAAAATAGTTAGACAAGCTAGCTACTCTAACTTGATAGCCTAAGGTTCTCAAAGGAGAATAGCAAGAATCGTGTAAACTAACAGGCAGACCACAAACAGGCAAATAACAGCGCAGTATAACAGTGGTGTGCAGAACGGCATCTCGGAATGCACAACTCGTTGGTCCTTGTCACGGATGGGCTATTGCAGCAGAGGGTGGTGCGGTCTGCACAACGCGTCACCGGGGGCAAACTACCTGCCCTCCAGGACACCTACAGCCCCGATGTCACAGGAAGGCCAAAAAGATCATCGAGGACAACCACCCGAGCCACTGCATGTTCACCCCGCTACCATCCAGAAGGTGAGGTCAGTACAGGTGCATCAAAGCTGGGACGAGAGACTGAAAAACAAGGTTCTATCTCAAGGCCATGAGACTGTTAATTTAAACAGTCATCACAAACACAGAGAGGCTGCTGCCTACTTACAGACTTGAAATCATTAACCACTTTAATAAATGGATCACTAGTCACTTTAATAATGCCACTTTAATAATTTTTTTTTTCACCTTTATTTAACCAGGTAGGCTAGTTGAGAACAAGTTCTTATTTGCAACTGCGACCTGGCCAAGATAAAGCATAGCAGTGTGAACAGACAACACAGAGTTACACATGGAGTAAACAATAAACAAGTCAATAACATGGTAGAAAAAAAAAGAAGAGAATCTATATACAATGTGTGCAAAAGGCATGAGGTAGGCAATAAATCGAATAATTACAATTTAGCAGATTAACACTGGAGTGATAAATCATCAGATGATCATGTGCAAGAAGAGATACTGGTGTGCAAAAGAGCAGAAAAGTAAATAAATAAAAGCAGTATGGGGGGTGAGGTAGGTAAATTGGGTGGGTAGTTTACAGATGGACTATGTACAGCTGCAGCGATCGGTTAGCTGCTCGGATAGCAGATTTTTAAAGTTGTTGAGGGAGATAAAAGTCTCCAACTTCAGAGATTTTTGCAATTCGTTCCAGTCGCAGGCAGCAGAGAACTGGAAGGAAAGGCGTCCAAATGAGGTTTTGGCTTTAGGGATGATCAGTGAGATACACCTGCTGGAGCGCGTGTTGCAGGTGGGTGTAGCCATCGTGACCAGTGAACTGAGATAAGGCGGCACTTTACCTAGCATAGCCTTGTAGATGACCTGGAGCCAGTGGGTCTGACGACGAACATGTAGCGAGGGCCAGCCGACTAGGGCATACAGGTCGCAGTGGTGGGTCGTATAAGGTGCTTTAGTAACAAAACGAATGGCACTGTGATAAACTGCATCCAGTTTGCTGAGTAGAGTATTGGAAGCTATTTTGTAGATGACATCGCCGAAGTCGAGGATCGGTAGGATAGTCAGTTTTACTAGGGTAAGTTTGGCGGCGTGAGTGAAGGAGGCTTTGTTGCGGAATAGAAAGCCGATTCTTGCTTTGATTTTGGATTGGAGATGTTTGATATGAGTCTGGAAGGAGAGTTTGCAGTCTAGCCAGACACCTAGGTACTTATAGATGTCCACATATTCTAGGTCGGAACCGTCCAGGGTGGTGATGCTAGTCGGGCGTGCGGGTGCAGGCAGCGAACGGTTGAAAAGCATGCATTTGGTTTTACTAGCGTTTAAGAGCAGTTGGAGGCCACGGAAGGAGTGTTGTATGGCATTGAAGCTTGTTTGGAGGTTAGATAGTACAGTGTCCAAGGAAGGGCCGGAAGTATATAGAATGGTGTCGTCTGCGTAGAGGTGGATCAGGGAATCGCCCGCAGCAAGAGCAACATCATTGATGTATACAGAGAAAAGAGTCGGCCCGAGAATTGAACCCTGTGGTACCCCCATAGAGACTGCCAGAGGACCGGACAACATGCCCTCCGATTTGACACACTGAACTCTGTCTGCAAAGTAGTTGGTGAACCAGGCAAGGCAGTCATTAGAAAAACCGAGGCTACTGAGTCTGCCGATAAGAATATGGTGATTGACAGAGTCGAAAGCCTTGGCCAGGTCGATGAAGACGGCTGCACAGTAATGTCTTTTATCGATGGCGGTTATGATATCGTTTAGTACCTTGAGCGTGGCTGAGGTGCACCCATGACCGGCTCGGAAACCGGATTGCACAGCGGAGAAGGTACGGTGGGATTCGAGATGGTCAGTGATCTGTTTGTTGACTTGGCTTTCGAAGACCTTAGATAGGCAGGGCAGGATGGATATAGGTCTGTAACAGTTTGGGTCCAGGGTGTCTCCCCCTTTGAAGAGGGGGATGACCGCGGCAGCTTTCCAATCCTTGGGGATCTCAGATGATACGAAGGAGAGGTTGAACAGGCTGGTGATAGGGGGTGCGACAATGGCGGCGGACAGTTTCAGAAATAGGGGGTCCAGATTGTCAAGCCCAGCTGATTTGTATGGGTCCAGGTTTTCCAGCTCTTTCAGAACATCTGCTATCTGGATTTGGGTAAAGGAGAAGCTGGGGAGGCTTGGGCGAGTAGCAGCGGAGGGGGCGGGGCTGTTGGCCAAGGTTGGAGTCGCCAGGAGGAAGGCATGGCCAGCCATTGAGAAATGCTTGTTGAAGTCTTCGATTATCACGGATTTATCGGTGGTGACCGTGTTACCTAGCCTCAGTGCAGTGGGCAGCTGGGAGGAGGTGCTCTTGTTCTCCATGGACTTTACAGTATCCCAGAACTTTTTGGAGTTAGAGCTACAGGATGCAAATTTCTGCTTGAAAAAGCTGGCCTTTGCTTTCCTGACTGACTGCGTGTATTGGTTCCTGACTTCCCTGAACAGTTGCATATCGCGGGGGCTCTTCGATGCTATTGCAGTTCGCCACAGGATGTTTTTGTGCTGGTCGAGGGCAGTCAGGTCTGGAGTGAACCAGGGGCTATATCTGTTCTTGGTTCTGCATTTTTTGAACGGAGCATGCTTGTCTAATATGGTGAGGAAGTAACATTTAAAGAATGACCAGGCATCCTCAACTGACGGGATGAGGTCAATATCCTTCCAGGGAACCCGGGCCAGGTCGATTAGAAAGGCCTGCTCGCAGAAGTGTTTTAGGGAGCGTTTGACAGTGATGAGGGGTGGTCGTTTGACCGCGGACCCGTGGCGGATACAGGCAATGAGGCAGTGATCACTGAGATCTTGATTGAAGACAGCAGAGGTGTATTTGGAGGGCAGGTTGGTCAGGATAATGTCTATTAGGGTGCCCATGTTTACGGATTTAGGGTTGTACCTGGTGGGTTCCTTGATGATTTGTGTGAGATTGAGGGCATCAAGCTTGGATTGTAGGACTGCCGGGGTGTTAAGCATATCCCAGTTTAGGTCACCTAACAGAACAAACTCTGAAGCTAGATGGGGAGCGATCAATTCACAGATGGTGTCCAGGGCACAGCTGGGAGCTGAGGGGGGTCGGTAGCAGGCGGCAACAGTGAGAGACTTATTTCTGGAGAGATTAATTTTTAAAATTAGAAGTTCGAACTGTTTGGGCATAGACCTGGAAAGTATGACAGAACTTTGCAGGCTATCTCTGCAGTAGATTGCAACTCCTCCCCCTTTGGCAGTTCTATCTTGACGGAAAGTGTTATAGTTGGGTATGGAAATCTCAGAATTTTTGGTGGCCTTCCTAAGCCAGGATTCGGACACGGCAAGGACATCAGGGTTGGCAGAGTGTGCTAAAGCGGTGAGTAAGGCAAACTTAGGGAGGAGGCTTCTGATGTTGACATGCATGAGGCCAAGGCTTTTTCGATCACAGAAGTCAACAAATGAGGGTGACTGGGGACATGCAGGGCCTGGGTTTACCTCCACATCACCCGAGGAACAGAGGAGTAGTAGGATGAGGGTGCGGCTAAAGGCTATCAAAACTGGTCGCCTAGAGCGTTGGGGACAAAGAATAAAAGGAGCAGATTTATGGGCGTGGTAGAATAGATTCTGGGCATAATGTGCAGACAGGGGTATGGTGGGGCACGGGTACAGCGGAGGCAAGCCCAGGCACTGGGTGATGATAAGAGAGGTTGTATCTCTGGACATGCTGGTCTCAATGGGTGAGGTCACCGCATGTGTGGGGGGTGGGACGAAGGGGGTATCAGAGGTACGGAGAGTGGAACTACGGGGTCCATTGCAAACCAAAACAATGATAGCTAGCCTGAACAACAGTATGCAAGGCATATTGATATTTGAGGGAGACATACAATAAGGCATAAAGTGATTGCAGGTCTTGATTGGGAGAGCTAGCTAAAACAAAAGGTGAGATAACAGCAGCTAGTCAGTTAACACAGCAGCAGCAGGTAAAAATGGCGACGGCTAGGCAGAGAGGGTCGGATTAACTACACACAGATCCTGAGTTAAAGCACAGAGCCGACAGATAAAACACAAATAAACGGAATGGAGTACCGTGAATTAATGGACAGTCAAGCAAGCATCAGCTATGTAGCCAAGTGATCATAGTGTCCAGGGGGCAGCCGTAGATGGAGCAGTGAGGCCTCCACTAAGCTAGCCCGCGGCGTAAGATTGTTCGATAGACCTGTTCAGATAGCAGCCGATATGCTCAAGACAGCTAACGATTAGCGGGCCGCAGTTAGCATATGTGCGTTCAGGTTACGTCGCGATGGAGGGGCCAGTTGAATAACTCCCTCGGGCAGATAACGTCGGTATCCCAGTCGTGAAGGCCCGGTGGGGCTCCGCATCGGCAGTAAAACGGGTCCGGATAGGTAATTGTAGCCCAGGAGTGGCTGATGGAACTCTTCAGCTGGCTAGCTCCGGGATAATTGGTGTTTGCTCCGGAATTGATGTTAGCCAATAGTCACTCGGATAGCAGCTAGTTAGCTGCAAGATCCAGGTGTAAATGTCCAGAGATTGCGGTAAAAATCCGGGGATATGGAGAGAAAATAGGTCTGGTATGCTCTGGTCTGAGTCGCGTTGTACAAAACTGGCAATAGTTTTCAGAGCTAAAGGATAGCTGATAAGCGCTAGCTGTGGTTAGCTGAACTACTCACGTTAGCTTGTGAGCTGGCTAACTTCTGGCTAGATGAATAACTCCCTCGGGCAGATAACGTCGGTATCCCAGTCGTGAAGGCCCGGCGGGGCTCCGCATCGGCAGTAAAACGGGTCCGGATAGGTGATTGTAGCCCAGGAGTGGCTGATGGAACTCTTCAGCTGGCTAGCTCCGGGATAATTGGTGTTTGCTCCGGAATTGATGTTAGCCAATAGTCACTCGGATAGCAGCTAGTTAGCTGCAAGATCCAGGTGTAAATGTCCAGAGCTTGCGGTAAAAATCCGGGGATATGGAGAGAAAATAGGTCTGGTATGCTCTGGTCTGAGTCGCGTTGTACAAAACTGGCAATAGTTTTCAGAGCTAAAGGATAGCTGATAAGCGCTAGCTGTGGTTAGCTGAACTACTCACGTTAGCTTGTGAGCTGGCTAACTACTGGCTAGCTTCTGTTGTAGATTTCGGATACGAGGTGAATAATACCTTTGAGGAGAAAAAAAGCAGATCCGCACCACATTTGGTGAGGTAGGTTGCAGGAGAGTGTTTTGAAGTTGAGTTTTTAAGAAGAAAAAATATATATATAAAAAGAAATGTGAAGAAAAATATATAAAAAATATATACACGGGACAGGACGAGGACAAAGGACATCTGACTGCTACGCCATCTTGGTACAAGGTATGTTTACATACCTTGCAATACTCATCTCATATATATATATACCGTATTTTATACCATCTATTGCATCTTGCCTATGCCGCTCTGTCATTGCTCATCCATATATTTATATGTATATATTCTTATTCCGATTCTTTACTTAGATGTGTGTGTGTATTAGGTAATTGTTGTGGAATTGTTAGATTACATGTTAGATATAGCTGCACTGTCGGAACTAGAAGCACAAGCATTTCGCAACACTCACAATAACATCTGCTAACCATGTGTATGTGACCAATAAAATGTGAAAAACAAAAGCAGACAACCGTACCGGGTTCCACTCCTATCAGTTAAAAACAAGAAGGGGCTCCAGTGGGCACGCGATAACCAACACTGGACAATTGAGGAGTGGAAAAACATTGCCTGGTCCAACGAATCCTGGTTCCTGTTGCGTCATGCTGATGGCAGAGTTAGGATTAGGAGCAAACAGCATTAATACATGGCCCCATCCTGCCTGGTGTCAACGGTACAGGCTGGTGGCGGTGGTGTAATGGTGTGGGGAATGCTTTCCTGGCATACGTTAGGTCCCTTGATGCCAAGTGAGCAACATTTCCATGCCAAGAAGAATTCAGGCTGTTCTGGAGGCAAAGGGACTAGATGGGCATACCTAATAAACTGGCCACAGTGTATATACATATATTTTAAAGAAGACATATCTAAGGGGGCACAGGGACATGACGCCTCTGGTCTGAGGGCTACAGCAGTCTGCCTACAAAAAGGGGGAATGTTGAAAAGTGTTAGGAATAACAGTCTCGCCTCATTCAACATAAAATATTCATACAGAGCCACAGACTAATCACTAACTTGAAGGAGAATTCTAATTTGAATGTTTAATTTGTTATTGCCTCAGGAGGTTTTCATCCATTATCCATATGAATAATATGTGTAATTTAGTCAAACAGTGGATGGACACACTTGAAAGAAAATATTGAGTAGGGCTACTGTAGTTATGACTTGAAGGTTGCTGGATCAAATCCCAAAGCTGACAAAGTAAAAATCTGTCGTTCTTCCCCTGAGCAAGGCAGTTAACCCACTGTTCACCAGGTGCCGAAGACGTGGTTGTCGATTAAGACAGCCCCCCCCCCCCCCGCACCTCTCTGATTCAGAGGGGTTATTGTTAAATGTGGAAGACACATTTCAGTTGAATATATTCAGTTGGACAACTGACTAGGTATGCCCCTTTCCCTTCATTTTTACCTCATCAGATCATTAATTAAACTTGACTAGGCCTAATTATCTAGGCCTACTTACACTGCTCAAAAAAATAAAGGGAACACTAAAATAACACATCCTAGATCTGAATGAATGAAATATTCTTATTAAATACTTTTTTCTTTACATAGTTTAATGTGCTGACAACAAAATCACACAAAAATTATCAATGGAAATCAAATGTATCAACCCATGGAGGGCTGGATTTGGAAAACCACACTACAGGCTGATCCAACTTTGATGTAATGTCCTTAAAACAAGTCAAAATGAGGCTCAGTAGTGTGTGGCCTCCACGTGCCTGTATGAACTCCCTACAATGCCTGGGCATGCTCCTGATGAGGTGGCGGATGGTCTCCTGAGGGATCTCCTCCCAGACCTGGACTAAAGCATCCGCCAACTCCTGGACAGTCTGTGGTGCAACGTGGCGTTGGTGGATGGAGCGAGACATGATGTTCCAGATGTGCTCAATTGGATTCAGGTCTGGGGAACGGGCGGGCCAGTCCATAGCATCAATGCCTTCCTCTTGCAGGAACTGCTGACACACTCCAGCCACATGAGGTCTAGCATTGTCTTGCATTAGGAGGAACCCAGGGCCAACCGCACCAGCATATGGTCTCACAAGGGGTCTGAGGATCTCATCTCGGTACCTAATGGCAGTCAGGCTACCTCTGGCGAGCACATGGAGGGCTGTGCGGCCCCCCAAAGAAATGCCACCCCACACCATGACTGACCCACCGCCAAACCGGTCATGCTGGAGGATGTTGCAGGCAGCAGAACGTTCTCCACGGCGTCTCCAGACTCTGTCACATGTGCTCAGTGTGAACCTGCTTTCATCTGTGAAGAGCACAGGGCGCCAGTGGCGAATTTGCCAATCTTGGTGTTCTCTAGCAAATGCCAAACGTCCTGCACGGTGTTGGGCTGTAAGCACAACCCCCACCTGTGGACGTCGGGCCCTCATACCACCCTCATGGAGTCTGTTTCTGACCGTTTGAGCAGACACATGCACATTTGTGGCCTGCTGGAGGTCCTTTTGCAGGGCTCTGGCAGTGCTCCTCCTGCTCCTCCTTGCACAAAGGCGGAGGTAGCGGTCCTGCCGCTGGGTTGTTGCCCTCCTACGGCCTCCTCCACGTCTCCTGATGTACTGGCCTGTCTCCTGGTAGCGCCTCCATGCTCTGGACACTACGCTGACAGACACAGCAAACCTTTTTGCCACAGCTCGCATTGATGTGCCATCCTGGATGAGCTGCACTACCTGAGCCTCTTGTGTGGGTTGTAGACTCCGTCTCATGCTACCACTAGAGTGAAAGCACCGCCAGCATTCAAACGTGACCAAAACATCAGCCAGGAAGCATAGGAACTGAGAAGTGGTCTTTGGTCACCACCTGCAGAACCACTCCTTTATTGGGGGTGTCTTGCTAATTGCCTATAATTTCCACCTGTTGTCTATTCCATTTGCACAACAGCATGTGAAATTTATTGTCAATCAGTGTTGCTTCCTAAGTGGACGGTTTGATTTCACAGAAGTGTGATTGACTTGGAGTTACATTGTGTTGTTTAAGTGTTCCCTTTATTTTTTTGAGCAGTGTATATTACGCAAACAAGCCCTTTTGTGTTCAAAAGGTAAGACCTACACCCGGCACTTTTATTTTCTTATCTGTCTCACTGGAGAAGACTTACACCATATGTGAAGTACACCTACTGTGAATGTTGTGAATGCTCATATTTGTGAATTGTGTGATCAACTCTTCCCTGTGCCTCTCAGCTTGTATGACCTATTCTCAATAGAATAGGTCAATGGTATTTTATGGGGATATTATATCTTATTGATTGGTCTTTTCCACACCATTGCTCTGAAACAAACACCACAGTAGGCAATGTTGCAGCAACCTCAGCATCAATGATTCATACAGTACTTGGATATGATTTTTATTACATGAAGCTTATGATTTTACTCACCTCTTCAAAATGTCATCCATACAGATATCCCCCTTCTGGCCCTAAAATCCATAAGCCTGAATAGAACATTCACTCACTCTGGGCTTTGAACCTTCCACAGTGTTTCAAATTCAGTTCCTTCAGCTCTACTGTTTTCCTTGTGTGTGTTGCAATATTTACAGCAGTAAAAGGTTAGTAAGAGGGGAGGAAAATCCAAGTCATATAATATGGAACACACAGGCGCACATAATTAGAATTCCCTAGAGATCCTCTCTGATTCTCAAGATTTTGCAGTGTACAAAGAGGTCATGTTAGCTGCTAGCCTTATAAGGGAACAGGGACTACACAAGAGAACATAGTAAATAGAAAAAGTTTGTGTAGCAGCAGCTCTGCAAGCTTATCTTATCTGACTATGATGTGAAGTTGTGCAAAACAAACTGAGCCGGAATAACTCTTACATTTATGTTAGAATTAAATGAAAAACAGAAGATAATGAACTTGATTTAATCAATCCATTCAGGGTGTACTGTCATCATATCAGTAATGGAAGACAGCATTAGTCCTTCCTTAGAGGAAACATAACATCGTCCACAGGCTGTATCACAACCGGCCGTGATTGGTCCCATAGGGGGGGCGAACAATTGGCCCAGCGTCGTCCGGGTTTGGCCGTCATTGTAAATAAGAATTTGTTCTTAACTGACTTGCCTAGTTAAATATAGGTAAAAAATTTAATAAAAATAGCGCACGGCGCATATAAGCCTGGGACATCAAGGATTCAAAGTTGGCCTTAGTGGGAGTGAACATTGAATTCTATGGGAGTGACCTTACTGAGTAAAGTATTTTTCATTTCATTTTAGCCAATCACATGACTGCAAGACGTAAATCTGTAAACACACATGGGGGGGGGGTTAGGGGGAAGGTGTTGTGGGAGATAATTGGTTGGTAGATTAAGCCAAATAAGACAACGCGTCACGAGTTTCTCCCGATCTTTCTGTATTGGCTAACTAATGCCAAGTTTGATGCATTGGCCCACCAGACTCTTCGCGCATTTGGGGCGGAAGTGTCTGGGAACGAGATTAGAGGAAATATAACCAATAATGTGTTCATCAAAACAATACGGTGAATTCCAACACTCCTGATCAGTGTTCATATTTTCAGTTATTTAGAGGAAATTAACACCAGAGATTTGAATTCTTACTAAGCCAGATTTATTTACAGAGCAAACAAATATGAACTGAAGATAATAATATACAAAAAAAAAAAAAACACTTCTCGGCATTTGAGCCCATGTCTTGTTGCAGCTAGTCAGTCAGTCCGGGGAGATATTCAACCACCACTGCAAGACAAGATTGCAATTAATTAATTTAAAAGAGATAAGAATGTTTTAAAATATGAAAAAGCAATTGCCATGAAGGAACAGTGCCATCTATCAGGGCCTATTCAATTGCCGGCGCACAGTCCTGATTGGGCCCTTTCTCAATTCACACTTGACCCCTGATCAGTTCTGGAACATTATTTAAAAAATCTGGGGAGGAAATTCCATGCAAAAATCGTATGTTTATTGCCAAAATGACAAATGCTACTAGGCCCATTAGTGTAGTTTCTAGCGTTAGATGGGAAATTAATTAGATTTTTTCTTCCTATGAATTTTTCTTTAGCGTTAGAATGGTTTGGACTATAGCATCTATTATGACCCCATTCCTGAAAGCTAAGACTCTCAGGAACGTGCACCCCTCTATGACCCTCACAAGGTGGGCAGGACTCGTTAGAAGGACGCATGAGAAAAAAAGACAGACAATAACTTGGGCTGTGATGATACCATTGTTGCAATATTTTTTTCTATGGCAAAAATTAAAACATATAGCAGACCAAACTATTTGGTCCTTTAAAAACATGCTGTATGTAAAATATTGACTTCTATAGCTTGGGAAATAATTAGGGCCGGGACAAAACCAGTATCACGATACTCGTTAGTATTGAGGCAAGGAAACAAAACACAAAGTGGCTTTAACTTTTTTAGGAAAAACACCCCAATTTTTGGAAACAAACATAATGTTGTCATCCAGAGTAACATTTATTTATTTCCCAAACTATAGCACACAATATTTTACATACAGCATGTTTTTAAAGGACCAAATAGTTTGGTCTGCTATATGTTTTAATTTTTGCCATGGAAAAGAATCGTCCCGGCCCTACTAAGGTCTGGAGAAAATGAATTCAAAGCATACTTCCTTTAGACTGAAATGTTGAATAAGGCTACCGGATTGCTATATCTTCATGTGTGATTTTTAACCTTTATTGAGTTAATGGCAATAAGGCCAGAGTCAAAGGTTTTCTTAAATACATTGGTACGCATTTGTTTCCTAATATAGAGCATCACATAGCCTGCTGGTCCATCTTATCACTGTGTGTTAAGGCAATAAAGACAAAATACTTTGTTTTCAGAGGGGGAAAAATGACCAAATTACTTTCAGCAACATTTAAGTGCATTATATGGTGTGTGTGCATAGTTTTATATATATATATATATATATATATATATATATATATATATATTAGTTCTTCTGAAGAATAATTGCATGTTGAAAAATGTTCAGCCCCCCTGCAACTATAAAAGTATAGTTGAATAGCACTGATTTACAGTAATACTAGGCTACGGTTGATTAATACTTACACAATGATGTTGTTGATGGGGATGTGGATGAGTTTGACAAAGAAACCAATGAAACCCATGATAGCAAAACCTATTGCTGTGGCCATTGCAATCTTTGAGAATTCTGAAATTAAAAATAACAAAGTTTAATCAGATTTTGCATGGCCAAATTCTGTTGGCTGCTACCTTACACAGTTTGGTTGACCTGAGGCTAACAAATCATTAAATCAAATCATGTACAGTATTGTTATTGTAAAACAATGTAGTTTGCTACCTTCTGTTAGTGCATCGCGATTAACCAAAATGTTGGTTATTTTTCGGTTTTTAAAACAGCTAACGTTAATTGACCCGAGAGCAGTACAATTATGTGAATTCCATTTTGTTTGTTTTATTTCGGTGTGCTTAATACGCACATTGAGCAGTTTCTCGAGAGATCACACATTCGGGGCCAGATGTGATTTATGTAGTAATTTCCAACAGGCCATTATTCTACATAGTTTAGTGAAGAAAACATGATAATTAACTACAATGACCACAATCCATTGCGTGCCTTGTCCGGTATGTGTGTTTCTTTGCCTGCTATGTTAGGTTAGTGTGGGGAAGACATGGAGAGTGAAGAGACGAGAAAAGAATGCGCGAACGAGAGGGAGAGTGTAGTTGCTTCACGAGGTATCTCTACCAGAAAATAGATTAACTAAGTGATGGATAGTTGGTATTCAGCAGTCATAAAAGTGCGCCTTATTTACTAATACAATTGTTATTTTGAGAGACAGCAGCTTTATACAGATGCGATAATGACTTGGAATTAAATAATAAAGTCATCAAATGTTATACACACACAACTGAAATATTTTATTAAAGTAATGTGAATAAATGTTGGTTAATAAGTGATAAACAGTATTAGGCAGTCACTGCCATCATGGGACTTATTAATTGTTTTATTCTGTGTCGTTACAGCATTCAACCCATAATGCATTATTTTTTTATTTTATACATCGAAACTGAAAACAGATTTTTTATTTTTTATAATCTTACCGAAATTACCTCAAAAAGCACTAATCACTCAGCACTACCTTTTGTATGCTACAATGCTACCTTACGAAGTTAGATCAAACAGAGGCTAACAAATCATTAAATCAATTCAATACAAGAAATGTACGATATTATTATTGTAAAAAATTATGTATGGATTTGGACCGTCAACTGATAAAAGCAGAAAATAAAAGACAGTGGCAGAAAGGAATGATCTATAATACAAATAAATATGCCCAATCAGTTCTACGCATCTATGATGACATCATGCTAGGAAGGGAGGTTTTGTGAGAATTCCTCAAAAGGTAACTAACTACATTTCATTTTATTTACAGTATAAGGGTACCGTGTTGTCTAAGAAACGTCGACCATTCACAACAGCCAGCCATTCACGATAAGGATAAATAACTATGATATAAAATAGATTACCTTTTCTGTCTGGCTTGGTACACCTCTTCACAAGCCTTATTGAGTCCTTCACAAACTGCCGGCTGGGCTCCACAAATTGCATTACTTGGTCCATGTTGGAAAGGTTTTGATCCTAATGGGGGAACAATAAATACAATTTATAAGTTAATGTATAGGCCTACTCAGCAGCATATATACATCTAATACAGTGTAAGCTTTTAGGTTAGTGTCATTTTGCTGTAGCTCAGTACCCTATACACCAGTACCATAAACTTCAGGCTTGGGTAGCCTTAAAATTGAAACACACTGGTTTGTGCCAATGTTTAACATTTCGTGAAGACATTGAAATAGGTAGTTACTCTGTAGCCGATACTGCAGCTCGGCCAATGAAAGATAGCTACATTGTAACGACTGTTCTTCTGAAAACAATATATTGGTAAAGATCTTACAATGCGTGTCTTGATGAAACTTCTAAACTATTAACAACACAAAAATAGATCTGTAAATTAATGTGATAGGGTAATTCTAGTAGACTTACCGGAGTTCTCTTCTGAAGACCTATTTATGTGACTGCTCTATGTAAAGGCCACGTATGTTCTAAAAGCTGACGTCGACATCGGGTAAATACGCATGCGCTCAAGGGTAACTCGGATGCGAAGGATGACGCCAACTCTGACGCACGCGAAATAGGAAAAGTAGCGACATTCTTTAGGGGTGCAAACCGAACTTTCGTGTCCTGAGTAAATCTAGTAAATGTACTTACTTATGAATCAAATAATGCCTAATGGAATAGCTAAGCTACATGCTCTCCTGAGAACCTCTAAATGGATATTGTAAACCACCGTGCCCGTGATAATTCCGAAACCAATGTACTTCTGTGAACATAATGCTAAAAAAGAAAGGGAGTGCCTGTTAACCTTTAAATACATGGTATTGGTATAGGCAGCTTGTATGAATACAATTAAATCCCCTCCTGCCCAGATAGGAATATTTTTTACTAATATGAACATAGGCTTAAAAGGTCCGTCCTCATGCAGACACCCTTAAATCAGATGTAAATCCACCTATGCCTCTACAATGTATGGAAACCATTTCTAGACGTAGTCATTCAGGCATGGACTTTGAAGCTGTGCAAGATTGAATGCAGTCACTCACTCACTAGATGGTAGTAGGGTGCCATGTACAGCATATGGCTGTCTTTCAGAAAACAGTGGTAGCAGTTTCAGCAAACGCCTTGTTCAAGATCTTGAGTCATTGTTCCTAAAATTACAAAAATTTACCTTGGTACTACTATGGTACTTTCATTCATACCATGGTATTATTTGAATCATGGAAATGTACCGTGGTTTTAACTTTGAAGTATGATGTTACTGCCATGCACCTAATTTTTATCATGGTATAGATGTGGATCATGGAAATACCATGGTAACGCACAATAATGATAAATGGTAGCAAAAATGATAATATGGTACAATCTTTATTAATTGTGCGTTACCATAGTACAATGGCAGTATAATGCATTAAATAAATAAACTCCTCAAGGTCAAAAGAGTTTGGTTGGTATTATATTGGTAATTTATTTACCCGTATGGGCAAGTTTCTGATAAAGTCAGAGGCAGGCTACTATTGTTGGTCCTAGTTTGACTGTAACATTAAAGATAAAGGGAAAAAGTTGCTGTGAAAAAGGGGAAATACTTTCTGTATAGTATCGTTTTTTGCTCATGTTTGGGTTCCCTGTGTTGCCAACCTGAAATGTGGGAGAATGTGAGATATATGGTAGCCTAATCTTTGGAATTTTGTAATCATTTACAGTATTTATAGTCAAGTTTTTTTGGGCCGCTCTAGTGGTTGCTTCACGCGCTCTTACTCGACATTGGCTCTCGCGGTAGCCTGCCTAGTCAGTGAGTCAGTTGAATGAGAGAGCCAAGTTAATTAAAAACTGAAGAGGGAAGCACCAGATAAAATAAATATTTTAAACGTTATCATCACGGTGAGCGAGTTATAGAGCATATGATATGAAACACCAAGTTAAACGGAGTGTGATGATATACTTGTTGTTATTTCTTGATGATGTTTTAATAGTTTAGTTAATTTATAAAAGTCTGTTAGCATAGAAGCTAACGTCGGCTAAAGTTAGCTTTAGTCAAGCAGGATCAACGAACCTTGTTAACAAAGAGAAACATTATAACTTGCTGTTTTTAGGTATAGGTTGAGAATTACATCATTAAAATGTATCTATGTGATAAGATGATCATACATTTAAAAAAAATGTTGTTTTATGTTGGCTATTTAGAATTGTATAAGAGTTAGTTGAATGACTGAGAGCCAACTGAAAACTGTATTGAAGAGAGAAGCACTGGATAAACAATTTTAAATCTTCAAGGTTTCAGACTCCCTTCATTCTTCTCACCATACCCTATTCAGGTCCCAAGGTTTAAGAGGGTACACTACACTACCATGTGTGTTGTGGGTTTTCACTATGAGCTAAAGGGGTAACGTTACTAAGCCTACGCTTTGCCATTCCAGAGCTAGTAGTCAATGTTGCATTATTTGAGTACCATAAATTACTACGTTTTGGTGACTTTACCCGAAAAACGGTGGGACACAGACCATCATAATACATTGTAAACAACTACCATGCTTTCATGTTTCACTACATGCTGCTATTACAAAAACATGATTATTTTCATTGTACTACCTTGATGCATGTTTTTTGGTCGCTACCATGGCAAGAAAATACAATGGTATTTCCACAATAGTACCATGTTATTTTCCTGCCATGGTAGTGACTAAAAAAGCATGATAGTACCATGGTAGTTTTTTCATTGTACTTCCATGGTACATTTCTGTAAGGTTATACATGTCCAGTACAAAAGTTCTGTACTATGGCTTGCACAATTACCATATAACTGAGTAACCAACAGTTATGGATGAGGACGGTCATGAAAATGAAATAACCTTCATAAACATGTAAACTGCTTTTTGCTGTTTCTGAACGAACAGTTGATTGAAGACGGACGCGGGCCTTCATGGGGTTGGGTCCGTTTCTGTGGTAACATGGACTCTTAATAATGTGCTGAAACAAGCAAGGTGTTATAGCAAATTAACACACATAGAAAGGTGCCAGCAAAGTGCAGCAGCAGCACACATAAATATAATCTATGGAAGCACATCCAGTCAGGAGCAGAGGAGAGGAAAATATACATATATATGCTTAAAATATATATATATATATACAGTACCAGTCAAAAGTTTGGACACACCTACTCATTCAAGGGTTTTTCTTTATTTTTACTATTTTCTACATTGTAGAATAATAGTGAAGACATCACAACTATGAAATAACACATATGGAATCTTATAGTAACCAAAAAAGTGTTAAACAAATCAAAATATATTTTAGATTCTTCAAAGTAGCCACCCTTTGCCTTGACAGCTTTGCACACTCTTGGCATTCTATCAACCAGCTTCATGAGATAGTCACCTGGAATTCATTTCAATTAACATATGTGCCTTGTAAAAAGTAAATTATTGGAATTTCTTTCCTTAATTAATGTGTTTGAGCCAATCAATTGTTTTGTGATTTGGTAGGGTTGGTATACAGAAGAAACCCCTATTTGGTAAAAGACCAAGTCCATATTATGGCAAGAACAGCTCAAATAAGCAAAGAGAAACAACAATCCATCAAGACATGAAGGTCAGTCAATGTGGAAAATGTCTAGTGCAGTCGCAAAAACCATCAAGTGCTATGATGAAACTGGCTCTCATGAGGACTGCCACAGGAAAGGAAGACCCAGAGTTACTTCTGCTGCAGAGAATAAGTTCATAAGAACTTCCAGCCTCAGAAATTTCAGCCCAAATAAATGCTTCACAGAGTTCAAGTAACAGATCTCAACATCAACTGTTCAGAGGAGCCTGCGTGAATCAGGTCTTCATGGTCAAATTGCTGCAAAGAAACCACTACTAAAGGACACCAATAAGAAGAAGAGACTTGCTTGGGCCAAGAAACACAAGCAATGGACATTAGACTGGTGGGAATCTGTCTTTGGTCTGATGAGTCCAAATTTGAGATTTTTGGTTCCAATTGCTGTGTCTTTGTGAGACGCAGAGTAGGTGAACGGATGATCTCCGCATGTCTGGTTCCCACCGTAAAGCATGGAGGAGGAGGTGTGATGGTGCTTTGCTGGTGACACTGTCGGTGATTTATTTAGAATTCAAGGAACACTTAACCAGCATGGCTACCACAGCATTCTGCATCGATACGGCATCGCATCTGGTTTGCGCTTATTGGGACTATCATTTGTTTTTCAACAGGACAATGACCCAAAACACACCTCCAAACTGTGTAAGGGCTATTTGACCAAGAAGGAGAGTGATGGAGTGCTGCATCAGATGACTTGGCCTCCACAATCACCCGACCTCAACCTAATTGATATGAGTTGGACCACAGAGTGAAGGAAAAGCAGCCAACAAGTGCTCAGTATCCAGGTGTGTCCAAACCTTTGACTGGTACTGTATATATTTGTTTGCTATTCGAACGGTTTGTACGGAGATGGTTATTACGGTCATTTGGCTGCCCAATTATCGCAATCCAAAAATACCATGACCGTCACAGCCCTATTCTGTATACAGCATTCATACTCATAGCAGGCCTTATAGGCTACTGCGCAATATGCATGTGTAAGCATTCAAGCCAATCACTTGACATTTTTTTCAGACAATTGACATAGCATATTTATATGAATATTCCAAGGATAATGTTCAGTCCCATGTTTTCCCAAGCATTTGGCACCTGAGTTCCCATAGTTTCTGAGCCATCTTGTCATCCCTGGCAGCCCTTGTACAGCTGGAGGATTTACAGTCACTGTTTGAACAATACAAATTAAATCCAGTAAGTAAACTTGGAGTCACCCAATTATATGGTGTGTAATCCTCCCACTATGACTCGGGAAACCATGCAGTTTATTAGGCTACAGATTAAAGTTATAATGAACTTCACAGGGTGGTGAAGATCTTGATGCTCCTTTCCAAGAAATTATGAGGGTCTTATTCTGGTGACATGATGATCGATTCTTGACCGCCATTTAACAATAATAATAATCTAATTATATAGACTAGCCTACCCACACTGTATCTGTGAGCAGTTGGCGAAGATGAGGAGGAACTGAGGTCAACTTTGTCACGGCTGTCAAAAGAAGGAGACCAAGGCTGTCATGCCCTGACCTTAGTATTCTATGTTTTCTGTATTATTTTGGTCAGGTCAGGGTGTGACGAGGGTGGATATGATTGTTTTGTATTGTCTAGGGTTTTTGTATGTCTAGGTGTGTGTGTGTAGTCTAGGCATATGTAGGTCTATGGTGGCCTGGATTGGTTCCCAATCAGAGGCAGCTGTTTATTGTCTCTGATTGGGGATCCTATTTAGGTTGCCATTTTCCAGTTTGGTTTGTGGATTATTGTCTATGTGATGTTGCATGTCTGCACTCAGTGTTTATAGCGGTCACGTTCGTTTTGTTGTTTTGTATTAGTTTGTTCAGTATATTTCTTTATTAAAAGAAGTATGTATTATAATCACGCTGCGCCTTGGTCTCCTCTCTACGACGTTCGTGACAAAGGCGCAGCGTGGTCCGGGTGGGCATCTACCCTCGGTGGCGGCTCCGGTTCTGGATGCAGCCCCGCCTCCTTACGCTGATCCCTCCGCCTTTGTATAACCGGACCGTGGATCATCGCCGGAGGCTCTGGACTGCGGATCATCGCCGGAGGCTCCGGACTGCGGATCGTCACCGGAGGTCCCGGACTGGGAACCGTCGTTGGAGGTTCCGGACTGTGGCCCGTTGTTGGAGGTTCCGGACTGTGAAACGTCGCCGGAAGCTCTGGACTGGATACTGTCGCCGGAAGCTCTGGACTGGGTACTGTCGCCGGAAGCTCTGGACTGGGTACTGTCGCCGGAAGCTCTGGACTGGGTGCTGTCGCCGGAAGCTCTGGACTGGGTACTGTCGCCGGAAGCTCTGGACTGGGTACTGTCGCCGGAAGCTCTGGACTGGGTACTGTCGCCGGAAGCTCTGGACTGGGTACTGTCGCCGGAAGCTCTGGACTGGGTACTGTCGCCGGAAGCTCTGGACTATGGAAGCGCACTGGAAGCCTGATGCGTGGTGCCGGAACTGGTGGTACCGGGCTGAGGACACGCACCTCAGGGCGAGTGCGGGGAAGAGGCACAGGCCGTACTGGACTGTGGAAGCACACTGGAGGCCTGATGCGTGGTGCCGGAACTGGTGGTACCGGGCTGAGGACACGCACCTCAGGGCGAGTGTGGAGAGGAGGCACAGGCCGTACTGGACTGTGGAAGCGCACTGCAGGCCTGATGCGTGGTGCCGGAACTGGTGGTCCCGGGCTGAGGACACGCACCTCAGGGCGAGTGTGGAGAGGAGGCACAGGACGTACTGGACTGTGGGGGCGCACTCGAGGTCTGATGCGTGGTGCCGAAACTGGTGGTACCGGGCTGATGACACGCACCTCAGGGCGAGTGTGGAGAGGAGGCACAGGACGTACTGGACTGTGGATGCTCACTGGAGAACTGATGCGTGGGACCGGTACCGGTGGCACTGGGCTGATGACACGCACCTCAGGGCGAGTGCGAGGAAGAGGCACAGGACGTACTGGACTGTGGAAGCGCACTTGAGGAAGAGTGCGAGGAGTAGGAACAGGACACACCGGGTTGTGAAGGTACACTGGAGACCTGGTGTGTATAGCCGGCATCAATTGTTCCGGAACTTTAACACACGTTTCAGGATGAGTACGAGGAACTGACACAGGTGGCATCGGACAGCTAACACGCTCCTCAGGGCGAATCCCGTGCATACTACGCCAAACCAACAGCTCTCTCTCTTCACTCTCCTCCAATTTAATCAATAACTCCTCGAAGGTCTCATAATCTCCCCTCCACAAAAGGGAAAATGGCTAAACAACGATAAACAGCTGCCTCTGATTGGGAACCATATCAGGCCACCATAGACATATAAATCACCTAGACCTACAACAACCCTTGACATACAAATCCCCTAGAAAATACAAAACTAACGTACCCACCCTAGTCACACCCTGACCTAACCAAAATATAAAGAAAACAGAGATAACTCAGGTCAGGGCGTGACAAACTTTGATAGCTTGCTACTACTATAATTGATTTTATCAAAAACAATATGTTTCTTGCACATTATGTATTTATCAGTGTTATAGACCTTATAATAAGCCAGATTCAAGTAATTTACATTGTGATGCTGTAACTTGAAGCAGCAGCTGCAGCACACTCAATCGGAAATGGACAGCTCATGGTGCTGAAAGAAGGCAAATTCCAGTAGGCATAATTCATTTAAACCGTATTAATTTTAATTAGACTTTACTAACAACAAGAGGGCTTTGTGTTGAAGCCTATTTCTTCATATTCTTCCTGTTTGGCAGATGAAATTAGGCTATAGGCTGCTATATCCATAGATTTGTCGGTCATTTGTCTGAGTTTTTTATCCTAAAAAACTCCCCTAGTCCTTGCTGATGACAAGCATACCCATGACATGATGCAGCCTTGCTTGAAAATATGAAGAGAAGTACTCAGTGATGTGTTGTGTTGGATTTGCCCCAAACATAACGCTTTGTATTCAGGACAAAAAGGTCATTTTTTGTATTTAAAAAAAAAAAGTATTACTTTAGTGCCTTATTGCAAACAGGATGCATGTTTTGGCATATTTTTATTCTGTACAGGCTTCCTTCATTTCACTCTGTCATTTATGTTAGTATTGTGGAGTAACTACAATGTTGTTGATCCATCCTCAGTTATCGCCTATCACAGCCATTCAACTCTGTTTTAAAATCACCATTGGCCATTGGCCTCATCAGGCCAAAATCACAATTTGCCTCATCAGGCTAATTTCTACCAGCATGTTAAATGTGCAACCAGAGGGGAAAAAAACTCTAAACCACCTTTACTCCACACACAGAGACGCGTACAAAGCTCTCCCTCGCCTTCCATTTGGTAAATCTGACCATAATTCTATCCTGATTCCTGCTTACAAGCAAAAATTAAAGCAGGAAGCACCAGTGACTCGGTCAATAAAAAAGTGGTCAGATGAAGCAGATGCTAAGCTACAGGACTGTTTTGCTAGCACAGACTGGAATATGTTCCGGGATCCTTCCGATGGCATTGAGTATACCACATCAGTCACTGGCTTCATAAACAGGTGCATGAACGACATCGTCCCCACAGTGACTGTACGTACATACCCCAACCAGAAGCCATTGATTATAGGCAATATCCGCACTGAGCTAATGGATAGAGATGCCGCTTCAAGGAGCGGGACTCTAACCCGGAAGCTTATAAGAAATCCCGCTATGCCCTCCGACGAACCATCAAACAGGCAAAGCGTCAATACAGGACTAAGATCGGATCGTATACCGGCTCCGACGCTCGTCGAATGTGGCAGGGCTTGCAAACTATTACAGACTACAAAGGGAAGCACAGCCAAGAACTGCCCAGTGACATGAGCCTACCAGACGAGCTAAATTACTTCTATGCTCGCTTCGAGGCAAGTAACACTTGGACTCCTGAGTGGCGCAGCGGTCTAAGGCACTGCATCTCAGTGCAAGAGGCGTCACTATAGTACCTGGTTTGAATCCAGGCTGTATCACATCCAGCCGTGACTGGGAGTCGCAGAGGGCGGCGCACAATTGGCCCAGCGTCGTCCGGATTTGGCCGGAGTAGGCTGACATTGTAAATAACAATTTGTTCTTAACTGACTTGCCTAGTTAAATAAAGGTTAAATATATATATTTTTTAAATTAAACACTGAAACATGCATGAGAGCATCAGCTGTTCCGGACGACTCTGTGATCACGCTCTCCGCTGCCGACGTGAGCAAGACCTTTAAACAGGTCAACATTCACAAGGCCACAGGGCCAGATGGATTACCAGGATGTGTACTCCAAGCATGCACTGACCAACTAGCATGTGTCTTCACTGACATTTTAACCCCTCCCTGTCTGTGTCTGTAATACAAACATGTTTCAAGCAGACCACCATAATCCCTGTGCCCAAGAACACTAAAGTAACCTGCCTTAATGACTACCGACCCATTGCACTCACGTCTGTAGCCATGAAGTGCTTTGAACGGCTGGTCATGGATCACATGAACACCATTATCCCAGAAACCCTAGACCCACTCGAATTTGCATACCGCACTAACACTTCACATTGCCTTTTCCCACCTAGACAAAAGGAACACCTATGGGAGAATGCTATTCATTGACTACAGCTCAGCGTTCAACACCATAGTGCCCTCAAAGCTCATCACTAAGCTAAAGACCCTGGGACTAAACACCTCCCTCTGCAACTGGATCCTGGACTTCCTGACGGGCCTCCCCCAGGGGATAAGGGTAGGTAACAACACAGGGGATCCTCAACACGGGCCCCTCAGGGGTGCGTGCTCAGTCCCCTCCTGTACTCCCTGTTCACTCATGACTGCACGGCCAGGCACGACCCCAACACCATCATTAAGTTTGCCGATGACACAGCAGTGGTAGGCCTGATCACTGACAACAACGAGATAGCCTATAGGGAGGAGGTCAGAGATCTGTCCGTGTGGTGCCAGGACAACAATGGAGATGATTGTGGACTACAGGAAAAGGAGGACGTAGCACGCCCCCATTCTCATCGAGGAGCTGTAGTGGAGCAGGTTTAGAGCTTCAAGTTCCTTGGTGTCCACATCACCAACAAACTAACATGGTCCAAGTACCCCAAGACAGTTGTGAAGAGGGCACAACAAAAACTATTCCCCCTCAGCAGACTGAAAAGATTTGGCATGGGTCCTCAGATCCTCAAAAGGTTCTACAGCTGAACCATCGAGAGCATCCTGACTGGTTGCATCACTGCCTGGTATGGCAACTGCTCGGCCTCCGACCACAAGGCACTACAGAGGGTAGTGCGAACGGCCCAATACATCACTGGGGCCAAGCTTCCTGCCATCCAGGACTTCTATACCAGGCGGTATCAGAGGAAGGCCCTAAAAATTGTCAAAGACTCCACCCACCCTAGTCATAGACTGTTCTCTCTGCTACCGCATGATAAGCGGTACCGGAGCGCCATGTCTAGGTCCAAGAGGCTTCTAAACAGCTTCTACCCTCAAGCCATAAAACTCCTGAACATCTAATCAAATGGCTACCCAGACTATTTGCATTGCCCCGCCCACCCCCTTTTACGCTGCTGCTACTCTCTGTTATTATCTATGCATAGTGACTTAAATAACTCTACCTTCATGTACATATTACCTCAATTACCTCGACTAACCGGTGCCTCCGCACATTGACTCTTTACCGGTACCCCTGTATATAGCCTCACTATTGTTATTTTACTGCTACTCTTTAATTATTTGTTACTTTTTTATTTCTTATTATAATTATTATTATTTTTTTTTTAACTGCATTTTTGGTTAAGGGCTTGTAAGTAAGCATTTCACTGTAAGGTCTACACCTGTTGTATTCGGCACATGTGACAAATAACATTTGATTTGATTGTGGTGAAAACCCTGAGCTGTTTCCTTCCTCTCCGACAACTGAGTCAGGAAGAGCATCTGTATCTTTGTAGTGACTGGGTGTATTGATACACAATACAAAGTGTAATTAATAACTGCACCATGCTCAAAGGGATATTCAATGTGTTCTTTATTTTTACCCATCAACTAATAGGTGCCTTTTGTGAACCATTGGAAAACCTCCCTGGTCTTTGTGCTTGAAATTCACTGTTCAACTGAGGGACTTTACATATAATTTGTATGTGTGGGGTACAGGGATGGGGCATTCGATTAAAAGTCATGGTAAACACTATTATTGCACACAGAGTGAGTCCATGCATCTTATTATGTGACGTGTTAAGTACATCTTTACTTCTGAATAAAATTTGGCTTGCCATAACAAAAGGTTTTAATACTTAATTAATTTGTAAACATTTCTAAAAACATAATTCCACTTTGACATAATGGGGTATTGTATGTAGATCAGTGACACAAAATGTCAATTTAATACATTTTAAATTCAGGCCGTAATACAGCAGAATGTGGAAAAAGTCAAGGGGTGTGAATACTTTCTGAAGGCACTGTACATAGCTACTTCAATTACCTCGTTCCCCGCACATCGACTCGGTACTGGTACTCCCTGTATATAACCATGTTATTTTGACTCGTTATTGTTATTCATTATTCATTGTGTATTTATTCCTCATGTCACTTTTTATTTTGTATTTTTGTATCTTTAACTTTGTATTGTTCGTCTACCTATGTTTACAGAGCATGTGACAAGAAAATGTGATTTGATTTTAATCTAGGGTTAGGGTTGTGGTTAAAGCTAGGGTTAGGGTTGAACCATGATGTGGACATAAAGCTAGGGTTAGGGTTGTGGTTGACGCTAGGGTTAGAGTAGAACCAGGATGTGGACATGAATCTAGGGTTAGAGTTGGGGTTGAAGCTAGGGTTAGCGTGAACTGGAATGTGGACATAAAGCTAGGATTAGGGTTGTGGTTGAATTGTGAAAATAATGATTCCTCTCAGATTAGGAATTGGTATTGGTAATACAAAGGAATCAGGAAGTGTTTGGGGCTTCCCCAAGCCTGACAATGTAGAAAGTTGACTTCCTTGTGTTAGTAATCTATTTCACATCAATAAAGGGTTGTGACATACGTCTCCTATAATTCAGACGGTTTGTCAGTGTCATGAGCTACAAGGCAGGTTGAGCACCTTCTCAGAAGATGTTCTACATTCAGATTCTGCGTCCTCCGCCTCTCAATTACAGGTACATTACTGTAGCATTGACATTATATAAACTAAATAGGAATGACTGTAAAGCCTATCTTTGGTATTCAGCCAATATTTACTTTGATGTCTCACCTGTCAATAATAGGACATATTTGGTTATAATTCTGTAGATAATGATGTACTTCACTAGAAATTTGATATCAAACAAAGGTATGGGATCTCCACACATACTGTAGTATTGGCCACAAGCCACACGCCACACGCAGAAAAAACATTCTGAGTTAATAATTATCCAACTGTACCACCTGACAGGTCGTATCTGCATACCAATGGCTCTGCTGGAGAGGTCAGTTCTAAGATGTGTGTGCAGCCAGTGAATACTCTGAAACGGACAACCTTATGTTAGGTCAACGGTATGACTATGTTTTTTCTCTCATTTCTTGCTTCAGAAGAGGGTCAGGTGAATTTGTGGTTTTATTTAATCAGATATCTTCTGTTTTATTAAGTTCTCATGTATTCCCGTAGCCAGTTTATTTTAGTGAGCTTTTCAGATGACAGTTGCCTGTTGCCTACTATTTCCATACTGTACTATTGACACACTTTTACTCCCACAGCCCCATATCGTCTATATTTAATTTAGGTCATTTGGCAGACACTCTTATCCAGAGTGACATACAGTTGGTGCATTAAACTAAGGTAAGACGATATGGCCACCTAACCTAACATTACATTTATAAGCATACTGTATGTATCTAAATAATGTTACATGTCTTACTTCAAATTCTCCTTATTTCACAATTCATGACACCAAGAGGAGAGGATGGGGAATGGGACAAATGTCAACAATGCCATGTCTAAATCATACAGATATGCATTGCTGTCAATATACACTATTGTGCTCGTTGGAGGGACCATCAGCATGTCCCTCATGATCAACATCATCAAGTCCAACGTCCGCTCGGTGACCACTACAGCCGTTCTGAACCTGATCGTGGTCCACTTCGTCTTCCTCCTGACTGTGCCCTTCCGCCTTTATTTCTACGCGGCCGGCGAGTGGCATCTTGGTCCCAACTTCTGCAAGGTGGTCAGTGCCATGATCCACGCCCACATGTACTTAGCCTTCGTCTTCTATGTGATCATTCTGGTGATCCGCTACCTGAGTTTCTTCAGGAGGTTCAATCAGGTGGAGTTCTACAGGAGGCTTCACGCCCTGGGGGCCAGTGCTGCTGTCTGGGGCCTCATGCTCATTGTGGTGGTCCCTTTGACTGCTGTGAAGTATGGATCATCTACAGATAATAATACAACAACCAATGACAACCAGTGCTTCAATTTCGGAGGGATCTTTGACGAGAAACATACTGTGGCTGTGCTGAATTACATCATCTGTGCTCTCATCATCGTGGTTACATTGGCCCTGGCCTGTTGCCAAGTGTGGATTTTGGGCTGTGTGTACAGAACTCACAGGGCGTTGATCTTCTCTCAACAGGAGTTTTGGGCTCAGATTAAAAGTCTTTGCTTTATGCTGGTCATTATAGTATGCTTTGTTCCATACAATGTATTCAGGATTTACTATGTGAGTAATTATAATGTCAGTCTCCAAATGAAGAATGAGTTTGCCCTTGCTGTCACAACGTTCAGCTGCTTTGACATGTTGACTTTTATAGGGAGGGGGTCGTTCAGACCCTGTGATACAACATGTTGTGTATCATAAGAATAACATGAGAATCTACTTTTTCTTATGATAGTGTGATGTAAAGAATGTAACATAATATTAACATGAGAATAGGATTATATTTGCACCTTAATACCAAATTATAAAACTGTACAGTCTCTTTGATATACTTTCTTCACAGCAAACAATATCAGAAGTAACATTTACTTCCGTATATACAGTACCTCTTTCTAGCAGTTCCCTAAGTGGGATACGTCCTTCAGGTCAAATCAGAAAAGACATGAAAACAAATAGTGGAGCTGTGTTTATGTTCTTGTTCTGTTGTACAGTTCTGGAACATGATACAAAGTATTTACATACTCCCACCACATGGATGGGTTTCTACAAATTAGCTAAACTGATTCTGATTTAACAGTCACCTACAATTTGGCATACTGTAACACATTGGCATAACAAACATACAGTGAATGATCAAACATTTTGTGAATGATCAAATTTTGATAAACCATGCATTCTTTATCATCTTTTTACAACTACATTTTCAAGTGAATTATATGTTCGATTAAAATGTACTCTGCTTGTTCAGTGTTTCACATTTGCCTCCCTTTTGTGAAAACATTTCCATATTAATTAGGAAGGAATAATATAGTAACAATTGATCTACATAAACTACATAAAAAATAACCGTCCTCTCGGTGTCAACAGCATTTATTTTTAGCAAACTTAACATGTGTAAATATTTATATGAACATTACAAGATTCAACAACTGATACATAAACTGAACAAGTTCCACAGACATGTGACTAACAGAAATTGAATAATGTGTCCCTGAATAAAGGGGGGGTCAAAATCAAAAGTAACAGTATCTGGTGTGGCCACCAGCTGCATGAAGTACTGCAGTGCAATCTCCTCCTCATGGACTGCACCAGATTTGCCAGTTATTGCTGTGAGATACCCCCCTCTTCCACCAAGGCACCTGCAAGTTCCCGGGCATTTCTGGGGGGAATGGCCTTAGCCCTCACCCTCCGATCCAACAGGTCCCAGACGTGCTCAATGGGATTGAGATCCAGGCTCTTTGCTGGCCATGGCAGAACTCTGACATACCTGTCTTGCAGGAAATCACGCACAGAACGAGCAGTATGGCTGGTGGCATTGTCATGCTGGAGGGTCATGTCAGGATGAGCCTGCGGGAAGGGTACCACATGAGGGAGGAGGATGTCTTCCCTGTAACGCACAGCGTTGAGATTGCCTGCAATGACAACAAACTCAGTCCGATGATGCTATTACACACCGCTCCAGGCCATAAAGGACCCTCCACCTCCAACCTGGCCACATCTGCAGTCCTCATGCCTCCTTACAGCATGCCTACGGCAGGTTCACGCAGATGAGCAGGGACCCTGGGCATCTTTCTTTTGGTGTTTTTCAGAGTCAGTAGAAAGGCCTCTTTAGTGTCCTAAGTTTTCATAACTGTGACCTTAATTGCCTACCGTCTGTAAGCTGTTAGTGTCTTAACGACCGTTCCACAGGTACATGTTCATTAATTGTTTATGGTTCATTGAACAAGCATGGGAAACAGTGTTTAAACCCTTTACAATGAAGATCTGTGAAGTTATTTAGATTTTTACGAATTATCTTTGAAAGACAGGGTCCTGAAAAAGGGACATTTCTTTTTTTGCTGAGTTTAGTATGACTGCATCAGTGAAATTGCCCCTCAGCAACATTTTAAAGCATGTTACATAGAAAGTATAGGCATACACAATGCGTAACAGGGTTGGGGTCAATTCCAGACAATTTAGGAAGTACACTAAAATTCCAAATCTCTACAATACTTTTTAATTAGGAAAATTTGGGCTTGGAATTGGAATTTGAGGAGCCTCCCGGGTGGCGCAGTGGTCTAAGACACTGCATTGCAGTGTTAGCTGTGCCACTTGAAATTCTGGGTTCGAGTCCAGGCTCTGTCGTAGCCGGCCACGACCAGGAGACCCATGGGGCGGCGCGCAATTGGCCCAGCGTCGTCCGGGTTATGGGATGGGTTTGGCCGGCAGGGATGTCCTTGTCCCATCACGCACTAGCGACTCCTGTGGCGGGCCGGGCATAGTGCGCGCTGACACGGTTGCCAAGTGTACGGTGTTTCCTCCAACACATTGGTGCTGCTGGCTTCCGGGTTAGGTGGGCATTGTGTCAAGAAGCAGTGCAGCTTCTTGACACAAGGACGCACGGATCTCGACCTTCGCCTCTCCCGAGTCTGTAAGGGAGTTGCAGCGATGAGACAAGACTGTAACTACCAATTGGATACCATGAAAAAGGGGGTGATTAAAAACAACAACAAAAAAGCTATTGGAATTTGGTTTACTGTCTGAATAGATTGAAATGGAATTGACCCCAACCCTGGTGCATAATGCCATCATATCATTTGGTAAGCATTTATTACACATACACACCCACTTTAGTGGTGCTTGGCTTCAACAACAGCACTACAAAATGTTACACTAACTTGGAATTAAAAAAGTTTATCTTAAAGTACTGGTTGCTACATCTGTGGTCGACATCAATAGTGATACAGTCTCAGGTGAAAACTCCAAACAAAGCATACAAAAAGTATAAAATAGTGTACGTGCATTAAAAAAAAACACTGCACAAATTAAGATGTTGACAGACCTAGTGTAATCTATTCTGTAAATAATGCCGATATCCAAGGTAGTGAGTGGTGTTGTTTAATAAAAACCTGTGATCAATGATGTATACTGTATAACATATACTATAAAAAAAATGGGGCGGTGTCTAGATGATGTTTCTGAAGGAAGAATGAGATCAAAATGCTCAAATCTTTTCAGTCACTACAGCAACCACAAACTGTAGTCCACCTGTAGTTTCTACTACCTGGAAACCCACTGTCAACCAGCACCATTATAACCCGATCTTTACATGCTCTTTGCAGTTCCTTGCATCCTCTAGTAAGTTAAAAACGACTTAAATCACTATTTGCCAACCTCAGTCTGGCTTTAGCCCTAATCCATTGTTAAATACGGGGATGTTTGGCCCAATTAAAAACAGGTGTCTCTCCCAGCCAAGGGCTGAGGGAAGCATTCCGTCGAATTCTACACAGTTTAATTATTTCCCGTTGACTACAGTTTTTCTTTCATAACGAACTACACCGTTTGTGTGACTTTGGTGGTAAGTGCATGCCCGACTCAGTGTTTAGGCCTGAAAGTTTCCCCGATTCTTCTGCCCTGACTTTGGCAGAGCGTTTGTGGACGATTCCTGACTTTCTTCCATGTCAGCTCCTGCTCCAATATAAAGAATATGGAAAATGTAAAGAATATGTTATCTTCATGCTGCAACACAGTGACAGCTACAGTAAATACAATAATGATAGCTCTTAATAATGATAGTCTCAAATGGCATCCTATTCCCTATATAGTGCACTATGTTTGACCAAGGGCCATACTGCATCTGGGTCAGAAGTAGTGTACTATAGGGAATCAGGTAGGCCCTGGTCAAAACAAAAACACTATAATAACGCAGCCCATGAAACAGGATCATTTGAATGAAGATCTCACCGGTTGGATTGATGTTGAGTTGAGATAGGCTCAGGGGGAGATCCCTAGCGTCTGGGTCAGTGGGGCTTTGGAGGATATCATGCAGGGCATTCCTTCGTCCAGTTCTACCGGAGGCTATGAAGTCTGCATACGTCACTTCAACTTCGGTCATCGCTGACACATGTTCACATTGACACTTGTTTCAGGAGTGGCTTTCACAACACTGAAGAAATAGTAGTCAAAATATGTACTGTACATTGACCTGAATATCATTACAATCAACAATATATATTTCATTATAATAGCTTTAAAGATGTATATGTTGCTAGGCCTTCACCAATTATAGCTGGATCATTGGGATGGAGTTCAGAAAGTTTGCATGAGTTTTATTGATTGGACTGAAAACCTTTGCTGTGGAAATAAAGGTCCCACTCATTTTGTGATGATCTGTGGGTGTATTTTACAATTAAATCCAATTAAATTGAAATTAGATCACTATAATACTTTTCAGTCAACCATATAGGGTGCACTCAATGCACACATTCTTCGGCCTGTATAGCAGATCATACATATCTTTTGTCCATCATTGTTCCTCAAAGGATTGCTCCGACCTGAGGCCGGTTTCCCAAAAGCATCTCAAAGCCAAGTTCACCATTAGAATGGCTAAATTCATTGTTAGACCCATAGGATCCTAAGGTTCTAAGATGTATTTCGCCTTTTTTTGAGCGATTTTGGCATGTAAATCTTGGTTGGGCAAACTCCCCCCAATTTGTTTTGATACTTGCCAGCAGAGCAGCTACATAACATAACACAACACAACACTAAACAATACATTAATTGCACTATAACGGTGACAAACGTTGCCCACAAACTGTTAGGGCCTACATAAAGCCATCCTAACAGCAGAGCCTTTATCCTAACCACTACGCTCTGTATTTTCTGCTGGCTGCCTCACCACCAAAGAAAGAACTGAGCTGAAACACCTGCATTTTGGTGATTCCTTAAGAAAGCAAAAAAGAGACCATGTTTGCATGCGGCTTTATTAACTCCATTTTTTTTTACATTGTTGCAAACTGATATGTGACACATTACGATGCCAAAATAAATAAATACAAATTAGGGGCTCTGCCCCACCTGCCCTGAATGACGGGTCGCCACTGAAATATGCTTTTGGGAAACCGGGGCCTGATCAGCATATCTAATGTACATAATTTCCTTGAAAAACAGTGCAATACATGCGGTGACATGCTCGTTGTTAGTCCGATGTCAGGATCTTACCTTGAGTAATCTGTCATCCTACGACTGTAAAATCCGTGCCACATTTTTGAGCGAGTGACATAAAAGGAATCTAGTCTATTGGGTCTACAATGGAATCAAATTGACCGTACGCGACGCGGATCATCTACAAAATCCCACAGGATTATTTACACTATAGGTAAATATCTGGATTTAGATAGCCTACACACATCGGTTTATAGCCCATTGCCTTTACATGCGATGTACGGTTATGGTGCGCGCATTAATACTATACATGTAAAGCCCCAGCATCGTTGCCTTACATTCCTTGATTGACAGGTTTTCTGCTGCTCTGACCAATAAACAGCAACCTAACGCACATCCACACGATCATTGGATAGGGCGAACAAAAGGGATGATATTTTGGAGCATCACAGCCGAATCATATTGTTGAATGTTCTGCCTCCTATATTCAATTCAATTCAAGGGGCTTTATTGGCATGGGAAACATATGTTAACAATGCCAAAGCAAGTGAAGTAGATAATATACAAAAGTTAAATAATCAAAAATTAACAGTAAACATTACACTCACAGAAGTTCCAAAATAATAAAGACATTACAAATGTCATATTTTGTATATATACAGTGTTGTAACGATGTGCAAATGGTTAAAGTACAAAATGGAAAATCAATCAACATAAATATGGGTTGTATTTACAATGGTGTTTGTTCTTCACTGGTTGCCCTTTTCTTGTGGCAACAGGTCACAAATATTGCTGCTGTGATGGCACACTGTGGTAGATACACACCCAGTAGATATGGGAGTTTATCAGAATCGGGTTTCTTTTCGAATTCTTTGTGGATCTGTGTAATCTGAGGGAAATATGGGTCTCTAATATGGTCATACAGTTGAAGTCGGGAAGTTTACATACACTTAGTTTACATACACTTAGGTTGGAGTCATTAAAAGTCGTTTTTCAACCACTCCACAAATTTCTTGTTAACAAACTATAGTTTTGGCAAGTCGGTTAGGACATCTACTTTGTGCATGACAAGTAATTTTTCCAACAATTGTTTACAGACAGATTATTTCATTTATAATTCACTGCATCACAATTCCAGTGGGTCAGAAGTTAACATACACTAAATTGACTGTGCCTTTAAACAGCTTGGAAAATACCAGAAAATGATGTCATGGCTTTAGAAGCTTCTGATAGGCTAATTGACATCATTTGAGTCAATTGGAGGTGTACCTGTGGATGTATTTCAAGCCCTACCTTCAAACTCAGTGCCTCTTTGCTTGACATCATGGAAAAATCAAAAGAAATCAGCCAAGACCTCAGAAAAGTAATTGTAGACCTCGACAAGTCTGGTTCATCCTTGGGAGCAATTTCCAAACGCCTGAAGGTACCACGTTCATCTGAACAAACAATAGTACACAAATATAAACACCATGGGACCACGCAGCCGTCACACCGCTCAGTTCAGTTTCCTAAAGATGAACGTACTTTGGTGCGAAAAGTGCAAATCAATCCCAGAACAACAGCAAAGGACCTTGTGAAGATGCTGGAGGAAACCGGTACAAAAGTATCTATATCCACAGTAAAACGAGTCCTATATCGACATAACCTGAAAGGCCGCTCAGTAAGGAAGAAGCCACTCCTCCAAAACCACCATAAAAAAGCATGTCATCTGGTCTGATGAAACAAAAATAGAACTGTTTGGCTATAATGACAATGGGGAGACTTGCAAGCCGAAGAACACCATCCCAACCGTGAAGCACGGGGGTGGCAGCATCATGTTGTGGGGGTGCTTTTCTGCAGGGGGGACTGGTGCACTTCACAAAATAGATGGCATCATGAGGAAAGAATTATGTGGATATATTGAAGCAACATCTCAAGACATCAGTCAGGAAGTTAAAGCTTGGTCGCAAATAGGTCTTCCAAATGGACAATGACCCCAAGCATACTTCCAAAGTTGTATCAAAATGGCTTAAGGACAACAAAGTCAAGGTATTGGATTGGCCATCACAAAGCCCTGACCTCAATCCCACTGAAAAAGCATGTGCGAGCAAGGAGGCCTACAAACCTGACTCAGTTACACCAGCTCTGTCAGGAGGAATGGGCCAAAATTCACCCAACTTATTGTGGGAAGCTTGTGGAAGGTTACCTGAAACGTTTGACCTAAGTTAAACAATTTAAAGGCAATACTACCAAATACGAATTGAGTGAAGGGAAACTTCTGACCCACTGGGAATGTGATGAAAGAAATAAAAGCTGAAATAAATCATTCTCTCTATTATTCTGACATTTCACATTCTTTAAATAAAGTGGGGATCCTAACTGACCTAAGACAGGGAATTTTTACTAGGATTAAATGTCAGGAATTGTGAAAAACTGAGTTTAAATGCATTTGGCTAAGGTATATGTAAACTCCCGACTTCAACTGTACATTTGGCAGGAGGTTAGGAAGTGCAGCTCGGTTTCCACCTCATTTTGTGGGCAGTGTGCACATAGCCTGTCTTCTCTTGAGAGCCAGGTCTGCCTACGGCAGCCTTTCTCAATAGCAAGGCTATGCTCACTGAGTCTGTACATAGTCAAAGCTTTCCTTAAGTTTGGGTCAGTCACAGTGGTCAGGTATTCTACCAGTGTACTCTATGGCCAAATAGCATTCTAGTTTGCTCAGTTTTTTTGTTAATTACTTGACAGATTGGAAAGAAATACCTTTTTATTTTCTCATGGTTTGGTCTAATTGTGTTGCTGTCCTGGGGCTCTGTTTGTGAACAGAGCCCCAGGACCAGCTTGCTTAGGGGACTCTACTCCAGGTTCATCTCTCTGTAGGTGATGGTTTTGTTATGGAAGGTTTGGGAATCGCTTCCTTTTAGGTGGTGGTAGAATTTAACGACTCTTTTCTGGATTTTGATAATTAGCGGGTATCGGCCTAAATCTGCTCTGCATGTATTATTTGGTGTTTTACACTGAGGATATTTTTGCAGAATTCTGCATGCAGAGTCTTAATTTGGTGTGTTACGCATGCCTCTATGAAGAGGGAACGCAACACCCTGCTACAACTCAACTCCCCGTGAAGTGAAAGAGGTATGGGACTGCAGGTGTGAGAAAGGACGACAAAAGGCAGAATTGACCGTTTACTAGGATTTTATTCCTTTACACGGTAATATGGGGAAAAGGGGCTGGACGGAACCAAAGCAAAGAAAGTAAATGTCAAAGCCCCCCTATCTCACCTGCCTACCCAGTACTTACCTAACTTAGTACCGCCTGGTGCGCTAACCAAAATACAGGGGGTGGTCCGCCCAGGTCTTACCTAGTGTGCCTAGACAGTGAATATACTACGGGTATATGTATGCCCGCGGGCCTCTTGCCTAAGCACTCCCTAGGTGCCTTTTCCTTCCCCCCTGGGAACAAATGACACAGAATCAAACAATTACTCAAACAAACTAAGAAACCAAGGACATCAAATAAGCTCTATCTGATAATGCAACAAACTAACACAGTACATACCAAATCACTTTCTGATAAACAACCAACACTATATCACCCTCAGCCATGATCTCTCTAAATCACAATCAATCTTTCTGCAATCTCCTCAGCCTGCAATCTCCTCAGCCTGCAATCTCCTCAGCCTGCAATCTCCTCAGCCTGCAATCTCCTCAGCCTGCAATCTCCTCAGCCTGCCTACGATCTCTCTCTTCTGAACAACAGAACACTGGCTTTTATAGCTTCAGAAGGCATGGGTAATTAGAGACAGCTGGTCTTGACGAGGGGGCGGGGTCAGCCAATCAGCTGCTTGGGGAGAATTTCAGGAAGCCATCTCCTGAAACACACACACTCAAATACAAACTACAACACAGAAACTAGGGAACGTAACATGGTGTTAGTCCCATTGTGTGAATTCTTGGTTGGTGAGCGGACCCCAGACCTCACAACCATAAAGGGAATGGGTTCTATAACTGATTCAAGTATTTTTAGCCAGATCCTAATTGGTATGTTGAATTTGATGTTCCTTTTGAGGGCATAGAATGCCCTTCTTGCCTTGTCTCTCATATCGTTATCAGGATCCGCTGCTCCTATATCAGACTTATATATTTTGTGCTACACTTATCCAGATTGCTTTTAGCTTTTCAGGTATTTTAGCTTTTAGCCACTCCCATCTCTGTGATTGCACTTCATATGATCCCCACTCCCCAGTAGCTCTCTAATACATTGCTAATGGTAAATTACAAATAGTGTATATTGGTGTGAAATCAAAATAATGTGGTTTAGAGTAAAACATATATATATATATATATATATATATATATATATATGAGAGTGGTGAGAATCAGTCATCCCTGCAGTAATCAATGAGCCCACTAGATGGTGGCATATTGTCCATGCAGCTTTTCAGTACAGCACATTATGACCAAAGTAGGGTTTTATTATAGCTTTTCATCACATTACTGCCAAGCTGGGCACTGGGGAAACCCAGAGATGGGAAACTTAAGTTTAGCACTCTATACAATAGCAGCGCTCCACTGTAAAATACCAATAACCACCTCCGGTGTCCATCTTTTATTTACAGCACCCCTTTTTGAGGCTATACATTAACATTTGTCAGAATGTTTGAAAACATGCTTTTGTTTTTATTTCCCTGAATATGACTCAAGCTGCCTGTGTAAAAGGATGAGCTACAATGCAATAGAGCAGTGGTGCCTCTCTCTCTCTCTCGTTCATAGATTTAGTAAGATTGTGTTTGGGTTGGGGGGGGGGGGGGGGGTGTGCATTGGGGGCTAAATCCCTGGCATTTCATCCTATAATCTTCCCTTCAAGGTCACGTGCGAATGAGTTTTCTATATCCACCAGAAAGTGGACATTGATCCAAAACGGAAGCACTTGGGCTCAGACTTTGCTATCGTCTCTGTGGGAAGGCCTCCGAGCCAGGGAGACTGGCTCAGCTGGGGATTACAGCCTGGTTTCATCTACCAGGTCTGTGTCCACAATGGCACCCTATTACCTATGTAGTGTATGACTTTTTTACCAGAAGCCTATGGTTCCTGGTCAAAGTAGTGCACTGGGGAATAGCGTGCCATGTGGAACGCACCCCAGGCTAGCGCAGGGGGGAGCAAGGCTCACATGACATCTCCACCCCATGCATGGTCTACTGGGCTGTTCTGTTGCTAAGGTTCACCAAGGAACGCAATTTTGGCACAATGCTCATTTGTGTGCAATTGGATTGTTTGACGTGTTGTGTACTCTGGGATATGGATGGTGGAATATTTAACCTTTAGATTCAGCTGTGCGTGTGTGTGTGTGTGTGTGTGTGTGTATATGTGTGCATGCATGTGTGCGTGCGTGAAATCGTTTTTCCTCTTACTGTGTATTGTTCTCCTGAGTCCACTGACTGTGTCTCTCTATTGTTTCTCTGTCAAGGTTTATCAGAGGCTACTCCTCTGACACTGTCTGAACCCTCCCCATGCATCCTAAGTGACTGATGATGCTACTGCAACCTCAAGTGAGATACAAATCAAAGGTAGAGCCTATCTTTGCTGCCAAATCTCCTTTCAACTCAGCAGCATTTTTCCATACCAGAACAACATACAGTACAACGTTATTTGGGTATTTCTTTAATCACAACTGGCAATTATGTCAGGCTATAAGAGCGGTGCATGGTGTGTGATACCAGAGAGAAGAGAGTGAGCTCAGGTGTGCTTATTCACCCCTAGGGACAGGATGACACACTACTGATAAAAACAATGAGCAGCAGCCAGGGAATGACTGCCTTCTTCCTCCATGTTGAATTATTATGTTATGTTATATCTTGATAGGTACCTTCAACAATACTGATGAACATCGTTTGCTGTAAAATATGGTTTGGTATTTATGTTGCACGTTTAGAGGTGACAGAAAATGCTAAAATATGATATTGTTTTCACCTAGCGTCCCCTGCATGCTATGTGTACCTTTGTTTGAATTTAATGTGACCTTTTGTTTGACCTTTATTTTATGACCTTTAATATGAATGATTTTTCTAAGGAAAACAGGTGCAACATGTGCGCTCCAGGCTACTGTAAGTGAATTGTGTCTTGGGGCCAGTCAGTGGTTTCACCTTGACAGTGTGTGCTGAAGGAATAGCAAACCTCTACATAATGCACATTTATTTATTTCAAAAGGGGTTACATTGTGAGTGGGTGGTACGAATTTTGATCATCCTCCAAAACCTCCATCCACAGACCCAAATACAAATGGTTTAACATTACTGATCTTGCCGTCTGCCTCTGTGGTGTGCCCTTTTGCCTCAGAGGAAGTGATGTGGCGACTGGCCCACGTTTGTACAGTAGTCATGTTGCTGCTCTATGCCAAAGGGCCCCAGGACAGATGATGTCACCTAAACTAGGTTGAGACAATGGAGGGATGACTACAAGAGTGGAGAAGACAATAGATGCTTAGACATTTGTTTTACTTATAGAACATAAAAAAGTAAGAAATATATTTGTCAATCCCATTGTATTTATGGACACCTAGCCCCATATAGGTTCAATAGATGTCCCATATGGGGCTAAATTGACCCCCAATTTATAATTTCAATTAAAAGTAGCAATATATACAGAAATATGTATTTCTAAAAGTAAAAACTAGTAGGCCTAAGAAGAAGACTAAACTCATGTCAGATTATACCTATTCACTTGATGGCTGTGTAGCGTAGGCTACAGATGGCTTGAAATGTGGGGAGAGAAGAGATGCTCATCCTTGCATCACCAGGAGATGTCGTTGCCTGTACCCGTACCTAAACAGCACAACGTTGTCTGACAGCAAGGGGAATGTTAAAGACAGGGGAGCATTGGAGAGAGCAAGCGCCGCTGCCTTCTCTGCTGCACAGTGCACACCGCAGTGAACGGGTCTCCCTACACTGCCCGTACCTATAGCGGTCTCTCTTGGCCATTCAGTGGATGCTGTCTTTTCGGGCAACACCAACGTCGAGCGTAAAGTGTGTTTTCGGACAATTCGTAAGGAATGCTTTACATGTTTTACATGGTTTGAATTTTGGTTACCAATCGAGGGGAGTCGAGAACAACGCGGTTCCCCGGCATATTTTACAGTAAGCGCAATGTCATTCCAGTTGCTCTTCCAGCTGTCATACACTCCAAACAATTACAAAATAGGATGCATTTGTCAGTCGTCTCGGGAAGGGAGGAACAATCGCCAGCTCTGGCTTGCCTTTGCATACATTTTTCACTCCTTTGTTACTCTGCCAGATGTTTTTCCAGGGTCCGAAAGTGTAATATTTCAGATTTATTGTGGGCTATAGCATGCATTGATTTTGGACTGAAAATGGAATCCATTAGAGGATGATTCGCTAGCTAAAGCGGGGATGCTCTGAGAAAACACCCTATTACTTTCCGATTGACCTAAATTTGAACGATATATTTATAAGATTATACTGGTCGACATCATATCGCATTAGACGACCGTCATTCTTTTGTCTGTAATGCAATGCTGTAGAAAAGGTGGAAAGGTGAGATTAAATGTCTCATTTTCATAGCTGATGATGACTGCCAATGAATAAGATTCATTCATTCTTAAGTTTCTAGGCTATGCATTATTAGGTATTCTATGATTAGCAGGTCTTTCATCACCAAATGTAGCCTAGGTGTACAATTTCTGTCTATTTGAATAGGGTGCATTGCCTCAGTTAGATCAACTCCATATAAAATTGCCCTCCTTTTTTTATTTGCATGTGATGCTCGTCGTTTGATCGTGTTTTGACTGCAATGCCTGGCATGAATATTTAAAGAATAGACAAATATAGACTTGTTTCCAAAACTCTTTTTTTCTATCAGGAATAATAACATTGATGATGTTAAGTTGAAGGTATACGCCATGTTGAAACCATATACATCATTGAATGAATGAATGAATGGTTGTCCAGGCCTATAGGTAAGGCTAGGCATTTATAGTTCAATATTCTACATCAGGCCTGTTTGTGTGTAAAGGGATGAGAAACTCACATGGTCAAAAATCTATAGATTTTATGGACAAATCACCCTCATAAGCCCTGATAAATTGTTTATATTTACATACAATAGAACACATCCTGTGGTCAGATGTATATGATGTTTGTCTCCCCAGGGCCACACAATGACTATTGGCCCTCACTGGGTCATCAACAACAATGATACAGTGTAGTAGGTCCTATCTGGATCACAGAAGCCTTGGCCTATTCTATGACTTTTCAATGGATTCTGCACATAGGCCTACTAGAGAGGGAGCTGTAATTATGGACAGGATGATTTGATACATTTTGTAAATATAATTAAAATGGTTAAGTGATTGAGAAAAAAAGGTCAAAAGTCAAAAGATCTGCCTTCCAATTACCCCACCTCCGGTTGTGTTATGATTTTGACAGTGGTTGGAGATATAAGCCACAAGGGTAGGGGTTGTGATGGTCGTATGGTAAGTTTCCCATTCATCTGTGGGCAAACGTGTCCTCGATACAAGGAAAACATTCCACTTATAGTTGACTGGGAGATAGGGTTCTGAAAGCAGTGTCACCCAATTTGTTATCAATTTGAATCATCCATTGTTTGACCTGATAAGCTTGTATGATAAGCGTTGTTTTTCTTCAAGGGAAATGTGTTGAATGGGTTGTCGTCTGAGTGCAGGTTGCTGTATTCCAATCTTCAAAGCGGCAGATTGATATCATAGCCTGTCTGTCTCAGCCCCTGCCCCCTGCCCCCAGCCCCCGCCCCCGCCCCAGCCTCAGTTCCTTGTGTTGATGGAAGATAATGGACATAGGCCTAGGTCATCAATTCCATGAAAGGCTGTAGTAGCAAAAAAAAAAAAAACATTTCAAACTAGCAGAATGCTGTTATTATCATTTAATATTTAAGTGCTGCACGAAATGGACCACATTAGCATTGGTAATAAAAAAGATAGTTTGTGTTATTAGTAACCAGTGGTTTTCAGTCATTTAGCCTATATGTTCATAGGTGGCAGGTAGCCTAGTGGTCAGAGTGTTGGGCCAGTAACCAAAAGGTTGCTAGATCGAATCCCTGAGCTGACAGGGTAAAAATCTATTGTTCTGCCCCTGAACAAGGCAGTTAACCCACTGTTCCTAGGCCGTCATTGTAAGAATTTGTTCTTAACTGACTTGCCTAGTAAAATAACAACCATTTTTTTTTTGAATAAAATGTCTTACTGCTGGTTAGTGGTGTTGCTGGCTGGCCCTATCTGTGAAGGCTAATTGAAACTCCAAAGAAAATCTTGCACTGACTAGAGGAACCAATGCATCATAGGTGCTGGAGGAGTTTTGATTGAAGTAGATTTTTCTGAAATACCATTTGTCATGTACTACAATTTGTCAGTTATGAGAGACAGACAGTGACACATTTTGGATCAAATTAATAAGTATTTTGGTCTGCAGCGATCTCAATTTAAATTGCAGACTGGGATGTATCTCAAAGATTGTTAATAAGAGATTGTGACACACATACACTCCCCTACGTATTTATTTGGACAGTGAAGCTAAAACTTTTAATTTGTCTCTATACTCCAGCATTTTGGATTTAAGATAAAATGTTTCACTGAGGCGACAGTACAGAATGTCACCTTTTATTTGAGGTTATTTTCATACATATCTGTTTTACTATTTAGAAATGAAAGCACTATGTATCTAGTCCTCTTATTTGACTGTGTCATAAGTATTTGGACAAATTCACTTATGTGTATTAAAGTAGTCAAACGTGTAGTATTTGGTCCCATATTCCTAGCACACAATGATTACACCAAGCTTGTGACGTGTTGATTTTAGTGCCTCTAACTTTCTCACTCATCATTATTCACAATTCATTCATGATTATCCATAATCATGGTAGCATCCACATTAATGTAGATGTTTCTTATTTAAAATAAAAGTGATTCCAAAATGACACAATACATAATTTACCATTCATTCCTATTGGGCACAAAATAATCTGAAACACAACCAAAACAAACGTCAAATTCATCCAACAAGTTTGTAGAGTCATTGCGTGCTAGGAATATCGGACCAAATGCTAACCTTTTCACTACTTCAATACAAATATAAGTGAATTTGTCAAAATACTAACAACACCTTCAAATAGGTGGACTAGATACATAAAGTGCTTTCATTTCTAAACGGTAAAACAGATATGTATGAAAATACCCTCAAATAAAAAATTGCATTATGTGCTGTTGCCTCGTATGAAACATTTAATCTCAAATCCAAAATGCTGGAGTATAGAGACAAATTAAAAGTTTTATCTTCACTGTCCAAATAAATACGTAGGGGAGTGTAGATTTTTATGTTAGCCCACCGGGCATAGGCCTATGCCTCAAAGGCTGCGTCTACACAGGCAGCCCAATTCAGATTTTTTTCCCAACTAATTGGTCTTTTGACAAATCACATCAGAGCTTTTCATGGCAGATTTTTTTCAGGGCTGATTTGATTGGTCAGCAGACCAATTAGTGGGAAAAAGATCAGAATTTGTCTGACTGTGTAAATACAGCCAAAGCCACACTTTATCGCTTTCCAAATCAATCAATACCTTTTAATGGTTGCCAAGTTGTTGCCATGATGGCTTTTGGCTGTTTGTGTCAGTTGTAGTAGATTTAGCCTAATGAACCGTCTATTATGGATTGAAAGAGACTGTGATTACTATTGCCCTGTATATGAGGTCTTGGCCACCCTTTAGCTCACTGTTGTAATGTGCTTTACCATAATGCTGTCCTTAAGTCACTTGAGTTGTGAAGTGGAAAATTACAACCACGGTTCGACTCAGTTATTTATTACTGATCACCCTTTAGAACAATATTCCTTTTCACTCTGTCCCCGTCTTGTTTCCTCTCCTTATTTAATTATACATTTATCTCAGTTTGGATTGTTGGAGGAACAGAGTGTGTTAGGGGAAGGGAGGGGAGGTAGGGCTGGGGGGGTCTCTTATTGTCTCTCTGTTTCTCTTCTCTCTCTCTCCCTGTTTCTCTTCTTCCCCCCCCCTGTTTCTCTTCTCTCTCCCTCCCTGTTTCTCTTCTCTCCCCCCCCTCCCTGTTTCTCTTCTCTCTCCCTCCCTGTTTCTCTTCTCTCTCCCTCCCTGTTTCTCTTCTCTCTCCCTCCCTGTTTCTCTTCTCTCTCCCTCCCTGTTTCTCTTCTCTCTCCCTCCCCGTTTCTCTTCTCAGTTTCTGTGTGTCTCTCTCTGTGTCTCTCTGTCTCCCAGTACGAAGTGCAGTCAGGTCTGTGGATATCAAAGATGACTTCAGCCATTGTTTGGACTTAAAATCTCTCTTTTCATTAGCCTCCCTCTCCAAAGGCTGCTCTGACACGGACTAATCTTCCCTTTTTATTTTCACCACATATTTCTACACGAGGCTGAACATTATAGCATTAGAAACCCAGACTATAGTGCTTATAATTAGTGCAGTACAGTGGAAGGATTCTTTAAATACGCAATAGAGAAATTAAGTTGTACTTCTATTCTAACATGATATGTTTTTTAATCTCATTAATATTTGTGTTATTGTGGATAATAATCTTTTAAAAACAAGTGTTGTCAATCCTACAGGGATTTACACATTTCAGTTTAATCAGCTTTGATCTTTACTAAGATGCTGAAAAGAAAAATCAGAAAACATTCATCACACTAGGGACATATCAGGGTAAAGTGATGTTTGTGTTTTATATTGCTGTTGAGATACATAATGAAGGCTAGCTAGGGATAAGGTATGTAGAGTAAAGACAAAGTAACTGCAGACAACATATACAGTTGAAGTCGGAAGTTTACATACACTTAGGTTGAAGTCATTAAAACTCGTTTTTCAACCACTCCACACATTTCTTGTTAACAAACTATAGTTTTGGCAAGTCGGTTAGGACATCTACTTTGTGCTTGACACAAGTCATTTTTCCAACAATTGTTTACAGACAGATTATTTCACTTATCAATCACAATTTCAGTGGGTCAGAAGTTTACATACACTAAGTTGACTGTGCCTTTAAACAGCTTGGAAAATTCCAGAAAATTATGTCATGGCTTTAGAAGCTTCTGATAGGCTAATTGACATAATTTGAGTAAATTGGAGGTGTACCTGTGGATGTATTTCAAGGCCTACCTTCAAACTCAGTGCCTCTTTGCTTGACATCATGGGAAAATCAAAAGAAATCAGCCAAGACCTCAGAAAAATGTTTGTAGACCTCCACAAGCCTGGTTCATCCTTGGGAGTAATTTCCAAACGCCTGAAGGTACCACGTTCAATCTGTACAAAGAATAGTACGCAAGTATAAACACCATGGGACCACGCAGCCGTCATAGCGCTCAGGAAGGAGACGCGTTCTGTCTCCTAGAGATGAACGTACTTTGGTGGGAAAAGTGCAAATCAATCCCAGAACAACAGCAAAGGACCTTGTGAAGATGCTGGAGGAAACAGGTACAAAAGTATCTATATCCACAGTAAAATGAGTCCTATATCGACCTAACTTGAAAGGCTGCTCAGCAAGGAAGAAGCCACTGCTCCAAAACCACCATAAAAAAGCCAGACTTTGGTTTGCAACTGCACATGGGGACAAAGATCGTACTTTTAGAGAAATGTCCTCTTGTCTGATGAAACAAAAATAGAACTGTTTGGCCATAATGACCATCGTTATGTTTGGAGGAAAAAGGGGGAGCTTGCAAGCCAAAGAACACCATCCCAACCGTGAAGCACGGAGGTGGCAGCATTATGTTGTGGGGGTGCTTTGCTGCAGGAGGGACTGGTGCACTTCACAAACTAGATGGCATCATGAGGAAGGAGAATTATGTGGATATATTGAAGCAACATCTCAAGACATCAGTCAGGAAGTGAAAGCTTGGTCGCAAATGGGTCTTCCAAATGGACAATGACCCCAAGCATACTTCCAAAGTTGTGGCAAAATGGCTTAAGGACAACAAAGTCAAGGTATTGGAGTGGCCATCACAAAGCCCTGACCTCAATCCTATAGAAAATGTGTGGGCAGAACTGAAAAGGTGTGTGCGAGCAAGGAGGCCTACAAACCTGACTCAGTTACACCAGCTCTGTCAGGAACAATGGGCCAAAATTCACCCAACTTATTGTGAGAAGCTTGTGGAAGGCTACCCGAAATGTTTGACCCAAGTTAAACAATTTAAAGGCAATGCTACCAAATACTAATTGAGTGTATGTAAACTTCTGACACTGGGAATGTGATGAAAGAAATAAAAGCTGAAATAAATCATTCTTGCTACTATTATTCTGACATTTCACATTCTTAAAAATAAAGTGGTGATCCTAACTGACCTAAGACAGGGAATATTTACTAGGATTAAATGTCAGAAATTGTGAAAAACTGAGTTTAAATGTATTTGGCTAAGGTGTATGAAAACTTCCGATTTCAACTGTAGCTGGTATACTGAGAAATCATCTCTTATGCTACTTACCTCATGTACGTAGAGAAGTTGGTTTGCCAAACTATACTTGTGCCATAAGTAACCTTGCCTGAGACCTGAAGACTCGTATTAGCTCCCAGACCTAATGCCTTGGCTCAGCTGGATAAGGAGGTCTTGAGTTGTGCAGATATATCTCAGTATCCTATATCTGGCCGGTTTACATGTGCATGAGGATAAGCCAGTCATCTTCTTTTCACATATCATCATTTCACCAATTCAGCTACCCGTGGATGGGCAGGGACGGATATAGCTTAGCGCTCCAAATGTTCTGGATTTTCAGATTCAAGTCAGGAGAGACATGCTGTGCTCAGTGAACATTTTCACTTGTGATGATATTTCTAGATCTTATTTAGATCAACAGTAGCAGATGGTCATGAGACAAGGTTAGACCTATTATTATAATAAAGACTCATTAATGACAGCTCATTTTAGTGGGACGGTGTCTAATAGTGGGACGGTGTCTAATAGTGGGACAGTGTCTTTGGGTCTAGATGTCTTCCCAGCTCCACAAATACAGATGTCGCTGTCCTTTTACTTTATGACACCCAGCCCACAAATAGCAGATCAACATTGGTTGGCTGTGGTATTGCTTTGAGAGATGGGGGTGTGTTATGCTACATGTCAAAGGAACTATTCATAGGCATCATGTTACACAGATGTAACAGTGTCATGCCCGTAGCACAGAACCGATCAGCAGATTGACTTTGGTATTGAGCTGCATATCCATCAATAACAAACAGGGTGGATTTTGAATGTGTCCCTGCTTCAAGGTCAATTTATTCACTGTATAGTGCATGGATGGACTGTGCATGTGCGGATGTGGCAATGCTGTGGATGATGCCACAGGGACGTGAGAAGCTTTGTACTTCCTCTTCTCCTCCCCCACGCCGAGGTCCTCTCCTTTATTCCCTGCTGTCATGTCATCAGATGACCAGCAGGGGTCACCTCTGGTAATATTCGCTACAACCAATTATGCAGATGGCGCAACCGTGTCAATGATCACATTATCTAACATGCAGATAGATAGGCATGGTGGTGTAATGTCCTCTAATAATGTTGGGGAGGGTTGATATGGGTTACAATGCATATCCTCTTCAGTAAGACATCCAACCAATGTAATGGACGCTGATTGGGTATTCTTCTGTTATCGTGCCGTGGTGCAGATATTGTAAATGTCAGTGGCTGTGTGTGAGGTAGGTTTACTCACTAGGCTAGTAGGGACTCTGCTGCCACCACAGTCACATGTAAAGTCAACATTCACCAGTGAGGCTGATGCCTTGGGATGGAAAAACTACCAAGCCAGTAGCTATACTACTGGCTTCACAGCCCCAACCTCACATTGGACGATTAAGCCCTTGACTGCCTCAATCTCAACCTAGCCACAGGTTGGTTTGGTTCATAGTAGCAGTAGTAGTGGCAGTAGTAGTACAGTAGGTCATGAGGTTAAAAGCCTTGGAGCACTAGCTAACCCTCCAGCCTCATCATCACTGGAGAACACAGTATTTACAGGAACTCACATTAAATGCATGACATCAGGTGCAAACCACCCATGATGCACTAGAGCACACTATCATAATGGGACTGTCATAGCAGCTTGAATGCCTAATTGATTGAGATGGAGTGAAGTCATTTTTTGGGGTCATACAGAATACACAATAAATATTTGGGCACATTAATGCTACATTACATAACACCAAATTGTTATTAGATTGTATTATCTGTGTGTCTAACTTTTATTGTGTAATTGCTGCTGTGGTCAAAAAGAGACCTTGGTCTCAATGGGACTCCCTGCCTAAATAAAGATTAAATAATGATCAAGATAGTAAATTAAAGAAACAGGAAGTATTTTGATTGAAGTATGAAGAGATTGATTTAATTGTTTGGCAATGCCAGCTAGATTATCTATTACAGATGTTGGATCTTAATTTGATCACCCTGTTGATAGGGCTGGGAATTGCAATAGAATATTATTACAATACTTAGGTGTAGATATGATATGTATTGTGATTCTCACGATTCTTAATGTATTGAGATTCTATGTTCCAAACACATCGCTCACCATGTCTGTTGCAGAGGGACAAGAAATAGCCATGAGAAAATTTGTTTTGATCAGTCAGTGCTGAAAACATGTTGGCTCACCATTTAAAAAAAGAAGATGGAGAACAAGCTTGAGAAGGAGAAATACAAGAGTTTTTGGTGCAGGTACATCTAACTACCGCTAGCTAAAGCTACCTAGCAAAACATTTAAAGTATATATATATATATTTTACGAATCAATACTTGGGAGTAAAAATATCAATATAATATCGTAAAAAATTATGCAGAAGAATTGAAAATGTAAAACGTGTAGCTTATTGTGGTTTAAAAAGGCTTCTGAAGTTTGTCAATACCAATTTTAAATTTCAGACATGATTTTCCCTTGCGAAAAAATGATCAAACCCTACAAAAAATGTAATTAATTATAATCCACATTTCCTGTTGCTGCAGGATTATTTTCCTGCTGTAGCAAACTGGCTCAAATTAAGATCCTACATCTGTATGATTGTGTTGTTACATTTAAAATGTGGTGTTTGTTTAATGAAATTAGCCTGTCAATAAAACATAGCAGACACTGGCATTCTATTGAGGGAAAACAAAATGCACTCCAACCTAATCAGCACAGAGTTTGTAAGAGAAAATGTTAATAATGCACTGGGGCTTGTTTTATCACAGCAAGCCCCACATAATTACACTTTATCATTTGTGTCACGCTCAGCCATCCTTTGAGAACATTATTCCAGGAGCTCTTTAATTGCCTCAGCTTGTGCTCAGGGCCGGCTCCAGGCATAAGCAACGTAAGCGGTCGCCTAGGGCCCCGGCCGCTAGGGGGCACCTGACCCAAAAACATATTGTTTGTTGTTGTTTTTTAGGAACTTAGTCGGGGTCTCAACTTACTGTTGATAGTTAGAATAGTAGAATACACAATGTGCAAGTTCGAAAGTTTGTTGTGCATCAGCAGTCACTGACAGTCACTCAATTAGCCATGTCAGACAATCATTTTTAGATTGGTAAGTTAGTCTAGCCAGTTATCTAAATTTGTAGTAATCATGGCTGAATACTGACCAGGCACGTGTCCTGCTATTCCAGGGACCCTGACCTCCAGGGGATCTCCATTGATTTTGTTAGTCACTCTCACACAGATATTATTAACATTGCATAAGTAATGACAAAATGTGTAGAATTGCAGGAAATTAGCTTTAAAACAAACAAAGAAAATCTCCACCCCATGGCAAAAGGGGGAGAATTACAGGAAATCAGCTTTAAAACTGCAAAAATATCTCTCTGCCCCATGGAAAAATTTGTAGAATTGCATGAAATGTGTTATTAAATTGCTCAACTTTATTTCCACCCCACGGCAAAATGTGTAGAACTGCAGAAAACTTGCTTTAAAAAACTTCTCTGGGCCCCATTGCAGAATGTGTAGAATTGCAGGAAATGTACTTTAAAACTTCCAATCAAATCTCACTTAGGGCCCCCAAAAGGCTAGAGCCGGCCCTTCTTGTGCTGATGTCTTCTCTGGGTTGTTGACATTAAATGTTGACATTAAAATGTCAACAACCCAGAGAAGACATCAGCACATTTTGGGCATTGTGAGGCCTATCATGTTAGTAAGTTTGCCAAAATCTTTATAAACCTAACCTATCAACATGTAGACCCCGGAACTATTGTGGCAGCTTGTTATGATTGAACCTCCTCATGAAAACATTTGTATAGCGCATTTTCATCAGAGGTTAATATTTTCTGTAAGAAGCCAAACGACAGACTATGGTCATAAAATGACTTATACCTGGTCTGTCACAGGAACGTGATACTAATGTCAGTGAGTCTCATTAGTATCCTGGTCGTCAGTCGTGAATTTGTATTTTTCTGTCCCCTATAGTGCTAATTGAGATACAGTATGCTTCAAGTTCTCATTTCACACCGCAACAACCCTACATCAATTCTATATTCATGTTCCCGCCCAATTAATTAGTGTCAGAGGGCATCACTACACAGCAGGCCATACTCTCCATCTGAAGTGGACGCTTACAGACAATATATTGCAACAAACCATCCCCCTTTTTGTTTATTCGAACACTGAGATCCCAACGGTCGAACAAAATGTGCTGAGGTGAGTCTTTGGTTAGCGGAAAAACACGTGTGTTAACTCCGGAGGGAACAGTCTGTCTTAATGGGATGTAATTGGACTGCAATTCTCACTGTTGACAGATGTCCCAAACCAGAGATTGGGATAAAAAAAGTTGAAGGGGTTGTTGAGTGTGCCATGCCTAGCTATTTTTTTATGCCGGAATAGCTGCAGTTTTTTCCCCCTCCCTCATCTGAACAGACTTGAGGCGTGTAGGAAAAGTCTCCCGACCAACTTCCTGAGAAGTATAGCGGCTCCCCCAATGTCATTACTGCTAGCCAGGGCCAGTTTAACTCCATCGACCCAAATACTTTAGAAATGCTGCTTTCCTGCTTCCTGCCTGCATTTCGCAAGGTGATCACAGATCTCATATTGTTTGTTGTGTGAGTGAATTAATATGGTGGGAAACCGTGTCTTGCTCTCAACTACCACCCAATTCTGTCAAGTCAGTGATGGAGGGTAGAAAGGATTTGTAGGCTGACAGCTAGGCCCTACAGACTGGTGTACTACAGTAGAGATGTCAAATGTACTGTCTCTTCAGCTTATCACTGGGGTGAAGCCCCATGGTCACTACTTACCGTAGGTTTAGAATTGATGTTACCATGGACATCTCTGCATGTCCAACGGTGGTTTCATAAATGTATTAGAATATAAAAGCTGTGAAGGTTAGAACATAAAAATTCTGAGGTAGAAAAATGTTTTTTTGAAAAGGCCTTTTTACCTGCTGTCTACCTGTAGCCACTGGTGTGTCTAAATCTGCAGATGGCTTCGAAGCCATCATACTGGCATGATACTGCCCAGAGAGCTTTAATCAATAGCCTCAAATGGCTTCCCTCTCAGATATTTTTGCCAACCTGATAATATTACACTCTATTGCACCCAGAGGTCTTTATCACAACATTGCATAATACGGAATTGCTATTCCGCAAGAATTGTATCTTCTCAAATGTCATGCAGGGAAAGTTTGACGATTTCAGAGGTCTTTATTGTTCAAGGCGTTATGGGATTATAAAAAATAATGCCGCATTTGGCACTCTGCACCTGAAGACTGATAACCTGTCAGTGGTTTCTGCATTCCCCAGCATCTCCCGCCTGCAGCCTCTGCAGTTACTGACTATACTGTAGGATTCTCTCAGGCAATTGCTTTCCTCTCTCATCGAGGGCATGCATCATACATATTGTGCTGGGTAAAAAAGCAGAAAGCCAGCACCAATTCTCTCTGGTACTTTTTGCGAGTGTATTCCTTGGCTATTACCATGAATAATGCATATTTGTCGTGGTTAAAAGCCCAGAGTGTATTCTTATAGTTGCCAAAACCATCCTCAAGTAACATTGAGAATACAAAATGTGAATCAATATTGCGTGCCTGGTGTAAGGTTAAGCAGTCCATTACTAAACAGACATTTTTTTTAAACTTAGATAGGTCTCCTTTGACATCTTGACAGGAGCCTTTTGATGGTAATGAACTTGTGTTAGACTCTTTATGTCGGAAGTCTGTATTTAAAATATTAAGTGAAGGGAAAGTGTCTAGACAGATCCACGGATGACTACCAATGCAAAATAAATGTTGCACAAAGTTTTAATGAGACAACAGGGGACACTTCATCAAATACACTCCATAAACATACATTCCTTTGTGGTCACGTACAGAGTTGGTTAAGTTTTATTTTTATTTTTTTTCGGTCGGAAGCAGTGGGAATAGGAATTAATCTTTGTTCGCTTTGTATTAACGGAGATACATTGTCAATTGTACGTCGTCTGGCTTGGACTGATATCTTTGGAACTTACAATCAATGCTGCTTTACTTTGTGCAGCAAGAAGTCTGCGAACAGTAAAATAAATGGAACGAGACGGACAACAGTATTGTGATGACTTAACATTGTGTACAGATATGCCGATGCATTTAAACAAAGCATTGTTTGTCTTGGACTGTGATAAGAGGGTAAAGCGATTATGTTTATTCTCGATGTTTAATTACGGATAGTATCAGAAGCAGATGGATATCTTAAGATTACTTACACATCAAAATATAGGCCTAATTCATCCATACCCTCACTTCCTGTCTCTATGTACTGGCACAGATTTTGCTGGACTGCTACTGGTAAAGCTGATTTGTACTGGTCAATACTTAGGACTGGTCACAGGCTGGAAGTTTGACCTAGAAATGGCTGCAGCATCCTAATTTAAAAGGCGTTCGATGCTTAGAGGGGGTATTAGTGATGGGGAACAAAATCGATACAGTTACATATCGGGATATTCTTTTTCAAGATATTATATATTGACAATTTCGCAATATTATTTTTGCGCGAGTTGTCTGTACCTGCACCAAAACGCCATCTTGTTTTCCAAATTCTTTTTAAATAGGGAGTCAATTTGTTTTCCCCACTTTTTAATTTCCATGACTGATCAAAACTAGTTTTCTCATGGCTCTCTCTTGTCCCTCTGCAGCAGACATATGGTGTGCAATATGTTTGGACCATGGAATCGCATATAAAAAAATCACAGTATCAAATCGCAAAACATATCGTATTGGCACGTAAGTATTTTGATAATATCGTATTGTGAAGTCCCTGGCAATTCCCAGCCCTGGGGGGTATGTTGACATATTAACTTACAGTATAATCCATTTTCATGTTTCCTTACAACCCATTCTGTCTGCACAGATGGTAAAATAGAGCGTCTGGTGGGGACATAGAATTTATTTTGTTTTCACTATTTATGACAAATAAATCAATTTGGATAATCCTACTTTAATTCTAAAAGCCCTTGCTATGAATATCCTTGTGTAGCACTGAATGCAAATTCATTTATCATGCTAGTATTTAACTGAGGCAGAGGTCCACGCTAATGAAAGATGAGGATGACATTAGGTGTGGTGACCCAGGAGGGAGGAAACAGTGGCAAGAGAAGACATTCTGTCAGATAAGCGGCCAGTGTTTAGAACTCACAGACTGGAAGAGAGATGAGGAAGCACTGAACTAGGTCAAGGGAGAGAGAGAGAGAAAGGGGGTGGGAGTGAGACCGAGCAGGAGAGAGAGAGGAACACTAAAATGGATGACAAGGGAAGGATTCTGGTCAGCCATGTTAGCAGTGTCCAGCAGGGCTTGTTGCTTGGCAGCATCCCAGAATAGTCTAGCTCTTGTCTGCTTCCAGGCTGCGGTCGACTTTCCCTTACCTTCAACACGACTGACTGGGTGATCTAGTGACTGCCACGCACAGAGACAGGGATGGGAAGGATCAATTTTGACAAGCTTTCATCAGCTTTTAGAAGCTGTCATCTGTGTTGTTGTCATGGCCATTATTTGCTCTCTCACTACATTAGGATTATCTGGAGATTTAGGTCCCTTCTCCTTCAGTGGCGGTAGAGTCATTGTTACACACATACACACTGGAATCATTAGTACATGCTCTCGTCCAGATGATTACTTGGCAGATTATGATATATGACTGATATCGTTTACAAGTGTTAGCTATATCCACAATCTTATTAAATCAGATTAGTATATTTGTATCCAGATGTTCTACCTTGCAAACTACCCTTGATTACAGAAAGTTCTCATTATACTAGGGATAGAAATTGAGAGAGGTATAAGCGAAACTATAGAATACAGTAATATATTTTGTGGTGATTTGTGATGAACCAACATGAGAAATGTCAATGGATTCAAACTGTTTCATGAAAGTTAAGTGATGGATATCATAACTGAACAATTTCTGCATTCTCTCCCATAGTGGATGATGTCCCCCTTCTAATGCTGACTGTTAATCCTTTCCCTTTCAGAAGTTATGCCAGTTCCCGACGCAACCTCTGACTCCTAGAACTTCACCATGCTGAGCCCAGTACTAAACGCCTCTAATGGAGACGGCTCCGAGACAGAGACCACGTCGGCCATACTGGCCTCTGTCAAGGAACAGGTAAGGCCTTCCATGTTAATTCTGTGTGTACCGTACATGGGTGACTTTCAGAGCGAGACCAAGGCCCTCCATGCAAAACATATCATGTAATCAGTGTTTTTGCTCTTGCTTGATCTTAGGCATCAGGAGATTGAAAGTAATACATTGTGAAAACTTGAATGAAATTTGAATGCGCAATTTTGTGGGACTGTATCAAAAGGGGAGAAATGAAGAATATGTGGGGGAAAAAATGGTTTTCAAGTTAAATGTCCCTGTACCTGATGGCAACCTAATATGAAGTATGTTATTGCTTCAGCTATATTGCCATCACCACCAGCTTCTTTATTACATTTCTCATCATAAGATCCTGTTCAGTGCCTGAAATCCATCCTATTTGATGTTGAAGTAAATGTGTCAGTGTTCTGCAGGGGTGCAGTGAGGTATAAAGACATAAGTAATTGGTTCCATTTGTATTCTGTGTGTGTCTGGTGCAGAGGACAGACTAACATCCACACTGATTAGCAGGTGACACTATAAGGAGACTCTATAGAGACTTTGGGTAGGCCGGTTTAATCTTATGCCTTTCGTTTGAAATGTCGCTATCGCTCACAATAACATATCTGTATAATATAGTAACTAAGTCATTGTTATTGAGTAGAATGTGCAAAACTAGGTTCAGTTTTATAAGAGATTGTGCTCAATAGAATATAATTGGCTTGCAGTTACATTATGGAAGCATGCTACTGATATTCCTCACCAGCAGTAAAATATAGCCTATTAGCTCACAGCAGGCAGCCATTTTGGAGTAGAACCAAGAGCATGTGTGTAGATGGGAATGAGCCAATCCCCTGCATCATGACAGTGGTTACACTGACACTCCTCTTTCTTTTAAGCAAGAGAAAAGGACAAGCTGTGGAATGGTAAAGTGGGCCACTGCCACACATCACACGGACCCATGGGGCTGCTCTGGGACATACTAATGGCCCTATCAGGGGGGTAAAAAATAAAAGCCTAAAGGCCTGCATACAGAGAGGCACGAGTGTGTGTGTGTGTCTGTGTGTGCAGACCTCCACAAGCTTGCGTTTATTTAAGCCATTGCACCTCAGTCACAGCTCTTTGTTTATTTTTCTGTTGACAGCATTCGGATAGTTGTGTGAATACAAATAAAAAGGCAGACATTTTCATTGTTGATGCTATTCAATGGTGGGCACAATTAGGATTTGTCTACTTCCTGTGCATTGTGGAGCAGTGAGAGGAGGGAGGTCAAGTGTGAACAACCACTGGTTAAACATTATGACTGGGTTCAACACTAGGAAAAGCTCTACGATTAGGAATATATGCATTTTCATGTCTTCTTACATTCATTTCCACATTTAATGTTTGGTATTAGACCTCATAACTCCAATTTTGCAAATGTTTCTTCTTTAAAAAAATTTTTTTTTTATTGAAAGCAGTAACACCCCGCAATGTACTCTGAACATTTCAATATCACACTTTTTATACATCACAGAACACTGAAATATAACAAAACCATTTGACATAGAAACACCAAGGCCCCCCAACATTTTTTATTAATTATGTAAATCATGAAAATGTTAATAACATTCCACCCATGAGGCCAATAGAAGACGATTTGGTCATTTGACTGCAGGAAAATATGGACATTTTTTCCAATTCCTGAAAAGTTTCTGTTTTGGAGATGAGGTTTTCATCAGACAGCGACGATATGTTTGTTTATCTTACAATATACTGTACCTCCAATTGTGTAATAGTGAAAGGCAGTGTTAATGATGTATTATGGTCAATAGTTTATGACCCCACCACTAGATGGCAAACAGCATCAGTCAGCAAAAGGTTTAACGTGTGACGATACATTGTGTATTTAGCCCTACAATGGATTTACCAGTACAGGTACCACTACATTTTTCAGTAATGGGGTCGGTTGGCTTTTGACAACAGTAAGGGGGCTTGGGGAGTGTGTTGGACTTTAACCTATAGCCTGGGGATGGTTCTAGTACGTTATGGTGTGACGTTGTTTTTGGTCCCCAATGATATTTAGATTAACGTTCCACCATGCTTGCTTATGATTGGGCTTCATTTGGATCTGCTAGTGACCATAGTTTGAAGTAGTGATGTACAAGCCAACGTGTGATGCCTCATTTTGTCCTCTCACAATGGTCAGCAGCAGGCCACAGACAGCAAATGAAACCAGCCAAAGCCATTAGATGTATAGTAGCGTATACGTGAGGGCAAGACGAGAATGCAAATCGGTGTCATCTTATTCAGAGTACTGGCATATCAAACATCTGGCAATCATTTGTACAGCAATATGAGGAATGCATTTAGCTAGAATATTCAGACGTTATTTGAATTGGGGAAAGAGAGAGAATGCTAATCTGCTCTCTTAATCGTGGTCACCTCTTAAGACTTAATGGATGTTTAAACAAATGCAGTGAAGTCATTTCAGCAGCCTTTGGTCATGAAATATTGAATGGAAATGATTAAGTCTTGTGAAAGTCACTCTAATTTGTAACATTCTAGAATGTGGGCTGCTTTGGGCTTAGCGGAGAGGAGACTATTATAATGAATAGGACGTTCTCAAATAAAGTTATAGAGTTATAAAGTTATAGAGACTGAATTGCCATCAACTAGGCCACAGCTTATAAATAAAAGCAGTTATAATAACCCAATTTGACTCTTTGAGACGTTGCATTCAGGGTATTACAGTACTGCTCTTTTAACATATACCAGTCATGTCAAACCAAAGGTTCAATATGGAGACTCATGACTTGGCTGTGAGTGAATGTTGAGCTCAGATAGTAAAGATCTATATGAGGTTCATGGATGACTGGGTTGTTATTGTTAGTGGGCTGACATATGGCTAGCTAATCAGTCATGCAGGGACTTAACTCAACCAATTGTATGTCAGATACTGCGTGTACAGGGTTTATAATTTCATAGTACTGTATTATAAGAAGGGATTTTGAAACGGATGAAATATGTATTCAGTTTGAGTGTTTTGGGGAATAAGACAGGGATATGGAGTGCTCACGTATTTCCATTTCCTTTGTTTCAAACTGCAAAGTGTTTAAGACAGTATTTTTTTGTCAGTTGACTCGAGGGGGATGAACGGTGAAAATTGAACTTGTGTGACTGTCTTGGCTCTGCACCTGGCTTGAATGAGTAAGTCAGACAACCATGACAGAGGTAGAAGGGCAGTTTGAGTGGCATGGAGGCGTACAGTTGCTCTAGCAAATCAGAATGAAGCATTAGACAGATCTGAAATATGAAAGCCAGCACTGCATTACTCAGCTGAGGAGTGGGTATACAGCAGTAGTGAAATGTTGTCTCAACAGGAGTATTTAAACCAAGGATTTTAAAGCCCATAGGTTCCTAGTTCATAATTCCTGCCTCAACTCAAGTCCAGCTAATACAATTATCCTTTAATAGGGTACTTTGTTTCACTATATTTCATATTTTGAGTTAGTTAAATATTGTTTGGTAGGACTCCCTAGCTTCATACGAGTGTGGTATAGTTTTTGTAGGCCTACAGTAGGTGTTTTGAATAGATGAACTCAGTACTTCCAGAATCTTCTCCAGCCAACCAATCCTGCACTAGGCTTATTCTGTTAAAGGGTACTCCTTAAGTTAACCTCTGGCTTTTTAGAAATGGGATTAAAAAAACTAAATAACTTGTGAGGCATACCCAGGGTGACATTTTGTAATCAAATTGTCTCCTCTGAAAAAGTTAAAATGTCAGTCTTGGTACCACAGGGCACAATTAGGCAATTATACTTGAGGACCACACAGCTAGGACCACACAGTTTCCTGAAGCTGCAAAATTCCCATCTTCTGTCCCCTAGTCATTTATTCTACCAACTAATAGGTTTAATGGTGTTTTCAGGGGTGTACTGTTTGCAAGCTATTGGGCATACATCTCCCTCTCCTTCTCCCTCTTGTCCTTGGTAATGGGCTGGAAGTATACTTGATTTTCTTGTAATGCAATTATCAGGCAAGGTTTTAATTGAACAGTCTGCCCATTTAAATTAGTTAATTATAGTATTTAGAGGGTATTTCTTCAGTTCTACCACACACACACATTTGAAAATCAGAGTATTCTACACTGTTCCACAGTATGTAACTAAGAATTTGTTCTTAACTGACTTGCCTAGTTAAATTAAGGTTACATTTAAAATAACAATTATACGGAAATGTCCTGCTAACCAATTTAGCCATGTCTTAAAGTTCCAGAATACTTTCTATTTCAGTATCTGATTAAAGGGATAGTCCAAATTACAAAAGTATATATTGGTTTCCTTACCCTGTAAGCAGTATATGGATAAGGTATGACAGCAATCCATGCTTCGGCTTAGTTTCCCTGGCACTGTTTCCAAATGCTAATGTTTTGAGATTTGTGGCACAAATCCCATTCGTCATGGGACCGATATAATGTTTAATCGATATAATGGGACATGGGACCGATATAATCTATAAGTGACTTTGTTGAGCTTCACAATCAATTTCAGATACTTTCGGATAATTTGGACATGATGCGGAAAAATGCTAATATCGGTCCCATAACTTGAATGATACAGTGACAGGGAAGCTAAACAAACCAAAGCATGGATTTCTGTCATACCTTGTCCATAGACTGCTTACAGGGTAAGGAAATCAATATGTAATTTTGTCATTTGGGTGAACTATCCCTTTAAGTGTGGCTATTCGAATTCTGAACATGGTTTAGAATTGGTATACTGACCCAATGACTATTTAAATAAAGAAATTAGTTTGGGAGGAGATAACAAAGCTTCTCATATGCAAAGCGAAGTTATTCACTCTATTCTCTCTCAACTGCCTTGAGCTCTATCAGTTTTCATTTGAACAAAAGTACTTTCATTCAATACTTTTCTCAATCATATACCCAAATGTATTTTTCATACAGATTAGAAATAAACAGTGTTTAAAGTGGTGAGTAACAGGAAGCAAATTGTGACTGTCATCCCAAGCCTCTGTGGCCCTCTCTTCTCTCCCATGGCAGATCCTTGTGTGTCTTTTTTACCAAGCTATATTTAAACCGTGGCTGGCTATGACATGCTGCTGTATTGTGTACTACCTTCTAAGCAAGGCAGCCCGGCCCAAAGAGTGGCACTGAGGCAGAACAGTCACTGTCTCTCCCTGGAGAGCACAACTCAGAGCTATGGTCAGAAGAGAGGAGAGGGGAGGACAGGAAATGAGGGACAGAGGAAAGGAAAGGGAGAAGAGGGGAAAGGGAGGAGGAGACATTTCTGCTGCCTCAACCCCACAACACTTCCATATACATTCACAATCCTGCGAGTCTTTGGAGCTTTCCAATTAGCACCCCACTCTGTCCCCCCTCCCTACCTATCCCTCCGTTCACCCTGCCCCTCCCCAACTCCGCCCGCTACCCTCTCTCTGCTTTTTCAGCGGGGGGCGCAGATGGTGTTGAGGAGAGGAGCAGTCAAAAGAGTGATTGGAGAGCAGCAGGATTTGGCAGGCAGACTGGTGGGAGGGTCCTTTTGTGATGCAATGTTGCATAAATAATGCCAAAGAGGTTCTAAATTCTCTGTTGCCATGGAGACCTTTGTGCCTGGCTGAACTCCTATTCTTCAATGCTTGGAGGCAGTCACTACTGGGCTTGCCATTTTCTCTAATGGAGTTTTCTCAATAAGGACAGAAGAACTTCTAGACATGTTGAGGATGGAGAAAAAAGTGGGATATTATGTGTGGTTGGTGCTTTCTCTGAAGTATGGTCCATGTGAAGGTATGGCTTTGTTAACTTAAATTCCAATAGTCTTTTGGCAGTAACAGGTGTTTGGTTATTATGCCACATTTGGAGGGAATAGTAAGGTCAGTGATTTTGTTGTTTGGAACTCTGATGGATTTCTGTCATTTTCCTCCCAGATATAACAAAAAAAAAAGGACTTTGCTGGCTCATTTAAACTTGTTGTTACTTCTATCCAAATATATAGCCTACTGCATCTTATCAGCACAAAGTTTAGTTCTTTATAAAGTTATGCAAAATATGCATATTGGAAGATAACTAGGCCAGACAATAGCAAGAGTTTACAGTTGCTTGCATATACACAGTTATGTAAATGCAACTATTATACAAAGAGAATTACATTGAAATGCACGTCTACTGACACTTGTAGCTCTTTGATGCTATAGCTCAGAGTCGGTTTAAAAAGAGTTGGATGGATCCTTCTTCATCCAGTTCAATGGCATGTTTCTGTGGACCTTATATTCTGGGCTCTTGCCCAAAATAGCAGGTGATACATTTTGTAGCAGAATTTAGATAAACTGCTCTAGGGAGAGTGTTTGACCTTGTGGGCACTGGACTCATTTCAGCATTGTCACAAAAGAAGTGGACAGTTTGTATTGACTGGAGTTGCCTGAGACTAAGGGCGTTTTCACATATGAAATTCAGTACCCTGGTTCGGTTTCCTGGAGCTTTTGTGAGAATTCGACAGAATACGTTTTTGCTTTCGCAAGACCTGAAAATAACGATTTTCAGGGTGCGATTAGCAAGACGCACATTCTACGTGATGTTAGCGAGCTAGCTTGTTTAAAGTGGGCAAAAAAGTTCCACGCGACTCGCGCTGCCATGTCACAAAAACTGCTACTCTGGTCCTGGATCTTGGACCCATTACTCACACAGGTCCAGGATTCATTTCAGTCAGGGTTCATTTGCGTTTCACACATGTTTATAGTGCGGATCAGGGTACCAAACGCTCCAGAATCCGGATCATAAGGGGATATGTGAAAGCGCCCTAAATGAGACTGGCTGCTCAGATGTAAGGTTGGGCGGTATCCAGATGTTCATACCGTCATACCGTTTCTGTACCATACCAGGGTATACAGTATTACCGGAAGTGCACACAGGGGGCGCAATTATTATTTATTTTACGCACAAAACAAGGGGCAACAGGGATCTTGATCCAGGAAAGGATTGAATGTCTCTGCTGTAACCAAGAAGCTTGATCTTGACATCTAGCCACTTAGCTAGCAAGTTAGCAAACCAAATGCATAGCTGGAGCCCTGAGCTGGATATAATTTATTTGACACATCTTAGATTTCTTATAGTTGACTTATAGTTATAAGCAGTGGTGTAGCACACTGCGAAGGTGCTGATTTGTGATTTTGTTTGGCAACTGTAGTTTGGTCCCATGTGGCTCATGGTCCAGTGTGGCTCAGTTGGTAGAGCATGGTGCTTGCAACGGTAGGGTTTTGCGTATGGTTCCCAAGGGGGACCAGTACGAAAATGTTTGAACTTACTACTGGAAGTCATTTTATATAAGAGTGTCTGCCTAATCTACCATTGACATCAACACAAGTTATTACACTTTTAGAAAAAAAGGTTCCAAAAGGTTTCTGTGGCTGTCCCAATAGGAGAACCATTTTTGTTCCAGGTAAAACTCTTTTCAAATCAAATCAAACTTCGTCACATGCGCCGAATACAACAAGTGTAGACCTTACCGTGAAATGCTTACTTACAAGCCCTTAACCAACAGTGCAGTTCAAGAATAGTTAAGGAAATATTTACCAAATAAACTAAAGTAAAATATAATATAATAAAAAATGTACACAATAAAATAGCAATAACGAGGCTATATACAAGGAGTACCGGTACCGAGTCAATGTGCGTGGGTACAGGTTAGTCAAGGTAATTTGTACATGTAGGTAGGGGTGAAGTGACTATGCATAGATAATAAACAGCAAGTAGCAGCAGTGTAGAAAACAAATGGAGGCGGTGTGTCAATGTAAATAGTCTGGTGGCCATTTGATTATTGTTCAGCAGTCTTATGGCTTGGGGGTAGAAGCTGTTAAGGAGCCTTTTGGTCCTAGATTTGGCGCTCCGGTACCGCTTGCCCTGCGGTAGCAGAGAAACCAGTCTATGACTTGGGTGACTGGAGTCTCTGACAATTTTTGGGGCTTTCCTCTGACACCGCATGGTGTCAGAGGAAAAGGGTTCTACATGGAACCAAAAAAGGGTTCTTCAAAGGGTCCTCCTATGGGGACAGCTGAAGAACCCTTTTTGGTTCTAGAGAGCACCTTTATTCTATGAGTGTTTTCATCTCTAAATGTGAATATACAGTGGGGTCTGAAATGATTGACAGCCTTGATAAAGATGAGCAAAAATGACTGTATAAAATATAGCTCAGTATTTGAGTTATGCTCCAAATAACTGGGAAATTACATTATCTTAATTGCTCAGAGAAAGAGATGGTTGTTTAAGAAGCAATACTTTTTTTTCCTCTAAAAAAGGTAGTGTCAAAATTATTGACACCTCTGTTTTCACTACCTTTCAATACCTCACCTTGCGAGGATAACGGCACTGAGCCTTTTTCTAAAATGTTTTATGAGATTGGAGAACACATTGGGAGGGATCTTAGACCATTCCTCCATATATAATCTCTCCAGATCCTTGATATCCTTCATCTGCTCTTATGGACTGCCCTCTTCAATTCAAAAACCACAAGTTTTCAATGGGTTTCAAGTCCGGAGACTGAGATGGCCATTGCAAATGTGAACGTCTGGAGTTTGCTAAACGGCATTGGCACTTGGATTGGAACCGGTGCTTTGGTCAGATGGCATGAAACAGTTTGGTGTCAAAATGAGAATGCATAAGCAGAAAATAACTCCATACATTCTGTAAAATATGGTGGTGGATCTAATGTTATGGGGCTATTTTGTTTCCACTGGTCCTGGGGCCCTTGTTAAGGTCAATGGCATCATGAACTTTACCCAGTACCAGGACATTTTAGCCAAAAACCTGGTTGCCTCTGCCAGAAGGCTCTATATTTTGCAATGGCCATCTCAGTCTCTGGATTCGAACCCCATTGAAAACCTGTGGTTTGAATTGAACAGGGCAGTTCATAAGCACAGATGAAGGATATCAAGGATCTGGAAAGATTATGTATGGAGGAATGGTCTAAGATCCCACCCAGTGTGTTCTCCAATCTCATAAAACATTTTAGAGAAAGGCTCAGTGCCATTATCCTCACAAGGTAAGGTATTGTTAAGGTATTGAAAACATGGGTGGCAATTTTTATTTACTTGTTCAACAAAATCTCTTTCTCTGAGCAATTGTATTAATATAAAATAACCTTTTTTGGGGGGGGCATACAATATAGCTAATTATTTGAATTATTTATGCTATACAGTAATTTTAGCTCATCTTCCTCAAGGGTGTCAATAATTTCGGACCCCACTGTATATGATTTAGGCTTACACTCACTGGATGTTTCGAAACATTTGAATTGTCAATCTTCTTAAGCATAATTGCATGAATACATACAGTAAGCTAGATCTTATGTAGCACAATACAGGTATGCTTACTGACAATCCCTTTTTCATGTCTTTCGACAGGAGCTGCAATTTGAACGGCTGACTCGAGAGCTGGAAGCTGAACGGCAGATTGTCGCCACCCAACTGGAGCGATGCAAGCTAGGATCTGAGACCGGCAGCATGAGTAGCATCAGGTGTGTTCAGTAGAGTGGCGCCAGATGCTCTCTCTCTTTCCCTCCCTCCCTCTCTCTCTCTCTGCTTTCTTTTACTCCTCTGTGATGCCATCCTGTTTCCCCATCCTCCCCAGCCCCTCCCCTACCTATTTTCATCAGGTGTGTTCAGTGGAGTGGTGCTACCTCCCAGACCCCCTACCTGTCTCTTTCATTAGGTGTGCTCAGTGGGATGAAAAAACTATTTTGTAGCTTTTCCATCAGAGACAGACAGTCCTTGGAACAATATGGGGGTCAGTCATCAAGGTGGCTGAAAACCTGGGTAGAGGTATAGAATTAACAGCCAGGTTTTGTGGTTTCAGAGTGAAAAATGCTGTTCACGTTGGAGAAAAGAAAACACGTTCATGTTGTTTTACCCCTACATCCCCCAATATCACATCTTTCCAATCTCAAAACAGAACAGACACATTAAGAAACACGCCTGGCTGTCTGGCACATAATAGCAATAATAGCCTAGTATGGCATCAAGGGGCCAACACAACAGAATATTCTGTGTCTCTTTTGTATACATACTTTAACCCAGAAGGGATTTCATCCACAAACTAATTAGTCATCCTTTTATTGTAATTCTCAATTCAATTTACAGACAAACAATGAGCTAGAAGCTCGTTCTGATTTTCAATTAACCATTTGACCTCTTAAGCACTAAACTCTGTCTCTCTCGCCGTGGAATCCTTTTGAATAGAATCTGCAGCGGAAAATGTTGTGTGGGATTTATGAAAGTCTGTCTAATCATACAACCAATGGAATGCTCTAACTTGATTGCATGTTCAGTAACAATCGTGTTGTGTGTGTATTGTGCAACATTTTTCTGGTGGACTCATCTTTGTGGGGTCACTATGAACCATTTAGGCTGATTATACCAAAGTATTCCCAATCAAAAACGATTAAACTGCTCCGGTTTATGTCAAAACATTAAATGGAACACTTCTTAGCAAACATGTTGATTCACCATTGTAGTAACCCAGCATTTCCATAACAACACTTATCCCCAAAGTAGTAATAGTGACGTCAAAGTGTGTTCTGGGGTTGAAAGACCTTAAGAGTTGCTAATGACTTGCCTACTCCCCCCTTAATACGTCAGGTCAGGTCAAATGTCTGGGGTGGCATATGTTACCTTATCCGTTAACTCAAACCAAGAGTATCATCCACCTGCAGATCCAAAGAAACAGATTCTCATCCACAGTATTATTACACCAAACTTCTTGCAGTTGCTGTGTCTGAAGACTTCAGGGAGATTCACAGGACTCACATTGTTAGTTGACCAACTTGGGTTGAGTAAGGCACATGACATTGTATTCTGTCAAAACAGGACCATAATTTGTCCCAATAGTGTCTCAATGTGTGGTTAGTGTCCATTTACAGAGGAGCCAGTGTGTTTGTGTCTTTGTTTGAGTGTGATGCAGTGGGCCTATTTCCCATGATGCTTGGTCCAGACACCACTTTTATCACTGTTTTCCACCCGCAGTCAATCCATTATAGGCTAGCTCCTACCCACAGATAATCTTTATTCAAGACTTCCAAAAACATCAGGTTCATTAACCCCTAGTTTCCCAGTCAGGCATTGATTACAGTTGACTGAAATATTATGGTTGATTGACTGACCTTTAAAAACTTCCCCTTTTCAAATGGGTCTTGTGTTTCAAGGGCCCTTGTCAAGATTCCATCATGACAGCTCATCCTCCTCTCAGACTTTTAAAGGGAACATTACATAATTAGGTTGCTGTTAAACATTCTGATTGGTTTCATCCTTCCAAGTAAAAGTCCCAATACGACATATCACTTCATATTTGTATTTTGGGAGAAATTTGACCGAAGTCTTATTTGACCGAAGTCATGTCGGAAAAGCATTCAGAAAAGTGACGTCAGGAGAAGAACTAGAATGGCACCGGAGGGGATGGCTGACTCCAAACCAATTGTGCTATTTTGTGTGTTTTTCCGCATTGTTTGTAACTTATTTTGTACATAATGTTTCTGCTACCGTCTCTTATGACCGAAAAGAGCTTCTGGATATCAGAACAGCAATTATCCACCTCATACTGGACAAAGATTATTTCTTAATGAGTCTGACGCTAAGGATATACTGTTGCTCCTGGCCAGGCCCAAATCCCCATCATTCGCATGAAGAAAAGACAGAGATCTAGGGGGCGCAGATCCGGGTGCCTTCTCAGAATTCGTCAGCGTGTGGGTAACCTGCCTCTACCATCCGTTCTTTTGGCCAACGTGCAATCACTGGAGAATAAACTGGATGAGCTCAGTTCGAGACTATCCTACCAACGGGACATTAAAAACTGTAATATCTTATGTTTCACAGAGTCGTGGCTGAACGACGACACGGCTAATATACAGTTGCCTGGGTTTTCCGTGCATCGGCAAGACAAAACAGCTACCTCCGGTAAGACGAGGGGTGGTGATGTGTATCTACTTATCAATAACAGCTGGTGCACGATGTCTAATGTCATGAAAGTCTCGAGGTATTACCCATCGTGAGTTACAGTAGCTCATTATAAGCTGTAGACCACACTATCTACCAAGAGAGTTTTTATCTGTATTTTTTGTAGCTGTCTATTTACCACCACAAACCGATACTGGCACTAAGATCGCACTCAATGAGCTGTATAAGGCCATAATCAAACAAGATGCTCATCCAGAAGTGGCGCTCCTAGTGGCCGGGGACGTTAATGCAGGCAAACAAATCAGTTTGATCTCATTTCTACCAGCATGTCACATGTGTAACCAGAGGGGGGGACGGGACAACAACAAAAAACTCTTGACCACCTTTACTCCACACACAGAGAGACGTATAAAGCTCTCCCTCGCCCTCCATTAGGCAAATCTGATCATAATTCTGTCCTCCTGATTCCAGCTTACAAGCAAAAAACGAAAGCAGGAGGTACCATGATGAGCTTTGAAATGCTGATCATGGCTCACATCAACACCATCATCCTGGAAATCCTAGACCCATTCCAATTTGCATACCGCCCCAACAGAACCACAGATGACGCAATCTCAATTGCACTCCACACTGCCCTATCCCACCTGTACAAAAGGAACACATATGTGAGAATGCTGTTCATTGACTACAGCTCAATGTTCAACACCATAGTGCCCACAAAGCTCATCACTAAGCTAAGGACCCTGGGAATAAATACCTCCCTCTGCAAATGGATCCTGGATGGGAAGGGTAGGCAACAACACATCTGCCTGCCACGCTGATTCTCAACACGAGGGCCCCTCAGGGGTGTGTGCTTAGTCCCCTCCTGTATACCATGTTCACCCACAAACATTATATTTCAGTTTTTTATTTTTTAAAACATTTGCAAAAGTTTCTGAAAACCAATTTTTGCTTTGTAATTATGGGGTATTGTGTGCAGATTTAGGGGGGGATACTATTTAGTCCATTTTAGAATAAGACTAACGTAACAAAATGTGGAAAAAGTCAAGGGGTCTGAATACTTTTCGAATGCACTGTATCTAACCACTAGCAGTCTTGAAACGCATCACTTATTAGCAGTTCAGCATTTCTTGTATTGTTAAACTAAATCATGATAAACCTTTACCATTGTAGTAGACATTGAACATCTATAACCAAACAAGCTAAAACTGTGTTGTTGGCCGATGGTAGCCATAGCTAGCCACATGCTAACCTGAGTGCTAACGTTACTAGCAGCAGTAACAGTAATTCCAGATATGGTTAACAAGTATTGGCTACCATGATATCCTGCAAGTTATTGGCTAATAAAGATCAGGCAGTTAAGCAAAAACATACCTTGAAATAAACAATGACATTAATCCGATTGGTGTTTGACCATTAATTTCTGCAAACGTGCATGGTTGCAGGAGTTTTTTTTAACTTGCTTGCTAGCTAGCTAGCTAGCTTATTTCACCCCCAAACACCATGCTTGATCCGAGTTGGCCAGTTTGTTTTGCATGGCCCGGTGAACTTAGATAGTCGGCTATCTTATAATTTCTTTGTATCATCTACTAGCAACATAACATGACAAAACACTTTGGGCACTTTACTACCTACTTACCCGATTCACCTCCATCACCGAAGCCACCAGCAGAATGTTGCTTTATTGACATCAAAGCCGCAATATATAGGTATGAGTTTTTGATTAATGTAATTCAAATTGCAAAAATAGAAGTTCATATTTTATAAACTTTTGCATAAAGACTGTTTAGATGGAATATAATCAATCTAAGTTGTTAGAGTTGTGGAATATATATTGTGCAACCTTTCTTTTAAGACAGTTTGTTTTCAAGTCTTTCAAATGGATAGTTTTGAGGGCAGAAAGGTTTGATGTGAAAGGCATAGGATGGAAATGTATTTTCTTGCTTACTCAGTGTTGTATGAAACTTGAAGGACATTCCCTGCTCCTCCTCCGCCGCTACCTGAACCTGAGTGTGGTGCCCTGGGGTAACTGAATGTCACAGTGAAGGTCAGGGTGGGGGTGATGATTAGGCCAATAATGGAGGAGCCGTTCTCTCCTCTGACCGACAGGAGATCTCATCCCACTGATCAGTTACTCATAGAAGACTACACCACACCAGACCAGACCCTATGGGTTAGCAAATAGAGAATCCAATATTGGATTCTACTGGTCAATATCTGTGTCTTCTGTTTTACAGGACCTGAGGTGGTGTCTGTGAGCGACCATTCAAGTATGTGATCTGATGATTGGCTTCTTATTCAACATTTATGAATCCGACGTTGCACCAGTTTTTTTGTAATAAAAAAAAAATCTAAATCCCAGAGGAACTCTGTCACTGAACCTGAAAGCACAGTGAAACACAATTGCCTGTGGTCATCATCTTCTGTATGCTTAATATATGCACACTACAGATTGCTATAGTGATGGGGGGGAACCATCAATACAGTTATTAGATCGATATTTGACTCCAAGTATTAATTAGTAAAAATATATACAGTGCATTCGGAATGTATTCAGACCCTTTCTCCACATTTTGTTACGTTACAGCCGTATTCTAAAATTGATTAAATAAAGAAAATCCTCAATCTACACACAATGCCACATAAATGACAAAGTGAAAACAGGTTTTTGGAAATGTATGCAAATGTATAAAAAAAACTGAAATACCTTATTTACATATGTATTCAGACCTTTTGCTATGAGACTCGAAATTGAGCTCAAGTGCATCCTGTTTCCATTGATCATCCTTGACATGTTTCCACAACTTGATTGGAGTCCACCTGTGGTACATTCAATTGATTGGACATGATTTGGAAAGGCACACACCGGTCTATATAAGGTCCCACAGTTGACAGTGCATGTCAGAGCAAAAACCAAGCCATGAGCTCAAAGGAATTGTCTGTAGAGCTCCGAGACAGGATTGTGTCGAGGCACAGATCTGTGGAAGGGTACCAAAACATCTCTTCAGCATTGAAGTTCCTCAAGAACACAGTGGCCTCCATCATTCTTAAATGGAAGAAGTTTGGAACCACCAAGACTCTTCCTAGAGCTGGCCACCTGGCCAAACTGAGCAATCGGGGGAGAAGGGAGGTGACCAAGAACCCGATGGTCACTCTGACAGAGCTCCAAGGTTTCTCTGTGGAGATGGGAGAACATTCCAGACAGACAACCATCTCTGCAACACTCCACCAATCAGGCCTTTATGGTAGAGTGGACAGACGGAAGCCACTCCTCAGTAAAAGGTACTAGAAAGCCTGCTTGGAGTTTGCCAAAGGCACCTAAAGGACTCTCAGACCATGAAAAATAAGATTCTCTGGTCTGATGAAACCAAGATTGAACTCTTTGGACTGAATGCCAAGCGTCACGTCTGGAGGAAACCTGGCACCATCCCTATGGTGAAGCATGGTGGTGGCAGCATTGTGCTGTTGGGATTTTTCAGCGGCAGGGAATGGGAGACTAGTCAGGATCGTGGGAAATATGAACAGAGCAAAGTACAGAGAGATCCTTAATGAAAACCTGCTCCAGAGCGCTCAGGACCTCAGACTGGGGCGAAGGTTCACCTTCCAACAGGACAACGACCCTAAGCACACAGCCAAGACAATGCAGGAGTGTCTTCGGGACATGTCTCTGAATTTCCTTGAGTGGCCCAGCCAGAGCCTGGACTTAAACCCGATCAAACGTCTCTAGAGAAACCTGAAAATAGTTGTACAATGACGCTCCCCATCCAACCTGACAGAGCTTGAGAGGATCTGCAGAGAAGAATGTGAGAAACTCCCCAAATACAGGTGTGCCAAGCTTGTAGTGTCATACACAAGAAGATTCTAGGCTGTAATTGCTTAAAAAGGTGATTCAACAAAGTACTGAGTAAAGGGTCTGAATACTTATGTAAATGTTTTATTTTAGTTTAAAAAAATTATATTCTAAAAACCTGCTTTTGCTTTGTCATTATGGGGTATTGTGTATAGATTGATGAGGGAAAAAACTATTTAATACATTTTAGAATAAGGCTGTAACGTGACAAAATGTGGGAAAAGTAAATCGGTCTGAATACACTGTATATACAGTATATATATTTTATGCTACTGTAGGTAGCGTTAGCTAGCACTTATCGGCTGTACCTGAGCCAAACCTCCGGTCTATTTAATCCTATAGTTTGTTCTCCATCTTCTTTTTAAATTGTGAGCCAACATGTTTTCAGCACTTTTTTCACCTTGACTGATGAAAAACTTGTTGTTTTCTCATGCTCTCCTCAGCAGACATTATTATTTATTTTTTTAACCTTTATTTAACTAGGCAAGTCAGTTTAGAACAAATTCTTATTTTCAATGACAGCCTAGGAACAGTGGGTTAACTGCCTTGTTCAGGGGCAGAACGACAGATTTTTACCTTGTCAGCTTGGGGATTCGATCTTGCAACCTTTCGGTTACTAGTCCAACGCTCTAACCAATGCCCCAATAGTGAGCAATATCCTTGGAACATCAAATCGCTACAAAATCACAGTTTCAAACCGCAATACATATCGTATCGTCACCTAAGTATCGTGATAATATTGTGAGATCACAGCCCTAGAGTGCTAAATTTAATCGTGTCCTACATATTTTGCATTGCATCCACTTCAATGAGTAAAATAGACAATTCCTGAGATACTTCTTTGAAAAACAGCTCTGCCGTTCTATCACACACACACCTATTTTCCCCCCTAATTTGCCTCAGCAGAAATTAGACATGGTTAGACTGATCCCTGGGGCTAAGTCTGGTCTAGTTTATTGCCATGGCTATGTTTGTTCTGATCTTCAGATCTTCAAGTAGTCATTGTTTTGGCAGTCAATCCTTGTTGATAGGGCTGCAGCCTGCTTATCTAATAGTCTAACAGGGGCTCCTGTAGGCAGAGCCCAGGTGGTTGTGTGCTCCATTCAGGCCAGAGCGAGCCACTTCCCAGGGCGTGCGTTTGTCTAGCGCCTAAACACTGTTTGTCGGGCACAGCAAGGGCGTATTAAGCGGAAGCTGCCAGCTTAGTCTCTCCTAGTCTCCTGTGGCTTTAGCAAATACTGTAGAATGAAATGCAAATGGCACCATATTCACTTTATAGTGCACTACTTTGGACCAGAGCACTATGGTAGTGCACTATAGGGAATAGGGTGCCATTTGAGACTATACCACTGAGGAAAGGGTGAGAGACATTATGGTGCATGTGTGGTATTGTGCTCTTTGTTGCTTTCAATGTCATCATGTTGGAATTTTGATAACTGAAACGGTTTGATATAGACGTTTTTAAAAACTGGGATTGAGATCATGAAATGCAGCATGTTTGACAGCAGTTTCAGAATCGACATAACAGTAAGAAAAGGCAAGTTATATTGCCACAATATATCTGTTGTTCTGCATCAGATTGCAGATTGATTGTGCACTTATGGTATATTCAAAATCCTGTATGAAATACTGGGCTGTTGTATTGTCTTACATTTAAAAGTAAAAATATATAAGGACATTTGAAGGCCCCCCCCTCCTGTTAAATAGCATCAAATGAAATTGTATTATGTGTCTTCTAAATGCCATGCTCACAATGTACTGGCATCTTTCTGCTCTGATGAAACATTGCTCGATTTTATTAAAGGGCATCCAAAAGGCAATGGCTTTGAATTGTGAATACAGTTCAGGTGAATGGACTGCATTATATTTTCATTCAAACATGAAGAAAAAAAAAGTTCACATGACATTACATCAAAGGACTGCACTGTGTCAACAATCAAACTGTGATAAATTTCACTTCATATCCTCATATTTCCACATTACATTATAAGGGAATAGTCTCGACAATGGATGCTACTCACCCCCTACTACCTCAATATTTATCTTCCTGTCACTTTCTCTCTCTGAAACTTCCCTACTCTCTCTCCATCCATTGACTCTATTTATTCTCCTAACAAAGCAGTCATCTGCATTCTAAATGACAGCATCCGGTACGATCCGTAAGGTCTTCCTTATTGATCTAAACAAGTGACAAGGTTAAAGACTTCTTGCACTTGAAGGCAATGGAATGGATGCCTGGTGTAATAAGCCTTTTAAACCTCCCTCCTTGCTCCCCCTCTTCCCTCCCCCGTCTGCTGTGTACCCTGGAGTGCCTCAGACAGACCCTGTCTGATTGTAAAGGATATTAGGCTTATTAAGGGTGTCTGGGCAACTGAATGACTCATACTAACTGCCTTCCCTGTACAGTATGGGAAGACAGGGCACAATAATTCGCCGCCAATCCGTCGTGCCTAAGCAGTGATAAAAGCTTCCAAGCTGATGGTCAAGGCTCTGGCTTAATAAATCTGTCTTAACTCTGTAGACTTGAGCCGAGCCTTACCGACTGAAATACTCTAGATCCAGCTTCCAGGGGAACATTACACTTAACCCTGAGACTAGAACAGTCAGTCTGACAGGCCAGCTGGATCTGACAAACACAAGACAGAAAGAGAAGGAGTTGGATTGGGTGATTGTTTTTCACATATGAACTTACAATTCCACATGTGAAAGGGAGATTATCACAAGTGAAAGTTTTTAATAATGTGAAACCTCACATTTCACATGTGAAACTGTAATTCACATGAGGTGATTTAAAAAAACATCTGAACTCTAAATTTAATACATGTGAAAATATGGTTACATGTGAAATTTAAGGTAATGTGAAAACAGCTATTTCAAATTTGACATGTTTTTTTTTTGTATGGGTGCACTGTGAGTTAGAATGGAAAATGTGATCGAGACACTGCCATCTTGGATCTGATTCTCTCACTGAGCCATCCTAAATATATCTCTGGATATCTGCCACTCAATAATATAGCTTGGCCTGCGCTCATCACAACTGATAACGAATATGGCAGAGATCTCTTAATCTTAATGAAGCAAAGAGCGCCAGTTCAAAACCATTTCACAGCTTAGCCTCCATCTGTGTGTCTGCCAGAGACTGTTCCTCTCTGCCCGAGTACCAGTGGTCTGTCTCTGTCACACCCAGAGACAGCCAAGTGGAAGGGTGGTGGCTCAGTAGGATGAGCCTGGAACAGAGCTAATCTCATGGTGAGAACCAACATGGCTCCTCTCATCTGATTCAGTCTCATTTCTTCTTGGACCATTATAACAAAGTGGGTCCAATTTGGTAGGATATGAATTCAATTTCCCCAATTTAAAAGGTTCACCAGAGACAATTTGGTCGGACCTCCTAGTGTTTGTCATACAGGGCCTCTAATCAGCACACTCCTCCTCATTGAGAATTATAAATGGCGGTGCCTGGTGTATGTGATATAGACACATAGGCAGAGTTCTCAGGTCTCAAAACTAATTGGCCAGAGGGACCTGGGCGCGCTGACAGTTACAGTAGGTGTCTTCAGTGCTAACATTCGGATAATAGAAACCCCCTCAACCTGACAGTGAAATCAAACAGCAGGAACACAGATAGGTCCCTAACAAAGGGAAATGTGATTTATTCAAACTAATTAAAGGAGACCAATTGCAGAAATCCAATTTTAGTGAAAGTGTGGAGAAGAAAGAAAATAGTCAAACTTCCACAGAGGAAGCTCAGGTTTTGCACACCAATATGCTATATCCAAAAACGTCTAATGCCTAAGATAGACCTGTGTGTTTCTGAGCCATGGCCGAGGTTACTGAAGCATCTAGGTTGTTACCATCAACATGGTAAATCGTGGACTATGAGCTTCATAAAACCTATTATTGCCAATAGACCCAGTCGGTATTAGATAGAACGTCACGACCCTGTGGGGAAAACAACCTGTGGTTACCTAGGTTACCCCATTGGCTCACAGCAAAATGTGACCTTTTTCAAACACAATTTTCTTGTTGTCTGATTGTTTTGGTGAATTACAAAACGACATTTAAGAAAAGTACAACATGTCTAAAGATGACTTTTCAACATTGCCTGCTCCCGAGCGTTCTCACTACTTAGAAACATTTAATATTGTAGGGCTTCCCTCATGCCCCTTTTCATGACGATGCTAGCAGCCACTTGAGTGAGTGTTAGCTAGTTACCGACCAGAACATTAAGCTAGCCAAGACCAAAAACACAAAGAAACAGACCGTACAGCTAAGTAGTGAGTGGAGTTACAAACGGACTGTACTAAACAAGTTAAATGTCTTACCTGTGATGAAATATTTTCCACACACATAGCTACGTGTAGCCTACTTGGACACTGCATCCCCACATTTCCCACACCGAATAGCCTGAAGCCACAGGGCTTTTCTCACAGGCCCGTGGGAGGACGGATTTCTGACCTGGCTACATGTACATTGAACAACACAGCAGCTTTTCGACATGTTTTGTTATTTCTGTATAATAAAAAATATATGAATAAGTTGCTTCTTTTACAATGGGGGTCAATGGAAAGAATGTTTGTTTGCTCCAATTTGTGGGCGTGGTCGAGTGGAATTCCTTATTATTACGTGAATACCGACTGGGACTATAAGTCGTTTTCAGTAAAACGTCACAATAAGGTGTAGAGTGTTCGATTTGCCTGCTAGTGGGCAAGGAGACCCACAGCTCCGCTAAAACCATTGTCAACTGCTGTTTTCAAGGGATTGTTAAATACATTGCAACTATTTAGTTGTAATATCGTCACCTTGAAGAGCATAGTCAGACCTACACATTTTCGATTATTCCATGCAAAACAATTGTGCACATTTAGCTCTATCATCAGAGTTATACAGCAAGTAATGCTTTTGATGATCAGTAAACATCAGTTGATCATGTAATTTCAGATAGGTAGGGTAGCCTCAAGATATCTCTCAATATTGGCCACCATTAATTCGATATTTGAGTGATATAAAATAAAAGTTAACTATACCTGACAAGTAGGAATGGTTTAGGTTAATTTCCCATCTTTTGTGGGCTCTGCCTGTCAAGCAGCAGAAGGGCGCATTTGCCGTTGTACTGTTAGCTGATAATGTTTACTTTCCAAGCTACTGGTAAAAAACTTGGCTAAACATAGTGGTAGGTAGTCCTAATGTACGTTTTTCTCCATCCAATGTGGGCTTACCTAGTGAAGTTAGCTAACATGATTCCCTTTTCAACATTGTTTTTAAGAGTTTAATTACGATTGCTGCTGATAGACATGATATAGGCTACATTGGTTGATGAACCACTTCAAATTGGCTAGCTAGCTAATAACAGATCACGTCAATATGGCTAGTTAACCATCTAACTTTCAAGAGATAAACTAGATGACTATATTTTATTATATTATATTTTCTTGCCATCTATAGTGGTGATGACAGTAGTCTGACTGACAACTTTACCAGGACGAGGATTTGCCAATGTCAAGCTCTTTCCAAAAGCCTAATCTCTGATGAAGTAAACTAAATCATGTTGTTTGCTTAGCTAGCCACATGCCAAATGGATAGACTACCATCACGTATTTCAAATGACATGATCAGTTGATGTTTACTGATCAAGAAAACCATGCAGTTACTTGCTGTATAACTCTAATTAGTTAAATGTGGAATAATCGGTAATTTGTAGTTCTGACTAACCTCAAACGGTGATGATTTTAAAACCAAATAGTTATAACATTTATTTAACAACCCCTTGAAAACGGCACGTAGTTGTCAATTGTTTTAGCAGAGCTGGGGGTTTCCTTGTCCCCCCAGCAGTCAAATCGAACGTATTTTGACGTTTTATTGAAAACTACCTATATCCGAAGCCTTTGGGAAAGACTGTTTTGTTGGTTCCAGATTGTGTTGAAATACAGCATTGAGCACCTATTCGGAGAGAGTGTTTGCATGCCAAATGGCACATTGTTCCTTATATAGTGCACTACCCTGTCAAAAGTAGTGAATTACTTAGGCAATAGGGTGCTATTTGGGATGTAGTAAGAGTGTTCTATCTGCGCAGGTAACAAGTAATTAAGAGGTACCATGGCGATCCAAGGACATGCCTGGCTTCTTGCTTTCCTTCCTTCCTCACAGGAACTGCCTGGCAAACCTTCACCGTAATGAAGCTTCCCACTTCCTTGACTCAGCAGATTTCCCGCAGTTGATCTGTTTCTCCTGGGATTTAAATGAGGGAGAATTCATTTCCATCAGGGCTGTTTACCTCTTCTCACAGTCACAGACCCCAGCTTCTCACTCTAGTGTTTTTCAATGTACTATTTCAATGCACTAGTGCACACTAGGGATAAAGTCCACATTGTGCCCAGTCCTGATAAAATATATTATCCAAGACGAGGGGAAAAAAAGAAACGCATTATATATTCCAAATGTGTTTATTGAACAGATAAAATGACCGGATTTCTATCCACCATCTCTGGCTTTATTCACTGTGGCTAAGCCATTCTCTGTTTCTTTCTCTTCTCTCTCTCATCTTTCTCTCTTCTCTCTCTTCTTTCTCTCCCCTCTCTCTCTCTCGTAATGGATGCTGGGGGTGTCTCAGCTCTTTTAGTGAATGACTGCCTTTGGGATGTACTCATTTGTACCATCTCATGGAATCCCTCTCATCATGACACTGACACCACCAGTGCAGCGCAGCGCCCACTGAGTGGATACTACACTGAGTGGGAAGGATGTAAGTGATGAGGTAAAACCATACCCCTCTCTCAAGCATCTTAAAGACCCTCTTTTAGTCTCACTCTCACTGTTGGCAACATACTCTCTGTTCAAATGAGAGGGGCGGCCAACCTGCAGAAATAGATATCCTAACAATTTAGTTAAACACAATATGTGTTTAGCTACTCTGCTATTTATATCTAATCACATAATGTTGAACTCCATGCCCACAGCCACCATTAGATGTTACTAGTACAAAGTAGCCTCCCACTCTGTCCTACAGTCTAACAAGGTCATCAGACAGGTGCTATGCCTTTTTATAGAATAGAGTGGGGTCTACTTTGTACTAGATTTGTCATCTCTCCACTCTCCAGTCAGTGAGCAGCTCCACTATTGCATATCTGGGCGTCCTCCTCTGTCCTCTGTGTGAGCCTGCCACTGTGAACCCTAGCAGTGTTTGGCCTGCTCAGGCCGTGATCCCTTCTGGTCTCCTCTGGTTTCTCCTTTCACATTCATCTGTAGAGAACAATGGATTGCTCCCTGCATATTCTCTACACTGTCACAGCCTCTCACACATCATAAGGGGGCAGTGGTTGGGAATGGGAATACTACTCCTCCTTCCTCAGACCCATTTGAATGAATGATTGATCAAGATCTGCGTTGGAGGAGTGTAAGTTGCGGTATCCAAATGCCACACGAGGCACATTGAAATATTGATGCTTTCATCTGTACAGTATTTGCACAGAAAAAATAGGAAAGCTTCTGATGAGCTCTCATGCCATGCATGATGTGAATGCAATGCATTCCTCCACATGCATGTTGTGGGAGAGAGGGTTTGTACTGGGAAAATGTTGTTCAACGTTCCTTCACTGTACTGTATATTCAGTGAGGGGGAGGGAGGGAGTTGTAGAGAAAGCAGGCTATTTGGAGTAGAGGAGTGCAGTAGCAGGGCTCCATTGGCGCTCCCTTGCAAAAGAGACCTTTGTCTCAATGGTGACTCCCTGTTCAAATAAAAGTCAAATACCTGGGCCTACAGAGCAGGGATGTTGAAACAGGAGAGTGTTCGACTGCCCTGCTGCCACGCTGCATAACCTCCTCCGGTTTTACAAGCCGTTCGTTACAGTTCTATCTTTAACTGCTCTAACACTGAACTCAACCTTCCTCTTCCTGTCCTCAGTTTACAGTGCTTCTCTCAGCACTAACATTCCAATATACACACACACACACACACTTTGCTAGTATAATAATAGCTTATTTACTGTATGTATATTTTCTTAATTACCACCAACATAATTATATGAGAGAGGGTTGATATTAACGATCTCATCATGGTAATGTAACTGAGCCCTTGATTGTCTCTCAATATCCAGCACATCTCCATAAAAGTAGTGTGATTAACGGTGAGAAACTGTTAGAATATAGACAGTGACCTGCAGCTGCAGCACCAGTTAATCACACTATCAATTACGCTCTCTTTTATAGTTAATTATCCAGCCAGACTGGATTGATTGTGTAGTAGTAAATCAATATGAGAAACAGTTTTGAGCTAAAGTTCAATTAGCTATTTAAAGGTAGGCTTTAACCTGCCGTTTGCACGCAGAGCTTAGAAAGATTGTGGAATAAAGAATGTTAGATGCAACATATCGGGGATGAAAGTGGGTTGTTACAGTTTCTATTTCTGTCGAGTCATGTCTCTGTATAGCCTAGTAGTTTTAGAGCTTGCAGACTAAGATGTAGGCCTGCAGGTATGCCATGGTAACCAACATGAAGTTCCAAAATTTGTGGGAAACTGTTGAGGCAAACACAGGAGTGAGATGGGAGGTACTGGTTATTATCATCCATCCTTTCAGACAAGCAGAGTGTCTCTGTGAAAGGCCACTCAAGCCCAAAATACTGTCCCTCTCCTCTCTTCCTCCCCTGCCCTGTTTCGGTGCGGTTCTGTGTGTGTGTGTATAGTTCAATAAAGAGCGGGTGATGAATGAGCACTCGCGGCCGATGCAGAGCCCCTATTAACATATGGCATTTGTGTTCTCTGGCAATTCGTCACCGCAATGTAAACAGAGACAGCCTCACAATATGAATCCTCTCACACTCTGCAGAGGAGAAATCAATGGGATGATATAGCAGCTTCTACTTGGCCAAAGGGCCGGTGAATGACCATTTAGCCTGGTGATAACAGTGGCGTCTGAGCTCTGAGGCAGCTAGCACCGGGCTGGCCATCGCTCTGATATTCTCACATTGATTAAGGGACAGAGGAGCAGCAGAGCTCGATACCCATCTCAAGCTCCCATTTCCAGTGAATCCATAGTTATTATGATTTTTGTTTGTGTGCTCCAGATCAGAGATAATCTCCCATCGATCCCAGTGTGGTTATCTGACATAATAGTCCATATGTGAGCAGGTTGACATTTATTGGGATGAATCTTGTCCTGGAGGCAGAGCCGAGCGATTTCCACTAGATGTGCCAGTGGCAAAGTCAAAATTGTCTATCTATGCATGAAAACAAAAATTTGCTTTTTGGTCTTAATTTAAGGTTAGGATTAGGCATAAGGTTAGTAGTGTGGTTAGTGTTACGTTTAAGTTTAAAATCAGATTTTGTGGCTGTGCTAGTTAGTGACTACCCTGCAGAGCTGCTACCTGTACATGAGTCATCCCAATTAATGCTAACCTGCTCCATATGACGGCCCCGGTTTAGCAACTACATCAACATATTGGCCCATGTAAATGATTAAAGCTGCTGGCTGGTAGCCCAACCGGCCGCAGGATGGCACTATTATTCCTTTTATGTTGTTTGTCATCTTACGTCCTACTTTAATGTATTCAGCCAGTAATACACTCGTGTCCCCCACAGACCGGCTCATACATAAAACATACTACATTCTGTCTGCAAAGGTGTCAGTTTCATCCTTAAACCTCTACTGGATCGGTGTCCCCTCCCTGCGAGACAGTTGAGCTAACGTGCGCTAATGTGATTATTATGACGTTGTAAGTAACAAGAACATTTTCAGGACGTAGACATGTCTTATATGGGCAGAAAGTTGAAATTCTAGTTAATCTAACTGCACTGTCAAATGTTCAGTAGCTATTACGGTGAAAAAATACCATGCTATTGTTTGACGAGAGTGCACAACAACAAAAACGTTTATCATGGCAACTGGTTTGATACATTCACCTCTGAAGGAAAATAATGTACTTACATTCAGTAATCTTGCTCTGATTTGTCATCCTGTGGGTCCCAGAGATAAAATGTAGCATAGTTTTGTTTGATAAAATCCATTTTTATATTCAAATGTAGGAACTGGGTTCTACAGTTTGAACCCCTGCTGTGTCTGCCCCCGGCACATTTGGGCAGACTTGATACAACATTTTGAACAGTAATGCAATGGTTCATTGGATCAGTCTAAAACTTTGCATCTTATAAAAAACACATTTTCCGCCACCATTTTTGGATGTTGCATACCGCGTGAGTCTGTTTACCCTTTGCTGAAGGCGTACCGCAACATCAGGACATAGCATTAGCCACCCTAGCATGGTGGTTGAGAATTGTGTTTTATTAAGACAGTACGCATATTTTCTTGTTTTATTTGCCACCGACGAGCTATTAAATCGAGTTTAGGAGGAAATTGACTGTGCAGCCTGAATGGAGGATGTTTTATGTACAAGCCGGACCATGGGGGACACAAGTGTATTACTGGCTGGGCTGACTGCATCAACACCTAGAGGTAATACGACATCAGGAAGAACTACACTCTCTAGAGGTCTCGGCGCTTGCTGGCTTGCTGAAGAAGCACTCTGTGCATATCAAATCAAATGTTATTGGTCACATTCACATATTTTACAGCTGTTATTGCGGATTTAGTGAAATGCTTGTGTTCCTAGCTTCAGCAGTACAGTAATATCTAACAATTCACAACAATGCACACAAATCTAAAAGCAAAAGAATGGAATTAAGAAATATATAAATATTAGGAGGCCGTGGCTCGGGTGGTTGATGTCCTTGATGATCTTTTTGACCTTCCTGTGACATCATGTGCTGTATGTGTCCTGGAGGGCAGGCAGTGTGCCCCCGGTGATGCGTTGGGCAGACTGCACCACCCTCTGGAGAGCCCTGCGGTTGCGGGTGGTGCAGTTGCCGTAGCAGGCGGTGATACAGCTCGACAGGATGCTCTCAATTGTGCATCTGTAAAAGTTTGTGAGGGTCTTAGGGGCCAAGCCGAATTTCTTCAGCCTCCTGAGGTTGAAGAGGTGCTGTTGCGCCTTCTTCACCACACTGTCTGTGTGGGTCGACCATTTCAGATTGTCATTGATGTGCACGCCCAAGAACTTGAAGCTTTCCACCTTCTCCACTGCGGTCTCATCAATGTGGATAGGGGCGTGCTCCCTCTGCTGTTTCCTGAAGTCCACAATCAGCTCCTTAGTTTTTCCGACGTTGAGGAAGAGGTTATCTTCCTGGCACCACTCCGCCAGGGCCCTTACATCCTCCCTGTAGGCTGTCTCGTCACTGTTGGTAATCAGGCGTACTACTGTTGTGTCGTCTGCAAACTTGATGATTGAGTGGGAGAAGTGCGTAGCCACGCAGTCATGGGTGAACAGGGAGTACAGGAGGTGGCTGAGCACGCACCCTTGTGGGGCCCCTGTGTTGAGGATCAGCAAAGTTTAGGTGTTGTTTCCTACCTTCACCACCTGGGGACAGCCCTACAGGAAGTCTAGGACCCTGTTGCACAGTGCGAGGTTCAGACCCAGGGCCCCCTAGCTTAATGATGAGCTTGGATGGTACTATGGTGTTGAATGCTGAGCTATAGTCAATGAACAGCATTCTTACATAGGTATTCCTCTTGTCCAGATGGGATAGGGCAGTGTGCAGTGCGTTGGCGATTGCATCATCTGTGGCTCTGTTGGGGCGGTAAGTAAATTGAAGTGGGTCTAGGGTGTCGGGTAAACTAGAGGTGATATGATCCTTAACTAGCCTCTCAAAGCACTTCATGATGACAGAAGTGAGTGCTACTTCTCTGCTCTGATAAGAGGGAAGCCAGTTGATTTCTCAGTGTGGAGCCATTTTACAAATCAGATAAGGCATCCACTCATGTAGAATTAGAAATGTAGCCTACATAAAATGAAACACCCCTGTCTGTAACCTCAAAATGCTGGCAGAATCATTACAGACAATACTGAAGGTCTCCATAAACACCAGTGAGTTGCATTTTATTGTTATGTGCTAATTTTGTCTTGTGTGACCTTGCCTAGCTCCTGTAGGGGTTGTTTTCATGGCTACATTGTTAATATATGTCACCCGCCCCATGGCCCATGAGAAGAGGGGCAGTAGAGGCACACAGTACCTTGTGATGAAGTGCCGGGATGTTTTTTTTCTATGGTGTGTCGGGGGAGGGGTGGGTGGCGCCTCTGTGGGGAAAAGAGGAATAGGAAGGGGTGGTCGGCAATGGGGGAGAGGAGAGAGGGGGGCAGTGGCGGCTTTGAAAGCTTCTCCCAAGACCACGTGTTGTGTACCCCACTCCCCTCCCCCCTGGAGGTAGACCCCGTTCAGGCTTAGTGCTGCACTGGCTGGCTGGGCTACTCTGACAGAATACACCATGTTGACCAGACTAAAGAAGGAAGGGATCCCTACAGCCAGCCCCACTTCCAGTAATCTCTGCTCTATAGTACTGTAACCTAGTGATGCCACACGGACATACAGACTGGGGACAGAGCCAAGTGTTACTGTAGCGGCATCTCACCCAAACCTTATCCTCCCTCTCTGTCTCTAAACGGGGAATTCTCATTGCGAGGTACACATATATTACAGTTAGTGTGAGTTCATGTGGATGTGTACTGAATTCATGGAGATTATTTTTTTTTAATGAAAATGTCCCAGTCACCAGGTAATGCTCAAGGCTGGGCCATTAAGATGCTACGGCAGAGGAAGATGCTGTGTTTCTATTCTGACCATGCTCTGTTTCGTTCTTTCTTTCAGTTCAGCGGATGAGAAGTTTCGCTGGAATAACCAAGGTACGTACATTTTACATCCCATGCATGTAGTTCTGTGTTATGTCACAGAGCACGCGACAACCTCAGTTGAGTTGCATACTTTGAAATGATAGGTGTATCTTAGAGTAGAGTGGAGTGGACCATGCCTAGCTCCTAGGTGTGGACAGCTGTCATCACTTGTCAGATAGACACAGCTTTGTTGCTGTTCTGTCTTGTCAGTCCAGTGTAAAATGTTCACATCTAGTTGAGACTATATTGATGGGCTTAGAGCAAAGTATGAACGACAGAACACACCTTTGTCTTCTAAAGTATCAAACACAGGTAGTCTAGGATTTGATCATTGAAGCGGCGGTGGTCAAAGATTTATGACTGCAAATCATGTTCAAAATTCTGCTGCTCCTGCTTCTCCTTAGTCATCAACTCTGGGAAAGTTCCACTGATGTTTTGGATGAGATTATAAAAATGTTGCACAAACAGAATTATCCCTGAGTTAAAACACCAGTAATCATCATCATGACTCTAATAGGGTAGAGGACTAAGTGTCTGCTGCCAGTAGCCTCAGCCTTAGATAAGAGATGAATCCTGATCTTAAACCTCTTGTGTAAGGCCTTAACCCCTTGGCACTGTTTGCCATACTGATGACACTAGACAGAGGACAAGTATGTCAGTTACTGTAGGTAAGGACAAACAGCTAGTCAAGGAGAAGGTACGGCACGGCAGAGACACATTTCAGTGTATAGTCAAGAGCTTTTTGCTTATCTAGCATGGTCACTACCACCTGGCCGTCAGATTGTGTCTGTAGTAAACTCTAGCCTCTTTTTAAGGTAACTGAACACTAATCCTGCTTCTCTATTCATTTCTGTGTCTCCACAGACGGACAGAAGGACATTGAGGAAGAACTGACGACCGGCTTGGAGCTGGTGGACTCCTGCATTAGGTCACTCCAGGAATCTGGGATCCTTGACTCCCAGGAATTCTCCGCAGGCGACAGTAAGGACGCTCCTTACGTTATGCAGTGCAGATTCTTTTTTTTACTTACTTTTAGGTATATTGTTTAGTACCTTTTAAAACAGCAGAAACATTGTGAATAAAGTGATTTGATTTCAGAGTTGAATTACATCGTATCCTTGCTATAGTTAAGATATTTTCAAATTCACAAATTCACTAGAAATGGACAAATAGCTTGACATGTGCCAAATGAAAGCTAAGTTGACCGCAACACTTTTTTAACTTAGACATTTTTAGAACTGATTATGCTTATCAATATTCAAAATAAATGTCAAGAAAATGTCAAGAATTATCTGTACAAAATCGCCCAGATACAGAAATGCTAGGTGATAGGTCTCTCTTTTGTAGAGCCCAGAGTGATATCAATGACATCAATGACTGTTTCAATCAGGAACTATATACCGCAGGTATTTGTCTCTTATCACCTCTGCCTTCTGCATTCGAAACAGTTGTTTTCCTTTCTCTTTTGAACCCAAATGCCCTCACTTCATTTGATCCAAGCAATGCTCTTCATCTTTCCACTAAGAGCCACTGAGAGAGTATTATCTGTCAGGATAGATTCAGTATATGTCAAGGGTTTGATATGGAAATGATGTCTCGCCGAGGTGTCAGCGGCTTCCTTCGGGCATAACAGAGAACACGTGTACGAGGAACACGGTTTCAAATCAGCCACCGCAAAATCAATCGCGTTCATATTCAATCTGTTGAAAAGTGCAGGGAGTTTTGGGGCTAGAAAGGGAGAACATTTTCAGATAGTACTAGTTTATGCCCAGTGTGTGTGTGTGTTTTGGCACGTCTGTGTGTGTACGTACGTGCATGTGCACATCTCATAGACTGTGTTTGCACACATATGTGCACAGCACACCCATCTTACTCCCCTTTCGAGTAGTGAGGCTAAAATAGCATCTTGATGAAATATTGAAATGTTTTGATACAGAATGCAGGTCGTAGACTAGATGAATAAAGGAGCCCCTCCCTGTATATTTCAGGCACCCAGAGCGATCACCACCCCAGGGATATTCCTCTGGTCTGATAGACTACTTGACTGTACCACACACACCACAAATGAACTCTTCTATGAAAGCTCCTGCAATATTCACTTTCCTTCCTGAAATCCTCTCCCAAAGATTCACTACCATTGACATGATTATGTATTTAGGAAATACTCAATAACTTAACAGCCCGAAGTGGTCGCAGAAACATTTCCGTGGTCATTTTCATACAGTCGCTATTAGATGAATGGCACATGTTAAACAATAGAGTCACTTATGACAGCATTTTCAATGCTAATGACAGAGAGAAAGACTGTGTGTCTTTGCATGTTCATGTGGGTGTTTGGGTGACAGAGAGTGCGTGTGTGCGTGTGTGTGTGTGTGTGTGTGTGTGTGTGTGTGTGTGTGTGTGTGTGTGTGTGTGTGTGTGTGTGTGTGTGTGTGTGTGTGTGTGTGTGTGTGTGTTCTCGTTTTTGAGATCGTATTAGGACCTCAACTTATATAAACACCTTCCATATTAGGACCTTTGACCAAGTTAGGTCCAAAACCATGGTCTCAACTAGGGAAACCATTGGAATAGCCTGCAAATAGCATGCTAATATGCCTGGTTTGAAAATCACACAAAACTGTCAGGGTCCTAAGAAGGGGGTATTTTTGTAAGCCACCTGGTGGTAACATACCATACTGCAAGGTATCAAAACAAATCAAATCAAATGTTCTTGTCACACACACACACACACACAGTCTTGTATTGGTAACCATTTTAGGACACATTGTAGTAATATCTAACAAGTAATCTAGCAATTCAACAACAACCGTTCCAGAACAACTACCTAATACATACAAATCAAGTAAAGGGATGGAATAGAATATATACATATAAATATATGGATGAGTAATGACCGAGCGGCATAGGCAAGATGCCATATATGGTATAACATACCGTATATAAAGACACATGGTTAGCAGATGTTATTGTGGCGAACGCTGTAAATCGGTCAGTTCTTAACGTGAAGACTTGAAACTCAGGATTCTGTAAAAGCCTACCCCAATGAGGATATGTGTTTATTTTCAGCTTCCTGTGACAACCGGAAGTGCCTTGAATTGGGGTCATAGGGGCTGTTTCAAAGGGTTAAAAAGGTCACATCTTTCTAAAATGTCATGTGTGTGATTAGGCAACCCTCATGAACCGGTACATATTATAAAAACAGATTTTTATCCGTTTTTTTTGGCTCTTTTTGGAGGACTTACAAGTTCCACCTAGGTAGTGCTATGTATCCATGTATAGTCTGAATTTAATATATTTCCAGATTATGGTTGGGGGCCATATACAGAGCCACATATGTGAAGAGCAGCTGTCTCTGACGTTTTTGGGGAACGATATTGACATCCAGAAAGGTCTTAGCACAAGGCCCAAAACGAAGCCTGACCTAAATGTGAGGTGCTTTTGGGTGACAGCGGCAGAACCGTTGAGGCTAGAAGCACAATTCAATCACAGGAACCTTCCCAAGGTCCTCCCGATCTGTGCAAGCCTAACCTTGACAGTGTGGAATTAACCCTTAACAGTGAAAACAGGGTGTTTTCTTCTAACAGTTTACATTGACATCTCTCCCCATAGGAATACATTGCCTGCTGCACTAAATTCAACCTGATGCCTATGTGGGTTATGATTGCCATCTCAAGCTGTCTTCAATGACAATCCATCAGGCCACTATGAGGATTACCTGTGTTGAGTTTAAGCTTCCTAGAGCAACCGGAAGTGGTTAAATTACCCTAAAAGTGGTTTTGATATACCCAACCTGCAGTTTGTATAAACACTGAGTTCAACCCTCTGTAAATCAGTCAGTTCTTAACGTGAAGACTTGAAACTCAGGATTCTGTAAAAGCCTACCCCAATGAGGATATGTGTTTATTTTCAGCTTCCTGTGACAACCGGAAGTGCCTTGAATTGGGGTCATAGGGGCTGTTTCAAAGGGTTAAAAAGGTCACATCTTTCTAAAATGTCATGTGTGTGATTAGGCAACCCTCATGAACCGGTACATATTATAAAAACAGATTTTTATCCGTTTTTTTTGGCTCTTTTTGGAGGACTTACAAGTTCCACCTAGGTAGTGCTATGTATCCATGTATAGTCTGAATTTAATATATTTCCAGATTATGGTTGGGGGCCATATACAGAGCCACATATGTGAAGAGCAGCTGTCTCTGACGTTTTTGGGGAACGATATTGACATCCAGAAAGGTCTTAGCACAAGGCCCAAAACGAAGCCTGACCTAAATGTGAGGTGCTTTTGGGTGACAGCGGCAGAACCGTTGAGGCTAGAAGCACAATTCAATCACAGGAACCTTCCCAAGGTCCTCCCGATCTGTGCAAGCCTAACCTTGACAGTGTGGAATTAACCCTTAACAGTGAAAACAGGGTGTTTTCTTCTAACAGTTTACATTGACATCTCTCCCCATAGGAATACATTGCCTGCTGCACTAAATTCAACCTGATGCCTATGTGGGTTATGATTGCCATCTCAAGCTGTCTTCAATGACAATCCATCAGGCCACTATGAGGATTACCTGTGTTGAGTTTAAGCTTCCTAGAGCAACCGGAAGTGGTTAAATTACCCTAAAAGTGGTTTTGATATACCCAACCTGCAGTTTGTATAAACACTGAGTTCAACCCTCTGTAAATCAGTCAGTTCTTAACGTGAAGACTTGAAACTCAGGATTCTGTAAAAGCCTACCCCAATGAGGATATGTGTTTATTTTCAGCTTCCTGTGACAACCGGAAGTGCCTTGAATTGGGGTCATAGGGGCTGTTTCAAAGGGTTAAAAAGGTCACATCTTTCTAAAATGTCATGTGTGTGATTAGGCAACCCTCATGAACCGGTACATATTATAAAAACAGATTTTTATCCGTTTTTTTTGGCTCTTTTTGGAGGACTTACAAGTTCCACCTAGGTAGTGCTATGTATCCATGTATAGTCTGAATTTAATATATTTCCAGATTATGGTTGGGGGCCATATACAGAGCCACATATGTGAAGAGCAGCTGTCTCTGACGTTTTTGGGGAACGATATTGACATCCAGAAAGGTCTTAGCACAAGGCCCAAAACGAAGCCTGACCTAAATGTGAGGTGCTTTTGGGTGACAGCGGCAGAACCGTTGAGGCTAGAAGCACAATTCAATCACAGGAACCTTCCCAAGGTCCTCCCGATCTGTGCAAGCCTAACCTTGACAGTGTGGAATTAACCCTTAACAGTGAAAACAGGGTGTTTTCTTCTAACAGTTTACATTGACATCTCTCCCCATAGGAATACATTGCCTGCTGCACTAAATTCAACCTGATGCCTATGTGGGTTATGATTGCCATCTCAAGCTGTCTTCAATGACAATCCATCAGGCCACTATGAGGATTACCTGTGTTGAGTTTAAGCTTCCTAGAGCAACCGGAAGTGGTTAAATTACCCTAAAAGTGGTTTTGATATACCCAACCTGCAGTTTGTATAAACACTGAGTTCAACCCTCTGTAAATCAGTCAGTTCTTAACGTGAAGACTTGAAACTCAGGATTCTGTAAAAGCCTACCCCAATGAGGATATGTGTTTATTTTCAGCTTCCTGTGACAACCGGAAGTGCCTTGAATTGGGGTCATAGGGGCTGTTTCAAATGGTTAAAAAGGTCACATCTTTCTAAAATGTCATGTGTGTGATTAGGCAACCCTCATGAACCGGTACATATTATAAAAACAGATTTTTATCCGGTTTTTTTGGCCCTTTTTGGAACGTTTACAAATTCTATCTAACTAAGGGTATTCGTACATTTCTAGTCTTCAAAGCTATTGAGGGGATTTGTCTAGGGGGTCATAGCTTAAACATGTCTATGGCAATGAGGGGAGATGCGTATGTGAGTCTCGAGCTAATCAGACCATTGATATAAGAAGGCTTGCCCCTGGACAATTGTAACTTAACTGGGTGGCACAACGTGGCACTCCCGACATCATACTTGAATACTGAGCCAATAGCAGCATCTATATATTAGAAATGGCCTTAGGCCCCATAAAGTTCATAAACGAGATGGGCGTGGCCACCCTACCTTCATACTTGAGGCTTTAGCCAACCGCAAAATATATATACAGTACCAGTCAAATGTTTGGACACACATACTCATTCAAGGGATTCTATATTTTTACTATTTTCTACATTGTAGAATAATATTGTAGACATCAAAACTATGAAATAACACATATGGAATCACATAGTAACCAAAAAAGTGTTAATAAACAAATAAAAATATATTTGAGATTTGACATTATTTTAAGTAAACACCCTTTGCCTTGATGACAGCTTCGCACACTCTTGGCACTCTCTTCGCACACTCTTGACAGCTTCATAAGGTAGTCACCTGGAATGCATTTCAATTAACAGGTGTGCCTTGTTAAAAGTACATTTGTGGGCCTCCCGGGTGGCGCAGTGGTCTAGGGCACTGCATCGCAGTGCTAGCTGCGCCACCAGAGTCTCTGGGTTCGCGCCCAGGCTCTGTCGCAGCCGGCCGCGACCGGGAGGTCCGTGGGGCGACGCACAATTGGCCTAGCGTCGTCCGGGTTAGGGAGGGTTTGGCCGGTAGGGATATCCTTGTCTCATCGCGCTCCAGCGACTCCTGTGGCGGGCCGGGCGCAGTGCGCGCTAACCGAGGGGGCCAGGTGCACGGTGTTTCCTCCGACACATTGGTGCGGCTGGCTTCCGGGTTGGAGGCGCGCTGTGTTAAGAAGCAGTGCGGCTTGGTTGGGTTGTGCTTCGGAGGACGCATGGCTTTCGACCTTCGTCTCTCCCGAGCCCGTACGGGAGTTGTAGCGATGAGACAAGATAGTAATTACTAGCGATTGGATACCACGAAAATTGGGGAGAAAAGGGGATAAAATTAATTTAAAAAAAAAAAAAAATAAATAAAAAAAAAAGTACATTTGTGGAATTTCTTTCTTTCTTAATGCGTTTGAGCCAATCAGTTGTGTTGTGACAAGGTAGGGGTGGTATACAGAAGATAGCTCTATTTGGTAAAATACCAAGTCCCTATTATGGCAAGAACAGCGCAAGTAAGCAAACAGAGACAACAGTCCATCATTACTTTAAGGCATGAAGGTCAGTCAATGAGGAAAATGTCAATAACTTTTTAAAAGTTTCTTCAAGTGCAGTCACAAAAACCATCAAACGCTATAATTAAACTGGCTCTCATGAGGACCGCCACAGGAAAGGAAGAACCAGAGTTACCTCTGCTGCAGAGGATGAGTTCATTAGAGTTACCAGCCTCAGATTGCAGCCCAAATAAATGCTTCCCAGAGTTCAAGTAACATCAACTGTTCAGAGGAGAATGCGTGAATCAGGCCTTCATGGCCGAATTTCTGCAAAGAAACCACTACTAAAGGACACCAAAAATAAGAAGAGACTTGTTTGGCCCAAGAAACTCTAGCAATGGACATTAGACCGGTGGAAATCTGTCCTTTGGTCTGATGAGTCCAAATTTGAAATGTTTGGGTCCAACTGTGTCTTTGTGAGACGCAGAGCAGGTGAACGGATTATCTATGCATGTGTGGTTCCCACCGTGAAGCATGGAGAATGAGGTGTGGTGGTGCTTTGCTGGTGACACTGTCAGAGATTTATTTAGAATTCAAGGCACACTTAACCAGCATGGCTACCACAGCATTCTGCAGCGATACACCATCCCATCTTGTCTGCGCTTAGTGGGGATATCATTTATTTTTCAAAAGGACAATGACCCAAAACTCACCTCCAGGCTGTGTAAGGGCTATTTGACCAAGGAGAGTGATGGAGTGCTGCATCAGATGACCTGGCCTCCACAATCAGCCGACCTCAACCCAATTGAGATGGTTTGGGATGAGTTGGACCGTAGAGTGAAGGAAAAGCAACCAACAAGTACTCAGCATATGTGAGAACTCCTTCAAGACTGCTGGAAAAGCATTCCAGGTGTAGCTGGGTGAGAGAATGCCAAGAGTGTGCAAAGCTGTCATCAAGGCAAAGGGTTTGAAGAATCTCAAATATAAAATATATTTTGAGTTGTTTAACACTTTTTTGGTTACAACATGATTCCATATGTATTATTCTCAGTTTTGATGTTTTCACTATTATTCTACAATGTAGAAAATAGTAAAAATAAAGAAAAACCCTTAAATGAGTTTGTGTGTCCAAACTTTTGACTGGTACTGTATATTAGAGTTGGCTTTAGGCACTTAAAGTCACAGATCTAGGATCAGTTGACCTCCACATAATGTTAACATGAGCCACTAATATCTTACTTCAGTATTGTCTATAGCAGTTTCTTCATTAAGACTTATATTTGGCCTTAATATACACTGCTCAAAAAAATAAAGGGAACACTTAAACAACACAATGTAACTCCAAGTCAATCACACTTCTGTGAAATCAAACTGTCCACTTAGGAAGCAACACTGATTGACAATAAATTTCACATGCTGTTGTGCAAATGGAATAGACAACATGTGGAAATTATAGGCAATTAGCAAGACACCCCCAATAAAGGAGTGGTTCTGCTGGTGGTGACCACAGACCACTTCTCAGTTCCTATGCTTCCTGGGTGATGTTTTGTTCACTTTTGAATGCTGGCGGTGCTTTCACTCTAGTGGTAGCATGAGACGGAGTCTACAACCCACACAAGTGGCTCAGGTAGTGCAGCTCATCCAGGATGGCACATCAATGCGAGCTGTGGCAAAAAGGTTTGCTGTGTCTGTCAGCGTAGTGTCCAGAGCATGGAGGCGCTACCAGGAGACAGGCCAGTACATCAGGAGACGTGGAGGAGGCCGTAGGAGGGCAACAACCCAGCAGCAGTACCGCTACCTCCGCCTTTGTGCAAGGAGGAGTAGTAGGAGCACTGCCAGAGCCCTGCAAAATGACCTCCAGCAGGCCACAAATGTGCATGTGTCTGCTCAAACGGTCAGAAACAGACTCCATGAGGGTGGTATGAGGGCCCGACGTCCACAGGTGGGGGTTGTGCTTACAGCCCAACACCGTGCAGGACGTTTGGCATTTGCCAGAGAACACCAAGATTGGCAAATTTGCCACTGGCGCCCAGTGCTCTTCACAGATGAAAGCAGGTTCACACTGAGCACATGTGACAGACGTGACAGAGTCTGGAGACGCTGTGGAGAACGTTCTGCTGCCTGCAACATCCTCCAGCATGACCGGTTTGGCGGTGGGTCAGTCATGGTGTGGGGTGGCATTTCTTTGGGGGGCCACACAGCCCTCCATGTGCTCGCCAGAGGTAGCCTGACTGCCATTAGGTACCGAGATGAGATCCTCAGACCCCTTGTGAGACCATATGCTGGTGCTGTTGGCCCTGGGTTCCTCCTAATGCAAGACAATGCTAGACCTCATGTGGCTGGAGTGTGTCAGCAGTTCCTGCAAGAGGAAGGCATTGATGCTATGGACTGGCCCGCCCGTTCCCCAGACCTGAATCCAATTGAGCACATCTGGGACATCATGTCTCGCTCCATCCACCAACGCCACGTTGCACCACAGACTGTCCAGGAGTTGGCGGATGCTTTAGTCCAGGTCTGGGAGGAGATCCCTCAGGAGACCATCCGCCACCTCATCAGGAGCATGCCCAGGCGTTGTAGGAAGGTCATACAGGCACGTGGAGGCCACACACACTACTGAGCCTCATTTTGACTTGTTTTAAGGACATTACATCAAAGTTGGATCAGCCTGTATTGTGGTTTTCCACTTTAATTTTGAGTGTGACTCCAAATCCAGACCTCCATGGGTTGATAAATTTGATTTCCATTGACCATTTTTGTGTGATTTTGTTGTCAGCACATTTAACTATGTAAAGAAAAAAAGTATTTAATAAGAATATTTCATTCATTCAGATCTAGGATGTGTTATTTTAGTGTTCCCTTTATTTTTTTGAGCAGTGTATATGACTTTGTGGTTGTGGGTGGATTTCAACTGCTGGCTGGAATTCTCACTCAACTGTACCACTAATATGAACCTGTTCTACAGACTCTTGTAGACTACTATGCACTGAAAAACAGTTAATATGTTACAAATCAAAGCTTAACATTGAAATTTGTGATTTCAAATGCTAAAGTTAAATTCAGATAGGCATGTTATGTGCTCTCTAACACAAACATAAAATGTGTTGTTGCTGTAGACCTTTTAACAGATCTAGGAGCAGTTGACCACAGAATGTTAACATTAGCCACTAATATCTGACTTCAGTACTGTCTATAGCTGTTTGTTCATTAATACTTATATGTGGCCTTAATATACAGCATATGACCTGGTAAAGGAGAGGGGGATGGGAGCAGAGAAGGGGATGGGAGGCTGCTCAATGATTGGCTGTAGTGTAGGGCGTGTCATACAATGTATCAAAATTTCAACTGCTGGCTGGAATTCTCACTCAACTGTACCACTAATATGAGCCTGTTCTACAGACTCTTGTAGACTACTATGCACTGAAAAACAGTTAATATGTTACAAATCAAAGCTTAACATTGAAATATGTGATTTCAAATGATTAAGTTAAATTCAGATAGGCATGTTATGTGCTCTCTAACACAAACATAAAATGTGTTGTTGCTGTAGACCTTTTAACAGATCTAGTTGACCTCCACAGAATGTGCACATACACACTAATATCTGACTTCAGTATAGTTTATAGAGGTGTATATGTCTGTCTGTGTCTTTCAGTTTCTATTTAGACTACATCAAATATGAAGAAGCTGTGCAGCCACACCATGTTCAACATGTTACCTAATTAGCTAGCTAGCTGACAATCTGGTTTACCTGTAGCATATAAACATTTGTTGGCACAGAAAGAAAGGGGATATGAAAAATGATTGATCAAATTCCTCCTGCCAATATCTGACTAGGTTAATAACTTAATATTAAGTTAATATGGACCCATTGTCTTAGACTTGAACTCTTGGACCAAACAGTGGGACTCTGATTTCAGCCATAGGGACTTGTGACTCGACTCCTGACTCCAACATTGGTGACTTTGACTCAACTCAGAGTAGCCATAGGGTCTTGTGAATTGACTCGGACTTATGCTTTTGTGACTCAACTACAACACTGCTGCCATTACATGGCTACTACTACTGCTTCAACTACCAATTCTAGCAAGTTGTACCCCAGGTTGGGTACACTTTTCTGCTGCTCCCTCAAAAGCATTAAGCAGACATTTTGATTATACCTCCCTCCCCATAACTCTCTGTTGGGGTGAGGCTTTCTACAAATATACTAAGCAAGAGGATTACAACAGCTAACACAGGAAGCTGAAATCCTGGGGTCTGCCTTATATTCCCTCAGTTCTACCCCAGTTTGAAAATGTGCTTTTCATCCATGACCAGGCCATGTTTCGGCCATTTTGCCGCACTAGGCAAGTCTGCAATAGACCTTCTCCTACCCGGAAAAGAAATAGGCCTATAGTGTACAATGTTGGCCTATAATGTCATTTTATAACTAGGCCTAACATTTGATAGCCTACCATTTGTAAAACATGCAGTTGCGTTGGCTTTATTAACCCAGTCCTGATTCCTGACAAAGGCTTATAGGGACTTGTCCTTTAAGATATGAACATCAGCTACCCATCAGCTACCCAATGTTATTATGAGTTTTCTTGAGGCTTTTTGCAAAGAGATCAATGCTGATGTAAAGGCCTACGTCTTCACAGCAGTACAAACCTGAAATCACGTATTATCATTAAATTTTATTCCACATTGTGAAACCAGGGATGTAGTGGAAGATAAATGCAAATATGATTAAAAAAAGGCCTGTTATAAGAGAGAAAGAGAGATTGTGAGAGTAGCTGAGTGCCTATAGTGAGAGATGGCTGTTAATATCAGTAGGCTGTTTGAGTGGTCTGTGGGCAGGTAATTAATCTGATTGCTGATGGGTTAGGTTGCTAGATCGAATCTTAACCTGCCATAAGCTACTTTTGTGTCAGCAAGTCTCCCCAGTGAAAAATGTACATATCCACCACTCCATCTTTCATGTACAGACCATTCAAGTAGCTGCACTTAACACCTCACTGATACTGATTGTGTAAGCTACAAACCCAAATTGTCTAAGGAAATGTGGCTAACAGTAATAACATTGCAGACATATTCAGAAATCTGGGCTGATGGAATCATTGTTATGCATATCTACTGGCCATAATTTCCGCTTGAGGTCCTGCCCCTCCCCCACTGCAAAGTGCACAACAGTACCAAACTATCAAAGGTTTTATAGGTCAACACAGCCCCCCCCCTCCCCCGTCCTTTGTATATTATTTATATATACTTGTGTTCCCATATGTACTTCCTGTATCGATGTGTTGTTAATAAAAATATTATAATAATAAAATATACAGTTCCCCCTCCCCCATGTTGCAGCATAAATCTCTGCTCAAGGTTGCCATGTACACTATTTTGTGGTTTATTGTTGTACTTTTAAAACTTTGTGGCAGGTGAAAGGTTTTGGTCGCTAGGTGGAAGTTGTATATTGCAACGTTACCAACATGGCATTTTAAAAAATCATTAATTTCCCTGTATTCTGCTAAAATTGTGCTAGTGAAGGTGGGTTTTGAAGGCTGGTTTTGAGCAGACTCATAGAAATTTGAAATTGACCTGGCAAACCTGTCCCTGCCTGAGCGTGATCACCACTGGAGTAGCTGTGCAGCACGTGTTAAGGAAGAGGAGGATGGTTGCAGATGTTTGCATTCATGCAAGAAGGTAAGCTATTAACTAAACTGTTAACCAATATTTTAGCTAAAATTGTATTTGGTGTATTGACAAGCAATGCATGTTCTCGTTGTCTTTATTTTTAATGAATTAATGTCAGTCATGTATGTCTTTCGGTGGAATCCAACATGCATTGACGATGTCTGAAAGCCGCATTGTGTCAGATATACTGCGTCATGACATTGAAATTGGCAGGTTTATCCAAACAATTCATTAATGTGCAATTGTTACTTTGCATGTTTCTACCTTATAGTTATTTGTGGCTTGCTAACGGTTAGTGTGCTAGCTAACGGTTAGCGTGGTAGCTAACGGTTAGCGTGCTAGCTAACGGTTAGCATGCTACCCATGCTACCGGTAGTTAAAAAAAGAAATATGCTAGCTATGGTTGCAAGCTAGCTAATAAGTTTAGCATAATTGGTAAACGTGTCTATGATTTAGAATACATGATTGTGGTTAACACAATGTTACATGCATTGGAAAATAATATTGCTATAGTGTAACAAGCTAGCAAGAAAAGCCAGTTCCTTTTCATCTGTTTTGTCAAGTCATAAGCCTGTATGTGTGTTAAAATATTTAAACCCCCTCATTAAATTCATGTATTGAAGTTGCGCCCGTTTTTTATAGCCCTTTCTTACCCAAATACCGTTTTTTACATTGAAATAATTCAGATGAAAATAAGAAATATGTTAAACTAATTAAGAAATAAGTGACCAGATTTTTTTTATTGAAAACCATGGACATTAGTTTGGGTGGGGGGAGGGGCGTGGTGGGGTTCCTAGTTCTTTTTTTTTTGCACATAAAAGAGTGAAACACCACAACAAGAATAAGGGTTGTGGAAAGTGTCCATTTTGGTAGGACTGTGACAATTCACTGTCTTGAAAAAATATATACATATATTGGCAGATTCTTTAACCAAATCCCTATTTCTTACACACATTTTTTAAGATCGAAAACATAATGGAAGATAAGAGTCCAGGAACCTACAAAGTAACCAATGCGGTATGTTTTCTGATTTGCCTAGTATTTAGAGTACGCTTGCCTTGCTTTAGCCAAACCACTCATACTGATTCTCTTTTAGTCCATCCATAAAAGCAGATTCAGCTTTAGTTGCATGCAGGAACTTGCAGAATGTGCTTATGTTATGCTTATACTTGCTTTTTTACCCTTGAAAGTAGTTTTAAAAAACAGAAATTGTAATAGATGTTTGTTGGACCTCTATTAGTCAATGATAACAGTCATTGGTGTCCCCCAGCCCATCCCCTGTTGTGTGCCGAGCAATCTTGTCATTCTATTAAGTCTCAACTATTCTTTTTGTCTTCCTTTACAAAGGCACTGCCGAGGCTAAGAAGGCGCATGGAACATCTAAAGAAGCATAGTTCAACTTGTGAGGCCAGATTTGAAAAGGAAAAGATAAATCCCGAAGCGCAGGTTTGTCAGTTGTTTAGAATGAGGATACTGGGGATGGTTGAATCGTTATCATATCCTATTGACTAATTTGCACATGACTAATATCATTTTATTGTATCCTTAGATGTCAGACACCGAAGCTGCCAGTACCTCTGAGGCTGCCAGTACTTCTGGGTCGATAGTCATTGTGTTGGATGATGCACCACCGTTGATCAGAACAGACAGTATATACGTAAGTTAAAGTGTCATTCAACACCAGACATACTGTAAGTTCTTGTGAATCAGCTTTGTAAATCAAAGATGGGCAAGTCTGCACTTTCATCCCATATTCATAGTATTATAACATAAACAAGTAGAGGAGCACAGTCGTAACTAATCAAAATGTGCCGGTGTCCAAATACTTTGTAATCTGTCTAGTTATCCAATATAATTTTTTTCTTCAATACAAGTTGACCAAAGCTATGCTTGGATACAAGACTGATGACTCAATAACCAGCATTGACAACAGTGAAGGTGATTATGTCCCAGGGCCATCAGAATCATCAGAGGAAGACAATTCTGATGATTTTTCAGAACCAAAGACAAGGGTGGACAGCAGTAAACACGTTGATTTAGTCTCAGAGGGAGACAGTTCAGATAAAATAGCAGGAGTCAAGAGAAGGAATCCCTACAAGAAGACTAGCAAGAGATGCAGAAGTTCCTCAGAAGAAAACAGCTCAAATGAAGAAACAGAACTCAAGAGAAAGAATCAATATGCAAATACTTATAAGAGATGTACTAGTTCCCCAATGTCAAACACTAGCAGTGAATCATTGCTTGTAATGAATGTCTCAGAATTAGATGGATCCAAAAAGTACCACCAAAAAAAGCACTTCTGTCTGTTTTGCGAGCAACCGCAATCCAAAATTGCCCGTCATTTACAACGTAAACATGGGGATGAAATAGAAGTAGCTACTGCACTTCGGTTTGCAAAGAGATCAAAAGCTAGGAGACTTCAGCTGAATCTTCTTCGCAAGAAGGGGAATCGGGCACACAACATTCAGGCACTTAAAGAAGGAAAGGGGGTTTTGGTACCATGTAAACAAACAAGTAATGACAAGACCAATCACCAGGACTATCAGCATTGTTTTGCCTGCCATGGGCTCTTTAAACGCAAATCTATGTGGAGGCATGTGGCAAGGTGCACACTAGCACAACACGTTCGAAAGGAGATGCCTGGCAAAACCAGAATACAGGCGCTCTGTGCTAATGCTCAACCGGTTGCTAAAGGAGTGAGTGAAAAGGTATGGAAACTTGTGAGTAACATGGCTCAAGATGATGTAGCCCATGCAGTAAAACAAGACAGATACATCTTGGCATTGGGTGAAAAAATGTACAACAAGAAAGGGGAGAACCCCTCACAACACCAGCACATTCGTCAAACTTTGCGAGAACTAGGGAGACTTGTGATTAAAGGTAGAAAGGTGACACCACTGAAAAAGATGAAGGATTATATCAACCCAAAACACTTCCAACACATCATAAAAGCTGTCAAAGAAGTGACTGGCTATGATGAAAAGACAAACAAATTCGAAAAAGCAACCCTGGCGACAAAGCTTGGGCAAAGCATCCAGAAAATTGCAGACATCATGGAGGGTGAAGTTCTTATTACCCAGAATGAAGAAAAGTTGAAGCTTGTCCGAGACTTCCAAGGCATCTACCGTCTTCGCTGTAATGAAATGATCTCTTCTGCTGCATATCGTACACTTGAACAGAAGAAATGGAACACACCGCAGCTTATTCCATTAGCAGATGACGTTAAAAAAATACACATGTACTTAGATGAAAAGCAGAAACAATACTACAACCAACTGTGCGATGAGAAAACCTCAGGAAAATGGAGCAATCTAGCAAAAGTGATACTGCCTCAGATGATTATCTTCAACAGGAAAAGAGAGGGAGAGGTGTCAAAGATGTCTGTGGCAACATTTCACTCCAGGGACAAATCCCCACTTAACAAAGATGTTGCAGTGGCGCTAACAGAGGTTGAGAGACTCCTCTGTGCGCATTTTGAACGCATTGAAACCTGTGGGAAGCGTGGCAGGAAGGTGCCTGTAATCCTTACTCCAGTGATGGTGGAATCTTTAGAGCTGCTTATCAAAGAGCGGTGCTCATGTGGAGTGAGCGAAGGAAATATCGACTTATTTGCCAGGCCAGGATATGATACACATTTTCGGGGGAATGACTGCATCCGCGCCTATGCCAAACAATGTGGTGCCAAGTTACCTGAAGCATTGTCATCAACTAAACTACGAAAACAGGTTGCCACCCTCTCCAGAGTGTTAAATCTCAATGATACAGAACAGGACCAGTTTGCTGACTTCTTGGGTCACGACATTCGGATTCATCGAAAGTTCTACCGTCTTCCAGAGGGAACGTTTCAGTTGGCCAAAATAAGTAAAATACTGATGGCATGTGAACAGGGCAGATTGGCAGAGTTCAAGGGGAAAAGTCTGGATCAAATAACCATCAGTCCCAGTGGTAAGTTTACCCCCAGTGTTTAGTTTAATGGCAAAAAGTTTACACTGACAATAAAAACAAAGCTTTTGTTTTGCGCAGATTTAGCTTGCCTCAATTTAGCATTCTTCTTTTGGCCATCTTTTAGAAAAAAGCATGGCTGAAAATAATGAGGCTGCAGACTCTTGTTCATCAGAGAACGACTCTGAGAGAGAGGAGTCATCTGAAAAATCCTATGAAGAAAATCTGACCGGTATGCCTATACCTTACATAGATATGGATGTATTCTTAATTACAATGTCCTTTTCGAAAAATACATGTTTTCCACTGATGTTTTCCAGGAGAGATGTCAGCGATTCGGGCCAAACAGCCAATGACCAAGGGAAAGCTGGGACAAAAGAGAGGCTCACATGGTTAGACTGTTTCCTGCTGTCTTCAGTCAGTGCATTTTCACTCTGTAGTGTCAACGTATAGTACAGTGCTGGTCCAGATCAATCCTGTCTTCATCAGTTGGTGTATTTCCAACCATGCCAGTACAGAACGGATTAGTTTGGATTGGACACAAGTCAAGACGTTAGATCTGAACTAGTGTGTCAGGATAGATGATAACACAGAAGGATTACCACACTTTACATTGTTTTTCCTGGGGGAGGGAACTTAATTTAATAAGTATTGCTTTTATTAGAAGGTTTACATTGCAAACAATTTGATGGGCTTAGATTCCATACAGATTGAGTCTGCCTTGATGTCAGCATTGCACATTCTTCTATCACATCCTTATCTATGTAGTTATTTAGTTGGGATTGTTAGTTTAACCTCAACACACTCTGCAGATACAGCTGCAAACTTGTAGAGTTAATACAGAGATGAACACATACTGTATTGTACTCAACCTTTATTTAATGTAGTCATTCATAATGTCATCTCTTTCCAAAGGTGCCAAAGGAACAAAAAGGTTTTGGTCGACAATAGAGGTGGATGCAGTTGAAGATTCCTTGATGAATTTTATCCGAATGGGAAAAACGCCTGGAAAACAAGACTGTGAGAAATGCATTGCTGCTTCTGGCCAAGCGCTAGTAAACAGGGACTGGAGAGCAGTAAAGTTCTATGTACACAACAGAATAGTTGCAGATCAGAGAAAATAAGTGTATAAGATGCTTCTATCTTGGTGTACCTCTGAGGATTTAATGGGACTTACTTGACTTAAGCTCATAGGCAGTTGATGAATGTCCTCCATCTCACTCTGTTTGGGGGAGGTTTTCCCAGGTGGGTTGTTCACTTTTGGAGTGACTAAGGTCTCAAGAATACAAAGCCTGCTGACTTTGAATGTTACAGAAAAATAAAATAAATTTTTCTAAACTATTTATCTGATACTTGGATATAATGACTCCATGACTGAAATGGTTGTTCCAGTTTAAATACTTTACAGTAGAACTACACTACAGAAGAACTACACTACAGTAGAACTACACTACAGCCGTTGAGTTGCCATCCGTGTTGCATCATTGTGGCATTCTACATGCAATATTTTCAGTCATAAAATAGAATGAATGCATCAAATATCGATGTAATAAATGTATCACTCGTCACTTAAACAATGCCACTTTATATAATGTTTACATAGCCTACATTACTCATCTCATATGTATATACTGTACTCTATACCATCTACTGCATCTTGCCTATGCCGTTCGGCCATCGCTCATTCATATATTTATATGCACATATTCGTATTCATTCCTTTACACTTGTGTGTAAAAGGTAGTTGTGAAATTGTTACATTACTTGTTAGATATTACTTCACGGTCGGAACTAGGAGCACAAGCAATTCGCTACACTCGCATTAACGTCTACTAACCATGTGTATTTGACCAATTTGATTTGATTTGATTTGCAATGTGCGGTCTCCAGTAGGTGGTAAAACTTACAAGTGAACTTTTTTCAAGAAGTCAGCAACTTTCGGTGATTTCCTCATATTAGATTTTTTTTCTAGCTCATGAGTGTAATTTCTGTACTTCTATGATGTCTGGAAAGCAGGGTCCTAAAAAGGTATGTAAATGTGAGGAGTCCTAAATTGGTTAGAAATGCAAGACTGTGTGTGTGTGTGTGTGTGTGTGTGTGTGTGTGTGTGTGTGTGTGTGTGTGCCAGAGGCAGTTATTGGGCACAAATTGCCAGTGACTCCACGCTAATGTGAAAATGAGGTCGGTGTTGCCAGAACAACATGGATGTGAGAGTAAAAGCAGAGGAAGGTGTGAAGGCAGTCAAGGGAGGAAGTCTTACAGACCTGTGAGCAGTGTAGTGCACTGAAACAGATCACACTGAAACATGTCACACTGAAACAGGTCACATGGAAACAGGTTCACAGCATTTTACTTAGTGACACGCGCAGCACTCACAGCTATATCGAGGAAAATAGTATACTACTATACTGTAGTGTAGAGTACATTTGATTTGTTTTTGTGTGTGCAGTAATTCTATTTCGATTTACAACTCTTTCAACTGTGTCTTTTATACAAAATATAATATACTGAATCCTATTGCTGATGTAATAAAAATATAGGCCTATGAAAATAAAATGCGTACGTAAGTGTTACTATTTGAATTGAAGGCTAACCTTTATTGTTGGCCTCATTCTGCATCACTTGTGCTCAGTAACTCCCAGTTCGTCCTGATCCATTATGCATGCCCTTACTCTCTCCATTTCTGGGTTTGAGAGAGAGAGAGAGAGGTATTTCGGTAGAAAGGTAGGTGTAGAGGAAAGCAGAAAGAAAGTATTTGAATTTTAAAGACCCTACAGTACATCAACATTCAACCCTCAGACGTCATATGAAAGACTGGGAGAGAGACTGGGAGAGAGACTGGGAGAGAGACTGGTAAAAGAGAGTGTGGGGGATATAGAGACAGAGGGTAAGAGGTTGTCGCAATATTTCAGCTCCACTATTCTCTCTGCCCTAAACAGGACAAGGCCTGCTATCCCAGAGTGCACTACAGCTCAACAATCAGGATGGTTCACTCTCTTACCCAGCCGGTTACCTCAGCAACCAGGCACTAGAGGCCCTGCCTCGCAGTGGCCAGGTGGGAGGGGCAGTCCACAGTTACAACCAGGTGGGTGACATTAGAGCCCTGGTCAAAAGTAGTGGACTAAGGAATAGAGTGCCATTTGGAACGGGCTCCTGGATTGCATCGGTCAATGATAATTTAGCATCTTTGCTGTATAGTCTGGATTTCAATATGGCATGTGATGTAGGTGTAAGATCTAAGGTTATTTCTGTGCTTCTCCAGGTGACGTCTAGCCGTGCGGCCCAGCTGGCTGCCAGTGTAGACTCCTCCCAGTCCAGAGAGTCGTTTGCCCAGGGCCATGGCAGCGCCTTCCACATGCCTGACGCCCCGCCAACTCCTTCCATGTACTACTCTTGCTCCACCCTGCCTGCCCAACGTGTGAGCTCCCCCCACTCCATGCAGGCCGTGGGCTCGCCTACCAAGCTTCAGCGCCTGGGCTCTGCCTCTGACATGCCCAGCTACGCCACCCTGCAGCGGGTCTCCTCGCCCAAGCAGTCCCCCAGCCGGCTGGCCAAGTCCTACAGCACTAGCTCCCCCATAAACATGGTGGTTGGGTCTGCTGGGCTGTCCTCCACTTCCCCGCTGCACATGGCCTCTTCAGGCAACGCCTCGGGCTCATCCCCACTCCATCAATTCAGCTCTACCGTGGGTAACTACGCTACCCTGTCCCCCATCAAGCGCATGCAGCACTCCTCGGACCAGTACAAGATCTCCCACGAGCTGTATGCAAACGCCACCCTCGGGAGGCCTGGCAGCCTGGCAGGTGGGTGCACAGGCTCAAACAGAGAGAAACTGTCTTTATATACAAAATATTAAAAACACCTTCCTAATACTGAGTTGCACGCCCTCAGAAAATACTAAATTCGTGGGGCATGGACTCTACAAGGTGTCGAAAGCGTTCCAAAGGGATGCTGGCCCATGTTGACTCCAACGCTTCCCACAGTTGTGTCAAGTTGGCTGGATGTCCTTTGGTTGGTGGACCATTCTTGATACACACGGGAAACTGTTGAGCGTGAAAAACCCAGCAGTGTTGCAGTTCTTGACACAAACTGGTGCGCCTGGCACCTACTACCATACCCCGTTCAAATTCACTTAAATCTTTTGTCTTGCCCATTCACTCTCTGAATGGAACACATACACAATCACTGTCTCAATTGTCTCAAGGCTTAAGAATCCTTCTTTAACCCGTCTCCTCCCCTTCATCTACACTGATTGAAGTGGATTTAACAAGTGACATCAATAAGGGATCATAGCTTTCCCCTGGATTCACGTGACCAGTCTATGTCATGGAAAGAGCAGGTGTTCATAGTGTTTTGTACACTCAGTGTATATATCATGTCTAAAAATGTGTGTTTTTTCTATGGGCTCAGCATTCTTTTATTTATATATGTTTTCTCAAATTACTCTAAATGCTGTAGTTAATGGAATTGATAATACTAGATATTATTAACCATGTTTGGAACATCGGAGGCTGCTGGTTTTATGGAAACCATGTGTTCAATACCATTCCATTTATTCTGTTCCACCCATTACTATAAGCCCGTCCTCCCCAATTAAGGTGCCACTAGCCTCCTGTGGTTTGGAACCACATAATGATGTTTCCTATGTTTTTGTTGTGGTGTTCAGGATCCAGGGGCTCTTATAGCAGCCAGCACAGTCACCTGGGCTCAGAGCTGCGACCTCTCCAGTCTCCTGAGCACCACATTGACCCCATCTATGAGGACAGGGTCTACCAGAAGCCTTCTATCAGGAGTCTCAATCAGAACCAGGGTGAGTCAGATGGTCCAGAGCCCCTGCTGTGCTGGGCTGGGCATCCCCTTATATTTGACTAGGCTTTTGTCAGGCTCACCTACTTCTTTTGACCAACTAAATGTTAATATTCCACTGTTGGTTTCAGAGGGTTATCATTCAATGAGAGGTTCAAGAGCCAAATGCGTTCTCAGTAGATACTTATATTTGATTGGTTCTTTGAAGGTCTGTGTCAGCACTTGATTAATCCTTGATAGGGAGAATTTACTTAAGCAAACACAGCAAGCCCAAAAGGTAAGGAAGCAGGTATTTCAACAGTCAATGCCCCACATTTAGCTTATTATTCAGGTGGAACTTAGGTGGGCCTTTAAACTGTGGTTTTCCTGCAAATAACGCTAATGACTAAAAACAACATTAGTGTTTTTATCACTCCATCAGATCGTTTAGCTCAATTTTTCAGTTCAGTTATGCAAATCCGATTAGTATCTTGATAGCAATCACAATCACATAACATTAGATAATTAGATATTAGATAGAAATAAATCTAAATTATTCCCGCAGAATTTAAACTCAAGCGTTGAAAACTGAGTTGGAGGCACCCACCATGGTCAAATGCATTCCACAGTATTTAGCCTAATGCTTTCTTTAATGAGCATGTGTATCCCCTCCACAGAAATTCCGCCTCACGTCACTGCATATGATGAAATCCTACTATACGATCTGAAAAGCTTTGTAGTTTCCTAACGGCTAGGGAATTGGAGTTACAATCATGCTTCCTGTTTGTAAAGACTGCAGGCTACTAAATTATGAAAGACCTGAGGGAATACTGTGATTCTTACTGGTGTTTCATTGAGCATGGGTTGAGATGGTACAGATTGTGCATGAAGGCTGTTGGCTCATATCCTCACAGCCTTCTGTACAGTACTGTATCCATCCTCTGCTCATGCTCAACCTAATCTTTTATTTTATTTTTAACCTTTATTTAGCTAGGCAAGTCAGTTAAGAACAAATTATTATTTTACAATGACAGCCTACCGGGAAACAGTGGGTTAACTGCCTTGTTCAGGGGCAGAATGACAGATTTTTATCTTGTCAGTTTGGGGATTCGATCCAGCAACCTTTCGGTTACTGGCCCAACGCTCTAACCTCTAGGCTACCTGTCACCCCATCTTTCACCTCCTTCAGGCAACCGTCTGGGCAAAATGTCGCATCTAGTGGTTTAATGTTGTTTTCTGCTAATTTGATTGTCCAAAAAACGTTGCATCAACATCAAATACATAACTAACATGGGATGGGACACCATTTGTTTCTGTGATTATATACATTTTCAACCCTCATACAACATTCATCCAATGTGAATTGGTCTGATATTCCATTTATCCAACTATAGTACAGCTACGAGCTGCTCATGTGGAAAGTTTCAATGTGTGGAGCCTAGGTCATGGCTCTTAGGGAGGAGGGAGTCGTGTAAAAGCTGCTACACTGTAACTCTATTCACCTCTCACACTGTCTGTAGCTGGCAGGCAGGCAGTGCTCCTCAGAGATAGATAGCGGCCTTCTACCTACATGGTCAGGATGATCAGTAGAAGCATCTCTGCCAATGCGTTCAGCGCAGCACGGTAGTGCATGCTTTCAGGCTGGACTCACAGTTCAAGTGCTTTAGAGATACATCAAGATGCATGGCAATAAGTGAGAGAATAGTGTTTCAACCCAAGGCTTTGCTCAAGCTATTTTTCCCTAATATTTATATGTTCAAAATAGCATTGAATTAAATGTATGTAAGAGCAGTGTCTTATGTAGGCCCTTATAGATGATTTTCAGCTAGTACCTGTCATTGATTTTCTTAAAAAGCAGTCTTCACAGACAGAAAACATAGTTGTCAGAGGCCATCCTCTGACTTTGTTTGATATGAAATCGTTAGCTATTCATCACTGTCCCCAATGAATCCTTCTGACATTGATTTTTAACAACATAATACTGTCTGGAAATTAAAGTGTTCTGTGTTCAAGGTCATGTTCATGGCACTCAGGTAGATTATGAAAACATAATGTTGTAAAAAAATACTTTCAGAGTGAACTGCTGACCAAAGCCCTTTCAATATTCTGAGAGAGATCAATCTGTTGGGTCGTGTTAGAGTGAATAGTCATCTACAGAATGCCCACTTCTTGTCATGGCCATTTTGTCAATTATGGGTTCATTTGACAAAGCACTAACTTTAATTTGACAAGTGACATTTGGTGCATTCATTCGTCATAATTCATATAAGATAACTGTCCTGAAAGTTATAATTTTTTCCTGACACATACGTTTGCGTTTTTTCCAGACACTTTTTGATTTTTCTGGTTTTCTGTCTATATTATAGTTTCTTAGTAGAGGCTGCTGGGAAGTATTGAAATTAATTCAATGAAATTATCCTTTTTGACTTTGCTTTTGCCTTCTTGTTCCCCTCCTCTTATTTCTCTGGTGGTTGGCTGTTCTGTTTCTCTTCTCACTGTGTGTTCTTACTCATTCCTCTGCCTAGACCCAGTAAACCAGTTTTGTGAACAGGTCCTGAACTTTCTGCTCTGTCCCTACTTCCCTCCTGCCGTAGCCCCGTCTTCCCCTGGTGTTGACTCCACCCCCTTGCAGCGTACAGGCAGCCAGAACGCCTCAGGCACTTTGCCATACCAGAGAAGCAGCTTTGCCACTGCCTCGGCTGCGGACTACGCCAACCCGTACCGCACCCTCCAGTTCTGCCCGTCTACCGAGTCTCCCTACAGCAAGTCTGGCCCCGCCCTTCCCCCAGAGGCCGCACTGGTCCGCTCACCTTCTGTCGACAGTATCCAGAAGGATCCCAGGTAAGTGCTGCTAGAGCACTGCAGTTTTAAACACACCTCTCTTCTCTTTCAGTCAGGCCACTGAGTATGGAGCACACGTCCACAACACATCACTGCCTCCCAATATCTCCTCAGTTTGATTTGAAGTCCTGTCGGTACCACTATGCCTTGAATGACACCACCACTGTTATTTGGAGGGCACATGAAGCTTGTGTTAAACCTTACCTTCTCCCTTCACATTGTGTTGTTGAAACGTTTGTGTGTGCGTGTGAGCGTGTGAGTGTGTGCGTGCGTGTGTGTGTCTCATAAAGTGTTTCACTGGGAGAGCCTTGATTCATAAGCTGTATGGCTGTATTGCTGTACTATCGGAGTTGCTTTTGTTTGGGTCTCATCAAGGAGTTTATTCCTTTAGAGCAAATATAAAAACCGTACTGTCAATGCCGGTAACAACAACAACATGTTTAATCACTAGGAATACACACTAATTAAAGAGTTATCAGAGAAATCAGGAATACAGAAATCTGTGTTTGCATTCTCTACAATTTCATTACTGATTTATCCTGTTCCGTTTTCTTCATTCACCATCCCTGTACTGTTTGTTTATTTTAGTTTATTTCCTTTTCCACATTGCACCTTTCTGCTGTAGCTCTGGCATTACATTTGGCATTTGCACACTCTTTCAGTGGATTTACTTGTGATGATGAGTTGCATTGACTGGCTGCAACCAACTTCACAACATGCACAGTCAATTACAGTAATCTCCAAATGAGAAGGTCTTCTCTTTTATTTGGTTACTTCATATTCATTATTGTTAAAGGGTGGGTCTCACCAAAACAGTTCTCCAATCTTTCTTCATTTCAATTCATTGTGGAAAAACTAGGCCAGTATTGTGCATAGCGAAGCAATGAAATTACAGAAATTGATTAAGTATTTTAATGAATAATGTTCAAAATCAGCAAGCGAAACAACGTTTTACTCAACAAATACTTAACCACAATTAAGGATTTTATATTTGGTTGACTATGTACAGGTAACTGCCAAAATAAAGGAAACACCTATATAGGGTCTTAATAGGGCGTTGGGGCACCACGAACCGCCAGAAGAGCTACAATGCGCCATGGCATACATTCTACAAGTGACTAGAACTCTATTGGAGGGATGTGGCACCATTATTCAATGAGAAATTCCATAATTTGGTGTTTTGTTGATGTTGGTGGAAAACGCTGTCTCAGGCGCTGCTCTAGTATCTCCCATAAGTGTTCAACTGGGTTGAGATCTGGAGACATACACACACACACACACACACACACACACACACACACACACACACACACACACACACACACACACACACACACACACACACACACACACACACACACACCTACACACTCTTAAAACCCCCATGGTCCTTTGAGACCCCTCTTTCATGGTAGCCAAAATAATGGGCAACTGGGCATTTTTATATAAGACCTTAAGCATGATGGGATGTTAATTGCTTAATTAACTCAGGAACCACACTTGTGTGGAAGTACCTGTTTTCAATATACAGTACATTGTATCCCTCATTTACTCATTTATTTTGGCAGTTGCATGTATCTGTAAGTTAAAACATTTTACTGCAGTGGGCTAAATCAGGGTTACACAGAGTGTTTCTTGGTTGTCTTAAACAAATATACTTGGAAACGATAGTATGCACCTCACACACATGGTTATGAGCTTAAAAAAACAAGACGCCTGTACCATGTCAGATATACACTGAGTATACCAAACATTAGGAACACCTTCCTTGAAATTGAGGGCAGGGACTCTACATCGTGTCGAAAGTGTTCAACAGGGATGCTGGCCCATGTTGACTCCAATGCTTCCCACAGTTGTGTCAAGTTGGCTGGATGTCCTTTGGGTGGTGGACCATTCTTGATACACACTGGAAACTGTTGAGCATGAAAAACCCAGCAGCGTTGCAGTTCTTGACACAAACCGGTGCGCCTGGCAAACCGGTGCGCCTTTACCTCGTTCAAAGGCACTTCAATCTTTTGTCTTGCCCATTCACCCTCTGAATGGCACACATACACAATCCATGTCTCAATTGTCTCATCGCTTAAAAATCCCTACACTGATTGAAGTGGATTTAACAAGTAACATCCAAAAAGGGATCATGGCTTTCATCTGGATTCACCTGGTCAGTCTACGTCATGGAAAGAGCAGGTATCCTTAATGTTTTGTTAACTTGGTGTAGTGTTGAAATGTATTCAATTTTGAGTTTGCATCCCAATATTACACTTTATATACATCACAGAAGACTGAAATATAACAAAACCGTTTGACATAGAAACACCGGATAAAAAAAAAAATATACAAAAATGATAATTTATTAATTCTGAAATTATAAAAAATATGAGTAACATTCCACCCATGAGTCCACGAGAGGGTGATTTGGTCATGTGACTGCAGGAAAGGGCTACAACTTTCCGAATAGTCAATGGTTGTTTGCAGGGTATAATCAATGTCACTATTTAGCAGAGAATCTTAAACCATAGGAAAGCTTATTCTTAAAAACTCTATCCAGATGTAAGTAAGACAATAATACGATTGCTAGAACGGGTCTCTCCACAAACCATGATAATGGTTCTGATGACTGAACAATCCTTAATTGGTCTAGCTGATAGACAATGGTGAACCTGCATGAAGATGTCAAAATTAAGAAATGACATCATTATTTTAGCATTATACGCTAAAATAATAATAATAATTTTAAACTACAGCGTGTGACATCATTCAATGTGCCAATAAATCAGCACAATCTACTTTTTCGTTTTTTCAAATTGCCGGGAGATGAAAGCTAACATTGGGATCATGTATGCTGTGCTAATGACTATACAAAAAATAGAGTAACAAAGAGAAATGTACAATAAGGCGGATTTAGCAATACAAGGAATGTGTGGAATGTGCATGGGGCTGCCATCTTTATGCACCTCTGCTATTGATCCTCGCATTTCTTGGTCTTTGTAAGACCCCTTCCTTAATGGACTCCCATCGACCACAATCAAATCATCTAGTGCATGTTCTGAATCCAGTGTAAGTGTGTAATATGAAAAGTGTTGAGAAAGAAAGACAGTCAAATGAGTATTATTTTATTCTTGTCAAGCTCCTTTGTGCGAGACACCCACCTACCTTTTTTTTCTTTCTGCCTGTCTCCTGATAGGTACGACCCTGAATTCCTTGTCTGGAATCAAAATCAAGCCGAGCAAAGAATGACAAAGTAATCCAGCATTTATTTACGTATTTCTATCTCTTATTCACTGAATCTGTCTTTCATGTCTACTACACAAAATGCCAGGCACATCTCCTTACCAATGAAAGAGCATGAATGAGAATAGTTCAATTATATTTTCCATTGCATTGTCTTCTGATTCCCAACTACTTAAAGTAGCTACTTCACTGAGAGATTAATAGCTGTGTTATTCACTTTGCTTCCAATTGAGCTCAAGTAAAGGTTGCACTAGGGGTCCATGTCCAACATATTATATTTCATTCTCACAAATACACAGTATACATTAGGCTTATGTATCTATTTGGCTTCAAGTTTCTCAAGTTTACTTTTCAGGCTTATCTAGTATTTGATGGTAAAGATGTGACATTGTGACATTTGTTACTCTTTAGTGAATTAAGCTATAAGGGTTTTCTGACAGCAGTTAGAAGCTTTTGGGGTAGGCTACGGGTACTTGCTGATTGTGTTTGTAGGATAGTGACAGTATTGTCCAATGATCATCCATTTTCTTCTTCGTTTTACATCCTTCATCATCATTTTTCACTCATCGTTTTCGAAATGTGCTTCATCATCCCAAGATTTACTGAGACTTGTTCAGTAATTGAGGGCAGAATCCAGGAGCTTAGAATGTCACTTTTGCAGAATGTGATCATTCTCCCTTTATGCAATCTTTCTCAACTAATACTCATTTTAGTACATATATGATATATCGTGTAGTGTGACTGACCGACATCTATGCCCCACATAGGCTAGTAGAAACAATATGGGATTCCCATTCACTGACTGGTAATCACTGACTGGTAAGCACATGATACGTTTTATGGGCGATTTTTGGGGGGCAGATTGACATTTATTGGGATGAATTTTGTCCTGGAGGCAGAGCTGAGCGATATCCACTAGATGGGCCAGCTGCTAAGTCAAAATTGGCTACATAGCCTATCGTAAAAATTGGTTTTAATTTAAGGTTAATGGTTAATGTTAGGGTTAAAGTTAGGGTTAGTTTTAAAATCAGATTTTAAACCTTTGTGGATGTGCCAGCTAGTCACTAGCCTGCAGAGCTGCTTCCAGTATGAGTCATCCCAATAAATGCCAACCTGCGATGTTTAAGCCTGTTGCAGTCTTATCCCCAAGACTACAGTGATGTGTGGGATTCAAAGTACAGTGCATTCGAAAAGTATTTAGACCACTTCACTTTTTCCACATTTTGTTACATTACAGCCTTATTCTAAAACAGGTTTTTAGAAATGTTTGCAAATGTATATACAAAAAAATGAAATATCACAATTACATAAGTATTCAGACCTTTTACTTAGTACTTTGTTGAAGTACCTTTGACAGCGATCAAATTACAGCCTTGAGTCTTCTTGGGTATGACGCTACAAGCTTGGCACACCTGTATTTGGGGAGTTTATCCCATTATTCTATGCAGATCCTCTCAAGCTCTGTCAGGTTGGATGGGGAGCGTCGCTGCACAGCTATTTTCAGGTATCTCCAGAGATGCTCGATCGGGTTCAAGTTCGGGCTCTGGCTGGGCCGCTCAAGGACATTCAGAGACTTGTCCGAAAGCCACTCCTGCGTTGTCTTGGCTGTGTGCTTGGGGTTGTTGTCCTGTTGGAAGGTGAACTTTCGCCCCAGGCTGAGGTCCTGTGCGCTCTGGAGCAGGTTTTCAAGGATCTTTCTGTACTTTGCTCCATTAATCTTTCCCTCAATCCTGACTAGTCTCCCAGCCCTGCCTCTGAAAAACATCTCCACAGCATGAATCTGCCACCACGATGCTTCACTGTAGGGATGGTATTGGCCAGGTGATGAGTGGTGCCTGGTTTCCTCCAGACATGACGCTTGGCATTCAGGCGAAAGAGTTCAATCTTTGTTTCATCAGACCAGAGAATCTTGTTTCTCATGGTCTGAGAGTCCTTTAGGTTCATTTTGGCAAACTCCAAGCGAGCTGTCATGTGCCTTTTACTGAGGAGTGTCTTCCGTCTGGCAACTCTACCATAAACGCCTGATTGGTGGAGTGCTGCAGAGATGGTTGTCTTTCTGGAAGGTTCTCCCATTTCCACAGAGGAACTCTGGAGCTCTGTTTGAGTGACCATCGGGTTCTTGGTCACCTCCCTAACCAAGGTTCTTCTCCCCTGGTTGCTCAGTTTTGGTGGTCTTTGGTGGTCTTGGTGGTTCCAAACTTCTTCCATTTAAGAATGATGGAGGCCACTGTGTTCTTGGGGACATTCAATGCTGCAGTTGCACTGTCAACTGTGGGAGCTTATATAGACAGGCCTTTCCAAATCGTGTCCAATCAATTTAATTTACCACAGGTGGACTCCAACCAATCTCAAGGATGAGCAATAGAAACAGGATGTACCTGAGCTCAATTTCGAGTCTCATAGCAAATGGTCTGAATACTTATATAAATAAGGTATTTCTGTTTTTTTTAAATTATACATTTCCAAACATGTCTAAACCTGTTTATTCACTTTGTCGTTATGTGGTATTGTGTGTCGATGTATTTAATCCATTTTCGAACAAGGCTGTAATGTAACAAAGTGTGAAAAAAGTCAAGGGGTCTGAATACTTTCCGAATGCACTGTATGTTAAGTAGTTGTAATGTAAGTGCTGTCTTCTTCTATCATGCAAAGTATACTGTATGATGGTACTGTCTTGTATGGTATGCGTGATAGCAAAGTATGGCTCATAAATTAACCCATGAACCATAACTGCCAGTGTGTGTATGCATTCTTACCATAGCTATGGCACGGAGACAATGCTCACGTTGTGGAGGTGAACACATTTGATATCCATACATTCATTTGACATCTGTCACACATGTACAGCATTTAACCCTTAGCACTTTGTCGTGCTTTTAAAAGCTTAGTCTATGGAGCTCATTGATAGCGTCTATCCAATAGTGTTTAGACAGGAGGACTGTGGATGGATTAAAGCAACAAAGGAAGCAGAGAAGCAGGTTGCTCATGAAAGTGTTTGTTTAAACGCTGTCCACACTTGACTGGCTAAACTAAACTAGAACATTGAACGAGGGCAATTACATGGACTATCGCACTTCAGCCGTGTTCCCTTGTACAATGTTTATACTGTTAGCTGCTCTTCAGTCTTGTCTATCAATTCTGCACAACCAGTCATCATCTGATATTGTGGCCAAGTTAACACATGGTTAATTACAGATACTAACATATTTCTACGATGGAACTCATTAGTATTGGAATGGATCGGTCAGCTCTGTTACATCTGTCATATTGTAAAGGTCTGTCAGATTATATAGTTTTTCTGTATTGTGACGCTGAACCAAAATAATCATAAATGTTTTCGATAATGTTTGTTGGATGATTTTACATCATTGTGTCTCATCGACAATAGAACTACACTGTGTTTTTACATCTGATATCACCTTTTGCCAAAGAATGAAGTTATGCACATTGAATGACTGTGTGTGTCTTCCAATCTGAAAGGCCCCATCTGTCTGTTTATTTGAGTGATTGCATGAGTCATCAATAATATGTTTCCTTTCCCTCTGTGTCATTTCTCTGTGGTGGAAGGCAGCCGCGGTTGCTTACAGTTTTGACGTGTCTGTTGTGTTCACTCTATTGTACAAGCCTTAAGTCTTAGGAAATATCATTTGGGCCCAAGACAGTAGTCAACAACATACTCAGTTAAAATGTCTACCCCATTCCCATGGTCTTTAATTACAATGCCCAATCATGCATTTAGAATACATCATTTATGACTATTTAATTTGGGGGGGGGGTTGTTTGATCGGTTCAAGAATGGCATTCTGTATTCTGGTGCAAATGTTCCCAGCTATGGAGCCGACAGATAAGTTCACCTGGCTGCTTTTGAACAAAGCCCTGAATGACGAGCTGTCTGCAACCCTAGGAGTTAGTTTCAATCCAGTGAGTCGCGATATTTTACACTACTGAGGGGATTCAACCTGAGCCTCAACTCCACTGCCAACCTGGAACGTTTTGCCGTATGATTTTTAGAGATGACATGAGGGAGACCTTGAGAAAATGACTACAATAGCTTGCGCTCTTACAAAATGAGTGGCGTTTAAAGTTAAAAGCTACCATTTTAGTCCTCAGTAAAGGAAGGCTGTTGGAAGGCCAGCTTAGGGAGTTGACTACTCTTCACACTTCACTACTCTAGAATGCATGCTATAGACATGCCAGTCTGCAATCCCAGTGCTGTGTGAAAGAGAGATAGAGAGAGCTCGTTGACTTGGCCGGTTCGGTTGTAAATCAGCAGATTGTTTGATCAGTCAGTCGTTTGTTCCTGAGAGGATGAAGCTCATCACTGTGAATCAGTCCATTTGGATCCCAGATATGTAACTCATGTGAAGTGTTATGCAAACCGCTCTTTTCTGCTTCAAAGCACTGAGAGTGCTGAGATGGGAATACACACATAGACAACATTTCAGAAACTACAGTACCAACACTGACAAATAGATAAAAATATAAATATACAGTGCCTTCAGAAAGTATTCATACCCCTTGACTTTTTCCACATTTTGTTGTGTTACAAAGTGGGATTAAAATGGATTTTATTGAATTTATTTGTCAACGATCTACACAAAATACTCTTATGTCAAAGTGGAAGAACAATTCTAACGTTTTGTAAAAAATCTAATGAAAAAAACCCCACTAGTACTATATATCTTAATTAGATGAGTATTTAACCCCCTGAGTCAATACATGTTAGAGTAAGTCTCTAAGAGCTTTCCACAACTGGTTTGTGCAACATTTGCCATCATTTGCCACTTTTCAAAATTATTCTAGCTCTGTCAAATTGGTTGTTGATCATTGCTAGACAACCATTTTCAGGTCTTGCCATAGATTTACAAGCATATTTAAGTCAAATCTGTAACTTGGCCACTCAGAAACATTCACTATCGTCTTGGTAAGCACCTCCAGTGTAAATTTGACCTTGTGTTTTAGGATATTGTCCTGCTGAAAGGTGAATTAATCTCCTAGTGTCTGGTGGAAAGCAGACTGAACCAGGTTTTCCTCCATTCTCTCCATTTATTTTTTATCCTGGAAAAACTCCCCAGTCCTTAACGATTACAAGCGTACCGATAACATGATGCAGCCACCATTATGTTTGAATATACAATATGGAGAGTGGTACTCAGTGGTGAGTTGTGTTGGATTTGCCCCAAACATATCGCTTTGTATTTAGGACTTAAAGTTAATTTCTTTGACACATTTCTTGCAGTTTTACTTTAGTGCCTTACTGCAAACAGGATGCATTTTGAATTCAGGCTGTAACACAACAAAATGTGGAAAAAGTCAAGGTGTGTGAATACTTTCTGAAGGTACTGTACATGTATGGAATTAGAGTAAAATAAAATGTACTAACCAAAGTTAGCATATGATGTTTTCAGATCATTTGACTGAGCGATGCTTCTCTCTTTTATAGCTTTCAGGGCTGGGGTGTGAGATTAAAGAGGGAGGATGAGATGAGATGTGAGGACAGTGGCATTATCATAGGCGGTTACACAGCCGTTTGGATGAATAATGGTCCTTGGGTAATTCTCTAATGAAGAAGTGAACTGGCAAACACAGCACTGTAGTCCCTAAGGAATCGATGAGCCTACGTAACCTTTGTGGCTGTGGCTGTGGCTCTGGTTATGTGATGAGGGTGAGAGGCTGGATTTGATCATACTGCCGCCCGCTGCAGTTAGTGTCCCCTAATGTTCATGATTCAGAGTCCGAGTCGTACATCCGTCTTTGCCCTCTTGAAAGGCCAATGCGGTTGAGGAAGAACAGTCATTGTAGCTGAAAAGCGCGGCTACTGCTGAGGGCAATGAATGAGTACAATGAATATACGGTACATCAATTCAGGCCGGTACTAGTGTACGGTACAAGCTAAGCAGCATTAATGTTTTTCAAATGCTGCTCTGTGCATTGGGATGCACAATTTGTTTCTTTACTTACTGCTATTCTGTAAGATTCAATAGTAAAGTAATGCTTGTCTGACTGTGCTCTAGGTAGGGAGATGCAGTGGTCATAGGCCAGTGTGTGTGCGTGTGTGCGCACGTGTATCCTTGCATGTTTGTGCGCACGTGTATCCTTGCATGTGTGCACATGTGTGTGTATGCGTGCGTGTGTGTGCAAGTGTGTGTGTTTGAGTGCAAATGAGTGTGCGTGCATGCGTACGTGAGTGCATGCGTGTACATACATGTGTATGTGAGTTCTTGGGGATGTTGGTTTGAGGACTCCCCCGCTGAGGCTAATCCAGTCTGATCGGCCACATCTCAGACACTACAACACGGAGTACGGCCACTAGAGTCCTATTCTGAGCTCTATCCTCTCTCTGATGCTGTAAATAAGAGCCATAACCTCCATTTTAATGGATGGACCTGGACGCTCTTGTAGTGGTCCATTTATGTTCACTTCATCCACCCGGCCCCGGTGTCTGTCTGGCTGACTGGGGGATCTGAGAGCTTTGCGTCACATTCGGTTTCAGAGCCTCCTAATTTATCCCAATACATGTGGGCTAAACAGCTAAACTAACACAGGTCTGAAATGGCACCCTATTCCCTATATAGTGCACTACTCTTGACCATGACCTAGGACTCTGGTCAAATGAAGTGCACTATAGTGCCTTCAGAAAGTATTCATACCCTTTGTCTTGTTCCATATTTTGTTGTGTTCTAGCCTGAATTCAAAATGGATTACATTTATTTATTTTTCTCACCCACCTACACACAATAGCCCATAATGACAAAGTGAAAACATGTTTTTTTTTAATAAGAAAAAATGAAAAAGCTGACAAAGGCCTTGAGGCCGATACATAAAGCTTAATAAAGAGCAGTGATATTAGCCAGAGCAGTTTGCGTGTTTCTTCTTTTTTCTCTCATGTGTTTTCATATAAAAGTCCCAAAATTGATGTATCAATCGCAGATTGCCTCTTTAAGAACTTAAAACCCTATGTACAGTACAGTACTGTAATGACTCTAGGCGATGTTTCAGCCAGTGACCTACTTCCTAATTGGATATGATTAAACATACAGCAGTTTGCACAAACTCTTTGAGCATTTCGATTGCCCAATTAACCCATATGTGACTTATGCAAGGTTAAATCATCTTTAGATCATTTTTTATTAAGTTGTATTTGGTCTACAAACGCTCATATGCACAGACGTAATCATCATTATAGTACTGTACATAGCAGACAATAGCTAGTTAATAGCAGTGGTGGAAAAAGTACCCAATTGTCACACTTGAGTAAAAGTATAGATTCCATAATAGAAAATGACTCAAGTAATAGTGAAAGTCACTTAGTAAAATACTACTTGAGTAAAAGTCTAAAAGCATTTGGTTAAATATACGTATCCCACACGTACAATTATCTGTAAGGTCCCTCAGTCAAGCAGTGAATTTCAAACACAGATTCAACCACAAAGACCAGGGAGGTTTTCCAATGCCTTGCAAAGAAGGACATCTATTGTTAGATGGGTAAAAATAGAAAGCAGACATTAAATATCCTTTTGAATATGGTGAAGTTATTAATTACAGTTTGGATGGCGTATCAATACACCCAGTCACTACGAAGATACAGGCGTCCTTCCAAACTCAGTTGCCGGAAAGGTAGGAAACACAGGCAATGGAACATCTGGATAGAAGAAACGGCTCGGGTCGCACAAAAGGGAATATATCATTGCGGATAAAGTTCGTATAAAGTTCAATGCTAAGTGCTAAGCACTAGTGATGGGAAACCGAGGCTTTCTAAATGTGTCGGAGCTTACACCAAATTGTGCCGAAAGTAAAAGTATAAATTATTTCAAATTCCTTATATAAGGCAAACCAGATGGCACGATTTTCTAGTTTTTTTTTTAAATTACGGAGAGTCAAGGGCACACTCCAACTCTCAGACATAATTTACAAATGAAGCATGTGTGTTTAGTGAGTCTGCCAGATCAGAGGCAGTAGAGATGACCAGGGATTTTCTCTTGATAAGTGTGTGAATTGGATCACCACATTATTTAGCAATGTAGTGGAGTAAATGTAAAAGTTGACAAAAATAGAAATATTAAAGTACAGATTGAATTAGTACTTTAAAGTATTTTTACTTACAGTGCATTCGGAAAGTATTCAGAGACCTTGACTTTTTCCACATTTTGTTACGTTTACAGTCTTATTCTAAAATGGATTAAAAAAAATACATCCTCATCAATCTACACACAACACTCCATCATGACAAAGCAAAAACAGGTTTTTAGACATTTTAGCAAATTTATAAAATAAAATAAAAATAAATACCTTATTTACATAAGTATTCAGACCCTTTGCTATGAGACTCGAAATTGAGGTAAGGTGCATCCTGTTTCCATTGATCATCATTGAGATGTTTCTACAACTTCATTGCAGTCTGTCTGTGGTAAATGTAATTGATTGGACAAGATTTGGAAAGGCACACCTGTCTATATAAGGTCCCACAGTTGACAGTGATGTCAGAGCAAAAACCAAGCCATGAGGTCGAAGGAATTGTCCGTAGAGCTCCGAGACAGGATTGTGACGAGGCACAGATCTGGGAAGGGGTACCAAAACATTTCTGCAGCATTGAAGGTCCACAAGAACACAGTGGCCTCCATCATTCTTAAATGGAAGAAGTTTAGAACCACCCAGACTCTTCCTGGAGCTGGCCGCCCGGCCAAACTGAGCAATCAGGGGAGAAGGGCCTTGATCAGGGAGGTGACCAATAACCCGATGGTCACTCTGACAGAGCTCCAGAGTTCCTCTGTGGAGATGGAAGAACATTCCAGAAGGACAACCATCTCTGCAGCACTCCACCAATCAAGGAGTGACCAGACGGAAGCCACTCCTCAGTAAAAGGCACATGACAGCCCGCTTGGAGTTTACCTAAAGGCACCTAAAGGACTCTCAGACCATGAGAAACAAGATTCTCTGGTCTGATGAAACCAAGACTGAACTCTTTGGCCTGCATGCCAAGTGTCACGTCTGGAGGAAACTTGGCACCATCCCTACGGTGAAGTATGGTGGTGGCAACATCATGCTGTGGATATGTTATTCAGAGGTAGGGACTGGGAGACTAGTCGGGATGAATGGAGCAAAGTACAGACAGATCCACAACTGATGATGGTGCAGGCAGAAATGGTCGCTTCGCTTCGAGTTTTTAGGAAACTTTAGTTTTTTTAATGTATTATTTCTTACATTGTTACCCCAGGAAATCTTAAGTCTTATTATATACAGCCGGGAATAACTATTGGATATAAGAACAACGTCAACTTACCAACATTATGACCAGGAATACGACTTTCCCGAAGTGGATCCTTTGTTCGGACCTCCACCCAGGACAATGGATCTAATTCCAGTAGTCGATCCAAAACAACGACGGCGCAGAAGGGGCAGCCGAAGCGGCCACCTGGCCAGGCTCCGTAGACGTGCACACCGCCCACCGCTCCCGAGTATACTACTAGCCAATGTCCAGTCTCTTGACAACAAGGTAGACAAAATTCGAGCAAGGGTTTCATTCCAGAGAGCCACCGGGCTTCTCCATGCATCGCGCCGACAGAGATAAACACCTCTCTGGGAAGAGGATTGGAGGGGGTGTATGCTTTATGATTAACGACTCATGGTGTAAGCATAACAACATACAGGAACTCAAGTCCTTCTGCTCATCCGATCTAGAATTTCTTACAATCAAATACCGGCCATTTTACCTACCAAGAGAATTCTCATCAGTTATAGTCACAGCTGTGTACATTCCCCCTCAAGCAGACACCAAGACGGCCATCATGGAACTTCACTGGACTATATGCAAACTGGACACCATACATCCTGAGGCTGCATTTATTGTAGCTGGGAATTTAAACAGAGCAAATTTGAGAACAAGGCTGCCTAAATTCTACCAGCATATTGATTGTGCTACGCGCATGCGCAATACCCTCGACCACTGATACTCTAATATCCGCGATGCATACAAAGCCCTCCCCCATCCTCCCTTCGGCAAATCTGACCATGACGCGATCTTGCTCCTTCCGTCTTATTGGCAGAAACTCAAACAAGATGTACCAGTGACAACAACCATTCAACTCTGGTCCGACCAATCGGAAGCCACACTTCAAGATTGTTTAGATCAATATGTTCCGGTCAGCTTCTGAGAACAACATCGACCAATACGCTGACTCTGTGAGTGTGTTTATAAAGAATTGCATTGGAGATGTTGTAACCACTGTAACTATTAAAACCTACCCTAACCAGAAACCGTGAATGGATGGCGGCATTCGCACAAAACTGAAAGCGCGATCCACCGCATTTAACCATGGAAAGAGGTCTGGGAATATGTCTGAATATAAATAGTGTAGTTATTCCCTCCGTAAGGCAATCAAACAAGCAAAATGCCAATACAGGGACAAGGTGGAGTCGCAATTCAACGGCTCAAACACGAGACATGTGTTGCAGGGTCTACAGGAAATCACGGACTACAAAAAGAAATCCAGCCACGTAATGGACACCGATGTCACGCTTCCAGACAAACTAAACACCTTCTTTGCCCGCTTTGATGATTATACAGTGCCACCGTCGCGGCCCGCTAACAAGGACTGCCCCCCCCCCTCTCATTCTCCGTGGCTGGCGTGAGTAAAACATTTAAACGTGTTAACCCTTGCAAAGCTGCTGGCCCAGACGGCATCCTTAGCTGTGTCCTCAGCGCATGCACAGACCAGCTGGCTGGGGTGTTTACGGACATATTCAATCGCTCCCTATCCCAGTCTGTTGTCCACACATGTTTCAAGATGGCTACCATTGTTCCTGTACCCAAGAAGGCAAAGATAACAGAACTAAATGACTACCGCCCCGTAGCACTCACTTCTGTCATCATGAAGTGCTTTGAGAGACTAGTCAAATATCATATCACCTCCACCTTACCGGCCACCCTAGACCCACTTCAGTTTGCCTACCGCCCCAACAGGTCCACAGACGACGCAATTGCCATCACACTGCACACTGCCCTATCCAATCTGCACAAGATGAATGCCTATGTAAGAATGCTGTTCATTGACTACAGCTCAGCATTCAACACCATAGTACCCTCCAAGCTCATCATCAAGCTGGAGGCCCTGGGTCTCAACCCCACCCTGTGCAATTGGGGCCTGGACTTTCTGACGGGCCGCCCCCAGGTGGTGATGGTAGGAAACAACATCTCCACTTCACTGACCCTCAACACTGGGGCCCCACAAGGGTGCGTGCTCAGCCCCTTCCTGTACTCCCTGTTCACCCACGTTTGCGTGCCCATGCACGCCTCCAACTCAATCATAAAGTTTGCAGACGACACAACAGTAGTGGGCTTGATTACCAACAACGACGAGACAGCCTACAGGGAGGAAGTGAGGGCACTCGGAGTGTGGTGTCAGGAAAACAACCTCTCACTCAATGTCAACAAAACAAAGGAGATGATCGTGGACTTCAGGAAACAGCAGACGGAGCACCCCCCTATCCACATCGAAGGGATAGCAGTGGAGAAACTGAAATGGTCCACCCACACAGACAGTGTGGTGAAGAAGGGGCAAACAGCGCCTCTTCAACCTCAAGAGTCACTCAAAACCCTGACAAACTTTTACAGATGCACAATCGAGTGCATACTGTCGGGCTGTATCGCAGCCTGGTACTGCAACTGCACCGCCCTCCATGACACCTACAACGCCTTCACAGGAAGGCCAAAAAGATCATCAAGGACATCAACCACCCGAGCCATTGCCTATTCACACCGCTACCATCCAGAAGGTGAGGTCAGTACAGGTGCAACAAAGCTGGGCCCGAGAGACTGAAAAACAGCTTCTATCTCAATGCCATCAGACTGCTAAACAGCAATCACTAACTCAGAAAGGCTGCCGCCTACATTAATACCCAATCACTGGCCACTTTAATAAATGGATCACTATTCACTTTATCCAATGCCACTCTAAATATTGCCACTTTAATAATCTTACATTACTCATATCACTCACATTACTCATATCACATGTATACACTGTATTTTACACCATCTATTGCACCTTACCTATGCCGCTCAGCCATCGCTCATCCATATACTTACATGTACACATTCACCCCTTCAGGTTTGTGTTTATTAGGTTGTTGTTGGGGAATTGTTAGATGACTTGTTAGATATTACTGCACTGTCGGGAACTAGAAGCAGAAGCATTTCGCTACACTCACATTAACATCTGCTAACCATGTGTATGTGACAAATAACATTTTATTTTATTTTATTTGATGAAAACCTGCTCCAGAGCGCTCAGGACCTCAGCCTGGGGTGAAGGTTCACCTTCCAACAGGACAACAACGCTAAGCACACAGCCAAGACAATGCAGGAGTGGCTTCGGGACAGGTTTCTGAATGTCCTTGAGTAGCCCAGCCAGAGCCTGGACTTGAACCCGATCAAACATCTCTGGAGCAGCAACGCTTCCCATCCAACCTGACAGAGCGTGAGAGGATCTGGAGAGAAGAATGGGAGAAATTACCCAAATACAGGTGTGCCAAGCTTGTAACGTCATAACCAAGAAGACTTGAGGCTTTAATCGCTGCCAAAGGTGCTTCAACAAAGTACTGAGTAAAGGGACTGAATACTTATGTAAATGTGATATTTTATAATTTTATTTTTAATACATTTTACAACATTTACTGTTTTTGCTTTGTCATTATGGGGTATTGTGTGTAGATTGACAGGGGGGGGGAACAATTTAATCAATTTTAGAGTAAGGCTCTAATGTAACAAAATGTGGAAAACATCAAGGGGTCTGAATACTTTCTGAATGTACTGTAAATACTTTACACCGTTGGTTAATAGACAGATTAATATGTCTATGGATAAAAGTTTTTGCTAATGCAACCATGCCTCACAGGGACACACCACAGACTATGTGATCAAGCTTCATAAGCATCAGCGATGAGAGGAGAAAAAAATCTACTTTTGAAACATTCTTTCTCCCATTGCTCAATTTTCTGAAACAAAAGGATCTCATTCCCTCCCCGCCCCTCTGCATTCATTCCCTTTGATGAATTATATTCACGGGCAATCATTTCTGACGACTGCACACCAGTCAGCTCCAATCACTCCACAATAAGTGCTCAGTTGGGTAACAGTGGAGCCTAGCTAATGCCGGAACTGTACTGAGCATGCCCAGTGTCCACTAGTGTGGGGTTCAGATGCTTGGTAGAAGGGTGCAGGGAGTCTTCGCAACTGACCATGTATTCTGGAAATGGAATGATATTCCACAGTGTTTGGTTGGTACACTGCTCCCCTACCGTTTGAAACACCACTTTCATTGTGACAGTTCTGAAGAGGCTCAGAAGAGATGTTGAGAGCTGGGCTCCCTGGTGTTTTATTTCTCTGGGTTTTGTTTTATGTGATTGAGGTCGGAGAGAATCCCAACTAGACCCCCATCACTCTGTTGACCTTTTTGAAAGTTAACATTTCTCTTTCTTTGTAAATGGTCATGGCCTCTTCCATTTCTCCCTTGCTCACGTTAGTAGTGGTTGGTATAGCTGGGAGAAGGATTGTGAGGAGATGAAATGTTCCTGAGGCTCTTACCCGTCGGAGTGTATACATCACTGACTGTGGCGGCTCCGCAGCTTCCAAGCCTTTTGGATCAGAATTAGCTCTCTGTTCCTAGTTTTCATTTCTCTCACACCCTCTCTCTCGCTTGCTCTCTCTCGCGCTCCCTCTCATCACACATCTCTCCTTCTCTCTCACATCTCTCTATTCCCCCCTCCTCACATTTCTCTTCCTCTCTTCCCCCTCCTCTCTCTCTCTCTCTCTTTCTCTCTTACGTGAACCCACTCGTTAATGCAATTGATTCTCGGTCTTTGAGAGCCGGTGACATGTGGAGTTGAGAAGCCAGAACTGGGGCATCTGTGTTGTCAGTGAGAGAGCTAACTGACAAACTGAAAGGCCTGATTGCAGACAGCTGTGATGGTTTGAGGTTGGACAGGTGCTGGAAGGTGTGTACAGGGAGGGTGCTGCCTTTGCACCAGTGTGTGTCTCTCTCTCTTTCTCTCTCTGTCTCTCCCTCTTTGTCTGTCTGTCTCTGTAGGTGTGCCGATAAGAGAGGTGTGGTAGTGGGGTGTGGGGTAACACGGTGGTCAGGGGGATGACGGAGGTCTCTGACAGTCCATAGCTAGCCTCAGGCTAACGCACTAAAGCACCATAGCTAGCATCGCCAGAGGAGGGTGCTGGATGAAAGTACCTCTCATTCGCCAAGAGCAGGGATTCAGTTCTAGCCTTTATCATTCTCTGCTGAATGATTTAATTCAGAACTTGTGGGAATAGAAAACAAGCCTTGTTCTTGATTTGAATATCTCTTAGAACTAACATGTTTTTTTTCACACTAGACCATGTGCTATGGGGGTGGTTTGTTTGGCAAATATGTCACACACACTCAAGCTTTTTCATGCTCAACAAGCATATTACGTTGTTCATTATTCATGCCGATGTTTGTTTTAAATGGACAATGCATATGTCATGTGTCACTTTGTTTTTCTGCTCTGTAAGTGAACCTCAATGCAATGTAGCCTTAGTGTCTAACTTAGTAGTCATAGATGAATATTGCTACACACACAATAAACCAAACCAAAGGCATTCAAAAGAAAAAGAGAACAAAAAGGTGCCTTATTATTTTCTGTAATGCAGAAATTACATTATACCAAAACACCACTTATAGGAATTACCACCGCAACAGCTTCTGCAATTTACCACGTACAGTAATCACCAGATTGCAGTCATCTGAAAAGATAGATTGAAGATTGCAGTATAATAGACAGTGAGTGAGTGTTTTGTTTAGCACTGTATTGCAATGCTTGTTTTGAGTTCCAAATGGCACCCTATTCCCTATGTGGTGCACTACCTTATGGGCCCTGGTCAAAAGTAGTGCACTAAATAAGGAATAGGGTGCCATTGCGGATGCAGATGCCTGTACAGATCCAGTGCTGTTCTGTATTCATCCCTGTGTTTCCCGTGGTCCCCTGCAGGGAGTTTGGCTGGAGAGACCCAGAGCTGCCTGAGGTGATTCAGATGCTGCAACACCAGTTCCCCTCAGTCCAGTCCAACGCTGCAGCCTACCTCCAACACCTGTGCTTCGGAGACAACAAGATCAAGTCTGAGGTAACCTGCACCAGGCCGATATGGCTACTCATACATTTATACTGCCATGTGCTAGCGGGGACACCTGCATCCATTGCTACACATTATGAAATGTATAGGCCCCATAAAGTGGTTAAATCCGTGGCTAAAACATTGGGCTTAAAAAAAGTCTGAATCAGTCAGTGACTGCCCTGGGCAGCTGTTGTTTCATTTGAAACTTATGAAACATTGCAAAGTCCGCCTCCACCTTCATGTTCAGTACATCATCTAAAATCTATTTAAAAAACCTTTTTCGAGAATAATTCACAATTCTAGCTCAGGATCTATACCAGGTGCTAGAATTGTGAATTCTCCTCACATTAGTGGTCAGATAGTATTGCCTGATCTTGCCTCACCTGACTTTCCTCACCCTAATGTTGGATAGCTTGGTGGTGTCATATATGTGTGTGATATGTGCGGACATTGGCTGGGTGAGGTAGAGGGATGGTGAGGTGGAGTGATGGTGAGATGGAGGGATGGTGAGGTATAGGGATGTTGAGATGGGGGAGGTGGAGATGGAGGGATGAGTTGCAAGTGAGATGCTGTCTTGGAGGGATTGGAAGAAAGTCATTAGGTCAGCTGATACCTTTTCCTGGAACACTGCTCATCTCATCGCCTCTCAGACAGATATATCACAGCACAGGCAGCATGGGCAGACACACAGGCACAGACACAGACACAGACACACACACACACACACACACACACACACACACACACACACACACACACACACACACACACACACACACACACACACACACACACACACACACACACACACACACACACACACACACACACACACACACACACACACCTTGGCAATCACACACATAGGCACACACACACAGCCGTAGACACACACTATGATATACTATATATACAAAAGTATGTGGACACCCCTTCAAATTAGTGGATATCGTCTATTTCAGCCCATTGCTGACAGGTGTATAAAATCGAGCACACAGCCATGCGATCTCCATAGACAAACATTGGCAGTAGAATGGCCTTACTGAAGAGCTCAGTGACTTTCAACATGGCACCATCATAGGATGCCACCTTTCCAACAAGTCAGTTCGTCAAATTTCTTCCCTGCTAGTGCTGCCCAGGTCAACTGTAAGTGCTGTTATTGTGAAGTGGAAACGTCTAGGAGCAACAACGGCTCAGTCAGTTGTGGACCGCCGAGTGCTGTAGCGTGTAGCGTGTAAAAATTGTCTATCCTCGGTTGCAACACTCACTACTGAGTTCCAAACTGCCTCTGGAAGCAATGTCAGCACAAGAACTGTTCATCGGGAGCGTCATGAAATGGGTTTCCATGGCCGAGCAGCCGTACACAAGCCTAAGATCACCATGCGCAATGCCAAGCGTCGACCGGAGTGGTGTAAAGCTCGCCGCCATTGGACTCTGGAGCAGTGGAAACATGTTCTCTGGAGTGATGAATCCCGCTTCACCATTTGGCAGTCCGACGGACGAATCTAGGTTTGGTGGAAACCAGGAGAAAGCTACCTGCCCCAATGCATAGTGCCAACTGTAAAGTTTGGTGGAGGAGGAATAATGGTCTGGGGCTGTTTTTCATGGTTCGGGCTAGGCTACTTAGTTCCAGTGAAGGTAAATCTTAACGCAACAGCATACAATGCCATTCTAGACGATTCTGTGCTTTGAACTTTGTGGCAACTCTTTGGGGAAGGCCCTTTCCTGTTTCAGCATGACAATGCCCTTTTGCACGTGGTCCATACTAAAATGGTTTGTGGAGATTGGTGTTGGAGAATTTGACTGGCCTGCACAGAGCCCTGACCTCAACCCCATTGAACACCTTTGGGATGAATTGGAACGCCGACTGCGAGTCAGGCCTAATCGTCCAACATCAGTGCCCGACCTCACTAATGCTCTTGTGGCTGAAGGGAAGCAAGTCCCCACAGCAATGTTCCAACATCTAGTTATAGCAGCAAAAGGGAGACAACTCCATATTAATGCCCATGATTTTGGAATGAAGCAGGTGTCCACATACTTCTGGTCATGTCGTGTATTTATAGTACTGCGAGGCGATGCACGTTAGCTATGTGTGTCATCATGGTACCTTGTCTCGCCTAGCAGTATCTTGGTTATTTTTGGAGTAGAAGGCTGTGTGAAGGAAATGACTATTTAATGGGCACTCTATTTTAGTAACAGTAGAGCACTGGAGATGGAGGGACATTTGTATAGTAAGTCAATGTCTTCATAAACAGAAGGGAATATACAGCATATACTGGATAATGGCAGCATGTACTGTATGTAGCCTGCAATCTTGTGAGCCAGTGTCTATCACCTTTGCCAACAGAGCACCCAGATAAACAGGCTCTGATTTGTAATGGTTTTTCTCCTCTGTGTTTAATTGGAGTTGAGATGGACAGCAAGAGCAGCAGTGCTGATCCATTCTGTTGGGCCTAGCAGCACATCTGCTGACTGTTGGCACCACTCCTCTGGTGTGCGTGCGTACGCACACGTCTGTACGTATGTTTGTGACACTCTACCTGGTCGTCTTATCTCACTTCCTCTGTCACTCTGTCAATATGTCACTCTGTCCTTTGTCTCTCTGTGACAGTGTTTCCTTGGCCTGTCTGTCTGTGTGCAGATTAACCAAAATGTCTGTTATTTTTCATTTTTTAAACAACTGACTGACATTGGTTGAATTATTTGAATTCCATTTAGTTCGTTTTTTTTCTGTGAGCTCAATGCACACATTGCAGTTTTTCAAGAGATAAATCAATCCAGTCTAAACTTCGCTATGTAGTTGGGAGTTAGTTGTAGTTTCCAGCAGGCCAATATTCTACATAGTTTAGCGCAGAAAACATATTCATTAACTACAATGACCATTGATCCATTGCATATCTACTTGTCCGGTCTGTGTTTCTTTTACGCCTGCTACTGAAGACAGAAGAATGCGCGATTGTGAGGTAATATAGAGAGCAGCTGTTGCTTCGCAAAGTATCTCTACCTGAAAATACACAATCTCAGTGATTGACAGTTGGTATTAAGCATTCATAAAAGTATGCCTTATTTACTTTGAAGAAAATAGTGATTTTGTCAGACAGCATAGGAAGCAGCTCTATAGAGATTAGATGATGATTTGGAATGAAATAATAAAGTCATCAAATAAACAAATGTATAACATTTTATTAAAGTAAAGTAATGGGAATAAATTATGATTAATAAGTGATAAGCAGTAATAGGCAGTCACTACCATCATGGGACTTTTATTTAATTGTTTTATTCTATGTTGTTACAGCATTCAACCCACATAATGCATAGCGCATTTAATGTAAATAATAAAACATAAATATTTTTTATAATCGAACCGAAACTGAACCGACCTCAAAAAGCACTAATCGCTCAGCACTAATATGCAGCCACGTGACTCTAGAGCCCTCAAGCTCAGCTCTGGACCTCGAAGCCACTACCACTGCGTCTTTTCATTGTTCCCCTCTAATCAGGGACTGATTTAGACCTGGGACACCAGATGAGTGCAATTAATTATTAGGTAGAACAGAAAACCAGCAGGCTCCGGACCTCATAGGGTAGGATTTGAGGACCCCTGCTCTAGAGTAATGAGGGAGGAAGGAACTGTCTGATCTGGCTCTAGTTGATTTATAGAGGAAAGGTACCTGAGTGAAATAAAGAACAGGATTCATAGGGATGCCTCCAGGGATATTGTTGTCAATACTGAAAACTATAGATGACTTCTGTGGCAGACAGTTTGTCAAATTGAACTGTATAGAACAGTAGCTAGCTACACTATTGCATGCATGTTTGTACTGTTCTTTGTCTATCTATTAATTTTGATCTAGTCTTGATCGATTCGTTATGATCCACTAACGTCCTCCTTTTCTCTCCTCTCCCTGTTCCTCTCACCAGATCCGAAGGCAGGGAGGAATCCAGCTGCTGGTGGATCTGCTGGATCACAGGATGACCGACGTGCACCGCAGCGCCTGTGGAGCTTTGAGAAACCTGGTATACGGAAAGGCCAACGATGACAACAAGATCGCCCTGAAGAACTGCGGGGGGATCCCAGCCCTGGTCCGCCTGCTGAGGAAGACCACCGATGTGGAGATCAGGGAGCTGCTTACAGGTAAACAGAGTTTGGTGCTAAGTTTTTACAAAGAGAGACATAACATAGCCTTTCTATATGACATTATAAAGGCTCATACCTGCTTATAGCAAGTTATTAAGCATTTTACCTGGATGCTTATATCTAGAGTTTATACACAAGCTGAATTTAACAGGACATTGGTACTGGGAGCTGGATAACTAACAACTACTGAAGGCTATAGTGGTGAAGAATCAGAAAGGGACTTTTCACATCAACATCCTTAGTCGTGGTTAAGCAGTGGTTAAAACTAATATCCGCAAATGACTTACTGGATAGAAAATTCTTATATTTTATTAAATACAATATGATGTAATACTTGCATGGTGCTATTATCTATTAAAGGAGCGCTGTTCTAATTGAAACATTGCCTAAATGTACTTAGTCAATAACAAGTGAGAGGTTAAATCCCCTAGTCATGTTTATAGAGGGCATTATTTTAATATTTATTTTTTACTGTAGCGAGGATTCTGAGCCTGGAAATGCTTTGGAAATAAATGGTTTGTGCTGGTGCTGTCTTAAAGGAGATTACCATATAAATGAGAAAGCAGTTCAACGCACGGAACACAGAGTCCCTCCTGTCACAAATTAATCAGGCATCAGAAAACCTTCCCGGCCCAGAGGAATTCTGCCTCTTCACTTCTTCTCTTCTGGCTGTTTAAATCAGAGTCACAGTGACCGCCTGCGCCTCCTCTCCCCTCCCTGTGACTGGGCATGGATTAACGGGACTATTTACCCATTTCTCTCCATCTCCCAGCCTTCCCTGTGCCACCGACTGCCAGGAGGCATCCTACTTAGGGAAGCGGTAGCGGCGGTTTATGACATCACAGGAAGCCAAACCAGGTTGTTGTTTTCTCTGCTGCTCTAGCCCCCCCCCCCCCCCCCCCCCGCCCGGGAGCTAAAGATGATTATTTAGCGGGAATAAAGCTCCTTTAAATGGCGGATTTCTTGTCTCCTGAGATTAGAGATGTGGATTGTGTCCTGGACTCCAAGTGACATCGAACAGGAACCCATGTTGCTGCACTTACACAGCCAGGACGCAATTAGTCTAGTTTAGTGGAGGGGTGGATGAGATGTGGTCGTGCTGGATTATGGTTAATCAAGTTGTCCTTCTGTAGTTCTTGGAGTAAATTAATTGAAAAGTAGAGTAGTTGGATGAGATTGAAATGTAGAAATGTACAGCCATCTACAGACAACAATTCATAGACATATACACTGAGTGTACAAAAAGTTTGGAACACCTGCTCTTTCCATGACATAGACTGACCAGGTGAATCCAGGTGAACGCTATGATCCCTTATTGATGTCACCTATTACATCCACTTCAATCAGTGTAGATGGGGAGGAGACAGGTTAAAGAAGGTTTTTAAGCCTTGAGACAATTGAGAGTGAGATTGTGCATGTGTGCCATTCAGAGGGTGAATGGGCAAGATAAAATATTTAAGTGCCTTTGAACGGGGTATGGTAGTAGGTGCCAGGCGTACCGGTTTGAGTGTGTCAAGAACTGCAACGCTGCTGGGTTTTTCACGCTAAACAGTTTTCCGTGTGTATCAAGAATGGTCCACCACTCAAAGGACATCCAGCCAACTTGACACTGTGGCAAGTATTGGAGTCAACATGGGCCAACATCCCTGTTGAACGCTTTCAACATCTTGTAGTCCATGCTCCGACGAATTGAGGTTGTTCTGAGGGCAAAAGGGGATGCTCTATATTAGGAAGGTGTTCCTAATGTTTTGTACACTCCGTGTATATTTGGTACCCTGGTGGCTCACTATAGAGTGGCTGATTTAATTAGAACGTCATCTGCACTGAATCAGTCCTTTTCCACTTGACTGCGGGCTCACGACACGGCGGCTGCCTCACCTGAACCACAACAGGCTCCTTCCTCAAATTCCATTTCCGTCACCTTGACAACCTGCACAGTGCCCTCACCTTCCACGGCCCCCTGTAGAGTTAATTTAGGTCCAGTTCTGCAGACGGCCCACTTTCTCCCCATGTAATGATGCTCTCGCTCCCCACCTAGCACCCCCCGCACCGCATTGCCTCCCCGATGATGTAAGGCTGAGGCAATTAACCTCTTTCATCTGTCAGGCGAAATAAAAAAATATGTTAAAGGTAGTTATTATGCGCCGAGCCTGCCGCCACTCTAGGCAGCAGCCCTTTCATTTTTGAAAACACAGAAATGCTGTGCGCCGCCCCGAGTGCGGTAAAGTGATGCTCTCTGTAAGATTACTGTCTCCACTAATTATGAGCAACGCAGCTAGTTATTTAGATGCAGAGCAGACCACAAGGAAAACATCCCAACATAACTGATAAGACGAAAGTAGATCTGTGTAATTACATTGTTGTTGTGAGAGGAACGGGTGAAGAGTGACTGTCTGCCTCATCACTGGTAATTGCAATCATAAATGCTACAGTGTCCTGGGAGGGACATGACACGGCGAAGGTCAACAAGAATTATAAAGTGTTGGGCCAGCTGTCAAGGTCATTACAATCAGTGTGTGTGTGTGTGTGTGTGTGTGTGTGAGAGCCCTCTCAACAAATCACAGTGGTATGTGGTATGGAGTGTTGTAGAGTGAAGGACCCTCTCCTCTTCCTCCTCCTCCCTCTTCCTCTCTCCTCTTATAGATAATTGGCCAGCTCTTGTGCTGTGTGTGTGTATCTCGACCTTTGGCTGACAGCGGCTGCTCACCCCTTAACACCATCCATGGCAGTCACCATGTTCCGACCACATCCTATTGAAAGCAATTTATGGTGACACATGACTCGGTTGTCTTTTTATTATACTTAACAAAAATATAAACGCAACAGGTAGTCCCATCTTTCATGAGCTGAAATAAAATGTTCCATACTTGTCAGGTTTTGGCCAAGACTGTTCGGGTTTTGGTCACTAGATGTCCCCATTGCACCTTTTTTGTACCTTTTGTTTTTCTTGCTCTAATTATTGTTTGCACCTGTAGGTCATTCCCTTGTTAGTATTTAAACCCTGTGTGTTCCTCAGTTCCTTGCTCAGTGTTTGTAAGTTAGCACCCAGCCCCAGCCCAAGCCTTGTTTTATACAGATATTTCTCTTGTTGGATTTTCCAGAGGTTCTCTGGTTTAGTTCTTGTGTATTATTTGAGTAGTCTTTTGAGGTTTGTTTTTTTCCCTGCTGTTTTTTGCCACTTTGTGGAGTTTCTTTTGTATTTTGGAGGATTTCCATTTTGTGCCTCTTGGCTTTATTTTTGGACATTGTGGATTTAGTTTCTTTGCCTGAAGATTTTGTTCTTTAATTAAACCACCATCTCTAGTACTGCTGTGTCTGCCTCATCTTCTGGGTTCTGACGATTATTAGTGACTGTTTCTCGCACCGGGTCCTGACAGAAACACTGAGCCATTATAATGAACCCAGAGGCAGCCAGTACCCAGGATCTTTTTTCCATGCTGTCCCACCACGAGGGGACTGTCCAACGCCACGAAGCTGCTCTGGTTCAGCAAGAGGCCTTAATGGCTAGACATTCTCAACTTCTGTCAGAGATGCTGACTTCCATAAAGCAGATTTCGGATCGACTTTCCCCGGCAACCGCTTCTGCTCCAGTTCATCAGATTCAAGTGCCCCTGGCAGTTAACCCCCTGGCTGAACCTCGTCTGCCGCCTCCCCAACGGTTCTCAGGGGATCCGAGTGTTTGTAAGGGGTTTTTCACACAATGTTCTCTCTCCTTTGAGCTGCAACCATCGTCGTTTCCCACCGACCGGTCCAAGATAGCATATATCATCACCCTGCTGTCGGAAAAAGCCCTAGCCTGGGCTACTGCTGTGTGGGATGCCCAAAGTCCCTGCTGTGCCAGCTACTCTACCTTTGCTGAAGAATTCAAGCGAGTGTTTCAAGGTCCTACCAACGGCCCTGACTCAGCCAAACAGCTCCTGACTCTCCGCCAAGGTCGGCGCAGCGTGACGGACTATGCCATCCAGTTCCGCACTGTGGCAGCAGCAAGTGGCTGGAACGACGAGGCGCTCACAGTGTGTTTTTTGAAGGGTCTTTCTGACACCATCCAAGATGAACTGGCCACTCGGGAACCACCGGACAACCTCGAGTCCCTTATCAAGTTGGCTTCACGCATAGACCAGCGTCTGAGAGAGAGAGAACTCAACCGTAGACCGCTCACCCTAGCTCCTATCGGTTCCAGCTCCGAGTCTCCACCTTTATCCTCGCTGGCTCCACCAGAACCCATGCAGGTTGGACGCATCTCCCAGGCTGAGAGAGACCGCCGGATGAGGGAGCGATGCTGTCTATATTGCGGCAAACCGGGCCATTTCCGCTCCACGTGTCCCGGGCTCCAGGGAAACGCACTCTCCCGTGTAGGCCTGGGAGGACTGTAACGGGAAACATAACCTCCTCCCATCCATCCAACTCCCGCCTGCTCATTCCAGTTACCCTTTCCTGGGACGACCACGAGTTTTCTCTTCAAGCCTTGGTAGACTCTGGAGCCGCAGGTAACTTCATGGATGGGGTCTGGGCGAAGGAGAATGGCGTTCCTTCTGAACCTCTAAGTGACCCCATAAGGGTTACTACGTTGGATAGAAGCCCTTTGGGATCTGGACTTGTCACTCGTGCCACTACCCCCTTGCGACTTTCAGTTTCCCAACACCAGGAAGTGATGAACTTTCATCTGATCTCCTGTTCCGAGTTCCCTCTCGTCCTTGGTTATCCCTGGCTTCACAGCCATAACCCTCACATCGACTGGTCTGTGGGCACTATCAAGCAGTGGGGTCCTACGTGCCAAGCCACTTGTATCTTCCCGAGTTCCCAGAGTTCCCCTTCCGAGTCTCTAGAATCCATCGACCTGTCCCGAGTTCCCGAGTGTTACCATGACCTCAAACTGGTATTTAGCAAACAGAGGGCCACCAAACTACCACCCCATAGACCTTACGATTGCACCATCGACCTGTTTCCGGGGACCTGCCCTCCCAGGGGTCGGATCTTTTCCCTTTCTCCTCCCGAACGAGCTGCTATGGATACCTACATCAAGGACGCTCTGGCAGCAGGCCTCATGCGTCCATCTACCTCGCCGGCGGGAGCAGGGTTTTTCTTTGTGGCCAAGAAAGACGGTGGATTACGACCTTGCATTGACTACCGGGGACTCAATGCCATAACCGTCCGTAACCGCTACCCGCTACCCCTTATGGCCACAGCCTTTGAGCTGCTCCAGGAAGCAGTTGTCTTCACTAAGCTTGACCTGCGGAACGCATACCATCTTGTGCGGATCAAACCCGGGGACGAGTGGAAGACCGCTTTCAACACGCCTACTGGTCACTACGAATACTCGGTGATGCCCTTCGGCCTGACCAACGCTCCGGCTGTGTTCCAAGCGCTCATAAACGATGTGCTTAGGGATATGCTTAACATCTTCGTGTTTGTTTACTTGGATGACATCCTCATCTTTTCGAGCTCCCTTCAAGAACACACTAAGCATGTCAGACAAGTGCTCAAACGCCTCCTAGACAGCCATTTGTACGTTAAGCCGGAAAAGTGTGAATTCCATTCCTCTCGAGTACAATTCCTGGGATTTATAGTGAAACCCGGTCGAGTCCAGATGGACCCCAAGAAGGTAGGGGCGGTAGCGGATTGGCCCACCCCCAAGTCCGTTAAGGAAGTTCAGCGTTTCCTGGGCTTCACCAACTTTTACCGCAAGTTCATCAAGAACTTCAGCTCGGTGGCAGCCCCTCTCTCAGCTGTAACCAAGGGTGGCAACACAAGGTTTCTGTGGGGAAGAGAAGCTGAGACGGCCTTCCAAGGACTCAAGCAGCGCATCCTCTCTGCTCCCATCCTGACACTACCAACGGCGGATGAACCTTTTGTGGTGGAGGTAGACGCATCAGAGGTTGGGGTTGGAGCTGTCCTGTCTCAGAGGGGTGAAGACAAGAAGCTTCATCCTTGCGCCTTCTTCTCTCACCGGCTTACCCCGGCCGAGAGGAATTACGATGTGGGGGATCGTGAACTCCTAGCGGTTAAGATGGCATTGAAGGAATGGAGACACTGGCTCGAGGGGGCTTCTCAACCGTTTCAAGTGCTTACGGACCACAAAAATCTGGAGTATATCCAGCAGGCGAAGCGGTTGAACTCCAGACAAGCTCGATGGTCTCTTTTCTTCAGCTGATTTCAGTTTATCCTCACCTATAGACCCGGGTCGAAGAATCTCAAACCGGACGCCTTGTCACGAATCTACTCTCCTGCCATTCGAGAAGATACTGACATGACTGTCCTTCCGGCCGCTAAGATCGTGGCTCCGATCTCGTGGCAAGTGGAGGATACCGTGAAACAAGCTCAAGCCATCGAACCGGGCCCTGGAGGAGGTCCTGCTAATCGGTTGTTTGTTCCCAAGGCAGCAAGGTCCCAAGTCCTTCTGTGGGGGCACTCCTCTCGCCTCACCTGTCACCCGGGCGTAGGTCGCACCTTGGAGTTCATCCAGCGTAAGTTCTGGTGGCCCACCATAAAAGAAGACGTTGCCACTTTCGTCAAGGCCTGTTCCGTGTGCTGCCAGGGCAAATCTTCTCACCTCCGCCCTCAAGGACTCCTTCACCCTTTATCTATTCCCCACCGACCCTGGTCCCATATCTCGTTGGACTTTATTACTGGCCTTCCTCCGTCCCATGGTAATACTACGATCCTAGTCATCATCGACAGGTTTTCTAAGGCGGCCAGGTTTGTTCCCTTGACCAAATTACCTTCTGCCAAGGAAACAGCTGAGTTGGTGATTAACCATGTGTTCCGAGTCTTTGGGATTCCGCAAGATATGGTTTCCGACAGAGGTCCCCAGTTCGCCTCAAGGTTTTGGAAGGCCTTCTGCCAACTCATAGGGGCCACGGCCAGTTTATCTTCAGGGTACCATCCGGAGTCCAATGGCCAAACTGAGAGGATGAATCAGGAGCTGGAAACCACCCTCAGATGCATGGTTTCCAACAACCCGTCCACATGGTCATCCTTCATTGTTTGGGCCGAGTACGCGCACAACACCTTGTGCTCCTCCTCCACTGGTATATCCCCGCATGAGTGTCAGTTTGGCTATGCGCCTCTATTGTTCCCGGACCAGGAGGCAGAAGTCAGAGTGCCTTCAGCCTCGAGGTTCATCAGACGCTGTCGGCTTACGTGGAAGAAGGCACGTCTTAATCTTCTGCGTTCCTCTCAGCAGTACCAACGACAAGCCAACAGACGTCGCCGTCCCGGTCCTACCCTGTACCCCGGCCAGAGAGTTTGGCTCTCAACTAAGAACTTACCACTACGGGTGGAGTCTCGCAAGCTGTCCCAGAGGTTCATCGGTCCCTTTAAGATTGCCAGGAGAGTCAATCCCGTTACTTTTCGCCTGCACTTACCCAGATCCCTTAAGATCAATCCAACATTTTACATTTCTTTATTAAAACCTGTTGTTTTTTCTCCCCTTATCCCGGCAGGCAGACCTCCCCCTCCGCCCCGTGTCATCGGTGGCCAGTCGGCTTATACCGTCCACCGGATACTGGATTCCCGCCGGGTGCAGCGGTCCTGGCAGTATCTGGTGGACTGGGAAGGCTACGGTCCCGAGGAGCGCTCCTGGGTTCCTGCCAAGGACATACTGGACCCTGACCTCATTCGTCAGTTCAGGACCCTCCACCCTGAGAAGGCTGGTAGGAACGTCAGGAGCCGTTCCTAGGAGGGGGATTCTGTCAGGTTTTGGCCAAGACTGTTCGGGTTTTGGTCACTAGATGTCCCCATTGCACCTTTTTTGTACCTTTTGTTTTTCTTGCTCTAATTATTGTTTGCACCTGTAGGTCATTCCCTTGTTAGTATTTAAACCCTGTGTGTTCCTTGCTCAGTGTTTGTAAGTTAGCACCCAGCCCCAGCCCAAGCCTTGTTTTATACAGATATTTCTCTTGTTGGATTTTCCAGAGGTTCTCTGGTTTAGTTCTTGTGTATTATTTGAGTAGTCTTTTGAGGTTTGTTTTTTCCCTGCTGTTTTTTGCCACTTTGTGGAGTTTCTTTTGTATTTTGGAGGATTTCCATTTTGTGCCTCTTGGCTTTATTTTTGGACATTGTGGATTTAGTTTCTTTGCCTGAAGATTTTGTTCTTTAATTAAACCACCATCTCTAGTACTGCTGTGTCTGCCTCATCTTCTGGGTTCTGACGATTATTAGTGACTGTTTCTCGCACCGGGTCCTGACAATACTCACAAAAAGCCTATTTCTCTCAAATTGTGTGCACAAATTAGTTTACATCCCTGTTAGTGAGCATGTTTCCTTTGCCTAGATAATTCATCCACTTGACAGGTGTGGCATATAAAGAAGCTGATCATTACACAGGTGCACTTTGTGCCGGGGACAATAAAAATCCACTCTAAAATGTGCAGTTTTGTCACATAACACAATATCACAGATGTCTCAAGTTTTGAGGGAGCGTGCAATTGGCATGCTGACTGCAGGAATGCTCTCCAGAGCTGTTGCCAGAAAATGTAATGTTCATTTCTCTACCATAAGCCTCCTCCAATGTTGTTTTAGAAAATTTGTCAGGACGTCCAACCGGCCACACAACGGCAGACCACATGTAACCATTCCAGCCCAGGACCTTCATATCCAGCATTTTCACCTACGAGATTGTCTGTGGGTTTGCACAAGCCAAGATTTTCTGCACAAACTGTCAGAAATCGTCTCAGGGAAGCTCATCTGCATGCTCGTCGTCCTCACCAGGGTTTTGACTTGACTGCAGTTCGACGTCAAAACCAACTGGTCAAATGCTCACCTTCGATGGCCACTGGCACGCTAGGGAAGTGTGCTCTTCACGGATGAATCCTGGTTTCAACTGTACCGGGCAGATTGCAGACAATGTGTATGGTGTCATGTGGGTGACATCAGCAATATCAACGTTTTGAACAGAATGCCCCATGGTGGCGGTGAGGTTATGGTATGGGCAGGCATAAGCTACGGACAATGAACACAATTGCATTTTATCGATGACAATTTCAATGCACAGAGATATCGTGACGAGATCTCGAGGCCTATGGTTGTGCTATTCATCCGCCGCCTTAACCTCATGTTTCAGCATGATAATACACAGCCTCATGTCATGTCACAAGGATCTGTACACAATTCCTAGAAGCTTAAAATGTTCCAGTTCTTCCATGGCCTGCATTCTCACCAGACATGTCACCCATTGAGCATGTTTGAGATGCTCTGGATTGAAGTGTACGACAGCGTGTTCCAGTTACTGCCATTATCCAGCAACTTCGCACAGCCATTGAAGAGGAGTGGGACAACATTCCACAGGCCACAATCAACAGCCTGATCAACCTTATGCAAAAGGATGTGTCGCGCTGCATGAGGCAAATAGTGGTCACACCAGATACTGACTGATTTTCTGATCCACGCCACTACCTTTTTTTTTAAGGTATCTGTGACAAACATATGCATATCTGTATTCTCAGTCATGTGAAATCCATAGATTAGGGCCTAATGCATTTATTTCAATTGACTGATTTCCTTATATGAACTATAACTCCGTAACATTTTGAAATTGTTGCATGTTGCGTTTATATTTTTGTTCAGTGTATTATGAGGAATGTTATTTTGGGATCATCATACAGCTGCTGTAATTCAGGTTCAGTTGAAGTCATATGTAAACTGGGATGTGAGATACTCTCTGTGGACACGTAATGCCTCTGTTCAGTGTTCAGTAAAGCACCCGAGATTGAGGAGGAAGACTGAAGTCGTAGTCAGTGTGGTTAAAGAGGAGAGAGGAGAGCCCAGCTGCAGAGAGAGAGCTTCCTCCCTGTCTCTGTGTAGGTTACGCATACAGTCTGTGCCAAAGCCGCTGGCTTGGAATGTAATTGGTAGGTTGGCTGGTTGCACATGAAATTACAGAAAAAATTATCCAAATCTATGAAGCCCTAGGTGACCAGTTTATTGCACAATCACGACGGCCTCTCACTAAATCAAAACTAGGGACTGCAATATGCTCTTTTGTGAACATATGCATGACAAATAATTAAACGTTTATAGAATCTTACCGTTTCTTTTCAGTGTTTTGAAAAATGTTGTCACACATGATCCTTATTTCAATTTCAGAGGAGGTATATTCAACTTTTTTTCTTCACAAAGTCTATACGATTCAGCACAGTTTCCACTCTCATCTGCGCAATATACCTCCTGACCATTCTCCCACGATAAATCACTATTCGTCAACATCTTATCCTATCTGATGTTCTGTGTTCAGGTGTGCTGTGGAACCTGTCGTCGTGTGATGCTCTGAAGATGCCCATTATCCAGGACGCCCTGGCCGTGCTGACCAACGCTGTCATCATCCCCCACTCGGGCTGGGACACCTCGCCCCATCAGGAGGACCGCAAGCTGCACTTGCACTCCTCCCAGGTGCTCCGCAATGCCACTGGCTGCCTCAGGTCAGTACTGTTACTGGATCCTCGGGTCAATCAATCAATCTATCAAATGTATTTGCTAGCTTTTTACATCAGCAGTTGTCACTAAGTCCTTTACAGTTACCCATCATAGACCCCAAAGCAAAGCAGGAGTGAAAGCAAAGTGGCAGGGTCAGAGGTTAAAGTTCACAAGTCATGACAGCGTATGTTAACTCTGAGTTTACATGCAATGGGTGGTAAGGTCTCTTCTGGGGACTTGAACTCTTCTTCTCTGGGTAGATTTTACTGAGAGCAGTCGGCTTCTCGTAGGTCAATATCTTCCTGCTTTGTCGATCCCTAGCTTGTTCCTTTGTGTTGGTAATGCAGTATGTAACACATTGCTCTTTCACACATGAATACTTTGGAAGCTTTGTTCTCATTGTGAATATTGACTTGACGAATGAGGGTTATTGATCAAGGAAGTTTTATCACAGACAATGAATGCCACAAGTGTTAGACTGATTATGTGAACCCATGTATCATGTTTCTAATTACCCACATTATGAGGGATGTTGTGTGAAAACGCCATGTCAGCACTCTTTGAGGCTTAAAGATGCCTGCTCTGCATTAAAGCATCCTATAGTTCTGGAATATTGTCAAAGGGCTTTCTGGTTATAGCGCTGGCATCGGAAGACAATTGGCTGTGTGTCAAGTGTTTCAACTCTTGATATCTGGGCCCGCGTCCCCTGCGTGCCAGCAGGAGAAGCGTCTGTGAAGGAGAATAATGAGATCTTAGCTAATACATTGCCTGTCTGCTCATTCTGGGGTTATTCATTTTAGCTACAGTGCATTACCCTCTCTGTGCAATATGTCACCGCTTCTCTGTTGTGGTATTACCTGCTAATAGTTGATGGAAAGAAAACAAAGGCTTGGGGTCTATTTTAATATGCACACATTACCATGTCAAAGCAGGAAGTGATTAATGGAAGGGAGGTCGGGCTTTGTGGGGACATGTCCCATTCCCATTGGCACCCAGACAGGTAGTCCTCTGCAGCACAACCAATCAGCAGTGCAGCAGCGTGAAGTGGGATGAATCCCGCTGTAAGTGAAATGTGCTGAGTCTTAATGTCTGCCTGTGATGAGGGATGGCTGACTTTACAGTAAATCCCTGAGCTGAGCAGGCTAATTCATCTGTTTCATGGGTCGTTAAGGAACAGAACAGAACAGGGGCTTTGATTGAATGTTTAATGTGCGGGACCAAGATGCCTTGCCACCTGCCGCCTTATCACACATTTGTCCCTCATCATGTGACATTCACTCTGGCAGAACAGAATCACCATGGCTGACAGGGGGCAACGCAGCACACTAGTTGACTTTCATTCTTCACAGGATGCCTCTCTGCCAGGCATCAACTGCTGTGTAATGGGAGAAAGTCTGCCAATATGACCATGGCCCTGACTGATCAGCAAGATAACATACTCACCATCTCTATCTATCACACCCATGCTCACAAAAGAGTCAACAAACCTATGTTCCCTTTTTTGTATAATTTCCTTTCATCTCTGGGGTCAGCTGTTGCGTCTGGTCTACCCTGGGGGGGGGGGGGTCAGTGGACAGTGACTGCTGTTTGTGTTGGAACGACCTGATAAAGGACCCCGTATCTCACCTCCTAGACCCCGTCTCTCCCCTCTAAACTCAATGATCATTGGAAGAAAAGAAAAAAACGTAACAGAACAGATACACATAGATTAGATTGATCAATGGCCTGCTTTGTTAATCAGGCCCATTTCAAAGTGCTGGAGGTGCTGACGGGGTCACAAACAGGCCATCAATAATCTCCCTGTCTTTTGGCCCCAAACTCCACCAGCAGGCACTCTTAGATAATGGCCATGGTGTCCATCTAGAGGCCTCCTTTAAGACAAGCCTGTCTGCATCATTACAGACTCTTAGTGACCTGACATTTAAAGGGCAGCAGTGAGGAGCTCTTTAGGACAGAGACTGTGTCCCAAATGGCACCCTATTCCCTTGTCAAAAAGCGGGACACTATATAGGTAGTATGGGCTGAAATGGGGCTGATGGGCCAGTCTTGTCATGGAGTCAAACTATACTATCGTTAACACCATTTAGCTATAGCCTACATTCATTCATGTATTCATGTTTATGTATCCTTATTTTACCATGTAGGTTGACTGAGAACATATTCTCTTTTACAGCAGCGACCTTGGGAAGTTACAGGGGGGAGGAGATGGGATAAATGAGCCAATTGGAAGCTGGGGATGATTAGGTGGCCATGATGGTATGAGAGGCAGATTGGGAATTTAACCAGGACACCGGAGTTAATATCTCTACTCTTACGTAGATATCTCTACTCTTAATATCTCTACTCTTACGAAGTGCAATGGGCTCTTTAGTGACCACAGAGAGTCAGGACACCCGTTTTAACTTCCCATCCGAAAGACCGATTTTGAGCAATTATGACAACAGTAAGTGAAGATGTATAAATTTAGGCCTGAAATTAAACTGAACTACCTGTAGCTACAGTACAATATTACAGGGATACAGTGCTGAAGAGAAATGTGTCTGTTGTTGCAGGAATGTGAGCTCGGCGGGGGAGGAGGCTCGCAGGAGGATGAGAGAGTGCGAGGGCCTCACTGACGCTCTGCTCTACGTGATCCAGACCGCCTTGGGCAGCAGCGAGATCGATAGCAAGGTTTGACTTTGTGTTTCCTTTCATCTCCCATAAAGAATACAATTTTAACATGACGCTGAGGGAATGACAGACCTGGGCGACCCATCATTACAAAACACTCACACTCACTCACACACACCACAACTATCAAAAGTTGCTGAGAGCTTCGGTGACACCTAGATGAAACGAAGACATAACGCCCAGCATAGACCCCAGACAGTTTGGAAGCAGACCAGAAATATAATCTATCCACACACTTGTTAGCTTCCTGGACTGTTTATAAGTGTATAAGCAATCAGACATCCTATCCACCATAACCACCCTCATCACAACTGACTTCTCCAAGGCCTTTGACAAAATCGTACACACCATCACTATTTAATGACTAAACCAATTGGGTGTCAGACCTTCCCTCACACCATGGCTCTGCAGTTTTGTGACCGGCCACAAACAACAGGTACGCTACCAAGACAGCCTCTCAGACTGGCAGGAACTGATGGGAGGTGTTCCTCAAGGAACTCTTCTGGGCCCTCTCATCTTCCTTCTGGTCACAGAAAGTGCAGCCCGTGATTTTGACAATAGGTGGAAATATGTGGACGATCTAAATCTGGTCCACACGTGTACAACAGGAAACATCAGCACAGCACAGCCCCTGAACAACTTCGACACATGGGTACATGCAAGCAGAATATCACTGAACCCTGCCAAGTGCAAAATCCTATCAGTGACCTTCACAAGAAATCCACCTGTCCCATGCCGTCTCTGGAATGAGTGCCAGGATCTCAAAGTGTGTGATAGTGTGAAGACTTTAGGGTTAATGGTACAGAAGGACTTACAATGGAGCAAGTAGGTTGCTACAATGGTAATCAAGAGCAACAGAATAATTTTTCTCTTTCGCCGCCTTAAAAGGTTCCAAGTGTCGTAGGAAGACCTGGTTAGCATTTACACCGGCTACATACGTCCCACCCTGGAGTATGCCACTCCTGCGTGGCACAGCTCACTGACCCAGGACCATTCTGATGACCTGGAGCGTATTCAGCAGAGAGCATGCCTCACCATCCTCGGAGGATACTCCAGTTATACTGAGGCACTTCAGACCCTGTCCCTACCCCGGCTTCATGAAAGACAGACAGCTCTGACTTCACTGTCAGCCTCCTAAACTCTCATTTCAGAGACTGGCTACCCCCTGACCAAATCACAGTAACCCGCAGCCTAAACAAACTGACTATGCTAAAGTCTAGAACTGAATGGTACATGAGGTCACCAATCCCATATTTCTGCTCATTGATTAATGAGTCACTTTAAGACCACAGGACATTATCGATGTACATTTTCTTTTACTCGTATTTTTGTATTTTCTTGCTCTTATCGATTAATATGTTGTATGTTAATGGGATTCAGTTTGTATTGACTGCTATATGAGTAAAATAAAACTAGAAAAACACGTTGTGGACCTGGATCGGTGTGTCCTGAAGGTTGCCTCCCTGACTCTCTCCACCTACTCATCCCCTGTAAATGACCTTCTTTATCAGGATTTAGTTGCTTAACACCTCTCCTGTCCTTGCTGGTGCACTGCATAGAGAGATAGGGAGAATCTACTGTGCAGTCTGGCTAGCAAAGATCATCAACAGCTCTGATTACACTGGTCATTTCCCAAAAGCCAATACCAGATGTCCAATTTCCTGCGAATGAATTCCTCAGAGTCTATGGAGTTAATGTTTTGAAATGTATTATTTAGGATAATACAAACAGCGCCTGTTTATATTATGTTGAGATTATATCCTTTATACGTACTAGTCAATGTTCAACTATTGGACGGATTCAATCACAGGTCAGGCATGGAGAAATTGACACACTCAGTCAATGTCAGATTCTGTGTGGTTCAAGGTCACCTGTTTATGGCTTGTAAAAAAAAAAAGGACAAGATACTCCGTACGTACAGTACATGATAACCTCGAGCAGTGCAACGCACACACTACATTATCCCGATGTCAAGCAATAACAATGACAAACTGTTCTTCCCTAATAAAATACCTTCCCGATCTGCCCTCTCTGCTACAGTCATAAAGATACAGTAGGTTATGGTACCGTAAAGCTCCTCTGATTGTACCACTACGTACACGCTCTAAATGAGTTCCCTATTTTGTTTGGTTTCCGAGGGCCTTTGTTATGTCTGGACTACTTTCTGCCAACCAGTTTGAAGGAGATCTGGTCAGCCCTAATCCCACTCAAAATCCTTTACAAGACCAAAGTCACCCCACTACATTATTTTCTGCCTCAATGATCACTACAATGGGATTAGCACTACTGTAATGCTCTGGCCTGGATCCAGCACAGCAATCTAACCAGTACAATGAGTTAGTCATACATTAGGAACAGATGCACTTGACTTTACTATACCAATCGCATTTGCAATTTACAGACTGGTCAATTAATGTACCAATCGTCTTTACTTACTGGTCGCCTTTAAATACTAGTTACAGAGCTATTCTTTAATTATTGCACTGTTAATTGTATTATTGAAGGGTTGCCATCTGCTTTGTTTAGCTGTTGGCATTCTGTAAGATGTCATTAAGTAAAAGTGTCAACATACATACATTAAGCAATGGAGCCATGGCCTATTGCATTGGTTGTGCTGTCTATTCGAAAGCAAACAGCAACAGACAGATATTTGACTTATGCATTTGCCCCAGTTTATAGCATCCTTATAGCATCCTGTCCACTTACATTGGAGGAAATTAACAGTCATCACCTTTAACTGTATTTATCACTACATGGCCGACATGCATACATCTCATGGCACGCCTCAAATTAAAATACTGCTCATCTCTTGATCTCTCTCTCTCTTTCTTTCTCTCTCTCTCCCTCTCTCTCTCTCTTTTTGTCTCTCTCTTCCTCTCCCCCTCTCTCCTTTCCCCCACTCCCTCCCTCTATCTTTCGTCATCTCCCTCTTTTGTCCTTGCAGACCATTGAAAACTGTGTGTGCATTTTGAGGAACCTCTCATATCGACTAGCTGCAGAGACATCTCAGGGACAGCAGATAGGCACAGACGAGCTTGACGGATTGCTTTGTGGCGATGCCAACGGCAAGGATGCCGAGAGCTCTGGTTGCTGGGGGAAGAAGAAGAAGAAAAAGAAGGCCCATGATCAGGTGGGTTCCTCTCCACTGCAGCTGTTAGCAATTAGCCAGCATGTTACAGCAGTGGTGCTGGAAGCCCGGCTAGGGAGGGGGGTCTACATCTCATGGATAATTACACATTTACTGGGTTTAGTTCTGAAAGAGGGTCTTCTGGTTTCTTCTGGCTTCTGCTGCCAAGCCTGGGAAAATAAACTGGCAAAGTCAAGGTTGGATTATTATCTAACTGAGTTGGATTATGCTATTCAGTGGGATTGAAATGTCGGTACAAATAATCTAATCTGGCATACATTAGATGCTCATGCAGTTGGTAAGGTGTGGATGATTTAGTATGTGAGATATGCCACATGGATGTTATGTTGCTGGATGCTCATTCTTAATAATGTTTATCTTGTAAGTAAATAATTCAGAAAGCAGTGCGTGACTCACTTGTCACTCAAGTCTCAACCATATTAAGTGTTTTCAATATTTTCATTGTTCTTTGATAATTAAAGACAACTGCCCCTGAAAACCAACTTCTCATTTAGAAAACAGCCTATGTGGCATCGATATGAGTCAGAAACATTTATTCTACTGTGGAAATTACTACAAAGTGTAAATAGGATAATTTTGGTCATAAAGTCAGTCTTGTGGTCGTGACTGCATCACAACGTAAATTAAGGTTTGGTTTGTTTTAATCCTGCCCACATGCCGACAGCTGGCAGCACACAAGTGATCATACATTTCGGAGTGCAGCTGCACACGACCCGATCGTAATGCCTGTGTTAAATGTGGGTTGACTTTGGTTATCCCTTTGGGCCCAGTTGGGGACCATCGGTAAATTACACAAAGTACATGGAACAATATGTTGACATTTTTTTTATTTTTTTATTCTTAAAAAAAAAAAATTATCCCCTTTTCTCCCCAATTTTCGTGGTATCCAATCGCTAGTAATTACTATCTTGTCTCATCGCTACAACTCCCGTACGGGCTCGGGAGAGACGAAGGTCGAAAGTCATGCGTCCTCCGAAGCACAACCCAACCAAGCCGCACTGCTTCTTAACACAGCGCGCCTCCAACCCGGAAGCCAGCCGCACCAATGTGTCGGAGGAAACACCGTGCACCCGCCCCCCTCGGTTAGCGCGCACTGCGCCCGGCCCGCCACAGGAGTCGCTGGAGCGCGATGAGACAAGGATATCCCTACCGGCCAAACCCTCCCTAACCCGGACGACGCTAAGCCAATTGTGCGTCGCCCCACGGACCTCCCGGTCGCGGCCGGCTGCGACAGAGCCTGGGCGCGAACCCAGACTCTGGTGGCGCAGCATAGCACTGCGATGCAGTGCTCTAGACCACTGCGCCACCCGGGAGGCCAATATGTTGACATTTCAATGACTTGAAAACCTCAAACCAAACTATAAATTGTATAAATTAATATACACATATTAAAAGCATTTAATGGGAACTTAAAGGTGTGCAACATGAAAATATTGTCTCATTTACATTGTGTAATTTATTGACAGTCCCTAACAAACCCCGGAGAAAGGCTATCCAAAGTCAAACCAATTTTGCTGCAGTCGCACACCAGCCGGCTGAAGCTAATTGACTAAATAATTTGGCTAACTCTTTACACCTGCGAACACACACGAGACACTCACATCAAACCACACCCTAAACCATCTCACGTTTGAAATCAGTTATGATTCCATGACTAGCATTTCTTAATCAACCAAATCTAAAACAAGGCTAAATCAGGTAGTGCAGTCCCCCTTTAAGCAATTTTTAGTGGCACTGTAACTAAGTGGTGTTGTCACATCTTATGCCTGTAGTATTGATAAGTAGTAATATTCCACCATTCTGTGTCACCCAGTGGGATGGTGTGGGGCCCTTCCCGGACTCAGCTGACCCTCCCAAAGGCATTCAGATGCTGTGGCACCCCACCATCGTCAAGCCCTACCTCACACTCTTGTCTGAGTGCTCCAACCCAGACACCCTGGAGGGGGCAGCCGGGGCCCTGCAGAACTTGGCTGCAGGCAGCTGGAAGGTACAGCACAGTACAGTAAGCTATGGTCTCCATCCTCAGAGCTGCTCCAGCGGCAGCCATTTTCTTTTCACACTGTCATTGTCAAACTGTCAAAAAGAACTTGCCTTAGACATTGGTTGCTCTTAGCTCACTGCAACATTAAGAAAGCGTGAGGTACTACTGGAGAAATGCTATATTGGGCAGTGTTCGGGGGGTATACTATTCCGGTTGTTGTCCCATATATAGAGCATAATGATGTGTGTTTTTATATGATGAAGTGTGACTCTGTCTTCTCTTTCTCCTCTCCTTTCTCCAGTGGTCTGTGTATATCCGTGCGGCAGTGAGGAAAGAGAAGGGTCTGCCCATCCTAGTGGAGCTGCTGAGGATCGACAACGACAGGGTGGTGTGTGCCGTGGCCACAGCTTTAAGAAACATGGCCTTAGACGTCAGAAACAAAGAACTCATCGGTAAGTGTAGTTGTCAGTGAATCAATATTGTACATTCATACATTCTACATGTATGTTTGTGTGTGTGTGCATTCGTGCGAGTATGTAAGCATGCTCATGCATATGCGTTTATATACAGTGCATTCGGGAAATATTCAGACCCTGTGACTTTTTACACATTTTCTTACATTACAGCCTTGTTCTAAAATGTATTAAATACATGTTTTCTTTATCAAACTACACACAATACCCCATAATGACAAAGCGAAAACAGGTTTTTAGAAATGTTTGCAAATGTGTGTATATATATATATATATTTTTTTTAAATACCTTATTTACTTAAGTATTCAGACCCTTTGCTATGAGACTCGAAATTGAGCTCAGGTACATCCTGTTTCCATTGATCCGTTGACAGTGCAGTTGTCAGAGCAAAAACCAAGCCATGAGGTTGAAGGAATTGTCCATAGAGCTCAGAGACAGGATTGTGTCAAGGCACAGATCTGGGGATGGGTACCAAAAAATGTCTGCAGTATTGAAGGTCCCCAAGAACACAGTGGCCTCCATCAATCTTAAATGGAAGAAGTTTGGAACCACCAAGACTCTTCCTAGAGCTGGCTGCCCGGCCAAACTGCGCAATCGGGGGAGAAGGGCCTTGATCAGGGAGGTGACCAAGAACCCGATGGTCAGTCTGACATGGCTCCAGAGTTCCTCTGTGGAGATGGGAGATTCTTCCAGAAGAACAGCCATCTCTGCAGCACTCCACCAATCAGGCCTTTATGGTAGAGTGGCCTGGCGGAGGCCAATCCTCAGGAGAAAGCACATGACAGCCCGCTTGGAGTTTTGAGAGAAACAAGATTCTTTGGTCTGATGAAACCAAGAACTCTTTAGCCTGAATGCCAAGCGTCACGTCTGGAGGAAACCTGGCACCAAACCTACGGTGAAGCATGGTGGTGGCAGGGACAGGGATACTAGTCAGGATCGAGAGAATGATGAACAGAGCAAAGTACAGAGATCCTTGATGAAAACCTGCTCCAGAGTGCACAGGAACTCAAACTGGGGCGAAGGTTCACCTTCCAGCAGGACAACGACCCTAAGCACACAGCCAAGACAACGCAGGAGTGGCTTCGGAACAATTCTCTGAATGTCCTTGAGTGGCGCAGCCAGAGCCCGGACTTGAAACCGATCGAACACCTCTGGAGAGACTGTGCTGTGCAGCGACGCCCCATCCAACCTGACAGAGCTTGATAGGATCTGCAGAGAAGAATGGGATAAATTCCCCAAATACGGGTGTGCCAAGCTTGTAGCGTCAAACCCAAGAAGACTCGATGCTGTAATCACTGCCAAAGGTGCTTCAACAAAGTACTGAGTAAAGGGTCTGAATAGGTATGTAAATGTGATATTTTAATGTTTTTATTTATTATAAATTTGCAAACATTTCTAAAAACCTGTTTTGCTTTGTCATTATGGGCTATTGTGTTAAGATTGATGAGGGAAAAAAAGATTTGCTCCATTTCAGAAGAGGGCCGTAACTTAACAAAATGTGGGAAAAGTCAAGGGGTCTGATTACTTTCCGATTTCTGATTACAATGTGTGCACTTCTCTGCAGCAAACTATACTAGCCTATTTCTCTACTAAGATGGGTGTGCACTGCAGAGCTCTCTTTGTGGACTGTGTTCACATGGTTGAAATTCTCCTCATGACAGCACTAAAAGACTATTGATCTCTCTAATAAACGAGATGTTCTGTTGGACCTCGGCATCTCCATAGCAACTGCTCTTGCCGTCTCAGGCTGGTGCTCTGTGCTAAGTAGATGTGTGTATCATGTCATAGAGCCGCAGGCCTTCGGACTCCCAACTCTGTGTTGGTAGAATAAAGGGTAGTAACCCACAATTATCTGTTTACATGCTTAAGTCATGTTAAGACAAATTTATGTCTGGCTAAATCTGACGCTACTGATAGCCATGTAAAGGGGGATTTCGTTATTGGCGTTTCATTGACATTATAGCCACTATTACACACAGCATATATAAAGTGTGTATTACGTGTAACTTGGACAATTACCTTTGTGATAATCATCAGCTCAAATTATTTTCACCCTCTTTGTTAATCTACATTACAAACAGTGATGTAGTTGTTAAAAAATAGGTAGGTAAACTCACTGTTTGCGGTGAATAAAGTAACACGCTATATACTTTCAACCGTCACGCAAAATCCAGAAGGGCTCCCGAGTGGCGCAGCGGTCTAAGGCACTCCATCTCAGTGCAAGAGGCATCACTACAGTCCCTGGTTCGAATCCAGGCTGTATCACATCCGGCCATGATTGGGAGTCCCATAAGGCGTCGCACAATCGTCCCAGCGTCGTCTGGGTTTGGCCGGGGTAGGCTGTCATTGTAAATATGAGTTTGTTCTTAACTGACTTGCATAGTTAAATAAAGGTTCAATATAAAAAAGGTGCATAAACTGCATTTACTTGCGTTTATCCTCCACTACACCACTGATTACAAACACATGTTGTGTTGTTTCTAATGCTTTGAAGACTATACTATGACTATACTATGAATCACACAAAGCGATTGTGCATTGGCAAGACATTCTCAGTCGTTCTCATTCCCAGGCCTCCCTTTAAAACGTAAGTGTTTTCTATGAAAATGCCATTACCTGGGAGGTGTCAAGGGGTTTGATATTTCCATCCCAGCTACAAATGTTGTGTCCTCAGGCCTACAGTAGAGTATGAGTGTTTAGCGGGGTATTAAAAAGCCCCATTGAGCAGAAGATGGATGTATTAAGCCCTCGTCACATAGCTGTAAATGTCAGGCTGGGAGTTTGAGGCTGTATTGTGAATTATTAAAAGCACTGCTCCATGAATTTCTCTCTCAATTTCTCTCTCAATTTCTCTCGCACCTTTCACCTTTCACATGCTGATACACATCCTTCCTTTCTCTCTCTTCCTCTATTATTCTCTCTATCCTTTTCTTATGCCCTAGTTTTCTTGTTTTTGACTAAAATCCATATGGATTGTATTATATATTCTTAAGCATCATTCCCATACGTATATCCTTTGTCTTCTTTATTCTTCTTCAAGTGGATGCCTCAGTGTGAAGTGCCGTATTTATTGTTTTCCTGTCAAGTCAAGAAATCCTCTTTAGCTCAATCGCTCACTGCTCATGGGGGACATAGCCTTTATAGGACAAGGGGCTTGTACACGTCTCTGACCTTGAAGGCTCTCCTGCTGTCCACTGAGTAGTGACAAGGTTAGATAATGTGAAGTATAGTAAATACTGCTTGTCTTTATCAGTTTCTGTTATATTGGCCATTTGCTACCATTTCCCCTCTGTTGCTGTTGTGAATATGAAGGTATACAAACAGAACACTGCGTCGTGGAGAACATGCGTATGTATTTATAGAAGAATATTGTTTTTCTGCGTCCATGGTTCTAATCTGTTCCCTAATAGCACATACAGTACCAGTCAAAAGTTTGGACACACCTACTTATTCAAGGGTTTTTCTTAATTTTTACTGTTTTCTACATTGTAGAATAATAGTGAAGACATCAACACTCTTAAATAACACATGGAATCATGTAGTAAGCAAAAAAGTGTTAAACAAATCTAAATATATTTTAGATTCTTCAAAATTCAAAAGGCACTCGCACATCTGAGCAATCTTTTTTGCAGGTACATGGTAATAGTTGAACAAGATGAAGGAAAAAGGAAACCGCACACTGCTCTTGATAGTATCACTGATCTTTAATAAGCTTACGTATCGGCCTCACGGCCTTCGTCAGAGCTTTTGTGAGTTAAAAAAACGTAGATTCTTCAAAATAGCCACCCTTTGTCTTAACAGCTTTGCACACTCTTGGCATTCTCTCAACCAGCTTCATGAGGAATGTTTTTCCAGCAGTTTTGGAGTTCCCACTTAATGCTGAGCACTAGTTGGCTGCTTTTCCTTCACTCTGCGGTCCAACTCATCCCAAACCATCTCAATCGGGTTGAGGTCGGGTGATTATGGAGGCCAGGTCATCTGATGCAGCACTCCATCACTCTCCTTCTTGGTAAAATAGCTCTTACACAGCATAGACTTGTGTTTTGGGGTCATTGTCCTGTTGAAAAACAAATGACAGTCCCACTAAGCGCAAACCAGATGGGATGTCATATCGCTGCAGAATGCTGTGGTAGCCATGCTGGTTAACTGTGCCTTGAATTCTAAATAAATCACTGACAGTGTCACCAGCAAAGCACCTCCTCCATGCTTCACGGTGGGCACCACACATGCAAATATCATCCGTTCACCTACTCTGCGTCTCACAAAGACACGGTGGTTGGAACCAAAAATCTAAAATTTGGACTCATCAGACCAAAGAACAGATTTCTACCGGTCTAATGTCTATTTCTTGGACCAAGCCAGTCTCTTCTTCTTATTGGTGTCCTTTAGTAGTGGTTTCTTTGCAGCAATTTGACCATGAAGGCCTGATTTCACATAGTCTCCTCTGAACAGTTGATGTTGAGATGTATCTGTTACTTGAACTCTGTGGTGCAATCTGAGGTGCAGTTAAATGCCGATTTTTGAGGCTGGTAACTCTAATGAACTTATCCTCTGCAGCAGAGATAACTTTGGGTCTTCCTTTCCTGTGGCGGTCCTCATGAGAGCCAGTTTCATCATAGCGCTTGATGTTTCTTTGCGACTGCACTTGAAGAAACTTTCAAAGGTCTTGGCATTTTCCAGATTGACTGACCTTCATGTCTTAAAGTAATGATGGACTGTCGTTTCTCTTTGCTTATTTGAGCTGTACTTGTACTTGGCTCAAATGCATTAAGAAGGAAATAAATTCTACAAATTAACTTTTAACAAGGCACATCTGTTAATTGAAATGCATTCCAGGTGACTACCTCATGAAGCTGGTTGAGAGAATGCCAAGAGTGTGCAAAGCTGTCATCGAGGCAAAGGGCGGCTACTTTGAAGAATCTCAAATATAAAATGTATTTTGATTTGTTTAACACTTTTTTGGTTACCACATGATTCCATATGTGTTATTTCATAGTTTTGATGTCTTCACTATTATTCTACAATGTAGAAAATAGTCAATATATAGAAAGACCCTTGAATGAGTAGGTGTGGCCAAACTTTTAAAAGGTTCATATACAGTATAACTAACCATGAGGTTTTTTTCTTTCCACAACAGGCAAGTACGCAATGAGAGACTTGGTCCACCGATTGCCCGGGGGGAACAACAACAACAGCAGTGGTGGGACTGCTGCCAGTGCTATTGGGAAGACCATGTCGGACGACACTATCACGGCTATCTGCTGTGCCCTGCACGAGGTCATCACTAAGAACATGGAGAACACCAAAGCTCTGCGTGATGCTGGAGGCATCGAGAAACTCATCGGCATCGCCAGGAGCAAAGGAGACAAGTAGGTGTCCAGAAGTCATGCTGTCCTCACCCTAATTTGGGAACCCAGAGGAAAAGCTTGCATGCCTGCTGTCCAGCTATTCTACTGTATATAACATTTTAACACACTGTCACAAAAGACTATGTTCACTGACTCTAACCTTCAACCCTAACACCAACACACAGCCCTCCTGCTCAGCTAGTAATTGTATATGGATTGTAGCATTAATGTAACTGCTGATCGGGACACGGAGCTGTAAGTACGTACTACGGTTCTGATCATTTCCCTCTTAATTCACTTCAGTATATTTTTTTAATGATGTTTTCTCTACAACTCACCACTGTAGAGAAATGCCTTTTAAAGGTAGCTAATTGTGGTTTTTATGTTTTCTCGTTTGGGATTTTATGAGCCCAAATTTCCCTTATAAGCTTTTAGTTTGCAACTAGCAGGGTAACTTAATTGAGTGGTGTACCTTGGCTTCCTCTCCAGTTAGTCCGGTGATGCACTTGCCTAATGTTGCCAAGGACAACAGACTCTGTACAACTGTAAGAATATATTGCCTCATAGAGTAGAAATGTATTATCTGGGATAAAGAGAAAAATCATCTTTAAGAGTCTTGACAGAAGAGAAGTGTTGCTATATCTGCAGTGCTATGATGTAATAACTTTTGATTATTCCATATCTCTGGTGGGAATCAGAATGAAGGATGCGTGGTTAATTGAATCACCTCTGGCGCTGACAGTTGTGGCTCATGGAGTTTCTGTGCAGAGATAGAGGATAGGTGCTGTGTGAGAGAGAGCCTCTGATGCTAAACTGATTGGATTTATCTCTGCTAATTGCTTTTTCCATTTGAGATTTGTCTTGTTTTTGTGCAGAAATGACAATGGTGCTAAAGTACAGAGTTACCTTGTTTGCATTTTATGTTCGCTTTGAATGTTTGTCTGAAAAATTATCGATTGAATTCGTTTCTAAATGTTTTTGTACCGGCGATCTTTCATCTAGCAGCGAGCATTCCAAACCTTTTGTTTAGAACATTTGGTTCTAGTCATCTGAGTAAAATTAAGTCTTGTGTTTCTCTTCCCAGACACACACCCAAAGTGGTGAAAGCAGCCTCTCAAGTCCTCAACAGTATGTGGCAGTACAGAGACCTTCGCAGCCTCTACAAAAAGGTGTGTAATACAAATAACTTTTTGCCACCACAAGAAATCTGCTGAAGGAGCTCTTGAAAGTTTAACACATTAGTCTCTTGAGTTGTTTTTTATGCTCTTATTAAAAAGAGAGAGAGAGTAAATGGCAAAAACTGTGCAGCAGTGCATGCGTGACAGTTCAGTAAGCTCACTAAGCAACACAAGTGCAAGAATGTATAGTGAGAGTAAAGCTGGAATCCCTCTGGGCTGCAGTTTAATGAACTAAAGAATCTATCAATGTTGACCTGAGGAGAGGAGACAAACATGCTTTAATGAAACAAGACAGATTAAGAATTAGAGGGTTTAAAGGCTTTGAGAGGGGGAGAAAAACCAAGCTCTGCAAGACTGGTGTTGCATGCTTTACTAAAATGGATAGAGAGTCATTCTCGTAACATCCTCCTGTTCTACTTTGCCTCATTTTAATGTGTGGACAGTTTCTAACCCATTTGCTATTTGACCAGATTATTTTAGATCATTGAGTATGAGCATTCAGTACATAATACAGTATGTTGCAGTTCATTATAGCTAAATTCCCTAATGCATCTTATTTTCCCCCAGGATGGATATTCTCAGTATCATTTTGTTGGCTCATCCTCTACAATAGAAAGAGATAGACAAAGACCATATTCTTCCTCCCGCACCCCATCCATCTCGCCCGTACGGACATCTCCAAATAATCGATCAGGTGAGTCCACTGTTGTCTCTCCTTCTGCCCTCCCACTCCATCAAGCCACTACTGACAGACACCCAGGATCAGTACCTGTTGTCTCTCCTTCTGCCCTCCCACTCCATCAAGCCACTACTGACAGACACCCAGGATCAGTACCTGTTGTCTCTCCTTCTGCCCTCCCACTCCATCAAGCCACTACTGACAGACACCCAGGATCAGTACCTGTTGTCTCTCCTTCTGCCCTCCCACTCCATCAAGCCACTACTGACAGACACCCAGGATCAGTACCTGTTGTCTCTCCTTCTGCCCTCCCACTCCATCAAGCCACTACTGACAGACACCCAGGATCAGTACCTGTTATCTCTCCTTCTGCCCTCCCACTCCATCAAGCCACTACTGACAGACACCCAGGATCAGTACCTGTTGGTGGACAAGTAGTATGCATGTCAGTGTGTAGGTGTATTCTCTCTTTACCCCATGAAAATACTGGACATATTTTGCAAACTCACGAGGCTGATCATCCTTTAGAGCATGTGTCAAATGGAGGGCCAAGTGTCTGCGGGTTTTTGCTCCACCCTTGGACTTGATTGATGAATTAAGGTCACTATTTAGTAAGGAGCTCCCCTCACCTGGTTGTCTAGGGCTTAATTGAAAGGAAAAACCAAAAACCTGCAGACACTCTGCCCTCCATGGAATGAGTTTGACACCCCTTCTTTAGAGCTTTAATTGCCAGACATTGCAGAACATTTTGACGATGCATTTCAGACATAGATTCTGAAAACGTAGTAATGTTTTGGATTAAAGATAGGATGAACAAAGCATAAGGTGGTGTCTGCCCAGACACAGCGGTGCACAGACACTAATAAGCAACTGGCAGTTACTCACTTACCCTTTGAGATGAAAAGAGAGGAAAGCAGGAGGAGGATGATGGAGGGATGACTCAGAACTAGCTGATTTTTTTTGGGGGGGTTGAATACCACAGCTCGGGCTCTGTTCACCTCAACAGCAGCCTCATAGGAGAGCCCTTGGGAGTTAGGGCCCGAAGCAGAATAAATAGTTGTCAAAATACGCTGACTAGAAGTCGCTCTGGGGAAGAGCATCTGCTAAATTACTAAAATGTAAATGTACCAGGTATTGGTACTACTGTTGTTGAAACCTATAACTTGGTACTGTAGCCTTTGGCTGTGTTTAATGGTGATTATAAGAGGATGTTCTTGTTACAGGGTGTTCTAATTGGAGTTTAATGAAATTCAACGTGGAAACACTGACCTTAATGGATCCTATTAGAAAGCAATAAACTCTCTGAGTAAAGATTTCATAGAAGAGCCATTTGTGGATGTTAGATCTGTTTAGCCTACAGTATATAGTTAGGCCTATGTGTTTGTTTTCATTACATGCATGTTTTCTGTCAGCCAGAATATCAGAATATGTTACTGTACAAGAGCGGGAGGATTATATGCTGAACAAAAATATAAATGCAACATGTAAAGTGTTGGTCCCATGTTTCATGAGCTCAAATAAAAGATCCCAGAAATGTTCCATACGCACAAAAAGCTTATTTCTCTCAAATGTTTACATTCTTTGCCAAGAGAATCCATCCACCTGACAGGTGTGGCATATCAAGAAGCTGATTAAACTGCATGATTATTACACAGGTGCACCTTGTGCTAGGGACAATAAAAGGCCACTCTAAAATGTGCAGTTTTGTCACACAACACAATACCACAGAGCGTGCAATTGGCATGCTGATTGCAGGAATTTCCACCAGAGCTGTGACCAGAGAAGTATATGTTCATTTCTCTACCATAAGCCTCCTACGTTGTTTTAGAGAATTTGGCAGTACGTCCAACCAGCCGCACAACTGCAGACCACGTGTAACCAAGCCAGCCCAGGACCTCTACATCTGACTTCCCCTGTGGGATCGTCTGAGACCAGCCACCCGGACAGCTGATGAAACTGTGGGTTTGCACAACCGAAGAATTTCTGCACAAACTGTTAGAAACCGCCTCAGGGAAGCTCATCTGCGTGCTCATCGTCCTCACCAGGGTCTTGACTTGACTGCAGTTCGGCGTCATAACCAACTTTAGTGGGCAAATGCTTACCTTCGATGGCCACTGGTACGCTGGAGAAGTGTGCTGTTCACGGATGAATCTTGGTTTCAACTGTACCGGGCAGATGGCAGACAGTGTGTATGGCGTCATGTGGGTGTGCGGTTTGGTGATGTCAAAGTTAACAGAATGCCACATGGTGGCGGTGGGGTTAGGGTATGAGCAGGCATAAGCTACGGACAATGAACACAATTGCATTTTTTCGATGACAATTTCAATGCACAGAGATATCGTGACGAGATCCTGAGGCATATGGTTGTGCCATTCATCCATCACCTCATATTTCAGCATGATAATACACAGCCTCATGTCATAAGGATCTGAACACAATTCCTGGAAGCTGAAAATGTTCCAGTTCTTCCATGGCCTGCATTCTCACCAGACATGTGACCCATTGAGCATGTTTGGGGTGCTCTGGATCGACATGTAAGACAGCGTGTTCCAGTTCCCGCCAAGTGGTGTGAGACAACATTCCACAGGCCACAATCAACAGCCTGATATGCGAAGGAGATGTGTCGTGCTGCATGAGGCAAATGGTGGTCACACCAGATACTGACTGGTTTTATGATCCACCCCCCTGCCTTTTTTTAAGGTATCTGTGACCAACAGATGCATATCTGTTGTCCCAGTCATGTGAAATCCATAGATTAGTGCCTAATGCATCTATTTCAATTGACTTATTTCCTTATATGAACTGTAACTCAGTAAAATGTTGCGTTTTTATATTTTTGTTTAGTGTACATGACAAAGGGGCTCAAATGGATGCCAAACGTCTTTCACAGCTAATCATATACTTGATGTGTAATCTGTATGTTTGCAGCAAGTGCCCCTGCCTCTCCCCGAGAGATGATCAGCAGCATTAAGGAGAGGAAGACAGACTATGAATCAACGGGCACCAATGCCAGTTACCATGGCAACAAGGGTGAGCACACTTCGAGGAAAGATGCCATGGCAGGTAGGAAGGAATTTCAGGGCCTCCATCAGCTTCCTCCTCGTTTCTGGAGTCAGTGTGTTTTCATCAGATGATGTGTACTGTAAAACCAGTGTGAAGGCTTTTTGTCATTTCATAATAATCAACTTGACAACCATAACCACATACCTCTCTGTTTCTCTCCCACCTGTAGTTCAAATTTCAAGTGGAACCTCAACATTGTTCCGAGGTGCCTACGTCTCTCCTAGTGATGACATCAAACACAACCAGGTAAGGTTTGAAGAAATGACTTGATATCATTACAAGAGCAACGTTCACTGCTAGGTGAACTCTTAGAAAAAAGGGTTACAAAAGGGTTCTTCGGCTGTCTCCATAGGAGGACCCTTTTTGGTTCCAGGTATAACTCTTTTGGGTTCCATGTAGAACCCTCTGTGTAAAGGAGTCTACCTGGAACTCAAAAGGGTTCTACCTGGAACCAAAAAGGGTTCTTCAAATGGTTTTCCAATGGGGATAGCCGAAGAACCCTTTTAGGTTCTACATAGAAAAAGAGGTGCTAAGAGTCTACTGTCTTACCAGTAGCAGAGTAGTGCTCTAACCTCTGTGTGTGTTCTCTAGGTCCCTTCCCAGGGCCCCAACCCAGGCCAGGAGCCCTACCCTCCGTTCCAGAACCCTCCTGGAGTACAGTTTGAGGAGGCATTCTACGAGGACCAAGTCCACCAACGCCCTCCTCAGGCCACAGACTTGAACATGCACCTGGGCCTCAAGTCCACCGGCAACTACGTGGACTTCTACTCAGCGTCCCGCCCATATAGTGAACTCAACTATGAGACCAGTCACTACCCGGCCTCCCCGGACTCCTGGGTCTAGTGGACTATAGAGGAAGGACTGGTCGTCAGCAGTGTGCTGGGATAGGGGAGAGGAGCCGAAAGAGAGAGTAAGACAAAAAGGCCACGCATGCTTGCATGCACACCACAAGACATTTCTTCAGCGAGTTTAGTTTGTCCTAGAAAGCGATGTCCCACGCCCATTTGTCTTTGAAGAAAGAAGGCGAGAGAGAGAGAGACAGTCACAGAGCAGAAGGGATAGAAAGAGAGAGTCAGAAAGAGAGGAGGAGGGAGGGAAAGAGAGGAAGAAAGAAAGAGTATGTTCTTGTAAGAAAACGACTCACAAAAGGCAAAAGGAAGGTGTTAAATGATGGGGTCACCACCAGAAGCTTGGAGCGTTAAAGTGTGAGGAGCGGAATATTTTGGAGATGAGCAGTATTCTAGACAGAAGACAACTGTAAATATGTGGTATAGTAAAGAGATTAGTATGTGAAGCACAAGAAAATGAAGTGTCATACACAAGCTAGAGAATAGTTGTCAGTCACAAACTCTTATTAGGATTAACTTACGGCTTCAACCTGTGTTGTATGTAAGGAGTGTCCTCTCATGTGCAAAGGAATTGCTTCTAGACTTTGTATCTTTTGATTTGTTACGATTCTTTTTTTGATTTGTACTTTTTTTATTCCGAATTCTGGTGTTTAAGTATTTGATGTACATTAGAGATACAAGTGCATTGTGTATATTACACAAAGACCTGTGTCCCTTCCCTCAGTGTCTCAACAGAACGTCAACATGTCTGTTACATTCTGTGGGGAGAATGGAGTGTACAATGTCTGCACACAAACAAATACGAGCAAATATGTTTTAGCAGCAAAATTAAGAAATAATGTTAGTTATGGCTAATCTGATGTGAATTGGTGGAACTAAGCATCTCAACAGCATCATTCTACTCCCTTGGTGCTCTTCCACTGCCTAAAACAGTTTACGGATGGACGGTAGATATACTCAAAAGACTTTTTATTTCCTACACGCCATGTAATTTTGTTTGTCAAACCATATCTACATGAAAACAAGTTTGTTCCTCCACAAGCCTCCAGGTGAACTGTGCTCATGGTCAGTTTTTCAATGTGCCAAACATGTTTATCTCCAAGCCGAGGGGTAACGTTGAACTTCTGTTGAAGTTTACATTCAACAGCAAGTCGTTGGTTCTAATAATCCCAGTTTATAAATGCTTTTTTTATGTGTTTTAATGGAATAAAGCTATATATACACTGTAACAAGACTGGAACATTACCAGGAGACGAAAATAAGATCTTTGAGAGCTTAATTCCCTCCAAAGATGTACAAATTAGTTGAGTCTGTGTTGTAAAATAATCAATGTTTGAGAAAATGTGTTTTCTTTTCCAGAGAGGGTTGGCAATCATGTTCATGGTAGACTGTTAATAGAGTATGAATATATATTATATAAATATAAATATATACTTTGTATGTGCAGATGTGGATGTCACTTAAAGCAGCAACATTATGGAAGAGACTTGTAAAAAAATATTTGTTCACCTTTATTTTCTGGTCTACACACTAAAATGTTGACTTTGTGTAGGCATGTTGTTGCTATGTGAAATAGGGGAGACCAGGAGCGGAATATCCACAGAGATACAGAAGTTGTCACAGACCTCGTAACTACAGGAAAAGGTACTAAAAGTTATAGCTACAGATCTTTGTATTTTGGTGTTTACAGAATGTATTTAGCTACTTCATATCCCTAGCTTTGAATATTGAAATTGTCACAGTTGAATGTCTTTCACCCCCTTCTAAGAAAATGATCCGCTTTATCCTTGTTGGATTCCCTCAAACTTCTCAATATCAGTGGGGTGTACAGTTATCAACAATAGAGCTGATGATCCAGTGTGTGTGTTTCTGTCAAAGAGATGGAAACGGAATGAAAGTGGTTTTCCCCAGTAGGACACACGGTTTCATAGCGAGCCCTCCTTTGAGGAAATGTTTCAATAACATTATGTGGCAACATAGATAAACAAATATTTAATTGCCCAGTAATGCATGAATAGCTCTTCTTTCAGTCAATGTGAAACAAAATGGTGGTAGGCTACACACTAAAGCTGAATTGAGGAGAAAACGGTCACACCTTATTTAGATAGCAAGCAGTTGTTTATCAACAGATAGACTAGGGTAAGGGTTAAGTTTAGGGTTAGGATAAGGGTTGAGATTAAAGCTAAAAAAAGAAATCTTAAAAGTTGTGACAACAAGCCCTGGTCTCCCCTACATATAATTTATAAATCTCTCGGTCATCTTCAGATGCTTGAACAATGAATAAATGATGCAAAACCCAAATTGTTCAACATATCCTACAACGATCCCCTTCTCATTAGTAAGCATCTGAAAACAGACAGTACTTGTGAAAAGTAGGCATACCTGACAAACTGTATTGAACTATGTCAGTAACCTTTTTGTTGCTAGACAATGTGTTTTAAAGACTTGTGAAACTTTTTAGTGTCTCAACAGATTGCAACTGCTACAAAAATATAAACTGACCATCTAAGAGTAACTGTTTTGGGGGTTGTTTGTTCGTTACCAAGATCTATTTGTGTGTGGTCTGCCTGTGCTCTGTGTTCTAAAACCTTTGGTTCAGCTAGAAGAATTATGTTTACTCCTCTACATGAATATGCTCATTCAGTTTAGTAAAAAAATAAACAATGTTTCTTTGAAGTAATTGATTTCAGCTCAAATACAAAGAAGTTTGATTTGCAATGAAAGCCCATTTTCATCACGTTGTGGATGAGACAATGCCCTGTGTGTCTTCAGTGTTGATTTGACAAATTGATATTCCAGATTCAGAACATAGTGTTTCCTTAACTTTCCCTGTAACCAAGGAAAACAGCCCACTGGGCAAAAACTGGTTGAATCAACGTGGTTTCCACGTCATTGCAACAACAAAAAAATTTAATGTGATGACATTGAATCAATGTGGAAAACTGATTGGATTTGCAAAAAGTAATCAACGTTAGGGAATTTGTTTTTTTCCACAACTTTTATCCTAAATCCAATTACATGGTGACATGTTTTGTTGATTTCACATTGAATTCACGTTAGTTGACAAATCAACCAAAAATTATATCAAAACTAGACGTTGAAATTACGTTTGTATCAGGTATGAAACAGGTGTAACAGTCTGGAATAAAAAGATGTGAGATTTTCATTAACATTCCAATCAGACACTTACCATATTCGTTCAGTGCAGTGAACTCTTTCCTTTGTAGCTTGGAATCCGTTAATTCAAAATGAATGATTTTTTATTAGATGTGCTGAAGGTTACAGTAGCATGGTGCAGTTACTTTGAGAGGTCTTTTTTGTATAAAGAATTCGTTTTTCGTTTTCCAATCTACAATGCTTATTTATTTCCCATTCGAAAGGCCTACTGAAGAGTTTCACACCAATTAGTGACTGATAGAAATCCTCCACAGCCAGCCCAGGCAGGGGACTGAGGGCGGCAGACTGAGTGAGGGGTGCCCTTACAGTTTCTCTCTAATTGTTTTCTCTGTGACATTGAGTTGAGGTAATGCTGACAGGTCTGTGTGAGATTACCACTGTGATAGGTGTTAATTGCCAGGCTGCAGGCCTAGTTGGGTGATGTTAAACCTGAGGTTACCGTCCATGCCCATCGTCATGCCACCGTGGTGCCCATCAGAAATATGCTGTATGCACTGCCTGTATACACTGCCTTGCCTATATCTATCCATCTCCATGAGAAATGCTCCCAAAACTTCTCTCTAAAAGCTAAGAATATAGATTATGAAGGGAAGCACAAGTAGGCCTAGTGCTGCTTCTGTGAAAATGCTCAAATTTCTCACCAGTGTGCCAGATACAGCATTTTGTATAGCTGAAAAGAAGCGATCTAAGCTTCTAAAAATTAAGAGATGGAATATTCCATCGTCGCATTACATTTTAATTGCTTCGCTAATCCTGGGAGAATCCATCACTCTTGAGAACAGTCGACTGGGAAGGAGCATGCAGTGTGCAGCCTATGTCAACGTCAAAAGCTTGGAAGAGTCTGCAGTGCCCTCTACTGGGCATTAGTGACTCATGCAGGTCAGGTCTGCCATTTTACTCTGCAAGGCCTAGTACTACTCCTGTGATGTACGCTGTAGGTACAGATACCGATGCAAGCAGAAATGTACTGACTGCATGGCCCATGAATTTGATATTAGTTTGGAGCAGGAAACAACATTTTCTCTCTTCATAAATGTGAAACATGCTAATATGATGTAACATTGTGATTATGCAAGTACTGTATGTGGGGCTGCAGAGAATATAGAGCAGTTATATAATCACCTGGACCATTTTGAATATTCTATTATATTCATGTGGAGGGCACCTATTTTTGTGGATTGTCTTCTTAACATAGACAAGGTTCATTAAAAAAAAATGTAAAATAGCCTTCTGACTTATAGTAAGCCAAATAGTTTTCTACTTTTAATCTCCAGCACCACTCCAACATCAATGTGAAAATTGCTTGTTTCTATATTTTTTGTTAATAAAAAAGAAGACAAGCGTTTCCAATGACATCATCAACCAATTAGTAAACAATTAGGCAATTCCTACTCATAATGAGTTAAAATCACGATGCACACCGGTGATGTCATTGGAAACACTTATTTACCTCTATCTTTTTACTACAATACATAGAAATGCACCATTTTCACATATGTCGATGTTGGGGTGGTGCTGGAGATGATGAATTTTTTATTATTTTTCCCTTTAAGCCTTGTTCACATTGGCAGTTTGAAGTGACTATTTGTTTGAAGTGACTATTTGTTTGCGATAAAAATCTGTTATTTTTCCTTCAGTCTGGACAGCCAAAAAGCACATGGAATAGGATATTTCAAGCCACATTTCAAACCATCTTCGTGGGTGGTTCGAAATTCGATTCAAATCTAATTCCTGGCAATGCAACTTGTATAATTTATTTGCCCTAAAAGTCGTTATTAAACTGTTTTTTGGAATATCTTGTGCTTGCTAGCTACTCTACTGACAGTCCAACAAGAACATGTGCTAGCTAACTAGCTTTTTAATTGTTTACAAAGAAATTTTGTGAATGTGCTAGAAAGATAAACAGCTACTTAGCTAGCTAGTTGACTACTGTGGCTAGCCAAAAATGACACGTTTTTAAAAGTTGGATCATCTTATCCTTTGAGGCTTTTAAAGTGTTCTTACATTATGGTTTTGAACATTCAAAGCAACTTGGAAACGTCCATGGCAACATTGTTGTCACCTTGGCTTGCTACATAACTTCTTGAGTGATAGGAAGCACAAGCACCACCACCAGCCAGCCTATACCACTGCACACACACACCCGTCGTTTGACAACTACCATCGCCATGTCAGCAAATCACTGCTGTCTGAACACACACAAATCCGATTTGGACACTCACTGTTTGGACAGTCAGTATTCCAAAATGGATTTAAAAACTGATTTCGCATTAAGGCCTGCAGTGTGAACAAGGCTTTAGAGACCTACAGGTAACTGCCAAAATAAAGGAAACACTTGAGTAAATGAGGGATACAAAGTATATTGAAAGCAGGTGCTTCCACACAGGTGTGGTTCCTGAGGGTAATGCTTAGGGTCATGTATAAAAATGACCAGTTGCCCATTATTTTGGCTACCATGGCTAGAAGAAGAGATCTCAGTGACTTTGAAAGAGGGGTCTCAAATGAGCTTAGGGGGTTTAATATATATATATATATATATATATGTGTGTGTGTGTGTGTGTGTGTGTGTGTGTGTGTGTGTGTGTGTGTGTGTGTGTGTCAGTTACTTGATCTGAACACATGGGAGATTCTGGCGCAACACCTGAGACAGCATTTCACATCACCATCAAGAAAACACCAAATTATGGAATTTCTTGTGGAAGAATAGTGTCGCATCCCTCCAATAGAGTTCCAGACACTTGTAGAATCTATGCTAAGACGCATCGGAGCTGTTCTGGCGGCTCGTGGTGGCATCAAGATGCTTTATGTTGGTGTATCCTTTATTTTGGCAGTTACCTGTACATCACCTATTCATTGCATTGAGTTCATCTTGAGGAACTTTTTGAATTGCCCGATCAAACAGTTCATTTACATTCTTCCAGCCAAATCTACCTGAATGAGTACCCACTGGGCATACAGACAGAGGCTCATTTGGCACCGGAATGTTCCACTCTGCATCGCTCAGTGTTCTTTTGGCGTAGGTTTAGCAGCCCCTGCTCTGCTTGCTTAATGTGGAGAATGTCCCACCTGTGGGTTAGCCCGTGTTGGGTTTGGAGTGGGTTAGCCCGTGTTGGGTTTGGAGTGGGCTGGCCCGTGTTAGGTTGGTGTGGGCCAGCACGTGTTTGGCTGATATAGGCTAGACCATGTTGGGCTGATGTGGGATTGGTGTGGGCACAGGCTTTCCCACCTGTTCTGCCATCCCAGCAAACATGACCCCATTGGCCCCATAAAGCCCGTGCCCACACCAATCTCACATCAGCCCAACATGGTCTAGCCTACATCAGCCCAACACATGCTGGCCCACACCAACCCAACACAGGTTAGCCCACTTCAAGCCCAACACAGGCTAGCCCACACCAAGCCCACACCAGCCCAACACAGGCTAGCCCACACCTGCCCAACACGGGCTAGCCCACACCAAGCCCAACACAGGCTAGCGCACATCAAGCGCACACCAGCCCAACACAGGCTAGCCCATACCAAGCCCAACACAGGCTAGCCCACATCAAGCCCACACCAGCCCAACACAGGCTAGCATACATCAGCCCAACACATACTAGCCCACACCAGCCAAACACGGGCTAGCCCACTCCAAGCCCAACACAGGCTAGCCCACATCAAGCCCACACCAAGTCCAACAGGGGCTAGCCCACACCAGTCCAACAGGGGCCAGCTCACACCAAGCCCAATAGGGGCTAGCTCACACCAAGCCCAACAGGGGCCAGCCCACACTAGCCCAATAGGGGCCAGCCCAAACCAAGCCCAATAGTGGCTAGCCCACACCAAGCTCAACAGGGGCCAGCCCACACCAGCCCAACAGGGGCCAGCCCAAACCAGCCCAACAGGGGCCAGCCCACACTAGCCCAATAGGGGCCAGCCCACACCAAGCCCAATAGTGGCTAGCCCACACCAAGCCCAACAGGAGCCAGCCCAAACCAAGCCCAACAGGGGCCAGCCCACACCAAGCCCAACAGGGGCTATCCCACACCAAGTCCAACAGGGGCCAGCCCACACCAAGCCCAACAGGGGCCAGCCCAAACCAAGCCCAACAGGGGCCAGCCCACACCAGCCCAACAGGGGCCAGCTCACACTAGCCCAATAGGGGCCAGCTCACACCAGCCCAACAGGGGCCAGCCCACACTAGCCCAATAGGGGCCAGCTCACACCAAGCCCAACAGGGGCCAGCCCACACCAAGCCCAACAGGGGCCAGCTCACACCAAGCCCAACAGGGGCCAGCCCACACCAAGCCTAACAGGGGCCAGCTCACACCAAGCCCAATAGGGGCCAGCCCACACCAAGCCCAACAGGGGCCAGCTCACACCAAGCCCAACAGGGGCCAGCTCACACCAAGCCCAACAGGGGCCAGCCCACACCAAGCCCAACAGGGGCCAGCCCACACCAAGCCCAACAGGGGCCAGCTCACACCAAGCCCAACAGGGGCCAGCTCACACCAAGCCCAACAGGGGCCAGCTCACACCAGCCCAACAGGGGCCAGCCCACACCAATTTATGCATTGAATTAAAAGTTTCATAAATACATTATAAATAAATAAATTCCTATTAAATAGCAAAGGCGCATCAGCCCAAAGTGGGCAGCCTACATGGGGCCAATATTTTCACCCACATCTTGCCAATGTGGACATGTTTGCTGGGATATCTATGTGGTGAAATGCCAATACCCTGCAGTAGACTCTGTTTTGCTCCTTCAGTGTTACAGTAGAAATTGCTATCATCTACCCGCTCCTTATATCTTATATGTCATGTGAGGCTCAGTTGGTAGAGCATGGTGCTTGCAACTCCAGGGTTGTGGGTTCAATTCCCACAGGGGACCAGTATGAAAATGTATGCATTCACTTCTGTAAGTCGCTCTGGATAAGAGTGTCTGTGAAATGTAAATATATATTCATTATCACATAAGATCGTCATATATAAAGTAAGCAGCCTTGTCCGAGACAGAATAGGGCAGGAGCCTGTTTCTGTAAATCTATAGCGTGCAGCCATGCAACCATGGCACACAGCCATGCAATCTCCATAGACAAACATTGGCAGAAGAATGGCCTTACTGAAGAGCTCAGTGACTTTCAATGTGGCATCGTCATATGACGCCACCTTTCCAACAAGTCAGTTTGTCAATTTTCTGCCCTGCTAGAGCTGTCCATGTCATCTGTAAGTGCTGCTATTGTGAAGTGCGTAGTGCGTATAAATCGTTTGTCCTCGGTTGCAACCCTCACTACCGAGTTCCAAACTGCCTCTGGAAGCAACGTCATCACAATAACTGTTCGTCGGGAGCTTCATGAAATGGGTTTCCATGGCCAAGCAGCTGCACACAAGCTGGAGTGGTGTAAAGCTCGCCACCATTGGACTCTGGAGCAGTGGAAATGCGTTCTCTGAAGTGATGAATCACGCTTCACCATCTGGCAGTCCGACGAACAAATCTGGGTTCGACTGCCTGCACAAAGCCCTGACCATATCCCCATCGAACACCTTTGGGATGAATTGGAACGCCGACTGCAAGTCAGGCCCAATCGCCCAACATCAGTGCCCAACATCAGTGCCCATCAGAACTAATGCTCTTGTGGCTGAATGGAAGCAAGTCCCGACAGCAATGTTCCAACATCTAGTGGAAAGCCTTCCCAGAAGAGTGGAGGCTGTAATAGCAGCAAAGTGAGGACCAACTCCATATTAATGCCCATGATTGTGGAATGAGATGTTAAACGAGCAGGTGTCCACATACTTTGATCATGTAGTATATATTGAAAGCAGATGCTTTCACACAGGTGTGGTTGGTGAGTTAATTAAGCTATTAACATCCTGTCACGTATAAAAATGCTGGCCGTTATTTTGGCTACCATGGCTATGCACCGATAGGATGACAATGCCCCCATCCACAGGGCGCGAGTGGTCACTGAATGGTTTGATGACCATGAAAACAATGTAAACCATATGCCATGGCCGACTCAGTCACCAGACCTCAACCCAATCGAACTCTTATGGGAGATTCTGGAGCTTGAGACAGCGTTTTCCACCACCATCAACAAAACACCAAATTATGGAATTTCTCATGGAAGAATGGTGTCACATCCCTCCAATATAGTTCCAGACACTTGTAGAATCTATGCCAAGGTGAATTCAAGCTGTTCTGGATCGTGGTGGCCCAACACCCTATTAAGACACTTTATTTTGGCAGTTACCTATACATACATCCAACTGATTTGTTTATTGTCTGCTTTGAGAATATTCACCAGACAAACATACATTTTTTGGTGGAGATGAAGGTCTCTGACCAAAACATTGACACAATAAACAACGTGCAAAGGTATTGTATGTGTTTGAGTTATCCTTTTACAATGGAGATATCAAACAGTCAAAATCTGAAGAAATGCAGATTAAATGGAGAAATGCATAATCCGAAGAAAACGGAAGAATGCATAAAAATACATCTGCATCAACGTTCAAGTATGAATTCCTCACAATGAGTACACAGTTCAATCCAAGTGTTCCTTTCCCATCACTGTCAAAAGCCAGAAACAGAGTAACCAATCTAGGACAGGAAAATATAGTGCTCCATGGCTACAGCTGAATCAAGTGGCACAGTCTTTAAAATCTGAAATGCTGGTGATAACTTCAACTCCTCAGTTCAGAACCAATTACAGTTAAAGGTTAGCTCGCACCCCAAGGCTCTTGAAAAGCAATTTGACCTCTCCTCGTAGCTCAAGTCTTTCAGCGCATCCACACTGTGGGTAAACGTCTCTTCTTCCCCTCCTCCTCTTGCCTCCTCCTCTCCTCCTTGGCCTCTTTGTACCTCCACTTGGGTAGCTGGAGGAGCTCGGGGTCCTTGCTCTTTTTTCTCTTCTCAGGGTTTGGCCACGAGGGGACCTTGCACAGCCTCACCTTGGGGACCACAATGCCTGGCCTGACACTGCTCCTCCTCATCATGTTCAGGGGCAGCAAGCTGGTGCGCCTCAGGACCGAAGTACCAGCCACCGCAACCTCTTGCAACATTTGGGTCTGCAGGCTGGCCCTCCGGTCTCTCTTCTTAGGAACCAACTGCACCCGGGAGTTATTGAACAGCTTCTTATTGTTGTTGAAGTGCTCGGGGCCCAGGCACTTCAGTTCATCCACTCGCTGCTTCCTGAGGATCTCTGGCACGGCATAGCGCCGCTTCCCGATGCAGGGGGGGCTTCTCGGGGCCACGGTGTGGCATGCGGTGGCGATCAATGGGCTGGACAGGGCGGTAGTGATGCGTACCATGTGGTCCATCACACCGTCGTCCACGGGGTCCGTCTTCATGCGGAGAGAGAACCTGCAGCAGACCTTGTCTGCCACCTTCTGCCAGCAGCTCTTGGACTCCTGGCGTTGGGCCACTAGCTCCTGCAGCATGGGCCATTCCAGCTTGTAGGAGTCACAGAACTGCTGGGCGCATGGCTGGGCCATCAGACGCATCATCAGATAGGCCGTCTCATAGCGACATGTGAACAAAGCCCACTCCCTGGAGGTCATCTTGCGGCTGTAGTCCCTCGCCTCCACGTCCGCTCCTAGTAGAGGGAATACACAAATAAGAAGAAGCATTGAATGCATTGTTATTCAATTGTCATTTCAAAATGTTTACATTTATGGGAGCTGTTACAGATGTTGATCTTAACTTGACCCATTTCAACACAGGAGGAATAGAATCCTGCAGCAGGAGCATTTGATTATCTGAAAAAATATTTGCAATCACCGCCAGGGGGAAGCTGGAAGCAGTGTTTGCATATAATGCACTACTGTACCTACAATGTACCTGAGACTGCATGGCCACTTAGCACCAGTTCATCATCTACATTTTGACAGTTGATTTGTAACCTTAGGTTCGCTAGAAACGTTAAGATGTCCTCTACAAGGAGTCGACAGGATCCCACAAGGATACTGGTCCATGTTAACTCCAATGCTTCCCACAGTTGTGTCAAGTTGGCTGGGTGGGTGGTGGATTGGGTGGTGGATTGGGTGATGTCCTTTGGGTGTCCTTTGGGTGGTGGATCATTCTTGATACACACGGGACACTGTTGAGCGTGAAAAACCCAGCAGTGTTGCAGTTCTTGACACACTTAAACCGGTGTTCCTGGCACTTACTACCATACCCAGTTCAAAGGCACTTAAATATTTTGTCTTGCCCATTCACCCTCTGAATGGCACACATACACAATCCATGTCTCAATTGTCTCAAGGCTTAAAAATCCTTCTTCAACCTGCCTCCTCCCATTTATCCACACATTGAAGTGGATTTAACAGGTGACATCAATAACGGATCATAGCGTTCACCTGAATTCACCTGGTCAATCTTTGTCATGGAAAGAGCATATACATACAGTGCATTTAGAAAGTATTTAGACCCCTTGACGTTTTCCACATTTTGATATGTTACAGACTTATTCTAAAATGTATGAAATATTTTTTCCCCTCATCAATCTACACACTATACCCCATAATGACAAAGCAAAAACATATATATATATTTTTTGCAAATGTATATATAAAATGTAAAAAATTAAAATATATATATATATATATATATATCACATTTACATAAGTATTCAGACCCTTTACTCAGTATTTTGTTGAAGTACCTTTGGCAGCGATTACAGCATCGAGTGTTCTTGGGTTTGACGCTACAAGCTTGGCACACCTGTATTTGGGGAGTTTATCCCATTCTCTGCAGATCCTCTCAAGCTCTGTCAGGTTGGATGGGGAGCGTTGCTGCACAGCTATTTTCAGGTCTCTCCAGAGATGTTCGATCGGGTTCAAGTCCGGGCTCTGGCTGGGCCACTCAAGGACATTCAGAGACTTATCCCGAAGCCACTCCTGCGTTGTCTTGGCTGTGTGCTTAGGGTCGTTGTGCTGTTGGAAGGTGAACCTTCGCCCCAGTCTGCTTTCCTGAGCTCTCTGAAGCAGGATCTCTCTGTACTTTGCTCTGTTCATTTTTGCCTTGATCCTGACTAGTCTCCCAGTCCCTGCCGCTGAAAAACATCCCCACAGCATGATTCTTCCACCACCATGCTTCACCGTAGGGATGGTGCCAGGTTTCCTCTAGTCGTGACGCTTGGCACTCAGGCCAAAGATTTCAATCTTGGTTTCATCAGACCAGAGAATCTTGTTTCTCATGGTCTGAGAGTCTTTCGGTGCCTTTTGGCAAACTCCAAGCGGGCTGTCATGTGTCTTTCACTAAGTAGTGTCTTCCGTCTGGCCACTTTACCATAAAGGCCTGATTGATGGTGTGCTGCACCCGTAGCACGCGCTCCATCAGGTATATTTCACTGGTCATCCCCAAATCCAACACCTCCTTTGGCCGCCTTTCCTTCCAGTTCTCTGCTGCCAATGACTGGAACGAATTGCAAAAATCACTGAAGTGGGAGACTTATATCTCCCTAACTAACTTTAAGCGTCAGCTGTCAGAGCAGCTTACCGATCACTGCAGCTGTACACAGCCCATCTGTAAATAGCCCATCCAACTACCTACCTCATCCCCATATTTGTTTTTGTTTTTCTGCTCTTTTGCACACCAGTATTTCTACTTGCACATCCTCATCTGCACATATATCACTCCAGTGTAAATTGTTAAATTGTAATTACTTCACCACTATTGGACTATTTATTGCCTTACCTCCTTACTTCATTTGCACACACTGTATACAGATTTTTCTATTGTGTTATTGACTGTATGTTTGTTTATTCCATGTGTAACTCTGTGTTGTTGTTTTTGTCGCACTGCTTTGCTTTATCTTGGCCAGGTCGCAGTTGTAAATGAGAACTTGTTCTCATCTGGCCTACCTGGTTAAATAAAGGTGAAATAAATAAAATAAATGAAATAAAATGGGACTGCCGAGTGCTGAAGCGTGTAGCACGTAAAAATCATCTGTCCTCAGTTGCAACACTCACTACTGAGTTCCAAACTGCCTCTAGACGCAACGTCAGCACAAGAACTGTTCGTGTGGAGCTTCATGAAATGGGTTTCCATGTCCAGGCAGCCGCACACAAGCCTAAGATCACAATGCGCAATGCCAAGCGTCGGTTGGAGTGGTGTAAAGCGTGCCACCATTGGAGTGGAAACGCGTTCTTTGGAGTGATGAATCACGCTTCACCATCTGGCAGTCTGACGGACAAATCTGGGTTTGGTGGATGCCAGAAGAACTCTACCTGCCCGAATACATAGTGCCAACTGCAAAGTTTGGTGGAAGAGAAATAATGGTGTGGGTCTGTTTTTCATGGTTCAAGTGAAGGGAAATCTTAACGATACAGCATACAATGACATTCCAGATGATTATGTGCTTCCAACTTTGTGGCAATAGATTGGGTAAGGCCCTTTCCTGTTTCAGCATAACAATGCCCCCATACAGAAAGCGAGGTCCATACTAAAATGGTTTGTCGAGATCGGTGTGGAAGAACTTGACTGACCTGCACAGAGCCCTGACCTCAATCCCAACACCTTTGGGATGAATTGGAACGCCGACTGCGAGCCAGGCCTAATCGCCCAACATCAGTGCCTGACCTCACTAATGCTCTTATGGCTGAATGGAAGCAAGTCCCTGCAGGAATCTTTCAACATCTAGCTTCCCAGAAGAGTGGAGGCTGTTATAGCAGCAAAGGGGTGATCAACTCCATATTAATGGCCATGATTTTGGAATGAGATGTTCGACGAGCAGGTGTCCACATACTTCTGGTCATGTAGTGTAGCTTTCTGGGCAGAGAGGAGATCTCGTCCTATTCATCGTCTCCTTTGCCCAGATACTGGTTCAGTTGTTGATGTGTATGGATACATTTCAGATAAATGCACATTTGAATGTTGCAGTAATAGGATCCATATGCCTACAGTAGCAGTAGGACATTTATTCATATTCTGTCTGGTGCGTTTAACATTTTAACGAGTGAAAGAGGGTCATCACTAATTACTACAGCCTCAAAGTCATAATTATGGCTAAACCCCGCCTATTTCTACAATTTCTCTTCTTAAAATCTGATTTTAAACCTAACCTTAACCACACTGCTAACCCTAGTGTTAAATTACATTTTTGTTTTCATGAATCTTTACGATATAGCCAATTTGGACTTTGTGGCTGTGCTAACTAATGACAACCGCGAGATAGGGAGGATGATTTTGATAGCTGGCACTGGTCCAAATCACTCGACTGCCCCTGAATGTGGTGAAGAAAACTGTGGCTTTTCAGTGATGGTATCTAAATCACGAGGCTCATTTGAATTTCCTGATGCGCAGGACATTTTTCTGCAACAAAAGAAGATTAAGATCTGGCATCTGTAACTGTACCGACTTATTCTTCATCACAGTGGGCCTAGCAACAAAATAAAGATAATGTAAACATTGGAAAAAGTATATAGAAAAACTAAATATCTTAGCTTTACCTGACATCATGAGCAAACGAACAACGTCTGCCCTCCCTTGCATGGCTGCCTTCATTAAAGCGGTGAATCCATGGCAGTTCCTACGCTCTAGGTCCAGGTTGGGGAAGTAGTTGATCAAGTAGCTGGATATCATAATATGGCCTGGTATTAAAAAATAACCAAATGTGTTATTCACCTTATTCACAATTAACCATTTTTAATTCTACTCAATATTTTCAGATCAAAATGTTTGTCTTAATCTGGCTTTTCATTTAGAATTTTCATTATATTTCATGACACATTCCCAAAATATACTGTACTAGGAAGTAGGAACCAACCAACCTCCCAGCATTGAAACATCTGTAGATTCTTACCTGCTTGAGCAGCTGTCATGAGGGCTGTATTCCCCTCGTTGTCTTGCCAGTTGACATCGATATGAGGACACTGAGAAAGCGCTATGACCACATCCACCCAGCCCATGTAACAGGCTACTATCAGCCCATTCTGAAAAACACAACATTCAAAGATCAGTGACACATACCTCTTTTTGGATGTATGTTTACTGCTTTAGTATAATAAGTCAGTGGCCTTCTGGTGACTCTGTTGACACACAGTGCCATACTGTTCAACTCGAACATTTGGCCTTGCACATAAGGTATAGTATGTCACACAACTACCGGCACATCACTTGTCTACTTTAGATCTCAAGAAAGATACACAACTCTAGACGTGGAATATGACAGTGGGTAGTCTCATTTGTAAATGAGAGCTGACTTAAGAAACTATCTATCTTTGGGGTTCTTTGAGGTCTTTGAGAAACAATTTACCTAACAAAATAAACAAATAGTTGGAGCGACACTGATAAACCTGTATGATTGGAGGGTAATGTATAGCCAGAGATGCCAACTGACAGACCTACTGATCCCTTAGGAAATTCCAAGTTAAGTCTCAGCTAATAGTCTTTCTGGAGCTTTCTGAACCATCTGCCTGCTGCTGCCTACAGTACTAATCACAGTCCACCAGACCTATGGTGAGATAGCATAATGACCGTATAGTAAACAGTATACAAGAGTGGCTCAAGGGCTCAGTTTCTGGATTTGGGGAAAAACCCAGTCACCAAGGCTACTGTACAACCAATCACAGTTATGGTCTGGATTCAATCAGTATTGTGGATCTATCACTGAAAATCCCGTAAAAATTTAAAAAGTAATCTCCAGTTAAGCCGACATATGCAGTGTTTATGTGACTGTAGTCTCCGCGACCGCGGGAACATTGCCTTTAATTGTCAATCGCGCAATAAAGTGGATCTTCAGTGCTATGTATTGAATAGAGCCCTAAGTCATCTGAAGAAAACTCATTAGACATTGTGTACTGTAAACAAAGTGTTATGCCCACTCATAATGAAAACCCCAAACTCAAAAGCTTTGAAATATCAACAGAACTTCCAGTATTCTCATGGATGAAGAACTTGTAAAGGTCTCTGAGGTAGGCCTAGACCGCAGCTTTGGGACCAAAGAGGAATTAAAAGTGAAAATATCTGACAACAACACCCCATCTATAAACAACCCGAGGGAGAACATAATCTTGGCATGGCTCACTATCTATCTTGGACCCGCTATCTGCAGTGTTGGGGAGTAGTGAACTGCATGCAGTTCAACTAGTAATTAAACTATATTTTGCAGTAGCTTTGTGGTAGTTGAACTAAATTCAAACCGTGGTTGTTTTTTCAGTAGTTAATTACTTTTTTTTGCCATGTAGCAGTGTAGCTAACTACTGGAACTACACTACTTTTTGGCCAAAAATAAAATATGGGTTAAGTAGGCAAGAATTTCCTTTCTTTTTTGGCATCAGTCCTTCCTAATTCTCACTTGAAACATAGTTCTTGTGTTTAATAGGCTAAATGACACATTCTGTTAACATCTGGCTCCAGAGTGGTTAATTTATAGTCTGTGACATTTCAGATGTAGATATGATCATTTATCACCAAGTAGTTTGGATGTAGTGAACTACTTTTTTCAAAATATTTTAAGTTAAATAAACTATATATTTTTTAAGGTTACCTTTAGTGTAGCTTAACTCTTCCAGTGCGAAGTAATTGGTAGCTTGGTTAACAATATTTCCAGAGTAGCTTCTCCAACACTATCTGTCCAAGTGAATTGGAAAAAGTGCAGTTTTAGATTTGCCAAAAATAATGTCTTAATCTGCTCAAACACAGTGCACCTTCAGTTTGTTTGATTTGAAAACACTGCTGTTCTGTGTGTTTGTTTACATCTACAGAGACTACATATTAGGGCTCATGTCATGCCAGTGGAGGATGTAACATGAAACAACTGAGAGCATTTCTTTCTTTTATGGATCCAGACACTAGTGCCATTAAGTGTTGCATGACATCAAACTTCTCCCCTCATTTGTACTGTATTAGTATGTCCCATGAGGAGGGAATAAACAGGTCAGTGGGTGAGTCTAGTGTCTCAGTTTTATCAGCTACTGAGGGAAATCAGGGACCTACTGTATCTACAAGCAACATCTTTAGAATATAATGTACAATACTAGTCGCTGAATGCGTAGGCTACTTATATCCCTGGTATTATTGCTTTACCACTTAAGAGGATACAGCAGTGAGAAACACATTCAAAATTGCATTGGGTCTAACCCTAATGTCTACCTGTTTGGTTCCCATGATGGTCATTAATGTTGTGAAGAATAAGCTATTTGAAGCACCATCCTCCTCGTTGGTATTGTCCGGCTGCACCCTGATATCTTGGGTGAACCTTTTGAAAGCTCAGCCATGATTGCGAGCTGATTCAACTCTATCTCAATCTCAGTGGCGGTCGGTGACATTTAAGATAAGGGAGGAAAATAATTTTGGGAATGAACATGAACTAATTTCTATTACAACATATTGAATGACTGTCATTCATATTCCATTCACCCAGATCAATGTAACATCAATAGGTTTAGGCTCCTACATGATACTCACATTTTCCTATACACATTATGAGGTTGCTACAACTTAGCCGAATGAAAGTTTAAAACATAGGTGCACAAGTTGAGAGAAATTTGAGTAACTAAGGTGACAGACATTGACACATTCAATACTGCCTTGCACAATCTTGCCTGTATCTAGCTGATCTAGGGTGTAATCATTAGTCCAACAGTTGCAAACGAGAGTTTCTATTTGACAAATTCAGGTATATTTACCCTCGTTTCGTTCTGTTGCTTCCGTTTAAGCAACATTTTCTAACAGAATCGGCAGAATGAATACACCCCTGATCACACGGAAACACAGTTCACTTTCAAAACAGCCACAAATAAACAGCATGATCCCTTTGATCGTTGGATAATTCCTTCTCGCATCTACACGCCCTCCTCCTCTCACCATTTCCCTTTGCTTGTGGACTTCAGTGCACAATACATCAGCTGTCTGTGACCAAGCGAAAAAAACATCCTTCATATCATAACTGCTAACCGCTACACACAGCCTACATCGTTGTCACCATATTAGCTAACATCAAGTCATTGTAGCTACTAGACCTACCACGTTAGTAAACCCTCTACAATCATGCAGTACAGTGTACAGTTAGCAAGCAGTTTACCAGTTACACCGGCAAGCCCCGGTGGCAATAAATGAATAAAACCAAAAGCTTACCTTGACATTGAAGAGTTCCAGTGTTGGATAGCCATAGCCAGCTAGGTAACGGAGCATCCCTCTCGGTTTGAGCCGGGTGTATGAGAAGGCTAAAGTATCTAGCTGCATTTACTAGCTAAGTAAATACATTTTTTAAAGAAATGTATTTATTCAAAACTATTAAACTATTCTATTTCTCTCTTTTTGAGTCAACCACTCACCACATTTTATGCACAGCAGTGCTAGCTTGCTAGCTGTAGTGTATGCTTTCCGTACAAGATTAATTTATTCTCTGATCCTTTGATAGGGTGGACCACATGTCAGTTCATGCTGTAAGAGCTCTGATAGGTTGGAGGATGTCCTCTAGAAGTTGTCATAATTACTGTGTAACTTTATGAAAGGGGGTGAGCACCACGAGCCTCCTAGGTTTTGTATTGAAATCAATACACCCAGAGGAGGACAGAAGCTAGCTGTCCTCGGGCTACGCCATGGTGCTACCCTACAGAGTGCTGCTGAGGCCACTGTAGACCTTCAATTGTGTTTTAACCAATTATTTGGTGACATGAATATATTTAGTATAGTTTTATTTAAAAATTATAACTTTTTAAATGTTTCACTATTTTTATTTTTATGAAATTTACTGAGGAGCCTTCTTCCTCTGAGGAGCCTACACTGCTCAATCTGCAATCCACGCCCTGTTCCGGGGCAACCAACTGCTCTGAGTATTCCTCTGAGATTGTCACTGTCTACAAAAATGACACAGTTTGGGCCCTATATGACACTCAGCCCTATACAGAAAGCCTAGAAAATGAATTCCTAGTTAAAATCTTTGCTGTTCTATCAAATCACTATAAAGCCAATTCCTGATCGGTGGAGATCTCATGGAAACCTTCTTTACAAATATCTACGTTCCAATGTCCATGCTAGCATGCCATGTAGAAAGCATTATGCATTGCTTCATTGCAAGTAGGATTCTAGTGTGGACATTGGAACCCAAACCATGTTATATGTTTGTGCAGTCGGGCCTTTACTTGATAATACTGATATAAGTTTCAGAAAACAGTTAATTTCTTTAATGACACCACGAACATACTCTGTTGTTCTTGTCTGTTTCAATCACTTCCTCCTTTGTCACCCCTTGCCTTATCATAATCTTCACTATGATGGAATTGTTATTGGAGCAGGCCTTGAAGAAGGACAGAGGTTCGGGTGTGTTTGGGCTGGGAGTCCTGTATTTGAGAGAGTCATCGGGTGGATAGAAGGAGTTATCAGAGTCAATACTCTTGGTATCCTTTGGCAGATCTGGCAATGTGTCAAAGTCAAACTCTTCAAATTCCTGATAGACATCATCGTCGTCATCGTCGTAATAGTTGCTTTCCTCATTGTCTCCCTCATTAGGATCCTCATTTTCATCGCCTGCGACCGTCTCCGACAATATTGACGACTCCTCATCTTTGGGACCCCTGACAATCCTGGCCTGACCTCCAGAGATCCCATTCTGCTGAACATTTAACAAGGTCCCTCCACCTCCACCTGGGTCCTCTGTGATCAGCACCATTTAACCTCCTATTAGAATACACCACAATATCAATATTAATTGCCCCTCATTCAAAATGTAAATACTTAGCTAGGTCTTGAAGAAGAAGCAGCTGTCAGTACAATCCCCAACTAGAACATAATCAAACATGTGTTCTTGTTTCAAAGCCACTTGAGGAGGATGTCTCAGAATGTCCCTTTTAATCCATCCATAAATCTTGTTCCCTGAACCATTAGACGGACATTAAATACCTTGTTTATATCCATGTGACATCCCCAACGGATCCTCTTGTTTTCATCAGCTCCTTATTTGCCGTCTGTTTTTCTCACTTTCCAAATGGCAACCGGCAACAACAATGTGACAGCTTGAGAACTCATCTCTTGAATACATTTGTTGCCAAAGTTGTACCACAAAACGCTGTTCACCAAAAGGCATTGTATTCTTTTAGACAGTCTCTAGTTCCTGCTGTGCTGATACCTTACTATTCTATGCACCTGCAGTAAAGCATTTTGTTTCCTTTGACTGATGTGGAAGAGAAGAATTTTCTAAACTGACGCTTCATAATCCCTTTAGTCAGTCTTTGCTCTCTCTCTCTCGCTCTCTCGCTCTCTCTCGCTCTCTCTCTCTCTCTCTCTCTCTCTCTCTCTCTCTCTCTCTCATCCCTCTCCCTTATACTTTCTACTTAGTGGTGGGAACTTTTGTAGTCTGATATTGTAATAGTATCTCCAAATTATATAGTTGAATAAAAAAAGTATTGAATGATAAAATTACAGATTTAGCAGACTAGTATTGTATTTTCTTGATCTGGATAGCTAAACCTCAATTCACAGATGAATTCAATATTGTACTCTCTCAGCCATATTTTTCATTGCATGCCTGTGTGTGATAAACTGGTTTTGCACCATACCCATACCCTAAAACTATAGTTCATCCACTGACGTGGGGATTGCCCATCAGTGACTTCATGACATTACCGCTTTACCTCCGGTGCCCACTAGTTGTGCAGCATTTGCATATGACCCTAATCTATGGTTGGCTGTGGCTGCTGTTAGCTCTGTCTTAGCTGACTGGTAATTGGATACAGCAGAAATAACACAGCCTCTTACATATGTTTTTTTTATTCTAATTTTCCTCAAAAGCAAGCCAGCATGTCATATACCTACTGTACACTTCGTGACACTAATTCACATTATTTTGTTAGTTGGTTGACATTATTTCAGATGCAGCTAAAGGTTTGGATGTAGCGTTTGTCCGTTTTTACAGTGTCATAAACTGTAGTGCAACTTTTGGCAGTGGGGTTCCCCCGCTTGTCCGAGCTCCATACAGTAGTCTTAGTGTCGTTCTGTGACTGCTCATGTGAGTGGCTAAAAAGCCCTTTTGAAAGTATCTTCTCCTAATTGCTTCCTTGCAGGTGCCTAGCCAATCCAAGTCTTTTAAATTCAAGATGCCAGTATAATGAGAAAAGAAGATACCAAAGTAATGACACTATCAACAAGGCTATGAAAATTCAGCTTTGAAAATTCAATCTACAGATTTTGAAATGATTGATTACTTACTGCATATGGTAGGCCCTGGGTTGATCTTAATTAAGGGGCAATCAACAGTTGTTACATCCATTTTTGGACTTCTAAATGAATGATATGTACCCATTGATTCCTGAAGAATATAACTTATAAATCCCTTATGAGCTTAGTTCAACTGTGGTACCCCATCAGAATGCAAAATATAAGCTTGTTTTACTCCAATGTTTGTAAACAAAGTAAATGTACCCAAACACTGCATTGCTTAAAACCATGGTTAAAAACTATCCTTTTGATTTACTTTGTTTACTACCATCAATAGCTCTGTCTTTGAATTTGAGAGTGGTTACATTTCTCCAGCCCCATTTCCCCCTCTTTGTTATTGTTTTAACTGCTGATTGCTGCTTTAAGCATTACATAATTTCCGTAGTTCAGTCTTAGTTGATGCAGTCAATGGTTGAGCCTCTGATGTTGGCCCATGCACTGGTAAGCCTTTAGCAAGATGTTGTACATCAAGTCAATGATAAACTACTTATGAGTATCACATCTTATTCCCAATACCAAATCAGTACACAATTAGAACTAGGTCAGTCGATGTTTAAAAGTAGACAAACATTCTTAGAGTATAGGCCAGTATTTAGTGTCAACGCCACACAGGCTATATTTACCTCTAACAGGATCACTTTATAGCAAAGTGCCAGCCAGATTACTGTCAGTAACAGAAGTGTTATCTGAAAAAGGCTCATCCTGTGTTGAGTGGGGCCTTTTCACCCTTATTGTTTCGACCCAAACTGTGCTCTTTTGGCTCACTTTTCAGTTAGTTTGGTTCAGTATAATGTCAGCCTGCCTATGTTACACACTGCTTATTACCAGACTAGTTGGAGTGGGGCAGGGCTAGCTAGCTATGCTCCTCCATCCGTGCAAAAGCAGGCTGGCACCAGATACAGGTAACTTTCAAAATAAAGGGAACCCCAACATAGTGTCTTAATAGGGCATTGGGCAACCACACGCTACCAGAACAGGTTCAATACACCTTGGCATACATTCTACAAGTGTCTGGAACTCTAATGGAGGGATGTGACAACATTCTTCCATGAGAAATTCCATAATTTGTTGTTTTGTTGATCCGGCACTGCTCCAGAATCTCCCATAAGTGTTCACTTGGGTTGAGATCTGGTGACTGAAACGCACACACCCTTTAAACCCCTTATGCTCGTTTGAGACCCCTCTTTCAAATTTACTAAGATCTCTTCTACTAGTCATGGTAGCCAAAATAATGACCCTAAGTATGATGAGACGTTAAATGCTTAATTAACTCAGGAACCACACCTGCTTTAAATATACTGTGTATCCCTCATTTACTCAAGTGTTTCCTTTATTTTGGGAGTTACCTGTATGTTATTGGGCCAGATAGTGCTGAACCGTGCTGGAAAGGACAATGTGAAATTAAAATATTCTGAAAGTAAAGTTTGGGTCGGCACGATAGTGTGAAAGGGGTGTTAGAATTAGAATCTAGTAATCCATGTCAATAAACATTAGATATGCAGCCAACACAGTATTTCCAACTTCAACATATTTCCATACTTGAGCACCATGGACATGTCATACCATTTGTTTTTTACAGCACTACTACTATAATGTGCCATACATTTCTGTCCGGATCTGGGATGGTAATCAAATGGTAAAAAAACTTGGCACGTTTTCTAGGGATGAGAACAAGACATTTTGACCTGCAAGCTATTTCCAGTTTGACCATCAGGATTAAGGGCCTAGGAAAAGTACTAGCCAACCAGGATATCGTTCTAGGAAAAACAGTTATTTTGAGTTCCATTGACTTGACATTATTCAGCCACTATCAGGTGTGATTATGTTATTGGCTATGAGATGACAGCATCATCAAATAAAATAAAATTGTATTTGTCACATGCGCTGAATACAACAGGCACCTTACAGTGAAATGCTTACTTACAGGCACTTAACCAACAATCATGACATGGCCTGTACTGAACCCAGTGCTGCCATCATAATGGGCACAATTCTGACTTAGGAAATGTACGCATTTTCTATGCGCGTCTTTCCTACGCTTCTCAGTAGTTGGTATTCAGACTTGCCTTATGCAGGTGCATAACAAGCTTTGCAGGCATGGTTCCATTGCACGCGCTGAATACCTTTTAATGAAAAAAACATTGAAAACCCTCCCACTTGCTGGCCAACAGATTTTCTCAACAGATTTCCTCATGGAGTTTTCATTCAATACGGTTTTCAGTACATTTATCTTAAACCATCCCTTTAAATATGGTGTACCTTTAATTCTAATTTTGTCGACAGACTAGAATACATTGAGAAAACGGGTTTCAGAGTGATCAATGAAAGAACGCCATCTAAATATATGAATTTTTGGCCTCATTTCAGCACCAATTGGTAGATTTAAATACTCCAATCTTGACTATTTAGGCACTTTTAATGTTTAGGAAAGTATGTATGATTCGGAGAGCCTTTACACACAAAATATATTGATCAATCAAAAATCCTGAAAGTTGTAATATTTAAGTTCTTCATCCATGAAATATTAGAAGGTGGAAAGAAAGTGTAAAATAAGGGTTGAACAATGGTCCTATAAATCTCCCCTAATCCTCAATAATCATGGAGCTGTATGACAACAGGTTCAGCCCCAAGCCTATAGCTTGGGTCTCCAAATTTCATCCATGCAAATTGAGAGCACACAATACATTTTCGAATTTAAGCGTGAGAATAACATGCTATTCACCCGCTATTCGTTCGTGGTGGAGATCTAAGAAATGAAGGTCATGTTGATGTGATTTTCAGTTTGTTTCCATATGACTGGTTTGACATTCGTCTCCAGTGATCATAAGGAAAAATCATCTAAAACAATTGCTATGTGTATTTACAAATGGATGACTCATTTACCTAGCTCTTATCAATAGCTCTTGTCAATTAAAAAAATGCAGTGCACGGAGAATGATTTTATTTCTATTGGGAAAAAGTAGATGCTTTTTCCACTTGGAACCGGCAGGTTCGCTTGTCCTTATTCGTGGTTTCCTTGTGCGTAAAAGTGTTGGCATTATGAGGGGATTAAGTCAAGATTAGAATACAGTTTATCTGTAGACACCTCCACACCTTAATTTCTTAGATCTCCACCACGAACGAATAGCGGGTGAATAGCATGTTATTCTCACGCTTAAATTCGTCAGAATACGCATAGAAAAAAGTGCATAAAAGAGGAAATTATGTTCCATTTAGGCTTAACTCGGGTCAGAATCAGCCCCATGCAGAATAGGGAGAATTGGTTTGAAACGGAGCAGTGCCTTATTGGAAGGTCAAATTTCCACATCAAATCCAGATAAAGTGATTGACCAGAGTAGGCCTACGTTAAGAACTCAAATGTGAAGGGGTAACACACACACAATCACAAGTAATTTATCAATATTTAAAAATAAAAGTTTAACAAAATGTTAATCCTCCCATGTAGGGATGTTGTTATATCGCCAATGTCTCCCCAACAGACACACGTGCTATAGGAAGGTGACTGAGCAAGGCTTATTATCATGATACAACACAAGAGGAAGTATTTTATGCTATTATTCACATCCATGGGGTTTTTCTAGTAGCCATTTATTAAGATGACCAATACACACTTGACCACTCAGGAACACACAGAAAAACAACATGAAGCAGACAAAACAGCAACACAAGATTTACACAACTAGAAACTGCCTCTATATGCACTTATAAAAATAGAACATTTGCTTAAAAATGAGTCTGCATAAACTCAACAGGTAAACACCAGCATCCAGTTTTGTATATTAAGTTACTAGAAGGTCACTTATAGAATCTTAGCATTTAATACACTCTGAAATTTGGAAATCAAGTCTTCAACCTGGAACTTATAAGACAATGGTACAGTGAAATGAAAAAAAAAATGCTTTATTTACAAACATATCTCAACACACAGCCCCAAAAAGTGTCAAACTAGATCGAAAACTCATATTTAATTTTAGTGTCCTCACCCCCAGAATGAAATACTGACTTGATTTAAATAAAATGGTTTATGAATGATTGCCACTATGTTAAAGCTTTTTAAAGTGCAACAGACTGATATTCGTGCATAAGTAAGAACAGGTGTAGCAAGAACTGTAGAGTAGAAATTATACAAATTTCATGAGCACAGTTACAATCTTGTAAATTCCTAATGCCAAACTCAGCAGATACTCTGCCTTTTAGGGTTCTCTCAAATGACACTAAACACTAGAGCTACATCATATAAATATGTCTAGTTGGGTTAATTAATAACCCCAGCCTGAGACAGGAGACCATCAAGCCAGTATATTGCTATTCAGGGAAGCCTGACACACTCATTAGCTCCTTTGTGGCCGGTCAGTGAACCGAAATCTATAAATCTGAATTAAAAAGTCCCTTGCTTTAAGCCCTGCTACAGAAAGACTAAATCACCCATTCCAATAGGAACATTTCTTTCTTGCAAATAACAACCTCTCACCCACACACTGTAATACTAAACCCCTAAAAAGGGAAATCGAAACAAATAAATACAAACTACAAAAACTGATCCCAAAGTTCTTCAGCCTTGTCTCACATTGCTCCCTCTAAAGCAGAGCTTCAGTCATGTGTTCCAATGGGATTATCCCATAGAGCAGAGCTGAAAAGAGGCTTCACGGGACTCTGCCTCCTCCTATTCAAACAGGTCAGGTACTGTAGCAGTCCATCCAGACCTAACAACAGGAACTCACAAAGTCTTCAATAAATGAATTCACAAAATACTATTTTTTTCTTTCAAGATGTACAAAGATTAAACCATTTTTTCAATTCCAAGTTGGTTGGTTATCAGGGTATTTTTGACTTTGTTTAATCTTTTTTGTAAAACAAACTCCTCAGTTCTCTGGCTACGCTTGTAAGCAGGGAGTGAAAGAAGACATTGCGAGAGGCGAGTGCTTGAGTCATGAATGTGAAGAGATGTCAGAAGGGAGGAGAGAGGCCTCACAACTAGAGGCTGTTCTCAGGTCAGGTGATAACAGCTCCTACTCCTGGGAAGAGCTGCTGTGTGCGGCTGTGGTGCTTCTGCCTGCCGCCTTGCGTTCATAGTTCACCAGTCTCTGTCCAACCAGGTACCTGAGAGAGAGAAAAATACTTTCAGAGAGAAATACCATGCCATGAAAGGAGAGAGCCTACAGTGTGTAAATAGCACACCAGTATGCCAACAAGTATATCCTCAGGAGGCTTGGAGAAGTCCTTTTATGATCTGTATTGGAAACTATGGTGCTCCACTGTCATAATGGAGACGAACACAGTCTGTGAGAGACATCCGGAAACCATTTTGTCAGGTCAGTATCGGCAATAAGTAACAACTGTGGTTGTGCTGAGCTTAACGTCAGAGTACTCACTTGTCATTCTTAATGTGCTCATAAAGGCGCTTAAATTGACGGATCTGGAAGGAGAGGATTCCCACCAGCATGACTACCATGACCAGTAACGGGTAGATTCTCCTCTGCACCAAATTCTGCATCTCCATGGTAACTCCTGCAGAAAGAGCAATCAGAGGTTCAATGATAAATTTGCTCACTTTCCCTCACCAATAATATATATCTCTCTCGCACACGCACACAACTGAAACCAATAATTACACTTTCATTATCTGATAATTGCCTTACCTGGGGAATATTGAGCTACGATGGGGACGATGCCAGCAGAGATGACATAGGGCACACAGAGAGACACCAGTAGCACACAGATAACCGGAGCAGCCAGCTTACGGATGATGAAATGGAGATCAATGTTGCGAATTCCATTAGCGTACACCTAGAAGAGGGAACAACACTAGGAAGTCAATATAATTCCAAAACGTATTCAACATTAATCTGAGCTATATTATTAATGGCATCAAACTACAGCTCTTCACACTAATTAGGGTAATAATCATAGTAAAACTGTCTTTTGGGAGCGACCTGTTCGATCACGGTTTTCAGCCACCACTGGGGACCCATCAGAGTAATGGCAGCAATAATTTTGGCATGGAGCACTCCGAGAGCCCAGTCCTGAAACAAAAAGTCCCAACAAGAGCAGGTTAGTCTGTTGTTGGCTGTTGTTGCCTCTTCTTCTGTTATCCAATTGCAGGAAGCTAAAGACTTCATCATAAAAGTTTTAGGTGCAGTGTCAAATTAGCTGACTGACCATTCACATCGCTCCAGCCAAACTATCGTTTCTTCTCCCTGACATGGTTGCCTCCCTGACATTTTGTAAAACGCAAACACCTTCTGACCGTTCTGATTGGTCACAGAAACTGGTGGGTTAGGCCAGAGTCAGCCTACATGATGACCTTATCAACTTTGATGCTCTGATTGGTGAGAGACGATCCAATCGTTGATTAATTTGTTTTGTACAACGCCCCTCATTCTGACGTCAGCAGAAATTTATTCTAGGAAGGCAGTTTTAGACAATGTATGGAGTGATCATAGAGCAGCGGAATTAAATTCAGGATGAGTCATTAGGCAAGTGTAACATTTTAAGATGACCATTTCAATCCAATGTAAAGCTATACGGTCATTGGTGATAGATGGGTGGCCCTTACAGTACCTGCCAGGGGTAGAAGAGTGGTGTCTGGTCCAATGGCACCCTGAGAGGAGCTACTATGACCAGCTCAAATAGCAGGCCCAGCAGCAGAGGGATGGCTCCAACCAGCAGCACAGCCACGACCACCGTCTTCAGGATCTACAGTACAAAACGTATAGAAAACAGAGGGCTAGAAACACAGGCCTCTCAACATAGATACAGTAGGTATCACTTCACTGAGCAGACTTCAGATTGCATTCGGAGTCAGCCTATATAGAGGGCATGAATGACCTAGAACCACACAGAGATGAGCCACTAAAAACTAACAAAGCACAGTAAAATAAAAAAGCATAACCCCAAAACATACAGTATTGAAACCACTCGTGTATGTCTTATAAGTGTCTATATTGCCATATATGTTGCTGTATAAAATCACATGCTTATTCTAATTCAGTTGCTGTTTGCATTACAAGTGTGAGGGGAAAAACAATAAGAATGAGTTAGAAGAAGAACGAGTTAGAAGAAGTGTGTGTGCTGTGTGCTGGCGGTGGGTGTTGATAGTCATTACCGTGTTGCAGAGCATTACCATGAGGGTCCACTCCTGGACCTTGAGCAGAATGACCCTCCTGCCCTGTGGCATCCAGGCCAGCAGTACGGTGATGGCCCTGATGGACAGCCAACACACGTATAGGCCGCACGCTGCCGTGTACAGCTCGTGGATCTTTGCGCTGCCCGTCCAGAGAGACATCAGGTACCGGCCGGCAAATACTGTAGCAGGGGGCGGAGAGAGGGGGTGAGACAGCGAGAGTAAGAGAGGGTGACAGTAGGTAAATGTGGAAGAAAGTGGAGTGGGACAGCGCAATTACATTGAGTGAGTTGAGTGGACTATACAGTGAATTCACCTGGCAACGTGAGGCACACCAGACTGGCCACCAGCAGTGTCACACACATGAACACAATCAGCAACACAATCTAGAAAAACAAGAATGAATACACATGAATAGACCACATTGAATTTTATTTGAACGCTCTGTGACAAAGATGGCTTAGAGAAAACAAGTGTCAGGTTTAATGAATAGCTAGGCAGGCTACCTCCTACCAGGTGAATCATATTATCATTATTATATGGAAGTTGTAGTCATGACTCACCCTGAAGCTGAACTTAATGGGTTGGTGGTAGGGCTGGAAGCCGACAGGACCTCCCTGCTGTAGGATAGCCTGGTGGGCAGCGTGCAGCCCATCAGGGATGGCGTTGTTATTCCTCCCCTGCGGATTGTTGTTGGCCTGCTGGTCCGCATCATCGTCATTCTCCTCCTGGTCACCCAACAGGTACGAGTGGAGGTCTCTGTGGCACAGACAGCACCGTTAACATGGGGTTCAAAGTCTTCTAATTGGCTGAGGTGAGGCTGAGGATATGTGTCAGTCTATAATAGTGCAACTCTGGGGTTTAATCCTGGTTTTAAGGGAGAACAATGACAGCCTACATGAACTACACTATATATAAAAAAGTATGGACACCTCTTCAAATGAGTGGATTCGGCAATTCCTGTTGCTGACAGGTGTATAAAATCGAGCACACAGTCATGCAATCTCGATAGACAAACATTGGCAGTAGAATTGCCTTACTGTGGAGCTCAGTGACTTCCAACATGGCACCGTCATAGGATAGGGAGCTTCATGAAATGGGTTTCCATGGCCGAGCAGCCACACACAAGCCTAAGATCACCATGAGCAATGCCAAGCGTCAGCTGGAGTGGTGTAAAGCTCGCCGCCATTGGACTCTGGAGCAGTGGAAACGCGTTCTCTGGAGTGATGAATCGCGCTTCATCATCTGGCAGTCCGACAAACGAATCTGGGTTTGGCGTATGCCAGGAGAACGCGACCTACCCCAATGCATAGTGCCAACTGTAAAGTTTGGTGGAGGAGAAATAATGGTCTTGGGCTGTTTTTCATGGTTCGGGCTAGGCCACTTAATTCCAGTGAAGGGAAATCTTAATGCCTGCATACAATGACTTTCTTGACGATTCTGTTCTTCCAACTTTGTGGCAACAGTTTGGGGAAGGCCCTTTCCTGTTTCAGCATGACAATGCCCTAGTGAACAAAGCGAGTTCGATACAGAAATGGTTTGTCGAGATCAGTGCGGAAGAACTTGACTGGCCTGCACACAGCCCTGACCTCAACCCCATTGTACACCTTTGGAATGAATTGGAACGCTGACTGCGAACCAGGCCTAAACGCCCAACATCAGTGCCCGACCTCACTAATGCTGGTGGCTGAATGGAAGTAAGTCCCCGCGGCAATGTTCCAACATCTAGTGGAAAGCCTTCCCAGGAGAGTGGAGGCTGTTATAGCAGTAAAAGGGGGACCAACTCCATATTAATGTCCATGATTTTTGAATGAGATTCGACAAGCAGGTGTCCACATACTTTTGGTCATGTAGTGTATATCCCAGTAAAATAATGGATTCCAATATAAATGATAAAGCCCAAGAACACTCACAGTCTAACAGAGAGTTGGTTTGTTGTTGTTTGTGTGACACTCACAGCAGATATCCAGCGGTGACGGTCCAGGCTCTGACCAGGCCTTTGAGCCACTGGCGTGTGTGACCTTGTTCCAGCAGCGCAGGCAGAACCACCTGAAGTAGCAGCAGCTCCAGAGAGAGCTCACTGACTGGAGCATCACTGGGAAACAGAGACAGAGACATTACCATCACCCATAACGGACTACATTACAGAGGTATTTGTTAGTTACTGAAGAGGCATTTATTCATTGCTAAACATGCATTGGTTATTGATGTTGTAGCGTGGCATGTAGCATGGCATAATCCGGCCAATGACTTATCTTCCGGTAATTGCAACACGGTCGACTTCGGCCGTAACAGCTTCATGACATTACTAGGAGCCTATAGCTTAAGTCAAGTCATTCCATTGTTATTCCAGGCCACCAGACTTTTTAAAATGTATTTACCTTTATTTAACTAGGCAAGTCAGTTAAGAACAAATTCTTATTTTCAATGACGGCCTCCCGGGGAACAGTGGGTTAACTGCCTTGTTCAGGGGCAGAACGACAGATTTTTACCTCGTCAGCTTGGGGATTCGATCTTGCAACCTTTCAGTTACTAGTCCAGTGCTCTAACCACTAGGCTACCTGCCGCCCCACTTACCTGTACAGCATGACATTGTAGGGGAGGAAGGCTGGGAGGATGAATTTGATCGTCCTTATGGGAAGCCACAACATTAGTAAAACTATGGAGCCAAACACCACCTGCAGAGAAAGACCAGAAACCCAGTGTTACTGGCACTGTATGTCCTGTCCAGGCACCCATAGCTATGGCATTGTACATTAGATAGGAATAAGTGGGTTGCAACTCACCACTGATAAAATTAATCTTCTGAGATGTCTGTATATCGGCAGGTGAATCATTTCTTGGACAGGATTAAAATCAGGATCGTTCAGGTTTCTGAGAAACCATAAAACACCAGGTCTCAGCACCTAGAGCGACAATTAGAAACAGATCTAATTGGGATACATAACTCAACAGCAGAAATCTCTTGACATAGGTTTATGGCACCTCAAATGACAGCTATGAAGGTATGAGAGAGAATACCATCTCACCTCTCGCAGTAAGAGGATGAACGAGGCAAAGTAGAAGACGTAGACCATCCCTACAAGCCAGTGGAGGAACATGGTGGTGCCGGGAGCAGAGTCAAAACTCAGCTCTCTGTCCTTCAGAGAGGCATCAAACATCTCCTGCAACAACACAGAACAACATTTGGCTATTCAATAAAGGTTAATGGAGGTATCAATTGTTATTTTGAAAGGACGCATCATTAAAGCAGAAGAACATGGTCAGCTTACCAGTGAGCAGATGTCAAGCCACCAGCCACAGATGACAGGGAACACACCGATCTCCACGACTACCAGCAGGGATACCTGGTTAATCATAATATCAATATGTATTATAACTGGTGTTTATTTCAATGGCAATAGAAGGCAAATTATTAGTTTATATTGTAATCCAGACTGAGAATATACTGTATGCAAGATAAACACAATATGCTGTATGTATATACTTCTGAGCCCATAAGACACAAACTAGTCATATACCAGTCAGGCTATGCATTCCCAATCAAGGACAAAATCATTATCATAATGTTCAGTACCTTGACAACAATGTAGCACACTCCTAAAAGGTGTCTGGATCTTTGGAATCTCACCAACGCTGCCAATCCCTGGGATTTTCATTAAGGAAAAAACACATGCAATACATCACAGGTACTACATGTCTATAAGAGACTAAAACTAGGCTTTTAACTATAACACACTTTTGTAACAGATACCAGAGGATACATGGCACAGTATTAATGTCATGGCCAGGAAGATGTAGCCTACGATGGTGGTGATGAGGCCTTCGAAGTGGGAGGCCTGCACCTGCAACAGGAAATTACATGATTAAAATCTTCTTCTTTCTGACACTGCAAAGCAGCTCAACAGTGTATGGAGCAAGTCATTCAGATTCCAAAACAAACTTCAAAAAATCTATTCATACAGATTTCAAATATAATCTCTCTAGTTACACGCAAGAGAAAGGCCTTAAATTCAATGTAATTTACACTAAGCTGGTACTTACATTATTTTCAAAGCCAAGACCCACAACTGAGAAATGTCCAATATGATACGGACAAAAAGCTGAAAAGAAATGTTAGTCACTGTTATAATATTCATTTAGATAAAAAAAATGTTTTTATGAAAATGGCACATTCTCTTAACATAAGTTTAATGACACGTACCGAACACCAAAATGAAGAGTGTGTTTAGTGAGACCACCCAGAAGACGTGCTCCTGATGAAGAAAGAAGGACAACATATTTACAACAACCTGAAGATTTTCATCAAACATGGGGAATGAGCTACTTACCAGGAAAACCAAGGAGCCATCAAGACCGAGCATCTGTGAAAAAAAAAAAAAAAAAAAAAAACAGAATGTTCAATTTCACTTTACATGTCTTATACACAACAATGACCAATGGGTATATAACACAAATAGGCCTGAGGGAATTCTAATTCAAACTCACCCTCTCCCACGTTAGCTCCTCTGCTGCCCGGTCCCATTCCAGGGCATTCCAATTCATGTCATCTACAAAGAGACAAAAGCAGCACCTCACTTACTGACACCTCAAATTAACACTTTGTCAAACAAGCAGTCCAGATATCGCCTACAGATTAATGTCTATGATGACAAAATATACATTATGATATAAAAATGTTGTAAAATACAAAACCACCATCCTAAATTAGCCTTTGAAATAAGGCTGCAATAGGTTAACATCTTGAACCTTTATATCCTGAGTGCCAGTCTATTTGTGCCATTTTACCAAATCCTTGTCACTGACAATGAGAAATGGTGCAAACAGATCTGGGTCCAGGCTAGAACCTTTCCATTCGAAGGTTCATACCTTGTGCACCATTGTTGGCGTCCCCTACATCCTCAGCCTCGTCCTCCAGCTCCATGTCCTCTGCCGGGTCCACCTGGATGTCAGGGACCTCAGCCGCTGGACCATTGTCCGCCAGGGGCTCAGCAGCAGCAGGCTGGTTCTCACCCGCCCCCTGCCCAGGACCAGGGCCCTGCTGTTGGGGAAAAGACACGGGACACAAAGGTGGGCGCGATAGCTCCAGAACATTAGAAGAGGCTATCTCTGGTTAAGTAAGAGTGTATTGAGCGCTCTTTAACACTCAAATTAAAAGTGACAAGTTGCAGCGAAGGAATGCTATAGTTAGCACATAATTATGTTCACCCAAAGAGTGACTTTGTAGTGAGATTTTTGGTTACCTCATTAAGTTGTGGAGCTGGTGCATGTTGTGGCTGCTGCTGCTGATTCTGCTCCAGCCACTGGGGGGCGCCACCATGAACAATCTGCTCCCGCAGCCACACCAGACTGATGAAGGCGCAGAGTGTACACGTCACCACAAAACAACCCTGCAAGCAGTCCGCCAGCAAGTTCTCTCTGTGGATGAAGGGACATTACAATTGTCTCATGGTGAGTCAGAATGTTATTGGCTAAATGACTAGACAACATTTGTTTAATGTTTTTACAGGGTATTATTTTGTACAGGTTCAGAAGAAAATAATGACCATCTTACGTAGAAAGCATATCTAATGGCAGGGTAAGGAGTGAGCTCACAGAGCCGGTAAACAGACACTTGTAGATGCGACCTGCGGGAATAAGACAGTCAGTCAACACACACTGACATATTCAACAAAGCCAACAATGGATAGCTTACTGAACAACATGTACCACCAGACTGTGTTTTAGAACATTTGTACTCACATGCTGTGAGAGGAACGACTCCCAGCCAAGCAAAGGCAACTAGTGTGTAGTGAAACCAGTATCTAATAGCTGTGCCTACACTTGTCACCAGCCCCGCAAATATGTCCTGAACAGGCAGTCGGGAAGGCATGTCTGGAGAATAGACTGGAAAAAACAAAGGAAGGAAAGTATCAAAACAGGATATTTCATTTTCACATCCTCAAATTCCAACCTTCCTTTACTGGTCCTAATTGGGTCCATTCAGAACTAAGAAATGCTTGCATTGGATCATAATAGTTGTCTGGTCAGAAAAGTGGCAAAGTATTTTCTATTGGTATCATGACAGACTATGCTTGTCCTTTAGACAATTTAATCATCTGAGAAAACTACAATTTAAATCTCTCACTAAATGAATGAGGATGGCAGACGGACTCTGGTAAGAGAAATAGAGATTAGATTGAGCAACACTAGAGTAATGGATTAGTATAGACAAGGCTATGTGTGTGTCCCCTAGGCCTGTCTTGAATGATAACTAGTCAGGGCAGCTCACAGTCTTACTCAAATGAGAATAAGTAATACTTCCCGAGGCTGATCAAGACCGCATATGCACTTCAAAATAAAACACTTCAAGAAATATGTTAGAGGTCAGTCATTGGATGATGATATTGGACTGCAATCCCTCTGTCAAAACAGGCAAATGACCATATGAGGTAGGTTAGGTCTATATGTTAGTCACGTTGTTGGAACCCCATATCATTTAAGTAAATGCTGCATTGAATAATATGTTAAACAGAATAGGTATATAGAAGGAAATTAAATTGAATGACTTACTTGGCGTAAAAGCAAATCTGTGTTTGCATAACTCGCAGTATTCTTTTCTGCTGTGTTTTAGCCATTGTACCAAGCTGTAAAAATACAGATGGATTATGTAAGTGTGGTGTCACATGTGCAGCAATATAAAAGATCAATTTCAGTTGCTTAAGGACAGACCATCTAGCTAGATTTAGCACAGGGAGCGATCTAGTATCAGAGCCCATCTCTGGCTAAGAGATCACATTTTCATGGCAACTTGTCAAACCCTGGCTTCCATTACACCGTTCCCATAGTAATACTTGGCTCTGCTCCTCTCTGTTGAATGTATCATGCTCTGGCAAGAACCCAGTCTGTCTCTAAAGAAATGCCACTGGCCCTGTGTTTGAGTATACAACCAACCAGCACCACATACCATTCTTGATGGATGAATTTTATACTTCCTGTGCAAACACAGGGGTGATATAGTGGCTTGTCCGGGGTTCCTTCAGACCGGCAGACCCGGCATATATCCCCTGCAGAAGACAAGGATATGAATCAGACAAAATCAGAGAACAGGGTTCATGAAATTCAGATATGGTTTCTCAAAACAAAGCCTCATGTGCAACTTGCATGAAAACATAGCTAGCAGATCTTTCAGCGATCTCAAGACTCTTTTTGTCAGGACCTTTCATTTGTAAATACTCTGGGGCTTTTGATTAACTTTACAAAAGAGCAACGAATCATCCCCATGCTTTACCTGTCACTAATCAAGTGATTGGCAGCACTAATGGGTGGGTTGGCAAACAGGTATATTCTATATTATTGTTGTTATGTTAGCTATGTTGATTAGTTAACTAGCTATAACTGGAGGACGGATACATCACTAGTCTATTAAATTTAAATGTAATCAACAACGTGTAGAAGTGCAGAGAAGTCAGTAAGCTAGCTATTAACTAGCAGTGATAAAGGTGGGTTATACTGCATCTTGGACTTAGTGGTGAGTGCATGTAACTTAGCTAAAGCTAGCTAACGTTAGCTAGTGATGCTAGCTACTTCATGCAGGTTGTAGCTTCGGTAGAAAAAAACGGTTATTGTCAATTTGCGACAAAACAGATTCCTAGAGGCGCAATCAAATGTGTGTCACAACAGGAGGTTAACTAATTCTGTAACGTAAATTTGTTAACAAGATGGGTTGACGAGGTTGCTAGCTACCTTCCTCGGCGGTGTCCATCTTGAATGCTGACGCACACTGTCCTCTTTTCAGTCAACACATAACACCGTCTGGCTAGTTGGTGAAAAGCCTAGCAGCCAGCGAACTAAAAAAACACATCTCAGAATGATGTTCGATTCGATCACTGGTTACAATGTAACTTCACTATTTGATTCCCCGTGGGGATACAATGTAGCAATTTTATCAGGCACTCCGGGGGCCCTGTGGCTAGGCTAGCTATGGTAAAAACTGCTATGTACAGCAACTATCAGCATGCTGACGGTATTGAGTTACGGTACAAGAGTAAGCTGCGCACTTTTATATTTAAAAAAATTAACATTAAACAAATACGTTTTAAGACTTTAATTTCATATTCAGTAAAATTAAATGAATCGTGTTAGGTAGTAAGGAATGCAAGATGGTGAATTTGCTTAAATTATATTTTTTCTTTTATTACTGACTCTCACACATTTGATTTGATAACATCCTGGGAATGATTTTCAAATCAACAAATCCCTGAGGCATTCAGATATGAACACAATTAGTATGACGTGGTAGTGTCATCATTGCCCAGGGGCTGCTGTGGAGTTACAATATGTCCCTGATGTGTTCCTCTTTCTGTTTTGAACGACTCTGCATCGTATACCCACACAGTGTCTATTCCTTCTCCAGCGGTGCCATCAGGTGCCCAGGTGGGAAAAGGGAAACGGCAGGCCACCACTTTAGCTGTGCTCTGTAGTTCTGTCTGCAGTTTGCCCTCCAACTGATCCATCTGTGAAGTAATACAATCAATCATCATATTGAGGGTAATATTGTTGATGTAGTGCTATGTGTGGTGGCATTTACAAAACAAGAAGTTACCATTATTTTGTCAAGTCTAGTAGATAAATAAGAGTTAAACTCACCATCTGAGGTACTCCAAATATGACAACATTCGAGTACTGATTAAAGCTGACCTGAGAACCAGGGCATACACATACATTAAAAGAAAGACCCAACATTAGTCCCCCCTGTATTGGGTATTAGGCTACTACATAAACGTTATTTTGGATGAAGAACAATTTGTAAATGATCACTGGTGGATTGACTAACCTTCCATAAATCTGATATGTGGAAGGAAGTAGAATGATGAACACCCGCTCTCCAAGCTCTGTAACGGGAGTACCACACCAACCATGGATTCAACTCAAATCCAACAGCTTCAAATCCTTTCTTTGCAGCTGCGATCACCTGCAGAAATTAAATGCATGGTTAAATCAAAGTGCCAGTGATAGGAGCAACAAAATACTACACATGTCCAGCCTAACAGTCTTCTGGGATGCTAATAGGCTACAACTAAATTCCCTCTAATGCAATTTGTAACTTTAATTTCCTGTCAAGAGTGCAACCGCTGCAAATTGCACAAACCCAATGGTCTAACTTAACAATCAAAAGTGAAGTTACAATCACAAATTCAGACAATGGCTGGTCCTCCTCTGATCAGACTACTAAGTGTACGTACTTACTATTCTTCCATCCCCACTTCCGATGTCCACGAGGGATCCAGATCTCGCCTGCAGCACTTTCAGGACATTTTCCACCTGTGCTGTAGTTGCGGGAACATAAGGTAGGCACACCTTTCTCAAAGCAGGTGCAACAAATGGACCTGCAACAGCGTAAAGGGCAACCAATGACCCCCCGACAATTCCAGTTGCGATCAGTCCTAAACGTTTTTTGAAGCCGCTGTCTTTAGAATTAACGTTACATTGTATCGCCTCCGTTTCCAGTAGACTTTGTTCTGCCATGATGACTTGCTACTTTGAATCAATGAATGAGCGCGAGCTGCTGGAAACCTCTCCTCCCACTGTTAGCTAGCTACTCATCCAAGGACATTTATTGATAGCTACATCATTCAAGAACATGTAGAAATTACGAGACTAGCCACCAGAAGTACACTTAAACACGTGGGACGTAACTAAATAGCAAACTGACATGACATTTTAATGTCAGAAAAGGTGAAAATACTTTATTAGAATCGAAACCTCGCTCTCCTCTCGCTCTGAACCAAGGTGTGCTGCAGCTTTTTGTCCGACTTGATGCGAAATACAGTTTTGGTAGTTCCTAGTTCCTCTCAATCATCATGCTTTTTCCTGTGGTCAACATACCATCCTCTATTACTACCACCCTATGTGTCACAAAACCAAGCATTTAATAATATAATGTTGATGTAAAATGATCATACATTTGTAAATGTAATAACAAAACAGAGGTACAGTATTTGGAGATGGGGTAGCCTAGACAATACAGAGGGAACAATGTATTATAACTGACAGGAAAAAACACTGTATAGACAACACCATTCAACAATAAAAAGCTAAATATTAAATCATAACAGGTGCAAACACATGATGTATATTGTATTTTTCATGTACACAGTCAAAGGGGGAAAATAAACAACTTCATATCCACAACATACATACATTAAAATCAAGGGGACACCATAGATCATATCAGAATGTGTATGTTTTTTGTTCACAAAAAATACTTACAAGACCACAACCATTCCATGATATGCATTCTTAATTTGTAGGCTACTCGTGTGAATCCAAGCAGAACAAAAACATATTTATCTAAAACAAATGTAACAAGCAAAGAGGAACAGAACATTTGTGTGGTTGTAGGGCATGCATGTTCCTCATACCTCAGAAATCATTGGACATTGACTGATGTGCAGCCAGGACATGGTGGCTCTGGCTGGGGGTCTGACAGTCATCCATGTCGTCATCCTGGTCACAACCATCCTGCCCGTCCTGTGAGTAACTGTACTTCATCATCAGTATATTCCTGTGGCTGGAGGGTGTGGCCTGGTGGGACTGGGAGAGAGGCATGTCTGACATAATGGCTGCGTCCCGCACACTCAGGTTACTTTGGCTTCCCCTGATGCTGGATACCTGGGAGTGGGCTCCGCCGCAGTGGTGGTCACGAATGCATTTGGACGAAGACCGTCTGAGTTTGTGAAACTTATCAAAGTCCTCGGCCATAGCCATTTCGCTCATGTGGTCGGCAGAGGCTGCCCTCCGCAGAGTGCACAGTTCATAATGTGGCGGCTCAAAGGCCTCGTTGAGCAATGTGGGGTCAAAGTCATCCCTCCTGATGATGTATTTTTTGCGTGGCTGTTTAACTTGAATGATACTTGCCACAATGAGAAGGACAACCACCAGACCACAGGTGACTAGAATGATTGTGACATTGGTGTGGTCAATATTGTCTAAGATGCTGGCTTTCCTCTTCTCTGTGGACAGTAAATATTACATACAATCAAGTTTTCTATTTTGGCGGCTAGGTTTGAATTGTGATGAATAGTGTGATGAAAGTTACATTTAGAAATATCAACATTACATTTAGAATGCACCATTAACTTGTACTTTTGTCATACAGGTTAACCTAAAACATTAACTGTAGTTCATATTTGTCAGCTCTATACCCAAAAGGAACAGGTGTTTCACCTTTGCAGTTGTTCTCGTCCCAGGGGTAGACACAGTTCTGGATCCCGTTGCACACTAAGCTGGTGTTGATACACATGTTGCTATGGCAAAAGAAAGCCTCCGCTTCACATGGAGCTGAAAACAAGGGGAAGATAGCTTTACTCCCTAAACATTAAATAGAGTTTTAAACTAATGAATTAGATTAAAAAGCAAACAATAAGGCACACTGCCACAACAAACTTCAACAAATGCCAACAAACAGACACCTATATGCGGTTGTTTTTTTTGTCAGTGTTTATTGGTGTTTGATGGGGTTTAATGTGGCAGTGTGCAAGTGACTTTAGATCACGTTTGGTCCAGGAGTGTTGTTACTACACTGTAAAAAAAAATCTAGTTGTTTCAACTAATTATTATTAAGTAACTGGTTCCACAGTTACTCAACTTTTCAGTCAAAGTGTTACCTGAACTTAAAATTTTTAGTTGGCCCAAACTTAGCTCCAACTCCAGTCAATTTAATTAAAGTGATCTGTTTGCTTAACTTGTCTCATATATTCATTCAAGTAGAAGTTATTATTTGGGCATCTTAACTAAGAAAGGCTATGCAACTGGTTACACACACAGTGCTTTTAACATACAATGTTTTCAATTTATATATTTGAGAAACATGATTACATTGTTCATTTATACAGTAATTATTATTCAACAAGCTTGCCTGGGATTTGAACTCACAACCTTTTTGTTCACAGCATACTGATCTTCCTGCTACGCCACCATGTCTGTGTCAATGATCAGTTAATCTGACTATTCTCTCATCATTGATTTGATTGACTTATTTCAGCATTTAGGGTTTTCTGTATACAGTAGTTGTCTAATGTTGGTGGGGCATATTACTCAGTTTTAATGTTACTCCTTAATCACTGTGATAAATAAAATTGTTTTATTTTTGTGTACTTTTAACAGAGCTGAGATTTACTTTGAACTGCAAAGTGTAGCAATACAGGTCAAATCAATCATTGACACAGGCATAGCAGGACGATCAGTATTCCGTAAACCAAGAGGTTGTCAGTTCAAATCGCAGGTCAAATGAACACATGTTGAATAATAATTACCGTATAAATGAACATGGACAATGTAATCATGTATTTCAACATGTGTCAAATGTGTAAGTTGAAAATATTGTATGTCAAAAGCACCGTGTGTGTGTAACTGGTTCCACAGACTTTTTTTGTTGTTGATGAAGATGCCCATATAATAATTTCTGGTTGAATGAACATATGAGACAAGTTGAGCAAAGACATAATTTTAAATTGACTGAATTGTTGCCTAAGTTGGAGCTAAGTTTGGGTTAACTAAAGAATGTAAGTTCAGTTAATACTTTGATTGAAAAGTTGAGTAAACTAAAAAAGGTTGTGGAACCAGTTACTTAATAATAATTAGTTGAAACAACTATATATTTTTTTACAGTGATACAATAACCCAGTAAAGGGGACCCTGTATTCCCTGCGACTGCCTCTCCTTACAAACTAATTGGAACTTTTCAAACAACGTGTCAACAATTAAACATAGCAGTAGATGGAGTGGAAATTGTGTCGAATTAATTCACTAACGCTCTAGGAAGGTTGTGAAAAGGATCCGGAAGCGGCTTTTTCGGCTGCCCTGATCAGCCCACATTCGTATGACCCCCACCGAGGTAACCAACATGACATCGTTGGCCACTGTGCTGCAGAACTTGTTCTTCAGGTGCTCCACTGAGCTACTCCCGTCGTACACAGCCACAAAGTTACGTTTGCACTCATTGGAGTTGTGCATCTCATATTCCAAAAATCGCAAATAGATCTGGAAAAACAATTCAAATAACAGTGTGAAACAACAGGTTTCCAACCAAATGGGAACTTGACTTGTGTATCTTTTGTATAGCATGTTTTCCAGAAGACTAATGGAGAATGTGAGTGAGAGATATTGCAAATATGAAGAAGAAAAACACACAAGAACTGTACTGACCCTTCCTTTTGGTGGCGCTCGAATGAACCACCTACAGTCCACAGCCTCTGTCTGCAAGGCTTTGCCATCTTTGAGTATTGCTGCAGAATCAATGATCCCATCTGATCCACCCAGATCAAATTCGCAAACTGTAGTACAGGAGAGTCCATTGCACAGTGTGTTAGTTACACAACAGTTTGCTGTTACAATATACAGTATGAGGCTTATATATGTTTACATAGGTGATATAAGAAGAACCGTGTACCTACAAGGCAGAGGCGGTAGGACACCCAGGTCTTTAAATTCAGGATCTGAAAAGAGAGCACACAACAGTGAACCTATTGTATACCTTTTCTGCCATTTCACAAAATACATGTTCTGTGTCTGAAAGGATAAGGGCCAGCAATGCATATTCTTGACTGTGTGAACTCTGTCCTTAGTTTAATCCATTCTGCAATCATCCACTTGTCCTTCATAAAAAAATGTTGAGACAGAAAGAACAGGACTTCTATCCTAAAGCTTCACCATTATGATTTGTAGGTGGATTAATAATCCTTGGACCAGCTTTATACAGATTAGGCTGCACAAGCAATGAGAACCAATTGATAAAATGGGACTTCCAAAATGTTTTCATGATAAAATCTCAAAAGATGAGGTTGAGGGAGAAACCAGTTTTTGAAATATTAATATAAATATAAAACAGTTATATTTAGAGGCAGATCTTTGTAATATCACCATGGCTGCAAGGAGGAGACAGCTGAACTATTTAAAACCTAACCTCATCCATGAATCCTTATTAATCCTCTTGTTTCTTACCTCTGTATCATGGATTATTCACTGTGTGTGTGTGTGTGTGTGTGTGTGTGTGTGTGTGTGTGTGTGTGTGTGTGTGTGTGTGTGTGTGTGTGTGTGTGTGTGTGTGTGTGTGTGTGTGTGTGTGTCAGAAGAAAAATATATTTAAAAAATATGAAAATATATTAAACATATGTAAATCTTGCTTTTCTATCCAGTTTAAAACAAATATTTACTGCAAACACTTACGCTTATGTAACAGTGTAGTAATAAGATGATGATCGGTCAATGAATTATCCTGCCACTGATGAGAGGAATTAGAAGAGATTAGCATTTGGCACTAAAGGATTCATTACTTCTGAGGTAAACACTGGGAAATCAGCTTGTACTTCTCTACCAACGCAGGCCTGGGAAGGCTTTCTATTGGCTAGAGTATTGTTGCATGGATGCTTTTTTTATGGATACTTTTTGTTGTATTAGTCCTGCAACATGTACCCTCACACTCACTCACTCCTCAAAATGTGCCACTGTGTTTCAGGGAGAGATTATATGGGAATCAATTTATATCTATTTATATCAATCTATATTCATCTTTTGACACTGAAGTATCACATCGGAACTTGTGGATGAGCCCCTCACTTCAAGTCTTGACTCCAATGGAGGGCAGGCAGTGATATCGAATAACCATGTCTACTGGCAATGTCAAAACCTTCACAAGAATGTGAGGTTACTGAGACACATTTTTGAAAGATTGATCTGATGAATGGCTTTGATTGGGAGAGAGGGAAACAAGGAAGCAGATTAATCTTTCCTCCCAACGTAAGTGCCCTATAAATTCTGCCAGTAATAAATTGTCAGCTGCATGGGTATCCCTTAAGCCGAGGCTCAGAGCTGACAAGCTGTACTCCCCTGAAGACAAGCTTTCATTAACTGGGCTGGGTGAAGGAGGAGATAACCCCCCCCCCCCCCCTCCCCAGTTGCAGCATGTGTGCCTGCACTACAAATGCAGCAGCTGATATGGACACACACAGCAGTAAGCACCACACCAGTCTCCTGTAGCTCAGTCACTGAGCTGTGACTGGTAAATTGTTTTGGCTGAAGTTCTCTGCATTAACTGGATGTGTACAACTTTATGTCAATATTGTGTCTGTGTGTCACCATGTGTGCCTGGGTGAGACAAACAGTTAGCCTGTCGGAGTCACACATTCAGCAACAACCTCAGAATAACACTGCAAATATTGAAACGGTTAAAGCAAATCAATGTATTTGAAATGATATTACCTTGAGTGAAGTTATAGCGTGCTGAAAATCCAATTGCCTCCAGTTCGCCGTCTGCAACAAACTTTATATGCAGGTATCGCCCACTTGATTTAATATACAAAGGGCTTTCCTGGCCACAGTATCGACCAATTAAAGTGGAGAAGGAAAAGGGCCCATCGCGTACTTCAATGTGGTCAAATTTGCATTCCCATGAAGGCTCAATTGAATACTTCTCATCAAAGAAGAGGTCAATGCATTGTCTTGGTGAAGCTGAGAGAACACAGTGGGGAAATGTAAGAAAAAGAAACACAATAAATAAATAAAAAACATTTACTGGTTGAGATGGTGTTTATGTCTTACCTTCAATGATATAAATACATGTTCGCTCTGGTGGGTACTTTTGGGGGTAGTTGGGGGAGGTGAACAGGCCTCCCTCAGCCTCCTTTATCCAGGTGCCACATTGGCCTATTGGAGTCACCCCTGAATTGTTTGTCACTGAAGAACAAGATTAATGTTCAGGTGCCAATCATACAGAACTATTATACCATCCAGCTTTGTCTGACATTAAAAATGTATCAAATATATTGTTATTGATCTGGTGTTTCATGGTCTTCTTCATTACACAGACATTACTTTTCCCAGTTAGGTAGATTCCAACATAAGGGAAATAAATAACTCTACACACAGTGTATATTTCAGTGTTACCTGCTTTTTTTCCCGGTGTACCAGACAATCCAAGAGTGATTAGACTTGCAACTACTGCTGTAAAAATAAAAGGAAATGAAAGTTAGAAAAAAATACCCAGAAAACAATTGGCTATGGAAATTGTGTTTGTGTATGTTACTAAACCACAAAATAAAATGATGTTCCACAAAATCCAGAAATTACCATTTCGTTTCATAGCATAATGAATTCACATGTAGCGTTTTTTTTAAAGAGTCATTGCTGGAAAGTTCAATGGCAAGCATTGATTTAACTTTATGCTGTTGACCATCTAACTACGCTTTTAAAGAGATCATGTGATACAAACAAAAGTAGACAAAATTTACCGAGAGGCAAGACAAATTTGTTCACCATGTCTAATCCTTGCTGTTTTCAAACACACATATTTCCAAAACGAAATGAACGAATCATTATTCCGTGCAACGGGAAAATTCAATCATCATATCCACGATATCACTATTTTATCTCAGTGTAAACAAAACACAAATACAAAGTTACGGGAGTAAAAGCAGTCTCAATCCATCCGCTGCTGCTGTGACAGACAGATCTGAACGTTCTCCTGAGTCCTGATTTCCATCCAAGCGCAGCGACGATAATCCGACCGACAGCAACCTTCAATGAGTATAGTATCCTTGACAGTTGACATCGTGCCAATTTCCCGTATTATATCTGCCACATGCCGGTGTACATCATCATAGGTCTCTGTGCTTGTGGTATTTATTTTCCGTGGACGTTCTGCATAAATACTTGGTCTGGACACTTCAAGCCAGACACTTCAGGCCACCTTACTCTCAAATATATAGGATATTCAATTCTGGTAGTACTGTAATAACTAGTTAATAAACTATAATGATGTTGTTTTATGAAGGAACCGCAATTCAGCTTCAACTCAAGGTTAACTTATTTTTTTTATTTTGTGGCTCCTGTGTGGCGCAGCGGTCTAAGGCACTGCATCTCAGTGCTAGAGACGTCACTAGAGACCCTGGTTCGATTCCAGGCTGTATCACAACCGGCCGTGATTGGGAGTCCCATAGGGCAGCGCACAATTGGCCCAGCGTCACCTGGGTTAGGGTTTGGCTGGGGAAGGCCGTCATTGTAAATAAGAATTTGTTCTTAACTGACTTCTCTAGTTAAATAAAGGTTAAATAAAATAATAAGATATTAGAGATGAATTGGGGACAGGGTTTGGGACAGGGTTTGGGTCAATTCGGAATTTCAATTAAATCCAGGAATTAAAATTCGAATTTGAATTGTTCACACCCCACACACAGGAAGCAGTATTGCATTTGAATTAAAAGAAGTAGAATTGAATTGAATCTTATCAAAGAAATTCATCTGAGACATGAAACGTACATTAGGTACACTCTCACGAAAATGGATGGCTCATACAGACAGTGAGTCATGTTGCTGTGGCTTACTATATAAAGCAGGCAGATGGGCATCGAGGCATTCAGTTACTGTATATTGAACATTATAATGGGCAAAATGAGTGACCTAAGCAACTTTGAGCTTGGTATGATTGTCGGTGCCAGGCACGCCAGATTCAGTATCTCAGAAACTGCCGCCCTCCTAGGCAATTTTTTGATTCTTGTCATGGATGGGCTATTGCCACACCACTCTGATCAGCTAAAACCAAGAAGAAACGGCTCCAGTGAGCACACGATAATCAATACTGGATAATTGAGGAGTGGAAAAAAATTATCTGGAACATGATATCGAGTTCAGTTTACTTGAGGGGCCTGCGCAGTTCCCCGACCTTAACCCAATAGAGCATGTTTGGGATGAGATGGAACGGGCTGTTCACAACAGGAATGTACCGCCGTCCAATCTGCAGCAACTGCGTGATGCCATCGTGTCAGCATGGACCAACATCCATGTGGAACGTTTAAGACTCCTTGTAAAATTACCCTGAAGAATTCAGGCTGTTCTGAAGGCAAAGGGGGGTCCGACCCGGTTCTAGATGGGTGTACCTAATAAACTGGCCCGGTGAGTATATACTGTAGCTATATGAGTCTCATTCCTTTGACATATATTTAGCCAAAAGTATCTGCCACCTCATAGTTAAAAAAACATACAATTTCAAATATTAGCTTGATTATAACTCAAAGATGTCAAACAGTTTTTTGTTGGTATTTTTGGAATTAGATGTTATGTTGTTCCATTCCATTCTGGAGTGTTTGATCTAATGCATTCTTGGATATGTATTTTTTGTTTAATATTTAATAACATTATTATATTATAGAATTATTATAGAACACCTAAAAAATTATCTAACAATATTTACAGACCACTATAATTACTTGAAACACGTTTAAATGTTTCAAGAAAATTGAAAAAATAGTATTGCTTACAAAATAAACATTTGCTTAATGATTTATGGAAGAAATTATCCATTTGACTTTCAATGAATTTCATCAAATTAAATTCTACTTCTTTCATTCATATTCAATTCAACTTCTGCTTCCTGCAGGGTGTGGCCAATTCAAATTCAAGAAATTGAATTGGCATTTTAGACGCAACTTAAAATCAACCCCAATTGGGGAGCATTGTTATGATAGGCAGCAGGGAAGCTAGAATAAGGCTTGATGCAATTAACAAAAGTTTACTTAGCAATGGGTCTCAGAAAACAGATGGGAGGAGGGTTCATCCAGTCTCAAATGAACTTTGGCAACTTCTGTCTGAAGCCTTTCCCATATGAGTAGAAGGTAACCGTGGGTCCATACAGGAACCAAGATCATAATACTGGATAATGCTGCATATTAAACTTCACTATGATGAGAAAAACGCAAATGAAAGGAATCATCCAAACAACATGAACAAAGTATCAAACAGATGCAGACAGAGGAGGGTGGGGAGCTGCAGTAATATGTTCAGCTGTCCTCTTGCCAGAATTGCATTTCATTCCTTAAGGCCAGGTGTCCCAGGTGTGAAATGATTATGGGCAATAGGGTGTGTTGAACAGGGTTTGTTGACACAACAGTCAGTTCGCTGTGTGGAAATAACATCTCTCATATCATACGCACGTTTTTTTAATCTGCAATCCATGCAAAAATAAAGACAGTCCTATAAACTCAACCTGAACTCACTATACAGTATGTAGTATTTTGTCTCTTTGCCATGCCTTTTATCTGTGAAAAAAAACCATGCATTTCTGTTGCATGTTTTTGTTTTTGACTGCCATATGGGATGAAGAAATAAAGTAAAAGTAAAGTATTTTGAATTCCATAAAGGTTTCAGAAAATGTATATTTAAACAGATCCATATCATTCAATATTTCTGAGGAAAAAGATGAGCTTGAGTTTCTCATATAAGTATTGCAAACACGTATTTCATTCACATTGCCTCAATGTTGCAAAGCTGGATTACTTCTCACTCTTCCAGACCAAAGAGAAATCAACTCCCTTGATATTCTACAGAAGGGAGACAAATCTGACAATACAATCCATCTGGCTTTAGTTTCTGTGAGGCAGATTGTTGTTATTCAGAGTTTTATCAGGACAATGAACAGGTCTTAATTTTTTTGCACACTCAGACAGAATAGCAAAATCTGAATTCATGATGACACAGAGGAATTGAGTCAGTCACTGACTGTGTCCATTCCCCAAACGCACTCACCAGTCACATTATAATGGCAATGCCACTTTCTTACCATGAAACATGTATGAATGTTGAACAAGGTTTATATTTCTCTATGAATGTTTCTTTTTAAGTATTATGTAACTAATAAGAAGGCATTGTACTGTATCGGTCTCGTGAGACCACATGCACATAGCTATCCATATGCACAGACTAGCTAGTCTGAGACCGCTGTGGACACAGTCAGTATCAAATCTGTAATTACACAATATCTGCACGGAGCCATAAGCAATTGTGCCATGCTTGGAATATCAAGGCAAGTTTTAGCTGCAGTTTGGATGAGCTGCACCCAAGTGTGGTGTGTAGTCTATGTTCAGGAGTCCCTAAATTCTACCCACTAAACAATCATTCTGATGCAACTTTGTCTACAAAACATAGTATTTTGACAGATTTAGACACATGATTATTATGGAGACGATCCAAAACCGGAGATTAAAGTCTTTAGTTCAAATAGACTTAATAGAGATTTGAGAAGAAAACAGTTATCATCAGACATACCATCTGTTCCAATATGGTAAGCAATAATGTTAAGTACAAAAAGTAGGTCATATTGACTGTAAAATGTTGTCAATATGACCCTGGGTGTGATTTAACAGAGAACAGTCTACATTGGGCTTTCCATGAATATCAGAATACCATCTACTGGCAACTCTCCTTTTCTTTCATTTGACCTATTTTATATAGACAGATACAGACAGGCATACGTGCTCATTTAGCATTTGCCAACCAACCACTTGATGGTGCAAGTGTAACTCATATCACAGCCTTGACACTACACTACACATATACTGTGTGTGAGTGAGTGAGTGAGGGAGGGAGGGAGGGAGGGAGGGAGTGAAAGAGCGAGAGAGAGAAAGAAAGAAAGAGAGATAGAGCAGGTTTGAAGGGGGACTGATTGTCACAAAACTGATAAGCAGAGCAATCGCAAACCATAAACTGTGTTACAGTTTAGCAGACAATGTTTCTTCGATTTTGTACCATGATATCATTGGTCCTCCTAGGATTTGGCGTTGCCTTTTCGCTGGGACAGAATTACACAGAACCTCTTGTTTTGGAGGGAAAGTGTCTGGTGGTTTGTGATGCGAACCCGTCTGCAGAGGGAGCGTTGACCTCTTCCTTCGGGATATCTGTCCGGGCAAGCGGTGCTAAAGTGGCTTTCTCTGCACTCAGGGGAACGAACCACGAACCTTCTGATATGAGCAATACGTCTCCAACCATCTACTTTGACCAGGTTCGAGATTATTTATGTCTTTCGTGATTTGTGTCTTTTCATAGGCTAATATTGACAATGTATGTTTGTGCTCTTTAGGACGTTTGATGTTTTTCTCATTGCAGGTATTAGTGAACATTGGCAACCATTTCAAGCTGCAAGCGAGTGTATTTCAAGCACCAAGAAGAGGCATTTACAGTTTTAGCTTCCATGTGGTGAAGGTTTACAACCGACAGACTATACAGGTAAGTGTATAGGGAGGTCTGTATTGTGATGCAATTGAATTGTGCTTTTCATGTCTTTATCATACCCATTGCATAACACTCTGCAGGTAAACTTGATGCACAACGAATATCCTATAATATCAGCTTTCGCCGGGGACCATGATGTCACTCGAGAGGCTGCGAGCAATTCAGTCCTTCTGCACCTGGAACGGGAGGACAAACTCTACTTGAAGCTTGAGAGGGGGGATTTAATGGGTGGATGGAGGTACTCAACGTTTTCTGGATTCTTGGTGTTTCCACTCTAATCACAACTCTCAAATCAAGTGACTCTTTTTTATTTTCTTCAAGGACGTTGGCCACCCATCTCTGGACTTCAATTATGAAGAAATGTATAACTGACTGTGAGATAAAGTAGGCTATTTTGGCAATTTATGACTAAATTGTTCCGTGCTATGAGGTTGGGATTTGTATTGCTGAATGTGACTGATTGTTGGTATGATATTATATAAACTGCGAAGAGTAGCCTATTCAAGCGTTTGTCAGTTGCGCCCATTCAGTGGCTATCCATGGCCCTGAAACCGTAGACACACCGTAGCTGTCCGTTGAAACCACAAAACGCATCTCAAGCGTACAGAGCAAATAGGTGGCAATTGAGTGTTGGCTCTAGTGTCAACGTTGTTGCAGTAGTGCCATTGAAATATTGTAATCAAATAACATTTTCCAAAGGTGTGCAAATGTAGGCTAGCTGTCATTTGGACGTATATTGCACATTGATACAGTGTTAATTTTGGCACTTTTTTAAAGGTTTAGTCTAGTCTTACTCACTTTGTAATAACATCCAAATCAAATCAAATGTTATTGGTCACATACACGTGTGTAGCAGTTGTTATCGCAGGTGTAGCGAAATGCTTGTGCTAGTTCCGACAGTGCAACATTAAGTCACATTTGTGTCATTTGAATAATGATTAAGTCTGGTCATTGTCAAACAGTGCGCCATTTTAGTAAACTAAATTCCCTTTAATTTCAGTCACATTTTAGTCACATCACATTTGTATTGTCTCATTAACCTATAGTAAACATAAACCACTGACTCCCATGTTCACAAATATACATAGCCTTGTCCTACCAACATATTTTTCTGCATAACATAACATCAAATTCCCCTTCCCAACAGCAGAAAAATGACAAACACATATAAGAATATATAAGGATTATCTGGCCATGTAAATCATCTGGCCATTCCTAATTCAGCCTACATATAGGCAAAGTAGTATGGGTTGAACCTCCGTCACTGGGCCGCGTCAGTGACATTGTAATCAACGTTCCACAGACGTCGCAGCCACATTGGTGTCCAAAAGTAGAACGTGGGCTAATGACTTTCAACGGGAGCTAATTAATGTTTTGCCAAGTGATGCAGTCGAGTCACTAAAACTCAAGTCCGAATTGAGTCCCAAGTCCCCTGTGCTCGAGTCCAAGTTTGAGTCACCAATGTTGGTCGAGAAACGAATGGAGTCACCAGTTCCCATGACTGATGTCTGAGTCCCAGTGCTCGAGTCCTGGTCCAAGTGGTCAAGTCTGAGACAGTGGGTCCACATTAACTCCAAATGAAGTTATTTACACAGTCAGATATAGTGTAGTGGCAAATAAAAATGTAGTCAATAAATTGCTTGCTATCCATTGGAATTTTTTTCTGTGCCACCAAATGTGTGCATATATGCTACTGGTAACGTTAATGTTACCAGGGCCACGTTCAGTTGCAAAACTTTCTCGAACATTGCAGACAGTCCCAGTCGGTATTCACGTAGTAATAATAAAGAATTCCCTTGACCCACGACAACAAATTGGGTAAAACCAACATTCTTTCCTATTGACGCTTTGTATACAGAAATAACAAAACATGCCGAAAAGCTGCTGTGTTGTTTTATGTAGCCAGGTCAAAAGTCCTGACCTACGTTTCGTAATGCTCCCAAGTAGGGAAATAGAGCCTGTGAGAAGATGAATCTTTAGACATGTTGTACTTTTATTAAATGTCGTTTTGTAATTGACTAAAACAAGCAAACAATAAAATTGTATTTGAAAAAGGTCAAGTTTTTTCTGTGAGCTAATGGGGAAACCTAGGTAACCTGCTAGTTTTTTCCACAGACAGGTAGGCCGCACAGTTATATCTAATAAGGAGTGGGTCTATATAAATCCCATGAATAGAGCCAACATCAATTATTCAACATGTCAGAGAGGCATGTTTGTTCTACATAGCATATTTCTGTCGGAGCTTTCAGAAAATGTGGTCCTGTTGAACCACCCCATGTTGTCAGCTATTCATAGGTGTCACCTCAGTCACTCGGTCGCTTCATTTGGTTATGAACGTTCTCAGGCCGCCCTCTATTGGTGGCACCAGAATGGTGCCCTAAAGCCGTGGTAAACCCAGTCATTCTGGTTGAATGGTCTGGTCTGCAAGTAGAATAGTTTTAGAATGGCCTGCGACATGCTTTATCAATGTAAAATGCGGTCGCTAATGCTGTTGCTTTGAATTTCATAAAGTAGCTTGTGTTTCTTAACCAGGCAAAGGGTAGTGAATTAACTAGAAGACTGGTGGTAACTGGTTAGCTACGGGGAAGCAAGAGTGTATAAACCGAAGCAGAGCCTGAGCGCAACCTGTATGCTTGTCTGCCCACACTCATTGCTTGCTCCCCTGCAGCTCACCAGCTGATGCAGGGTGTGGCAGCAGTCCTTCCCACTGCTGAACTGTGCTGCAAACTGCTAATATTACAGTTTTTTCCAACTGCTTACGCACGTTTTCAAAACTGTCTCCTTTTTTCAAAACTCTACACACAATTCCCAAAACTGCACACACAAAATGCAAAATGCCTCACATCTCCTTCAAAATGTAACACTGCATTCAAAATGCCATAAAAACATGTCAGAATGAAGCATTTGCATCAAATGGCAAACACTGCTTTCATAATAGTACATTTTTGGATATACCATGTAAACACTGTTGTTCTAAATCTAAAGCTATTTGGTCTTTCATAGGCTTATATATACATTTCAATACAATGTTCTACAGTGAAAGTAATCTGCTGAGAGGGGTAACAAGTACACTGTAAACACCAATGCAATGTAGAAACAGAAAATATTTATTAGGCCAAACATTACTGTTGTATACAGTAGCATACAAAATAAACATATGTAAACCAAAAGTATACTCTTTAGAATACAGTAAAGAACACAATTGTGTGTGTGGGGTCCCGGGGGGGCAGTCCAGGAATTGGTAGGGGGGGGGGGGGGGGGGGGCAGTCACCAGTGCTAAGCTACGCTTCATCTCTTCTCCGGCCTGGGTCTGGCCACAATACTTCGTCCACATCACAAGATACGTTTTCTCTTGCCGAACATCAAGGGAAGTATCTCCTAGCATGGCGTATCCAACCTTGGACAGAGGCAACCTCTATATCCCCACATGCGTCCTCCATTGCCTGGAGAAGCGGCATGCAGGCATAGGGTTGGCGATCATACACTTTCCAGCGCCAGGCTGAGAATAATTCCTCTATGGGATTTAGAAAAGGTGAATATGGGGGTAGGTACAAAACTACAAATTGTGGATGGGTGGCAAACCAGTTTTGGACCAGAACAGCCTGGTGAAAACTAACATTGTCCCATAAAACCACAAATCTAGCAGGCTCCTGATCTGGATCATTGACAAGCATTGTGTAAATTGCATCCAGAAAAGTGAGCATATGGCCAGTGTGGCATTGTGATGGAGGACCCCGTTTTGAGTGATGGCAGCACACATAGTTATATTACCCCCACGCTGTCCAGGGACATTGGTAATTGCCCTCTGTCCTATTACATTTAATCCGCGGCGCCTGGTTTTGGTGAGGTTGAAGCCAACCTCATCCACATAAATAAATTAATGGCGAATTACATGGGCATCCAGCTCCAATACTCTCTGTAACAGACAAAAGGATATACAGATGAGTAAATATGGTATGTCTGAAGTACTGGAAGTGGTGTTGCATACATACCTCTACAAAGTCATGTCGCATATTCTTGACTCTGTCAGAGTTTCTCTCAAATGGCACCTTGTAAAGTTGTTTCATCGTCACTCGGTGCCGTTGGAGGATGCGTTGTGTGGTCGACAGGCTTACAGCATTGATGTTGTTAAATATGGTGTCATTATTCAAGATATGCTCTCTTATCTCTCGAATCCTAATTGCAGTGTTGGCCAAAACCATATTTATAAATGCAGTCTCTTGTACATCTGTAAACAAGCGTCCTCGTCCTCCATGATGTCTTTGCCGTTCCACTCTGTACAGAATCCAAACACAGTATGTGTTCAGCATAGGAACTGTAAACAATGTACAAAAAAATGTAGTACAGCATGATAACCAACCTCATTCATTCAATGCAGTAAATGGATGGCTTAGAGTTACAAATGTTTATGCAATACTATGCAGTCATACATATTTTACAGTACATTACTGTAATGCTAAAATAGTCATTAGATAGTTGCATACCTGTTCTCATTTCTGAAGGTTCGAATTATGGACGCCACTGTAAATCGACTCAAGTTGGACTGAGAGTTGGACTGAGAGTCCAGCCTCTCTCATGGTCAAACCGTGGTTGATCACATGATCAACAAGTGTTGCCCTAATCTCATCAGAGATGGCTCTCCTTCCTTCTCTTCTTTGCCCTCGTCCTCTTCTTCCTCTTCCTCTTCCTCTCCCTCCTACTCCTCTTGCTCTCTGTCCATTGTTGGCATCCATTGTTCAAAACAGGTAATCTGACCTTTGACCTATTTATAGGCCTATACTACAGTAAAGCAGTGATTGGTTAGTGATCAGTTAAGCTATTAGTGTTTGCACATGTGAGGAGTGTGTGTGTGTGACCTGGTGAATAAGTGTAGCATTTTGATTGGTTGTGTTTGGAAAAGGAAAGTAAGTCACTTCCTGTTAGATTTTTGTGTTTTAGGTAGAGAATTGTGTGTAGTGTTTTGAAAAAAGTGTTTTATGCAATTGACAACTGAGTCAAAGGCTGAGAAATAGCTTATGGTTTTGGATATTTGGTTTGTAGTTTTGCACTTTGAGTGAGAGGTTTCAAAAATCGTGTGACATGAAAGGTTTTTGTGTGTAAACTGTAATTGTGCTTACCACTGAAAAGCTCTCAATCTCTCCCAGATAATTTAGTCTCGTCTTGTTTTAGTTAACTGAAATTAATGTTTTTTTTTAAATTTTAGTCTCATCAATTGACACTGAAAAATAGATGTTTGAGGAATATTTTAGTCACTATTTTTGTTGAGGAAATTAACACTGCATTGATATATGTACTGGACAATTTAACCTCTAAATAAAGACAAGTGACTAGAACCTCTCTCTCTGTGTGTGTGTGTGTGTGTGTGTGTGTGTGTGTGTGTGTGTGTGTGTGTGTGTGTGTGTGTGTGTGTGTGTGTGTGTGTGTGTGTGTGTGTGTGTGTGTGTGTGTGTGTGTGTGTGTGTGTGTGTGTGTGTGTGTGTGTGTGTGTGTGTGTGTGTGTGTGTGCGTGCGTGTGTGTGTGTGTGAGAGAATATGCACCAGTTAGACCTCAGAACTGCTGGAGTGTGACTGCTAAATTGTGTAACTCTTTGTTTTTACATTTTAGTCATTTAGCAGACGCTCTTATCCAAGAGTGACAATACAATAAGTGCATTCATCTTAAGATAACTAGGTGAGACAACCACATATCACAGTCCTAGTAAGTACATTTTCCCTCAATAAACAAGTTATCAGCAAAGTTAGTGCTAGTAGGAAAATAAAAGTGCAGGTTGTTGTTTTGTAAAAAATATAATATAAAATATAATATAAAAATATAAAAAATTGGGGGGGATGGATTTATTTAGGATACTATTTTTCTGATGTTGGTGCTGTAATTGGATTTTTCAATGACTCTGTGCAAATGTGTTTTTCAACAGGACAATGACCCAACACACCTCCAGGCTGTGTAAAGGCTATTTGATCAAGAAGGAGAGTGATAGAGTGCTGCATCAGATGACCTGGCCTCCACAATCGCCCGACCTCAACCCAATTGAGATGGTTTGGGATGAGTTGGACCGCAGAGTGAAGGAAAAGCAGCCAACAAGTGCTCAGCATGTGGGAACTCTTTCAAGACTGTTGGAAAAGCATTCCAGGTGAAGCTGGTTGAGAGAATGCCAAGAGTGTGCAAAGCTGTCATCAAGGCAAAGGGTGGCTACTTTGAAGAATCGAAAATATATTTTGATTTGTTTAACATTTTTTGGTTAATACATGATTCCTTATGTGTTATTTCATATTTTTGATGTCTTCACTATTATTCTACAATGTAGAAAACTGTAAAAAATAAAGATCAGAACCTCAGACTGGGGCGACGGTTCACATTCCAACAGGACAACGACCCTAAGCACACAGCCAAGACAACGCAGGAGTGGCTTTGGGACAAGTCTCTGAATGTCCTTGAGTGGCACAGCCAGAGCCAGGACTTGAACCCTTTCGAACATCTCTGGAGAGACCTGTAAATAGCTGTGCAGCAACGCTCCACATCCAACTTGACAGAGCTTGAGAGGATCTGCAGAGAAGAATGGGAGATACTCCCCAAATACAGGTGTGCCAAACTTGTAGAGTCATACCCAAGAAGACTCGAGGCTGTAATTGCTGCAAAAGGTGCTTCAACAAAGTACTGAGTAAAGGCTCTGATTACTTATGTAAATGTGATTTTTCAAAAATGCCTAAAAACCTGTTTTTGCTTTGTCATTATGGGGTATTGTGTGTAGATTGATGAGGGAAAAAAACGATTTAATCCATTTTAGAGTAAGGCTGTAACCTAACAAAAAGCGGAAAAAGTCAAGGGATCTGAATAGTTCCTGAAGGCACTGTACATAGTTTTCATTTCACCTATCTATACCTAACTGTGACACGTGTATCATTTACCTTGACATTTTAACCCCCCCACTCTCTCTCTCGCTATGTCTCTGTCTCTCGCTTATCCATGGGGGTACTGTATCCATCTTATCCCAGCAGCAGTCACGTCTGGTGAGCTGCACCGCTGTGGGATTTACTTAAGATACTATTTTTCTGATGTTGGTGCTTTAATTGGATATGTCAATGACTGTATGCAAATTGTTTTTTTTTATGTGTGTGTACTGTATTTAGTTTTGGGTGTAAGTATGTGTTAGACTAGAGGGAGAGAAACAGAGAGAGAGAGTGTAAATAGTTTTCATTACACCTATCTATACCTAACTGTGATATGTGTATCATTTACCTTCACATTATAACCCCCCCCCCCCTCCTACTTTCTCATCCATGGGGATTCTGTATTCATCTTATCCCAGCAGCAGTCACGTCTGGTGAGCGTGCAACCCTGTGCCTTCAGAATAAAGTACTCAGTTTAACAGCTCCTCAGCGTGTGAGCACGGCTGTAGACTTTTGATGTCTGTCCTCTGCAGAGGAGTTCACACAGAGCAGTGGAATGCCCAAGGACAAAATCAATCTGCTCTGCACGACACCTGGCATGTAAAAGTCCGTAATCATACCTCTCTCTAGTCCCGTTTGAACCTGATTTTAACATGGGTCCTTTGTCCTGATCTTATCTACATTCTGTTTGTGCCAACATTTCCTGAAATGTGACCACAGATGGTATTTAAATGTGTATGTTATCAATCTGTCCACTGTCTGCATTGTGACCAGATTTCCTGGTCCCTTTCTTTATGCAAAGTATTTCACAGCTATTCTTACAATAACTAAATAAATATTATTTTGTAAGACACATATTGATGTAATCAGTTAATTGTGCCACTTGCCAATGATTTTAGAGGGTGGAATAATTATGATTTAAATGGTATCTCTGTCCAGATCTGTCTACACTTGTAAGATATCCAGACACAATGCGTGTCTGACTACCTCCGGAGGTGGGCAGAATGATCTGTCTTTTGATTGTCTCCACCTGTCTAAAAATGTGGAGAAAATCAGTACAAAGGACGCAAGTTACAACCAGGTATAAACGGGGCTTCTGAAACATCATGTGTATTTGCCTTTTCTTATCGAAATGGGAAGAGTCCTTTTCCCAGAAACCCAGCTGACCTTTATCCTGGCTGTACCTAGTTAACCCTGACTTTTAACGCTTTTGGAAAACACAGCTGCGTTTACACAGACAGACCAATTTTGATATTTTGCACAAGTGTTGGCAAATAGCTGATCTGATTGGGCAAAAGACCAATTAGTGTAAAGATCTAAGAATTGGGTTGACTGTGTAAACACAGCCCACTTGGCAGACAAAATGCTGTTTTTTCTCTTAAATGAAAAGTAACTGCACGGTTTACATTTTTTTTATCATAGGCTGCGTTTACACAGGTTGCCCAATTCTGATCTTTTCCCCAATTATTGGCAAAAGCGCTGATCTGATTGGTTAAAAGACCAATTAGTATGAAATATCAGAATTAGGCTGCCTGTGTAAACACAGCCATAGACATACGCATGAATATAGCTTTTCTAGCAGCAGCTAGTTGAATGGCTACCTACACAGGCAGCCCAATTCTGATATTTTTTCAACTAATTGGTCTTTTGACCAATCATATCTGATGTTTTCGCGTCTTTTTCAGAGCTGATCTGATTGGTCAAAAGACCAATTAGTGAAAAAAAAGATCAGGTTTGATCAACTGTCTGTAAACACAGCCATAGTTCTTTGCAATAATTTACCAAAACAACAGCATATGCTAGACTTATTGCTTGTTAGGAACATGCTAACGTTGCATTTCTTCTAGGTGATCTATAGTTGTTCCAGTGTGTTAATGAAAAACTAGTCTATCACTGTCTCTAAATCACCACATGGTTTATGTTACTTCAATGAGTCATTTAGATTATGCTTAAATTGCATTCTGCTTCATTGGAAGACTTGTGTTATTTTTTTAGATTGCCCCAGATGAATTATGATCTCCCATCTGCTTCTCACAGTGATGACCACACACTATTTCATTCTGAAAACACTTAAATCAGTTTATGCAAAAATATGTTTTTTTTGTGTATAGATTTATATACAAAAGTATTCGGACACCCCTTCAAATTAGTAGATGCGGCTATTTCAGCCACACCCGTTGCTGACGTGTATAAAATCGAGCACACACCTATGCAATCTCCATAGGGAAACATTGGCAGTAGAATGGGCGGCAGGTAGCCGAGTGGTTAGAGTGTTGGGCCAGTAATGGAAAGGTTGCTAGATCGAATCCCTGAGCTGACTAGGTAAAAATCTGTTGTTCTGCCCCTGAACAAGGCAGTTAACCCACTGTTCCTAGGCCATCATTGTACATAAGAATTTGTTCTTAACTGACTTTTCTAGTTAAATAAAGGTTAAAAAATGGCCTTACTGAAGAGCTCAGTGGATTTCAGTATGGAACTGTCATAGGATGCTACCTTTCCAACAAGTCAGTTTGTCAAATTTCTGCCTTGCTAGAGCTGCTCCAGTCAACTGTAAGCGCTGTTATTGTGAAGTGGAAACATCTAGGAGCAACAATGACTCAGTTGTGAAGTGGTAGGCCACACAAGCTTCCAGAACAGGACCGCTGAAGCACATAAGAATTGGCTGTCCTCTGTTGCCAACACTCACTACCGAGTTCCAAACTGCCTCTGGAAGCAACATCAGCACAAGAACTGTACGTCAGGGGGCTTCATGAAATGGGTTTCCATGGCAGAGCAGCTGCACACAAGCCTAAAATAACCATTCGCAATACCAAGTGTCGGCTGGAGTGGTGTAACTGGCCTGCACAGAGCCCTGACTTTAACCCCATTGAAAAACTTTGGGATGAATTAGAACGCAGACTGCGAGCCAGGCCTAATCGCCCAACTGTCAGTGGCCTACCCCACTAATGCTCTTGTGGATGAATGGAAGCAAGTCCCCGCAGCAATTTTCCTACACACATATACATATACAGTACCAGTCAAATGTTTGGACACACCTACTCATTCCACGGTCATTCAGACATTCCGACGACTTGACCCGGAGCCACTCCTGCGTTGTCTTGGCTGTGTGCTTAGGGTCGTTGTCCTGTTGGAAGGTGAACCGTCGCCCCCAGTCTGAGGTCCTGACCGCTCTGGAGTAGGTTTTCATCAAGGATCTCGCTGTACTTTGCTCCATTCATCTTTGCCTTTATCCTGACTAGTCTCCCAGTCCCTGTGGCTGAAAAACATCCACACAGCATGATGCTGCCACCACCATGCTTCACCGTAGGGATGGTGTCAGGTTTCCTCCAGACGTGACGCTTGGCATTCAGTCCAAAAAGTTCAATCTTGGTTTCATCAGACCAGAGAATCTTATTTCTCATGGTCTGAGAGTCTTTCGGTGCCTTTTGGCAAACTCCAAGTGTGTTGTCATGTGCCTTTTACTGAGGAGTGGCTTCTGCCTGGCCACTCTACCATAAAGGCCTGATTGGTGGAGTGCTGCAGAGATGGTTGTCCTTCTGGAAGGTTCTCCCATCTCCACAGAGGAACTCTGGAGCTCTGTCAGAGTGACTATCGGGTTCTTGGTCACCTCCCTTACCGAGGCCCTTCTCCTCCGATTGCTCAGTTTGGCCGGGCGGCCAGCTCTAGGAAGAGTCTTGGTGGTTCCAAACTTCTTCCGTTTAAGAATGATGGAGGCCACTGTGTTCTTGGAGACCTTCAATGCTGCAGACATTTTTTGGTACCCTTACCCAGATCTGTGCCTCGACACAATCCTGTCTCGGAGCTCTACGGACAATTCCTTCGACCTCAATGCTTTGTTTTTGCTCTGACATGCACTGTAAACTGTGAGACATATAGACCAGTGCCTTTCGAAATCATGTACATCAATTGAATTTACCGCAGGTGGAATCCAATCAAGTTGTAGAAACATGTCAAGGATGATCAATGGAAACAGGATGCACCTGAGCTCAATTGCAAGTCTCATAGCTAAGGGTCTGAATACTTACAGTACCAGTCAAAAGTTAGGTCACACCTACTCATTCAATGGTTTTTCTTTATTTTTTAAAATGTTCTACATTGTAGAATAATAGTGAAGACATCAAAACTATGAAATAACACATGGAATCATGTAGTAACAAAAAAGTGTTAAACAAATCAAAATATATTTAATATTTGAGATTCTTCAAAGTAGCCACCCTTTACCTTGATGACAGCTTTGCACACTCTTGGCATTCTCTCAACCAGCTTCATGCAGTAGTCACCTGGAATGCATTTCAATTAACAGGTATGCCTTGTTAAAAGTTAATTTCTTTCCTGAATTTCTTTCCTTATTAATGGGTTTGAGCCAATCAGTTGTGTTGTGACAAGGTAGGGGTGGTATACAGAAGATAGCCCTATTTCGTAAAATACCAAGTTCATATTATGGCAAGAACAGCTCAAATAAGCAGAGAAATGACAGTCCATCATTACTTTAAGACATAAAAGTCAATCAATCCGTTTCTTCAAGTGCAGTCTGAAAAACCATCAGCGCTATGATGAAAGTGGCTCTCATGAGGACCGCCCCAGGAAAGGAAGACCCAGTTACCTATGCTGCAGAGAATAAGTTCATTAGAGTTAACTGCACCTTAGATTGCAGCCCAAATAAATGCTTCATAGAGTTCAAGTAACAGACATCTCAACATTAACTGTTCAGAGGAAACTGCGTGAATCAGGTCTTCATGGTCGAATTGCTGCAAAGAAACAGCTACTAAAGGACACTAATAATAATAAAAGACTTGCTTATGCCAAGAAATACGAGCAATGGACATTAGACCGCTGAAGTCTGTCCTTTGGCCTGATGAGTCTGAATTTGAGATTTTTGGTTCCAACCGCCGTGTCTTTGTGAGACGCAGAGTAGGTGAATGGATGATCTCCGCATGTGTGGTTCATGAAGCATGGAGGAGGTGTGATGGTGTGGGGGTGCTTTGGTGACACTGTCAGTGATTTTTTTAGAATTCAATGCACACTTAACCAGCATGGCTACTACAGCATTCTGCACCTATACGCCATCTGGTTTGCGCTTAGTGGGACTATCATTTCTTTTTCAACAGGACAATGACCCAACACACCTCCAGGCTGTGTAAGGGCTATTTGACCAAGAAGGAGAGTGATTGAGTGCTGCATCAGATGACCTGGCCTCCACAATCACCTGACCTCAACCCAAATGAGATGGTTTGGGATGAGTTGGACCGCAGAGTGAAAGAAAAGCAGCCGACAAGACTGTTGGAAAAGCATTCCTCATGAAGCTGGTTGAGAGAATGCCAAGAGTGTGCAAAGCTGTCAAAAAGGCAACGTGTGGCTACTTTGAAGAATCTAAAAAAATATATATTTTGATTTGTTTAACATTTTTTGGTTAATACATGATTCCATATGTGTTCTTTCATAGTTTTGATGTCTTCGCTATTATTCTACAATGTAGAAAATAGTAAAAATAAAGAAAAACCCTTGAATGAGTAGGTGTGTCCAAACTTTTGACTGGTACTGTATATATACAGTTGAAGTCGGAAGTATACATACATCTTAGCCAAATACATTTAAACTCAGTTTCACAATTCCTGACATTTAATCCTAGTAAAAATTCCCTGTCAGGTCAGTTAGGATCACCACTTTATTTTAAGAATGTGAAATGTCAGAATAATAGATGAGAGAATTATTTATTTCAGCTTGTATTTCTGTCATCACTTTCCCAGTGGGTCAGAAGTTTACATAAACTCAATTAGTATTTGGTAGCATTGCCTTTAAATTGTTTAACTTGGGTCAAACATTTTGGGTAGCCTTCCACAAGCTTCCCACAATAAGCTCCTGACAGAGCTGATGTAACTGAGTCAGGTTTGTAGGCCTCCTTGATCACACACGCTTTTCCAGTTCTGCCCACAGATTTTCTACAGGATTGAGGTCAGGGCTTTGTGATGGCCACTCCAATACCTTGACTTTATTGTCCTTAAGCCATTTTGCCTCAACTTTGGAAGTATGCTTGGGGTCATTGTCCATTTGGAAGACCCATTTGCGACCAAGCTTTAATTTCCTAACTGATGTCTTAAGATGTTACTTAAATCTATCCACAGAATTTTCCATTCCTCATGATGCCATCTATTTTGTGAAGCGCACCAGTCCCACCTGCAGCAAAGCACCCCGACAACATGATTCTGCCACACCCGTGCTTCACGGTTGGGATGGTGTTCTTCGGCTTGCAAGCGTTGTCGTGGTAATTTCCTGTATTACTAAATGATGAGAGTTATAAACCACACACAAGTCAGAGTTATACTTAAACTTAATCTTTAATTCATATGAGCTTCACCAGGTCAATTCAGTGTCTATAAATGAATTCTGAGAGTGCTTACAAAATAATTCTAGTATCTTTTATAGCAAAGATACACCCCTCTCAACTCACATGACGAACCACAGATCCCAGGAACTTCACAAAGGGCCTTTTACTTGAGAGAGGAGTATCCCATAGCCAGATAGCATTAGCTATAAATTATCGTTCAGTTTGGTCTCTAAGACGAGGTTCTGATCTCGTTCTTGGTACTTCATAGTACCAAAACATTACCTCATCCAATGGCATATATCAATTGTCAACTTTAGATACTCCCATCTCAAATACACCCCACCCCTGGACAAGCTCACTGAGGGGAGTGACTTCTAGGTCATATACTATCTCAAGATTAGTGCAACATCAGAGGGGTAATACAATGGTTCCAGACACTGCCATACTCCTCCCCCCAATGGGAAGAGGAGGGAGTGACTGGAGTACAGACATTGTGGAGCCCTTCACATGGTTTAATAACAGATATATTCACATAAGACGACAATGTTCAAACCTGTTCACATATGAAGACAATGTTTCATTCTGATATTCTGCATATTACCAGACATGTAAAAGACAAGCCTGACCTCTCCCCTCTCTGGGCCCCAAGTGACTTTTCCCTAGAGAAGAAAGGAAAATGCAACTGCCGACAGTATAGTCCAAAAAGAGACATTCTAATGACAAGTATCTCACATAAGCATATTATGAAAGTAAATAAAACATCTTATTTATCTATGTTACCTAACTAATTCTGATTCAGCTACGATAGCGACCCCCCTTTTCCTCCAAACACAACGATGGTCATACTGGCCGAACAGTTCCATTTTTGTTTCATCAGACCAGAGGACATTTCTCCAAAAAGTACGATATTTTTCCTTATGTGCAGTTGGAAACCATAGTCTGGCTTTTTTATGGCGGTTTTGGAGCAGTTGCTTCTTCCTTGCTGAGCGGCCTTTCAGGATATGCCGATATTGTACCTGTTTCCTCCAGCTACTTCACATGGTCCTTTGCTGCTGTTCTGGGATTGATTTGCACTTTTCGCACCAAAGTACATTCATCTCTAGGAGACAGAACGCGTCTCCTTCCTGAGCGGTAGGATGGCTGCGTGGTCCCATGGTGTTTATACTTGCGTACTATTGTTTGTACAGATGAACATGGTACCTTCAAGCATTTGGAAATTGCTCCCAAGGATGAACCAGGCTTGTGGAGGTCTACAATTATTCATCAGAGGTCTTGGCTGATTTCTTTTGATTTTCCCATGATGTCAAGCAAAGAGGCACTGAGTTTGAAGGTAGGCCTTGAAATACATCCACAGGTACACCTCCAATTGACCAAATGATGTCAATTAGCCTATCAGAAGCTTCTAAAGCCATGACATAATTTTCTGGAATTTTCCTAACTGTATAAAGGCACAGTCAACTTAATGTATGTAAACTTCTGACCAATTGGAATTGTGATACAGTGAATTATAAGTGAAATAATCTGTCTGTAAACAATTGTTGGAAAAATGACTTGTGTCATGCACAAAGTTTTTGTCCTAACCAACTTGCCAAGCCTATAGTTTGCTAACAAGAAATTTGTGGAGTGGTTGAAAAACGAGTTCTAATGACTCCAACCTAAATGTATGTAAACTTCCGACTTCAACTGTATATGGATATTCTCTGAAGTTACATCAATGTTTTTAAAAATCCTATCCTTCTTTTACATTTTGAGATATCCACACATACATAGGGTTGGGTAGGTTACTTTCTAAATGTAATCTGTTACAGTTACTAATTACCTGTCCAAAATTGTAATCAGTAACATAACTTTTGGATTACCCAAACTCAGTAACGTAATCTGATTACATTCCGTTACTTTTAGATTACTTTCCCCTTGAGGCATTAGAAGAAGACAAACATGTATGTTACCAACTGAACGACATCTATTGCAGGATGAATCAACGTTAAAGTTTACATAGCAGGCTAAATATGGATGTTATATTTTACTTTATGGGTTGGTAATGTAGGTTTCTTATAACCCATCACTTTCATATATAAATAAACATATACATATAATAAATCAATTAAATTATATATTTTCATCGAAAACCAAAGTTTATCAGATTTCCAGCCATTCCAGTAAATGTTATACCCTTTGATCTTCCAGAATAGGACTTGGAAATATGGAAGTATTGAAAAATAAATGCTGCGCTCATGGAATGGCATGCTTTTGGCATTACTGAAATATGCTATTTACATGTGAAAAATGAATGCCATATGCACTTGCTATAGGCCTATTGTTTACCTTTTTGTTGGTCACACTTTGATATCTTTATAAATCCACAGATGAAACAATAACAAAACGGTTGCCCCGCCTCTGTTTTGAGAAAAAGTTGAGGGATGGGCCTGAAGAAATGTAACCACTCTCAGATTTATGGATGCAAAGACTGACCATCCATGATATAAAAATATTGTTTTAAACATGTTATGAGGCTATACAGTGTTTGTTTACATTTACAATGTTTACAAACATTGGAATAAAACAAGCTTATATTTTGGGTTCTCATGGAGTGTGACACTTGAACTAAGCTCATGAGGCACTTCTAAGTTATATTCTTCAAGAATTAATGGATGTATATATATATATATATATAATTTAGAAGTCCAAAAATGGATGTAGCAACTACAGATTGCCCTTTTAAGTCTATCAAAAGTGTTTGAGTTTGAGCATGTGTCCATTAGGTCAATGTTTTGTTTTTAATCAAGCCCCACTTTTGCTCCATAGGCTGGGATCCACATTATGCAGCTGTTGCAATAACGCATTTTTCACTGGTTTCAAAAACAATGATTGATAGGCAGCTTAAACTTCTTGAATTCAACCATTATTTGGTTCAAATACACATTTAGATTTGTGAACAGCCATCCACAACAACCACAATATGTAAGGCGCAAATAACTAATTGAGAGAGCAACAGTGTGATTCACATCAATGCGTTATGTAGATATCAATAATAAGTGATATCCGTATCGCCGTAGACTACACCCCTGCTGTCATCCTTACCTCCAAGCGTTTATTCAAATTGGATAATCTTTGGATGCCAACATCACTCGCACCATTGGAAGACTTAGCTTGGACTGTAGCCTACTAAAGCCTTTTCCTGCGATCCATCAAACACATTTGGTCTGTCATCATAGTGGTCTCTTGACTTGTGGTCAGACTCGCTCAGCCTTTTTTCAATGCTGATTTGAATGTCATTGAGAAAACAGAGAAGTGTCAAATATTTTTTTCCCACAAACATCCTTTCTGAATTTAAAAGTAATCCTCGAAGTAATCATCTAGTTTTTCAAAAGTATCTGTAATCTGATTACAATATTTTAGCTGGTAACATAACAGATTACAGTTATCGTTTTTTTTTAATGCCTTACATGTAACAGATTACATGTAATCCGTTACTCCCCAACCATGCACGTACATTATACAAAATTAACATCTACATTGACAATTAGCATTATTATTGGAAGAAAGTTTTCATTCATTATTCAGTTGTCTATGTGTGGATAGGTCTATGATAGAGGGATGGTGCTTTTCCTTGTGAGTGTGTTAGTTTTATTGTTGTGCTCAGTTAACTTCCTGCTGACAGTTAGGAAAATCTCCCTCTAATGGTTCACAGAGGCAGTCTGTAAATAATGAATAAGGGCATCTGTTCAAAGCTGTTATTTAATCTTATCCTCATCCTGATTAACTCAATAGTGTAGCTATTCCCTCCGCAAGGCAATCAAACAAGCTAAGTGCCAGTATAGAGACAAAGTAGAGTCGCAATTCAACAGCTCAGACACAAGAGGTATGTGGCAGGGTCTACAGTCAATCACGGATTACAAAAAGAAAACCAGCCCGTCGCGGACCAGGATGTCTAGCTCCCAGACAGACTAAATAACTTTTTTGCTCGCTTTGAGGACAATACAGTGCCACTGACACGGCCCGCTACCAAAACCTGCGGGCTCTCCTTCACTGCAGCCGAGGTGAGTAAAACATTTAAACGTGTTAACCCTCGCAAGGCTGCAGGCCCAGACGGCATTCCCAGCCGCGTCCTCAGAGCATCAGAGCATGTTTAAGGACATATTCAATCAATCCTTATCCCAGTCTGCTGTTCCCACATGCTTCAAGAGGGCCACCATTGTTCCTGTTCCCAAGAAAGCTAAGGTAACTGAGCTAAACGACTACCGCCCCGTAGCACTCACTTCCGTCATCATGAAGTGCTTTGAGAGACTAGTCAAGGACCATATCACCTCCACCCTACCGGACACCCTAGACCCACTCCAAATTACTTACCGACCCAATAGGTCCACAGACGACGCAATCTCAACCACACTGCACACTGCCCTAACCCATCTGGACAAGAGGAACACCTATGTGAGAATGCTGTTCATCGACTACAGCTCAGCATTTAACACCATAGTACCCTCCAAACTCGTCATCAAGCTCGAGACCCTGGGTCTCGACCCCACCCTGTGCAACTGGGTCCTGGACTTCCTGACGGGCCGCCCCCAGGTGGTGAGGGTAGGTAACAACATCTCCACCCCGCTGATCCTCAACACTGGAGCCCCACAAGGGTGCGTTCTGAGCCCTCTCCTGTACTCCCTGTTCACCCACGACTGCGTGGCCATGCATGCCTCCAACTCAATCATCAAGTTTGCGGACGACACTACAGTGGTAGGCTTGATTACCAACAACGACGAGACGGCCTACAGGGAGGAGGTGAGGGCCCTCGGAGTGTGGTGTCAGGAAAATAACCTCACACTCAACGTCAACAAAACAAAGGAGATGATTGTGGACTTCAGGAAACAGCAGAGGGAGCACCCCACTATCCACATCGACGGGACAGTAGTGGAGAAGGTGGAAAGTTTTAAGTTCCTCGGTGTACACATCACGGACAAACTGAATTGGTCCACCCACACAGACAGCATCGTGAAGAAGGCGCAGCAGCGCCTCTTCAACCTCAGGAGGCTGAAGAAATTCGGCTTGTCACCAAAAGCACTCACAAACTTTTACAGATGCACAATCGAGAGCATCCTGTCGGGCTGTATCACCGCCTGGTACGGCACCTGCTCCGCCCACAACCGTAAGGCTCTCCAGAGGGTAGTGAGGTCTGCACAACGCATCACCGGGGGCAAACTACCTGCCCTCCAGGACACCTACACCACCCGATGTCACAGGAAGGCCATAAAGATCATCAAGGACAACAACCACCCGAGCCACTGCCTGTTCACCCCGCTATCATCCAGAAGGCGAGGTCAGTACAGGTGCATCAAAGCAGGGACCGAGAGACTGAAAAACAGCTTCTATCTTAAGGCCATCAGAGTGTTAAACAGCCACCACTAACATTTAGTGGCCGCTGCCAACATACTGACTCAACTCCAGCCACTTTAATAATGGGAATTGATGGAAATTATGTAAAAATGGATCACTAGCCACTTTAAACAATGCCACTTAATATAATGTTTACATACCCTACATTACTCATCTCATATGTATATGTATATACTGTACTCTATATCATCTTCTGCATCTTGCCATCTTTATGTAATACATGTATCACTAGCCACTTTAAACTATGCCACTTTATGTTTATATACCCTACATTACTCATCTCATATGTATATACTGTACACTATACCATCTACTGCATCTTGCCTATGCCGTTCTGTACCATCACTCATTCATATATCTTTATGTACATATTCTTTATCCCTTTACACTTGTGTGTATAAGGTAGTAGTTGTGGAATTGTTAGGTTAGATTACTTGTTGGTTATTACTACATTGTCGGAACTAGAAGCACAAGCATTTCGCTACACTCACATTAACATCTGCTAACCATGTGTATATGACAAATAAAATTTGATTTGATTTGATTTGAATAGGCAGGCATGAGCTCTTCACATTGTTGTTCGTCAAGAGTAGTCTTTGGCAAAGGTTGTCTGAATTCATAATAAAAGTGGTATTGTAGAATGATCTATTGCACTCCTCCTTTTGGGGTGGTAAAATGTCAATTTCTTTGCCATTATGATATTCATATTCTTCATTAGATCTTATTGAATGAATCCCAAGCCCATTTTCCCATGGCAACCTTGACATGAAGGTTGAATGGGCAAAATAATTTCCATATTTACCCACTAAGGACAGATTCAATCTTCATCCTGATTGTCAAACAAGATATCTGTCTACATCTGCATGTGTAGGCATCCAGCTCAAAGTCATCTCATACTTCAGTGAAGTTGTCAGTGGCTGAGCATGCATGGCGTTCCACTGTATTATCTGAAACTGTGCTGCATAAGAACCCCTCTAATGTGAAGAAGATACATGCTGCACTGGATGAGAAGTCTTCTGGGGATAGTGATGGCAGATGGCATTCAGAATAAAGTATCAATGTGACAAATTATTCTGCAGGGCCAAGAACCCACTGCAAGTACTGTGATTGCAGTGTGACTGTGCATCCTATGGGTGGTCTGATGGCAAATAAAACATACAATGATACCTCTACTATAAAAATAAATATGAAAAAAGAAAATATGCTATTTTATTACATTTAGGATCATTTAGATTTGTCATTTCATTTTTTTAAATTATAAAATCATCTTATTTTATTATTTTATATATTTGACATTGTCACGTCTGCTCCCGCTCTTCCCCTCCCCCTGGCGCTTGAGGGCGCCAGAATGCCTTGCATCACTCACTCCTGCCATCCATCACGTACACCTGCCTTTCCTCGTCACGCGCATCAGCGTTATTGGACTCACCTGGACTCTCTTATCACCTGTTCATTTCCTCCCCTATATGTGTCAGTTCCCCAGCTCTGTTCCCCGCTTCTGCATTGATTGTTTTTCTGTTTGCTAAGCTGTTTATGTCTCGTTCCATGTCCGTTATTTATTAAATGTTACTCCCCGTACCTGCTTCGTCTCTCCAGCGTCATCCTTGTGATAGATCGTGACAGAATGCAGAAGCCATCACACGAAGCATCGTGGAGTACTGGCGTTCTGGTTGGTATAGTGGCATCGGCTCTGGGTCAACACCGATGGAACCGGGGGTGCCTAGCCTGCTCGTCGGGCTTCCACGCCCTAGCAGGCTCGAGAGGTTTCCTTGCCCCGGTTGGTTCGGAGGGCGCCCATCCCACGTCGGGCCTCAGCTGGATCGCCAGTTCTTGTCTGCCCAGCCTGTCCAGGAGTTTTTTGTTTGTTTGTTTTTTGTTTTGTCGGTGACGTCGGGGGTGGATTCTGCCGCCGATGGAACCAGGGGTGCCTAAGCCAGCCCGTCGAGCTTTCATGCCCTGGCTGGCTCGAGAGGTTTCATTGCCTCGGTTGGCTCGGTGGCTTCCCATCCCACGTCACAATCCACCGGATCATCGGGTTTCCTCAGCGGGATCGACAGGCGTCGGGACTCAGCCGGATCGTCAGGCTCCCATGCCTCAGCCGGCTCGCCAGGCTCTCACGCTCCAGCCGGTTCGTCGGGCTTCCACGCCTCAACCGGCTTGCCCAGCGCCCATGTCTCGGCCGGTTTGCCCAGGTGGGACGCCGGGTGGCGCCCCTAGTGGGGGGGTACTGTCACGTCTGCTCCCGCTCTTCCCCTCCCCCTGGCGCTTGAGGGCGCCAGAATGCCTTGCATCACTCACTCCTGCCATCCATCACGTACACCTGCCTTTCCTCGTCACGCGCATCAGCGTTATTGGACTCACCTGGACTCTCTTATCACCTGTTCATTTCCTCCCCTATATGTGTCAGTTCCCCAGCTCTGTTCCCCGCTTCTGCATTGATTGTTTTTCTGTTTGCTAAGCTGTTTATGTCTCGTTCCATGTCCGTTATTTATTAAATGTTACTCCCCGTACCTGCTTCGTCTCTCCAGCGTCATCCTTGTGATAGATCGTGACAGACATGTTATGAAAATTCCATAAAATCCTTGAACGTTTACAAAATTCTGGTTGTTTACTGGTAAACTTATAAAGTTACCAGTAATGTACCCTCCCTTTGCAACCCTAGTCATAGCGCATTAAGATAGCAGGCCACTCTGGTCTGATGGTTGGGGCAGCTGGCAGGGCTGAGGTTACTTTGCAGTCACCTGAGAGATACAGGATCCAGAGACACATGTTGAGAAGAGGGGGGAGCAGCTGGCAAAGAAGATGTGGGATTAGGTTTCAACACCCCTTTAACTGGAGGACAGTTCCTGGGGTGTAATCATTAGTCCAAACAGTTGCAACCAGAAAATGAGTTTCTATTGGACAAATTCAGGTAGGTCCCTCCCTTTAAATTCCGAGGTCTGCACAACGCATCACCGGGGGGGCAAACTACCTGCCCTCCAGGACACCTACACCACCCGATGTCACAGGAAGGCCATAAAGATCATCAAGGACAACAACCACCCGAGCCACTGCCTGTTCACCCCGCTATCATCCAGAAGGCGAGGTCAGTACAGGTGCATCAAAGCAGGGACCGAGAGACTGAAAAACAGCTTCTATCTCAAGGCCATCAGACTGTTAAACAGCCACCACTAACATTTAGTGGCCGTTGCCAACATACTGACTCAACTCCAGCCACTTTAATAATGGGAATTTATGGAAATGTATGTAAAAATGTATCACTAGCCACTTTAAACAATGCCACTTAATATAATGTTTACATACATTACTCATCTCATATGTATATACTGTACTCTATACCATCTACTGCATCTTGCCTATGCCGTTCTGTACCATCACTCATTCATATATCTTTATGTACATATTCTTTATCCCTTTACACTTGTGTGTATAAGGTAGTAGTTGTGGAATTGTTAGGTTAGATTACTCGTTGGTTATTACTGCATTGTCGGTACTAGAAGCACAAGCATTTCGCTACACTCGCATTAACATCTGCTAACCATGTGTATGTGACAAATAAAAAACTTGATTTGATTGTTTCTGTTTAAGAAACCTATTGCAACAGAATCGGTGTAATGAATACGCCCCTGATCTCTGAAGACTGAGAAGTACAGAGACTGGTTTTGTACCATTTTACATATCTATTGTGTAATAAGTTCATAGAGTAACATTTCCAAATGAAAACATTCTGTATAATGATGATTAAGAACAGACAGACTATGTTATCTGTGAATGCAGTTTATTAACAGTCATAAACACCCCTCCTTTAACTGCATTGAAGATGTGCAATAAATCAGAGTACAGCCTTTCAAAAGGGGGAGGGGGGGTGAGACATACCAAAACAAGTATTCTACCATAGGTAGCATTTCATGACCTGAAAAGTAACAAGGTGAAGCATTTTTTCCTTATACTTACAGTGACAGGCAAACAGTCAAGTTTAGGCTGCACAAATAAGCCATTATCTCGATATATGGTTATACACAGTCGATGGCGATTAGTTCTCCCAAATTACAGCATCAGATGTGTTGTACTTAAATTGTCTTTCTCCATATACTCAATATAATTAACATGCAATGAGAAACCATCACTGAGGCAAAAGAAAAACAACTTTACTAAAGACTGAGCAGAGAACTTTCAGGTATCAAAATCATACTAGCTAGTAGCTACAGTACAAACAAACTGGTTTAATGTAAGACAACAAACCACATAGGTCAATGCAGAAATGTTGAGTGTAGTAATGATTAGAAGTATTTGTGCTTTATATAACAAAACACTTGGTCCATCAAAACACAATTAAAATAAATAATCCAATGCACATTTTTTAAAAGTAGATTTGATTAAGGTTCAGCTTCAATCCTTTGCTTTGAGGTTGGGAGTATAACTGTATGCTCAATATGTCAGTTGCTGGCATTGGCTGTTGAACAGATCACTAGATAGGGAGACATTGTACTGTGTTACATGTACTGAAATCAAATTCACAAAAAGTATTTGTAACAGCCAAGTAAAAGGGTAAAACATGTTTTAAATGAGGACTAAGTCAATATATCACTGATCAAAAATGTGCAAGAAAGTCCAACTGAGTTTCATTTAACCCCTTCAGTAGTGCTTTTCCTGCAAGTAATCTTTCATCTTGTTTGGCAAAGGCAACTTCTGGATAAGGTCGATCCGTGTGTACTGACGGATGACAAACCGACAGAGGTACTGCATGGAGCGCACCTGCATAAACCTTGAGATAGGGTTTGTCAGTCTGACAGGATACATTGCAGTCCCTGGTGTGCGAGATCGTGAATAGCAGAAGGCTCCATTCTCAGAATCTATGATTGAACATTCTATGAGTTCCACTATTGATATGTGACCCTCCACATCTGGCTGTTCGTAGAAACTGAAACTTCCATTGGAGTGTTCAATCCTGGTGTGGAGGGTCTTACCCTGTGAACGAAAGCTCAAGCTCAAAAGATAACGATCGTCTGAGCTGTCTCGCACCAAGAATGACCCATCTGGCAGGCTGGCAAGTTTTTCCTCAGCTTCCCAACGCGTTATAGGACCCCAGTACCAACCCTGCTTGGCCAGTTTCTTTAGCTCTACTGTAAGGCTGGTTACAATCATGGGCCCACTGTGCTGAACAGCATCATAAACCCTGCCAACGCCCGGGGCTGAATTGGGGTCAAAGTTGAGATGATGCAAAACTCTCTCTGCACCATGTGAGTGAGAAGAACCACCATATACTAGGAAACTCCTTCGGATGTGACTACCAGGTGGCAGAGATAGCAAGGGGGAGAAAGGAGGCTCTAATCTAGAGTCTTGAATCAAGGCACATTCAGCATCTGAGAGCAGTCGATTCACCGATGGGTCCATGAATATATCTGGTGACATCAGCTTCTCCTGGTCAATGGGCTCTTCATCTGCAAAAGGAGGGAATCGCTCAGGCTGAGGCACCTCATCCATTGGAAAGGGACTATCCAAACCTTCTGCACGGTCAAGTTCATCATCTAAAGGCATTGCATAGTGAATATAGTCCTGAGATGCTAGTCCAATGATGGCAGGTACATTTTCATGGTCAATACCTAGATGCAAATCACCATTCTGAGGCTCAGTGTTTTCAGCTGAATCCTGAAAAGGCCTATCCCTCTGGGGGTCTGGGAATTCTTTCAGAATGCCATTCAGAGATGGGCTTGGGTCTGATGAGTGTATCATAGCTTTCACTTTCCCATCCCTCCTAATGCATGCTTCCTCAGAATTTGCTGCCCTGAGGGCCCATGGCGTGGGGCTATAATGGTGACTATTAGATCTTAGATGGTGTTGTGATTTGACATCATTAAAGAATATGGGTGCCGAGGAGCACGAGAATGTGTCATCTTCACTGGTCACCGATGTGGAACTTTCCTTTATTTTATTTTTCTGCTTCGCCGAAAGCCTTCTTTTCAGTGATCCCATAAGACTCTCACCCTTGGAGCGGTTCTTAGGGCCTTTCTCCTCCTCATGACCAAAGTCGTTACGAACAAGTTCTTTGTTATAACATTTTCCAAACACTGAATCTGTTGAGATGTCGGTAGCTGATTTTGGCTGTGGTACAATATCCTTTCCCTCCTCTCTGCTTTTTAGGTTGAATGACTTTCGTATCGTTTTCAGACAAATTTTCTTCATTGTGGAAGTCCCTCAGACGTGGGGAGGCTCATGGATGTATGGATGGCCACATAGGTTGTCCTCCAAAAGCTGTCATCCCTGAAAAAGATCAAACATATATTTTTCCATTCATTTATTCCACATCGAGGCAATACAAAGACTACAACATAGCCTTGCAGTAGTTGCAATAACGTCGTTTTTAGTCAATCATGACTACCTTTCTACAGTATGTTTTTCAACTGCTGTCGATTGGTGAAGAAGCCTGATAGATACAGCCTGCTGCTAGTAAAAGCAAAGATACCGATAACTTCCCCTTTCATCTGTGGTAAAAGTCATTGGAGGCTAACGTTAGCTTGCTAGCCAGCTGGTGGTCCAGCCAAGAAACAAAGAGATCTAGCTAAGTTAGCTAGTTACCTTCTTTAATTCGATTCACTTTTGATATTACCCGTCATCCTCTTTTAAAAACTGTTTCCCTGTGAAACTGCCAAGACCGATGCATTTTGAGACAAAGTACTATAGCTACTGTTAGCTGCTAGGCACGCAAGTTAACTAACGTTACTGTAGCAAGCTAACTGGATGTAGAGACCCCACACGAGAGAAACGAAAAACAATACAAACTATGTCAAACTGGTTAGTTATCTACTTAAATATATTTATATTGTTGGTATATCCATTGCAGAAATGCTGTAGCAAGTTGCACTTGTAACTAGGTACTCAATCAACTAGCTAGAACTTTTCAGTCTCCCTTCCTGTCGTTGTCCTTTGTTTACATGACGCTTGCATTGTGGGAAAATAGGTACTTCTTCTTCGATGGGGTCAGAGTTTCTAAACCCAGAGATGCAACATCGCGAGACTACCGGGAACGCTTGCGAAGCAGACCAGTCCGGGGGTTGAGGAAAATAATTGTATAACTAAGATAAACCACAGCCTGTCCTTTCCAATGAATGGGATCAAATTAGTCATAGTGGGCAGAACAAGCAAAGAGGTGTGCAGAGCCAAATACAAGCTTGCGAGATCCTATTGGCGCGTTCTAGAAAATATATGCATATTTCTCAATTCGTCTATGCGACAAAGGGTAAAGTCTACAAAACGGTGTCCACTCTATTCGAAACAGATTGTAGTTTTGGGAACAGGAAACTGTATTGAGATCAAATTTGTCATTAATGAGAAAATGTGCAGAACGTTGGCCAAAATCCATATTGTTCATCTTCTCCCACTGCCAGTGTTGTGCCTAAATGCTCCCCCCTGCCAGAATCCCCCCTTCGCGTGAACGCGCACGCACTCAAATCTTCATTGCTGCGACTTGCTTGTTAGTTGGGATATCTTATCACGTTAGGCTGCGTTTCATTTGATTATTATGTCGGTTTGATCGCGAGGGAGGCACTAGTAATATCTTTGTTTTCGGTTTGGCTATTTGTTTCAGGTTTATTAGTCTATAAATAAATCTCTATGCCAAAATTCGCCGTTTTCTTGCCTGCCGAACCCCCCCTTCTATCTTGGGACTGCAAGGCCTAGCACGCTTCAGAATCATTTTGGTGACCTATCATGCCCTCTGATGAGTGCCACAGAAAATATTAGACTCTAGGCACGAAAGGAAGTGGTTATTTCAGCATGAATAATTTTCAGAGCCCTCTACTGTTCTCTCTACCCATCCCTCAATCCCCTATCCCATTGTGCTTTTACCTCTTATGGCTTTTCCTAAAAAAAGTACACTTTTTCTGTTTTAGTTTTTAAGAATGTAGGTACAGGAGTAATAATAAAATAATTATTATGATACATTTAAAAAATTGTACTCTGGGCGAAAAAGAAAGTTCAAATATATAAGTCAACATGACTGCATATCCATAATGACAGTAAACTGTTATAATAATAGAAAAAAAAGAATAAAAAAAAGAATAAATGTATAATAATATAATAAACAAAACTATGACTGAATGTGCCTCCATGAAGAATCCCTTCCCCAACAGGTCCCTTCGCCCTCAATAGGACACCCCCAGCACCTTCACCATCCCTATCAACCTCCCCCACCCCTCAACCACAAAACACAATAATGATAATAATAGAAAATAAAAATATATATACCAAGATATATATACACACACACACATGTACAGTACATATACATAAACATATTTACAGGACACTGAACTTATCTCTTTTCCTACATTAGATATGCAGGTGACATTTCCACCTGGATGACAGCACATAATCAGCAAGACGGAGATGCTCTTCATCTGAGGGAATGCCTGCACATTCTCAGATGTTAGATAATCCGAGATGATCACATGTCATTTACATTCCAGCCCTTGTCAGCTCCAGATTTGACTACTTCAACACATTCTGCTGGAATCCCTACATTCTCAGATTAACCTCTGTTAGGAATCTCTATATTGTAATCAATAAAGTGTTTCAAAATGCTGTACTTTTATTAACATATATGTTCAGATCATTCCTGAGAGAGAAGGGGTGTAATATCTCCAGATGAGCGTATGGTACCCTTCCTCACCCATGCCAACAAGATTTTACTTCTTGTGGGGTCTTTGCCTTGAAATTAAGTATGAGAGTATAAGTAATGTACAATTAACCTACTGAAAGTATACTGACTTAAAGGCAAAACAGAACTGCCAAATTATATTATAGCTGTGTCGTATACTTGCGAATTAGAATCTTATGTGTAACATAATTTTGTTGGGGAAAACTGAAATGCCCATCAAATTTTTTCCCCAGTTTGCTGAATGTGTTCTGAAGGAAGAGTCGATTGTCTTTTCAAATATGGACAAAGATGTTAACATCATGAGAGAAGAAATAGCAGTCACTCTCCTCCAAAACACTGGTATGTTCAATTTCTAATTTAATATAATAGTACATAAAATAAAAACTTTATATGGATCTTTCAAGGTTATCTGTGATCCAACTTCGGACTAGATGGCCACTAAAACACATGTATTTAAATAATTCTGTTACAAGAAACCTACACTATTCCCTTGTTTCCTATTCCCTGTTTGCTCAGTATTATACATGTAAAGATGTATAGACTACTTGACATTATGTTTTGCTAGATGACCTGAGCCAACTGTGCCACTTCTGTGGGGAGGTGGACAATAATGAGGAAGACACTAACTGGGTAATTACTTGTTCACTTCTAAAGGCACATTTTTAGGAGTACGAATTTGTATAAGCAGTAATATTACTAGAGGTAGCATCATCCGCTTTGTCTGATAATGAAATCATTGTAATTCAAGAAAATGTATTTAATGTTTTAAATATATTAACATTTTTCATCATAAATTTCAGATTGGTTGTGACCGCTGCCCACGATGGTTCCACCAGTCCTGTATGAAAACCATCTCACCATTGGAGGATTATGTCTGCGCTGCATGTCAGGACTAGGTTAGGCTTGAGTTCCAGGTGACGGTATCACCTGGAAAACTTTCCATAAAAAGTGGACTAAATGTTCAGTCGAGTTGTTGCAGCTTTCCAATATTTGTTTATGTTATTTATTGTCTTTTTATACTTGATTTATTGTCATTTTATATCTTATTATGCAAAGATCTAAATTTGTATTTCTTATTTAATGTTTGTTAACAAACTTAACTTTCTGTGATGTTTTTGTGTTATTGTGTGATAATATTTGTGTATTATCATTATTTTCTTAAACATTACTGTCACGTTCGTCGTTATCCTCCTCGTCTGAGGAGGAGCAAGGATCGGACCAAAGCGCAGTGCGGTTTGAATACATACTTGAATTTATTTAACGAAGACGAAACGAAGAACACTTGACAAACTAACAAAACAATAAACGAATGAACGTGAAGCTAATACTACGACAAGTGCAGACACATGCAACTTACGTAATGACATAGACAATAACCCACAACCCACAATACAAAACAGACTACCTAAATATGGTTCCCAATCAGAGACAACACAAAACACCTGCCTCTGATTGAGAACCATATCAGGCCAAACTAGAAAACCCCACATAGAAACAGACAACATAGAACTGCCCACCCCAACTCACGCCCTGACCATACTAACTAAAAGACAAAACAAAGGAAAATAAAGGTCAGAACGTGACAATTACAAAATGTTTCTAAAATAAATGTTTCTTTATACTCTAATTTTGCTTGCTTTGGCACACACTACTGGTCAACATGAGCTACCAAAATGATTCTGAAGTGTGCCAGGCCTTGCAGTCCCAAGATAGAAGGTGAGGGGGGGGGGGGGGGGGGAGATTTCGGCAGGCAAGAAAATGGCCTCATCCCCCTAGAGTCAAATACTTTCTGTGGCACACATCAGAGTCAAATACTTTCTACAGAACAAACTTCACATCAGGATAGGCAACCAAAATTAATAATTAATATATGTGTGTTATATTAAACATAGAGGAGGGAGTAAAAATGTAGGCAAGCAAGAAACATTTCAGAACAACTACTAGTCGAAGAAGACATGGGAGAGATGACGAATTTTGTCAAAGATATTTATTCATAGACTAATACACTTGAAACAAATAGCCAAACCGAAAACTGCAGACATTACTAGTGCCTCCCCCGCGATCAAACCAACATAAAAAATTAAATGAAACACAGCCTAACGTGATCAGAAATCTCAACTAGCAAGCAAATTGCAGCAATGAGGAATTGAGTGCGTGCACTTTCAAGAAAGTCTCAGCAATGAAGAATTGAGTGTGTGCACTTTCAAGCAAGTCTCAGCAATGAAGAATTGAGTGTGTGCGCGTTCACGTGAAGGGCTGGGGGGGAATTCTGTCAGGGTGGAGCTTTTCGACACAACACCGGCCACTGGGCTTCCTTTCACTACCATATTCGCTAGTGAGTGGAAACGCCAAGTGGATGCTTCACATTTATACTTTCAGTAAAATATCTGTCTCATTGGTCTATCTGTGTTTGGGGTTTGAGAAGTCAATGAGAAGTGAACAATTCTCCCACAACCTAGATTCGAGACGTAAGTAGTTGAACATGTTATTACTCCAACCTTGTGAAAGTGACAAACTGACAGAGTTTTACATTTTCATCGATAATGTGTTTCTGTGCATGAGTTTAGCTAGCCAACGTCGCCATGACATCGGCTACAAGTGTGATTGGGGATTTCAATTGGATAAGCAGTTTTAAACAACAATGCTGATTGGTTAAAAGCGCATTCCAGCCGGTGTATATTTAAGCATTAAAGCACGAGGGGGTGTTAATTATTTGAATATGTTGATAACCCGTTGTATAAAAGTGATGATGTGATAATGATAAAAGTGATAATGCCCTCGAAGCCAGTGTTTGGAGGATATATTGGCACGGTTTGGAGGCCCGAGACGAAGTCCTCCAAACACGGGCTTCGAGTGTCACGCCCTGACCGTAGAGAGCTTTTTATGTCTGTATTTTGGTTTGATCAGGGTGTGATTTGGGTGGGCATTCTATGTTCATTTTCTATGTTTTGTATTTCTTTGTTGTTTGGCCGGGTGTGGTTCTCAATCAGAGGCAGCTGTCTATCGTTGTCTCTGATTGAGAACCATACTTAGGTAGCTTTTTCCCACATGGTTTTTGTGGGTAGTTATTTTCTGTTTTGTGTTTCTGCACCTGACAGGACTGTTTCGTTCCTTCCCTTTGTTATTTTTGTATTTAGTGTTCAGTTGAAATAAAAGCATGAACACTTACCACGCTGCGCTTTGGTCCACCTCTTCTTCAACAGATGACCGTTACAGACCTACCCACCACCAAAAGAGGACCAAGCAGCGTGATTACCTGGAGAGTTGGACATGGGAGGAAATCCTGGAATGCAAGGGACCCTGGGGACTGACGAGAGAACATCGCCGTCCTGAGGAGGTGGCACAGCGGAGCAGGCACGAGAGGCAGCCCCCCCCCAAAAAAATTGGGGGGCACACGAGGAGTTTAGTTCAGTCAGATTGTAGACCTGAGCCAACTCCCCGTGCTTACCGGGTGTAGCGTCGTACTGGTCAGGCACCGTGTTATGCGGTGGAGCGCACGGTGTCTCCAGTGCGCGTTCACAGCCCGGTACGCTACATCGCAGCTCCTCGCATCGGCCGGGCTAGGGTGAGCATCCAGCCAGGAAGGATTGTGCCAGCCCTGCTCTCCAGACCTCCAGTACGCCTCTACGGCCCAGGATATCCTGCGCCGGCTCTGCGCACTGTGTCTAGAGTGCGTCTGCACAGCCCAGTGCGTCCTGTGCCTGTGCAGGGCCAAAGTCACCATCCAGCCAGGACGGTTGTGCAGGCTCTTAGCTCGAGACCTCCAGTGCGCCTCCACGGCCCAGTGTTTCCGGTGCCTCGGTCAAGGACAAGGCCTCCTGCATGTCTCCCCAGCCTGGTGAGTCCTGTGCTAAGAACGAATCCTCCTGCATGTCTCCCCAGCCTGGTGAGTCCTGTGCCTGCTACCAGAGCCAGGCCTCCTGTGTGTCTCTCCACTCCAGTGATGATCCATGGCAAGAAGCCTCCAGTGATGATCCATGGCAAGAAGCCTCCAGTGATGATCCATGGCAAGAAGCCTCCAGTGGGGATCCATGGCACGAAGCCTCCAGTGATGATCCATGGCAAGAAGCCTCCAGTGGTGATCCATGGCAAGAAGCCTCCAGTGATGATCCTTGGCAAGAAGCCTCCAGTGATGATCCATGGCACGAAGCCTCCAGTGATGATCCATGGCAAGAAGCTTCCAGTGATGATCCATGGCAAGAAGCCTCCAGGGATGAGACATGGCAAGAAGCCTGCAGGGGTGAGACATGGCACAAAGCCTCCAACGGGGGTCTCCAGCCCGGAGCCTCCAGAGACGGCCTCCAGCCCGGAGCCTCCAGAGACGGCCTCCAGCCCGGAGCCTCCAGAGACGGCCTTCAGCGACGGCCTCCAGCTCGGAGCCTCCAGAGTCGCCCTCCAGCCCGGAGCCTCCAGAGTCGCCCTCCAGACCCGAGCCTCCAGAGTCGCCCTCCAGACCCGAGCCTCCAGAGTCGCCCTCCAGTCCGGAGCTTCCAGTGGCGCCCTTCAGTCCGGAGCTTCCAGTGGCGCCCTTCAGTCCGGAGCTTCCAGAGGCGCCCTTCAGTCCGGAGCTTCCAGAGGCGCCCTTCAGTCCGGAGCTTCCACTCTGGACGGAAGAAACACAGAAAATCATCACAAGTCCACTTTGAGCTACCTCTACCGATTTTCAACCATGCCAGAGACTACATATGTGTCAGCCAAAAGGCAGCGATCCACTTTCTCCAAAAATATCACTCCTCTCATCCTTTACATGACCATCGAGGCGAGGCTCAGACTCTGAGGTCTTCATCACATCTGCCACCACAGGTAATTCATCCTCACTCTCGTCAGGTAACATTCCTGAGCCATCATAAATGGTTTGTACTTGGCGCCATTCTTCCTCAACACATCTTCCTACTGCACTCGGTACTTCTCCTTCCTTGCTGTCCATAACCACAGCTATTCGTTCACCACGCTCATACCGTGCCTTCATCCGCTGTACTGCTTGCCTTTCTCTATACCAACCTTCCTTTTTCCTTAGCCCAATTTACTAGTCTGGCTATCTCTGGCCAGACTACCAAAACGTGCCACTGTCGTCAGCCAGGTCTCCTCCATCTTCTGTCGCACAACCGTGCTAGGCCCATCCCAAAAATGTAATTGCTGCCCATTACTGGAGACATTTCCAATTTGGAAAAAGCAAAAAATGTAAAAAAATTAAAGTTTTAATCTTAATTCATTCACAATTCACTCTGAGCCCTACACAGTTCCTTGTCTTTGACATCATTCAGTCCCAAGAATCGCTCAACTGCAGATATGATAGCAATCCTTCCTGAGTTCTTGTCAACTCCAGCAGTGCAGTTTATTACTATTGCCGTAAATGCCAAAAAAGTCACCCTCTCATGACAAGGATATGTGGATCCTGTACCTTGCAATCGGCACCCACATCTTTGTACTTCTGTTTCTCCACAGTAACCGACTCACCATGTCACGATTGTCGTCTGGAGAAGGAGAGGAGGACCAAGGTGCAGCGTGGTAAGTGTTCATTATTTTAATTAAAATATGAAACACTTGACAACAGAAAAAAAACGATAAAAGAACAGTCCTGTAAGGTGAACACACAAAACAGAAAACAACCACCCACAAACACAGGTGGGAACAGGCTACCTAAGTATGATTCTCAATCAGAGACAACGATAGACAGCTGCCTCTGATTGAGAACCATACCAGGCCAAACACATAGAAATACAAAACAAGGACAACATGGAACACCAGACATAGAATGCCCACCCAAACTCACGCCCTGACCAACCAAAAAGAGACATAAAAAGGATCTCTACGGTCAGGGCGTGACACACCAGCACTTTATTTTACTTTATACGCTGCTTTGACATATGAGACACTCTGAACAGCTCTTATTTGAGAAATTTCCACCTGCTTTATTCTTGCGGGGCATTCCAGGGACTCATGTTTATGCTTCCCAGCACAATTGCAATATTTAACTTCCTCATCTTCTCCAATATAACAATAGCCACTTATGTCCAACTGTCTGCACACATTTGACACATTACCAAATTCTTTGCAGTTGGGACACTGCATTACCCTTGGGATAAATTCCCTCAAAGGGTACCTCATAGAGTGACGATTTTAGCATGTAAATCTTGGTGGGGTATACTCCCCAAAAATTGTTTAGATGCATGCCAGCAAAGCCAGTACACAACACTAAACAATACATTAATTGCCCTATAACGGTGACGAACGGTGCCCACAAACTGTTAGGGCCTACATAAAGCTGTCCCAACAGCAGAGCTTTCTTTTCAGCACCATGGAGTGAATCCTTACCACTGTTACAGCTGGCTATCAGCGGAGCCTTGTCTGGCAGCAAAACTGTTCATTCAGCCTCATTATTTTATTTAAAAAATCTTTTCTCCCCAATTTCTCCCCAATTGGTAGTAGTTTTACACCTTTTTTACACTACTGATTAGAGCCTGTAAGTAAGCTCTAAGGTCTACACCTGCTGTATTCAGTGCAAGTGACAAATAAACTTTGATTTGATTTGATTATAGTCTTGTCCCATCACTGCAACTCCCGTACAGACTCGGGAGAGGCGAAGGTCGAGAGCCATGCGTCCTCCGAAACACGACTCTGCCAAGCCACACTGATTCTTGACGCACTGCTCGCTTAACCCGGAAGCCAGCCACACCAATGTGTTGGAAGAAACACTGTACAACTGGCGACAGAAGTCACTGTGCATGCGCCCGGCCCGTCACAAGGAGACACTAGAGCACAATGGGACAAGGACATCCCGACCGGCCAAACCCTCCCCTAACCCGGACTACATTGGGCCAATTGTGCGCTGCCTCATGGGTCTCCCGGTGGCATCCACCTGCGACACAGCCTGGGATAAAACCCGGGTCCGTAGTGACGCCTCAAGCACTGCGATGCAGTGCCTTAGACCACTGCACCACTCGGGAGGCCCTCATTCAGCCTCATTTACTTCCTTAAAAAAAACATAGCTGATATGGCTGATTTGCTTAAACAAATGTGGTTTCTACTGACAATTGAGATGTACAAACTATGGCATAAGGGGACGACGAGCGGATAAGAGGCAATCCGTAATTTGGATTAAGACATTAATGAGTGAGCTAGGACGGACATAGTCAATGTAACTATTTGTTCAGCACTTTTGAAATGTACAGCGACTGAATTCAGAACATGGGTCGTTCTGATAGTATTCTCCCTGTACACCAAGTCAGAACCGTAGGATAAATAAAGGGGCATATAAGCAGACAATGAAAGCTCTTACAATATTCAATTAATATATTTCTCTAAAACAGGCTATCGGATGCACCACTAAGTCAGAACAGTAGGCTAATTTATGAGGGGGAAAGGGAACAAATATTAGGGTGAGGCACATGGGCTACTAACAGCTTACTACACAAAATACACTTAGTATTACTTTCTTAGCTACAGTGTACATATCTCCCTGGCATATGACATAATTTATGCAGCAGCATACAATACATTTTTGGACTCACCTTGTTATGCTGCGCTCACTTGAACAGGAAGTTGGCACAGCGGCCCTTCTTATGGGCTTTACAAGGTGGCCCGAAATCCAGACCTGGAATTCCGAGTTGGATGAGCTAGTTTTAGTCGAGTTCCCAGTTGAACTCACTAAAGTCTGAGATTTCCCATTTCTGAGTTTCCAGTTGTTTGCGGCAGAAGTCATGCTGGATTGACAGCATGGCCAATGTATTCAAGCTTTTCTGGCCCATGGTGTTACCCCCTTTTTCGTGATATCCAATTGGTTGTTACGAATTTGTCTTATCGCTGCAACTCCCCTACGGATTTGGCAAAGGTCGAGTGCCAAGCTGCACTGCTTCTTGACACACTGCTCGCTTAACCCGGAAGCTATTAAGACTATCCTAAAAACGGGACATTAAAAACTGTAATATCTTATGTTTCACCGAATCGTGGCTGAACGACGACACGGATAATATACAGTTGGTTTATTTAGTAAATACTTTCTTAACTTTATTTCTTGAACTGCGTTGTTGGTTAAGCCTTTCATGGTAAGGTCTACCTGTTGTATTCGGTGCATGTGACAAATACAATTTGATTTGAAGCCAGCTGCACCAATGTGTCGGAGGAAACACTGTCGGCCGAGGTCAGCTTGCAGTTGCCCGGCCCGCCACAAGGAGTCACTAGAGCACGATGAGACAAGGACATCCTGGCCGGCCAAACCCTCCCCTAACCCGGACGATTGGGCCAATTGTGGCCGCCTCTTGCGTCTTCTGGTCACAGCCGGCTGTGACACAGCCAAAGATCGAACCCGGGGCTGCAGTGGTGCCTTAGCACTCACTGTTGAATTTTCGATTTCCAACTTGTTTGAGTCTTGTTTATGTCCAATGGGCGATGACCACTGTTACGTTTTATCTATAATTTATTTTCATATGACAAGGATTGAAACGGATTTGCCAGTAGATTGCATGATGATGACGCCTTGTCTAGCTTGCTAGCTAAGATTTCGAAAGTATTATGTTGACATGATCAGTCCAATCAAAGCTACGGTAGATGTAATGTGATTTGAAGTCATTTTATCTTTGGCCAATGACCTTGAGCCTTCTTGGATGGGCACTTCTAATGTAAGTCTATGGAAGAACGCAAGGGGCTTACATTTTCGACCTCTACCTGTAGATTTTGCGGTGACATAGTGTCCCCATGAGTGACAGAACACTGAGCCAATCACAGCGCAACTAGAGAACATTACAAACCCCTACAGAAAGCACTGAGCTAGGCTGAAACACCTGAATTTTTTATTTATTTATTTATTTAACCTTTATTTAACTAGGCAAGTCAGTTAAGAACAAATTTTTATTTACAATGACAGCCTAGGAACAGTGGATTAACTGTCTTGTTCAGGGGCAGAACAACACATTTTTACCTTGTCAACTCTGGGATTCGATCTAGCAACCTTTCGGTTACTGGCCCAACACTCTAATCACTAGCCTACCTGCCTTACCCAGAGACCATATTTGTTCACAATGATTATAATTTTTTTTAACATTGTTTGCAAACTGGTGTGTGACACATATTAATGCCAAAATAACATACAAAACTGGCAAAAAAACATTTTTTTTTTTTTTTTCTGAAACAGGTGGGGCTCAAAACAGAATGACGCGTCGCCACTGACCTCATATATACCCTATTGCTTAATTAACATGCTTAGGAAGCGACTCCTCTTCAAAAACAACAGCACGGACATACTCTGTCTCTTCTCAACATTGAACATTCATGTCGATCTTTGAACTCCAACCACTCTAGCAATTTCCGTCTTAATCTTCTCAGCTTCAACTTCAACAGTGACCCCAGATATAGTGCCCTACTCCGAAAGTCTAAGCAAGTCCCCTCTTTTCCATTGATTCGAATGAGGTTCAATGCTCTCTGCTTTTTATTTTCCAATACACAACAGATCAACACAATTCCACCTCTGGTCACCCTCACAGACTCCACAGCACCCAATTCATTCTTCACCATTTCAGAAACATCGTATATCTTCTTATCCCTAAACCGCGCTCCCACTACAAACTGAGAAGTTGGAGCATGAGCCATCTGCTTACTAAACTGCATTTTAACTGACATTTTGGCTTTCTTACTCCGACCTTTAGCGACAGTTGTCCATCCAGATTTCTAATCCACTTCACTCTCACTCGCCTCACTGGTAGCTGCATCAGACTCAATCTCGACATATGCCATTTGACATGCATTCCCTGTCTCTGGGAAAAGAGATAAAAGGAATCCCCCAGAACTGAACGCATTGATAATCACCCCAATTTACATGTCAATTATAATATTTAGCCTACCACATAATCAATTATGTGTCACTTATTTGATTTTAATAATTTTCTCTTGTTTTGAATAACTGTTAGGGTCAGAATAAAACCTTTACAAAATAAAATGACCTTTGTTTTATAATAAGATTCCAGTTCAGTACGACAGATCTGTGTGCAACATTCAAGGGAAATTGTACTGTACTGAACGACCAGTTGAAAAACATTGTGAATATGGTGGCCCAGAGGGCAGTTATGACGTGCTGCACAAGTTTTGCAATGTTTTGTAACGTTCAAATAGAAATATGCCATGTAGAACAAACATGCCTCTCCAACATGTAGAATAAGGAATCATGCCAGCTCTATTCATAGAATTTCTCATTTCTGTCCCAGGGTCACACCCATACTGATCAGGCCTCACCCTGCCACATGCATTACGTCTTGCAACAGAAACCGTTTACCATTTAAGAACCAAACGTAAGCAAACAGAGCAAACAGATACATTTGTCCAGTAGAAAATATTTTTTCGTTGGATAAAACATTTTCCCTTTGGTGTAAACGGTTTCTGTTGCAAAATGTTTTGGTGGCTATACAAAGGGAGCAGATAGCAGACGGAAGAATAAGGTTGATTAGACTGCAATGAAGCTCAATATGAGAGCCCTCCCAATGACTCACACAACAAGCTGTTCTCATCTCTCCAAAATAAGTTTTTCCCAGCATCTCTGAGTGAGATGATTGGCAGATCACAAATCAACACTGATGTGAACTCTCATTCTGGGGGGGGGGGGGGTCACTAAAATCTTGATTACTGTCTGAGGGCACTGAGGAACATGGTTAACTTTAGTGTATACTTCTTGACCTTGTAAGAATAGAAGACAGAAAAGATTAGGAGAATATTTACAGTAAATAAAAATAATAAGGCAAGTTTCTGTCAGTTTCTTTTGATTGCATCATTATCGCAAGTGTTCATCATAATTATCAGTGGTGGAAAAAGTACCCAATTGTCATACTTGAGTAAAAGTATACAAACCTTAATAGAAAGTTACTCAAGTAAAAGTGAAAGTCACCCATTAAAATACTACTTGAGTAAAAGTCAAAAAGTATTTGGTTTTAAATATACTTAAGTATTAAAAGTAAATGTAATTGCTAAAATATTCTTAAGTATCAAAAGTAAAAGTAGAAATCATTTAAAATTCCTTCTATTAAGCAAAGCAGACGGCACTATTTTCTTGTTTTTTAAATGGGGCACACTCCAACACTCCGACATTATTTACAAAAGATGCATGTGTATAGTCCGCCAGGCCAGAGGCATTATGGGATGACCACGTGTTCTCTTGATAAGTGCTTGAATTTTACAATTTTCCTGTCCTGCTAAGCATTCAAAATGTAACGAGTACATTTGGTTGTCAGGGAAAATGTATGGAGTAAAAAGTACAATATTTTCTTCAGGAATGTAGCGAAGTAAAAGTAGTCAAAAATATAAATAGTAAAGTACAGATCCCCCCCCAAAAAAATACTTAAGTAGTTTAAAGTATTTTTACTTAAGTACTTTACACCACTGATAATGATTACAAAAAGTTTAGTCCAAATATGTAAGTCAAATTAAGAGCAACTCCCTCTACCTCTTTCTATCTTTCCCCATCTCTCTCTCTCTGATTTCAAGTGTCTCTTTTATTTATCCACTTCATTACTTGTACTTCTCACCTTTGAACATTTTGTGCACTTCGCTGCTTAAGGGGAGTTGTTGAAAGGAACTTACGTCAGCAGAATGGGCTGATTTCTTGTCTCATCTCTTCCTCACCCAGTCCTAGTAGTTTTTTTTTTCTTCCCTCTCATCTATCCACTTCCTCCCCATTAGTTCTCTCATCCCCAGGCCTGCCACCCACTGCTGGAGAAAGGCATCCTGGCAAAGTGGGATGCTGCCATGAAGAGGTGCAATGACATCTCCGCTAAAACATTAAATATTCAAGTCATTCAGGGAATGCTGAATTATAGTAATTCAGATTGAAATAACAGCAGACATTTAAACTCTGTAGAACCCCCAGAATGTAGCTGTTTACATTGAGCAGTTTTTTTTGCTCTTTTTAATTACCAATCAACATTATATCTTCTGGGAAATTTTATCAAACCGAGACAATATTTGGGTTATTCCATAGAGACCTTTCTCTGTGCCCTGTATGTGCCCCTAAAGGTAGCATACTATGTTTGTTACTTGGATTGAACTTTTATACTGCAGAGGGCAGCATTGTTATTGTTAGTTTGCACATCCTCTCTAGACCCCTCTCAAACACTGTCTACTACTACTGCTTCTAGCAAAACAATAAAGTGAGTCTCTTATGATTAAATTATTTAAATCATAAATTCAACTTCAAAATATAAATAGAAAATGAAATTGGTTGTTCGGTTAAGTCCATGCAGATGTGCCTATTTGGAGAAAATATGTATGTGCTGTGACAGTCAGGATTTTATTGTAGCCTTTTGATTCAGTATGAATCAGTGGCGGTTGGTGCAGTTTAAGGATTACTGTTTTGTTATGAGTATGGCCTTATTTCTATTTAAGCAATAAGGCCCAAGGGGGTGTGGTACTGCATATGGCCAATATACCATGGCTCAGGGCTGTTCTTACGCACGGCACAATGCAGAGTGCTAGGACACTGCCTTTACCAGTGGTATATTGGCCATATATCACAAACCCCTGAGGTGACTTATCGCTATTATAAACTGGTTACCAACATGATTAGAGCAGTAAAAATAATAAATGTTTTGTCATATGCAGTTATGTACTACATAGGTGCACACAGGTCGAGAGAAAGATTTGAGGTGACAGACAGTAACACATTCAATATCGCCTTGCACACTCTTGCCTGCATCTAATTGTTCTAGGGTGTAATGTAATCATTAGTCCAACAGTTTCAAACAAGAGTTTCTATTGGACAAAATCAGGTATTTTTATCCTCATTTTGTTCCGTTTGCTTCCGTTGTCCACCCTTTGATTGGGTGGACATGTCAGTTCATACTGTAAGACCTCCATTAGTTTGGAGGATGTCCTCTGGAAGTTGTCATAATTACTGTGTAAGTCTATGGAAGGGGTGAGAACCATGAGCCTCCTAGGTTTTGCGTTGAAGTCAATGTACCCAGAGGAGGACTGAAGCTAGTTGTCCTCCGGCTACACCATAGTGCTACCCTACAGAGTGCTGTTGAGGCTACTGTAGACCTTCATTGCAAAACAGCATGTTTTAATAAATTATTTGATGCCGTGATTATATTTAGTATAGTTTTATCTAAAATTGATAACTTTTTTACATGTTTTACTATTTTTTAAAATTAAGTTCACTGAGGAGGATGGTCCTCCTCTTCCTCCTCTGAGGAACCTCCACTGGTATGAATATAAAAATATTAAATCACATTTTCCACAAGGGACTGGATTCAACTTAACATTTGATAAAACTTGTTCATCTGAACAGAGGTAACAGTTTGTATGCACCCCTCCAGATAGACCTTACAGTGGTTCTAAATAAAGGAACTCAAGTTGTGAAATAAAAGTACATAAACTCAGGTCTGTTTGCTAGCTGGGGTCCATATGTAGGCTGACAATCGTAATAAAAAACAGGTGAGGGCTGGAGCTGGTGATTGGTGCTGGATGTTTGCCGTTCTTTTATGGCTTGGCAGCTGCATGTTGGTCCTGCACCCCCATTTCATCAAGACAAAAATCTACTATTTTATACTCCAAGATGCTACAGTGGTTTAAGTGTGAAAAAAGAGGTGAAATCAAATCCCTTCTGCAAACAGAAAAAGGTCAGAGATGACGTAGGGAGTGAGGGAGTGACTATATTCTTAAGTGGGTAAATTCTATTTGTAGCTTTTCTTGTTGTTTACATTCTACACTCCAAACCCAAGAAACTGAATAAATATGGAGGCTTGGACGACCTCTTATGTCACTACAGTGGTATTTTTGTGTCTCTACTGTGCACTGAAAAAGCAACTGGGTGATATATTGTGTATTTTATTTTACATGTTTTTATATCTGTGTAGTGCACAACATCTACAATAATTTTCAACTGCATGTACACATTCACAATGCAGGTCTCCAGTCGGGATGCATGTTGTGCGTGCCAAAAGCAGTAACCCGTAAACCAGTAAAACCACAGAGGTGCTAACTGATGCAATTCTGCATGTTTGTAGACATGTACTGTATACAGTACACAAGTGGCCAATTAATGACTACTTGTATAGTAACACTTATCCTGCAGTGTTTTTGTTCCAATATCATATGCTGCATTAGAGGTAATTACAGATGTTAAACACAGGACATACATTCAGTACAGTTAAAAAAACAGATTTAATGAGATTCATAAATATATATATTTTTAACGAGTCTCATCATTTATTTGTACTCTGCTCCAGTCAGTGACAGGAGGGCACCAATAAAGTGTGCCAAGACATCAGACAACTATTTTGAGAGTTGCAGAACATTTTTATAGGGATCTTTAGGGACAAACAGTAGGAGCATGAAAAGACTCCATAAAGAGTTGACTGCTTTACTATTGGAGTGTGAGGTTGTGGGGAAATACAGTTGCCACATTGGCAGTGGAAGTCTCTGTGTGGGATATCAACAAATAGGGCAAGTAAGAGAGAGGCTTGCCAAAATCACAACTGGGTGGGTGTGTGTGGATGGAAAGTGATGAAGTTAGAGCAGGATGTTTGATCCACTGTGTAGAGCTGCATGAGAAACAGATTTGACTGTTATATTATCATGTTGTAAATAAAAATGTGTTTTAAATGGATATTGAGAACGTTCTGAAGTGCAGGATTAGGGCCAATTGAGTTGGGCCAATTTTTTAGGGCCAATCTGAATTGAGTTCTGAATTGCTCTTTAGTTCCAATAAAACATTTGAATTTGAATTGAACACTCCGCAGGAAGCAGAATTGGAAATGATTTACTGTAATTCTTAAAAACTCATGTTAAGGGAATTCTGTGAGATGTTTCCTATCTATTGCATGTGAAAGTGAAATGAAATTGCCACTGTTATAAATAACGCATTATCATTATAAAGCCAGCAATGCAAAGATGATTATGCTCCTCAAACTAAACACAGCTGGAAACTACAGTTATGTTAACAAAGTAATGATTAACTCTCTCAGGGAGTAAAGGAATGAGGCACTAACTGACACTACAATTATTTTTCTGGAGTTACTGATTGTTGGCCCATAAACAGTACATCATATATGTCCACCCAGAAGTCAACCTCAGGAACAAGCTATAAAGCATGAGAATGATTGTACAAGTTATATTTAGAAACCACTCACCTCTATACACCGGCTAATGTTTCTCTAGCGGTGAGCTGCCTTGAAATGTCAAACATACTTCAAAAACCTTATAATTACTGACTATATTTTACATATCTGTACTGTACAATAAACCAACATTGAGTTCTCTGACTATATCTAGTAACATAAATTATGTCATTAGAGGCTCAGGAGTTACAAAAATAAATGTTCTATTTATTCATTTCCTGTGAACAGCGTCCAGTATGGATCAATGGGAATTATTCTATAAAGATTACACAGATCACCATTCACTGAAGGCAGATTAGTCATACTGTACTGTACTACAGTGTGTCAAATTTAAGAGGGTTATACTATAACAGCATTCATCTGGTGGAACTGATTTCTACACATTTTTACTCATTATTTTATTCAGTAGCAGGTATAATATTAGCTGTAGCTACAAATCTCATTTCACAAACCAGCACCTCTGAGATGACAATGTATTGATTCTTGTGTGGGTCTGTAACAGTGCGGTCTTTCATGTTGTGTAACACTCCTGTAGTAGTGAACAGTTGGCGTCTTTGCCAGTAGACTCCTCTGCAACACTGCCCTGTGAATTTTGACAGCGTTCTGATGCATGCCTCTCCTCTCTGGAGAGCAGTGCAGAACTCAACAAGGCAATCAGCAGCTAGTTCTATATCAGCCCTGGTCCTCTTCCTGGAAATTTCCTTTCAGTCCAGCCCTACTGGTCACTCAGCAGAATATATATATATATATTTTAACCTTTATTTAACTAGGCAAGTCAGTTAAGAACAAATTCTTATTTACACAGAATGGTGGTGATAGTGGGGGTTGTGTGTTATGGGTCACCACTACACTAGTGTATACAGTTTATTAACCATGGCTTTGCACTAGCAAAGGAGGCTAGCATGAACTGTATATTTCAAAATAAATAATTTTATGGATAAAGGTCAATCTGTCATGTTAGATTCCCCTGTTTCTGTTCCATATTGAAGTTTGTCTGTACCACTCAGAGCTATAATATTCAACTATCTCTTTGTATGTTGACTGACCATAGGTTAGCCAGCAGCATTAGTTGACCAGCATTAATTAAAATGCGTTATCCAAAGCAAACTCCTTTCAGACTAAACTATTGAGGAAAATATACTGAATTTTAACTTGTTTCTAAATCTCAACCACTTACATAAAGCACCCCACAGAGGGTATGTTTACATTAGGGTAAGTAAGGGTGACTGACAGAGACCTTTCAGCTGGGATTGACCACATCTGTGGCAGGCATGAGGGAAATGCATCCCAGGAAGTGAGATTGAGATCAACACACACAAAGTCACTCTTTGTCTGCTCTACCTAGCACACAGCCAGTGGGCCCAAGTAGTTTAACATAAGGGCTGGCTCAGCTTTCATTCTTTACTGCTCCTGGCTGGAAAAGATTTCTGCAAATATTGTTTTTGAAATATTGAATATGAGTGCCTGAATTCTGTGGATAGATGAACATGTGTAGGGTTGCAAAATTCCAGGAACTTTCAATAAATTCCCTGGTTTGAGGATTCTGTATTTCCTGCTTATTCTGGGAATCCTCCAACCCGGATTTCCGGAAAACCTGGGCATTTTACATTTTGCAACCTTAAACATGTGTAACAGTTGTATAATGTATATACCATGGTATTGTTGAATACTCCTTTCTGATTGACTTGAAGGGCATTCTAGAGCACAGAAATATGAAAAGCTTTACTACTGATTACCCTGAAGATTAGTAATGCCTTTACAAACAAATGTTGATCCAGGACAGTAAGAACGTACCCTCTTGGCCATCCATCACAGAATAGCAGTATTTTCCAGAACATTGACAGTGATAGGACAAAGCTTTTCTAAAACGTCAGGTAGCACTTTATACACTCCTGTATTATGAACAGCAGCAATCAACGGAGAACTGATATTTAAGGTTTTCTTGGAACAGATCATGGCGATCGTGTATGTTCAGCAACAAGACATAGGAATCAATCACATTTATTTATAAAGCCCTTCTTGAATGAATGAATGCTCTGTCTTTTCAGAATTTACCATTGATTTATTCATAAATGTAAATAAATAATGCATATTTCGGCTGTCTCACACCCTTTTCGGTTCAGGCTATGACATTTTCTGACACACTCCTGGCCAGCCAGGCTTGAACTGTATAAATCTATGAATAAAGACTATACATTTTGTATCATGAAATACAACATCAGCCATCAAAACGTATAAAATACTTAAAAAAAATATGCATACAAAATAAAATAAAAACAATACATTTTAAATATCATAGAATGAAAACATTTACTATGCATGCACATTACCGTACATATTTTTCTGTTCTGATACAAATATCTATGAGAGATTGCTTTAACATTTTTACATTCAACTTATTTACAACATATTATATACATCAAATAAACAAGCTTAAAGATACACTGTTCAAATGTATATCTTTAAATAGGTTGTGCAGCTTGGCAAGAGAAGGAAACCATAAGCAATGTGATTACTGGCCGTGAAATGACAAGTGCTCTTTTTCATTGCCAGTGTCCTTGCAATGTGAATTCAAATGACTGCAAATACTCTGAATGCTTTGCCACCTGAGGGATTCTGTAGGCTGGGGGGAGAATGAACACTGGTGTTAGTTTGGATTCAGCTAAGAACAGTTTACACCATCAAGCCAAGGTATACTAGTCTACATCTCCATACTGTATCAGCAAAGGGAAGGAGTTTTTTCTGATCACAATAGCTGACTAGGAAAAACTCCTGGTCCCTAGCCATTATGCATCCAAAAGCATTTGGAACAAAGTCAAAACCCCACAATTGACCCGTATTTCCCTTATCCAAATCCCGTACCTTTCTGAAGCGATTCCATTCTGATAGCTACCGCTGTACTGTCTCCTCTTGTCCACGGGTTGCACATCCAGGTAGCCTCCTGAGTCATTCTGAATTACACCAGCATGGATGGCTGCTCGACATATACTGGATTTCTATAAAAAAATAAGGTAGATTAGCACAAACGTCAGTTCTATGGAGAGAAATATAATCTGTATAGAAGGCCATTGTCAGCCAGACTTACATCCGAATAATATTGTGTTCCAATGACTCGGGCACGGGTCTCATGCAGACAATTGCGGGGGCAATACAACCTGGTGAAGGAAAATAGCCATGATCACAGTAGTCAATCAATCAAATGTATTTATAAAGCCCTTCTTACATCAGCTGATGTCACAAAGTGCTGTACAGAAACCCATCCTAAAACCCCAAACAGCAAGCAATGCAGGTGTTGTCTATACCTATCCAAACCAATCAACTTTACAGAAGAAGAGTATCACGTTTGGTTTATTAGAGTGAACTCTTTCTTTACCTTGGACAGTGCCGTGCAGGTCTTTTGTAGGAACAGAACCGTGCAACAGTGGTCTCACACGGTACTGCCTTTACTGAGAAGCAAAGATGCCACAATGTCATTTCAAAAATACATGCATATTGAGACAAAGGTGAAACTAGATCAGACATACCTGGTACAGAGAATACTGTGAAAGCATTTGCACTCCTGTTCATCCTGTAAATTTGAATAATATGGTGTGAAAACGTGACTTGCTGCTTTATTATAAACAAACATAATAGAGTGAAGTTGCATACCAAATGGCATCAAATTCCCTATAAAGTGTAATTATTTTGACCAGAGCCCTATGGGCCCTGGTCAAAAGTAGTGTACTACATACAGAATTGGGTGCTAGTTGAGACAAAGCTGTGTAAAATTAACTCACCCAAGAGACTGAATTCCATTTTTGTATGACTTTGTGAAATGTGGTTTTCTTCCTTGTCTTGTTACATCCAGCCAGCCTCCATCGTTGTCTATTATTCCAGCGTGTAAACCAGCTCCACAAACACTTGATTGCTGAAAAATGAAACACGTTTCACTACTCTTTATACGCTATGAAAGGGACATGGCATTTTCCATGCATTTTCCATGCCTTGCGGTTTTTGAACTTCTGTAGGCTTTTTGAATGGTCATCAATGGGCAAAAATGCAGCCCAATGGTCTTCAGCGCAAAAAAAAAAAAAAACAGAATAAAAAGGCATCTGGTAGAAGTAAATTCATCTACAAACACAATTTTATATACATCTTAAATTACTGTGGGGACAGGACCCAGATGTTTGACGTAGTACAAAGTCAATTGCATAGCTCATGTAACCTTTATTTAACTAGGCAAGTCCGTTAAGAACAACTTCTTATTTACAATGATGGCCTACCCCAGCCAAACCTGGATGACACTGGGCCAACTGTGCACCGCCCTATGTGACTCCCAGTCACGGATTTGAACTAGGGACCTCTTACACTGAGATGCAGTGCCTTAGACCGATGCGACACTTAGGAGCCCTAAAGAGGGAAGGTTTTGGTTTTCCCTAATTATTTTAATTAGATCATAAAAATACATAAATAAAATGACTGAAGTTGTACTGTTATTTTATATCTAGTATCCCACAACTCATGCAGTTGGAATACATTTTAAAAAGTAATAGATAAAGTGTTTTCTGTTCGTACCATATCATAATACGCAGTCCCTATGACTTTTCCTGGGCTGGACAAGCATCCAGGAGGACACTCGTACCTGTAGGAAGAAATAACATTTCAAACTCAGTTTTGACCCATTCACAGAAATGAGTGAGAATGGTTAAGTGTAGGGTAATTTTGGTAATTAAAAGGTATTCCATGGCAAGCTATAGTAACTTTGGTAATTTATACTAGAATAACAAAAGAAATGTATTCATAAAGTTCATTTTTTATATCTGTATCCATATTGTCCATGAGTTTCTACTTGATAGACCATATGGTTCAAGATAAAATACCCTAATTAATGAAACAAAAATCAAATCAACAATGGCATTATTTTCAATTAACTCTGCAAATCAAATGTCATTTGCCACATGCTTCGTAAACAACAGGTATAGACTAACAGTGAAATGCTTACTTCCTTTTTCAAAAATGCACAGTTAAAGATTTTTTTTTAACATAAATAGTGACGAGGAATAAATACACAGTGAATAATGAATTTAAAAAACATGTCTAAATACAGGGAGTAACAGTACTGAGTTGATGTGCAGGGGTATGAGGTAATTGAGGTAGCTATGTACATATAGGTCGGGTTAAAGTGTTCATGCTCCTATTGTTTCCAGACTTGGTTCACTGGTACCACTTGCCATGCAGTAGCAGAGAGAACAGTCTATGGCTTGGGTGGCTGGAGTCTGACAATATTTTGGGCCTTCCTCTGACACCGCCTGGTATAGAGGTTCTGGATGGCAGTGAGTTCGGCCACAGTGATGTACTGGGCCAGGTGTGGACCTTCTGTAGAGCCTTGTGGCCGGGTGCCTTGCACTTGCCTTACCAAGCGGTGATGCAGCCAGTGAAGATGCTCTCAAAGGTACTTTTTGAGGATCTGAGGGCCCATGCCAAATCTTTTCAGCCTCCTGAGGGGGATGAGGTGCTGTGTGCCCTCTTCACAACTGTGTGGGTGTGGACCATGTTCATTTCTTAGTGATGTGGACACTGAGGAACTTGAAGCTCTTGACCTGCTCTAATACAGCCCCATCAATGTGGACAGGGTGTGCTCGCTCCTCCATTTCCTATATTCCACAATCAGCTCCTTTGTCTTGCTGATGTTGAGGGATTGGTTGTTGTTCTGGCACCACACTGCCAGGCCTCTGACCTCCTCCCTATAAGCTGCCTCATTGTTGTCGGTGAACAGTCTTACCACTGTTGCATTGTCAGAAAATGTAATGATGGTGTTGGAGTCATGCACCATCAGAGGAGACTAAGCACACAACCCTGAGGTGCCCCCGTGTTGATGGTCAGCGTAGCAGATGTGTTGTTGCCTTACCCTTGCCCCCTCAGGCAGCTCGTCAGGAAGTTCATTATCCAGTTGCAGAGGGAGGTGTTCAGCCCCAGGGTCCTGAGCTCAGTGATTATCTTGGAGGGGACTACGGTGTTGAATGCTGAACTGTAGTCAATGAACAGCATTCTCACAAAGGTATTGCTTTTGTCCAGGTGGGTGAGGGCAGTGTGGAGTGCAATAGAGATTGCGTCATCTATGGCTCTGATGGGACTCCTAACTATTAACTTTGCCACCAGTTTGGCAACAAAACATTGATGACCCCCCTTGCACACAGAAACTTGTACAAAGCTCTCCCTTGCCCTCTATTTGGTAAATCTGACCATAATTATATCCTCCTGATTCCTGCTTACAAGCAAAAACTAAAGCAGGAAGCACCATGAAGCAGATGCTAAGCTACAGGACTGTTTTGAAGGCACGGACTGGAATATGTTCCGGGATTCTTCCGATGGAATTGAGGAGTACACCACATCAGTCACTGTGCATCAATGATGCCGTCCCCACAGTGACTGTGCGTACATACCCCAACCAGAAGTCATGGATTATAGGCAAAATCTGCACTGAGCTAAAGGGTAGAGCTGCCGCTTTCAAGGAGCGGGACTAACCCGGAAGCTTAAAAGAAATCCCGCTATGCCCTCCGATGAACCATAAAACAGGCAAAGCGTCAATACAAGACTAAGATCGAATTGTTCTAAATTGGCTCCGACGCTCGTCAGATGTGGCAGGGCTTGCAAACTATTACAGACTACAAAAGGAAGCACAGCTGAGAACTGCCCAGTGACACGAGCCTACCAGACGAGCTAAATAATGCTCGCGTCGAAGCAAGTTACAGTGAAACATGCATGAGAGCATGCTCTGATCAACTGGCAAGTGTCTTCACAGACATTTTCAAACTCTCCCTGTCTGCGTCTGTAATACCAACATGTTTCAAGCAGACCACCATAGTCCCTGTGCCCAGGAGCACTAAGGTAACCTGCCTAAATGACTACCGACCCGTAGCACTCACGTCTGTAGCCATGAAGTGCTTTGAAAGGCTGTTCATGGCTCACATCAACACCATTATCCCAGAAACCCTAGACCCACTCCAATTTGGATACCGCCCCAACAGATCCACAGATGATGCAATCTCTATTGCACTCCACACCTGGACAAAAGGAACACCTATGTGAGAATGCTATTCATTGACTACAGCTCAGCGTTCAACACCATAGTGCCCTCAAAGGTCATCACTAAGCTAAGGACCCTGGGACTAAACACCTCCCTCTGCAGCTGGATCCTGGACTTCCTGACGGGCTGCCCCCAGGTGGTAAGGGTAGGTAACAACACATCCGCCACGCTGATCCTCAACATGGGGGCCACTTAGGGGTGCGTGCTCAGTCCCCTCCTGCACTCCCCGTTCACTCATGACTGCACGGCCAGGCACGACTCCAACACCATCATTAAGTTTGCCGATGACAACAGTGGTAGGCCTGATCACAGACAATGATGAGACAGCCTATAGGGAGGTGGTCAGAGACCTGACCATGTGGTACAAGGACAACAACCTCTCCCTCAACGTGATCAAGACAAAGGAGTTGATTGTGGACTACAGGAAAAGGAGGACCGAGCACACCCCCATTCTCATCGACGGGGCTGTAGTGGAGCAGGTTGAGAGCTTCAAGTTCCTTGGCGTCCACATCACCAACAAACAAACATGGTCCAAGCACACCAAGACAGTCATGAAGAAGGCATGACAAAACCTATTCCCCCTCAGGAGACTGAAAAGATTTGGCATGGTTCCTCAGATCCTCAAAAGGTTCTACAGCTGCACCATCGAGAGCATCCTGACGGGTTGCATCACTGCCTGATATGCCAACTGCTCGGCCTCTGACCGCAAGGCACTACAGAGGGTGACGCGTACGGCCCAGTACGTCACCGGGGCCAAGCTTCCTGCCATCCAGGACCTCTATACCAGGCGGTGTCAGAGGCGGGGCCCTAAAATTTGTCAAAGACTCCAATCACCCTAGTCATATACTGTTCTCTCTGCTACCGCACGGAAAGCGGTACCGAAGCGCCAAGTCTAGGTCCAAGAGGCTTCTTAACAGCTTCTATATCCCAAACCATAAGACTCCTGAATATCTAATCAAATGGCTACCCAGACTATTTGCATTGCCCCCCCCCTTCTACGTTGCTGCTACTCTGTTATTATCTATGCATAGTAACTTTAATAACTCTACCTACATGTACATATTACCTCAATTACCTCAACACCGGTGCCCCGCATATTGACTCTGTACTAGTACCCCCTGTATATAGCCTCGTTATTGTTATTTTACTGATGCTCTTTAATTATTTGTTACTTTTATCTCTTACTTTTTGGGGGGGTATTTTCTTAAATAAAGGTTACATTTAATTTTTACAAAAAAACGGCATTGTTGGTTAAGGGCTTGTAAGTAAGCGTTTCACTGTGAGGTCTACACCTGTTGTATTCAGCGCATGTGACAAATTACATTTGATTTGTAAACCAACATCCACTTTAGGAACAACTTAGGCCTACCTATTACAAGTGGTTTCTTTACAACGATCACGTAGCTTTGTCTCACAGTCCATCTGTTGACCTTTGAAAATAAGAAAAACTATTTCACTTAGACCTTCTGGCAGTGATACCCAATATTTACTTTTATCCTACTGTATAATGACATTGTGTATTAGAAACAGTGTCAAATTTGTGATAAATTCTTACACATTTGCACTGTGCTGACCACCTCATTCCTCTCCATGTTGTCATTGAGTGATGGTATTGGGGGTTGCGGTCTCGACCTTGGCTCTTGGGCCTTCGGCTCGATGTAGTTTGTCTCCTCTAGTTCAGGGGCAGGACGTCGGTCTACTCCATTCTCTGAAGAAGAACAAGTGTCACATCACATGTAATATACTCTGCAATACAAAATGCATGAAAGCAACCAATTTGTTATTGCACAACTTCTGAAAGCAGCCGACCTGTATAGCAGAGATTATCCCTACAGCCTCCACCGTAGCTGGGCGGACAGGCAGAGCACGGGCTGCCATGTTTGTATGGGGCATGCCCCCACCAGTTTCCCCTGCACACAAATGACATCATAAAACACACTGAACCTTTTGACCCAATCCTTCCCAGTTCCCATACACTACAGAACATACAGCAGTTGAAAATAAGAATCTGAACTTAATTTTTTTTTGGGGGGGGGTGGAAACATAGAACAATTAAAAAACCTTTCAAACTTACGGCGGTGAGTAGTTGCAAACCAAGTACACAGCTTTAGTCCAAATCATGCCCCACACATTCATGTTGTAGCACACATTAATAGCACATCCGATATGGCTGCTTGTTGCCCAAACCATCTGCAAAGACAGACAAAGTAGCTACCTTCAGTTAGTAGTCCTCTTAGACTTCTCTGACCTTAAATAAGGTTTTATGATATTGTTATAGGACACTCTTACCTGTGTGTAGTGAGTGCAGACAGGACCAGAACATCTGAAAGGGCAGTGTGGGTTACACTCCTGTGGATAGGGATAGCTGTAGTCTCTCACTTCATCATACCAGGCCTGGACGTGAAATGTTGGTGGTCGGTCTCTGAGGAAAGTAGAAACTAAACAATTTAACTAACTAGGGTTTCCCAAACTCGGTCCTGGGGCCTCCCAGGGTTGCATGTTTAGTTTTTTGCCCTAGTACTACACAGCTGATTCAAATAATCAAAGCTTGATGACGAGTTGATTATTTTAAATCAGCTGTGTAGTGCTAGGGCAAAAACCAAAATATGCACCCATGGGAGGCTCCGGGACCGAGTTTGGGAAACCCTAAACTAGACAACCCACAGCATTATACAGTATCAGTACTCACTGTACAGTCTAATCTCACATTGGTTGCCTCATGAGTTTATAGGACCCCGCAACATGTTAGGAAATGGGCATAGAGAATAACTGTATAATGATATAATCAAACTGGTCATCTCTCCAGATACTATACAGACCTTCCCCAGTGGGCACCCAGGTTCTGTCCAATCTGAGTTAGCATGTGTTGTGGTCCATGCTCCCACAGGCAGGTGTGTGCCCAGTGCTCAGCACTCCTCTCCAGATCTGTATCCCAAACCTTTCAAATAGCAAAGTCAGAGTTGTTCTGATAAGATAAAGACATATCTGCAGGCACATCAGATTGGTGCTAGTGCTACACTTAATACAGCTTGTATTAGTATTACTCTTGAAAGACAAAACTCTTGATAAACACATTTTAAATACAAATTCTAACATTCTTCACAGAAAGTCTTGGGGGGCCCTGATGGCATTTTTAGTATTACTGGTCTCTTTGCATCAACTCTCCACTGGGCCCAGACGTCAATTCAATGTCTATTCTACGTTGGTTCAACCAGTGTGCGCCCAGTGGGTCTGCACTAAAGTGCAACAACCTACATGATCGAGATCTTATAAACGGGTCAAGTGAAGTTAAAAACTATCATCTATTTGTGCACCACTTGTTTCTTACAAAGAACTACGTAGATATGACTTGAGGAATTCTAACGTTTCAGCCAAGTTGTAGTAAAATTGCCCATTAGAAGAATAGGTGTAGTGTGCTGCTGTTCTGCAGTTTAACTGCACTAACACCCATCAAGGTTAATTGAAAAATGTGCCAGCCGGCTGCCCTGTACAGTCCTAATGTCTTCCATGTGTAGAACATTACATTAGTGATATCTGCATTCTGCACTGCTTAGGGTTAAAGCAATGGGCAATACTATATATGCTATTTAGCAGACACTTTTATCTAAAGCGACTGACAGTCATGCGTGCATATATTTTACATATGGGTGGTCCTGGGAATCGAACTGACCACCCTGGCAGCGCAAGCGCCATGCTCTAACATCTGAGCCACACAGGACCACAGTGTATCCACACAGGATACAAATCTCCATTTATGCATGGGAAATCGTCCAAATTAACCACCATACTTCACAGGATGATGCTCAACTGTTACATGTTTGAATCAACACAGATCCAGCTTTGTTGCCAAATGAAATGCAAAGATAAAGACTAATATTTGAAGATGTGAGTTGAAATGGTTGAGGCAGAGTGCACGATAACAGCGGAGGTGAGAGCTGGCCGGTTACCAAGGCAGGGGGCAGAGCTTGAGGTTTGGCAGGGCCAGTAACACACTGGCTTTATTGCTTGGCTGTCGGTCAGGCTTGTTTTTAGGTTTTGATCTATTTGAGCACTCTGTGCTCCCAGAACTTGGTGTGAAACCTCTGAGTTGGCCCTGACTTTGCAGTTGTGCTCTGCTGAAACCCATGGATGGTTGAATTGGTTTGAAAATGTTCCCGATTCTCAAGCCTAGATGTCTTGAGTCGTTGAGCAAGTATCATTAGCTAAGATGAAGTATCAGTGCAAAATAACTAACTAACACTTGCTTCAATCTGTAGTACTGTACAATCTCCTTCTACGTTCTCCAGTATGGGAAAGTCATATTCCAATTGCCTACAGTTCATCTTAGGATGACCTAAATATAACAGAAATGTGTGATGCAGACACAGCAGGTCCTGGTTTAGCTTACCATATACTCCATATTTGAAGCTTGAGGATAAACTTGACCTCTCAGGTTGTTGTGCAAATCGAGTATGAGGTGCATATCACCCTCAGTGATGGCTCTCTTCCCTCGCTGTTTGGACACCCACCACTCATCATCTTTGTTCATATACTTCTCCAGTAACATCTCCAGGTGAGTAGAGTTAGGGATCACCATAGAAAGTACTGTTTGCACAAAGAATAGCAGCCCAAACCCTCGTAGCCAGTGCTGAGTTCCACACTTCATAATGACTGATCAGCCTCTCAAGCCTTCAATACAAAAATCTGTATTCTGTTGGCTAAACAAGAGACAAAATAAAATACAAGCATTCAGAGACCTGCAATCCATTGTATGCTATTTGTTATTGATTAATACATTCACTTGAAAGTGAGTACTGATGAATTATCACATCTTTGGCACATGGATATCATACACTAGAACTGATACTGTACATATATATTTTTGGTGTATTTTAAGTGCATGATAGTAGGTCAATTGAACTGTTCGCACAATTTCTCACAAGGAAAACATGTACGTTTTTGCCAAGCACATGCAATATTTCATGACCATGCATATTGCATGTGAAATTCTCTCACAGGCTGATAAGGTAAGTCTCATCAGATCCTGTTATAGTCTAGTAAACCCGACCCACCGTAGTAGCGTTGATACATTGTTGGAGGCAACAAGTCTGCCTAGACAGGCTATTCCTGTTATAATACAAAACAGTATTTTCGTTATCCCAATGACGAATATAACATTTACAAATGATTTACCTTTCACCGAACACTGTTGTTCAATCTGGTCAACTATCCTCAGGAAACAATGTCCAACTCCAAAAGTTTTATTGCAGCCGAATGAAAGCTACTCTTCATACATCCTAAGATTTATGACATCTCTCATAACAGGAGCCAAAACTTTCGCAATAAGAAAGTTTGCCCGGGTAAAGTATCGTACATCCAACAAAAAGTCGAGAGAGTTACCTGTATAATATCTCAAATACGAGCGCTCCCTGCATTTATATGCCAAATTTGGATTTAGCGATACGTTACGCGGCAGACCACGCCTCCTCCAGAACGTTCGCAGGTTGAACTATTTAAAGACTCTGGTTCTGATTCCAGCCATCCCACTCAAAGTGACTGCAAGGTCAACTTTGAGCAATGACAGCCCACTCATATGTAAATTCAGTATTTCTTTAGAATAGTATTTCTGTATTTTGTTTGTTATAAGATGTGATTTTTTTCTATTATCACATTTACTGTGAGTTTAATTATTTTTCGCTGAATGATCTATTACTGTATTGTTCAAGCAGATTTCCAACCCCCCAAAAATCACTGTCTATGTTCTTACAAGCCTCAATAGCTTTGTGCCAGCATCCATTAAACTAAGAAAAGTTTTGCACTGTCCTTGTTCTCCTCCTGTAGACCTACTCCCTACCATTTTATGGAGCATGACCGTACTGAGCTCTGCAGATCAAATCAACTGTGTTCAAAACCATCAGAACTGATAAGGCTTTTTACACTTCAGTCAGTATCAACCCAAGTTCCAGACACAAGTTATTTTCCTCAGGTGGGTATAATGAGCATTTTCACAGGAGAAAGCTGGCATCCTCTATGTAGAGGGCAAGCTTTGCTCCCTGCTTTATGAGTGCATTCCTGGGGATCAGATTCTCAGAACCTTAGGTCATGCTGACTTCAATCCTACATTCCTACTAAGACTTCTAGATGAATCAACCCACATCACCAAGAAATGTAAACTCAGCTGGAAATGAAGCCAGTGCCCATCTAACAGAGGTAACAAGTTGCTGTACAGTGCCATGGTTGCTTCCAGGTGACTGCATTGATGGGGAAACTTGTACAAGCAAAGACATTTTGGGTGCCTGAGTACCTCTGCCAATTTAAAGTTGCCTACTAGGGGAAATTAAATCGCATTGATAGTCCTCTTCAGTGATTTATAGTAGAAAGGCAGACACTCCCATGCTAGGGGTCAGTTAGGTTCTAGCACTGCAAGACTCCAAATCAGTGTGGAACCGAACAGGTCCAAGAGATAATTGGCTTATGTCTGGGCCTATACAAATGATCTGTGATGAGGTTGACCAGGGACATACTTTCTCATCATATTTAGCAGTGTACAAAACATTTCAGCAGGTAGTCGACATTGTGTCAAAGTAACTTTATCCTATGTTGTTTCCCCTATTATTCCTTTCATTCCTTGTCTTTATAGGACTTGCTTATTTGCAAAATGTATATCATAACCAGTCTTCAAATAGAGACATAGATGAATATTCACAAAGGAATATTCCACTGCAGGCTGAGTTTACTTTGTCAGGCTCGCCCTCTGGTGTTTTTTTTCCTCACTACAACTGCTGCTAAAATCTCTGCTCATGCATTTGGACTTCCCAAACACTTTCTCTAGCAAGACATCAAGTTCATGATTCTTATACACTCAGTTACAGTATATACCAGTCTTTATTCTGTAACATTTGTAAAAGGCAATAGCATTTATATGGACACAAAACTAAATGGAATTCAATGGTGTAAAAATATGTTGCATCCTGTAGGTAAAGTACATGTTATCAATGTTCTGGACAACTTTCAGACATACACTACTATTTAAAAGTTTGGGGTCACTTAGAAAGGTCCTTGTTTTTGAAAGAAAGAAAAAGAAGAAAAATTCTCCATTAAAATAACATCAAATTGTCAGAAATACAGTGTAGACATTGCTAATGTTGTAAATGACTATTGTAGCTGGAAACGTCAGGGTTTTTATTGAATATCTACATAGACGTACAGAAGCCCATTATCAGCAACCATCACTCCTGTGTTCCAATGGCACGTTGTGCTAGCTAATCCAAGTTTATCATTTTAAAAGGTTAATTGATCATTAGAAAACCCTTTTGCAATTATGTTAGCACAGCTGAAAACTGTTGTTCTGATTAAAGAAGCAATAAAACTGGCCTTCTTTAGACTAGTTGAGTATCTGGTGCATCAGCATTTGTGGGTTCGATTACAGGCTCAAAATGGCCAGAAACTAACTTTCTTCTGAAACTCGTCAGTCTATTCTTGTTCTGAGAAATGAAGGCTATTCCATGAGAGAAATTGCCAAGAAACTGAACATCTCATACAACGCTGTGTACTACTCCCTTCACAGAACAGCGCAAACTGGCTTCAACCAGAATAGAAAGAGGAGTGGGAGGCCCCGGTGCACAACTGAGCAAGAGGACAAGTACAAATTACAAACAAATAAAAGATGTTATCAACCCATGTGTGGTCAGTTGAGAAATGATAACCCCCTGTTCTGACAGACAGAATCTGTCCCAGGTATCTCAGTAGAAATGATACCCGCCTCTTCTGACAGATAGGATCTGTCCCAGGTATCTCGGTAGAAATGGTGGGCCATGTTCCCAGAGACACGTGGCTGCCCAAGTCTCTGAAGATCTAGCAAGACCTTCATCCAACACCTGTATGTGTTGCAGACACAATAATGCATTTAATTGGGATTGCACTAAAAAGTGCACAAAAGCCATGCATCGTGAAGAGGAGGTGTAGCAGGGATCGGACCAAAGCGCAGCGTGGTTAGTGTTCATCACGACTTCAATTAAGACAATAAACGTGAACACTACAAAATACAAAAACAACAAATGTGGAAAAAAAAACGAAACAGTCCTTCTGGTGCATAGACACAAAGACAGAAGACAACCACCCACAAAACCCAACAAAACAGGCTACCTAAATATGGTTCCCAATCAGAGACAACACAAAACACCTGCCTCTGATTGAGAACCATATCAGGCCAAACACAGAAATAGGAAAACTAGACACACAACATAGAAATCCCACTCAGCTCACGTCCTGACCAACACTAAAACAACGAAAACACAAAAGAACTATGGTCAGAACGTGACAGTGAGCCATGGACCAAACCACATAACACGGCTTATGATGAGGTAACTACCTACATTTTAATTGGCCAAAAAAATTAAATTAAATACAGTAAGTTATCTGATCAAATCACAAAGGCAACATTACACCAACAACTTTAAAATTAAAAGTAGCCTATGATTTTATCATATAAAACTTGCTCTATACTCCATATTTTCAGCAGGTGGAAAGACGTTTGCTCTGACTTTATTGTGATAGTCAAAGATGGCAAGAATTTCGCTTTGTGAAATCCAACATTTCCGTCTAGACTTTGGTATGAGCGAAGACACCTGCGGTTTTAACTTTGAGTTCATGTCAGTGACATTGGCTATTGATGTGGAATCCATCGAGCAATAGATGAGCCATCTGTCAGGTTTTGGCCAGGACTGTTTGGTTTTGTTCACTAGATGTCCCCCTTGCACCTTTTTTGTACCTTTTGTTTTTCTTGCCCTAATTATTGTTTGCACCTGTAAGTCATTCCCTTGTTAGTATTTAAACCCTGTGTGTTCCTTAGTTCCTTGCTCAGTGTTTGTATGTTAGCACCCAGCCCCAGCCTTTGTGAACATTTTTCTCTTGTTGGATTTTCCAGAGGTTCTCTGGTTTTGTTCTCGTGTATTTTTGGATTGGTCTTTTGAGGTTTGTTTTTTCCCTTGCTGTTTTTACCACTTTGTGGATTTTCTTTTGTATTTTGGAAGATATCTATTTTTTATTAAACCACCATCTCTAGTACTGCTGTGTCTGCCTCATCTTCTGGGTTCTGCCAATTATTAGTGACTGTTTCTCGCACCGGGTCCTGACAGAAACACTGAGCCATTAATATGAACCCAGAGGCAGCCAGTACCCAGGACTTTTTTCCCATGCTGTCCCACCACGAGGGGACTGTCCAACGTCACGAAGCTGCTCTGGTTCAGCAAGAGGCCTTACTGGCTGGACATTCTCAACTTCTGTCGGAGATGATGACTTCCATAAAGCAGATTTCTGATCAACTTTCTCCTGCAACCGCTTCTGCTCCAGTTCATCAGATTCAAGTGCCCGTGGCAGTTAACCCCCTGGCTGAACCTCGTCTGCCGCCTCCCCAACGGTTCTCAGGTGATCCGAGTGTTTGTAAGGGGTTTTTCACCCAATGTTCTCTCTCCTTCGAGCTGCAACCCTCGTCGTTTCCCACCGACCGGTCCAAGATAGCATACATCATCACCCTGCTGTCGGAAAAAGCCCTAGCCTGGGCTACTGCTGTGTGGGATGCCCAAAGTCCCTGCTGTGCCAGCTACTCTACCTTTGCTGAAGAATTCAAGCGAGTGTTTCAAGGTCCTACCAGCGGTCCTGACTCAGCCAAACAACTCCTGACTCTCCGCCAAGGTCGGCGCAGCGTGACGGACTATGCCATCCAGTTCCACACGGTGGCAGCAGCGAGTGGCTGGAACGACGAGGCGCTCAGTGTGCTTTTTGAAGGGTCTTTCCGACACCATCCAAGATGAACTGGCCACTCGGGAACCACCAGACAACCTCGATCAAGTTGGCTTCACGCATAGACCAGCGTCTGAGAGAGAGAGAGAGCTCAACCGTAGATCTCTCACCCTAGCTCCTATCGGTCCCAGCTCCGAGTCTCCACCTTTATCCTCGCTGACTCCACCGGAACCCATGCAGGTTGGACGTATCTCCCAGGCTGAGAGAGACCGCCGGATGAGGGAGCGACGCTGTCTATATTGCGGCAAACCGGGCCATTTCCTCTCCACGTGTCCCGGGCTCCAGGGAAAACGCACTCTCCCGTGCAGGCCTGGGAGGACTGTAACGGGAAACATAACCTCCTCCCATCAATCCAACTCCCGCCTGCTCATTCCAGTTACCCTTTCCTGGGACAATCACGAGCTTCCCCTTCAAGCCTTGGTAGACTCTGGAGCCGCAGGTAACTTCATGGATGGTGTCTGGGCGAAGGAAAATGGCGTTCCCTCTGAACCTCTAAGTGATCCCATAAGGGTTACTACGTTGGATGGAAGCCCTTTGGGATCTGGACTTGTCACTCGTGTCACTACCTCCTTGCGACTTTCAGTTTCCCAACACCAGGAAGTGATGAACTTTCATCTGACCTCGTGTTCCGAGTTCCCTCTCGTCCTTGGATACCCCTGGCTTCACAGCCATAACCCTCACATCGACTGGTCTGTGGGCACTATCAAGCAGTGGGGTCCTACGTGCCAAGCCACTTGTATCTTCCCAAGTTCCCCGAGTTCCCCTCCCGAGTCTCTAGAATCCATCGACCTGTCCCGAGTTCCCGAGTGTTACCATGACCTCAAACCGGTATTTAGCAAACAGAGGGCCACCAAACTACCACCCCATAGACCTTACGATTGCCCCATCGACCTGTTTCCGGGCACCTGCCCTCCCAGGGGTCGGATCTTTTCCCTATCTCCTCCCGAACGAGCTGCTATGGATACCTACATCAAGGACTCTCTGGCAGCAGGCCTCATGCGTCCATCCACCTCGCCGGCGGGAGCAGGGTTTTTCTTTGTGGCCAAAAAAGACGGGGGATTACGTCCTTGCATCGACTACCGGGGACTTAATGCCATAACCGTCCGTAACCGCTACCCCTTATGGCCACAGCCTTTGAGCTGCTCCAGGAAGCAGTGGTCTTCACTAAGCTTGACCTGCGGAACGCATACCATCTTGTGCGGATCAAACCCGGTGACGAGTGGAAGACCGCTTTCAACACGCCTACTGGTCACTACGAATACTTGGTGATGCCCTTCGGCCTGACCAACGCCCCGGCTGTGTTCCAAGCGCTCATAAACGATGTGCTTAGGGATATGCTTAACATTTTCGTGTTTGTTTACTTGGATGACATCCTCATCTTTTCGAGCTCCCTTCAAGAACACACTAAGCATGTCAGACAAGTGCTCAAACGCCTTCTAGACAGCCATTTGTACGTTAAGCCTGAAAAGTGTGAATTCCATTCCTCTCGAGTACAATTCCTGGGATCTGTAGTGGAACCCGGTCGAGTCCAGATGGATCCCAAGAAGGTAGGGGCGGTAGCAGATTGGCCCACCCCCAAGTCCGTTAAGGAAGTTCAGCGTTTCCTGGGCTTCACTAACTTCTACCGCAAGTTCATCAAGAACTTCAGCTCGGTGGCAGCCCCTCTCTCAGCGTTAACCAAGGGTGGCAACACAAGGTTTCTGTGGGGAAGAGAAGCTGAGACGGCCTTCCAAGGACTCAAGCAGCGCATCCTCTCTGCTCCCATCCTGACACTACCGACGGCGGATGAACCTTTTGTGGTGGAGGTAGACGCATCAGAGGTGGGTGTTGGAGCTGTCCTGTCTCAGAGGGGTGAAGACAAGAGGCTTCATCCTTGCGCCTTCTTCTCTCACCGGCTTACCCCGGCCGAGAGGAATTACGATGTGGGGGATCGTGAGCTCCTAGCGGTTAAGATGGCATTGAAGGAATGGAGACACTGGCTCGAGGGGGCTTCTCAACCGTTTCAAGTGCTTACGGACCACAAAAATCTGGAGTATATCCAGCAGGCGAAGCGGTTGAACTCCAGACAAGCTCGATGGTCTCTTTTCTTCAGCCGATTCCAGTTTATTCTCACCTATAGACCCGGGTCGAAGAATCTCAAACCGGACGCCTTGTCACGAATCTACTCTCCTGCCATTCGAGAAGATACTGACATGACTGTCCTTCCGGCCGCTAAGATCGTGGCTCCGATCTCGTGGCAAGTGGAGGATACCGTGAAACAAGCCCAAGCCATCGAACCGGGCCCTGGAGGAGGTCCTGCTAATCGGTTGTTTGTTCCCAAGGCAGCAAGGTCCCAAGTCCTTCTGTGGGGGCTCTCGCCTCACCTGTCACCCGGGCGTAGGTCGCACCTTGGAGTTCATCCAGCGTAAGTTCTGGTGGCCCACCATAAAAGAAGACGTTGCCACTTTCGTCAAGGCCTGTTCCGTGTGCTGCCAGGGCAAATCTTCTCACCTCCGCCCTCAAGGACTCCTTCACCCTCTATCTATTCCCCACCGACCCTGGTCCCATATCTCATTGGACTTTATTACTGGCCTTCCTCCGTCCCATGGTAATACTACTATCCTAGTCATCATCGACAGGTTTTCTAAGGCGGCCAGGTTCGTTCCCTTGACTAAGTTACCTTCTGCCAAGGAAACAGCTGAGTTGGTGATTAACCATGTGTTCCGAGTCTTTGGTATCCCGCAAGATATGGTTTCCGACAGAGGTCCCCAGTTCGCCTCAAGGTTTTGGAAGGCCTTCTGCCAACTCATAGGGGCCACGGCCAGTTTATCTTCAGGGTACCATCCGGAGTCCAACGGCCAAACTGAGAGGATGAATCAGGAGCTGGAAACCACCCTCAGATGTATGGTTTCCAACAACCCGTCCACATGGTCATCCTTCATTGTTTGGGCCGAGTACGCGCACAACACCTTGTGCTCCTCCTCCACTGGTATGTCTCCGCATGAGTGTCAGTTTGGCTATGCTCCGCTATTGTTCCCGGACCAGGAGGCAGAAGTCAGAGTGCCTTCAGCCTCGAGGTTCATCAGACGCTGTCGGCTTACGTGGAAGAAGGCCCGTCTTAATCTTCTGCGTTCCTCACAGCAGTACCAGCGACAAGCCAACAGACGTCGCCGTCCTGGTCCTACCCTGTACCCCGGCCAGAGAGTATGGCTCTCAACAAAAGACTTACCGCTAAGGGTGGAGTCTCGCAAGCTGTCCCAGAGATTCATCGGTCCCTTTAAGATTGCCAGGAGAGTCAATCCCGTTACTTTTCGCCTGCACTTACCCAGATCCCTTAAAATCAATTTCACATTTCTTTATTAAAACCTGTTGTTTTTTCTCCCCTTATCCCGGCAGGCAGACCTCCCCCTCCGCCCCGTGTCATCGGAGGCCAGTCGGCTTATACCGTCCACCGGATACTGGATTCCCGCCGGGTGCAGCGGTCCTGGCAGTATCTGGTGGACTGGGAAGGCTACGGTCCCGAGGAGCGCTCCTGGGTTCCTGCCAAGGACATACTGGACCCTGACCTCATTCGTCAGTTCAGGGTCCTCCACCCTGAGAAGGCTGGTAGGAACGTCAGGAGCCGTTCCTAGGGGGGGGGATTCTGTCAGGTTTTGGCCAGGACTGTTTGGTTTTGTTCACGAGATGTCCCCCTTGCACCTTTTTTGTACCTTTTGTTTTTCTTGCCCTAATTATTGTTTGCACCTGTAAGTCATTCCCTTGTTAGTATTTAAACCCTGTGTGTTCCTTAGTTCCTTGCTCAGTGTTTGTATGTTAGCACCCAGCCCCAGCCTTTGTGAACATTTTTCTCTTGTTGGATTTTCCAGAGGTTCTCTGGTTTTGTTCTCGTGTATTTTTGGATTGGTCTTTTGAGGTTTGTTTTTTCCCTTGCTGTTTTTACCACTTTGTGGATTTTCTTTTGTATTTTGGAAGATATCTATTTTTTATTAAACCACCATCTCTAGTACTGCTGTGTCTGCCTCATCTTCTGGGTTCTGCCAATTATTAGTGACTGTTTCTCGCACCGGGTCCTGACACCATCCACTTGTTCCACTGGCTATGCAGAATAGGACCACATTGGTAAAATAGCACATGCCTTTCATTCTTCTTCAGTTTAGTCACACACTGTCGAGAGAAAAAATAATAGTCTTGTTGGAAAGAAAACAGGTAGCCTACATTACTCATGGGCTGGTCCAACTCCATGTGTAAAAAAAAGTTCAAAATAGTTTCACATGTCCCTCCCCTTGTACTGTAAAAAATATTGCGCACCCTCCCTCCTCATAGAATTAACTCAAAATAATGTTTTCAACCACAAATAACAATAACTGTAGGGAGCCTGTGTTTATAAACAGACCCAACTTTTGTAGGCAATGCCACACAGGGCTACAGGACCCAGAAGGTTGAGGGCCACCACAGACGAGCTCATTCTTCCTGTCTGTTTCATTACACTACAATCAGAGCCGTCTACAGACAGGGATAAATCAGATTTTCAAAATGTGTATGTTATATTTATAATTATAAAAAATATATGCAACAAATTTCCCACCAACAGGTTTCTGTACCAATGCACCACACAACCAATAAGCAAAGTTTACCGACTTTGGGTGCTTCAAATCATGGTTTGAGCTTTCAACACCAATAACTAGACGAGTCCAAAAATGTTTTGTATGGTGCTGCATAAATTATGTAATATGCCAAGGAGATATGTATACTTGTCACGATCGTCATGGGAAGAAGTGGACCAAAGCGCAGCGTGGTACATGTTCATTCTATTTATTTATTTAATGAACACCGACAAACAACAAAACAAAATACGAACGTGACGTTCTGCAGGGCAAAATAACAACCAATGCAAAAATAAGATCCCACAAATGAAAGAGGGAAAAAGGACTGCCTAAGTATGATTCCCAATCAGACAACGATAGACAGGTGCCTCTGATTGGGAACCACACTCGGCCAAAAACAAAGAAATAGAAAACATAGAAATAAAGAAACTAGAATGCCCACCCTACATCACACCCTGACCTAACCAAATAGAGAAATAAAACGGCGCTCTAAGGTCAGGGCGTGACAATACTGTAGCTAAGAAAATTATACTAAGTGTATGTTGTGTAGTAAACTGTTAGTAGCCCATGTGCCTCACCATAATAATTTTGTCCCTTTCCCCCTCATAACTTAGCCTACTGTTCTGATTTGTTGGTGTACATTTAGCCGATAGCTTGTTTTAGAGAAATGTCATCATATTGTATATCATGACACAAGGCAAGACCCAGGTGCAGACACAGGAGGCAGATGGTTGGGGTCTTACAATGTTTAATAATGCAAAAGGAGTAGGTAAGAGAATAGTCGTGGTCAGGCAAAAGGTCAAAACCAGATCAGTCCAGGAGGTACAGAGTGGCAGAAAGACTCGTGGTCAAAGCAGGCAGAATGGTCAGGCAGGCAGGTACAGATTCCAGAACAGGCAAGGGCCAAACCGGGAGGAGTAGAAAAAAGAGAATAGCAAAGGCAGGAGTACGGGAAAAACGCTGGTTGACTTGGAACTTACAAGACGAACTGGCACAGAGAGACAGGAAACACAGGGATAAATACACTGTGGAAAACAAGCGACACCTGGGGGGGTGGAGATAATAACGAGGACAGGTGAAACTGATCAGGGTGTGACATTGTAAGAATATTGTAAGAGATTTCATTGTCTGCTTACAGTGCATTCTGAAAGTATTCAGACCCCTTGACTTTTTCCACATTTTATTACGTTACAGTCTTACTCTAAAATTGATTAAATAAAAAAATCATCATCAATCTAAACACAAAACCCCATAATTACAAAGCGAAAACAGGTTTTTAGAAAGTTTTGCAAATGTATGACAAATAAAAAACAGAAATACCTTATTTGGGCTCCCAAGTGGCGCAGCGGTCTAAGGCACGACATCTCAGTGCTAGAGGCGTCACTACAGACACCCTGGTTCGAATCCAGGCTCTATCATAACCGGCCGTGATTGGGAGTCCCATAGGGCGGCACACAATTGGCCCAGTGTCGTCCAGGTTTGGCCAGTATAGGCCGTCATTGTAAATAAGAATTTGTTTTTAACTGACTTGCCTAGTTAAATAAAGGTTAAATATATATTTTTTAAATGAACTTAAGTATTCAGACCCTTTGCTATGAGACTCGAAATTGAGCTCAGGTGCATCCTGTTTCCATTGATCATCCTTGAGAGGTTTCTACAACTTGATTGGAGTCCACCTGTGGTAAATTCAATTGATTGGATATGATTTGTCTATATAAGGTCCCACAGTAGACAGTGCATGTCAGAGCAAAAATGAAGCCATGAGCTCGAAGGAATTGTCCGTAGAGCTCCGAGACAGGATTGTGTCGAGACAGAAGGGTACCAAAAATATCTGCAGCATTGAAGGTCCCCAAGAACACAGTGGCCTCCATCATTCTGAAATGGAAGAAGTTTGGAACCACCAAGACTCTTCCTAGAGCTGGCCGCCCGGCCAAACTGACCAATCGGGGGAGAAGGGCCTTGGTCAGGGAGGTGACCAAGAACCCGATGGTCACTCTGACAGAACTCCAGAGTTCTTCTGAAGAGATGGGAGAACCTTCCAGAAGGATGACCATCTATGCAGCACTCCACCAGTCAGGCCTCTATGGTAGAGTGGCCAGACGGAAGCCACTCCTTAGTAAAAGGCACATGACAAGCCACTTGGAGTTTGCCAAAGGGCCCCTTAAGACCCTCAGACCATGAGAAACAGGTCTGATGAAATGAAGATTGAACTCCTTGGCCTGAATGCCAAACGTCACGTATGGAGGAAACCTGGCACCATCCATACGGTGAAGCATGGTGGTTGCAGAATCATGCCGTGGGGATGTTTTCAGCGGCAGGGACTGGGAGACTAGTCAGGATCAAGGGAAAAATGAACGGTGCAAAGTAAAGAGAGATCCTTGATGAAACCCTGCTCCAGAGCGCTCAGGACCTCAGACTGGAGCGAAGGTTCACCTTCCAACAGGACAACGACCCTAAGTACACAGCCAAGACAACGCAGCAGTGGCTTGGGGACAAGTCTCTGAATGTCCTTGAGTGGCCCAGCCAGAGCCCGGACTTGAACCCGATCAAACATCTCTGGAGAGACCTGAAAATAGCTGTGCAGTGATGCTCCCCATCCAACTTGACAGAGCTTGAGAGGATCTGCAGAGAAAAATAGGAGAAACTCCCCAAATACAGGTGTGCCAAGCTTGTAGCGTCATATTAAAGAAGACTCAAGGCTGTAATCGCTGCCAATGATGCTTCAACAAAGTACTGAGTAAAGGGTCAGAATACTAAATGGGATATTTCAGCCTTTATTTTTTATAAATTAGCAAATATTTCTAAAACCTGTTCATGCTTTGTCATTATGGGGTATTGTGTGTAGATTGATGAGAGAAAAAAATGATTTAATACATTTTAGAATAAGGCTGTAACGTAACAAAATTAGGAAAAAGTCAAGGCGTCTGAATCCTTTCCGAATGCACTGTTTATCCCCTTTATTTATCCTATGGTTCTGACTTGGTGTTGTCGTGGAAATTCAGTACTCAGAGAGATTTGGTAATTTCTTCAAACAATCATCTTATTTAACATTGATTAACTATTGCAATAATGAGGCTGGTTGACCCCCCACCCTTGAGTGTTGGACAGAGTAACCTAACCTTTACACAAATGCAGAGTACTATATATAGCTGACACTAACAATGCTCAGTCATGGTTGGTTCAACCCCCCTCATACAGACCAAGGAGCATCATAATCCACTCTGGGTTCATCCTGTCTTATCTGCACATGGGTTGTTGTCTTAACCCCACCCTGGCTTAGTTTCCCAGATGCAAGGATGATTTTGAGATAATGAGGGATTGTTCTACTCCTAAGCTATCTCTAGTAAAACATTATTGTCTCTGTAATGCAGTCTTTAACTCATTTGTCAGCTCAAACCATCTCTGGTGACCATACGCCCAGATTAGCTGCAGGGAACTAGAGCGGAGACCATAAAAACACAGACACTAACAGGACAGAAATATCCTCCGTTTTGTTAAGTATTAATTGCTAACTATTAATATCAAACAAATCAGGTAAATATGTAATTTTTCTATCACAGTGTACAGGGAGAATACTGTAAGAACGTCTCATGTTCGGAATTCTGTAGCTGTACATTTCAAAAGTGCTGAACTAATAGTTATATTGACTACATCTGTCTTAGCTCTCTCATTTTTTATCAAAATTATGGATTGCCTCTCATCTGCTCATCGTTCCCTTATGCCATAGTATGTACATTTGAATTGTCAGTAGAACCAAATTTATTTAAGCAGGTCAGCTATGTTTTTTAAAAAGGCAGTAAATGAGGCTCAATGAACTGTTCCGCTGCCAGACAAGGCTCCGCTGATAGCCAGGTGCTGAAAAGAAAGCTCTGCTGTTGGGACAGCTTCATATAGGCCCTAACAGTTTGTGGGCACCGTTTGTCACCGTTATAGTGCAATTCATGTATTGTTTAGTGTTGTGTTGTGTAGTGGCTTTGTTGACATGCATCTCAATTTTTTTGTTTGTTTTCCCCACCAAGAATTACATGCTAAAATCGCCACTGTCCATGAGTCAAAGGGCCGGATTCGAGCATATGCCGACTCTGGAATATGTGTGCTGAGGTCAGTGGCTGTCAGCACTGGACCACACAGGCACTGAGTAAACCAATAACTTATAGTGCCTATTGCTTGTCTTCAACATAGTAAAGCAATTAAACTAAAAAAAAACGGATTTTCCCTAATGAAAAAACACATCTACTCCCATGGATGACTGTCTATTTTTGACGCATTAATTCCACGTGATTAAAACAGAAACAACTCAAAGGTGAACATTTTAGGCATTAATTTGATTAGTGCTATGGTTTAGGGAAGGCTTAAAACAAAATATTTAAAAACGACGGGCATATGTATCATCAGTATTCATAGTATTCTTAGTGCTTGCGATAATATTGGAAACTGCCTTAGAGCAGTGGGAGAAGCAGCGTGCTCTGGCTCCGAGCCTCTTGAGTTCGCAGCCTGAGCTTACATTAGCCATAAAAGTTAATTGCATTTCTTTTAGATCTCTATTCATTTCTTTGACCATAGTTTTAAATACAGTACAGTAGGTGATTTTGGAGAGACAGATATCCATATCAAAAACTTGGGAGTGTTGAAGAGTTTGACAAATGTTTTGCTCTTGTTCTCATGGTTTTGTGATACAGTAATTACAGTCAAAGTAATGAAAGTTTAAACACTGCACTACATCCTCTGCACACTCATAAGAATCGATTTATTGCTTGTTTTATCTCACAGTAGTTAATTTGGTTTGGCCTGAAGCTGGACTTGGAATGCAGTGCTGTCCCAGCATAACCTTTGCATTGCTTTGTCAGTAAGGATTGTTGGCAGAGGAAGTACTCATACACTTTCTATTAAGTAGGCAGTTTGAAGACCATACAGGTACAGTAGAAATTGCATTGCAATATGGGAGTAAAAAAATATATTTGTTGGTAGCTAACATCACTCTAACATTATTCCATGCATGTCATTCCTGAAGTTTTACTGAATCCTTAGAATGTTGGGATAATTTGTCAAACATGGCTGATTTGATCTAATTATGAATAAATATGATATTTTACATTTGGTCTACCAAATAGAGGCATGAGAATCTGGCATCCCTTCGCTCTCCAAAATCAGCCTAAAACATCCATCAGTCTTTGGTTGGTGTTGGCAGGAAAAGAATGGCAACACTTATGGGTACAAAAACTCCATGTCCCTCAAAGAGAGCCAGCAGTAGCTTAGCCTTAGCTCTATTATCTGATAGAATAGGATACATGTGAGTTGTGTAAATGTATCAGTAAGAGCAAATCACCTATTCCAGCTGTATCTATCCACTTCATACAGGGAATTTTGCATTTTGTGAATGACGTTATGGATTGAATAATATCCAGTAACACTCTCCAGGAACTGCTATCCACATACTTTTTGTAACTGAACAATTGAAAAATCAAACAAAAATCTTGTGTTAAATGATTACAGAAGTGAGTGCTACGGGGCGATAGTTCAATTGCCTCCTACATACAGTACTACACATGTTCTTCCAAGATCTCAGGCAATGAAATAGGCATGAAATTAAAACATTTAAGGATAATGACACATTTGTAGTCTCAACTGCATGGTGATTGTTATGAAGATATTCTTAATCACTCCTATAAAAGCTTTTTCCAGCAGTTTTGCAGTTCTTGACACTCAAACTGGTGCGCCTGGCACCTACCATATTCAAAGGTGATTAAATATTTTGTCTTACCCATTCACCCTCTGAATGGCACTTATACACGATCCATGTCTCAGTTGTCTCAAGGCTTAAAAATCCTTCTTTAACCTTTGTCCTACCTTCATCTACACTGACTGAAGTGGATTTAACATCAACAGGGGTGTTGTGGAGCTGGTCGAGAGTTTCAAGTTCCTTGGTGTCCACATCATCAACGAACTATCAAACACACCAAAACAGTTGTGAAGAGGGCACGACAGCACCTTTTCTCTGTCAGGAGACTGAAAAGATTTGTCATGGGTCCCCAGATCCTCAAAAAGATCTACAGCTGCACCCTCGAGAGCATCCTGACTGGTTGCATCACCGCCTGGTTTGGCAACTGCTCTGCATCTGACTGTAAGGCGCTACAGAGGGTAGTGCGTACGGCACAGTACATCACGGGGGCCAAGCTTCCTGCCATCCAGGACCTACAGTATGTACTAGGCGATATCAGAGGAAGGCCCAAAAATTTGTCAAAGACTCCAGTCACCCAAGTCATAGACTGTTCTCTTTACTACCACACGGCAATCGGTACCGGAGCGCCAAGTCTAGGACCAAAAGGCTCCTTAACAGCTTCTATCCCCAAGCCATAAGACTGCTGAACAATTAATCAAATGGCCACCCGGTCTATTTACATCGACCCCCCTCCCCCCTTTGTTTTCACACGGCTGCTACTCACTGTTTATTATCTATGCATAGTCACTTTACCCCTACCTACATGTACAAATGATCTCGACTAACCTGTACTTTAGTTTATTTAGTAAATATTTTCTTAACTCTATTTCTTGAACTGCATTGTTGGTTAAGGGCTTGTAAGTAACACAATTTGATTTGATTTGAATTTGAAAAAGCGTTGGAGTCAACATGGGCCAGAATCCCTATGGAACGCTTTCGACACCTTGTAGTGTCCATGCCCTAATGATTGAGGCTGTTCTGTGGGCAGAAGGGGGTGCAATGGAATATTAGGAAGGTGTTCCTAATGTTTTGTACAATCAGTGTATATACTTATAAAGTTATGTGTCATAATGATCTGAATAATTAGAGAGCTACAGAATGGAGACTTAGTACCTGCTCAGTCCAATTGTACATTAAATCACACAAAAACCCGTAACTACGTAGTAATAATAACAGTGTGAAATTTTGACCTGGTATCAGCTGATACTAATATGATGAGTGTCAAATCTACTGCTATACATATCATTCTAAGTATATATTTTTAATGTATATACGCCTAGATTGCATTTGGATTAGTGATAAAGTGTGATTTTGGGTTGTTAACTAGATTGTTTTTGATAACGTTGTGTACTTGTTTGACATTTTTGTTTAACATCTGCTAAACATTCTGACACTCTACACCTGCTTTGTCCGTCCAGTGCTCGAGTAGCCTACGCCGCTCCAGTATGGCACCCAGGTCCCCACAGCCCACCGCTCCAGTATGGCACCCAGGTCCCCACAGCCCACCGCTCCAGTATGGCACCCAGGTCCCCACAGCCCACCGCTCCAGTATGGCACCCAGGTCCCCACAGCCCACCGCTCCAGTATGGCACCCAGGTCCCCACAGCCCACCGCTCCAGTATGGCACCCAGGTCCCCACAGCCCACCGCTCCAGTATGGCACCCAGGTCCCCACAGCCCACCAACACCACCATCTTGAAAAGATCCAACGACATGCAGCCAAAATCATCACGCGCCCCATCTACACCTCCTACGACTTTGCATGCAATGACTTGGGCTTGCAGTCCCGCCGCACCCACCTCTGCAGATCCTTTGCCCAGAAGGTTGCAAAGTTCCAGGATTACAACAAATGGCTGCCTCAGACGAGAGGCCATGTCAGTGGCAGATGTGGCAGATCTGCCCGATCCATTCACAAACTGAACCTTCCCCCTACTCTGACTGACAGGTTCTACAACAGCCCTATGCCATAGTTTGTGAGACTGCTTCATGCTGCTGAACTGTAATATTGTATACTACATCTCATATTTGTTATTTACTTACGTTGGGCTTATGTACACTGCAATTCAGATTTTAGCTGCAAATGTGAACAATTCCAAATAAACCTTAAATATATTTATTTAACTAGGAAAGTCAGTTCAGAACAAATTCTTATTTACAATGACAGCCAAACCTGGACGACACTGGGCCAATTGTGCGCCACCCTATGAGACTCCCAATCACAGCCAGATGTGGTGCAGTCTGGATTTGAACCAGGGACTGCAGTGACACCGCTTGTGCTGAGATGCAGTGCCTTAGACTGCTGCACCACACAGGAGTCCCAAATAAATAAACTGTGTATGCGACCAATAAACTTTGTTTTGAATTGTCAAACAGCCTATACTATAGATGACACTCTTTATGCTGATATAAGGAGTTCATTTCTATATGTTCTTAGACCATTAATCCAACCATAAAGATAATAATAATAACATTGTTCTGCCAAGCTCATATCAGTTACACAGAGTTTGTCATTTTCTCATAATCGCTCAGCTGGTGTTATTTTTGGCCAGCATGTCTTCACCTCCTGATGTAGAGAGCTGCACTCTGTACTACGGTCTGTAGGGGTCTGTAGACCCTACAAAGTAGTCTGGATTCAATTCTCGTGATGTAACTAAAGCCAACACCACTGAAGAAAGTGAAAAAGGTATGTTTTGCTAAATGGACACCACAGTAAATGTTTTGATAATTCAATCAATTTGTATGTACAGTGGGGCAAAAAAGTATTTAGTCAGCCACCAATTGTGCAAGTTCTCCCACATAAAAAGATGAGAGAGGCCTGTAATTTTCATCATAGGTACACTTCAACTATGACAGACAAAATGAGAAAAAAAATTCCAGAAAATCACATTGTAGGATTTTTTATGAATTTATTTGCAAATTATGGTGGAAAATAAGTATTTGGTCAATAACAAAAGTTTATCTCAATACTTTGTTATATACCCTTTGTTGGCAATGACAGAGGTCAAACGTTTTCTGTAAGTCTTCACAAGGTTTTCACACACTGTTGCTGGTATTTTGGCCCATTCCTCCATGCAGATCTCCTCTAGAGCAGTGATGTTTTGGGGCTGTTGCTGGGCAACATGGACTTTCAACTCCCTCCAAAGATTTTCTATGGGGTTGAGATCTGGAGACTGGCTAGGCCACTCCAGGACCTTGAAATGCTTCTTACGAAGCCACTCCTTCGTTGCCCGGGCGGTGTGTTTGGGATCATTGTCATGCTGAAAGACCCAGCCACGTTTCATCTTCAATGCCCTTGCTGATGGAAGGAGGTTTTCACTCAAAATCTCACGATACATGGCCCCATTCATTCTTTCCTTTACACGGATCAGTCGTCCTGGTGCCTTTGCAGAAAAACAGCCCCAAAGCATGATGTTTCCACCCCCATGCTTCACAGTAGGTATGGTGTTCTTTGGATGCAACTCAGCATTCTTTGTCCTCCAAACACAACGAGTTGAGTTTTTACCAAAAAGTTATATTTTGGTTTCATCTGACCATATGACATTCTCCCAATCTTCTTCTGGATCATCCAAATGCTCTCTAGCAAACTTCAGACGGGCCTGGACATGTACTGGCTTAAGCAGGGGGACACGTCTGGCACTGCAGGATTTGAGTCCCTGGCGGCGTAGTGTGTTACTGATGGTAGGCTTTGTTACTTTGGTCCCAGCTCTCTGCAGGTCATTCACTAGGTCCCCCCCGTGTGGTTCTGGGATTTTTGCTCACCGTTCTTGTGATCATTTTGACCCCACGGGGTGAGATCTTGCGTGGAGCCCCAGATCGAGGGAGATCATCAGTGGTCTTGTATGTCTTCCATTTCCTAATAATTGCTCCCACAGTTGATTTCTTCAAACCAAGCTGCTTACCTATTGCAGATTCAGTCTTCCCAGCCTGGTGCAGGTCTACAATATTGTTTCTGGTGTCCTTTGACAGCTCTTTGGTCTTGGCCATAGTGGAGTTTGGAGTGTGACTGTTTGAGGTTGTGGACAGGTATCTTTTATACTGATAACAAGTTCAAACAGGTGCCATTAATACAGGTAACGAGTGGAGGACAGAAGAGCCTCTTAAAGAAGAAGTTACAGGTCTGTGAGAGCCAGAAATCTTGCTTGTTTGTAGGTGACCAAATACTTATTTTCCAACATAATTTGCAAATAAATTCATTAAAAATCCTACAATGTGATTTTCTGGATTTTTGTTTCTCATTTTGTCTGTCATAGTTGAAGTGTACCTATGATGAAAATTACAGGCCTCTCTCATATTTTTAAGTGGGCGAACTTGCACAATTGGTGGCTGACTAAATACTTTTTTGCCCCACTGTATATTACTAGAGTATTCTTTGTGATATTTTACACAGAATAATATTATATAAAATATTATTGTTGTAATGTACAATACTGATTGGATCTGTAAAGCTTGTGTCTCATGCCATTTCACATGTTACAGTTGAAGTCGGAAGTTTGCATACACCTTGGCCAAATACATTTAAACTCAGTTTTTCACAATTCCTGACATTTGATCCTAGTAAAAATTCCCTGTCTTAGGTCAGTTAGGATCACCACTTTATTTAAAGAATGTGAAATGTCAGAATAATAGTAGAGAGAATGATTTATTTCAGCTTTTATTTCTGTCATCACATTCCCAGTGGGTCAGAAGTTTACACACACTCAATTAGTATTTGGTAGCATTGCCTTTAAATTGTTTAACTTGGGTCACTAGTTTCGGGTAGCCTTCCACAAGCTTCCCACAATAAGTTGGGTGAATTTTGGCCCATTCCTCCTGACAGAGCTGGTGTAACTGAGTCAGGTTTGTAGGCCTCCTTAATTGCACATGCTTTTTCAGTTCTACCCACACATTTTCTATAGGATTGAGGTCAGGGCTTTGTGATGGCCACTCCAATACCTTGACTTTGTTGTCCTTAAGCTATTTTGCTGCAACTTTGGAAGTATGCTTGGGGTCATTGTTCATTTGGAAGACCCATTTGCGATAACTTCCTGACTGATGTCTTGAGATGTTGCTTCAATATAGCCACATAATTTTCCATTCCTCATGATGCCATCTATTTTGTGAAGTGCACCAGTCCCTCCTGCAGCAAAGCACCCCCATAACATGAGCTTACCACCCCCGTGCTTCACCGTTGAGAAGGTGTTCTATGGCTTGCAAGCCTCCCCCTTTTTCCTCCAAACACAACGATGGTCATTATGTCCAAACAGTTACATTTTTGTTTCATCAGACCAGAGGACATTTCTCCAAAAAGTACGATCTTTGTCCCCATGTGGAGTTGCAAACTGTAGTCTGGCTTTTTTATGGAGATTTTGGAGCAGTGGCTTATTCCTTGCTGAGCGGCCTTTCAGGTTATGTCAATATAGGACTCGTTTTACTGTGGATGTAGGTACTTTTGTACCTGTTTCCTCCAGCATCTTCACGAGGTCCTTTGCTGTTGTTCTGGGATTGATTTGCACTTTCGTACCAAAGTACGTTCATCTCTAAGAGACAGAACGCGTCTCCTTCCTGAGCGGTATGGCGGCTGCATGGTCCCGTGGTGTTTATACTTGCGTACTATTGTTTGTACAGATGAACATGGTACCTTCAAGCATTTGGAAATTGCTCCCAAGGATGAACCAGGCTTGTGGAGGTCTACAATTATTCATCAGAGGTCTTGGCTGATTTCTTTTGATTTTCCCATGATGTCAAGCAAAGAGGCACTGAGTTTGAAGGTAGGCCTTGAAATACATCCACAGGTACACCTCCAATTGACCAAATGATGTCAATTAGCCTATCAGAAGCTTCTAAAGCCATGACATAATTTTCTGGAATTTTCCTAACTGTATAAAGGCACAGTCAACTTAATGTATGTAAACTTCTGACCAATTGGAATTGTGATACAGTGAATTATAAGTGAAATAATCTGTCTGTAAACAATTGTTGGAAAAATGACTTGTGTCATGCACAAAGTAGATTTCCTAACCGACTTGCCAAAACTATAGTTTGTTAACAAGAAATGTGTGGAGTGGTTGAAAAACGAGTTTTAATGACTCCAACCTAACTGTATGTAAACTTCCGACTTCAACTGTATATATTGTAGACTGTGGCAGGGGAAAAAAGGGGATATGGTTGACATGCAAAGGGGAAATATAAGGGTTTGGTTAAGGTTAGGGTTAACCTGTCAATGGGATGCTGGTAAGAAAAGTCCCCTTAATCTCTACCCAGTGGCATATGTATGGTCCAATTTTTATTTTCTATTGAAAATCTACTGTTTGCAATGCAGATGAATTATGTGCACACTGACACCCAGTGGTAAGACCTAGAGGCTGCCTGTTGCCATGTCCTGTAGTTTCTAGGCTACAATCTCCTTCAAAAATTATAGCAGGTATTGAAACCTATTAATAGTGTATTTGAGATTTATTTTAAATAATGATTTAGTCTATGTCTTCTTCTGACCCAGAAACATTAGTCCAACACCCATCAATGTCCTGATTCATGTATAATGCTGCAGGATATTAGCAGTGCTCAGTAGATGTCCCTGCTCTCTTGAAATCTGTCAGTACATGAGTTTCATCTCTGTGCTGATAAAAGTCCTAGCTTTTAATTTATGTTTGCCACCAACACAACTGGCCAGTTCAACATCGTTATTTGACTGTTGAGATTAATATAATCATATTGTCATCTATTAATAGTAAATGAACACTGATTCCACACCCTAAACTGAATTATTATGAGTCTAACCAGTAACCACAGAACTATAATGAGTGATTTTATTTCTATGGGTTTAACACTCTGATAGAGTTTACACACAGAAAACCTTATGTTATTTTTGATTAGCCTACCTAAAGATACCAATACTATAAGCCAGGGGTGTCAAACTCAAATACCCAGTGGGTCAAAATGTAAAACCTGAACAAAGTCGCGGGCCAACATTGAACAAATTAACCTTTTAATATGGACCCAAACAAGTTTTGCTTTAACATTGAATATGGAACAAGCATCGCTTATTACCATACAATATATAATTTAATAGTGGAGACATGCAAAATCGAATTTCAAATGAAAAAACACATCAATGGCATTCATTTATTAAATAAATAAAATTTAAATAAAAATCGTATGCCTCTTTTCTATTTGCAGCCTTCTGATTTAAATACCAAAATAAACTTTTTTAAACTTTTTCCACTGGCTAATAATTTTACAAATAAAATGATAATAAATCAATCAACCATTCAAGCCCATGCCTTGTAGCAAGAAAAAGTGCACAAAGAAAACGTTAATTATTGCACACTGATCTAATCTTTTTCACGAACTCTCCCTCATTAAAGGGCCGGGCTGATTTTGCGATCTCTGCTGCCACTATATAACTAGCCTTTACAGCAGCCTCACTTTGTGATGTGGCTTTTTTGAACATATTCTGTTGTGAAACCAAACTTATTTTCATCTCCTCTACTTTCTGGCTCCTTTGAGTCATGTCCAGGTCGTTGTATTTGTCATGGTGTTTCGTTTCATAGCGTCGTTGTACTCCTTACTTACAGCCACGTTGACTCCACAAACAAGACAAACAGGTTTGTCTTTTACATATGTAAACAGACATTCTGCCTCCCACTTGTCCAGAAAGCTCCTGTTTTCTGCCTTTCTTTTCGCCATTTTTGGGAAGGGATAGCGCGCTGACAGTTGTAACGTCTATGTTGCTATGACTAGAGAGGGCGTTTCTGGGTCCTGTCCTGATTGGCGCGCGAAAACAACAACAGAGCATTATGGGATTCGTAGTATTAGCGGTGAATGCGCTGTATAATACCGGCGGGCCAGCTCTAGTAGTAATTTGGTATTGTCTCGCGGGCCAAATATAATTACCCCGCGGGCCAAATTTGGCCCGCGGGCCAGAGTTTGACACCCATGCTATAAGCAATACGGACATATCAAGCAGGGTTATAATTATAATCGATTTAACTTTGAAACCAATATAAGAGCAGATATCATTTATATTTTTGAATTACATAACGTCATGGCATTTTCATGTCATTACCCCCCCAACCACTCTCTCTATCTCTCTCTCTCTATCTCTCTGTTGTGAGAGAGGGAGAAGAGGAGATCATCATAAAATAAACCAGGAGCGATTCTGGCAGCGGTAGTGGCGCTCTCTCTCTTCTTCCCACATACCGTTTTAGCCGACCACCACAAATCCACACAGTGACAATAATTAATCTCTGCTTGCAACCACAACACCACACCACACCACACTGTCTACCGGACTCTCGCTTCAGTGCTGCTACTTTTCGTTTGAAATACGCTCTGGATTAGCGAGGGACAGCACAATATCCGGGGGCTACCACGACTCGTTCTTCTCCCCTCATAATCTGAATGACGGGCGGACGGTTCGATTTTGACGATGGTGGCACATATTGCGGTGGCTGGGAGGATGGAAAAGCCCATGGGCATGGCGTCTGTACCGGGCCCAAGGGCCAAGGCGAATACTCCGGGTCCTGGAACAATGGTTTTGAGGTAGTGGGGGTGTACACCTGGCCCAGTGGAAACGTGTATCAGGGCTACTGGGCACAGGGGAAACGACACGGATTCGGTGTGGAATCGAAGGGAAGGTGGATTTATCGTGGTGAATGGACTCATGGATTTAAAGGTCGATATGGGGTCCGGCAAAGTCTCCACACGCCTGCCAGATACGATGGGACATGGAGTAACGGTCTGCAAGATGGATATGGAGTTGAAACGTATGGTGATGGAGGTAAGCGTGCCAGTAACAGTTTGTGGTTAGTAGGCTACATGTAAGGCAGTCTCACTTGTTACAGTGTAGCAGGGGGCACATGTTTCCACAAGTGTTTCGTTGTATGTTTATAGTACAGTTGTAGTATAAGAGTTTACTATTTCCATTAATTGCAAAAGATTAGAGTAGAGAAGCCTGCCTGAACTATAGCCAGTGCCACACCACTGAACTCTATTGATATAGGACTGTACTGTTCAGTCAGCGCTGAGCTCTTCCATAACCTAACGTTGAAGGCATACTCCCATAGAGGTCATGGCTAAAAATAGAAATATCACTGACACACTTGAAAATCAAAGTGTTTTTTACCCAGGACAGATCTATAGACAACTATTAATCACAGATCTATAGACAACTATTGATCTTTGTTCATTTGTTGCAGTATGGAATTTATTGTACAGTAGTTTCTATAGAAAGTCGTTTCAGAGTTGTGGTTGTTGTTGTTTTCAAAGATTGTGTTGGAGGCGCAGGTGGTCATGAAGTTGTAATGTCAGGCAACCTGGTCTCAGAGCATTTCATATTATTCTGTACTTAAAATCCGAGACACCTCATTTCGTATGATATGTTACGAATTACAATTTGTATTAAATGTTTTGATTTGCAAAACATACAATATGTTACGAATTTGCAAAATTCATTATATGTTATACATTTGCTAGATGTATATGTCACGAATTCAAGCTCGGTGGCTAACGTTAGCTAGCTGGCTAACTCTAGCTAGGCTAGGGGTTAGGGGTTAGGGTTAAGGTTAAGTTTAGGACTTAGGTTAAAGCGTTAGGGTTAGGGTAGGATTAGCTAAAAGGGTTAAGGTTAGGGGAAGGATTAGCTACATGCTAAGTAGTTGCAAAGTAGCTAAAAAGTAGTAAGTAGTTAAAAAGTTGCTAATTAGCAAAAATTGTCCGTGATGAGTTTTGAACTTGTTCACATTATACAGCCACCCATCCACACCAAACAACCAATCACCCTACTAAGTAACCATACCAAATGTACATTATCATAGTAATTTGACTGTGTTCTAGATTTACATTTACTATGTTAAGTCTAGTCTTTGAGACCAGGCTGTGCCAGGGCACACAAGCATAGTCATACACACACAGTTGCATATAACTTGTAGGTTATATCTATTCCAGAGAGAGAAATCTACTTTTTGCTGATTCATGCATCGATTGATAGGGTTTTATATATTGATTACAGGTGAAAGCAATAATGGATTGTAGGAAAGTCAATAGACATTAGTAGATAATTAAACACACCACAATATCTTACTTCATGCAGTGTGATAGTCAATAGATACGGTAGCATAATACACAAATAACAACATAATAATTAGATTTGCAGAAGATAAAGTGAGCATTGTCTGAGGGCCAGATCCAACAAAACCTGAGCAAACGGTATTAGCCGGTTCCCCCTGAGCAAGCATGGCTTCGAGTGCTTTCTTTTGTGCTTGGAGTCATCTAGTACTCTCATATCACTCACTGGTTCAATTTATAAAGCAAAAAAACACAGTCTGTGAATCAGACAATCTGAAGCAGTGAAAGGTTTGCCTGACGATTCAAACTGAATAATTTAGCTGCTTTATCCTTTGCTACATGCTGTACTTCATTGCGGAGAAAACTAACGTTTGTGTGCGTGGCGTAGCGTTTGGCAGGAGCAAGGAGTTAAGGTAGGCAGGCAAGTAAAAGGTACTCGAGTCATAATAGGATCAGTCAGTTTAGGAATCAGTGGGACAGTGTCACTCAACAAAATATAAATACTAGTCACTGCCTTTCAAAAGTGCCCTAATCTATCCTCCTAATGTGTTAAGATTGATTTTGTTCAGAAACTTAATTGTGTTAAGGCTGATTTATTTCACATATTAAGACAGATGGAGTTATGTTTGGCTTGACTGACAAACTTCCCAATGTCTCAAGTTACATACCTCTTTAAAATAGCACATTCTTCTCTTTGGAAGCAATAATGATGGACAGAGTGGCATATCGCCTTGAGTGCACACCAGAATGCAGTATGTATTTAGAAATGTAGACCCCCTGTAGCTGCTGAAATGGTGGGAAGACTTGTGATGTGTGGTTTCTTGGCATTTTGCGCTTCCCCCTTCAAACAAATATCTGAATGACAAAAACACAGTTGGAGTGTCAACTGAAGTTGTGATGATGTAAGGTCAGTCAGTGTTACTGTGGGGTTCAACATTACTGTTAAGAGTGTCGCAGGATTGTTTTCTTTTAGAATTAATTTCCACCTTTTCGTGGTTTGAAATTAGCGACTTTTGCCAAACTGCAGGCTTTCCAATGGATCTTGTGTGCAGGAGCATAAGGAAAGCCAAATTAACCCCAATGCCCTATGCACTTGTGGAGATCTGAGAGGATTTGAAAGGTGTAAGCAATATGATAATAGCTCTAACTTTCCCTCTGATAGGCTAGGTGGAAATTTCACTATATTGCTTATACCAATCAAAGTGTATCAGATCTCCACAAGTGCATAGGGCATAGGGTCTAGTGGTTAATTTGGGATTGGGCCGTAGAATGAGTGGCCATAGTCTAAAGTTCCCAGGCCCTCCTTCATTCCACAGCCTGTTTCAGGACAGGTTGTTACTGGGTGGGAGCTCATCTTTGAAAAGTAGGCTAACAGATTTGGACCACTGCACTTGTTGTAACCTCACTTGGCCCTATCTAATCATAGATAAGTATACTCCATAGTAATGCCTTCATCCTTGCCAGGGCCGGCTTCAGCTATAAGCGACATAAGCAGTCGCTTAGGGCCTCCGGCCGCTAGGGGGCCCATGACCACAAAAATGAAATATGTCCCCCTTGATTTTGTCATTCTCACTCAGATATCATATTAACATGCCATAACCCACTGGGCAAAAACTGTTTGAATCAATGTTATTTCCACATAATTTCAACCCCAAAAAATCTATGTGATGACGTTGAATCAACGTGGAAAACTGATTGTACTTGCAGAAAGTCATCAACATAAGGGCATTTCATATTTTTTTCACCCAACTTTTACCCTAAATCCAATGACATGGTGGCATTCGTTGTTGATTACACATTGAATTCACATTAGCTGACAACTCAACAAATGTAAATAAAAAACTAGACGTTGAACTGATGTCTGTGACCAGTGGGAAGTCATGGCAAATGTGTAAAATTGCATGAAATTAGCTTTAAAATGGCAAAATCGTAATTCCCAAACAAACCTCGCTTAGGTCCCCCAAAAGGCTAGGGCCGGCCCTGATCCTTGCCAACTTTCCAAAATCTAAACAAACATTGGAGCACATGTCTTTACAATGACAAGAGAAGGCCACTAACTTTAATTATGTACCAGTGGTAGTGTTACGTCCGTTGTTGGAATGAGACCAAGGTGCAGCGTGGTAGGCGTACATTTTACTTTATTTTTAAAATGACACCAAAAAACAACAAAACACAAAACGAACGTAAAGCTCTGTAGCGCTAAACAGCAACTATACAAAGACAAGATCCCACAAACTCAGGTGGAAAACAGGCTGCCTAAGTATGATCCCCAATCAGAGACAACGATAATCAGCTGCCTCCAATTGGGAACCATACCCGGCCAACAAAGAAATAGAACACCTAGATTGCCCACCCAAATCACACCCCGACCTAACCAAAAAGAGAAATAAAAAGGCTCTCTAAGGTCAGGGCGTGACAGGTAGCCTATGCTTTTCGAGTATGTCTACTGCCATAAAGACTGCCTGGTTTGGCATAACGCCAAGAGTATATGAATAGCAAATGATGAAGTGATAGTAAATCACGATACAAACAAATACTGAAATATGAATCACGTCATGGACGTGGTATCTTGAATGTGGTTTGAAATACACTGCTCAAAAAAATAAAGGGAACACTTAAACAACACAATGTAACTCCAAGTCAATCACACTTCTGTGAAATCAAACTGTCCACTTAGGAAGCAACACTGATTGACAATAAATTTCACATGCTGTTGTGCAAATGGAATAGACAAAAGGTGGAAATTATAGGCAATTAGAAAGACACCCCCAATAAAGGAGTGGTTCTGCAGGTGGTGACCACAGACCACTTCTCAGTTCCTATGCTTCCTGGCTGATGTTTTGGTCACTTTTGAATGCTGGCGGTGCTTTCACTCTAGTGGTAGCATGAGACGGAGTCTACAACCCACACAAGTGGCTCAGGTAGTGCAGCTCATCCAGGATGGCACACCAATGCGAGCTGTGGCAAGAAGGTGTGCTGTGTCTGTCAGCGTAGTGTCCAGAGCATGGAGGCGCTACCAGGAGACAGGCCAGTACATCAGGAGACATGGAGGAGGCCGTAGGAGGGCAACAACCCAGCAGCAGGACCGCTACCTCCGCCTTTGTGCAAGGAGGAGCACTGCCAGAGCCCTGCAAAATGACCTCCAGCAGGCCACAAATGTGCATGTGTCTGCTCAAACGGTCAGAAACAGACTCCATGAGGGTGGTATGAGGGCCCGACGTCCACAGGTGGGGGTTGTGCTTACAGCCCAACACCGTGCAGGACGTTTGGCATTTGCCAGAGAACACCAAGATTGGCAAATTTGCCACTGGCGCCCTTTGCTCTTCACAGATGAAAGCAGGTTCACACGCACATGTGACAGACGTGACAGAGTCTGGAGACGCCGTGGAGAACGTTCTGCTGCCTGCAACATCCTCCAGCATGACCGGTTTGGCGGTGGGTCAGTCATGGTGTGGGGTGGCATTTCTTTGGGGGGCCGCACAGCCCTCCATGTGCTCGCCAGAGGTAGCCTGACTGCCATTAGGTACCGAGATGAGATCCTCAGACCCCTTGTGAGACCATATGCTGGTGCGGTTGGCCCTGGGTTCCTCCTAATGCAAGACAATGCTAGACCTCATGTGGCTGGAGTGTGTCAGCAGTTCCTGCAAGAGGAAGGCATTGATGCTATGGACTGGCCCGCCCGTTCCCCAGACCTGAATCCAATTGAGCACATCTGGGACATCATGTCTCGCTCCATCCACCAACGCCACGTTGCACCACAGACTCTCCAGGAGTTGGCGGATGCTTTAGTCCAGGTCTGGGAGGAGATCCCTCAGGAGACCATCCGCCACCTGATCAGGAGCATGCCCAGGCGTTGTAGGGAGGTCATACAGGCACGTGGAGGCCACACACACTACTGAGCCTCATTTTCACTTGTTCTAAGGACATTACATCAAAGTTGGATCAGCCTGTAGTGTGGTTTTCCACTTTAATTTTGAGTGTGACTCCAAATCCAAACCTCCATGGGTTGATACATTTGATTTCCATTGATAATTTTTGTGTGATTTTGTTGTCAGCACATTCAACTATGTAAAGAAAAAAGTATTTAATAAGAATATTTCATTCATTCAGATCTAGGATGTGTTATTTTAGTGTTCCCTTTATTTTTTTGAGCAGTGTACATACAGGTCTGTCTGACTGACAGCAGAATCACCTTACCTGGGTGAGATTAGGTATTGTATATGATTTCAACCTATTCAATGAAAGTTTCCAATATAATAAGGATATTATGTACTTTTAAAGATGTTTCCACTTCAATTGCTTGAATTGTAAAGAGATTCTAATCAACTGTAATATTCTAATTTTGTACCCCAAATGGTTATTTTGTGATCATGACAAAAATGTGTGTTCAGGCTTTTCTTAACCTTTGTATAAATTTTTGCAATTTCTTGTTGTCCTAACAGGTACGTACCAGGGGCAGTGGACAGGAGGAATGCGACACGGATATGGTGTGCGGCAAAGTGTACCTTACGGGATGGCTACGGTTATTCGCTCACCTCTTCGAACCTCGCTGGCCTCGCTCCGCAGCGAACAGAGCAACGGCACCGTCCTCCATGCCAACCTCGACCTGTCAGACAGCCTTGCCGGCACCAGAGGAGGCTTTGTTCTCAACTTCCACAGCGAAGGCGAAGGTGAGAAGAAAAAGGGCCTGTTCAGAAGAGGGTCCCTGTTCGGCAGCCTCAGAAACCTCAGAAAGTCTGACTCCAGGTCATCCATATCAAGCAAACGCAGCTCTGCCCGCAGCGATGCCGCCAGCTCCATCAGCCGAATCAGCTCCAGCGATGCCAATTCCACCATCAGCTTTGGAGATGGAGTTGATGAGTACATGACCCTGGAGGACAATGTAGATGCCACCACCACTGAGTCCTACATGGGGGAGTGGAAAAACGACAAGCGGAATGGCTTTGGTGTCAGCGAGCGCACCAACGGGATGAAGTATGAGGGAGAGTGGATGAACAACAAACGCCACGGCTACGGATGCACAATGTTCCCAGACGGCACCAAAGAAGAGGGGAAATATAAAAACAATGTGTTGGCGCGAGGCATCAAGAAACAGCTCATTCCTCTCAAAAACACCAAAACTAAACAGAAAGTGGATCGGGCTGTGGAAGGAGCTATACGGGCAGCAGCTATTGCCAAAACAAAAGTAGAAATAGCCACTTCAAGGTAATCATTTTCTCAATGTGCATGCTTGCGTCTGAAATGACACCCTATTTCCTATGCAGTGGACTACTTTTGACCAGAGCTTCAAGGGCCCTGTTAAAAAGTAGTGCACTATTTTCGGAATAGGGTGCCATTTCGGACGCAGCACATGTTGTGGTGGTGGTGGTGTTGGTGGTGATGGACCCTACTGCTGCGTGGGCTTCCAGGTCAGGTCTGCTGATTGGGTTAGGTTGAATGGCTGACAGGTTGGGATTCTCAACTAGGGTCAGGTTTTTATTGGTGTCACCTTATCCTACCTCTCTCCAACATTCTCCAACTTTCTCCAACGCTCTCTCCATCTTTCACTTTCACTTTCTCTCTCTCACACACACACACACACACACACACACACACACACACACACACACACACACACACACACACACACACACACACACACACACACACACACACACACACACACACACACACACAGTAAAGCATGTTTTGCACATACATGTGGCACACGTAGCACATGTTACAGACTTAAAGTTCAGATGATGAACTTCAGTACATGGTAAATTCATACAGTGGCCCAATGACACAATGGAACAATTTGAAACACACTGTAGTGATCCAAATAGTGAGGATCAAATCAAGACAAATCATGGTACAACCATATTGTTCACATCATTGTGAGGGTGTGACCCTGTGACACATGCAATTGTGAATATTGGCAGGTGAGAGACTGTCAACAATTGCAAGAGTTCTATAAAGAATTAGGTTATTAATCAGTGTTCATAGTTGATTGAGCCACATGCTCTTGTTTAAACATATTCAAGACATAAATCTCAGAGATAGCTCAGTCTTAAAAAAGATATCTCAGACCAGAATACTGAGTGTGTATTATAAGCATGGAAATCTGGCTCGTCTGAAATACATTTGATTGCGATCAGGTGGAACCCCGAAACCATACACAGCTGCTTGTTGGACGAAGTCGAGCTCTTTGCTGGAAAACTACATAGAAAATATTGTTCTCCTCGTCTTAGGCCTACATTCTGTGCCTACTGCCTTTTCAAAAGCAAGGGGTGGCAATGAGTAATTTGCCAGGGCATGGAATAGCAAGGAGAAAGCTGTTGAACTTTTGAAGTGGTAGTTCTCTTAGACACCCACATCAACTTGAGCCAGCCAAGTAATATCTCTGGTTCATGTTAGAACATGTGAGATAGCTAATATGAAGTACAAAGTCATGGTCTATGAAGTCCTTATGACATGGGTTGGACTTAGAATTATTCCAAATAAAGTTAAAGTTGAATCAGAAATAAAGACTCAAGAGAGAAGAAATTGCAACCATATTGTTAGTAGGCTATCACTTCTTTCAATGCTTCATTAAACAATACTATTAATTAAACTGCGCTATTGTCCTTTGAATGCAATGCACAGAGATATACTACCATGTGAAACACCCACCCCCTATCTGTTTACAGTATCAAAATAGTCACTTCATTGCCGTATCATGCCCACCCATCCCCCCTTCCTTGTAATCTTCTTGGATGAGAATCCATCATTAGCATGTTCTTTATCCTGATTTTCTGGCATCTGTATACATTTTAATGAGGGCTCTCATATCTAGGCTCACCATCACAGCAACTCCTCCTGTCATGAAATAGAAATATGTCCCTGCAGCGGCAGAATGTCTAAAATGAATGTCTCTGCCTTTGAAGACTGTTATGTGGCTGAGTTGATAAGTGTGGTAAGAGCTTTGGAACGTGCGGACCGGGTTCGGCTTGCGTCATTTTTCCCGTCATCTGGGTGGAAGCCCAGGGGAGCGAATGAGAGAGGGAGGGGGTGAAAGAGAAAGAGGGAGAGACGAAGGAGGGCAAGCAGTTCCTAGACCAGACCGGACGGTGTGTGCTAGCTCTGCTCTCCTCACATGTAAAGCCAGCAGCCTCTAGTGTGTCAGTCAGCACTGAGCTCTGACTAAATAAGGCAAGGCAGGACTTATCAACACCTGACAGGAATACAGCCTAGCAGCAGCAGCTGAGCTGATACTGTAGCCCTTCTCTGTCCCACCATCCACTATCATCTGTTGGATTACCCAGTCAGTCTATCTGGCTGGGAATAGGTGTTGGGTAGGTGGTTTATTGCTCATCTTCCCTCCGAGCTCTCCTAGACTTGCTAACAAGCTCCCATTTAAGCTTCTTAAACTTGGTTCAAGTCGCATTTTTCTAATGTGCCCTCGCTCGCTCTCTTTTCTCCCCGAGCCATGTGATTTGGTGTAGCCTATGGCCCCAGGTTTGAAAGCTTTCAGGAAGCCTACATGAAATCGTATGATGATATAAGTATAACTTGTTGTACTCCTCATTGTACAGTACTGTAGCTATGTGAGCCCATGGGCGGGTTAGTGCACGATGACTCAATCAAATATTTGTCAAATTCTCTCTATAACAGATTAATGGCATGATTCATTCAACAGCACATCTGCACTATATGCATATGGAGTTCACATGGTTCACAGTGATTCACTGACTGCGAAACTGTCAGATGTCTACATGAGACAAAGCCAATTGCACATAATAAAGACTTTCCTCAATGCACAATGTAAGCTTCTGTAGCCATGTGCCCCCTAAAGTTGTTAAAATGCAACTGCATAGTCAGTAGTTGAAAAAAAGAGAACGTCCACACTTCAAATGAAGGTTAAAAAAGCATACGTTTTATTCAATTGCAGACAAGGACCACATTTTTTGCACTTGTCAGCTTAATCGGTTTCAAATACTCATTTTTATCCACCTTCATTTGAAAAGTTAAGACTTTCTCAAAGTTGTTGAAAGGATACATTCAGTTCAAGAGACACCATGTAAATCCTCCTGTACTCCTCTGTATTCAGAGGCCCTGGATGACACTCATACAGACAGTTGTATAACCAAATACCTCTTATTGAACTGTTTATAAAGAAACACTATTGAATTAATCTTGTACCATTGAAATACTGTACATCTTGATAAGTATAAAGATGTATATCACAGTATTCTGTATGTTAATGCATGTAAATAGTTTGTTTTGAAAACAATTTTACTTGAGCGAAAGGAAGTAAATGCAACACAAATATCTAACTTGAAAAAAAGTTTAATCAGAAATTACAAAAATGATGGTTGTGATGAATGACACAATGCCTGCTATTGAATATCACACAGTGGATATGCATGTCAAGCCATTTAATGTTTGCAACATGCATTTTACTGCTAAGAGCATGAAACTGCACGATAACCATACTATTTTATTATTTAATTCTCTACTTCTAATATTATTTCATGTTGGCAAAACCTTTGGCTCCAACAATATTTATTGGGAACACTGTAGCACCACTGATCTCTCCAGTCTCAACCCTATAAGACACTAAAGACAGTGTCTATCTGGAAGGCCCAGAGCCATGTAGGTCATTCTTCACCCTCCCAGACCTGACTTCAAGTAGTATTTGAAATATTTTGTATAATTTAGCTGTGTCTGATTGGGCTTGTCTGGAGAAATAAAACCAATGGAACAGTCCCAAAAGTGCAAACTCTGTCGCTCTTGGACTCTCAAACAACATGCTCAAACAAATGCTAAAAGTATTTATAAGTAAACAAATTGTATTTGAACCCAGGTATGTACCCTTCCAAGTCTAACCGGCTCTAATTCTGCTTTGCCTTCATCCAGAACGGCTCACGCCAGGACTAAAGGTGATGCTGCTGACCAGGCCGGTCAGTCAGCCAGTCAGGACTCAGACATCGCCAGGGCAGTGGCCAGGGAACTGTCTCCCAACTTCCATCAGCCAGGTAAACCAACGTACCCAACCTACCCAACCAGACCCCAGCATCTATTTATCTCACAGCCCCTTGTTATAATCGCCTTTGTCCAATGCCTTTTGTGTCTGGGTTGTGTGTTTTTCTTTATTTTCCGTCTGGGGCAGATGTATATGCAAATGTACCAAATGTAAATGAAAATCTGTTTAGGGAGGAATATAATTAGCATAATTTACCTTGGGGTCTTTTTCATCCTCAGAAAAATACAAGGTCAGTGTTTTTTGGGATAACAAGTGTCACATATTTATGAGTACAATATTTTATATTACAGTGAACATGTTTCTGCGGCATCGATGTACAGTCAGGTCCATAATTATTGTCACCCTTGGGCAAAAAAGACTAAACAAGACTGTATAAAATAAATAATACAAATACTGAACTATGATGTACTGTATAAGAAAAGGGGAAATTATATAATTTTATACTCATACAATTACTCAGAGAAAGAGATTTTGCTTCAAGGGAATTTTAAAAAATCTACAAAAGATAGGGTTAACAATGATTGGCACCTCTGTTTTCAATACTCCAGCACCCTCCCCCTGCGAGGATAACACTGAGCCTTTCTCTAAAATGTTTTTATTCGATTGGAGAACACATTGGGAGTGATCTCAGACCATTCCTCCATACAGAATCTTTCCAGATCCTTGATATACCCAAATCCACCACTGGTGTGTGTGGCCAAAGAGCTCTATTTTTATGTATTCTGACCATAGCACCGCCTGGAGTTAAACTGCATGGCACTTGTATTGGAACTGGTGCAATGCTCAGATGACATGAAAATAGAGCTCTTTGGCCACACATACCAGTGGTGTGTTTGGTGTTGAAAAACAGAAGCATATGCAGTAAAATACCTTATACCTACGGTAAAATATGGTGGTAGATCTTTGATGTTATTGGGCTATTTTGCTGCCTCTGGTCTCGGGGCCCATGTTAAGGTCAACGGGGTCATGAACTCTACCAAGTACCAGGAAACTTTAACCAAAAACCTGGTTGCCTCTGCCAGGAGGCTGAAACTTGGCCACAAGTGGTACTTCCAGCAAGACAATAACCCCAAGCACAAATCAAAATTGTTAACTGATTACAAAATCAACATTTTGCATCTCAGTCTCTGGACTTGAAACCCATTGAAAACCTGTGGTTTGAATTGAACAGGGCAGTCCATAAGCACAGATGAAGGATATCAAGGATCTGGAGAGATTATATATGGAGGAATGATCTAAGATCCCTCCCAGTGTGTTCTCCAATCTCATAAAATATTTAAGAAAAAGGCTCAGTGTAGCTATCCTCACAAGGTGAGGGTATTGAAAACAGGGATGCCAATAATTTTGACCCCTATCTTTTAAAGCTTTTTAAATTACTTGTTAAACAAAATCTATTTCTCTGAGCAATTGTAAAATAAAATAATATAATTTCTAAATGTTCATATTCATCAAGGGTGCCAATCATTTTGGATCTGGCTGAATGTCTACATCGTACGGCACAGCATATTCTTGTACAAATGTAAAATATTTTTTCAGCTTTTGTCAGCCTGCTTAGTTTTGTAAGAGGGTGGTTCTTCAGTGTGATCAGAGACTGTAGTGTTCGTGTTATGGTCTCATGCATGTTTAACTCCTGTATGCATGTAGGTCTGTGGTCTTATGTCATCGTTGGGCATTCCTCTTTTTACCACATGGTCTTGCTCAGGTCTGGACCATATAGGCTCTTTAAACCTTATACACTTGACCTGACACCAGGATAGTGTATATCACCGACTATTAATAATCATGTTCCATAACCAGCCAACATGTTCCATAGCCAGCCAGCTTGCAAGCTCACAGTTTACTATAGCATACTACAGTACTTACTATAGAATTCTGTAGTAAACTGTACTATACTGTTGAATACTATACTACACACTGTAGTATCCCTCGATCATGTGTAATATTTACTATAGCATTTTGTAGTATACTGTAGAATACTATAGTAAATACTACAGTATTATCCCCCTCAGAAAAACTGTAGTAAATATTAATGAAATATCAGCAAAAGCACTACACTGTTTTTTTACTGTAGTAAATAGTACAGTATTTCCTTTGCATATACCCTGCCCTTTCCCCTCCCCCATATCCCAACTTGTGCTACCCATAAGTGAGAAACTTACATGCCAAGTATACACCACATGTTGTGTTCCCTATGGTTGTAGAAAACTCTCCGTTCAGACTCTAGTCCTACCTACCTACAAAATGTGCTCCTTTAGTATTTCTCCAGTAGGTTTCCTCAAGGAGAAAGCCCCCAACTTCTATGTCAAATATGATCAAACAAAAACACTTTAGTAAATACAGTAATGTCCCCCAAAACACTACAGTAAATACTACAGTCCACAAAAACAGAACAGTAAAAACTACAATATATTACAGTCCACAAAAACACTACAGAAATTACTATATTATATACTGCTATTTTTTTTGCTACAGTATTTATACTATAGTATTCTGTAAACACTACAGTGACTACTACAGTAAAGCCAGCAAAAAACACTACAGTGAATACTACAGCATTCCTACTATAGTATTTTTTTATGTGCGCTGTTCTCTTTTATTTAAATAATTTCTTAGTACTGTTTGTTAATGCCATATAAATGTCTTATTAACAATGATTTATATTTGTGATTTGATTGGCTTTTCATGAACAACTGATGAGTTTGTAGAGATTTAATAAGGGATCATAGCACTTTGATGCTATTAATAGTATAATAAATATTATGAACCATGAAACATACACTGCTGCCATCTAGTGGACAAAATCGAAATTGCGCCTGGGCTGGAATAATACATTATGGCCTTTCCCTTGCATTTCAAAGATGATGGTACAAAAAAAAACTCCAAAAAACGCAAGTTTTTTTCTTTGTATTATCTTTAACCAGATCTAATGTGTTATATTCTCCTACATTAATTTCACATTTCCACAAACTCCAAAGTGTTTCCTTTGAAATGGTATCAAGAATATGCATATCCTTGCTTCAGGTCCTGAGCTACAGGCAGTTAGATTTGGGTATGTCATTCTAGGCAGAAATTGAAAAAAAGGGTCAGATCCTTATTAAGGAACAAATACTCCATATGTTAAATCATGGACGCAGAAAAGGCATCCTAACCATGATATAACTCACAGTGAATAAATGTGAATTTATGATTTACCAAAAGCAACACAAAATAATATTTAGGTGTATGTTTATATCCGTATCTGAAATTGGGATTCAGCCCTAAATGCTTGTTGAGGGGGGAAAAAACTAATTTGTGTTGATTGTGATATAAACACATGGCATTAATTCAAACATTGTGATATATTAGATCACTGTTTACATGGACTTAGTATAGCTAAAGACTGTATGATAATAATGTCCTTCCATTTTCTAGGCCCTGATTATATAAAGCAGAGGTTCAATGAGCCTATTGAACCTATTGTCCAAGAGGAGAAGAAAGAGAAGTCCCCCTCAAGTAGCCCTCATTTCTACCGTAAAGGCACAACCCCAGACCACTCTCCCACTGCGACTCCCCAGCCCTCTCCCCCACCAACACCCCCACCAGCGCCAGTCCCAGAGCCCAAGAAGAGCTTATTCAGCAAGCTCACCCCCAAGCCAGGGAAAGAGAACAAAACCCCTTCAGCAGAGAGCCAGGCCCCGGTAATCACAAAGGCAGTGTCTAAGACATCGTTGAAACAGGAAGTAAGACAAGAAGTGCCTCCTCAACCGAAAACGTTCAAGATGGCGGAGTCGGTCCCCGTCAGCCCTGGCAATGGACAGCTGCACACTGACACTGAGTACCACGGCTACTACATGAAGGCAGACGTGAAGATCCCCCCAGATGAACCTGAGGGAGTAGAGGAGGAGCATGTTACCCCGTCGACCTTCGCCCAGATGCCACAGCCCGCAAAACCTATGGCGCAATACAGGACACCCACCCCAAAACCTGGAGCGCCAAAGTCAGCAGCCAAAGAAAGCAAACCTGAGCTAACACTTAAGAAACAAGATTCGTATAAGCCAAAAAGCCTAGCAGAAACTAGGAAACAAGCCAGCTTGGAGATCACCACAGATTTCGTAGAGGAAGAGTCAGTAAGTAACTCATACTGTATGATGATGAAAATGGGAAAACTGAAGCAAAGAGAAAGAAAGGTGTCATTTCAGAACAACGTATGAAACATCAAAGGTAGTCTCATATTTTCTGTGATAATGCCTAGCTAACTTTCAAATGCTGTTATTGAAATGTTCTCCTGAAGCTTTGTCTTTCCTACTTCACAGGGTCCTAACTCAATACTGGTTGCCCTTGTAATGCTGTTGAATATTGGTCTAGCAATAATTTTTGTCCATTTTTTAACCTGACGGAATCTGAACTGAGGTAAGAGTCAGCTTAATAACATCTATTCAGATGTTATGAATTGTAGAGCATTGTGATACAGTTGTTTTTTCCCCATTACATTTTAAAGTGTAAATTGCAAGTTTTACATGACATATTAAGATACAGATAAGCCTGAATGTGATTCAACATAACTATTAACCCTCTAACTGTTTTGACCCTTCAGTGAACTCATCAAAACTAGTGGCATAGGTCCCTAACTCTCTGCATTTGCGTCAACGGCCTTTAAAAATGGCGCCGGTCAAGCACAGACACAGGCAAAGGAGGACTGTAAATAGAGTGAAACATTGGAGAAAGATGAGACCAGGACCATTCGGCCTAGACGCTGCCCAGTTTCGCTGGCGATGATTTGTGACTCGCATTGGTTCTGTGAAAGCTGAAGCAAGCAGTCGTTGGGAAAGCAACAAAAAAACAATCTGCTGATCCAAGCTGTTACCAGTCAAGTGCGTTGCCACTTCATATGCCCTGACAGGGGGGATGTGGAGGGGGGTGGGTGGGGGGGGGATATGTTCAGAGATGCACTTTTAGTTGACAGAAGCTAACAGCTGCCTTACTATTTTACCATCTGACGTTTTAGTGGGGAGATGCAGTGCACAAGGCTGCCAGAGGAATGTGTTTCGGCAGACTTTGCTGCCTTGGGAGTGCGTCTCGGTGTGTCTCAGTGTTCACTATACTATTCACTTGGTCGATAAGAAATCATACATGTTTCGAAGTGGCACTCACCAGTCTTATTCCATTCCCCACTGCTAAAGCCTTGTCTAACTTCTCATGTTAGAAGATGCTTGTGCATGGGGCTGTTTCAAGTGCATCTGTTTTATGTATTAGTTAGTAACTGTTAGGTTTTCATATTTTTTTTCCCTTTGTCTGTTTATCCTTAGGTATTACAAATGATTAAGATAAGATAGTATTTATTTAAGTCTAGTCCATGCATTTCTCAAACTTTTTGAAGATCCTTCAAATTCAAAGGAATTTCCATAAAGCCTATGTTACACAAAGCAGTTCATTTGAAAGAAATTGCAACATTTAATTCCAGTTATTGTGAGGACATATTTCTAAATAGTCAAATTTGAGAGTAATTTATATGCAATTGAAGTAGTTTTTGACTAACCAGCTATTGGCTGGAGGCTGGCTACATATAACACAAACTTATGAGATGACATAGTTAACCAACACTGTGATAAAAAAGTAGACTTAATTTGAAGATTTTAGTAATTTAGAGCTAAATTTGGGATATTGAATCACTTTCCGACTGATTCAATAAAACACATTTTTATATCTATCTATCTATCTATCTATCTATCTATCTATCTATCTATCTATCTATCTATACAGCCAGTGATAAAGTTAGTTGACATGGCTAGTCATTCACACAGTGTACTTTATGCACACTGACCCTACAGTATATTGCACCAAATTGGTTGCTTGTAATTTGATTGATTTTAAGGCAAAGGACTGTAGTTGTGGGAGTGGTTTGCACTTGCAGATAGATTTTGCCAGTTTTTCTTGTGCAATCAAGGATCAATGTGCAAACATTTTTTAGTCTAAAGTGTTTTGTGAAATAAAGGCATAATGGTTCATTTTCAAATGGAAGCATATGACTTTCCAATTTCTTATTTTTTTTCCTATTTTGTAGGAAATATGGCGTCCAACATTGATTTATTGCCACATGAATATAACATACACAGTAGATTGGCACATGAAGAGAATACATAAGAATAAAGTGATTTGTTTGGTTTGAATTTAATTAGAAAATATGCAGTTGCATCTGGTAGAATAATGTTGAGGAATTGTTAGATTTTTTTAAAACTGTGTGCACGGGTTGGTTGGTTGATGCATGTCAAATTGTTTCCTTAATAGTTTGGCGTCTTTAATTTGGCCAAGCCAACACCACAGCTAGCCTACCAACACTGGACCTCATACTTACTAACTTGCACGGTTGTGAAAGCAGCCCAATGCTCGAAACCTACTCCGCAATAACACCTTGTTATGTGTGTTGAATACATTCAGGTAGAGTAAATGGTTGGCTAAATGTCATAACATTAGCATGACGTTCCAGTTTACTTTGGATAAGACAGTAGAGAGAGTCATTGTCTTAAATATGTGAAAGTCTAATTACTGTATTCAATGTCATCAATATATTATTTTATTTTTGTTGTGACTAGTTAGCTAAGCATGCATATTCGGTTTTATTTTTTGAATAATAAATATGTTCTGTTTGCTCAGTTAAAATAGAATGAAATGTATTATATTTATAAAACTGTACATTTTGGTAAACTGTTTGATAGGTGTAGGAGATGCATTTTCACTGGTTATGGTAACATTTCCATTGCAACAATGCTGAGAGTATGGTATGAGGAGGATGTGAAGGATGCATCAGTTGGATTTCAGGGCAGTAACATTGAGATGTTTTACAGAGGTTTGGTCAGACAGACTGCCACAGAGAGTATGTGAGATTGGAAGAAGAAAGCATCAGAAGGGGAAATGGCTCCAGATATGTTTATTACTACTTTTCTGAATGTAAAGTAATAAAGAACATTTAGAGCACAGAGTTAAAGGGCAATTCCGTCACTTTTCCACCTCATATTCATGATCACTTGCACCATACCACCCACTGGGCACAGATGTCAAGTCAACGTCTTTTCCACGTTGGTTCAACGTAATTTCATTGAAATGACATGGAAACAACGTTGATTCAACCACTGTGTGCCCAGTGGGCAGTGTCTACATATATGAAAACGGTGCATTTCTATGATCCGTGTTTAAAAAGAGGAAATACCTAAAAAATGCTTCTCTGTGACATCACAGGGTAGAACTAAAAGTAAGAAAAACTGTGATTTTCAAAACTTGTAACGAGTTTGTAGCCAGAGGGAGGGTATTTTCTTGCTCCCAACGTCAACACAAATCTCATAGTGTTTGAAAATCACTGTTTTTAAAATGTCTTAACTTTTGATGTCATCAGGTGGAACTTTTTACTTCATATTTTTTTCTACTAAATATAGAAATGTGCCGTTTCCACATCTGTAGACACTGGTATTGTGCTGGAGATAATGAAAATGAGCTTGAAAAGTGGGTGGAGTTGCCCTTTAAAGAGCACAGGCAAAGTTCAAAGTTGAAATAACCACGATGAATGATCAATCATTTATTTTTCTTGTCTAAACTGTATTTGCACACAGCTATGTATAAGGCTATTTTCTACTAATTGTACCTGATGCTACATACATTTTTTGCCCAAAATTCTGAGCTGTTATTACTGTTTAAAGGCAAAGTAACAGTCTATTTATGTATGATTGTATTTTTCTAAAATGTTCTAAACTATATATTGGAAAACCAGCCTGTACACTTTTGGAAAATGTAACTTACAATTTGATAGCTATTTTTAATTTGTGATTTTAATATCAATTCAATATTTGTGAACTGCTGCCAGGCTTACAAAGAATGTAACTGAATACAAAATAAACAACATTAAGCTATATTGGACAATTTGTTTTGATATTTATGTACTTCTGACCACAATGACTTAATGAATTTTGGGGCAGTTCTCACTGTCCGATTTTCTGTGTGATCTTGTGTGAGTGGTGGCCAGGTTTTTTCTGTCCTTTATCAGAAGTTGGATCAGTGAAGGTAAGGAGGTTATCTGAAAAGAGACACATCAGATTTGACAATGGATCTAAAGGTGTTAATACTCAAACGACAATGATATTCCAGTCAGTTGTTGACGTTGTATGTTTTATAGTTCTCACTCCAACACCCTGACATAACACTTTGAATTGTCTCTTGTTTTCACTCAAGCATACTGATGTAATACTTCAAATGATTAAACTTCTTATTAACACTGGTGGTCAGAGGAAAGGGGGAATTCCCATTTGCTTACATTGATTTGCCATAGCAGCAGGCATACTATTTAAATTAAGAGCAGTCTAACCTCCCTGAGTGTAAAAATTGTCCCTTGTCTGAGGGATTTCTGCAGTTATCCTGAGACTAAAATAGTGTACAACAGCTGCTGCTGGTAGAGTGTCACATTTGAAAGCCCTAGAAGAGGTTGTGGATTTCTTTCTGTATGTACTCTGCTCACATCGCAGTGTGTATGAGTGAATGGAAGGAACGTCACTGACAAATTGTTTTTGTTCCATTCTATTTGTGTTTCCAGACAACCTCTGTAAGGGACAGTGGTTCAGAGGAAATGGCCCCAAATAATGAATGTATTGCAGCCATGGCAACTCATACTGTTCCTCTAGGGGAGAGAGCCTACTGAGAGTCCATTAGCTTTTGAAGCACTACAACGTTTCCCACTTAAGAATAGTATTCTAATTTTCCATTTTTTTCAATTATGTCTCCAATTTTCTCAACAGTTATTACGTCATTACTCCAAGCATAAGCCTGGACTGGTAGACCATACTGATATCACAACAGGAGTATTATTAAAAATACATTTGTGCATACACTAACCACAAGGAACACGTTAGAATGTGAAAATACACATGGAAACTGGAAAAAAACAAGTAGGATTCTAGCTGATTCTGGCATTGCATCAATTAACTTATGCCAGAAACAGAATTGCATATTGCACTTACACTTTGTTGGAAGGAGACCTGTTTCAGACAATAAATCCTATGCAGGTGTTATATTTTTCCCAAATGCACTCCCAATCAACAATCTCTTAATGAATCTACTTGATAGTACTGCGCTCATCAGATATTTGGTCTCGACTGAGGTCTCGTAATGTATAGTCGTAAATGTATAGTCCGTGCGCAATTTCAGATATATTTTTGTGGGAATAGACAAGGATAAACAGTGTTGGTTACAGTTGCTGGCATGTGAATGGGAGACAGTGTCAAATCCCAATCATCTCCAACTATACACACACTCATATTTCAAGTTAATATATACCTTAAAATCATATTAAAAGTAAATAAATGAATATCAACACACACATTTCACATGTATTCATTAGTTGAATGTGTTCCATGCTCGGAAAAAGTTGCATCTACTATGCCCTGGTCAAAAGGGCAGCCGTTACACCTGTAATACATGTATTACAGGTGTAATAGAGCTAAATTGAGGGGGTCAGCGCTCTGAGGTCGTCCCGTCCGCCCAGTGGCACCTGCTTTTCCCCGTCAGCAGCGCAACATTGCACCCACCCAACGGCTGCCTGCGGGCTGTTTGCTGCCACTTCAAACCCAGCTAGACTGTCAAGTTCCTCACAGCCAAGGCCCACTTATATATAGACCACCTTGTTGGATTGCCACAACCAAGTACGTCATTCAGTTACATATGGTTTCACCTGGCAGGCAAGGGCTCTAGCATTGCAATTAAATAAACACAGGCTGAATATCATTATCATTGTTACTAACAAGAGGAAGGAGCTGCAGCTACTGCTTAATTCAAATCATGTCATATGACAAGAGCAGAGATATGTTAGCCCTTAAATTAGATCTCAAAAACATTGTTAAATTAAATCAATGACCCAAACATTTGTGGCAATGTTCCCTAGCAATCACACACAACATACCAAACATTTGCAGTAACATATACACAGCCAATTTAACTGATCATTACAATTGTATCAAAAAGGTCCCAGACAGTAGTGTGTCCTGGAGTTTTTATATCTGAATATTGCTCCATCCTTTCATGTTTGGTTAGAGCAGTGCATACAGAAATCAGATCTGTATCAGGTCAGTTCCTCAATGAATGACAATACTCAGCAGCTGATAATGTGCATCCCCATGAGTCACAGCGTAGGACCAAAATGTTCGGCTGGTAGGCTTGGGTGAGGAGTTAGGGAGGAGGTAGTGTCTCAGGGCTTTCCTTTCTGGCTGATCCTCACAGGCTGAAAATACAGTGCCTTCAGAAAGTATTCACATCCCTTGACTTTTTCCACATATTTTTTAATGGCTACCTCATCTCTGTACCCCACACATACAATTATCTGTAAGGTCCCTCAGTCGAGCAGTGAATTTCAAACACAGATTAAACCACAAAGACCAGGGAGGTTTTCCAAAGGGCACCTATTGGTAGATGGGTGAAAATAAAAAAAAAGCAGACATATAATATTACTTTAAGCATGGTGAAGTTATTAATTACACTTTGGATGGTGAATCAATACACCCAGCCACTACAAAGATACATGTGTCCTTCCTATCTCAGTTTTCAGAGAGGAAGGAAACCGCTCAGGGATTTCAACATGAGGCCAATGGTGACTTTCAAACAGTTACAGAGTTGAATGGCTGTGATAGGAGAAGACTGAGGATGGATCAACAACTTTGTAGTTACTCCACAATACTAACCTAATTGACAGAGTGAAAAGAAGGACGCCTGTACAGAATACAAATATTCCAACACATGCATCCTGTTTGCAACAAGGCAGTATTACTTGCAAATGTTTGCAAAGCAATTCACTTTTATAAAGTGTTATGTTTGGGGCAAATCTAATACAACACATTACTGAACACCACACTCCATATGTTCAAGCATAGTGGTGGCTGCATCATGTTATGGGTATGCTTGTAATCTTTAAGGACTGGGGAGTTTTTCAGGATAAAAAAGAAACGGAATGGCGCAAAGCACAGGCAAAATCCTAGAGGGAAACCTGGTTCAGTCTGCTTTCCACCAGACACTGGGAGATGAATGTTAAATGTGTGTTAAATGTGCAACCAGAGGGAAACAATTCTAGATCACATGTACTCCACACACAGAGTGTCACGCCCTGGCCTTAGTTATCTTTGTTTTCTTTATTATTTTAGTTAGGTCAGGGTGTGACATGGGGGATGTATGTGTTTTGTATTGTCTAGGGGTTTTGTATGTTTATGGGGCAGTGTCTAGTCTAGGTGTATGTATGTCTATGGTTGCCTAGATTGGTTCTCAATTAGAGACAGCTGTCTATCGTTGTCTCTGATTGGGAACCATATTTAGGCAGCTATATTCATTGGGTAGTTCGTGGGTTATTGTCTATGTCTATGTGTAGTGTTTGGTTCAGCACTATTTGTTTATAGCGTCACGTTCGTTCGTTTGTTGTTTTGTTAGTTTGTCAAGTGTTCTTCGTTTCGTTTCATTAAACGTAGAATGTATTGTTATCACGCTGCGCCTTGGTCCTCCTCTCTTCCACCATATAACGATCGTGACACAGAGAGGCGTACAAAGCTCTCCCTCCCTCTCCATATGGCAAATCTTACCACAATTCTATCCTCCTGATTACTGCTTACAAGCAAAAATTAAATCAAGAAGCACCAGTGACTCGTTCTATAAAAAGTGGTCAGATGAAGCAGATGATAAACTACAGGACTGTTTTGCTGTCACAAACTGGAACATGTTCTGGGATTCTTCCGATTGCATTGAGTAGTACACTACATCAGTCACTGGCTTTATCAATAAGTGCATCGAGGACGTCCCCACAGTGACTGTACGTACATACCCTAACCAGAAGCCATGGATTACAGGCAACATTCACACTGAGCTAAAGGGTAGAGCTGCCGCTTTCAAGGTGCGGCACTCTAACCCGGAAGCTTATAAGAAATTCTGCTATGCCCGCCGCCGAACCATCAAACAGGCAAAGCGCCAATACAGGGCTAAGATTGAATCATACCGGCTCCGACGCTCGTCTTATGTGGCAGGGCTTGCAAACTATTACAGACTACAAAGGGAAGCACAGCCGCGAGCTGCCCAGTGACACAAGCCTACCAGACGAGCTAAATCACTTCTATGCTCACTTCGAGGCAAGCAACACTGAGGCATGCATGAGGGCATCAGCTGTTCCGGACGACTGTGTGATCACGCTCTCCGTAGCCGACGTGAGTAAGGCCTTTAAACAGGTCAACATTCACAAGGCCGCGGGGCCAGACGTATTACCAGGACATGTGCTCCGGGCATGTGCTGACCAACTGGCAAGTGTCTTCACTGACATTTTCAACATGTTTCAAGAAGACCACCATAGTCCCTGTGCCCAAGAACACGAAGGCAACCTGCCTAAATGACTGCAGACCCGTAGCACTCACGGCTGTAGCCATGAAGTGCTTTGAAAGGCTGGTAATGGCTCACATCAACACCATTATCCCAGAAACCCTAGACCCACTCCAATTTGCATACCGCCCAAACAGATCGACAGATGATGCAATCTCTATTGCACTCCACACAGCCCTTTCCAAACTGGACAAAAGGAACACCTACGTGAGAATGCTATTCATTCACTAAGCTCAGCGTTCAACATCATAGTGCCCTCAAAGCTCATCACTAAGCTAAGGATCCTGGGACTTAACACCTCCCTCTGCAACTGGATCCTGGACTTCCTGATGGGCCGCCCCCAGGTGGTGAGGGTAGGTAGCAACACATCTGCCACGCTGATCCTCAACACTGGAGCCCCTCAGGGGTGCGTTCTCAGTCCCCTCCTGTACTCTCTGTTCACCCACGACTGCGTGGCCAACACCATCATTAAGTTTGCAGACGACACAACAGTGGTAGACCTGATCACCGACAACAACAAGACAGCCTATAGGGAGGAGGTCAGAGACCTGGCCGGGTGGTGCCAGAATAACAACCTATCCGTCAACGTAACCAAGACTAAGGAGATGATTGTAGACTACAGGAAAAGGAGGACCGAGCACGCTCCCATTCTCATCGTCGAGGCTGTAGTGGAGCAGGTTGAGAGCTTCAAGTTCCTTGGTGTCCACATCACCAACAAACTAGAATGGTCCAAACACCCCAAGACAATCGTAAAGAGGGCACGACAAAGCCTATTCCCTCTCAGGAAACTAAAAAGATTTGGCATGGGTCCTCAGATCCTCAAAAGGTTCTACAGCTGCAACATCGAGAGCATCCTGACTGGTTACATCACTACCTGGTACAGCAACTGCTCAGTCTCCGAACGCAAGGCACTACAGAGGGTAGTGCGTACGGCCCAGTACATCACTGGGGCTAAGCAGCCTGCCATCCAGGACCTCTACACCAGACGGTGTCAGAGGAAGGCCCTACAAATTTTCAAAGACCCCACCCACCCCAGTCATAGACTGTTCTCTCTACTACCGCATGGCAAGCGGTACCGGAGGGCCAAGTCTAGGACCAAAAGGCTTCTCAACAGCTTTTACACCCAAGCCATAAGACTCCTGAACAGGTAATCAAATGGCTACCCGGACTATTTGCATTGTGTGTCCCCCAATCCCCAACTCTTTACCCTGCTGCTACTCTCTGTTTACCATATATGCATAGTCACTTTAACCATACCTACATGTACATACTATCTCAATTAGCCCAACTAATCGGTGTCTGTATATAGCCTCGGTACTGTTATAGCCTCGCTACTGTATATAGCCTCGCTACTGTTATTATTCACTGTCTTTTTACTGTTGTTTATTATTTCCTTACTTATCTATTGTTCACCTAATACCTATTTTTTACTTAAAAATTGCACTGTTGGTTAGGGCCTGTAAGTAAGCATTTCACAGTCTACACCTGTTGTATTCGGCGCACGTGTCAAATAAACTTTGATTTGATTTGATGTCAAAGCTGACGTGCATACCTTTATAACGTAGGTACATGACGTAATGACGGCACGTACAATTTTGCGCTACACATGTAACACAGCATTCCTAGCCTAGCCCACAATGTCTGCTGTGTGGATCGAGCAGACAAGTTGAGCAGTCATTTGAAAGAGTAAGAACATTTCAGCGAGACAACTCAATGGCGAAATCCATTAACGCCAAGATAATGGAATTCATTGCCCTTGACAATCAACCGTTCTCTGTCGTGGGTGATGTTGGCTTTCGCCGACTGGTCGAGCACCTGTACACCCTACCAAGTGCGCTATTTTTCAGATGTTGCCCTACCGGAGTTACACAGTAATTTCGTCACCACTATTAGCTTCATGACTGACATTTGGACCAGCGATATCAGCCCCATGAGCATGCTGAGTCTGACAGCAGAGTGGGTCGTCGAAGATTTCGTACTGAGGAAAGTCGTATTGTATGCTCATGAATGCGCTGGTTGTCATACCGCTGCTGCCATTTCAATGGCATTTGAGAACATGTTTGAAACTTGGAAACATGAACACACTAGCTAGCTCCATTCGAACAACTGACTCGAGAAATAAGCTCATCAACTGTGCCTGAGGCAGACGTGGTACCCTCTGTCATGACACTGAAACACCTGCTCAACTAAACTGCCGACACAGGCTGTGAACAAGCGATTCGGTGGCATTCTCTCTTTACTGTGTCGCCGCCATGCTCGATGCTATGTACAAGGACCGCTACGTCGATGCAGACAAGAAACAGGGTTTACGTGAAATGTTACATACACAGCTGGACAATATGGAAACAGACACAGTGACAGTGCGCACTGAGGATGAGAGGCCATGGACAGAGAGAGCTGAAACTTCACTGCTTGACATGTATGATGAAATCCTGGTTGAGAATGAAACAACTGAACAAATGAACAACGAAACAGCAAAGCAAGTAAGTGAAAGAAATTGGTTTTGATTATGTTTTACTGGTAATGGGGACATACGTAAATGACAACAAAATAACTTTTTGGTCAGTGTGGCGTGTGTGTGCGTAACCTATATTTAACTAGGCAAGTCAGTTAAGAACTAATTCTTAATTAAAATGGCTGCCTACCCTGGCCAAACCCGGACTTCGCTGGGCCAATTGTGCGCCTCCCTATGGGACTCCCAATCACGGCCGGATGTGATACATCCTGGATTCGAACCAGGGACTGTAGTGATGCTTTTTGCACTGAGATGCAGTGCTTTAGACCGCCTTGTCCATGTGTGTGTTAACGATTTAACTGTACTAGAATGCTTAAAAGGCCGCTAACATTTTAAATATTGGTATTGGGTTTTTTGGCAAGGAAAATATTGGCTATCGGTGCATCACAAGTCAACAGCGTCACTAACTTTACCCAGTACCAGAATATTTTTACCAAAAACCTGGTTGCCTCTGCTAGGAGTCTGAAATTTGGCCACAAATGGATCTTCCAGCAAGACAATAACCACAAGCACACATCAACATTCACAAAGAAATGGTTAATTGACCACAAATCAACATTTTGCAATGGCCATCTCAGTCTCGGGACTTGAACCCCATTGAAAACCTGTAGTTTGAATTGAAGAGGGCAGTCCATAATCGCAGACGAGGGATATCAAGGATATGGAAAGATTATGTATGGAGGAATGATCTAAGATCATTCCCAATGTGTTCTCCAATCTCATAAAACATTTTAGAAAAAGGCTCAGTGCGGTTATCCTCAGAAGATGAGGTATTGAAAGGAATTGAAAACAGAGGTGTCAATCATTTTGACCCCTATATTTTTGGGAAAAAACAAATATTTCTTGTTTAACAAAATCTCTTTCTCTGTGCAATTGTATTAGCATAAAATAATATAATTGTACTTTTTTTGTTTGTTGCATAAAATATAGCTCAGTATTTGTTATATTTTATACAGTCTTTTTTTCTCATCTTTATTTAATTTTAAAAATTTATTTATTTAACTAGGCATGTTAGTTAAGAACAAATTATTATTTTCAATGACGGCCTAGGAACAGTGGGTTAACTGCCTTGTTCAGGGGCAGATTGACAGATTTTTACCTAGTCAGCTCGGGGATTCGATTTTGCAACCTTCCGGTTACTAGTCCAACGCTCTAACCACTAGGCTACATGCCGCCTTTGAGTTATCAAGGGTGCCAATCATTTTGGACCCGACAATATTTTTACAATACATAGAATGTGGTTTTCCACAGTAAGAACTGTACTCACTTTTGGTAACCCACCATATGCCCTGATATAAAAGGGAACGGTATCATGTAGGGATTCTGCAAAGAGGTATAGAGTATCTGTCACTCACACGCAACCACCAGAAGTTAAATTAAACAGCATACAATTTCTAAAAGCTGGACTAGATGATCGATATCAATCTTAGTTTTCTGATACATACCTCCTTTGAGAATGTTAAATATTTTCAGATTGCGGCAAAAGTAATCTGTCTCGGAAAATTCGATGTACTTCCAATTCTTATACCAGACACATACCCGGAAACCAATGTGGCTCAACTGGAAGTTAAACTAAAGGATAGTGTGTTAGCTATGGGTTAGGTCCAAGGCTGTTTGAACTGGAAGTTAAACTAAAGGATAGTGTGTTAGCTATGGGTTAGGTCCAAGGCTGTTTGAACTGGAAGTTAAACTAAAGGATAGTGTGTTAGCTATGGGTTAGGTCCAAGGCTGTTTGAACTGGAAGTTAAACTAAAGGATAGTGTGTTAGCTATGGGTTAGGTCCAAGGCTGTTTGAACTGGAAGTTAAACTAAAGGATAGTGTGTTAGCTATGGGTTAGGTCCAAGGCTGTTTGAACTGGAAGTTAAACTAAAGGATAGTGTGTTAGCTATGGGTTAGGTCCAAGGCTGTTTGAACTGTCAAGAATGCAACAAGACTAGAAAGTGTTTACAATGTATATTGAAAAATAAATCAACTTAAATAGGTAGGTAACTGCAAATACTGTCATTCCATTGTTGCAGGGTGACATTGTCAGAAAATGTATACATTGCCCCTGGTAAAAGTGTGTCAGATTAAATATAGCAAACACAACTTCCAGACACCTAGTATTTCTGGTATTACCTTACTAGATTTATCTAAATGTTATAAAAAGTTGTACATTCTTCTCTATTTGGTCACACTAGATAAGTATATGGAAAGTGCTGTCCTACCATGCCAAGTATACCAGGCTTTGATAGTTTCTGAAAAGCAAAGCAATCTCTGTCCATAAGCAGCCAAAACACTTAAAACAATAACCAGGATTTGAAACAGCATGGTAATTATTGCAACTGAAATTGAAAGATACTCAATGGCTTGATTGACTGCTGGTCTCCTATTTTCATGCAATATACAAACTGCTAGACAGTGCCCAAACCATAAGTAGGAACTTGTAATTTTTCCATCAGAAAATTGGCAGTGTTTTTCTGAAGAGAGGCATTGTTTGAAGAATAAAAAAATAAAAAATAATAATCAAACCAGTCATGTCAGGTGAAATGTACTTTTCCAGCAATGACATAGCTTTGTTCAAATTTTTTTTTTTTTACCATAATACACCTCTACATCACCTCTTCCTAGTCACCAACATTTCAATGGTTCTTTTTAATATGCTATTGCGACTACACTTTAAGTTAGTCGTACACACACACACACACACACACACACCATTCAGCAGTTTAGACTGCTATTGGCATTATCTGTAGAAATCGATTAACTTTTATTTGGATTATCATGCAAGTCTAACGTATCAAATGAAAAGGGCTTATCGTAACCCATGAGGTGATTATAGTCATGAGGAAGTGGGAACAACATCGGGTTCACAAGCATCGACTTCTTGTCGGCATAGAATGTGGTTAACATTTTGCTGACACTCGGTATCTTGACCTCACTCTGACGGAACACAGTCTTTTTCTCCATCAGGAGGACATTGTAAGTGACAGCTGTGTAAGTGTCAGTGTCCTGGTTGTGGTACAGGCGGACCACATAGCCTTTGGTGATGATGTGGAGGAGGATGGGAGTCAGGAATGTAAAGAAACCGATGACACCGCAGAAGGCACCTTTCAGCACCAGACTCTGAACACCGATGCCCGTCTGCAGAAGGATGTATGGCATCACGCATAGGCTGGCCCCGCTACTGGTGTAGGAGAACATCTTCACACCTGCAACAAAAATACAGAATATACAGTATTATTAAAAAGGTGCAATTTATGTTTAGTTATGCAGTGATATCACCGATGTTGATGATGGTAATAATGAGATGATAATAAAGTAATACCTCGAACAGCGTTGCCGAGGCTCCCTGAATAGATCAGCTTCCCCTCTTCAGAGTGGCAGGTGGAGGATGTAGACAAGTTGCGGACCATCCGCTGTATAGATGCTAACTGTACCTGGGCAGAGATGGACACAAATGGGAAACTATTTATTTCCATTCAATGTCTGCTACAATTTATAACAAAGAATGTATCCCTTTAAATAACCTCCATTTAAGAATTACCTTTTAGAATGAGGTCTTGAAGAAATGGTTATAATATTGCATCATTCAATCATGCACAGGAGTTGTCGATATTAATTGAATACCTAATGCACTTTAAAAGTTAACGCACTGGCCTGTTCAACCAGCTGTAATTGATAAATTATCGAACGCAGAGCCAATAACTAGGTAGTCAGCTAGCGAACATGACATCATTTCATATGGAAAAAGTGGCTAATAGAACATATATGCATTGAATGGAAGTAACTGATACATTTGAGAGAGAAAGGAATAAAGCCACATACCTTGTTAGACGCATCATTGAGAAACGACCTTTTGACAGTGTGATACAATTGCTCTCGGGTCTTCAATGGCAGCCTTCTGCACGCGTGAGAAGCAGGCCTCCCATATCGGAGGGCAGCAAATTGGATTCTAAACGTTTGCGAAATACCAGTACGTAATCCACGTGCAAAGTAAAGCTGAAACATTCTAAAATAATAAAGTTAAGCCGCCTTGGCTAGCTTCTTTGCTAACTATCTAGCTAGCTAACTGAAACTAGCATACACAACAGAAGCCTACAAACCCAACCCACTTTCTTATTCTGTGGGAAAGGCTATACCGACACGGGATCATAGCAACCCCTAGTGGCCAGAAGGCCGCACCATTTTAATGTAGTCAACTGGGTGGGACTTCCAACTTCATTGGCTAATCCCTCCTGGTGACCCTCATGTCCAACCGGGTCATCAGAAGAGATCAGGCGATCGTGAATAAGAAAATGGACTACTTAAAAATAGAGATAGATCAATGGCGCTATCCAGGCAGAAGTGGATGCTGAGTTCGAATCAAGCAGCGCGTTGAACAAAGTTGGTGAAGACGAATGTTCTGAATGGACAACAGTAGTATCGAAAACTGGAACAAAAAGGAAATTGATAAGTGTGTGAATGATAATGAATCGCTTCTTGTTGGATGCGTTTGTTGGGTAAGAATGCATATTTGAGAGGCCCGTTTGAGGTGTCAAATGGTGAAGTATGCGCTGGGAAAAGTGGAGTCTGTCTGAGTGGTCTTATTTTGATTAATTGTATTTCTGAAGAACATAGGAAGATTGCAGTGATCCTCAAAAGAATCTGGACAACAGAAGTTTTGTGTGTTGAACTTCGGAATAGAGCACCCGTCAATCAATCTCGGGAGTGACGACAGATGTTCAGGTTGAGTACATGAAGAGAATTCCTGGTGTGGTTGATATCCGGCATCTGACTCGCTTTTTAAATAAAGAAAAAAGTCGGTCGGTCCTGTTGTTCTTTGTTAAAGAGTAGAGACAGATCCTTACCAAGTACAGGCTGAGTGACCACCGATTGGCAATAGAAACCGGCAGACATAAAAAGACATGGCTACCCAAAGAGGAGCGTGTATGTGGTCACTGCACGACAGGGGAGGTAGAAACAGAGATGCACTTTCTCCTTTACTGTGATAAATATTCCTCACCAAGAGATTCATTATTCACAGAAATGACTACATTTATTCCAAATTTTAACTTATTAAACCCAGAGGAAAAACAAAAAATACTCATGGGCGAAGGAGCAATGGCTCCTCTTGCAGCCAAATATGTATTTGCCTGCCATAGCCTGAGGGACACTGAATAATAACATCTGCATAGTAAGCAGTAACTTACTTATTATGACTGTTATTGTTATTACTATTATTATTGTTGTTTATCATTCCAAATAGTAGTGGTATGGGTGGTAATGGTAATGATAGCAGTTTAATGATGGTGGTGGTGGTAGTGGTGGTAATGATGATAGTAGTTGTAGTACCGATGTAATGGTGAAGATGACCGTTATTTAGTTATAAGTTAGTTATAGTTTAATTTTTTTATTTTTTATTACAATGTATATTGTATACATTGTTGCTTTGGCAATATTGACACAATGTTTTTCATGCCAATAAAGCAGCTTGAATTTGAATTTGAGATACCTACACATTTGAAGCTTGGTTATGTAATATATACTGTAAGAGCTTTTGTCCCCAAACCATTGCAGGTAAGAATTGTAAAGGATTTGGCCATGTTTCAAGTGTGTGCAGATGGACAGAGTCTACTGAAGAACGGTGTGTAGAGTGCCCTGTAAGGGTGAAGGAGATTGAGGTGGCAAAAGTTAGAGCGGTCAATCGAATCTCGTATGCGGAGCTGATTAAAAGAATTGAGAAAACAAGTGATGCTATTGAAGATATGGTAGTGGACGCACCACAGCCTATAGTAAATGTTTACTGCCAGTCAAAAGATACCCTGTGTGTTAAAAAGGTGGATTTCATTGTCACAGTTATGAACTGAACGGCACAAGTCTCAAAGAAGTCTAAGAAACTGGACATTATTGTGGCTGCGGCAGAAAAGTTTTTGGGACTTAAGGATTTTACATCTGAAGACTTGCAAGGGGTACTGCTGCCGGAAGACCCGCCCTCCCAGATTCCCCTTGAGCCTGTAGGGATCAGATCTGTTTTATTATTATTATTATGAATTCTTATATATTTAAAAATATATTTTACCCCCTTTTTCTCCCCATTTTCGTGATATCCAATTGGTAGTTACGATCTTGTCTCATCGTTTCAACTCTCCAGCGGACTCGGGAGAGGCGAAGGTCGAGAGCCATGCGTCCTCCAAAACATAACCTACCAAGCTTCACTGTGTCTTGACACACCGCTCGCTTAACCCGGAAGCCAGCCGCACCAATGTGTCAGAGGAAACACCGCCCAACTGACAAACGAAGTCAGCTTGCAGGCGACTGGCCCTGTTTTATTAAACTAAACCAAACAAGAAACGTTGTGTGGTTTATTTTATTTCTTTTTGGGGGGGTAGTATGGTAGTTTGTTCCATTTTTTGGGAATCGTGTTTCCATCCCGCATGGTAGGTGGCGGGATGCACATTAAATTGTGCGATCGCTAATACAGTGCATTCGGGAAGTATTCAGACCCCTTGACTTTAGCCTTATTCTAAAATGGATTGAATTATTGTTTTCTGTGATGTGTAGGCTGGGAGTCGGGAAGCAAGTACAGGGAGTGAAAATTTTATAATAAATAAAACATGGAACAAACAAGAAACACGAATAGCGTACAGACATGAAACAGAAACAATAACGCCTGAGGGAAGAACCAAGGTTAGTGACAGATATAGGGGAGGTAATCAGGAAGGTGATGGAGTCCAGGTGAATCTCATGAGGTGCAGGTGCGCGTAACGATGGTGGCAGGTGTGCCTAATAATCTGGCGATGTTGAGCGCCAGACAGGGGGAGCAGGAGTACACGTGACATTTTCCCTCATCAATCTACACTCAATACCCAATAATGACAAAGCGAAAACAGTTATGAAATTTTTGCTAATTTATTAAAAAATAAAAAACAGAAATACCTTATTTACATAAGTATTCAGAACTTTTGCTATGAGACTCGAAATTGAGCTCAGGTGCATCCTGTTTCCATTGATCATCCTTGAGATGTTTCTACAACTTGATTGGAGTCCACCTGTGGTAAATTCAATTGATTTGACAATATTCTATATAAGGTCCCACAGTTGACAGTGCATGTCAGAGCAAAAACCAAGATATGAGGTCAAAGGAATTGTCCGTAGAGTTCCGAGACAGGATTGTGTTGAGGCAGAGACATGGAGAAGAGTACCAAAACATTTCTGAAGCATTGAAGGTCCCCAAAAATACAGTGGTCTCCATCATTCTTAAGTGGAAGAAGTTTGGAACCACCAAGACTCTTCCTAGAGCTGGCCGCCCGGCCAAACTAAGCAATCGTGGCAGGGCCTTGGTCGGGGAGGTGACCAAGAACCCGATGGTCACTCTGATAGGACTCCAGAGTTCCTCTGTGGAGATGGCAGAACCTTCCAGAAGGACAACCATCTCTGCAGCAATCCTCCAATCAGGCCTTTATGCTAGAGTGCCAGAAGAAGCCACTCCTCAGTAAAAGGCACATGACAGCCGGCTTGGAGTTTGCCCAAAGGCACCTAAATGACTCCCAGACCATGAGAAACAAGATTCTCTGGTCTGATGAAACCAAGATTGAACTCTTTGGCCTGAATGCCAAGCGTCACATCTGGAGGAAACCTGGCACCATCCCTACGGTGAAGCATGGTGGTGGCAACATCATGCTGTGGGGATGTTTTTCAGCGGCAGGGACTGGGAGACTAGTCAGGATCGAGGGAAAGATGAAAGGAGCAAAATACAGACTGATCCTTGATGAAAACCTGCTCCAGAGTGCTCAGGACCTCAGACTGGAGCGAAGGTTCACCTTCCAACAGGACAAAAACCCTAAGTACACAGCCAAGACAACACAGGAGTGGGTTCGGGACAAGTCTCTGAATGTCCTTGAGTGGCCCAGCCAGAGCCTGGACTTGAAATCGATTGAACATCTCTGGAGAGACCTGAAAATAGCTGTGCAACGACACTCCCCATCCAACCTGAGCTTGAGAGGATCTGCAGAGAAGAATAGGAGTAACTATCCAAATACAAGTGTGCCAAGCATGTAGTGTCATACCCAAGAAGACCCGAGACTAATCGTTGCCAAAGGTGCTTCAACAAAGTACTGAGTAAAGGGTCTGAATACTTATGTAAATATGATATTTATTTTTTCGACATTTATAAAAATGTCTAAACCAGTTTTTGCTTGGTAATTATGGGATATTGTGTGTAGATTGAGGGGGGGAAATACAATTTTATCAATTTCAGAATAAGGTTGTAACATAACAAAATGTAGAAAAAGTCAAGGGGTCTGAATACTTTCCGAATGCACTGTATATGGTTCGATCATCAGCATACATGGACACACATACTTCGTTAAATGCCAGTGGCAGGTCATTGATAAAAATAGAAAAGAGTAGAAGGCCTAGAGAGCTGTCCTGTGGTACACCACATTTTACATGTTTGACATTAGAGAAGCTTCCATTAAAGAAAACCCTCTGAGACCTATTAGATAGATATCTCTGAATCCATGATATGGCAGAGGTTGAAACGCCACAACACGTTTTCTCAACAACAGGTTATGGTCAACAATATCAAAGGCTGCACTGAATCTAACAGTACAGCTGCCACAATCTATTTATTATCAAATTATACATTTCTTTCAACCAATCATCAGTCATTTGTGTCATTGCAGTATATGTTGAGTGCCCTTCTCTATAAGCATGCTGAAAGCCTGTTGTTAATTTGTTTACCGAGAAGTAGCATTGTATTTGGTCAAACACAATTTTTTCCAACAGTTTGCTAAGAGCGGGCAGCAAGCTGATAGGTCTGCGTTTCAAACCAGTAAAGCCCGCTTTACCACTCTTGGGTAGCGGAATGACTTTGGCTTCCCTCCAGGCCTGAGGACAAAGACTTTCCTCTAGGCTCAGATTAAAGATTTGACAGATGGCTATAGAGTCAGCTACCATCCTCTGTAGCTTTCCATCTAAGTTGTCAATGTCAGGAGGTTCGTTATTATTGATCGATAACAATAATTTTCCCACCTCTCCCACACTAACTTTACAAAATTCAAACGTGCAATGTTTTCTTTCATTATTCGTTTTTTTTAATGCATGAGTACGATGGCTCACTTTTCGTTGTTGGTATTTCCTGCCTAAGTTTGCCCACTTTGCCAATGAAGTGATCATTATAATATTTGGCAACATCAACTGGTTTTGTGATGAATAAGCCATCTGATTCGATGAAAGATGGAATTGAATTTGTCTTTCTGCCCGTAATTAAATTTAAAGTACTCCAAATATTTTTTCCATCATTCTTTATATCATTGATCTTGGCTTCATAATACAGTTTCTTGTTGTTGTTGTTGAGTTTAGTCACATCATTTCTCAAGTTGCAGTAAGTCAGCCAGTCAGTTGTGCAGCCAGACCTATTAGCCACTCCTTTTGCTTAATCTCTATCGGCCATACAGTTTTTCAAATTCCTCATCAATCGCTGGGGCCTTAACAGTTCTAACAGTCAGTGTATTACCTGGTACATGTTTATCAATAATTGGAAGAAGCAATTTAATACATTCCACAAGTGCAGCATCTGGATGCTCCTTATTAATCACATCAGACCAACAAATATTTTTAACATCATACAAAATCATTTGTATGATCTGTTATACACTATTTTAGGCCCAGCTTTTGGAACTTTGTCTGTCCTAGATATAGCCACTATATTGCAATCACTGCATCCAATGGGTACGGATACAGCTTTAAAAACAAAGTTCTACAGTATTAGTAAAAATGTGGATGTTCTTGTTCCTGTAGTGTTTTTAAACACCCTGGTAGGTTGAATAATAACCTGAACCAGATTACAGGCACTGGTTACAGTGAGACACTTCCTCTTGAGCGGACAGCTTGATGAAAACCAGTCAATATTCACTTCCCCAAGAAAGTAGAGAGTAGAAAAGGCTTTAGATGTGCCAGGTGAACCGACAACCACAACACTTCAATAACAATTGACATAAGTTCTTCTCTAAGCATTACAGGGATATGGCTCTGAATCAAATCAAATCAATTTATATAGCCCTTTTTACATCAGCCAATGTCACAAAGTGCATACAGAAACCCAGCCTAAAACCCCAAACAGCAAGCAATGCAAATGTAGAAGCACGGTGGCTAGGAAAAACTCCCTAGAAAGGTAGGAACCTAGAGAGGAACCAGGCTCTGAGGGGGGGCCAGTCCTCTTCTGGCTGTACAGCAACACCTCCCCCATAAGCATTCCTTTCTCTTCTATAGATGTTATATCCTTGTATTGCTACTAATGTATCATGAAATGAATTATCTAAGTGAGTCTCAGAAATGGCTAATACAGTGGCTTGCGAAAGTATTCACCCCCTTGGCATTTTTCCTATTTTGTTGCCTTACAACCTGGAATTAAAATAGATTTTTTGGGGGGTTTATATCATTTGATTTACACAACATGCCTACCACGTTGAAGATACAAAATATTTTTTATTGTGAAACAAACAAGAAATAAGACAAATAAACAGAACTTGAGCGTGCATAACTATTCACCCCCCCCCCCCAAAGTCAATACTTTGTAGAGCCACCTTTTGCAGTAATTACAGCTGCAAGTCTCTTGGGGTATGTCTCTATCAGCTTGGCACATCTAGCCCATTCTTCAAGGCAAAACTGCTCCAGCTCCTTCAAGTTGGATGGGTTCTGCTGGTGTACAGCAATCTTTAAATCATACCACAGATTCTCAATTGGATTGAGGTCTGGGCTTTGACTAGGCCATTCCAAGACATTTAAATGTTTCCTTTTAAACCACTCAGGTGTTGCTTTAGCAGGGTCATATGCTTAGGGTCATTGTCCTGCTGGAAAGTGAGCCTCCGTCCCAGTCTAAAACCTCTGGAAGACTGAAACAGGTTTCATCCATCATTCCTTCAATTCTGACCAGTTTCTCAGTCCCTGCCGATGGAAAAACATCCCCACAGCATGATGCTGCCACCACCATGCTTCACTGTGGGGACGTTGTTCTTGGGGTGATGAAAGGTGTTGAGTTTCTGCCAGGCATAGCTTTTTCCTTGAAGGCCAAAAAGCTCAATTTTAGTCTCATCATACCTTCTTCCATATGTTCGGGTAGTCTGCCACATGCCTTTTGGCGAACACCAAACGTGTTTGCTTATTTTTTTCTTTAAGCAATGGCTTTTTTTCTGGACACTCTTCCATAAAGCCCAGCTCTGTGGAGTGTATGGCTGAAACTGGTCCTATGGACAGATACTCCAATCTCCGTTGTGGAGCATTGCAGCTCCTTCAGGGTTATCTTGGTCTCTTTGTTGCCTCTCTGATTTAATGCCCTCCTTGCCTGGTCCGTGAGTTTTGGTAGGCGGCCCTCTCTTGGCAAGTTTGTTGTGGTGCCATATTCTTTCCATTTTTTTTATAATGGATTTAACGGTGCTCCGTGGGATGTTCAAAGTTTCGGATATTTTTTATAACCCAACCCTGATCTGTACTTCTCCACAATTTTGTTTCTGACCTGTTTTGGAGTGCTCCTTGGTCTTCATGGTGCCGCTTGCTTGGTGGTGCCCCTTGCTTAGTGGTGTTGCAGACTCTGGGGCCTTTCAGAACAAGTGTATTTATATACTGAGATCATGTGAGACTTAGATTGCACACAGGTGGACTTTATTTAACTAATTATGTGACTTCTAAAGGTAATTGGTTGTACCAGATCTTATTTAGGGGCTTCATAGCAAAGGGGGTGAATACATATGCACTTTCCGTTTTTTTATATATATATATATATATATTTTATTTTTATTTTTTTTAAGCAAGTTATTTTTTCATTTCACTTCACCAATTTGGAATATTTTGTATATGTCCATTACATGAAATCCAAATAAAAATCTATTTAAATTACAGGTTGTAATGCAACAAAATAGGAAAAATGCCAAGGGGGATGAATATTTTTGCAAGGCACTGTATATGAATGTTATTTGATGTTAGCAAGTTCTTGATTTCATGAACCTTATTTCTATGGCTACATATCTTAATAAGGGCTATTTTCATCCCTTTCCTGGGTAGCTTATCAGAGATAGACATAACATGGAAAAGAGCAAACAAAGCAAGAGAAACAAATTTACATTCAGCAGTCCATTAATCAGCTGGTGTGTGTATGTGTGTGTGTGTGCTGCAGGGTTGAAGCTACTAACCCCTAGGCTTGGCTCTCTCATCCCTTCCAGGCTTTTGGGAGGGAGGGTGGACAATGAGCCTGTCATAGTGGATGTAAGCAATGTCCCTGCGCATTCTGGCAGCTTTCATGGCTGGGATCAGTTCTTTCCTCTTCTGGTGCACAGCTTCAGGATAGTCCTCATTGAGGAAGATATACGTTCCTCTCAAGTTTCTGTCTCTTTCCAGCTACCTTGTCTTTGAACCTCAGGAACTTGACAACTATCTGTCACCTGGGCCGGAGGTGGGTTTCCCAGTCCTGTTGGCATGCTCCACCTCAATCTTCCTGTGGTCCATCTTCAGTTTCTCCAAGATAATTTCCTTCACTTTGTCCTCAGACTCTGTCCAGGTCTCATGTGGAAATTCTGCAATTCCGTCCATAACCATGTTGTTCCGCCTTGATTGTCCCTCAATATAATCTAATTTCTCCGTCATTGTTATCATGGATTCACATACAGAACTGATGTCCTCCCTTAATGACTTACTGATTTCTGTCATCTTGCCGTTCTCCTGTTTAAACTCATCGAGCTGACCCTGGGAGAACTGCAAATTGTTCTTCAGGTCCTGGACCACCGGTTAGTGTAACCGATGTGAAATGGCTAGCTAGGTAGCGGTGGTGCGCGCTAGCAGCCTTTCAGTCGGTGACGTGACTTGCTCTGAGACTTGAAGTAGTGGTTCCCCTTGCTCTGCAAGGGCCGCGGCCTTTGTGGAGCGATGGGTAACGATGCTTCGTGGGCGACCGTTGTTGATGTGTGCAGAGGGTCCCTGGTTCGCGCCCGAGTCGGGGTGAGGGGACGCCATAAAGTTATACTGTTACATTGATGCTGTTGACCCGGATCACTGGTTGCTGCGGAAAAGGAGGAGGTCGAAAGGGGGGCGAATGTAACCGATGTGAAATGGCTAGCTAGGTAGCGGTGGTGCGCGCTAGCAACCTTTCAGTCGGTGACGTCACTTGCTCTGAGACTTGAAGTAGTGGTTCCCCTTGCTCTGCAAGGGCCGCGGCCTTTGTGGAGCGATGGGTAACGATGCTTCGTGGGCGACCGTTGTTGATGTGTGCAGATGGTCCCTGGTTCGCGCCCGAGTCGGGGCGAGGGGACGCCATAAAGTTATACTGTTACATTAGGTCGTCCATTTTTTTGTTGACTCCATCAGTATTTGGACAAAACACTTGAAGCTATTTTATTGTTGTTGTAACAACTGCTTGTAGAACTCTTTTTGTTTGTTTAAAAGATCCTTCACCTGTGATAGCGAAACAACACTGTCCTCAACGGTACTCCAGCCGGCTTTGGTCTTTGTCATGGTAACAACTATAGGTTACACTGTTACTCCTCGCAGTTCCAGACAGGGCAGGTCACAGGGAAGATTAAAAACAACAACAACAAACAGCAGGGGTCGAGCAGCCACAAGCCCGGGACAATCCGCGTCCCAGACACAAAGGCTAACCGTTTTACGGGCTGCGTTCAAGCCCTCAAGAAAACCCTGCTAGCTGCTAGGCTAGCTGCTACGCCAAACAGCTCCTCAGCAATTGATGCCAACCGTGTTGCAGGATCCAAACTCAAAAAGGTAGCTAGCTAGTAACCAAACTTTTTTTAAAGACTTTTAAAAACAACAAACCGAGCTCTTCCTCGTTCTGTGTTCAACAGGAAGGGCCAAAACAGCTAATCTCCAAACCTTAAGTAGTTAGACAAACTCTGTAACTTGATTCTTGGAAATGTAGTTTTTTAATACACGGTTTCCAACCATAGCTGGCAGACCGAACGAGTTGGCGCAATGTAAGACAGTCTCGTGTTCCAATTGTTTATTTTCATAATGTGAATTGTTCCTGTTAACACTGAGGTGAAGAGCGGAATAATTGAAGCAATGAATCCGAGCCTCACGCTTATCACGTGTGGAATGCGGGTCTTCCAGCGAGGCACGGATTTCATTGGCCTTGTCAGGCGTGCATTTAGATTTTTCAGCCTAAGTTCCGATAGTATGTTATACAGAAGTTGACTGACTGAAAGGGAACTTGACTTTACACATCATTCACTTTTGTGAAAACTGGTCCAGCCACTTGGTAGCTAGCTATCATTAGTTCAAATAAAGAAAAATTATGTACTAATATGAAAGTGCAATTGTAAACTATATATTATAAACCCACAGACACGCCTGGTGACCACATTGATGTTGTATGTTGTGCAGCTGAGAGTCGAGTGTGGAGACAAATGAATTCAGTTCAAGCAGTCGTCCTGAGCAGCCGTTCCTAGCTAGCTAGTTTATATGCTGGGCTGGCTAGCTGGAAACAACAGCACTGCAGCATGAAAGTCATGTTTATTTTGATGGGCGAGGGAGAATTAACCTGTAGTATTGGTCACCATCTGGATGTCCCCGTGACAGGCCAATTAGCTAACGTAACAAGCCGGCATGAATGACCATAGCAACAGTGTTGTATCGAGCATCTTTGCCGATGTGAGTTGCATCCCACTGGGCAGCAGTTGCGTCTCACCGGGCAGCTGTATGGCATCCACATACATAGGTTCGGTTTGCTCCTAGCAGAATGCGGCTAGGCGAAGTGAACGTCTGTGCTCGCATACTCCCTAAAGACCTTTGATTAAAAAATGAAGAAAAAAACCCAGGCAATATTACTGTTGTTTGTCCCTCTTGAATTACTTTACCAACAGCATAGCCAAAACACTTCTAAGATAAATCAAGATATCTGTCATTCATTTTGACGTTTTTTTGCAGAGGTCTTAGTCACACAATTTTACACTTAACTAAGATGTTGGTGCACTATTTTGAAGTGGGTCCAGTGTGCCTGGCATGCTGGTCTTGATGGCCAACCTTTCATAATGACGGGTGAGTCATTTGGGAAGTCACCTTGTTTTTCTTGGACACTAGGACAATGGTGGTTTCCTTGAAGCAGGTAGGGACTATAGCCTGGGACAGGTTGAATATGTCAAAGAAGACACCAGCCAGCTGGTCAGGGCACACTCTGAGGACATGGCCAGGGATGCCTTGCTGTCCCCAGTCCACCTGGCCGTGCTGCTGCTCCAGTTTCAACTGTTCTGCCTGCGGCTATGGAACCCTGACCTGTTCACTGGACGTGCCACCTGTCCCAGACCTGCTGTTTTCAACTCTCTAGAGACAGCAGGAGCGGTACAGATACTCTTAATGATCGGCTATGAAAAGCCAACTGACATTTACTCCTGAGGTGCTGACTGATAGTTTGTAGTCCGTGCCACATCCATTGCGTGTCTGAGTTGTTGAACATCAATTCAAGTTTGAGTTTGTATTGTCTTTTTACATCCCTAATGGAGCTCGTACCTGCTTGCCTTGAACACGTAGAGTGCCACCGAGTCATTGGGGTTTGTTCTGCTACCATTGAATGCTGCAGTATGGGCTCTCAGCATAGTACGGATATCGCTGTTCATCCAGGGTTTTTGGTTGGGGTATGTCCAGATTAACATTGTGGGTACAACATAATCAACACATTTCCTAATGAAGCCTGTGACTGACGATGCATATTCCCCAATGTTGATGAATGAGTATTGGGTGGATGAATCTTTTAACATATTCCAATCAGTATTCTCAAAAGAGTCCTGCAACATCGAGTCTGCCTCCTCAGGACATGTATTGTTGGCTAGTGATTTTCACTGAAAATGTACAACTACGGCATTAACGTCGGCATTAAAAAAAAGTCCCAACTTTGGCAGACAAGTTTCAAATTCTTGCTGAAGTTTACAGCCACAAGCAGAAACTAGCTACAGTAGCTGGGAAGGGACAACAAATAGGGTTTTGGAATAAATGCAGAAAATAAGGTCTGAGATGAACACAGGTTTAGGAGATCTTATACGTTTTGTTCTATGAGATAATTGCAGTCAGTAAACATGACCTTTATGAATTGTGAAGCCCTGTGATTTGTTTTTTATTAATACATAAATTCTTTAAAATTCACAAAAGTTAAGTTAGCTGAAGATTATCTCTGTGTTTACCAGACCTTATTTTCAGCATTTATCCAAAAACACCATTAATTTTCCTCAATAGGCTTTATCCAAAAGTTAGTTAGTGCCTACAAAAAGATGACATTACTATTTCTCTCTATAGCTTCTCCCTTCTGTGCCAAGGTACACACAGGATTTCCTGCATGAGGCAGTAATATCACAATAAAATTCCTTGTTAGATATATGTACAAGTTCACAAATGTCAAAAATGTAATTTGATAATTGATCCTCAATCGTCAGCATCAAATATGCAGGCTATTTATAAATTGCAATATTTTATTACCTATATTGTTTAATATTGAAAAGTTATGATTCAATAGCACAGCTCACTCATAAAATTGGTTCCCAGTTACTTAATCTCCCTACTGATAATCAGAGCTGCAAAATGTCCTTAGGCTTTTTCTGATGAATACAACCTCAGTCAAAGTTGTGTTTTTGTTGACTAATTAGGACAATCAAATGATGTAAGAAAACTGCAGTGGTTCATCTCACTGGAGTTCCAAGTGCAGAAGCTGTTGCATATGATACTTTGCATGTACAGTTAGGACATAATACAGTTCTGAAAAAATAAAAATACTTGAAAAATAGGTGAATGACTGCCATGGTAGATTAGTCTCTGTAAACCGCAGTCCTCTGTCTATAGTTTTATGTCAAGGACTGGTGAAGTCTTGAAAAGGTAATAATAGAAATAGTTATTCTGTTTAGGTTAGTGACAGTGCTGTCACATACTGCACATGTCTGCAGATGAGTATCTCACTGTTAATTGCTTAGCTTTTGTTTCTCTTTTGTATCCCAAACAGATAAATTGCTTGCAGCTATGTCGTAGCCTGGAAGGATCCCCAGAAATGAACACACAAGTTATGCACACAGAGGCAGCATTCTAGGAAGTGTTCACATTCAAAAACATGTGGCACTTCTGAGTGAAAGGACTCTTTCCCAAAAATCTGTTTTCTAAATGAAGACATTCTACACAAAACTAATTTATACAATGCAAAATACAAAAAGCTATTTAATGACTCAAAGGCAACCAGAATAAGACACTGCATGAGGAATGATCAAGCCGGCCACCATGGAACAAAGCGCGGGATAGGGATACACAGTGAGTGTCTACAAAACAATGAAATTTACACATTTACTGTCAATTATTATGTTTAAAACAAATACAAAAACTGGTCTCAAGAAACCAAAAGAACCAATGTGAACCCTTAATAAAGTACACAGCATATGTAGTTTGTTCCAGAGGGACAATGTGGTAAACATCTCCACCTGATAAATCTGAGTTTCAAAGGGTATATGTAACATTATGTTTTCTCCAGTGGCAGCTGCTGGGTGGCAGGCTGCTGGGTGGAAGGCAGCTTGGATTCATTGTTGTTCATAGCCTCCTTCCGGTGAGCCAGGAACGGGTACATGCATTTGTCTGCTCCAAGAAACTGGTACATGCAAACGATGGCGTCAAAGGGCAAGACACTGAAATAGACAGGGATACAGAAATTAATAAATGATCAGTAAGCGCATAAAGCTATGGCTCCCATGATATACATTTGATGGTGACACAATCCCTGCAAGAGGGGGGGAAATCAGAGAATATACAAGGATGTCATTAAGTTCACCTATAGAGTTGTTTGACAAAACCTGGGTATCTCAATATTCATGTTGTGTACTACTTACGTCTTCATGAAACTAACCATGTACATAATCCGAGGTGTACAGATCATGGGCTGGTCTGTTAGGATAGCCCTCATTGCCTGTTGCACACACTGCTCTGGCTTCAACGGAGGGAAGAGTGGGGCAATCTCTTTCCTGATGGGACAGAAGTAGTCATCAATTAGTTTGTAGTGATTACATATTTGATGATGCCAAGAATAAATTAGCATTGTGTTCAAGTGTTTGAATACACTTGTTAAATGTAACACTTTACCAACCTGATTTTACACCCTTTGAACATGTCAGTATCAACTAAGAAAGGACAGACCAGCGTCATTTTTATCCCGTCTTTCTCAGCTGCTTTCAGCTCGTGGCTGAGGGACTCATGAAAACCTATAGCACCAAACTTGCTGGCACAGTAGTCCTGGTAAAAGACAGAATTTGCGATAGATAATGGTTTGACCTGAGTTTTCAGATAAAAGACTCTGGTATACTGTAGGAAGGTATACTGTAGCTTTATAATTGGAGAATATGCTGCTAACCTCAACACCAGCAGTGGTGAACAGACCCAGGGAGCTGGCTACCGTCACGATGTGCCCATGGTTCAGCTCAAGCATCTTGGGAACAAAAGCCTTGGTAGTCTGAAATTAAAAAACATGCCAAAAGAATTCTTACGGTAAGAATACAAACATTGCATGGCAAGTGACAATTGATATTATGGTGTAAAAATGTGTCCTAAGCAGATTTTCATATAGGTCTATCCCATCTCCTTTGGAAATACACTTCATTGTCACTGGACTAGTCCGTGTGAAACTAAGTGATCAGATTGAGTACAGTGCAACTGACCCAAAAGTGAGCATGGCAGTTGACCATCATGGTGCGCTCTAGGAGTTCATCTGGACACTCCAGCAGGTGACGTCCTGAGACCACCCCAGCATTGTTGATCAGGATATCAATGTTGCCCACTTCACGTTGCACCTTATCTGCAGTCAAGTACACCTCCTCTCTCTTGCTTACATCACACAGATAAGTGTAGACCTTGGGCTGAATCCGAGATACATCTCCCTCCTCACCATCCACTGAACCTGTAGAGCAGGGGAGATGGTCCCTGTCTGGTTTAGTGGAACAATATTTCAAGGTGCATTCCGTAACATTTGCAAACACAAACAGCACTTTATTTCGTGATATCCCTCAATCTTTAGGGTTAAAGGAATTAGAATAGATACATATTTGACCATCATATAATTTGAAACTAAATAGTGCAGGCCTACCTAAGTGTCCTATGACAGCACAATAACATGAATGGATTATGTCCTAGTTTTGGGGTTGTAATGTAAATCATAATATGAATCACAGGCTTCTCTCTTTTTTGATCAAGAGGTCTACATTGAAAAGACCAACGCTATAAATACTGGATTGCACTTTTAAAAGGGTAATTTAGCAGTTTCAGTAAAAAGCTGAGGGATGGGGCTGGATAAATGTAATCACTCAAATTCATTGAGCTAGGAATGCAAGGACCATCCATGATATCAACATTATAGTTTTAACCATGTTTTGATTCTATACAGTGTTACTTTACATTTGGGATTATGACAACAGTTAAACTAAGCCCATGAAGCATGTAATGTATAAATTATATTATTCAATGGGTACATATTCATTTATAAGTCCAAACATTGATGTAGCAACTCATGATTTCCCCTTTAACAATAAAGTAGTATAATTTAATAAAGCAGCAGTTTGCCAACCTTCGGGGTTCCTATTGGTAATGTCGCTGTAGATTTGTCGCACCATCTCAGCAGTCTCCTCGTTACTTTCCCAATTTATGTCCCAAAGGATGACCGTAGCACCTCTTCGGGCAAACTCCTTGGCAAAGTGTCTTCCAAGACCGCTTCCTGCCCCAGTGATCACACAAACCTGACCCATTACATTCTTCTCTTTTGGACGCACGAGCCATCTCGTTCCAGCCAACACAAAAGTCCAGAGAACTTTGCACGACACCAAGCAGAATTCAACAAAGATATTCATCGTAAGCAACAAAATAAATATGCCTTCAGAAAGATTTCCTGACCGTGACAATTTCGAGGAAAGATGAGACAACAAACTTGACTTTGATAGCCTATTGTGCTGCTGTTGTGCTAATTATTGCTAGTTGCTACTTTGTTGTGAGTACTAATGCTTGTTCACGAGGGTCAACTTGCACAAGGCACTGCGCATGATTCTTATTTTCTTCTTCTTGGAGTTTAACGGCGGTTGGCATCCAAACACACACACACATATATATATATATACACACACACATACATATAAATATATAATAAATAAAAATAACAATTTAAATAAAAATAAACCACAAACAAACCCTACACTCATTAAAAACACTCTATCCCATTCCACCACTTTGCCCCATCTACTCCTGCACCATGCCAACGGCCTGGGAGGACGGGATACCACCACTTAACACACACTATAACTCTTCTGAAGTCAAATCTCGTATACCCAAATACTTCTCTGCAGCTGTCACCACAACATCTATTTTCTGTGATTTACGTTCCATTTCTGTGGTAACCACACACAACTATCACAAGTCCACTACAGGTTACCTTCACTGACTCATCTGCACCCAACTCCTTTCTCACCCACCCTGAAACCACAAATTATTCTGCCAAAAGCCAAGGATCCACTTTCTCCAAAAATGTTACTCCTACTAGACCAGATTTTTAACATGTCCACTGATGCCAGAGCTTTACCACACCTTCCACCTTACTTAACTCACGCTCATTCACTTCCATTTCACCTCCAGAGCTTGGTCTGGAACACAGCTCACTCTGTTTGCACTTGACACCAATCTTCTACAACACCCCATCTCCCTTTTTAATTGCCATATTCCTCAAATCCAACCTCTGCTTTCCTCATTCTCTTTGACCTCTTTTTTCCCCCTTGATTCCTCCTCAAAAATCCACCTTTTAGTGACCCTGTCCCAATATTCCTCTTCTCCCAACTTTGCTTGCAGCGCAGTGGCATCCCAACATAACTCCATCTCATAACCCTCACAAAAAATAATTATAATACTTTTTTTTTTTTAAACACCAGCCCATTTCACTATTTAACCCTATCTAAGCTTACTCCAGGCCAACGGTCTGAGAGGATAGAACACTACCAGTCAACACCCTCTGCAAATCTTCAACAGTAAAACCTCGTAATCCCATGTACTTCTCTGCAGTTGCCACCACAACCTCTATTTTCTGTGACTTACATTCCATGTCTGCAGTACAGTTGACAACCATGGCTATGAATGCTAAGAAACCCACCTCACTCAAAACATATTCCACTTTTCTTCAACCTCACTCCTCTGACTTCCGAGTGTAATGATTAAACCTTTCCTTATTGTTAGAAGACTAGCGTGTGCAAATCAGCCCCTCCTTCTTCCTAAAATCCTGCATGCAGGAAGTAAACAGAGAATTCTGAACCTTAGGTCCAAGTGTAAGGTACATCTATTGCTGTTGCATTATCATTCAATGATCATTAAAGCACTTCCCCTAAACATATCCCTGGGTTAATGCTTTGTATTATGTTGTGTTCATTTGACAACAGCCAGGGATTGACTGATTATCACTGAATTGAGAGCTCCCCGATGGACTTGGTTGGATGGTTCCTAGATAGGGCTACTACAGTGCCATTCCATAGAAGGGAATTTAGCACATTTGCCCCAGAAAACATGTTTTTGTTCTCTGCTCTCATACTGTGTACGTTTGGTCTATTCACCTTATTATTGAAAATGTCCATGACATGTAAAATAAGAATCTTGATGACCACTCTGTAAACACACAATTACAAAGGCAGGGTCACATGAGCACATTTTATTTGTCTTGCATATGGTAATCAACTTATTGGAAACAATAAGTTACTACTCATTCACTATCAAGTTATGTTGACTTACAATTAAGATGACTATGGTCACATACCTTTAAAATAACCAAAGAAAATTGGGTATGGAGGGAACATCACACAAAGCAGGCAGATGAGGAATTGACCCTAGAGTTACCTACATTACGCTGTGGTTGTCAGTATTGATTTGAGGATATGAGTAGGATAGAGCTAACTGTACAAAATAATGTAAGATAATTACAACAAAAATACAAATGGACATTGAGGTTTTACAGATGACTTGGTGAATGAGCTGGTGTTATTTCAAGGAGTGTCAGTGCAGTAACTTTTCCAGTTGCCCTGACATCTCAATCATGAACTAACATAAGCCTACTGTACTGTACATTACTGAAAACAAATGGTACTTTGAAAGGAGGATGTAATCCATGATATGACAAAGCTTTCAAGTTATACAAAACTTGATAACTCAGAACAATAGTTATTTGCATATCATCATCTCATATATCTCCCTACTAGAAATACATTCTTTATAGATCTCTATGAACCAGCCAAATTATGTAGGTTTTCGCCTTCTCATAAATGTCTATTTATGAAAAGGCACACAATTCATAAATTTACCAGGAAATATTACAGTCCTGATCCATTTCATCTTAGAAAAATGGAATCAATCATACAAGGAAACAAACAAAACATAATATGGTAACATGATCTACTTTAAATAGAATATAAGCACAGTAATTGATATAGTGAATACACTGTAGTATTCAGATTGTCTGCAGATGGCCCTCCTGATTCAGTTCAGATGTATAAGTATAGTTTTTTAAAGATGCAACAGTTGAGATGTGCCATGCAAAACTTGAAAATGCTCAATGAATTGAATAAAGATGTTACTTTCTTCAATATTAATAGGAATTCCAATTAGAGATATGCATGAATTGTTGGATTAATTAAAATGCCTTAAAATCCTCTGTCTTTAGAGGGCAGTGTTACACTTTCTCCCTGAGTGCTGTACTGTATTGCAGGGTTTCCCAAAATCAGTCCTAGGCCCCCCCTGGTTTTTGCTCTAGCACTACACAGCTGATTCAAATAATCAACTTGTCATCAAGCTTTGATTACTTGAATCAGCTGTGTAATGCTAGGGCGTAAACTAAAATGTGCACCCAGGGGCGGCCTTTGGACTGATTTTGGGAAACCATGCAGTATTAGACCTACTGTGACCACAATCATCCCCATACAATATAAATTAAACTTGACACATCAAACATACACATTATTTGTTCCAACTAGCATACGTACATGTACATATCCAATACATTTTTCTGCACTTCTCTAAGCAAAAGGCAGCATTACAACAACATAAATACAGTGAGGAGTGTAACAACACAGATTTCCTTTGATCATGATGGATCTGGAACTCAGCAATAATGCATGTCCATTTTAGTGAAGAACCTGAATAACCATTCAGTTGATATGATCCGTATCTAAGTGAAGGAAGTGCTGCTGTATGATACTATTTTTTTTAAGTATAATGCCATTATCTAATCAATTTTGTCATAGTGTAAATACCAGTACATGAGGTGCAATACTTATATGGCTTGTCCATTTCCCATTCCATCAATGCAGGGTTGCACCACAGCAATGCTAAACATAGAAATGAGGGACATAAGCTCATTCACATGAACAGAATATAACATAGTAGAATATAAAGTATTTAAAAGCAATCATAGATAGCCATGTATAGGCTATTATTAAAACTGTTTTTTTCTTATTGGTCTATTTCCATATTGGCAGATGTTTAAGAATTGTTATATAATATGCTGCACTTTCGTTTTATTTTTGCTTAGATTCATTTCTCATTTCCCTGAACTAGGAGGCCCTTGCTTGTTCCATATACAGTATATCTCTCGGTTGACTTGATTGAGAACGGTGCAAAATCTAAACAGATACAATAACATGAGATGGAATCGAAACTTTGCTAATTAATGCAAGCCATATCAAGTAACAGAATATGATATGACATTGATACTGCTCGACCAATGATGAGGCCTTATATAAAAATCCCAAAGTCTTTCCACATTCCCCTCTTCAGTCGATGTCCTTGTCCCACCACACTTCAGAAAAAAATATTCAGCAAGCTAAAAAAAGAAACTTGCAATGTACAGCTAGCTGCGTAAAAAGTCCAGGACCATAAAGTACAATTTGTTCATAAATGTCCTCATTCATACTAGGTTGTTTTTTTGCTCACATTGGAGCCTTATAGTAAAATTCACTGTTAAAAGTTCAATGTCTGCAGCAAGCAGCAGTTCTCATAGGTCTTCAGAAACAGTGATGTTATCAGAAAAAATAATTGTCAAGCCATGCAGACAACTTATTTTTTAATACATTAGTGTGCTTCATCTTTTTGTTCTTCATAGACAACAGAGAGTCTGTTTAATCTTTCCTTGACCTTCCACCTATACTAGTCACATGCTTGTTTCACAAGATGGAGATAGACTTCCATCCAGAACTATGTGGTTTTCCTTTTGGCTGTTGCCTGCCTCTCCTTCACCGTTGCCAGCAACAACCACTTCCTGAGTAGTGCAGTTGGTTGATTTAGGTGACAAAGGGCTGAAGACAGCGGCCCTGTCCATGTGATTTCCCCTGTGGCTTAAGCTGGAAGGCTGACCTTCGCCCTCTAAGCCCTTGGCTGCATCCTCTCCTTGGCCTGACTCTCCTGGAGCCCGTGGGCTGGTCACCGGGGCCTGGCCTGGGGGTGGGGAGGGCTGGTATCCTTGTGGAGACAGAGTAGCACAGGGAGGCGTTGATGGCATCTCTGCCTGAGATTCAATGAAATTCACTTTTAGAGCTTTCGTCTTCTGTGGGTTGCCTCTAAGAGAACTGCGGATGTTTTCAACGCTCATGTCAAAGCTTTGATTATCCTCCCCCTGTGACGCCCCCTCTGGATTGCTTGAGACATACTCATAAAGACCCTCCTTGATGATGGTAGCCGGCGGAACATTCTCTTGGGGTTTTGGTTCCATAGAGCTGATCTGGCTGAGGTCGAGGGGAGGAGGTGCCTTCCGTCCTGCTACGTTAGGGAGGAGGGCACTGCTTTCTGCCACACTGAACTCTGTAGTGCAGCTGGCGAAGCTGTCCACGCTGGATGGGCTCCTGAGGTCACCACTGACTCGTTCCCTAATTAGGGGGGGCTTTAGTCCAGAAGACACCACCCTCATTTCCATTTCCTCCTTAAGCTTCTGTTCATGTGGAGCTCCCGAGCCAACGTTGGCAGTGGTCGTCATCTTGTTGTACATCTCCTCCAATATCTTGGCATTCAGGTGCTGTGGGCTGGTTCTTAGAGGATTGACCCTATCTGGAGATCCCAGTTGAGCAACCTCTTTATACCTCGCCTGGGATTTTGGACTAACCTCAGAGTTGCCTTGCCTACTGCTCCACCTACTAGGTGAGAGATGGTTATCCATTGGCCGTTTCTCATCACCTTTCTCCACCATAACGTCCGTAAGCTCCATACTGCGAGCGAACGCATCCTTCAGATTCATAGACACAATACTGCCATTCCTCTTCGCCCGCTCCAAGGCCTCTCTCCTCTTGATGGCTTTCTCCTGTCTCTTCTGCTCCCTGTAAAACTCTGAGAAGTTGTTCACAATGATGGGGATGGGCAATGCAATGACCAACACACCTGCAATACAGCAGAGCCCACCGACTATTTTACCAAGAAGAGTTTGTGGATAAATGTCCCCATAACCTACAGTTGTCATGGTAATGGTAGCCCACCAGAATGAAGCAGGAATACTAGTGAATTTGGTGGCATCTTCGTCTTTTTCAGCAAAGAATACCAGGCTGGAGAAGATCATTATGCCCATAGCCAAGAACAATATCAACAGACCCAGTTCATTGTAACTGCGCCGAAGGGTGAACCCAAGGGACTGCAGTCCAGTGGAATGTCTGGCCAGTTTTAGAATTCTTAAGATTCTCATGATACGGAATATCTGGACCACTCGTCTGACATTCTGGAACTGTAGAACACTCTTGTTGGATTCGGTCAGGAAGAGAGTTACATAGTAGGGCAGGATAGCGAGTAAATCAATGACGTTCAGTGGGCCTTTGCTGAACTGCCACTTGTCAGGAGAAGAGAGGAAGCGGAGGAGGTACTCCATCGTGAACCAGGCGATGCACACAGCTTCAACATGCGCTAGGCTGGGATTGTCATTGACCTGTCCAAACTCATCAACGACTTGTAGCTCTGGCAAGGTATTGAGTGATAATGAGATTGTTGATAGAACGATGAAGAAGACGGAGACAAAGGCCAGGAACTGAAAGACAAAGAAACAAAAAAATTGAAAATGAGTCATGATCAGATAGCTGAGACAACTCTTATTACACACAAACATCAGTGTGTGTGTGTATGTGTGTGTGTGCATACTGGTTACTTATTCTAGTTAACCTGGTTTCTCAGGACTAAGCCTTCCTTACTAAGATGCATGGAAAACATGAATTATGCCTTCAAGTGAACAGATAGTAAGTGAGATTGATATTTGCTCACATTTAACGTTGCCAGGAGGATCATTAAGAGCAGGTGCTGTATTTGCAGCTAAGCAGTAAGTCCACTGCGTACTGTGCTTAAGGTCTAGTGATGTTGTTTAAGTAAATCAACCGTACTACACCTCAACTGTAATTTTTGTCTTCATTAGCTATATTGCCTAGGCCAAGGGTTGTTTTCCCCATGCAACCCCTTAACTGAAAGTGTGCTGGTGGGGTGGTCTGACATAGGCTTCATAGCCTCATAAGGTGCCCTGACCTCACGAGAGAGATTTATTAGCGCATCCAACCATAAAGTAATTTTGATATTGCTGGCAAGTTACTTAGTTACTTAGAATACTTAGTTACTTAGAATACTTAGTTACAGTATTCACTCAACACCACTTACACCAAATGTGTCTTATTTATTACACAACATCCTTTGATTAGATGGTTCTACAACATTACATGTTTATATACTGTGCTGTATAAGCCAATGGATAAGATGATGTGAGCAATACCAGAAATGGTTGTGTAAGGCACAGATGACAGAGCAGAGGGCAATATTTCCTTACATCCATCTAAATGTGGGCGGCAGCAGAGGCTCTATTATGGATTGATAATCAATGTTAAAAGCAGATATCCTCTCAACTCTGCAGCACATTGGCCACTCCTTCCTTAACCGAAGAAACACTCAAATCAGAGATATCTGATACAGGAAACAAACAAATCACCACTTATCACATCAGTTAATTAACAGCATATAGATTTCTGTCTGCTATTTCCTCTATGTCATGGTTCTAAGAAGTCTTTGTCAACGGCCATTATGCTCAGGTTAAATTAGCACTAACATGCGCAAATACTAAAGGTTGTTGTAGGTCAAACCTGTGTGTTTGTGTGACTGCGTGTGTATGTTCACTTCTTCATCAAGACAAGGGTGTGGAAATAATCAAATTCTTATTATATCTCTCTTAGCTATCCCTGGTCGGTCCAGCCGCCCTCCTTCCCTTCCTGGGTCCCCAAGGCTGTGACGCTGTCATCGCACCGGCCTGACCTCCCTGCAATACTCTCTTAATCACGGCTATAGAGGAGAATTAACCCCAGGTTACAAAAGACTCAGACACCATAATAGATCTGCATCTCCAACTCCTGTGTAGAAATACAATCAGTTGTGATTAGCAGACAGAGCTCAAAAACTATGACATGAGAATAGAGTATCTGTGGGAGATTCAATCACAGACAGTGAAAGACAAAGAAAAAGTTGCCGGTTTAATTTCAACTCGTCTTAAAGGATTCACAGGTGTTTGAATGAGATAACTAATTCAATAAAATGACAGATCCCTCATTGCAGGTAATAGAGTTAGGAGTTAGCGGTAACTTTTCAAGATGTGATCATTACTTTGCCTACACAAGGTATATCCAAACAGGTCGGGCCATACTGTAGTATTTAGCACAGTTGATTTTCACATGACAACCTTGCTGCAGTGCTGCAGGACGTAACACGACTAACTGACATAACTGTGACCACTCTCCACATCTCCAAGTGCTTTATGCAAACAAGCCCAATTTGCATATTGTGAAATGAGCAATACTGTATGTGTGCAACAAAGATGTGAGAGTATGAGCTTAAGTCTCAATATTGGCATAGTGGCTGTATTGGCAAGCATCTGTAGTGTTTCAGTGTCATTAGTCCTTTAAAATATGAGTGCAATGAAAGTGAAGGGCAGTCTTGCCAGGGACAAGTGGGGGAGCTCAAATGACTGGCTTAGAGAGCTATTGATGAGACTCTTGGCCTTGTGAGAGATGGCTACACAGAACAATCCCTTTCTGGAGGGGTTTCCCCTCATCCCATGAAGCAAATGCAAATATAGAGTTTATAACCTGTCATGGATTCTCTTATAATTTCAAACACAAATATAATATTTGTAGGCTGATACATGCTAACTTTAAGTTCCTGCACATAGCCTATAGCCATACATACACATTGTATGGATCACAATGCGTTGCATTAAATCAATGATTATGCACAATCAGCTTTCTATGCACAATATCCTGTCTGCGGCTTGCATTTTTAGTGGGTGTGTTTAGAATGACAATGTTGACTGAATAAGAAGTATCAGATTATTGGTTGATTCTTCCTGTTGAGGAAAGAATGAGTAAACTTCTAACCTCTCTCTATCCTTACTATAGATAGCCACCAAATCCTATTACAATTATCCTGAAATGTTCTCCTCACAGAGACAAGCACATGCTGAAGCTCCTATACTTATGGCCCTCTGGAGAAGGGGAGGGTTTATACAGACTTATTATACCCGCATCTATATATTAAGTGAATAAATCACAGATATGTTAAAGAATGAAAAATGTCCAGAAGAGCACCTAAGGTGATTTACGGTGGAGAGTGGCCATAGCTGTGACAGCCTGTCGATGCCACGTGAGTCACTGACAACCGCCTGCATCCGTTGCCAGCTACTTCTGAGAAAGCCTCCTGCCAAGACCGAGCCAAGGACTAGCTAAGAATCTACTCTATCACACCTGAGCACTGATCCATCAGGCAAATGGACACTCTATAATCATGATATACTGTAGAGTAGTTTGGCTTGTAAATATAAAATCAAAATGTTGCTTAAAATGAGCCACAACTGGTGGGAAAACATATCTGTTGGTTCCAGTAATAAAGTACAGTGATCCATACAAGTATTGGTAATGCTGATTTTTCTGAGCAATTATGTGGTTAGTAGCAATGGTTAGGCCTACTTCCTGGTATTTTGATAGTTATATAGTTGTCATGGCGCCTAGTGGCAGCCTAGGCAGAGGGCTAATGTACATTCTGTACATATATAATCATATTTAATGCATGCAGAGTTGGCAGTGGGACAGTTTTTCATTGCACAGGAGGATACTTCTGAACAGGGCTGTAACCAGGGTTTGAGTTTTGGTGAGGTCCAGAAGGGGGTGGTGTTTTTAAAATTGAAGCTAATTTACTGCATTCTACACAATTAAAACACTTTAAAAATGCTATTTGGAGAACAGCAAAAACAAGGAAAAATGACCCCAACCATTATCACCTTGGCTGCTGTGGGTTCTTTCATCTCAGTCAATCTACAAAAGCCTATTATTTATACAATTGTAATGTTAAACCCCTGAAAGGGGGGGAAATATGATAAATGATTCACACTGACATACTGTATTGTTTGCATTTTGATTATAGGGAAGATAGGCCATGTGTAAACGTTCATATTGAAACATATCTTATTTTTTGAGTTCCTAACAGGGGACCCCACATGGGGCCCTGTCCCCAAGTTTGGGAACCATTGTACTAACCTCTCTCTCTGCTTGCTTCCTCATTTTCTGTCTCCTATGCTTCCTCCGGCTGTCATGCCCTGACCTTAGTTATCTATGTTTTCTTTATTATTTCGGTTAGGTCAGGGTGTGAAGAGGGTGGGTATGCTTGTTTTGTATTGTCTAGGGTTTTTGTATGTCTAGGGGTGTTTGTAAGTTTAGGCATATGTATGTCTATGGTGGCCTGAATTGGTTCCCAATCAGAGGCACCTGTTTATCGTTGTCTCTGATTGGGGATCATATTTAGGTTGCCATTTTCCCTTTTGGTTTTGTGGGTTCTTGTCTATGTGTAGTTGCCTGTTCAGCACTCTTTGTATAGCTTCACGGTTCGTTTTGTTAGTTTTGTTCAGTGTTCATTCTTATAATAAAGAGAATGTACGCATACAACGCTGCGCCTTGGTCTCCTCCCTACGACGGCCGTGACACCTGCATGCATTGTAGCCTGCCTCAGCCTCACCACTGAGCACCACATCACTGTCTGTGTTTTGATACACCATCATAAGTGTAATTAATAACTTCACCATGCGCAAATGGATATTCAATAGGTGCTTTTCTTTGCGAGGCATTGGAAAACCTCCCTGGTCTTTGTGGTTTGTGTTTGAAATTCAATGTTCGACTGAGGGACCTTACAGATAAATTGTATGTGTGGGGTAGTCATAAAACAATCATGTTAAACACTATTATTGCTCACAGAGTGAGTCCATTTAACTTATTATGTGACTTGTTAATCAAATTTTTACTCCTGAACTTATTAAGGCTTGCTGTAACAAAGAGCTTTTAATTTTTAATTAATTCGATTATTTTTTCGAAAAACATAATTTCACTTTGACATTATGGGGTGTTGTGTGTAGACCAGTAACAAAACAAATGTAAATTTAAGCCATTTTAAATTCAGGCTGTAACACAACTAAATGTGGAAAAAGTAAATGGGTGTGAATACTTTCTGAAGGTACTGTATCTATAAGCGACTACCAGTTGTGCACTCATTCTCCGAGAGTCGGTTTTTGTTTGTTTGGGTGATGTCTGTAGACACGGCAGGAGATACGGGATAGTTTTAAGATTGCCTTTTGTCCGGCATCTCACAAACACACTGTCAGCGGCACCTCTAGTGTTGCCTACTTCTCCAGTGAGCCGTCTCCGGGCTGGGGTAGTTTGTTTCACGTCTCAGGCCCTCGGGCTGTGCCGTGAGCCGTTTGAGAGAGTGGTGAATGTGCTGCTAAAAAGGCAAGTCCGGGAGACAAATCCAGGGGACGCAGGCGAATATAACGAACAATCCACTGTTCATGATTCCACTATTTCGCAAAGAGACATGCGTGATTAGCGTTCTGAGCTTTGATCAAAGCTGTGACCAACATTTAGATATTGACCTATAATTCATTTTCTTTATTGTGTACAAAATATGTATACTTTTTTTATTAGAAAAAATTACAGAAGTCCGGACCTCGGTGTCCTCATAGTTACGGCCATGCTTCTGAAGTAAGGAGTGGGCTGTACTCTGTGGGGAGCTCAAACTTCATCACAGAATCCCAATACAGAGAAGCTGCAGACGGCGGAGATGCACTGATAACATTGAGCTGCCTGCCTGTCTGTCTGCCCTTGGACATGCTGACCTGACCACCATCTCCGCTGACCATTTAGCTATGAGCTTTTAGATCCTCTCATGACCGCAGCTGCCCATCCGCTGGAGGCTTCAAGAAGCACTCAAACAGATTTGATCGATCTGATCTAGCTACTGTTGTAGCCTATATTTCTGTCTAAATACTTGCTATTGTTTATTTTGCTTAACAAGCGCTTTGAGATTTTGTGAGTAATGAAAAGTGCAATAAAAGTTTAATAAATAATAATAATAATAATAATATTATCCATCATAATAATAGTATCCATCATACTTGTGCTTGGTTTGATGAATCCTAAGGGGGGAAAGTAAATATTTATGTAACAACTATTTTACTACAGTTCTAAGTATACACCAAACAACCCAAATAATTTGAAAGATACCAGATATAAGAACATTTTAAACACTTTTAACTGAAACCGCTTCAAAGAAAGGTGTCTTACATTACACTACAGAGACCTAGAGAGGGAGTCTGTCATTGTGTGATGCAGAGGGATGGATAAGACAAAGCCTCTGAAAAGCCTTGGCTGTAGCCATCGCGTGATGCAGAGATTGTCTCGGGCATGTCAGGATGAACACCCAGTCTGGCCACAGTCATGGCTGCTGAGGTCAAGTCAATGGTCATGCAGCATTATGCCTATTGGCTGTGATGGCAGAGCTGCTGGAGGTCTCATTGGTCAACTGTGACCTGAACTATCACCCACCCAGGTGGGTCAAAGGGCAATTGGGATCGAGTTATATGAAAGTCAATTTTGTCAACACTAAATAATGTGGCATAATAGCTGCCAAATGGTAGGACCTTTGCACCTTGGCCTAATCTAAATCCATGCTGCTTCACATAGAAATTAGTAATAACCTTGAGTGACTTGTTGCTTTGTACATAAAGAAACAACACAAAGGAAAAGACTATGCTAAAAAGTTTGACTATTTCACAGGCAGGACACTGAGGTCAACATTCATCATTATACGCTTACATGACTTTTCTGTGAAAACCACACTAATGGGCCACTACCATGTGTCTTTGTCTTCTCTATGAAAAAACATGCCATTTATGTCATTGAGAACACTCTGCCTTCTTCAGCAAACACTCTATAAATTATACCCTCACAAATAAAAAAATTTAAAAAATAAAAAATTGCTAACTGACATTTACTCCTGATGTGATGACCTGTTGCACCCTCTACAACCACTGTGATTATTATTATTTGACCCTGCTGGTCATCTTTGAAAGTTTGAACATCTTGGCCATGTACTGTTACACCCCTCAGAGCCTGGTTCCTCTCTAGGTTTCTTACTGGGTTCCTGCCTTTCTAGGGAGTTTTTCCTAGCCACTGTGCTTCAAATCAAATCAAACTTTATTTGTCACATGCGCCGAATACTACAAGTGTAGACCTTACTTACAAGCCCTTTGCTTACTTACAAGCCCTTAACCAACAGTGCAGTTCAAGAAGAGTTAAGAAAATATTTACCAAATAAACGAATGTAAAAAATAATAAAAAGTAACACAATAACATATCAATAACGAGGCTATATACAGGGGGTACCGGTACCGAGTCAGTGTGCGGGGGTACAGGTTAGAGGTCATTTGTATATGTAGGTAGGGATGAAGTGACTATGCATAGATAATAAACATTGAGTAGCAGCAGTGTACAAAACAAATGAAGGGGGGGTTCTGACAATTTTATGGGCTTTCCTTTGACACCGCCTATTATATAGGTCCTGGATTGCAGGATGCTTGGCACCAGTGATGTACTGGGCCGTACGCACTACCCTCTGTAGCGCCTTACGGTCAGATGCCGAGCAGTTGCCATACCAGGCGGTGATGCAACCGGTCAAGATGCTCTCAATGGTGCAGCTGTATAACTTTTTGAGGATCTGGGGATCCATGCCAAATCTTTTCAGTCTCCTGAGGGGGAAAAGTTTTTGTCGTGCCCTCTTCACGACTGTCTTGGGGCGTTTGGACCATGATAGATCGTTGGTGATGTGTGACATTTGCTGATGTAAAAAGGGCTTTATAAATACATTTGATTGATTGATTGCTATGTGATATACTACCAAAGCACTTAATACAGAGTAATTCACTCATGGGCCTTGCGTGCGTGTGGTGCATTTAGATATAGTCTAGGTCGACAGACATCAGTGGTGAGGTTGTGGGGGTGGAAGGAGCAGGATTAGCTTCCTCCTGACCTGATCTGTAGATCTGCAGAAACGTAATTACGTGAACAGTGATCTGGATACAGAGAAATCGCTAGCCCACATCTTGAGAAGATTCCAGGGCAGGGCATGCGTGTGCAAACAGGGAGCGAACGCCAAAGGATCAGCAGATACTCTGCCACAAGACACCTTTGTGACTCAAGTGTAAGGGTGTTCGTTGATACGCTGTGAAACAGTCATAAAACACCTGTATTGTTCTTCTCCTGCATTACATCCTGGATGGTTTTATCCTCCAACAGTCCTGACAGACAATCTTTACCCACTAAAAGAGCACTGTCTGTTGCTGCCAAATCTCTCATTAAGCACTGCAAATGACAGTCTCCTCTTTGCCCCTGGAGCTCTCAGTGGAGTTGAACAATTACCATTGACACACATTTGCTGTGTTTTTATTGAATTTCCAAAAAGGAAATAATAAGGTGAATTATAGACAATATACACTAAGTACATGTACAGAATATGTTACAGTACTTCATTACTTTCTCAAATCAGATATGGTTATGAGTATCTACAACAGTTATTGTACAGTATTACCATATCCATCCGTAGTCTTGTACATGAAATACCTTTTTCACAGCAATAACAATTTACAATGTTCCATATAGATAACATATATTTTCATATAACACTACAGATGACATTTTTTGGGTGTTCCCTCAGGGGACAATAAAGTAATTTGCATTTGAGGTCAAATAGATGTAGCCATGTTCTGTATTTAGAAACGACCCTTTGGATATTTCAAGATCCAACAAAGGAATCCATTCCGGAGACCCAGTCTAAGACCTTTGAGTATTATACTCTGCTAATCCACATTTTCATTAAAATATGCTGCAACACTAAAGCCCTTCATTCATACACAGAAATCCCTCAAAACAAAACCAAGAGTATGATGATTGATCATGACTCAATCTGAGCATGATTCTCTATGTTTATGAGTGGCGGAGGTGTCCAATACATTAGGTGAGAGGTGGGACTGCGGGACAATGGGGCTAGTACACAGGCTGAGCTGCCTCTGCTGTGTGTCTCTCTGTCCCAACCAGGCTCCATGCATGTGTGACCTGGACCAGCATGGTGCAGTCCTTGGGAACATCTGGCTACTGAGAGGTAAGCAGATTAATTGAAAGATCTGGATTTCCCTCATTAAGCCCTGGCCAGGTCCGTCCTCCCACTCAGTTACGTTTAGCTCTTGGTTTGCTGCTAAACTTCAAACAAAGGCTCCCAGGAAACAGACAGAAAAAAATCCAGGGAAGATTGTTTGTAGGTTCAATCAGGCAAAACACAGGGATTTGTTCCAGCTATAATCTGTGACAGGAGTTTGGATTTACAGCAACATCTGAGAGGAAATGAACACGTGTGGAAGGCAGAGAACTGTGGCTTAACATCACAAATGTTATAGTTATGACATAAAAGAGAAACACCACAGTCAAACAGTGTTACGGTTCCACACTCGCCTCAAACCGACCTCACCTCAAGTCCAGTAGCAATATCGTGATCTGACTGCCAAAGGCTAAATGTAATCAACTAAACAAATTCATTGAGATGAAAGTATGCCTGTAAAATGTATGCCAGTACACAGCCAATAAAATGAATCCTATATAAAATATTTATTCTGAGCCAATAGCAAAATGGCTGACATACAGAACCTACTTTCTCTGAGGTATACAGGCCATACAGCAAAGAGCCCACAGTTTATAGATCTGATAGACAACGAGACAAAAAAGCAACAAGACAAACAACACACTGTAAAATTCTCAAGGAAAAAAAAGGAAATACCACCTCAACGCAAAGGATGTAAGGCTTGAAGGTTAGATTATTTCTGGCAAACATTATGACTGCTGCAGGCCGCCCTCGGAGGGGAAACTAACTCGGAAAGGAAACCCAAGAACGTCTTGATCAATATCAGGAGGTATTTATGGAAAAGTGACATGGGATATATTGGATTGGCTGTGTTTTTATATGGGAGATGTAGCTGGAACCAACCCACCACATTTTTCAAGGAGCTTCTGCTGAGTAAGGGTCACAGTGGAGGAGTGCCATTTAATTTTACAGGCCATTGTACAGCAATACCAACTAGAAAATGGTTATATAGCCTTCTAAAGACCATTACTAAACCAATATCAAGCCTTATGTGTTTGCGTGTATGTATGTGTATATTTTCACTATTGATTAGGGATGTACCACTGGATTGTAATTTAAACCTAAAATATGACACTTCCTTAGAAACGTAATGACACAATTTTCAATTATCAATAGACAGTGAAACTGCATATAGACACACATTTTTTTAATCAATATAACATTGCAGTATCAAGACAATTTGCATAGATTTCACTGTTCATTACTATGGTGACAGACACCATGCTATTACCTCCCAAAATAGGCTTTATTTAGACCATGTTGGCTCAGGCTACTGTTTCTGACTGCGATCCATGTAGACCAGAGCCCACTGGATTGTGTTCAGTGAGTTGCTGATGATGGGATGGTTTCTCTTTGTGTGAGGGGAAAAGGGAGAAGGCCATGATTATAGTAATTAGTCAAATAGATGCGCCTGATTGGTCATCACAACGTACAGGCCAACCACAAGCTTGGTAATTAAGGTGACATGACCATGTGACAGATTCAGACGACGTGATGATTGGGCAACCTGTAATTAAACACAGTATGTAAACTGAACTGATATTTAACCAAAAAAACAAAACCCAATGTCCAAGGTATTCTGTTCTAGGGACAAACATTGGATCCTGCAATGGCTACATGCACACCACACACTATTGCATGGAGAAGAACAGACTGCCACAGCATACTTACACATGTTTTTTTAATGTGATGTTTGTGTCATCTGCTAATGCAGAGCTAATTTGCATACGACTACTTCGTTGATTACTACCCACTCCACAAATAGACTAGGCCTACTCAACTCAGGGCAATGATTTGCAACTATAATATTTTGGTATTTTATTAGGATCCCCATTAGCTGTTGCGAAAGCAGCAGCTACTCTTCCTGGGGTCCAGACAAAACATGACATAATATATAACACAAATAGACAAGAACAGGACTACATTCATTTAAAAATGGCACACATAGGCTACATATCAAGACATACACACAATATCTAGGTCAAATAGGGGAGAGGCGTTGTGCCGTGAGGTGTTGCTTTATCTGTTTTTTTAAACCAGGTTTGCTGTTTATTTGAGCAATATGAGATGGAAGGGAGTTCCATGCAATAACGGCCCTATATAATACAGTGAGCTTTCTTGAATTTGTTCTGGATTTGGGGACTGTGAAAAGACACCTGGTGGCATGTCTGGAACAGATTACCCTGTTCGTCTCATGTGCTGTAGGCCTACAGCCTGCCGCCTGCCGTGAAATAAATCATATTACACTCACCACCCTCAAGCCATGCAATCAATTGTGCACTCTTAGAAAAAGGGGTTGTTCAGCTCTCCCCATAGGAGAACCTTTTATGGTTCCAGGTAGAAACCTTTTGGAAGGGTTCTACATGGAACCGAAAAGGGTTCTACCTGGAACTAAAAGGGTTCTACCGGCAAACGAAAGGGTTCTACCTCGAGCCAAAAATTGTTATTTAAAGGGTTCTCCTATGAGGACAGCCGAAGAACCCTTTAAGGTTCTAGATAGCACCTTTATTTCCCTAAGAAAGAGTGTATGATTTTTCAAATAAACACAACTTAAAAAAAATAATAAAGTACAGAAAAAGGATGTTAGTTTGACCAAATTCTCACAGCAAGAAAATAATCCTGCAGCAATGGATTATAATTGTATGGATTATAATTGTATGGATTATAATTGTATGGATTATAATTAATGGACATTTTTGTAGAAATTGAAACATTTTTGTTAGGACAAATCAAGGTTAAAATTGTTAAGTGGATATTACAAACTTTAGATGCCTTTTTAAACCTTAAATACATTACAACCCGCTGGGCACACCAAGTCATTTCAACATGGAAATTTGGGTAAAATTTGGTTGAGACGTTGATCAATGAGCTTTCAACCTTTATTTATCCACTCAAAAAGACAGCCAGAAATTTGTTGAATTCTCAGTGTGTTATCACTATGCTTTCAACCATACAGTCGTGGCCAAAAGTTTTGAGAATGACACAAATATGAATTTCCACAAGGTTTGCTGCTTCAGTGTCTTTAGATGTTTTTGTCAGATGTTACTATGGAATACTGAAGTATAATTACAAGCATTTCATAAGTGTCAAAGGCTTTTATTGACAATTACATGAAGTTGATGCAAAGAGTCAATATTTGAAGTGTTGACCCTTCTTTTTCAAGACCTCTGCAATCCGTCCTGGCATGCTGTCAATTAACTTCTGCGCCACATCCTGACTGATGGCAGTCCATTCTTGCATAATCAATGCTTGGAGTTTGTCAGAATTTGTGGGTTTTTGTTTGTCCACTCGCCTCTTGAGGATTGACCACAAGTTCTCAATGGGATTAAGGTCTGGGGAGTTTCCTGGCCATGGACCCAAAATATCAATGTTTTGTTTCCCGAGCCACTTAGTTATCACTTTTGCCGTATGGCAAGGTGCTCCATCGTGCTGGAAAAGGCGTTGTTCGTCACCAAACTGTTCCTGGATGGTTGGGAGAAGTTGCTCTCGGAGGATGTGTTGGTACCATTCTTTATTCATGGCTGTGTTCTTAGGCAAAATTGTGAGTGAGCCCACTCCCTTGGCTGAGAAGCAACCCCACACATGAATGGTCTCAGGATGCTTTACTGTTGGCATGACACAGGACTGATGGTAGCGCTCACCTTGTCTTCTCCGGACAAGCTTTTTTCCGGATGCCCCAAACAATCGGAAAGGGGATTCATCAGAGAAAATGACTTCACCCCAGTCCTCAGCAGTCCAATCCCTGTACCTTTTGCAGAATATCAGTCTGTCCCTGATGTTTTTCCTGGAGAGAAGTGGCTTCTTTGCTGCCCTTCTTGACACCAGGCCATCATCCAAAAGTCTTCGCCTCACTGTGCGTGCAGATGCACTCACACCTGCCTGCTGCCATTCCTGAGCAAGCTCTGTACTGGTGGTGCCCGCAGCTGAATCAACTTTAGGAGACGGTCCTGTCGCTTGCTGGACTTTCTTGGGCGCCCTGAAGCCTTCTTCACAACAATTGAACCGCTCTCCTTGAAGTTCTTGATGATCCGATAAATGGTTGATTTCGGTGCAATCTTAATGGCTGCAATATCCTTGCCTGTGAACCCCTTTTTGTGCAAAGCAATGATGACGGCATGTGTTTCCTTGCAGGTAACCATCGTTGACAGAGAAAGAACAATGATTCCAAGCACCACCCTCCTTTTGAAGCTTCCAGTCTGTTATTCAAACTCAATCAGCATGACAGAGTGATCTTCAGCCTTGTCCTCGTCAACACTCACACCTGTGTTAACGAGAGAATCACTGACATGATGTCAGCTGGTCCTTTTGTGGCAGGGCTGAAATGCAGTGGAAATGTTTTTTGGGGATTAAGTTAATTTGCATGGCAAAGAGGGACTTTGCAATTAATTGCAATTCATCTGATCACTCTTCAAAACATTCTGGAGTATATACACATTGCCATCATACAAACTGAGGCAGCAGACTTTGTGAAAATGTATATTTGTGTCATTCTCCAAACTTTTGGCCACGACCCTATACAGTGCCTTCAGAAAGTATTCACGCCCCTTGACTTATTCCACATGTTGTTGTGTTACAGCCTGAATTCAAAATTGATTAAAATTGTTGTTTCTCACCCATCTACACACAATACCCCATAATGAAACACCTGCATTGCTTGCTGTTTGGGGTTTTAGGCTGGGTTTCTGTACAGCACTTTGATATATCAGCTGATGTAAGAAGGGCTATATAACTACATTTGATTTGAAACATGTTTGTAGAAATTTGAGGAAATGTACTGAAAATGAAATACAGAAATATGTCATTTACATAAGTATGCACACCTCTGAGTGAATACATGTTAGAATCATCTTTGGCAGCGATTACAGCAGTGAGTCTCTCTGGGTAAGCCTCTAAGAGCTTTGCAGACCTGGATTGTACAATATTTGCCCGTTATTATGAAAAAAATATCCAAGCTCTGTCAAGTTGGTTGTTGATCATTGCTAGACAGCCAATTTCAAGTCTTGCCATAGATTTTCAACCCATTTACAACAGCCCTAACTGTAACTAGGCCACTCGGGAACATTCAATGTCGTCTTGGTAAGCAACTCCAGTGTACAGTTGAAATCGGAGGTTTACATACACTTAGGTTGGAGTCAATAATACTCGTTTTTTTTAACCACTCCACAAATTTCTTGTTAACAAACGATAGTTTTGGCAAGTCGGTTAGGACATCTACTTTGTGCATGACACAAGTAATTTTTCCAACAATGGTTTACAGACAGATTATTTCACTTATAATTAACTGTATCACAATTCCAGTGGGTCAGAAGTTTACATACACTAAGTATACTGTGCTTTTAAACAGCTTGGAAAATTCCAGAAAATTATGTCATGGCTTTAGAAGCTTCTGATAGGCAAATGTACATAATTTGAGTCAATTGGATGTATCTGTGGATGTATTTCAAGTCCTACCTTCAAATTCTGTGCCTCTTTGCTTGACATCATGGGAAAATCAAAAGAAATCAGCCAAGACCTCAGAAAGAAAATTGTAGACCTCCACAAGTTTGGTTCATCCTTGGGAGCAATTTCCAAATGCCTGAAGGTATCATGTTCAACTGTACAAACAACAGTACGCAAGTAAACACCGTGGGACCACGTAGCCGCCATACCGCTCAGTAAGGAGGCGCGTTCTGTCTCCTAGAGATGAACGTACTTTGGTGCGAAAAGTGAAAATCAATCCCAGAACAACAGCAAAGGACCTTGTGAAGATGCTGGAGGAAACAGGTAAAAAAGTATCTATATCCACAGTAAAACGAGTCCTATATCGACATAACCTGAAAGGCCGCTCAGGAAGAAGGAAGAAGCCACTGCTCCAAAACCGCTACAAAAAAGCCAGACTATGGTTTTCAACTGCACATGGGGACAAAGATCGTAGTTTTTGGAGAAATGTCCTCTGGTCTGATGAAACAAAAATAGAACTGTTTGGCCATAATGACCATCGTTATGTTTGGAGGAAAAGGGGGAGGCTTGCAAGCCGAAGAACACCATCCCAACCGTGAAGCACGGGGGTGGCAGCATCATGTTGTGGGGGTGCTTTGCTGCAGGAGGGATTGGTGCACTTCACACAATAGATGACATCATGAGGAAGGGAAATTATGTGGGTATATTGAAGCAACATCTCAAGACATCAGTTAGGAAGTTAAAGCTTGGTCGCAAATTTGTCTTCCAAATGGACAATGACCCCAAGCATACTTCCAAAGTTGTGGCAAAATGGCTTAAGGACAACAAAGTCAAGGTTTTGGAGTGGCAATCACAAAGCCCTGACCTCAATCCTATAGCAAATGTGTGGGCAGAACTGAAAAAGTGTATGCGAGGAAGGAGGCCTACAAACCTGACTCAGTTACACCAACTTTGTCAGGAGGAATGGGTCAAAATTCATCCAACTTATTGTGGGAAGCTTGTGGAAAGCAACCCAAAACGTTTGAACCAAGTTAAACAATTTAAACGCAATGCTACCAAATACTAATTGAGTGTATGTAAACTTCTGACCCACTGGGAATGTGATGAAAGAAATTAAAGCTGAAATAAATCACTCTCTCTACTATTATTCTGACATTTCACATTCTTTAAATAAAGTGGTGATCCTAACTGACCTAAGACAGGGAATTTTTACTCGGATTGAATGTCAGGAATTGTGAAAAACTGAGTTTAAATGTATTTGGCTAAGGTGTATGTAAACCTCCGACTTCAATTGTATTTTATTTGTGACATGTTGACATAATCCTGTAGTTTAAATTTCACCTTTAAAACAACAGTTAACTTTTTTTCAAATCCAATGTCTTTTCCGTGTAGATTCCATGTCACAATACGTTGACAAATAACGTTGATTCAACCAGTTTGTGCCCAGTGGGAAGTTTGCATTTTCAAATTAAGATCCTACATTTGTACCTTTAAAGCACATTTATCGATCGCATTATCTTGACTTTCCAGTGTTTATTAAAGAGGATCATCTCTGACTCATTCAATCTGCCCCCCTCCAAAAAGTAGGAAAATCACATTACAGTAGATTAAACTATTGTACAACAAATCAAGTCGCCTTTGTTTGGCATCTGAGTAATATTGAACAACCTCACCGAGGAGTGTAACTGATGATTAACATTAGCTCTAAAAAGGTCCAGATGGAATGAATCCTCTGCCATAATGGAATGAATTTCTCTCAAAGTTGGTATAAATCTGGGATAAAAAGGTGAGTCGTTATTTGAAAAGTTTAAACAGCAGTTTTTAAAAAGAAAGGGGATGGCTCATGCTTAGAATTTTAACAACTGGCTACTATAGTGGAATGTGAAGGGCATTTGAAATTAAATGACTTAACACCACAATGTATACTGTATATGAAGTGACACATAGTATAGGAAGTGATGGGATTATTGCTTCCCTGGAGATAAAAAATCAGCTAATTGTGGCTTTTAATATCAAGGTAGTTGCAGATTGAGGAGAGGGGAAGAGGGATGAGAAATAGTTATATAAATGGTGGCAAATTACCACACAGATGCCTGTGGCATTTTCCTGCGCCTCACACTGCCATGCTTGGGTACACGATCTGAAGGCAAAATGGATTATGCTGAGAGGTGCAGTTTCCTTGCCAAGACTCAAAATCCCTCATCCAATATATCAATAACAGGATAACATCCTTGATGTGAATATACTCATATATACAGTAAATGCCCAAAATATCATGAGCACTTAAGTTGGGTAATGTGACAGCAAATCAATCCATTTCCATTTGAAAATGGATAATAAAGTATTGCTCTGAGTTGACCAGGTACCCATGTACATATGTACATTTTGTTGACCTTTTCTATCCAGTGTGTTAATTGAGGTGGATTGAAAGATGCCTCTCATTTTAGATTGAGAGGTAGACAGCACTCAGTGGGAGAGAGATTTCTGTTCAAAACAATCATGTGCAAGCAAAAACTTTGGAGTACAGTTTCACCATGTACAAAATTCCTATCTAGTCAAGGCTAAAATAACCCTGTAATAATATAGTGCATGTCCAGATTGCAACAACTGAGCCACATGAGTTACAGGTGAAAAACCTGTACCTCTATTTGAGAACAATGCCCTATGACCCTATGACATATTCAGCTCCAATTGAAGGTCAATTGACATAAATGGGTGAAAGAATCGAATTTAAAAGACAACACATTTGGGAAAAACGATTATGCTATCCAAGCATTCTGTCTAACCTGCCAAAGGGACAAATTAATCTCACTCAAGCTTTTTAATCATTCGTCAAGATTAAATTGAGCATGATAAGGAGACATGCTCCTGCCGTCTGCACTATCTCACAGTCATTAACTCAAATTAACCAGTGGGCACTCAACCTGTATCTATTCAACAAGTACTGAACAGGAACTAATCATGAATAGAGGAGACTGCTTTTACGTCATTTGTTAATCTTATAGCAGCAGCCAACCCAACTGCAGTAATTGCTTAACAGCTCTACCGCACACGTGACCCCCGCCCGGGCTGGTCGGCATATTGCAAACCCAGCTCGATGTGAGCCAGAAGGTGTGCAGCCTTCGCAACGGTCTATTTGCAGACGCAGCCTGGGTCAAACCCCCAAAGAAGATTAAGTCTCACTTCCATCACTCCCTACAGTACTGAGCCGCACAACCAGGCCTCAGCAAAACTAGGGACACACCCTATTACGTAGTAGGCCTACCTGTATGAGAACCTGATGGCTTTCATAGCATATAAAAGTATGTTAAAACTGACTGATGTGTAGAATTAAGGAGGTGGTGAACAGTATGGGCAGGACACAGCAGGCTATAAGCAGCTGACACTCACATGGAAGTTACACATGCTCTGTGTCAAGGAGTTATTCACATTTGCTAAAGTTTCCAATGTTTGTTTGTATCATTGGAAAATCACACAAAATTGTTGGAAAGTTGTTTCCAATAATTTCAAAATAAAACATTCCGATTCTATAGGTATACCAAATCAAATACTGTACTATAGGTAATAAACTGGAAATAATATTTTACAGTATTGAACAGTAGCCTCACAAAATTGTGAATGACACTTCTTCTGGAGTAGTAATTTGATTTGGTCAAGCAAGGGCCCTTTCCGTTCCTGTCAGCATGTGTGTGTGTAATGACAAGAGCCCTGAGTGGATGCTGTGTCATTGTGCTGACTCACAAAATATAACTGACTGGGAGCCAACCATAACATACTGCTCTGTTGTGACAGGCTGGGTATACCCCATGGCCACTCCTCCGGTATCTCGAGTTAGCGACACACACAGCCAGTGTCCTTCCCTGTGCCTTATGCTTTTCCATGTCCTTTCTCAGGCCAAAGGAGGCAACACACCCTGGCATTACCCCTGTGCTTTAAGCACTCCCTAAGCTCCATGTGCTAGTTAGTGCTACCCCCATGCTTCCTTCCACAAGCCAACAGGAGCTTAGTGTCTGTCATTGGGGGGTAAGGAATGCCCTATCTTACTTCACTGTTCACTTAATCGTTACGAATCACCAAGCTCATTTCACAAAGACCTTTGGTCTGATGGCACTGCACCAATCTCTGGGTAGTCAGGTTTCAATGTTACAGTTGAAAAAAATACAGTACATGTATGTGAAGTGGAACATGTTTCCGGTTTTGGAGCCCGTCAGCTTGAATTACATGATGTCCATAGTGACTCAAATATTGCACAAGGAGAAAATTCAATTAAAAGGATTGCCCAGTCGGCAGTTGCCCATCTGATTGACAAAATCAACTCAGCATTTGTCTCCATTCCTCCATGTTTCTCCACGCAGGCCTATATTAAAGTCACATGATGTGACCACTGGTACAATTACTGCCTTGCCTAGTCAAGGAGCGACCTGTGATGTCACGCTGATGAATGCGATCAGGAACTGACGCCAACCCTCTGAGCAGAACCTAGACAACCACAACATAACACGTGTAACCAATGTTCATAGAACACACTGCAGTCTGTTGAGTGTCCTGCCAGTTTACTGAAGCAGGATAATGGGGACTGACCCGTGTGTGAGCCAACAGTGGGTTCCCCTGACCATCTGTCACCTCCAGCACCTCCTCCTAAAACCTTTTCCTATCAGGCCTACTGCTAAAACTCCTAACAGACACTAAGCACCTCCTCTTGAATTAGGTGACTAAATGTTATTATAAGAAAATAAAAACTTGTACACTGCGCTTACTTGTATCACTTGTGTTTATTAGCGGAACTAAATCTAGTCTCCCTAAAACTCCAGCATGGTTCTTCAGAAAACCTCTTGTTTATACCATTTGAGGTTGGCAGTGGACTGAACCATTAGATGCTTTAGATTTTGCCCATAGAGAGGACAAATGTGCAATTGTGGGAATACAATGCATTACACTTCCCCACTCTAGTAAAAAAAAGAGATAAAAGCATGCACATTAAACCGTTACTAATGGGTCAATTGACTGCTTTTCTTGGACTGAATTCTGGGAAGCACAGTACACATGGTGTACCATTGGGAGTGTGAATGCAAGACAATAAATAAAGCTGCTGTCTGTAAAATATTATTTAACAATTTATCACATTAGACAGATTCATATAAGACCTTAGTCCTGGAGACATAGATCCAAGAACTAACTTGAACATGAATACCAAACCATAATACCTAACCTTACACTACAGACATTTGGTGCCGGAGTTCATATGATCAACTGATCAGCATATACTAAAATGAACTACACTAAACAAAAATATAAACGCAACATGTAAAGTCTTGGTCCCATGTTTCATGAGATGAAATAAAACATCCCAGAATTTTCCCATATGCACAAAAAGCTTACTTCTCTCAAATTTTGTGCACACATTTGTTTACATCCCTGTTAGTGATCATTTCTCCTTTGCCATGATAATCCATCCACCTGATAGCTGTGGCATATCAAGAAGCTAATTAAACATCATGATCATTACACAGGCACACCTTGTGCTGGGGATAATAAAAGGCCACTCTAAAATGTGCAGTTTTGACACACAACACAATGCCACAGAGGGAGCGGGCAATTGGCATGCTGACTGCAGGAATGACAACCAGAGCTGTTGCCAGATAATTTAATATTCATTTCTCTACCATAAGCCTCCCACAACATTGTTTTAGAGAATTTGGCAGTACATCCAACCGGACTCACAACTGGAGACCACGTGTATGGCGTTGTGTGGCCAAGCGGTTTCCTTACGACAACGTTGAGGACAGAGTGCCCCCATGGTGGCGGTGGGGTTATGGCATGGGCACGCATAAGCTACAGACAACAAACACAATTGCATTTTATCAATGTCCATTTGAATGCACAGCGATACCATGACGAGATCCTGAGATCCATTGTCGTATGATAATTCACTGCCCCATGTCAGAAGGATCTGTACACAATTCCTGGAAGCTGAAAATAGCCTAGTTCCCAGCATACTCACCAGACATGTCACCCATGGAGCATGTTTGGGATGGTCTGGGTCGACGTGTACGATAGCGTCAACCAGTTCCAGCCAATATCCAGAAACTTCTCACAGCCATTGAAGAGGAGTGGGACAACATTCCACAGGCCACAATCAACAGCCTGATCAACTCTATGCGAAGGAGATGTGTCGTGCTGCATGAAGCAAACGGTTGTCACACCAGAAACTGACCGTTTTTTTTTTATCCATGCCACTACTTTTTTTTTTTTAAAGATGCATATCTCTACTCCCAGTCATATGAAATCCATAGATTAGAGCCTAATGAATTCATTTCAATTGTCTGATTTCCTTATATGAACAGTAACTCAGTAAAATATTTGAAATTATTGCATGTTGCGTTTATATTTTTGTTTAGTATAAATGTATTGGTTAAGAGTGCAAAATACTGTGCATCAAAATACAGTATGTGTGATATTATTCATATACTGTATTTGTTTAATGTATCGTCTCAAATGTACAACACACAGAGCACTATGCACTAAGCACACATTAACCATCATCTTCCGGGTTCTTTCTTATCTGATTACTTCATAGGTTAAAAGAGGATTAAGCTGCTGGTGGCACAATATTCTCCTCTACTGTTTTGATTGAGTTGGAAGTAAAGAGATATCTAAAGACAAATTCAATGTGGGACACAAGATCTGTTAATAAACTAATTGATCAAATTCCATATATCTGATATATTGAGATTCACCTCGTACAGAGTTTTGCCAGCAGCTGAGCTGAAGTTGAAAACGGGTTAAGCAGGTCTAGCCCCTACAGTACTCCCCTACTTTACTGCAACCAAGATCATACATTATGAGACTATATTATGAAATTAGAGAGATTCCTGCAGCAGCTATGACACCATGGGATGGGATGGATTTGGACTGACCCATAGTCAGTATGCCTAAACTCAACCCAGGTCAACGCTTTGGTCTTACCTTAGCAGCAAGAGAAGAGCTAGGCTTCTCAAGGAGGTCCCACAGCTTCTGTCTCTTGTCTGGACAGCAGCCTTCTTCCGGCTCCTCCCCGTCCTTTTCTCTGAGAGACTCGGCCTCCCTCCTCAACTCTTCGTTCATCTGCTCCTTCTTCTGGTGGTACCTGGCCTGGCAGCAGGATTCCAGGTAGATCTCATCTATACCCCAGTAGTCGAGCTCCTGGCCAAAGGACAGGGCGCACATCTCCTCCATCATGTGCAGCTTCCCTGTTCTGTAAAAGTTCAGAATGGAGGAGAACGCCCCTGGGTGCCTATCGAAGAAGTACTCGTTATCAGTCAAGCTGTAATCGTCACAGATCTCCATTAAGGTTTCGTGGGTATTGCAGTCTCTGAGTTTACCCAGCCTGGTCCTGGGGAGACGGTCCAGGGTCCTCCATAGGACCTCGTGGACCAGCCCCCCAACATTGATGCGGACTCTTCTGGATCGAGCCTTAGTACGGATGATGTCGATCGGCTCTGGTGGGAGTGAGCCTACAGGACGTGAGTTGCTTTTGGGGATACCAAAGCCTGCTCTCTCCGCCATAATGGTCACAGTTCAGGTGTTATGCTAGGTCAGGTCAAATCCACTGACCCCTCAAATAGGATTGGGCCCAACAACTTTGAATGTGAGATGAACTTCAAACCGGTTTCCCCATGGCTTCAACTGAAAGAAAAAAATGAAATAACAGGGACACTAATTTTAGTTAATTTTAGTTGTCCATTAGTTGAGGACAAATGTGCATCTGAATGCATGATCATTTTTGAATACCTGATTTTAAAATATCCACATCAGTTTATAATGACTACATGTAAGCAGTGACATAATTTACTAACTCATCAAGCCTGGTCATGGGGACCCAGAGGGTGTGCATGCTCATTGTGCCCAGTAGGCCTCAACTAATCAGCTAATCAACACGCCCTTGACTAGTTAAATCAGGTGTGCTAGAATAGCATGAAAATCCAGACTGAATTATTATCCTTAGCGTGACTCAGTCTAGATTTCCAGGCTAGTGTTATTACATGGCTGGAACAAAATCCTACACACCCTGTGGTTCCCCAAGACCAGGATTGAAGAACAGTATAGCCAATCCATTAAATAAATGTTATGTGAGCTCACGGTATTGCAGAACCACACTGAAAAGTTATTCTTCATCAAATAAAATAAAGAGTGCTCTATGCATTGAAGGCAATAGGCCTAAAATGTAATTGTGTTGGCTTAAGTTAACCATAAATCTCACCGCAAGTAGCCTATTACACTTAGCTACACGCTTAGAAAAATGTGCTATCTAGAATTTAAAAGGGTTCTTCGTCAGTCCACATAGGAGAACCCTTTGAAAAACCCTTGTTGGTTCAAGGTAGAACCTTTTGGTTCCAAGTATAACAATTTTGGGTTCCATGTAGAACCGTTTCCACAGAGTGTAGGCTACTGTTCATGACTTCATAATAGCCTCCAGGCTATTTATACAGGAAACTCTAGGGCATTCGTTTTAACCAACTTACACTAGATTTGGAGGGTGTCACTTGGAGGGTAAATTTTACCCAACCCTGTCATGATAGGTCTTGATAATAAGGCACTTTATTATAGCCTAGGGTAAATTCTAATAGAGGTCACATAGTTGTACTTTATCACCCCAAGGTTACTTATGTAATACACAGAAAACCTCATTCAAGATCAAATGGAACCAATATATGATTTGGTATCCTACCCAATATACCATATCAATTCAGTAACCTGAACTTTTCGAACATCTTATCTGGTAATCAGATCCTTACTGATCCTGTATTTCTCTGTAATCAAACATAATTTATTTCACATTTAGTATATTATGAACGTCTTTGCGTTTTACACAACCTAAATAATAGAGCAGTAGATGGGCTAAAAGATAAGATATTATTATTTTTAAACAACATTTCAGAAAAGAAGTAAAAAGTGAACATTTCAGAAAAAAACCGAGTCTAATATAGCCTAATAACAATCGATGGCCTACCTTTTTGTATCACTCTTATCTTTCAAACCAAACTCCTCTCCCTCGAAGAGAATTGAAGAGGCAGGTTATCCGTGATTAGGCTACCCTCCCATCCGGCTAGTACCGCAAACCGTCTGTAACTGGAGTAGAGGATGTCTTCCACATTTTATCTTTGTCACATTTAGAAATAAACAGAGAAATATCGTCCTTGTAGTGAGAAAATACTACTACCAGTAGTAAAACTGCAAATGGCACACTCCATGGGGATATGATAAAAGAGGTTGTCCTCGGGTATCGAACATGTAAAAATAAACGGATGAGCGCACCATGGGGCTATCTGTATAGCAAGACGCACAGGATCGAGTAATAGGGGGGAGCTTTTTTCCACCCGCTGGCTGCAACACAGCCCGGAGGTGAAAGCTAATTGGATTGAGATGTACATCATCAAGGACAGCTCCAGATCAACGAGAGCGAGCTCGGGTAGATCTACGAACTCTACTCAGCGCGAGACCTGTGTCAACGAGGGAGGTTGCATGTTGTAATGTTCTAGTGTCTAGTCAAGCATTCAAAGTTTTTCTGAAGACTTTGATAAGAAAAAAATACAAAAAACACTGTTGCGGTTGAATGAAAATGTTAGGCTATACATTTCGACTTTTGGAATAGACTAGAACAACTTCCTTTTCCCTATATAGTTATGTAGTGTTACATTAGTCAGAAATAGGCTAGTATTGCCCAGCCAAAAATAAAGCATCACATATTACAAATAAATCAGTAAAGTACATTTTTATATATATATAAGTCGTTCTGGGAGCAAGAAGACCAGAGAAGAACCAAACCAACGCAGATCTTAAACATTGTGTGCGGAACAATGCTGTTTTCATACTAGCAGTAGACTACTTACTGTAGCCTGTGCTGGAAAAACTGTCGTGACTTGTCCAAACTGTCGTGACTTGTCCTTTGGCTTAGGGAAGCATGACCTGTCCCTATTATCTTGCCAGCAACCTGCTACAGAGGCCGCGTAGGCCAACATTGGATGCCTAAATCTAATTTGGTGTGGACCAGAATGTGGCTCTCTCCTCACTATTTTGTTTCTGCAATGAGGAATTACCATCTTCAGATCATGTTTTTGTCATTTATCTGCAGATAATCCATGTCTGTATCTCAAAAATAAATAATAACAGTACAGTATGCAAATCAGGGAGCCAAATGAATGGCTCTTTCACATATGTAATTCGGTTCCCAACTTTCACCAAAAAGAGCGGTTCAAAAAGAGCCGTTCGTTCGCGTACGACCCATCACTAAAGGGTACCCTCCCCTTGGCTGGAGGTGGCAGCGGCAGATTGCATCTGTCTGCTCACCAGAAATAGCCTTCTAGAATAAACCTCTAACGTGAGATATTTAGGTTCCCTGGCTGATAATGGTCATCCATGGCAGGATTTATTTTTTCTTCTTCTGTAGTATTATTCACTACATATTCCAAGGTACAAAGGAAGGACTAGGAGTCCCAATCTATTATTGTATTGAGGATGTGGGATGTCCCTGCCGCAGCCTGGTAATGTAACTGGTCTGGTGAGCCTGGACAGGCAACTCCAAAATACACATTATCATATCATTCATCCCAGGTGACAACACGTCATAAAGTACTGTTTTAAGGAACAAACTGAGGGCATTGGAATTCGTCATGTGCAAACTGTAAAAATCCTTCTGTTGTGGTTATTTTCAAGCACGGATTCTTTGATCCCATTATTTTATAACGAGCCTTACTTGGTTGAATTTTGCATAAAGATGTTCCATTCAGTATAATTGAGGTACATACGTAGTTAACATTTTCATGGAGCCAAGAAGATCCTGTTCCCCCATAGGGACATTGATGACTTCATAACGGAGAAGAGAAATAGCTGTTTCAAAAGTGACCACAAGAGGGGGTAGTTTGCTTATTCAGAGAACAAAATATGTTCCACACAGTATAAGCATATAAACTACTACTGCTCTCTGTAAGAACATTATTTCGCATTGACAAAGTTTGACATTCAAATCAGTGGCGTACTTACATTACCACTAAACAAATCTGTCTGATTTTCCATTGACTCTTGTCTTACCCCAGTAAAATTAATATGAAATGATAGTAGAAAATTCCACTAAATTAAATACCTTACATCATTATTTCATTAAATACCTCATAGTATCATACATTTTAAAGCAATGCTTCATGACATTTATGACTAAGAACTCTGTACAGATGTAGGTTCTTAATTTGATCACCCTGTTGCAGGAGAACATGTAGTGTATTTGAGGTTTAAAAGCCTTCTGAAGTTTGTAATTTCCACTTAGAAATTTCAGACTTTATTTTCCATTACGAAAAATGTATCAACCCATAGAAATGTCCATTAATTATAATCCACATAATAATTCACATTCCCTGTTGCTGCAGGATTATTTTCCTGCTGTAGAAAACACATTAAGATCCTACATGTGTATGTGTTGGGACATTTATAGCTCAACTATACTGGCAATCAATCAAACATAGTAACACATTTCCAATTAAAAACACAATAAACTAGATGATGGCCAGGGACCATGCTAACCAAACAAATATTGACTATGATTGGACTCAATAATAGAGGTCCCTATCTTTATTGAACATATTCTTGAACATATAAATGGTTCATTTCCCAGGTTCCCACATAGAATTGTTTCAAGAGAAAACATGAACGTCTTATGAAAGCCATCATATAAAATAATAAAAAAACAACCGTGAAGCCCGAAATATAAAGGACATTCAGGAGAACCAAAATGTGTACTTCAACCATGCCTACCAAGGTTTTCCAGCACACAGCTTTGACCTACTACAGTAGCTATGTCAGTCTATTTGTATTTCCAACCATGTGTAGGCAGGCTAATTCATATGCTCCCACAATAATATGATTTGTACCTCATACAAGGTAATGTATTGAATTCTTTCCATCCCACACTAAGACATTACCCCATTTTCAAGCTTTTCTTATTATTATATGACAGCAAGCTTTGTTTTTATACTTCCAACGCCATCAGGCTTGATTGAGTGAGCTGTTTTGTCTTGTAGTAATGTGGTCCCTGCCTGTAACTCCTTAAACCTTTATTTTAACAATACATGTAATTGAAAGCTAAACATTTTTCATAACATCTTTTTTCGTCAGCAGGTACCCAACATAACAGGCGGTGGTGTGTTTGACACAGTCACTCATGTACATATAGAGGTTTATAGGGTCAGTCTGCATTCCTGATTTCTGTAACAGTTAGCTTACCTATGTAATATTGACATACCGTAACCACTTGTTTTTCAAACATGGTCCTGTTTTATCAAATGGGCAATTCATTACCTCTGTAAAATGACTATGTAGCTTAAAGTTGTGTATTGTATTTAGTTTTGCAATAAAGATGACACTACAATAATACACATTCACAAACAAAACAAAAAACATCAGCGGCAGACCTGTGGGCGAAAACAGCACGTTGATGAGAAGTCGAAGAAGAATAGCAAGAATCGTGTAAACTAACAGGCAGGCCACAAACAGGCAAATAACAGGGCATTGTAACAGTGGTGTGCAGAACAGCATCTCGGAATGCACAACTCGTCGGTCCTTGTCACAGATGGGCTATTATAGCAGACGACCACACCGGGTTCCACTACTATCAGCTAAAAACAAGAAGAAGTTGCTCCAGTGGGCACGCGATCACCAACACTGGACAATTGAGGAGTAGAAAATACGGACCGTAGATCGTCGCCGGAGGAACCGGACCGTGGCTCGTCGCCGGAGGAACCGGACCGTGAATCGTCGCCGGATGCTCCAGACCGTGGATCGTCGCCGGGGACTCCGGACCGTGGATCGTCGCCGGGGACTTCGGACCGCGGATCGTCGCCAGGGACTCCGGACCGCAGATCGTCACCGGGGTGGTGACACGCACCTCAGGGCGAGTGCGGGGAGGAGGCACAGGCCGTACTGGACTGTAGAGACGCACTGGAGGTCTGGAGCGTAGAGCTGGCACAACGCGTCCTGGACAAATGACCACCTTCGCACGGCAAGTGCGGGAAGCTGGCACAGGACGCACTGGGCTGTGAATGCACACTGGAGACACAGTGCGTATCACCGCAAAACATGGTGCCTGACCGGTCACACGCTCCCCACGGTGAGTACGGGAAGTTGGCTCTGGTTCAAAGCCTGCCCCCCCCCAAAAAAAAATTTAGGCTGCCTCTCGGGCTTCCGTCGTGGCCGCGAACCCCGGTGTCGTCGTTGTTCCTCCCTCGCTGCCCTCGTCTGCCCCCATAGAAGGTGATTCTTTCCTGCCTGGATCTCCTCCCACATCCAGGATCCTTTATCGTCTAATATATCCTCCCATGTCCAGGATGTCTGCTCCTCCTGGCCACGCTGTGTGGTCCATTTGTGGTGGGATCTTCTGTCACGATCGTTATATTGAGTGGACCAAGATGCAGCGTGATATGTTTCCATCCTCTATATTTTGAAGAGAAACTCAAAGAAAAAAAACAATAAAGCCCAAAACGAAACGTGAAGCTCAATGTAGTGCTCGCAGACAACTATACCTAGACAAGATCCCACAAAGCACAATGGGGAAATGGCTGCCTAAATATGATCCCCAATCAGAGACAACGATAAACAGCTGCCTCTGATTGGGAACCATACCAGGCCAACATAGATATAAATATATTCACCTAGATAACCCACCCTCGTCACACCCCGACCTGACCAACATAGAGAATAAAAAGCTCTCTATGGTCAGGGCGTGACACAAGCTTTAACTTCCTGACTGATGTCTTGAGATGTTGCTTCAATATACCCACATAATTTCCCTTCCTCATGATGTCATCTATTTTGTGAAGTGCACCAATCACTGTCACGCCCTGACCTGAGAGAGCCGTTTTATTTCTCCATTTGGTTAGGTCAGGGTGTGATGTGGGGTGGGCATTCTATGTGTTGTATTTCTTTGTGTTTGGCCGAGTGTGGTTCCCAATCAGAGGCAGCTGTCGATCGTTGTCTCTGATTGGGAATCATACTTAGGCAGCCTGTTTTGCCACCTTAGTTGTGGGTAGTTGTCTTTGTTAGTGGCCTGTATAGCCCTAGTAAGCTTCACGTTCGTTTTTGTTGTTTCTTGTTTTGTTGGCGACATTTCTAATAAAGAAAAATGTACGCTTACTACGCTGCACCTTGGTCCGATCATTTCGACGAGCGTGACAATGCCACTGTTAAAGCTTCTATCCTTTGGGCATACGAATTGGTCACAGAAGCATACAGATAACAGTTCTGTGAATTACGAAAGACAGAATCAAGAAGTCATGTTGAGTTTGCAATGGAACAAGCATGTCTTTTTGGTCGGTGGTGTGGCTCTCAAAAGGTCAAGGACCTTGAGGATTGAGGATTTAAAGACTTTCATATTTCTCGAGCAGTTCAAGAATTGCCTTCACGAAAGGGTTGCTACCTACATTTATGAGCACAAGGATCTCACTCTTGAGAAAGGTGCAGTTCTTGCAGATCAGTTTGTGTTGACACATAAAACTACCTTCACAGACAAAGCACCCAGTCGTTATCTATACCCGAAAAGCAATACAGAGAAGTCACCTCTTACTGCAAGGTTTCAGTCCATTTCTAAAGTGCCCAAAGATAAAGAAAAGCAGAAAGCAGGTTTTTAGTATCCGCCAGTTTGTCATTACTGCCGTGAGAAAGGACACATTGTCACTCAGTGTCCTCAGTTGAAACAGAAAAATTTGAGAGCGAAAAAGCCATTTCTTCTTGTGGGAGCACTCCAGCCCATTAAGTCTCTGGTTGGGACAGGTGTGACTCCTAAACAAGATTTTGGATCAGATACATTGCATTTGGAAAGTATTCAGACCCCTTGCCTTTTTCCACATTTTGTTACATTACAGCCTTATTCTAAAATTGATTAATTAAAAAAATGGCCTCATCAATCAGCAAAGAAATACCCCATAATGACATAGCAAAAACAGGTTTTTAGAAATTTTTGCAAATGTATAAAAAATAAAAAGACAGAAATACCTTATTTACATAAGTATTCAGACCGTTTGATATGAGACTCGAAATTTACATACACTTAGGTTGGAGTCATTAAAACTTGTTTTTGAACCACTCCACAAATGTCTTGTTAAGTAACTATAGTTTTGGCAAGTCGGTTAGGACATCTACTTTGTGCATGACACAAGTAATTTTTCCAACAATTGTTTACAGACAGATTATTTCTGATATAATTAGATATAATTCACTGTATCACAATTCCAGTGGGTCAGAAGTTTAATACACTAATTTGACTGTGCCTTTAAACAGCTTGGAAAATTCCAGAAAATTATGTCATGGCTTTAGAAGCTTCTGATAGGCTAATTGACATAATTTGAGTCAATAGGAGGTGTACCTGTGGATGTATTTCAAGGCCTACCTTCAAACTCAGTGCCTCTTTGCTTGACATCATGGGAAAATCAAAAGAAATCTGCCAAGACATCAGAAAAAAATGGTAGACCTCCACAAGTCTGGTTCATCCTTGGGAGCAATTTCCAAAGGTACCATGTTCATCTGTACAAACAATAGTATGCAAGTATAAACACCATGGGACCACACAACCGTCATACCGCTCAGGAAGGAGACGTGTTCTGTCTCCTAGAGATGAACGTACTTTGGTGCAAAAGGTGCAAATCAATCCCAGAACAACCACAAAGGACCTTGTGAAGATGCTGGAGGAAACAGGTACATTTACATTTACATTTAAGTCATTTAGCAGACGCTCTTATCCAGAGCGACTTACAAATTGGTGCATTCACCTTATGATATCCAGTGGAACAACCACTTTACAATAGTGCATCTAACTCTTTTAAGGGGGGGGGGGGGGGGGGTTAGAAGGATTACTTTATCCTATCCTAGGTATTCCTTAAAGAGGTGGGGTTTCAGGTGTCTCCGGAAGGTGGTGATTGACTCCGCTGACCTGGCGTTTGTTTGTTTGTTCCACCATTGGGGTGCCAGATCAGCGAACAGTTTTGACTGGGCTGAGCGGGAACTGTACTTCCTCAGAGGTAGGGAGGCGAGCAGGCCAGAGGTGGATGAATGCAGTGCGCTTGTTTGGGTGTAGGGCCTGATCAGAGCCTGAAGGTACGGAGGTGCCGTTCCCCTCACAGCTCCGTAGGCAAGCACCATGGTCTTGTAGCGGATGCGAGCTTCAACTGGAAGCCAGTGGAGAGAGCGGAGGAGCGGTGTGACGTGAGAGAACTTGGGAAGGTTGAACACCAGACGGGCTGCGGCGTTCTGGATGAGTTGTAGGGGTTTAATGGCACAGGCAGGGAGCCCAGCCAACAGCGAGTTGCAGTAATCCAGACGGGAGATGACAAGTGCCTGGATTAGGACCTGCGCCGCTTCCTGTGTGAGGCAGGGTCGTACTCTGCGAATGTTGTAGAGCATGAACCTACAGGAACGGGTCACCGCCTTGATGTTAGTTGAGAACGACAGGGTGTTGTCCAGGATCACGCCAAGGTTCTTAGCACTCTGGGAGGAGGACACAATGGAGTTGTCAACCGTGATGGCAAGATCATGGAACAGGCAGTCCTTCCCCGGGAGGAAGAGCAGCTCCGTCTTGCCGAGGTTCAGCTTGAGGTGGTGATCCGTCATCCACACTGATATGTCTGCCAGACATGCAGAGATGCGATTCGCCAACTGGTTATCAGAGGGGGGAAAGGAGAAGATTAATTGTGTGTCGTCTGCATAGCAATGATAGGAGAGACCATGTGAGGATATGACAGAGCCAAGTGACTTGGTGTATAGCGAGAATAGGAGAGGGCCTAGAACAGAGCCCTGGGGGACACCAGTGGTGAGAGCACGTGGTGCGGAGACAGATTCTTGCCACGCCACCTGGTAGGAGCGACCTGTCAGGTAGGACGCAATCCAAGCGTGGGCCGCGCCGGAGATCCCCAACTCGGAGAGGGTGGAGAGGAGGATCCAAATATCCTCAAAATATGTTGTTAGAAGAACATACAAGGTAATACATTTTGTCCGTCTTTGTCAGTGAATACGTCTGGCCCCCATATGCTTCAGTACAAAGCTATGCGGTCCCGTGTGGCTCAGTTGGTAGAGCATGGCGCTTGCAACGCCAGGGTTGTGGGTTCATTCCCCACAGGGGGACCAGGATGAATATGTATGAACTTTCCAATTTGTAAGTCGCTCTGGATAAGAGCGTCTGCTAAATGACTTAAATGTAAATGGTTCACAGTATCAAAGGCAGCCGATAGGTCTAGAAGGATGAGAGCAGAGGAGAGAGAGTTAGGTTTATCAGTGCGGAGCGCCTCCGTGACACAGAGAAGAACAGTCTCAGTTGAATGACTAGTCTTGAAACCTGACTGATTTGGATCAAGAAGGTCATTCTGAGAGAGATAGCAGGAGAGCTGGCCAAGGACGGCACGTTCAAGAGTTTTGGAGAGAAAAGAAAGAAGGGATACTGGTCTGTAGTTGTTGACATCGGAGGGATCGAGTGTAGGTTTTTTCAGAAGGGGTGCAACTCTCGCTCTCTTGAAGACGGAAGGGACGTAGCCAGCGGTCAAGGATGAGTTGATGAGCAAGGTGAGGTAAGGGAGAAGGTCTCCGGAAATGGTCTGGAGAAGAGAGGAGGGGATAGGGTCAAGCAGGCAGGTTGTTGGGCGGCCGGCCATCACAAGACGCGAGATTTCATCTGGAGAGAGAGGGGAGAAAGAGGTCAAAGCACAGGGTAGGGCAGTGTGAGCAGAACCAGCGGTGTCGTTTGACTTAGCAAACGAGGATCGGATGTCGTCGACCTTCTTTTCAAAATGGTTGACGAAGTCATCCGCAGAGAGGGAGGAGGGGGGAGGAGGGGGAGGAGGATTCAGGAGGGAGGAGAAGGTGGCAAAGAGCTTCCTAGGGTTAGAGGCAGATGCTTGGAATTTAGAGTGGTAGAAAGTGGCTTTAGCAGCAGAGACAGAAGAGGAGAATGTAGAGAGGAGGGAGTGAAAGGATGCCAGGTCCGCAGGGAGGCGAGTTTTCCTCCATTTCCGCTCGGCTGCCCGGAGCCCTGTTCTGTGAGCTCGAAATGAGTCGTCGAGCCACGGAGCAGGAGGGGAGGACCGAGCCGGCCTGGAGGATAGGGGACATAGAGAGTCAAAGGATGCAGAAAGGGAGGAGAGGAGGGTTGAGGAGGCAGAATCAGGAGATAGGTTGGAGAATGTTTGAGCAGAGGTACAAAAGTATCTTTATCCACAGCAAAACGAGTCCTATATCGACATAACCTGAAAGGCCGCTCAGCAAGAAGCCACTGCTCCAAAACCGCCATAAAAAAGTCAGACTACGGTTTGCAACTGCACATGGGAACAAAGATCATACTTTTTTGAGAAATGTCCTCTTGTCTGATGAAACAAAAATAGAACTGTTTGACCATAATGACCATTGTTATGTTTGGAGGAAAAAGGGGGAGGCTTGCAAGCCAGAGAACACCATCCCAACCGTGAAGCACGGGGGTGGCAGCATCATGTTGTGGGGGTGCTTTGCTGCAGAAGAGACTGGTGCACTTCACAAAATAGATGGCATAATGAGGATGGAAAATGATGTGGATATATTGAAGCAACATCTCAAGACATCAGTCAGGCAATTAAAGCTTGGTCGCAAATGTGTCTTCCAAATGGACAATGACCCCAAGCATACTTCCAAAGTTGTTGCAAAATAGCTTAAGGACAACAAAGTCAAGGTTTTGGAGTGGCCATCACAAAGCCCTGACCTCAATCATATGTACAATTTGTGGGCAGAACTGAAAAAGCATGTGCAAGCAAGGAGGCCTAAAAACCTGACTCGGTTACACCAACTCTGTCAGGAGGAATGGGACAAAATTCACCCAACTTATTGTGGGAAGCTTGTGGAAGGCTACCCGAAATGTTTGACCCAAGTTAAACAATTTAAAGGCAATGCTACCAAATACGAATTGAGTGTATGTAAACTTCTGACCCACTGGGAATGTGATGAAAGAAATTAAAGCTGAAAGAAATAATTCTCTCTACTATTATTCTGACATTTCACATTCTTTAAATAAAGTGGTGATCCTAACTGACCTAAGACAGGGACATTTTACAATGATTAAATGTCAGGAATTGTGAAAAACTGAGTTTAAATGTATTTGGCTAAGGTGTATGTAAACTTCCGACTTCAACTGTATGTCAACTTGACACTATTCAAATGGACAGTCTGGTGATGATAGCACGCGTTAATTCCAAAATGTTTTTGTTCATTCACTCAGTACTGATTGAACGTTTATTTATCTTGCTTTGTAAAGCATTTTTTGGGGTCTAAAACAGTTGATGTGTTGAAAACAGTTTAATTTTATCACATAGCCAATCAAGTTAGCAAGCATGGCGTTTTCTATTGACTGCTCACAGGTTGCGCAAGCTAGCAAGCAATGATCATTATGATGTTGTTGTTTTAACTGGATGCTTTGTGTGCAACTCGCACTCCTGCTACTTTTTAGTTGTGGATGTTGATTTCTGGTTTGTGGGAGCTTGACTCTGTGTTGATCAGTCACTGCAAATTTGGATTATAATGACAAGACGGAAATTGTATTGACAGAGGAGGGAGCATACTGAATTAATGTATAAGGCAAGGGATTGAATTCTGTGGAGAGTCCTCAGAGGAGGAAGGGGAGGACCATCCTTCTCAGTGAATTTCATAAAAATAAAAATAGTGACCAAGAAGGAGAGTGATGGAGTGCTGCATCAGATGACCTGGCCTCCACAATCACCCGACCTCAACCCAATTGAGATGGTTTGGGATGAGTTGGACCGCAGAGTGAAGGAAAATCAGCCAACAAGTGCTCAACATATGTGGGAACTCCTTCAAGGCTGTTAGAAAAGCATTCCAGGTGAAGCTGGTTGAGAGAATGCCAAGAGTGTGCAAAGCCGTCATCAAGGCAAAGGGTGGCTACTTTGAAGAATCTCAAATCTCAAATATATTTTGATTTGTTTAATACTTTTGTGGTTACTACATGATTCCATTTGTGATATTTCATAGTTTTGATGTCTTCACTATTATTCTACAATGTAGAAAACTGTACAAATAAAGAAAAACCCTGGAATGAGTAGGTGTGTCCAAACATTTGACTGGTACTGTATACATATTTTTACTTTCACTTACTTAGCTAGCAAATGCAGCTAACTAGTTTAGTCTATTCAAACACCCAATTCAAACGGATCAAATGCTATGTTAGCTAGCTGGCTATGGCTATCCAACACGGAAACTCTTCCAAGTCAAGGTACGCTTTTGGTTTTATTCATTTATTGCCACTAGGGTCCGCCGGTATAACTGCTAAACTGCTTGCTGTACACTGCAATGCATGATTGTAGCAGGTTTACTACCGCATTAGTTCTAGTTGTTATGTTGACTATGACGTTAATATGATGTTAATATGTTGACAACGATGTAGGCTGTGTGTAACGGTTAGCTGTTATGGTATGAAAGTCTGGATTGGAAAGTTTTTTTCACCTGGTCACCTGCAGCTGTTGTATTGTGCACTGAAGTCCACAAGCAAAGGAAAAAGGTAAGAGGAGGAGAGAGTGTAGAAGCGAGAAGGATTTATATATACAACAAGCAAAGTGATCATGTGGTTTATACTGTATATGGCTGCTAGTTCTGTGTTTGCTTGTGATCAGCGGTACATTCATTCCAGCCAATTCTGTAGAAAAACATTTCTTCAACAGAAGCAAACGGAATGAAACGGGGAAAAATATACCTGAATTTGTCCACTTGAAACTCTCGTTTGCAACTGTTGGACTAATGATGACAACTTAGGTCAGCTAGATGCATGCAAAAGTGTGCAAGGTGTTATTGAATGTGTCACTGTCTGTCACCTTGACTACTCAAATTTAAACTTATGCATCTAAGTTGCTAACTTTCATTCGTCGGCTAAGTTGTAGCAACCTCATGATGGGTATAGGGAAAATGTAAGTATCATGTAGTAGCTTAAACCTACCAATGTAACATTGAGCTGGGTGAATGGAATATGAATGACAGTTATCCAATATGTTGTAATATAAATAAGGCCATGCCCATTAAAAAAAGTCCTTGAACAGCACCGACTGCCATTGATAGGATTTTCTTCTGATCGTCTAACAGCCACACATCTGTTCTGTGCATATTTTTTTTTTTTTTTTTTTTTACCTTTATTTAACTAGGCAAGTCAGTTAAGAAAAAATTATTATTTACAATGACGGCCTACACCGGCCAAACCCAGATGACGCTGGGCCAACTGTGTCGCTATGGGACTCCCAATCACAGCTGGTTATGATACAGTCTGGATTCAAACCTGTCTGTAGTGATGCCTCAAGCACCACCTTAGACCACTGTGCCACTTGCGAGCCCCTGTGCCACTTGCAAGCCCCTGTGCATGCATTATAAATTAGCAGTGTTTCAGTTTTCCCAAAGTTTGGTGCATCTAACTGATTATAATAGCAGCCAAGAACATTTGCTAGCATATTTGTTTGTGCTCTGATTACACAGAAGTATCCAGGTCAGCAGTTTAGGGGGGAAAGGGGGATACATAGTCAGTTGTACAACTGAAATGTGTCTTCCGCATTTAAACCGACCCCTCTGAATGAGAGGTGCTGCCTTAATAACATCCACATTTTCGGCATCCAGGGAACCCACTGGTTAACTGCCTTGCTCAGAACGACAGATTTGTACCTTGTCAGCTCGGGGATTCGATCCAGCAACCTTTCGGTTACAGGCCCAACACGCTTAACCCCTAGGCTACCTGCCACCCCATGTTTACACAGATTACTTCAGCCATATGAAAAACCTTCCATAGCAAAATATACTTACCTAGCTAGCTAGTTAGCTAGGTAGCTATCTTCCTTTTGCTTCTCACCCAACTGGTGATTTCTAGCTAGCTACAGCTGCTAGCCTTCTACTAGCTAGATTTTAACTTAACACTTAGCTTCAACCAATGCATACTATAGTCGCACCAACCAGCACAACTATAATATAATAAAATAGTTCATAAAAGCTAAAGTCAGTAAATGACAAAAGAGTTGTGAATACATTAGTCGTATTTTTTGTTACAGCAGACTTTGTGTAACAGCAAGCATTGTGAAAAAAACGTTTTCACATCTAGGATCACAGAGCTAAATTAGCACATTTCTAAAATCCATGTAGATTGAATATCAGCTTTGATAGTAAATGATGTAATTTCTTGGTTTTAATCATTCTTTATGGTAATGGTATGAAATTATAAGATGATGTGAAAACATAAGTGAATAGGACCATTCCATTGTGATCATTACACAATTAGGAACAAAGAAAGAATAATTTAATTTATTTGAGTTTACTACTGGAGAAATCATAGGACCATAGTGCTGTAATGAGCCTGTGATTCTCATAGGTTTACACTAAATAACAAAGTTACCCCTCATTTTCAACTAATGTTGTTTTTCAGGAAGGACTGTTTTTCCAATTAACTCGCAATGGACCAGATGCATTTACATTAGGATAATAACCCTCTCCAGTGTCAGTCCAAAGTCTGACCAACCAAGAGGCAATGTCATTCGATCTGTTTGCCAAATGTCTCTATATAAACCCCCTCTCTAATAACAGCAGACACTAGAAAGCTCATCTCACACCCAGAGAACATAAAGGTAAGAACATAATGTATTATATCTTATTGGTTGGTCTCATTGGTATAATAAAATAAAAATAAATATACTATAATATTTTACAGCAGGTTATGCAGCCTGCTGGATGTGTTTATTTGCAATACTGTATGTTTTTTATGTATACTCCGTGCTTATGCATTGACAGATATTTACTGTAGATATTAATATGTATGTTGAAATTGAAATTCTCTGCTCTTACCCATTGTAGAACATACTACTAATCTATGAATTCTGTCACAAGCCAAACCACATGAAATGTTCAAGTCCTTGTGGAAATGTGGACATGAATAGAAAAGCTTGACGAGCCCCTTAAAGACAGGCCTGATGCAGGACAAGACCTATCAGTCTGTGATGCACGGAGATGATGCTACACAGATTTCTGACAAAATATTTGAGGTAAGTAAAAAACTGTTATAGGCAATGTACATTTTATACCATCATTTTTTTATAGAATATGAAGGCTATCATTTTAAAAATAGAAATATGTATTGTACTGTACATTTTTGATTAAACATATATTTTATTCTGGGTTTAGAGCAGATTCAAAGTTATGAATAATGAATAATCTGACTAAGAATTCAGTTTGTAGATGTGGTAGTGTAGACCATATCGTAATAGAGTACTGTTCTGTACTGATGTTGCCACAGTGGGCTCTACAAGGTGACTCGGCAGCGTTGGAAAAGCACTCAGCCCACCTGGGTGTCCGTGACCATGCCAATGCTAGCCCTCTGCACTATGCCACCTCACACGGGCACATTAGCACCATACAGCTCATTGTGCAGTTGACTGGTCCAGATGGTAAGACTTACATATTTACTTATGTATTTATGTTAATATAATTATTATATTAATAAAACTTGAAACTATTTTTTATATTTTTTATTTATGCAGTGGTACCACGGGTCATAGGGAATATCTTCCTTATTGTCCCCACATTATCCCAAAAATCTATATTTTTTTAGTTTTATCAATCATATATTATTGATGTATTGAAGAAAATAAATCTCTATCTGTGACCTTGATGAAGAACTGAGTGCCAGTGATGAGGAGGGCAACACGTCATTACACTGGGCTGTGCAGAGGACCCAGAGAGAGAGCTGTGCTTGCCTTCTGGACCTGGGAGCCAACCCGAACATCCTCAACCGCCGCCTCATGTCTCCCCTACACATGGCTGTCAGCCTCGGACACAACACTCTCATTGAGGTCCGTCCCCTACCTGACCCCCCATTCACCTCTACTCTAGTACACCGCAATTCTAACACCCCTCTATTCTTTAATACACCTATATTATACTTCTAAACTTCTAGCTAGCTCACCTCTATGGAGGATGCTATTATTTATTCAGTCTAATAACATATATTATATGACATTAGGGGTGGCAGTTAGCCTAGTTTTTAGAGCATTGTGCCAGTAACAGAAAGGTCGCTGGTTCGAATCCCAGGGCCGACAAGGTGAAAAATCGGTCATTGTACCCTTGAGCAAGGCACTTAACCCTAATTGCTCCTGTAAATCACTCTGGATAAGAGTGTCTGCTAAATGACTAAAATGTAAGAAGAAAAGTCTAATGTATATGATACTATATTATATGTAATTGTGTTTTTCCACAGCTATTACTGTCTCACAGCAACACGGATGCCAACTTGGAGGGAGAACTGGGGAACACACCTGTAATGTTGGCCTGCTGTGTTGATAACCATGAAGCTCTCCATCTACTTGTGTGTGAATATTGAATATATGGCCACTGTATAATTTTCTAATTGTTTGTTGTTGCATGTTTGAACAAGGAGACGTGTGTGATTAATTGTTCATTATTGGTGTCCTACATTCGTTTTTTTGTAATGCAACTGCTACTAACTGCACTAATTTCACCTGCTGTTCTCAGTTTAAATATGGAGCCAGACTATGTCAACAGAACAAGCTGGGGCATTATCCCATTCACGCAGCAGCCTTTGCAGGGGCCAAAAAATCAATGCAGGTGGTTCTTCAGAAAGGTAAATAAGAAACATATGTCTCCGAGCCCCAATGTCCCTCCTACTGTACATATTGTTTTATATTTTGGTAATCAAACAATATTCATCAGATAATTCTTACTCACTCATTTTCTCTGCTGGAGGTGAGGAAATAGGTTACTCAATTGAAACGCACATCAACTATGTGGACAAATCATTCAGTACTCCTCTTCATCTGGCCGTCCGTGGAGGCAACCTGGAGGTGATCAAACTCTGCATAGAACAGGGAGCTAAAATGGACCAACAACAGGTATTTCAACTGGTGATGATGAAGTTAAGAAGCTTTTGATATGTAAATAATCATTCAAACTGCACCTACAAATATCATATACCGTGTCTGGATTTCAAAATCGAACACAAAAATAACTTTGGTTCTTCCTCAGAACCATAGACAAAAGCACATATATTTAGAAGGCTTCTGAGTAATAAATAATACCAATTAGAAACCTTAATGATAATTTTCTTCCAATAGAAAACAATGTAAATATCACAGGCATTCATTTGAAAGGTTCTTAGAACTGAGATTCATACAATGTGGTACGGTAAGTAACAATAGGTTATTATGCATCCATAATCATCCACCCATAATTAGTACATTATCAGTTCATGTTACTCCCACGAGACATTGGAAGATGACCACTAAATCTAATCTGTAATCTGTAATATCCTGACATCATTTCAAATTGGTCTGATTGATTGTAATGTATTTATTTTTTATTTAACCTTTATTTAACTAGGCGAGTCAATTAAGAACAACTTCTCTGTCATGTCTTTGTGCTTCTCTTTACAGTGTGACAAATCCACAGCCCTCCACTTTGCCTGCACCCAGGGAGCAACCGAGGCCGTCAAACTCATGCTATCAGCACATGATAGAGTCTGTGATGTCATCAATCTCACAGATGGCGCTTGCCAAACCCCACTGCATAAGTAAAATACTGTAGTGTACACCGTATGTATTTTCATTGGACAATGTTTTGGGGTAAAAATGATATCCCGCTTTCTTACTTTTTTATCATGTTTTTCACCAACAGGACAACAATATTTGACCATGTTGAATTGGCTGAATACCTAATTTCAAAGGTAAACAGAACATGAAAAGAACCACCTGAAAGAGAACAGAATGAATATTTACGGTGTTTCATAATCTTCTTCTTTGACAGAGCGGAGACATTAATGCCATTGACTGTAAGGGTCATACCCCACTGCTTTTGGCAACAAGTTGTAGCGCATGGAAAACAGTGAGCCTTCTTCTTACACATGGTAAGTTTCTCAAAGAAAGGCATACAGTATGTCTCCCACATTAAGTTTACACTATTGTATGGTTTGTTATACTCATGTTCATTATATTTTAGGGGCTAATTTGAAAATAAAAGACAAACATGGCTGCAATTTCCTTCACCTTGCCATCTTGCAGCCTAAAGGTCTGACAAACCTTCCTCCAGAATTCTTAAAGGTAATATTCTATCATTCATCGACCTGACAGAACTTTTAGTAACAATGATGAAGCCTCCAAAATGACTACATGGTCCATGTTCATTTTTAAGGCATAGTCATAAGTTCTCAATATTGCAAAGATGAGCTCATATATTTCTATTCTTGTGGGGATCTTGTAGGAAGATGTAGGGCATCACTGCCACCTATTGTAGAGAAGTTGAAACAAACGCAACACTGTTAGGCTTTGTATTGAAGGTAAAATATTGAGACCATGTATTTTCTAGTAACATGTAGAATCAAACAGTCACTATTTACAAATCATTGTTCGATCTAGAGGACAGTTTACACTTGGTTTGTTAAACTCCTGAGGTGACAAAGTTCTCATATCATCTGTTCCTACACAGTGCAGCAGTGTGAGAGAGCTCCTGGATGCAGAGGACAATGAGGGTTGTACTCCCATGCACTATGCCTGCAGACTGGGCATTCCAGAGTCAGTGAAGAACATGCTCAGACTGAACGTCTCACTGGACCAGAAGTCTAAGCAGAAGAAATCTGCACTGCATTTCGCAGCCGAGTGAGTTACTTCTGAATAAATTCAACACTCTAAACTTTTAATACATGACTGACCAGTTGACTTACCTTTAAAGCAGCAATCAGCAGTAGAAACGATAACAAAGCAGCCTCCCCATCCCTGGTTTGGTAAGAAGCTGAGGGATAGGGCTGGAGAAATGTAGTCGCTCTCAAATTCATAGAGAGAGGAATGGATGCAAGGATTGACCATCTATGATATCAACATTATAGTTTTAACCATGTTTTGGGGCTATAGTGTTTGTTTACATTTTCTTTGTTTACAAACATTGGAGTAAAACAAGCTTATATTTTGCATTCTGATGGGGTACGACAGTTGAGCTAAGGTCAGGAAGCATTCAGGAAGCATTTATAAGTTACATTCTTCAAGAATCAGTGGGTACATATCATGAATGTGTAAGTCCAAGAATGGATGTATATATATTATAGAATATTTGTCTTTGCTAACATTTTCATGAGCAATCTTTTCTATTCCAGGTATGGGAGGATAAACACCTGCCACAGACTCCTGGAGAGCATGACCAACACCAGACTGCTGAATGAGGGAGATGAGAGGGGAATGACTCCCCTCCACCTGGCTTCCCGTGGTGGCCATGTTATAGTGGTGGACCTGCTGCTGCGGAAAGGAGCGCTGTTCCACAGGTACAGTACTTCAGACCTGCTACACACACACACACACCATTATTACCCTCATCAGCACCTGTAGAGGTCCACAACCAAAGTCTGTTGAGTGAAAACCAGGGTCTTTATCTTTTTACTACTTTTCCCATTTTGAATCAGCTGCAGTAGTAATTAATGTTTACTGTATGCCATTGCAGTGATTATAAAGGTTGGACATGTCTACATCACGCTGCAGCAGAGGGATATACCCAGACCATTATCATACTCCTGGCATCAAATATCAAACTGCTGGACAAAACAGATGAAGACAGGGTTTGGTTTCTCTCATTTTCTACATTCCCTTACCCCGAGGTGTGCTCATCCTTGTCTTTTTCCTTTTTATTTTGCTTAAGGGTTGTAAGATGTCTATGTTGAAATACAGAGGAAGTATTCCACTTATATAGATATCATTCTTCTTTCTAAAAAAGTGAATCTAAATGTTATAGTTGCAGGTGCATACAATCCTCTGTTCTAATTTCAAAGTGCTATGTTTTACTGTTGGTGCAGAACACAGCGTTACATCTGGCTGCCAGAGAGGGCCATGCGGCTGCAGTGACACTGCTCCTGGGCAGAGGGGCGCAGATAACGCTCAACAAGAGTGATGCCTCCTTCCTCCACGAAGCTGTTCTCAACGGCAGGAAGGACGCAGCCATCGCTGTCATCCACAATGAGAGGTTGGTCCAATGTTATAAAATACAGTGGATACTTATTCTCGTAACTACTTACAGTATGTGCTGTTATGATGCTCTGACAGTACAGTGATGTGTTTGATGATTGGTATTGAGTTGAATTGCATGACAGTGCCATATTGACACGTACAATATAACCTGCTTGTTTCAGATGCGCTGAGGCTATGCTATTGTTCAAAGTGAAGTCAACTAAGCGATGCGTTGTCATGGACATGATAGAGTTCCTGCCAGAGTCATTCAAGGTTAGTTGTACCCAACAAACTATGCATGAAGGAAACTATCATAAAGGAAATGGATACAAATCTCTGCCATTTCCCAGTCAATGTTGCAATGGTGCAGTGTTTCTCCACAGCATCTTTTGGACACTTGTGTAAAGGAGTCAGATGATGACATAAATAGTACCAACTACTCTGTAAGTCTGTTCTCTCTATTCTATATCTGATATTACTTATTTAAAACTCAGATTCATTATTGCTTAATCAAATTCTAAAACACGTTCCAGGTAGGGTATGTGTTGTAATGTAATATAATTTTTTATACAACAGATCGAGTACACTTTCAGATGGCTACAAGCTCCCATGCATGTCATTAAGCTTGCAAAAGCAGACAAAAGCTTCGACTTCCAGCCTCTCACTGCTCTGAATGTGAGTATCCACTGTAATACTGTAGACTGAACTTCACAGTTTTCAAACATGGTATTTTGCTCCAGAGTTAAGGACAATGAAGTTACCCCAACTAACATTTTAAAACAAAACAGTACAGTATCAGGAACAGGTCATAGGTGTATTTGTCATTCCCACAACACAACATTGCTGGATAAATGAAAGGAAAACATAATTATCTGATGTGTTGTCAAAGTCTGTGTATTGTTTTTTTTTTTACTAGTACATGGTGAAATTTAACCGCATAGAGCTTTTGACCCATCCTGTCTGCAAGAAGTATCTGGAAATGAAATGGTGAGTGACAATTCTAGACTGCATATACCTGTATATAATATATGAACGTTAGCATCATACTACTGTCTCCAACACTGTAAATATTGGCACCATCAAATGAAAAGTTGTGTATGCCATGCTACCGAATATAGCAGGTCATATACAAAACATATGTTAATGCATAGTCACCTGCGAATACTCACCATATAGTTTATTTGATCTATTTAGGAATGCCTATGGTATGAAAGTGCACCTGCTAAATCTGGCCATCTACTCACTTGGTCTGGGGCCTCTGACACACATCATTCATACTCTGAAGCCTATCCTCAACACCAATGTCACCAATACCACGTCACCATCATCATCATCATCATCATCATCCGTCAGCATGGTGACCACATCCTTTGACGAGGTGCAGTTTAAGATCTGATTACATCCACAACAAGACATTAGACTTATTTTTAAGTGTATGTGTCTCACACGCCAGTTCAATAATAACTTCTTCATCTTGACAGCAATGCTACATAATCACCACATGCATGTTCCTGATTCTTGCCATGAGTCTGTACGCAGTTGGCAAGGAGCTTGTGCAGATAGTTCAGCAGGTAATCATAGACATCTCAAGCTGTTCTAAATACTGTAGCCCTAAGCCATGATATGTGATTTATCTGGTAGTGCGATTCAACATGATGTCAAATATATTGTAACGTTAACCCAACACCTGGCAACCTTGTCAAGGGGTTTGGATCACTTTGCTTAACGGCTAAGGTGTTGGGTTGACAGTTGCTGGACCGGGGTTCAAGTCCCAGTCAGTGCTACCCCCTGGAATTTGCTACAATATTGAAAAATAAGTTAATGTAATTTGTTTCTATTCAAGGGTTCAAAGTACTTCTGTGATGTGACCAATGCATTGGACTGGGGTTCTGCCATCAGTACGCTGTTGTTTGTGATCCCTTTACTGATGGACCTGAAGGACACATGGCATTGGGAGGCTGGTGTGGTGGCAGTTCTTCTATCCTGGATCAACTTTCTCCTCTATTTTCAACGGTATGGAGACTGAAAGTTATTTTTGCCATAAAATAGTGTAGGTTTACTGAGACCCATCTTTGAAGTAACATTTATATAAATTGATTAAATAAATGTTTTGATCAACAAAAGCAATTTTAACAAATACATTTACTCTTGGTCCACAGGTTTGAACGCGTTGGGATCTACGTGGTGATGTTTTTAGAGATTGCAAAAACTCTTATAAGCATCATTGTACTCTTCTTCTTCCTGCTGCTGGCATTTGCCTTGGCCTTCTATGCCCTGATGCTAGATCATGTATGTTTACAGGACCATATAGATATACAAATGTGATGATTGAACATTGTATTGTGTCTGTGAAAAACAATGTCTGTGAAAATCTGTTTAAAATGGCAGATAACTTGTACCTGTATTTGTATAATGCATTCCTACAATTACTTGTTCCTACATTGTTGTTCCCAGAAACATTTTGAAAATAGAGCTAGCATACCGCTAGTAATCATGCAAACATTTGTCATGATGGCTGGAGAACTCAACTACCAAGAAAATGTCCTGAAGCCATTTCTGGGAGGGATTCTGCCTTTCCCATATTTGACCTACTGCATTTTTGTTATGTTCACCTTTGCTGTGCCCATTCTCCTCATTAACCTAATGGTAAGTCCTAAAATCCTACATGAAACCATTTATCTATACTCCCTTTATAAACTTCTGATGCTTCATTACAACTACATGACTACATATTGTGTGACAGATTGGCTTGGCTGTTGGTGACATAGCAGAGGTACAGGCGAATGCTGAGCTGAAGCAAATTGGAATGCAGGTGTGTTTTGACTTCTTTGTTGTGCTTTTTCAAAATCATAAAGCATTTTCAAAATCTTTACTAGTGATTGACTGGCAGGATCTTAAAATAAGACATACAGTGCGCGAAAAAAAATATTTGCCACCTTTCTGATTTTCTCTATTTTTTTATCTTTTTTATACTGAATATTATCCTATCTTCAACCAAAACCTAATATTAGACAAAGGGAAGCTGATTTACAAATAACAACAACAAAAAAGTATACTTATTTTATGTATTTAATTAACAAAGTTATGCAACACCAAATTCCCGTGTGAAAAAGTAATTGCCCCCTTACACTCAATAACTGGCTGTGCCACCTTTAGCTGCAATGACTCCAACCAAATGCTTCCAGTAGTTGTTGATCAGTCTCTCACATCGCTGTGGAGGAATCTTGACCCACTCTTGCATGCAGAACTGCTTTAATTCAGTGACATTTGTGGGTTTTCAAGCATGAACTGCTCGTTTCTAGTCCTGCCACAAAAATAGAGAAAACCAGAAAGGGGCCAAATAGTTTTTCACGGGACTGTATATTATAAATCATTATTCAACAGATTGAGCTTCACACTAGTCTGGAAGAGAAAATGCCATACTGGTTAATGAAGAGGGTTGATCAGATCTCGCTCACTGAGTACCCTAACAGAGCCTGTGACGGAAAGGTATGTCCCTTCTACAAGTGGTCATTTTTTTCAAGAATATGTTGCTAACTGTCATTTGAATGTTTGTATAAAATTGAAGGGCTTTCAAACTAAAGAACAGAACAAATATTTTGAGATCTTCTCAAAGGACTTTCTTTAGTTTATATATTGATGATCTACAACATTTTTGAATCACTTAGTTTAAAGGATTGTTTAATCAACTAATATTCCACATGGAAATATTCATAGAGAGACATGGAGATTGCCCAAGCCCATCATAGGACACTGTTAGTATTTGGTATGGGAGGCGCTTGGTAAACGACATAGTCATGAATAGTTTGAATCTCCTTTAACAGAGAGAAATGTTATTTTCAATGCTGGGTATGGGGCATGAGAGAACCACTCTCAACCTCACCTCACATCCACCTACACTTATGGAACAGGAAATCAGTAAACAGAAGTACAGGTAAGTACTTAGTTCACACCAGTTGTTTGTTTGACCTTATTTAAAAACAACAGCAGAGCAATACACTACAAGTATTAACATTAAAATGTTTATCTGCATTTAGTTTATCAGTATTAAAACATGTATGAGTATTTAGTGCATTCTGTAAATGTTTTATTAAGTGCTTCCATTCTACACTCTTTTTGAGACTATTCAAATAGATCATCTATTCATTCTCCAGGTTGAAGGAAATGTCTAATATTATTGAGAAGCAGCACAACCTTCTGAAGCTGATCGTTCAGAAGATGGAGATCAGTTCAGAGGCAGAAGAGCACGACGGTCCTCAGCTGTTCCAGGGCTACAGGGACAAGTCCCTCCCCTGTCAGAGCAAATGGAACCCTCTACTGAGGGCACTGGCAGCCAGGAAGTAACAACAACACATATATTATCATCAGCATCCTACTAAATGTACTGTACACAAAACCAGGGGTACGATTAAGAAGGAATGTCGAGGTATGGTATCACCATTGTTAACAAAAGAAGACTTGGTGCATCCTCCTTGATTTTGACTATTATTAATACACATAACCACCCCCCCTGCAACTACCACCACCCTTAAAACTTATCATAATTTCACCCCTGCACATCACCCATCCAATAATGCAGTTAAACTAATTGACATAGTGTTCCTTTAGTAATGCACATTACAGTATGTAAGGAAACACAAGTGTCACAATTTAAAATCATTTCAATTGTAATTTGCATGGTTTTCTGAATCATTTGGTCAAATATAACCACATGGGGATGTTTGCTCTTGGTATTTTCAAATGGTCATAAGATAGGACATATACTAGAAAAGTAGTCAGGATTATACATTTATAGTATGTGTGCATGCTTGATAAAGAGCTTTGAGCACCCCATATTTAAGTGTCCTTTAAACAATATTACTTGTTATGGTGTATTAATTATTAATGACATGTTGTTTATGTAGCTGACTAGAAGGACAAGGATCTGATGTGTATACTGAATCCATTATGTTTTTCTCTTTTTGGCATCCTCTGTGGGCTCGGGCATGGGTTTCTTCCTCTTGTTTTCACTGTGTCCTGGAGAGAAATACATTTTAAAAAAGGACAGCTTATTTGAGTGTCAATCCAATGAGTCCAGGACCCGTATTCACAAAGCGTCTCAGAGTAGATGTGCTGATCTAGGATCAGGTCTCTCCTTGTCTTATTCATCATGATTTAAAAGGCAAAAGGCTTTGTGAACACAGGCCCAGAACTACAGTATGAAAACTATTGATAACACATTATTACACTTTGTTTGAGAATTGAATGCCTACACACGTTCTCCAATCAATGAATCTTGTAAGTAAAACAATAGCCCACTGTACTATTATGGTAATGTTTGGGGGTCATGTATTAAAATGGGTTCTAACCTGAAGCAGGGCTCCTTCCCTCCTCTCTGTCTGGATTGGGACTGTGGGAGGAAGTCTGGGAGGAAGTCTTTACATGATGATGAGGAGGACGGGAAACAGGGGCCCGGGAGGCGTGTGCACTAGAGGAGTGTGCAGTAACAGTTTGTCTGCACTCCTCCTGTTGGACTGCGGCATTAGGCTTTGTCCCTGGAGAGAGGAATGGGGGTGTTGTAAGTACCAGTTACCTCCTACAGTACATACAGTCTTCAATAGGAAACCCTTCAATGGATTTCCATGCATGGATCAGGAAAGACATGGAAATAAATGAACCTAAACAGGTGCAACCATCGATGGATAATGTTGAACTGGACAGTTAATTGAAAAATGCATAAAAAGGCACATAGTGGCGGAGACGTTGTAAAATGCTGCAAAATCTTGAACAGGCCATATTGTAGTGAAAGTGGTGGCTTATTCAATAAGCTGCATTATTTTGGGGCATGGAAACACAGGAGAGAGAAACATGCTGTATCGTGTGTGTAAGAGAAAGAGATCAGTCTGTTGTTCTATATTGCATCTTTTTTATCTGCAACAACGCTAAATATTTCCCTGTAAATAATAATCCCTGCACTGGGCATAAGCGTTGGTTTTTAGGAACTTACTGCTAAGAGTTAGAATACAAGGTGTAATTTCTAAATGTGGTAGTGCATCAGCAGTTTTTCTCTTGTATTGTAGTGGCAGTCACTCAATTAAGATGTCAGTTTAAAAAAAGAAAACAAATTGGGTGAATTAGTCTAGCCAGCTATCTACACCTTGTAGTAATCATGGCCGAATTACTGACCAGGCACACCCAGGACATGTGCCCAGGGGCCCTGCCCCAATTGATTTTGCTAGTCATTCTCACTCAAGATATCATATGAACATGGCATAAATCATGGCAAAATGTGTAGAATTTCAGGAAATTATCTTTTTTTTATTTTTATTATCTTTAAAACTGCAACATTGTCTCTGTACCCCGTAGAAAATTATGTAGAATTGCAGTAAATGTACTTAGAAAAATAACTAATAATAATTCTCTCCGCCGTCAACAGGGGGACCAAGAAAATGTTTTTAGCCGGAAGGTGGGGGGGATACCTAAACCAAATCTCGTTTTGGCCCCCAAAAACCTAGGGCTGGTCCTGGCCTGAAATGTAAAGATGGGGAGTTGATCATCTCACAGAGATACATGTGAATGAGGCTAAACAATAAATGCATGGAACTTTATCAAGTTTACCCAAACTACAATAAATTGATTATGGTCCTAGTAGCTCTCATGCCACTTTATTATGGACTCAGCTGACCCATTGATATCATGCACATGGCAATAATATCCCCCACTGATTATGCCTTCACACCACAAAGATAAGTAAATGACAAGACTAAGCCATTTCAAGCAAAAGACTAAAGAGAGAACACATGTAGAAAGATATCTAGAAGATAGAAAGCACATCCATGCAGTTAGTACAGGAGCATGCACTCACACAGAGAGACCTATCCTCTGTAATTAAAGCAGCATTTAGCAACTCATGACGATGAATTGCTTGTTCTGTTAAAAGAAACCGCACACCACGCCACCCAAGACTGTTTGTCCCATCCCCAAAAAGGATGAAATTCATATTTATTGATTTTAAATTGTTTTACAAAGTACACAAAATTTGTTGTATATTCATCTATAATTTATATAATGAATCATTAATTTGTGCATGGTTATGCAATCATAACATTAAGACTGAGAAACATTTATTGGCAAACATGCTGAAATGAACAAAATAACTAAATACACTCGTATTAGAACAAATAAAATAGCATATTAACACTTTCTACAGGCATTTTACAAAAGAAATGTTACTAACAAAGGTTAGACAAGCAATCAGGTCGTAAACAGGGTTTTAAAGCAAGGGTTAAGTTTTCCAGTTCAACACTCATATTAATGTCCAGACGAAAAAGCAAAGTCATGCTTTATCTAAATGCACAATGCGTTCCTTGTCCAAAACACTATCAAAGGCAATAAGCCCATGGAGACTGCAATAGAGCGAAGAAGTGCATACAGAAAGACAGTACAAACAAAAGTTGTCTGGTCCTAACTTACCCAAACGCAAGTAAAAACACACCATCCTAAGCCAAATTGTTGACAGCTCCAATTCATAAATACATTAACAAAATGCATAGAACATTTTATTTTCCTAACGGACACCTTGACCGACAAATGCTAACAAGGGAAAAACAAAAAGTACATACATCCAAACAATGGTATAACATTGTTTTTTAAGCTCAAGTTTGTGCTGGTAATGTTCCAGGAGATTACTTGTTATCCAGTCGCAGTAGTTGTTCCTTACCATTGATGGTTAGTGATCTTAACTGTCCGTCTTCTTCCACCTCTACTCGTTCCTGTCCATTCTCCACAATTCTAAAGTATGGGGGAATTTAAGATACATTTTAGTGTTCCTTTTCTAAATCAATGCACTTCTAAAAGAATCAATGGTAAAGGATACACTTTATCATCAGATGCTATCTAGCCTAATTGCAACTAGCTATCTACTGTTCTTTTTCCCCTTGAAACCATCACAATTAAAGACAAAAAAAATGATCAACTTCACTGTGTGGTTAGAGAGCTAATACTATTCTAAAGTACCTTTTTGTTGTGATTTTCCTGCCGTTGATGAATTTGGTGGAGGTTGACACAGATCGGAAGTTGCCCATCCCACCACCTCCACCCCCACCCCCACCCCCACCGCCAAAAGAGGTGGAGAAGGCGGTGAAGCCGCCGTGGCCGCCGCCTCCTCCCAGATGACCCATGTGGCTCATCTGACCCATCTGACCCATCTGACCCATGTGACCCATGTGACCCATGTGTCCAAAAGAGGTAAAGCCTGTCAGAGAACAGAGAGATGGCATTCAGTCATGGATCCATAACAAACAAATCTAAAAATGCTATAGATTGATAGCTGTAGGGGAGAGAGGGGTAAGTTGTGCCAAAGAATTAGTAGAGCCACCCCTTGTTTCTGGGAAATCATACAGAAAAATGAATCATGTGACCAAATATTTAGGAAAAGGTCATCATGGAGTCAGTCTGAAGGCAGAAACCACATGAAAAGTGGTAAGCAAGTTAGGTCCAAAAAGTAGATTTTCAAAAGTAAAATAAATGTAGTGTGTTATAGGTTTCATGATGTTTTTATCTAAACCAAAGTAGATCATTTTAAGACCGTTTTACACATCAGCATGAAGTGCATCCTTGTAGCTGTGTGGGCTAATATAGTCAAAATAGTTACTTTGGGGTAAATTGTTCCATTTGGCCAGGGCCAAGTTGAGCCAATGGCTAATCGATATACTCCATACAAAATGATGATTGGTCAGTTTTATGCATAATATGCACAGTATTTTGAAGACACGTCACATTCGTGTGATTAGTGGGTGAAATTGGGGAGAAAATATATATAAATGCCTTCCTCGGTTGGGTTTGTCTTAACTGACTTGCCTAGTTAAATAAAATTTTAAAAACGTCTTGAAATATATCTAGATATCTTTGTTAGAAATAATACAATATCTCTCTTGATGTAGTGATACCGAATGTAAAAAAAAAAAGAATGGCTTAACATACCCGACTCGCCCCTACAGTTTGACAGTACAGACAGGACCTGGTATTTCCCAAGAAAATACAGTGTGAACTGGTAATTAGTTACATGTAATAACATAACAATTAAAAGGTTTGTTTCTTTGGAATACATTTTTTAAAGAGGGACCAGTGTTTCCTGACCTGGTTCAAATGCTGTAAAACCTGCACCGAAGGGTGGGAAGCCTCCGAATCCCCCGAAGAAGGGACCCCCCGTCCGACTCCTGCTCACCCCCCTGTGGTGCCTCCGCCCTCCACCAAAAAACTCATCCCCAAACGGATCCCCTCCTGCATGAGAAGAAAAGAAAAACCGAGAAGAGAAGAAAGACTTCAGTTTCCAGATGACAACTCAAGCTATAAACAATGAGAAAGACTGCAAGCTTTCAGCTATAGGTCAGCAGGTAGGTCGCTAGTTCGAATAATTGAGCCAAGGTGAAAAACTGCCGATGTGCCCAAGGCACTTAACCCTAATTGCGCCAGGGTTGACATTGCTAATGGTGGACCCTGAACCTAATTTCTGAGGGTGTCCAAGGGAGAGTTGGGATATGCAAAAAACACATTTCCATTTCAGGACAAATATACAGTGCCTTCAGAATGTATTCATACCCCTTGACTTATTACACATTTTGTTGTGTTACAGCCAGAACTCAAAATGGATTAAAATGATATTTTATACACAATACCCGATAATGACAAAATTAAAACATGTTTTTAGAATTTGTTACAAATGGATTGAAAATGAAATGTAGAAATATCTGATTTATACAATATGCACACCCCTTAGTCAATACATGTTAGAATCACCTTTGGCAGCAAGTCTTTCTGGAGAAATCTCTAAGAGCTTTGCACACCTGAATTGCACAATATTTTTAACTCGGCCACTTGGGAACATTCACTGTCTTCTTGGTAAGCAACTCCAGTGTATATTTTGCCTTGTGTTTAAGGTTATTGTCCTGCTGAAAGGTGAATTTGTGTCCCAGTGTCGGTTGGTAAGCAGACTAAACCAGGTTTTCCTCTAGGACTTTACACGTGCTTAGCTCTATTCTGTTTCTTTTTATCCCAAAAAACTCCATAGTCCTTGCCGATTACAAGCACACCCATAACATGATGTAACCACCACCATGCTTGAAAATATGAAGAATGGTATTTAGTGATGTGTTGTATTCACCCCAAACATAAGTTATTTCTTTGCCACATTTTTTTACAGGTTTAGTTTAGTGCCGTATTGCAAACAGGATGCCTGTTGATGAATATATGTATTGTGTACAGGCTTCCTTATTTTCACTCTGTCATTTAGGTTAGGATTGTGAAGTAACTACAATGTTGTTGATCCATCCTCAGTTCTCCTATCACAGCCATTAAACTCTGTTTTAAAGTCACTATTGGACTTCTCTCCAGCAACTGAGTTAGGAAGGACGCCTGTATCTATGCAGTGACTGGGTGTATTGATACACCATCCAAAGTGTAATTAATACCTTCACTCAAAGGGATATTCAATGTCTGCTTTTATTTTTTTACCCATCCACAAATAGGGCCCTTCTTTGCGAGGCATTGGAAGGTAGTCACTGGCATGTTTTATCATTGGACCCAGCTTTGTCAGCTGAATTTAAGAATCCACCACTTACTGTATATAGGAGGTCGCAATTTACGCGATAAATTGGTCCATGCCAACTGCCAGCCACGACAAACAAAAAAAATCAGCCAGTCTCTTTTATGCCCTCTTCCGAACGGTAGCTATAAATGCAGAGGTTGTGCATAGTGCAACAATATGATGAAGTGTGAATATTTCTGCCACCCACATACAGGAAAACAGTGCCAAATAAATGGCATTATTATGTGCTCCACCACCAATGTTAACTACATTATTAAATGTCCATGTGGGCTGTGCTATGTAAGTAAAACTTCTCGTTCTCACAGAAAATCTGTGAACATAAAAGTTAAATTAGGAGAAACGACAGGGATTATCCAGTCGCAGTACATTTTAATGACCCAAAACATGACATTTCTACCTTTAGATTTTGTGACAGAGAAAGTTAAGATATGAGACAGGGGAGGTGATATAAATAATACTCTAAGCAAAAGAATGTTTTGGGATTTTCACCCTCCAGACATTATTTCCTAAAGGTCTTAATGATGAAATGCCTATGTATGTTGTGTTGTAAATGTGAACATGAATTATGCCCCTATCAAGAGCAGTGTGCGGGTTTCTTCTATTTTCTCATTTTATTCAACTGTTACCATGCACCTGCAAAAAAGATAGCTCAGATGTGCGAGTGCCTTTTGATGGTAGTCGTTCAAACATCATGTTAAACATTAGTATTGCACAGTTTGAGTCCATGCAACTTGTTAAGCACATGTATACTGCTGAACTTATTTAGACTTGCCATAAACAAAAGGGGTTGAATACATATTGACCCCAGACATTTCAGCTTTTGATTTTTCATTAATTTGTAAAAACTTCTAAAAACATATTTCCACTTTGACATTATGGGGTATTGTGTGTGGGTAGACCAGTGACACAAAATCCCAATTTAATAAATTTTAAATTGAGGCTGTAACACAACAAAATGTGGTGGAAACAGTCAAAGGGTGTGAATAATTTCTGAAGGCACTGTAAGCAGGACATAAATAAGTACCCACCAAATTATTTGTATTATATAAATAGATCTAATAATTGAAAGTGAATGTAATGCAATTTACTAACAGTAAAACTCAAATTTAGTAGATGCTCTGAACTAAATTATTAATATTATCAGTTGATAGAATGAGCCTTCTAAGTCTATAGTAACCAACCCAACATGGTCCTCATAAAGGACGACTGGCTCCCTTTTTCCTCTCCGTCCTTCCTTCTCTGGCTGCCGCTTTCATCTCTGTCCTTCATTCTCTTTGCTCGCCTATTTCCTACTGATTGTCCCTCACTTCCGTCTGCAGCTGGCTCTGACAATATATATATATTTTTACAATGTCTTACCAATACTCAAAAAACAATACTCAGAAATGCTCACCAAAGAAATCAGCAAAAGGATCTCGACCCCCAAAGAACTCCCTGAAGACGTCTTCTGGATTGCGGAACGTGAACCCTTCGTTGAAGTGATCACCATTGTGGTAATGTCCACCTAAATGAAAACAAAGGATAAATATGGTTAGTGGAAATAATAATAAGTGTTATGATTGTTTATTATTACAGATTTACAAAATTAACACTTCCACAAAATAAATGCATACATTTGAGAAATCCGCCAAGAGCCTAATAAAGAAAGGACTCACCACCTCCTCCGTTGTTTGTTGTTAGACCTTCTTTACCATAGCGATCATACATGTTCCTCTTGTTGGCTACAACAGAATATGAAGAAAAAAGTCAACTCCCATCAAAACAAAGTGAAATTACTCAAACAGCAAGATAACAAGTGAAAAACACTATGCTTGCCAAGCGTTCAGGTGGAAATCATTCTGGGTCAGTACCTGCAGATAAGCGTACATCTCTTATGGGATTATTAGGAGGAATTTCAAAAGGAATCAAATGCAATCTTTTTCAACCTCAACTACTCACATTGCATTAACACATAGTTCAACAATAGCATAACTGTTGTGGGCGCTGCTATGGTATGTGAACAAACAGTTTCCTTGGCAAGAAAAATATATATATTTTGGTTAGATGGACCTTACATGTCACGGATGCCGATATCAGTGCATTATTCATAAATACTGAACAAAAGTTACAAAAATGCTACATTTCAAAGATTTGACCGAGTTACAGTTCATAAGTAAATCAGTCAATTGAAATAAGTTCATTAGGCCCTAATCTATGGATTTCACATGAATGGGAATACAGATATGCATCTGTTGGTCACAGATAGACTACATTACCAAAAGTATGTGGACACCTGTTCATTCAACATCTCATTCCAAAATCATGGGTATTAATATGGAGTTGGTCCCCCTTTTGCTGCTATAACAGCCTCCACTCTTCTGGGAAGGCTTTCCGCTATATGTTGGAACATTGCTGCGGGGACTTGCTTCCATTCAGCCACAATAGCATTAGTGATGTTGGGCACTGATGTTGGGCGATTAGGCTTGGCTCGCAGTCTGCCTTCCAATTCATCACAAAGGTGTTTGATGGGGTTGAGGTCAGAGCCCTGTGCAGGCCAGTCAAGTTCTTCCACACGGATCAACAAACCATTTCTGTATGGACCTCTCTGAAAAAGGAAAGGGCCTTGCCCAAACGGTTGCCAAAAAGTTGGAAGCACAGAATTGTCTAGAATGTCATTGTATGCTGTAGCGTTAAGATTTCCCTTCACTGGAACTAAGAGGCCTAGCCCAAACCATGAAACAGCCCCCGACCATTATTCCTCCTCTACAAAACTTTACAGTTGGCACTATGCATTGGGGCAGGTAGCGTTCTCCTGGCATCCGCCAAACCCAGATTTGTCCGTCAGACTGCCAGATGGAGAAGCGTGATTCATCACTACAGAGAACGCATTTCCACTGCTCCAGAGTCCAATGGAGGCGAGCTTTACACCACTCCAGCCAACGCTTGGCATTGTGCATGGTGATCTTAGGTTTGTGTGTGGCTGCTCGGCCATGGAAACACATTTCATGAAGCTCCCAACGAGCAGTTCTTGTGCTGACGTTGCTTCCAGAAGCAGTTTGGAACTGGGTAGTGAGTGTTGCAACCGAGGACAGACAATTTTCAGACACTTCGCGCTTCAGCACTCGGCGGTCTTGTTATGTGAGCTTGTGTGGCCTACCACTTCGCAGCTGAGCCGTTGTTGCGCCAAGCCGTTTCCACTTCACAATAACAGCACTTACAGTATACCGGGGCAGCTCTAGCAGTGCAGAAATTTGACAAACTGACTTGTTGGAAAGATGGCATTATATGACGGCACCACATTGAAAGTCACTGAGTTCTTCAGTAAGGCTATTCTACTGCCAATGTTTGTCTATGGAGATTGCATGGCTTTGCCCTCAATTTTATACACCTGTCAGTAACGTGTGTTGCGGAAATAGCAGAATCCACTAATTTGAAGGGGTGTCCACAGACTTTTGTATACATAGCGTACCTTTAAAAATATATATTTAAGATCAGAAAACCAGTCTCTGGTGTGACCACCATTTGCCTCATGCATCGCAACATATCTCCTTCACATAGTATGCAGGCCATGGACGAACTGGGACATTTTCAGCTTCCAGGAATTGTGTACAGATCCTTGCGACATGGGGCCCTGCATTATCATGGTGAAACATGAGGTGATGACAGCGGAATGGCACGACAATGGGCCTCAGGATCACGTCACGGTATCTCTGTGCATTCAAATTGCCATAGACAAAATGCAAGTCTTCATTGTCCGTAGCTTATGCCTGCCCATACCATAGCCCCACCGCCACCATGTGGCACTCTGTTTACAACATTGACATCACCAAACCGCATGCCCAAACGACGCTGGCTTGGTTACATGTGGTCTGCGGTTGAAAGGCTGTAGTAGTAAGTTTTAAGTTCCTCGGCGTACACATCACAGACAAACTGAATTGGTCCACCCACACAGACAGCGTTGTGAAGAAGGCGCAGCAGCGCCTCTTCAACCTCAGGAGGCTGAAGAAATTCGGCTTGTCACCAAAAGCACTCACAAACTTTTACAGATGCACAATCGAGAGCATCCTGTCGGGCTGTATCACCGCATGGTACGGCAACTGCTCCGCCCACAAGCGTAAGGCTCTCCAGAGGGTAGTGAGGTCTGCACAACGCATCACCGGGGGCAAACTACCTGCCCTCCAGTACACCTACACCACCCGATGTCACAGGAAGGCCATAAAGATCATCAAGGACAACAACCACCCGAGCCACTGCCTGTTCACCCCGATATCATCCAGAAGGCGAGGTCAGTACAGGTGCATCAAAGCAGGGACCGAGAGACTGAAAAACAGCTTCTATCTCAAGGCCATCAGACTGTTAAACAGCCACCACTAACATTGAGTGGCTGCTGCCAACATACTGACTCAACTCCAGCCACTTTAATAATGGGAATTGATATAAAAAATGTATCACTAGCCACTTTAAACAATGCCACTTAATATAATGTTTACATACCCTACATTACTCATCTCATATGTATATACTGTACTCGATACCATCTACTGCATCTTGCCTATGCCGTTCTGTACCATCACTCATTCATATATCTTTATGTACATATTCTTTATCCCTTTACACTTGTGTGTATAAGGTAGTAGTTGTGGAATTGTTAGGTTAGATTACTCGTTGGTTACTACTGCATTGTCGGAAATAAAAGCACAAGCATTTCGCTACACTCACATTAACATCTGCTAACCATGTGTATGTGACAAATTTGATTTGATTTGATTTAGATGTGCTGCCAAATGCTCTAAAACAACGTTGGAGATGGATTATGGTAGAGAAATTAACATGACATTTTCTAGCAACAGCTCTGGCGAACATTCCTGCAATCAGAATGTCAATTTCACGCTCCCTTAAAACTTGAGACATTTGTGGCCTTGTGTTATATGACAAAACTGCACATTTTAGAGTGGCCTTTTATTGTCCCCGGCACAAGGTGCACCTGTGTAATGATCATGCTGTTTAATCAGCTTCTTGATATGCCACACCTGTCAGGTAGATTCATTATCTTGGAAAATTAGAAATGCAGACTAACAGGGAGGTAAACAAATGTGTGCCCAAAATTTGAGAGAAATATACGTTTTTGTGCATTATGGAACATTTCTGGGATCTTTTATTTCAGCTCATGAAACATGGGACCAACACTTTACATGTTGCGTTTATATCTTTGCTTAGTGTATCATAAATACTGTTCTCTCGACTTCAAACACCTTTCAAAATGTATGACTTACCATCTGACAGAACTTCATAGGCCTCAGAAAGTTCCTTGAACTTTTTCTCTGCCTCTTCCTTATTTTCTGGGTTTTTATCTGGATGCCATTTTAGTGCCAATTTTCTGTACCTGAAAGTTTAGAAATACATTAGACAGCAACTCAAGGGGCCTGTTTCATACAAAATGTCATTATCCCAGTATAGATCACACATTTAAAATATCAGAAAAAGCCATCTACATCTAGTGCCAGTCTATTGCAGGGATGGGCAACTGGCAGCCCCCTTTTGTATGCCCGCAGATCAATTTCCCAAAATATTTATGAAAAATAAAAATAGAATAGCAGTTAGAATAATAGAATGCAATTTCCAAACGTGGTTGTGCATCAACAGTTTCTCTTATGTCAGTCACTCAATTAGTTACCTGACGACAAACTGAATTCTTCCACTGCTCCATGTTCACTACAAACTGTACTTCAGTCAGACTGCCATTGTTGAAGTCGTTTGTGGTGAGGTCAAAATGAGGGGTGTGATACAAAAAAAGTCATCAGCAATTGGATCATCTCTGTCCAATCAGTCTCAACGCCAATGATGAATTTTCAAAATGCCCCTTCACCCAAGTGTGTTCTGGCTCTGGCCCAACCCATTGGTTTCTGGGACCAACCAGAATGATTAGAATGTGTTTGAGTTCTAGAAATTGTCGGAGAGGCACTCAGATCCAGACTCATTGCGGAGAACAAACTAACATTGGCGTAGCGTTTGCGTAGCCAGGCAACTCAAATTAGACCATGTCAGCTAAAATGATTTAGATTAATGTATCAATCTAAACTTGTAGTAATCATGATCAAATTATGAACCATTGATTTTGTTGCTCGCACTCAGATATCATATTAACATACCCTGAGTCATGGCAAAATATCCCTTAGGGCCCCCTCTGACTGCATGTGTGGGTATGGATGTGGGTACACAGACCCGCAAACCACTGCAGCCCCTCATGATGAGTTCAGATCAAAATTTACCCTCCCTGATCTATTGGAATACATACAGTGCCTTCAGCAAGTATTTATACCCATTGGCGTATTCCACGTTTCGCTGTGTTACAGCCTGAATAAAAAAATGAATTCTCTCACCCATCTACACACAATAACCCATAATGAAAAAGGGAAAACATGTTTAGACATTTTAGCTAAATGTATTGAAAATTAGATATTTAATTTACAATACAAGTGCTCACACCCCAAAGTGAATACATGTTAGAATCACCTTTGGCAACAATTACTGCTGTGAGTCTTTCTGGGTAAGTCTAAGAGCTTTGCACAATATTTGCACATTATTATATCTTTTTTTTAATTCTTCAAGCTCTGAAGTTGGTTGTTGATCATTGCTAGACATCCATTTAAGTCTTGCCATAGATTTCCAAGACGATTTAAGTCCAAATTTCATCTAGGCCACTCAGGAACATTTAACGTCTGCTTGGTAAGCAACTCTAGTGTATATTTGGCCCTGTGTTTTAGGTTACTGTCCTGGTGAAAGGTGAATGTCTCCTAGAGTCTGATGGAAAGCAGACTGAAACAGGTTTTCCTCTACAATTTCACCTGTGCTTAGCTCTATTCCATTTTTTTATTTTTTTGAAATACTCCCTAGCCATTGCCAATGACAAGCATACCCATAACACAATGCAGCCACCACCATGCTTGAACATATAAAGAGAGGTACTCAGTGTTGTGTTGTCCCCAAACATAATGCTTTGTATTCAGGACATAAAGTTAATTTCTTTGCGGCATTACGTTGGTGCCTTATTGCAAACAGGACGCATGTTTTGGAATATTTTTATTCTGTACAGGTGTCCTTCTTTTCACTCTGTCATTTAGGTTAGTATTGTGGAATAACTTCAATGTTGTTGATCCATCCTCAGTTCTCTCCTATCACAGCCATTAGTTCTGAAGTCACCATTGGCCTTATGGTGAAATCCCTGAGCGGTTTCCTTCCTCTCCAGCAACTGAGTTAGAAAGGACACCTGTATCTTTGTAGTGACTGGGTGTATTGAAACACCATCCAAAGTGTAATTAATAACTTCACCATGCTCAAAGGGATATTCAATGTCTGCTTTCTTTTACCAATAGGTGCCGTTTGCGAGACATTAGAAAACCTCCCTGGTCTTTGTGGTTGAATCTGTGTTTGGAATTCACTGCTCGACTGAAGGACCTTACAGATCATTGTTTTGCACACAGAGTGAGTCCGTGCAACATATTATGTGACTTGTTAAGCACATTTTTACTCCTGAACATATTAAGCCTTGCCATAACAAAGGTGTTGACTACTTATTGACTCAAGACATTTTAGCTTTTAATTTAATTAATTTGTACAAATGTATAAAAACATAATTCCACTTTGACTTTATGGGATAACGTGTGTATACCAGTGATACAAAATCTCAATTAAATCCATTTTAAATTCAGGCTGTAACAACAAACTGTGTAAAAAGTCAAGGGGTGTGAAAATTTCTGAAGGCACTGTATACAGCACTTGACAAGGATACTTACGCTTTTTTAATGTCTTCCTGAGATGCATTTCTTTGGACACCTAAAATGTGATAATATTCCACCATGGTTTTGTAGAACTTTTTTCAACCTGTGTAAAGAGAAAACAGTAAAGTATAAGACGCAGGGCTGCACATCTTAAACTAGTTGAGTTTCTCAAATCCACAATATATACATCTCGGTGGAGTTGGGTTGCGACGACTGTGGGCGGAGCATACCTCCGACTAGATTGAGTCGCTGTCAGTGGTTGCATGGGACAAATGTTTTAGTAAAAAGCAATCATTTCAGAAATCAAAGAAAAGCACGCAGCTCGGGTGGAAAAACAGAGGTACACGGTAAGGGTGTAAGATGTTTATTTTTACAAGTTATGACTGACAGCGACTCGATCTAGTTGTCTCCGCTCAACTCCATTGATGTGATCAGTGGTGTGTATTCATGGATGCCAATGAAAGCCAGGTTTCCCCAAATATTTCACCAATAAATACATTAAAATTATAACAGAATTATCTTTAATCTCTCTGTGTTTTCAAAATGTTCTGTCAATTTGCAAGAGGCTGAATCTCACCGGAGAAATCATCCAAGCTAGGGAAACAGTGCCCCTCTGTTTCAGTATGTGTAGCCCATGTATCTATGTATTCTAATCCATCCATAAATGCGTATGCTGTGCCACTGGCCTGAGACGATTGAAGTTCAATATGTAGCCTAGCAGTCTCACATTAACTAACTAGCTAGCCCATGAAAGGAAGTCAGGCTAGCAAGCATTTCAGCTAGCTAGTTTATGACAATAAAAAGTACAAGTGTACTGTATGACAGAGTCATAGACCGTTTTGCCAACATGAGAGAGAAGGATGGCATTGGCATTCAACTAGTCTACAAGTAGGGTGAGTCAACATTTCTTGTTTTAATTGCACGCACACACACAATATTTAGCATCATTGATTGGACTCAATTGTTTTTGGTATCTTTAAGTTAGCTTAATAAACCGAAAACAAAGCATATATAGTCTTGTTGATTTGATGATGTTTAAATTATTAAATTGAAATGGGGCTGGAATAGCAGAGGCAGCGCTCCTGTTGTCTTTGTGCTGACTTACAGTTACTCCATGGTTCTAAATCAGTAGTTGTTTAGTAAACTGTTGAAAACATTAACTTGCTTGACCATGCTGCAGGTGACATAACTGTTTGTATGCAATATTTGCTTTGTGGACTTCACCGGACAGATGTTGCTCTCTGGTTTTGTGATGAAAAAACGTATGCGTTGTTGAATTTATTCCACCACTGTGTGACTTGTCTTTTTGTTGTCACTGCCTTATTGTATATCATGGTGGTGTATGAACTAATGGGTTATAAAGCAAACAATGCAATTATCTAAACATAGGTTGTAATATGGCTTTTTACTGGCTTGGCTTGCTCAGTGAATTTACCCACGCACCGTTACTGGATGCAATGTACATCATGGAGTTGAGAAAAACTTGGCTAATCTTATACAAACTACGGTGCAAATGGGCAATTATTTCCCCAGGATTCAGGGAACAAAATATCCAAGATAACAATGGAAGTACCGAAGCACCTTGAATATGGGCTAATCTTAGACTCCAATTACTTTATCCTCCTGAGACTGGACTGGCAGTTGTCTAGTAACTAATTCGTATGTCTGAGTGACAGCTGGAGGGTTACGGTGCCATAAGGTCAACGCTTTATCATCCAAAGAGGTCACATTCTGGCGCAGTGTTGAGTTTAACCCCTGGTACAACTTCACAATAAACAGGCCTGATTGACAACCCCCCCCCCCCCCGAGTCAACCACAGGGGAAAAGCTACAATAGTAAGTGTAATGAAACTCCAGGTTTGTACCATTTACTAGATTTACTAGTAACTAACTTAGTGGGAAATTACGCATTGTGCTACGCCTGCTAGCCAGGTATGTGTCAGCTAGCTAGCTACTGTTTAGTTATGTAACGTTAGCTATTTTTTTCACAAAAAAAATAAATGTAACGTTATAGAACTTGGTACAGTCTCATATTTTTCTCTTTCCACCATATCTAGCTAATGCATTTGTGCTGCTCATTATGCTAACGTTAGCTCGATAGCATAACCAGGGGTATATTCATTACGCCAATAGTTGTAAAACGTTTCGTCTGTTGCAAAACGTTTTACAACAGAAAACATTTTGCAACGAAGACGAATTTCTATTGGACAAATTCCGTTTCGTTCCGCTTGCTCTGTTTCCGTTTGGTTCTTAAACGGTTTCCGTTGCAAGACGTAATGAATACACCCCCAGTTTTGTTCGCCGTCCTGACTGTGCCTCCTAGCATGAAACATTAGCTAGCAAGTAAACACTAATAACACCAAAGCGAAAGACCATACGGAGTGTTCTAGCCAACATCTAAATGTTGCTGTAACTTGCGTTGCTGTCAAAATGATCATTATGACTAGATAGGTAATGCTAACTAACAGGCCAACAAGCTACTGTAGCTAACGTTAATGTTTTTGTGATGATGGTGATGCCCAGCAATCAAACTCAAAGTAATGTGTCACTTGTAAAACAAAAGACGAAGTCAAATTACCTTGCTCTTCAGCGTCCCAGTTTTCTTTTATAGACGGATAAATTCCCAGTGCTGATTTATAATCGTTTTCCACTTAGGGTTATTCCAGAAAATGCTGCTTTGCTCCAGAGAAATTTCAGCAGCCTTGGGTTGTTTGTGGATTTGACGTAACATCCGGTTAACGACTGCTCTTTCTTCCGTGTTTGGTGACGACGGCCAGACTATCAGTTGGCTCAACCTCGCCGCCACATATGAGGGGTATAACCAACGATGTACACTAGTATATACTGTAGATGGGTTGATTGTTTACTAACAAAACCGACGCGTGCACAAATATGGAGGCAAAACAGATGGGTTTGGCTTAGATTGTTGACAACATGTAAACTATGTTTCGTCTCCAATGTTTATTGAAAACATAAAAAACATTTGAACAGTGAGCACTTGTTGTCTCAAATACATCATTACAGTTGTTAGTTAGTTACCATATTAAAATTGACATGAAATCAGTCAAAACAGCTCAAAACAAGACATGGTATCAAGAACAAGATTAAACTAGCTGAAACGAGTCACGATTCCCCACATGGCAGTTTTTGTCATTGTTGGTAGCTATCTGGCCATCCAAATTGCCATCCAAATTCACAATAACTCATGGAATTCTGCCCCATTGAAGTATATGCATCGTTTTCGTGACGTTGTCAGCTATAGCTCATTGATATAAACATGGCAAATTCTGTGAAATAATAGAAGATGAAACCTTATTTGCCTTGTTTTTTTTAAACATGCATTTATTTGTCTATCTTGTTTGATTAACAAGAGTGAAAAGGAAGGGGGGAGTATTTTGCCACTAGAAACACTGTTTAGCCCAAATACATCCTAATAATATCTAACAATCTCACAACAATACACACAAATCTAAAGTAAAGGAATGGAATAAAGAATAATTAAATATTTGGACGAGCAATGCGGAGCGGCATAGACTAAAATACAATAGAATGTAATAGAATACAGTATTTACATATGAGATGAGAAATGCAAAATATGTAAACATTATTAAAGTGACTAGTGTTCCATTATTAAAGTGGCCAGTGATTTCAAGTCTATGTATATAGGGTAGCAGCCTCTAAGGTGCTAGTGATGGCTATTTAACAGTCTGATGGCCTTCAGATAGAAGCTGTTTTTCAGTCTCTCGGTACCAGCTTTGATGTACCTGTACTGGCCTCGCCTTCTGGATGATAGCGGGGTGAGCAGGCAGTGGCTTAGGTAGTTGTTGTCCTTGATCGTTTTGGCCTTCCTGTGACATCGGGTGCTGTAGGTGTCCTGGAGGGCAGGTAGTTTGCCCCCGGTGATGCGTTGGGCAGACCGCACCACCCTCTGGAGAGCCCTGCTGTTGCAGGCACTGCAGTTGCCGTACCAGGCGGTGATACAGCCCAACTGGATGCTCTGGTTGTGTTTCAGATTATTTTGTGCCCATTACAGATAGTCCTGAATGAATCGTGAATAATGATGAGTGAGAAACTTACAGACGCACAAATATCATACCCCCAAGACATGCTGACCTCTCACCATTACAATAACAGGGGAAGTTAGCATTTTGTGGCAGGGATGATATTTATGCCTCATGTAATTTTGTCACTCATCATTATACACGATTCATTCAGAACTCTCCGTAATCATGATAGCATCCACATTAATGTAGAATTGTTTAGAAGCATTCCATTATTATTTACAGTAAATGTGTCACTTTTGTAGCTCACTGTAACTCTCCTTGTTTTTCACACTCAGCATCATTTTCTTCTTGAAAATCAATAATAGATGAACCAAGAAAATGATGATCACCCCCGAACCTTAAAAAGTCCACTCCTTCGTTCCCTCCCTCAGCTCCTCACGTAAGGTTCTATGTCTATTTTTATCTCTAGTCATTAAATAACAGCTCATACGAATGAAGAGTCGGAGTCAGTCTGAATAATCGATTCTGCCATCCTCAGTCGCCCACAGTCGTATAAATAGAGTCAGGCCTGGTGCTGCATTAGTGGGAGAGGGACTGCTTGGACTACATTTGCTGTGTGAAAAAAAGAGCTTAGACCTCTTGTAAAAAAAAAACTACTCCTGATTACCTTGGTTGGCTAAAACAGTGGGCTGCAAGCAACTCGGTCCAAGACCTACTGTATATTGATTACATGACCTTTCCAATGATTACACCTTAGAAATAGATTTAACTGAAAATAACCCCTCTATGAATTTAAAGAGATATAAGTAAATAACTCAGCAACACACATCTAAAATATTGTCTAGGCCTGCATCTTACATAAACCAAGTGAAAATGGTGGGTTTATTATAATACAAATGATTTGTCAGTGTTTTTTTCCCATTCAACAATTTGTGAATAAAGGTTTGTGTTAACCAATTCATAATTCCCTCTTCATTCAGTGTTTTGGAAAGCGAGAGAGAGCATAAAGGAGAAGATGAGACTGGAGTGAGAGTTATAGGCTTTTTATAGACACTGCCTTGAATGAATTACTTCCAATGAGCAGCAGAGTCAGATTAGAGTCTTGTAACAGGGCTTCCAATTAAGCCTGACAGACTGCACTGGGGAAAGCAAATGGCGTCGAAGCGATACCCTCTCCAGATTAAAGGAATAGAATTTCACATTGTGACACTGTGCATTGCATTACATTGCACATACAATGTACGTTGTTTTATACCAGATATAGGATTGTAAAGCATGTGATCCTTTAAGCATCAACATTGTATCAGCGGCTTCATGAGTAACCTGAACCAAATTGTTGCAAATTGTCATTCTTTCACACTGATGCTGTCATTGTAATTGTCTATATGTCTCAGACTTTGGGTAAGAACCAGGTGATTTCTTTCAACTTATTTGGGAGAGGGGAGGAGCTGCTGCTAATGCTGTAGGTGGTGGTATGGAGGTTTAGGCCTAGCTAGTATTGATTGATCCCTCTTCATATTGTACCTTTGGGAGATTGAGAGAGGTGCAGAGGCACTTAGGATATTAAACAGGTTGCAAACTTTAGTGGGCCAAACCTTTTAGTGATGTCATTAATTAAACTGGCATTGTGTACATGGGCACTGGCTGGCAGCGGAGGCAGACAGCAGTGTAGCTGGCAGGCTCACTCCCAGAGAACAACCAGTGCCAATTAATGATGCAATGGCGCTAAATTCCCATAGATGCAAACTTTTCATGAGAGTCTTTCTCAAAAGACTCCATTACTGTAGACCTTGAATGTTTTTTTTAATAGCATGAAGTCCAAGTGAGTAACCATTCTGCTGAACTACACTAACACATTTTTCACATTTGGCCATAACCTTTCACAAGCTCATGAATATGCTGGGAAAGTTATACATCACTTCCTCTTCCAAAGACTTTTCCCGCCTTTGAGCACCATAGCAAAACCCACTCCGGAGTCACACTAACATATCTTACATCAAATGTAGGCATGGATGTTGCCTGGGGGCATCATGTTAACATGATCATTATCCATATCTGGCTTGAAGGACCATGAAAAAGAGTGTATCGTGTGGCATACCAACCAGAAGTTTTACCAATGTTTTTACTCAATATAGTAATGTAAATGTCATTTTCTCTCAATATATAATTCTTTCCCTCAAAGTAATGGAAACTGGAACCTGTTCCTTCTCCAAGACAATGAACAATCAATATAGCTTCTAGGAACATGGTATCTGAAACATTCAATCATAGTTTCTGCCATTACAGCAGCCAACAGCTCCTGTATTTGTCCAAGCCTACAGTATGAACAAAATCAATTATTTATTTTAGCACATGATATGCTCACAACCATAAATGTTTTATGTGCTATTAATGGTTGTTTCAAAATCTATTAACACCCATTCCTGGGAGGTTAATTTGTCATAAAATGTAGATCAATATTTTACAATTAAATACGTTTTTTTGCCACTGTATCATTTTCTAATGGATTTTCCATATTTTTTCCTCCATGTTAACGAAATGTTGCATTAGCAACCCATTTTTCTACTTTGAAGAATGTGAGGTACTTCATTCCTGATGTATAGTATAAGGAATAAAATCACTGTATTTAAACTCAAGCAATTGTTTAATTCTGTACATAGGAATCAATTACTTGATTTAGTCCAATGGCTTCATATGCACACTTGCACACTTCCTTAATTCTCTTCTCACTTTGTGCCTACATTCTCTTCTGACTTTGTGCCGAACACCCTGTCATGCTTTCATACATCACACACTGTTGTTTGCCAGTTCGCTTCAGCTTCTTGTCAATAGTAAATCAAGCAAGAAACCTATAAAAACCTGACAGTCTGAAAAAAGCTCTAAGAGAAGGATTATAGCATTTTCAACATGTCTCAATTAAATAGCCTATCAACACAATACACTAACATTTTATGTGGACTTAGTACAAGTATCTTGTGTGCAGCACTGAGAACATCCTGGCACATGTCAGATTTATAGTCACTTAACACTACTATGGTATTTTTTCTATGAGTTCATTTGAGTTACCTGTCCTATAGCAAGGTGACTGTTGAGCGACCACCTGTCTCAGACCAGATAATTGTAGAGACACACGGGCGTGTGAGTTTGATGGTCTACTATTTGCAACGTTATGAGGCACTTCAAATGAATGATATATCATGTCAGTTGTGCTGTCCTTGAGCTGCTTACAGTGGGTAATCTCATTACAATCCATTAAAAAGGAAATACAATGTCTGTAATAGAGTACTATGACTGATTAAATAGATGTTCTATGTATTGTTATCTCTTGCAATTAAAATAAAAAAATATCAAGAACAAACATAGGCCCACACATACTTTAAGGTGGACCTTGCTGCTCTCGATTCCAAGTGGTTTTGACTTTTTAATAAAAAATGTCATGGTACAGATGTAGTAACCTAATTTGATCATTCTTTTGTTGCTGAGAATTTGGAGGAAATTCTGATGAGCTTCGTGATTTACATCAATTCAGTGAAAACACACAAGTTATATTAACCGTATTGCACTTTTCATGTAGCCTACTTTTGGCCAGCTAATAGCCTAACCATCAATCAAGCAACATGATGGACTAAACGTTCAAATCCTGTTGCTACAGGATTATTTTTCTGTGACAGTATAGGTCAAATGAAGATCCTACATCTGTATGTATATTTTAATAATTGCTAGCCATAGCTTCTTTATGGTCTGCCAAGGACAGCAAGGGCTCCTAAGATGTATATATTTTTAACTATAGTAAATACTACAGTATTTCATTTACATATACCCTGCCTATTTCCATCCCCCATATCCCAATTCCAATTTGTGCGACCCGTAAGTGAGAAACATACATGCCAGATATAGACCATATATTGTGTTCCCTACAGGTTATAGTATACTGTATACTGTAGTATTTACTAAAGTATTTTAATTTGATTATCTTTGACATAGTAGTGGGGGACTTTCTCCTTGAGAAAACCTACTTGAGAAATACTAAAAGAGCACATTTTCCATAACCTGTAGAGAGAGAGTTCTGCTCTTTTCTATAACCTGTAGGGAACATAAAAACAATATATATTCTATACATGTTGGTTTCTCACATCATTTGATGGAGTCTTGGTTGCTATAATGGATAGAAAATGATGGCATCGATCTTAAAGGTAACTAGACTCAATGAAATGACGTTGCCACGAGCAGCACCGTAGATATTGAGATGAGCGAGATGCAAAACTGCTCTCACACAGTCACACACAGTATCTGTGCATGTGCACGGGTTCGCTTTACGCTGTTCACAGTGGGACCAAAACAGCAGAGAAATTGAGCCTCGCGCTTCAACACTCTTAGTTGTGGAAATTGACCCACTATAGTCCGGCACAGTGGACGTGTCATAATACCCATTAAACCTATTGGTAAAACCCGGTAATCGTTCCAATCGTTTTTTTCCCCCATTAATTTTTGCATCTGGGATTTTAGAACTACTTCATATAAGGTCTGTGTTTCGTGTAGACTTACCCTGGTGTGACGTTTTGAGAGCCATGTAATTCTCTCTCGGACAAGGTGAGTTTTATCAATATATTCACCTCAATTTACTCAAAAATATGAAATGCAAATTAGCAACAGAGAAGTCCTCAGCAAGACTACAAATTCCTGCAGGAAGCTCCTGCACGTCATCTCTAGCCGACACTGTCATGCTGTGGGAACTCGGAAAAATATGAGGTCAAATCATGACGTCAGTGATCTTCAGGTCGGAAAGTCAGAGCTCTAGAAAGAGGCCCGAGTTCCCGAGTTGGAATTCTGAGTTGGATGACCGTTCAAATACATTTTTTCCCAGTCAGAGCTCTTTTCCAGAGTTCCCAGTTGTTTTGAATGCACTGAAGTCGGAAGTCGGAGAGTTCCCAGTTCCGAGTTCCCAGTTGTTTTGAACGAGGCATCAGCTACCGTTCACCAGCACGATCAGAGACCCCTGTCCAAACCATTAACTCTTTCCGTTGCCTTTATTTTTTTCATACAATTGTTTTTTCTTACTTTTACCCCTTTTTCGTGATATCCAATTGGTAGTTAGTCTTGTTCCATTGCTGCAACTCCCCTACGGACTCGGGAGAGGCGAAGGTTGAGAGCCATGCGTCCTCCGAAACACCACCCTGCCAAGCCGCACTGCTTCTTGACACACTGCTTTCTTAACCCGGAAGCCAGCCACACCAATGTGTCGGAGGAAACACCGTCCAGCTGGCGACCCGAAGTCAGCTTGCAGGCGCCTGGCCCACCACAAGGAGTTGCTAGAGTGCAATGGGACAAGGAAAACCCGGCCGGCCAAACCCTCCCCTAACCCGGACAACGCTGGGCCAATTGTGCGCCACATCATGGGTCTCCCGGTCACGGCCGGCTGTGACACAGCCTGGGATCGAACCCGGGTCTGTAGTGACGCCTCAAGCACTGCAAGCACGGATACCAGACTTAGATGAGTGGTAACTCAATTCTAGTATGTTGTCTAAAAAAATCTGACTTTTGTAGAACATCCCGCCTGTATTGTAGTTTCATGACGAGAGACAAATCTTCAAAGGCACAGTATTTATTTATTTGGGGTGGTACATGCATTCACACAGTCTTGATTTATATGATCCTTCCCACTATATGATTGATATTGTGGCAGATGGTGAGGGGAGTGCTGATTGAAGGGAGATATCTTGCAGCCCGCTTTCTCCACCCCCGAGCCTTATATGGACTTCCTGCCCCAACAAGGCAAGCCTGTGGATCATTATGCCATTAAGCATTGGTGAAACAGTTGGTGGAGGCGAACATAGCGTTGCAGGCTATGCATCGGGAGCTGCTGGACGAACAGCGTCAGCAGACCGCTCTCCTGCGAGCTGAACTCAGCCAGCTGACAGCCGCCCAGGCCAGTGTGGCTGCAGGCGCAGCAGTCTCTCGTCCCAAACCCAGTAGGTTTATACTGAAGCAGACAGAGGCTGACGACATCGAGGCTTACCTCCAGGCCTTCGAGAGGAAGGCGGCTAGGGAGAAATGGCCCCATGAGCAATAAGCCAGCCTGCTAGCAACCTTCCTGTCAGGCATGGCACAGAAGCCCTATCATGATCTGACGGCTGACCAGGCGATGCATTATGAGGGGCTGAAAAAGTAAATCCTGAGCCGGTATGGTTACACCCTGAATAGCAGGGCACAAAGATTCCATGATTGGGCGTATGATGCTACAGCATCCCCCTGCCTGTGCCGGTCCTTATCAGGAGGGATTTCCTGATGTTCCGCCAACTGTGGACCAGTATGTCCAAAGACATGGGGAACTGAAGGAACCAGAAGGGAGGAGGAAGCCGGATAGGTGGGAGGGACGCCAGAAGGAGGGATGTTGATGTGTGGATTCCAGGAAGTGGACCCCCAGGCATCAACAGAACCCCTTTTGGTGGGTGACTCGGATGAAGCAAGACTGGAGGAAGGTGTGGTGAGTCTGGAAGACATGTTCCCGATGGACCATGACGTGGCACCAGAGCCCACCTCTCTAGCGGACCGGTTTGGCACGGCCCAATTGGATAATCCCAACCTGGCCAGCGCTCTCCAGCAGGTGACCGTGGTGGACGGAAAGCCCATGGAGGGGGTAAGTCAGATCACCTACCCTAATTTTTCTATGAAGAAGAAAAAGGCTATGCATCGGGTCGTGAAGAAGAATTACGAATGTATGGAGTTGTTGTTAGTGCCCCGTCCCTTTGTACAATCTGTCCTGCAGTTGGCACACTCCCACCTTCTTGGGGCTCACCTAGGGGTGGAGAAGACCTTAGACTGGATCAAGGCACGATTTTACTGGCCGGGTGTGAAGAGAGCTGTGGAGGATTACTGCCGCAGTTGCCCAGCAGGTGGTGCCAAAACCACACTTTCGCAGCCCCTTAATTCCCCTACCCATTATTTCAGTCCCTTTCAGCAGGATCGCAATGGACCTGGTTGGACCTCTACCCAAGAACAACCGAGGGCACCAATACATCCTGGTGATTATGGATTATGCCACCAGGTACCCGGAATCCATTCCCCTGCGCACCATGGCCACCAAGGGAATCGTACGTGAGTTACGTCATGCTGTTCTCCCGAGTAGTAATCCCCGATGAGATATTAACCGACCAGGGAACCCCGTTCATGTCGCAAATCATGAAGGATCTCTGCAAACTAATGAAAATAACCCAGTTGCGCACCTCAGTGTATCATCCGCAGACCTTATGGGTTGGTGGAGAGATTAAATCAAACCCTGAAGCAGATGCTCAAGAAGGTGATGAAGGCGGACAGAAAGAATTGGGACCAGCTGCTACCCTATCTGATGTTCTGAATCCGACAAGTGCCCCAAGCTTCAACCGGGTTCTCTCCCTTTAAACTCCTGTACGGAAGACGACTCCAAGGACTGCTGGACGTGGCTAAAGAAGCCTGTGAACAGCAACCGTCGCCCCATCGGACCATGGTGGAACACGTGGAAGACATGAGAGACCGGATAGCAACCCTATGACCCCTGGTACGGGAACACATGCTGGAGGCCCAGGAGACCAAAGTGGGTGTACAACAGAGGGGCACAACGAAGAGACTTCCAGCCAGGAGACAAAGTGTTGGTGTTGGTCCCTACCTCAGAATGTATGTTTTTGGCCCAACGGAACGTGCCAAACTAAGTCCTTGAGAAGGTGGGTGAAGTTAACTATAGGGTCAGACAGCCGGGACGTAGGCATCTGACCCAGATTTACCATGTGAATTTGTTAAAGAAATGGAATGCACGTGATGTACTCTACTCTATTTCCACGAAGAAGGCTACCACAGAGATCAAGCCGGCGGAGGAGCTACTGGGGGAGCAGCTGAGCTAAGCACAGAAGCAGTAGCTGACGGAGTTGGTCGGCCAGAACCAGGATGTGTTCTCCAGTGAACCAGGACACACCGATCTGGTACAGCACAGCATCATCACCGAACCCAGGAAAAAGGTGAAGTTGAGACCCTATCGCATACCGGAAGCAAGGAGAGAGGCCATCAGGACCGAGGTAAAAACAATGTTGGGAGCTGATATTATCGATGAGTCGAATAGTGAGTGGTGCAGCCCCATAGTGGTGCTGAAACCAGACGGCACCATTCGCTTCTGTAATGATTTTAGAAAGGTAAATGAAATCTTAAAGTTCGACGCCTACCCCATGCCCCAAATTTATGAACTAATCGAACGGCTAGGGACAGCCCAATTTATCAGTACGCTCGACCTGACGAAGGGTTATTGGCAGGTGCCCTTAGCTCCCGAGGCGCGGGAGAAAACTAACTGCTTTTCCCACCCCTGACGGGCTGTTCCACTACAAGAAGCTGCCCTTTGGGTTGCACAAGGCCCCGGCCACCTTCCAGAGGTTGATGGACCGGATTCTCAGTCCCCATCGTGAGTACGCGGCGGTCTACCTCGATGATATTGTGTTCCATGGAAGCGAGTGGGAGACACATCTAAACCAGGTGAACGCGGTATTGCAGGCCTTACGGGGGGGGCGGGACTAACAGCTAACCCAAGGAAATGTTGGCTCGGCCAGCGGGAGGCTGAGTACCTGGGGTACACGATCAGGAGGGGATGTGTCAAACCCCAGGTGAAGAAGGTGGAGGTGATTCGGGACTGGTCCAACCCCCTCACCAAGAAGCAGATACGCACATTTGTGGGGTTGACTAGTTACTACCAGAGATTTATTCCCCACTTTGCCTCCCTAGCCAGCCCACTGACAGATCTGACCAGCTGCCATCTGCCCGCCCAGGTGACGTGGACCGAGGAGACGGAGAAAGCCTTCCAAGACCTAAAGGGAGCACTCTGTACTGGACCCGTGCTGGTGACCCCGGACTTCTCCAAACCACTGGTGGTACAGACTGATGCGTCCGAAACAGGGGTGGTTGCCGTCCTATCACAGCTACAAGAAGGTGAGGAACACCCAGTCGTGGACATTAGCCGGAAGCTGTTGCTGCGGGAACAAAGATATTCCACTGTGGAGAAAGAATGTCAAGCGATAAAGTGGGCACTGGAGATGCTGAAATATTACTTATTGGGACGGCACTTCACCCTCGTAACGGACCATGCACCACTGGTTTGGATGTCATGGAATAAGGACAGTAACGCCTGGGTCACCCGCTGGTTCCTATCCTTACAGCCCTTTGCTTTCTCTGTCATCCACAGATCAGGTGCAGCCCATGGAAAGACCGATGCCCTCTCCAGGAGGGATGCTCTAGGGAGCTGGACCGCCCCTCTCTCCAGGTTGGAGCTGAGGAGGGGTTGGCAGATGGTAGGGAGAGGTGAGGGGAGTGGTGAATCAAGGGAGATATCTTGCAGCCCACTGGCTCCACCACCGAGTCTTATATGGACTTCCTGCCGCAACGAGGCAAGCCAGTGGATCATTAAGCCATTGAGTGCTTGGGGATAAAAGAGGAAGCGGGCTGCACAAATAGGGAGAGGACTGAGATGGAAACGTGTTATGGAGAGTGTGAGAAGAGAGAATTATCTGTGTGATTACCCATTGTGACCTGGACTGTTTGATTACCCCCAATGTGTAGCAAACCATTTTGGCTTAGGATCTGAGTTTTAGGATTACCCTTGGAGAACGGAACAAACAACGAGAACAGATTGTGGACTGGTTGCTGAATTCCCCCCTTTCCCAGTGTGCAAATCTCCCTAATGAATTGCCCATTTGTGTTCTAGTTGTGCTTTGTGTGCGTGTTTGGTTATTGAACTTGGTGACGTGGAAACCCCCACCCCCTTGAGCCTGCTCCAGTATGTCAAGTGATAATGGAAAAACTTCACTTGTCCTTGTGAAAATTAGTTTATTAAATATTCTATAGCTGTAATGTCAATCAAATACATCTAACTTATATATATATATATATATAGCACATTTCTTACAACAAATGCATTTCAAGGTGTTCAAAGTCATGCATTGAAAGGCATGTGGCACTTAACATCCTTCCTGTTGGCAGGTCTCTATAGGTGACCAAGGGATTCTCTCTACCGCATGCAACTGCCCCCGTGGAGTTCATAAGTGTAGCCACGCGGCTGCATTGGCTATTTTTGCGGTTCACAATATTCGCTGTACGGATGTGGAATGCCAGTGGAGGAAGACAGCTGTGCCCAATCAGGTGCAGTCAGTGAAGGACTTGTACCCGGCCGAAGACTATAACCCTCTATCCCTAGAGCCCACAGAGGAGGTTCTTCAGTGGCTAAGAAACCATCTCCGGGGCAGGTTCATTGGAATGGCATGGCTCCTTGAACCTGAGCCAGAACAACCACTACCCTCACTTTCATCCCTGGCTGAACCAGACATGGTTAAAAAACAAGGGAACCTGGGGCATGCAGGCATATTGGCTGGCATGGTGCTGTCGGTGGAGCAGCCAGAAGCAATATGGCAGGCAACAATTGGACAGCACACCAACCCCAACTGGCACACAATGAGGAGAGGGATGTTGACGACCAGCAATTTTGGAGCAGTGGTTAGGGCCAATCGCGTTACTCCATTGCCTCTAAAAAAGGACCTCAGACCACAGTCGTTGGATGGTGGTGTTTTCTGTAAATTGGGGCACAGATAACAAAGCTGAGGGAATCAAGGCATTCAAAATTGCTTCAGGGATGGATGTGCACGAGTCTGGGCTTTGGGTCACGGGATCTGGGATCTGGGATCCTCACCGGATTGTCTGGTGGGCACCACTGGTGGAGGTCAAGTGTCTCTATGGTGCAAGGGACCTTACCATTGAGGAGGCAGTGAAGTCGAAGGATTTCTATATCCAGGAGGAGGAAGGGTCTTACCACCTCCATGAAGACCATCCTTACTCAAATAAAGTCTTATTGGTCACATACACATATTTAGCAGATGTTACTGCGGGTGTAGCGAAATGCTTGCGTTCCTAGCTCCAACAGTGCAGTAGTATCTAACAATTCACAACAAAAGTAAAAGAATGGAATTAAGAAATATATAAATATTAGATTGAGCAATGTTGGAGTAGGATTGACTAAAATACAGTATACAGTGGGGAGAACAAGTATTTGATACACCTCCGATTTTGCAGGTTTTCCTACTTACAAAGCATGTAGAGGTCTGTAATTTTTTAATCATAGGTACACTTCAACTGTGAGAGACGGAATCTAAAACAAAAATCCAGAAAATCACATTGTATGATTTTTAAGTAATTAATTTGCATTTTATTGCATGACATAAGTATTTGATCATCTACCAACCAGTAACAATTCCGGCTCTCACAGACCTGTTAGTTTTTCTTTAAGAAGCCCTCCTGTTCTCCTCTCATTACCTGTATTAACTGCACCTGTTTGAACTCGTTACCTGTATAAAAGACACCTGTCCACACACTCAATCAAACAGACTCCAACCTCTCCACAATGGCCAAGACCAGAGAGCTGTGTAAGGACATCAGGGATAAAATTGTAGACCTGCACAAGGCTGGGATGGGCTACAGGACAATAGGCAAGCAGCTTGGTGCGAAGGCAACAACTGTTGGCGCAATTATTAGAAAATGGAAGAAGTTCAAGATGACGGTCAATCACCTTCGGTCTGGGGCTCCATGCAAGATCTCACCTCGTGGGGCATCAATGATCATGAGGAAGGTGAGGGATCAGCCCAGAACTACACGGCAGGACCTGGTCAATGACCTGAAGAGAGCTGGGACCACAGTCTCAAAGAAAACCATTAGTAACACACTACGCCGTCATGGATTAAAATCCTGCAGCGCACGCAAGGTCCCCCTGCTCAAGCCAGCGCATGTCCAGGCCCGTCTGAAGTTTGCCAATGACCATCTGGATGATCCAGAGGAGGAATTGGAGAAGGTCATGTGGTCTGATGAGACAAAAATAGAGCTTTTTGGTCTAAACTCCACTCGCCGTGTTTGGAGGAAGAAGAAGGATGAGTACAACCCCAAGAACACCATCCCAACCATGAAGCATGGAGGTGGAAACATCATTCTTTGGGGATGCTTTTCTGCAAAGGGGACAGGACGACTGCACCGTATTGAGGGGAGGATGGATGGGGCCATGTATCGCGAGATCTTGGCCAACAACCTCCTTCCCTCAGTAAGAGCATTGAAGATGGGTCGTGGCTGGGTCTTCCAGCATGACAACGACCCGAAACACACAGCCAGGGCAACTAAGGAGTGGCTCCGTAAGATGCATCTCAAGGTCCTGGAGTGGCCTAGCCAGTCTCCAGACCTGAACCCAATAGAAAATCTTTGGAGGGAGCTGAAAGTCCGTATTGCCCAGCGACAGCCCCGAAACCTGAAGGGTCTGGAGAAGGTCTGTATGGAGGAGTGGGCCAAAATCCCTGCTGCAGTGTGTGCAAACCTGGTCAAGAACTACAGGAAATGTATGATCTCTGTAATTGCAAACAAAGGTTTCTGTACCAAATATTAAGTTCTGCTTTTCTGATGTATCAAATACTTATGTCATGCAATAAAATGCTAATTAATTACTTAAAAATCATACAATGTGATTTTCGTTTTAGATTCCGTCTCTCACAGTTGAAGTGTACCTATGATAAAAATTACAGACCTCTACATGCTTTGTAAGTAGGACAACCTGCAAAATCGGCAGTGTATCAAATACTTGTTCTCCCCACTGTATATGAGATGAGTAAAGTAGTATGTAAACATTATTAAAGTGACTAGTGGCCCATAATTAAAGTGGCCCGTGATTCCAAGTCTATGTATATATGGCAGCAGCTTCGCGTAACTGGGTGGAAGCTGACTATTGATGGCTATTTAACAGTCGCCTGGCATTATGATAGAAGCTGTTTTTCAGTCTCTCGGTCCCAGCTGTGATGCACCTGTACTGACCTCGCCTTCTGGATGATAGCAGGGTGAACAGGCCATGGCTCGGGTGGTTGATGTCCTTGATGATCTTTTTGGCCTTCCTGTGACATCGGGTGCTGTAGGTGTCCTGGAGGACAGGTATTTTGCCCCCTGTGATGTGTTGGCTCTGGAGAGCCCTGCAGTTCCAGGCGGTGCAGTTGCCGTACCAGGAGGTGATACAGCCCGACAGGATGCTCTCAATTAAGCATCTGTAAAAGTTTGTGAGGGTTTTAGGGGCCAAGACAAATTTCTTCAGCCTTCTGAGGTTGAAGAGGCACTGTTGCGCCTTCTTCACTACACTACGGTCCCGTCGATGTGGATAGGGGCGTGCTCCCTCTGCTGTTTCCTAAAGTCCATGATCAGCTCTTTTGTTTTGTTGACGTTGAGTGAGAGGTTGTTTTCCTGGCACCACTCTCCTAGGGCCCTCACCTCCTCACTTTTGGCTGTCTCGTCACTGTTGGTAATCAGGCCTACTACTGTTGTGTCGTCTGCAAACTTGATGATTGAGTTGGAGGAGTGCGTGGCTATGCAGTCATGGGTGAACAGGAAGTACAGGAGGGGGCTGAGCATGTACCCTTGTGGGGCTCCTGTATTGAGGATCAGTGAAGTGGAGGTGTTCACCACCTGGGGGCGGCCCTTCAGGAAGTCCAGGACCCATATGCACAGGGCGGGGTTCAGACCCAGTGATGTTTAAATTATGTCTTACCCCAAGAGTGAGAGATAGAGTGCATCACTTTCAGCAGATCTCCTTGTTGAGGGTGGCATTGATCATGCACTGCTTCTCGTTGGCTGAGCCTGATGTTGCGCATGTCACGCCACTTGTCTAAATCATGGGGAAAGGGGGACATGAAGTCAATTTCGATTGCATCTACGAATGCAATGTTATTCACAATATTGTATCATGTTTGATGAGTTTGTGTTTTGTGTGGGGAAAGCAAGCTAGCCAACTTTAGCTAATGTAGCTAACATTAACTAGCCAACCAAGGAGCCTAACTAGCTAGCCCATCAGGCGACATTTAGATATCTAGCTAGCTAACATTAGCTTACCGTTCATCTAGTCAGACTTTTTAAAGTGGTAGCTAAACACCTATCCATGCCATGGTGCCGGCCTAATGTTAGCTAGCATGTCACCACGTGAAAAGGTATGACCTACAAATCGTGAGCTAATGTTAACTAGCCGGCTAGTTTACTAAATACTTGTCAATAAAAAGGTCACAACAGTCATTATGCTAGCATATGCTGTTTTTATTTATTTTTTTACTTGTAAGGAAGGTATCGTGTGTTGTACACCTAACTACAGTCGGTGGTTATCTAGAAAATTTTCATAAGCACCTAGCTAACCACAGATCTTTGACCTAACCAAAACAGCTTATTAGCAGCTAGCAAACAGGGATTACTTTATGACACGGCTCCAGCGACACCTCTCGATTAGAGGTTGGAAAATGATAAAATGCACGTGTGCTTATCAGAGTAGTGGTTACAATCTGGTACATAGCACAGAACCATCCTGACAGCTGGCTTCAGATTGGCGGACAGACCTAAGTTTAGCTAGTTCTCTACGAAGGGTAATTCTAGTAAGGGTAATTCTAGTAATAAAAAAGTGCAAAAGTAGCTAGCTAGGTCATTTTAAAAATGCTAAACAAGAATACACACGAGAAACACACAATATCAAACTTACAAGGCTACAATATCTACTTGCCAGGTGACTGCATGGAGAAATGTGCCTTGAGGGATGACCTCAAAGCTTGTGACAGGATGCATAGTTTTGTATGATAGCCACATTAGCGGCTAATTTGCATTTTATTTTTGGGGGGTGATTACAGGCGAATACACTGATAAAAGTTTGTCCGAGAGAGAGTTGTAAAGGCTATCAAAACGTCACACCAGGGTAAGCCTATACGAAACACAGCCTTTATATGAAGTAGTTAAAAAATCCCAGACACAAAGAATGGTGGAAAAAACGATTGTACCACTTCCGGGTTTTACCAATAGGTTTTATGGGTATTATGACTCATACTGTGGTACTCAATGCTGTTTACTTTCTGCATCTACGTCATTTGCTGAGTCTACTTTTAATGTTAACCTGAATTAGCCAGCTAGTTAACGTTAGCTCACGGTTTGGTAGTCATACTATTTCACGTGGTGACATGCTAGCTTGCGTTAGGGGAAAGGATATTTAGCTAACATTAGCTAGTTAATGTTAACTCACTTCGTGTAGTTAGACTTGCTAGCTAATGTTAGGTCAACACCATTGAAAGGATAGTTGGTTAGCTAGCATGTCATCACTTATAAAAAGTCTGACTACATGAGCTAATGTTAACTAGCTAGGTAGTTAAATATCGCCTGGTGGGCTAGCTAGTTATGCACTTCGGTTGGCTATTTAACGTTTTTCTTTGAGGCAATGTTACCATGTTTTGTAAAATCTGAGTAGTAACATAGCTAGAGAAAAAAAACACGTATATATTGGTTTTACTTCATTCACTACCCAGTAGGCAAAAGGACGCTGGGAATACATCTAAAACATCTACCAGTTAGGTTAATTTTAGGTTCTGAATGAAAGGTGAAAATACGTATTTTCCAGATGCTTAAATAGATATTTTCCAGTCATAAAAAATAGATATTTTCGGGAAGTTGAAAATATGTATTTTCCAGACGTTGAATTTAGATTGATTATTGGTTTTGAATGAAAGAAAATATGTATTTTCCGGACTTTGAAAATGCGTTTCCAGACGTTGAAAACATTTTTTTTTACAGACGCTGAAATCGGGGTCATTTTCGGTTCTGAATGAAATTGAAAATACGTAGTTTACAGATGTTGAAAATACATCTTTGGTCATTGATTCTTTGGCCAAATTTCAACTGCATATCCAGTGCATTCAGAAAGTATTCAGATCCCTTAACTTTTTCCCCCTCATCAATAGACACAAAATATCCCATAATGACAAAGCAAAAACAGGTTTTTAGAAATGTTTGCAAATGTATAAAAAAATAGAAAATGAAATCACATTTACATCAGTATTCGGATCCTTTACTCAGTACTTTGTTGAAGCACCTTTGGCGATTACGGCCTCAAGTCTTCTTACAAGCTTGGCACATCTGTATTTAGGGAGTTTCTCCCATTCTTCTCTGCATATTCTCTCAAGCTCTGTTTGATTGGATGGGGAGCATCGCTGCACAGCTATTTCCAGGTCGGGTTCAGTCCGGGCTCTGGCTGAGAGTTGTCCCAAAGCCACTCCTGTGTTGTCTTGGCTGTGTGCTTAGGGTTGTTGTCCTGATGGAAGGTTATCCTTCGCCCCAGTCTGAGGTTGAGAGCGCTCTGGAGCAGATTTTCATCAAGGATCTCTCTGTACTTTGCCCCGTTCATCTTTCCCTCGATCCTGCCTAGTCTCCCAGTCCCTGCCGCTGAAAAACATCCCCACAGCATGATGCTGCCACCACCGTGCTTCACCGTAGGGATGGTGCCAGGTTTCCTCCAGACGTGATGCTTGACATTCAGGACAAAGAGTTCAATCTTGGTTTCATCAGACCAGAGAATCTTGTTTCTCATGGTCAGAGTCCTTTGGGTGCCTTTTGGCAAACTCCAAGCAGGCTGTCATGTGCCTTTTACTGAGGAGTGGCTTCCGTCTGGCCACTCTACCATAACGGCCTGATTGGTGGAGTGCTGCAGAGATGGTTGTCCTTCTGGAAGGTTCTCCCATCTCCACAGAGGAACTCTGGGGCTCTTTCAGAGTGACCATCGGGTTATTGGTCACCTCCCTGACCAAGGTCCTTCTCCCCCAACTCCTCAGTTTGGCCAGGCAGCCAGCTCTAGGAAGAGTCTTCGGTGGTTCCAAACTTCTTCCATTTAGGAATGATGAAGGCCACTGTGTTCTTGGGGACCTTCAATGCTGGAGACATTTTTTAGTGCCCTTCCCCAGATCTGTGCCTCGACACAATCCTGTTTCGGAGCTCTATGGACAATTCCTTCAACCTCATGGCTTGGTTTTTGCTCTGGCATGCACTGTCAACTGTGGGACCTTATATAGACAGGTGTGTGCCTTTCCAAATTATGTCCAATCAATTGAATTTACCACAGGTGGACTCCAACGAAGTTGTAGAAACATCTCAAGGATGATCATTGAAACAGGATGCACCTGAGCATAGTTTCGAGTCACATAGCAAAGGGTCTGAATACTTATGTAAATAAGGTATTTCTGTTTTTTATTCTTAATACATTTTAAAAATAAAAAAAACGTTTTTGCTTTGTTATTATGGGGTATTGTGTTTAGATACATTTAAAAAAAATCTATTTTAGTGTAAGGCTTTAATGCTAACAATTTGGGAAAATGTCAAGGGGTCTGAACACTTTCCAAATGCAACGTATACACTGAATGTAGAAAACATTATGAACTCCAGCTCTTTCCATGACATAGACTGACCAGGTGAAAGATGTGATCCATTTTTGATGTCACTTGTTAAATCCACTTTAATCAGTGCATGGATTTTTAAGCCTTGAGACAATTGAGACATGGATTGTGTATGTGTGCCATTCAGAGGGTGAATGGGCAAGACAAAATATTTAAGTGCCTTTGAACAGGGTATGGTAGTAGGTGCCAGGCGGAATGGTTTGTGTCAAGAACTGCAACGCTGTTGTGTATTTTCTGCTTATGCTCAACAGTATCCCGTGTGTATCATGAATGGTCCACCACCCAAATGACATCCAACTTGACACAACTGTGGGAAGCATTGGAGTCAACATGGGCCAGCATCCCTGTGGAACACTTTCGACACCTTGTAGAGTCAATATCCTGACAAATTGAGGCTGTTCTGTGAGCAAAAGGTGGGTGCAACTCAATATAAGGAGGGTGTTCTGAATGTTTTGTACACTCAGTGTATTCTCAATGAAGTAAACATCATATAACAAATTATTTTTCGATCCATTTAATATAGGAGACAGGAGCCGAAGATTGCAACATATTATGTATTATTGCTTCCATCTGTCACATGCACTTATGTTTTGTTATTATTAATACAAAAAATAAATAAAATAAAATTACAGCTTTAAAACTGTCAGTGATGATGTTCAAAGTAGTCCAACCTGCAGAATAAACCAACAGCACTTCAACAACAATCACATTCTCAGTATCGGTTACATAAATATTTTTTCCTTGCTATGACTGACTGTGATATGTTGTTATTTATCTACCTTAGTTGAATGCACTGACTAAGTCGCTCTGGTCAAGAGCGTCTGCTGTATGACCAAAATGTAAATGGATATTATTCTAATGAGCTCCACCCCCAAACAAGTACACATTTGGTCTTCCCGGACCTGACCAAATATGAACAAATAATAGGCGTATAGGCAATGTTTCAGAAGCATGAAGAGCACAGTACAGTACGGCTCAGTACAGTAGAGTACAGTATGGTACAGGGCAGTAGAGTTTTATTCAGCAAAGTAGGGTACAGTACAGTAGAGTTTAATTCAATAAAGTACAGTACAACTTCATTCAGTAGTGCAGTACAGTTTAATTCAGTAGAGTACAGTTTGTTCAGTAGAGTTGAGTACATTAGAGTAAAGTAGGGTACAATACAGTACATTATACTGTACTATACTCTATTGTACTTTTCTGTACTGTAATACAAGGGCTCCCAAATGTTTCACTCAGACCCCCCTTCCAGCATTGGGGAACATCCTTCTTGTGTCATGTTCATGACACAAACTGTTCACACCCCACTTGTCGGCAGAGAGAACATTTTGCAGTTTTAAAGCTCATTTTGTAAAACATATACAGTACCAGTCAAAAGTTTGGACACACCTACTCATTCCAGGGTTTTTCTTCTTTTATACAATTTTCGACATTGTAGAATAATAGTGAAGACATCAAAACTCTGACATAACACATATGGAATCATGTAGCAACCAAAAAAGTGTTAAACAAATCAAAATATGTTTTAAATTTGAGATTCTTCAAAGTAGCCACCCTTTGCCTTGATGACAGCTTTGCACACTCTGTCTATACAAATATGATTCAACTGACGCTTTATTGGTAGAACATATCGATTTTAACACTGGTTGGTGATGTCAACGTGAAAGGTTATGAGGTTCATATGCTGATCCATTGAATGGTGGCTGGGAAAAAGATTATGAAATATAAATTAATCTCATTTGTGGCAAGAATTAGCACAAATTCCTGTGCACATTTCCCATAAAATCCTCTTTTGTTAGTCGTTCAGTGCAGAGTTGCAGACACTCCGTGTTGTTCTCTCTAATAGGCCATTTAAAGGGCCCTAAAGTCACGCTGATGAGAAAGTGGTTTTGACTGAAACAGGATAACATATTTTATCTGAATGTTTGTAAAATATCATTGCCTAGTAGTTGCTTGCATTGGAAAGAGGATTAGAGTAATTTTATACTCTAGCTCCATGTTAGAAAACTCTACACAAACACAATTTCAACCACATTTCTAGTGATATCCAATTTCCAACAGTTAACTCAGATGTTTCCTTAATGTTAGATTGATTACTTATTTAGTGTAGACGCTATGTGGTTATCACATTTACCAGTAAGTTGTTAAATATTTTTCCAAACGCAAGTACATTGCTTATCCAACAAACCCTGTTGTGGATTTGCAAAATGATTGCCTTAATTAGCTTGTAACTGTTGCAAAAGGCTTGTCAAGAACAATCTGGAACCTATGGTGACCTTTTCTCCCTTTCAGCACTAGAGAATGTGTCCGACTTAACTAGATATCTACTGTAAAGCGAAAGGAAAATGTCCCCATGAATGAGCTTTGTGTGGAGGATTTATTATAACAATCTTCACTTTCCTCCTATTTCTATTCTTCCTAAAAGACAAGGATCCGAGCATAATACATCACTTGTTAAAAAGAACCGCATACATGCGGCTAGCACAATACGTTTCTAATACAATACATCTACAATTACGTCATGGAAGGGCCATGACCACAGGTGTCAGTCAGAAAGGAGAAATGGTTTGCTGAAGGGTTTTTTCTGTCTAAATTGTTTTACTTTGGTGGAAGTGTTATATTTCTTCACACTGTTCTGGCTCCTGCTCTAGAACATGAGACAAGACTCAACAGAGGAATAAGGTGTGGAATACTTGATATACTATAGCTGAGCAAAAATCCTGTGGTTGTGAGTTTTGGGTGTGTGAGTTTGAGGAACTTGTGTCAACATTGGCACATTTTAATAGGTTGCTCATCATTATGGTTATTGTCAAGCTTAGTAGGGCCTTTTCAATGACTTTGTATACTTATGGATGGGGTGGAGGTAGGTCTAAGTGGTGATAAATCTGAACAATTTATAGTTTGATATTGACAGTGATAAGCAATGCACTTTTTGATATTTGTTTTTGCATACACTGAACAGGTTTCATACATTCGTTTAGGCCAACTGAACATACACTTTTCTCTTTGCTGTATCTGTGGTTCAGGTGGGAGGCATCTTTCAGAGGAAGGTTAATCTTCACAGTTAATCTTCATTATTCTTGGCTTTATTGATTATGTCTATCCTGTCCACCTCACAATGGTATTTTCCTTCACCTTGTGGAATTGCCAGCCACTTTTCTTCCGGGCAAAGAGTGGTTGCTATAGCAATAGACTGTTCGATCTAACCACAGATCCAAGTTTTGATTGATGAAAATAGTACCTCTGTGTCTCCTCTCTTAACTGCAGTTGGCTTGGACAAATGGTTCTGAAGATTCACTTGCTCGTAAAAGGACAATATGAGGATGAAATGAGAAAGGAATAGCTGGAGAGGGTATAGAAGCAGTTGATCTGCATCCAGAATACCTAAGGACTACTGACTTGCCTAGTTAAATAAAGGTTAAATAAAATAAAATTCAGAAATGAGTGGTAAGGATCTCTTTACAAATAACACCTTACAAAGCAATGTCCAAAATGACCCTACCTGTAAGTGAATAATGCCTAAAAAACAAGCAGAATGGTGTGTCACTCAGAGGTTACCATTAATTCGGAACAATATTATTATCCTGCTAAGTAATGAGATTGTGAAATAATGGACACCATGGGCCACCCCCATATTCTCTCATGTTCCACTAATTGAAAAGAACGTATGGGATTTCCAGTTGACACAAATGACTCTAAGCCTCTTTATTGCCTAGGAAAAAGACTCAACATGTTTGCAACAGCTTAACCTTTCTGTCTCCCTGTGGGTAATTTAGCACTTAAGTGCAAATTAGAGACAATAGTCAACTATTTATGGAGAAATGGTTGATTAGATGTTTGAGGCTGGAGATGCTAGTGTCAATCTACTAACGCAGAATAATGTATTAAGGTTATTGAGGATATTCAAGCACTTCCACTTTCATTTGGATACAGGATTATGGTAAGTGAAGGAAGGAAAAAAACAACATGGAAACAGCTTAACATTTTTGACCTGCTAATAAGGGTTACGGACACTGTGGAATTCTACCATTAACTAAAAGAAAACATAAAGTAGTTTCAAAACATGATTAGATGATTTCTGATTAATTACCATGAAATTTCAAGGATAGGCCTATTTTTTGAATTTCACAGTTGTGGCTGTTGGACATCATTGTTCTGTGTGTGGTGCTACATGGTGCGCATTCATTCTGTTAAACTGGAGGTGCTCATTTTCATCCTGGTCCATGATGGATACATGTGACCAGCAGCAATGGAAAGGAGCACTGCATACACAGATATGTCACTTTTGTAAATCTACAACTGGGTTTGTTGGATAAGCAGTGTACTGTTCACAGGACTGGACGATTATATAGTAGTTCCATTTGGGTTGTAGTCTGTTCCTAAATTGTATTTTCACCCAGTTGGAGCTGCTTTGTACAAGGCCAGCTATGGAGAGCCCACATCTAAGTGAGTCTCTGTATGTCTCTTCTGCCAACAAACCAACTACAGTACAGACAAACCTACTGTAGTAGACCTACGGTATGCCAATCACAGTTTTTCATATTAATTTTTTTTCTATAGACATTAGGCCGGCCCATGGTCACATTGAAAATGTAATCCAATCTTTAGAGCAATATACATATGGGGATTATATACAGTATTTTCTTATGTTTGTAGTATTATGTTTTGTTATATGAAGCTAAACTTAATTGGTAGGTTGAAAGAATACTGTGTCCTGAGATACCCTGGGACTTGAGGTGAAGTCTGGTTTTGCAGCAAACAGCCTTTAAATCACACACTTACTCAAGAAATGTTCAATCTGCAAATTGGCCTCTCCCTTTTATTTATTTATCCGTCTTTAATCGAGAGTAGTATTCTGTCTGAGCATTGGGGGTGATGTCATTTGTTTTTTAAGAGTGCCAGTGGAGAAGAGTATGGCTTACCTCATGCTAAAAGACTAATTCAAGGTAGACATGGTAGGGTTTTTGAGCTCGATTGACCAAGAAATATGTCTGTGTAAATCTGGTGTCATGTTATAAGAGAAAGGTTTCCAACCATTCTATTGATTTCATAGGCACAATCCAAATTAGAATACTTGAGATCCTTACACTCAATTCTTACATTTATTTTGTTTTCTTTGACCTTTGTCCCATGTGTTTTTATGTACCACCACCAGTATACTAAAGAGAGTGTCCTCATTTGAAAATGTTACGGATTGAGTATTTGAGTCCTAAGACTCTTAACATAGTTTGAGGATCAGGATCAATGTTGTTTTTAAATCTGAACATTTTAACAATTCATTCCTGAATTCTGCCTCTTAATGACTCAAATTATGTCCTTTACAAATGAATAAAACATAAACACCATATAGGTGAGAGATGGCCTACTGAGATATTACAGCTTGTTATATACGTGTTTTGATAATGCAAAGCTTCTCTGCTATTGGATATTTTTTTCCTATTAATAAACATATCTAGGCCATATGGTTAAAAGAAATCACAACATGCACCTAAAATTAACCTTACAAATAATAATGTTGGGTGATTTGGAAAGCCATAGTCAGTCAATAAATAGTATAATAATACTCGTAGGAAAAGTGTTCATCTTTAGCTCAAGATCTGTGGATACTATGCGATTAGAAAGGTTAAAAAATGATGTAAAACATCACAGCACAATTGAAAAATATATGGCACATGGAAACCAAACGAGGGTGGTCTATGGTGATAGGTGGGATAGGCTGAGAGTGGCTGAGGGTTGGGATTAAAGAGCTATGTTTGGTAATGTATTATTGTTATGTGACTGCTTAATATAAAAGTACCATGTACAGTTGAAGTCGGAAGTTTACATACACTTAGGTTGGAGTCATTAAAACTCGTTTTTCAACCACTCCACAAATTTCTTGTTAACAAACTATAGTTTTGGCAAGTCGGTTAGGACATCTACCTTGTGCACGACACAAGTAATATTTCCAAAAATTGTTTACAGACAGATTATTTCACTTATAATTCACTGTATCACAATTCCAGTGGGTCAGAAGTTTACATACACTAAGTTGACTGTGCCTTTAAACAGCTTGGAAAATTCCAGAAAAGATGTCATGGCTTTAGAAGCTTCTGATAGGCTAATTGACATCATTTGAGTCATTTGGATGTGCACCTGTGGATGTATTTCAAGGCCTACCTTCAAACTCAGTGCCTCTTTGCTTGACATCATGGGAAAATCAAAAGAAATCAGCCAAGACCTCAGGAAAAAATGGTAGACCTCCACAAGTCTGGTTCATCCTTGGGAGCAATTTCCAAACGCCTGAAGGTACCATGTTCATCTGTACAAACAATAGTATGCAAGTATAAACACCATGGGACCACACAGCCGTCATACCGCTCAGGAAGGAGACGTGTTCTGTCTCCTAGAGATGAACGTACTTTGGTGCAAAAGGTGCAAATCAATCCCAGAACAACCGCAAAGGACCTTGTGAAGATGCTGGAGGAAACAGGTACAAAAGTATCTATATCCACAGCAAAACGAGTCCTATATCGACATAACCTGAAAGGCCACTCAGCAAGGAAGAAGCCGCTGCTCCAAAACTGCCATAAAAAAAGCTAGACTACGGTTTGCAACTGCACATGGGGACAAAGATCGTACTTTTTGGAGAAATGTCCTCTGGTCTGGTAAAACAAAAATAGAACTGTTTGGCCAAAATGACTTCATTATGTTTGAAGGAAAAAGGGGGAGGCTTGCAAGCCAAAGAACACCATCCCAACTGTGAAGCACGGGGGTGGCAGCATCATGTTTTGGGGGTGCTTTGCTGCAGGAGGGATTGGTGCACTTCACAAAATAGATGGCATCATGATGATGGAAAAATCTGTGGCTTTATATTGAAGCAGCATCTCAAGATATCAGTCAGGAAGTTAAAGCTTGGTCGCAAATGGGTCTTCCAAATGGACAATGACCCCAAGCATACTTCCAAAGTTGTGGCAAAATGGCTTAAGGACAATAAAGTCCAGGTATTGGAGTGGCCATCACAAAACCCTGACCTCAATCCCATAGAAAATTTGTGGGCAGAACTGAAAAAGCGTGTGCGAGCAAGGAGGCCTACAAACCTGACTCAGTTACACCAGCTCTGTCAGGAGGAATGGGCCAAAATTCACCCAACTTATTGTGGGAAGCTTGTGGAAGGCTACCTGAAACGTTTGACCCAAGTTAAACAATTTAAAGGCAATGCTACCAAATACTAAATGAGTGCATGTAAACTTCTGACCCACTGGAAATGTGATGAAAGAAATAAAAGCTGAAATAAATAATTCTCTCTACTATTATTCTGGCATTTCACATTCTTAAAATAAAGTGGTGATCCTAACTGACCTAAGAAAGGGAATTTTTAAATGTCAGGAATTGTGAAAAACTGAGTTTAAATGTATTTGGCTAAGGTGTATGTAAACTTCTGACTGTATGTAAAATGTGTATGCAAAATGTGTATGTAAAATGAATATGTAAAAAAAAAAAATTATAGCAAAAAAGCTATAAAAAAACGAATATATATTTGTCCTCTGAAGGGGGGTTAATAATTATATATATATTTTATTTTAAAAAGAACATACTGTATGTAGGCCTACCTGTCAGTGTTTCCACAGCATTAATTTAGATATGGTGCTGCAACACAAAAAAATCATTGCCTCCACTGTTATTTTAACATCGAGGTACACTAGTATGTGGTCACCCCTTCAAATGAGTGGATTTGGCTATTTCAGCCACACCCGTTGCTGGCAGGTGTATAAAATTGAGCCATAGACAAATAGACAAACATAGACAAACATTGGAAGTGGAATGGCTCATACTGAAGAGCTAAGTGACTTTCAAATGTGGCACCGTCATAGGATGCCACCTTCCCAACAAGTCAGTTCATCAAATTTCTGCTCTGCTAGAGCTGCGTCGGTGTGCTGAACCTCGGTTGCAACACTCACTACCGAGTTCCAAACTGCCTTTAGAAGCAACACCAGCACAGCTCGTCGGGAGCCTCGTGAAATGGGTTTCCATGGCCGAGCTGCTGCACGCAAGCCTAAGATCACCATGCGCAATGTCAAGCTTCAGCTGGAGTGGTGTAAAGTTCGCCACCATTGGACTCTGGAGCAGTGGAATCGCATTCACCATCTGGCAGTCCGACGGACTAATCTGGGTTTGGCACATGCCAGGAGAACGCTAGCTGCCTTAATGCATAGTGCCAACTGTAAAGATTGGTGGAGGAGGAATAATGCTCTGGAGCTGATTTTCATGGTTCGGGCTTGGCCCCTTTGTTCCACTGAAGGGAAATCTTAACGCTACAGCATACATTCTAGACGATTCTGTGCTTCCAACTTTGTAGCAACAGTTTGGAGAAGGCCCTTTCCTGTTTCAGCATGACAATGCCCCTGTGCACAAAGAGATGACCATATAGAAATGGTTTGTCAAGATCAATGTGGAAGATCTTGACTGGCCTGCACAGAGCCCTGACCTCAACCCCTTCGAACACCTTTGGGCTGAATTGGAACGCTGATTGCGAGCCAGGCCTAATCACCCAACATCAGTGCCCGACCTCACTAATGCTCTTGTGGCTGAATGGAAGCAAGTCCCCGCAGCAATGTTCCAACATCTAGTGGAAAACCTTCCCAGAAGAGTGGAGGCTGTTATAGCAGCAAAGGTGGGACCAACTTCATAATAATGCCCATGAGTTTGGAATGAGATGTTCGACGAGCAGGTGTCCACATACTTTTTGGCCATATAGTGTATTTCTACAAACATACTTTCGATAATCTGTCCACCTGCAACATCGTTCTAAAGGTTATTTAGCTTTTTGGAACTTTGTCATCCCTCCTCAGACCTCACCTAGTCCAGTCTCACTCCTCCTCCTTAACCTTAGCTTTTTATGATAATCTCATGCTATTCTACACATTTTGCCATGAGGCTGAGAGAAAGTTTTGCCGTTTTAAAGCAGTTTTCTACTGTTAAATTTTTTTTTTTTTTTACTGTAATTCTAAACATTTAGAATTTTGATATTGTAACTTCCGTCCCTCTCCTCGCCCCATCCTGGGCTCGAATTAGGGACCCTCTGAACACATCGACAACAGTCACCCTCGAAGCATCCTTACCTATCGCTCCAGAAAAGCAGCGGCCCTTGGAAAGCCAAGGAAACAACTACTTCAAGGTCTCAGAGCGAGTGACGTCCCCGATTGAAACGCTACTAGTGTGCACCGCTAATAGCTATCTCAGGGATGGGCAACTTAATAGACTCGATCCTCTCAATCCGTATATGACGTGAGACACATTTGACAGAAGTACCGAAAGTAACAAAAATTCTAGTATCGAATCGTTTTTCATGTTCTAATATCGAAAAAGTACCGAAGTTTCGGTATACCATGCAATACTAGTTGAGAGAAGATTTAGCAATTTTATAACACATTTCATGCAATTCTACTAATTTTGCTATGGGGCGGAGAGGGAAATTAGCTGTTTTACCGCACATTTTCTGCAATTCTACACATTTTGCCATAGGGTGGAGAGAATTGTTTGCAGTTTTTAATATGATATCTGAGTGAGACTGACTGATTAAGAAAATCAATGGGGGCCCCTCCGGCCTGTAATTCGACCATGATAACAAGTTTAGATGGCTGGACGCTAAACTAACTTAGCATTGAGACCACGACTGAGTTCCTAAAAATAATAATAATTTAAAAACAACACACTTTTTGGGGGGGTGGGTATTGATCCGAGGGCCTTCAAAATGCAGGTCGCATGGGCCACAAGTTCCCTATCCCCGAGCTAGCCATTTCACACCGGTTACCCTATGGATTAGTTCATACGTCATTCTACAAAAATGTATCTGTGCCCAGTGGGATGTGTTCATGACTTTAGTACAAAATGTGGTTAAGCAAGGTGAATACATATTAATGCCAGAGTAGTACAGGTAGCAGTGCTTCCTCTAGAAAACACATTTTGTACTAAAGTCATGAACACATCCCACTGGGCACAGACGTCAATTCAACATCTATTCCACGTTGGTTCAATGTAATTTCATTGAACCAGTGCAAACCAGGACCAAGCAAACGTCAGCAATGGGACAAGGGGAAAATACTTTTACACAATTCAACTCGGGGACAAGAAACAATCTGAAATGTCAACCACATACATCTGATCACAGAAATCCCATTCACTTGTTTTACTGTCACACTGGAATTAGTAGCTATTGTTGGTGTAAGGGCAGTTGCTGACCCATAAAGTTCAGCTGGCCCTACAGATGCTTGCCATTGGAAGACTGGTGGTGATATGCACAGAAGTCCAGAGGCAGAGGGAAACTCGGAGATTGCAATAAACTCTCATACATGTTAATCCCCATTGAGGGACATTCCGATTGCTTCCCAAATTGCACCCTATTCCCTATATAATTCAGTACTTTTGACGACTGTGTCCCTCACTTCACATCCTCCTTAGTTAATGTATTCTGACCTGCATATGCTTTCTGTACAACTAACCTGCATCGAAATGACTATGCAGACCATAGTGGCAGACTTAAATGTAGGCATAAGAGGCAATTGCCCCAGGCATCACATCATCAACGGGATTCGTGAGCCGGTATTATAATAAAAAAATACGAGCCTCCCACCCCCCAATCATTTCATTCAATATGAATATAATCCAAGTGTATCTCATAATAATACAAAAAAGTGTCATTAATCAGGAATTAATGTTAAGTGGCCTATTGACACTGTCAACCCTGCTATTTGAATAGCATGGAGCAAAAACGGGTTGTCAAGTGGAGCCAATCAGGTTCTTTACTTCACATACATTGATGAGCTATCTTAATATAGAGCACTAGAGCAGAATGAAGCCAACTCATTCATGCGTCTGGACCGGAGTCTGGGCTACGGCTATCCACCGTCGAACAGCGATTTCTGAAGCAGCAGCAGCACAGCTCCAATGTGCTCTGAGCGCAGCGACAAAAATATAACTGTCATTACGGCACCTGCTTCAGTAGAGGGTCGTTTGATATCCTCCTTCTAGAGTACAGAGAGAGAAACGAGGAAACGGATACAGGGTAGAGAGTGAGATACTCCGAGATAAGCGAGAGGATATAGTCAGCCTACACCACAGGAACCTAGACAATTAATCCAATGGACATGATGCTGATGTCGATAAGACTTGCGCTTGTGGGCTTCATCTGCCTGTCTTTAGTATCCGCTGGCTTCGCCTGTGGTCCAGGTAGGGGATATGGAAAACGAAGACATCCGAAAAAACTGAAGCCTTTGGCTTACAAGCAGTTCATTCCCAACGTGGCAGAGAAGACCCTTGGGGCCAGTGGCAAATACGAAGGGAAGACCACAAGGAACTCTGAAAGATTTAAAGACCTGACACCAAACTACAATCCTGACATTATTTTCAAAGATGAGGAAAACACTAATGCTGACAGACTTATGACACAGGTGGGGATAGTAAGACGTATAGTGAGATATTGAGAAAGCGCATGGAGATGCATCTTGTGAGTCCTGGGTGATCATTTGGCACGAGAATAATGAATGACAGCTCAGTTTGAAGTGACAGTTGTTAAACATCGATGAATGACATGTATGGTTACTATGCAAACCTATGTAGGCTATGATAGATTTTAAGCAATTTCAAACTATCTATGCACCATATCGGACTATTTCTGTATATGGACAGTTCTACCCTTTATGTCTCCAGTTGGGCTTATCCGAGCATGAAAATTAAGACGTCGTTATGGATGCCCTGTGCACGACTGCTACAACTCATTAAAGGGGTTGGTTCTAGACGGTTAATGTTAGGCTATGATACACTTGTACTATAGACTCCCTCCCATCCCTCTCTCAGTCGTTCAGTAGGTCTATGATCTATCAATAACAAGTGATCGTTTCAGCTGGACCCATAACAATAGGCATTAACAATAGCCTACATCTCTGCCTCTGTTTATCTGTCTGTCTCTGTCTGTATATCGCTCTCATATTCTCTCTCTCTCACACACAGACGCAGAAAGAGAGAGAGAGAGAGGATTCCTTTTGAAGTTGACTGATATTTAAACTTAATTCTGATGTGTAGATGGGTGAACTGATTTTAGTTGATATAATAGTAGATGTAATTTGTAATTATATCCTAAACAGTTGCGTTATGTATTGCCTGTGGATCTATGCTTAATTTGCATAGTTCGGAGGCAGGAGCCCAAGCCCTATATACAGACACAACTTTTTCCTCTAATTATGACTTGGTAAAATCTGACTGAATAGCCTACTTTTTAGTACCACTCAGTTATCGATCGAAAGTGGCTTGGGATTTGTATGTTTTAATTTGACCGATGACAGCCGCAGGGTCTCTGGGATGGTCAGTTGCATTTGATGCTCGTTCAAGCGTGCAATGAAGTTATGCAACCCCTACATATATATATCTGCATACACATATGATAAGAATCATTTAAAATAATGTTACATTTTTTCCGACCTCAAAGTCCGTGCCTTTCAAATCGAAAAATAAATCAACAGATGCTTCTATATACGACTCTGTCTTCACCCTGTCTTGTACATGCTATAGACCGATATTGAGTGCGTGTGTGCGACCCTCCTGTTTAACCCCTTGTGTTTCCTGATATCTCAATTATCTTTCTCTCCTTTTCAGAGATGTAAGGACAAACTGAACTCTTTGGCTATTTCAGTCATGAATCAGTGGCCGGGAGTGAAGCTGCGCGTGACAGAAGGCTGGGACGAGGATGGACACCATTTCGAGGAATCTTTACACTATGAAGGAAGGGCTGTGGATATCACCACCTCTGACAGAGATAAAAACAAGTATGGAATGTTATCCAGGCTCGCAGTGGAGGCGGGATTCGACTGGGTCAATTATGAATCCAAAGCCCATATTCATTGTTCTGTGAAAGCAGGTAAATAACGGATGAACAAATAATAATAATAATAATACTGTATGTACATTTCAAATGTTGTCCAAAAAATGTCAACATTATTTCCACAACCGTCCATGAACTGTTTATTACATACGTGGTACGTAGCTATGCCAATAAAACACTTTATTCGTTAGGTTTTGTGTTCGATAGGCCTATGTATGTGCCTTGTTTACAAAGTTATAAGACAATGCCTGTGACTCATGTTGCAATGTAGCCGATCAACTGCTATGCCTCATTTGTTAGAGCAGTAGGTCCCATATTTGTCCAGGTCATTCGGTTTACATTTATAATTGTATATGGCAATAGTGACTTGGTCCAAATTCTGTATTATTTAATTATATTTATTCTCTGCTCTTCTCTAGAAAATTCAGTTGCTGCCAAATCGGGTGGCTGCTTCCCCAGTGACTTCACAAGGAACCATCATAGTTGACCATGTTTTGGCGAGCTGTTACGCGGTAATCGAGGACCACAAAAGGGCGCACTGGGCCTTTGCACCAGTCCGGTTGGGTCACGCGTTGATGTCTTTGACAGGTCTAGTCAAAGAGCGCGAGGGAATCCCTCAGAGAGATGGAATAGACTGGTACTCAGACATTCTATACCACATAGGGACATTGCTGCTGGACAGAAACTCCTTTCATCCTCTTGGAATGTCACAAAGTTGAGACCATTTCAAAGTCACATATGAATGTTCTTAAAGATGGAAATACTTTTGGGCACTGGAGCCATACATGTATATTCTTATTTATTCTCTTATGTATTCCTCCTATCATGAACCAGTCGAATTTATTCGTCTAGAATAGTGTGAACAATCTGTGAAAAATGTATTTCTAAACATGTTTTTTTTGATGATTGTTTAATGTTATGTGAACTGACTTATATTTTCAACATGAACATGAAGTATTGCCTCAATAAATTATATTTGTGTACATGTAGCTTGTATATTAACATTTCGTTTTCCAAAATCGACAATACATAGTTCAACAACAGTGAAATTAGTTATCCTATGAAATAAGTGCCTTTATGTCTGTAAATGCATAAATGCCCAAGCCTACTGAAAACGATTAGTCGAATTCAAAAAGTGCAATAAAACTTTGTAAATCGTTGGTATAATAGTCTACAGTAGGCTAATTTTGCCAAATACCTTTCAGATTAAGCATTGTTTAAAAATCACAATTTCTATATGCATAGCTCAACTTGTGTCCACTCAGAGTTATTTGGTACTATGAGAAATATTTCTGTGCCTGCTGATTCTAAATCAATCCATGGAGCAACTGGAGCCTCTGGTGGCCATGAACCACCCATCATCTGATCTGATCAAAGCTACCACTTTGACCCTGCAACAAAACACCTGTTCGATATAAGAGTAGGCCTACTGATATTATAATATTCTCAGTTATTTTATTGGTCCTTCAAAATGGCTCTCAAATTCGGAATGAATAAAGTTAATTAATAAATGAATGAGAGAATGCATCAGGAAGCCCATAGCCCAACCTAACAGGTTGACTCGATTTTCTTAAATTGGTCCGGTTACGAAGTCAAGAAAACCGCTGGCCTAGACTGCTAGACTTGGCTACATTGCCTAACCAGTCATGGTAATATTAGGATGCTCACAATAATACTGCTCCTTTTTGAAACACTTGGCAGTTGGTCAAACAGATGTCATGTTAAGAACTGAATCACACAACTGAATCAATAATTGCTCAGTCTATTATCATCAACCACGACCTCCCAACATGCTTTGCAAAAACTAATGGCAGACATTTCCTTAAAGCTCCCATGTTGTATTTGTAAATCATCACTGTATGTCTAATAAATCACTGTGTGTGTTTATTTCATGAAAATAACTCAAAATATATTTTTTAATAATTTATTTCCCTGATCCTCCTTTTGCCATTGAAATGCTCAGTCTGATCGTGGGCGCGTCAATACAAATTTGAATATATTTACATACACAGCCCTGATTGGCAGATAGGATGACTAGAGCCTACCCTGCTTACCCCTTCAAAGTAGAAGGATACATGTGCAAATAAAGGATGAATGGTCATTGGTCAGAATAATCACATCAGATTGTGATGTCATGATCTGGGCCAAAAACCCCATCCCACCTGAACAGGTTGAAATTCCAGCCATTTTTTTCAAACAGCTCTTAAACAAAAAGTTATTTTCATAATTTTCACAAATTCAGTGTGGAAATATATATATATATTTTTTTTAAAGAAGGAAAATCACGTTAACTGCACTGCCTGTCTCTTTAACCGACAGAATAATCACACAAAAAAAATCCAATAACTTTTAGTCACTATATTTGTTCATTTATAGAGTACAGCATTGTATTAGATGTTTGAGCAGAATATGGCCTTAGACAAAGTAAAATGTTGGTATTCCCGTAACTGAATCCCCTCTCTTCCAGAACTGTGTCATTTTCAGTGGTGTAAAGTACTTAAGTAAAAATACTTTAAAGTAATACTTAAGTTGTTTTTGGGGGTATCTGTACTTTACTGTTTGTCTTTTTGACAACTTTTACTTCACTATGTTCCTAAAGAAAATAATGTATTTTTTACTACATACATTTTCCCTGACACCCAAAGGTACTTGTTACATTTTGACAGGAAAATGGTCAAATTCATGTACTTATAAAGAGAACATCCCTGGTCATCCCTACTGTCTCTGATCTGGCAGACTCACAAAACACAAACACTTCATTTGTAAATTAATGTCTGAGTGTTGGAGTGTGCCCCTGGCTATCTGTAAATACAAAATCGAATAAAAATTGTGCCATCTGAGTTTGCATAATATAAGGAATTTGTAATTATTAACACTTTTACTTTAGATACTTAAATATATTTTAGCAATTACATTTAATTTTGATACTTAAGTATATTTTAAACCAAATACTTTCAGACTTTTACTCAAGTAGTATTTTACTGGGTGACTTTCAATTTTACTTGAGTCATTTTCTGTTAAGCTATCTTTACTTTAAGTATGACATTTGAGTACTTCTTCTACCACTGGTCATTTTTCACATTACTTTTTTTCTGTTCAGAATGTGAACCAGCAGTATTTTCTGTTTCCTTCAGTACTATGCAGCATTGCCCACAAGGTGGTGCTATGCACTAAACATAAAATCGTCCAGGGCGCATTTCTGTTGTGGGTGTAATGGGGGTGTTGGGCCAACTTACACGAGTGCATTGTCACTGAAAAATAAAAAAGGGCAATCCCATAAAAAGCAAACACTATATAAAAATACCCCCAGTAGCTACATGTTGTGCCATCCTGGATGAGCTGCACTACCTGAGCCACTTGTGTGGGTTGTATACTCCGTCTCATGCTACCACTAGAGTGAAAGCACCGCCAGCATTCAAAAGTGACTAAAACATCAGCCAGGAAGCATAGGAACTGAGAAGTGGTCTGTGGTCACCACCTGCAGAACCACTCCTTTATTGGGGGTGTCTTGCTAATTGCCTATAATTTCCACCTTTTGTCTATTCCATTTGCACAACAGCATGTGAAATTTATTGTCAATCAGTGTTGCTTCCTAAGTAGACAGTTTGATTTCACAGAAGTGTGATTGACTTGGAGTTACATTGTGTTGTTTAAGTGTTCCCTTTATTTTTTTGAGCAGTGTACATAATAAACAGCGAGTAGCAGCAGCGTAAAAATACGGGGGGGGGCGGGGGGGTGGGGGTGTAGCCATTTGATTAGTTCAGCAGTTTTGTGGCTTGGGGGTAGAAGTTGTTAAGAAGCCTTTTGGACCTAGACTTGGCACTCCGGTACCGTTTGCCGTAGCAGAGAGAACAGTCTATGACTAGGGTGTCTGAAGTCCGTGGCAATTTTTAGGGCCTTCCTCTGACAACGCTTGGTATAGAGGTCCTGGATGGCAGGAAGCTTGGCCCCAGTGATGTACTGTGCCGTACGCATTACTCCTTGTGATGCTTTGCAGTCGGAGGCCGAGCAGTTGCCATACCAGGCGGTGATGCAACCAGTCAGGATGCTCTCGATAGTGCAGCTGTAGAGCTTTTTGAGGATCTGAGGACCCATGCCACATCTTTTCAGTCTCCTGAGGGGGAATAGGCATTGTCGTGCCCTCTTCACGAATGTCTTGGTGTGTTTGGACCATGATAGTTTGTTGCTGATGTGGACACCAAGGAACTTGAAGCTCTCAACCTGCTCTACTACAGCCCCGTCGATGAGAATGGGGGCGTGCTTGGCCCTCCTTTTCATGTAGTCCACGATCATCTCCTTTGTCTTGATCACATTGAGGGAGAGGCTGTTGTCCTGGCAACACACTTCCAGGTCTCTGACCTCCTCCCTATAGGCTGTCTCATCGTTGTCGGTGATCAGGCCTACCACCATTGTGTTGTTGGCAGACTTAATGATGGTGTTGGAGTCGTGCTTGGCCACGCAGTCATGGCTGAACAGGGAGTAGAGGAGGGGACTAAGCACGCACCCCTGAGGGGCCCCCGTGTTGAGGATCAGCGTGGCAAATGTGTTGATGCCTACCCTTACCACCTGGGGGCGGTTCGTCAGGAAGTCCATGATCCAGTTGCAGAGGGAGGTGTTTAGTCCCAGGGTCCTTAGCTTAGTGATGACCTTTGAGGGCACTATGGTGTTGAATGCTGAGCTGTAGTCAATGAACAGCATTATCACGTACAGTAGGTGTTCCTTTTATCCAGGTGGGAAAGGGCAGTGTGGAGTGCAATAGAGATTGCATCATCTGTGGATCTGTTGGGGCGGTATGCAAATTGGAGTGGTCTAGGGTTTCTGGAATGATGGTGTTGATGTGAGCCATGACCAGCCTTTCAAAGCACTTCATGGCTACAAATGGGAGTGCTAAGGGTCGGTAGTCATTTAAGCAGGTTACCTCGGTGTTCTTGCTTGAACCACACACAAAAACAAGAACCATATGCTCTCTCCTCTCACCTGTGCTAACATATCCTGTTAACCTCCCACTGAGCACAAAACTGGTTGAATCAACATTGTTTCAATGTAATTTTTCAACATATTGTGGTGTGGAATCTAAATACAAAATACATTGGATTTGCAAAAAGTCATCAATGTACAAAAACTGTTTAGGCAGTTTTTATGAGAGTGAAATGTCAAAAACAGGATTATGTCATCATGGTAACCAATTTTCAACATAGACAAATCTTGTATAAAATAGGTTGAATTTATACCTTTGAAATAACATCAGATCTCCAACGTTACATCCACTATAAGAAAAAAAACTATTGGCTGGGCAGCAAATAATACTGGAAAATTGATCTTTCTGGAGCTATCCCTTTGGTCCCCTATCGAGGGTTTTAACCAAGCTCAGCCCTGCTTAGCATCGATATTTGTCACTGACTATTACTAATGTGCTATCATGAGAATAATTGTTGAGAAACCTCAACTTAAAAACTGAAAAGATTCACTGTTGCTGTCAAAGTAATTCCAAAAGGTTAGGTTTAAAAATGTTTACATTTAGCAGACACTGTTATCCAGAGCGACTTACAGTAGTGAGTGCATACTGTACAGTTTCATTAGTACTGGTCCCCCGTGGGACGCAAACCCACAACCCTGGCGTTGGAAGTGCCATGCTCTACCAACTGAGCCATGCAAATTAAATGTAAACACTACACTATATCAATCATATATCAATAATTCTATTTAGGCCTATATAGCATTTGTGAAGTCATCAGCAGCTATTGTTTAAATTTAACCCAGGATTCAACTAAAAATAGACAATACATATACAGTACATTTGGAGAGTATTCAGACCCCTTGACTTTTCCCACATTTTGTTACATTACAGTCTTATTCTAAAATGGGTTAAATCGTTTTTTCCCCTTATCAATCTACACCCAATACCCAATATGGGGAGCGTCGCTGCACAGCTATTTCCAGGTCTCTCCAGAGATGTTCGATCGGGTTCAAGTCCAGGCTCAAGGACATTCAGAGACTAGGCCCGAAGCCATTCCTGCGTTGTCTTGGCTGTGTGCTTAGGGTTGTTGTCCTGTTGGAAGGTGAGCCGTTGTCCCAGTCTGAGGTCCAGAGCACTCTGGAGCAGGTTTTCATCAAGGATCTCTCTGTACTTTGCTCCGTTCATCTTTCCCTCAATCCTGGCTAGTCTCCCAGTCCATGCCACTGAAAAATATCCCCGCTGCAACCACCATGCTTCACCGTAGGGATGGTGCCAGGTTTCCTCCAGACGTGACGCTTGGCATTCAGGCCAAAGAGTTCAATCTTGGTTTCATCAAACCAGAGTATCTTGTTTCTCATAGTCTGAGAGTCCTTTAGGTGCCTTTTGGTAAACTCCAAGTGGGCTGTCATGTGCCTTTTACTGAGGAGTGGCTTCCGTCTGGCCACTCTACCATTGAGGAGTGCTGCAGGGATGTCTGTCCTTCTGGAAGGTTCTCCCATTTCCACAGACGAACTCTGGAGCTCTGTCACCACCAAGTTCTTGGTCACCTCCCTGACCAAGGCCCTTCTCCCCCGATTGCTCAGTTTGGTCGGGCAGCCAGCTTTAGGAAGAGTCTTGGTCGTTCCAAAACTTCTTCCATTTAAGAAAGATGGAGGTCACGGTGTTCTTGGGGACCTTCAATGCTGCAGAAATGTTTTTGTACCCTTCGCCAGGTATATGCCTTGACACAATCCTGTCGGAGCTCTACGGACAATTCCTTCGACCTAATGGCTTGGTTTTTGCTCTGACATGCACTGTCAACTGTGGGACCCTATATAGACAGGTGTGTGCCTTTCCAAATCATGTCCAATCAATTGAATTTTCCACAGGTGGACTCCAATCAAGTTGTAGAAATATCTCAAGGATGATCCTGAGCTCAATTTAGTCTCATAGCAAAGGGTCTGAATACTTAAGTAAATAAGGTATTTGTTTTTTATTTTGAATAGATTTGCAAATATTTCTAAAAACCTGTTTTCGCTTTGTCATGATGGGGTATTGTGTGAAGATTGATGAGGAAAATGTTTTATTTAATCCATTTTAGAATAAGTCTGTAACGTAACAAATTGTGGAAAAAGTCAAGGGGTCTGAATACTTTCCCGAATACACTGTAGGTCTAGGGTTTAAAGCTTTGGTTGATTCCAAATGTATATTTATATGTTAGATATACAGTATCTACAGTAGATATACAGTCTCCATCGCAACCACAAATCAAAGTTAATTTAACCCCCTAAGGTCGATGTCCTTGCCCCTGCGGAAATCTAATTAGCATGATACAAAAAAATCCCCATACAAATCTGTCCATTTAAACTAGAGATTTCTGTCTTTTTGCATTGGATGCATCTCAATCCAATGCATCCGCCTTAAACATTTACGGAAGTATATATGGAGACCAGTGGAGGCTGCTGAGGGGAGAACGGCTCATAATAATGTCTGGAATGGAGTCAATGTAATGGTATCAACCACATAGAAACCACGTGTTTGAGGTGTTAGCATTCCATTGACTCCATTCCAGCCATTATTATGAGCCGTCCTCCCCTCAGCAGCCTCCACTGATGGAGACTGTTTAGTGCCAAAAGTAATGTAAAAAAATATATAATGTTTCCTGATCTTTCTTGTATCTCTCAGATATATGAAAGACAATTCAGAACAAACTTCCTTTTGATTTATTTTTTTGTGACTATCTATCTGTTGTTCCATGTCGTGCATCTGTTATTCAATGCGTTTGTAGCATTTTGGGCTAATAGCAGTAAGGCCCCAAAACATTTTATCAAATAATTGTTTCAAGGAGTCTTAAAATTCTAAAACAAATAGCAAAATGATACTTGGTATGACCTGCTTAAAACCTCTTGGAAATAGGGGGCGCCCTTTTCACTTCTGGATAAAATTGTGCCCAATTTAAACGGCCTCGTACTCTGTCCTAGATCATATGATATGCATATTATTATTACTATTGGATAGAAAACACTCTGAAGTTTCTAAAACTGTTTGAATTATATCTGTGAGTAAAACAGAACTCATTTGGCAGGCAAACTTCCAAACAGGAAGTGAAAATTCTGAAATGGGTCTCTGTGAAAGGCATTGCCTATTCAATTGTCTTGTATTTATGGATCTGTATGCACTTCATATGCCTTCCACTAGATGTCAACAGGCAGTAGAACGTGGAATGAAGTGTCTAGCCTTCTGTGGGACCGGATGGGAGTCGTTGGAGTGAGAGGTCAGCCATATTGGCAGTATTTGGCTACGCACTTAGGTTTGTCATATCGTTGTCTGCAATGCGTTAGGTAGACACGAAGAAATGCTCCGTCTGGGACGTTATTGGATATATATGTGAAAAACATCCTAAAGATAGATTCTCAACTGAGTTTGACCAATTTATTCAACTTTTATTATCACTTTTTGAATTTTTTGTTCATGCGTAAAATCTTCATGGACACGTGAGCTACACATGCTAGCCAAAGTTGCTAATTCGACAGAAGAAATGGACATTCTAAAACAAAACAACGATTTATTGTGGAACTAGGATTCCTGGCACTGCATTCTGATGAAAGTTCAAAGGTAAGGGAATATTTATGATGTTATTTCATATTTTTGTTGACTCTTTGGACTCCAACATGGCGGAGAATGGCTAAGCGCTGTCTCAGATTATTGCATGCTGTGCTTCGTACTAAAGTAATATTTTTTTTAAATCTAACACAGCGGTTGCATTAAGAACCAGTGTATCTTTAATTATATGTGCAACATGTATTTTTCAGCAAAGTTTATGATGAGTTTTTCTGTTAGATTACGTGGCTGTCTAAAATTTCTCCGGACATTTTGGTGCCATTTGTGACCATGTAAAACCACGATTTGTAGCTATAAATATGCTAATTTTAGAACAAAACATAAATGTATTGTATAACATGATGTCATAAGACTGTCATCTGATGAAGTTGTTCAAAGGTTAGTGATTCATTTTATCTCTATTTGTGGGTTTTGTGAAAGCTATCTTTACGGTGAAAAAATGGCGTTGTGTTTTGGGCTATTGTGGTGAGCTAACATAAAAATATATTGTGTTTTCGCTATAAAACATTTAAAAAATCGGAAATGTTGGCTGGATTCACAAGATGTTTATCTTTCATTTGCTGTATTGGACTTGTGATTTCATGAAATTATATTATATGATATCCCTGTGGCGCTAGGCTAGGCTATGCTAGTCAGCTTTTTTGATGAGGATGATCCCGGATCCGGGATGGGTGGTCCGTAGAGGTTTTTAAAACAATTCCATATATCTTAGTAGAACCCACTCCCCAGGCTTAGACAGGGTTTAGACTCTTATGGTTTTAAAAATCCAACCAAACTTGATTTAAAGTGAATTTCAAGTTTAATTTGATTTAGTCCTATTCTCTAACATAGATTTTTGGTTGAAATGGAGACGTGAATCCAGCATAACAATAATTAATTTGTAGACAAACTTAAAATTAAAGCCTGACAATGTCAGTGGCACAGATGGAACTATCCAAGCAGAAGCTACATCTCCTTCAAATGTTAATATTTGGTTGCATTGATAACCAAACACAATTCAATATCTCTTTTGCAATACAGTAAATAGCCTATTAACTTGTCAACGATTTAACAAATATTAATGTATGTTGGATTCATGTCTCCAACTCAACCAAAAATAAAAGTTAAAGAATAAGATTAAACCGTTAGCTGAAATGGAACTATCCAAGCAGTAGATAGCCTACATTTCCTTTAAATGTTGATATCTACTGCTTGGATAGTTCCATTTCAGCTAACGGTTTAATCTTATTCTTTAACTTTTATTTTTGGTTGAGTTGTGGACGTGAATCCAACATACAGTATCATTTGTTAACTTGTCGACAATGGGATGTTTTACTCATTTTAAGGTTGAATAAATAATGTTACATTATTTTGTAAGATAGCCTTAACTTTCGGTTATTTACTGTATTGCAAAAGCGATATTGAGTTGTGTTTGGTTGACAACACAACCAAATATCAACATTTAAAGGAAATGTAGGCTATTTGGTTGTGTTGTCAACCAAACACAATATTACTAGTTTAATACAGTAAATAGCCTAAAGTTAAGGCTATCTTACAAACTAATGTAACATTATTTATTCAACCTTAAAATTAGTAAAACATCCCATAGCCACATTTAGGTTACCGTAACTATAATTGTCTTCTTGTAATTATAGAAAGAGTGCATGTTCAAGATATCATGCAAAGTCGCAGGTCTGTGGAGTTCTTCACAATTTCTGTAATAATCTGCGCAGAATCTCAAGCACTGATCACTTGCACCATGTACTTTTAATGTAATCTCAACTGCAATCCAGGTCATTTGGTTCTGCTATTAGATGAAGCACAGTGACAACACATTAAGTTGACATTGTATTCAGATTTGAACTTTGAAGTGCTTTTAAATTATTGAAAGTGCATTGATAACACATTTAGGTGACAACTAAACCAAAAACCAAACATTGTTTTCCATTGGAATTTGGTTGTGCTTTTAGATGGTTTAAAGCATAGTGATAACACATCGGGAATTCAACAAACTTTTGGCTGTCTTTTTGAGTGTGTGAATATAGGCTCTAATCTCATTGATCAACATCTCAACCAAATATTACCCAATTGTCCACATTGAAATGACTATGGTGTGCCGAGTGGGCTGTGTACCTATATACATGTGACCAGTGACCTATAACCCCATGCGAGAGTGCCCCTAGTGTACAAAACAAGTTAAAACATCCCTAGACAGATAACATATACACAACACATTACATGAGCACATAAGGCCAAAATTCCTCCTACACACACACACGTTTGTTTTACTATCCTTGTGGGGACCAAACTATTGATTCCCATTCAATATTCTATTTTCCCAAACCTCTAACATAACCATTAAACCTAAAATAGCATTTTTCCTTGTGGGGACCAGCGACAAGGATAGTAAAACCACCCACACACCCACCTTTAATGGAGTCTGTAAATAGACTGTGTTTAAGGTGTAAGGGAAATCTATTCCCAAAAAAAGAGACCCTTCATTAGATGGGTTAACCTGCTTCACAGTAAATTGAACTGATCGTATCAACCTTCTCGATTGAAAAGACAGACTCACAGTATGACACGCAGAGCAGGGTTGACCTACCTCAATGGGTCCAACTGACATCAGCAGGTTTTTCAGTTGGACATCAGCAGCTGACAAAGGAAGCCCTTCAATTGACACGGCGGACGAGCGAATGTCCGCTGCTCCGTCCCTTTGCTCAAGTGATGGTTCATTCGCAAACGAACGGCTCTTTTTGAACGGATCCTTTTTGTGAAAGTCGCAAACCGAATCACATCTGTGAAAGAGCCGTTCATTTGGCTCCCTGATTTGCATACTGCTACACTGCTCAAACCAAAGTTTTTCTGCAGATAATTTACAAAATAATTATCTAAAGAGTGTGAATCCTGACTGAAGAAACAATAAATAGTGTGGAGAGCACGTCAATCTGGTCCACGCATATTTTTTGTCATATCTGGTCCACGCTGCATTTCACTATCTGGCATAATGGTAGCTTACCCTTTGAGCTTTGCAATCTTTCATGGTTCTGGGGGAAATTTTAAGCATTTTGAATGAAAAGTCATTTTGGAGCCAAATGAACAGGCTCACCGAAAAGACTCGAAATGCTCATCACTACTTTGCTCCCTCCCTCATTCTCGTCTGTTTGTTTGGCACCGGGCGGCCGCAGCCCATCTGTCTCGCTCCGGCACTGTCGCGCCCCTGAACAACGACCTGCCACGAGAGCCAGGAGTGTACTGAGCCAACCAATTTAGTTTGCCCTTCTGGTGTCTCGTGATGTTTCAATACATGGGAGATAAGAGAAGGGCCAAAAAATATCCACATTCTTGTAGGTCATTTCTTAATTACTTGTTGGGACACTGATTGAGAGAGGTGAGATGAACAATTCAAATTACACTTGCTCCTGTAAGTTTTGACAGGCTATAGTAGGCCAGTACAAAATCTCCTGGACATTCATTTCATATCCCATGTTTTCACACCAGTGAATAAGCCACTATCACCTCACCTCATGGAGAGGGCCCTCTGTGGTTCTCAGTGTGTGGCATTAACAGCTCCTGTGGTTGTGGTGTTTTCTGCCATCAGGTGGTCACAGTATGCAGGTACAGAAAGCACGGAGTTTCAAATCAGGCACATAATAGTAGAACATTACATTTTTTAATCATAATTTTCATTTGCTTTGTCAAGTTATAGTGCACTACTTCTAACCAGGGTCTATAGGGGCTCTGGTTAAAAGTAGTTGGCTACAGTAAATAGGGAATGGGGTGTCATTTGGGACGCAACCGTACAACCAGTAATCCCAACATACTGTTGTCTTTGTGACCTTCCCAAGCTGCATGGCCTCTCCTCCTCTCACTGTGAGCCCTCCCACCAAATATCCTTAATGAAAACCCTTGGAGCAGAAACAAATTAGAGAGGACTCCATGTAAGCATCCACCCACCACACCACACCGTGTCACACTGTACCACTGAACCCACACAACAAGTTAGTGACTCCATTTGAAAACATCAAGGGAGATATTAAGATAATGAAATTGAGAAAGAGCAAAGGTGAGACTCGTCGTTGGCACTGCAGGGGCAGTAGGCTTACAGCAAACTACAGCAATCAGCATCTTAACAAAAAAGCAGGACTAGAAAGTCATTGGAATAGATTGATAATTTCCTTTCATAGTAGACTATCCCAGTGGACACCCTTTTCAACCTATGTACGGGTTATCATATTGAATCATACAATGAAAAAGGATTAGATTCATGTCTTGTGTTCAACATTGCAGTCCACACCTTCAAGATAAACTGAAAATTCCAGCTGTTGGAAACACTCCAACAGACCCAGAGACATAACTAAAATCAGACTGATCAAAACTCCTGCGAATTCCATTGAGCCCAGTGAAACGGCAGCATTCAACCAGCTCCCATCAGCCCAGTGAATACTGGTTTAGTCCCCCATCCTTAGACATCACACCCCTTGATTACTCCGATCAAACGCGGAGCAGTATTATCCTGAAGTGACAACACGTGACAAATTCCCCGTCCTCTTTCACCTACTCCTTGTGCTTTCTGTAAGCGTCATAATATTCCTGATGAAAAATGTATTTCCTTTATCTGCAGCTAAGCCTCTCAATCCAAAGCCTCCATAATGGCACACACAAAATATTAATTGTACATCTTCAGGGGGTGACATGTATTGCTGTTTACCTGAAGGATATTTGCTCCTCAGGAGAGAGGAGAAGAAGAGAGCAGAGAAGAGAGATTACATTGTTAGGCTGCCGAGACTGACAGGAGAACAATGTCCCAAGGTAGCAGCATCTCACAAATCTGCCTTTCAGCAAGCCTACACCTTCACGTCAAAGGAAACCCCATTGATTTGGCTGTCTACAGACATCCACCTCTACCAATCTGAAGACTGGCACTGTGTTATCTTCATTGCCAGTAAAACGCATGCAGCCTTTATTCTCCAGGCTATTTGACAAGAGTGGCGGCTCATTTGAGAACGATTGCATTGAACCGAAGAATGAATTCAACATGCATATGATAACTGAAAAAAAATCTCCCACCTAGAAGAGATAATTGTTCTAATCGTTAGATTTGGGAAGAGCAAATTCCCAGATTACATACCTAACGTGTGCATTAAATGCAATGCCCATCCCTTTCCTCTTTCTCCCACTCTGATACACTACCTTAGAGTCATCTTTACCTCATTTAATCTAATCTAGCTTGGACCATTTGAAATGCATTAATCAAGGTGCTCCCTCAGCAAGCCTCAGGGTTGGGTTGAGCCCGGTATAATATCCATGATGATGCCAGAGGGCACTGCAATGCTGGCCTGGGACATACTACCGTGCCAGAGCCCTTCTCAGGTGCCCACTCCTCCACCCTCTGTGGTGCTGGCTTGGACGCTGATGTAGGAGATACTCTGCAATAACTCTTCCTCTAAAACCTTCTCCCTAAAAACAGTCAGATAAAATGGTAACAATCCTGTTATATTGCTGAATGCATTTCCTTCACAGACTGAAAACATGCATGTATATATACAGATTACTATGGGCTAGAAGGGTTGCATCAATATCCATCATCAACATGGGAGAAAAGATGTGTCTGGCACTGAGTGAGATTGATTGGAAGACCAGCCCTCTGAAAGAGCTTTGACCAGAGCTATTCATTTGTTTGAAACGCATTGTCAGACCTAATAATTGGCTCTAATGATAAGCCCTCATTGAATCCTTTTGACCTTGAGCTGTAGGATCTATGTGCTGAGAATACATGTATCTCTCAATGGTTTACGTTGTAGGAAGAAGCCCTCTTCTTCACATCTTCGAATGAGAGGTACAGAGTCTACCTTGCTATTAGCTGACAAAGGTATTTTGAGAAAAACAAATGTGGTTTCTTATGACCTAAATATCTGTTACTTTATCCAGTTCTTTGGTAAGATAATGAAAAATAAAGGTTATTAGGATTGACCTATCACTGCATTACAATTCATAGTTTCACACTGAACAGAAACAAATATAAAGATGTTATTCTCACGGGACACAGAGGTTGGCACAGATGGGTAGTCTTGCTTGAGGTTGGTAAGCGGAAAGGCACTCCTCCTCCTTGACTTTTTGAACCCAATTCCACTCTGGCACTTTGGGCACTGACAGCTAGCGCCTTGGCAGAGGGCTATAGTGTGGGTGGAGGGCTGCTCTCCAGTAATGGGCATTCCCCTGGCAAGGACCGTGGCCTGGCCTGGCAACGGGCCTAGCCTGTCAGGCAGGAGGGAGTCTGCATGGTGGAGTATAAGCATAACTGCCTCTCACCTTCGCCAGAACCAAGGCAAACAAATGCTGCAGCTGTTGTTGTGGTGAGCTCAACCCTTCAGGGTACAATACTAACATTTATTCAGAGATAGCAAGATTTAGAAAAGGAGATAGCTAAACTTTCGGTGGTAGGCAAGAGGAAAAGCTGTACTTTATCTACAGATCTTTTAAAATGTTACTACTATAATACCTTTCTCTCAGTAAAATAGCATAGACAATACATTTGTTTCAAGGCAGCACTAGAGGGCAGTATAGCTCTTACCCAGCTATGAGGCATTTATTATAGCGGTGATACAAAGACCCCATAACATTTTAAAGACTGTTACATTTGATTAAATAATGGTTTATCTGAACAGAGAATTAAACCGAAAACAAGTGTAAAGACGGAAAAATGCATCTTAACGCACAATATCCAGAAGGTAACAATTTTAAATAGTTTGAACCTCAGTTGAGAACCTCAGTATGGTGATCCCTAATCCCTACATATCTGTCACAGTTGTGTCATTTCGATGTGTCAATGACTACTACCTCAATATGTAAGCAACATAAAGTATTGACAACATTAAGTACAGGAGATAACACAGAGTTATTGGTCATTCAGGACCTCTGCCATGACCCTGTGCTGTGGGACATAAAGCAAGGCCTGGCTGGGGGTGCATCCTACTGTGTCTAGGAGGGAGACAATGCCTGGGGTTGGCCAACCCAGTCCCACTCAGACTGGGACTCCATGCATCAGACAGTGGGCTTGGCGTTGATGGACCTCCTTGGCAGGAAGCTGGGGCCCCCCCAGTGTCCCCACGGAGCATGGGGGGCTGGTCCCATTGGTAAAACTCCAGTCCCAGGCTGGCTAAAATCTATGGGACCCTGGCCAGGGAGGGGGACATTACTATTCATGAGTGGAGCTGGGATCTGCTGATCAAACATATGCTGTCCTGGGAACCTTGGCACTCTGAATGCCAGACAAGATAAAAAGAGGGGAAGTGACCATGAGGCGCTGTATTGCAACACTTCCGCTGATCTGATGTGACATCTCTACTTCTGTTGCACCTTAGGTGCAGGACAACACTCAGCAGGAGATCAATGTAAGTATGTCTCCACAAAGGGATACAACACTAGAATCCAGTGATGCCCTCAAATGCTCACACAGATTCATCACTAGAGTGTTTGTTTATCAGAAAGGAGCATTAAGGGACTGATAAAAAAGATAATTTCTGATTGACCACCAGTTTGGTTCAACGACAGCAAAGGCAAAGCAGATCATCTGACATGCTAAAAAATACCAAACAGAACGGCCCTTATTCATCTTAATGTACTTCCAGCAGACAGGTGAGGGAGGTGATCTGCGATGGTGATTGAATAATACAACTCCACTGACTGAACAAATCTAGCCTTCAGTGTCCAGCCTTGTCCCCATTAACAGAGACTCAGTTAATCATATATCTATGCAGACAGACAGACAAGAGGAGCACCTCGCCATTATGGTCTTAATTATCCCCTCTAAAAAGGTCAGCTCCAACCCACAGTAGGATTTAAATTAAAAGAACCACAACAATGCGATAGCATTGTGAAAATGTAATAACCAAGCATGCCCTCCTGATGGCTAATCCCCCCATTTACAAAAATATAAACTGTTCAATGGGACTTTTTGGGATGAGGTGTGGGATGGGCAGAGTGGAAACACAAGCAATTTGTATGGAGATGACAGTTTCTGTTAGTGCTCTCAAATCTTTCACATCTTGAAATTGGCTTGCATTACAATTAATTGGAGAGAAATTAACTGCAATTGAGCTTGATACTGTCTGCATAATTAATTTCACAATCTGATTAGACAGCAATAAATGCCTGTCTTGCCTTCCTTTCACTACTGTGGAATCAACATACAGTCTATGTATTACCAGCTAAACGTATTACAGTCTATGTATTACCAGCTTCACTCAAAATGAGGAAGCATCCCCTTTTCCCTGATATGTGTAAATATACGTGCCTGGACTTGGCTTGGCATACATAGCCTGGCTGTGACACAGACTGGAATCAAATTTTCTCCATCCCCTTTGGCATTAATAAGCTTGCCCCACAATATGTCAATCAGAGCCACCTGATACCAGGGAAATGCAGCCTAGCCTACTGCACGCTGGAGGGGGCTAGACATTAGATCCCCACAGCCCACTTAGACTCTTTATAAGGTTGTAATTAATTTGATTTACTGAACCAGGGAATGCTCAAAAATATTTATTTTTGCCAAAGTTTGATCACACCACTTTTTGGACATACATGGAAAAGCTTATAGACAGGGAACCAAAAGAGAGTGATACAAAACAACTACTTTTTTAGAACCACTTTTTAGTTTCCGTCATTGGGGTACGCCTTGATATGCTAAACCCATGACTGTGCATCCTTCATCCTTCACAGCAAAACTAAACCCCGCCCCTTGCCCTCTAAATGAAATAAATAATTAAATCCCTGATGCTCATATCAAACATTTCCAGTTGTGCAAGGATGCCTATCAATGTTTACCGATTCTCCAACAGTGTTTAGCCATGGCGGAGCGTTAAATAGTACCCCCTCATCCGTCACCCCCCACCCCATGTGTGTGCTGCCCATGTTGGTTTGGAGAAAGAGTGAGCAGCTGCTACTCTGGGTGTCTCTGGGGACCCACAGCAGGCCTGGGTTTGCTTTGTGAGCACATCAAGGGCACAGCAATGAGAGGAAGAGATCTTTATAGATACAATGAACAGAACACTCTCTCTCTCTGGAAAGTATATGGGCTGTAGTAGCTATAGGCCTAGATACACATCTTCCATTTCACCTGAGAGATAGATGTAAGCCAAGGACGTGCAGTCCCCTGAGGCAGAGGGTACTGTAACATGGGATGAAAATGTTGATTGTATAAATGGTCTTTATACATTATAGGTTTGTAAATGTAACACTGTTTCGTAACAGAGCTGTGCCAACTAGGTGTTGGGGAGAAAGCACTTAATTATATTTATTAAATATCTCAACATTACAATCCAATATCTTTTCAATATTGTCCCTTTGCGTTCATTTTTAGGTGTTTCATATTCTTTGTTCACTTTTAAACCCTATCCCACACAACCTCTTCCCAAAACACATGTCACATAAATAGTTGATGCCTGTGTGCTGTGTTGGCTTGTGAAATAACAGCACAAATGTTATTCCTCATTGTTACAATCACACTCAGATCATACACATTAAATCGAGGAACACATAGGATATCAGATATGTAAAAACCCCCAGTGCAGATAGGAGGAGAACACAGCCCCATGCTTAAATTGAGCCAGTCGAGGGGTGAAGGAGCGGGGGTATATTTTGGTCATACGAGTCCCTCGGCTGTGTGTGTATATTAAAGCTGTGATTGGATATTAGCCCTGAACTGAACCCAGGAGCAGGACAATACTGATCATAAGGACTCATCAGTGGACCATCAGTGTAGACACAAACTGTAGCCGGGGGGACAGATATTACACATATACACAGCTGTTTAGAATGGGAAACTAGTGAAATACATTGCAAAGCTTCATTTTGGAATGGAGCGGCATATTCATTCTTTGTGAAACTGTATGCTGTATTTTATTTGTTTTTGGCCAACATTATAATGAACATGTCACTGTCTGTGGAAGCTATACCTTGTACAGCAGTGGTGTAAAGATCAATGACTGCAGGCCTACAGTTGAATATCCTGTGACATCCCTTTAGTGAACCTCACCTGGAGCACTGAAGAAAGCCAACAACCCTGACACGCTCCATATATTGTACATGTACCTGGATACTTCACATACAAGTAGCCGTCAGACTCTGAGAAATGCCACAGTAAATGAGTGTACAGTATTATTCAACAGTGAATAAAGATTTTGACTGTTCATCCATGCTGCTCCTCCTCCACTTGACTCTGCTTTTGCAAGACTACCTCTTTTACACACCACCTGAAAACTCAGAGTATGACTAAAGGGATTATGGAATGGGAATGAAATGTATCATAATCGTATACATGTTTAAGCCGGTTATGGTAGACAACTGTATTAATTAAACCCCATGAAAGTTTTCAAACGGGCATATTCCTAGCTCTGACAGATATTTAATTAAAATCCTAAAAACAAGGAACAATATGCTAAATCACAGGCAAAGCACACATTTCCTTTCATGTCATGTGCTCACACAATGGACGATTGCCAAGTCATCTAATATAATCCATGTATCAACATGGATAAGAGAAGGAAATTATTTGGTTTAATTGTCTTTTTCTAAAGCAAACTCATACTAAACTCACAAGGACATGTCAATAGAAGGGTAGAAGCTACCTGAAAAAAAAAAGAACTTCTGAGAGGATGGCAGACATTGCCACTATATAAACATGGTTGAAATAAAAATTGAAGGGCATCCCATAGGGCAATTACATTAATCCGCAGGCTGAGCGGATGGTCGGGGGCCGGAACATAGTTATAAATCATTTGTACACTGCAAAATGATCACAAGAAGCCCAAACTGAGAAAGTAATTTCAAACCTTGATTATACTGGGATACAATCACATAATATGGCATAATCACATACTATGCCCCTGTATTTATGTGTGGGAATACTTGGAAACAGATTTTCTAATTTAAAATCACTTTAGATGATTTCCTAGTGATTTTAGTCTTTTATGTCCAACATCAAAAATAAAATAAAAAAGTAAAACAATTTGGGGCTCAAAAAACTCGGGGGGCCAAATAGAATGGCCCGCGGGCAGCCTACTGGGGAACCCTGCCATATGGGTTCCTGCAGCTTCACACACCAATAGTCATTCTTAAAATACTGTAAGAAAAACATGGAAAAAGAGAAGTGCTTATTACATTTCAGAAATCAGCATCTGAGGAGAAAATATTCCCTAGAAGTACTGGTAATACGGTTCAAATCAATAACACAATTTATGAAAATAACCTGGCTCAAATGGGAATAGGTCCGGAATCGTAGATGGAAGCTTGAATACATAGCAAAAACATACCATATTATTTAAACTGACAGGCAATCTCCTTTAATACTGCGAATCAACAAGTATTTCTCTGATACTAAATGTCAAGATTAATTCCACCACCCTACGTAATAAGATGATTTCAGATGACATCTTCAAATCAGTAGGCTTGAAACGCTTCCAACTGATAAAAAAAACCTGTCACATAAAGTGAATTTGGCTCCTCTTAAAATGGGTTGTATCTTAAGTTAACACTATATCTCTGCTGCCTACATCCAGAGAGGTGCCCCTGTTTTTCAGACAAAAATGGCACATCTGGGTTTCATTTAAACAGATATGTGAATGATAAAACAGTCAGCCCACTTTTTTGAAATACTTATTAACAGAAGTGTAAAAATGTATTGCATTCCTAAAAGTAAAGATGACAGAGTGCATCAACTACAGCAATGTGCCTGTCACATTTGTAAAGCGACCAATCTCCCTACTACCTCCCTCCCTCGATGAACCACCAACCCCTCTCACCCACCCCAAAATCCCCCTCTCCCTGCCCTTTTGTTCCCCACTCCAGACACAAACAACATGGCTCCCTGCTACAAATGATGGCAACCTAGCTTAGCATAGAGCCTGCTGCACGACCATACTGTAGATCTCACTGCAGAAGCTATCTGTACATATTTATCAGGACTCTAGAGTCTGTCACTAAAAGAGGTCCATCTTTGAGTAACAAAATATTTTTTAAAGATGACTGGTGACCATGAGTTGTCAGTTTCATTAAAAAAATGAATCACTCAAACTAGGGGTAACATCATAGACACTGTGTATGATTCAATTCTACAGAATGTCAAGATACAGTCTATGGTCAGGACAGTTAGCTAAATATAAAGTGATAATATAAGTCATACCTTATTATCTGGTTGCATGCAAGGATTCAAAAAGTATTACAACACTTTGCAGCTGTATCCTGAGAATTAAAAAGTGACATCTTATCTTGGTGTTATAGGAAGTGACACATCTTTTTCCATGGTGTAGATAAAGAGAGAGGGTTTGAGAGAGGGATTTCTACAGTGTCCTTGCACCACATCGTATGCGAGTAACAGAACATCGACCACGGTGGAGAGGTATCACTCCAACACCAGAGGGGTAATCTTGTCACGTCCTGACCTTAGAGATCCTTTTTATGTCTCTGTTTTGGTTGGTCAGGGCGTGGGTTTTGGTGGGCATTCTATGTCTGGTGTTCTATGTTGTCCTTGTGTTGTATTTCTGTGTGTTTGGCCTGATATGGTTCTCAATCAGAGGCAGCTGTCTATCATTGTCTCTGATTGAGAATCATATTTAGGTAGCCTGTTCCCACCTGTGTTTGTGGGTGGTTGTTTCCTGTTTCAGTGTTTGAACCATACGGGACTGTTTCGGTTGTTTGTTCGTGTTTTGTTATTTTGTTCTGTGTTCATTTTGATTTATTAAAATCTATTATGGACACTTACCACGCTGCACATTGGTCCGATCCTTGCTACTCCTCCTCAGACGAAGAAGAGGAAATACGTTACAGAACCACCCACCACCAAAGGACCAAGCAGCGTGGTGGAATGGACTCCTGGACATGGGAGGAAATCTTGGACGGCAAGGGACCCTGGGCACAGCCGGGAGAGTATCGCCGTCCTAAAGAGGAGCTGGAGGCAGCTAGAGCGGAGCGGCGACGCTATGAGGAATTGGCGCGAGGTAAAGTGCACGAGAGGCAGCCCCAGATTTTTTTTTTGGGGGGGGGGGGGGCACACGGGTAGATTGGCGGACTCAGGTAGGAGACCTGAGCCAACTCCCTGTGCTTACCGTGGCGAGTGTCGTACTGGTCAGGCACCATGTTATGCGGTGGAGTGCACGGTGTCTCCAGTACGTGTGCTTAGCCCAGTACGTTACATCGCAGCTCCTCGAATCGGCCGGGCTAGAGTGGGCATCGAGCCAGGAAGGATGATGCCGGCTCAGCGCATCTGGTCTCCTGTGCGTCTCCTCGTCCCGGGGTATTCTGCACCAGCCCTACGCACGGTGTCTCCAGTTCGACAGCACAGCCCAGTGTGGCCTATTCCAACTCCCCGCACTTCCCGGGCTACAGGGGGGATCCAGCCAGGACGAGTGGTGCTAGCTCTGCGCTCGAGACCGCCACTGCGCCTTCACGGTCCGGTGCATCCGGTGCCTCGGTCCAGGACAAGGCCTCCTACATGTCTCCCCAGCCTGGTGAGTTCTGTGCCTGTGCTAAAGTCTAACCCTCCTGCATGTCTCCCCAGCCTGGTGAGTCCTGTGCCTTCTCCCAGAGCCAGGCTTTCTGTGTGTCTCTCCACTCCAGTGATAATCCATGGCACAAAGCCTCCAGTGATGATCCATGGCAAGAAGCCTCCAATGATAATCCATGGCAAGAAGCCTCCAGTGATAATCCATGGCACGAAGCCTCCAGTGATGATCCATGGCACGAAGCCTCCAGTGATGATCCATGGCAAGAAGCCTCCAGTGATGATCCATGGCACGAAGCCTCCTGTGATGATCCATGGCACGAAGCCTCCTGTGAGGATCCATGGCACGAAGCCTCCGGTGAGGATCCATGGCATGAGGCCTCCAACGAAGGACGTTAGTCCGGAGCCTCCAGCGTCGCCCTCTAGTCCGGAGCCTCCAGCGTTGCCCTCTAGTCCGGAGCCTCCAGCGACGCCCTCTAGTCCGGAGCCTCCAGCGACGCCCTCCAGTCCGGAGCCTCCAGCGTCGCCCTCCAGTCCGGAGCAGCCAGAGTCTCCCTCCTGTCCGGAGCAGCCAGAGTCTCCCTCCTGTCCGGAGCAGCCAGAGTCTCCCTCCTGTCCGGAGCAGCCAGAGTCTCCCTCCTGTCCGGAGCAGCCAGAGTCTCCCTCCATCAGTCAGGAGCTGCCGGAGCAGCCAGAGTCTCCCTCCGTCAGTCAGGAGCTGCCGGAGCCGCCGGAGCCGCCCTTCACTCTGGCGCTGCCGGAGTCTCCCGCCGGTCCGGCGCTGCCGGAGTCGCCCGTCTATTCGGGGCCCGCTGCAAGGGTCCCCAGTCTGGGGTCGGCGGTAAGGGTCCCCGCTCCAGAGGCACCACCTAAGTGGGCCAAGACTAAGGTGGGGCGGGGTCCACGTCCCGAACCAGAGCCGCCACCGCGGTGAAATGCCCACCCAGACCCTCCCCTATAGGTTCAGGTTTTGCGGCCGGAGTCCGCACCTTTGGGGAGGGGTACTGTCACGTCCTGACCTTAGAGATCCTTTTAATGTCTCTGTTTTGGTTGGTCAGGGCGTGAGTTTGGGTGGGCATTCTATGTCTGGTGTTCTATGTTGTCCTTGTGTTGTATTTCTGTGTGTTTGGCCTGATATGGTTCTCAATCAGAGGCAGTTGTCTATCATTGTCTCTGATTGAGAATCATATTTAGGTAGCCTGTTCCCACCTGTGTTTGTGGGTGGTTGTTTCCTGTTTCAGTGTTTGCACCATACGGGACTGTTTCGGTTGTTTGTTCGTGTTTTGTTATTTTGTTCTGTGTTCATTTTGATTTATTAAAATCTATTATGGACACTTACCACGCTGCACATTGGTCCGATCCTTGCTACTCCTCCTCAGACGAAGAAGAGGAAATCCGTTACAAATCTAGTGTCTCATGAGAATGTAAAAACAAAGTCAGAGGAGCAACAATTATCCTCATTACATCCATCTAAAGAGGTCGATACTCTTTTATCCAGTGAAGATCTTTATCAGATCTAGTCTTAGTGTAGACAGAGGCCATTGTATTACCTGTCACTTGTAATTGGCAGTGAATCTCTGCAGCACAATGCATCTCTCTCCAAAGGGCCACAGCTCCCAAGGTCAGTGCAGAAAGCAGCAAGAAGGACGACAGAGGAACGTCGGCTCCTGCCAAACAAGCTGTCAGGACAAACTTTGTCAGTCAGGGCACAGATAGACAAATAAACTGCTAGATAGTAATAATAGATGTGATCGTCCCCCTACCCAAACCCAGCCCTCCTCCCTCCATCCCTCCATCCCTCCCCTCCCTCCTTCCCCTGGGACTAGAATAGATCTGAAATCTTACCTTCTATAAAAATCCAATGCAATGTTATCTTTCGTGATACAAAAGAAAAGAATACTTACTTGAAATTCATTACCTTGAGTCATTGATTTTGATGTCATCTATGTGGATTTCACCCAATGATGTGTATAAACCCTGGATTGCTGATGCTATGTACTGGCCAATGTGAGGCTTTGAAGCCACTGGAGTCTATATTGGTACTCCACAGAAAGAGCAGTCCTCCATAGGAATGAATGGAATTCTACAGTATTTCAGCTAAATGTATTTAAGTATTTATTCCTTGTAGACTTAAAAAAAAAAAACTTTAAGGAATATGTTTGTATATGTTTTTTTTACTGTTTTGTTTCATTTTCAGTTCACTTAACATAATGTAAAAGCATGTAGTAAGGTGTCTGAAATAAAATATACCTGTCAAAAACGAATGTAGACATTAATAAATATCTTTCTATAGCTTCCAAAATATATTTTTTTACAATGGAGGAGTTCAGTGGTGGCCCGAGGCCCAAAAAAGTGAAGTCGATCGATCTGCGGAGAGAGGAGCTGATTTTTTGTATATGACATAAATAATTTCTACAAGACTTGTAAAATATGTTGTCACCTCTATTTTGTGCACATTTATCTAAAAACATATCTTATAATTATCTGTCTGGTCAGGCAAAATCCCGGTACTGCTATATGCCACCACTATTCGATGATCCAATCAAAACTCTAGTACACTACATCATGGAAAAAGCAAGCAATAGCATATCCCCTAACCAGGATTTTTTTTTTTTTTACATTTACATGTGTTACTGTTGTATTGTACAAGAGCCATATTTTTTTTACAGTTGCACTTTATAAAAAATATGTTCAGTAATGTCTTCATCCTGCAGTGTAAATTGCTAATCTTATTTTATTATGAACAAAGAATGAATAAAGATATTCAATAGCTGTTATATTCCTTACTTTGACCAGTTTCTAAGTTAAAAACCATTGCAGATTAAGAGCTAGATGACTAAATTAGCATTATACAACTGTGGCAGCATTACTACAATAACTGACAGTCCTCATCTCTCTCTCTCTCTCTCTCTGCCTCAAATCTGGTCCCAAATGAGCTTTTCAATTTCATTGCCTGGACAACAGGCATGACAACAGACCCCTCTACTCACAATGTACGTGTGATTGTTAGAGGAGGAGAGTCAGAAGATTGTATACAACTTGCCAGGATGTTATGAACCTCACAATGAAAGGGAGATGGCTCATGCCCAAGCATTACTCATTAGCCATGGCTGTTCGACACATGACAGGATCAGCTTAGCTGATAGGTTTATTGAATGGTCTCGGGCACTGTTCCTCCCAGGCACTGTTCCTCGAGATCTTTTTGCAAGGCTCATTGTGGTAGGCACAGTGAGAAAGATCAACAGCAAAATGCTCATCTAATAGTCTGGGGCCCTTGCCTGCAGCAATTGCCAACATGCATGGCTCCCTCGTGAAAACCGATAAAGCAAAGTTCATGTACTTTCTAGAGGGATCAGTAAACCCACCAGCCACAGTTGAAAGCATCCCTGATGGCTCAACCTGGGTGTGGGATGCAACGACACCTGTTCAAGTTATGAAACAGCAAGATACATTTGGGATGTTTGCCAACAGGGCACTAAAGTTCCTGATAACTACAGACAAAGCCAGCTAATCTAAAGTGGTGCATTTTGTCCCAGACACATACAAAACAATGGGCATCGAGAACGCTGAAGGAGGTCGTTGAGCAACAAAAGGGTGTCAGGTGACTAAAATATATTCGGACGACCAGAAAACCCCCAAACAATGGTCCAAATTCTTGTTCTGTGGCGATAACAAAGAATGTCTGCAACAGTTTGTCTTTGTGACATGATCCAAGACCAGGAAAGATCTGATTGAGGACATTACCCTAATAGATGGACATGGATCTGAGTGTCATGCGCTCAGAATGAACAGCAGCGGCACAGATCTTGAGGTTTTACCACTGCCAGCACTGTTCACAATACAAGAGGAGGCCGTCACTTGGCTATTACTGGACTGTGCGCATGCATCACAGTACAGCACACATGTAGTGATCAAGAGTCCTGACACTGATGTGTTTGTACTGGCAGTCACTTTCGGCAAGGTTGGAGAAAACCTGTACTCCACACAGGGAAAGGGGCAAACACACGCACTATACATGTCCAAAGGACAAACGACCACCTGGAAGAAGAAGTCTGTAATGCTCTGATCAATCTCCACTGCTTCTCCGGCTGTGACACAGTGAGCGCTCTAGCACTCTGCAAGGCATTGGTAAAGTGAAGGCAGCAAATACACTACTCTCTAGCCATGAACATTGCTCTACCTTCATACAGTTGGGAACAGCTTTCCAACAGCCACCAGACCTATAATCCATAGAAGCTTTCACGTGTGACCTGTATGATCAAAAAGAATGCAGGGATGTAAATCAAGAAAGTTGTCAGATGTTCAGGAACAGAAAGCGCTCAGACAGAAGTCTACAACCAAACAAAGACTCCTTGCATAAACAATGGACAAACTACCAAGCAGCCATACACAGGAGAAGCCTGCAGAGCCAGCCAGACATCCCCCCACCAATGGCCCATGGCTGGAAGATTGAGGGAGACTTCTTTGTGGTCAACTGGATAACACTCCCTCCAGCCCCAGTTAGCATCTTGGAGCTTGTGCACTGCTCCTGCAAGAAAACTCAATGTGTAAAAGGGAGATGGGAGATATACCTGCAAATCGAACAAGCTACCATGTACAGATATGTGTCTTTGTGTGAACTGTGCAAACTGCACATCTAAGTGTAGCCTTTATCACATGACAGTGACAAAGTTGATCTGCTCTTGAATAGGAAAATGATGTTGACAAACTTCTGTTCAATTATATGTTACTTGTTCCACTATAATTTGTCTGGTCAACCATAGGTAAGGCAAGTGAAGAATTATACATTTTACACTACTTACAAAATTGTGGATTATGTCTCTACTATCTGATCATGTTCTCCAAAGCCCCAGCCTTCACATGGAACTGGGACGTGGGCCCTTACAGGTCTGCACTTGAAACAAGCTGTACCTTCCAGGAATATCCACACACAGACACACATACACTACCGTTCAAAAGTTTGGGAAATCTCCTTGTTTTTGAAAGAAAATCTATTTATTTTTGTCCATTAAAATATCATCAAATTGATCAGAAAAACAGCATAGACATTGTTAATGTTGTAAATGACTATAGTAGCTGGAAACAGACGCCTCGCAAGTCCTCAACTGGCAGCTTCATTAAATAGTACCCGCAAAACACCAGTCTCAACTTCAACAGTGAAGAGGCGACTCCGAGATGCTGGCCTTCTAGGCAGAGTTGCAAAGAAAAAGCCATATTTCGGACTGGCCAATAAAAAGAAAAGATTAAGATGGGCAAAAGAACACAGACACAGGACAGAGGAACTCTGCCTAGAAGGCCAGCATCCCGGAGTCGCCTCTTCACTGTTGAAATTGAGACTGGTGTTTTGCGGGTACTATTTAATGAAGCTGCCAGTTGAAGACTTGTGAGGCATCTGTTTCTCAAACTAGACACTCTAATGTACTTGTCCTCTTGCTCAGTTGTGCACCGGGCCTCCCACTCCTCTTTCTATTCGGGTTAGAGCCAGTTTGCGCTGTTCCGTGAAGGGAGTCGTACACAGCATTGTACGAAATCTTCAGTTTCTTGGCAATTTCTCGCATGGAATAGCCTTCATTTCTCAGAACAAGAATAGACTGACGAGTTTCAGAAGAAAGTTATTTGTTTCTGGCCATTTTGAGCCTGTAATTGAACCCACAAATGCTGATGCTCCAGATACTCAACTAGTCTAAAAAAGGCCAGTTTTATTGCTTCTTTAATCAGAACAACAGTTTTCAGCTGTGCTAACTTAATTGCAAAAGGGTTTTCTAATAATCAATTTGCCTTATAAAATTTGCTTTTCTTTCAAAAACAAGGACATTTCTTAGTGACCCCAAACTTTTGAACGGTAGTGTACAGTTGAAGTCGGACGTTTACATACACTTAGGTTGGAGTCATTAAAACTCGTTTTTCATCCACTCCACAAATTTCTTGCTAACAAACTATAGTTTTGGCAAGTCGGTTAGGACATCTACTTTGTGCATGACACAAGTAATTTTCCCAACAATTGTTTACAGACAGATTATTTCACTGTATCACAATTCCAGTGGCTCAGAAGTTTACATACACTAAATTGTGTGCCTTTAAACAGCTTGGAAATTTTCAGAAAATTATGTCATGGCTTTAGAAGCTTTTGATAGGCTAATTGACATCATTTGAGTCAATTGGAGGTGTACCTGGGGATGTATTTCAAGGCCTACTGTAACAACTTTCCTCTTCTTCTGACGAGGAGTAAGAGATATCGGACCAATTTGCAGCGTGGTAAGTGTCCATTTTAATATGTAAAACTGAACACTACAAAAATACAAAATAACAAAGTGAAAGAACAAACGAAAATCGAAACAGTCCCGTATTGTGCAAACACAGACACAGGAAACAACCACCCACAAAACACAATGAAAAACAGGCTACCTAAATATGGCTCCCAATCAGAGACAACGACTGACACCTGCCTCTGATTGGGAACCATACTAGGCCAAACACATAGAAATATAATCATAGAACAAAACATAGAAAAACAACATAGAATGCCCACCCCAACTCACGCCCTGACCAAACTAAAATAAAGACATAAAAAAGGAACTAAGGTCAGACCCCCCCCCCCCCAAAGGTGCGGACTCCGGCCGCAAAACCTGAACCTATAGGGGAGGATCTGGGTGGGCATTTACCGCGGTGGCAGCTCTGGAGCGGGACGAAGACCCCACTCCACCATAGTCTCGGCCCACTTCTGTGACACCTTAGGAGTGGCGACCCTCGTCACCGACCCTGGATTGGAGACCCTAGTGAGGGGTACCTCTGGACTGGCGGGAGACTCTGGACTGGCGGGAGACTCCGGACTGGCGGGAGACTCCGGACTGGCGGGAGACTCTGGCGGATCCGGACTGGAGGGAGACTCTGGCGGATCCCGACTGGAGGGCGGCTCAGGCGGCTCCCGACTGACGTGCGGCTCAGGCGGCTCCCGACTGACGGGCGGCTCAGGCGGCTCCCGACTGACGGGCGGCTCAGGCGGCTCCCGACTGACGGGCGGCTCAGGCGGCTCCCGACTGACGGGCGGCTCAGGCGGCTCCCGACTGACGGGCGGCTCAGGCGGCTCCCGACTGACGGGCGGCTCAGGCGGCTCCCGACTGACGGGCGGCTCAGGCGGCTCCCGACTGACGGGCGGCTCAGGACAGACGGGCGGCTCAGGCGGCTCAGCACAGACGGGAGGCTCTGGAGCGTCCGGACTGGAGGGACACACAGGAGACTTGGTTCTTAGAACAGGCACAGTACTCACCAGGCTGGAGAGATCTACTGGAGGCCTGGTCCTTGGAGGAGGCACAGGATAGACCGGTCCGTGGAGGCACACTGGAGGTCTCGAACTAAGGGCCTGAACAACCCGTCCTGGCTGGATGTTGATTTTAGGCCGGCACTTGCGGGGCGCAGGCACAGGACGCACTGGGCTGTGCAGACCCACGGGAGACACAGTGCGTAGGGCTGGTGCCATATAACATGGACCGAGGAGACGTACTGGAGACCAGATGCACTGAGCCGGCTTCATTACTCCTGGCTCGATGCCCACTCTAGCCCGGCCGATTCGAGGAGCTGCGATGTAACGTACCGGGCTAAGCACACGTACTGGAGACACCGTGCGCTCCACCGCATAACACGGTGCCTGACCAGTACGACACTCACCACACTTAGCCACAATCCCCGTGTGCCACCCCCAATACATTTTTTGGGCTGCCTCTCGGGCTTCCAGCCGCGCTGCCGTGCTGCCTCCTCATACCACCGCCGCTCAGCTTTCGCTGCCTCCAGCTCTGCCTTGGGACGGCGATATTCCCCAGCCTGTGCCCAGGGTCCTTCTCCGTCCAGAATCTCCACTCATGTACATGAGTCCAGAACTCGCTGCTGCCCGATACCACGCTGCTTGGTCCTTTTTTGGTGGGTGGTTCTGTAACGGATTTCCTCTTCATCGTCTGAAGAGGAGTAGCAAGGATCGGACCAATGTGCAGCGTGGTAAGTGTCCATAATGTGAATATTTAATAATTCCACAGAACACTGAACAAAATAACAAAAGTACAAACAAACAACCGAAACAGTCCCATATGGTGCAAACACAGACACAGGAAACAACCACCCACAAAACACAATGAAAAACAGGCTACCTAAATATGGCTCCCAATCAGAGACAACGACTGACACCTGCCTCTGATTGGGAACCATACTAGGCCAAACACATAGAAATATAATCATAGAACAAAAAATAGAAAAACAACATAGAATGCCCACCCCAACTCACGCCCTGACCAAACTAAAATAAAGACATAAAAAAGGAACTAAGGTCAGAACGTGACACCTACCTTCAAACTCAGTGCCTTTTTGCTTGACATTATGGGAAAATCAAAAGAAATCAGCCAAGATCTCAGAAAAAGAATTGTAGACCTCCACAAGTCTGGTTCATCCTTGGGAGCAATTTCCAAACACCTGAAGGTACCACGTTCATCTGTACAAACAATAGTACGCAAGTATAAACACAATGGGACCACGCAGCCGTCATACCGCTCAGGAAGGAGACGTGTTCTGTCTCCTAGAGATGAACGTACTTTGGTGTGAAAAGTGCAAATCAATCCCAGAATAACAGCAAGAGACCTTGTGAAGATGCTGGAGGAAACAGGTACAAAGTATCTATATCCACAGTAAAACGAGTCCTAAATCAACATAACCTGAAAGGCCGTTCAGCAAGGAAGAAGCCACTGCTCCAAAACCGCCATAAAAAAGCCAGACTACGGTTTACAACTGCATATGGGGACAAAGGTCGTACTTTTTGGAGAAATGTCCTCTGGTCTGATGAAACAAAAATGGAACTGTTTGGCCGTAATGACCATCGTTATGTTTGGAGGAAAAAGGGGGAGGCTTGCAAGCCGAAGATCACCATCCCAACCGTGAAGCACGGGGGTGGCAGCATCATGTTGTGGGGGTGCTTTGCTGCAGGAGGGACTGGTGCACTTCACAAAATAGATGAGATCATGAGTAAGAAAAATTATGTGGATATATTGAAGCAACATCTCAAGACATCAGTCAGGAAGTTAAAGTTTGTTCGCAAATGGGTCTTCCAAATGGACAATGACCCCAAGCATACTTCCAAAGTTGTGGCAAAATGGTTTCAGGTATTGGAGTGGCCATCACAAAGCCCTGACCTCAATCCCATAGAAAATTTGTGGGCAGAACTGAAAAAGTGTGTGCGAGCAAGGAGGCCTACAAACCTGACTCAGTTACACAAGCTCTGTCAGGAGGAATGGGCCAAAATTCACCCAACTTATTGTGGGAAGCTTGTGGAAGGCTACACGAAATGCTTGACCCAGGTTAAACAATTTAAAGGCGATGCTACCAAATACAAATTGAGTGTATGTAAACTTCTGACCCACTGGGAATGTGATGAAAGAAATAAAAGCTGAAATAAATCATTCTCTCTACTATTATTTTGACATTTCACATTCTTAAAATAAAGTGGTGATCCTAACTGACGTAAGACAGGGAATTTTTACTAGGATTAAATGTCAGGAATTGTGAAACACTGAGTTTAAATGTATTTTGCTAAGGTGTATGTAAACTTCCGACTTTAACTGTACATACAGAGAATCTTGAGGTATAAAAAGTGACGTGACAATGTATTTAACATGTAGGCCTACAGAGAAAATAGCATTCTGACATAAAATATAAGGTTACATTACAAAATATTGGTACCACGGCCTACCATTAACTTACTATTACTAATAGCAAACAAACATAACGTTACCAACATGTAACATTCCATAACGTTATGTAACAAATTGTGCTCTAACCCTGGTGAATTCCTCACCAGCTGGAAGTCGGCATTTGATATGTGAGGGAGGCACTTATCTTTCCCTGACCTCCTGTATCTCCCGGTCACACTCTTGAATACACTGCATTAAAAGCTTGCTTACAAAGGATGTACACACAACTTTTATGTCATATTTCAATACTAAAATGATGGAATGTGATCCTAAAACGCCTTACCTGAAAGTACTTAATTCCTTCTTCGCTGAGCTTGTTTACATCCTGTTTTGATGAATATGATTGGCAGACTCCAGGTCACACGAAGATTAAACAAATTTTGATTGGTTTGCGGTTTAGTACTCCGTACCGTTTGCCTCATCAACTTATGTCATTTTAGTTTAGTTTAATTTTTTTTTACACTAATTGAGATGGCCAACAAATGGAAATGTGTTCAGAATTGTATTTTTTTTTGCCAATACGCGCATTGGCTTCAAAACAGCACACCTTATCAGTCATCTAGGGTTAATACATATATGATGGGTTTCACCCTGGCCTGGACATTTTGTCCATCAGTGTGAGTTGTTTGGTCTCCATCCCCCTCTGCCTCATCGTCCTCACATCTCAATATTCAGTATTTTCCCATCTTTAGTCCCCAGTTCACATAGACATTTAGTAATATGTGTACCCCAAAGGTTCCTACGAAGACCAAAGGTGGGCTATAGGCCTACTGTTAGGCCATGGCTCGAAGAGGGGGAACACCACTGACACCTGTTCATTATGCTGTAATTCAACTCCAGTGATGTACACTAACTTCCCCCAAAAATACTATCAATCCATGTGAAAACTGAGCACTGGCATGCTCCTGCGGTGCCAAGCTGGTTGCAAGTTTTCCCAATGGCTGTTGGTCAACGCAGTCACGTAATCCCTGTTTGCTGATTTGTCAGGAGTAGATAACACATCGAATTGTGTGTTTACTTTGACCTTGTTCTCATCCAGAAGCTCTCTGGGACATCAAAAAGCAACCTTTCAACTAAATGCTTACCTTTACCACTGACGGGTGCAGATGGGGGAAAAGTTCATCCAACCTCTTTGTTTGGGCCTCCTGCCCATTGTGCTAAAGGTCATCATTCAGCTCTTCATCTGACATACCAGCACAGTTTTGGGGAGCAAGACCTACTATCAGTATATCACTATCAGTCATTACTGAAGACCAAGTAGATAATCATTTACCATCAGAATTGTATCACTATCAGCCATTTTTACACACTATATACAGTACATGCTGAAATGCAATTCAATATCTATTCTATGGGGGCTCTGTAGAAAGCTTCACATTGATAGATATAAATATATCAAAAGTGCCTAATTCAACTAATACTTGAGTAATAATACTATTCTCTTTCAGAATAAAGAACCAACTCTATTACATCTATCACAATGTTTCATTTCTATTGAGACTTCTCAATGCACACATACTCCCCATTCATAAGAGAAGGTGATTTGTGGATAATATGCTGTTACTGGTCAGAAAACCAGGTTGAATTCCCCTGTGAAGGGACCACCTGTCACTAACTGGAGGCACAATGTGAAACCAACAGTCACTCTAGCACACCTCTAGTTTGCTGATAGTGCTTGACTACTTTGAATTACTAACCACCAAAATTAAGAGACAAAACATTTTTATGTATAGAAAAGAAGCACCATGATATCAGCACTTTGTCCATTAATGCAAAACAAGGATGTCTAAATCAACACAAGCAATGAAATCTCCTTTATCACGGGACCACAATTAAGCTAAGCTAACATAACTAATTGTTCATTTCTAATAGAATGGACTAGGGTGAAAGGGTATCCTAAAAGCCTGCAAGGAAGAATGATACCAGCACCCCCATGGTTATTATACAATAAAGTAGGGATACAGTATTGACCATTACCTGTAAGATGAATGATAAAGGGTTAATAAAAAGTTTATAAACTGTTAATTATTCATTTATAAGATGTAAACAAACTATTATAGCACATTGTTGAAATTGTGTTATTGTTATTGACTGAGGAGCTACTCACTGACGTACAACACCCTCCCGCAGCCCCCACAAGGTGGGCTCTCTGGAGATCCCCCCCTCCCCAGATAGCATATGAACAGGTAATAAGCATGGCAACAATATTTAGAATTACAGAATTTTGCACATTTTTCTCTCTGCACCATGGCAATGTGTAGAATTGCAGGAAATTATCTTTAAAAATGCTAAATTCTCTCAGCCTTATTGCAAAATGTGTAGAATAGCATGAGATTAGATATATAATTGTAAATGTTTCAAAATGTGTAGAATTGTAGGAAGTTAGCTGTCCCCCCCCCCCAAAATGGTCAGGCAGGTCACCCATGACACTGCTACAAGTTAGGTTTGTTTACCTGCACCTGCCAGCAATTGTTAATAACCCATCTGCAACCGCCCTAACAGGCTATGTGATGAAGTGAAAATCTGAGGCCTGCACCCGAGCCTAACCCACAAATAAAGATAATGCACTATAGGCTCCAGTCAAATACAGCAGAACAATTTTTTGACAAGGGGTGTAGGATTTTTTGTTGTTGCCTGATTTAGATACGTTTCTGCTTATAATATAACATTTTGGTAGGCTACTTGTTAGTCAACTTGTCTATAAATAGATAGGCCTACATGCAGCTTCTCTTATGTCATTATATGTTGCCCTAGAAGACTAAATAAACTCTTGCTCACCAGAATGTCATAAATTGATAGAATGAATGCTTCAATCTAGTTGACATCGGTAAAGTTCTCCGTCATCTTTCGTGAAGCAAAGACGTTAAGGGAACGGGGAGAAAATGCAAAAACTCAACAACAAATAAACTGGAAAGATTTTCTTTGCAAAATTTCAAAATGACATCCGTTTGACCGGTTGTAAGAAAATAGAATGCTGTGGAAAATGACCCAACATGTTTCTGATAAGATTTCAGTTCACCTTGGATGAATATTTTATGTGTTTGAAATACTATCAGCTTTTATGATGCTGATAAAGATAGCACCTCTACAGATAATATCTAACTGTGCATTCCCATACTCTCAAGATGCTGAAAGAAAAAAATCATATTTCTCCACTCCTGTTCCCAAGTCAAAATTGTGTCTACATTTGCTGTATCATTTTACTGGAAGAAATTTTTAATTCTGCAGGAGTTATTTAAGGCTATGTGAGTGGTGTTAGACCTAACAGTCAGTGTCCAGATTTCAGTTTCCATTTAACCCATCTGGACAGTAGGCTACAGTTCCCTTGACATGCCATAGGCCTATTTGAAGTCAACATCATATGACTGTCAACATTGTTTACCACTTCATCAAGTCGTACCTAAACATTACTTTTCTGGTCCAACCATCTCTTTATTTTCAAATCTCCTTCTCTTTTTTTTCAAATCTCCTTTCGCAGATTTTCTCTTATTGAATTAAACTCAGAGACAGTCCTTTTTGCCTCCTTGGATTCACGTTGACTTTTTCTGCCCGGTCAGTTATAACCGCGGAGACTGCGGGTTATGAGTTAACCCGTGCATCACTAGCTAATGACTCACACACTCACAAGCATCAATTTAAAGTTAGCTCAAAAGCATGTGATTGTTTGTCGATCTGGAACACACCTCAGAGCAACTAGACGCCGGTGTTCTCAGCATGTTCATTCAAGAGGCAGCGTTCAGTCATTGGCTATAATGTGCTGAGTTTACACAATACCATTGGCTCACTCAGATGTCATTGTTGTTTCCTAGCTGAACGTGGCAACTCCTGGAACAAGCAAGTAACGTTAAGTATACACTGTCAGTAGACTAAGGTAGATGATCATGTTTCATTCAAAACAGATGAAGAGCAAAAAAAGAACTTAACTTTAGCCGTTTGTTTTATGTTCAATCAGAATCCACAACGTTGTCCCAGGGGTCTGAAGTCCGACTTCACCGCTATAGCCTACCGTGCTGAAAAGTTGTTCCTAATTCTCACTCACCTGACCTATGAAACAGGTAAGTTCACGTCTAGCCAAGGGTCTATTGCAAGCTAGTCGCCTATTATGCTACTTGACTGATGGAATTGTTAGTTCATGTCAGGATAGCATTTGGTCTGTCTTCATAATGTTTTTACCCTACGTAGGCTACATGAAAAAAGGCTGCCCGACAACTTTATTTTCTCTCTATGCTGCATTCAACGCAGTCTTCGTATTTTGAAGCTTTCAAAACGCCGACTGGACGCCTGTGATATGTTGATCAGTATGTATGGGCCACACCGCTTGCGTTGCAAAATAAATGTACACATACATGTTATTCAATCATTGCACCCACATTGCTCGCTCGCGGGCGTGCGTCCGCCATCGCGCGCATGTTTATTTTGTCCAACACCAGACTCGATCAGGACACGCAGGTTGAAATATCAAAACGAACTCTGAACCAACTATATTAATTTGGGGACAGGTCGAAAAGCATTAATCATATATTGCAATTTAGCTACCTTGCTGTTGCTAGCTAATTTGTCCTGGGATATAAACATTGGGTTGTTATTTTTCCTGAAATGCACAAGGTCCTCTACTCCAACAATATATATTTCTGTCTAAACCCTGTCTAAACCGGGGAGGTTCTACTAAGCTAAATTGAATTGTTTTAAGAAGGTCATACCAAGGATCATTTTGCTATTTGAATTTGAATTGTAAGACCTTTGAAGTATCAAAAATATATATAAAACATATATTTGATGAAAAATGTTATTTGGCCTTACAGCTATACAAACATTTTTTTGTCACTGAACAGTCTTCATATATACTTCCATAACTTTTTTTGACTGGTAACGGGGGACCTTCAGGTGAGTCTTGTGAGGCCTGTGGGCATCCTAGAGCAAAACGACCAATGTACGAGTTCATGAGTCTGACCTTTACACAGATGGATCATGTTAGTGTGTAGCCCAAACTGTTCAGGCCACTACAGACAGAAGTTGGCAGATCAGCTGTACTGCAAAAATGGAGAAGACTGTCTTGTTCGTGAGGGTCTCATCTTTCCATAGAGGGGTCATAATCAATGTTCTCTCTAAGCTGCGCAAAGGCGTGCAGTAGCTTCAATACTGCCGCACAGCTCCCCTGGGACTGCCGTGCAGAAGACAAATTAGCCCGCAGAGAGAAGCACGAGATCGAACTTCACACAACTTTCTAGAACAGTGATCGACTGGTCGATATCCAAGGCCTTCGTAGTCGATTGACAAACATTTCTGTAAAAAACAAAACTAGAAAGCCTTGTGTTCCTATTTTTATTTTTCATCTCGGGCTGTTGGTTATTAAGCTGGGTAGGTAACTGTTGCCATTTTGAACCATTTCATGTGTCTGAAGGTACAAACCTTGCCTTCCAAGTGGGCCCAGAGAGCAAATCAAGTGCACTATAGGCCTTCCGCTGGCCAATCGAATGGGCTCAGATTACCGTGTCTGCAGTAACGTAGCAGGCATAAAAGAAAGCTACAGCAAAGTTGATACTGTGAGATTTCAAAACGTTTAAAACCATGACTAGAGAGAGAGCCAACGAATACAGCAAAGAGCTGCTATTTTTATGAGTGAGTTCATGTTTAAGTTCTTACTCAGAAATGTCAATAGTTTGTATTCAACACTTTTATAAGCCATAATGTGCGTTCTTCCTATTTCCACTCCAAAAAAGGTTGGTGACCACTGTTCTGGAGTTTTCCCTGTTAACACTCAATGTCTCTGTGGCAATTGTGATCTAATCAACACAATATTAGCCACTTTCAATGCAACATACTGAAACAAAACAAACTATTCAAGAGATTTTGTTGTAGACAGAACGCATAGGAGTAGGATTCTATTGCATTGACACGCACGACTCAGTCCGTACTCTACAGACTTGTGCTGCATAAACAATCAGAGCTGCAGGAGGCCTATATGCAAATAGACCATTGCCATATATGGATCTGTGCCATTTACTTTGAACTGGACTGTGTTTACAGCATGAGCGGGGGATTTTGATCTGCAGGCTTACAAAAGATCTAGGCTAACAACCCCATAACAACACTGGTAGAGCACAATTATGTTTTCTCTCATTCAAACGGTGTTCAGCTTCAGCATCCACTCAAAACACATCACCGAAGACATAACTATAGAATTTTGCACTGGAATGAGGGACTTGGTGTGACTAGTTTAAGGGTCTATTTACACTCCACTAGTCTATCCACAAACTCTACAAACATTCATCATTGACCACACTCTTAACTTTTTGCTAGACCAAGGTGCAAAACGTCCACATTGTGGCAGTATTCATTCGCATGAAGAAAATAAGGAACTACAGGGAGCGGAGATCAGGGTGCCTTGTGAGAATTTGTCGGCGAGTGGGTAACTGATGAAGGAATTTGTTTCCTATATGTTCATTAACCAATTTAATTATGATAAAGTAAACACTGTCCGTTTCTAAGAATTTGTAAGATCCTTATTTGCATAAAATGGACAAGGACCAGCCACCAAATTAATTAATCAATAGCATTTATTCTCGAGAGAGCTCTGACCAAAAAACCATGTACATTAGGTTATATATTACGCACAGTGTCATAGCTTTCTAAATGTCCCTCTTATCCAATCAAGGACAAAGCTGATCAAAAGTCCATTCCAACACACTTACGCACATACCTTACACACAATATCTGGAATATCTCCTGAAATCTCTCCACAGTTTATTACCACTTAACTGACAGTTCCAGTCCCCCCCAGATACGGAAAAACCTAGAGGGGCTTGAGCTGTCTTCCCTTATCTCCACAGAGTTATAGCTTAGTCGGTTCAAACATAACTAAGTGGATCATTAACCTTTCTTTAGGCACACACACAGACATTCCTTTCCCCCCCTACATGCTACATAACCTCTAATCCTAATGATTAAGTTTCTGGGTAGATAAATTATTAAATAAATCTTAAACCTTGATAAAATATCTTAACAGTAACCCGCCTCTACCATCCATTCTATTGGCCAACGTGCAATCACTGGAGAATAAACTGGAGAAGCTCCGTTCAAGACTAGCCTACTAACGGGACAAACTGTAATATCTTATGTTTCACCGAGTCGTGTCTGAACGACGACACAGATAATATACAGTTGGCTGGGTTTTCCGTGCATCGGCAAGACATAACAGCTACGTCTGGTAAGACAAGGGGTGGGGGGGTGTCTATTTGTCAATAACAGCTGGTGCGCAATGTCTAATATTAAGGTAGTCTCGAGGTATTGCTCGCCTGAGGTAGTGTGGTCTACAGCTTATCACGAGGTACTCTATCTACCAAGAGAGTGTTCATCTATATTTTTTGTAGCCATATATTTACCACCACAAGACTGCACTAAGACCGCACTCAACGAGCTGATTTAAGGCCATAAGCAAACAAGAAAATGCTCATCCAGAAGTGGTGCTCCTAGTGGCCAGGGACTTTAATGCAGGCAAACTTATATCCGTTTTACCTCATTTCTACCAGCATGTCACATGTGCAACCATGGGGGGGAAAACTAAATCAACTTTACTCCAGACACAGAGATGTGTACAAAGCTCTACCTCACTCTCCATTTAAATAATCTGACCATAATTCTAACTTCCTGCTTACAAGCAAAAACTAAAGCAGGAAGTACCAGTGACTCGCTCAATACGGAAGTGGTCAGATGATGCGGATGCTACGCTACAGGACTGTTTTGCTAGCACAGACTGGAATATGTTCCGGGATTCATCCAATGGCATTGAGGAGTATACCACCTCAGTCACCGGCTTCATCAATAAGTGCATCAACGACCTACATATCCCCACAGTAACTGTACGTGTATATCCCAACCAGAAGCCATGGATTACAGGCAACATCCGCACCAAGCTAAAGGCGAGAGCTGCCGCTTTCAACGAGTGGGACCCTAATCCGGACGCTTATAAGAAATCCCGCTATGCCTTCAGACGAACCGTCAAACAGGCAAAGTGTCAATACAGAACTAAGATTGACTCCTACTACACCAGCTCTGACACTCATGTGGCAGTGCTTGGAAACTATTACAGACTACAAAGGGAAACCCAGCCGTGAGCTGCCCAGTGACGTGAGCCTACCAGACGGGCTAAATGTCTTTTATGCTTGCTTCGAGGAAATTAACACTGAAGCATGCATGAAAGCGCCAGCTGTTCTGGTCGACTGTGATCACGCTCTCTGTAGCCGACGTGAGTAAGACCTTTTAAACAGGTCAACATTCACAAGGCCGAAGAGCCAGACTGATTACCAGGACGTGTACTCAGAGCATGCACAGACCAACTCACAAGTGTCTTCACTGACATTTTCAATCTCTCCCTGACCTGAGTCTGTAATACCTACATGTTTCAAGCAGATCACCATAGTCCCTGTGCCCAAGAAAGCAAAGGTAACCTGCCTAAATGACTACCGCCCCATAGCACTCACATCGGTAGTCATGAAGTGTTTTGAAAAGCTGGTCATGGCTCACATCAACATCACGGAGACCCTAGACCCACTCAAATTTACATACTGCCACAACAGATCCACATTTGACACAATCTCAATTGCACTCCTCACTGCCCTTGCCCACCTGGACAAAAGGAACACCTATGTGAGAATGCTGTTCATTGACTACAGCTCAGCGTTCAACACCACAGTGCCCACAAAGCTCATCACTAAGCTAAGGACCCTGGGACTAAACACCTCCCTCTGCAACTGGATCCTGTTCTTCCTGATGGGTCGCACCCAGGTGGTATGGGTAGGCAACAACACATCTGCCACGCTGATCCTCAACACAGGGCCCCTAAGGGGTGAGTGCTTAGTCCCCTACTGTACTCCTTGTTTACCCAACACTGGATGGCCAAACACGACTCCAACACCATCATTAAGTTTGCTGATGACACAGCGGTGGTAGGCCTTATCACCGACAACGATGAGACAGCCTATAGGGAGGAGGTGCAGGACAACCACCTCTCCCTCAACGTGAGCAAGACAAAGGAGATGATCGTGGACTATATGAAAAGGAGGACCGAGCACGTCCCCATTCCCCATCTATGGGGCTGTAGTGGAGCAGGTTGAGAGCTTCAAGTTCCTTGGTGTCCACATCACCAACAAACTATCATGGTCCAAACACACCAAGAAATTTGAAGAGGGCACGATAACGCCTTTTCCCGTTCAGGAGACTGAAAAGATTTGGCATGTATCCCGAGATCCTCAAATTTCTACAGCTGCACCAGCGAGAGCATCCTGACCGGTTGCATCACTGCCTGGTATGACAACTGCTCTGCATCCGACTGTAAGGCGCTACAGAGGGTAGTGTGTACAGCCCAGTACATCACTGGGGCCAAGCTTCCTGCCATCCAGGACCTATACTAGGTGGTGTCAGAGGAAGGCCCTAAAAATTGCCAAAGACTCCAGTCACACGTCATAGACTGTTCTTTCTGCTACTGCACAGCAAGTGGTACCGGAGCACCAAGTCTAGGTCCAAAAGGTCCAAAACAGCTTCTACAATGAATCAAATGGCCATCCTGACTATTTGCACATGCTTTGTTTTACACTGTTGGTACTCGCTGTTTATTATCTATGCATAGTCACTTTATCCCTACCTACATGTACAAATTACCTCGACTAACCTGTATCCCCGCACGTTGATCCTCAACCCTGGCACCCCACAAGGGTGAATACTCCGCCCCCTTCTGTACTCCCTGTTCACCCATGCCTGTGTGGTCAAGCACGCCTCTAACTCAATCATCAAGTTCGCAGACGACACAACATTAGTAGGCTTGATTACCACCAACAACAACGACGAGGCTCTGGGAGTGTGGTGCCAGGAAAATAACTTATCACTCAACGTCAACTAAACAAAGGAGATGATCGTGGACTAAAGCAAACAGCAGAGGGAGCATCCATCCATCCACATTGACAGGACATCAGTGGAGAAGGTGGAAAATTTTAAGTTGTTCGGCGTACACATCACTGACAAACTGAAATGGTCCACCCACACAGACAATGTGGTGATGAAGGCACAACAGCGCCTCTCAACCTCGGGAGGCTGAATACATTTGTCTTGTCACTTAAAACCCTCACAAACTTTTACAGATGCACAATTGAGAGCATCTTGTCGAGCTGTATCACCGCCTGGTACGGCAACTGCACGGCCCACAACCATAGGGCTCTCCAGAGGGTGGTGCGGTCTCCCCAACGCATTACCGGAGGCACACTACCTGCTCTCCAGGACACCTACAGCACCCGATGTCACAGGAAGGCCAAAAAGATCATCAAGGACAACAACCACCCAAGCCACGGCCTGTTCATCATCATTCAGAAGGCGAGGTCAGTACAGGTGCATCAAAGCTGGAACCGAGAGACTGAAAAACAGCTTCTATCTCAAGGTCATCAGACTGTTAAATAACCATCACTAACTAGCACAGAGAGACTGCTGCCTATATACACAGATTTTAAATCATTGCCCACTTTAATAAATGGAACACTAGTCACTTTAATAATGTCACTTAATGATGTTTGCATATCTTGCATTACTCATCTCATATGTATATACTGTATTCTATACTATTCTACTGTATCTTAGTCTAAGCCGCTCTGACATTGCTCGTCCATATATTTATATATTCTTAATTCCATTCCTTACTTAGATTTGTGTGTATTGGGTATATGTTGTAGAATTGTTGGATATTACTTGTTAGATATTGCTGCACTGTTGGAACTAGAAGCACCACCATTTCGCTACACCTGCAATGTGTGTAACCTTTATTTAACTAGGCAAGTCAGTTAAGAACAAATTCTTCTTTACAATGATGGCCTACCCCGGCCAAACCCGGATGACGCTGGGCCAATTGTGCGCTGCCCTATGGGACACCCAATCACGGCATTGACTCTGTACCGGTACCCCCTGTATATAGCCTTGTTATTGTTATTTTATTGTGTTACTTTTTATTTATTAAAAAAAAAAGTTTTACTTTAGTTTATTTTGTAAATATTTTCTTAACTGCATTGTTGGTTAAGGGCTTGTAAGTAAGCATTTCACGTTAAGGTCTACCTACCCCGTTGTATTCGGCGCATGTGACAAATAACCATTTTATTTGATATTCAGTATTTGTTTACATCCATGGCCACTCTCTTCCGGTGCCGCTATTTTTCAATAGCCGGCTTTTCACTACCAGCTTGAAGTTGTAGACTAAGTTCTGTTTGAATATGTTGTCTAAAGATGACACAACTTGGCCAACCCCTGACACACTTGTGGAGAGGCAGTCAGTTTTGTGGCCCATGTAAAACCTACTTATACTCGGCCTCTGTACAATTATACACCTTCACAGATGGAGTAACACATTGAAGCGCGACACATTCTATTTTTTAATGTCTAGACAGTTTGTGAAAATCCTTTCTTTTTTTTACATTTTCTTTTTTAAGAAAGGCAACGTTTACAGTTATTTGCCTCCCAACCTGATTTCAGAATATGACTTGCTATTTAGACTGTGGGAGGCGCTGAATGGAAAATACCTCTATTGTGTTCGTATAATGAATTGGCTTTGCTTGCTTGCTTTATACATATCTCTTTCCCTCAGGCAACAAATATGGCATCATGGATTATAAAAATTGCCTTGATGGCAATGAGTATCTTAATCGAAACTACCGAAGGGAAAAAAGACAAGGTGCTGTATTGTTCAGGTAAATTGGGATGTTTATTTGTCTACTTTGTCCTTTTCTACCTATTAGATATGGGGTTTTCAGGATGTACATGTAATGCAATACTTATTGATAGTAAATGCAGACTATAGATTTGCATAGTGAACAAGTATTGTCATAAAATATAAACTTTTGTGAAAGTTGAGTCAAGCTAAAAGTAAAGTCTTGTAAGCTCGTTTCATATCATTTGACCTGCCAGGGCAGCAATTTCCTATTCTACAATTCTGGACAAATCATTTTATTTGTCCAAATATTTTGAAGTGTTTTTTTTGGTGCAGTTTGTAAATATTTCTGTTGAATTTCAAAAGTGTACGAATGACAGAGAAGTTACAATGTTCTTTATCTAAAAATAAAAAAGGAGCACTATGGAAAACTTGAATCATAATTCAACTTTTTCAGTTAATACATAGTTTTAGTAATTTTATTTTACAAAGCCAAATTAAACTTGGTGAAAGGCATGACATCACATGGCCATTTTCTTTCTTTTAACAATACAGCGACACCAACACTACAGTCTTACCAAACCTTGGAGTCATCCTTGCATGACTATGTAACACTTGTCAAGCTACCAATACAAACTCTCAGCACGGTACGCCATTAGTGTAGGCTACTGTGCGTCATAGTATCAATGACATTTTAAGAACTGTTAGAAGCCCTCCAGGCATACAGTCTGACATCTGGCATGAAAATCCTGTACAATTCTTAGTGAAGCATTAACCCCAATTGTAGATCTGATTAAAAAAATATATATAATAATAATAATTAAAACAAGCCTCTATTTTGAATTAAAGAGTGACTGGATGCTATCTAACTTACCATTCTCAGGGTTAAAAGGTTAATTTACTTTGGTGTTGATATAATTTATATACATTTTATTTGGACCTTGTCAAAAGAAGAGGCTTTAACACTTTTACAGCAGTTTTCATACATGCTCATTGAATTGAGCTTTGCTTGATCGTAACACTTAATAATTGAAATGGTCTTGGAAAAAAATGTAATGGATAGCTGAATAGAGAGTGTGGAATGTGGACACAAGGAGATATCAGTATACAAAATAGTATTGCATGGCTCGAGTCATGTTTTTGCATTTCCTTTGATGCTTATGTAAGTATTAAGACTTTTGTTAAATGAAAAAGTAACAAAAGTAGCATTTTAGTAACATTTTATTAAAATGTTATCATATTTTGAGCTATATACTGTATGTTTTCTTATCAACAGTTCTATAAATATAATCGCTTATTTACTTGTGTTTCTAGTAGTATCTCAATGTTGCTGTCATTCTGTTAATCATCAGTCTGTCAAGCTCATTTCATTTGAACAGTTTTACTTTTCTTTACCTGTGGGCATACTATGGATCTACAGTTTAAGTTGGAAGTTTACATACACCTTAGCCAAATACATTTAAACTCAGTTTTTCACAATTTCTGACATTTAATCCTAGTAAAAATTCCCTGTTTTAGGTCAGTTAGGATCACCCCTTTATTTTAAGAATGTGACATGTCAGAATAATAGAGAGAATGATTTATTTCAGGTTTATTTCTTTCATCACATTCCCAGTGGGTCAGAAGTTTACATACACATTAGTATTTGATAGCATTGCCTTTTTAAATTGTTTAACTTGAGTCAAACGTTTTGGGTAGCCTTCCACAAGCTTCCCACAATAAGTTGGGTGATTGTTGGCCCATTCCTCCTGACAGAGCTGGTGTAACTGAGTCAGGTTTGTAGGCCTCCTTGCTCGCTCTCCTTGTCCTTAGCCATTTTGCCACAACTTTGAAAAGTATGCTTAGGGTCAATGTCCATTTGGAAGACCCATTTGCGACCAAGCTTTAATTTCCTGACTGATGTCTTGATGTTGCTTCAATATATCCACATACTTTTTCTTACTCATGATCTCATCTATTTTGTGAAGTGCACCAGTCCCTGCAGCAAAGCACCCCCAAAACATAATGCTGCCACCCCCGTGCTTCACGGTTGGGATGGTGTTCTTCGGCTTGCAAGCATCCCCCTTTTTCCTCCAAACATAACGATGGTCATTATGGCCAAACAGTTATATTTTTGTTTCATCAGACCAGAGGACATTTCTCCAAAAAGTACGATCTGTGTCCCCATGTGCAGTTGCAAACCGTAGTCTGGCTTTTTTATGGCGGTTTTGGAGCAGTGGCTTCTTCCTTGCTGAGCGGCCTTTCAGGTTATGTTAATATAGGACTCGTTTTACTGTGGATATAGATAGGCCTTGAAATACATCCACAGGTACAACTCCAATTGACTCAAATTATGTCAATTAGCCTAGCAGAAGCTTCTAAGGCCTTGACATAATTTTCTGGAATTTTCCAAGCTGTTTAAAGGCACAGTATACTTAGTGTATGTAAACTTCTGACCCTCTGGAATTGTGATACAGTGAAATAATCTGTCTGTAAACAATTGTTGGAAAAATTACTTGTGTGATGCACAAATTAGATGTCCTAACCGACTTGCCAAAACCATAGTTTGTTAACAAGAAATTTGTGGAGTGGTTGAAAAACAAGTTTTAATGACTCCAACCTAACTGTATGTAAACTTCCGACTTCAACTGTGTATATCCCTAACCTATATTGTACTAACCTATATCTGTTTCTTTTAGCATGCAGGGCTATTGTTGATGAGCTCAATTATTCAATCAGTCAGATTGATCCGAAGAAGACCATCAATGTGGGAGCCTTCAGACTCAAGCCTGATGGGAGCCTGACTGATAAAAAGGTAGCTACCTTAGTAAAAGCTTGTTGCCAAAGTGCACTCCACTGAAGCCAAACATCGCATAGTACACATACGTGAACTTCCTGGAAATAAAATATTTTACGAATTTAGAGATTGGATAGATGCATCATTCATATAGAAAGCATATTTATACTTAAAATACTTGACAAAACATAGGCTAGGCCTAGTGGTTTGTAGTAGTTCTTGGTTTCCTGTAGCCTCGCAAGCCATTTGATCTCGTGAGCTTACATGAATGTTCGCTGCGCAGCGGTAATCGTCTGGTAATTACGTGGCTCGATTTCCTGGATCTAATACCTTTAGAAATGGAATTTAGTGTATTGTGAAATATCCCGACAGAAGAAAATAAGACAAGTAAGATCAGTATGTAACTTCATTTCAGTTTGTGTCATTGTAAGCATTGGTAAATGCTTTATCACAGTGTTTCACCTACATTTCCGAAATCAGAAGCTTTGCTTATTGGTTAACCCTCTGGAAATGCAAACCACTGTCTTCTCCTCTTTTCCTAACCAAGCATTGTTGTGGTGTGAAGAGGTCAGGCCTGGTGGTGTTCCAGTGTCATATCCCTAGTGTCCAGGGACTGTCATTAGCTGGTCAGCTCACCTATTGATCTCAGGGGTTAATCCCCTTTTGATGGTAATTGATAGCTAATAACATGCTGTTTATTTAGCTAGGCTGCTTCATGTTTTCCTCTTCCCCTTAGCCATTTTCAAGTTAACTTTCAAGTAAAAGGGATTATGACATATTTCCTAATATGACAACTCCAGTTCTCTCATTCATATTGGTTTGAATGTAATCAAACATTCCATAGGCATAGTATTATCAACATTTGAGTTGTCTTGGTCTACTCTTGACATCAAATTGTCTCAATCCTTCCTGTTCATTATGCTCAATCTATGGATCAACTGTGTATGTCATATTCACAGACTCATTAAGTGTTTTCTAAAAGAGGGTTCATTTGAAAGATGCTAATTACAGTTCCTATACCCATGTGAGTCTTGTCCATATTCCATGTTTGCCCTCAAGCTGTGGGGGTGTGTCTGCATTACCCCTGTTGTTGTTGTAGAGATGAGAGTGTATGAATGCAATGATATAGCGCAACTATAATTACTGAATCAAAATGAATGTTTGTAAGAGAAGAGTTAAGTAACCACTTAAGTAGTTTGGTATTACAGCGCTCTGAACAGTAAGCACACTGTCTTTTTAAAGGGGCAATCAGCAGTTGCTACGTCCATTTTTGGACTTGTAAATTAATGATATGTACCCATTTGATTCTTGAAAAATATAACATAAAAATGCCTCATGAGCTTTAGTTGAACTGTCGTAACTCATCAGAACCCCAAATAAAAGCTTGTTTTACTCCAATGTTTAGAAACAAAGTAAATCTAAACAAACACTGTTTATCCTCAACATGGTTAAAATTATAATTTTGATGTCATGGACGGTCAGACCTTGCATCCATAGCTCTGTGTATGAATTTGAGTGATTACATTTCTCCAGCCCCATCCCTCAGTTTTTTACTTAAACAGTGGTGGGGAAACGCTTTGTTGTTGTTTCAACTGATGATTGGCCCTTTAAGTGAAACGGCCTACAGACAGTGATGGCTGATCAACTTCTGTACTAACTGCCCTATGGAAGTGTAGGCCTACCTGTTGCGCTAATCAATGGCTTGTTTTGACTTCTGAGCATAAATCAAAGAAACCCTCCCCCACCCCACCGGCTTTTGACCCTGTCTGAATCAAGGAGGGAGGGGTGTCCAAGCTTCGATTCCATCATACGAGATTAGCTGGTCTTAAGTCTCCTTTGCTCTCCAGCAACCAGTGGGGCTCCCTGAAGGCAAGGTTCACACCACAATGTTAAACCTACAACAATGAATCATTAAGCCAAAGACATTGAACTTAATTGAATAAGTTGATGGAAGTTGTTAATGTCTTACCTTTTTCTGTACATATATATATTTATTTTTTTCATCCATTTATTCATTCTCAATGAATGGCTTTTAATGATTCTGGTTGGACCATAGAGAAAAATTGCTGTCACTCTTCATTTAAATTCAATTTCTGGATTGTCATGATAAAAGTTCATACTGTGGCAATCACTTTTCTGAAGACTATAACAACATTACACATTGTTGTAAATGGTGGCATTAATAGGTTCTAGTTTTTATTAATTTGTGTTTTTCATTGGTCCATATTATTCTCACAAGAAATTGAAAGCCCCTTTCCTCAGTGTTACAATAATGGCTGGTTTTCCAATGGGAATTCAATGGAGGATAGCATCCCTGAGAAGCCTTTTCTCTGCCAGGCTTGCCTAGTCCCCTCCTCATTCTTCAGGAAATGTGTGATTGACTGGTCCCTTTCAAACCCCTCATACTGGTAAGGAAGGAATTTAATTCCACAACATTTTCAGGATTGCTTGATAAGGTTCTGCTTTAGGTTGGACTTTTTAATACTGGACGTTTTATTTATTTTTATTTATTTATATATTTTTTACATTTAAGGTAGATGTTTCTTAACAATTATGTCAAGATCTCATCATACATTTTCATAAAATTCACTAATGGCGTAAAATAAAAATATAGAAACTAAGAATATCAAAATTGCATGTTAGCATCTTTAGCCCAATAATTGCTGTTATGGTTGAATGCAGTGCACACTTGATATTCCTTTTTGTTTTGCAATAACTTATTAGTTAACAGTTCAATATTATGTTGAAGTCGTCAAACCTTTGTTTTCTTTGATAGACCATCCTCAATGTTAACTATTTATCTCTCTACATTCCACTAGCTTCCTGCCCTTTACATTGAAAAAGGAGAGAAATGTGTGGCAGGGTTCAGGCAGTTCCCTGAGACCTTTTTATCTTATTTGTGAGCAGATGGCAGTGAGCCATGGAAGCCCCTTTGTGTCACTAAGAGTCAGATATAAAAAAGGAGTAGGGGGAAATGCTTCCGTAATGTAATCAGTGGGTCCGGAAGGGTCCATACTGAGGATGAAAGGGGACAATAGGGTCAGGGATATATCTACATTGCACAAAATCCAGTTCATCTGCAATATGCCCCCCCCCCCCTACCCCTCACCCAGCATCTTTTGACCGGGATTGACAAGGAAAACTTCCTGCTTTGATCATTCGAGGGTGGAGAAGATGAACCACCAAAAGAGACCAAAGGATGAGACTGAACTGTTTACCCTGCACTTGGCTGCTGTTTAGGCCTCCCCCTGCTCCTTAACTCAGCCCCCCTCCCCGGCCCTTTCACTGCACCCAGTCACCCTTTCCCCTCTCTCCTTCTGGGGAGGCCACGGGGGCGGGAGCATAGTGCACCTTGACCTGTCTAGACACTATTGCATGTTTTGTCCTGTTTCCAAGGGGAAGGGGTATACTTCTACAGGTTAAATGTCATAGTTCCAGCACAGGGGAAGTAGGGGTTGTTTGTGTGATGGGAATAGTAGTTAGGGGTCACCGACATGACCCAGACGGATCCTAAGCAACGTCATAGAACTGGACTCAATTAAGTTAAATTTAGATTAAACCTGATACATTTTTTAAATACTTTTGTGTCTTTTTATCCACCAGGTCCCTCTTGCTAGATCTGAGACCAACTTGAGTGAGCTTCTGGATGGAGTTTGTGGTAGCATGAGTGACTATGCTCTTCATGTGGACCCAGACACCAAGATAAAGCAATACAAAAGATTTGCTCCAAGAAGTTCTGATGCCGGGGATTTTCCTGATTTTAACAATTTCAAGTTTGATGGCCCAGAGGGATCCAATGACCTAAAATTTGCGGTTAGTTTGGCAATAATTTATTAATTTACTCACATATTAATGTATTTATTTTTATTTTCAGTCATGCTATAGGTCATGCTTTCATACATGCTTTCATACAACATTCAGATTAGTATGTGATGTAGCTCATTTATTTCCTATGTTCTGCATGTCCACATACTTTTTCAAGTATTAGTCTTTCAAAAATGTATTGAAATATTGGTAGCGGTGGGTAACTGCCTCTTATGTTTGGTTAACTGAGGTAAACTTAAATTTAATTTTGAAAGCGCAGAAGTCAATGTTATGCCTTGGTCGTTGATATCACAGCTTCATTTTATCTGAAAATCCAGTCCCGTTCTTGATAATTGGGCCGGTAACTTTTTAAACTTACATTGATATTGTTTTTCCACTTTACTTTAGTTAAGGTATATTGCATGCACCGTAGTCTGTAATATAGAAAGAAAATAAATCTGGAAATATGTTTATTAAAGCTTGCGTTTTAAATTGTCATTATTATGATTATAATTTGTTTTACAGTTATTACAGTAACATTCAGTGTTGAAGTTTTTCATTCTGGAGACGTGCCAGGGGTTAACCCAAAATGCAGACGATAACATATTTTCCTTTGTTCCTTTACAATTATCTTGAACTCTTGCATGTAAATTGCACATATTTAAGATCAAGTTAGGCACCACAAGCAAGTAATCTTATGATGCGCAAAGGTGTGTGTGTGTGGAATCGCTAACTTGGAATCGTGTTGCCTATCTATGTTACATGAGTCATCCAAGATGGCTGAACAGCATGGGGAGAGGAAAAATGGCAGTCTCACTCACTGCTGTGCCCACTATTGTGTGAAACTACATGCTTGTGAACCTCTCATGTGCGGAGGACCTGGTGTGCTGTCTGTTGTGTGGTAACCTATCCCCTCTCTTCTGTTACAGTGTGAAAGCATTGTGGAGGAATTTGAAGATGATATCATCTCTCTTTTTGCCAAAGAGACAGACCATGTGGTCGACAAGTTATGCAATGAAGTATCAGGTACGGTTTCAGACATGTTGTTTCTCACTCACCAGGCCTCCTGTTTGCCCCTTTCTGCATAGATACTAACTAGAACTATGTTATTACTCACATTATTACCCAAATGTATAACACCATTGGGTTTTGATTAGCTTTTTTATATGAATTTATTTAAATGACTTACAATAATTATTTGTTAATAGAAAATAGTATCTGGGTGTTTGGGCTTTGGAGAGATTTGATTTGTAAAGAATAGAGTACAGATGCCCTGTGAATACTCAATTTGGTTATCGTAACATTTTAATATCGCAATTTTTCATGGCGCTACCCCAAACATGTTTAGATGAGTACCGTGTGTGCCTACCAGGGAATACAAACATAACCACTTTTGTTTATTATGCATCCTAAAATAGAATATGAAAATGGATACATCCAGACAATTACCATTTAAAACAGCTCTATTTGTAGTGTCATGATTTCCCCCTTACGTAACTATCGTCTTTGATCCGCCATTTTGTTTCTACCCTGTTAAGTGAGGGTTCTGAAACAGCAACGTAACATTTTTAACAGTTTGATTTTGAATCGGTATAGAGTCTCGGAGGATGATGTTGTGGACTTATATGATACTGATACTTTATTAGATGAGCAAAAGAGCAATTTTTGTTTAACAAGATTGCGGTTGTAGGCCGATAGTTTGAATGTGAAGTATGAGTTATTTGGAATTTATCATCTGAATAGAAACCACCGCTCCTATCTCGTATGTTTGTCAATATGATGTAGTTTGTTTTTCTGCGAGTGTCATTGCAGTAAATGGTGTGTCACCTACTGGATGTCTGCAAATATTGATAGTTATTTTCAGCAGGCCATCTGTCAAGATGGCGGACTAATTTTTGTCAATATTTCATTTTCAGATCACTGTAAAGGCACAAAATTCCAGAGTGACGAACTATAGTTTTACATGCGTCTCTGCTGCGGGTGATTGGACCAGTTTAGATATATATTTCAAATTAAGAAATAATGTTTGAAGGATATTGTATCAATCAAGTTACATTCTTTTAAATAAAGTTTTCTATTTTGAATGGAGATGCTGGTATAATGTTGTCAGATACACGGAATTGTATCATTAGATAGAAAGTCAGGTTTGTTTCTTTAGGTAATCCTAGTAGGCCTAACTTATAAATGATACATTTCTTAAAAATGCAGGAGGAAGAAGTGGCACTCAAAATAATAAGATGGGTGTAAAAAACGAAAAAGCTAAGTTTAAATGTGCTGTACTCAGCTGTGAGAGACTGAGGAGGCAGCCATGTCAAAAAAGATGGCGTGGCATCCTACAGACAATGTCAAGGTGAGCTGGATCAGCAATTTTTGCCTATTTTAAAAGAAAAAAATCAGCTGATCAGTTTTAGAATTGTTTGTAATGTTATAGAATTCCGACTGTGTTGACTATCCAGACCTGTTCTTGGTCCAGAAGTCAACCGTTGGAGATGGTGGATTTCTGCATGGCAGGTTGCATTTGATTTGCACCGTGAATCCTGGATGGAGGAGGGAGTTGATTCTTGATTTTGAAATGGGAAGTCCCCTTACGTCCCGTCATCTGCAACAATTGAATTCGTTGTGGTATCATTTTAAACCTTTATGAGCTTTAAAATCTGTAGGAGTATGTCAAAATGTATCATTTTATCCTAAAAAATGTATCCTCCCCCCCAAAATACACCTGTTTGATTGATCTTATTTTTAGATGTATTGTTTTGTATTTTGTTATTTGAACTTTACGTTTGATGTTATGACCCATTTTTTTTTTTTTAAAGGATATAGATCAGAATAGACCCGGGACGTTCTATTTTATCGTTATCACATCAATTTGGGCAATTTATCACAATATGAATTTTTTTCCATATTGCCCAGCTTTAGATCAGAACATGCGAAAAATGAATCCAACGGGATGTCCCTCTATCGGTGAATTTGCAATGTTACAAAATGTTTGCAGTGGGGGGAAAAAACCTACATGAGAGCCTTAATAGTTATACATTGGCCTGATATAACCACCTCCCTATAACACAAATGAGTCTAAGTGCCTAAATCAAGTAAATGATTGTCCCAATTGTGATAACACTCATATCTCAGAGCACACAGGTTGTAAATTCACCTACAGATTGAACACTTCCTACAGAGGAGATTTCTTTGTGCTTCATGGACAATGTTCAATTTACATTTAATGACCCTCACCGCTTCATCATATAATGACAAATAATCACAAGTATTTGGGGGGTTTATGATCTAAATATTTTAATTATTTATCATTTTTGTACAGTTTTACACAAAATGTATCTATACTTCTTTGTGGAAATATTTGGGTCAGTTTTCGAAAAACATGTCAAACCTTTGGCCAAAGAACAAATGCATGGGTCAAGCTTTGTATGCGTCAAACTTTCACTGGCTACATGTGACAAATGAAACCCTATGAACCAGACTAGTTGAATACAAACGAGATACAATATATAAATTTTCATTACCATCAGGAATTACAGCATTTTCCCCATACTGCACTTCCAGTTCTTTCAAAACAAAAGTCTTCAACTTGTTGCATTTTCCTTTAAATTGTGTGTTGGGAGTTTTTTCTGGTTTAAGAAAGTGTAAGCTTTTCTTTGTGTGTGTACAGCCTTCTCTGGATGTCTAAGGCTTAACTTCATGATAGATCAAGGGCTACCGAGGTGCTGTTGGCAAGGGGCTCAAAGTGGCAGGACAAACTGGACCACTAAATGCTCATTTTTACGCATGTTAGTTCCTTTCCAGTATGCTGAGTGGACTGCTGGAGGGGTTTCTCAGATGAAATGCAACCCTCACACAGGTAATGAGAACTATATGATAAACAATTTGTACAATTTCTCAAATGCAATTTCAATGGTCCAGGAAGACCATCTCTTTCAGAAATGTTGGGAAAGTGAATCTTTCCCTTTGTCTCTATAAAGTTCAGTCACTGAGCTGCGGCATTAACTTGTATTCTAACCAGATTAAAATATATTTGTCCTGGAGATTAGCATACTTAAGTCCTCTTTTGCCTTTTTGGTAGTGGCAGCGTGCTTTGATCTGTGTTGCGTGGCAAGAGCCTAGCTTGGGCCCGGCCATCCGAGTGCCAAGTGTGAAATTGGCCTGATGTCATCCCTATTCTTCACCATATACATCTTTCACCAGCTTAATTATATTTCCGCCACAAAGCCCTAGCTCTTCATTCCATATTCAAGTTTGACTAGGAAGCGTTTAAAAACTATGGATGAATAACTCAGTGGGGGGAAGGGACAGGATGGGTCTTTTGTTTGAGAGACACACGAGGCATCCAATACTTTTCTGATATGTATGTTCTTTTTGAATCAGACTGCCCTTTGCCTCTGCCAATTGTAAGAGGTTCAATTTTATGGCACAGGATATGTGAACTTGTGATAACTAACACGTAGGGCAAGCTATTTATTTATTTGTCTTTGGACATTTGAATGTGGACCTTTTTTTAAGGTCTTGTGGCTGGAAAGTGGTCAAATCATTTTCAGGTCCAGAGGCAGGCAATGAAAATGTGTTAGAACTTACTATCCAAACTTGAACTTTCATCAACATGAAGAGTTCTCTGTTGACTTGTTGTGTACTTGATGCTCAAAAGCAGAAGTGTCATGCCCATACGGGGCACAGATTTGTCCAGTTGAAGAAAAAAAAAATATTTCAGAAGATTATTCTCTAATACTACTAACCACCTAGCAATTTTATGAAGTTGGCTTTAGCTAGCACATATAGGTTCCCAATCTCCCAAAACAAGTCTTCAACTTGTTGCAATTTCCTAGAAATTGTGTTTTGGGAGTTTATTCTGGTTTAAGAAAGTGTCAGCTTTATGTGGATAGCGTCTCTCGGTGTCTAGGGCTTGAGCTTAACTTCATGACAGATCAAGGGTTACCAAGGTGCTGTTGGCAAGGGGCTCAAAATGGCTGGACAAACTGGACCAGTAATGCAAATGTCCTATGCATGTTAGTTCCTTTGCAGTATGCTGAGTGGACTCCTGGAGGGGGTTTCTCAGAGGAAATGCAACCCTCACACAGGTTATAAGGACTATGATAAACAATTTCTCAAATGTAATTTCAAGACCATCTCATTCAGAAATGATTTGACCACTTGTGTGTTGTTGATGCTCAGTTGTGTTGTTGATGCTCAAAAGCAGAGGTGTCATGCCCATAGGGGGCACAGGGGCACATGCTCCCTCAGATTGGTCCTGTTGGGGGGGGAATCGAATCAAATTATTCTCTATAATACTACTAGCCACCTAGCAATTTTATGAAGTTGGCTTTACCCAACACATCTAGGTTCCCAAACTGATAACTACCTAGCCTGAAATGGCTTCTTGGTATCAATCAAGTTAGAATAGCTAACTTGTTTAGTGGTACGTGCCCCAGCATACTGCAAAGGAACTATCTTAGCTGGCATGCCTGCTGGCAAGGTTGGTAGACTTTAGAAAAAGCAAGCAATATCTAAATGTATTGAATAAGACTCACATTCCTTTCAATATTTTACTCACATTAGTGCAGAGATGCAGAGAAGCATATTTAATTCTACAAAAAAATGTAACTACCAGTCATGAGGATGCAGAAAAATACATCTTTTTTGACAGATCTTAATTTTAGCCAGTTTGCTACAACAACAAAATAATCCTGCAGCAACAGGAAATGTGGATTATAATTAATGGACATTTTTTTGTAAGGGTTGATGTATTTTTTGTTAGGGCAAATCAATTCTGCCATTTTTAAAGGGGAAATTACACACTTTAGAAGCCGTTTTAAACTTAGAATACACTACAATTTAGCATTTACTGCTGTACAAGAAAATTCTCAACATCAAAATAGTCATCAAACATCTACATCTGTAGAATTAAGCATAATGATTATGGCTCTAGATTTCAGTAAAAAAATGTATTGCTAAATTCTCAAATGTATGGACTGGGGTGGGGAGGGGCTAGCGTAATTTGTTCCCCATATTTTTTTAGGTGCTCAAAAGATATCATCCATCACTCTTATCGAGAGTTGAGGTACAAGCTTATTGAGGATGGATTTTTTTAGAACATTTTGATATTTACATAATTTTATGAAATTCCTTTTTAGGGACATTTTGAATTCTGATGTGTAGAAGAAGTGATGGGTTAAAGGAAATGAGCCTCCTGCAGCTGTGACTGAAGGCTTTGACCTTCATCGGGCTCCCGGCCACAGACTCCATTGAGGAACCAACCGAGTTGCTCAGCTCAGCATCTGAGAGGCACCAGCTTTTCTCAACCCAGAGAGCTCATCAAGTCAGTGACCGTTGGGTGTTACTTCCACATACAAGCTGGGAAAGAATAGAAATGCAGATGAGGTTCTGGGGCATTGAGGAGCAGGTCAATGCTACAAATGGTCCGCACAGATAATTCCCCCTTTTGTGTTTGGATCCTTTTCTGTTTAAAAAAAAAAGCATCAGGTAATACTGAGACCGCAGAGTGTTGGAACCAGTTTTGGTGACTGAAGTTCAGTCATATTTGATTGCGTTTGAATTGCTTGGTTATGTATGGCAGTTTTGAAATCAACATGAGTATAGTGTATTATGATCAAATTGAAAAGGTGTCATTGTGATCTGGATTTTACCAACCTTACTTGGTTGATGTATGTGAGGGGAAATTGATCTTGTTGATAAGAGACTCCGTTACAGGCAGAAACTGGGGATGGGATAGCTCTCAATATTCTGGGTTATTAACATTCTGGGTTATTAACTATTAACTCTGTTTCCAAACAACGCAGAAAAGTCTCAATTTTAATTTAATGAGGATATGTATCATATTGAACTTACTAGTTTGAATGTTTCCATAAGCTTTTAATTCCCACTTTGTTATCTGCTGTGGACATGTTTGACAGAGCAAATGATTTCAAGGTAAATGTTATTTGTAGCAACTGAGTGGAATTGCTGGCATGGGATTCCTACAACACTTTGAGATCCTTAAAGAGTTTTGGCACATTTAAGCAATTTCTGGGATACAGAAATAATGTGTACAACTGTACTACATTTTGCTGTTGAGATGCTGGGTCTTCATGTTAGGCTCCAAAGCTCTATTCATGACTACTAAGTATAGGTGGCTTGCATTCAGCATAGCGTTGACTTGAGGAATGGAAATCTGTATTTTGACTTCGCTATCAAATCAAATTTATTTATATAGCCCTTCTTACATCAGCTGATATCTCAAAGTGCTGTACAGAAACCCAGCCTAAAACCCCAAACAGCAAGCAATGCAGGTGTAGAAGTACAGTGGCTAGGAAAAACTCCCTAGCTATGACTTGTGGGGTGGTCACCTGACTAAAATTAGGTATACTATGCTGCATATGACTTAGACTGTCTATAACATCATGGTGCGTTTTGGTGCAAGTTCATGTGTAACTTTTTTTGTGGTCAACATTTCGGTAGTAGTTTTCATTTAGTAAATACATTTTAGACTGTTTGCCTGGTGAAACCAACAGTCATCTTTTCCATTGTCATTGGGGACAAGATACTTTCTCTATATACCATGTTTGAATTCTGTTCATTTTGAACAATTCAACTTTAAGTAACTTGAACTCTGCAAGTAGCCCTATTACAGTAGGCCATTACTAGCATGTAATGTCTATGTAAACACCACTTTAATTGCAGACTGTATAAAGTATAACCATAATTTTGATGCATGAAATAATGTATTCTTTCAAGGTTTATTTAGCCGAGGACCACCTGCAAATAGCCAATTCCACAATGCAGTTTACTCTTTATGAGAAAACAAATCCACAAATATGTCTATTGAGAGCTAGCCCATCCAGCTAGCCCAACAGTAAACTCGCATCATAGTATATTCCATAAATTTATCAACTGCCTATTAGAGGACAATATTTTGAAGTTGCCCTATTGCCCACATTTTGTTCTGTACTGTTTAGCAGGATGCAATTTTCCTTGCTGTCTCATTAACCTTCAAGACAGGCCAGTAATTGTTATGCTAATTGATATTATGTTGTTTCAACACACATGTGACTTGGCCATATCACATTTATGCCTCAAATTATTCCCAGAGTGGATGTTTCTGAATTAACAGTACGCTATTAGTCAGCCTGTATTGTTAGAGTACTGATTATGTTGTTTATTGCTTTATAAGCACAATAGAAAATAAAGGATTTAAAATTGTGTTAGTATTATTGTGGTTTATTTACTTACAGTTAACTACACAGTTATGATACAAATTATTTACATTTGTCTCATATCAAAGAATACCGGGGGGGAAACACAACCAAAACTTTGTCCTTCTTTATACATGTTTCAAAATGATGTTGTAAATTCACGTTGTATACCATCTCTAATGGTAATAGCCCATTCCTGATAGAGACATGTAATGTGTTAGTTCTTTGTAGCACAGTACTCATAGAAAAGTTCATTTACGGGACTTTTAAGGCAAAGTGTGTTTTAAGTTTGGATTTTAATTTACACACACTTTTTTAATATTGACAATGAAAGATCATTCACATCATAAGACCACAATTTGGTATGGATACAGCAACTTTTGTCTCACATGATATACAGGTGACAGATTGCAGCTTTCATGCAAAGGCCTCTAAACGTTTCATTCACAAAAACAAGGTATTGCAAGATAAATAAGTTATGTAAACATTCCAGAAGTGTCTCTTCTAGAAACATGACCACGTAGACTATGAGTATTGTTCATAAATATGAATGTTATGTTATTTGCAAATAATAACATGTATTTCATACTATAGAACGCATGGACTATTTGATATAGATAGATGCGGTAAAGGATTCAACGGAACGCAGACCAGATTGGCGCACATTCAACAAATCTGATCTAACAAAGTGGATATTCTTTAAATCCGTGATGTATTGTAACCAGCCCACAATGTGGTTACTTAAGTCCGATTTGGATATATTTGGCTGTTTTCGCTGCATAACATGTAGAAGTTGTCCTCTTTCAGGTTTAGAAGAAGTGACTGCTAAATGCTAACTCCTGATCGTATAAACTGGTCAGCATAGCTAGCGTACAGAAATCGGTGGTGGTAGTCAAATTCGTTTTGAACTGTAATGCAGTTGATTGGTAACGATTACATGAACATGTGTTGGGGTTGACATCCATACAAGCATTATACTCCGAGTTTTACCTCAACATAGTGTGAAATACACATATAAACAATAGCCTAAATGTAGGCTAATTTTGCTGGGGGACAATGAGACTCGGGATCTTGACCCCATGGCCCTTTCCTCTACTAGTTTCCATGGCAATTCCAGTGATTTGGTCGAGTTCGATTGACCTCTTTACCGTATCTATAGCCTACATTATTTGTACAGTAAACCTATATGACGCCCGTTGACGTTACTTCATCCCTGAAGTTTTTAATAAGACTATAATGATTGAAGTGAAGACATACAGTCCGTATAGGCCTCACTTGGCACTGAAATCCTGATTTGAGCCGGGGTAAAAATTGATTTTGTTGGTAGTGGAACTGACCCAAAACGATTGCATTTCCATGATACTTTCAAATGGATATCTGTTCAATTCCAGTTGTTGCCATCCACCACTCCTCCCTATTTAAAACCCATTGGATATGAGTTAAGCGCGCATGACTTCAACTTTTGGGTGCATCATAGCATTGTTAACCAATGGAAAACTTGCAAGAAAGTTGGTGTTATGCGCTTGCATACGAGACACATATTTCGGTTTATATAATACTATTTTGTTTTTCTTACAATATGCTATCTATTTCAACAGAGGTCCTTTAGTGAAAGTTAAGTTAGGTTACATTCCTTTTAAGCCTCAACTCATTTCTATCGTTTGGGTCAAGTTTAAAGTAACGTATAGGCAGGCCTATTGAATATATTATTTATTTATTTTTATCAAATCTGTCTCATATCAATAGGCCTACCCAAAGCTGAATTATTTTGCTGAAATAATTAAAATGTAATGCTCACGAGAACTATAGCCTAGCTAATGCAGAATTCGAATATAAAAATGCATTCTTATCAGATAATACGCTTAATTCAATGCCTTATGGTCCCTCCATATCAACTCAGAAAGGCTGTATTTTTACACAAAACAAAGGAACCTCAAATGTATTTTCAACATAAACATCAAAATACAACGAAACAGTGTGATAAAAAATGTAAATCATAGATAAACACAATTTAGGCTATTTAAATTCACAGGTTTGCAAAATGCAGCAGAACAAATCTTTGGACTTAAGCATGTTTTCATTATTTCGGTTAAATGTGTCCACAAAGTCAAGTAGGCCTACCAACAACAACAAAAACCAAACAAACTTTAATGAAGATGAAGCATTCTAAAGTTCCAGGGAGTACATGGCAAGTGTTATAACACAAAATGGTTTAGTCCCTATATACTGTATATAGGCTACAGAATATTGCAAAATCCTGTCTCATTCATGTTTAAATATCTGCTGGTATTATGTACACTGGCCTTTTAAAGTTATTTATTGCATTGTTTATTTTTCTTCAATCGCTGTCTGATTTTTCATCCTTAGATGATGTGGCATGATTGTATAGTCCTTGTGCCATCAGGTGCAAGGCTAAAGAGTTTTTATTTCCAGTAGCCTTCTTTATTTTGGCCCTCTTGTTTTGAAACCAGATTTTAATTTGAGATTCGTTGAGGCCGAGTTCTTGTGCCAGACTTTGTCTTCTCTGTTCGGTCAGGTACCGATTAGTCTGAAACTCCGTTTTTAGTCTCTGGAGCTGTTCTGCTGTGAAGGCAGTTCTTGGGCGCTTGTCATCCTTGCTTGGTGTCGTTGTCGTGGTCGACTTCTTTGGTTTTCGAGATCTTGGCCCTGTATATTAGAATACATTCAATGATCAGACTTTGAAACGAAAAAAAGTATACCTTCAACGTCCTCAATAACATGATCACTAATGCCAGACTAATTAATATCAAGTGTAGGCCTAGTAGCCAAGGAGGCCTAGTAGGCCATATGGGCCTTTAGTAGCAGAATAAGTATTGTGTTGGTATTAATATTAGCCAAATTTCCAATATAGACACAATAAACTATAGGCCTAAATGTCATTAGAATTTAGTGTAGCCTATTCTAAAAGGGTGCGATGTTTTGTGTGCATAGTAGACGATGATGGTGTTGATTGGGGCGGGGTTAGAGGGAGGCGGTATAGGCGCCCCTTTCTCACTGTTACCATAGGAACTACATTTATAAGCTTGCATTTTCATAAATGTGTAATGAATATTGTAAACATTTATTGGAACTCTGCTGTTTGGAGTAGGCTAGTTCTACACCAAATAAGAGATCGATTCGCAGCTACACGTTTATTGGCTTCACAATATAGCATTTGAATATTATTATGATCAATTGGCCCATCTTCCATCGAAGCATATTTTTTCGTACGGCAAAATACCCTCCGTTTTCTGGAATGGTTTTTATCCAGTTTATTTCGTGAAATGCACGCCTATGCTATTTAAGACCAACATTAAACACAGTGGGAACGTTTTTTGTTTAGTAGCATAATGAAACTTTCTTTTGTTTGCCTATTATTTTTTAATTGTTCGGAGAAGTTAATGTATTCATTCCATTATGCATAATATAGGGCCTATAGGCTACATGTTATACGACAATGGGATATTAACAATATTAACTTTATGTTAGGGCTTCTAAAGCTAAATTAATAGTCCAATATGACAATTCCCTAAGTTTAAACGATGTTAACTAGAAATGAAATGAAAATGGCCAACTAAATGAAAATGGCCAACTAAATGAAAATGGCCAACTATGATAGTTGCTTTGATACACTTCTGAAGTTGAAGAAAAAATAAATCAAACAAACATTCGGCTATAGGCCATAATGGAAGATTGACATTAATAAATCACAACCAGCAGCTAGGCCTAGACCTAATATCCTAATATGAGAATAGTTTGAGAATATTATGAAAACTACAGGCTAAATATATCAGAGGAGAGAAGTAAAAGTAGCTAAAGTTTTTATTCCTAATATTTTTCCAGTTCTTTTCTCCAAACGTTGCACTCTAAAAGTCTGATTGCACGCATCTCATATTGCACGTGCACGGAATACACTTTTTGCCTCGCTCCATTGTAAACAAAAATTCGAATTATATTTTTTTCTAAAGACTACTGTGGAACAATGGTGTAAACGTTTCGCTACTGCTTTAAAAGTTACTTTGAAACTTTACTACTTCGATATTTTTAATATTACGATAGTTTCAAACCTTTTTTTCTCCAAAAATGATTTACTTCTATTTTTTCTTCGTTTTCTTTTTTTCTCTCTTTATAATTCAACTGGAATTGTCAGCTTGATAAAATTGCATGACTAGCCAAATATTTATATGTTGACAATAGACTTATAATAGGCTAACAGTGAAAATAAAATAACATTTACTTGTAGTAGCCTGATATATAGGCTATTTGGTTTGAAACCAGAATTCCTAGGATAATCGAAGTCTTCTGTAGTTATGGATAAATTCTGAATATTTTTCACTAATTGGCAGGTAAAAAAAGAATTAGAATATTATTTTATTAATTTCCTAAAAGTTCAGGACAAAGACTTGAAAATATGTTACACAAAGGGATACTTTAAATGCTTGTATTATGTGGCTGCAGGATGTGGTTTCAGGTTTATTTTTCGACATATTTAGTTCACTGAGTCAGTTTATATTGCGCTCAAGCGATCCAATGGCTCATGGTATTCATATTCGTACTAAATACTAAGGCAATAAAAATACTAGACGTTACCTGATGATGGTCGGTCCGAATATCTTGTACAATACACCCAGGCTGGCCAGAGCATAGGTTTCGAAGAAGGTGCAGAATTGGCATGAGAACTTTCCGAGTCGGAGCTCAGGCACTGATCTCCAATTTCTCCTCCGGGCTTGAGAAGCGTATCTGCAACAATATCTGCTTTTTTTGGCTCACTGACTGAACGAGAATTCGATGTTCCTTCCCCTGACACCGTCCCACCGAACTGCCCAGATTTTGGGGGAAGGCCAGGACTATTCTCTCGTCCATTGAGGTGATTCTCATCATAATTAAAAGTCCCATCTTTCCTCCGTCCAAAGTCTGGTCGTAAAATATTATCAATATAAAAGTTGGTGATCCGGTGCGGTTGCTGGTTCCCAGGTGCTTGGAGAAGAGGAAGAATAGCTCTGTTGGACTCTTCGCCCGAATCTTGATGCTCTCTATTGCCATTATAATTTTCTTCCATAGTGAAATACTCAATGTCCAATTGTGGCACTTTTCTCTCTCTCCCACACAAAAGTATAAATATAAATTTAGTTTATTCCTCGTCCAATGCGTTTTTCAATAAAACGGAATAGGAAATAAAAACTAGTTCCGTTTTTTTCAGTATCTAGTTTTGGTAGTAGGCCTACTGAAAATCCGCCTCTTGCCTTTCTCACAAAGAAAAAACATACTTTAAAATGTATTTCTCCGCCTGGCTATGGTTGATATATTTGTTGAGAAAGTAGCCTACCATATAAAATGCTGAGTTGTAGTGGTTCCCTTTCAGAACAAATCCAACATTAATGCTTCAACTTCTAAACTACGAGTAGATAGAGGTGCTAACTGCTCCTGAAATAGTTCCACTATGGATTTTGGTTCTTATTTTTAATAGGCTACGAGTTCCCCCAGTGACGTTGCAGTCCGGTATCCAAGACACGTGCCTTGGACCAATAGAGTTCCTGAAATGTTACCACATGACCGATGACTCTACACTTGACAGCACCCCTCCACCCAATTCCCAAAACTGTAGTATTAAAAAAACATAAACAAGTAGGACACTATTTCCGATTCAGTCAGCCATCCCAGGTAGTTTTTTATCATCAAAACCAAAGTATTTTCTGCTGAGTTTTTTTTAAGGCTATTGAGAAATCTCCACATTTCGTTGGTTTCTCGGTTCAAAGAGCACTAGGCATGCCCATGAAAAGGGGTATCCCCGAATGGGGGTGGGGTGTGAAACCTCAAATAGGCCTATGTTTTTCGAATTGAAAATAGTTGCAGCATATTGATGGAGACGATTACCAAACATATAGGGATGAGCCAGCACTCGCTAAACGCTTTAGCAGTCCCCAACATTACCGAATAAGTTCCCAGCGGTGTTTCCCGACTAGGCGCACATGAGGGATGGTTCACTTGCGAGGCTACTCGTTTTTTCCGCTATTGCACTTGAAGTAGTCCTATATTTCAAATTACATGGGGATGCAATTTCATATTCGCCTATGGTGTCATAGTAGTCTAATCAAAGATGGTGCACAATAGTCATCCGTCGTTGGTCTCTGGTTATCTAATTAACTGATTGGCTACAATTCTACTTAAAGATTGTTGCCCTGGTGGACGCTGACTATCTGTTTGGTCTTTAGTCTATTCATGAACCAAAATCGGGTTGCGCTTAAAAAGAACCGTGGCGCTTTAAATATTGGCGATGCAACAAAATGCTGTGATTTCACATGTTGCATTTAAGAATTGAAGACTAGTCTTCTCTCAGTGTCCTAAGCCATGGGTGATGTCCTCAGGTCCCGTCTTTAGGTAAAATGCAGCCATTAGCCCAAACAGGATAGCCAATAGGCTAATGAATAATCATGAATGCTCATTCAAGGTTTGTGGAGAGATATTTTGCAGAGCAGCTTAGCCTAGACTAGCCCACATAGGCCAAAGCGTTCTCTCTTAAGTGGGATGCAAATTTTGTTTCAGCAATGTCTGTTATTATTTTTTAAAGATAAGCCTAAATCCTTTATGGCCAAATAACTATATCTTATGATTATTTGCAAAAGTCCCACATGGCATTTTTGACTGTATAGTGGGCCTATATACTGTCTAACTGTCATATGCCTACAATCGAAGTGGGTCATTTCGACATATTGCCGAGCGAAATTAACTCCTGTCAACAAGAGCGCATCTTGCGCTCCAAAATTGGTGTGCAGTAGGTTATAGTAATACAGCCATATTGAGCACATCGTTACTTTCTATTTTTGATAGCTATTGCCTATGGCAACACCAAAAAACTCGATGTAGCCTATTGTTGGAATAGGCCATATACCTGAATCCATATTTTGTGTTTAATGTTGGCCTATAGTTGGGGGATGTAGAAGACAGACGTTACTCCAGTTACTCCAAACGATCCGCAAAAGATTACTGTACAAAATAATGGACGAGAATAGCATATTGATAATGATGACCTGAGGATGTCGTGTTTTGATGGGAGTGATTGTAAGCCCAACTAATAAGAAAATATATGTTTTGGACTGCTACTTTTAAAATATGAAATGTCCAAAACTGGCTGCTTTTTGAGAATATTGAGTTGGATTGAGCTGATCTATTTTCCCTCTTTCATTGTCTTAATAGATGGATGTAGAGGTTACGGGTTTATACATCCCGAATAGAAAACCTTTGGATATAGGCCTATCAAAAACAGATGAAAAAAATGTGTTCACGAAATATGGTCAAACCTTTGCGTTATACGGCTGTATTAAATCATAAAAGGTTTTGAATAATTTCTACCCCCTCCCCCCCCCAAAAAATGTAATTCAGCAAAATATTGGCCTATTGTTTTGTAGACCTAGTATCTCAATACATGTTTGTGATTAGTTTTGTTTCGGGTCTTTTTGTCGTGATACAGGCTATTATGCCTATGTTTGCATATCATATTGATGCCGTATTGATTGTTAAGGTTAAAAAAAAGTGCACCTGCACCAAATATTAAATGCAACATTCATATGCCTATAGCACTTAAAAGGACAACGTGCTTTGCTTATGAACAGCTTTTGAAACGCTCACTTTTATCATGGACGGTGAGGTGCGCGTATAGGCTACATGTGACGAAGCAAACACTGAAATTCCAATTGGCTGAAAAACTTTTTGGGGAATACTGCATTCGTGTTCCAATTGAAACTGATGTGCCGCAGACGTGTTGACGTTATTTGAAATTATTTACGCTGTTCTACAATGCTTATTTGCAAATTTACCAGAACTCATGGGTGAAGTTGGAGCCTGTAATCAAAAAGACAGCTTGAAGTTGTCAGAGGTCCAAGCAGATGTCAGATGGGTTTTGTTGAGCCTGTATTATGGCTACTCCATTATTCGAAATGTCTTTTAACCTGCTTTGAATTTCTTAGGCAAAACAAGGATCCTAGAATGACACTCTATAGGCCTAGCCTACTTTCCGTCATTTAAATCAGGGTGGGTGATAGAAAGTAGATCCTCCCTTCAATGACCTTTTATTTAACCGCATTCCAGAGGATTTACAGTCAAAAGTCAAAAATACTTACTTCACTTTTGAGCAGTAACATTAGCTAATTAATAAACCACAACAAGGGTGTAATGTTTATTTTATATTAAGCTCATGCAGATTTGATAGCCTACTGAAATGGTGACTGTGCCTTTCATGTGTAATTGAGCAAAACCTTATCTTATATAATCTAATATTGCAATTGAAGTGCAAAGATGAACAAATGTGCAGAGATGTGAATATTAGCCATTGAAATAGATTTCATGGACATTTCTGTGCTTCATGGTGACATCCTCAACTCTCACAATCTGCAAATCTGTCTGTAAAACAGAAATATAATTAGGTGTAGGCTATTGATTGCAAATGTGCAATCCGTCCCTTTACAGAGTTGGTCTTAGGCCAACTCATATCTTTTTCAAAATTATAATTAACTGCTCATATTTAAAACATCGCAGTTCAACCAACCTATATGCACCTTTTCCTTAAACACTTTTCTGTATAGGCTATTATTATTATTCAACTCAATAAATAAAAAATCTGCATCATGACTTAGCCTAAACAGTTGGGAAAATATTGCCTTATGAGTCCTATTCTAGTCTAGCCTATTTGAACTGAATAATCTCCAGCCATTTCTATTAGGCCTACCTGATGCCCATTTTCGTTACTTCCATCCTAGCTCTCCTAGCCCAGCCAAAACATTCTGTTCGGGTAAATGTATCTTTCTATTTGGTTTATCTTCCCCTTCATACGCTAGAGGGTCAGAGGGATTTGTGAATGAACGCTATAGCGTTGGCTGCAGCTCACAGATCATAGCCTCAGATCAGCAGCACACAGATGTGCTCCATTGAATGGCTGTGATATCTGCTCTGTAACAATGCAGGGGTCATGTGGGATCCTGCTGCTTCCGGTTGGCCTTTGAAAAACAAACGGAGGGAGAAAACACTAAGGGGGTCCCCGAGGATGCGGATAAAGGTTAGGCTACTGACCACTTCCTATTTAGTCTGGAAAGCTGTTGGTGAAAATTGTGCGGCACACTGGTCTCAACTCTGATAAGGTTTTTCTGGCCAGGACATATCCAATTTACATAGTGTTTTCCTTTAGGTTAGATTATGTAGATCTGTTTAACATACCGTATAGGCCTAATAACTACATCTTCCGACACATTTTATTCAGTTGACCAAGGTTTCCCAAAGTCGGTCCTTGGCCCATCCGTGCACGTTTTGTTTTTTTACCCTAGCACTACACAGCTGATTCAAATAGCCAAATTATCATCAAGCTTTGATTATTTGAATCAGCTGTGTAGTGCTAAGGAAAAAAACTTAACGTTCACCCGGTGTGGGGTGGGGGTGCGGGTCGTGGAACACACCGTACACGTCGTTCAACATTATTTCCCATAGAACGTATAGCCAAGCCCCTCGTTGATTAACCCTTATATAACTCATTAATGTACAACGATGTTACATCACATAATGTCATATCCCAGGGAAATTAATCGTGAATAACGGTAAAATAAATCCGTTACAAAACTCAATTGCTTGTTGTCAAGAATGTAATTTTAATATAGGTATAGGCTACGTGTCATTTACATGTGTATTTTTCCATAAACATGTAACTTATTGGAGAAATTGAGTGAAACTAGTTTAGGACATGCTGGTTATCTACTCATAGCCTAGATCAGAGGTACTCAACTCTTACCCTAAGAGGTCCGGAGCTTGCTGGTTTTCTGTTGTATCTGATAATTAATTGCACACATCTGGTGTCCCAGGTCTAAACAAATCCTTGATTAGAGGGGAACAATGAAAAAATGCAGCGGAGCTGGTTTCGAGGTCCGGAGTTGAGTTTGAGGGGCCTAGATTATTGATCTGTCCCACTGTCCGCACTTTCCTTTATGTGCAAAGTGACCAAGTCTCCTTGACCAGTGACAAGACGTTGAAAAGGCCAAGGGGACGATTGCTTTTGGGGTTTAATTACTGGTTCATCACCCTGATCGCCCTGGCGGGGACAAATCACATCTGAATAGGCGTTTGAAACGGAGCCAGTCTGGGTTTCTTCAGTCAACTCCACTCCAGTCTTTTCCTCTGCTTTTTGGGGTACCGTGGTTGCAGCAACTACCAGGCTACAGCGACAAAAGAGGGTTTTGGTCCATTGCATTTTAATTTCGGTCAGTTCAGTAAAGACATTATAGCGTAATTCAGTGAAATAGAGTACTTGATCAATTCTTATAGGCCTATATAATGATTTGGATCTTTAATTTAATTTAATGGAATTTAACTGACACCATCCGTGTAATTTAGGACCACTTGATAATGCTAAGCAAAAGTGTCTTGATCCATTTACAGACAAGGATTCCAGCCATGTGTTTTCTCATGTGCATAATACGAATTTAGTGGACTTTTACTTGTCTTCAGTAGTCTATGATACAGTATATTAAGTTTGAGTCATTGATCATAATTGAAAGTTAAACAATAATACATTCTAATATTCTAAGATTATTTAACCCGTAAACTCATATGACACTAATTTAGCCCTGTAGAAGTACGCACGTACATTCAATAGTGAATGTATAATACATTATAATATGCTCAACTGTTATGTGACATCTTTTTATGGCTCATATGTGACATTTGATTTGATAAAATACCTGGCCTCTCATAATGCATTTTGTCAAGAATACTTCATGAAGAGCTTCACACTCTCTCAGAGCGAGAGACAAGGAAAGATGAAAAAGGGTGGAAAGCAGAAATGTTTGAACCTTGGTGCCAAAATTTATTCATTCAAAGTGCAGTAAATGCATTTGCTTGATGTTAAATATTATTTAACAAATAATTTATCACTCTGTCCTGAGGACTTTAATCATTTGTCAGCATGGAGGTCAACAATAGCCTATACTGTACTCAGTTCAAAGAAGCAAGTCACGAAATGCATTGAACTTTTGAAAGACTGAGACCACTGTGTTGTGCTTGGTGTAACTGGCTTGAATATTCAGCATTATAATTGACCATGAAATAACATATGTTTGTTTTCAATTACTTCTCATAATATGCATTGATAACTTAAAACCTTGACCTAATGTAGAATAACATTTAGAAGCGATCTCCTTTACAGTGCCTTAGTGATGTGTTATTTCATCGACCAAATAGTATTGTTCTGATAGATTATCAGGGAACAATGCCCCAATTAAAAAATGTGCTGCTCCCTTTTTTTAATCTGAGCCCACTGATTGAATCCCTGTGTAAGTACTAGTGTATATGGACCCCAGGGATATTTTATTAGACATGCTGGCTCTTTCCCTTTTTCTCCAGCAGGTCATTTTCAGGATTTCAATTAACAGAATGTTATTAAAAAGTAATAGCCCTGATAATATTTCACTATTTCTTTAGAGAATATTTCCATAATTTAATTTATGTTACCCCCATATTGAAATTAACAATAGGTAGCCTATACTGTACCATAAAAGTTGATGATGGTTTGACCTATTGGTCCTAGAAAATGTTTGAAAGTGCCTTGAAGTGTTTCTTGAAGTGTGTGCACAATGCACATGCGTTTGTGTGAGTGACTTTCTGTGATTTCAATCACTGCTCTTACTTAGAAAGTAGTTTTGAATTTCTTTTCACGAGCAAAATAAGTAATAATGTTGTCTCTTTCCAGCAGGGGTCTCTGCTTTCCATTATCCAGAGTTATTCTGATAACCAGCCGGCATATAAGCAGAAAGTGTAAACAGTGCTGTCTAGTGGTGCATTTGGGTTAAGATATTTGGGATATACATGGGATTTTATAACATTTCTTTCAGTTGATTTTCCAACTGTAAATCTAAGAACATTTTGGCATATCAGATACCTTTTTTACCATTTTAACATGCTAAACTAAAAACCTGGTTTATTGTAATTGTCCAGACAATCTGTTATGTAAATAGGTCCATAAAATTAATAATTGTCATTACAAAATGATCAACATAGGCCACATGTGATCCATGATTCATGGATGGAATACACACTTATCTTCATGACCCGAGGCACAGCTCGTATAAGAAACAGAACCGTTACCATGGAGTTGATCCAGAGAGGAAAAGTTGGCCCTGCTCCCAGAAATCTCTGGGCGGAAGGCTGACTGTCAGTCCCCCACCAGGACTGTGTACGAAGCTGCCTCAGAAGGGATGGGACTGATACTGGATGGTTGCTGCTGGTGAGCCTGGTGGCAGACCTGTTAGTGAGAAAATAGACGTCTCAGTGTAATTCAAATTAAAAACTCAAATAAAATATAGACTACAAGGTCTACTTGTGATGCTTAGTGGCAGCTTGTTGTAGTCCTGGGAAAACATTCAGTGGATACAAAGAAGATGGATTATTTAAATGGATAGTTCACCCAAATTTACCTCATAGAAAGTAATCTATGGAACCAGAGAATCAGTGACCCAACAATTGGGTTTGTTTATGTGCTCTATGAATGATCAGATGTTTCTGATGTCTAAAATATATATGAAACATTTTCACTGTCCAAAATGTTTTCCAAGGACCTAGGCACAGCATGTTAGCTGTTGCTTCAAGATGGACTCCCTGTCATGAAATCATAGAGCCATAATGGTCACTACACTTAATTTATGAACTGACATGATGTGCTTGCAATTGAACAGGTACTTACCTCAATAGTCATGCTTGATTAATATAATCCTCTTGAGCATGCTATACCTGTAAAGGAGAAAGACAATATGCTCGCATGGGTAAAATTGACTTTAATCAAACTGCTTCACCTTGTCAAACACTTTAGATAAAGGATGTCAAATTCTAACTCTGAGGTCACAAGGTCACATTCTCGTATGTAATGTAGCTGTCAATTAAGTGATCCCATTACAGATTTAATTGGATGCATTTCAGAGTTTGTCAAGGTCTTTTCACACTGATGTCCATAATTCACTATGGCTATTTAACTATAGGCTATTTCATACACACCCGCTGTGGCCAGTTTGACAGGACTTCAATTTGACACCTTCTAATTAATGAAGTAATTAGGCCAATTAGCTAAGAACTGTGGAGGAATGAATTCCAGAGTAGAAGACATCTCGGAAAATGTGAATTACATGTGTTTGAAATATAGGGGAAACCATGTTACGGTCTCAATAGTATAGAAAAGAACAGTCTTTATCAGTCCTGCAGTCAGTGGTGTAGCGGAGGGTAAACGCAAGTAAACACAGTTTACTCACCTTTTTTATAGAAAATAACAGTCTTTATCAGTCCTACAGTCAGTGGTGTAGTGGAGGGTAAACGCAAGTAAACACAGTTTACCCACCTTTTTTGTTGCCCAACAGTTTACCCACCTTTTGCAGACAAATGCATTGAGAGTATAGTAAGTGTAACTTTTTTCACCGTGACCGGTGATCAGAGTTTACCCACCTATTGTTGACACTACATCATTGCCTATAGTAGATGTTAGCCTGATAGCAGTCACAATCTAACATACACATTATTACCCTTAAAGATGAATACAGTATGTTTATATACATTTTTTCATGGGTGGAAGGCCTTTAAAACATTCTGCATGTCCACACTTATGATCTGTCTTTGTTTGCATGACTTGCCTCATTATATCATAAATTGTGACTGCTACAGTCTGATAATATGGCTCTTTTCCTGCTCTGCCACAGCTAGGCTAAATAAAAGGCCATCGTCGCTACATCTGCATCAAGCGCTGTCTAGGAGCTGCCTGACATGAGGGCAGTTTTGTTTTGGGGGCCATAGACCTCCTGCCTTTTACTTTTTCCACATTTTGTTGTGTTACAAAGTGAGATTAAAACGGATTTAATTGTCATTTTGTGTCAACGATTTTTGTAAAAAACATTTTTTTATTTTATAAAACACTTAATCAGATAAGTATTTAACCCCCTGAGTCAATACATGTTAGAATCACCTTTGGCAGCGATGACAGCTGTGTGACTTTCTGGGTAAGCCTCTAACATTTGCACATTATTCTTATCAAAATTCTTCAAGCTTTGTCAAGTTGGTTGTTGATCATTGCTAGACAGCCATTTTCAAGTCTTGCCATCGATTTTCAAGCGATTCAATGTCATCTTGGTAAGCAACTCCAGTGTTGCCTTTTGCTTTGGGTTATTGTCCTGCTGAAAGGTGAATTTGTCTCCCAGTATCTGTTGGAAACCAGACTGAAGCATGTTTTCCTCTAGGATTTTGCATGTGCTTAGCTCTCTTTCGTTAATTTTTTAAATCATAAAACACTCCTTAGTCCATGCCGGTGACAAGCATACCCATAACATCATGCAGTCACCACCATGCTTGAAAATGTGAAGTGTGGTACTCAGTGATGTGTTGGATTTGCCCCAAACATAAAGCTTTGTATTCAGGACATAAAGGTTATTTCTTTGCCAATTTGTTTTGCTGTTTTACTTTTGTGCCTTATTACAAACAGGATGCATGTTTTGGGATATTTGTATTCTGTACAAGCTTACTTGTTTTCACTCTGTCAATCATTGTGGAGTAAGTACAACGTTGTTAATCCATCCTCAGTTTTCTCCTATCACAGCCATTCAACTCTGTAACTGTTTTAAAGTAACTTAATTGTTGTCCCCGTGTGCCCCTTTTGAAACAAGAATGTTATTCTGTCCCACTCCCCTCATCGTCACATCCTCTGGTCCATGGCGCGCGCACAGTGAGATTTGGCGCTAGTGTTGCCTTGAGATGAACATTTGCAGTGGAATAACTTTTTCATGTCCTTTAACTTGTTAGTAATCTTGTTTTACATATCCCGATTAGCATTTTATGGATAGTAATGTCGGATGAAGAACCGAAGGTCCCAGAAGAGCTCTTCAAATATGTTAAATTCTACGTGGTCGGGGATATTGACCAAAAGGTGAAGAGCTCAACGTTAGCTAGCTAACGTTAGCCAACCAATGTTTACCGATAGCCGTTTAGCTTAACGAAAAGCTAACGACCAGTCTACTGTTCCAATTTCACTTCAAATTGATCATTTGTAACCCGAATGGTTTGTGGATGTGCCGTTTGAATTAATACATTTATTGCGATTTACAAATAGATATGAAGTTGTCATTGATCCAGATGAGGTTACCGAACTACCATAGCCAGCTGGATACTAACGTTAGCTAGCGAGCTAGTTTTGATAGCACATACTGGCTACCTAGCTTGCTAACCATTACCCTGGCATTCTAGGGACTTTGTTATACAATTCAATGCAGTTGGCTAGCAAGACAAGAACACAGAAATGTCCTAATGTTTGAATTGTATGTGTATGGATTACCATAGAACGAGATGGATTGATAATATATTGAGGTGAGAGCCCATCGTCCGCTTGCTGAATTGTGCGCCTGACATTGCGCATGTGCGAGGACATGCCCGCCATTGTAGAGCTGCAAGTTCTAAATTCCTGCCAAATAATGGCTTAAATTTACTCTCTTATAACTCCTGTAATTTAATCAATCGTGTACATAGGGTATATTAAATATCAAATACGTCTTGAAAAATGTAATTGTTCCTCGATTGCGCTTTTGTTTGTAATAGTGTTTTTTGTAATTTACTAATACAGCTGCAATCAACAGTATCTTCTATTGATAACTTCCATTTCAGGCCACCCCATGATTTATGAATAACATCTTGGAAACCTACTGGCTTCCATTATCACACTTTGGTTTGAGACAGGATTTTACACATGGACATATCATGTGCCTTTAACTGGTGCAATCGACTCCAGGTGTTCTGTTTTGTTTCATTGGTGTGATTTCATGTGCACTATAGGTTGTCCAGCTCCTTAAAGCGGGGAAAGGAAAAGAAGTCTCATACAATGCCTTGGCTACACACATCATAGCAGAGGATGGGGATAACCCAGAGGTTGGGGAGTCACGAGAGGTCTTTGACCTTCCAGTTGTCAAGGTAAGGGTGTGAATTGTAGATCCCCTTATGTAGTCAATTACTAACAAACCTGTAGCCTTGTTGGTGTGAAGGGATGAGGAACAGTTCAAACATTAAACTCTGTTTTCTTTGTTTTTCAGCCGTCTTGGGTGACTTTGTCCGTAAGATGTGGAGACCTGCTACCGTAACCTTTCTTCTTTTTTTTTTACGGGCAATTTATTTATGTTTCTGATTGATATTCTGACACTTAAGCTGAACAAATAGCCTAACACTTGAGTTGAATGACTTCCTTGACAAAAGATAATACAGAGTTACAGGATTCTCCCCAGAGTCGGGACAAATATTCTTCGGTGTCACGGCATGTCTGCCAAAGGTATGTGCCTTTACATATTACCTTTTTAACTATTATGCACATATCTAGGAAATGGTTTATGGATTCATAGGATGAGTATTTTATAGAATGTTAACATCTTTCTCATGCATTTCTTTGTTTAGCTACCAGAAGATCTCAACACTCTTTGGGCCTTGATCACTTTTTATGGCGGTGACTGTCAACTCAACCTTAACAAGAAATGCACTCACCTGATTGTTCCAGAGCCAAAAGGGGTAATTATTTTTCAATTCTATAAGAGCCATAAAAAGTTGCTTTGTCATTCTTGTGTGATGGAATAAGTGTTTTTCTAATGTAAAATAATTCCAATGCTCTCCTGACTCAAAGGCAAATATAGGGGGAAAAACATGGAGCACATGAACAAATTGGTGAATTGAACAGTCTTTTGAGAAAGAATGTCTGCATGTTGCTAATTTTAAGATCTTTTGAGGCGCCTGCTGAGGCCTTCCTTGTATTGGATATTTTATTAGCCTTGCTTTGGCTCGGGTATGTCTGATGGTTATTGCAGGAAGGGGATGTCTTGTTTTACTGCTGTCTTTGTGCTCAGGCACCAGGAGGTAGAGCTTGCCTGTGGGTTGTCTAGTCCTTGCTTAACCACTGAGAAATACCTGGACACAACATATCTTTATTACTTCAGGTTGTATTGTAGTAAAACGAATAATCTTGACATCTGCAATATTGATAGCGGTACTATGTTGGTCAGATGACACCACAACACCAATTTTGCAGTAAGTTACACAGTGAAATATTGTACACCGGAACTGTATGTCTGTAGATCCATGGTGTAAATTGTGTGTTCTAGGAAAAGTATGAGCTCGCCCTGAAGCACAGCAGCATCAAAATCGTCACGCCGGAGTGGATCACACACTCGGCGTTAGACAAGAGCCGGAAGGACGAGGCTCTGTACCACCCCCGGTTGACCTACCAGGAGGTGGAAGAGGATGAGGAGAGTGAGTATGAGTCGCTCTCCGAGGGCAGCTACAGCCCTCCAGGCCGCAGGCGCCCAGGCCCCAGGTCCCGGAGATCCAGCTCCTCAAGAGACGACTCCCCTGCTAGTGGCCGAGGAGGGACCTCGTCCAAAGCTGAGCGACGAGACGAGCTCATGTTCGACGACTCGGACGACTCTTCCACGGAGAAGGAGGAACGGAACCTGAACTGGACCCCAGTAGAGATTACCGGGCCACCCCCGGGTCCCAAACGCAGACTGCAGCCAGGGAAGGACTCTGGCCTGATCAACCTCTGTGCCAGCGTGCCCCCTGTGCCGGGCAGTGCAGGGCCACCAGACACACGGGCAGCCCTGGGACCCAGTGGTGCCCAGCCGGGGGCAGAGAGGCCAGAGGGCATGGCAAGCTGGAGCCCAGCGGCCAGGACGCTACGGAACATCACCAACAACTCTGACATCCAGCAGACCAGCAGACCCTCCAGCGTTGCACATGTAAGAATACTGTCCTTTAATGTGCTCAAAAGCTTTCTTTCTTGCTTGGTTTCTTTTTGCTTTAGTGGCGTAAAATACTTGGAAGTCCAAATTTCCTAGTCCATTTCTAAAAGCAGTGCTAAAATGTAAATTGTTTGGTTTCTTACCACGGATCCTACAGAGTCTCTCTGCCTCAACGAAGACATTGGAGCAGCAGCAAACGAACCTGGGCCAGCCTAACACCCAACCCAACCCGCTCCTGTTCAACCAAGTGAAGCCCCAAGGTCAGCAGCAGCTCACAGCCGAAGCACAGCAGCAGTTACTGCAGCAGCAGTCCCATCAGGTCCCCCAACAGCCACAACAACACCCACCTCAGCAGCTGCCACAGCAACAGCACCCCATGCTGCAGCATCTTCCACCACAGCAACTCATGCAGTTGCAGCAACAGCAACCACAGGTTCCTCAGCAAGGTTTCCCTCCTCAGTTGTCACAACAACCGGCCCATCAGTTCATCCAGCAGCAGCAGAAGCAGCCGCACCAACAGCAGATCCACCAACAACAGATCTTCCCCCAGCAACAACAACAGCAACCGCCACGTGCATTCTCGCAGCAACAACTGCGACCACAGCAGCTCTCCCGGCCGCCCATACAGCAGCAGCAGCAGCTCCAACAACAGCAGCAGCAGCAGCATGCTTTACAACAGCAGTTACAGCAGTTCCAGCAGCACAGGCTCCAGTTACAGCTCCAACAGCAGCAGAACCAGCAGCAGCAACTCCATCAACAACACCTCCAACAGCAGCAGCATTTCCTGCAGCAACAGATGCAGCAGCAGCACATGCAGCAGCTTCAACAGCAGCAGGAGCAGCATCTCCAGAGCCAGCAGCAGTCGCTGCAGCAGCATCCGAGCCAGCAGCAGCAAGGGTCACTACAGCCTCAGCTTCCTCAAGTGCACCAGTTGTTTGGCCACGAGCCAGGCCAAGAGAGTAAGTTCACTCTTACTAACATAGATTTCAGTCAGTTTCACTTTCTGTTTCAGTTCATTAGAAAAAAATCTGTTATAAAAATACATGAAACAATTGTGATCAGATGAAATACAGCCAATGATCATCATTATGTTTTTAATGGTTGTGATTATGATTTGTTTGACTAACCAATCATGTTTCTATTTGCTGCTGTAGTTCCAGAAGATAGCTTCTTGGTGGGCTGTGTGTTTGCTATCGCTGACTACCCAGAGCAGATGGCAGACAAGCAGCTCCTAGCCACGTGGAAGAGAGTAAGAGAAAGACTTTGTCTTTTCATGGCCTTATCTTTATCTTGTATCTGAGCAAACAGCATTATAACTGCATTTGTTCAACTACTATTTTGCCCCTTGCATTGCTGAGTTGTATTTTGTCAATCACAGATTATCCAGGCCTATGGTGGAATTGTGGACTCCTCTCTCAGCAACCGCTGCACTCACCTGCTCTGTGAAACTCAAGTCAGCATCATGTATGTCCAGGTAAGCATCACTAAATCGTTTTTTCATTTCAACTAAAGGTTGAATTTCAACTCAGTGCAAGAGGTGTCACTACAGTCCCTGGTTCGATTCCAGGCTGTTTCACATCCGGCCGTGATAGGGAGTCCCATAGGGCGGCGCACAATTGGCCCAGCGTCGTCCGGGGTAGGCCGTCATTGTAAATAAGAATTTGTTCTTAACTGACTTGCCTCGTTAAATAAAGGTTACATAAAAAATTAAAGGCCTGTTTGAAGGCCAAAATCTGTTTGTGTCTTTGTCAGTTAGATTAGGTTTTAAATGTAATCTCTCTTGTTGCTGTACCTCAGGCCCTACGAGAGGGGAGGCGCTGTGTCACTGCCCACTGGCTGAACACCATCCTGAAGAAGAAGAAGATGGTTCCTCCTCACAGAACCCTACACCTCCCCTTCGCCTTCCCACCAGGAGCCAAGCCCTGCTCACAACACGTACGCATCACTTCCTTTTTATCGCACCCCATTAAAAACATCTAACATGGGTTGCTGTCGTATGTTTTTAATTTGAAACAATGATACATTTTGCTTTGGTGTATCATGAGGTAATGACTAGACTTGCAAGCCTATGACTCATAAATGGTGCTTATAGCTTAGCTTCTATACTAAGTCCATCGACATTGCTATCATTCTCTCCTCAGATCATCTCCGTAACTGGCTTCGTGGACTCAGAACGTGACGACCTGAAGCTGATGGCCTACCTGGCAGGAGCCAGATACACAGGCTACCTCTGTCGTAGTAACACTGTGCTCATCTGTAGAGAGTAAGAGATGACCTTGATATGTTCTCACCTATTATGAATGGCATGTAAATGTTGCTGGCACAATCAAGTCATTGGCGTATTCATGTTTGTGTGGATGGGTGTCAGGTTTAATTTTGTGTGTTAATGCTTGTATCATGTCTGTTTTACTCTACTGTAGTAAACCCATCTATTAACCGTTTCTCCCTCCCTGTCCCCTCAGGCCCAGTGGTCTGAAGTATGAGAAGGCCAAGGAGTGGAGGATCCCCTGCGTCAACGCCCAGTGGCTCTGTGACATTCTCCTGGGGAACTTTGAAGTCCTCCGGCAGGTCCAGCACAGCAGATACTCCAACTTCAACCTGCAGGAACCACTCATCCCCAACCAGCATCTGGTTCAGAACCTACTGGGTACAGGGTTCAGAAGTCTTACAGTGGGGGCAAGGGGACTTTATATGGAAGTTTTTGTTAAGATGGACAACCATCTGTTAAACATAGGTGTGAATATAATTACTTTTTCTCCTTTTGGACTTAATTTTAGGTGCTTGGCGGGCTCCTGTGAAGGTTTCGCCTGATGTGTTGGAGGCATTGCAGTTGCAACAAAAGCAGAAACAGTCTGAGTCAAACTCCCAGCATCCAAATAAGAAACCAAGGTGAGACTCCATCACCCTAGTTTTCACAGTGGTGTGTAGCATGGTATGAAGATGAGTTAGACAATCTGCAGAATTTGTTTCTAAAAATACATCTTTGTATATTGGGATATGTTGTGACTTTCATTGATCTTATGACTGTTATTTATCTAATCAACTAACTGTTTTAATTGTTATCCCATTTAAATTAATCATCAATCATCAATTAACTCATTAGGAATTTGGGGCACCACGAGAGCGGTTGTTTAAAACTTCTTATGGCTGCATCCCGCTACCGGGATCGATATGACAACAGCCAGTGAAAGTGCAGGGCGCCAAATTCAAACAACAGAAATCTCATAATTAAAATTCCTCAAACATACATGTGTCTTATATCATTTTAAAGGTAATCTTGTTGTTAATCCAACCAAAGTGTCCGATTTCAAATATGCTTTTCAGCGAAAGCACTACAAACGATTATGTTAGGTCACCACCAAACCACAATAAGCACAGCCATTTTTCCATCGAAAGATAGCTTTCACAAAAAGCAGAAATAGAGATAAAATTAATCACTAACCTTTGATTATCTTCATCAGATGACAATCATAGGACTTCTTGTTACACAATACATGCATGTTTTGTTTGATAAAGTTCATATTTATAACCAAAAATCTGAGTTTTCATTGGCGCGTTACATTCACTAGTTCCAAAAACATCACGTGATTTTGCATAGCCACATCGTTTCAACAGAAATACTCATCATAAATGTAGATGATAATACAAGTTATACACATGGAATTATAGATATACCTGTCCTTAATGCAACCGCTGTGTCAGATTTCAAAACATTTTTACGGAAAAAGCAAATCATGCAATAATCTGAGACGGAGCTCAGAACAATAGCCAAATTAGCCGCCATGTTGGGGTCAACAGAAACCAGAAAATACATGATAAATGTTTCCTTACCTTTGATGAACTTCATCAGAATGCAGTCCTAGGAATCCCAGGTCCACAATAAATGCTTGATTTGTTCGATAATGTCCGTTATTTATGTCCAATTAGCTACTTTGGTTAGCGCGTTTGGTAAACAATTCCAAAGTCACAAAGCGCGTCCACTATAACGTGACGAAATGTCCAAAAGTTCCGTAACAGTCAGTAGAAACATGTCAAACGATGTACTGAATCAATCTTTAGAATGTTGTTAACATAAATCTTGAATAACGTTCCAACCGGAGAATTAGATTGACTTCAGATGAGCGATGGAACAGAGCTCCCTCTCATGTGAACGTGCATGTGAAAGCATGGTCAGCTCGTGGCAATGATGACTAATTCCCCTCTCATTCGGCCCCCCTTCACAGTAGAGGCATCAGACAAGGTTCTACAGACGGTTGACATCTAGTGGAAGCCGTAGGAAGTGCAAACTCATCCATATCTCGCTGTGATTTCAATGGGATCTTGGTTGAAAATCGACCAGCCTCAGAATTTCTACTTCCTGTTTGGATTTCTTCTCAGGTTTTTGCCTGCCATTTTAGTTCTGTTATACTCACAGACATATTTCAAACAGTTTTAGAAACTTCAGAGTGTTTTCTATCCAATAATATGCATATATTAGCAACTATGACTGAGGAGCAGGCCGTTTACTCTGTGCACCTTTCATCCAAGCTACTCAATACTGCCCCTGCAGCCATAAGAAGTTAAAGGGTCACCATCTCCCAAATGAACTCTAAAGATCTTTACCTATCACATCCATAAAACAGTCAACGTATTAATCATAACCTTGTATCACATCATCATTCGGAACAGTCGTAACATCCTGCATCTGCAAAAACCCCAGCCTTACTTATAATTCAGTACTACACAAATTGGTTTAATTATTTATTTACAAGCTAACTAAATGATTACACAAGATAACATACACACTTATTAATACATTAGGACAAGGTCCCTAGCGGACTGACACAACATATGGCGGCTTGTTACACAACGACATGGAGAGGGGGAGAGCGAGAGAAAAAAATAAACACTTATCGTTTATACATTTTAGAAACTTTTCTCACAGTAGTCATATATTTTGTACACGAACCGCCGCCCGTTTGGAGTAAGAAATCATGAATGTATTTACATGTGAATGCCTTCGTTCGCTGTGGATCTCTGTCGGAACCAGCCCTCCTTAGGAAGGGTGATGGGCCTTTCAGCGGCACGCTTGTAAGGCTCTGATTCTCCAAAAGGGGTCTCCTCCTTCTACTGTTGTTCACTCTGGAAGATAGGCTAGCCAGCCGTGTCGACGGGTTCCCATTTGGTGATGAGAGTAGCGTACTACAGTGATTTGAGAAGAGTAGTAGAGTGGTCCCACTTAAATTCACTTTTCTAGATACCTTTCTTAGGACAGCTAATTAGCTGTACCAGTAATTGTCTGAGAGGGGAGTTTTCTTCTCCAAATCGTGTTGATATTCAGAGTTCGACCACTTTGGATGTGTGCTGCAGCTGCACGCCTCTCTGCCTAAATGTTAATTTCTTTACCAATCCTTTTATGTACTCTAGTCGAAGGGGAAGGTTCTGTCTGGCTGACGCTCTCTGACCTCACTCGGGGCGTGGCTACTTACTATGCAAAGTTTTATAGGAGAAAAATTATCTCATGGCTCCTAAAATTGCATTCAAGTCTTATTTCATATACAACGTAGAGGATGGAGACTTCGTACATGTACTGTATATACTTTTCAAGTTACAGTATTTCCTTTATAACACTTTAATGACATCACAAAATATCAACCCATATGGCATTAGTTTTCTATAGATCACCACTGACCATTCCCCACATTCTTATGTTAGAAATATTGTTCCAGTATTCACTTTTTGAACGTGTTAGAGTTTCGTCGGGGAAAGTCTGTTAACAAAGACAATCCTTTGGTTAATACTGGCGAGGGAGACACTAGATCTCCTCTACAGACAGATGTAAGACAGGGTGAGAGCTGTCAACCCGGCAGCAGCTCCCTCCTCCCCCCTCTGTGGGTGGGAGAAGGTCTGGTTACTGTCGGCCATTGCCAAGCTGATCTGACCCATTCGGATCCTCACAGGACAGTCAACTCAAAGTTTATCTCCCAATGATCCAAATATTCTCTCAATTGTAGACTTGAGGAGATCGAAGCCCCAACCAAGAAGCTTCCACCAGAATCCACACCGTACATTTTCTTCACTGGCTTTGAGCCAACACAGGTCCAACAATTCATGAAGGTAATTGTTATGTCTATGTTTATGCACAGCTGAGCAAGAGTCTGCAGGAAACAGAAGCCTTTGTTGTGAATTACTGTTGGCAAGAATATCCATCACCGATATTTAGGTAAAAGTTTTTACAGGCTCACATCCGATTCGCAGCACTCTGCCTCTAACAATGCATCCGATGTCCCCTTCTGTCTGTTCAGAGGCTGCACAACCTTGGAGGGGAGATCGCAAAGAGTGCTCAAAAGTGCACCCATCTGGTGGCCAACAAGGTGACGAGGACTGTGAAGTTCCTCACGGCGATGTCCATTGTCGAGCACATCGTCACCCCTGAGTGGTTAGAAGAGAGCTGGAAGAGCCAGAAGTTTGTTGGTACTTTAAAGCGAGAATCCTTAATCAAAACAATAACAAAGCAGTCACCCCGTCTCTGCTTTAGTAAAAAAGCTGAGGGATATGCCTGAAGAAATGTAACCACTCTCAAATTCACAGACTGAGCTATTGATGCAAGGACAAATAATATAGTTTTAACCATGTTTTAAGACTATATGATAGTTGACCTAAGCTCATAAGGCATTTATAAGTTGTTCAAGAATCAATGGGTACATATCATAAAGTCCAAAAATGTATGTAGCAACTAAGGATTCTAGCTTTAAGTTGGTATTCAGTTATTAGATAATGGATCTGTGGGAGGGAGTTTCATGTTGCGAGATAGTTGTGATGTCATCCTTTTTGTGTGTATCTTTTTAGAGTGAGTCTGGCTTTAGAGTATGTGTGTTTGTTCATTCAGATGAGCAGAACTACATGCTAAAAGATGCAGAGGCAGAGGTGCTATTCGGCTTCAGTCTGGAAGAGTCACTGAAGAGGGCCCACACTGCACCACTCTTCAAGGTTAGTGATCCCATGCACTTGTGGAATCTATCCCCAATATCCATCTGCCTGGTTAGTGGACACCATGTGTGGATATTTGGAAATATTTAATTGTTCTGTTGAGTCAGATTGATAAGAGTCCATTTGTCTGATTGGATGCATTAGATTCCCAACTGGCTCTTAAACATGTCTTCTGTTTTCTTCTCCCTCCCTAGGGCAAGTATTTCTATATTACCCCTGGAATCTGTCCCAGCCTTACCACTATGAAAGCCATCATAGAGAGCGCAGGAGGAAAGGTGCTCCCCAAGCAGCCCTCCTTCCGCAAAATAATGGAGCACAAGCAGAATAGGGTACTGGTCATCTCCATGTAGTCACAGAACTGTTGTAACTGTGTACTTGAAGATTGACGGAGGTGATCTACTATTACTGAACTCATGGAATGTTTCCTGTTATTTTCAGAACCTTCCTGAGATCATTCTGATATCCTGTGAGAATGATCTTCATCTATGTAGAGAGTACTTCTTGAAGAACATTGGTAAGAGGAACCTGTCAATGTGGACATGTGCTTTGAATATGGCTGATAGTTATGGCATCCTGTTTTGACTCGAGGCTAAACCTAACTCTTGTCTCCCCTGTTTCTTCCATACAGACGTTCACAATGCTGAGTTTATATTGACTGGAGTATTGACACAGAGCTTGGATTATGAATCATATCCTTTTAAATGCAAGAGAAGGAACGGTCTCCCACTGTGATAAGTACCTATCGGCAGTCTATCAGCAGTGAGATTTTGTGTTTTTCATGCTTTACAGGGGATTGCCTTTCGGATTCCACTGAGCACAGCCAAAAACAAGATTGTCAATTGATTGCAATGATTCTTATTGTGATTAATTGAAACCATAACAAAGTGGTCACCCCGCCTCTGCTGCGTGATGGGCCTGGTAAAATGTAACCACCTTCAATTTCAGGACTGACCCTCCATGAGGTCAAAATGATAATTTTAACCATGTTTTGAGGCTATACAGCAGGCGTATGCCATTAGATTCAGCTGTGGGGCGATTTTTGTCCGGGGGGACAGAAAATAATTATAATTTGTAGACTGCAAATTGACAACAACTAAACCCAAAATTAGTGTTATTTTCTAAGTTCTATTTTTCAAGAATCAATCGGTATATATCTTTAATTTACAAGTCAAAAAATGGATGTAGCCAATAAGGATTCTAGATTTAAAGCCCTGCTCACCACTTTCCTTAACAATCTCACAAATAAATTCACATGATGGCAAAGACCAAGGAGGAGAAGACTAGAAGAAGTCAGGTGAAGATGAGGGTTTTAGTGAAGTGCATTTTTCCATTGAGGTCCTGTACTGGAGGAAACAATGAAGACGACTGAAACAAGTTGCAATGTACAGTCACACTGCTGTACAGTCACACTGCTGTACAGTCACACTGCTGTACAGTCACACTGCTGTACAGTCACACTGCTCTTGATATTTTGCAAGATTTTGTACCCTGTGAATAGATAATCGTTGTTTTGTAGGTTTTTGTAACAATCGCTGATAATGCATACATAAATTGATGTTATTTTTGTGGACTGAATGTTTAAATTATGGATTGGTTTTCATTTTTTTTATTCTATTAAGGTTCTAGCAATTATTCAACACTTTTGGAATAAAATCAGAACTTTGTTGTCAAAATGAATCTTAGATTTCTTTGCTTTCTCACAAATATACCTCTTTAGATATTCATGGAACAGTGCTGAAACTCTTATGCCAGTGGCAAATTTACAATCGCAAAACAAGAAGCAGAGTTGGTTGGTTTCATGTATTGAACCAAACAGCACTGACTACCAAAAGCACTGCACTGACCAGCTTTCCCTGTTTTCACTGACATTTTCAGTCAGCCTGAATGACTACAGTGCTGCATCGCTCACCTTGGTCATCATGAAAACCTTTGAGCATCTGGTCCTGTCCCATCTCAAAACCCCCATCGACACCCTCCTTGACCCCATGCAGTTCGTCTACAGAGCCAATAGATCTGTCTGTAGACGACGCCGTCCCGAGGATATTGTTTGTGGACTTTAGCTCAGCCTTCAACACATTCATTCTGGACCTGCTACAGCACAAACTCCCCCAGCTGAACGTATCGGACTCTTATCTGCCCGTGGATCACTGACTTCCTGACCAACAGGTCACCGCACATTAAGATGGGAAAACATATTTCAGAATCCCTATCAGCACAGGGTTGCATGCTCTCCACCCTCTACTCCAATGACTGCACCTCCAATGACCCATCTGTCAAAACACTCAAGTTTGCTGATGTAAACCTGGTCATCCAAGTAGAAGGGTTGGTGGCCTGGTGCAGTCGCAACAACCTAGAACTCGACATAGTCAAAACCGTGGTGATGGTGGTACACTTCAGGAAATGCCCCCCCCACCAACTCTCCCCTTTCAAGATTGATTGCTCAGCTGTCAGCACAGCCAAGTCATGTTTAAATTCCTGGGGACCATCATCTCTCAACCTCAACTGGGAGGACAACATCACAGTGGTGACCAAGAAGGCTCGACCGAGGATGTACTGTCTGCGCCAGCTGAGGAAACTCAAACTCTCTTGGGCAATTTTGGTTCGGTTCTATACGTCCATCATTGTCAATCCTCATCTCTTCTATCACCATCTGGTTTGGGTCTGCCTGCTGCAAGTCCAAACTGCAGCGCATCGTTTGGTCTGCGGAGAAGTTCATAGGCTGTCACCTGCCCACCATCAAGGACCTGCAGAGCTCCAGGACAAGGAAGCATGCAGGTACAATCATTTCCTACCCTGCCCATACCAGACCCCCCATCTTTCAAAGACTCCACTCTGGCAGACGGGTTAGGTCAATCATGACCAATACCGCCCTGCTCCTGAACAGTTTCTTCCCTGCTGTGGCCCTCATCAACCGGCCATCGGGCTCATGGGGATTAAGTGACTGCATTGGGATGATTACTGCACCTTGTCATCAATGACCTCAAATACTAATCTGCACTATACTGCATTTTCATTATGTACACCTCTGGTCTTCCACACAACACTGTATATGCACTGTGTAAAATCCTCTGTTTATATAGATAGATATTCCCACTGCGATCAGCCTAAACTCCAGTGTTATGTTTACTGTACCGATACTGTATATGCTGTATGATGTTTATGTGGACTTGTGTCTATTCTGTTTGTATATTGTCTATTGCTGGCAGCACCTTCACAATGAAGCAAATTCTGGGTATGCGTAAATGTACAGTACTTGGTGAATACAGGTGATTCTGAAAATGAACATGGTCTTTATTCTTGATCTTACTTTTAAGACATAATTCCTCAAAGACTTGATTTAATTAATTGTTAATGAAGTATTAAAGTAGTTAATGGTGATAGAAAATTGCTTGCTGTCAGACAAGTGCCTGGAGTTATCTCTTGGCCCCTCTGGTGAGTGAATAGCCTGAGGTGATGCCCTCAAAAACACTCAATTGAATTAGTGCCTCAGCCAAGGTCGTGTGCCAGAAACGCTTTTGGGGAGCTGAGCATGTATAGTACATTTTTTTCCAAATAAGTTGAAGTTTGGAAATCTGGAACCAAGTAATTGTTGGTGCATTGTTGATTTTAGTTTTTGGTTTATAAATATGGTTTGTGTCATATTAGATATCCTGTACTGTACACAACGCTATTATCTTCTACTGACATATAGTTTTCTTTTGAATAACCTTCATTTTTCATACAGGTATAATAATAACCTTGATATGCCTGTTGTCTGGACCCATGTGTAACTATGGACAGGAGACCCTCTTTCTTGAGACCCTTGGGTTTGAAGAAATCTAGCACTGTACAGGGATTCATAGTAATCTAAAAATAAACCTAGCTCTAATCAAACAAAGGATGTACCAAATCAGTAATAACGGAATTAAGCTACAAGAGGAAAGTCCATTGAATAAAAAAAGAACAAAGACAGAGGGTACCTACAGTTTGATGAATAGGTAGTAGTTATTATTGAACTAAATACATGTCTATATATGCCAGAGCTTACCATCAGTGCCCTCCTCAAATTAATTGCATAAAGCCTCTGACTTAGAGTATATTGCACCCACTTTCATTATTGATTTAAGTGAAGTCATCAGGTGTCGTGGCACATTTGTGTATGAGGGTACTGTACTATGGTCATTTTGCTAACTAACCACAACAAATGTTATTGGGTTGTTGCTGTATGTGTTCTGGAATGAAAAAAATGGTTTGGTTAGTATGACCTTACTGTAGTGTATGTGTGTGTTCAGGTTTCTTAGATGGGGTGACCCGTTGAAAATCATGAAAAACCGGCGTACTATGAAACCTTGCACTAGAATGATAAGGCTGTCATTCTGTCAATTATAATTTAACAATCTAGCTTTTGGTACTAGAATGAATAGTTGATAGTGTTTTAAAATATGATAACCATTCATGTAAACAGATTTTATATTTTATGAAATTTAGATTGATAGTACTGTCCCACTTCCCCTGAATGGTGTTAGAATAGTGGGACAGGGACCTTTCAAGCTATAAAAATTCACAAAATAAACTTTTAATCAATTTAAATGTAATTTCCTTCATTAGATATTCTAAAGTACTGTACATTAAATGATGTTGTTTTAATTGTTCATAACATTTCAAAATCGAGTCTAAGTAGCACATAAACCGTATAGGATGACAGTGGAAGGAAATAACAAGGGTAGGAAAGGAAGGACACTGATGTAAGAAACGTAGGATAGAAAAGATGCTCAATTTGTGAAAGGGGACAGCATTTTGGGAATAATAGAGGTGTTTCAGGTCAAGTAAAAGCTGTGCAGACTCCTTTAGTTATATTTTCACCAGGAGCTTGGAATGTCCCCAAATCAATTTCCCAATAGCATGAAGAGGGTCTAGTTATAAGGTCATTGACACAAAATTGTAAAAACACTATGTGTTATCTATAAACCTCTAAAAAATCTCATTGATACTTTAATGTGCCAGGTGAAGTGGGACACTAATGTATTTCTAATGAGACAATAGTGCCCCACTTCATCTACTTCATCCCACTACAATTTAGTGTCACTTACTGTCACCCCCTCCAAATGATTATTTGTTTGCTCTCTGCAGTATTGGTGTTTAATCATTAGTCCAAACAGTTGTGTTTTGCAACTAAAACGAGAGTTTATATTGGAAACATTTTCACGTTTGCTTCCATTTTAAGAAACGTCTTGCAAAAGTATCTGCATAATGAATACGCCCTTTAGCTACTAAACTTTGCTATGATGACCCATCTAAGGGCTCTATTTAATCTGCATCTCTTAAACCTTTCAGATTGTGCTATAGAAATCTATTTGTCATTTCCGATTGAGCCGAGATATGCACCGTTTACTGTGAATTCAGTCTCTGATAACGCGGGAGTATTGCCTTTAATTTTCAATCACGCTGTAATCCTGAACTTCCGCGATATGGATTGAATAAAGCTTTTTATACCAAAAAAGACTGCACTTGATGCACTTTTATTGATTTAGGGAAACAGTGTTAAAAATGAAGACAATATATTTGAACACATTCTACCCTAATCTATTTCTAGCCACAACAATTGACTGTGACCGACCATCGGAAACATTTCTTTACACAGCACTGGTCACCAACACTTGTCCCGGGGAGCTACAAGGTCATGTGTAGACTTCTTTTCCTGCCAAAGAGCAATACTTTAACACTTTCCTTCATTCAACTAATGGTCAAGCCCTTGATGATTGGAATTAAAGCCTGTACACTCCAGGACCAGAGTTGGTGACTACGGCTCTATGGTATGATTTAATAGGCTAATTGACATTCTTGGCAGTACTGGATATGTTGGTATTTGTAAACACAGATCCTTACTGGGTTAACATCTTGACTTCACCTCTATCATGCCTTGTACCATTGCTGAAGATCTAACAACATGGCAAACTCATTCACAATTCTAGTATTACAAGCCACTTTACTTACAGAAAACTACTTGACTAATTTGGCAAGCATACTAATTCACACCCTCATTACAGTAATTCCAATTAGAAATGCAAATTAGGGAGCCACATCTTTGATTAACTGACAGAAAGTTCCTTGTTGGTTTGTGGATGTCCTCCTAGACTTGTGCTGTTGATGTAGCTCTACCATAATGCATTGGGAGATATCATAATTAACCCTATGATGCTAAAATGAGTTATTTTTAATTACCAGCAATCCCTCCCTCTGAGTTGCATCTCACAATCTGGACTCTCTTCAACTTTCCTGTGTTAAATATGATGCAGAATGATGATATGCTAATTACCGTAGATGGGCATTGGGATTCATTATGTCTGGAATTTACATATGAGCTAATTATCATTTAATGAAACTAATTACTAATAATTTACTAATTAAAAGGATGAGATATCTCATTATGTTTCTTTCCCTCTGTGATAAATGTGTTAATGACATTCTCTCACAGATATCTGTAAAGTCTAAATGTGTTTTTATGTCATGTTTATTTCTTTGTCAGAGCAATATCCATGACCTAATCAGAGACCATATTTAAGATCTATTGTTTCAGCTCTTTTAGAATTTCACATATTTATTTTGGACTTGAAGCAAATTATTGCTTCAAAATCTGTTTGAAATCTGTATTACATTTACGTATAGTTATTTTATGTAAATGATTCTGAACATTTGAAAAATACTGTTAAGCAAACTAGAGTTTTGCTGTCTGGCTGCCCTCTTTCCTGTGTAAAATTGCATGTGTACATTGCCCTCTGTTGGGCAATAATAGGAAGTGCAAACATATTTTGCATCAATACCTACGCCAGTAAACATATTTTCATACAATTATACAAATGAATATAACATGAACAAATAGAAGCATACAGCAAATCACTAACAGAAAGCCCTTTATTAGTTTTTCAACCTCACAAGTATTTCATTCCACAATACATTTTTACAACATGGTTTACAGCTTTACAAAATCAGAGAACACTAAATATGAGTTGTGCAAACACAATAGTTCTCTAATATGTCAAATCTCTAAAATGTACTTGTATGTAAACTTCTGTCACTAAGTATGAATGTAAACACCAGTTACTGATATGAATATAAGAGTATCACAGTAAGCTATTTGGGTAAAATAAGTAGGTGCCATCCCAAAGGAAAACATTACAACATCCACACAGTGCATGTCTTAGATACATGGTCTGTAAAACCAAATACATTGGCATTGTACCACATCTACTGCCATAAAAGTTCTCTAAACATCACTTTGATTGTACAGTAGCTATCTTGTTAGCTCAAAGGATTTGGCAGTGCATAGGAAGCTTAAGAAATCACCAAGCTCTTTTTTTCCTTAAAGTTCCACTCACACTCTACACATCTAAGATCATTGCATAGAAGAGATTCTCTGACAGATGACAAGTGAATGATTGATGCTAGATGAAATATACTATATCTATCCCCAAAATCATTTGATTTCTTTATATAATAAATTGTTATTTTAGATAAAATCTGAATATTAACTGTCACTCAAATTCTTATAAAATATACATTATATTCAACACCATCAATTAAACCAAAGATTTCTCACATCAATAAAAATAAAATCCAGATTTCCAGCACCACTAAACTGCATTAGCATTAACTCTAGAACGTCTGCACCTTTTTGTGTTGATCATTTGTAACGCAAAGTAGTTATCTTGTTAATATGGTTATCATCATACAAAAGCTGAGGCAGAAATAAAAAGGTCCTCTTGGTGAGAAAGTGAGTGTTGAATGAAAACCAGGTCAATGTATTTTCTTTTTCAAACTGTTCATTATCAAAAACGTATGGAAGGGATAGAGAGAAACAAGACTGCCCTGCAATTGTATTATGTTGCCATGAAAAGAGCATTTCCCTCCACTGTAATTTATATAGATATAAAAAGATCATGATATGTCCTTGGATAAAGAAGCTGCTGGTGTTTGTGTGGTTTTGCTGCTGTGTCCACATTGCATCTTGTGACCGGTGAAGCTGGATATATGTGCAATGCGGTGGATACTCCTTGCACCTTGACTCATGGCAGTCGGGGAGAGGAGGGAGGGGAGGATGAGGTGGAGGACGTGGATGTGGGGGACAAAGAGGATGAGTTGGAGGAGGAAGATGAAGATGAGCAGTAAGAGAAATGGCTAGGTCGGCCGTTTTGGGTTTGAGACGAGAGGGAAAGATTTTGACGTCTGTCATTGAGAGACGGGCTAGGAGAGATGAGACGACTCAGATTAAGAGACGGGATGAAAGACTTGTGTGAGGAGGACGGGAAGGATGAAGGTGATTTAATAGGGTTAGGCACAGAGTTAGGATCTGGGGATGACGTGTTTTTTCCAGAGCTATGACAAAAGGCTGGGATCTTAGAAGCAGGTAAAGCAAGGAAAGAATGGTTACTATCCCCACCTGCTTTCTTAGTACTTCTGATGGCCTGCGAAACAAAGATGGCAGGAGACATGGAATGTCAAGAAAGGCAAAAGAAGTGTTATTATACAAAGATAAATAAACATAATGTTACAAAGCAAACAGATGGCACTAAAATACACAAACAATAGATGATTAATTGAAAATATAAACAACCAGAGTAAAACAGATGAAGTCAGGAAATTATCTAAAGGGTTAATGATGCCCACTAAATAACCAATTCAATGCACTAACTCATCACGCACATGCAATGTTTATGACATAAATATCATGCTACTCAGGGTGAGATGAAGAGGGTTAAAGAATACTTGGACAGCTGACAGAGGGGGAATTTAGATGAATCATTTGAGTTGTTTAAGTTTAGAGAATCGCATTTGTCTGCAAAAAAGGAAAATGCTTAATTCAAGGAGATCTTCAAAAAGTGAAGTGAATATATCCTTGGCAATCTTCTATCCTTGTCTCCATCTCCAAGGGACTGAAAGTTACATGCTGAGCATGCTCATGGAGCATATAGAGGTGAAGATGGTAGATATGGTAAGTCAAAAGGTCTTGAAGACATAGGAGAACAAGACAGAGAACGCATGGATTCAACAAACATCCTATAATTGTACAGTTTCCAATGCTTTACATGAACGCACTTCTCTACATCATGAAAGTGGTTGCTCCAATACTTCCTGACACAGGCCATCTTATAGTAAAACTACCTGTCGAAACTGCTTCTGATTGCCCTGGAGCTTATGAGCTTTTCCTCCTGGTTTGTCAGCTGACCCGGCTGGTTGCTGCCAGGACTTTGCAGATGCAGAAAGTGACATCTGACTTGAAGAAGGAGAGCCACTGGTATTCTGTAAATATTCCAACAGACAAAAAGAAACACAAAAATGATACTGTATTTTAGGGACGGATTGTGAAAACACCTAAGAGCCGAAGCAACAACAAAGAAAAAGCTGTATCCAGAAATAAGACTCCAGCATGCTTACAGTAGGTTTGTGTTTCCCAAACTGGGGTACAAGCAGGGGTAGCTCTAGGGTGTAGCCTGAGACATTATCTGTAATGGTGGATTTTGTGTTCACCTGTATTTTATTTTGTATTTGTAGGGAGCTGGTGGGTCAAGTTATGGGTACACAACTTTTTTCCAAGTTTGGGAACCACTGACCAACCTGCACAAACTCTGAGAGCAGAGCATGCACAACGGAACCACAAGTACAGTATAAAGCCAGTCATTTTAAAGCCTGTCACTTTGATCCAGACAAAGTTAACTGTTCAAAGTCCACAAAAACACATCATAGCAACCCAGATCCCAAGGGACAACAATCATGTCAGCTGACACCACAAAGACAGCTTATAAGCAGCTTACAATCCAAGTTGTATCCCCAGCAACACCTGAAAAACATGTTAATCTTTATTGGTTAGAGGTTGGGAATCTACCAGGGACACAGCCACCAGCCCAGCCCTCAGAGGGACCCAGCCACCAGTGCAGTTAGAGGGAAGGAATTTTAAGAGAGACCTGTTTCTTGGAGCTGCTCGTAATGGACGGTCTGGGAAGCTGTGGAAGTTGTGGTTTGGACTTCTTACTCTGAGGATTAACGGACTTAGAGACCTGAGGAGGGGCAGACCTCTTGGAGGGACTGCCCTCCCTCTCTCGTTTGAGTTTCACAGTGGATGGAGACTCTTCACAGGAGTCTATCTTAAGTGCAGAGGGGCTTATATTCTCCACGGTGATCTCCCGCTTTTTAATGGTCTCATCTAAACTGTTTCTGGACTCGTAGGTGTTCTTACAGATCGCCTCTGTCCTGCGTTTAGAGTTTGAAAAGGGGAGAGTGCTTGATGACATTACGTTATTCACAGTGGTGAGGTGACTGGAGTCAGTTTGGGGTTTGCTGCTGCTGTTGATCTCAAACCTCTTGGTCTCCTTCATGTGTCCGTCCTCCCCGTCCTCATAGACCACCACCTGGAGCGTCTTCTTGCCTGTTTTGGTCCCAGTGCGAATCGCTTGGCTGATGGCCGCCAGCTTTTTTGTTGGGAACTTGAATTTGAACTTATTTCTGGACTCTGGTTTGCTGCCATTTGAGGACTCTGTTTTAGACTGTTCTGGCGATGAGCACTCTGATGTACTTGTCTGTTGCGCAACCACAGTAGGAGTATTACTGTGACCGCTTGCAGTGTTTTCTGTCACTGCTGTCTTGTTTGCCTGTTGGAGATCAGTGTTAGGCTTTACCTGAGGTACATTCTTCTCTGCTTCCTCGTTCTCCTCTTCGATGCTCTTCTGGTGCAGCATCACATCCAGCTCCTCCTCACACTCAAAGATGGTGGACATACGCTTGTAGGCCGACCGGATGTCCATGGGCTCGTCGAATATGATGATCACAGGCTTCCTGTCGAAGCCACAGTGCTCCTCCTGGCTAACGCTGGTGGTGGTGTCGTTCCCCACCTTGACGGTCTGAACCTCGAACCCGTTGGTACTACTTACTATCTCCTGGTACTGCCTGGTGGATAGAGCCTGCACTCTGTTGCTGGTAATCATCATGAAGGAGATGTTCTCAGGGGGAGGAGAGCCCTCCTCGTCGGGGAGGTCAGGGTTCAGGCTGCTGCTCTCCTCTACATACCGTGGTGCTCTGCCTCTGGATGACCTAAATACTACCTGCTGGCTCTGGCTGTCATCCAGGTTCACACTCTCTACTGGTGGAGGAGACACTGGACTACCTGAACCCTCCTGAGCTATAATAGTCATAGGCTGGATTGCTGGTACTGGTGGAGATGATGGTATACTGTTAGCAGGATGAGTGCTCAATTCGGTAGGTGCAGGTAAGTCTTTCTTCTCTGCAGGTATTGTAGAACACACAGGTTCAGCCACCTCCTCTTTCTGACTCTCAACAGGATCCTTCAGGTCATTCTCATCTACGAGGCTCGCCTTCTCACTATCTTCTCCAACTGCTATCTTTTGTGTTTTAGGAGGACAATCCTGGCACTCCACCACTAGAGGTGAATCATCTGCTGTTAGTAACTCTGGCTGCTGGGAGTCAAGCATATTTGTGTTTGCCACCTGTGAGGGGGACACTGTTCCCTCTCTCCCTTCCGATTGGTCTGTTCTTCCCGATGGAGGCTTTTCATTGGATATCTGTCCCATAACATAATACATGACCTGGAAAAAAAGGAGGGAAATATCTATTAACATAAAAAAATATATACAGGTAACTGCCAAAATATAGGAAACACTGAGTAATTTAGGAATACAACGTATATTGAAAGCAGGTGCTTCCACACATTCTTAGGGTCAGTTGACCATTATTTTGGCTAACATGGCTAGAAGAAGAGATCTCCGTGACTTTAAAAGAGGGGTCTCAAAGGAGCATAGAGGGTTTAAAGAGTGTCTGTGTGTCTCAGTCACCAGATCTCAACCCAATTGAACACTTATGGGAGATTTTGGAGCGGTTCCCGCGGCAATGTTTTCCACAACCACCATAAACAAAACACCAAATTATGAAATTTCTCATGGAAGAATGGTGTCGGATCCCTCCAATATAGTTCCAGACACTTGTAGAAACTATGCCAAGGCGCATTGAAGTTGTTCTGGCCGCTCATGGTGGCCCAACGCCCTATTAAGACACTTGATGTTAGTGTTTCCTTTATTTTGGTAGTTACCTGTATATACTGTATTCAGACTGAGGAACATGGTTAATATGGGGATGAAAGACTTACCCTGGGACTCTTTGGTACAGTGTCAAATCTGTTTTCATTGGTGTTGAGCACACTTTTTTCTTTACCCTGGTTCTCCTGACTCTCCTAGGACAGTTTAGGGGATAACATCATCGCACAACAGCTCTTTGAATTCAGATTACACTTTAATTTACAGTGAAGAGACCAGCTATGGCAGCCAAGAGAGCATGCGTAGAACACTAAGGGAAATAGAGTCAAGCACAATGTGATACGAATGTGATAAGAGAACAAAATATCAGATGCAGATTCATTCACAAAGCCAGGCAAGAACACTGCACAGTATGAATGATTAGTCCGTAATCTCAGAGTGGAAGGGAACTGGAAATCAAGAGCAAATATTTTCCAACACCAAGAGACACCATACATCTTTTTTATGAGACATCAGCCAATTCTTTGAAAAGCAGAGATAACATGAAAGAGAGAAGAAAACATGAGAAACACCAAACCTCTGGTCCCCAGGCCATTCTAGCAGCAATAACAAAACACAGCACTGAGTGGCAGTCAGACCAGTATTCAGAAGCACATTCAATCAAAAGCAAGCTCTAGATCCAAGCTTAGACCAGATTCAGAGGCTGATGAAGCTGTAAGCACAGACAGCCAGGCCCCAGATCAAATTTGTGTTAGAGGCCTAGATAAGCAGTGAATTAAAAATACAACCTTATTTACATAAGTATTCAGACCTTTTGCTATGACAATCGAAATTGAGCTCAGGTGCATCCCGTTTCAATTCAACATCCTTGAGATCTTTCTACAACTTGATTGGAGTCCACCTGTGGTCAATTCAATTGATTGGACATCATTTGGAAAGGCACACACCTGTCTATAAAAGGTCCCACAGTTGACAGTGCATGTCAGAGCAAAAACCAAGCCATGAGGTCGAAGGAATTATCCGTAGAGCTCCGAGACAGGATTGTGTCGAGGCACAGATCTGGGGAAGGGTACCAGAACAATTCTACAGCATTGAAAGTCCCCAATAACCCAGGGGGCTCCATCATTCTTAAATGGAAGAAGTTCGGAACCACCAAGACTCTTCCTAGAGCTGTCTGCCTGGCCAAATTGAGCAATCGGGGGAGAAGAGCCTTGGTCAGGGAGGTGACCAAAAACCCGATGGTCACTCTGATAGAGCTCCAGAATTATTCTGTGGAGATGGGAGAATCTTCCAGAAGGACAACCATCTCTACATTACACCACCAATCAGGCCTTTATGGTAGAGTGGCCAGACGGAAGCCACTCCTCAGTACCCAAGAAGACTTGAGGTTGTAATCGCTGCCAAAGATGCTTCAACAAAGTGCTGAGTAAAGGGTCTGAATACTTAAGTAAATGTGATATTTCAGTTTATAATTTTTTATACATTTGCTCAAATAAAAAAATACAATGTTTTTGCTTTGTGATTATGGGGAATTGTGTGTAGATTGATGAGGAAAAATAACAATTGAATCAATTTTAGAATAAGGCTGTAGCGTAATCAAGAGCTCTGAATACTTTCCGAATGCACTATATAAGCAATGAGTGCAGGCCTCAGGTCAGACCATAGGCACACCACACACAGGGGGTTAGTAATAGGGCATCTGTTACCTTAGGGACTTTGGGTGAGAGGGGGAGCTCTGGTTCTATCTGTCTGACTTGGGATGCAGTGCTTGTGAGGTCTACAACGCACTTTGTGCCTACATCTCTAAGAGTGCACTTCTGAAACACCTGAGGAGGTCAAAGTGCACTGATTAGATCACAGATTCCAGATTGCATGACAAGGGCTCTGTGGCTGTACAACAAAGGCTGATATCACACAATCTGATGTTTTTGGCTGCACTTATTCTCGTTCACACAAACATTACTCCATTGAACAACAGAAGGCGACATACATGTAAAGTGTTGGTCCCATGTTTCATGAGCTGAAATTAAAGATCCCAGGAATTTTTCATATGCACAAAAAGCTTATTTCTCTCAAATTTTGTGCTCAAATTTGTTTACATCCCTGTTAGTGAGCATTTATCCTTCGCTAAAATAATACATCCACCTGACAGGTGTGGCATATCAAGAAGCTGATTAAACAGCATGATCATTACACAAGTGCACCTTGTGCTGAGGAAAATATAAGGCCACTTTTAAATGTGTAGTTTTGTCACACAACATAATGCCACAGATGTCTCAAGTCTTGAGGGAGCGTGCATTTGGCATGAATTTAGTGTTAATTTCTCTACTATAAGCCGCCTTCAACGTCGTTTTAGAAAATGTGGCTGTACGTCCAATCGGCCTCACAACCGCAGACCACATGTAACGACGCCAGCCCAGGACTTCCACATCCGGCTTCTTCACCTGCGGGATTGTCGGTGGGCAAATGCTCACCTTCGATGGCCATTAGCACGCTGGAGAAGTGTGCTCTTCACGGATGAATTGCGATTTCAACTGTACCTGGCAGATGGCAGACAGCATGTATGGCGTTGTGTGGGCGAGCGGTTTGCTGATATCAACATTGTGAACAGTGTCCCATGGTGGCGGTGGGGTTATGGTATGGGCAGTCCTAAGCTACGGACCACGAACACAATTGCATTTTATCGATGGCAAATTGAATGCACAGATATACTGTGACGAGATCCTGAGGCCCATTGTCATGCCATTCCGCTGTCATCACCTCATGTTTCAGCATGATAATGCATGGCCCCATGTGGAAAGGATCTGTACACAATTCCAGGAAGCTGAAAATGTCCCAGTTGTTCCATGGCCCGCATACTCACCAGACATGTCACCCATTGAGCATGTTTGGGATGCTCTGGATCGACATGTATGACAGCGTGTTCCAGTTCCCACCAATATCCAGCAACTACGCACAGGGATTGAAGAGCAGTGGGACAATATTCCACAGGCCACAATCAACAGCCTGATCAACTTCATGCAAAGGAGATGTGTCGTTCTGCATGACGTATCTGTGAGCAACAGATACATATCTGTATTCCCAGTCATGTGAAATCCATAGGTCAGGGCCTAATGAATTTATTTCAATTGACTCAGTTCCTTATGTGAAGTGTAACTGGGGCGGCATGTAGCCTTGGGCGTTGGGCCAGTAACCGAAAAGTTGTTGGATCGAATCCCTGAGCTGACAAGAGAAAAATATGTTGTTCTGCCCCTGAACAAGGCAGTTAACCCACTGTTCCTAGGCCGTCATTGTAAATAAGAATTGGATCTGGACTGGCTTGCCTAGTTAAATAAAGGATAAAAAAATATATAAGGAAAGATTGCAACATGCAAATTGTTGCATTTCTATTTTTGTTCAGTGTATTAATGCATGTACACTAGTGTTAATGTTTATGTTAAAAAGGTCCAAAATGGAAAAATGCTTTGTACATTCATTATATAGACAAAAGTATGTGGACAACCCTTCAAATTAGTAGATTCGGCTATTTCAGCCACACCCATATCTGACAAGTGTATGAAATTGAACACACAGGCATGCAATCTCCATAGACAAGCATTGTCAGTAGAATGGCCCGTACTGAAGAGCTCAGTGACTTTCAACATGGAATCGTCATAGGATGCTACATTTCCAACAAGTCAGTTCGTTAAATTTCTGCCCTGCTAGAGCTGCCCCAGTCAACTGTAAGTGCTGTTATTATGACGTGGGAACATCTAGGAGCAACAATGGCTCAGCCCGAAAAGTGGTAGGCCACACAAACTCACAGAACGGGACCGTGCTGAAAAGTGTAGTGTGTAAAAATTGTCTGTCCTCGGTTACAACACTCACTACAGAGTTCCAAACTGCCTCTGGAAGCAACGTCAGAACAATAACTATTTGTCAGGAGGTTCATGAAATGGGTTTCCTTGGCCGGGCAGCCTAAGATCACCATGCGCAATACCAAGCGTCGGCTGGAGTGGTGTAAAGCTTGCCTACATTGGACTCTGGAGCAGTGGAAACGTGTTCTCTGGAGTGATGAATCACGCTCACCATCTGGCAGTCCGACAGACAAATCTGGGTTTGGCGGATGCCAGGAGAACGCTACCTGTCCAAATGCATAGTGCCAACTGTAAAGTTGGGTGGAAGAGGAATAATGGTCTGGGGCTATTTTACATGGTTCGGGCTAGGCCCCTTAGTTCCAGTGAAGGGAAATCTTAATGCTACAGCATACAATGACATTCTAGACGATGCTGTGCTTCCAAGTTTTTGGCAACAGTTTGAGGAAGGCCCTTTCCTGTTTCAGCATGACAATGCCCCTTTGTTGAGATCAGTGTGGAAGAGCTAGACTGGCTTGCACAGAGCCCTGACCTCAAGCTCATCGAACACCTTTGGGATGAATTGGAACGCTGACTGCGAGCCAGGCCTAAATGCCCAACATCAGTGCCCAACCTCCCCAATGCTCTTGTGGCTGAATGGAAGCAAGTCCCTGCAGCAATGTTCCAACATCTAGTAGAAAGCCTTCCCAGAAGTGTGGAGGCTGTTATAGCAGCAAAGGAGGGACCAACTCCATATTAATGCCCATGATTTTGGAATATTCGACGAGCAGGTGTCCACATACTTTTGGTCATGTAGTGTATTTGTGGTATGTACAGTTGAAGTCGGAAGTTTACATACACTCAGGTTGGAGTCATTAAAACTTGTTTTTCAACCACTCCACACATTTCTTGTTAACAAAATATAGTTTTGGCAAGTCGGGTTAGGACATCTACTTTGTGCATGACACAAGTCATTTTTCCAACAATTGTTTACAGACAGATTATTTCACTTATAACTCACTGTTTCACAATTCCAGTGGGTAAGTTGACTGTGCCTTTAAACGGCTTGGAAAATTCCAGAAAATTATGTCATGGCTTTAGAAGCTTCTGATAGGCTAATTGACATCATTTGAGTCAATTGGAGGTGTACCTGTGGATGTATTTCAAGGCCTACCTTCAAACTCAGTGCCTCTTTGCTTGACATCATGGGAAAATCAAAAGAAATCAGCCAAGACCTCAGAAAAAAATGTGTAGACCTCCACAAGTCTGGTTCATCCTTGGGAGCAATTTCCAAACGCCTTAAGGTACCACGTTCATCTGTACAAACAATAGTACGCAAGTATAAACCACATTGGACCACGCAGCCGTCTTACCGCTTAGGAAGGAAACAGGGTTCTGTCTCCTAGAGATGAATGTACTTTGGTGCGAAAAGTGCAAATCAATCCCAGAACAACAGCAAAGGACCTTGTGAAGATGCTGGAGGAAACAGGTACAAAAGTATCTATATCCATAGTAAAACGAGTCCTATATCAACATAACCTGAAAGGCCACTCAGCAAGGAAGAAGCCAGTGCTCCAAAACCGCCATAAAAAAGCCAAACTACGGTTTGCAACTGCACATGGGGCCAAAGATTGTACTTTTTGGAGAAATATACTCTGGTCTGATGAAACAAAAATATAACTGTTTGGCCATAATGACCATCGGTATGTTTGGAGGAAAAAGGGGGATGCTTGCAAGCCGAAGAACACTATCCCAACTGAAGCACGGGGCGGGGGTGGCAGCATCATGTTGTGGGGGTGCTTTGCTGCAGGAGGGACTGGTGCACTTCACAAAATAGATGGCATCATGAGGGAGGAAAATTATGTGGATGTATTGAAGCAGCATCTCAAGACATCTGTCAGGAAGTTAAAGCTTGGTCGCAAATGGCTCTTCCAAATGGACAATGACCCCAAGCATACTTCCAAAGTTGTGGCAAAATGGCTTAAGGACAAAAAAGTAAATGTATTGGAGTGGCCATCACAAAGCCCTGACCTCAATCCTATAGAAAATGTGTGGGCAGAACTGATAAAGCGTGTTTTGAGTAAGGAGGCCTGCAAACCTGACTCAGTTACACCAGCTCTGTCTGGAGGAATGGGCCAAGACTCACCTAACTTATTGTGGCTACCCGAAACGTTTGACCCAAGTTAAAAAATTTAAAGGCAATGCTACCAAATACTAATTGAGTGTATGTAAACTTCTGACCCACTGGGAATGTGATGAAAGAAATAAAACCTGAAATAAATAATTCTCTCTACTATTATTCTGACATTTCACATTCTTTAAATAAAGTGGTGATTTTTACTTTAATTTTTACTTGGATTAAATGTCAGGAATTGTGAAAAACTGAGTTTAAATGCATTTGGCTAAGGTGTATGTAAACTTCCGACTTCAACTGTATCTGACAGAGTGTTAACTTACCTGTAGTTCCTTCATGAATGTATCCTCCTCCTCATCCTCTTCTTCATCCTCCTCTTCCTCTGACTCAGCTGAGGCTGTGATAACAGATGTGGTTTGGGGTTTGGGCTTGACCTCTGGGAGCTGTCTGGTGGGTTTGAGACTGGGTTGAAGGAACACCTCCTCTTCATCGTCCTGAAGGGGATAGTAAAACACTGACTTGGAAACTGGAATACTGTCTTGAATAAATTGACACTCTATCCCCCACTAGGTCATATGTGCATAGTCTGCATACACTACTAAGGATTCCATTTGACTTGCAGTGTTACAAATATTATGTACATGAATGTTGGGTCACATGTTGAATGCTTATTTCTAGATACTGAGGTTATCCTTTCGAAGAAAAATGTCTTGGAATGCTGCTTGACTAGGGAAACTGCCAAACAAATTAGTCACACACCCGTGTGGTGGTAGCTTCCTTCCTGGTAGTAAATACGACTTCTCCAGACCTCCCTGTGGTCAGGCCTGAGCTTGATGGTGACGTGAAGAACCTCCGTGGTGGGGGCGGTGGAGGGGACTTCCCTGCTTTCTCTGGGCTGTTCCTCATCTCTCTCTCCACACTGGGCCTGCGAGGCTTCTCAACCATAGGCCTGTGTGGTCGCTCAGGGCTGCCCTGAACAGTCATCTCAGAAGCCACATTAGCTGGCTGATTGGGTTCTGTCAGACGACGACACACAGACACAGACAATGTACTGGATACTGTATAGAATGTACTGTACTTTACAAAACAGAAAATAATATTGATATATCTTCGCATTTAGTCAAGATACTAATGCTAAACTGAACCCAAATAAAACAGAACACATGTCCTTCCATAGTTTCCAACAATTTAATGGATCCATTAACTTCCAAAGTTTCTTACCTGGAAGAGATGCCTCAGTAGGTTGAGGAACATCCATCTCGTCTAGCAGTGGAGTGTTGAGGGGCATCTTTGGGTCTGGGAGGGTCTGGGGGAGAGATGGCTGGTCTGGAGCTAGGGGTGGATTGGGAAACTGAGACTCACTCCTCCCCGTCTCGGTCAACTCTAGGTCGGGGATGGCCCTCATTAGGCTGGCTTGGGCCTCCTGGAGAATCTGCTCAAACTGATTCCCAGCAGAGGTGGCTGATCTCTGTGGTGGCCTCCCCTCCTCCATGCCCCCCTCTCTCTCTGCAGCCTATGTGGTGGGAGAGAGAGAGGCCCAGACATCTCAATTCATACCAATCTGAAATTTAGACACACTTTGCTGAGATTACTTTCTGAGAGAACTGGCAGACGCCTATGATTAATCAGTTATACTATGCTCTGTGATTATATTACACAGTAAGTAACAGACCACTGAGGTTTATAGACACTCTCCAGTTCAACCTAAGACACCTTGTCTCATTAAAGTCAATTAGATAATTGCTGAGATTATATATCAGACGGATGACTACCTCGATGTCCATGACTCTGTTTTTGATGCTGCCCCTGTTGGTTTGGTTCTCCGCTGAGCCAGGTGGTTGTGTGGTGGTCTCAGTGCTGCTAGCCATGGGGGCCGGTCCATCTCCGCACCAGGTGATCATTCTCTTCTGCAGGGCCGGGCTGTTCTCTCGGCTGCGGGGACTGACCTTGGCCACGGTGGGGGAGTCTCGGCCATGGGTGGGAGTCAGCGGGGGGCTGGGGTGGTGGTGGTGCGGCAGGGCCACTGAGTGCTGACACGGTTGCATATTGACGGGAGAGCTCTTCACACGGTGGATGACGACAGGAGACGTGGGGGCCATGTCTGGCCTGACTGCGGGGTTCTGGCCCTGGAGCTGGGGTAGGGGCGGTCTGACAGAGGACCTGGGCTGAGGTTTGGGGGACTCCACGGTGGGGGGATTACTCAGTGGGGGATCAGACTGGGCAATGGCAGGCTCTACAGCCTCCTCTATGAATGCTTTGGCTGCTCCAGGCTCGGGATCGTGAGGATGATTCTCTGTGACACATCTGAAGGGAACGCAACATGACTTTATTCGACTACTCAGATCATCAATCATCCTCTTACATGTTATGGAGGATATACAGGGGCAGCATGTACCTTCTGAGACCGCTGAGAGCTTCCGTCAAGGCTTTGACCCTCTTAAGCATGCCGTCCATCTTGTGAGGCTCCTCCTTCAGAAAGTGCACTGCCTCTACCTCCCCACGCAGAACTGTCCGCATCTTCCCCTGCAGGCTAGGAAACTCACCTGACGAAGGGAGGGAGGGAGAGGGGGAGGGAGGGAGGAGGAGGTAGTTGGGCCATCAATCCAAATGTTGTCACACATTCAAAGAGGCATCAGCTAACCCTTACCTTAAAACATGACATAACTGGCTGTGAATAACTATTGGATTTGATTAATGCTGCTACTGTGGCTGTGGAATAACTCCTGCTATCGGTAACTCTGAATCGCTTGCACAACATCTTCTACCTGTGGTCAGTGATGTGCTAACCTGTCTGCAGCCCCAGACAGTGCTCACCTTTAAGCCCAGCCAAGACCTCTCCCACCCTCCTGAGGTTGACAGCTCCCTCCTCCACATCCCTGAGGGTGACTGACTGCTGACCTGGGCAAGAGGACAAGTCTCTTCTCAGACAGTCTACGTACTCCTCCAGCTCCCTGAGAGACATAGGTTAGGTTACACATCTGGCCATTACATTACAGTAAAAATAATTGTCATGCTTGGAATGACAAGGAAAGACATTGGAGATTGGCCTGGCCCTATGTTATGATTGTGTTCACTGTGCAACGAATAAATTGTTCAGTTTTTCACTTCTCATAGCCACTGTAGTTTTTGCATGGTGATTTCTGTAATAGCCAGCAATAGACAAGATGGCGGAAAACGTTGAGTTCATGACATGCAATTGATTTCAAACTTTTGCAGTATAACGTTATAGATAAGATCATGTATAAAAACCTAAGCATCCCATTACCCTTCGATCCAGTTTTAAGCTAGCCCTGATGTTATGCCAGGAGGGAAGTTCAAACATAAAGATACACTGTTGCTGACAGAGTAGAAACCTGTTTGATATGCTCAGTCAGAAGCTGTTTGTTGACAACAGTCTGACAAGCACAGTCTCTGTGTCAGCTGCTGCAATCAAAATACTCAAAACAGGTGTTTAACAACCAGATGCAGAACAATGACCATGACTAATGTAAACTTATTTTAGTCAATTAAATTCCTGCTGAAATGGACGAATGTAAAATGACCATAATGGTTGGATTCTTCTGAAGCAACAATGCTTCATCCAAAGTCACAAAGCAAGTACATGCATGTCTGGACCTAAAAGGGACTCCCTATCCAAAATAACTATGGTAAGCGTGAGAAAGTGTGACAAATAGCTGTTTCCCAATATCTGTTTTCCCATCCAAACAGTGCTCTCTTGATTACATAACAGCTATATACAGTATATGATAACAGTTGTTCAACAGGTTTTTTCTAACGCCCCCAGTGAGCCTATTCCCAAGATTAATTTAGTCCAATGAGCTGACATTGACTCCATTATCTATCTCTCCTATCACAGTCTGTAACACAGTCCCCCCAGATCACAAGGGAAACAGCCTCACTAGCATATTTAAACATTGTGCAACATTATTAGAAATTTTTGCCAGAACACTAATGACTCATTCCATAGCTGGGATACTGTATGTACCACATTCCGGTCAGAGGAGGCTGGTGGGAGGAGCTATAGGAGGATGACTCATTTTTGCGTAACATTTGTTATATCACTGGAAACCGATTGCATAAACACAGTTGATTTATTAATCCCACTTTAGCTGAAACTAATTGCGTAATTATATTACTTCACATTTCAACATGAGATAACGCAGTTAGTTCACAATGTTAGTTTCAGCAGCTGCAGTTTTGCCACATAAAAAAAACAAATACGGCATCTGGAGCGGATTACAATCGTCTGATTACTGTTTATTGTTCCAATTGTGAATGTTGAAAGGCTACCTTAGCACATCAAATTAGAATTCTAATCCGATGCTTTAAAATCATAATATTTAAGTATGCAAGTAAGCATTTGGTTGGACGGTGTATACCATGTGTATCTTGTACATACGACTAATAACACTTGAAACTCGAACTTGAAACTAAGATCATATTATTTACTATTTTTTGACTAGCACCAATGAGTGTGCAAAAGTAAGATAGGCAAAATAAAGTCAATGCCCTCATTAAATGTCTATCCTGTCAATCAGTTTGTGGGGCTCTACAATACTTCCAAACCCTTACCTGAGCTGGGCTAGTACTCTCTCCTCCATGGCCAGGTACTTGTGTCTCTCCTCATCCACTGTGGTCCTCTGTCTCTGGGCAGGCTCTGTCTCATGCTGCTGTCTCTGTAAGGTCTCAGACATAACCCCAGTCAGCTCCTGCTCCGCTCTCTTCAGCATCACCCTCACACTGTCCTGGTTCTGCATCTGTGGATGGATCATCACACCCACTGGTCTCAGGACTCTCGGTGGTATTACAAACAGTATATCTAATGACTAATATACAGCTATTTGATGGATGAATGTGATGAATGTAATGGCTGAACTCGTTTTTGGAGGACGACATAAAAACCTAATTAAGATATACTGTATATATGCAGATGTGGATGATCGTGATGTGTGGCTTGAGTACCCAAAGCTGTTGATCACATACAATCACACACCTCATAAAAATATGCTGTGTACATGTCCAGGTAACTGACAAAATAATGGAAACACTTGAGTAAACAAGGGATAGAACGTCTATTCAAAGCAGGTTCTTCCAAACAGGTGTGGTTCCTGAGTTAATTAAGCAATTAATATCCCATCGTGCTCAGGGTCATGTATAAAAATGCTGGGCAGGCCATTATTTTGGTTACCATGGTTATGCCCCCATACAATTACAAGGACTCCATCCACAGGGCACGAGTGGTCACTGAATGGTTTGATGAACATGAAAACTATGTTAAACATATGCCATCGCCGTCTCAGTCACCAGATCTCAACCCAATTGAACACTTATAGGAGATTCTGGACTGGCGCCTGAGACAGCGTTTTCCACCACCATCAACAAAACACCAAATGATGGTGGAATAATGGAGTCACATCCCTCCAATAGAGTTCCAGATACTTGTAGAATCTATGCCGAGATGCATTGAAGCTGTTCTGGCACTTCATCAAGGCACTTTATTTTGGAGTTTCCTTTATTTTGGCAGAGTTACCTGTACATTGTATCTATGCAGATAACGGATTCATGTAATGTGCAGGTGGCTTGACTACCTGTAGCTGTCTGAGTTGGTGCAGCTGCTGTCGCAGATCAGTGACGTTCCTCCTGACAGTGGTCAGTGTGACCTGCAGGGCGGGGTCAGGGGGATGGGCCTGAGAGACTAGAGCACTGGCGGCGTCTGCCAGGATGGCAGGGCTTCTGGCTGCAGGAACTGCTGACACTCCTACATATCAGATCAGTTAGACACAACTCTATGAGTAACTGTAATGTGGGATTAAAATAGGGAAGATACAAAATAACTTTCATTAACCATGTATGGAACAACAGAAAAACAAATACAACACTGACTTTGTAACACTAATATAGTTGTGTAATAACAGTTACCTGCACTGTTGTTTACATGGAAAGGAGAAGCAGTCCTCCCATCTCTCTCAGCTGGCCCAATAAAAAGTGCATGCTGAACAAGGCCAGCAAGACTGGCGATCTGTTGTTCCATGGCCTTCATTCGCTCACTGCCAAAAAACAATACATGTTTGGCCCAAAACAATACTGTGCTATGTAGTTCACAATACTGTGCTATGTAATTTGTATTTATTTTTTATATTTATTTAACCTTTATTCAACTAGGCAAATCAGTTAAGAACAAATTAGTATTTACAATGATAGCCTAGGAACAGTGGGTTAACTGCCTTGTTCAGAGGCAGAACAACAGATTTTTACCATGTCAGCTCTGGGATTAGATCCAGCAACCTTTCGGTTACTGGTCCACCGCTCTAACCACTAGGCTAACTGCCGCCCCAAACAATACATAGTTAACAATACAGGGCTATTTACTTCACAATACAGTGCTATGTAGTTCATAATACTGTGCTATGTAGTTCATAATACTGTACTATGTAGTTCATAATACTGTGCTATGTAGTTCATAATACTGTACTATGTAGTTCATAATACTGTACTATGTAGTTCATAATACTGTACTATGTAGTTCATAATACTGTGCTATGTCGTTCATAATACTGTGCTATGTAGTTCATAATACTGTACTATGTAGTTCATAATACTGTGCTATGTAGTTCATAATACTGTGCTATGTAGTTCATAATACTGTACTATGTAGTTCATAATACTGTGCTATGTCGTTCATAATACTGTGCTATGTAGTTCATAATACTGTACTATGTAGTTCATAATACTGTGCTATGTAGTTCATAATACTGTGCTATGTAGTTCATAATACTGTGCTACGTAGTTCATAATACTATGCTATGTAGTTCATAATACTGTGCTATGTAGTTCATAATACTGTACTATGTAGTTCATAATACTGTGCTATGTAGTTCATAATACTGTACTATGTAGTTCATAATACTGTACTATGTAGTTCATAATACTGTGCTATGTAGTTCATAATACTGTGCTATGTAGTTCCTAATACTGTGCTATGTAGTTCCTAATACTGTACTATGTAGTTCATAATACTGTGCTATGTAGTTCCTAATACTGTGCTATGTAGTTCATAATACTGTACTATGTAGTTCATAATACTGTGCTATGTAGTTCATAATACTGTGCTATGTAGTTCATAATACTGTGCTATGTAGTTCCTAATACTGTGCTATGTAGTTCATAATACTGTGTTATGTAGTTCATAATACTGTGCTATGTAGTTCCTAATACTGTGCTATGTATTTCATAATACTGTACTATGTAGTTCATAATACTGTGCTATGTAGTTCATAATACTGTGCTATTTAGTTCATAATACTGTGCTATGTCGTTCATAATACTGTACTATGTAGTTCATAATACTGTGCTATGTAGTTCATAATACTGTGCTATGTAGTTCATAATACTGTGCTATGTAGTTCATAATACTGTGCTATGTAGTTCATAATACTGTGCTATGTAGTTCCTAATACTGTGCTATGTAGTTCATAATACTGTACTATGTAGTTCATAATACTGTGCTATGTCGTTCATAATACTGTACTATGTCGTTCATAATACTGTACTATGTAGTTCATAATACTGTGCTATGTCGTTCATAATACTGTACTATGTAGTTCATAATACTGTGCTATGTAGTTCATAATACTGTGCTATGTCGTTCATAATACTGTACTATGTAGTTCATAATACTGTGCTATGTAGTTCCTAATACTGTGCTATGTAGTTCATAATACTGTGCTATGTAGTTCCTAATACTGTGCTATGTAGTTCATAATACTGTACTATGTCGTTCATAATACTGTGCTATGTAGTTCATAATACTGTGCTATGTAGTTCATAATACTGTGCTATGTAGTTCATAATACTGTGCTATGTCGTTCATAATACTGTACTATGTAGTTCATAATACTGTGCTATGTAGTTCATAATACTGTGCTATTTAGTTCATAATACTGTGCTAGTGTATAACAATATTGTGCTATGTAGTACTGTGCTATGTGCTATGTTCATAAAACCCAAAGTTCAAGTGGTAGTTTGCCTCAGACTGCCTAGCCATGCTCTCTGTTATTTGTCTCACCTGGTCTGAGGGTCATTGGGGGTGAGGTGACCCTGGAACAATTTGTCCCCATGGTGCCCTGGGGGGAACTCCAGGAACACAGGAGAGGAGGACACAGAGGACACACTACCCCTGGTCCTGTTCACCACCTCCACAGTATTACCATTACTCTCCCTCCGCAGGGACCGGCGAATAGGAGACCCCCTCTCCGGGGCCACAGGGCCATGGTTGTCAATCATCCTGACCTCATTCACTCTGTGAGGGGAAGATGGTGGGGTTTTGGTGCCGAACGGCGGTAGTCCCTGGTTTTCACCATACCTCCGGCACTTCTGCCTGTAGAGGGAGTGCTGCTGCTCTGGGTTCTCTGAATAGGAGGCTGTGGACTTGCCCGAAGCCCGGAGGAGGCCACCACCCATGTCGACCACGTCCCCCGTGTGGCTGCCCCCCTGTGAGGAGGCGATACTCAGCCGGCCCTCCTGGACACCGTAGGGGTCAGTGACGTTGACATACAGCCCGTCGGCACGCACCAGCGCCATACTCTTACTGCTCAGGTCCTCATCAGGTTTGACGTCTCTTCTCTCCAGGATGGCACTGGGGCAGGGGGTGACGGACCTGCTGGGTGGCCCGCTGGACATGCTGGCCCTGGGGAGGGTGGCACTGCCTGGCACCCCTCCCCCAGCCTGGGGACCATAGGGGATCCTGGAGGGGGAGGAGGGCATGGAGCGGGCCATGGGGGGAGACATGGACCCCTGAATTGCGTGGACAGGAATGCGGGTGGATTGTAAAGTGTGGACAGGGCTATGACTTCCATACAGTATCTCTCTTGGTATCTGTAGACAGGAGGAAATTCAGAGAACATATCATCTTAAAGTCAATGGAAAGAGACTAGAAAAGCCTGCTAATACAAAACTTGATGAGCTATGCAGAGATTCTCAGTCATTAGGTTAGCGGTATGTCTGTGTCCTCAACAATACATCTATAAAAAACATCTTCTGTTGTCCCTGACTGTCATACATGTCAAAATATTACCTTCAAAATGACAAATCGCAGACAGAACGAGGATCTGTTTTGACAAAGGCCATAAACAGAGTGTGAGAGAAACAGAGAGGAAAACCACATCCACAAAGGTTGAATGGTACCATAGCTAAACAACACTGTCATGCCTCGCCATGTACAGAGCAGACACAGAGCGTTTGTTGTGTTCACTATGAGTGCAGGACAAGATAAATATGCAGTATGAGGAACTCCCAACATGACCATTGCATTGACAAAATATTCTCCCTGATCTGCCTCTTTGTCTGTACTCACTTCAGAACCTTTTCACAACGATCCAAAAAGATTGTTTACATCATCATACTGTCAAATAAAATGGACTCGTTTCTGTGAAACAGTCAATTAATGTTGATGTTTAAACGTACAGCACGGCTTTACGCTAACCTTTTTTACAAGGAGCAAGTGTGTGCCAAAGTTGAAAAATGTAAGAGCACACAAAGTAATCTTTGTAGTAATGGTGCAAACATGGCAATCATGAATCTGCGCTCAGTGTATTCTCCATGGCACTCACGGGCTGCGGTACAGTGAAGTAATCATTGTAACAATTATCATCTGGGTGATTTTTAAATAGGCGCATATGTGAGTAAAATGGTTGCACCGTAGAGCCCTCTGCAGATCACTGTACTGCAGCTAATCTAAGCAAATGTAGGCTAATAATTGAGGAAGATAATTTATTTTGTACACTCTAAGAAAAAAGGGTTTCAAAAGGGTTCTTCGGTAGATACCTTTTTGGTTCCAGGTAGAACTCTTTTAGGTTGTATGTATATAGAACCCTCTGTGGAAAGGGTTAAACCTGGAACCAAAAGGGTTATACCTGGAACCAAAAATGGTTCTTCAAAGGGTTCTCATATGGGGACAGCTGAAAAACTCTTTTAGGTTCTAGATAGCACCTTTTTTAAAGAGTGTACATACACTTCAGATCATGTACTGTAGCAAATATAAGCAAAAGTACAGTAGCCTGATAGTTGACTGTAGAATCAAGAATATACTTCTTATAGTACTCACACTCTTCCTAGTCCTCGTGCTACATGCTTTACCTTCAGCAGTTCAGCAGATTTGAACAGTGATAAGAGTTCTACAATGGTTGCATGATGCAAGAGGGGTGTGGGCTAACTTGGCTTTCTGCTTTTTCATAGGGATTGTTTATTCCCCCTTCATAAGGCGGCGTGTCATAACAGATACAACTGCAATTTGAATATTCCAGTATTAACCCTAGAGTCAAAGAGGTGACCTCATTTACAACGACCGCAAATAAAGTGAAATGGAGTATTAAACCGATTGCATTTTTATGCAAATAAGAGAGCAGCTCGTTCATACACAACAAGCCATCTGCTATGTTTGCTATAGTTATAGTATTTTGTGCATAATTCTAGCAGAATTATCTTCATGACCTTTTGAACTTAACATTGATACCACAATATTTCCACAACAAAGCACACATACATAGACATTTAACATACACTCTTATAAAAAAAAGGGTTCCAAAAGAGTTCTGTGGTTGTTCCCATAGGAGAACCCTTTTTGGTTCCAGGTAGAACTCTTTTGGGTTCCATGTAGAACCGTCTGTGGAAATGGTTCTACATGGAACTCAAAAGGGTTCTACCTGGAACCAAAAGGGTTCTACCTGGAACTAAAAAAGGGTTCTTCTAAGGGTTCTCCTACGGGGACAGCTGAAAAACCCTGTAGGCCTGCTACAATGGAAATATTTTCAATCTTGTTTCCCCCCATTAACCTTTGCTCATCCTGTGATAAAACAACAAGAGTGCCTCAAACAGGAAATATTTTTAGATCAAGGCATTATTGTCACGTTCTGACCTTAGTTCTTTTGTTATTTCTTTGTTTTAGTATGGTCAGGGCGTGAGTTGGTTGGGTTATCTATGTTCGTTTTTCTATGTTGTTTTTTTCGTTTGGCCTGGTATGATTCTCAATCAGAGGCAGGTGTCGTTAGTTGTCTCTGATTGAGAATCATACTTAGGCAGCCTTTTTCCACCTGGGTTTTGTGGGTGGTTGTTTTCAGTGTCTGTGTGTTCCACACGGAACTGTTTCGGTTTTCGTTCGTTCATTCACTTTATTGTTTTGTATTTCAGTGTTCAGTTTGATCCATTAAATATTCATCATGAACACTTACCACGCTGCGCTTTGGTCCTCCTCTCTTTCTCCCAACGAAGATCGTTACAATTATTAATGTTATCTGCTCAGAAATACCCCAAAACACATACCTCATCTATGGAACAACATGCTGGGCTGACCACCAGTGGGTACAGTAATAAACTTAAACAAAGCCACATTTTCAAGCTGCGATGCATTCCAGACCAGTGCAAAAGCGAGATCATCTTTCATCCATGGGGCCTAACGGTCTCTGTCTATCTATATCTGAGGTGATCTCTCATAGGAGAGGAAGATCTGCGCTACCACTAAACTCATGTAAATACTCTGATCATACAGTGAGGTGAGCCTGATTTAAGGTGTGAGTTAAATCAAGTAGATCGGAGGATCAATCTGAGGATGATCAGTCAGGCTCTTCCTCTGGTAGAGGTTCGACGCGGTACGTCTATCCGTCAATCTAACAGGACGCTCTGAAAACAACAGAGCAACAGGACATCGGATCCCTCGACATTACTTCTCCTCAGACCACAAAACAACGTGCTGAAAACAACACCCACCGAAGGAATTTGAGCTCTTTCCCAGTAGGATTACATGCCTCCCAATCCCTGTCTTACTATTTATATTTCTGACAACTTTTACTTTTACTTCAATACATTCCTATATAAATGAATGTACATTTTCCTCCATACATTTTCCCTGACACCCAAAAGCACTTGTTATATTTTTTGAATGCTTAGGACAGGAAAATAGTCCAATTAATGCACTTATTAAGAGAACATCCCTGGTCATCCCTACTGCCTCTGCATGTGTTTAAACACACGCTTCGATTGTAAATAATGTCTGAGTGTTGGAGTGTGCCATTGGCTATCCATAATAAAAAATTAAATGGTACCATCTGATTTGCTTAAAATAAGGAATTTGAAATTATTTAGACTTTTATTTTTGATACGTACAGTACGTACACTACCGTTCAAAGTTTGGGGTCACTTACACATTTTTTGTCCATTAAAATAACATCAAACTGATCAGAAATACAGTGTAGACATTGTTAATGTTGTAAATGACTATTGTAGCTGGAAACGGCAGATTTTTTTATGGTATATCTACATAGGCGTACAGAGGCCCATTATCAGCAACCATCACTCCTGTGTTCCAATGGCACATTGTGTTAGCTAATCCAAGTTTATCATTTTAAAAGGCTAATTGATCATTAGAAAACCCTTTTGCAATTATATTAGAACAGCTGAAAACTGTTGTGCTAATTAAAGAAGCAATAAAACTGGACTTCTTTAGACTAGTTGAGTATCTGGAGCATCAGAATTTATGGGTTTGATTACAGGCTCAAAATGGCCAGAAACAAAGACCTTTCTTCTGAAACTCATCAGTCTATTCTTGTTCTGAGAAATTAAGGCTATTCCATGCGAGAAATTGCCAAGAAACTGAAGATCTCGTACAACGCTGTGTACTACTCCCTTCACAGAACAGCACAAACTGTCTCTAACCAGAATAGAAAGAGGAGTGGGAGGCCCCGGTGCACAACTGAGCAAGAGGACAAGCTTCCTTAAATAGTACCCGCAAAACACCAGTCTCAACGTCAACAGTGAAGAGGCGACTGCGGGATGCTGGCCTTCAAGGCAGAGTTCCTCTGTCCAGTGTCTGTGTTCTTTTGCCCATCTTAATCTTTTCTTTTTATTGGCCAGTCTGAGATATGGCTTTTACTTTGCAACTCTGCCTAGAAGGCCAGCATCCCGGAGTCGCCTCTTCACTGTTGACGTTGAGACTGGTGTTTTGCAGATACTACTTAATGAAGATGCCAGTTGAGGACTTGTGAGGCGTCTGTTTCTCAAACTAGACACTCTAATGTACTTGTCCTCCAATACTTTTAGACTTTTACTCAAGTAGTATTTTACTGGGTGACTTTCACTTTTACTTGAGTCATTTTCTATAAAGGTATCTTTACTTTTACTCTAGTATGACAATTGGGTACTTTTTCCACCACTGTCCCCTGGTTAGGGATTTAGGAGCGGAAGCTTCCTTGATGTCAAAAATATTGCACTAGACAGCTAGATTTAGGCGACTTAGGGGAATTTGTGTGCTTGGCTGTGTTGCCGTGCAAGGTCAGGCTTCACTAACCCTGCCGTCGGCATTGTTGGATCTTGCGTTGCTGCGATTGAAGGCGTGTGCAGGGTCTTTGTGGTATACCTTCAGACAGCAGCCAGGTGTGATATTTCTGGAAAGAAGAAAGACACGTCAAAGTTACACTGGTTGAAGTAAACACAGGTCGTCACCATCTAACAGCCTAACAGTGAACTCCACTGTATAACTGGAAACCTTCCCGGTACTATATTCATCAGTCTACTGTAGAGGAGTGTCTGTGCAGATTAGGGTGTGGTCAAGACAGACACCCTGTTATCAGCAGCACACGCTCAGACATTGGCCTCCTCTCTAGTTTCCTCAACAATACCACATTTATGTCTCCCTGCTTAAACTGAGTGGAGTATTATTCATGCAGCGCTTTGGACGCTGAAATGCCAAAGTAGAGACAAAATGAATTGTAAGCCTCCCCTGTAATTTTAAGATCCATACTAAAAGATGGATTGCTTTAACAGCATAGATGGGACATAATTTACTGTATTACTATATAGTAGTATACATGGTGCTGTACACAAAGCTTGACAATCCCTTTTTTGCCCAACCTCAACATAGAGTAGCATTAGGTAGTATCATATTACTGTACCCTGTAATCCTTCAAGTGTTGCACTATAGACTAGCATAACATGCTTATTGGAGGGGAAAATTCATTTAAAAAAAAGTAAAGTCATGAATATAGCTAGATGAAATCACCTGACATCAGTTAGCTCGTAGTATATATTTCTTGTGTCATCCTTGATGTAGACGGCCACACTGGGAGACTCCAGCATCTTCATGGTGAGCTGCTGGGGGAAGGCACTCACAAACAGAGCTCTGACGGTGTCTCCACTGGTGATTTCATTGGGCATCCGGATCTGCTTGGTCTCCTCTGCATACTGCAGGTACAGCACACCTGGAAAGGTGCAGGAGGAGGACACTTGTTTGTAACCACACAGAGAGAGAGAGAGAGAGAGAGAGAGAGAGAGAGAGAGAGAGAGAGAGAGAGAGAGAGAAAACATGTGAGTGCTCAAGGAGAGTGATTGTGTGAGAAATTGAGTGATAGAGAAAGCATGTGATCACACACTGAGAGCCTGTGACACAGAGCTTGCAAGAAAAGTCCTGACAGCTCCATAGTACCTACCTAGTGATCTGTCCCTGGTCTGGTTGGCAGAGTGGACCACTGGCAGGCTGGCCCGTGCCCGACAGCCCCGGGTGAAGGCAGCAGGACCATCTCCCTCTGACATGGTCTCCAGAGACTCCAGAGAGACCACGGATAGGTGCTCCAGTTGCTCCCCTACACCGGGCGGGGGGCTGACCGAGGGCTGGGGGCTCCTGATCTGGAGAGGCAGAAGGAGGGATGAAAAATTGAGGAACAGTCACCAGCACACACTCACTAAAATCCTGTAGTCAAAGATGTGGTGTATTCAACCTTAAGTAATGTCTACTTCCAGTACATGACTGTGAAACATGCACGCACACCCACAGTAAGTCTTTAAGTCAACTACAAATTTGTAATTCTCGTTAAAAAAACCCAGATATAATGGACTGGTTCTGTATGTTTCATGTATCCAAAAGAAGGGACATGTTTGAGTTCAAAAGCCACCAACAACCCTTCAAAATTAAAAAAAAAACAGATGATTTTGCTATCATTTTGTGCCCAATCAATCATGTGTGATGTGAATGTGTCCCTGATGCATCCTGCATCTGTAGGGGGACTTTTGGGGACATCTGCAACCTGATACAAACACACACACACACACTGAGTCACTCACTGCATTTACATTTTAAGCTTGGCACTGACTGGGCTATGGTGACACACTGGTGAATAACCACCTCAGGCAGCTCTATGGATCAGAGCGCCCTGTCCACTTCACTTTGACTGGCATAATAATCATTACATTATTTTATGCACAGGAAATACGTTTAATTCATGAAATCTACATACAGCGCCATTAAAAAGTATTTGCCCCCTTTCAGGGGATATCAACCAAAACCTAATATTAGATAAAAGGAACCTGAGTTTCCAAATAACCCCAAAAATGTATAGTTATTTTATTTATGTAATTAACAAAGTTAAACACCCAATGCCCCTTACATTCAATAACTGGTTTGTGCCACCTTTAGCAGCAATGACTGCAACCAAACACTTCCTGTAGTTGTTGATCAGAATGTTGGCCCACTCTTCCATGCAGATCTGCTTTCAACTCAGTGACATGTCGAGCATGAACTGCTTGTTTCAGGTCCTGCCACAACATCTCAACCGGGTTTAGGCCTGAAAAGTTTTACATTTGTTGCTTTTCAGCCATGACTCACCTGCGCTTCAGCTTCATCTCATGAACGGGTGGCCTGACATTTTCCTTTAGAATTCTGATACTGAGCAGAAGTTGTCCAGGTCCTGAGGCAGCAAAGCATCCCCAAACCATCCCAATACCACCACCATGCTTGACTGTTGGTATGAGGTTCTTACTGTGGAGTGCAGTGTTAGGTTTTCGCCAGACTTGACAGGACCCAAAATTCCACTTTTGACTCATCTGTCCATAGAACATACTTCCAGGAGTGTTGACAACCATTCAGGTGCTTCCAGGTGCTTTCTGACAAACTAGAGTCAACTTTTTGGACGCCAAACACTGAATTCCACAGTAAGAACCTCATACCGAATTGCCATCATTGAAGGAACCATGAATTCTGCTCTGTATCAGAGAATTCTAAAGGAGATTGTCAGGCCATCCATCCGTTAGCTGAAGGTGAAGCGCAGCTGGGTCATGCAGCAAGACAATGGTCCAAAACACAAAAGCAAGTCTACATCAGAATGACTTAAAAGCAACTAATGTAACGTTTTTGAATGGCCTAGTCAAAGTCCAGATATAAACCCAATTGAGATGTTGTGGCAGGACCTGAAAGGAGCAGTTCATGCTCGAAAACCACAAACGTCGCTGAGTTAAAGCAGATCTGCATGGAGGAGTGGGCCAAAATTCCTCCACAGCAATTTGAGAGACTGATCAACAACTACAGGAAGCGTTTGGTTGCAGTCATTGCAGCTAAAGGTGGCACAAACCAGTTATTGAGTGTAAGGGGGCAAATATTTTTCGCACATGGGCATTGGGTGTGGCTTAACTTTGTTCATTAAATAAATGAAATAAGTAATTTCCATTTTATTTGTTCACTCAGGTTCCCTTTATCTAATATTAGGTTTTGGTTGAAGATCTGATAACATTCAGGATCAACAATATGCACAAACAGAGAAAATCAGAAAGGGGGAAAATAATTTTTCACAGTACTGTATACAGTATAGCCTAGTATTAGTACACATGCTTTGTTTCAATGTTTACTCAGATTCTGTTCAACTCTGCATCTCATTACAACATAACTATTCTATGTCTTTGTCAACATTAGCCTTGTTTGAACATGTCTTTTTTGACATGGTTTGTTATCTCTATACTCATAAAGATATCCAGTAACGATATCCAAATGACCATAAGAACAATGAACACTGAATAACAATACGTACATTTTGCCTCATGTTTATTCTCTATCAACATAGTATTGCTCTCTCCATTCTGTCCCATAATGGCAAGGTCTTCCCAATAATAGTAAAAACGTGAGGGCAAATTTGAGCTCAGAGCAAAGCATTTGTTTAGTTATTCAAAGATACTCTAAAAGGAGTCTGATAACTTGAAGTGTGGCTACTGGCTAGAAAACATACTGGTTACATATGGTTATTCTTCCCGACAGATTTACTTCATCTTGCAGAAAATATGTTCAGCATTTCCTACCTCAAATAACACACAAGATTTTCAGTTGAAAATGGGCATGATAATTATCGGATTTAACTGTCATGCACATCAGGTTGACCATATGAGTTTCAGATATTTGTGCTTATAATGCATTTGAAGATTAGGCCAGCTAGAGAAGCTACCTGTGCTGGAGTTTAAGGCACCTACAAGTCCAAGACTTTACAGACTCCTCCTACACTGGGGTTTTAACTTGGCTATGGAACAAAAAGGACTGCCCCATTGTTTAGTAAGTGGCTCCAGAGCGGCGCAGCGGTCTAAGGCACTGCATCTCAGTGCAATAGGTGTCACTACAGTCCCTGGTTCAAATCCAGGCTGTATCACATCCGGCCGTGATTGGGGTCCCATAGGGAGGCGCACAATTGGCTCAGCGTTGTCCGGGTTTGGCCGGGGTAGGCCGTCATTGTAAATAAGAATTTGTTCTTAACTGACTTGCCTAGTTAAATAAAGGTTACATTTAAAAATTAAAAATAAATAAAAAAGTGGGAGTAAAACCATGTACCACACATAATAATTACAGACAGGTACAGTGTAACTACAGTGTAATGACAGATTCACATTGTGATAGTGCTTACAGCTTGCACAATAATGCAACAAAGTAAATGTAGCACATTGTAGCTAGTACATGTTTAAGCCAGTGTCACTAAAGTGGGACTCACCGATCTGATTAGCAAAAGCTTGTAAAAGGTCCCCTCTAGAAGGACCTTGCCATTTCTGAGGGGTGAAAACAAAAGTTCCACTTTGTTCAGCTACAAGCCTCTCAGACCAAGATGGACTCAGCCTGTCAAGAGTTCATTAGAACAAAAACACTTCCAACTGTGCCCCCAAAACGTATGGACCCCATCTACAATTGCATACCTTTCCACCATAAGGTAGCACTCAGTTACTATTCAAGATGTTACTAATAGTGAAGTGAGGGGAGAGCGCAGCACAGTGAGCCCACTAGGGATGAAAGCTGGGTCCAAGCATTAGTTTGCTCAAACGGCCCACTTTGATCTCCTCTAATCGCTGGCAGAAGCATGGGCAGAGACCAGAGAGACCAGACCATGATCCATCTGCTTTGGTGAGATGCCAGGTCTTTGAACGCAATTGACAAATGTTTTATCCTCAACCCCTCCCTTTTATTGCAGACCATTAGAATGATCACACTGGGTAACAGGTGGATGGATGAGCATTTTACTCCCACAGCAATGTTGACTTTACCACATAAGAAGAGGGCTATGGTTACACTGCTCAATTTTTGGACTTTATGATATGTACCCATTGACTCTTGAATATAATTTATAAATGCCTTATGAGCTTAGTTCAACTGTCGTACCTGTTTTACTCCAATGTTTGTAAGCAAAGCAAATACAGACAAACAAGACTCAAAACATGGTTAAAACTATAATTAGTATATCACGGATGGCCAGTCCTTGCATCCATAGCTCTGTCTATTAATTTAAGAGCGGTTACATTTGTACAGCCCCATCCCTCAGCTTTTTACCGAAACAATGGCGGTCAGCCAATCAGCAGCTGAAACAATTAATGCAAATATACATTGATGTGCTTGGGGTGTATTTGTATTTATTATGGATCCCCATTCGCTGCTGCTACTCTTCCTGGGGTCCAGCAAAATTAAGGCAATTATACAATACAGGCGCTAGACTATATTGAAATGGGGAAAGAAAAAAATACAAAATAATAGATCTAACGTTACTGGTAGCATAGGCTACACTGACTAGGAAGTGTGTAGGGCAGGCTATTGCGGGTATCTGCTATCCTCATATCGAACAAGTTCATCTGCAAACCACCAACAAGTTCTCACTAGCCTACTGTAAAAACATCTGCACTATATCTACTATAATTGCACAACTGAGGGTAAAGTAGGTAAGGTAGTCTTATGTACTTTCAATGATAAATTACCTGAATGTAAATATCAAAGCCTCAATCGGAAACGATTAACATCCATCTTTAAAATGTAGACTCTGATATGAAATGCGTCAAGGTGAGAGCGCGCTACATGCGATGCGCCCTTCTACTCAATTCCGAACAAAACAGGAGGCTTCTTTCGCAATGACTCCAACAAAACGGCGTTCGTTTGTAAAATGAGCTCTCCTTGAACTTGAAGCGACATCAGGTGTTGCCATGGAAACAAACCCCACCTAGCCCACATGCGGGTCTGGACTTACCCGTCAAACTTGCAGAACAGTCAAAGTTTATTTTTACCACATGGTCGAGTGCATGTCCACACTTCTAGCATAAGCGCGCGCACGGCACCTCCCCCTGACGCGGCAAAGGCTATATATACACACAGAGCGCCTGCTATTTCAGGTAGGATGGACAATAGGCTAATCCTATGGTCCATTCTTTATGCTGTTTTACTGAGAATGTTTATTCACCTTTCTATTTCCATAATTTACATTAGGATATTCTCCAGGCCACTATGCAGGGAAATCAGAACCAACAATTTATTTAAAAAATATATTCACTTACATCTCTGAGGCGGTCCTGATGGCCCATGAGGTGGTCCTGATGGCCCATGATGACAGCAGCATGGTGAGGATACCTCTGCTTCAGGTGCTCCAGGAACACCTCTTTCTTCCTCTCTATGTCAGCGTGCTGCATAGTCAGGGGGTCCCTGGTGCTGCGGTGCCCTTGCCCTCCGATGGTGTACCTTCTGGGGACAGTGCTAGGGGAGTGTGGCTCAGAGTGGTGGTTCTGGTTCTCTAGGTTCTGCTGTCTGTGGAGGCGCTTTACATCCTCAGGTGATGACAGTCTTGGGTTGTTGTTTCCTGACTCTATTGGTAAAACAGATATTAAAGATGTATGAAATATTCAGATATCTGGATTCAAACACGCCAAACACATTATGTTGTTGTGAAGTAAAAAACAATATCAACCATTCTTACATGGATTCTGACACATGCTCACTAATATATCTACCCCTGGATTGTTAATTGGACTCATTCTGTTATTTCTTGATTTCCTGTTTAGATTTTTGATTATTTGTGTATTTGCAAGCCATTCTACTGTTGGAGCTAGTAGCATAAGCATTTCACTGCACCTGCTATAACACTTGCAAATCTGTGTAACCAACCAATAAACTTTGATTTGATTTTGATGACCATGCATGATGTGTACAACAGTATTTAACGTGATGAGTAATCATAGCTGTCTGTTCCATGAACCTTCAGAAAGTTGTTTTGTCCTGAACAATTCAATGGGTGACAGTCTATGCTGCACTCATCTCCGGTCATGAGTTCAAAACTCAGCACATTTGTTTATTCATGCAGCGAGCACACGAATACAAAAGCAACATTAACTGTCCCTGTATACTGTATTCAAAGATCCAGTACAGACCACTTCAGCATTGGTATGTACAGTGGGGAGAACAAGTATTTGATACACTGCCGATTTTGCAGGTTTTCCTACTTACAAAGCATGTAGAGGTCTGTAATTTTTATCATAGGTACACTTCAACTGTGAGAGACGGAATCTAAAACAAAAATCCTGAAAATCACATTGTATGATTTTTAAGTAATTAATTTGCATTTTATTGCATGACATAAGTATTTGATACATCAGAAAAGCAGAACTTAATATTTGGTACAGAAACCTTTGTTTGCAATTACAGAGATCATACGTTTCCTGTAGTTCTTGACCAGGTTTGCACACACTGCAGCAGGGATTTTGGCCCACTCCTCCATACAGACCTTCTCCAGATCCTTCAGGTTTCGGGGCTGTCGCTGGGCAATACGGACTTTCAGCTCCCTCCAAAGATTTTCTATTGGGTTCAGGTCTGGAGACTGGCTAGGCCACTCCAGGACCTTGAGATGCTTCTTACGGAGCCACTCCTTAGTTGCCCTGGCTGTGTGTTTCGGGTCGTTGTCATGCTGGAAGACCCAGCCACGACCCATCTTCAATGCTCTTACTGAGGGAAGGAGGTTGTTGGCCAAGATCTCGCGATACATTGCCCCATCCATCCTCCCCTCAATACGGTGCAGTCGTCCTGTCCCCTTTGCAGAAAAGTATCCCCAAAGAATGATGTTTCCACCTCCATGCTTCACGGTTGGGATGGTGTTCTTGGGGTTGTACTCATCCTTCTTTTTCCTCCAAACACGGCGAGTGGAGTTTAGACCAAAAAGCTCTATTTTTGTCTCATCAGATCACATGACCTTCTCCCATTCCTCCTCTGGATCATCCAGATGGTCATTGGCAAACTTCAGACGGGCCTGGACATGCGCTGGCTTGAGCAGGGGGACCTTGCGTGCGCTGCAGGATTTTAATCCATGACGGCGTAGTGTGTTACTAATGGTTTTCTTTGAGACTGTGGTCCCAGCTCTCTTCAGGTCATTGACCAGGTCCTGCCGTGTAGTTCTGGGCTGATCCCTCACCTTCCTCATGATCATTGATGCCCCACGAGGTGAGATCTTGCATGGAGCCCCAGACCGAGGGTGATTGACCGTCATCTTGAACTTCTTCCATTTTCTAATAATTGCGCCAACAGTTGTTGCCTTCTCACCAAGCTGCTTGCCTATTGTCCTGTAGCCCATCCCAGCCTTGTGCAGGTCTACAATTGTATCCCTGATGTCCTTACACAGCTCTCTGGTCTTGGCTATTGTGGAGAGGTTGGAGTCTGTTTGATTGAATGTGTGGACAGGTGTCTTTTATACAGGTAACGAGTTCAAACAAGTGCAGTTAATACAGGTAATGAGTGGAGAACAGGAGGGCTTCTTAAAGAAAAACTAACAGGTCTGTGAGAGCCGGAATTCTTACTGGTTGGTAGGTGTCAAATACTTATGTCATGCAATAAAATGCAAATTAATTACTTAAAAATCATACAATGTGATTTTCAGGATTTTTGTTTTAGATTCCGTCTCTCACAGTTGAAGTGTACCTATGATAAAAATTACAGACCTCTACATGCTTTGTAAGTAGGAAAACCTGCAAAATCGTCAGTGTATCAAATACTTGTTCTCCCCACTGTATATATGTTACCTAAATTACCTCCATCAGCAAGAAGCCTGAAGATGCACAACACACAACTCTGAACTCAGATTTATTTTCAATGAAACAGGCATGTGCCTTACTATGTTGTAAATACAGAATCCAGAAATGTGGATAGAAAAATAAAACATTTGACCATGTATGACTTAAGAATGATAAGGCAACCATGGAGTTTGCTTTTATGAAAAGTGGTATCACCTAAACATCTTGAATATGAGGGCTTAGAATCTCAAAGCAGGCAGACCCAATGAGAGAGCAGTTCTAATCTACTTTATTCATTATATCACTCAGTGTTGATTTAGTCTGGAGTCAGACTGTCTGTAGGCAGAGCCCCACCTGTTTTGCAAGTTATTTCGGCATTCATTTGTGTCACATATCAGTTTGCAAACAATGTAAAACAAAACAAAAATCCTTGAGTTAATAAAGCCCCATACAAACGTGGTAAGGTAGCTCCAAAATGCAGGTGTTTCAGCCTAGCTCAGTGCTTTTTGTGGTAAAGGGGCAGCCAGCCAAAATACATAGCAGAGGCGTTGATAATCTTCTCTAGTTGCACCGTGATTGGCTCAGTGTTCTGTCACTCATGGGGACAAAACGTCACCGCAGAAACTACAGGGCAAGCTAGGCAGTTCAAGCACCCTTGGGTGTTGCCATAGATCTACATTAGAAGTGCCCATCCAAGAAGGCTCAAGGTCATTGGCCACAGATAAAATTACCTCAAATCACATTATATCTACCATAGCTTTGATTGGACTGATCATGTCAACATCATACTCTCACAATCTTAGCTAGCAAGCTAAACAAGCAATTATCGTCATGAATCACATCGACAATCTACTGGCGAATCATTTTCAATCCTTGTCAGATGAAGAGAAATTATGAGTAAAATGTATCGGTGCTCATTGTCCATTGGACATAAACATTACACAACAAGTCGGAAATCGCAAATTCAACAATGAAGGGTTTGGAAGGAAACAATGGCTAACTGCAAGGTCACAAAGCAATCACTATCTTGCTTCCCCTGCTTGCTATTTGGTGGAGAGGGTATGTGGTCCAAGCCTGGGTTTAAGGATTTAAAACATCTGTCTGAAAGGGTCTCTTTTCCAAGCTTAAAAGGATAAACATTCACGCGCAGCATTCAAAACAACTGGAAACTCTGAACTGGGAAATCTTAGACTTCAGTGCTTTCATGACAACTGTGAAGAAGAAAAAAAATAACTTGTACTGGGAAAATTCCGTCTCGGAATTCCAAGTCGGGAACTCTGCTCTCTTTCTAGAGCTCCAATCTGAAGATCACTGACGTCATGGTTCGACCTTGTTTTTTCTGAAGGGGTCCCTTTCCCCCTCAGAATTTAGCCTACAGTTTTGACTTGGTGTACAGGGAGAATACAGTAAGAATAGCATGTGTTATCAATTTTGTCGCTGTACATTTCAAAAGTGCTAAACAAATAGTTATATTGACCGCTTGCTCATTAAAGTTTTAATCTAAATGACGGTTTATTAAATTACGGCCTTATGCCGTGGTTTGTCCATCTCAATTGTTATATTGCTTACAGTGCCTTCGGAAAGTATTCAGACCCATTGACTTTTTCAACATTTTGTGACATTACAGCCTTATTCTAAAATGGATTCATCAATCTACACACAATACCCCATAATGACAAAGTGAAAACACATTTTTAGAAAGAAAAAACAGAAAAAACAGAAATACCTTATTTACATAAGTATTCAGACCCTTTGCTATGAGACTCAAAAATTGATCTTAGGTGCATCCAATTTCCATTGATTATTCTTAAGATGTTTCTACAACTTGATTGGAGTCCACCTGTGGTAAATTCAATTGAATGGGCATGATTTGGAAAGACACACACCTGTCTATATAAGGTCCCACAGTTGACAGTGCATGTCAGAGCAAAAACCAAGCCAAGGAATTGTCCGTAGAGCTCCGAGACAGGATTGTGTTGAGGCACAGATCTGGGGAAGAGTACCAAAACATTTCTGCAGCTTTGAAGATCCCCAAGAGCACAGTGGCCTCCATCATTCTTAAATGGAAGAAGTTTGGAACCACCAAGACTCTTCCTTGAGCTGGCCGCCTAGACAAACTGAGCAATCGGGGGTGAAGGGCCTTGATCAGGGAGGTGACCAAGAACCCGATGGTCACTCTGACAGAGCTCTAGATTTTCTCTGTCGATATTGGAGAACCTTCCAGAAGGACAACCATCTCTGCAGCACTCCACCAATCAGGCCTTCATGGTAGAGTGGCCAGACGGAAGCCACTCCTCAGTAAAAGGCACATGACAGCCCGCATGGAGTTTGCCAAAAGGCACATAAAGACTCTCAGACCATGATGAACAAGATTCTCTGGTCTGATGAAACCAAGATTGAACTCTTTGGCCTGAATGCCAAGCGTCAGGACTGGAGGAAACCTGGCACCATCGCTACGGTGAAGCATGGTGGTCACGTTTTTCAGCTGCAGGGACTGGGAGACTAGTCAAGATCGAGGCAAAGATTAATGGAGCAAAGTACAGAGAGATCCTTGATGAAAACCTGCTCCAGAGCGCTCAGGACCTCAGACTGGGGCGAAGGTTCACCTTTCAACAGGACAACAACCCTAAGCACACAGACAAGACAATGCTGGAGTGGCTTTGGGGCACGTTTCTGAATGTCCTTGAGTGGCCCAGCCAGAGCCCAGACTTGAACTCGATCTAACATCTCTGGAGAGACCTGAAAATAGCTGTGTAGCAACGCACCCCATCCAACTTGACAGAGTTTGAGAGGATCTGCAGAGAAGAATGGGAGAAACTCCCCAAATACAGTTGTGCCAAGCTTGTGGAGTCATACCCAAGAAGACCAAATGCTGTAATCGCTGCCAAAGGTGCTTCAACAAAATACTGAGTGAAGTGTCTGAGTACTTATGTAAATGTTATATTTCAGTTTTAATTTTTTTATAAATCTGCAAAAATGTTTTAGCAAGGAACATAAGCATTTCGCGACACCCGCAATAACATGTGCTAAATATGTGTATGCGATCAATAACATTTTATAAGCATCTGCCTCTGATTCCAAAGGTTGCAAGTTTGAATCCAGCAATAGAACGTTGTTTTTGAGATTTTAGTGTTTTAAGCCTATCCCAACCCTTAACCCTTACCTTGACCATTCAGAATTAATGCCTAACCTTAAGATTTCTGAGTTAATACGAAACTTAACCCTAACCTTAAACATTTGGAGTTAATGCCTAAACTTAACTTTAAACACTTTGAAATTTGACATTTGCACCAACTTCATAATTTGATGGTTGAGAAAGATGGATGAACGTCAATTCTGACGTGAGACTCTGAGAGCTAGTTGCAGCGTGACACACAGATGCCATTCAAATGCCTGCTGACTCATTACATCTTCAGCTTTTAACCCCAAGGTGATTTCGTCCGTCTGTGACCAATAGAAAGTGCTCTTGTTTCAATTATACGAAAGGATTTTGTATTTTTTCATGTTGAGTGCTCTAAATCCATCTGAGAACCTTACAGCGAGATGAGACAGCGTTTGCTGCAAGCGCTAGTCTCCCGTTTCATATGCCATATTGTAAGCGGAAATGCGAGGTTCACAGCCAGGGGAGTTCACTCCTTTGTTTGTCGGAACCGGTCCAGAACCGCTCAAAGTCCCTTAAATAGGGGACTTAACGTTTAAGAGGTTTTAATGTCCAGTATTATGATATGCAATGGTCGATATGCCACATTCATTGGTTGTGAGTTGACAAAATGTGAATGCAATAGGTCTACTTATCAATAGCAAATATTCATCTGATGATTGAGTAAAAATTGAACACTTGCCCTACATCAGGCATTCGGCTTTGGAACCAGGATGAGCATTGTTGAAACGTCTCTAGAGAGGTTGTTGTAAGGTAGATAACAATTTATGACATTCTGTTCCGTACAGATGGCAGGCTGTGTAGGTGAGCAGTTTGACAAAATTATAAAGATACTTACAATGCTTTAAATGCTTTACTCAGAACATGCAAAACCTGTGTTTACTTCATCCTGACTAATGACTAATGTCCTGTCCACATTATTGCGTAGCATTTAGCACAACTTCAGGCAAAGAATGCTGTGAAACATTGAAGTTGACATTTTAAGTGGACCTAAAGGTATGCCTTTGATGAAGGCCATTTCGGTTAAGCAGAAATGACTTTTAGAATTCTGCTAGAAGGGCGGAGTGTGTGTGCGCGGGTTGTACGGGAGATGATGTCACAGGAAACAAGTGGCATAGATCTACACAAAGCTACAGTGTCGTAAGAACATACCTGTTGTAGTATACTTGCAAATCTTATATAGGAAAGAATTCAATGATGGGACAAAAGCGTCACCGAGAGAAGACTCTTATAGGTTATGTTCAACATATATTTCCTTCCTGCTCTAAACAATGCCTATCCCACGAGAAAGCCATCCCTCGTTGGTTAAGGGTCTGCTGGAAAACGGACTCCCATCTGAATGTGATGTTTGCTGGGAGATGATTGCTATCTTTCCAATCTAACACAGGCAGGCCTAAAGCAGTAATCAGCCAAAGACTGGAGCAAGTCCGGAAATGGTCCCCTAACCTTTTCAGATTTTAAACAAAGGGGATACAAGCGGCATAGCCCAGAGGATATCCTCAACCCAGCATGGAGGAAAAACACATCAACAAAGGGTGTGACACAGACTAAGTTCAAGGAGGGTCCTTCTTTGATTCCAGAGGAAAGCTGGGCTTGTAACCAGAATATAGCTCATTCAGGTCCTCTCTATCACAGCTTTTCTATTTTCAACCCAGTTAGATATCAACTGTGTGTGAGTTTAAATCAGCAAGACGTCCTATTATACTCAGGTTATAAAGGAAGAAAGAATGAGACAGGAGGCAGAGACAGTGGCAGGTCAGAGACCCATGTACACGTACGAGTCCTGTTGTAGTGAAGCTGGACTATTTACCTTACTGGAATTAGGTACGAGGAGCCAGGGGCGAGAGGGAACCCATTCTGGCATGTGCAATGTGCTGTGAAGCCTCCTCAGGAGGAGGGCGGGGCAGGCAGGGGTGCACATGTACACAGCTGTTGAGAATTTCAGCCAGGTTTCCCAAGTGCTTCTATCTTGGCTATGAAACCTATTTATTGTTGATTTATCATAACCAGTTAAATAGGCAGGAATAATTTGTTTTCTGTTGTATCATTTGAGTGCTCCTAAACCTAAACCCAAAATAGACCCTAGGTCAGTTGGTATCAAGTTATTCACCTGTTATTCACTAGGGGTGTGTGCTGTATCAAATCTCAGCTCACATGATGTTATTACTTCGATGTGCAGCTGCTTGAAGAAACAAAATATGATACAGAAAGTCCACATATAGCCTAATATAATCTGACACTATAGTGTATAGTATGTAATTCTGGATTATAGCCCAGACCTACAGTTCATCATGATGTAGTCATAGTTGTCAGGAAATATGCTTAGTGTTTGTTGTAAGACTTAAACACTTCAGAGTTCAGACATCTTCTCTGCTTATGAAAGTTGCTGACTAATTAATGAGTTTACAAGAAATGGGTTTGTAATCCATTTATGTAATACCGTTTCTATAGTAATACCACTCGAGAGCCTTGTCCTCCCCCTTGTCTTTTATCCTGTTTGAAATATTTAAGCTTAGTGGTCCCCACTTGACAGTGTTTAATTAGGCTAAAACTGGGTGTTAGTCAGCTAATACCGGGAATATTATTACGTATCTTTATAACTATAGCAACCTCTGGCTGCTGCTTTTGTTCAGGTTCAGTTTACTGGTGATTCCTCAATGACACCTTGGATAATTATTCCCTAACATGACAGTGACAGTATCAAAACACATCCACCAGAAGAATACTGCACAGACCACACGCAGCAAGAGTCGAATCAACAGAGAAAGTAAAATCATGAAAATAACATTTAGTCTTCAATGAGATTATATTATGCTATGGCCTTACCTCTTCTCCCTCTCCAGTGATGTTGGATGTCATGATACTCCATTACTTTGTGCACTATTCTCTTAAACAATATGAACTCTACATTGACAGTGCACACGGTGTTCAGGTCTTTCTGTTGTGTAAGTTCATACATGGAAAGTTATGGTTAAAACGTGTCTGTGTGTGTTCCTGAGGAAGCTCCATTGTAAAGCTGTCCTCACTTTTTCCAGACACCTTTTTTCCAGCCCTTGCCTGCGTGTTGGGGAATGCTTGGCTGAACCAATTAATAAACATATAGAGTTGAAGTCGGAAGTTTACATACACTTAGGTTAGAATCATTAAAACTCGTTTTTCAACCACTCCACAAATTTCTTGTTAACAATCTATAGTTTTGGCAAGTCGGTTAGGACATCTACTTTGTGCCTGGCACAAGTAATTTTCCAACAATTGTTTACAGACAGATTTCACTTATAATTCACTGTATCACAATTCCAGTGGGTCAGAAGTTTACATACACTAAGTTGACTGTGCCTTCCAGAAAATGATGTCATGGCTTTAGAAGCTTCTCATAGGCTAATTGACATCATTTGAGTCAATTGGAGGTGTACCTGTGGATGTATTTCAAGGCCTACCTTCAAACTCAGTGCTTCTTTGCTTGACATCATGGGAAAATCAAAAGAAATCAGCCAAGACCTCAGAAAAAAATGGTACCAACCGTGAAGCACGGGGGTGGCAGCATCATGTTGTGGGGGTGCATTGCTGCAGGAGGGACTGGTGCCCTTCACAAAATAGATGGCATCATGAGGAATTAAAAATTATGTGGATATATTGAAGCAACATCTCAAGACATCAGTCAGGTAGTTAAAGCTTGGTCGCAAATGGGTCTTCCAAGTGGACAATGACCCCAAGCATACTTCCAAAGTTGTGGCAAAATGGCTTATGGACAACAAAGTCAAGGTATTGGAGTGACCATCACAAAGCCCTGACCTCGATCCCATAGAAAATTTGTGGGCAGAACTGAAAAAGCGTGTGCGAGCAAGGAGGCCTAGAAACCTGACTCAGTTACACCAACTCTGTCAGGAGGAATGGGCCAAAATTCACCCAACTTATTGTTGGAAGCTTGTGGAAGACTACCCGAAACGTTTGACCCAAGTGAAACAATTTAAAGGCAATGCTACCAAATACTAATTGAGTGTATGTAAACTCCTAACCCACTGGGAATGTGATGAAAGAAATAAAAGCTGAAATAAATCATTCTCTCTACTATTATTCTGACATTTTACATTCTTTAAATAAAGTGGTGATCCTAACTGACCTAAGACAGGGAATTTTTACTTGGATTAAATGTCAGGAATTGTGAAAAGCTGAGTTTAAATGTATTTGGCTAAGGTGTATGTAAACTTCCGACTTCAACTGTACATATCTTTACAACATAACATGTTCCAGATGGTCAAAGATTTAACAAATATATCTTATAATATTAATTTACCGTCTATTTCTCTTTGTCATGTATATATATTTTTTTACATAATTGTTCTGTACTTTACTTTACTATTTATATTTTTGACAACTTTACTTTTACTTCACTACATTCCTAAAGAAAATAATAAATAATAACTTTTTACACCATACATTTTCCCTGACATCCAAAAGTATTCGTTACATTTTGAGTGCTTAGCAAGACAAGAAAATGGTCTTATTCACACACTTATCAAGAGAACATCCCTAGTCATCCTTACCTCCTCTGATCTGGCGGACTCACTAAACACAAACGCTTTGATTGTAAACTATATCTGAGTGTTGGAGTTTGTCCCTGGCTATCCGTAAATTCAAAAAACAAGAATATCTTGCCATCTGATTTGCTTAATATAGAAGGAATTTTAAATCATTTATACTTTTACTTTTGATACTTAAGTATACAGTGAATTCAGAAAGTATTCAGACCTCTTGACTCTTACTTTTTCATGACAAAGTAAAAACAGGTTATCAGAAAATGTTGCTAATATATATATATATTTAAATATCACATTTACACAAGTACTCAGACACTTAACTCAGTACTTTGTTGAAGCACCTTTGTCAGTGATTACAGCCTCGACTCTTCTTGGGTATGACGCTACAAGCTTGGCACACCTGTATTTGGGGAGTTTCTCCCATTCTTCTCTGCAGATACTCTCAAGCTCTGTCAGGTTGGATGGGGACTGTCGCTGCACAGCTATTTTCAGGTATCTCCAGAGATGTTTGATCGGGTTCAAGTCTGGGCTCTGGCTGGGCCACTCAAGGACATTCAGAGACTTGTCCCGAAGCCACTCCTGCGTTGTCTTGTCTGTGTGCTTAGGGGCATTGTCCTGTTGGAAGGTGAAACTTCGCCCTAGTCTGAGTGCTCTGGAGCAGGTTTTCATCAAGGATCTCTCTGTACTTTGCTCCGTTCATCTTTCCCTCGATCCTAACTAGTCTCCCAGTCCCTGCCGCTGAAAAACATCCCCACAGCATGATGCTGCCACCACCATGTTTCACGTAGGGATGGTGCCAGGTTTCCGCCAGAATTTACGCTTGGCATTCAGGCCAAAGAGTTCAATCTTGGTTTCATCAGACCAGAGAATCTTGCTTCTCATTGTCTAAGAGCCCTTTAGGTGCCTTTTAGCTAACTCCATGCGGGCTGTGCCTTTACTGAGGAGTGGCTTCCATCTGGCCACCATAAAGGCCTGATTGGTGGACTGCTGCAAAGATGGTTGTCCTTCTGCAAGGTTATTCCATCTCCACAGATGAATTCTGGAGCTCTGTCAGAGTGATCATACGGTTCTTGGTCACCTCCCTGACCAAGGACCTTCTCCCCCGATTGCTCAGTTTGGCTGTGTGGCCAGCTCTAGGAAGAGTCTTGGTGGTTGCAAACCTCTTCCATTTAAGAATGATGGAGGCCACTGTGTTCTTGGGGACCTTTAATGTTGCAGAAATGTTTTGGTACTCTTCCCCAGATCTTTGCCTTGGCACAATCCTGTCTCGGAGCTCTACGGACAATTCCTTCGACCTCATGGCTTGGTTTTTGCTCTGACAAGCACTGCCAACTTTGGGACCTTATATAGACAGGTGTGTACCTTTCCAAATCATGTCCAATCAATTGAATTTACCACAGGTGGACTCCAATCAAGTTGTATAAACATTTCAAGGATGATCAATGGAAACACAATGCACCTGAGCTCAATTACGTGTCACATAGCAAAGTGTCTGAATACTTATTTAAATAAGTTATTTCTGTTTTTTTATCTTAATACATTTGCAAAAATGTCTAAAAACCTGTTTTCGCTTTGTCATTATGAGTTATAGATTGATGCATTTAAAGATTTTTTTTTTTACAATAAGGCTGTAATGTAACAAAATGTGGAAAAAGTCAAGGGATCTGAATACTTCCCAAATACACTGTATTTTAGCAATTGCATTTACGTTTGATACTTAAGTATATTTAAAACCAAATACTTTTCGACTTTTACTCAAGTAGTATTTTACTGGGTGACTTTCACTTTTACTTGAGTCATTTTCTAGTAAGGTATCTTTACATTTACTCAAGTATGACAATTGGGTACTTTTTCCACCACTGAGCAACAGGCTATGATATTTGATGTGATTAAGCGGAATATAATGTGTCACATTTAGTATTTTACCGTTCATAAGAACAGAACAACATTTTACATTATGAAATTATAATTTCATACAGTAATGCTTTTGCATGGTGCACTAGCGTATATAAGCGTATACTGTATTAGGTTATTTAAAAAGCTCAAATTAATATAATCACATCATCATGATGATTGGAAATGTAGCCTATATGTTCAGAAATAATATTTAATTCTCCTATAGCAGAACATCTGACATTTCGGCTAACACATTCTGTATATGGTAACTATACGGTTTAGTCTTTCAGTCAACCCCCCCCCCCCAAAAAAAATAAAAACTGACACATTTTGTTCAGCAGTTGAATTGATTCAACATGAAAAGCCTGCCAAGTGAATGTGTCACTTAAGGTCCACTGTGTGACAGTCCGCACAAGTGGAGATAGGCAGAGACAGAGCGAGAGAGAGAGAGAGAGAGAGAGAGAGAGAGAGAGAGAGAGAGAGAGAGAGAGAGAGAGAGAGAGAGAGAGAGAGAGAGAGAGATGTAAGGGAAGCAGCAGACAGTGCTGCGAAGAAGAGAGGAAGCCTAGTCTTTCGCTCTCCTTTTGACAAAGCTGAGCTGATTGATCTAGTTCACTTCAGCCCCGAAGGTGGATCTCTGGTCTGCCATGCTGCATTGGTTCACTGACTGCACTCTACACAGCCAGCAAGCGAATGCTTCAGCTTCAACTACATATCGCTTTGTACAATGCTGGAAAATGCCACTATGGTTATAAGGAGGATTTTTTTCTGGATGGGTTTTTGTATCCTTATCTTAGGGTCGTGTGGCACAACCATGAACATTCTGAGAATTGCATCTCAATGCCAGTGGCGTACTGCAGTTTTTTTTGTGGGGCCCCTACTAGGCTTTAACATACTAGAGGGGCTATGTCATAAACCCTCGAAGCAGAGGCGTCATGCCCATAGGGGGCACAGAGACACATCATGTTTAACAAATATTTGTATTTATTTTATTTTATTTTGTTATTGTTGTTTCTCTGTAATACTACTAGCCACCTAGCAATGTTATGAAGTTAGCTTTAGCTAGCCCAGATATGTTCACAATCTCCAAATCTCATAACTAGCTACCAAGAAGCCTGTAATATGTGTTTTGGATGGGACGTTAAATGGGTGTCCTGACTCTCTGTGGTCACTAAAGATCCCATGGTACTTACCGTATGAGTAGAGGTGTTTACTCCGCTGTCCTGGCTAAATTCCCAATCTGGCCCTCATACCATTATGGCCACCTAATCATCCTCAGTTTCCAATTGGCTCATTTATCACCTCTCCTCCCCCCTGTAACTTCCCCAGGTTGTTGCTGTAAATGAGAATATGTTCTCAGTTAACTAGGCTGGTTAAATAAGGGTCAAATAAAAAATGTAATACATAAATAAAATAAGTCATTTCAGGCTATCCATCAAGTTAGAGCAGCTAGCTGGCATGCCTGCTGGCAAGGTTAATAGACCATAGAAAAGCAAGCAATAACTAGATATACTGAATAAGACTCACAGTCCTTTCAATCTTTTACCCAGATTTTAGCAGAGATGCAGAGAAGCATATTTCGTTTCTTTAAAAAAAGAACCACCAGTCAAGAGGATACAGACAGCTCAAGAGGTATGCTTAGATACGCAGAAAAATATACTGTACATTTTTTTAAACGTATAATTAATTAAACATAGTGATTATGGCTCTAGATTGCATTTAAAAGGCTGTTTCAGGGGTTAGAAGTCTAGCCCCCCTGCAGACCGTCCTCATGTACTTTGTGCCCCCTCAGATTTTTTCCTCGAAGTTCCAGAATGGGGTGAAAATGGGAGCCATATTGGTCAGGGAGAAATCCAAATCAGTCTAATTGGAATGAATGGCAGTAGAGGCATAACCCTGATTCTACTCATGCAGGAAAACACAACAAAGGCATGTGATATATCAGAACCGATGAAATACATTTATTGTAACCTAAAATATTGTCATATAATCATAAATATAGTTTATACGGGTTTTATACACATTTTCTCTATAGCCTCTAAAATATATGCAAACAGACCATAAATGTCAACATTTTTGTTTTCTTGGAAATCTGAGAATGCTATTATACGATACAATATCAGTATTCGTTGCTTTTACAACTTGTCTAAGTCCTGATTTCAGCCAGTGTATGGCTGTGGATTGACAGCATTGTTTGAATAGAATGTTGGCACATTGGCAGTTAATTAGAAAAAGGTATGGAATTTTTCCTCTAAAACTGTCTGGCTAGCTAGCTAACAAACATACATTACAGATAAATTATTCAAATTCATTATTTTAACGCAATGTTTTATCACAGCACTGGCTAACCATTGGGTGGGGGCCCCCAGAGCCTGTGGCCGCCCCTGCACAATATGAGATGGTTTGCTCTGGCAAAAGACCCCTATTGGTGGGCCAGAAGTACACTGATTTTGGCAAAGTAACTCTCAATGTGTTTATCATTGAGTAGCATGTCATATTCCAAGACAATAACAAATGGACACTTCACTCACAAATGTGGACTTCCAAACTAAATAATTCCAAGGTAAAAATGTAAAAGCACTCTAAACATTAGAGGGTATAACGACAATCAGAGTTGGAGGTGGTGATAAAAGTGTCCGGTCTAGAGGAGGAAGACTACAGATTGTTGATGTTGTGAGACAGTTTTTTTTTATATGATGCACTTCACGGAGTCTGAAGGCTGAGAAAGTCAGCCTTGAAAATATGCTATGAAGTGGTATGTGACAAGGTTCATATGACCTCATGAGCTAGAAAAAACAACACGTGTGAGATGATTGTGAAGGAGTCCTGGGAGAGCAAAGCAATACTCTACTAATGTTTTACTCTCCACTTCTGTCTGCTCCCAAGGCTACAATGCCATCCTATTCAGACCCCTCATTTACTAGTCAAAGTAGTGCACTATGTAGGGAATAGGGTGCCATTTGGGACACTGCCTAGCTCTATCAAGAATACAGCCCTCCTGATCACTGACTCAATAACAGAAGTTATGTCGTCCCCCCCGCCTTTTGAAACTCCTGGAGGACGTTGGCGTGTCTGTTAAGAGCTGACACTGAAAATTCACTTATCCTTTAATTATCTAGATTGCCCAACAACTTAATCAAAAACCTATCCCTGTATCCATCTCATGTAAAGATATGGGGAGGTACGCCTCACCCACTTGAAATCAAAACCTGTGTTCAAAGTCATTAACTTGACCCTTCAGTCAGTTTTCAAAGATGTTGCGTTGGTGGTATTTATGTGCTGCCTGATATAGCCTATAGCCTACTAGGCCTATATATAACACTGATGGCATACTGTAGCAATAAAACACCTAATATCACAGACAGACTTTCACAATAATAGCTGCCTCACATGACAACAACCTGTTGCTTGGTTCAGGGTACTATAAATATAATGAAAGTCTAAACTGATTATGTACTGTTTAATAATAAGACATGCCCTACTATGCTCAATATCAGCTTTTATTAACTTCGCCAACCACAGTTTCAAAATGAATGTTCTTCTTTTGCTGTGCTTTTGTTGCATATAAGGTAATTTGGCATGCTTTCAAGAAGGATTAGGTTAATTACAATAGTTTCAGTAACCTTGTGTGAACTTGCCCCAACATGGCTTTAGGGTACACTAATCTAATGGGTTATTAGCATCAGCTCATACAGAATGTGCTTACGTCTTCTCCCCCTAGCTTAGTCACCCTTGTTGCATGATTTACATCTCATATTATGCTACCAGCACTAATGGGCGGGGGAGTGTTTTCAATAACTGGCTTGATGGGGGCTGTCAAGCATGTGGTGTGCAACAGAACTTTACAACAACAATGAAAGCACAGAACAATAATTTCCTTATATACTGTAAGAGGTTATGGACATCAAGAGAAGGGGGGCAGGGGATTTTGTATTTTCTTTGCCTCTATGGCACGATTAGCCATAACATATAGCTACAGATAATGAAAGGCTGTGTCTATGCTCCTCTATTGGACTGTCAATCTACCAGAGGAAAGATAAACAAACGCCAAAGAAAAGTTTCATTCAAAAGGGTTAATTTCAAGTTAAATAGGTACATATCTGCAGGTTAGATGGGTAGCTACTGTAAATCAATCTGAGTCAACCATCAACTTGGAAGAGAGGAGACATAGTTCCAGTTATAAGTGAGTCGTTTGGAGAATTGAGGATGGTTTTCCAAATGGGAGAGCAGGAATTATTTATATTGTTTACGGGGACACTGGCGTCCATGATGCCAACTGTATGCATCTCATCCCAAGACTACACCAAAGCCACAGGAATAGCCATGTCACGCCAGTATCACCTAAATCATTCTCAACAAGGGATCAACATGAAGTCTAAATGGACTGAGCAGCTGTTTCAGATTTTGTGTTGTGTTCATTGAAGCACGCGTCACAGTTTGTGACTATATAAAAAGACAAATGTCATTGGACCTGTAGTGTAGAGGCTGTAGCAGTGGGAGGTGGGGGTTGGGACTGACGGGATAGGATGGGGCGGACTTCCGTCTGATCTGAAATCACGCAGCTGTCAGAGCAAATCAGGGTCTGCTAGCTAGGCTGCTGCCTGCAATGCTAATTTTTTACAATTTTGGAAGCACACTCACAAGGGTTACATAACTGAAAATGAAGTGACTTAGTCCAAATGAAAAAAGTCTGTTATGTCTAATTAGGCACAGATAAGTATTTTTTGGGGCAATAAGGTATACAATGTAATGACTTGCAGAAAATATTATTCACATCCTGAATCCATGTCTACCCCACATCATAAAAAACGGTCTTCATGTTTCCATTGACAGAGAGCATTTGGGTACAATTTCACAAGGTTTGCACATTATGTGGATCATTAATCTGATAGTCATACCATCAGATTTGGCCATCAATTTAATCTAGCCTACTGAATGTTGCTGTTTAGAAGCATAAACTTTCAACACACGTCAATACTTAAAAACAGATCTATATCTTTGGAAACAAGGTGTTGATAAGGACACATTATCTTTATCTAAAAAATAGGCATCACTTTGAAGCTGAAACCTGTGAAAGCGTGTTGAGATCTGTTTTTGCTTTAATACTACAGTTTTGGGTGATCTTGTGGTTTAGAGATTCATTTAAACCCCCCTTTCTGACATCAGAAACATATGCTTGAACTGCAGGAATGATTTCCACCAGACGGTGTCCACTGCAAGTCTTTGTGAGGCACAAAAAAAAGTAGATTAAAAGTGAAAACGATAGCTATGATTATATACACCATTCACAGATTACTGGGAGTGTTGAGGCCGAACAAACAATTAGAAATGGGCAGGTACGAGCCTCAAGCCACCGTTTAGAGATACAATTACACTCTATGCTAACTCTAATAACTGTGAAACATCAAAAATATGTGACAATTAATCATACACACACGAAACGCAACAGGTTATTTACTCCAAACTAAATTGCAAAATTACTATCACTCACAATAGAAGACCAGTAAATTCTATTTTATCCTATTTTAACTCTACTGTATGTCATTTGCATTTCACAGCAAGTGTGAGAAGATGTGTGAGAATATTTAAGCCGAGGGCTCAGTGTGAGAAAGATAGTTCATCACAAAGTAAGGAGAAAGGGAAGACATTTAAAAAAAGGATGGTTTAAGGCAGTGGTCGCTACCCCTAGCGGTGGAACTGCATTGGGGTTGCCAAAATGTAAAAATAATACAATATAGAAGTACATATAGATTATTGTATGAGTCAATATACAAACGTTTTGAGAAATATAATTGGAAAGATACAATTTTACTGAGTAAAAATGATTGATGTAAAAATGAAAAAGTACAGATTTTAAGGTTGTGTCATTAGATTTGCGGCGGGGTGAAATTGTTGGGGAAAAAATGGGGTCCCCAGAAATTCTGGCGGAAAAAATTGAGCCCCCACTGAAAAAGTTTGAATAGCAATGGTTTAAGGGTGGTTTAGGGCAACAGTCTTGTATCATGTCCCGAGAGGAGAGCAGAGGATTAGTGTTCAGATCTTTCTCCGAATACATGGAGCCGCTGGTGTTAAGTCTGCCCCTGGCAGCAGCTGACGATAGATAGACAGCCACAACAAACGTAATCTGTTAGTTATAGGACATGTATTGCAGCCATTATTCATCAGCTCAAACGACCTAGGGAACCTGGGGAGTAGCCTCTCCGTGCATGAAGCCAGAATGAAATTTACTTGTAAAATACACTGAGAACTGGGCTTGGAAATCTAGCAATATTTTCAGAAATCCAAGAGGAAGTTCCTTAAATGCTGAATTATGACATTGAGCGAATTTTCCTATGACTTTGTTAAAATGTTTCTGGAACATCGCACTTGACTAAAAACATCCCAATAAAAAGCTGCAAAGAAAAGGAAAATAAAAAATGAAAGTGGAAAGCAAAAATACTTTTATACTTCTACTAGTGTGAATAGGCCACATGCACCTGTGAGTTGAATTCTCTCACACCCTCATTTGTACCCTGGATAGTGTGAGAAATGTTTTTTCTCTTTGTGACTGATTCCAGCTGCAGAGTTGGCAAAGTCAAATTCAATTTGCAATCAGACGGTCTGCTGCAGCAGTTGCTTTTGAACAGGGGCAGGAGATTAACTCAACTCTACTGAAAGGGAATGTGATGATAAGAGGGCAAATGTAACTAATCAGCACAATGAGAGCTACAAGGATTGACCCGAGGGCTTAATCCACTGGCAGATGAGAGGGCCTAGGCAGAACAATGTGGTCAGACTCATGTGCTTCGCCCAGGAATGCATGACAATACAAAATGACCCTCTGACAGGGTGATCTAAGCTCTCTGCATACTGTACAGTAATTGTGTGTGTGTGTGTGTGTGTGTGTGTGTGTGTGTGTGTGTGTGTGTGCGTGTGTGTGTGTGTGTGTGTGTGTGTGTGTGTGTGTGTGTGTGTGTGTGTGTGTGTGTGTGTGTGTGTGTGTGTGTGTGTGTGTGTGTGTGTGTGTGTGTGTGTGTGTGTGTGTGTGTGTGTGGCTGTGTGTGGCTGTGTGTGGGTGTGTGATTGAAACGGGGGAGGGGGGGTGTATGACTGCTACGGCACAGAATCATGTACAGTCGTGGCCAAAAGTTTTGAGAATGACACAAATATTAATTTTCACAAAGTCTGCTGCTTCAGTGTCTTTAGATATTTTTGTCAGATGTTACTATGGAATACAGAAGTATAATTACAAGCATTTCATAAGTGTCAAAGGCTTTTATTGACAATTACATGAAGTTGATTTAAAGAGTCAATATTTGCAGTGTTGACCCTTCCTTTTCAAGACCTCTGCAATCCACCCTGGCATGCTGTCAATTAACTTCTGGGCCACATCCTGACTGATGGCAGCCCATTCTTGCATAATCAATGCTTGGAGTTTGTCAGAATATGTGGGTTTTTGTTTGTCCACCCGCCTCTTGAGGATTGACCACAAGTTCTCAATGGGATTAAGGTCTGGGGAGTTTCCTGGCCATGGACCCAAAATATCGATGTTTTGTTCCCCGAGCCACTTAGTTATCACTTTTGCCTTATGGCAAGGTGCTCCATCATGCTGGAAAAGGCATTGTTCGTCACCAAACTGTTCCTGGTTGGTTGGGAGAAGTTGTTATCGTAGGATGTGTTGGTACCATTCTTTATTCATGGTTGTGTTCTTAGGCAAAATTGTGAGTGAGCCCACACATGAATGGTCTCAGGATGCTTTACTGGTGGCATGACACAGGACTGATGGTAGCGCTCACCTTGTCTTCTCCGGACAAGCTTTTTCCGGATGCCCCAAACAGTCGGAAAGGGGATTCATCAGAGAAAATGACTTTACCCCAGTCCTCAGCAGTCCAATCCCTGTACCTTTTGCAGAATATCAGTCTGTCCCTTATGCTTTTCCTGGAGAGAAGTGGCTTCTTTGCTGCCCTTCTTGACACCAGGCCATCCTCTAAAAGTCTTTGGCTCACTGTGCGTGGAGATGCACTCACACCTGCCTGCTGCCATTCCTGAGCAAGCTCTGTACTGGTGGTGCCCCGATCCCGCAGCTGAATCAACTTTAGGAGACGGTCCTGGTGCTTGCTGGACTTTCTTGGGCGCCCTGAAGCCTTCTTCACAACAATTGAACCGCTCTCCTTGAAGTTTTTGATGATCCGATAAATGGTTGATTTAGGTGCAATCTTACTGGCAGCAATATCCTTGCCTGTGAAGCCCTTTTTGTGCAAAGCAATGATGACGGCATGTGTTTCCTTGCAGGTAACCATGGTTGACAGAGGAAGAACAATGATTCCAAGCACCACCCTCCTTTTGAAGCTTCCAGTCTGTTATTCAAACTCAATCAGCATAACAGAGTGATCTCCAACCTTGTCCTCGTCAACACTCACACCTGTGTTAACGAGAGAATCACTGACATGATGTCAGCTGGTCCTTTTGTGGCAGGGCTGAAATGCAGTGGAAATGTTTTTGGGGGATTCAGTTCATTTGCATGGCAAAGAGGTACTTTGCAAATCATTGCAATTCATCTGATCACTCTTCATAACATTCTGGAGTATATGCAAATTGCCATCATACAAACTGAGGCAGCAGTCTTTGTGAAAATGAATATTTGTGTCATTCTCAAAACTTTTGGCCACGACTGTACTGTCGGCTACCGTAGCACTGGCTGTACATCGTCAGATCTATTATTCATTTGTGGTGCAGAGAAACTTCTACAGAACTTCGATACAGCATCCTATGACTGATACAGTACATCAACAGAAAACAAAGAGTTAGTAAATTGCCACTAAAGGCTTGCAGTACAGCAGTGAGCGCCTTAGACTACATGCTGAGTATTACAAAACATAAAGAACACCTGCTTTTTCCATGACATAGACTGACCAGGTGAATCCAATTGAAAGTTATGATCCCTCATTGATGTCACTTGTTAAATCCACTACAATCAACGTAGATGAAGAGGAGGAGACAGGTTAAATATGTTTTTTAAGCCTTGAGACAATTTAGACATGGATTGTGTATGTGTGCCATTCAGAGGGTAAATGGGCAAGACAAAACATGTAAGTGCCTTTGAACAGAGTATGGCAGTAGATGCCAGGTGCACTAGTTTGTGTCAAGAACCAGAAAGCTGTTGGGTTTTTCATGCTCAACAGTTTCCTGTGTGTATCAAGAATGGTCCACCACCCAAAGACATTCAGCCAACCTGACACAACTGTGGGAAGTATTGGAGTCAACATGGGCCAGCATTCCTGTGGAACGCTTTCGACACCATGTAGAGTCCTTGCCCCGACGAATTGAGGCTGACGGCAAAAAGGGGTGTTTGTATATGTTTGGTATATTCAGTGTATTCAGTGTAAGTTTGGTATACTCAGTTTAAGTCTATAGACATTAAAGGACCAGTGCAGTTTTATATACAGTATATACAATACCATTCAAAAGTTTGGGGTCACTTAGAAATGTCCTTGTTTTTGAAAGAAAAGCACATTTTTTGTCCATTAAAATAACATCAAATTGATCAGAAATACAGTGTAGACATTGTTAATGTTGTAAATGACTATTATAGCTGGAAACGTCAGATTTTTAATGGAATATCTACATAGGCGTACAGAGGCCCATTGTCAGCAACCATCACTCCTGTGTTCCAATGGCACGCTGTGTTAGCTAATCCAAGTGTATCATTTTAAAAGGCTAACTGATCATTAGATAACCCGTATGCAATTATGTTAGCACAGCTGAAAACTCTGGAGCTGATTAAAGAAGCTGTCACGTCCTGACCATAGAGAGCCCTTATTTTCTATGGTAGAATAGGTCAGGGCGTGACTGTTTTTTTTTCTAGTTATTATTTTCTATGTGGGGTTCTAGTTTAGTTTTTCTATGTTGGTGTTAGGTATGATTCCAAATTAGAGGCAGCTGGCTATCGTTGTCTCTAATTGGGGATCATATTTAAGTAGCATTTTTTCCACCTGTGTTTTATGGGATATTGTTTTGAGTTAGTGTATCTTACACCTCTTTGTTACGGTTTGTTGTTTGTTTCGTTCTTTCTTTGTTGTTTTGTGCGTTTCTAAGAAATTATATGTGGAAACCATATCGCGCTGCAGCTTGGTCCGATAATTATTCCGACGACCGTGACAGAAGCAATAAAACTGGCCTTCTTAAGACTAGTTTAGTATCTGGAGCATCAGCATTTGTGGGTTTGATTACAGGCTCAAAATGGCCAGAAACAAGAACTTTCTTCTGAAACTCTATTCTTGTTCTGAGAAATGAAGGCTATTCCATGCGAGAAATTGCCAAGAAACGGAAGATTTTGTACAATACTGTGTACTACTCCCTTCACAGAACAGCACAAATTGGCCCTAACCAGAATAGAAAGAGGAGAGGGAGGCCCCGGTGGACAACTGAGCAAGAGGACAAGTACATTAGAGTGTCTAGTTTGAGAAACAGACGCCTTACAAGTCCTCAACTGGCAGCTTCAATAAATAGTACCCGCAAAACACCAGTCTCAACGTCAACAGTGAAGAGGTGACTCCGGGATGCTGGCCTTCTAGGCAGAGTTGCAAAGAAAAAGCCATATCTCAGACTGGCCAATAAAAAGATTAAGATTGGCAAAAGAACACAGACACTGGACAGAGGAACTCTGCCTTGAAGGGCAGCAGCCTCTTCACTGTTGACGTTGAGACTGGTGGCCTCCCACTCCTCCTTCTATTCTGGTTAGAGCCAGTTTGCGAACCCACAAATGCTGATGCACCAGATACTCAACTAGTCTAAAGAAGGCCAGTTTTATTGTTTCTTTAATAAGCACAGCAGTTTTCAGCTGTGCTAACATAATTGGAAAAGGGTTTTCTAATGATCAATTAGCCTTTTAAAATGATAAATTTGGATTAGCTAACACAACGTGCCATTGGAACACAGGAGTGATGGTTGTTGATAATGGGCCTCTGTACGCCTATGTAGATATTTCATTAAAAAATCTGCAGTTTCCAGCTACAATAGTCATTTACAACATTAACAATGTCTACATTGTATTTCTGATCAATTTGATGGATTTTTAATGGACAACATTTTAGCTTTTCTTTGAAAAACAAGGACATTTCTAAGTGACTCCAAACTTTTGAACGGTAGTGTATGTGTAATAGTTTTTTTTTCTCCATTTTTGGTGGGATGGAGTTTTAACCTCCATGGTGACATCACCAGGTGGTAAATGAGTTAATAGACCAATAAGTAAGAGAGTTCCAAACCTTTTCTGCAATAAGTGTTCCCCACCCTACACAGACCGCTCCCAGACAGTTGAACAAAATTCTTGCTTGAGAAAATGCTTTTAACTAAGAAGATATTTTTGTTTAAATTGAAATTTTAATTGAAAATAATCACAGTAAGGAATTTAATTGTTAGCCAAAAATGTTTTGTTGTTGAAATAAAATCAGCTGCATTGGACCTTTAAGACTTCCTACCTTTGGCTGTGATGGAGCCGGACTTTTGGTGTCCCCCCTCCAGTGGTGTCTGCTGGGCAGGTTTGGGTCTCACAGCATGTAGGTTCCCCTCACTCCCAGCCCTCATAAGCCTCTCCCCGACCCGCAGCATACAGGAGCGATTACCTGCTGGGCACTCCTTCCTCTGAGAGGGCTGCTTGGACCCTGCCGATGAGGGTCTGCCCTGCCTGGATGACTTGGATGTCATCTTTCCACCGGTCAGATACTCCAGGGCGTCTTGTATATCCCTCCGGCTTGCTCCTCTCTCTCTCACACACTTCTGTCAGTCAGTCAATCCAGTTGGTAATCAAACTCTCTGGGTGATCTCTGTAGGCTGAGTGTCAAGTATTGACTGGACACGAAAGCTGAGCTGTCTGTCGCCTACAAGAAAAAGGTATTTTAAGACAAAGCCCAGCTCCTTAGTTAGATAGACTGTAGTTCATCAGCTGAGAGTCGATTCCACGTGTGCACTCTGCCGCGCTGTGCCTTGCAGTACGGTCTGCATTGGGAGAGTCACGAGCCCTCTCTCTCTCTCTCTCTCTCTCTCTCTCTCTCTCTCTCTCTCTCTCTCTCTCTCTCTCTCTCTCTCTCTCTGTTAATCTCTTCACATGCTTATAGTAAACAATCCTTAAATGATCCCACACTGTTGACAAATGACCCCTAATCTAGTCAAACGGCTGCCAGGGGTAAAAGTTAAACCCATCCTTAATATGAAGGTAATCTCAGAGCAGAATGTTTAGCCTACACCATATTAATTCATAAGGCTGCAAACAGCACAGATGATTACAGTTTGACAGTTGTAATGCGTCTGCTGGGAAGGCATGGATTCCAGCGCATGCAGGCAGCTACAGCCTCACTAACAGAGAGGCAGATATATTCTGTAGAGTAGTGAGCTCTGCTCTCTGATAGGCTGCCTCTTGGAAATCTGCATGCCCTCCCGAGCTGCTGGTTAGTGAAGCGGTGTATTAAAGAGATTGAGCGGAAAATGTTTGTTCTGCTGAGTGTGACTCTCTATAGAAGCTTTCATGTCATGATATTCAGATGGATTTTGAGATTTGCACAATTTTTGGGGAGCTGTTTTGGTTCGTGAGCACTACTTTCAAAACAACTGGCCGAAATTATACAAAACCTTTATGACACATCCAAGTCCACACCATCAGATATTACAGATATACAGGTGTACTGACAGACAAACTAACAGATAGGCCTAGTTGTAATTTAAGATAATGGTAGGCTACATAGATACAACAGGGATTTGGTTCATTGTTAGAATATCTCTGAATAATTAATGGATTCTTTGGACAAAATCCAAACAGTTGATGTGTGTTTCGATGACAGGAGAGATTGAATGTGTTAGAAAATGCCATGACAGAAAACAGTAACAAGTAAAATATAGGTGGATACAAATAAATATAATATATTACAATTACAGAAACAGTGTAAATAAAATAGCTGGGTATGGATAAAATAAAACACCATACTGTAGCGTAGCATGTGCATGTGAAAATCCATTTGAATAACATGACATGAAAGCTTCTATAGAGAGTCACACCCAGCAGAACACACTTACCCAGACACTGAAACGTGCCGGGCATTGTCCTGGTTCAGACGGGTTGGGTTAAATGCGTAAGACGCATTTCAGTTGAATGCATTCAGTTGTACAACTGACTAGGTATCCCTCTTTCCCTTTCCTTTCCCCTCCCTAGTTTTGAAGAGTCGGAAGAATTCAGGAAGTATAACTGCCCCAGTGATGCTCCCAGTATCCGACGCTCTCAGACTCCAACGCTCATAGCCTCCATTGCCTCAAGAGGATTAGGATGTGAGATGTGTCAGTCAGATAAACAGAGCCAGGAAATCACAAATGAAAGCCACCATGTCAACTAAACACCCTCTCCCTAAGCATTTCTTTGTGGGCACATTTAGAAACTTACGTATGTAACGATTTATCCTAAAAGGCTGGCTGGGGTTGGTTTTTACATTACAATAGATTATGTTTGTATATAATCCCCTCTATTAAAAGAGTACACATAGGGTATTGTGGTGAAATTCATCTGTCTGTGTTGCTGGTTGGAACTAACCTCATTCTTATAGCCATAGAAACCCACAGTACAGGTTCTCCAACAGTTAAATGTGGGGTAATGGAATGTGGTTCAGCTTCTCACTAAACCACTGATCTCCACTCTCCCTATCCTACTAGACCTCCAGGAGTTAAACTAAATGATCTGTATTACAATCCTCTATTAAGTCCTGGCCGCCTCACAGTTAAATGACCCAGTTCAATCATATAGTATAAGGGACCGATTCTCTCTGTAGTGATGGAGGACGAAGACTCTTCCATTGGACTGTTCCCTCACCATGATACTGACACAGGATGGTAAAACTTCATCATCATGGGAACAGCCCTGAGGGGTTCCATGGTATTTGTTAATGAGGAGTTTCTGCATTGGTCACAGAAGTTCCTGAATATTGGTGACTTAACATTTGTATGGCACTGATACATTGAGAACAAGTCCTGCCATAATAATTTCTGTAGGGTGAAGCTTTGGCTTGCTGAAATTCTTACCTTGAAGTTGTAGGCTTAGACTGTTCTTGTCTTCAATAGAGTAGACCCCCAAACTATCTAAAACACAGCCAAATAATTAAATAAATGTTTATCCACAAAAGGACATCCACAATCCAATAAGACAACTAAGTATATTATTTACTTACAGAACATTTCAAATGGAGAACATGTTTATTGTTCAAATCAATGCCCCCAAAAAGAGCTGTCATGCAAATTTCCGGAGACCAATTTAAATGTAGCTCAGTCGGTAGAGCATGGCTCTTAGTGGACTCGATTCCCAGGGCCATCTATACATGAAACATTAATGCACGCATGACTGTAAGTCGCTTTGGATAAAAGCGTCTGCTAAAAAGCGTCGGTATACATTACATTATAGGCCACTACGTGCTAAAACACTATGTTCTAAACTGTACAGACAGTATATGCATACAAAGGCATAGGAGTGTGTAGATTAGATGCATCATTAACTGTCATCATCCTCATGGCCGGAGAACCGCATCCATTTTGGGGGATACATTTTTTATTTTGGGGGAAATCAGCTAACTTACTGCATTCCAGGCTAAGATACGTTCTTTGCAGTTTTAAAGCTAATTTCCTGGAATTCTACACTTTTTGCCATGAGGCAGGGATTTTCTTCTTCTGTTTTATAGCTCATCTCATGTTTTTGTTCACATTATTCACATTGTGCTATCATATGCTATCTGGGGGCCCCAACCCTCCCAAAATATACAGTATATATTATTTTTTGCTTTGGGGGCCCCCTGGAGGTTGGGGGCCTGGGGCACATGCCCTGCGTGCCAGTTTGGTAACCCGGCCCTGGTCATCATAATGATTAAGATCACTGTCCTGGCTCTCTGTATCATATATGGGTGTGTGGTCTATTTGCAGGCTAATGTCCAAAAATATCTCCCCACCACATGTTCCAGGGGGAGACAGTTCTGCTGTCATGATTCTCTGAAGCATAAAAAATGGCTTTAATAGGGGTTTATTTTAAGAAGCTCTGCTCTGCTCTGTCCCTTCATGTCCTGAGAAAGGGCCTGGCCAAGGGGGTTTCCCTAGCCCTGAGAAATAGCACACAGACACAGGCAAGGAAGCACACAGAGGTCCCTAGCTATGCTTTCAGGGTTATGGGAATATGACCTGGCACAAGCAGTATGACCAGTATTTAGTGGGCACTTGAGAGGGCACTGTTTTACAATGGGGTAAGTTGATCAATTCCAGATGAAAGCCTTGCAGAGAAACACCAGTAACTTAGAGGAAATGCTTGAAGATATACACCACTGATTAACGGGGGCTGAGCTAGAGCAGTGTTTGTGAGACAAGGTCGGATCCCAAAGGTGTTCGGGGCCGGGTCTTTTCTACAAAAACGTCTGTAGATTCCGAATTGTTTGAGCTACAAGATTGTTTTCCTCTACGACTCTCACAAGCTACAAAGAGTCGTTAGAAGATAAGGGGTTCTTCAACATAGAAGATCATTGGAAATCCTAGGATATACAGTAGTGTCTATAATACTATAATAAGCTCACATAGTTTCTGTGACAAACTCCACACAGTTGTCACTGACTAGTTGGATATTCATTTCCCAGTGAGCAAACAATTCCTGTACTTACATCATTCTTATAAATTCATTTTTATCAGATTTTTCTTTGGTGGACCTTATTTTTTTTATTGACATTTGGCAACTGTTTATGTCAAATTGTTTTGTGTTCTACTTGTATCCCTGGTTGTCCTGAAAAGAAAATGGTAAAACACTTCATTGTGAGGCGAAATATGCAGTGCTTTCAGAAAGTATTCACACACCTTGACTTTTTCCAAATTTTGTTGTGTTACAAGGTGGGATCAAAACTTATTGTAATTTTTTGTCAGCGATTTACAGAAAATACTCTGTATTGTCAAAGTGGAACAAAAATTCTAACATTTGTAAACAAATCCAAAAAATAAAACACTTATATATCTTGATTACATAGGTAGAGTCCATACATGTTAGAATCACATTTGGCAGAGATTACAGCTGGGTAAGTGTAAAAGCTTTGCACTCCTGGATTGTACAATATTTTCACGTTATTCTTTTAAAAATTCTTCAAGCTCTCTCAAGTTGATTGTTGATCATTGCTAGACAGCCATTTTCAAGTCTTGCCATAGATTTTCAAGACAATTTAAGTCAAAACTGTAACTAGGCCACTCAGGAATATCCAATGTCGTCTTGGTAAGCAACTCCAGTGTAGATTTGCCCTTGTGTTTTAGGTTATTGTCCTGCTGAAAGGTGAATTGGTCTCCCCGTGTCTGTTGGAAAGCAGACTGAACCAGGTTTTCCTCTAGGATTTTGCCTGTGCTTAGCTATATTCCATTTATTTTTACCCTAAACAATCCCTAGTCCTTGCCAATGACAAGCATACTCATAAAATGATACATCCACCACAATGCTTGAAATATGAAGGGTGGTTCTCTGTGATGTGGATTTGTGCCAAACATAATGATGTTTATTCAAGATAGGAAGTACATTTCTTCATCCATTTTTTTGCAGTTTTACTTTAGTGCTTTATTGCAAACAGGATGCATGTTTTAGAATGTTAGTATTCTGTACAGGCGTCCTTCTTTTCACTCTGTCATTTAGGTTATTGTTGTGGAGTAACTAGAATGTTGTTGATCCATCCTCAGTTTTCTCCTATCACAGTCATTAAACTCTGTAACTGTTTTAAAGTCACCATTGGCTGGGTGTATTGATACACCATCTAAAGTGTAATTAATAACTGCACCATGCTCAAAGGGATATTCAATGTCAGCTTTTTTGTATTTTTACCCATCTACCAATATGTGCCCTTCTGTGCGAGGCATCTGTGCGAGGCAAAAACAAATACCTCCCTGGTCTTTGTTTTGAATCTGTGTTTGAAATGTACTCCTCGACTGAGGAACCTTACAGATAATTGTATGTATGGGGTACAGCGACGAGGTAGACATAACTGATAGGGTTGAACATCACATTTATGTAGCTAATAGCCAATGACAGGTGCTTTTCACAGCACAGGCTATAGTGTGAATTTTTCGATGTATTGAATGTCAATACTGTAGTCTTCTTTAATATCCAAAATGTATTCTGTATAACCCGATAATTGTAGCTGTACTTTGGTGTTGTTATTGATACTGAATGATGACTTATTTTAATGTTTGGAACAAGGTGAAGGAACAAGTGTCTTCTCAGCGCTCTCTCTGACGCCCTCGTGTGGCCATACATGGACATCATATTTGGGAACATTTTCAGACCCTGATTCGTTAAACTTTTTTTTTTTTTTTTTACTGCAGAGTAAGTCATATACTATGCTTCATCAGTCAATGTAACATAACATTTTAAGTACCAAAACATCACATGACATTCAACATGAAAAAACACATGCAATGTCTGTTTCATGTTTCTGAATGAAACCAACCTTGCAGCTCTTTTCAGCAGTGCTCAGAGAGGACCCTTGATTCCTGCTTCTCTGAGTGAGTCATCAGGAAATGTGATTTTGTCATGTTAATTTAGTTGTGCTTCCCTGAAAGCAGCAGAAGAGGCATGTGAAAGGACAATCTTGTGTACTTTGGCAGTGTGACTGAACTGATATAGAACATCCAATGAGAGGTGAATAAGAGAGGCTTGCCAAGTGATTTATGGTTTATTGATTTTATTGCCACTCTTGGCCACAGAAACTGATGGAGAGTTTACTATCACAGAGAAATGACAGAGAACACGGAGGAAAATGACTAAAATATCCTTGTAGGCCTTGAAGTGTTTCCTCTCCATTAGGCCCTGATATAAAAGTGTTGCCAATTCACACACGGTTGGCATGAAATATGACAGTCATTATCTCCACAGACTGGGCATAAAGTGGTTGTGTGTCATAATCATAAAGGAGCCATTCTAGTTTTTACTGTTATTGAAGCACTTTGTAATGGTCTCAACTAGGACGGGATATAATATGGCTGAGGCTCCTCTCCTCAAAAGGCTTGTGACCATTAGAGATTCTATTTCTATCCGTGTGATGTCATCGCATAAGAGATCAGAGATGATGTTGGAACAGATGATAATATTATGGAAGTAAAATATCTGTAATCTGAATAATATACAATTAGTGTTCTGGCCCCTAAAATCGGTTTAAAACCTTTTGTATTACAACACTTCTCTGCTCCCACAAACAAACCATATGTCTGATTAAACCTCAAAGTGTCAGATGCTACTAAACCTCTGACTAATTAATTACTTTATTTATTTGCATATGTAGGCGTCGCAGTACGGATTATTTCAGTACGGGATGCCATTTGTTCCAAATATTCAAGTTTCCTCTGAGTGATGTTATTGTTGTTGGCTGTCCTGGGTGGGTTGGCCTATAAGAGCTTTGTTTAGATGTTTTTCCTGTCCAATCTGGCTCTCTCTGTGTGTGGACCATGTTGTGATCCCATGGGGTTAATTTGCTGACTCTGTCTGTCCCCTTAACAAGTCGCCTGCTGTGGGCTCTGGCTGCCTCTGAATGATTGTGTCATGTGCTGCCAGGCTTAATCTATTTTGTGGCCAGGGTATTTAGTGATTTCATCAGGCCTTGGCTTCCCCCACATGAGCTATAACTTTTACTCTCTATTCTATTTTAGAAGCTACAGCAATGTGAGGTGATATTTTGGACGTTCCAGATTTTGTGGGCTGAAAGCAAGATGATGCTTGATTCTGATTAAATCCTTTAGCAATAAATGAAAAATATTATAATATAACTTTACATTTCTTAGAATGTTGTCTTTTTTGTGAATCAAAATTCAATACGCATGCTATGTGTATTCTGCTTGCAGATTATATGGAGTCTACATTATGGCAACAGCCTGTTGAATAATTGGCTGAGTGCCCAACTCTGCCTTGGTTTGTTGATTAAAAAACAACAGCTTTGTTGACCTGATTACCACAAAGTACTAATAATATTAATTACTGCGGTACTGCATTACAAATGCCATTTGAGCTAATGTGGTTATTACCAGTGCCGTCATTCAGGGCAGGTGTTTCAGCCTAGTTCAGTGCTTTCTGTGGCAGAGGGGCAGCCAGTGGAAAATCCAGAGCGTAGGGGTTAGGTAATGTTCTCTAGTTGTGCTGTGATCGGCTCAGTGTTCTGTCACTCATGGGGACACTACACCACCGCCAAATCTAAGGGTAGAGCTCGAAAATTCAAGCCCCTTGGTTGCTGCCAAAGAGTTACATTAGAAGTGCCCATCCAAGAAGGCTCAAGGTCATTGGCCAAAGATAAAATTATGTCAAATCACGTTATATCTGCAGTAGCTTTGATTGGACTGATCATCATACTTTCAAAATCTTAGCTAGCAGTCATCATCATGAATGAAGTTGACAATCTACTGGCAAATCCTTTTTAATCCTAGTCATATGAAGATAAATAATGAAGATTAATCATTGATAAAATGTATCAGTGCTCATTGGCCATTGGACATAAACATTACATAACAAGTTGTAGATCACAAATTCAGCAATGAGTTGTTTGGAAGGAATCAGTGGCTAACTGCAAGCATTGCAAAGGATATCACTAACCTGATATTCAGTGGAGTGGGTGTGTGGTCCCAAGTCTGGGTTTAAGGTTTCTCTTTTCCAAGCTTAAAATTATTAACATTCAACATTGGCCATGCTGTCAATCCAGCAAGATTTATACCGTTCTCAAAACAACTGTTAACTCGGAACTGGGAAATCTGACTTCAGTGAGTTCAAGACAACTGGGAACTCGAGGAAAAAACGAGCTCCGACTGGGAAAATTTGTCTTGAACGGTCATCCAACTCAGAATTATAAGTCGGGAACTCAGGCCTCTTTCTCGAGCTACGACCTGAAGATTACTGACGTCATCATGATTCAACCTCATTTTTTTTTAGAGTTCCCAGTTGTCTTGAACGCACCATAAATCCAGAGAATGCCAGACTTTGATGAAAAAGTTTGATGACACATTCTTTCCCACGAAGGACCTTCCTGTTCAAGTGAGTACATTACAACAAGGTGTGTCAAAAAATGTATTGTATGCTGCTGCATAAATTATGTAATATGCCAGGGAGATATGTATACTGTAGCTAAGAAAGTAATACTAAGTGTATGTTGTGTAGTAAGCTGTTAGTAGCCCATTAGCCTCACCCTAGTCATTTGGTCTATTTTCCCCTCTTAATTTAGCCTACTCTTCAGACTTTGTGGTGCACATGTAGTCTATATTCTGTTTTAGAGAAATGTAATCATCGAATATTGTAAGAGCTTTCATTGCTAAGTTGCTTATATGCCCCCTTCATTTATCCTATGGTTCTGACTTGGTGCACAGGGAGAATATTGTAACAACGGCTCATGTTCTGAATTCTGTCACTGTACATTTCAAAAGTGCTGAACAAATAGTTATTATGAATACATCTGTCCTAGCTCACTCATGAATGTCTTAATCGAAATTACGGATTGACTCTTATCCGCTTGTCGTCCCCTTAATGCTAAGTTGTAATTATTTCGCCTCTATGACCTATTTATTGCCTACCTCCCTACTCTTCTACATTTGCACACACTGTACATAGATTTTTCTATTGTGTTATTGACTGTACGTTTGTTTATGTGTAACTCTGTGGGGTTTTTTGTCGCACTGCTTTACTTTATCTTGGCCAGGTCGCAGTTGTAAATGAGAACTTGTTCTCAACTGGCCTACCTGGTTAAATAAAGGTAAAAAAAATATTTAAAAAATTTAATTAAAAAAATGCCATAGTTTGCACATCTCAATTGTCAGTAGGAACCACATTTATTTAAGCAAATCAGCCATGTAAGTTATGTTTTTTAAGGCAGTAAATTAGTCTGAATGAACTGTTTCGCTGCGAGACAATGTTCTCTGATAGCCAGGTGTAGCAGTGGTAAGGTGTTGGGACTGCTGTTGGGATTCTGCTGTTGGGGCTCTGCTGTTGGGACAGCTTTAGGCCCTAACAGTTTGTGGGCACCGTTTGTCACCGTTATAGTGCAATTAATGTATTGTTTAGTGTTGTGTTGTGCAGTGGCTTTGCTGGCATACCTCCCCCCAAAATAGGGTTTGCCCTATCAAGATTTATACACTAAAATAGCCTCTGATTATTACCATTACAAATGTGTTACATAGGCCTCCAGCTCAGGGTCATAAAATTAGATACAAAATGTAACTTTACCGCAATTAGCCTGCATCAACAGATTGACTCATGTGGCCTTTCCCTAAAATATGAATGTGATAGATGGGCAGTTTATCACTGCATGATCTAATTCCCCAATTAGGCACTATCCTATTACCACCAGAGGGCATTGTGTATCCTACAACTCTGCACCATGACATCATTGTGGGAAATTGTCCTCAATTCCTTGCGTCCTCAGGTTCGTCCTCTTTCATTTCATACAAGCACATTAGTTTCCTCTCCTCGCTTCCGATTACCCTTGACCTTTTTCAAAACAAGGCGAGGATATACCCGAGCATCCTCCGCCGGAGGAGAGGAGCAAACTCCTCTGTTCAAATTGACACTCTCCTACATATGGCGAACACTAATCTCGATTAACCAGAAGTAAAAGTGAGTCTGTCCACGAGGGTTTAGGTGACCACTTCTCCGCTTTTTTCCGAGGAGAGGAGGATGTAGGAGTCGAGGAGAGGACCAACTTTTCCAATTGAGAATCTCACAAAATATCAGTCATTTGTGACATAGGCCTAACCGATTTAAATTCCATGAAAATGGAAAGGTAAATAACAACACAATGGAAAGACCACAGTACAATCTTTCTCCTATGCATAATCAACCAATACAACTGAAATGTAAGCCTATTGACAATGTTGTTTATTTTGTGTATAATGTGTTAAGTTGCTGACACTTCTGGCCTATGAATAAACTTGACTATAACACATAGTCTATTAATAGCATTGCAAGAGGGCCTATGCAAAGGCCAAACATCATCTTTACGTCTTTAAACTTTCAATTGCAATTAAAGCATTTAAACTGCAGTGAACATGCTTTTCTTACATGCCTCGGAATGACATTAGAAACAATTATATCAATTGGAGACAAAGTGTTCACAATGTCTTGCGTTTTCTCTATTGAAGAAACACACTTCCAAAATACTCCACAAGGGTCCTTCAGCTCCAGCCCTGTTCCCCTGGTGTACTAATTCGTGACAATCAACAAATCAAATGACTGGTACAGCTCTCTCCACTAAATGCACTATGGGTAACCTATGTGCTTCATCAATAGAAATGGCCAGCATTACTGAAGGAGCTGATGGGATGAAGGCTGTTCAACATGTATTTGATAGTGCATGCATCAATACATCTCATTGCTCTATCTAACCTGTGAGGTTTAAATCACATTTTTTACATCCATTATTTTCAAACATTGGCAAATGTGTTCCAAAATTCATAATTTGATCATAACAAATGTCAAAAACACACAAAAAAATGTTTTATCACAAAGTATTGCTTGAAATAATGATGACTTTTTTAATCTCCAATGTATGGTGACAAATGTTAGAATGAGACACTCATATTACCAGTAGGAGTCGTTACCAAGTGTTACCCTCTGAACGGAGACCCTTGTGTTTCTCTTCCTTAAAAATGTGACATTGTTCTTGGCTGCAGATGTCCTATTGTTCTCACCCAGTATGGTCAGGACAAATGGACTCTGACAAGTTGCCCCTCAAAACCAACTGTCTGAAAAAACAATGGTTTCAATTCTGTTAAAGTTAGTTAAACTTCCAAATACGCAAACAACCATGAATGAACAAGATGATTTCTGTAATACACACACTCCTCTGAATCTCCACGGCATTTAGGATAGATCCCTATTGATGTGTGTGGTATTCTTCAGCGTGTCTCCATTCCGAAACCACACAACTGTGAGTGAGGCACTGCATACAGAATATCTCACACAAATAGGATTATATTCACTAGTGAAGACAGAAAAAAGAATAATAATAACATCACCTTCCATTTATTGAACTAAACAGTTTTTTATTAATTAAAGTGATATATTGCCTTGGCCCTCAGGGCAGACTCAGAAGGACAGAAAGCAACGCTGTGCCAAAGGGGGAGGGGAGGGAACATACCTAGAGTCTGCTGCCTCCGTGACTGGCTATGGATGGGGCTTTACCAAGGGAATACATTTCAGATTTAGGGATTATGTTGCTCAATCAGACTCTAAGAGATTATGCTATTTAGACAGACTCTTTGAGATGAAAACTATTTTAATGGTTTTCACATTGCGGGAAAACAATCAGCTTTGTGATTAGAGGCATCAAAGAACACCACAGATGTAAAGCGATCCCTTTTGAGATAAACCTTTTTCACTAATCTTAGGTCCATTAAATGTCAAATGTGTACAATGTAATTGGACGAATTTGGCCCGATTTCAATCATCCAAATACAATATGACAAGCTCAAATCCCTAACAGTGAAGCCTGTCTGAATCAATGCAGTCATCATACATTTGCACATCATCTGAAAGTCAATGCCACGCTGTTAAGAGCAGTTGGTTGATATGAAAAAAATATGTATAGAGCGTTGGGCCAGTAACCGAAAGGTTGCTAAATCTGTCGTTCTGCCCCTGAACAAGGCAGTTAACCCACTGTTCCTAGGCCGTCATTGTAAATAAGAATTTGTTCTTAACTGACTTGCCTAGTTACATAAAGGTTACATTTTTTTTTTAAAGAACAAATTCTTATTTACAATGACGGCCTACCCCGGCGACGCTGGCCTATGGAACTCCCAATCACGGCCAGATGTGATACAGCCTGGAATCAAACCAGGGACTATAGTGACGCCTATTGCACTGAGATGCAGTGCCTTAGACCGCTGCGCCACTCGGGAGCCCTCTGTAAAGGTAAGTTACTTTGTACATTGCTTGCATAATAACATAACTTTTTTGTTTCTTCATACAATAGCCACATTCACATGTTATATTACAAAATAGACTTATAGAATTGAAAAGTTTCTCTTTTCAAACAACTCCAATTATTAGTCTTGTGCTTTTTGTTTGAAATGCAAAACACTACAATCAGACCAGCAACAAATATTGTGAAATGACTGACTCACAGTGTGCATTCCTCTACATTTGCTCAGTGATTAAATTCACTCAGTATCCCCTTTCATCTCATTAGTTAAAAACTCCTATAACTTTAGGCCTAAATGCATGGCTCTTATATCTGGCCCAGTCCCCGCAGAGGGCATATGGAGGCTTTGTTGTGGGGAAGAGAGTGTTAGCAAGGGAGCAGCAATGACTACCCTTGCCTGCAGAGTTAAGCAAATTGATTGGCACACTAGGAACTTCGTGGAGTATTCACCCTTCAAAATTTGAAAGTGATACCAATTCAACAAAGTAGGAACCAAAACGAAGTAGTTACTTCAGCAGCTAGCCTGGTATCATAGACTAGACGTAACATAGTCAATGTAAATCTGGGACACTCAAATTAGTTGATATGTTACATTTGGTATGGTTACATCAGACAGAACATTATTTAAAGCAAAAACGAAGAGGGTGGTTGGTCGTGGTGGATGGGTGGGCATATATCACAGAATCTAGCAAGGTTGCGTTTTTGAATCTCATCACGGACAACTTTATCTAATTAGTAACTTTGCACCTCCTAACTACTTTTTTAGTACCTTGCAACTACTTAGCATGTTAGTTAACCCTTACCCTTTCCCCTAGCACTTTTAGCTAACCCTTCCCCTAACCTTAACCCTTTAACCTAACTCCTAACCTTAACCCTAAGCGCCAACCCTAACCCCAGCCTAGCTAATGGGTTTCACATGACTGGGCAGGGTATAGGCCCACCTACTTGGGAGTCAGGCCCACCCACTGGGAGCCAGGCCCAGCCAATCAAAATGAGTTTTTCCCCACAAAGGGCTTTATTACAGAGAGAAATAGTCATCAGATTCATCAGCTGTCCGGGTGGCTGGTCTCAGACGATCGCGCAGGTGAAGAAGCCGGATGTGAAGGTCCTGCGCTGGCATGGTTACACGTGGTCTACAGATGTGAGGCCGGTTGGATGTACAGTACTGCCAAATTCTTTAATCAGCTTCTTGAAATGCCGCACCTGTCAGGTGGATGGATTATCTGGGCAAATGAGAAATGCAAGGATGTAAACAAACTTGTGCATACCATTTGAGAGAAATAAGCTTTTTGTGCATATGGAAAATGTATGGAATATTTTATTTCAGCTCATGGGACCAACACTTTACATGTTGCATTTATATTTTTGTTCAGTGCATTCGGAAAGTAATTCGACCCCTTGACTTTTTTCACATTTTGTTATGTTACAGCCTTATTCTAAAAAGGATTAAAACATTTTTTTCCCTCATCAATCTACTCACAATACCCCATAATGACAAAGCTAAAAACTGAAATATCATATTTACGAACATATACAGACCCTTTACTCAGTACTTTGTTGAAGCACCTTTGGCAGAGATTACATCCTCGACTGTTCTTGGGTGTGAGTTTCTCCCATTCTTCTCTGCAGATCCTCTCAAGCTCTGTCAGGCTGGATGGGGAGTGTCGCTGCACAGCTATTTACAGATCTCTCCAGAGATGTTCGATTAGGTTCTCATCCAGGCTCTGGCAGGGCCACTCAATGACATTCAGAGACATCTCCCGAAGCCACTCCTGCGTTGTCTTGGCTGTGTGCTTAGGGTCGTTGTCTTGTTGGAAGGTGAACCTTCGCCCCAGTCTGAGGTCCTGATCGCTCTGGTGCAGGTTTTCATCAAGGATCTCTCTGTACTTTGCTCCATACATCTTTCCCTCGATCCCGACTAGTCTCCCAGTCCCTGCTGCGAAATACATCCCCACAGCATGATGCTGCCACCACCATGCTTCACCGTAGGGATGGTGCCAGGTTTCCTCCAGACGTGGCGCTTGGCATTCAGGCCAAAGAGTTCAATCTTGGTTTCATCAGACCAGAGAATCTTGCTTCTCATTGTCTGAGAGTCCTTTAGGTGCCTTGTAGCAAACTCCATGCGGGCTGTGCCTTTTACTGAGGAGTGGCTTCCGTCTGGCCACTCTACCATAAAGGCCTGATTGGTGGACTGCTGCATAGATGGTTGTCCTTCTGGAAGGTTCTCCCATCTCCACAGAGGAACACTGGAGCTCTGTCAGAGTGACCATCGGGTTCTTGGTCACCTCCCTGACCAAGGCCCTTGTCCCCTGATTGCTCAGTTTGACCGGTTGGCCAGCTCTAGGAAGAGTCTTGGTGGTACCTAACTTCTTTAGTTTAAAAATGATATAGGCCAGTGTGTTCTTGAGGACCTTCAATGCTTCAGAAGTGTTTTGGTACCCTTCCCCAGATCTGTGCTTTGACACAATCCTGTCTCGGAGCTCTACGGACAATTCTTTCAACCTCATGGCTTGATTTTTGCTCTGACATGCATTGTCAACTGTGGGACCTTATATAGACAGGTGTGTGCCTTTCCAAATCATGTCCAATCAATAGAATTTACTGCAGGTGGACTCCAATGAAGTTGTAGAAACACCCCAAGGATGACTATTGGAAACAGGATGCACCTAAGCTCAGTTTCCAGTCTCATAGCAAAGTGTCTGAATACTGATTTAAATAAGGTATTTCTGTCTTTTATTTTTAATTAAAATGCAAAAATGTCTAAAAACCTCTTTTCGCTTTGCCATTATGACGTATTGTGCGTAGATTGATGAGGGTAAAAAAATATGTAATCAAATTTAGAATAAGTCTGTAACGTAACAAAATGTAGAAAAAGTAAAGGGGTCTGAATACTTTCCGAATTTACTTTTTCCTACCAGTAGTGTGTCCACCAATGATTGTCTATATTATATATGTTTTTAATAACCTGCCCAGGGACTGAGGTTGAAAATTAGCCGGCTGGCTAAAACCGGCACTTTTACTGAAACGTTGATTAATGTGCACTGTTCCTGTAAAAATAAAATAAACTCAACTCAATCTAGCTTGTTGCGGATAAAAATCAGTACGCGATCACATAGTGCACACAAAATGTACATTTTTGCTTAAGTTTTCATGTGTCTAATTAAAAAAGTGTTTCCATTGCATTTTCAACTCCACCGATAGTTTTGTCACAAAAACAGTTGGGTTAAATAGAAAATGTGCTACTCTGGTCTTGGCACGTACGCTTATTATGGATAAGAGCGAGAATGCTTTTATTTGTCAAACAGCAGTCAAGCATCAATCATCATGTCACTAGAATTGTTTTTACAGACACAAAAACATCCCCCCTTTTGCTTGTCTGGTGTATTTAATTTTGTCGACATTTGTAAAATTAACGACAAATGTTTTGTTCCCATCAGGCCTGTCGTGACATTTTTTAGCCAACATGTACTTTACTTGCATAAAAACGTTGGATGGAGACCTGGTTATAAATGCAATCCATGTAGTCAGAGCCATCTACAAGGTGGACACAGTCTGTGTGTCCCTAGTCTGTGTTACAACCTTTCACTGTGCATTCATTCCCAGCCATCACCATGTCTTGAGACATATAAATGAAGACGTCTTGAGACATCTCAAGACATGTCTTAGAAAATGGAGATGTCTTTAAGACCGTTTATATACACGTCTCGAAAATACCAATGTCTTGAGACATCCGTCTTGAGACATTTTATAATGTATGGTTGTTTTCATTTTTTATTAGTTATGAATATAATAATCATTCACTCTACAATCGTTCACTCTTGGAAGAAATTAATATCAATGTCAGTTGACTGAAGAATGTTCCATGAATTTTAAATGTTCAACATTCCAAAATTCTAAACATAGTCATAGTACAATTTTACATTAATGTCTTGAGACATGTCTTAAAGACACACATAACATGTCTGAAAACAGTGTCTCATCTCAAGACATGTCTTCAAAATGTGTCATAAGACGTCTTGAGACGTCTCAATTGTATGCCACAAGACATCACAAGACGTCTTAAAACAAAGGTGATGGCTGGGTATGTTGTCATCACTCTTATTGTACACCAAATATGAAAGAGCACTTGCTCTGCACTGTGTGTGCATGTCACTATAATGCTTTTGAAATATATTGACTGTGTATCGTTTTATTTCAGAATAACTACCTTAAAAAAAGAGAACATGTTGTAGCTTTTGCCAGTGACACAGGGAGTCTGAAAGATCTGACGAATGAGATCCAAGAGAAGAACTTCAAGATCGAGTGTATGAGTGAACAGCGGAGGGAATATGAGAAGAGAATCTTCACAAAGGTCGGATCAATGTGTTCTTCACTTTACCCACTTACTGTAGTGATGCAAATCACATATTGTATTTTGTCTTATAATATGGCTGATAATATTTGAAATTAAGAATGTTCAAACCTGAAGAATATTCAAGAATATTTCAAGTTTCATCTAGAGCTGCCGGTGGTGAACAATAAGATTGTAGTTAGTCAAGGTTAGATTAAAATGCCTTCCAGAGAGGGGCGGTGATATAGACACCTCTTGTTTTACCAAAAGCTATTAATTTCTTATCACTCTTTCATCCCTCATACCTTTTATGTGGTGAGTGACACCCCCCCAGAAATCAACATTAATGAGATATTTAGTGTTAAAAGGTGAGGTGCAGTCCCATAATTGCCTTGTTTTAATGAGCCCAGGCAGCCACTCATTCTATCTCCCTAAGTCCTCTCTTGGCCCTCAGTGTTTGAGTTTTGTCCAACCCAAGTGGGACTCTACTGTAGGCAGATGGCGGGGAGAGCAGTCACACAAAACCAGCCTCTCAAAGTGAAACGGATGACTGCAGCTCTGGAGAATCGCTCCTTTGTTCTTTGTGCTAATGAGAGTGGTCACGGCCATGGGAGAACCGCATGGCTAATCACCCGTAGTTACCACTCTACGGCAGATGGTGGAGCCAGAGGTAAAGGAAGAAGCATTCCTTCTTCAATCCCAGAGGAAACAGTCCCAGTCAGACATGCGGTGTTCTGAGTTTTAGATACAGTTGTTTAGAGAGAAACAGAGACAGAGGGAGCCTCCATAAAACAGGAAAAACGTGTGTCTATGGCTGTCACTCATAACTAGTAGACATGGTCTTAGATGGGGGAGGGAGAAGAAGGGATGGATGGTGTTTGGTGGTGCATGGAGAGGTGATCATCTGTTGATGTCGGTCGGGTTGGGGCTGTGCCAGGGTAGATGGAACAGTGCCCACAGTGATTACAGAGAGGACCAACTGGGTAATCCTCTGTGGCATGACATGTAGTCTAGCCTAACGCAGTGTCAAAACTGCAGTGTCACACGCAACGCAAGCACGCCTAACCTTGTAATCCCTCTAAATTGTTTATTCATTATTTGATTAACTCGGATACAGCAAAATTGGCTAGTCCGTAGAATGCATGCAGTTATGAAGCATGACTTTAACTATCTGTGTTCCGTTTTGCATTCTAATGTGGCTTTTGGCAACCTGAATGTATTGGGTGGGTCTCTGTTACAAAAATCTATTGAATTCACACAGTTTTGGACTCATTCCAAATGGGAAAAAAAGGCATTCAAATTATTTTAAAAAGTGAGATTTCTTTACTCAAATATGACCGTTCTTCACAAAAGTACTGTCTTCTTTCATTCTAAAAGAAGAGGAGGAAACAAAACAAGGGAAAAGGAGGGTGGGGGGGACCTTGAAGCTTTGAAAGCCATTGAACGCCGGCACACTGCACAGTCCTAAGTGTGACAGGCATGCAAAAGCCCTGTTAATGTCCAGGGCATGAATGGTGGCTGCAGCACAAAGTGGAGGGCCAACTGCGTGGATATCACAGGAACCTGATGGGCTCCAGGCGGCTCCCAGTCTGAAAACTTCACTGCTCTGACATGTGATGTGATCCTGGTGACACTGGCAGCGCTGCCACTGAGGGAAGGCACAAAGGCAACAAGCCCCCCCCTGGAAGCTGTGCACTCTGCAAACCCCCTGGTGTTGCACAGGCATACTACCCCCAGTCTCTCCCTTCAGCCCTGCCTAGTTACAGGCAGCGGCTGTTAGAGACCAGGGCAAAGACCGTGGATGGAAAGGCCCAGCTGCCTCTTTGGACTTCCAGAATAAATTGACCTGAATGACAGGGGCACACAAACAGTATGATGTGTATTATCCCTGTCAATAAAAATGTCCCCATTAATTATGGTCTTTGTATATAATGTACTGCCTTCTTTCTTCCGGGAAAAGAGGGGAGAGAAAAAACCTAATGGCCAGAGTTTTTTGTGTGTGTCTCAGCTTTTTATTATTCAGGGGGAAATCGTAGGAGGCAGAAAGTTGTACGATTGCTTTGTCTCTGAATAGGACTCATATTTGCCACGCAGCTTGAGCTGTGTGCCTTTTGTTTTGCAGATTAAAGAAAAAAACTAAAAAGGAGTTGTCATTTTTTTCTTCAGATCAGCTCTGAGGGTGTGGAGGACTGAGACAAGAGAGTGAAAAGCTAAAAGATGACATTGACTCCATGCAAATTGTCATGGAGCAGGTCTGCAATTCTTTGGAGGCTAAAGAGAAGCGGTTGGAGGACTAAGGTATTGTGTGGATGTTTTTCTTTTTGGTAACAAATCCTAATCCCTGCAGTTTTTTTAAGCACTGCTTATTACAAGTTTATAGGATTTAAAACGTTAAGTCATATACTATGGACCATAAAATCCATATTGATGTAATTCTGTGAATCTGTTTAGTGTAACTGATAAATCTTTACTTTTAAACCCCATATGCAATACTTCATGTGCCCCCTGGAGCAGATATTGTCTGGAAACATGAGCTAATGACTCACAGTTAGGCAGCTATTGGTCAGATTGTAATGTTTGACGACACTTGTCAGATTGGCCATCCAGTCCACAGTGTGGGAGTCCTTCAAGAGAAAGTAAACAGTGCACAGGTGTATTTTCATGGATCAGTGCTTTATCTATCTAAATGTTTGATGTTCATTCATTGCTTATGTAACTTAGGTAACCATCTGAATATGTCCCCCCGGGTGTATAGACACAAATGGAGCACAAACATATCTCACCAGATAAATTGTGATAGCGCCAATGCCTCATTTGACTCCTACATGTTATAATTCATATCAGATGGGGTTTTGAAGAGAGGGCATACCTCATTAATATGACGTTAACCATATTCTTTAAATGTGGTGTGTGGTGTTTGCCCAAGAGCATCTCCTCTTTTTTATGCCCTTCATTAAAATACAATAAAGAACCACCTGCTAAAGGGTTTTGTATAGGCTGTGACTAACATTAAGAGCTTTATCTGAAGGAGTTGGGTGCAAAGTTTGCAAACCCAACTTGGCCCTTGAACTTAGCGGTTTTAGGTCAGACCAGAGGAACAGTGGGTGGTACGCCAAGCTCATCAATGGCGGAATTCCAGGTCAGAACCTTGTCAGGAACCAGGCCACACTGGGTTCAAGTGGACTTTCTCAGGCCACCACTGTAGAATAATGGGATGTGGATGGTCATGTTATACGACTCTCTCAAACTCCAACAACCACGTCTCTTAGGCCTGCTCTCCCCCTCCACCCTATTCCTCTGATAGCCCAAAACCAGGTGAAAGTGGAAGTGTTCCCTGTCTCTTGCTATTCTCTAAACTAACCAAAGTGCTCTTTCTACTTGTTTCAGCCCATAATCTAATTGATGTGAAAGCAATGTTAGAGGGTGAGAAGAAATGCCCTTCAAAAGGTAAAAGCAACAATGGTTGTTTTGCAGATAAAGCAAATGTAAATGTAAGGCAAAACAATTCAGCTGATCACCATGCATTGTTTTGTATAAAGTGGAGTGATTTTGGATAAATGGTGATCCCCGATTTGAATTCTAGAAGACCATTGACTATGAATATCTGAAAGTAAAACTCAACACTGAGGACACCACAAGAAAGAAGGTAAGCATTCTTTCTCTTGTCACCAGTCTTTACAACCTCTAAGTGCATCCATGTTGCATTTGGCTGGTGAGAAAACTATGTTTACAAAACATGTCTCAAAGCTCTCCACCTTCCACCTTGCTCAGGCTGAACTGCTGTTCTATCCACATTACACAGCCTGGGAGGCAGGTCTTCCTGGAAGTGTTTGCAGTCCACTAATATAGAGTGTTTGTGTGTGTGTGTGTGTGTGTGTGTGTGTCTGTGTGCGCGCGAGGGGGGGGGGGGGGGGCGAGGGGGGGGGGGGGGCATATGCCATGTCAATATAAGACAAGAGCCCTGTTTTCTGATAGATTTCAGTGCAGGTGACTGTTCTGTTAGTTTTGTCATCAAAATGAAGGATGCCAGCAGATTGCTGCGTCTCTCTTACTGTAAAGCAACTGGTAAATGGAGGCAGACAATCTAAATGATTTTATGACGTACTATCAAGCTTTCACTGAGAAAACCAAGGTTAATATTTGACACGGTACAGGGGTTCCATTGGCAAAACATTTGGCAAATGGGCCTTGAGGGTCGTGCTTTAATGTGCTGGATTAGGATTATTTATCATGCTGTAAAGATAGATTATCTCTTTAATAGTTGTATGAGGTGTTAAGAATGGAATTCTGACAGATCATTTTACTGAATTGTGCTAGAAATTCTACAAATTGTGCCTATCAACTCTGTTGGAAAGCTCACCTTTACAGTATATATTTCTTCATTATTGATAGGACCTACCAGGTGTCCTATTGATTTGACCAATGTTAAAAAATATATTTTTTGACAAAACAACTACCCCTTTGTTTTTTGTTTTTCATTTACAAAAGATAGCAATCATCGCCCAAAGAAATGACATGGATTGTTGGTAAAGCAAATATACCAGTCATAATTGTTTTGACAGCCCCCCTTCTCTTTTCACTCTAAATACTAACCGGCAGCGGCAGAATCAAAAAGCTGACACTTCCTGTGTTACGCAAGCACTTTTGCCACTTCTAACACACTATATTGAATGTGCTGCCCTGACCCTGTATGGTTGCTAGGATACATAACGCTGACATAATTTTAACCTAATTTAACTTTCGGAGTAAGATTCACAAATTATGTATGAATTGATCAATACATCAATTAAATTGTATTAGGCATACATTGTTAGTTAATTTGTCACATAATACTTAAAATTTACTGCCGGCCTACTCCTCCCTCCAATCATAGTTTTCTTTGGAAATGCAAAACAATTGTTCATCTAAAGGATGCGTTCATTATTAGTATCCGACAATAGCCTAGGTCATTTTGGGCGATGTAGTTGCAACGGTCAAAATAAGAGTGAACATCGTAGAAAGCACTCAACACATGAGCTGAAAGGAATCTGAACTTAGATACTGAGCGTCATCATAATCAAAACAACACTAATTGGCAATCTTGGTGAGAGGACGATCACCATTAGAAATTCAACAAAAACATATTGGTTGGAGATCAAAAGTGTGGCTCGTTGATAGACCCCACTCTCGTCACTTCAATAAACACAAAACAGCCAGGGATGAGTAGAGGTTAATGGTGTGTGGAGCAGATGGTGTGACAGAATCACCCCCAGAATCACCCCCTCCTTAGAAGGTGTCTAAACAGCTTCTAAAGAGCAGCTTTAGTTAAAGACTACCAATAAACACGTCCTTAATATCATTTCAATCATCAGTCAAAAGGATTATCCATATTTAGTGTAACAATTCAGATCCCTCTCTTCTCAAATGTCTTTGTTGCCTGGCCTTTTGTACCCGTCCTGTGACTGACAAACTCAATGTTAACTTCTACTATAATGTTTATACATAAAAATGGAAAATGGTGCGAAAAAGTTTTTCATGTTATTTTGGTGACTTAATCAATGAAGCAAAACATGTGATTCCATAGCTGTAGGCCACTGAGGGAGAGACTTCCAATGGGAGGCCAAAGAGTAGCCACTGAAAGCCCAGCTGGGTGTAAGCTTAACTACCCATCTCACAGGATCCCTGAATGTCACAATCACATAGAACACCAACGTTGGCTTGCATCAAGGATGAATTACGCATCTGTACTTGTAAGAATAGAAATGTATGTTCAGCTATAGGGTGACATTTTTACCATGGTGGGGAGATGTGCGTGTTGCGCCACTGCTTATAACTATAAACTAACTATCTAAGATGTGCCAAATAAGTGATCTTCAGCTCAGGGCTCCAGCTATGCATTTGGTTTGCTAACTTGCTAACTAAGTTGCTAGATTGCAAGATCAAGCTTCTTGGTTACAGCAGAGACAATCAACCTCTCCTGGATCAAGATTCCTGCCACCTACATTTATTTTGTGCATCCCCCTGCCCTCAAAAATTCTAATTCAAGGGTTTTTCTTTATTTTTCCTATTTTCTATATTGTAGAATAATAGTGAAGACATTAAAACTATGAGATAACACATATGGATTCATGTAGTAACCAAAAAAGTGTTAAACAAATCAAAATATATTTGAGGTTTAAGATTCTTCAAAGTAGCCAGACTTTGCCTTGATGACAGCTTTGCACACTCTTGGCATTCTCTCAACCAGCTTCACCTGGAATGCTTTTCCAACGGTCTTGAAGGAGTTCCCACATATGCTGAGCACTTGTTGGCTGCTTTTCCTTCACTCTGCGCGGTCCACCTCATCCCAAACCATCTCAATTGGGTTGCGATCGGGTGATTGTGGAGGCCAGGTCATCTGATGCAGCACTCCATCACTCTCCTTCTTGGTCAAATAACCCTTACACAGCCTGAATGTGTGTTGGGTCATTGTCCTGTTGAAAAACAAATGATAGTCCCACTAAGCACAAACCAGATGGGATGGCGTATTGCTGCAGAATGCTGTGGTAGCCATGCTGGTTAAGTGTGCCTTGAATTCTAAATAAATCAGTGTCAACAGCAAAGCACACGCACACCATCACACCTCCTCCTCCTTGCTTCACGGTGGGAACCACACATGCGGAGATCATCCGTTCACCTACTCTGCGTCTCACAATGACTCAGCGGTCGGAACCTAAAATCTCAAATTTGGACTCATCAGACCAAAGGACAGATTTCCAAAGGACATATTTCTATTGCTCGTGTTTCTTGGCCCAAGTAAGTCTTCTTCTTATTGGTGTCCTTTAGTAGTGGTGTCCTTTAGTAATTTCTTTGCAGCAATTCAACCATGAAGCCCTGATTCATGCAGTCTCCTCTGAACAGTTGATGTTGAGATGTGTCTGTTATTTGAACTCTGTGAAGCATTTTGGAAAGAAATAGCGCCCTTGTGTACACAGCCGGTAATACCGTATACCCCGGTATGGTATAGGAATGGTATGAAGGTCTGAAAATCTGGATAAAGCCCAACCCTAGTTTTACCATGTTTTGAGGCTATACAGTTTTTGGTTACAATTACATTGTTTATAAATTAGTAAAATATGTGGATATTTTGGGTTCTGATGGGGTAGGACAGTTTGAACTAAGCTCATGAGGTATTTCTAAGTTATATTCTTAAGGAATCAATGGATATATATAATACATAAAAATAAAAATAAATGGATGTAGATTGAGAAGTGAGTTATAGACGGGTTGGTTGTTCAGGGGGGGGGGGGGGTGTTGATTGTTGACAACATGTAGACTATATTTTGTTGTCTCTCAAAGACATTGTTACAGTTGTTGGTTAGTTAGCTAGTGAATTTTAGTCCTATTAGCATATAACATTAGTCAAAACAAGACATGGTATCAAGAACAAGATAAAAGTAGTTGAAACGAGACACCTATGATTCCCCACATAGCAGCTTCTTGTCATTGTTGCTAGCTGTATAGCATCCCGGAGTCGCCTCTTCACTGTTGACGTTGAGACTGGTGTTTTGCGGGTCTATTTAATGAAGCTGCCAGTTGAGGGCTTGTGAGGCGTTTGTTTCTCAAACTAGACACTAATGTACTTGTCCTCTTGCTCAGTTTTGCACCGGGGCCTCCCACTCCTCTTTCTATTCTGGTTAGGGCCAGTTTGTGCTGTTCTGTGAAGGGAGTAGTACACAGCATTGTACGAGATCTTCAGTTTCTTGGCCATTTCTCATGGAATAGGAGGCATGGAATAGCCTTCATTTCTCAGAACAAGAATAGACTGACGAGTTTCAGAAGAAAGGTCTTTGTTTCTGGACATTTTGAGCCTGTAATCGAACCCACAAATGCTGACGCTCCAGATACTCAACTAATCTGAAGAATGGCAGTTTTATTGCTTCTTTAATCAGAACAACAGTTTTCAGCTGTGCTAACATAATTGCAAAAGGGTTTTCTAATGATCAATTAGCCTTTTAAAACGATAAACTTGGATTAGCTAACACAGCGTGCCATTGGAGTGATGGTTGCTGATAATGGGCCTCTGTATGCCTATGTAGATATTCCATAAGAAATCAGCTGTTTCCAGCTACAATAGTCATAAACATTAACAATGTCTACACGGTATTTCTGATCAATTTTATGTTATTTTAATGGACAAAAAATGTGCTTTTTTTTCAAAAACAAGGACATTTATAAGCGACCCCAAACTTTTGAACGGTAGTGTATTTATATGGGATGCTGCACCAATTAGGCTGGGTGAGGTCAGTCATGAAAGCAGGTTGAAGTTAGGTCCATCATTCAGGCAGGTGCAGTCTGGCATCTTGCTAACCCTGTAAATTCTGTCTTCCTCTACCCAAATCATTATTATGGTGGATCTTTGTGTCCACCCACAGTGTCTTTAGAGGGCTCTTCAGTCAATGCAATTGAAGAAATGTACAGTACCAGTCAAAAGTTTGGATACACCTACTCATTCCAGAGTTTTTCTTATTTTTTTTTACTATTTTCTACATTGTAGAATAATAGTGAAGGCATCATAACTATGAAATAACACATATGGAATCGTGTAGTAAGCTGATGACAGCTTTCTCTGTAACAGCCTCGTTTATTCATTTCACAGATGAAGTCGCTGGAACAACAGCTGGCAAAAGATATACAAAGCATTGAAGATTTCTGCCAGAGTGAAGTAATTGATATGACGTGGTAGCATTTTGTTACACCCGCAATAACATCTGCTAAACATGTGTATGCGACCAATAAAATTTGATTTGATTTCAATTTGATTTGCAAACGTTTTGTGTGTCGTGGAGGCCACACTTATATTTCCAATACTCTACAGGTAGAAACGTGCCACGGTGAAGTGCTGCTATCTGTGTTAGGATTTGAGAGATCCAGAAATCTGGGTCTCTCCAGTGAAGGACAGTTAGTCCATCAGTGCAGACATTAGGCTCATAAAGCAAAGAGAGGGGATAATGTTCTGGGATAGTGTGTTGACTCTGTCCTATTGATATTAACCATGGGAGTTGGGTTAGAATACAACCTGTTCTACATAAGTCAACACAGTGCCACAGTGAAGTGCTGAATATTGTAACTTTAAAGTCCTGCCGCCTCATAGCATATCACCATATTGCTTCTGTCCTCACATTACCCAGCTGGATTTATTGAAGCACAAAATATATATATATTGTTATAATTGCCCCAGCATATTTTTTATTATACACATTTTATGATTGTTTTAACACCTAGCCTTGATAACCCCCCACATATCACCTCACCTCCACCACTATATTGACTCTATACAGTTTACTCTATCAACAATAAAGCTGCAGCACTTCAGCTACATATCGCTCTCAGTCTTGCTTATTCATCCCTTGGTCCGGGGGGAGGATGGGGGGGTTGGGGGTGTTTCTGTCAACACACTGACCACATAGAGACCGACAGCTCCTGTGCTGAGAGAGACAGACGGGGACGGGGGACGGGGGACGGGGGACGGGGGACGGGGTAGAAAGAGGGGAGAGACAGAGAGAGACAGAGAGAGAGCGGAATGCAGTGTGCAGCTGACACAACACGCTGATGGCTGGAGTGGATGGGCTAGCCTGATTAATGGGCCTCCACAATGAGGGGAGTTGAAAGTCCACTTCATAAAGAATGACTTAACAATACAGGGAGCATAGTGCCTGACCATTATGGATCTGTGGAGTTTTTGAATGGACAATGTGTACTGTCTCATCCTACTTAGGGCCATGGTCTTATTTAACACGTGCCCCTTGTACAGAAAGTCTCTAACCCAACCAGTTGACACGTTTCCTTTGGTTCCTGTTATTTGTCAGTGCAATGGGCTCAGTTGTCTATTGTTTCGGCATCTATGTGAGGCAACAAAGGTCTTCCTACATACGAGACGATTTTGCTGGGCGGTTTTCTCAGTACCTAAATTGTTATGAAAGACAAAAAAAACAATGACGATCAAACTGGAAAATTGTATGGATTTATAGGGTAACATATTCTTGTTATGGCCTGGTGCTTTATCCAAGCTGATGAGACTGGCTGTAGGCTACATCCTATTGATGCGGATAAACACCTACACATTTTCTCCCTTTCTAAAGACAATGAGCCATCCTTTCTTTTATTCTCAAACTGAGAAGAAACAAAACCCCATCCTGACATCCTTGTCTTAACTAGACCAACAACACAGGTACTGTATAATATTCCCACCACTCACCATGGCAAGTCTTAGTCTGTCCCTATTCATTCATTTCCACATAGGAACCAACTAGCTCTCCATCTCAAGCTTTTACAATGAAGACCTGCATTACTCCCTCAGATTATGGGAACATACAATATGTAACATTTCCTGCTGTTTAATGGGCATTTCAATTAATGATAGGGTATCCATTGATTATTGAATAATATAACTAAGAATAAATCTATACTTTCATGAGCATACATTTCCCCAGCCCCACCTCTCTTCTTACCAAACAAACAAAGTGTCAGGGTTAGACTATTGATATTACAGAAGCATTTAAGACATTTTCATACAACAGACACCCAGATCTGTCTTGAGAGTCAGAATTCGTCCTTTGAGCTCTCTTACTTTATGGAGGTCCTCTTAAGAAAAGAGGATGTCCAGCAGTGACCTGAGTTGACCTGACCTTCACACGCCCCGGACCATATGCACTAAATCAGCTAACATGGCCATTCACAATGCTGGCTTAGGTTATGATTATAATGGTCACTAGTTTGTTTAAAAGCAACCATTGTTAGACCTGAGTTAGTGGGATGGCACAAAACATAAGACCCCCTATTTAAATAGAGTTTGAAAATTGATAAAACACCACTGATGTTCACTGATGACCACTGGCTAACTATGTGAGTTCCCAGAACTGTTTCAGTAGCCAGGTTTTTACTTCTGAAATGTGCTGTGGAGAAAGAAGCTGAGGAGAAATTGAGTGCAGAGAAGTAGAAACAAAATTTCCTCAGGAGGCCATTTTAAAGGTCAAGCAGCAATAAAACAGCCTGTGGTAAGATCCATGGACATGCATGACATGATTTAAACTAACAAAACAGTAGAAGGAAACCGCTGAATAGATTCATCACTGGTTTCTTTCTATACGTCCAGGTTGTTGAAGGGGGGAAGGAGTTGATCCAACAACTCGATGAGCTGAAAAAGACGACCATACAGACAAAATAAAAAGAGAAGTATGTATCTACTGCATATAATCCCATTCATGTTGGATTGTAAAGAAGAGAGACATGAATAGGTTAGACAATAATATGGTATAATGCATTATCTGGTATTAGTATTACAGTGGTGATGAGTAGGCCTATATGCCACTATCCCTCTTCATTGCAGCGTTAAAGATCAACCTTGCTATAACAAAATAATCTATAATAACACATATCATTCTAATCTCAGTGCGTCAGACTCGTAGGGTGCATTGCAACCAACTGGCAGAATGTAGCGCTGTGCTATGCATTACCGCTGGATTTCTTAAAAACGCTACTAACAGGAGATTACATGCATATGCGTGTTAAAGCAAACATGCTTGCAACTAAAAACCCACAAGATGAAATCAGCAGATCAGTTGATCTCTCATTGTTACTGTGTCAAGTGATTATGATACTAGACAGCTGCGTCTAGGTTCTCTACTCCCGCCCCCAATGAAATATGGACCAAGCAGTAGCATCGGAAACCGTGAGGCTGATGAATGTAAAAATAGGCTACTTAATAGAGTATAAGTAGTAGGCCTGAATTTCATTCAAACGTTTCACCTTAAATGGCAAAATAATATAACATATGCAAATTTGAAATAAAAGTTTTTTAGCCTACATTTTCATTCAAGAAAAATATGTAGATGATATAACTCAATCATGATTGATTTAGTTGCACATCTCAAACATGGACAGTCCAGGGATATTTTACCCCCGGTCTTGATAAGAAATTACCATAACAGACAATTTTATTTTAAAGACAGTTGTATTTAATCGATATCGTAAATTGGAAACATAAAATAATAAGAGTAGGCTACACCAACACTACTTTTACATTCATACAACGTGTTGGATAAATTGCCACAGTAGATTTTCCGTGGTAAACAAGGAAATATTTTATTTCAGTTGTATGCAATGATTGCCAAATAATGGGGGAATCAGCTAACTTCAACACATTTTTCCATGGTGCAGAGAGAAGAATTAGCAGTTTTATATTGCTATTCTTGTCACGCTCGTCATTATGAATGGACCAAGGTGCAGCGTGGTAGGCGTACATTTTCCTTTATTAAATGAACACCGAACAAAAACATCAAAATACTAAACGAAACGTGAAGCTAATAATAGTGCTGATATGCAACTATCCATAGACAAGATCCCACAAAGCACAAAGGGGAAATGGCTGCTTAAATATGATCCCCAATCAGAGACAACGATAAACAGCTGCCTCTGATTGGGAACCATAACAGGCCAACATTGACATATAAATGCCTAGATGACCCACCTTTAATCACACCCCGACCTAACCAACATAGAGAATAAAAGCTCTCTATGGTCAGGGCGTGACAGTACCCCCCCCCCCCCAAAGGTGCGGACTCCGACCGCAAAACCTGACTCAATAGGGGAGGGTCCGGGTGGGCATCTACCGTCAGGGGTGGCTCCGGTGCGGGGAGATGTACCCACTCCACTCGCAGATACGTCTTCCTCCATGGCGGCTCTGGTGCGGGGATCGTCGCCGGAAGCTCCGGACCGTGGGTCGTCGCCGGAGGAACCGGACCGTAGGTTTGTTGCCGTAGGAACCGGACCGTGGATCACCCACCACCAAAGGACCAAGCAGCGTGGTGGAAGGGACTCCTGGACATGTGAGGTATTCTTGGACGGAAAGGGACCCTGGGCACAACCTGGAGAGTATCGCCGTCCTAAAGAGGAGCTGGAGGCAGCTCACTGGAGGCTTCGTGCCATGGATCATCACTGGAGGCTTCGTGCCATGGATCATCACTGGAGGCTTCGTGCCATGGATCATCACTGGAGGTTTCGTGCCATGGATCATCACTGGAGGCTTCTTGCCATGGATCATCACTGGAGGCTTCGTGCCATGGATCAGCCAGAGTCTCCCTCCTGTCCGGAGCAGCCAGAGTCTCCCTCCTGTCCGGAGCAGCCAGAGTCTCCCTCCTGTCCGGAGCAGCCAGAGTCTCCCTCCTGTCCGGAGCAGCCAGAGTCTCCCCCCTGTCCGGAGCAGCCAGAGTCTCCCTCTTGTCCGGAGCAGCCAGAGTCGCCCTCCTGTCCGGAGCTGCCAGAGTCGCCCTCCTGTCCGGAGCTGCCAGAGTCGCCCTCCTGTCCGGAGCTGCCAGAGTCGCCCTCCTGTCCGGAGCTGCCAGAGTCGCCCTCCTGTCCGGAGCTGCCAGAGTCGCCCTCCTCTCCGGAGCTGCCAGAGTCGCCCTCCTGTCCGGCGCTGCTAGAGTCGCCCTCCTGTCCGGAGCCCGCTGCGAGGGTCCCCAGTCCGGGGTCGGCGGCAAGGGTCCACCTAAGTGGGCCAAGACTAAGGTGGAGTGGGGTCCAGGGGTCTGCCCACCCAGACCCTCCCCTATAGGTTTAGGTTTTGCGGCCGGAGTCCGCACCTTTGGGGGGGGGGGGGGGGGGGGGTACTGTCACGCCCTGACCTTAGAGATCCTTTTTATGTCTCTATTTTGGTTGGTCAGGGCGTGAGTTGGGGTGGGCATTCTATGTTGTGTTCTATGTTGTCTAGTTCTATGTGTTTGAGAACCACACCCGGCCAATCAGAGGCAGCTGTCTATCGTTGTCTCTGATTGAGAACCATACTTAGGTAGCCTTTTCCCACCTGTGTTTGTGGGTAGTTGTTTTCTGTTTTGTGTGTCTTCACCTAACAGAACTGTTTCGTTTTCGTTCACTCTCGTTGTTATTTTGTTTAGTGTTCAGTTTTGAATTAAATTATAATATGAACACTTACCACGCTGCTTTTTGTCTCCTCCCTTAGACGACCGTTACAATATCTTTAGAAAAAAATCCAGGAATTTATTAGTTCAATATCCGTGAAGGTGTCTTTATTTTTTTGAGACACGGTTACTACCTATATGAAAAGACCTGTATCTACCGTCCTAACACATACAGTGTAACTTTCCTGACTTAAAAATAATTTCCATATAGTTCATATACTGTACATGCATGTCCATTTGCCTTTGAAATTAGATTACAGATGTCTAGGGTTAGGATCCCCTTGCTAACATGTGGTATCAGGAGTGAAGTAAACAGGAATCAACCTGACTACTCTCTCTTTAATCTCTCGATTTGTGCCCTATTGACTTTCTGATCATTGGGATCCCTGCTAATGAGCTTAGCAGACCTGCCTGGGCCAGATAAGTAGGCTTAATTAATTCTGTCAATATGAAAGGTCTCTCTCAGACAGAACTATCTGATGCACAGAAGCCCAAAAATGTATCCGCTAGATTATCTCGGTCATCCTGCTGACATTTGGAAACAATCCAATAACCTAACACAATATAACAGCGTCATTAGGAATGGCTACTTCCTTATTTCCCTTTAAAATGTTTTGATGTCACAGATATGATATTATTCAAATTTCTACACCAGCCCACTGTATGTAACTTTTGGTTAAAGGTATCAATTCAAATTTGATGGCAAATATGGATATACATTTTATAATTCATATATGATTACATGTCTAACTGTTAGTTGTAGTGTTTTTGTGATTTTTATATCATGTACTTTATTTGTATGCTCTGTGAGGTTTTATAACTTGCTCTAGCCCTGTCCAAGTGTCCATTGATACAGATCTAGCTTTGTGTGAGAGATCCAAAAGGCCCTTGACGGAATAGCATAGAGTCAACAAGGCTAACAAGCAGCGTGGTGAAGGGTGACCAAGTTGAAAAGCCACTGGTCTTCAGGCCGAGTGGGCCGTGGGCAGTGAACTCTACATTATGCAGCCAGCCCCTGACTAAACCATGGGAATTCAGCCCATAGATCACCATTGACACTCCATAATTGAAACATTGGAGATAAGGCACCAGCCAGCATACAAGTCTTGACACTTATAAAGAGTTGAATAACACTGTTGTCACACAGCATATTCTGATTATTCTGTGGGTCAGTAATCTAAGATGTTCTGAATGATTTTGGCCCTGTGTTGCATGCTTGTGCTCTTTGATTGCTGACCATTTGGATGGAAAGGATTCAGATACTGAGTGAGTGGTGGGCATCCACTGAGCAAGGGGCACATATTACATTGCTAACAGGCTAAGCTATAGGCAGTGATTTGAGAATGTATAAACATATTTTACTTTCTATATATTAGAGTACCAGTGAGGATTTCTTACACTGGACAACGTTTTACAGCTGTTGATAAGTCATTGATAATAATCTGCCAATTTTTTTCATGTAATTACATCAAGATATAATGGGGGATCATAGCTATATTCATTATAATTCACGAGTTGATTAAAAACCTATGTTTAACCCTTTATCATGGTTGATGTCTTTGATGGATTTGTCCAAAATCTGTCCTTGAATTTATGGCAGTGTAAATTGTCGTTATATCATATATTACGCATTAATCAGTTAAGTTAGACAACTTGAACCCTGTAAGAATCCTGGATATAGCTGTCTGACAGTTTCTTGTATAGAGATCTCAGAAATGCAGTGTAACTACCTAACATCTCTGTCTCCTTATGTTATGGGGTGAAAACAGTTTTCATGAGCACACAAATCGAATGCTTCTAACCAGAAAGTCACATTACCTTGATACTTAAAACCTAAATCGATACTGTCATTAATGTGGTTCTTTAGGTGTCCAGCTGATTAGTTACGCTGTGATATTTTCACACAGGAGTTTTCTGATGACAGTCAAGTGAAGAACTGATTCACAGCAGGGTGTCCTTAAATTTATTAACAGAGAAAGTATCAAGGTAATGTGTTCATGTTTTTGTGCCTCGAAGTGGACACTCAGTGTGCAATTGTGAACAGGATAGACTATTGCGCAACACCCAATGCAAGGGGATTGAAGTAGCCTACCTACTTGAACTTGAATTTGGAGCTCAGAAATTCAAGTACTGGAATAGATCTACCTTGAAACTCAGACTTTTCCTCAATTTGGCGCTTGAAAAGTCCTTGTAATTATTGTAGCCAATTTCGAAGCTCTCCTGCTCCCGTAAAATGATCTGTGATTTAATTTTTGATCCGTTTTTTTGAGAGATGTGGCCTCTTTCGTATGTTTCCCGCCGCTTCAATTGAAGGGTGTTGTGCTACTCTGTTGCGGTTAAAACCATGTGAGGGTATTATGAGGACCACAACATCTAATGTTGACTTTAACTTGGCTTTCCATACAATTCCTTCCATAAAAAAAGATCCCCCAAGGTTTTTGGTCACTTTCTCATTATAAAAACAGTGATGGTCAGATTCAAATGGTCAGATTAATGCTACCGCTATTCATGGCTTTATTATGTGTGCCTGTGTCGGGCCACTTAGGCTACAGAAAAATCGGCATGCATGCATCCAATCTATTTAGTAAGGCAATGTCCACATTATTCCCACATGTTTTGGAATGTAATGATACTATGAATATCAATGCATTGGCAAGGCCTAAAAAAGGCAGTATTCTTAAAGTGGTAATGACCTACTTTGACACTTTTTGCATGCTTAATTACAATTAATTGTCTGAAAAAGTCATTGAATTTGACTTGCCTATGTCTGTATGAACCCTGCTTAAATGATGTATAGTCCTAGTCCTGTGTTGTTGTATAAAGTTGGTGGAGTTATGGGTCAATTTGCATATATTCACTTTTATTCCTCTAAATACACATGTGAAACTGCATGAAAATCCAATTTATTTTTGTTTCAAACCATTTAGAAATGTTGATCCCAATGTCACACATTGGCCCCATTATTTATAAAAAGAGCCTTAATTGTTTAAAATGTTTGTTACAGATACATTTTAGATAACTGTCGTTTTTCTTAATATATGCACATACTATTTATGCATATTGCTTTAAACCTGCTTATCTCCTCATAAGCAATAATACCCATTGTTTGCTTTTAATCTATATAACATTCCAAGAAAAGTTTAATCTAAACACATACAAGTTAATGCTATCTAAAACAAAAAAATCAAAAGGGTATAAATGTTATATTTTTATGGCAAGCTGTTTAAAATGCAGTGATTTTATACAAAAAAAATATCCTCAAAATATGTTGTTAGAAGAACATACAAGGTAATACATTTTGTCCGTCTTTGTCAGTGAATACGTCTGGCCCCCATATGCTTCAGTACAAAGCTATGTGAATAAGGCATTTACAAACCCAGGCCTACCCCATTAAACACTATAACAATCTTTGTTCATGGTAAGTTATCAGCCTCAATTAATCAACTTCAACAATGGAAATTCTGATGTGTTCAAGCACCCTGAAAGCTCTAGGTCAGTAGAAGGGCACATCAGAACCCCGTTCTCAACTCAGCATCCTTTTCATTTTGTTGCATTTTTCAAGTCTTAAACATCGTTTTCCTCTATAAATGTTTCATATTTGAACAACTACTAGAAAAAGAAGGAATAAAATAAACAAAAAAGAGAAAAAGATCAGAAAGCCTAAAATGTTATTTATTTATGGGTTTCTAATAGATTAAAAGCCTCCTAGTCACTCCCAAAGGACCATGTCCTCTGTGCTACAATGTGAATGGTATTGTTATGGCCATTCCTCTGCTGTTCAAAGGAGGTAACCACTGGTTTGATTCAGTTACACGGTTTAGTAAAGTTCCCCTCCCACTGCTTTGGGGTCTATGGAGCGTCCATGACCTGTTTAGAATTGGCCAGGGAGATGTCGTGTCACCCCTCCCATGGGCATTACCCACATACATTTTTATTGGTATAGTGAAACCACTGCTTTCAAATCACAATTTATTGGACCGGACTAGAAAAATACACACTGTAAAGGTGGGAATCAATCCACAAGGATGGAGCAATAGTCCAGACTGCAGTGTGTTCTTAAAAGTGGCAATGATCTTTGAATTAAGAAACTATACCAAACAAATGTATGTAGAAGTTTGTAAAATGCATTTGCTGCACACATTGAGTTTTGTTGCAAGATATTATACATGTCGTCAAGTAGGTTTATAAAAACTATATCATAATGACAGTTTTAAAGGTCCAGTGTAGTCAAAAACGTGATTTCTCCTGATTTTATATATTCACACCATAAGGTTGGAAAAATACTGTGAAAAATTATGATAATGCCATTTTACTGTAAGAGCTGTTTGAAAAGGCCGCCTGAAATTACAGCCTGTTTTGGTGGGATGGAGTTTTGACCTGCCTGGCGACATCATCAGGTGGTATAAGTTAATAGACCAATAACATAGAGTTTCAAACCTCTCTGCCAATAGCAGCTGGTTTTCAGGTTACATATCCCTCCCAATAGACTCATCCAGGTATGCCTCTCAATAGACCACTCCCAGACAATCCTAGCAAAATTCTTGCTTGAGAAATTTCCCTTTGCTAAGAAGTAATTTGTTTCGTTTTGACCATTTAAATATTTTTTTTTAAATAGTAAGGTACTTCATTGTTACCCAGTTGCAATGGGCCTTTAACTGTTTAATTTACAGCCCATGATGCCAATATATTAATGCCTTCATTGATTTCATTCCATTATCCCAGATTAAATCAGCTCCCTCTCCCTCTGTCCCGTCAGGTAAACATCATCCCTCACATCTGCAATCTGCCCTCCCTCAAAATAAGATACCTATACCAACGTTTATGCTTTCCAGACAATTAAACCAATTAGAAAGTTTCATTCCAGATGCGTTTCAGTAGCCTCTTTTACCTTATTATTGAAATACACACGCAAATGTGTTGCTATAAACGGTGTAGTTTTAGTTCCTCCTCTTTCCTGCATGTCTTTCAATTTTAGAAAAACTAAGAATTAATAGACAATCATATTTGTCCCAACTAAAAAAATTACAAATACAACAACAGCATTGATATGTGTTCTTAGGAATAGGAATTTAAAGAAAGTATTGGCATTCATTAACTCTCATTAATGTATTCACTGAGTGCTTCTCTATTGGTGGAATGAATAGTGAAAACCGTCCTAACTGTATGCAGTCGTTCGCCACAGAGTCGAGTGTGTCTTGTGGATATTCTTTAGCTTTCCGCATGCCTCGTACAGCACAAAACCTGTGGAATGCAAGGCTTTAGAGAGGCTCTCAATAGCGCTGAGGCAATACTCACAATGAGTGTTTTGGGGCTCTGATTCACATAAGCCTTTACATATTCCCCCAGTGAAATAGAAGGGTCAAAAAACGTGCCTCAGAAAAGGGCCATCTGCTCTCCAATTCTCTATATAATCTGTTATACTTTGTATAATATATTGAGGATACCAAGTCAATTTTGCTTTCCCTCCTGTGTAGATGTAAATTTAAGGTGGGGAAATTCCTAGCATACTTCAGCTGTTTGTCTTCCCTAATGTTTGGGTATGTATGGGTGGATGGTATTTTAGCTGTATGCTGCAACATTATAAGAAAATCCAGCCAGCTACGTCTCAATTTCCTCTCACTTTTCCATGGCTGCATGCAGAAAAGCCCCCACAGTCCTCTGCTGCAGGCCCCTTTCATGTCTATCCTCATGACGTTGAACGACAAGTTTATAATCAATTAGTAATTTCTCCTTCAATTAAACGTAATTTATTACTGATGATGGTTGGAATATGATGGTCTCTTTCACTGTGCCACAGTCCTCTTTATAGAGATTATGTGATTATGCATGAACTCTTTATTTTCAACAGTAGGTCATTTGGTGAGTTTAATAAGACACTTTTACATTCTCTTCCGGCCTTCAGTAAAACACTAGGGGCTGTAAGCTAACCATGTTGTCATAGAAACTGCTGACATATATATTATGTCTCTTAACAGTCTCAGGAGGGTTTCTTACTCGGGATGCTGCTTCCTCTTTCAGAGTTTCTGCATTGGTTGTGAAACAACAAAGTGGGGAAATTTTGGTTGGACTTGAAGTAATTGCTTTCATTAAATGCTGGATAAATAGCAATTGCTGGTATGGTGGAGTCCAGCAGAGTTTCAGCACACAGGGTTAATCAGAGCTGGCTGGAAACCTTCCCAGTACCATGGCTCTCAGCCAGTCACCCAAGCTTATAGTCACTTAGTACAGAACTTCTCAGTTCAAGATGAATAGACCCACTGTCTGCAAGATACACAATCCCTACAAATTAGAATAATATATGCATTTGTCATTATTGATTTATTTGGATGTTCTTCTGCTGCACCAATCTATTAGCATAATTTAGTGAATATCTTTGGAAAGTAACTTTTGTAGATATATACAGATCTTCCATAAAACATTGTCAGAATGAAAACCCCAACATCTTGTCTTTTTTAATTTAACAATTTTGTTTTCATATAAATCTGAATTTATCCTTCTAAACTGAAACATTTTGTGTCACTTGACTCTCAGCTGCATTTGTCTTGCAAACACATCCCTGCTGCGCAATGCTTAGAATAGGAAAAGAGATAATTTGGACAGACAGCAGTGAAGTTCAAGCTAGCGAATAAGTGAAGGGCCTGTTTCATAGATTTACTTTTGTGAATATTAAAATGGGACCTGGTGAAAAATGATTCATGCTTTTACACTTCTGAAACCTGGCAACTGAGAGGAGAAAAAATCTTTGTAGAACTCCATCTTGAAGAACAAAAGAGCTGGACACATTTAGCAGGATGGCAACGAGTTTTGTGTCCCAGGCAGATGAAGTCCATCACGGAAACATATTGTATCGAAATAGTTTTGAGGAGAATACTGGGGATGAAAGAGAAAGGGTCTCTTTGATCAGTGCCCTGGGGTCCCCGGCTCCCCGAGTGCAGTCAGACTGGCTGCAAGGCGTTATTCACATTCAGCTAGACACACTTACATCGCCTATGAATGAAATTAGCATATTTGTAATTTATCACATTTTTGTTTAACTTTTTTGTTTCGTTATGCAAGCTAAAAAGTTGACTAAATGAAAGTAGATCAATCATCAGCGGAGAGAGCCTTGCAATTAACAGTTTCCCAAAAGGCAGAGAACGCGTTGATCAAAATCTCTGTGTTTGATGAGATGTGGAACAAATTTGTTCCTAGCATAATTTTTAAAACAAACTTTCAAACTGTTTGTTGTGGAAATGTCCTAATAGGCCTTTTATTTAATTTTTGAATGAGAAACCTTAAGTTTGTATACTAATCAGTAACTGTCAGGAATAAAGCAGGTCTACCAAAAATGTTTAATTGCTTATTTACGTTTAAGGTAGATGTAAGGGCATGACAATTATTGTAATGAATCTTTATAGGACATATGGCTATAGAAATATATATAATGTTTAAATTAAAATCAAAACGCGTTGTCTTGTGATTTTAAGAACTCAGAACTTCCAACCCAAACTTTTACTGCATCCTTGACGTGAAAGAGCGTCAATGAAAGAACAGTAATATTTCATATGGGGCACGCAAAAGCTGTGTACAATGCCTCATATTAAGCACGATATCCACTCCTCTTTCAGTCGAACAAAGGTCATAGCAAGACGTCTTTATGGCTAATTCAGTCAAAAGCCCATGTCCCATTCCCCCGTGGAAAGGTCAGTGTTGTTGTGTTTGGTCTACCAAGGGGGCTTTTCAAGCCAGCTGTCTGTCATTGCCCAGCTATTGGGTGAGCGCACACTCTCATGCTTGTTATATTGCTATATAGTGTTACTGATTAAAACATTCTGCAATATAGAACTTAATTATTTTGTGTAGCATATACAACCAAATCACCAACATAATTAAAATGGAGGTACAGTTTGAGTTCTTATTTCTACTAAATAAAACAAGTCAAACAATGTTATTGGCCTGTAATAGAGGATACCACTCAGATATTCTATACTATTATCAAAAACGAAATATACAAAAGTATGTGGACACCCCTTCAAATTAGTGGATTTGGCTATTTCAGCTACACCTGTTGCTGACAGGCAGGGGTGGAAAAAGAATCCAATGTTCATACCTGAGTAAAAGTAAAGATACTATAAAATAAAATGGTTAAAGTGAAAGTCAACCAGTAAAATACTACTTGAGTAAAAGTCTAAAACTATTTGGTTTTAAATGTACTTAAGTATCAAAAATATAAATAATTTAACATTTCTAATATTAAGCAATCCAGACAACACGATTTTCTTGTTTTTTTTAAATTTACGGATAGCCAGCGGCACAGTTCAACACTCAGACATCATTTACCAACGAAGCATTTGTGTTTAGTGAGTCTGCCAGTTCAGAGGCAATAGGGATGACCAGGGATGTTCTCTTGATAACTGTGTGAATTAGACAATTTTCCTGTCCTGCTAAGCTTTCAAAATATAACAAGTACTTTTGGGTATCAGGGAAAATGTAAGGAGTAAAAAGTATATTATTTTCTTTAGGAATGTAGTGGAGTTTCAAGTTGTCAAAAATATAAATAGTTAAGTACAGATACCCCCAAAAAACGACTTACGGGTGTCCCGAGCGGTGCAGTGGTCTAAGGCACTGCATCGCAGTGCTAGCTGTGCCACTAGAGATCCTGGTTCAAGTCCAGGCTGCCGGCCGCGACCGGGAGACCCACAATTGGCCAAGCGTAGTCCGGGTTGGGGGAGGGTTTGGCCGGCGGGGATGTCCTTGTCCCATCGCGCTCTAGCTACTCCCGTGGCGGGCCGGGCGCATGCACGCTGAAACGGTCACCAGGTCTACTGTGTTTCCTCCGACACATTGGTGTGGCTGGCTTCTGGGTTAAGAAGCTGTGTGACTTGGTTGGGTCGTGTTTCGGGGGACTTATGGCTCTTGACCTTTGCCTCTCCCGAGTCCCTACGGGAGTTGCTACGATGAGACAAGGCTTTAACTACCAATTGAATACCATGAAATTGGGGAGAAAAGGGTTGAACAAAAAAAAGTTGTACTTAAAAGTATTTTTACTTAATTAAGTACTTTACACCACTGCTGACAGGTGTTTAAAATTGAGCACACAGTCATGCAATCTCAATAGACAAACAGTGGCAGTAGAATGGCCTTACTGAAAAGCTCAGAGACTTTCAACAGGGCACCGTCATAGGATGCCACCTTTCCAACAAGTCATTTCATCAAATTTCTGCCCTGCTAGAGCTGCCCCAGTCAACTGTAAGTGATTATTGTGAAGTGGAAACGTCTAGGAGCAACAATGGCTCAGCCACAAAATGGTAGGCCACACAAACTCACAGAACGGGTGCTGAAGCGTATAAATCTCGTCTGTCCTCGGTTGCAACACTCACTATCGAGTTCCGAACTGCCTCTGGAAGCAACGTCAGCACAATAACTGTTCGTCGAGAGACAAGCCCCTAACAAGTCCGGATTAAGGATTTGGGAAGGGTTTGGTCGGGGGGGGTCAAATAAATAAGGTTAAATAAATCAATAAATAAAATATCACCTTGTGCAATGCCAAACATCGGCTGGAGTATTCTCTGGAGTGATGAATCATGCTTGACCATATGGCAGTTCGAAAGGACAAATCTGGGTTTGGCGGATGCCAGGAGAACGCTACCTGCCCGAATGCATAGTGCCACCAAGTTTGGTGGAGGAGAAATAATGGTCTGGGGTTATTTGTCATGGTTGGGCTAGCCCCCTTAGTTTCAGTGAAGGGAAATCTTAACGCTAAAGCATACAATGACATTCTAGATGAATCTGTGCTTCCAGCTTTGTAGCAACAGTTTGGGGAAGGCCCTTTCCTGTTTCACCATGACAATGCCCCCGTGCAAAAAGTGAGGTCCATACAGAAATGGTTTGTCGAGATCGGTGTTGAAGAACATGACGGACCTGCACACAGCCCTGACCTCAACCCCATTGAACACCCTTGAGATGAATTGGAACGCTGACTGCGAGCCAGGCCTAATTGCCCAACATCAGTGCCCAACCTCACTAATGCTCTTGTTGCTGAATGGAAGCAAGTCCCTGCAGCAATGTTCTAACATCTAGTGGAACACCTTCCCAGAAGAGTGGAGGCTGTTATAGCAGCAAAGAGGGGGACCAATTTTGTTGTTACAGCCTGCATTTAAATGGATTACATTTAGATTGTTTTGTCACTGGCCTACACACACAGACAATACCCCATAATATAAAAGTGGAATGATTATTTTTCTATTTTTTTAAACAAATTAATTACAAATTTAAAGCTGAAATGTATTGAGTCACTATGTATTCAACCCTTTTGTTATGGCAAAGCTACATAAGTTCAGGAGTAAAAATTTGCTAAACAAGTCACATACAGTTGAAGTCAAAAGTTTACATACACTCAGGTTGTACTCATTAAAACTCGTTTTTCAACCACTCCACAAATTTCTTGTTAACAAACTATAGTTTGGCAAGTCAGTTAGGACATCTACTTCGTGCATGACGCAAGTAATTATTCCAACAATTGTTTACAGACATATTATTTCACTTATAATTCACTGTATCACAATTCCAGTGGGTCAAAAGTTTATATTCACTAAGTTGACTGTGCCTTTAAACAGCTTGAAAATTCCAGAAAATGATGGCATGGCTTTAGAAGCTTCTGATAGGCTATTTGACATAATTTTAGTCAATTGGAGGTGTACCTGTGGATGTATTTCAAGGCCTACCATCAAACTCAGTGCCTCTTTTGCTTGACATCATGGGAAAATCAAAAGAAATCAGCAGAAAAAAAATGGTAGACCTCCACAAGTCTGGTTCATCCTTGGGAGCAATTTCCAAACACTTGAAGGTACCATGTTCATCTGTACAAACAATAGTGCGCAAGTCTAAACACCATGGGACCACGCAGCCGTCATACCGCTCAGGAAGGAGACACGTTCTGTCTTCTAGAGATTAACATACTTTGGTGCGAAAAGTGCAAATCAATTCCAAAACATCAGCAAAGGACCTTGTGAAGATGCTGGAGAAAACAGATACAAAAGTATCTATATCCACAAGAAAATGAGTCCTATATCGACGTAACCTAAAAGGCTGCTCAGCAAGGAAGAAGCCACTGCTCCAAAACTGCCATAAAAAAAGCAAGACTACAGTTTTCAACAGCACATGGGGACAAAGATCATACTTTTTGGAGAAATGGCTTCTGGTCTGATGAAACAAAAATAGATCTGTTTGGCCATAATGACCATCGTTATGTTTGGAAGAAAAAGGGGGAGGCTTGCAAGCCGAAGAAGACCATCCCAACAGTGAAGCACGGGGGTGGCAGCATCATGTTGTGGGCATGCTTTGCTGCAGGAGGGACTGGTGCACTTCACAAAATAGATGGCTTCATGAGGAATTTAAAATTATGTGGATATATTGAAGCAACATCTCAAGACATCAGTCAGGAAGTTAAAGCTTGGTCACAAATTGGTCTTCCAAATGGACAATGACCCCAAGCATACTTCCAAAGTTGTGGCAAAATGGTTTAAGAACCACAAAGTCAAGGTATTGGAGTGGCTATCACAAAGCCCTGACCTCAATCCTATAGAAAATGTGTGGGCAGAACTGAAAAAGCGTGGGCGAGGAAGGAAGCCTACAGACCTGACTCAGTTACACCAGCTCTGTCATGAGGAATGGGCCAAAATTCACCCAACTTATTGTGGGAAGCTTGTGAAAGGCTAACTGAAGTGTTTGACCCAAGTTAAACAATTTAAAGGCAATGCTACCAAATACTAATTGAGTGTATGTAAACTTCTGACCCACTGGGAATGTGATGAAAGAAATAAAAGCTTAAATAAATAATTCTCTCTACTATTGTTCTGACATTTCACATTCTTAAAATAAAGTGGTGATCGTAACTGACCTAAGACAGGGAATTTTTACTAGGATTAAATGTCAGGAATTGTGAAAAACTGAGTATAAATGTATTTGGCTAAGGTGTATGTAAACTTCCGACTTCAACTGTATGTTGCATGGACTCACTCTGTGTGCAGTAATAGTGTTTAACATGTTTTTTGAATGACTACCTCATCTCTGTACCTCACACATACAATTATCTGTAAGGTCCCTCAGTTGAGCAGTGCATTTTAAATACAGATTCAACCACAAAGACCAGGCAGGTTTTCCAATGCCTCGCAAAGAAGGGCTCCTTTGGGTAGATGGGTAAAAAAAGCAGACTAAAAGCAGAATATCCCTTTGAGCATGGTGAAGAAAATGAGATTTAAAAACAGGTTCAGCCCCTGGTCTGACAGTGATCTTGCAGAGTTACTCCACCTCAAGATTTCCATTTGGCGAAAGGCTCGGCACACGAATACTCAGGCTGACTGGCTCTCGTTCAGGCAAATTAGAAATGAGTGCACTCAGGCTATCCGGAAGGCCAAAGTTAGTTGCTTTAATGTTGATGATGTGGTTGTTACTGACAAGGAGCACATGGCTGAGCTCTTTAATCACCACTTCATTAAGTCAGGATTCCTATTTGACTCAGCCATGCCTCCTTGCCCGTCCAAAATTCTCTCATCTTCCACCCCTTCTAATGCAACTTGCCCGATGCTCCTCCCTCTTTTTCCCCACCCCCCCGCTACAAAGTTTCTCCCTGCAGGCGATCACTGTGTCCGAGGTGCTAAAGGAGCTCCTTATACTTTAACCTCAAAAAACATCTGGGTCAGATGGTTAAGACCCGTTCTTCTTTAACGTTGCTACCCCTGTCATCGCCAAGCCTCTGACCTTTTTAACCTGTCTCTCCTCTCTGGGAGGTTCCCATTATCATGTTTTAGCGAAGACCCAGATGCAGACAGTGTCGAAGTAACAAAAGTTTATTACTAGAACAGGGGCAGGCAAAACGACAGGTCAATGGCAGGCAGAGGTCAGTAATCCAGATCAGAGTCAAAAGGTACAGAATGGCAAGCAGTCTCAGGGTCAGGGCAGGCAGAGGTCAATAATCGAGGGCGGTGTGACACGGTACAGAACGGCATGCAGGCCCAGGGTCAAGGCAGGCAGAATGGTCAAAACCGGGAAAAGTAGAAAACAGGAATTATAGAAAAAGACAAGAGCAAGGGGAAAAACGCTGATAGGCTTGATGGACAAAGCAAACTGGCAACAGACAAACAGAGAACACAGGTATAAATACACTGGGGATAATGGGGAAGATGGGCGACACCTGGAGAGGGTGGAGACAAGCACAAAGACAGGTGAAACAGATCAGGGTGTGACAGTACACCCCCTTCCCCCCACAAGGGGCGTCACCTGGCGTCCTACCTGGGCGCATACCTGGTTGACCGGAGTGCCGGCATTAGAAATCAGCGATAAGGCCTTGGTCCAGGATGTACCTAGCAGTGACTCAGCACCTCTCCTCCGGGCCATAACCCTCCCGGTCAACCAGGTACTGGAATCCCCTGCCCCGAGGTCGAACCTTTAAGAGACGCCTCACCGTGTACGCTGGTTGGCCGTCGATGAGACGGGGGAGAGTGGTGGGCCTGGAAACAGGAGACAAAGGGCTGTGAGCCATAGGTTTGATTTTAGACACATGAAATGTGGGATGTATACGAAAGGTACGGGGCAACAGAAGACTAACAGCAGAGGGGCTAATGACTTTGGAGATAGGGAAAGGACCGATAAACCGGGGGGAAAGTTTGCGAGACGATACCGGGGAGCCGGGGTCCGGTGGTGGTCCGCTTGTCATCAACACCTGGAGGTGGTCTTGAGAAGGGCCGACCGGGCTCTCTTCCAGGTATGATGACAACGGCGAACAAACATCTGGGCCGAAGGTATGCCGGCCTCTTGCTCAGGAAAGAGCGGGGGCTGATAGCCCAGGGAACACTCAAAGGGCAAGAGACCCGTGGCAGTAAGGAAGTGTGTTGCGGGCGTATTCGACTCACACTAGTTGCTGGCTTCAGGAGCTGGGGTTGGTGGAGACCAGGCAGCGAAGAGTCATTTCCAAGTCTTGGTTGGCTCACTCCAACTGGGTGTTGGACTGGGGTGGAACCCGGAGGCTGGCCGACAACCCATTGAGGGTGCAGAACGCCTTCCAGAACTGGGACAAGAACTGAGGACCCCGGTCGGAGACCATGTCTACTGGGAGTCCATGGACCCAGAAGACGTGCTGCATCATGAGCTGGGCCGTCTCTTTGGCAGAGGGTAGTTTGGGGAGAGGAATGACGTAAGCGGCTTTGGAAAACCGATCCACTACTGTCAGGATGGGGTTGTTGCAATCAGATGGGGAGAGACCCGTGACAAAGTCCAGGGCTATGTGAGACCAGGGACGGTGAGGGACAGGCAGAGGTTGAAGGAGACCAGCCGGAGCTTGCCGTGGAGTCTTGTTCTGCGCACTGACCGTGCATGCGGCGACAAACGCAGAGATGTCAGGAATAATGGTAGGCCACCAAAAGCATTGTCGCTCAAAGGCCAGGGTCCGACGAGAGCCCAGGTGGCAGACAAGCCTGGAGGAGTGGGCCCTCTCCAGGATCGAGGAGCGGACCGCGTCAGGAAGAAACATCCGGTTATCTGGGCCACCCTCGGGGTTCGGCTGGGAACACTGTGCCTCACAAACCAGCTTCCCTATCCCCCAGCTGAGTGCCGTTGCCAGGCATGAGGTGGGAAGGATGGTCTCGGGATCCTGTGTTGTAGCCATGGGGCTATAACAGCGTGACAGCGCATCTGGCTTGACATTCTTGGATCCCGGTCGGTATGAGAGGGAGAAGTTGAACCGGGTGAAAAGCAGGGCCGATCTAGCTTGCCTGGAATTGAGACGCTTGGCGGTGCGGAGATATTCCAGGTTCATGTGGTCGGTCCACACAATGAACGGATGTTCCGTCCCCTCCAGCCAGTGCCGCCACTCCTTCAACGCCATCTTCACCGCGAGATGCTCACAATTCCCCAGATAGTAGTTCCTCTCCGTGGCGTTGAGGCGATGGGAGAAGAAGGTGCAGGGATGTAACTTGAGGTCAAGGGCAGAACGCTGGGACAGGACAGCCCCCACTCCGGCATCCAAAGCATCGTCCTCCACCACGAACTGGCGGGACGGGTCAGAATGAACCAGGATGGGAGCTGTGGTGAAACGTTGTTTGAGATCCCGAAATGCCCGGTAGGCAGCAGGCGACCACGTGAATGGAACCTTGGGAGAGGTGAGTGCAGACAGGGGGGAAGCCAGGGTGCTGTAACCCTGGATAAAGCTGCGATAAAAGTTGCCAAACCCCAGGAAACGTTGCAGCTGCACCCTGGACGTAGGCTGGGGCCATTCCACCACCGCTCTCACCTTCCCGGGATCCATCTGTACACTCCCTGCAGCGATGATGTAACCCAGGAAGGGGATGGTGGAGCGATGGAATTCACACTTCTCCGCTTTCACAAAAATCTGCTTCTCCAGGAGGAGTTGGAGAACCTGTCGGACGTGAAGCACATCTTCTTGGGCGGAGCGGGAGAATATGAGGATTTTGTCGAGGTAGACGAAGACGAACCGGTTCAACATGTCACAGAGAACATCATTGACCAGAGCCTGGAACACAGCAGGGGTGTTGGCAAGGCCAAATGGCATGACCAGATACTCGTAGTGACTGCTGGCCATGTTGAAGATAGTCTTCCACTTGTCCCCTTCCCGTATCTGCACCAGGTGGTAGGCATTCCGTAGGGCCAGCATGGAGAACATGGTGTCCCCCTGAAGCGGTGCGAAGGCCGAGGAGATGAGTGGTAGTGGGTAGCGGTTCTTCACCGTGATGTCATTGAGACCCCGGTAGTCGATGCATGGGTGCAGGTTTTTGTCCTTCTCCACAAAAAAGAACCCTGCGCTGGCGGGGGAGGCAGAAGGACGGATGAACCCTGCAGCTAGGGAGTCCTTAATGTTGGTTTCCATAGCCTTGATCTCCGGACCCGACAGAGTACAATCGTCCCCGGGGCAGAGTGGTGTCTGGGAGAAGGTCAATCCCGCAGTCATAGGGTCGGTGTGGCGGAAGCGAAGTGGCTCGGGTCTTACTGAACACCTCCCGAAGGTCCTGGTACTCCGCGGGAATGGCGGAGAGGTCCGCGGCACCTTCCGAGCCCCCAGGAAGACGTCCCGGGGCAGGCTGCGCTGACTTCAGGTACTGAGCGTGGCGGAACAGGCTCCAACCCATGATGGCATCAGCAGACCAGTCAATAAGGCGATTGTGTAGCTGCAGTCAAGAGAATCCCAATACCACGGGAACCTGAGGAAACTTAATGAGCAGGAATTGGATCGTCTTGCTGTGGTTCCCTGACACCCATAGGTTGATGGGGTGGCATTGTGGGTGACCTGGCCTATAGAGCACCTGTCTAGCGCTCTAACATCCATGGGAATGGAGAGGGGCTGAGTGGGGATGCCTAGCTCGGACTCCATGGTAGCATCCATTAAGCTCTCATTAGCCCCAGAGTCGATGAGTACCCGAAGAGATTTCAACTGTTTTCCCCACAGCATAATGGCATGAAAAGGGGTGTGAGTAAGGGGAGAGGAAAAGTTATCCTTATGACCCACCAGAGTGCTCGCTCCTACCGGTGACCATGGTTTTTTAGTGGATAGGTGGAGACAAAATGACCAGTAGTCCCGCAATACAGGCAACTCTTAGTGTGAATCCTGTATAGTTGTTTGGCTGGAGACAGCCTAACTCTGCCTAGTTGCATTGGCTTGGGAAGAGGTGAATTGGCAGCCTTCGGAGACTCAGGGGGAACTCGGGTAGTCTCGGGTTCTCTCGGCAACTGAGCCATCGGGGACTTCCGGGATGCCTCAGAGGCGAGGTGGAATCCTTGGGTCAGCGAAATCAAATCTCCTCTCCTTCCTTCGTTCCCGTAGTCGCCCATCGATGCGAATGGTGGTTCCCGGGCCGCAAGCTCGTCCTTTACTTCCTCCGATACTCTGTGCAGGAACATGTCGAACAGTGCTTCCAGGTTCTAGGCACTCTCAGCTGCCAACGTGCGGAAATCCACCGCATAGTCTGTCACACTGCGGGAGTCTTGTCGAAGCTGGAGAAACTTCCGGGCAGCCTCTCTCCCGGAACAATGGAGCATCAAACTTTCTCTACCTCCACCACAAACTCCTCCAGACTGAAGCATATACCGACTGCTGTTCCCATACTGCCCTGCCGTAGCCCAGGCGAGAGCCCTCCAGGACATCAGCATGATGAGGTACGCTATCTTAGAGCAGTCCGAGGGGAAGGAGGAGGGCTGCAGCTCGATAATGAGGGAAAACTGTGCGAGAAACGCCCGACAGGTGTCCGACTCACCATCAAAGCGTTCCGTGGGAGGTAAACAGGGTTCCCGGGAAACTGGGGTGGCCGGGGTGGCAACGCTGCTAACAGCCGGGTTACTGAGGGGCTGGGAGGTTACCGTCGTGGTAGGCTGCCTAACAGGCAACCCACAACGCTCGGTCATGGCGTTCGACCAAAGCCTGGAACTATTCCATAAGACCGTGAAGCAACTCCTCGTGCCTTCCGATGATGGCTCCTTGGGAGGGGTTGGCATGGTGGAGCTGGTCCGAGTCTACTGGGTCAGTCATGGCCAGTTCGTACTATCACGTTTTAGGGAAGATCCAGATGCAGACAATGTTGAAGTAACAAAAGTGTATTACTAGAACAGGGTCAGGCAAAACAACAGGCCAACGGCAGGCAGAGGTCAGCAATCCAGGGCGGTGTGACAAGGTACAGAACGGCAGGCAGGCTCAGGGTCAAGGCAGACAGAATGATCAAAACCAGGAAAACTAGAAAACAGGAACTATAGAAAGACAGGAGCAAGGGGAAAACGCTGGTAGGCTTGATGGACAAAACGAACTGGCAACAGACAAACAGAGAACACAGGTATAAATACACTGGGGATAATGGGGAAGATGAGCGACACCTGGAGGGGGGTGGAGACAAGCACAAAGACAGGTGAACAGATCAGGTTGTGACACCCATTACTTGTAAGGCAGCCATGGTGCATCTTTTACTTAAAGGGGGAGATCAAGCTGATCCTAACTGTTATAGACCTATTTCTATTTTTGCCCTGTTTGTCAAAAGTGTTGGAAAAACTTGTCAATAATCAACTGCCTGGCTTTCTTGATGTCTATAGTATCCTCTCTGATATGCAATCTGGTTTCTGCTCAGGTTATGGATGTGTCACTGCAACCTTAAAGGTCCTCAATGATGTCACCACTGGCCTTGATTCTAAGCAATGTTGTGGTGCTATTTTTATTGGCTTGGCCAAAGATTTTGATACGGTAGACCATTCCATTCTTGTGGGTCAGCTAAGGTTTATAGGTGTCTCTGAGTGGTCTTTGTCCTGGTTTGCTAACTACCTCTCTCAAAGAGTGCAGTGTATAAAGTCAGAACATCTGCTGTCTCAGCCATTGCCCGTCACCAAGGGAGTACCCCAAGGCTTGAATTCTTCTTCAACTTCGATATCAACTTCGAGTATTTTGTGTAGATCGTTGACAAAAAATGACATACAGTGTATAGAGTGCATTCAGATAGTATTCATAGCCCTTGACTTTTTCACATTTTGTTATGTTACAGCCTTATTTCAAAATTGATTAAATTGTTTTTTCCCCCCTCATTAATCTACACACAATACCCCATAAAAAAACGTTACTTTGCTCCGTTCACCTTTCCCTCGATCATGACCAGTCTCCCAGTCCCTGCCGCTGAAAAACATACCCACAGCATGATGCTGCCACCACCATGCTTCACCGTAGGGATGGTGCCATTTTTCCTCCAGACGTGACGCTTGGCATTCAGGCCAAAGAGTTCAATCTTGGTTTCATCAGACCAGAGAATCTTGTTTCTCATGGTCTGAGAGTCTTTATGTGCCTTTTGGCAAACTCCAAGCAGGCTGTCGTGTCTTTTACTGAGGAGTGGCTTCCGTCTGGCCACTCAACCATAAAGGCCTGATTGGTGGAGTGCTGCAGAGATGATTGTCCTTCTGGAAGGTTCTCCCATCTCTACAGAGGAACGCGCAGAGTGACCATCGGATTATTGGTCACCTCCCTGACCAAGGCCCTTCTCCCCAGATTGCTCAATTTGGCCAGGCGGCCAGCTCTAGGGAAGAGTCTTGGTGGTTCCAAACTTCTTCCATTTAACAATGATAGAGGCCGCTGTGTTCTTGGGGACCTTCAATGCTGCAGACATTTTTTGGTACCCTTCCCCAGATCTGTGCCTCGACACAATCCTGTCTCGGAGCTCATTGAACTATTCCTTCGACCTCATGTCTTGGTTTATGCTCTGACATGCACTTGTCACGGCCGTCGTCGGAAGAAGACCAAGGTGCAGCGTGGTGAGCGTATATATTCCTTTTATTTTAGAAAACGTTGCCAACAAAACAAGAAAACAAAGAAACGACTGTGAAGCTAAACAAGGCTATAGTGCCACTAACAAAGTTAACTACCCACAATCACAGGTGGGAAAAAGGGCTGCCTAAGTATGATTCCCAATCAGAGACAACGATAGACAGCTGTCCCTAATTGAGAACCATACCATGCCAAAACATAGAAACACATATCATAGAAATAAAGGACATAGAATAATCACCCAAATCACACCCTGACCAAACTAAAAAGAGACATAAAAAAGGCTCTCTATGGTCAGGGCGTTACAGCACTGTCAAATGTGGGACCTTATATAAACAGGTGTGTGCCTTTCCAAATCATGTCAAATCAATTGAATTGACCACAGGTGTACTCCAATCAAGTCGTAGAAACATCTCACTGATGATCAATGGAAACAGGATTTACCTGAGCTCAATTTCAAGTCTCATAGCGAAGGGTCTGAATACGTATTTCTGTTAAAAAAAATATATATACATTTGCAAAAATGTCTAAAAACCTGTTTTCGCTTTGTCATTATGGTGTATTGTGTGTAGATTGACGAGGAAAATAATAATTGCATCAATTTTAGAATAAGGCTGTTAAGTAACAAAATGTGGAAAAAGTCGAGGGGTCTGAATACTTTCCGAATATACTATATATAGTCTTCACCGCACTTGCTTGATTATCCATTAAAGTTAAGACGTCCTTTCACTTTCACTCTGATCTCACGCTGCATCAAACATCCCCCTCACTCATTTCACCCACCCAATGAGTCACTCACTCCTTCAACATTCAGCGTCTTTTCTCAGTAAATCTCACATCCAATGTCTATTTCTTGAGCGTGTCTTGGTTTAAATGTGGTATTAATTGGTTAAACAATGCTAAATTACGTCGGCCAACAGGCTGTGGGGTGGTTTTAGATGGCTCTGATTGGTGCGCTCATCTGAACGTGCCAGAATATTTTACCTAAATATCTGTATATGATTTTCATAATTTAAGATATGTGCGCGTAAACTTCAGTGCATTTTAAGATTCGACTATGGAACTATCCGTTACGCGTAAATGTATTGGATTTATATTATTATTTAACCAACATAAACCCATAATGCACGAACTGAACGACCAACCCTACATAATTTAAGGCCTTATTTGGTTATAGACAGGGATAATGTGGTAACATTGACACTACTACTGCTGCACAGGACATTTATGTTAGATAAGCCTGTTTAAGTGAAATATTTAGGCGAACATGGACCAAGTACACGACCTGTGATGTGGGTACTTTAGTCTATATTCAGAATTGGCGTAAAAGAACAGAGAAGTTCTCCATGCGCACCCTTACCTATCCATACACAGCCGAGGATATAGCTCCATGCGCAAAACGGACGCAGATGTTGGAGTATGTATGTCCTTCTCCTTGGGTCCACAATTACAATACTTTTCATCAATAATTGGTGTTCATTTTTCAATGAGTGTTACAAATGTGTTGAAATTGCGAAACTACTATTGTTTTATGCTCCAATTAAGAATAGTGTCCTTTTTGAAAAACAACTTGCACCATATTGTACGCGCGCGCCTTGGGAACACTTGTTGCCATGATCGGTAAGGCTATTGAGAAGTTAATATCCCGTAAAACACAAGTTACCATATCGAGGGCTTCCCCAGTTCAAAAGACTGGTGTCTTAGCACCATATGCTTAATGGATTCAGCCGTGGAGGCTTTAATAAAGGTAAAATGCGGTCTTTTAAAAGTTGGAAAGGGTCTTTTATTTAATTTAGATGGAGTACTTGCGCACAAACCAAAGCGCGCCTGGGCATTGACTCGCCCTTTCTTTCATGAAGCAAAGCGACCACCATGTAGCGTGTTTCATTACAGCATAAGCTTTTCATCACCCTGCTTTGTCCTGAATGAAAGTAATGCTGTGAATTAAAGAAATGACAATATTTTCTATCAGCTTGAACATCCAAGAGAAGGGCCCTCGAGCTTGGCAAAAATCAGGCACATCATTCATCATGTCATCCCGCACCTGTGGTCTTGCATTGAAAGTACACAAACCTATTCCTATTAACCTTAATTATTCAAAAACGCCACAATGGTTGAAATAGAGCAGGATGAAGTCTGTTTATTGGTCGTAAATGTTTTTCTGAAGATCTCTCCAACCTCTTTGTTAGTTCGGCGCAGAGTCCGCCTCTTTCTTTCAGACAGAATAGCCCTGGAGTTTTCCATTTTCAATCGTAACATCTGCTTAATCTTACGGATCAAAATATGGAGACAAAACATATGTAATGGAGGATTTGTGAAATCCTTGTAATGAGTTATTAACAGGAGAAAACAATGGGGCCGGATGGAAAGAGCCTTATGGTAACAAGAGTCGCCAAATGAAACGCCTGACATTTTCCTTGTTGGTAAATGGAACCCGTTTGAACGCCAGGTGATGGTAAGAAAATCAATGTCCTTATGAGCCAGCCCAGATCTAAGTTCTTTTTTCTAATTGGAAAATTAGCAGACATAAATTTAATTGGCTTATCAAGGCCCAGCAAAAGGCCGCAGTAATTGCCTGCAGATAGACGGGGGGACACAACAAGATTGAATGTTTGCTGGCTCGTATTAAGGCTTTCAATCCAAGTGTATCATTGAACATGTTTTATTATAACAAAACGTCATGCTTTACAGTTCCCATATTGCATAGACAATGGTTAATGGAACATTAAAGACGAGAACCATGCCAACACGTCTTGGAGACATTGTAAAGGCCTCTCTCTTTGCTTGTTTTAAGCAGCTGCTGTCCAGGACCCAGAAGCACAAAAAGAACAAGTTTGAAATACCAGGTGCATCCTAAAGAACCTCGACGGGGATGGATATGTTACAGCCTAGGACATGTGAGAAGCAATAAAGATAGGCCTATCATTTGGATTGTAAGGCGCCTCCACGCCATGTAAAAGGAGAGGCGCCTGGGCAGTGCGTTCTCTGGCAACCTCGCCCTCCCCTCCATGGGTCTCTCTGTACACGTATCCCCGGGCCAAGTCCTAACACCTGTTGGATAGCCAAGTGCTAACGTCCATACTAACACAATAATCTATTTTGAATTATCACATATAATTATTGAATAATATTTGCATGTTTTTCAATAATAATTTTGCGCCATTTGAGCATTTTGGTGCTTGGTGCGAAGGATTTAAAAGGCCACTCACGAGGTTCACACTGCCCATGGGCAGACTCAACTGGTGTTTGTTCAACCTCGCAGCTGGTACCCCGATGCCACCGTGGAGATACGTTAATGAAATCGCGGGAGTTCGGGGGATTTACAGACTCTGAGCCCATATTTTTATGCGCGATAATCCAAAGTATCAGCAGTTACTTACAGTTTATGAGAATCTTGTTAGGCGTCCTTCCCAGTGCTTACCATACGCTTATCTACGGATTATTATAGTGTTAATGGATGATTAATTTAGCCATGTTACTTTCATCTGATTAATAGAGATATGACTGAAATGTGTTGGATATCATAAAGTAGAACTAGCATACCTTCATGAAATAGCCTAATGTTCTTAGAAGTTGGTTTTCCAATACAGTCTAATTATTTGTTATTCTCACTGTTGTCATTATTAGCCTATCACAGCTTTTTGTTTAATATTTCTGCATATCTTTGATCTGTCTTCTACAATTTATGCGCAAAAGTTATCCATTCGTTGGCTCTGAGTTGCATGCAAAATGATGCGCATAGGGCTGCGCTTGTCATGAACAGCCTGGTGCGTCATTTCTTATTTGCAACAACTTTCAAATGGTAACAATAGGCTTGATATGTTAAAACCCACAAACACATTAGGAAAGGTGTCACTGTAATTGACAGTGCACAATGACATAGCACATCCATAAACATCGTGTTTTTGTTTTTGCCAAATTGGCACAGGCATACCTTGGAGCCACTTGGGTCTATATACGACTACCGCGCTAACATACGGCTGTTTTCTATGCCTTGTGACACATTTACTGACTATAAACTTGCCTTGCATGCCAAAGCAGTCAGCAACATGTAGTCAAAGGCTACTCGAATGCTATAGAGCATTGCACGCCATTTCAGTATCACTAACTTATTCTTAACGTAATTGGAGCTTGGCATGGTTTTCCAATGTTTAGCCGGGTAAGAAAAGGAATAAAACCTGTCAGCCTGTAAATGGTGCTCTTTTAAGCCTTGCCAAGACCAAGCACAACAGTAACAAGATATAGATCCAAGTGTTTGACTGCTTAAGCCTTTCCCTTCCGTTTGATTGGTATTGCACTAAAGGATGTTTTGAGGGGTTTTGTACTGTGCTTGCGCACAAAAACGCAATATCTCAATAGCATTAGGTGTGACCAAACAATTATGCTATACTGTTGTTTTGTTGTTCTCTGCCACTTCACCAAATTAAATAGAAATGTTGCCCCCGACAAAATAGATGAAGCCCAGCTACTTCCTGGGCCTTTTATTTCGTTTAAGGCTGACTTGCTGACATTTGACTTTCTAATGAATCTAATTAGATGACATGGTCTCTTGTGTCGTGTCTAGGACGCGCATAACTGCGCTGTTAATGTAGCGGTAATACAACAAGAGATGGGATTATAGGTCTACTGAGATTTCCAAAAAGCAGATGCACGGAAAACTGGTAAAAATATTAACATCCAGTTTCAATTTAGGAAAAAACACACAATCTCATTCATATTTAGCAACAAATTCGAGTAGAGAAATAATAGTAACAATAATAACCATAATAATACTATATAATACCATGTATTATTATTAATAATAATAATAATATAGCAAGAAGTAAATAATCGAATTGCAAAGACTAATACAGAAAATTAATCTACCTTTCTTTTACCCCCATCCGAAATGCATGTGTTATCCGAAATGCCCTTAGCCAGTTGGTTTTATGAATGTGTGTTTGCAAGTTTGGGCACAGGCATATATGTGGGCTACCACTACATAGATATGTGAGAGCTGACGTAAAATGGCAAGGGAACAGGTTGACAGGATGCCGCTACCACGGAAGAGTTTTGCCTTGAAGCACCTGCAGAACATTGAAGCTAACAGCTTTTACTGCAAGCCATCGGTCTAGTCATGCCCCTTTAAACAATATAATACACCAACATGATAACAGCTATGGTTTATAGCTGCAGGCCCTGCATTTTAAACCATTGAATTGTATCTGCATGTTAGTTTAATGTACATCTGATTTGCATACCTAATGTAGTTTGATATGAAGTTTGCGGGTGTTTAAGCTACAGATCTAAGATCCATACAGGCCACAGCTTCATAAAACGTAGGGCTATGAAGGAGTTATCAGACTCCATCAGATACCCAGTAGAATGAACATAGTTGCTCATAGAGTATACGCACATGCATGGGTTGAGACTGAGGCCCAATGTGCCCTGCAATTCAACTTATAATGCTCGATATCACTTAAGTTCATTGATTTATGCACTGTTATGCATGCGTATAACTTTCCTTTAATGGATATTTATCTTCACAACTTGGATTTTCAATGATACTTCTTAAATGTATGTAAGCATATTAGCCTATGAAGAAAAGTGGTATAGACCAGACAACACAAAGTATTCATAATTTAAGAGCATTTATCAGATTGAATATAAATATAAATTATTTTACAATTCAGTAGGCCTATAAAAATACTTTGGTTTTAGTATATTCATCAATGTTCAATTAAAACATATTATCATGGAAACAATTAAATACATGTTGCTATACATGGTGATTGCCATGCTGCCTGAATTAAGAATAGAGATCATTGACATATAAATATAATATTTACACTTAAATAATCAACGTCAAGAGAACATTATATATTAACATGGATTTACCATGGGTGTATAACAATACATACTTTTAGACATAAACATAACATAATATTTATTGGACTGAGATTAAGCTTAAAGGAGGCTCGTTTTCAATGTTGGACAGGGAGGATTTCATGTGCAGTTTCCGTGGGTCCTCAGGTGTCCAGACTTTAGCGGTTCTGATTATGTTCTGGTCTTTCAGCTCTTTCTCGTCTTTCCAGGACAGAGAGTGTCCAGCGAGGGGAGGCAGCCCATAGTCAGGGTCACTTGGAGATGGAGATCCTGAGAAGGGGACAAATGATTAGTAACGGACCAAGTCTTTAACAAATGAGTAACAATACAGTTCAAAGTTAAGTCATTATCATCGGCATTATCTAACCATATGGAATGTATGCAACTTACTTGTTCCTCTGTGGCAAATTATAACTTTTTTGGGTTGAGTCAGTGCGTCACTGTTGGAGTTTCGGATGCGCATGTCGGACTGCACGAGCTCAGCGAGGAAGTTGATGTAGCCAATGGCCAGGCGCAGGGTATCGACTTTGGATAGCCTCTTTTCGTACGGTAGAGTGGGGATGTGAGACCGGAGTCCCTCGAAAGCATCGTTAATTGACTGCATCCTCCGCCGCTCACGGATGTTGGCAGCCTGCCGTAATTGTTGCATCTCCATATCGGATCTCATCCGCCTCCGCCTTTTCAGCATCGGGCTATCTTCTCCCATCTGAGGCGACAGCTCTGAGGTGCTGTCAGTGCATTCATACGAGCAGGTAGACGAGGAGGAAGAGAAGGACAAGTTACTGATGTCACAATAGTCCCCATCGTGCGCTATCCTGCTGTCCTTATAGTAATCTTGGAAATGGCTGGTGAGAAAGTTGACATCGTCATCCAGAAACTCGTCGGTGTCCAAGTGGTCCCTGGAGGACTGGTCAGTAAAGAAATCATCGTCATCTAAATAAGGGGAGGAGAAGGAGTCCAGTCCAGTAAATGGATCCAAGACAGTGTCCATTTTTAGCTGTTGTTTTCGTGTTGCCCAGTAACAGCAAGTTTGCTCTTTGCGCTGTCTCTGGATGCTCAAGAGTTAGTTCAGCTGAAGGCTGGCACGCGAGGACTCTTATAACTACATTCATAGTCGTGTGCCATTAACCAAAAAAGCCAGCCAATCAGCGTTGAGTATACACTACGCTCCGCAGTGGAGGGTGCACCTAGAGATAATAATCTCTTACCACTCAGCCCCCCCTTCCATTTATGACGCAGCGCTTAACCCCCTCCTGCCCTACATGGAAAACTGAACATAGGGGAAACAAAGCATTAGAGAACCAATGACCTACTAAGTCTAAAACCCGCAGCCACCCTAACGTTGTACCTTTTATTCAATACAGTTATTTTTAAGAGAAACTCGCACACTGCTCTTGCACGGATCACTTTTTAATATTGTATTTACTTATTAAAGCTTAATTAATTTTCCAAAAAGCCTCCTGCAGCCATAACAGGTTAACCTGTCGGCCTCATTCTTGGCCTTCCTCAGAACTTTTGTGAACATTTGTATTTCAGCAAGAGCAGTGTGCAGGTTTCTCTTTTCTTTGAAGTAATCGCGTTATTCCCATTCCTTTATTGAATTTTGATTCAATACAACTATTACATTATTTGCTTGCAGCATACGTGTCCACATCTGGTTGCACGTTTCCACAATAATAGATTATTATTAGGCTGTTATATTGTAATACACATCAGAGTCCTTTCCGAGGCTCCACGGAGGCTCCACGTCTTCATTCTCGTATTGATCTTTTGTCAATGCAATCTAAATTGGTTTCCTCTTATTCAAAATCTCAATTTCGAGAACAGAAAAAGTCTGCATTGAATAGGCTTATCTTGCATCTCCTGCACCCTTGCATCCATTGGGACTAACCAATGTGTAAAGTGAACAAAAAAGATGTAGTAATTAAAGGTCGGTCATATAACAATGATAACATTGCTGACACCTCATGAAGGCAGTCATCTTAAAGCAGGTACCTGCCCAATTCAATAGCCGACCACTCGTGCCCGCAGCAAGCTGTTAGAGTCCTTTGGTCTGAGCACTTCATTATTGGAGGAGTCCAATTTCTATTAGAACCCATAGAACGCAGAGTAAACATTTGTATGAGAATAATGTCATTGAAATGAGACGTAATTTCAGTGATAGACAGGCGAACATAATGATGTGTTCATCAGTCATAGGTTTTACGATGCTGCTCTGCCTACACATTGGCTCTGCACAGTGGACACTCGCCTGTTCACGCCGCAACAATCAAAAGAGAATAAGAGAGCACTTTACCGACAAAGCAGGGGCGTTTCTTGCCTCTCAATAGCGACATACCCTCTGTCACCGTAACCGAGTAATTTATGACAAGAAGTGCTCTTATCTTAAAATATTGTGAAAAGGGCACAATGCAAAACAGCCACAAAACATTGAGAGCCCCTTGCAAGTGTGACTACAAAATCTGTAGCTCAAAAATAATGTTAGGCTACAGCAAAAAATATATGGAATTCCTCTTTGATAAACAGAATAGTTGGAAATAGGCCCACTTTTCCTATTGCCAACAGGGATGTTTTATTACGTGTCGTCATATATATGAAACCTTATGAAGTCCTATCATTATGTTACGATGTCTTCAAATATAGGAGAAAGGTTACATACTGAGAATAGCTGTAGTTATAGTCATCATTATGAGATTATATTATATATAAAATGGGTTATACATGCTTATGATTTGACAAAGAAAACGTGTATAACTGCATCATACCTGTTGATTTTAATGAAACCTAGTGGTGATCATCTCAATGAGGGTTGATCTGTGGGATGATCATCTGTCTAGTGCAGAGTTGAAATGTATCCTATATTGCAGGCAATGCTCCAAATAAGTTATTCATTTTGTTTGATCTCAATCAAAGATAAGGATGCACTTATAGTGCAACACTTATATTGCAACAGGTAGCCTACCTGAAGGCTTAGTGAAATATTGGCGGGGTAGCCTATTAATATCAAAAGCAGCCACAAAATATCAGGCTAGCAAAATGTTCAAAATCAACTTGCATCATTTTAATAATCTCATTGACATTTTTGTTTCAGTTTTCACATTAAAGGTTGAATTCACCTGCCTTTATCGAAAAGTAGTCTTTCTGGTTGTCTTGAAACCATGTGTGCTGGAGTATTTTTTAATTTAACCTTTATTTAACTAGGCAAGTCAGTTAAGAACAAATTCTTATTTACAATGACGGCCCCTGAACAGTGGGTTAACTGCCTTGTTCAGGGGGCAGAACGACAGATTTTTACCTTGTCAGCTCGGGGATTCTATCTTGCAACCACTATTATTATAGACATAATTGTACCCCAATGACAATTATATAAATTGTCTGATTAGGAAATATCTGACGATTTGTATCATGTGTTGGGCTAATATGTTGGATAGATGTCTGAAGAGGTTACACGAGACGTAAATGTAAAAAGTGTCCCACTTTTTCTGAATTCACTCCAATAACAGTACTACAAGAAAACACGTACAGGATATAGTATTACAAGAACCAGAGCCTTGCCTAACCTACGGTGGGGGTGGGGAACAAAAATGGTTGCTAAATAAATTTTCAAACACCAATACATAGTATCTACATTTACATCCCAATTTGGCACAGTGCATTATTTATTAGTTGTATAACCTTAACATCAAAACAGAAAAAAACGATGTCACTGATTTTACCATGTGCTTCAGGGGATGAGCTTTCTGTTTGAAGCTTGCTCTGCCCCTCTCTATGATGTCACACCAATGTGATTTTGATCATGTAGTTTCTCTGCAAGGACTTAGTAACAATAGGTTTGATTTTCTCTTGTCAGACCAAGATATAAATGCCTCGGGATTAAGCTGTCCCAGTTTATATGATGTCCCATTATCCTTCTTCACCCTAGTTTAGAATTTTAAGGGAGGTTTATTTGTGTGCCAAAATTATGTTTTCGATGTTTGCCTTTTTAATTTAGCTATTGTTCGTTTTTTCTAGACTGCAGAATTGTGTAAAATAAGGATAAAGCTAGAAGTTAAGACAATATTGCTGAGTTACATTGGCTTATATCAATTAACATTTCATATAGTCGTATTCAAAACGAGTTCTGAATGTGCGTAAAAATGTGCCCAACATTCTATGAATGCGATACCAAATAGTCCATAGTATGGTAAGAAAACTCGACTTAAACCCTTCAGGTGTTCAGCACCATAATAAAAGTCCTTTAGCCTAAGTGGTTCCATGAACATAAATAAATGGACCAGTAAAGAGACCGACACACTGACGACAGAAATTATGGTTTTATTATGGGGAAACTGGTGTCAGAGTAAAGGTAATGTGCCCTCACAGTGCGCGTCAGAGGGCGTTTACGCAGGTACCTGAAATGTTGACTGGTCGGAGTCTACGAAACTCCCATTCACTCCCATTCATATTAAGATGGGGGGGTCACTTTGTTAGTCGAAGGAGAAAACAAGTCTTTAACTGTAGGCTCGCCGCAAGCTACAACATGAGGCATTGGAGGCACAGGCCGTGGGAATAACGCCACTTGCGCGGTGAGCCAGTCAATGCAACACGTCCCATAATAATGAGTGCTGATGCTGCTTTGCACCTTGCATGCGCATTTTGGTTTTCTTATAATAGGCCTACGTTTATGTTAGAAGAGCTAATATAACATAATATAATATATTTCCACCTATCCTAGACCTTTTAAATATATTTTGGAATTGGAAAGTATGCTATGAATCTGATAATAAACCCATTTGCTTGATTCATACTGGCTTAAATGATATGTTCATGTTTACATGCAATAGATCCACAGGTTTGCATGATTGTTTATTGCACCAGACTGGTGCCTGAGTGCTGACTGGTCGTTAATTTACAAATTGCTCGCAGACAGGACCGTGACTGTCAACGTCACACGATCAATTCACCAGTGTGACATACTGTATCTCAGTGCCAGCGGACGCTGCAAAGCGAGCGCCGGCATGGGAACAGCAACACTTGGGTCGCTTCAACAGACGGTATAATGGTGAACATTATAAATTAGGTGTTTTACGAAGGTCATGGTGTATTACAATTCACGGTGAGGGAGGGCCAGTGATGCATGATTCCAGGACTCAATAGCCTACGCCTATAGTTTAATTGTAGATTTTTCAAAGTAGCTTTACGCTCACTAATCAAGTGATACATTAACATATAGCCTACTTGGTGTCTGCTGTGCTTAAAACACATGGATATGGAAAATCTCTTTCTTAGAAAGTGAAAAGCCCAGTGCAAAAGGTGGCCGTAATCATCACAGAAATCCATCTTGAGTGTCCAAAATATTTTATAGAGATGCAAGACAAAAATGCAAACTAAATGGTTTAAACAGATACAAAACGATTAAATAAATGTTACACCTTGCTATGCAAGTTTACACGTGCTTTGGAGCGCACATGTAAACAGAGTATCAAGTGACAAGGTATTTTTTGGGTTAAGAAAATGTGCTATAAACATTTATGCCGAGTATGTACGTTTTCAGGTGAACACTAGCCTATGGGCCTAATCATTAATAATAGCACCTGTAACTAATGCATTCATAGGTAGTGCAATTTACCATATCGCGTCCACACAGAACGAATGATGACAGAAATCAAAATATTAAGACTCACAGGTTACCCAATGTAACCAGCATATCCTGTGGTGCTGGAGTCAGCCCTGCACCATAGTCGCACGTCCAGCCTTGTGCCATTAAATTGCTTTTATTCTGCTCGCACGCTTTTCTTTTTATCTCACATTTTTAGTGACCTGGTACCTGAAAAGCTTGCTGGTAAAGTGCCATTGACTACCACAACCATGCGTTTTCATGGACTGATTGAGGAGGTCAGAGTGTCAGCGCGAGGTGGATAAGCAAGCTGCCGAAACACTGGTGATTCCCTGGGAATCCCACCACATGCGCCGTGGCAACTGAAATTGCGCGCGGGGCGCTCGCTCTCCAGATTGCAAGACAAATTAGAACGGTGCTCATGGGGTCTGGAGAGACTTGAGTCATTGATAGCAATGAATGCAAACGAAGTTCTTAAACTAATGTATTGTTTGAGATATTGTCTTCTAATTTTCCACCGACACACTATTTAGGCGTTCTCTGCTCACCAAGTGCAGCATCCATAACTTGTTAACAAAATGTTTGAAGGTTTATAGGCACACAATGCAGAGCAGAGTCTTCTGTTTATGATGTAGTGTAAATTATCATTACTTTGCTCATTTCCAACAAGTCTGATGATTAGCCTATGACTCAAACAATTATTAAACATTTAATCAGCGCACTTCAACAGGTAGCAAAATGAATGACACCACTAATCAAAGCTCCCAATGTCTCTCTTCCCTCCACCCATATACCCCTCTTCAGTCGACAACATATTAACATTACAATTGCTTAAGTAAATCATATCTATATATTTATATATCTCAAAGACATTTAGGAAGATTATTGATTCACTATTCCTTGGCCTGATAGATTTTTAGCACTAATCTGAAAGTCTCTGACCGGAGCCCTGGGCGGTTAAGGCTGTTTCACGCAGAGAGATTAGGGTAGGGATATTCTAGCGTCATACACATTTTAATACAACGCAGGAAACCTGGTGCTTCCTGTCTGGTTTGGTCTCGTTTACAACATCTAATCTTTCGGTCTGTTTTCTAAGTAGCCAAAATAGCAGTTTAGTCAAGTGGGATTAAATGATAAGTGAATAACTAGCCCGACATATGGCTAACCATTCTGTACATGATACATCCATATTGAGTTTCAGGGTGTCAATCTGGTGACCCGTGTTAACCTGTAGGTGGCCATTTACCGTTTCTCTCCCAAAGCGTCAGAGCTCATAGCGTCAGACAGACAGACATCCAGGCAAAATAAACACATAGGCCTACAATTTAAGTTGATTAGTTGGAATCAAGAGTGACATGGAAGGAAATATGCGCTGCTGCATGGGACAAAAATACCCTGCAGTTCTATGGCTCGTGTCTTGTCTCACCTGCATATGTCAAAGGGATAGCCTTAATTGCATTCTTTATCATTTAAGACTTTCCTTTTCAAACTGACTTTTGATTTTGAATATGATTATGTTTTGCCATAGATAGGTGGTGTGTTAAGCACATTTTGTGTGGGAAATGCGCTCTACAAATAAATACATTTTGCATTGGCTATATTATTTGATAGAATCTTGAGCAAATTGTTTTAATAGTATTATCACCTATCATTTTACTTACCTGCATGTAAATTGACACAATCTAGGCTAAAGCAATAACCTGAAGAAAAGTTGAAGGTAGAGTAAAGAGTTTCAATTAGCCAATTAGCCAAATAACTGGGAATTAGACACAATATAGAAGCCAGGTTGAGAATCTAGCCGGGACACTGGGGTTAACTCAATTGGGATTAGTGTCGGGTTAGAGTTTTTAGCAGAGGATCTGTACAGAGTTCTCAGTACTGCCTGGGGCGTTTGGGTGTAGAGCGATAAGTGCCCCCTACTGGCCATCCAATACCATGTACTTCCAGCAGCATCTGGTCTCCCATCTAGGGATGGACCAGGCCCAACACTCTTGAGTATCAGATTGCCCTGGGGCAGGTTTAAATCCAGATCAAAATAATGTTAGATTATTTTCCCCATATCCTCGGTTCATCCTCCTCCTTGTTCAAATGGAAACAGGAAAGTTAATTAATATTTCAACCAAATGTCATGGGATTATCAGCATGATCTTGATAATAAACTACAATGTGGTATCATCGGATGTAATCAAATAGCAAGGAGGGACCAACATCATTTAAGATGGCACAGGGTTATTTTAACCCCCCAAAATAAAGGTGAAAAGTTGATCCCTGATGTGAAATTTCACCCATCTGCTCTACCCTATCTTGACAGGTAAATTATATGTTCCTATGCATATCTGAATATGAATTATTGACAAACAATGGAATTTAACTTTTACACGAACATAGTTTTGATGCATACTTCCTTTAAATGGAGTAACTTAAATTGAAATGTAGTATGCCATCAGTGGGGTGCTCCTAATAAAGTTGCAGATAGAAATCTAATGTGTAGAGCTGACCATTTTTACCCTACACTTAACGAAAAGTAGGTCCTACCTCAAACCATCAATTGTTCCCATTTGAGAACCTTCTGGGGGGGGGGGGGGGGGGTGAAAACCTTTCACTAATAAAATGTTATATGTGGAACCCTTTCACCACTAAAATGTTGTATAACCTTTTTCACCACCAAAGGGTTCTACCTGGAAACAAAAAGCGCTCTCCTATGGGGAAAACGAATAACCTTTTTCTGTTATATACACTCTTAGAAGTAAAGTAGGTCTGTGTCTGTTCTATGCAATACATTTATTTTATCTGAACATTCTGTAATGTTTTCTGGCCATTGAGGACGCCTGGTGGTCAACAAGGATATTATCATAATGTGCAGGTATTAAACACGGGTTAACCATTTCAAGAGTACTGTAGCTTCTCCTCCTTTGTACATCTACATTTTGGGCATCTTTTAATTATACAATATGTTTAATTTATTTATGTCCCAATATTGCAGATATAATGCTGTTATTTTTGGTCAAGGAGTGGATCATTAATGGTGAGGCATCACATTGAAGAAAAATTGCTCAAAACACATCAGAAAAAACCTTCGGAGTAGGCCTACTTTAAATGAAGTTATGGGCACAAAGACACATTCAACTCGATCTTTCATAGAATCAGATGGAATATTCATCATAAAACCATTTGATGTTCCCAATTATTTGAATGATTCCTTCACTGGCAAAGTGGACAAGCTTAGGCAGGAAATGCCAACAATGAACAGTGAGCCATCATGCTCATGCAACAAAATAAAAAGAAAGGAAAAGCATTTGAATTTTGTAAAGTTAGTGTGGGGGAGATGGATTTTTTTTTATTATCGATCAATAACCTCCTGGCATTGACAACTTAGGTGGGAAGCTATTGAGGATGGAAGCTGACTCTATGGCCACTCCTATCTGTCATATCTTTCATCTGAGCCTAGAGGAAAGTCTTGGTCCTCAGACCTGGAGGGAAGCCAAAGTCATTCCGCTACCCAAGAGTGGTAAAGTGGCCTTCACTGGTTCTAACAGCAGACCTATCAGCTCTTTGCAAACTGTTGAACAAAATGTTTGACCAAATACAATGCTATTTCTCTGTAAAAAAATTAACAACATACTTTCAGCATGCCTATAGATAAGGGAGTTGTTTTTGGACCAGTAAACAATTTCACCGATATCTCTCAAATCACTGATGATTGGTTAAAAGAAATTGATAAGATTGTGGGAGCTGTACTGTTAGATTTCAGTGCAGCCTTTGATATTATTGACCATAACCTTTTGTTGAGAAACCTTGTGCTATGGCTTTTCAAACTCTTCCATATCGTGGATGCAGAGTTATCTAATTGAACTCAAAGGCTTTTCTTTAATGGAAGCTTCTCTAATGTCAGACATGTAAAGTGTGGTGTACTGCAGGGCAGCCCTCTACTCTTTTCTATGTTTACCAATGACCTGCCACTGGCATGAAACAAATCATGTGTGTCCATGTATGCTGATGATTCAACCATATATGCGTCAACAACCACAGCTAATGAAGCCACTGAAACCCTTAACAAAGAGTTGCAGTCTGTTTAGGAATGGGTGGCCAGTAATAAACTGGTCCTGAACATCTCTAAAACTAAGAGCATTGTATTTGGTTCAAATCATTCCCTAAATTCTAGACCTCCACTGATTCTGGTAATGAATGGTGTGGCTGTTGAACAAGTTGAGAAGACTAAATTACTTGATGTTAACTTTGATTGTAAACTGTCATGGTCAAAACATACAGATTCAATGGTAATAAAGATGGGGAGAGGTCTGTCTGTAATAAAGAGATGCTCTGCTTTTCTGACACAACACTCCACAAAGCAAGTGCTGCAAAGACCTAGTTAAGCAGCAGCTGGCCCAGAACAGAGCCGCACGTCTTGCTCTTCATTGTAATCAGAGGGCTAATACTAATACGATGCATGCCAGTCTCTCTTGGCTAAGAGTTGAGGAAAGACTGACTGCATCACTTCTTGATTTTATAAGAAATATTAATGTGTTGGAAATTCCAAAATGTTTGCATAGTCAACTTACACACAGCACTGACAAACACACATACCCCACCAGACATGCCACCAGGGGTCTTTTCACAGTCCCCAGGTCCAGAACAAATTCAAGGAAACATACAGTATTCTACAGGGACATGAGTGCATGGAACTCCTTTACATGTCATATAGCGCAAGTGAACAGCAAACCTGTTTTCAAAAAACAAATAAAGCAACACCTCATGGCACAATAACTCTCCCTCATGTGACCTACTTGTTGTGTGTATGCACTGACATGTACAGTGCATTCGGAAAGTATTCAGACCCTTTGACTTTTTCCACAATGTGTTACGTTACAGCCTTATTCTAAAACAAATTAAATACATGTTTTGCTGAATCTACACACACAACCCGATAACGACAAAGCAAAAACAGTTATGACATTTTTGTAAACATATAAAAACAAAAAACAGAAATACCTTATTTACATACAGTTGAAGTCGGAAGTTTACATACACTTAGGTCAGAGTAATTAAAACTAGTTTTTCAACCACTCCACATATTCCTTGTTAACAATCTATAGTTTTGGCAAGTCAGTTAGGACATCTACTTTGTGCATGACACAAGTCATTTTTCCAACAATTGTTTACAGACAGATTATTTCACTTATAATTCACTGTATCACAATTCCAGTCGGTCAGAAGTTTACATACACTAAGTTGACTGTGCCATTAAACAGCTTGGAAAATTCCGGAAAATTATGTCATGGCTTTAGAAGCTTCTGATAGGCTAATTGAAATAATTTGAGTCAATTGCCGGTGTACCTGTGGATGTATTTCAAGGCTTACCTTCAAACTCAGTGCCTCTTTGCTTGACATCATGGGAAAATCAATAAGAAATCAGCCAAGACCTCAAAAAAAATGGTAGACCTCCACAAGTCTGGTTCGTCCTTGGGAGCTATTTCCAAATGCCTGAAGGTACCACGTTCATCTGTACAAACAATAGTACGCAAGTACAAACACCATGGGACCACGCAGCCGTCATACCACTCAGGAAGGAGACGCGTTCTGTCTCCTAGAGAAGGACATACTTTGGTGCGAAAAGTGCGAATCAATCCCAGAACAACAGCAAAGGACCTTGTGAAGATACTGGAGGAAACAGGTTCAAAAGTATCTATATCCACAGTAAAAGGAGTCCTATATCGACATAACCTGAAAGCCGCTCAGCAAGGAAGAAGACACTACTCAAAAACCGCCATAAAAAATCCAGACTACGGTTTGCAACTGCACATGGGGACAAGATCATACTTTTTGGAGAAATGTCCTCTGGTTTGATGAAACAAAAATATATCTGTTTGGACATAATGACCATCGTTATGTTTGAAGGAAAAAGGGGGATGCTTGCAAGCCGAAGAACACCATCCCAACCGTGAAGCACGGGGATGTCAGCATCATGTTGTGGGGGTGCTTTGCTGCAGGAGGGACTGGTGCACTTCACAAAATAGATGGCATCATGAGGAATTTAATTATGTGGATATATTGAAGCAACATCTCAAGACATCAGTCAGGAAGTTAAAGCTTGGTTGCAAATGGGTCTTCCAAAAGGACAATGACCCCAAGCATACTTCCAAAGTTGCGGCAAAAAGGCTTAAAACTTTTTAAGTGTAGGGGGCAGTATTTTAATTTTTGGCTAAAAAACGTACCCATTTTAAACTGCCTATTTCTCAGCCCCCGAAACTAGAATATGCATATAATTGTCAGATTAGGATAGAAAACACTCTAAAGTTTACAAAACTGTCAAAATGCTGTCTGTGAGTTTAACAGAACTGATATTGCAGGCTAAAACCGGAGGAAAATCCAATCAGGAAGTGCCTCTGTTTTTGAAACCTCTCTGTTCTTATGCATCCCTATTACCCATTTAAAGGGATATCAACCAGATTCCTTTTTCTATGGCTTCCCTAAGGTGTCAACAGCCTTAAGACATAGTTTCAGGCTTTTATTTAGAAAAATGAGCGAGAACGATCACATTGCGTAAGTTGATAGGTGGGGGCTCTCAGAGTGAGTTGTGCGCAACAGAGAAAGGTCATTGTTACTCCCGGTCCTAGTGAAAAACCAACACTCCCGGTTGATATATTATCGAATAGATATTTGAAAAACAACCTGAGGATTGATTATAAAAAACGTTTGACGTGTTTCTGTGGACATTATGGATATTATCTGGAATGTTTGTCTGCGTTGTCGTGAACGCTTTTTCCTGTGAATTTCTCAGCGAAACGAACGGAGGTATTTGGATATAAAAATATCTTTATGGAACAAAAGGAACATTTGTTGTCTAACTGGGAGTCTCGTGAGTGAAAACATCCGAAGATCATCAAAGGTAAACGATTAATTTGATTGCTTTTCTGATTTTCGTGACCAAGTTACCTGATGCTAAGTGTACTTAATATTTTGTCGAGTGATCGATAAACTTACACAAACACTTGTATTGCTTTCGCTGTAAAGCATAATTTCAAAATCTGAGACGACAGGTGGATTAACAAAAGGCTAAGCTGTGTTTTGCAATATTGCACTTGTGATTTCATGAATATGAATATTTTCTAGTAATATTATTTCACTGTGGCGCTATGCTATGCTATGCTATTCAGCGTTGCTGATGACAATTATCCCGGATCCGGGATGGGTGGTTCAGAAAGGTTAAGGACAACAAAGTCAAGGTATTTGAGTGGCTATCACAAAGCCCTGACCTCAATCCCTTTGAAAATTTGTGGGCAGAACTGAAAAAGTGTGTAAGGAGGCCTACAAACCTGACTCAGTTACACCAGCTCTGTCAGGAGGAATGGGCCAAAATTCACCCAACTTATTGTGGGAAGCTTGTGGAAGGCTACCTGAAACGTTTGACCCAAGTTAAACAATTTAAAGGCAATGCTACCAAATACTAATTGAGTGTATGTAAACTTCTGACCCACTGGGAATGTGATGAAAGAAATAAAAGCTGAAATAAATCATTCTCTCTACTATGATTTTGACATTTCACATTCTTAAAATAAAGTGGTGATCCTAACTGACCTAAGACAGGGATTTTTACTAGTATTAAATGTCAGGAATTGTGAAAAACTGAGTTTAAATGTATTTGGCTGAGGTGTATGCGAACTTTCAACTTCAACTGTATGTATTCAGACCCTTTGCTATGAGACTCAAAATTGAATTCAATTGATTGAACATAATTTGGAAAGGCACACACCTGTCTATATAAGGTCCCACAGTTGACAATGCATGACAGAGCAAAAACTAAGCCATGGGGTCGAATAAATTGTCACTAGCGCTCCGAGACAGGTTTGTGTCAAGCCACAGATCTGGGGAAGGGTACCAAAACATTTCTGCAGCATTGAAGGTCCCCAAGAACATAGTCGCCTGCATCATTCTTAAATGGAAGACGTTTGGAACCACCAAGACTTTACCTAGAGCTGGCCGCCCAGCCAAACTGAGCAATCAGGGGAGAAGGGCCTTGGTCAGGGAGGTGACCAAGAACCCAATGACCACTCTGACAGAGCTACAGAGTTCCTCTGTGGAGATGGGAGAACCTTCCAGAAGGACAACCATCTCTGCTGGACTCCACCAATCAGGCTTTTATGGTAGAGTGGCCAGACGGAAGCCACTCCTCAGTAAAAGGCACATGACAACACGCTTGGAGTTTGCCAAAAGGCACCTAAACGACTCTCAGACCATAAGAAACAAAGATTCTCTGGTCTGATGAAACCAAGATTGAACGCTTCGGCCTGAATGACAAGCGTCACGTCTGGAGGAAACCTGGCACCATCCCTACGGCGAAGCATGGTGGCGGCAGCATCATGCTGTGGGGATGTATTTCAGTGGCATGGACTGAGTGACTAGGAAAGGTGAACGGAGCAAAGCACAAAGGGATCCTTGATGAATACCTTCTTCAGAGTGCTCAGGACCTCAGACTGGGGTGAAGGTTTACCTCCCAACAGGACAACGATCCTAAGCACACAGCCAGACAAGGCCGGAGTGGCTTCGGGACGAGTCTCTGAATGTCCTTGAGTGGCCCAGCGAGAGCCCGGACTTGAACCTGATTGAACATCTCTGGAGATACCTGAAAATAGCTGTGCAGCGATGCTCCCCATCCAACCTGACAGAGCTTCAGAGGATCTGCAGAGAAGAATGGGAGAAACTCCCCAAATACAGGTGTGCCAAGCTTGTAGCGTCATACCCAAGAAGACTTGAGGCCGTAATCGCTGCCAAAGGTGCTTCAACAATATACTGAGTAAAGGGTCTAAATACTTGTGATATTTGTTAATTTTTTATAAATTAGCAAACATTTCTAAAAACCTGTTTTTTCTTTGTCATTACGGGTCATTGTGCGTAGATTTGAGGGGGGGAAACTATTTAATCGATTTTAGAATAAGGCTTTAACGTAACTGAATACTTTACGAATGCACTGTAAGTGTGAATGATAGATGCACACACACACTACATGTTAATGTTTTTAAATGTATGTAAATTGTAAAGTATTTCATAATATCTTTTTCGTTTTGTGTCGGACCCCAGTAACACTAGCAGTCGCCATTGGGGTCGGCTAAAGGGGATCCTAATAAATCAAATAAAAAAATAAAATCAGCGGCACTGATTGGTCAAGACATAAAAATAACATCAGGCTGACTGAAAAATAGAATCAGTCAGTGCAAACGAATACATGGTCAAGACCGGGAACAGAGTCGATAATTATTTTATTCTGTGTTCATATGTATGCACATATAATCTCTATACAATACAACATAAGATCAGAGTAGCATGACAGACCACTAAAACAGAATCCAAACAGTAAAAAAACTAAATCATCAATAAATATAGTTAAATAAATAAACTAATACAAGTATAAATTAGGTATAGATTTTGTATTTCTAATATTGTCTGCATGCTTACAGGAACATCCTCATGTATAATTTCTGTACAAACACACACATGGCTATTTTCAAGTACAAGTGTTGTTTTGACTATGTACAGTATGTTCATGAGGCTACTTGACCGTATTGAAGACAGGCCAACATATCAAACAAGGAAATTAGGAAGCACTTTAAGAGAACCACACACAAACTCACCTCTAAACACTGATGGACACACACACACAAACAAACCGACACACACACACACACACACACACACACACACACACACACACACACACACACACACACACACACACACACACACACACACACACACACACACACACACACACACACACACACACACTAGGAGACCCTGATTTGACAGACTGAATTTCCATCTCTTCCTGAGAAATAACAGAGCTAAGCCTGCTCAACCACAGTCACATGGCCTTCCAGGAGTCCATTTGGGATTGAACTAACATACCAAGAAACTGTTTACTAATAAAATTAAGCCACTGAACTTGCTACTGGAAAGACATTGTTAAGAAATTAAACAACTTGCATCCCAGAGATGTTTTTAAGTGTCCCTCTCTATGTTTTTAGGGTATTTCATATTGGGTTGCTTATCACCACAAAGATCCTCACTTGTCATACAAATCTACACTAGACACCTGTCTGACTTTACAGAAGGGAAATCCCCAGGATGAGTCAATTAAGTACATGTATCAAAGAAAAGTGTCTCTAGTTGTCCTTGTACCATTAATGATTAAAATGTTTAAACAGATAGTGATTCTCTAGAATAAGCAACTATGTCTTTAGAATAGACAGCATCAGCAGACAAAACCAATAGAATTGGCTACAGAAAAGAAGGCATCCTTTTTATCTAAAATCTCTGATCTTTACAGATGGGACTTCAAAACCAAAGTGTTCAGTTGTTTTACACATTTACTTGATCTGATTTCAAATGAATATTGCTTAAGCATAATATACCCTGTTCGTTTGCCAATTATGTTACAATCAAAGAAAAAACTATTGAGAAGGTTGAATGGGACATCAAGCAAGGGATTCTGTTTGGCCCATGCTTAGGTAAAAGTAAAAATAGCTAAAGAAACCAAATACTCAAACATACTTATTTGCTTTCTTTTAGGATATCAACAGGTGTCTACATTGATTAAGAATGCTATACAGTTCACAAGATCATGGTGTATGTTACACAGGTGTGGGTAAAAGTGATACACTTTTTAAAAGAAGGATCACGAAGGAGTCATCTTCAAGCGAGGATCTATGTTACATAGATGGAAACAAGACCAGGATCAAATTTGTGAGAGAGACAAGAATATGTAAAAGAAACAACTATACTGTTGGCATTTCTCTTCCCACTACAGAGAAAAGAGTTAGTGTGGTTATATTACAAAATCTGTGTGGGTCTGTGTGCTCACAGGAACCATACCGTTAAAAGCTTATGTGTGCGTTTACCTGTGTGTGTGATCTAGTGGTGTGTGAGATGTAAGTGAATCTGTCTGTGTGGGTAGTGGTGAAGGTGTGCCTGCCGCGGAGCTCATAGCCTGGTCTGGGCCTCGGGGATATAGATCTCGATGCTGTCTGCACTCTCGGTGGCTGAGTTCTGCCGTACCGACGCAGCTCGCTTGGCGGCCATCAAGCGCTTTCGCGCATCCAGCCGCTGCTTCTCTGAGCTCTCCAGGGACCTATCACGGGCCAGGGGAGGGTGACCTTTTGGGGGTTTCTTTGGCACAGGAGGGGGGATCCGTCTCTCCTGAACAGGGATGACAAATAGTCAGTTAGCCCTCGGGGGGAGGGGGGACAGGAGCGTAGACAGCATTAGTACACCTATAGCAGCACACGGCTAGCGCTACAGATAGACAACCACACACGACGCAGCAGCGGGGGGGCGACTGACTGCATGAGGTACGGTGGCCCAGCGAGGTCAGGCCCCGTGGTGCGTGCCAGATGGAATGACTTCTCAAAATCAGCTCACTGTCGACAAGAACAACAGAACAAAAACATGGAGAAGCGGTCAGGAAATCAATAGTATAAAATGCAACAGCCATGATACTGTACAGTAACAACATCTCTACAGTCGCTAATACAACAAATGACAGGAAATGGCAACATTCAACTTTTGGGTGTGATGTGTTTCACTGTGTTAAAGGATTGCGTATAAAACTGAATGAATATGATGGTGTATAGAACTATTGATGGCGTATAAGTTGTAATGTGTGATTCACGCCATGTGAAGCACTTAAAGGTATGCGGTACATCTCATAAACCCTCACCATCTAGACCAGTGGTCACCAACCGGTCGATCTCCAAGGTATTCCTAGTCGAGCACCAAACATTTCTGTAAAAACCCCAACGATAAAGCCTTGCGTTCCTATTTTTATTTATTTTTTCATGCTGTTGGCGGTAGGTGCACTTGATTCAGCAGCCCTAGTGCCGGGAAGGCAAAGTGTTCCCATTTTTTAACCATTTCATATGTCTGAAGGGAGAACGCCACCTACCCAGCAGGCCCAGAGAGCAAATCAAGTGCAACTATAGGCCTACCACTGGCCAATCAGATAGCTCAGATCACTGTGTCTGCACAGTTTCATCAAACCATAGACTGTAAAAAGAAGACTCGATCGCACAGCAAAATCGATACTGTGAGATTTCAAATGGTTTAAAAACATGAGACTCAACGAATACAGCAAAGAGCTGCGTAAGTGGAAGTAGGGAGAACGTGCATTTTAAGTGTTGACATTGCTGAATAACAACTTAAACATGAGCTTGCTCATAAAAAGAGCAAGCTCATGTTTAAGTTGTTATTCAGCAATGTCAACACTTAAAATGCACGTTCTCCCTACTTCCACTTACGCTACAAACAGCACTGCCACTGCATTAAAGGAGTAGCCTCTAGCAAAGTGTTCCCATAAGGTTGCATTGTTATTATTAGCGGCTTGTGTCTTTTTTAATATCCAGGAATATTTCACTTTCTCTGGACATAGGGGTAACATGAATTGGTCCATGAGGCTGAAATAATGCAGTGCCACTTGAGTTTTGCCATCAACTGAAAGACTGCGTCCCCTTTTGTCAGTGGAGGGAGGGACAGCAGAGGGACAGTGATTCGGGTGAGAGGCAGCCTCACTGCTGCTCTCTCCCTCCCCTCAGACTGACCATCAGATGCAGGCCATCACTCAGCTGTGCGTCACAAGTAATACAACAAAGTATCTATTACCAGTGTGATCATATACCTCCATTTTTTAAATATAATTTAACAATAGTCTGAGAAGAACAACATTGGCAGGGCAATTCAAGCATTCAAATTATGCAATGATAATGTATTGGGTGTATAGCCTACTGCACAAATTTCATTGCTACAGAACTGTTTTTAAATGGTTAAATGTTGCATAGGCTTACGTTTAAGTCATGTTTAAAAATAATCTGAGCGGTAGATCTCAACTTGTATTTTGACTCATGAAGTGATCTGGACTCAGAAAAGGTTGGTGACCACTGATCTAGACAAAAGTAATTTGTTGCCAAACCAAAGAAAATCATTGATACAGTATGTTAACAAATAATAATTGTGAAGTTACAACAGCGATACTAGATCATGCAATGAGTTAAAGCTACTGATTTGTTTCTGCATGAGCAGTATATCTTGGCTGGTCGGAATGATGAGCTGAGTCTGCATTGACTTAGACAGCACAGACAGATACTAGCTGGTCCTGGACGCCTGTTTTACCTTTCTCTCCGGGAGCTCCAGGGGCTTCCAGTTGTTGGCCCTCAGCTGGTGCAGCTCATCAAACTTCAGGCTGATGTTCTCGATGGACAGCTGGAGCATGTCCCAGAAACCAGCCAGGTCCTGAGAGATGGGCCGCGGGCGGGCGTTGGGGTTCTGATCCCAGATCAGTAAAAAAGGGAAGAATGAAACAGAGTTTTATCTCAGATTTCATGTGAAGAACAGGGGGAGTCAAAGAAACTGAAGAACTAGAAGAGTCGCACACCAGGTTCTCCTCACAAAGTTCCCGGAACTGCTGGAACTTCTGTGACATCAGGAGCTGAGCACTTCCTACGGCAAGCCTCATTTTCCCCAAGACTGTGGAGAGGAAGATAATGTAGATACAGATCAGATCACACAGGGAGAAATCAGAGGACTGTCTCATTGTAATGGCTGGAATGAGGCCACCTAATTGTACCTATCACAAGTACAATTACGCACAACTACGCGGCACTAGCCTCCACTGCACTCACACAATTGTGATAGGTAGTGGTGTAAATGCTTTTGGACAGGCCAGACTCACTGTCATCCGGCAGGTCGTTCTCCTGTTCGTCCTGCTTCATCTGTCTGCACCAGCCCTTCATGCGGTCCGTCTCGGCCTGCAGCAGCTTGAGGAACCAGCGTCCGTCCCTCTGGCACACGAACTTCTGGACTACCTCCAGGGGATCTTCGGTCACGCTGTCGATCCAGGGGTCAGGCGGGGGCAGGATGGACGGGTCGAAGCACACGTCATCGTAGTCGTCTGAGGTACAGGCGTGGTAGTGGTTGCCCGAGCCCTGGATGCTGACGGTGGAGGCAGAGGCTGGCGAGGTGGCGGCTTCGCGGGAGTACTTGCGGGACACAGAGCCTGAGAAGGGCAGATCTGTTTCTGGGGAGTCCAGGGGGCTGTCTAACATGTCAGGCATGTCCAGGTCTGCCTGTACTGCTGCCGTTACACTGTTGGAGCGGATGAACTGCCGGTATCTGCCAACAGGGGGAGATATACATCAGTGCTCAGTCTGAGGTGACCTGACTAGGAAAAACTTGAACCTAATTTAAGGCTATACATAAGGTGCAGAGTTTTTTCTGGCCAGGTCACAATGTGGTCAGAAAAACTTAAGGCCCTGCATTTGCTCTGAAACTACCAGTACTGCAATATTATATTCTCCATCCATTCTGATGGATGGAAGGTGCATTTTACCACATTTTGAGCCAATCCATGGTACTATGAATGAACATCCCACACAGAGTTTTAGTGTGGGAGGTGTATAGAGACACGGAGTGAGGGAAGGGAAGGGGCCCTAGGCTGCAGTCATCACGGAGCAAGCCTACTACTCTAAAACACCCACCAGCCATGACTATTCCTTTAGAGGGAGCGCCCTTCACTACAGACACACAGCAGAGCTGTACAAGAACTGCCTCACGATGCCGATGACTATTCATGCTATATTTGTCCTATACAACACATAGGGTGGAGCAGAACACACGTAGCACAAGGAAGAAATATACAATAAGGTTTATAACGTGAATAATTCCACTCTTATTCATATTCAAACTCTCACAGTCTTTAGTATGACTAAGCTGCCGTAGTGTGCAGTCAGTGCTCCTCATTAACAGACAGAAGTTGGAGAAACCAGCTGCAGTCAGCTACTTTAAAGTCTACCCAGACTATTTCTCCAACTTCTATCTCCAGTATTAAAAATGTGAGAATAATCTTGTGAGTGAGAGTAGGTGTTTGGTTTGCCTCATCAGACTGCAGTCGCAGGTGAGCTGGAGATGACTCAGCTGAAGTCACTGAAGAGGTGTCACTGAAGAGGTGTCACCGGCGAGGCCAACAGACAAACACAACTCACTCACCATTTCCCTTTCAGAGAAACGGGGCAGGAAATGCCATAGTTCCAAATGTCTGTTTTGCTAGCACAGCTGTTCCACCGCATTAACAACCCTAGGCACAAGCTGCTTCTTCCAGCAACCCGACTCACTTAGTAACGGCCTTCATTTGTAAATGGATGCCTTTCTCTGGACATTCACACAAGAAACAGTGAAGGACTGACATTCTGAACTGACTGATAGAGAGAAAGCAAGAGAGAGACTCACCCCCTCTCGTCCTCCACCTGGACCCCAATTGATTGGTACTTGGACTGGTCCTCCATCTCCAGAGCTTCCTCTTCTGGCCCGTCCACCTGGACATAAAATTATCCAAAAAACGAATTCAACTATAAACTAGACATCTATTTCTCAGTCACTACAATATACAGAACACCAGGGTGAAGTAAATGTAAACATCTGCCACTAGAGGACAGTATAGAGCAAGAGTAGAACCTGTCAACTCAGAAAGGGGATGAGGATCCAGTCTCTCAAAACCTGGCTCGCGTGTCAACTAATTCATTTCTTATTATTCCCATGTCAGATCAAACAAAATGTCAAACGACACCAGAAAAGTGGTTGTGAGGTAGTGTCTACCACAGACCTGGATGCCGATGGACAGCTGGCACTTGGCCCGCCTGGCCTGCTCCTTCCTGCTGTCCTCAGTGATATGGGCCAGGGCCGAGGTGGTGGTGGTGATGGTGATGCTGCTGTTTGCAATATGCTGGCTAGCAGGGCCGTGGACCTGGGCGTTGGCCGCCTCAATGGCTGCCGTTAGGGCCTTCATGCTGTCGATGCTCTCTGTGGAGTTAGACAGGCCTGACTGGATGGTCATGTCTCCCTGCTGGTGACTATCCCTGCCCCCCTGGCCATGGCCATCCATGTAGGCATCCTGGGCCGACTCGGTGCTGCTCTGGGCTGTGATGGAGATGAAGGGTTTGGAGGTGCGGGGCGGCACCGGGGGAGGGGTCTTCTTATAGGTTGTGATGCATGATGACACTGTGGGGAACCATGGGAGAGGTAAAGTACTTGCGAGGGGGATATTTAGCACACACATGTCATAGCTTTCAAACATATCAAAGTAGGAATGTATATTCTACTCTCCCGCTTTGGACAGGTTTTGATGTTCTCATACACACAGTCAAATCTATAGGTGATCAGGGGAGGGCCACAAGTCTCATTGATGACGAGGGAACATGTTAAAATCTAAAGAGGTAATGGTGATAGTAGTGGTAGAAGTATGTGAGCCAATTAATAGAAAGACATGAATATAACACAAGGGTTTTTATTCTGACTCTTTCCACCTCTTTTCTCTACCACACTCACCCTCTTTTTAAAGTTTGTGATGGCTTGTTTTTGTGATGGCTTACACAATCTAGTCAAGAGTTAACTGCTCATTACAAAATGTGCCATTACAGCAAAATAATGAGGGTTAGTCATTCATGCAAAGGTAGAGGGAAACACCAAAGCACAGCAAATGAACAGCCGTGGAGTTTCTCATAGAGCGCGGAACTGTGAGATGGTAAATCATGCAACACAAATTAGCAGACAGACAATGCATCTGTTCAGACTATACAATGCATTCGGAAAGTATTGAGACACCTAGATTTTTTCCCATTTTGTTATGTTACAGCCTTATTCTAAAATGGATTGAATCTACACACAATACCCCATAATGACAAATCAAAAACAGGTTTGTAGACATTTTTGCAAATATATATTTATTTTTTAAAACTGAAATATCACATTTACATAAATATTCAGACCCTTTACTCAGTACTTTGTTGAAGCACCTTTGGCAGCGATTACAGCCTCAAGTCTTCTTGGGTATGACACTACAAGCTTGGCACACCTGTATTTGGAGAGTTTCTCCCATTCTTCTCTGCAGATCCTCTCAAGCTCTGTCAGGTTGGATGGGGAGCGTCGCTGCGCAGTTATTTTCAGGTATCTCTAGAGACGTTTGGTCGGGTTCAAGTCCGGGCTCTGGCTGGGCCACTCAAGGACATTCAGAGACTTGTCCCAAAGCCACTCCTGCGTTGTCTAGGCTGTGTGCTTAGGGTCATTGTCCTGTTGGAAGCTGAACCTTCACCCCAGTCTGAGGTCCTGAGCGCCCTGGAGCAGGTTTTCATCAAGGATCTCTCTGTACTTTGCTTCGTTCATCTTTCCCTCGATCCTGACTAGTATCCCAGTCCCTGCCACTGAAAAACATACCCACAGCATGATGCTGCCACAGCACTTCACCAGATGTGACACTTGGCATTCAAGCCAAGCGTTCAATCTTGGTTTCATCAGACCAGAGAATCTAGTTTCTCATGGTCTGACAGTCCTTTAGGTGCTTTTTGGCAAACTCCAAGCAGGCTGTCATGTGCCTTTTACTGAGGAATGGCTTCAGTCTGGCCACTCTACCATAAGGCCTGATTGGTGGAGTGCTGCAGAGATGGTTGTCCTTCTGGAAAGTTCTTCCATCTCCACAGAGGAACTCTGGAGCTCTGTCATCGGGCTCTTGGTCACCACCCTGACCAAGGCCCTTCTCCCCCAATTGTTTAGATTGGCCAGGCAGCCAGGTCTAGGTGGTTCCAAACTTCTTCCATTTAAGAATGATGGAGGCCACTGTATTCTTGGGGACCTTCAATGCTGCAGAAATGTTTTGGTACCCTTCCCCAGATCTGTGCCTCGACGCAATCCTGTCTAGGAGCTCTACGGACAATTCCTTAGAGCAAAAACCAAGCCATGAGGTTAGACATGCACTGTCAACTGTGGGACCTTATATTATTTTTTATATATATATGTGTGCCTTTCCAAATCATGTCCAATCAATTGAATTTACCACAGGAAGTTGTAGAAACATCTCAATGATGATCAATGGAAACCTGATCAATGGAAACAGGATCAATGGAAACAGGATGCACCTCAGCTCAATTTCGAGTTTCATAGCAAAGGGTCTGAATACTTATGTAAATAAGGTATTTCTGTTTTTAAATTTATTGAATTTGCCAAAATGTCTAAAAACGTGTTTTCGCTTTGTCATTATGGGGTATTGTGTATATTGCTGAGGATTTTTTATTTTTCTTTCATCCATTTTAGAATAAGGCTGTAACGTAACAAAATGTGGAAAAAGTCAAGGGGTCTGAATACTTTCCCAGTACAGTACAGAGAAAAACTTCATACTTCTATCCACAGTAACATCAATACAGGTCCAACTGTACATCAATACAGGTCTAATTGTACAAGAAAAATGCTTTTCAAATGAGTTCTTAAATGAATGTTTCACTTGTGAGAAATATTGGGATCGTCTCCAATACATATTAGATATTTTATTCCATGGCAAGCTAGCAAAGTGAGATGTCAGTGGAGGAATGATCCATGTAGGGCGGCAGGATACTTATGTTACGTCGATGGAGAGACTTTGCTCTGTCTAGGCCCAGCCCCAGGTTCTGTCTGCTTTGACAAGTACTTCAAAACACAAACTCTGACAGGACTGAATAAATAGCACCATGCCCTCAGACCACACAGAAGCAAAGAACAGTCTCTCTCTCTCTTTATCTCTCATACACAGACACACACCAACTCATGATCTCTTTTGACATCGCCACTTCTAAAACTTTGACGATAGAAATCAACTGTCTGGCTTTGTTTTTGATAAGCGATGGCTGGCAGGGAGAAGGAGCACACAGACACCACCAGCTCTGACTGAAACTGTGGAGCTAATTAGTGTGTAGCAGTGACCCCGCTGCACTCCGCCCGCTCTGCCCCTGAATCCCCCCTGGCCCTGCTGCCTGTACTGTATATATGCCTGGGATGGGAACTAACATTGTTTGAGTCCCGGGTGAGGCGCTGGTTGTTATCTGAAAAGGAAAAGCATGACTGGAGGTCTAGAGTCAGTTTATGGGACTTTGATGTGAAGGGTAGACAAGCACAGAGGCATTTTCTCCACTAGGCCGGGGGGAGATGTTACTGCAACAGCTTGACTGTTGGTGTGTGTGTGTGTACACATTGTGGACCATTAGATGACAAATATCTGTATATTACACACACCTGAAAAATCTATAGCTAATAACAAAACCATAATTTGTTAAACAAAGCCTATTGTAGGCCTCCCGGGTGGCGCAGTGGTCTAAGGCACTGCATCGCAGTGCTAGCTGTGCCACTAGAGACTCTGGGTTTGAGCCCAGGCTCTGTCGTAGCCGGTCGCGACCGGGAGGTCCATGGGGCGACGCACAATTGGCCTAGCGTCGTCTGGGTTAGGGAGGGTTTAGCGGTGGCGGGCCGGGCGCAGTGCGCGCTGACCAGGTCGCTAGGTGTAAACGGTGTTTCCTCCGACACATTGGTGCGGCTGGCTTCCGGGTTGGATGCGCGCTGTGTTAAGAAGCAGTGCGGTTTGGTTGGGTTATTTTTCGGGGATGCATGGCTCTCGACCTTCGTCTCTCCCGAGCCCGTACGGGAGTTGTAGCGATGCGACAAGACAGTAAGTACTAACAATTGGATACCATGAAATTGGGGATAAAAAACAAACAAAAAACAAAGCCTATTGTGCTGTAGAAACAATACTCATTGAGGCAGAATACACATATTATGCTGTTAAATCAATAGCCTCCTAGTAGCAGGTCCTTCCAGGGTTGTGTATGACATATACTCCCCTCCATATGTATTTGGACAGTGAAGCTAATTTATTCTTAATTTGGCTCTATACAACACCATTTTGGATTTGAGCGCAAATGTTTCATATGAGGCGGCAGTACATAATGTCCCCATTTATTTGAGGGTATTTTCATACATATCTGTTTTACCATTTAGAAATGAACGCTCTTTATGTATCTAGTTCCCCATTTGAGGAAAACATAAGTATTTAGACAAATTCACTTATAGTGTCAATGCTACATCAAGTTTGCGACTTTCCAAACTTGTTGGATGCATTTGCAGTTTGTTTTGGTTGTGTTTCAGATTATATTTTTGCCTAACAGCAAGTGAATTGTTAATAAATGTATTGTGTCATTTTGGAGAAACTTTAATTGTGACTAACAATAGAAGATGTTTCTGAACACACATTCATGTGGATACTACCATGATTATGGATATGATTATGGATAATCATGGTAGTATCCACATTAATGTAGAAGTGTTCAGAAACATCTTATGAGCGAGAAAGTTATAAAAGACACAAAGATCATTGACCCACCCACCCCACAAAAAACAAACCTCCCGTTATTGGTAATGGTGAGAGGTTTTGTTTTGTTGTAGCCTCTGTAACCTTCTCACTCATCATTATTAATTAATTTATTCCTGATTTGTCTTAATCATGGCATTATCTGGATTAATTCAGAAGTTTTCAGGAACATCTTATCTACTCACTGAGAAAGAAAATTACACCAGTCATTACTCAGTTCCTATTGGGCAAAACATGACCCAAAAGTTTTTAGGACTATCCAATCTAATCATCACATTAGGAATGACGCACGATGGCGCACGTGTGCAGCCGGTTTAGGTGTAGCCCTGGTCTGTCTTACACGGAACATAAATGCATAAATGTATTTTGTCTCCCCACACCAAACACGATCATGACACGCAGGTTAAAATATCAAAACAAACTGAACCAATTATATTAATTTGGGGACAGGTCGAAAAGCATTAAACATTTATGACAATTTAGCTAGCTAGCTTGCACTTGCTAGCTAATTTGTCCTATTTAGCTAGCTTGCTGTTGCTAGCTAATTTGTCCTGGGATATAAACATTGAGTTGTTATTTTACCTGAAATGCACAAGGTCCTCTACTCCACCAATTAATCCACACATAAAACGGTCAACTGAATCGTTTCTAGTCAACTCTCCTCCTTCCAGGCTTTTTCTTCTCTTGACTTTATTTTGCGATTGGCAACTTTCATAAATTATGTGCATTACCCCCACCGATCTATTTCGTCTTTCAGTCACCCATGTGGGTATAACCAATGAGGAGATGGCACGTGGGTACCTGTTTGGGAGTTGCAGGACTTGCAGCGCCATCTGTGTCAGAAATAGAACTGACTTCTATTTTAGCCCTTGGCAACGCAGACGCCTGTTTGCTAGCGCGAGCAGTGTGGGTGAAATAATTTAATAATATAGATTTCTACATTTATTTTGCAACGCTCGCATACGCCACGCAAGCGGTGTAGTCAGCCTGTTAGAGGACAGGCTGAATGACACTGACACTACCAAGAAGACTAATCAATCCGGATAATTAGTCTCCATTTCACGGACAGGCAGCACAGATCTGTGTGTTCCCTCTCTAAAGGCTCACACATGACACCGAACCGAATGTGGATCTAGCGTTTGTCTGGCAATTTTCTCAGCGCACTGTGTGTTAGGGACCACCCAAAATGTTACACGGGATTCTACATGTAAAATCGGTGCGCAGTCGTTTCACAAATTACGTTCAGCGATGCTAAGTACTTTCAACCAGCAAACACCATTGGTGTGTCTGAGCCCTAAGTGTGTGTGTTCCCTCCCTTATACACAAGAACAGACCGAAATACAGAGATGGATGTGTGATATAGCACACAAGCTATGTGGAATTCAATTTTTTTTTTGTATTCAGCCATAAAGGTGGTGTAGGTGGATGTATGTAAATATTTGTGAGTCATATCGTATGTCTATGTTTATACGTTGCACATCTGGTTTCAGGGAAGAGAACACTCATTAGCTAAGTACAGTGTTATGCACCATGATCTAATCAGGATCTTCCTACAGAGGAAACAATAACCACAGCAACAACAAACATGGCTGCTTACAAAAAAAGTGTTACTTGAGTTATTGATACCATCCTTACCTTCACTATTCTCTGTCACCAGCACAGTGTGGAAATTAAATTAAGATATTATTAAATTAAGACATAGGTAAGAACCCAAGAGAATGGATGGAGAACTCGAGTGTGTATGACTCAGCGTCTATTTATTGAGAGAGAGATCATCAATCATAATTGCGTCAGTAAGAGCTAAATATGAAGATGTAGGTGTAGGTCACATATGCTATAAACCACGCTGAAGATTACTGTGGACCAGGGCATCCATTGTAACACAAAGTACCATGACAACCATTTTACCATGACAACCATTTCCTTTTAATTGCCCACAATGTCGTCACTTTCTTTCTTCTCTGTGCGAGGCCTGGTGAAATGTGAAAAGGGATATGTGCTTTGTTGTGCTACAGTGCTGTGCCTCTATGTATTGTATCTTTTTAAAGATCTCCATGGTACTGTACATGTTCTGGTTCACGATGTGAAGCGGAAAAACATTAGAAGACTTCAAAACACAGCCCCACTCCTCCACCACCACAAGAATCTATAAAAGGATCCTCTTTAGCTCCATAAAGCCACTGTGCTAACTGCTAAACATGTTCTGCGGTGCATAGTGAAGATGATCCCGTATTACCCCATGTAACATGCTTACAAACCCTGTCAATCAGGAATCTAATGCCATTCCATAACCATTTTCAAATAATAATAAAAATCAACTTCTTCCCATATGCATCTCATCTGTTCCAGTCCGCAGTAGGAAGTAGCTGTCAACAGATTCACAGTTTCAGCAGAATATTCAAGTATTCCTTGACAGGGTCAGAGTGGAGGCAGAACCCCTCTTGTGTGTTTTGGCAGATGCAGCGTCAGCGGAAGGAAAGACGGGCTCATTCATGCCCTGCTAGGCTGGAGGTTAACAGTGGTTGACAGACAGGCAGGAGCCAGGGCAGGGCCGGAGGGTGATGAATGAGGCCTTCTAGCCGTAGAACACAGATGGGTCATCCACCAGCGGTGTTACTCAGACTGCCTTGGGAATGATCTCAGTCCATGGTGGACTTCTTTCTGGGAATGAGGCACGGGGACAGGCCCCACATGACTCAGATCTCCAGCTATAACCAGTGTTGTTTACACGGTACGACAGCGTCTGATGAAGTAATAGTCTAGGGTAAGATGACGGCTATTTGTATTCTACTGCCTTCCTTGGCTTGCTGGAGATGAAGGTCACTATTTTTTAAATAGTTTGTAAGTGTAAAAGCATTGCCTCTTGAAGAATGTATTATTAGCTGGCAGTGTAGAAACACTGTAAATGTCGCTGAAACACCTGACTACACTAGAACAACTAGTGTTTTGAGAGTGCTCTCTTTCCCAAAACACTGATCCCTACACTGAGTAACATCAGTACCTACACTCTATTCTCTAAGTCCAGGGGACATTCTCTTGTAACAGCTCTGACTGCACAACTCCTGAGCTGTAATAGTATCCCCTCCAAATTTCGCTCTCTCTCCTCATCGCTCTCTCCTCTGCTGTATGTATGAGCCAGCAGGAGTCCTAGGGCTCAGCTTGCACCAGTATCACACAGATGTCATGTACAATCACCAATATCTACTCTCAGCAGCAGCACCCACACCCACTCACCGCTACACACCAAAGGCCTCTTGGCATCCCATCATCTTAGCTGTTTAGGGAAACACGTCAATCACACACATCAGTCTCACAGATTACTAAGGATGGATGGAAAACACTTTCACAAGTATCATGGGATTAAGAAGCTTTATATCTGATCTGCCGCGTACCGTATGTAAAAATATAGCCTCGCTTTCCAGGCTTCCTCAAGTGATTAACGAGACTTGGAAGGATGGCATCACGAGTCTAGTAAAATATGACACAAATAATCAAGAATCACATGGTAATTCATCAGATAAACAGAACCAATTTTATCAGACCTACAAGGCTTCCTTGTAAATTGCATTCACCTAAAATAACCTAGACACCTGAGTTACAACTTTGAACTATGCCCATCTCCTGCTTTCCATTCCCTTAGGCAGATGGTATGTCTCAGGGAGCCAGACTCAGAGCCATGTACGAGGGGTAGAGGTGCCCTCTGAATGTCAGCACCAACACTCCTCCCCATTAACTCTCCCATAAGTCTCTCTCTGCTCTCTCTCTCGTACAGCAGTGCATAAATCTCTCACAGCACCATGGCGATGAGCCATCACTGGGATCGCCCCCTCCCTCCACTGCACACCAAGCGTCAATGTCAGGGCCTCACTCTGATGAGCTTGGCTCTCTTATTTCTGCCTCAAAACCTTGTGGACTTTCTTTTTCACAAAACCTTGAAGACCAAAAACCTTTTCCTCTCAAAACATTTTGGACAAAAACCCTTTTCCTCACAAAACCTTGTGGACCAAAACCCCTTTCCTCTCAAAACCTTGTGGACCAAACCCCTTTTCTTCTCAAAACCTTGTTGACCAAACCCCTTTTCCTCTCAAAACCTTGTTGACCAAACCCCTTTTCCTCTCAAAACCTTGTGGACCAAACCCCTTTTCCTCACAAAACCTTGTGGACCAAAACCCTTTTCCTCACAAAACCTTGTGGACAATTTCTGTTGAACTGTGTTATTAGGAGAAGAGTCCACAGGGTTTTGTGAAGAAAAGGTTTAGGTTCACACGGTTTTGTCAGGGCTGTACGCTCCGGTTCGATTCCCTATTCGGTCTCTACTCCTCACAAAACAGCTTATGACGTTGTTGCTGCTGTTTTCAATTCACACACAAGCTTATCAAAGGATGTCACCGCCCTGTGTTCATATTAATATAATTATATATATTTTTTAGGCAGAATTATCTACAAAATTAAACGGCTTGTCTGCCTTTTTGAAATGGGTGGGGAAATTATAAATGGTGGGAAAGTAGGATATCAGAGATGCAGATAAGTCAAAGCACAGAAAGGGGAAGTGATTTGCATGGGCTTTAGATGTCTTAGCCTGGCTCTTAACTGAGGGTGACCTCTTTCAGGGCCATGCTCCCCTAATGCCTAATTCATCTGCTGCCTCATTAGAAATCTTCTTCAACTGCTTTTATTTGATGTGGACAAGGACGTCATGGGTCAGATTATCGAGAATTTATGAAAATGTACAATGCATAGACAATAACATACCTGTACAGTACGGAGTACAAAGAAAACATATACTGCTTCTGTGCCCACATACAATGAAAAATAGTACCACTCTCAAGCCCATTATCTTACATGCAAACTAGATTTCGGCATCATGTTCAAACTTCTGAGAGCAGCCTCTGATCCCCCCCACAGCTCAAATGTCTAGAGATGTTGTGGAGTGCTGACGGCAGAGTCGGGACAGGATGCAAATGCCAGCTTGATGTTTTCACTCAGCCCCAACGGCCATTGTGAAATATCAAATAGTCCAGAAACTTCCCTACACATTTTCTCATCTAGGGTTGCAAAGCTACCATTAATTTACCAATGTTAGTGGAATCTTCAGAAATGAACAGGTAATCTATGGTAACTTTGGTAATTTATACTTGAATAACTTAAAAGAAGTGTATTCATATATAGTATTCGTTTTTTTACATCTGTGTCCATATTGTCCATCAGTTTCTAGTGGATAGACCATATGGTCCAAGAGAAATTTGTCCAATTAATGAAAAAATAATCTAAATCAACAATGGCATTCTTTTTTATTAACTCTGCAACTCTTTTTTCTCAACTGCCACCAGTTTGGCACATAAACATTTACAACAAAGACATATTGACATCGTCAAATAAATAATGTGTATAAAATAAATAAACAATATTTCACACGTTTTTCTTTTTCTCTCTTTTGTCCACTCGCTCAAGCAGCTCTCCTGCGGGTCCAGCCCATATGTCTGCCTTGACTACCCCCGGGTGCAGAGCAGCAGGATGGAAGTAGCGAGCGCACATCTTCATTCAGACATGCAGCACCAGCAAAGAGTTGGAGGTAGAGTTAAATAAAGCCCTTATTATTTATCTGTTTCAGATGACTAGCTTGTTTTTCCATCAACTATGCATATCTGAAGCCTGTTGTTGCAGTACTGAAGCATTATACGTTTTAAGAGCTAAACGAGAAGATAAGCAAATGGCTCCTTTATTTTCACAAGACAACTCAACATCAGTTAGAGAGATCTGTCCTTAGCAGTACTGTTATTATTTCATTCTACCTCTGCATGGTAACAGTACTTTTCATGATTATCTATAAACTCAACAATTATTTTCAAACTACATGTTGTTTTAATTTAAAATATGGCAAAATGGTCCTGATGATAATTTCCTGGGACTACAGAGATGTCTCTTAACGTTTCATCCTGGGATGTCAAACAGAGCCTTGCTGTCAGTGGATTGCCACTAGAGAACAAGAATTCCCAGAGGAACAGTCAAATTAGGTTGCAGGAAGTTCAACTCAAATCAGCACGGACATCTGGGACTCATCTGATGGGGCAGTCTCTAAGTTTGATAAAGTCCTTTGAAGCATTTCAGTGAAATTATAAAAACATAATTACATTTTTTATAAATAGCTTGATAAGTGAATTTTAGAGGGTCCTTATCATATACACACACTTTATCTCCGAAAATATTGTATTAATTACAGAAAATGTGTTTTTTCTTGTAAGTACTACACAATGCCTGGAAGATAAACAATAATAAAAAGGGGATTTTCTTCAGATCCATTAACCACATTTGAGAAATTAGTGCCATTTCCAAGCATATTACACACACCAGCTTGGATTTAAAATGTTCTGTATATAACAGTGATTTAATATACCAGGGAGAGACGATTATGTTCCTCATGCTGGACTGGACCAGGCAAGCAGCCATGTTTTGACCATAGCACCAATAAAAGTCAGATCTCCTCTCAAAGAGATACAGCGGTGATAAGCCTCAGGCTCAGCTCTACTTCTCCTGCTTAGAGCATCCTCAGGCTTAGTGCTGCTATGATTGTGTGTTGTGTGAGGGTGGTGTATGTTTTGGGAGTCAGGTGAACATACTGTGATGCTGTGGAGAGAGTCTTTCTTGACATTGACCTTTGCTGGTATGTGCTGCCCTGACAGTGTTGGTACAGTAGATCAATGTGCGTTGTGAAAGTGATAAACACAGACCTGTGGTGCTCTTGAGCGTCTCCATAGTGCTGGTGGTGTGAATTATAGGTGATCCAGGGGAGACATTGACCTTTATTGGTCTATGCAACGCTGACAGTAGTGTTTGTTTTTGCTCTTGAGGGTCTAATCGTGGTGGTGGTGGTTAGAGAAGACACTTCCATTTGCTACAGTGGTATGATAGAGCAGTGCGTGTTTTGACTCGCCAGACAAACAGAGCAACAGATCAAATCAAATTGTATTGGTCACAAACACATATTTAGCAGATGTTATTGAGGGTGTAGCGAAACGCTTGTTTTCCTAGCTCCAACAGTGCAGTAGTATCTAACAAATCCCAACAATACACACAAATCTAAAGTAAAAGAATGGAATTAAGAAATATATAAATATTAGGACGAGCAATGTTGGAGTGGCATTGACTAAAATACAGTATATACATACTGCTTTACTCATTTCATATGTAAACATTATTAAAGTGGCCAGTGATTCCATGTCTATAGGGCAGCAGCCTCTAAGGTGCAGGGTTGAGTAACCGGGTGGTAGCCGGCTAGTGATGGCTATTTAACAGTCTGATGGCCTTGAGATAGAAGCTGTTTTTCAGTCTTTCGGTCCAAGCTTGGATGCACCTGTACTGACCTCGCCTTCTGGATGGTAGCGGGGTGAACAGGCCATGGCTCGGGTGGTTGATGTCCTTGATGATATTTTTGGCCTTCCTGTGACATCGGGTGCCCCCGGTGATGCATTGGGCAGACCGCACCACCCTCTGGAGAGTCCTGCGATTGCGTGCAGTGCAGTTGCCATACCAGGCGGTGATACAGCATCTGTAAAAGTTTGTGAGGGTCTTAGGGGCCAAGCCAAATTTCTTCAGCCTCCTGAGGTTGAAGAGACGCTGTTGCGCCTTCTTCACCACACTGTCTGTGTGGGTGGACCATTTCAGATCGTCGGTGGTGTACGCCGAGGAACCTTGAAGCTTTTCACCTTCTCTACTGTGGTCACATCAATGTGGATAGGAGAGTGCTCGCTGCTGTTTCCTGAAGTCCACAAGCATTTTGTTGACGTTGAGGGAGAGGTTATTTTCCTGGCACCACTCCGCCAGGGCCCTCACCTCCTCCCTGGAGGCTGTTTCGTCATTGTTGGTAATCAGGCCTCCAACTGTTGTCATCTGCAATCTTGATGATTATGTTGGAGGAATGCGTGGCCATGCATTCATGGGTGAACAGGGAATACAGGAGGGGGCTGAGCATGCACCCTTGTGGGGCCGCTGTGTTGAGGATCAGCGAAGTGGAGGTGTTTCCTACCTTCACCTCCTGGGGGCGGCCTGTCAGGAAGTCCAGGACCCAGTTGCACAGGGCGGGGTTCAGACCCAGGGCCCCGAGCTTAATGATGAGCTTGGAGGGTACTATACTGTTGAAGGCTGAGCTATAGTCAATGAACAACATTCTTACATAGGTATTCCTCTTGCCCAGATGGGATTTGGTAGTGTGCAGTGCGATGGCATCGTAGGTGGATCTATTGGGGCGGTATGCAAATTGAAGTGGGTCTAGGGTGTCAGGTAAGGTGGAGGCGATATGATCCTTAACTAGCCTCTCAAAGCACTTCATGATGACAGAAGTGAGTGCTACGGGGCGAACTCATTTAGTTCAGTTACCTTTGCTTTCTTGGGTACAGGAACAATGGTGGAAGTATTGAAGTGGGAACAACAGACTGGGATAGGAAGAGATTGAATATGTCCGTAAACACTCCAGCCAGCTGGTCTGTGCATGCTCTGAGGACGTGGCTAGAGATGCCGTCCTGGCCGGCAGCCTTGCGAGGGTTAACATGTTTAAATGTCTTACTCACGTTTGCCAAGGAGAACGAGAGCCCACAGTCCTTGAGAGCGAGCCACATCAGTGGCACTTTGTTATCCTCAAAGCGGGAGAAGAACGTGTTTAGCTTGTGCGGGAGCAAGACGTCGGTGTCCGCAATGTGGCTGGTTTTCCTTTGTAATCCGTGATTATCTATAGACCCTGCCACATACGTCTCGTGTCTGAGCTGTTGAATTGCGACTCCACTTTATCTCTGTACTCACGTTTTGTCTGTTTGATTGCCTTACGGAGGGAATAACTACACTGTTTGTATTCAACCAAATTCCCACTCACCTTGCCATGGTTAAATGTTTTCAGTTTTGCACGAATGCTGCCATCTATCCACGGTTTCTGATTTGGGTAGGTTTTAATAGTCACAGTGGGAACAACATCCGCTATACACGTCTTGATGAACTCAGTCAACGTGTTCGTGTTTACGTCGATGTTGTACAACCTGGAACATATCCCAGACCGCGTGATCAAAACAATCTTGAAGCATGGATTGCGATTGGTCAGACCAGCATTGAATAGACCTTAGCACGTTTACTTCCTGTTTGAGTTTCTGCCTATAGGAAAGGATGAGCAAAATGGAGTCATGATCTGATTTGCCGAAGGGAGGGCGGAGGAGGGCCTTGTAGGCATCCCGGAAGTTGGAGTAGCAGTGGTCGAGTGTTTTAGCAGCGCGAGTACTACAGTCAATGTCTTGATAGAACTTTGGTAGCGTTTTTCTCAAATTTGCTTTGTTAAAATCCCCAGTTACAATAAATGCAGCCTCAGGATATGTGGTTTCCAGTTTGCACAGTCCAGTGTAGTTCTTTGAGGGCCGCCGTGGTATGACCGAAGAGAATTCTCTTGGGAGGTAATACGGTCGGCATTTGATTGTGAGGTATTCTAGGTCGGATGAACAAAAGGACTTGAGTTTCTGTACGTTATCACAATCACACCATGAGTAGTTAATCATGAAACATACAACCCCGCCTTTCGTCTTCCCCCGGAGAGTTCTTTATTCCGGTCTGTGCAATGTGCTGAGAACCCAGCTGGCTATATGGACGGGGTCAGTATATCCGGAGAGCCATGATTCCGTGAAACAGTATGTTACAGTCCTGATGTCGCACTAGAAGGAGATCCTCAGAGACTGAACATTAGCGAGTAACATACTCGGCAGCGATGGATGGTGTGCACGCCTCCCGAGTCAGACTAGAAGTCCACTCCGAATACCTCTTCTCTGCCGGTGGCGTTTTGGAGCAGCCTCTAGGATAAGTTAATCTGCCCTGGGGGGTACAAACAAAGGATCCAATTCGGGAAAGGCGTATTCCTGGTCGTAATCTTGGTTACCGCTGCTCTGATATCCAAAAGTTATTTCCGGCTGTATGTAATAACAAAAAACTTTCTGGGCTAATAATGTAAGAAATAACACACAAAAAACATAAATACTGCAAAGTTGCTTATGAGCTAGAAGCAGAGCTGCCATGTCTGTCAGCGCCATCTTGCCAGACTGATCTGTGACTAATCCGTGTGTATTGTAAGAGTGATTAACCGACTGACCTGTGCTGCTCTGGATGGTCCTGACAGTGGTGGTGGTGGTCCTGGGGGGTGAGGCGGGCAGCAGGGACGTCCCCTCATCCTCGGAGCAGCCCTGGTCCATGGCCCTCACATAGCTGTGGCTACGCATGCGGAAGCAGCTCGGCATGGGCAGGTCCAACGCATCCATGGCCTGCGACTCCATCTCGCTGAACATCTGCTCACACACCTGCTCTATCTGCCCGTTCACCTCCACCTCACTCACCTGCAAGGGGACAGGGATTGGTGGACGATGGGGGAGAGAGAGGGGGTGCAGCACAACCAGATATCAAAATATCAGTATACTAATCCTAACCTGGGAAACGCACCATAGAATAGCCACTTACCTAGAGTTTAATAGCCGTTAACATTCAACGCTGAGGGGCAGAGTAAACATATCTGGAATCATTAGGAGAAGTAAAGGGAGACAACTACAACAAAAGAAGAGGAACCACAAAATAACAGTAACAAGAGGAGGAAGAGTCAGAGGGAATGGGAGAGTGAGGGTCAATGTTAATTGGAGAACAAGCAAGTGCAGTGGCTAGAGATTGTTTGGGATGAGGAGGTGGCTTCATTCAGGGTCTAAAACAGAGTCCCTTCTCAATTTGTCTTTCCTCAAATCCTGGCATACTCTCTCCTCGACTGCATTTCAAAAAACATTGGAAGAAAAGGTCAGAGGGGAGTAACCTTGGATCTTCAAGAAAAGACAAATTGAGAAAAAGCCCTAGTCTATGAGGGTGAGGGGTCTTGCAGTGGATCAGCGCAGAAACAGAGAGGATCATGGGAGATGCAGGGGATGGGCTTGACAGTAGGTAAGACAAGTACCAGAGCATCTAAGATGGTTCAATAACATACTGTAGGTTTAGGTGGGACAAGGAGGGTTTGGATACAGTCTAAAGCATACCACTCCTACACAAAAAGATGAGAGCTTGAGGCGCTTTTGGCAAGACTAATGCTGAGATGTTTTGTAATTCCATCTGATTTTCACTGATAACTGAGGGAGGGTATTAAAGAAGAAACAGTTGGTGAATACTGATCCTTTATCCAAATATTTATTGCATTTTAGTTTGGGAGATGACGGTTCAGTGAGTTATATTTGTAATTCCAGACATGAAAAGCAAAGAGCATAAGGTGACTGATTTTGGGTGACTTGTTTACTCCGAAATGTAATGTCCTTGGAATAGTTGAACATCAATAAGAATATGGTACAATACTTTGATTATTATCTTTGAATCAATCTTAAAATTATTATTTAGCTGAGAGTTAATATGAAGTAATGTGCATGACATACAGTACATTATGGAAGTCATATGATAATGGTTTATTTTTTATAATAATTTATTCTGTTATGCTATCTTTGAAATACTATGAAACAATTCACAACTGGCTTTAGAAGGCAGTGGGCTAGGATTTTTATACTGGTTGTAAGGCAGACATCCGATGCATTTTTCCTGTATCCAATCTCGTGAGAGGTTTAAATGATAAATGGAACGGTAGTTTCATTTTGCTTCTCCTCTTTAGGTTGACTCTTGATGGTTGAGGGCTGAACATTGACATTGGTTTGAAATAAAATTCATCTCATCGCTGGAGAGATGAATTTGTGGCTGAGTTAATGGCTGATTGGACTGGACTTTGACTGGATGTGACTTTCCTCCCTTGCACAGACGTAGCACCAGAGATGGTGACGTAATGCCGGGAGCACCAACCTGGCTGATGGTGCTCATTGCCCTCATGTAACTCTCGTTTCGCGAGCGGTATTGGGGTGAGGAGAGCAGCGCTTTGGGGTCCAGGAGCCCTTTGGGGTCCAGGGTGTCCAGGCTCCTATTGATGGAAACTTCACTCACCGCCCGCAGGTAGCTGTGGCTCCGGATCTGCAGCTTCGGAGAGTGTTCGTTGGAGATCCTGCCAATGAAGACAAGTCAACAGAGTTCAAACAGGTGTTAATAATATTGGCCTCCTGTCGTTAGCCTGATCCCAGATCTGTTTGTGCCATCTTCCCAACTCTTTGTCACTCATTTTGAGTTTGTGTGACATTGAGATGGCAAGATCGCACAATCAGGCTACTCTGATGTCATGGGCTCTCATAAATGTGGACGTCATTGATGCATGTTAGTTATAGTCTGATTCACTGTGATCAGCAGTCAAAGGTATGGTGCAGTAGTTATGTCTGATGGACAGATCAAAGAGAGACGTTTCTGGAGCACTGGCAAGTTGTACCGGTGTCATAATTATAGTTTCATGAATCACAGCAACAGACTGGAACATTGTACGAAACAAATATTTTTTTAACACTAAGAATGTTTCTTTAACATGCTGGGCTCGATTTGAACAAACCTAACACAATGGTAAAGCTAAGTGCAGGTGGTAGCGCTATAGATTCAGCTGTGTGTCAGAAATATTGCTATTTTCACCATTACAATTAACGGCGGACTTGCTGGTATTGGTGCGAAAGGGCTGGGTTTTGATGAATAAACAAGTTGTGGGTGTGTTGAGGCTTGGCCGCTCACCGGCCAATCACAACATGCTCCATGGCGAAATACTGTTGGTGGTAGCTTTAAGTTGTGTATTTACGTAATTTTATGTATTGCCCTGGAATCAACTCCAATTCTAATGTTAGTCCGTTATAGTTTGTTAAATGGCTTACAGAATTAAAATAACAATATGTAGACATGTCTTTGCTAAATACGTTAACTTGAACCCATTTGCATTGTTCTAAGTAATTTCATGGCTTCAACAGCATTCACACTGATATATGGGCTCGGCATACTGTAAATTGGATTATGTCTGAGCAAAAACATGCCAAACATGGTCAATAAACAAGATTAAATTAATTATTGATAAGGCCTAAAAAGAGAACAAACAATTCTAAAAAGTCTAAAAACAAAACAACTTGTTTTAAATAGGCTATGTCACACTTACAGGCACCATAATGTATCCCTGTGGGCATATAATATTAAAACAGTGAAGACTATGGAGGGTTTTACACACATCCAAACTTCTCAGTAGCTGGACAAAGATCCAATATAAAGAGAAAGGGAGAATGTCCACTCACTGTTATACTGCTCCCAAATAGGCCTATTTTATGAACCTAATCAGAAAAACGTCTTACAGATCTGATCGCATTCACACATCTCCAGAAGTTCCATAAAACCAGGAAGATGAATCATTCTAATACGTTTGGTTGTAATACAATGTAACGAAAAACAAGCTGTTTAAAAATACAACAATAAATACATGTAATGGTATCATAAAATGGCCAGGATAAAAAAAAGACAGGCATTGCTGTTGAACCAGCCTTCACTATAGTAGGCCTAAGGGAGTGCTTGGGTTTTGAACAGATGGAACATAAAACAAGCAATTTTTACAGGTTACAGATAACTTCTAAATACAAGGTTCATCAGTATTCACCGAGGTACTCATCTCTCGTTTCATGATGGACATGGACACGTAGCCTACATCATGGAGGGGGTTTTACGCACGTCCAAAACGGGACCTGCATGGATAAAATAATGTGGGCCTGCCTACAATGCATAGATAAAAAGTAAATGTCAGCTCACTGTTTTACTCCTCTCAAACTTCATATTTTAATAAAGCTTTGGTGATTAAGATTTATTTCCAAGCGGTCTCAGGAGCCAAACCCTTTATCGACAGTTGACTACTTTGAGATTGCATTGGGCAGACAAAAAAAGCCTTCATTGAGAGGATGGGAGGCTATGCACCAAAAGCACTTTAGGCTACTCTTGTTTCATGTGCATATGGGCAGTGTGCGTCACGGCTGAATAGGCTGAGTTTCCGCTGTCAAAATTCATGCCATAACCAGCTTTTGGTTGGTCTTAAATATCCCTATCAGCGCTGCCTGAAATTAGCACTTTGGATCATGTTTTTAAGGACACGCCTAAAATATTTCAACCTTGCCCATCTGAGCGCAAGCGAGCTAATATAAGACAGGTTAATTCCCGAACCTGGCGTTAGGGCTGGAAAATGTCAGAGCGACAGTTTTTACATGACGAAATTGCAAACTAACGTCCAGCCGAAAATAGAGCCAGCTGTGTCTCATTTTCACCATCAAACAAAATCAAACCATGTGAAATTAGATCGTAACAATGTGTCTGATCCCCTGTCATCAAGACGGGCATGCTCAGTGCACGTCACGTTCACATCAGATTTGCTTAAACCTCAATCTGAGAAGTTAAATACGTCCAACGAATCTCTTGAATGATTGACTTGATGTTTGTCCACTCTGCTCCTTGCATGTATTATAATATGCATGGTTTTAAAATAGACCCTGGTTACAGCTGCAAAGCCCTACCTCCATTATGCACTCTCCCATAAAGCAGGTCGAGCCAGCCAGCGACCACAGTGCTGAGGAGAAACAGCTAAATTCACTTAAGGCCACCCACGCAACACTCTAAGCAGCAGCAGTGAGGGAAGCCAAGCAGACAAGACAGCTAGGACAGTGCTGGGTTGGGTTGGCACTTGAGAAACTCTGTGTCTAAACTCTGTCTGCTCTGCTGCTGCAGCATGGTTCATTCGGTTCAGAAACTTCTACTGAAACTCCACTGTGGTCCAAAAGCCTTCTGGGAGCTGGACTCCGAATCCAGCAGAACAAAAGAAATGGAAAAAGTTGGGACCTAAAGTGCTTGAAGGGCCAAGCTGCGGCTTCCTCAGTGTTTGGCTCTTAAGGGGGGTTTGGTTATGCATGATGTCACTGGTGTAAAATAAGCCAAAAATGTTTCTGCTTCAATCAGAGTTGGGGTTGTGTCGTCCTTTGTGCTCTCCTTCCTTTACATTAGCCACCTCTATGACATTCACGGTACTATCAATGGCATGAAATAGCACTGTGTCATAAATGGTATTGAGATCAATGTTCACAGTAGTACAGTAATTGTACACCATGTAGTAGATCTCACAATATACTTGATGTATTATAGCAAATTAAACACATAAACCAACACACTGGTCATTAGCCATAAGTCTCTTGATCATTCCAAAGCAAATGATATGAGACAGCAATGGGATTCATGACAAAGCATATTTGTGTCTCTGTGGTATTATATCCCTATGACTTCCTGATTACAATTTGGTAACATGAATCATATGACTGTGGTGCATTATCTAACAAGCACTGAAGGAAAACAGGTAAACGTCAAGAATACGCACGCACAAACACATAGAAATGTGGGACACGTACAAAACATTGACTGTTATCAAACATTATCATAACATTATCAATAAATAAATCCAAACCGGCCTATACAATAACTGCATCAAAATGGAAATAACATAAATGAATGACACATATCCTCTGCCTGTAATCCAAGTCAAACAGCAATGAGGTTCCATTCTGTGAGTGCAGAACTTTTAAAGAGAAGTCCCCAGGCTAATTAATGTAATTACTCACCATACCTTCTCCAGCAGTGTGGGTACTTAATTAGAGATAGAGACAGACATGCATGGTGTGTTTCTGAGGAGAATCTAATTCATATCCCTGCTATTAGTGAAAAGTCCAGGGAGCCTAGTTACTACTGTAGGCCTATGTCATAGAGGGACAAAGAAAAAAATGCCAAACTATTAAACTATCTTCTTTTGTGTAATAAGTCAACCTTGTTCTTGTTGATTGGGAAGGTGATTTACCAGTGTAGATTATCACATCATTACTCCACACAGTGAGTGGAGCAATAGGCTGCACCATGCATTTACACAGGCAGCCCAATTATGATCTTTCTTCCACTAACTGGTATTTTGACCAGTCACATCAGATCTTTTCACATCAAATCTGTTGTTTCAGAGCTGACCTGATTCGTCAAAAGACCCATTAGTGAAAAATATATCAGAATTGGGCTGCCTGTGTAAACGCAGTCCGAGGGCCTGCCAAACTGTTTCTAGCACCTAGTGGAGTTCAGAACTGGAACAAAATAACTAGGAGGCACAGTACACTATCAAAGGCCAAGAAGCATGCAGACCTTCAGACAAAAAGGCAATACAAGTAGAGTTCAGAACATGGATCACAGTCAGCCATGTTTTTCACTTATGTTGTCCTTCAACCAATGCCTTTAGTGAAACGTTTGTCAAAGATCCCTTTCACATTGAGATGTTTGTGTTGCTCAAGGATTGACAGATTTGTTCATTGTGCACATTGCAATGAACCAATAAGACTAGAATTAAGATCATTAACTGAAATGTTCATTTACACAGGTGTTTTTCACTTTAGCCACTTCATGTAAAACTAGGAGAACCTTACATTCATTTCCCCTGCTGTTTGAAACGTTAATACTCTTTACTCATTGAGTGGAAAAGGATGCAGAGGGGATGTATAAGCACCAGGCTGGGTTGTCTTTTGACTTGGATGCCGCTTAAATAAATTCACAAATGCGAGCTGTAAGCCCCAGATATGTCAGAGTGATACTGAAGGCTACGAGCAGCCTCTCTATATAATGGTATCAAATTATCCACCACTTGAAGGGAGTCCAAAGTACCATTAAAGCTGGAGGTTGGAGGACCTCATCCTGACACTGTTGTCTGATTTCTTCACGCTATGCTTCTACACCACTGCAGTAAACATTTCAGTAGGTACATCCCATGCCCCAAAGAATGCGACATCATAAGAACTATGATAGTTAGTTACATTAATTTAAAGTTAAAGTTATTTAAAAATGAGTTAAGGAGAGGAGTCTTACTTTAAGGTGGTCATTTCAGTCAGTGATGGCTGGGTGGCTTTGAGATAGCTGGCCCGTCGACCTTGGGCCTGGATCTTTGGACACAGCTTAGGACTTTCCTCTGAGTCTCCGCTGTCTTCATCCTCTGCCATAGCCTTCACGTAGCTGCCGCTGCGCATGCGCCGACACGGGATATCGTCCTCCTTCCCCTCCAGAGGTGAGAAGCCACTCCACTCATCCTGGGGCACCTGTGGGGATATGGAAGGTGACAACAGGGCTTCAGGCACCTCCACGGATGACTGCATGGTGTCATGTACCATCCACCTGGTCCAGTCCGGCAAACGAGGCGCCACAACAATATCCAACACAGTCAGATGCACCTCTATTTATCTCTCTGTCTCGTACTGAGCGTTGAAGGTAATAGGTAATTAAGAGACTGGTGTGAGTTCGCATGATTACACTTAAAACCCCTTCCTGACAACCTGGGCATCTGTTAGCTTGCAGTCTCCCTATGGGCACAGCCTTATCAACAGGATGCTCACAGAGAACTAGGGTGTCAGGGTGGTATGACATTTGAAATAATCTGACTCTGACTACTATTGTGGGTTAAGGAAAATAAAAAATTGAAGGAGAAACAATGAGCTAGCCATATATATGGGCTAAACTAAATATTATAACTAGGGCACAAACACAACCTGGACTGAAACTATTATTAGTTGCTTAATAGATGAAGTACTAATATGAATACAACTAAATCCATTCCTCCATACTGAGAGAAATTATTGCACCCTTGGCTCAAAAAGGTTAATTCAGACACTTTGATAACATTTGTTACCAGAGAGTATCAATTTATCTTCCAATGATATACCTCATTTGGGTAGTTAGCATAGAGCATACAAAAATACTTTGGAGATTAAGTTGATGCTGGAGAAGAGAGAATCCCACTCCTCTGAAGTCTTAGTAATTACATGAATCACCACAGAGCCTTGGTAACTGAGGAGAAAGCCAGAGCAGAGCAGACTAGGATGCTAGGGCCTTTGACGTCAGAACAGAAATGAGCAGGTTGTTTATAAAAGGAGGCTGTGGAGGCAGAGCGACTCTATAACCGCCAAGCGGCTGTATGCCCACACACTACAACACAGTACACACCGTGCTTGTGCTGCCTCTGTCCCCTGCTCGCCACAGAAATAGGCCTATCTTCACAAGTTCACACAGACCCACATGTACCTTAGCTACCATACTGGGTGTGTTCAGTGCTTTGTTGTTGTGATAACTCCACTATAACAGCCCTGTTTACTTTCATCTACTGTACCGAACTGTTCACTGCACATGGTGTGGGGCTGAATAGTTGAAGATCTGAATGTTGTGTTGCTTGGCTACAGCGGTAGCAAATCATTTATGAGTTATAAGAATATGTCAGTAATTGAGTACTGTATGTTTGTGTATTTGTCACTGGGTTAAACCTGTTGAACTGTTTGTGTGGGCATATATGTACAGAATACAGTATCCATAATACTTTAGTATACATAACTCAACAAATCTACTCACAACATAACATCGATGACAAAATAAATACACTAATTTAGAAGTTTTGATTTCAGAAAAGCTGCATAACATTTTGGGCATCAATTCTCCCATGGCACTGAACTTATGGACAAAACTGGTCTCCATTTGTACTAATAATGCAGCCACTGCTATCCTATCCCAGCCTTCGACTCAAACCTGCCAATAATGTTGGTAGGCGTTTCTATGGTAACAGGGTAACTATATTACAGCAGAAAAAGACAGCAGGATATGAGGGAGTAAATGGGAAACATCTATGCAGACCAATACTCCAAGTCCGTATTCACGTAATAAGAAGGAATTCCACTCGACCACGCCCACAAATTGGGAAAACAAAAATTTTTCCTATCGACCCCCATTGTAAAAGAGTCAAATTTGTCGCTGATCTTTTGTTATACAGAAATAACAAAACATGCCGGAAAGCTGCTGTGTTGTTCAACGTACATGCAAACAGGTAAAAAAAATCCCAACCTACGGTTCACAATGCTCCCACGTAGGGAAATAGAGCCTGCGAGAAGAGCCCTGAGGGTTCAGGCTATTGGGAGAGTGGGAAATGTGGGGATGCAGTGTCCAAGTAGGCTACACGTAGCTATGTGTGTGGAAAACATTTCATCACAGGTAAGACATTTAACTTGTTTAGTACAGTCCGTTTGTAACTCCACTCACTACTTAGCTGTACGGTCTGTTTCTTTGTGTTTTTGGTCTTGGCTAGCTTAATGTTCTGGTTGGTAGCTAACTAGCACTCACTCACTCACGTGGCTGCTAGCACCATCATGAAAAGGGGCATGAGGGAAGCCCTACAATTTTCAGTAGTTAGAAAACTTGGGAGCAGGCAATGTTTAAAAGTAATCTTTAGTCATGTTCTACTTTTCTTAAATGTAGTTTTGTAATTCACTAAAACAAGCAGACAAGAAAATTGTGTTCGAAAAGGCGAGGTATTTGCTGTGAGCCAATGTGGTAACCTAGGTTACCACAGGTTATTTTCTGTAATTCTGACTACTGACTGTCTAAACAGCAAGTTAAAAGTGACCAAATCCTATTTGTGTGTGTTCAGACAGCGGTCATCTGCTGACAAGGCTTTACTAGTTGTCATAGTAACAACAGGTGTGTGTGCAGTGGTGTAGGTTGATTGATGGCGGTGCTCCTGCTTCCTATCCCTCAGAAGTGATGTAGCAAGCTAAGTTGACAACAGTGCCTGCCATGGACGTTTCCCAGTTGCTTTGAATGTTCAAAATCATTGTGTAATAAACACTTTTAAATAGCTTGGAAGATTCCAGAAAATGATGTCATGGCTTTAAAAGCTTCTGATAGGCTAATTGACATAATTTTAGTCAATTGGAGGTGTACCTGTGGATGTATTTCAAGGCATACCTTTAAACTCAGTGCCTCTTTGCTTGACATCATAGGAAAATTATAAGAAATCAGCCAAGACCTCAGAAAAAAATGGTAGACCTCCACAAGTCTGGTTCATCCTTGGAAGTAATTTCCAAATGCCTGAAGGTACCACATTCATCTGTACAAACAATAGTACGCAAGTATAAACATCATGGGACCACGCAGCCACCATACCGCTCAGGAAGGAGACGCGTTCAGTCTCATAGAGATGAACGTACTTTGGTACGAAAAGTGCAAATCAATCCCAGAACAACAGCAAAGGACCTTGTGAAGATACTGGAGGAAATAGGTACAAATGTATCTATATCCACAGTAAAACGAGTCCTATATCGACAAGGAAGAAGACATTGCTCCAAAACCGCAATAAAAAAGCCAGACTACAGTTTGCAACTGTACATGGGGACAAAGATCATACTTTTTGGAGAAATGTCCTCTGGTCTGATGAAACAAAAATAGAACTGTTTGGCCATAATGACCATCGTTATGTTTGGAGGAAAAAGGGGGAGGCTTGCAAGCCGAAGAACACCATCCCAACCGTGAAGCAAGGGGGTGGCAGCATCATATTGTGGGGGTGCTTTGCTGTAGGAGGGACTGGTGCACTTCCCAAAATAGATGGCATCATGAGGATGGAAAATTATGTGGAAATATTGAAGCAACATCTCAAGACATCAGTCAGGAAGTTAAAGCTTGGTTGCAAATGGGTCTTCCAAATGGACAATGACCCCAAGCATACTTCCAAAGTTGTGGCAAAATGGCTTAAGGACAACAAAGTCAAGGTATTGGAGTGGCCATCACAAAGCCCTGACCTCAATCCTATGGAAAATTTGTGGGCAGAACTGAAAAAGCGTGTGCGAGTATGGAGGCCTACAAACCTGACTCAGCTACACCAGCTCTGTCAGGAGGAATGGGCCAAAATTCACCTAACTTACTGTGGGAAGCTTGTGGTGTGGAAGGCTACCCAAAATGTTTGACCCAAGTTAAACAATTTAAAGGCAATGCTACCAAATACTAATTGAGTGTATGTAAACTTCTGACCCACTGGGAATGTGATGAAAGAAATAAAAGCTGAAATATATCACTCTATCTACTATTATTCAGACATTTCAAATTCTTAAAAGAAAGTGGTGATCCTAACTGACCTAAGAGAGGGAATGTTTACTAGGATTAAATGTCAGGAATTGTGTAAAACTGAGTTTAAATGTATTTGGCTAAGGTGTATGTAAACTTCCAACTTCAACTGTACATTCCATCCTTGCCTTGTTCAAATGTTTAAAGGATTATAGTGCAGTCTCAGGATACAAATTAAACTATGACAGAAGTGAGGTAATGCCGAATAATATGGATCATGCTACTAATAGAAATCTTTTTTGATTTCAAATAGTCACAGGAGAGTTTTAAGTACCTTGGTATCATGTAAGGAAATAATGTTATACTTTTGTGAAAGATAATCATTAGGACTCTAGAGATAACTAAGATAGATATCAATAGATGGATGCACTGTTTCTTTCATAGATAGGCAGTCAATACAAAAAATATATATATCCTCCCCAATTTATTTAACCTATTTCAGTGCATACCACTGAAGCTACCTGCAAATTTATTACAAAATGTAAATAAAGTAATATCTTATTTTCAATGGCATAAAAAAACTGCCTGTGTAAGCATTCAAACTCTTCAAGCTCCTTATCCCAAAGGAGGGCTTACACTTCCTAATTTTGAACTCTATTATCTAGCCACTCATTTCTGTCCTATACGGCCCCCGGTAGCTATCAATAGAACAGAAATACATTACATTTACTTTGAAAGGGATCCCCTTTGTGGGACACCAAAATAATAGCATTTACAAAGAATCTCATCATCAAAAATAGTTTTAACTCATAGCAGAGAGCTCATAAACTGCTTGGATTCAATAATATACTTTAAAGATCTATTCCGTTAATGAACAATCCACTTATTCCAAAGGCAATTGCTAATAGAACAATACATTTATGGAACTCTGAAGGAATTTCTATTGTTGGGGACGTATATAAGGAAAATACATTCATATCATTTAAACAACTCAAAGACGAGCATGAGCTTCCTCAAACTAGTTAAAACATTTTTCTTTAGATATGGCACTGGGTAAAAGAAATGACAAAATACAATTTCCCTAATACTCCTGAGGAATCACTGCTCAAAAATCGTATCCATAGTACTAGGTAACATACTCAATAATAATCTACCTACATATAATAACCTAACATACAAATGGGACAGAGACATAGGTTGTAATTATGACTCAGTTGACTGGGAAGACTTGATTGAAACCTCTCAGAGCTTCTTGATGACAACCAAACATAGACAGATGCAATTCAATATGTTGCACAAGACATATTTTACTGCATATAGACTGAATTTACTTGATAAGATAACTGACAAATATCCTAGATGTGAGATAAATACGGGAGATTATTGCCTATGCTATGGAGTTGTCCCTACCTATAGAATTTGTGGAAAAATATCAGTAACATTACATCAGAGATATTAGAGACAGAACTTCAAAATTACACCAGGATGTGGGTGTTAGGGAATATAACCTTGTTAAATACAATATCAGATAGCACAAACAAATATGTATTTCTTCGTGCTGCTACAGCAGGTAAAAAGTGCATCTGAACAAAATGGAAATCAGAACATGCGCCATCAACACGACAATGGTTGAAGGAGGTGATGTCATATTGTACCCGAGAGAAAATATCATGCTCTATCAGGAAAAGCTACTCTCAATTCAGGAAAATCTGGGATCCTTTAATGGATTTTCTTCCTAACATTCAAAACTTTTCTGATTGAGTGGAAGTTATCTGCTGATTGATGTCTCCACCTATTTTTTTTTTATTACTACAAAATGCCTTGCCTACTTGTTTAGGCTATATTTTATAATGAACCTTCTTTTGGTGTTTTATTTTATTTGAGTTATTTGAATTTGTTTAATTTGAATTACTTAGTCCTGTGGTTTGTTGGTTTTGTTTGCAAAGTAAAAAAGAAAATGTCCAATGGGGATTGTTATGTAAAAATGGAAGAGCCATATTGATTTTGTTTTGACTGATTTAGAATATAGAACAAGTGAGAAAGAGATGAGAAACTAGCATACTGCACAGAACAACATTTACATATAATTTAGCTACATGAACATCATAATAATTTATAATCCTTCTTTTGATACTGCTGTAAAAACTGAGTGGAAGTGGAGTGCTTAGATCTATTTAGAGATGTGCTATTTGTGCTTCTGTTGGGCCAACTGTCTTGAATGTGGAATTTCAGATTTGATGGGTTTAGCAGCAATCTTAGTGAACAACATCAGGAGAATAGTACACAATCATTCTTGCACACGCACACACGCACACGCACACACACACACACACACACACACACACACACACACACACACACACACACACACACACACACACACACACACACACACACACACACACACACACACACACACATTAGGAAAGAATTAAGGAACCCCAAAACTGGGAAATCTATGAAATTAAGAGGTTTATAAACAGGAAATAATGCCAGTCACTGATGGGTTTAAAAGAAAAAAGCCTACTAAAGAAAGTAAGGCCACTACTGGGCTTGCACTTACTTCTCTCTTCAAATCAAATGAAAGTGGAGGGGGGGTAGGTCCTCTCCAGTGAGGTAACTAGGTGGACGAGGGGGAGGTTTAGGGGTACATTTTAAGAATTGCATACCTGCAAGAACTGGCATGAGCGCTCCTGCTGACAAGCCTCAGATTTCACTAGTGCTTTATGATCTAAGTTAACCGAGGCCTTCTGGTAGACTTGGCGAGCCCTGCTCACCGTTAGACTGGACGACCACAGGCTCTTCTTCATGAGCTGGGCGTCCATGCTTATGGGGATATGGGAGGGGACACAGGTGTGTTTTACTACATCGTTATTACTGCGCGACGTTTTCAGAGCGTGTTCGCTGATGGTGTTGTAGGCCTCCATGAAGTACTGCGACTGGGACTTGTCCGGGTGGCGGCCCATGGTCATGACTCCGGTGGGGCTGTGGAACAGGCTGTGGCTGTGGCAGACGTCTCGGTCATCCAGGAGGTCGTCTGAGCTCCAGTACCCCGAGGTGGAGCTCCTTTGCTTTGGCTCTGCCGACTTGCAGCGCTCCCTGCTCTTGCTGCGTTTGCGGTGCTTCTGCGTGGGGGGCATCTCACTCTCGGGGCTATTCCTGCTGCCATTGATGCTGCCCTGCTTGGAGTGCGTGTGTGGCCCCTCCAGGGAGTGGGACTTGGCGAAGAGTTTCTGGACGGAGTGGACCAGGTGGCGGATGCGTCCGGGGCTGTCGCTGCGTTGCTCCAGAGCCGTCCTCTTGTACTGCAACGTGTGGTACCCATCCCGCGTGAACGACGGCTGCCTCTCAAACTGGTCCAGCAGGTTAACTGGCAGGCGGACGTTTACGCCCTTGTTGGGGACCATGTTACCCACACCAACACCCACACCATAGGGCACCACAGGACACTCATCCTTCCCCATCTGATCCTTCAGCTCGTAGTGTGAGCTGCTGTAGTGTCGTCTGGGGAAGGTCCCATAGGGCACCACACTACTGTCTGAGGGGAAGGCAGCGTGGTTCCTCTGCTGGATGTGGCTCTGGACCTGGCCGTAGTAGGGGTGGTCAGAGGGGTGGGACATGGGCATGTCCATTTGGTTGATCAAGTAGGGCTTGCGATCAGGGTGGTGACCATGGCCTAGGGCATCGTAGGAACCAGGGTCACAGGTGACCACATGGTGGTGACTGCGGCTGCTTGATAGACCCTTCATGGTGTCTGTTCAGTCCACAGCCTGGGAACCGCTGCAGATGATGTTCCTGATAGGAGCTGTGAAGACAGGAGGGGAGAAACAAAAACAAACTGTTAGAACAACTGGAAATCCAGACGGTAGACATTGTATGTACCTTTTGTTTATGCGCTTAGTGCTCTCAAAACAATGTACTCAGTAATAATTATTTCTCAAATCTACTCTAATAATTGTGAAGGTTAGGATTGCGTAGGGAGAGCTGAGATCCTAAATCAGTATTTTCAACACACACATAATGTTTTGTCAGTAAAGCATTCGTTTCTGAGAGGTTATTTAAACACTCACAAAACCAGAGGAGTATTGGGTTCCTAGCATAGAGAATGACAGACAAAGAGGACATGTCAAGGAGTAAAAGATTCACTTCAAGAATACTGTCACAGTTCAGCTTCGATTTCATAATTCTGCGACACTAGCTAGTTTTCCTGGGCCCATGGCTTAGACTAGCTAACTGGTACTTTGATGTGCTTGTCATTAGTGAATCTCCATGAATATCAATGGTGGAACAGCGGGAGCGGCATCCTATCCCCTGGTGATGTCTCATGGTAGATCATTACTCTACTCGAACCATATGGAGAAAGACCATTTTTATTTTAGGGTTGGATCGAAATTTACAGAATTGGCACCTGGAGGAAAATGGGGGAGGGCTTTTTCAATTGCAGTTAAGGGCAGGCTTTAGTCTTTTTGATCTTGTCCAGGGGAGGGTCATGTCATTTGTAATTGATAAAATGTATATATTTCTGTGTTTTAGAATCAGTTGCTTATTAGGCTATATATCAATGTGTGCCTGATGCCGCCCTTGATCTCTGATTCTCCACTGGGCGCACAATATCAAGTGTGCCTATAGGCTATAAGCTACGAAATGCATGCTCGGAGAAGCACAGAGCAAAGTTACATTTCTAAGATAGCTGCTGGGATGGTGTAAAAATAACTAGGCTGCATTACACACCACAATGAATATTACAACCCTGAGCCCCGGCCTGCTCTGCCCTTGCGGATAAAAACCTTTGTGTGCTGCCTAACCAGTGCTGCGCTGTGTAGGCCTACATTGGCAGTTCAGTAGGAGAGTCAAAGGCTTCTTCCCCCCCAAACATTTTTTTTATTAGGTCTATCTTGCGGGCAGACTAGCCTATAGCCTATGTTATTTTCAGTTTGAGAAAGAGAGTGCGAAGATGAGGAGGAGGACCGGAGATAAACATTGATACTATAGCTTGCTACTACTCTAATTTATTTGTATAAAAACAACATGTTTCTTGCCCATGATGTATTTATCAGAGTTATTGACCTCACAACAAGCCAGATTTGAGTAACTGACAATTTGGTGCTGAAAGTTGAAGCAGCAGCCTCGGCAGAATCAATCAGAAATGGACTGCTCATGGTGCTCAAAGTAGGCAAATTCCAGTATACATAATTGAATTAAACAGTCTTAATTGAAAATTAGACATTACTAACAACAAGAGGGCTTTGTTTTGGAGCCTATTTCTTCTTATTTAAAAAATAAGAGGTAGGCCTAAGAGGTAGGTTTGTCAGACGAAATTGGGCTATTGGCTGCAATATCCATAGATTTGTCTGCCAATTCCTCCACCCACCATGCACTCTTTAAATAACAACCCTTCACTGACACGGAAGTAGGCTAAGTTAAAACCAGGACTCGAATTGAGGGGGTATTTTATTCAAAAGTGATCTATAAGAGCGCTTTGGTCCACGATGCTTTATGCTACAAACAAGTTGTAAATACGTGACTCCGATGCATATGGTGAAATCATTGTTTTGTTTCTTTGACATTCAGAGGCTGAGCTACAACCTTCTATAGCCGAGGAGAAACATTGACTTTGCTTGGGAAGGAGCCTAATTCTGTCACTGTCAATTGATTAAGCTATTCACTTTCTGTACAATGGAATATGTTTTAACCCACATAGTTTAGGGAAACACTTGTGACCTTCTCTTGTTGGGTTACGCCACAGAAGAAGAGTAGCCAGCAGTTAAAGCTTTTTTGTGTGTCGGTAGGCCTACTCTGTCTTTTTTTTCACTTTTATTTAACCAGGTAGGCCAGTTGAGAACAAGTTCTCATTTACAACTGCGACCTGGCCAAGATAAAGCAAAGCAGTGCGACACAAACAACACAGGGTTACACATAAACAAACGTACAGTCAATAACACAATAGAAAATAAAGATTTTTATATTTATGTACAGTGTGTGCAAATGTAGAAGAGTAGGGAGGTAGGCAATAAATAGGCCCTAGAGGCAAAATAATTAAAATTTAGCATTAATACTGGAGTGATAGATGTGCAGATGATGTGCAAGTAGAGATACTGGGGTGCAAAAGAACAAGAGGGTAAGCTATTTACAGATTGGCTGTGTACAGGTACAGTGATCGTAAGCTGCTCTGACAGCTGATGCTTAAAGTTAGAGAGGGAGATATAAGACTCCAGCTTCAGAGATTTTTGCAATTCATTCCAGTCATTGGCAGCAGAGAACTGGAAGGAAAGGCGGCCAAAGTAAGTGTTGGCTTTGGAGATCAGTGCAGAGAGACCAGTGCAATATACCTGCTAGAGCGCGGGCTACGGGTAGGTGTTGCTATGGTGACCAGCGAGCTGAGATAAGGCGGGGCTTTACATAGCAAAGACTTATAGATGACCTGGAGCCAGTGGGTTTTGGCGGCGGATATGTAGTGAGGGCCTGCCCACGAGAGCACAGGTCGCAGCGGTGGGTAGTATATGGGACTTTGGTGACAAAACAGATGGCACTTTGATAGATTACATCCAGTTTGCTGAGTAGAGTGTCTGGGGTGGAAAAGTAGGCAAAACTTTTAAAGTACCATGCTCAGATTCTTAATGACATCTCAGATTGAGTTATTTAAAAATAGAGACAGTTTTGTTGCAAACAAGACACACACTGATTTGGTATTAGAGAAATATGATAATATCATATCTCTGTCATATCTCTGTCCATTCTTATACTGTAATTTCAGTAATTTGTGTGGTATAAAAAATATTCTGCTTATATGTAAAATTACGTAGAATTGTAGGACATGTTTATAAAAGGCTATTGTTTCTCGGACCTGCAAATACGATGACAGATTCATGCAATGCACTTACTATAAATTTGATCTTTCCAGCCCTACTCTTGTCCACGGTTGTCAGTGAACCCACAACCTTCTGGCCCACAGCCCTCTGCGCTATAGAAATCCTGTGTTGCCATGTGATGCTTACAGGACAATAACAGTTTTTAATATGGCATATCTAAGCCTCTGGTCTATCAATGAAGTGAGGGTAAATGGTAGGCATGTTCACTGCTATCCACTTTGTTTTAATTATTATTTTGGGTATAGGGGGGTGTCACTTTTATTTTTAAGCCTCCTAGGAGTGTTTAGGTAAAATATATTTTGCTGAGGGGAGGGACATCCATTTTTATTTCAGAGAGGTCTGACTTTTGACAGGTAAACCTTTTTATAAATAATGTTCACTCCCTTATTACTTTTCATTCACAGACCCTCTGGAGTGAATTTTTGAAAAAACATGTATCATTGCATTATGCAATCTCCTGACATAAGGAAGGATGGAAATTAAGATAGTTTATTTTTATTTTGAGTGCTTCTGATCGCAAGCTGGGAATAAATGTAATTGTAATATGAACCACAACCCAGTCTAATCACAGTCAAAAGAGAAAAGCCTCCTCCTCTCCACCAACCAACACTGACAACAACAACATCTTCACTGATTCTTCTTCTGGTTGCACTGTACAACAGAACAGATCATGCTAGGCGCATCATAGTAATTGCAGCAGGCAGAGAGCCCCTCATTCAGCTGTGTTGACTGTGTGAAGTTCGTCAGGACAGGAAGCAGAACCCGCCGGGTGGCGCAGCAGGAAAGAAGGGGGCTCAACGGGTGGCAGAGAGAAAGCAGCCAGCCCTGTTATTATTGGACTATTACTGGCCCCTGTGATCCTCTAATGGCACTGGGGGTTGAACCCCAGGATCGTGGCATCACTCACCGTGGAGGGATGGATGTAGTCTAGAAGGCTGTCTCTGCTAGTTGACTGGCTTTAGCTGCCTGGTTTTCAACAAAGTATAAATGCTAACACCTTTAGAGCATTTAGATTTTTATATAACCTATATTTAACTAGGCAAGTCAGTTAAGAACAAATTCTTATTTACAGTGACGACGCTGGGCCAATTGTGCGCCGCCCTATGGGACTCCCAATCACGGCTGGATGTGATACAGCCTGGATTCGAACCAGGGACTGTAGTGCCTCTTGCACTGAGATGCAGTGCCTTAGACCGCTGCGCTACTCGGGAGCCTCGAGTGTGTAGCAACGGTAACTTTGGAAGCAAACAATGACAGCCCACACAGTAATGATTTATATGTTTATGATATAGCCATCATGTCTAGAAATAACACAAATTACACTTGGAGTGGAACTGGCAAGATTGGGAGGCGATCTTCTTGAAAATCATGCTTGATTGTTATATTTGCCTATTGAACATGACAATCTGAATTTTTTTTGGAAAAGAGTTTTAAAACCTTTTTTATTTACAGTAAGTATATCTGCTCTGCTGTTGTCTAGGGATATTTGTTTAAATCTGAGGTGTTACAGTGGCTGTTTCCCAAACTGCACCCTATTCCCTATATAGTGCAATACTTTTGACCAGAGCCCTATGGGCCATTTGGGACGGAGACAGTGTGTGAGGGGAGTCTGGAAGTTGGTCTCCTCTACACCTTCAGAGAGAGAACATCTGAAGTACAGTATGCAGCCTCTCTCACCCCACAGAGGACCATCTTTCTGTGCTGCTGGCTTCCCTGACCTACTTGGCCTTCATTAGGCAGCAGGCTGCTTAACATAAGATGACAGCTCCACTAGTACTGTCCAGGCCAACTATAACAAGGTGCACTAGCTTTCCTTCACTGCTGAATCCTAAAGCATGGGGAACTTTGAAGAATAACTTGCAGTTGGTTGCTCAGTTTGTTGCCCAACAAACAATGTAACCAGAGAGCCAGCTACTTGTCAACTCTTTTCCAGATACATTACCCAAGTGGTGCATTTGGTTGTATAAAGCATTTCGCTACACTCACATTAACATCTGCTAACCATGTGTATGTGACAAAATAAAATATGATTTGATTTAATACTGCTTCATCACAGTTTTGATTGAGGCAATATTACAGTAAAGGAGGCTTAATCAGATCTGTATTAAATCAAGTTTCCAAGTGAAAAATAAATAACTAATTATTTTCAACTTAACCTTATACTGGATACTTCACATTGTATGTTCAGATGGTCTTAATACTAAGGGTCTGTTCAAAGTTGTGGAAAGAGCAGTTTGAATGTCCCAACCTCCAATCACAGTCATTACCAGCAGGAAAAGGCCAACTACAGTTACAGTACATGTATATGTTAAATTACAACAGTGTTGCATGAAAACTATCCATCTGTCTGTTTCATAACTATTAATGAGAGTGGTTATGGTTAGTGAGTAATTGGTCTCTGAGGGAGAAGGGTCATTACACAGAGCCAAGGAGAGCAGATGGAGAGAAAGACAGCAAGCGAGAGAGAGAGAGAGGAGGAGAGACAGCAAGCAAGAGAGAGAGAGACCGAGAGAGAGGAGGAGAGACAGCAAGCAAGAGAGAGAGACCAAGAGAGAGGAGAGACAGCAAGCAAGAGAGAGAGACCGAGAGAGAGGAGGAGACAGCAAGTGAGAGAGAGAGACCGAGAGAGAGGAGGAGACAGCAAGCAAGAGAGCGAGAGACCGAGAGAGAGGAGGAGAGACAGCAGGCGAGAGAGAGGATGAGAGACAGCAAGCGAGAGAGAGAGACGAGAAAGACAGCAAGCGAGAGAGAGAGACGAGAAAGACAGCAAGCAAGAGAGAGAGACCGAGAGAGATGGAGGAGAGACAGCAAACGAGAGAGAGAGACCGAGAGAGAGGAGGAGACAGCAAGCGAGAGAGAGAGAGACCGAGAGAGAGGAGGAGAGACAGCAAGCGAGAGAGAGGATGAGAGACAGCAAGCGAGAGAGAGAGACCGAGAGAGAGGAGAGACAGCAAGCGAGAGAGAGAGACGAGAGAGACAGCAAGCAAGAGAGAGACCGAGAGAGATGGAGGAATGACAGCAAACGAGAGAGAGAGACCGAGAGAGAGGAGGAGACAGCAAGCGAGAGAGAGAGAGACCGAGAGAGAGGAGGAGAGACAGCAAGCGAGAGAGAGAGACCGAGAGAGAGGAGGAGAGACAGCAAGTGAGAGAGAGAGACCGAGAGAGATGGAGGAGAGACAGCAAGCGAGAGAGAGAGAGACCGAGAGAGAGGAGGAGAGACAGCAAGTGAGAGAGAGAGACCGAGAGAGATGGAGGAGAGACAGCAAGCGAGAGAGAGAGAGACCGAGAGAGAGGAGGAGAGACAGCAAGCGAGAGAGAGAGAGACCGAGAGAGGAGGAGAGACAGCAAGCGAGAGAGAGAGAGACCGAGAGAGGAGGAGAGACAGCAAGCGAGAGAGAGAGAGACCGAGAGAGAGGAGGAGAGACAGCAAGCGAGAGAGAGAGACCGAGAGAGAGGAGGAGAGACAGCAAGCGAGAGAGAGAGACAGCAAGCGAGAGAGAGACCGAGAGAGAGGAGGAGAGACAGCAAGCGAGAGAGAGACCGAGAGAGAGGAGGAGAGACAGCAAGCGAGAGAGAGAGACCGAGAGAGAGGAGGAGAGACAGCAAGCGAGAGAGAGAGACCGAGAGAGAGGAGGAGAGACAGCAAGCGAGAGAGAGAGAGACCGAGAGAGAGGAGGAGAGACAGCAAGCGAGAGAGAGAGAGACCGAGAGAGAGGAGGAGAGACAGCAAGCGAGAGAGAGAGAGACCGAGAGAGAGGAGGAGAGACAGCAAGCGAGAGAGAGAGAGACCGAGAGAGAGGAGGAGAGACAGCAAGCGAGAGAGAGAGAGACCGAGAGAGAGGAGGAGAGACAGCAAGCGAGAGAGAGAGAGACCGAGAGAGAGGAGGAGAGACAGCAAGCGAGAGAGAGAGAGACCGAGAGAGGAGGAGAGACAGCAAGCGAGAGAGAGAGAGACCGAGAGAGGAGGAGAGACAGCAAGCGAGAGAGAGAGAGACCGAGAGAGGAGGAGAGACAGCAAGCGAGAGAGAGAGAGAGACCGAGAGAGAGGAGGAGAGACAGCAAGCGAGAGAGAGAGACCGAGAGAGAGGAGGAGAGACAGCAAGCGAGAGAGAGAGACAGCAAGCGAGAGAGAGACCGAGAGAGAGGAGGAGAGACAGCAAGCGAGAGAGAGAGACCGAGAGAGAGGAGGAGAGACAGCAAGCAAGAGAGAGAGACCGAGAGAGATGGAGGAATGACAGCAAACGAGAGAGAGAGACCGAGAGAGAGGAGGAGACAGCAAGCGAGAGAGAGAGAGACCGAGAGAGAGGAGGAGAGACAGCAAGCGAGAGAGAGAGAGACCGAGAGAGAGGAGGAGAGACAGCAAGTGAGAGAGAGAGACCGAGAGAGATGGAGGAGAGACAGCAAACGAGAGAGAGAGACCGAGAGAGAGGAGGAGAGACAGCAAGCGAGAGAGAGAGAGACCGAGAGAGAGGAGGAGAGACAGCAAGCGAGAGAGAGAGAGACCGAGAGAGGAGGAGAGACAGCAAGCGAGAGAGAGAGAGACCGAGAGAGGAGGAGAGACAGCAAGCGAGAGAGAGAGAGACCGAGAGAGGAGAGACAGCAAGCGAGAGAGAGAGAGACCGAGAGAGAGGAGGAGACAGCAAGCGAGAGAGAGAGACCGAGAGAGAGGAGGAGAGACAGCAAGCGAGAGAGAGAGACAGCAAGCGAGAGAGAGACCGAGAGAGAGGAGGAGAGACAGCAAGCGAGAGAGAGAGACCGAGAGAGAGGAGGAGAGACAGCAAGCGAGAGAGAGAGACCGAGAGAGAGGAGGAGAGACAGCAAGCGAGAGAGAGAGACCGAGAGAGAGGAGGAGACAGCAAGCGAGAGAGAGAGAGACCGAGAGAGAGGAGGAGAGACAGCAAGCAAGAGAGAGAGACCGAGAGAGAGGAGGAGAGACAGCAAGTGAGAGAGAGACCGAGAGAGATGGAGGAGAGACAGCAAACGAGAGAGAGAGACCGAGAGAGAGGAGGAGAGACAGCAAGCGAGAGAGAGAGAGACCGAGAGAGAGGAGGAGATACAGCAAGCGAGAGAGAGAGAGACCGAGAGAGGAGGAGAGACAGCAAGCGAGAGAGAGAGAGACCGAGAGAGGAGGAGAGACAGCAAGCGAGAGAGAGAGAGAGACCGAGAGAGGAGGAGAGACAGCAAGCGAGAGAGAGAGAGAGACCGAGAGAGAGGAGGAGAGACAGCAAGCGAGAGAGAGAGACCGAGAGAGAGGAGGAGAGACAGCAAGCGAGAGAGAGAGACAGCAAGCGAGAGAGAGACCGAGAGAGAGGAGGAGAGACAGCAAGCGAGAGAGAGAGACCGAGAGAGAGAGGAGGAGAGACAGCAAGCGAGAGAGAGAGACCGAGAGAGAGGAGGAGAGACAGCAAGCGAGAGAGAGAGACCGAGAGAGAGGAGGAGAGACAGCAAGCGAGAGAGAGAGACCGAGAGAGAGGAGGAGAGACAGCAAGCGAGAGAGAGAGAAAGAGGGTGAGAGAGAAGAGAGAGGGGGGATTAAAAGAAAAAGAGGAAGAGAGCACAGAAAGACAAGGTAGTTAGCTATCCCATTTCCAAACATACCATCAAGCATTTGAAACTCCACTGGGAAGCAATTTTCCTAACAAACAGGAGAGAATAGAGAATTGTAATTCAAGGCAGGGATCTGACAGACACACAGAGAGAAGTGCTTGCCTGACAGTATTAGAGTGCTGTCGACAGATAGACCAAGTTGTCTACATTTCAAATGGGACTCAGTTCTCGCCTTTGATCAGTTGTCCTCTACTGCTTTTGTGATGTTTCTTTGGAGCCAGCAACATACGCACATTTGACTACCTGAACAACTGAGAAAAATAACCATACAGTGACAGCATTATCAAAAGCATTCACGGAATCCTGACATCACACTACTGTTTCAGATATTGTCTTTGCATTCCATTGCCCGGGTTCATATTCTGAACATACCAAATATTTCAACACTAGGTTTGCATCCCAAATGGAACCCTATACCCTAGTGCACTGCAGTGCACTGTATATGGAATAGGATGCCATGCCCTCATCTAAATTAGCGCACAATATATAGGGAATAGGGTGCCATTTGGGACAGAGATTAGGTTTTGAAGTCTTCCTAATTACAGATAAATTATCAACTTCTGTTACAATCAAGAGTAACCAATCAATCAATGACATAGTCTCTTACTATTTCCTGTGGATTACCGCTCTGTAAAGGGAATCCAACAACAACAACCAACTCTTCCAGGGTTATGATATAAATGAATCATGATATTTCAGGTCTCCTCCACAATAGTAGTGACAGGCAACTGAACGTTCAATATCTTGCTATTATCCCTTCTGAAGTGCAGAGATCCATCATGTGATGTCTCCTGACAATCCCCAGCTAACCCATTAGAGTTCTACCCAGCTCTACCTGTCTGTAATGAGAGGGCCACTTCCCCATCCATCTCCCTGTCACAACAGACGCTGCCTGGGCCTGGGTGACACACAGAGGTGAAAACGTGACATCTATATGGCCTTCAAAAGTCTCCAATTCACAGTGCTGTCATGTATGTTGTGAGTGAATTTCCGTCTGGACTTAGCTTTGACTATCATTCACAGTTTTGGTTAGGTACAGTAAGTGAATGTAAAGACCAGGCATTTGACCGGTCTTACTCATGCAGTTTGAGATATAGAGAAATGTGGAACAAATAAGAACACCCCACTGTAATACCAACATCATTGAATACAATTTTACACCACCACCGCAGCAGCATATTGTTGCTCTAAGGCTTTTCTGAAATGATGCATGATTTGGTTCATTTGATTTAAAAGGACCCAAGCTGCCTATATCAGGCAGACAGGAAGAATAGAGACACAAATAGGATACCCATGGCCATTAGATTTGTGCATTGTAGTGCTTTGGGGACGACAAAAACAACTCACTTGAAATGTTCAAACTAGCATGTACAGGATATTAATTCTCAAAAACTCACTAAGGAAACTTATCTAAATGTTGGACAAACTGCATTCCCTAATGGAGAAGTGGAGACAAAAAAACACATCAGATTGACAGCTAAAACCTCTCGACGATCGTTTTCAAAGCGCATGTGCCAAGCGCTTTGCTGTCTGTTTATTTTAGAAAACCGGCAAACAAAAGCCCTTGAGTCACAGAAATGCATGCCAACAGTACTGAGAGACAACATAGACTCTACATATCTCACTATATGGCCATCTCTTTATGGTTTGTGTGTTGCTTGGTAGGACATAATTATTATAATAAATGTGCAATCATTGGATGCTCTCCTGTATTGGAACACTCATTGGTTTAACCATTAGATGCATCACCTATGGAACTAACACATTTCCATAACAGGTACCTCACATTAGATTATTTTATATCAATTATAAAAGGGACAAACTGACCAACATGTTACAGTACAAATCTTCATCAATAAATGAGGTCAATTTGACACATTTTAAAGTCATTTGTCACTGTGCACCTCCGTGGCCCATGTTATGCATCTACAGAAGGCGTAAAGAATAAGCAATTCATGGCCAAGGCAACGATTACAATATGTCAATATCAAACAGGAGTCCAGCAAAGTTATTGAATGAAGCAGGAGACTTGCATCATTTAAAAGTAACTGTCCAGTAAACATTATTTTCTCTCATAACCAAATAATGTTGTTGACTCATCCTATACTCATATGGTCAAAGCATAAATTACAGGAAAAACCCAGTCTCAAACAGACCATTTAAAAAAATGCTTTCCATTTCCTCAAAGAGAATGATATCATCCTCCTGAGGATGATGAGCTGGCCAATCAGCGGTCTACTCACATTAATGTTTTAATGACTGGTGTATTTCACTCATATTGTAATTAATTATAGGTCATATTTCATAGAAATCTGTAAACACTGCACAGTTACTTTAAACAATGGATATATTTTTCTCTCTCTCTGTAACACTAACAATTTAGGTGTTAGATGTTTAATGTGATTATTTGTATTTATTATGTATCCCCCAGCTACTCTTCCTGGGGTCCAGCAAAATTAAGGCAGTTATATACAATAATTTAAAAAAACATTACACAACAGATTTGTGTGCCTGTGTGTGTCTCTTCACAGTCCCTGCTTTTCCATAAGGTCTATTTGTATCTGTTTTTAAAAAATCTGATTTTACTGCTTGCATGAGTTACTTGATCTGGAATAGAGTTCCATGTAGTCATGGCTCTATGTAGCACTGTGCACCTCCCATAGTCTGTTTTGGACTTGGGGACTGTGAAGAGACCTCTGGTGGCATGTCTTGTGGGGTATGCATGGGTGTCTAAGCTGTGTGCTAGTCGTTTAAAAACAGACAGCTCAGTGCATTCAACATGTCAATACTTCTCACAAATACAAGTAGTAATGAAGTCAAGCTCTCGTCTATATTGAGCCATGAGAGACTGACATGCATATTATTAATGTTAGCTCTCTTTGTACACTTAAGGGCCAGCCATGCTATCCTGTGCTGGACCAATTGTAATTTTCCTGAGTCCCTTTTTGTGGCACCTGACCACAGGACTGGACCTTAGTAGTCCAGGTGTAACAACTAGGGCCTGTAGGACCTGCCTTGTTGATAGCCTTGTTAAGATTCCCACTAGTTTATTATTAGCTACTGTTGCAACAATATGTTTTGACCATGACAGTTTACAATCCACGGTTACTCCAAGCAATTTAGTCTCTTCACTTCTACATTATTCATTACAAGATATTGGGTTTAGTGAATGATTTGTTTCAAAAACAATGCTTTTAGTTTAAAAAATATATATATTTAGGACTAACTTATTTCTTGCCACCCATTCTGAAACTGACTGCACCTCTTTCTTAAGTGTTGCAGTGATTTCACTTGCTGTGGTAGCTAAACGTGATTAGTGTTGCGTCATTAGCATACAGTGGCTTGTCAAAGTATTCACCCCCCTTGGCATTTTTCCTATTTTGTTGCCTTACAAACCCACCAAAATAAATTTTAATTCCAGGTTGTATCATTGGATTTACAAAACATGCCTACCACTTTGAAGATACAAAATATTTGTTATTGTGAAACAAACAAAAATTTGAACGTGCATAACTAATACAACCCCCCCCCACGCCACACACACACCTTTTGCAGCAATTACAGCTGCAAGTCTCTTGGAGGATGGTCTCTATAAGCTTGGCACATCTAGCCACTGGGATTTTTGCCAATTCTTCAGGGCAAAACTGCTCCAGCTCCTTCAAGTTGGATGGGTTCCGCTGGTGTACAGAAATCTTTAAGTCATACCACAGATTCTCAATTGGATTGAGGTCTGGGCTTTGACTATTCCATTCCAAGACATTTAAATATTTCCCCTTAAACCACTCGAGTGTTGCTTTAGCAGTACGCTTAGGGTCATTGTCCTGCTGGAAGGTGAACCTCCGTCCCAGTCTCAAATCTCTGGAAGATTTCTCTCAAGAATTTCCCTGTATTTAGTGCCATCCATCATTCTGACCAGTTTCCCAGTCCCTGTCGATGAAAAACATCCCCACAGCATGATGCTGCCACCATGCTTCACTGTGGGGATGGTGTTCTCGGGGTGATGGGAGATGTTGGGTTTGCGCCAGACATAGCGTTTTCCTTGATGGCCAAAAAGCTACATTTTTGTCTCATCTGACCAGAATATAGAATTCCATATGTTTGGGGAGTCTCCCACATGCTTTGGGGAGTCTCCCACATGTTTGCAAATGTTTTCCTTTATGCAATGGCTGTTTTTTGGCTACTCTTCCGTAAAGCCCAGCTCTGTGGAGTGTACGGCTTAGTGGTCCTATGGACAGATACTCCAACCTCCGCTGTGGAGCTTTGCAGCTCCTGCAGGGTTATCTTTGGTCTCTTTGTTGCCTCTCTGATTAATGCCCTCCTTGCCTGGTCCATGAGTTTTGGTGGGCAGCCCTCTCTTGGCAGGTTTGTTGTGGTGCCATATTCTTTCCATGTTTTAATAATGGATTTAACGGTGCTCCGTGGGATGCTCAAAGTTTCTGATATTTTTTTATAACCCAACCCTTATCTTTACTTCTCCACAACTTTGTTCCTGACCTGTTTGGAGAGCTCCTTGGTCTTCATGGTGCCGCTTGCTTAGTGGTGTTGCAGACTCTGGGGCCTTTCATAACAGGTGTATATATATATACTGAGATCATGAGACAGATCACGTGACACTTAAATAAAGTCCAGCTGTGTGCAATCTAACTAATTCAGTGACTTCTGAAGGTAATTTCTTGCACCAGATCTTATTTAGGGGCTTCATAGCAAAGGGGGTGAATATACAGTGGGGCAAAAAAGTATTTAGTCAGCCACCAATTGTGCAAGTTCTCCCACTTAAAAAGATGAGAGGCCTGTAATTTTCATCATAGGTACACTTCAACTATGACAGACAAAATGAGAAAAATAAATCCAGAAAATCACATTGTAGACTTTTTAATGAATTTATTTGCAAAGTATGGTGGAAAATAAGTATTTGGTCAATAACAAAAGTTTCTCAATACTTTGTTTTATACCCTTTGTTGGCAATGACAGAGGTCAAACGTTTTCTGTAAGTCTTCACAAGGTTTTCACACACTGTTGTTGGTATTTTGGCCCATTCCTCCATGCAGATCTCCTCTAGAGCAGTGATGTTTTGGGGCTGTTGCCCCCCCCCAATTTTTTTTTCTCATTTTGTCTGTCATAGTTGAAGTGTACCTATGATGAAAATTACAGGCCTCTCTCATATTTTTAAGTGGGAGAACTTGCACAATTGGTGGCTGACTAAATACTTTTTTGCCCCACTGTATGTGCACGCACCACTTTTCCATTTTGAATTGTTTAGAATTTTTTGAAACAAGTTATTTTTTTAAATTTCACTTCACCAATTTGGACTATTTTGTTTATGTCCATTACATGAAATCCAAATAAAAATCAATTTAAATGACAGGTTATAATGCAACAAAATAGGAAAAATGCCAAGGGGAATAAATACTTTTGCAAGGCACTGTACATAGACACATAGGCTTTACACAGAGCCAGTGCCAGGTCATTAGTAAAGATTGACAAAAGGAAGGGGCCTAGAAAGCTGCCCTGGGGAATGTCTGACTTTACCTGGATTATGTTGGAAAGGTTTCCACTAATTAACAACCTCTGTGTTCTGTTAGACGGGTAGCTCTCAATCCACAATATAGCAGGGGATATAAAGCCATAACACATACGTTTTTCCAGCAGCAGATTATGATCAATGTGAAAAGCTGCACTGAAGTCTAACAAAACAGCTCCCAATCTTTTTATGATTAATTTCTCTCAGCCAATCATCAGTCAATCAAATTTCAATCAATCAAATGTATTTATAAAGCCTTACATCAGCTGATATCTCAAAGTGCTGTACAGAAACCCAGCCTAAAACCCCAAACAGCAAGCAATGCAGGTCTAGAAGCACGGTGGGCAGGAAAAACTCCCTTGTCATTTGTGTAAGTGCCGTACATGTTGAATGCCCGTCCCTATAAGCATTGCTGAACATCTGTTGTTAATTTGTTTACTGTGAAATATCATTGTATCTGGTCAATCACACAATTATAAAAACAGCTATTATGTGATTTACTGGTCATTTACTGATAATCAATTTTCTAGCTGAAAGAATAAGAACCAGAATGTTACATGGACCTGAATGTTGATGGTTGTCTCATCTAATTGGATACTTCTTCAGTAAGGGTAATATTGCGAAAATATATTAACAGTCTCAAATTCCCAAGTCTGAATGAGTTAATATGTGGTGCACATAAAAACCAGAAGCCTCTATAGCCCCTAACAACTGTAGCTAAATGCATCCTTGACAAATGGATTTCACCATGTGGCGCAAGCGCAGGATGGGAGGGAGTGACCGTGTGACGTTAATGGATCTAAACAAGGCTGTGAAAGGCTCTATCAAACGTACAAAAATGATAACACACTACTGTACAATTTACTGTTGATACAGGTCTATTTCAAGTGGATGTTGTTTACAGTAAAGGACACATTACTGCAACATGTTTTCACATTTCCATGGCCTTCAGTTTGGGGTGTTAATATGGGTTGTCAAAGTGAGGCATGCGTGTGTGTTTATTTATATATATATATAATGTGTGTGTGTGTGTGTGTGTGTGTGTGTGTGTGTGTGTGTGTGTGTGTGTGTGTGTAAGCAAATATGCATACTGCTTCAGAAATATCGCTGAAGGAAAGGAAGGACAGGACATGTCACCATGGAAACAAAATTAAACGTTGTTGCAAAATTCGTGCAAACATATCTGATACATTCAATAACAGCTTGAACAATGACAAAATCTAATATATAGCCACCAACAGTGGCATTGACTCTTTGGGTGATGTCAATAAAGACACTGGTTGATTTCAATAAAGGCACGGAGGAAGCCAGTCCTGGCATACTCAGCCACTGAGAACAGATAGTGCTCTTCTACAGGCTCAATATGCAAGATGGATACTACATACTTAGATAGTAGATACTTGAATGTAAAACCAACAGAGTTTAAAATCACAAACTTAGTGGGAATCTGAGGCTTCTGCGTATGGGAGCAGTGTGTTTTTTTCTTTATTGACTATTGTCTTTGAAGTTGATATGTTAATTCCAACACGTTTTACTGAACTATGTTTCCTAGAGGAAAGCTGCTGGGTGAGTGGAAAGTAAAGCCATGGGGGGGAAGAGGAGTTTTCTGGAATACCAAATAGGCCATTCTAAAATGCCCAAATCTCACAGCACTGTGAACACAGTTGTATAAATTAAATATTTATGAAATATGACGTGATGAGACTCATTATTTGTCAAACCTTTTTTTAAATTACTGTGACTATCATTGGGATCATATCCACCACCAATACCATGACGTTGGAATTTGGAGTAAAGAAACAGCGATAGAGCATTCAAGGATAATTTATAAGAAGCTAACAGTTTTCACTGCGTTGTGTTCCCATGACTGGCTTGTCTGTGAGAATCACTATCAAGCAGGCGGGCTGGCTGTGCAAAAGCCACCCCTGAAGCAGCAAGACAGGCCAGCCACATCTCTAAACTAATCTTAGCATGTATAGTACAGTAGATCTACTATAGAAAACTATCCAATCCACAGGAGTAAGACAGAGGAACAAGAAAATGAGCTATGGGGCTCTCAGTGGCCTAAATTCTCCATTCAGCGTTGGGCTGTTTCTTATAAGACATTGAATAACATTGTGCAACACTAACGGTGGTTTGAGGCTGACTCTCCAAGACATTAAATAACATGGTTCACGGCTGCCCTGACTGACACTCCAAGGAGTGCACTCGAAGAACTCAAATCTGGTGAGGGATAGAAAATTCTCCTCAACTCTGATTGAAAACCCTATATAATTTTGCTCCCTAAAGTAAGGGACTATTGTCTGACCAAGCCAAATCCTCAGATTTATCACAAAATGTCAGTTCATAAATGGTTTAGATGCTAACAGATCAGTAGGCCTATGGCAAATAATCATGGATGGCCACATAGGTGCCAGAGACAGACTATTTATATTCAAAACAGTATTTGATATTCTTTTTAATAGTATCTTTAACTATTAGAAAGATTTAACATCACTTTGCCAAGGGAAACCCTCAAGCTAACACCTTTGCAACACACAGTAAGGTGAACTATCTAGGAACTGTAGTGTAGTGCCATGGTTGTTATAGTTAGTTGTTATCCTGAACCTAGGTATAGTGCACTCACTGCTATCCAATCAGCAGATCCATGTTACTGTAAGGGCATACCAGAGGAGGCAATGCTATTTGTGACACACCAGCCCAACGTGGGTGGATGACGCTAGTTCCTACTTCACAGTAGGACCTTTAAAATGTTTTTGTGTGCAGAAATGCCTTCTTGAACATGTGAATTGTCATGTGCCTTAAAGACAGAATTTTATGGGATCCTTAAATATGAATACAATTTTAAATTAGGAGCCTAGTTTAGACAAGGAGAAAGCACTGTGCTATATAGGGAAAAAGACAGGATCCTTCCTGGCTAGCCATGATTGGATGAGATAATGGAGTGGTTGGCCATGTGTTTACATGTGAAATCTTAAAGAGATGGGTGGGTCTATGGCTTAAGAGGGTATGAACGATGTTGAATGGGCGTAAACAAAGAGCTCTCAAGCACTCATCAAAATCTTTCTTGTCTCCTAAGTGGGATAACAAGTTTATACATTTTTAAAGCAGCATAACTGTCCCATATGTCCTCCAATCACAATGTATGACATTTAATTTTGGAGCTCTGAATCTGAACTTTTGTAATCTGTAAAAACAAGCATTTGGGATTTTTCTACATAAACACCAGTTGGGATGGGCCCTCCCATTTGTGTTCAGGAGGCATAGTACTGATGATCACCCAGCTGACAGTGGAAGGAGACACTCTGATGGCAGCTCCATAAATCAAAGCAGACAACAGCACGAGGACACTGCTCAAGTGCTCTCTGGATTTGTATCACGTGTCTTCTGCACACTGACCTCCTTCATTCATCTGCCTCTATGATGAAATCCAGGGCGTACATGTCCCACGTGTACACACCCCACTGTCTTACACCCTCCTCTATCCCATTACAATATATGACCTGTACACTGCAAGTCTGAACAGGTCAGCTTGAGTTCATAGGCTGATGGCGAGAGACTGTATTGTTATCTGTTGCAGGCCATCAATCAATATTTACAGCTTTGTCCAGCCTAGCATCCATATTAGTGTGAAAGGAAATGGTTTGGTACTGTATGGAGGTTGCGGGTGTTTGCAATGTATGCATATACATTTCCTGTCTGCTGTCATAGGTCAACGATGACGTCATCCTGTTAAGAGTACAGACACCCATAATACATACAGTCACATTAAAATTAGAAAGTGCGAGAAAAATAAATGTCCGAGAAAAACCTGCTGGAGGCTGTGTTCTCCAGTGCGCCAGGGATATACGTCAGAGCAGAATCTCTGTCTTTCTGAGGAAAGAAATGCGTTTCCCGCCCACTCACTCTTATGATTCAGCCCAGCCTGCACAGAGCGTGGGCTCAGACTCCTTTCTCTTTCACACAGAAAATAGCAAGCTCCAACACGCTTTTCTCTGCCATTCTGTTCAAAATGCAAAGATGAGCATCTGGACCAAATATATTTTATGTAAAGATTGAACACACAAATGCATGTCTGCGTATATGGACATTGTATGGACCCACCAGTGAACTGGCTGTAAACCATATTTTAATGGTATTCTATATGTAATCCCTCTGTCACATAGAATAGTTAATTGTCGGCGGAGCAACAATGTGAATGCAAACAACAGTTTCAATTCCCATTTCTGGCAATGGAACAGAATGCTGGCTGGCTGAGCCTATAGTCACTGATGTCACCCCAATAGGATGCTCCTATAGGATTTTGATCTATAGATTAAAACATTTTGTCGCTACCATTTGCAATTAAAATAAATCACCATGCATTACCACACTGCAGATGAAGGATATGGATTGGAAAGCAAATTAAAATACAGCATAAAGACATTCATAATGTATAGGTGACAACTCCAACTGCATACATAATCCACTTATGATAATCAGTATTACTTTCAAGAGAGGAAAATCTAATTCCATCATATTTCAAACAACAAGCTTTGATTCCTAACAACCAACACCCTTTGAAACAGAGCTATTTAGGTTGTAAAATAGTTCTGCCTCTCAGAGAGAGAGAAAGATCCACCATTTGTGTTCCACATGAAATCACGTCCTAGAGGCATGCACTGTCATTAACGTGCTTCCGTACTTTCCCTCCTCACCAAACAAAGAGCAAGCAAATATCAAAGGCCTGTAGTGCTAACATATTAACTTGGAAAATATGCTAGCTATCTGCTTTGATTTACATTTCCTGAAAGAGCACAAACACTAGAAGCAGAGAAACAAAAAACAGCATTTAAATTCAATAACAAATTGAAGACATACAAGATCTCCTTGGTCCATAATTTGTTCTCAATTAATATATTTCTTCAAGACTGTGAAATCATATTGAGAATAAACTATTTTACTCTAAGAGCTGAGTCATAACTGCACTTGGTAAAAACTAACAGAAAAACCATTAGTCGTGACAATCCACAGAACATTCTAAAAAAGTAACTTTATGATGAATGTACCACAGCTAATTGTTCAGTGCACCCAACCATGTTTTAATTTTGAAACGGTCATCACATCATTAACATATCCTCCGGCTATATAGCCAAGATAGCAGACAACGACCAAAATAATATTTTTTTTATTTTTTTTTATTTAACCTTTATTTAACCAGGTAGGCAAATTGAGAACACGTTCTCATTTACAATTGCGACCTGGCCAAGATAAAGCAAAGCAGTTCGACACATACAACAACACATAGTTACACATGGAGTAAAACAACATATAGTCAATAATACAGTGAAAAAAAAAATAAAAATAAAAAATAAGTCTATATACAATGTGAGCAAGTGAGGTGAGATAAGGGAGGTGAAGGCAAACAAATATATGTATAAATAAATAAAAATATAAAAGGCCATGGAGGCGAAGTGAGTACAACACAGCACGTAAAATAAAAACTAAAAAAAAAAAAAACAATGGAATGGTTGGTTTGCAGTGGAAGAAAGTGCAAAGTAGAGACAGAAATAAAGGGGTGCAAAGGAGCAAAATAAATTAATAAATAAATACAGTAGGTAAAGAGGTAGTTGTTTGGGCTAAATTGTAGATGGGTTATATACAGGTGCAGTAATCTATGAGCTGCTCTGACAGCTGGTGCTTAAAGCTAGTGAGGGAGATAGGTGTTTCCAGTTTCAGAGATTTTTGTAGTTCGTTCCAGTCATTGGCAGCAGAGAACTGGAAGGAGAGGCGTCCAAAGGAAGAATTGGTTTTGGGGGTGACTAGAGAGATATACCTGCTGGAGCGCGTGCTACAGGTAGGTGCTGCTATGGTGACCAGCGAGCTGAGATAAGGGGGGACTTTACCTAGCAGGGTCTTGTAGATGACCTGGAACCAGTGGGTTTGGCGACGAGTATGAAGCGAAGGCCAGCCAACGAGAGTGTACAGGTCGCAGTGGTGGGTAGTATATGGGGCTTTGGTGACAAAACGGATGGCACTGTGATAGACTGCATCCAATTTATTGAGTAGGGTTTTGGAGGCTATTTTGTAAATGACATCACCGAAGTCGAGGATTGGTAGGATGGTCAGTTTTACAAGGGTATGTTTGGCAGCATGAGTAAAGGATGCTTTGTTGCGGAATAGGAAGCCAATTCTAGATTTGACTTTGGATTGGAGATGTTTGATGTGAGTCTGGAAGGAGAGTTTACAGTCTAACCAGACACCTAGGTATTTGTAGGTGTCCACATATTCTAAGTCAGAGCCGTCCAAAGTAGTGATGTTGGACAGGCGGGCAGGAGCAGGCAGCGATCGGTTGAAGAGCATGCATTTGGTTTTACTTGTATTTAAGAGCAGTTGGAGGCCACGGAAGGAGAGTTGTATGGCATTGAAGCTCGCCTGGAGGGTTGTTAACACAGTGTCAAAAGAAGGGCCAGAAGTATACAGAATAGTGTCGTCTGCGTAGAGGTGGATCAGAGAATCACCAGCAGCAAGAGCGACATCATTGATGTAAACAGAGAAGAGAGTCGGTCCAAGAATTGAACCCTGTGGCACCCCCATAGAGACTGCCAGAGGCCCGGACAACAGACCCTCCGATTTGACACACTGAACTCGATCAGAGAAGTAGTTGGTGAACCAGGCGAGGCAATCATTAGAGAAACCAAGGCTGTTGAGTCTGCCAATGAGGATGTGGTGATTGACAGAGTCAAAGGCCTTGGCCAGGTCAATGAATACGGCTGCACAGTATTGTTTCCTATCGATGGCGGTTACGATATCGTTTATGACCTTGAGCGTGGCTGAGGTGCACCCATGACCAGCTCTGAAACCAGATTGCATTGCGGAGAAGGTGTGGTGGGATTCGAAATGGTCGGTAATCTGTTTGTTGACTTGGCTTTCGAAGACCTTAGAAAGGCAGGGTAGGATAGATATAGGTCTGTAGCAGTTAGGGTCAAGGGTGTCCCCCCCTTTGAAGAGGGGGATAACCGCAGCTGCTTTCCAATCTTTGGGGATCTCAGACGACACGAAAGAGAGGTTGAAGAGGCTAGTAATAGGGGTGGCAACAATTTCAGCAGATAGTTTTAGAAAGAAAGGGTCCAGATTATCTAGCCCGGCTGATTTGTAAGGGTCCAGATTTTGCAGCTCATTTAGAACATCAGCTGACTGTATTTGGGAGAAAGAGAAATGGGGAAGGCTTGGGCGAGTAGCAGAGGGGAGGGCAGTGCTGTTGTCCGGGGTGGGGGTAGCCAGGTGGAAAGCATGGCCAGCCGTAGAAAAATGCTTATTGAAATTCTCAATTATAGTGGATATGTCGGTGGTGACAGTGTTTCCTATCTTCAGAGCGGTTGGAAGCTGGGAGGAGGTGTTCTTATTCTCCATGGACTTTACGGTGTCCCAGAACTTTTTTGAATTTGTGTTGCAGGAAGCAAATTTCTGCTTGAAATAGCTAGCCTTGGCTGTTCTAACTGCCTGTGTATATTGGTTTCTGGCTTCCCTGAAAAGTTGCATATCACGGGGGCTGTTCGATGCTAATGCAGAACGCCATAGGATGTTTTTCTGTTGGTTAAGGGCAGTCAGGTCAGGAGAGAACCAAGGGCTATATCTGTTCCTGGTTCTAAATTTCTTGAATGGGGCATGCTTATTCAAGATGGTGAGGAAGGCATTTTTAAAAAATGACCAGGCATCCTCTACTGACGGGATGAGATCAATATCCTTCCAGGATACCCCGGCCAGGTCGATTAGAAAGGCCTGCTCGCTGAAGTGTTTCAGGGAGCGTTTGACAGTGATGAGTGGAGGTCGTTTGACCGCTGACCCATTACGGATGCAGGCAATGAGGCAGTGATCGCTGAGATCTTGGTTGAAAACAGCAGAGGTGTATTTGGAGGGCAAGTTTGTTAGGATGATATCTATGAGGGTACCCGTGTTTACGGAATTGGGGTGGTACCTGGTAGGTTCATTTATAATTTGTGTGAGATTGAGGGCATCAAGCTTAGATTGTAGGGTGGCTGGGGTGTTGAGCATGTTCAAATTTAGGTCGCCTAGCAGCACGAGCTCTGAAGATAGATGGGGGGCAATCAGTTCACATATAGTGTCCAGAGCACAGCTGGGGGCAGAGGGTGGTCTATAGCAGGCGGCAACGGTGAGAGACTTGTTTTTAGAGAGGTGGATTTTTAAAAGTAGAAGTTCAAATTGTTTGGGAACAGACCTGGATAGTATAACAGAACTCTGCAGGCAGTCTTTGCAGTAGATTGCAACACCGCCCCCTTTGGCCGTTCTATCTTGTCTGAAAATCTTGTAATTGGGGATGAAAATGTCTGAATTTTTGGTGGTCTTTCTAAGCCAGGATTCAGACACGGCTAAAACATCCGGGTTGGCAGAGTGTGCTAAAGCAGTGAACAAAACAAACTTAGGGAGGAGGCTTCTAATGTTAACATGCATGAAGCCAAGGCTATTACGGTTACAGAAGTCATCAAAAGAGAGCGCCTGGGGAATAGGAGTGGAGCCAGGTACTGCAGGGCCTGGATTCACCTCTACATCACCAGAGGAACAGAGGAGGATTAGGATAAGGGTACGGCTAAAAGCTATGAGAATTGGTCGCCTAGAGCTACTAGAGCAGAGAGTAAAAGGAGGTTTCTGGGGGCGATAAAATAGTTTAAAGGAATAATGTACAGACAAAGGTATGGTAGGATGTGAATACAGTGGAGGTAAACCTAGGTATTGAGTGATGATGAGAGAGATATTGTCTCTAGAAACATCATTGAAACCAGGTGATGTCATCGCATATGTGGGTGGTGGAACTGAGAGGTTGGATATGGTATAGAGAGCAGGGCTAGAGTCTCTACAGTGAAATAAGCCAATAAACACTAACCAGAACAGCAATGGACAAGGCATATTTACATTAAGGAGAGGCATGCTAATCGAGTGATCAATAAGGGTCCAGTGAGTAGAGGTTGGTTGGGGTCGTGGCGATCCAGACAGCTGGCCGGGTATATGGCTATCGGTAGCAGCATAGGATAGAAGCCTTTCTGCTTTTTTTTTTTTTTTTTTTTACTGCAAACTAAGGAACTCTCTCTCACACACACGTACACACACACACAGATACTCCTCTCCTCAACCCTAAAAGTCTGAGTCAGATCTTAATTACATACACTACCTACGGGAAACATTTATTCATCAAATGGCCCGTTTGTTCCCTGTAGATCTACAACAACCCACTCCTCCAGCCTTATCCTCCTGTTCAGTGCACTGCAGGGGGCTCTAAACATCCCTATCTCCCCACTGCAGAGAAACCTGGCTTCCATGAATCCATGTTAGGAATGAACCATGGTGTCTCTAACACAGCACTACCGACTATGTCACATGTTTCTTTTGCTCTGCATCCATCTACTCGCTCAGGCTTTGGATTAATCCATTTCCAAAATAATGGGCAGCTCTGTAGAATGGACTCTGTTCAGCAGCAGTCTGTTGACATAAAAATGTAATCTCTCTGATATTGAACACATCCTTTTGCCCTTTAATTTTTCATATATGTGTATTATTTTTACGCACACAGAAGAATGGATTGGGTTGCAAAATAAACCCAAAATAAACCCACTGTACATTATCACAGCAGTTCACAACTGCTGTCCTCTCCATGAAGAAAACCAATGCAGCTTTTCAAGAGACTGATATTTGGAACAGATTCATGCATGTGTAACAGCTTAGCTTCCGTCCCTCTCCTCGCCCCTACCTGGCCTCGAACCAGGGATCCTCTGCACACATCAACAACAGCCATCGCGCCACAAAAGCCGCGTCCCTTGCAGAGCAAAGGGAACAACTACTTCAGGTCTCAGAGCGAGTGACGTCACCGATTGAAACGCTATTAGCACGCACCATCGCTAACTAGCTAGCCATTTCACATCGGTCACGCATGGATAATACACTACATGACCAAAAGTACAGTGTCTTGCAAAAGTATTCATCCAACTTGGCATTTATTCTATTTTCTTGCATTACAACTTGTAACATAAATTTATTTTTATTTGGATTTCATGTAATGGACATACACAAAATAGTCCAAATTGGTGAAGTGAAATTAAAAAAATTACTTGTTTCAAAAAAAATAAAAAATAAAACTGAAAAGTGGTGTGTGCATATGTATTCACCCCCTTTGCTATGAAGTCCCTAAATAAGATTTGGTGCAACAAATTACCTTCAGAAGTCACATAATTAGTTAGATTGGACACAGCTGGACTTTATTTAAGTGTCACATGATCTCAGTATATATACATTATATATATATATATATATATATATATATATATATATATATATATATATATATATATATATATATATATATATATATATATATATATATATATATATATATATATATATATACACACACACACCTGTTATGAAAGGCCCCAGAGTCTGCCACACCACTAAGCAAGTGGCACCACCAAGCAAGCGGCACCAAAAAGACGTTGTGGAGAAGTATAGCTAAGGGTTGGGTTATAAAAAATATCCGAAACTTTGAACATCCCACGGAGCACCATTAAATGCATTATTAAAAAATGGAAAGAATATGGTACCACAACAAACCTGCCAAGAGAGGGCCGCCCACCAAAACTCACAGACCAGGCAAGGAGGGCATTAATCAGAGAGGCAACAAAGAGACCAAAGAAAACCCTGAAGGAGCTGCAAAGCTCCACAGCGGAGATTGGAGTATCTGTCCATAGGACCACTAAGCTGTACACTCCACAGAGCTGGGCTTATGGAGGATTTGCCAGAAAAAAGCCATTGCTTAAAGAAAAAAATAAGCAAATAGGTTTGGTGTTCGCCAAAAGGCATGTGAGAGACTCCCCAAACATATGGAAGAAGGTACTCTGGTCAGATGAGACAAAACGTTAGTGTTTTCCTTGATGGCCAAAAAGCTATGTCTGGTGCAAACCCAACACCTCTTATCACACCGAGAACATCATCCCCACAGTGAAGCATGGTGCAGCATCATGCTGTGGGGATGTTTTTCATCGGCAGGGACTGGGAATCTGGTCAGAATTTAAGGAATGATGGATGGCGCTAAATACAGGCAAATTCTTGAGGGAAACCTGTTTCAGTCTTCCAGAGATTTGAGACTGGGAACGAGGTTCACCTTCCAGCAGGACCATGACCCTAAGCATACTGCTAAAGCAACACTCAAGTGGTTTAAGGGGAAACATTTAAATGTCTTGGAATGGACTAGTCAAAGCCCAGACCTCAATCCAATTGAGAATCTGTGCTATGACTTAAAGATTGCTGTACACCAGCGGAACCCCATCCAACTTGAAGCAGCTGGAGCAGTTTTGCCTTGAAGAATGGGCAAAAATCCCAGTGGCTAGATGTGCCAAGCTTACAGAGACATACCCCAAGAGACTTGCAGCTGTAATTGCGGCAAAAGGTGGCTCTACAAAGTGTTGGCTTTGGTGGGGTGAATAGTTATGCACGCTCAAATGTTCAGGTTTTTTGTCTTATTTCTTGTTTGTTTCACAATAAAAAATATGTTGCATCTTCAAAGTGGTAGGCATGTTGTGTAAATCAAATGATACAACCCCCACCCCCCATTTTTATTTTTTAATTTTTTAATTCAAGGTCGTACGGCAACAAAATAGGAAAAATGTGAAGGGGGGTGAATACTTTCACAAGCCACTGTATGTGGACACCTGCTTGGCGAACAGCTCATTTTAATATCATGGGCATTAATATTGAGTTGATCACTCTTCTGGAAAGGCTTTCCACTAGATGTTGGAACAGTGGAGAAGGTTTAGAGCCTCAACTTCCTTGGTGTCCACATCACCAACAAAATAACATGGTCCAAGCACACCAAGACAGTCATGAAGAGGGCACAACAAAACCTATTCCCCCTCAGGAGACTGAAAAGATTTGGCATGGGTCCTCAGATCCTCAAAAGGTTTTACAGCTGCACCATCGAGAGCATCCTGACGGGTTGCATCACTGCCTGGTATAGCAACTGCTCGTCTTCCGACCGCAATGCACTACAGAGGGTAGTGCGTACGGCCCAGTACATCACCAGGGCCAAGCTTCCTGCCATCCAGGACCTCTATACAAGGCGGTGTCAGAGGAAGGCCCTAAAAATTGTCAAAGACTCCAGCCACCCTAGTCATACACTGTTCTCTCTGCTACCGCACGGCAAGCAGGACCGGAGTGCCAAGTCTAGGTCCAAGAGGCTTCTAAACAGCTTCTACTCCCAAGCCGTAAGACTCCTTAACATCTAATCAAATGGCTACCCAGACGATTTGCATTGCCACCCCCCCCCCCACAATTCTACACCGATGGTACTCTCTGTTATTATCTATGCATAGTCACTTACATAACTCTACCTACATGTACATATCACCTCAATTACCTCAACACCGGTGCCCCGCACATTGAATCTGTACCGGTACCCCCTGTATAGAGCCCCGCTATTGTTATTTACTGCTGCTCTTTAAATATTTGTTATTATTATCTCTTACTTTTTTAAAGGTATTTCCTTAAAACTGAATTGTTGGTTAAGGGCTTGTAAGTAAGCATTTCACTGTAAGGTCTGTTGTATTCGGCGCATTTGACAAATATATTTTTATTTTATTTGAACATTGCTGCAGGGCTTCCATTCAGCCACAAGAGCATTAGTGAGGTCGGGCACTGATGTTGGGTGATTAGGCTTGGCTCGCATTCGGCGTTCCAATTCATCCCAAAGGTGTTCGATGGGGTTGAGGTCAGGGGTCTCTGCAAGCCAGTCAAGTTCTTCCACACCTATCTCAACAAATTATTTCTGTATGGAGCTTTCTTTGTGCACTGGGGCATTGTCATGCTGAAACAGGAAAGTGCCTTTCCCTAAACTGTTGCCACAATGTCATTGAATACTGTAGCATTAAGATTTCCCTTCACTGGAACTAAGGCGCCTAGCCCGAACCATGAAAACAGCCCCAGACTATTACTCTTCCTCCACCAAACTTTACAGTTGGCACTATGCATTGGGGCAGGTAACATTCTCCTGGTATCCGCCAAACCCAGATTCGTCCATTGGCCAAATGGTGAAGTGTGATTCATCACTCCAGAGAACGCATTTCCACTGCTCCAGAGTCCAATGGCGGTAAGCTTTACACCACTCCAGCCGACGCTTGGAATTGCGCATAGTGATCTTAGGCTTGTGTGTGGCTGCTCAGCCATGGAAACCCATTTCATGAAGCTCCCGACAAACAGTTCTTGTGTTGACGTTGCTTCCACAGGCAGTTTCGAACTAGTGAGTGTTGCAGCCGAGGACAGACAATTTTTACACGCTACAACACTTGGCGCTCCCCTTCTGTGAGCTTGTGTGGCCTACCACTTCGGGTGTGGCTAAAATAGCCAAATCCACTCATTTGAATGTCCACATACTTTTGTATACATAGTGTATATCTCATTCATGAATATATCTGAAATGCACAAATACCTATATTTAGCTAATTCTTTCCATTGAAGAATCAGCTGCCACCTACTGTGACAGCTGGATCCATTCCGACTGCATCATCATCCTCCCATACACGAAGGTTGCGCATCCCAAATGGCACCTTATCCCAAATGGCACCATAGGGCTCTGGTCAAAAGTAGTACACTATATAGGGAATATGGTGTTATTTGGGATGCAGAGAGCCTTTCAGCTGGATGGATGATCCCACAGAGCTGATTGTTCCACACTTCACCACTTATTAACTGCAGTGCCAGACAGCTCTGAGCAACCTCATTGGCTTTCACACCAGAGCTTTGGCTTTCACACCACAGCTGTGAGATGAGGTACAGTACCCTCCCTGGGTAGCTGATTCCCATCTTTGGCTGTTTACCAAATGGCACCCTATTCCTTACAAAAGTAGTGCACTACGTAAATAATAGGTTGCCATTTGGTAAATACCCAACGATTGGGTGTCATTTGGGACGCAAGCTTTGTCTTCCTGCTTATCTCCAGTGAGTGACAGTGGAATTAGAGCATGTGCATCCAGTCCCAGTCACAGGTGGACAGGCTTTCATCTGTGTTGATCAAAGGAGAAGGTCCAAACATGTACAGAAGACACACATCACTTTGCATGAATCTCTTAGTAGTTGCTACCCACATGAATAAAATACTACACTATGGTATAAATAGTAAAAACAATACAGTGAATACTAGTATTCACTGTAGTATTTTTGCAAACTTTACTGTCGTACTTACTGTAGTATACTGTCATATTTACAGTTAACTATAGTACAATTACTGTAGTAAATACACTGTAGTAATTAATGTAATAAAAAAATTCTTCACATTTTGCTGCCTTGAACATTCAAATCTAAAAAGGGAATACATAATTTTTTCCCCCTGCAGATCTACACAACCTAATCTACATTTTCAATGTGAAAGAAAAATGTCAAAATTATTGCATATGTCTTCACACCTCAGCGTTAATGGAAACCCCTTTGGCAGCCATTACAGCTGTGAATAATTTAGAATAAGACTAACTTTGCAAAACTCTTAGGTCAACATTTATCCATTGTTTTTGTCAAGCTCAGTACATTTATTCAAGTTCAATAAATTTGTTTGGGAATCATTGATGGACAGAAATATTCAAACCTTTTATAAGGAAATTGAAGTCAGGACTGAGCCTGGACCACTGAGAAACACTCAACACTTCTTGGAAAGCCATTCTGATGTGCCTTTGGCATTACAAATTGTGTAACTGTCCCGCTGAAAAATAAAACTCTATCCCAGGGTTAGGGTTTCAAAAGACTGAGGCGGGTTTTCCTCTAAGTTTTTACCTGCGGTTTGCTGCTTTCATATTTATTTTGATCCTAACAAACTCCCCAGTCCCTACAGGTGACAAAAATACCCATAACATGATGCAGCCACCACAACACTTGAAAATACAGAGGGTTTAACTCTGTATTGTGTTGTATTGAATTTGATCCAAGCCTGTAGTTTTAAATTTAGGCCAAAAAGTTCATTTATTTGCGGTGTTGTCTTGCAGTATTACTTAACGGACTTGTTGCAAACGTAATGGATGATTTGGAGTGGATATTTTTAACACAGGCTTCCTTCTTTTCACTTTGCCATATAGACGAGTAATGTGGAGTGAATGCAATGTTGTTGTCGTATGCATTTTCAAGTATTGTGTTAGTAAGCTAGTTGCAAGGCCTCCAAATTTGAGATGCCCCTACCCGAGTAAGAACAAAACACAAACATGTTTTTCCACATCTCTAATTTCTCCAATGAAATGGATAGTTGTTTAAAAATACTTAACTGCAAAAGTGGTTCAATGAATAGATATTGTGACACACATAAGCTAAAAAGTGCAGAATAATGCCTGGCTGGAGGGGGGATGGGCCACAAACACACAGATACAATAGGCAGAAATAACTAATTTGAATATTTATGATGAATGTAAGCTTACTTTTTGATAGCTGATTAATAGACAACTCTCATTCAGATTAGGGTTAGTGGTACTCAGTGATGTGTTGAATTTACCCCAAACATAACGCTTTGTATTCAGGACATAAAGTTAATACCTTTGCCACATTTTTTTTTGCAGTTTTACATTAGTGCCTTGTTGCAAACAGGATGCATATTATGGAATATTTGTATTCTGTAAAGACTTCCTTTTTTAAAACTTTGGTTAGTATTGTGGAGTAACTACAATATTTTTGATCTATCCTCAGTTTTCTCCTTTTACAGCCATTAAACTCTGGAACTGTTTTAAAGTCACCATTGACCTCATGGTGAAATCCCTGAGCGGTTTCCTTCCTATCGGAGTTAGGAAGGACGCCTGTATCTTTGTAGTGTGTATTGATACACAATCCAAAGTGTAATTAATAACTTCACCATACTCAAAGGGATATTCAATGTCTTATTTTTGTATTTTTACCCATCTACCAATAGGTGGCCTTCTTTGCGAGGCATTGGAAAACCTCCCTGGTCTTTGTGGTTGAATCTGTGTTTAAAATTCACTGCTCGACTGAGGGACCTTACAGATAACTGTATGTGTGGGATACAGAGATGAGGTAGTCATTCAAAAATTATGTTAAACACCATTACTGCACACAGAGTGAGTCCTTGCAACTTGTTAGGGAGTTTTTTACACCTGAACTTATTTAGGCTTGCCATAACAAAGGGGTTGAATACTTATTGACGTAAGACATTTCAGCTCTTAATTTTAAAATTAATTTGTAAACATTTCTAAAAACATAATTCCACTGACATTATCGGGTATTTGTATTAATTATGGAACCATGCTGCAGTTTTGTCGCACAACAATGCCACAGATGTCTCAAGTTTTGAGGGAGTGTGCAATTGGCAAGATGACTGCAGGAATGTCCCCCAGAGCTGTTGCCAGAGAATTGAATGTTAATTTCTCTACCATAAACCACCTCCAACATAGTGTTAGAGAATTTGGCAGTATGTCCATCCGGCGTCGTGTGGGCAAGCGGTTTGCTGATGTAAACGTTGTGAACAGACTGCCTCAGGATGGCAGTGGCGTTATGGTATGGGCAGGCATAAGCTACGGACAATGAACACAATTGTATTTTATTGATAGCAATTTGAATGCACAAAGATACCGTGACGAGGCCCATTGTGAGGCCCATTATTTTTAAGGTATCTGTGACCAATAGATGCATATCTGGATTCCCAGTCATGTGAAATCTCTAGATAAGGGCCTAAAATTGTTATTTAAATTGACTGATTTCCTTATATGAACTGTAACTCTTTGTAATTGTTGCATGTTGCATTCATATTTTGGTTTAGTATGTTGCCCTAAGAGTTGTACAAAGTTAGTAGAATCTTATTCGTTCAAAATGATTCACAGCTGTAATGGCTGCCAAATATGCTTCTACTAAGTATTAACTCTTGGGTGGGAAGACATACGCAAGCAATCAAGACATCTTCCTTTTTTACTTTTAGTTCAATTGGACAATGTTCTATAATTTTTCTTTCACTTTGAAAATGTTGATTAGGTTGTGTACATTAAATGTAATACATTTTTTTGTGAAAGACTGTGCAAGGGGTGTGTAGAGGGGTGTAAATGCTAAACTGCTTACTGACTATACACTAACGTTACTGCATGATTGTTGAGGGTTTACTAACATGTGAATTCTATTAGCTATGTTGACAATGACATTACTTTAGCTAATATGGTGACAAAGATGTAAGCTGTGTGTGGCGGGTATGATATGTTTTGGCTTGGAAAGTTTTTTTTGCATGGTCAGATACTGCTGATGTGTTGTGCATTGAAGTCCACAAACGAAGGGAAAATGTAAGGAGAAAAGCGCATAGATGCAAGAAGGAATACAACATGGCTGCTTTGAAAGTGAACTGGGGTGTATTTCTTCCCCCTGATTCTGTTGAAAAATGTTTCTTAAACAGAAGCAAACGTAACGAAACAGGGATAAACATTCCGGAGATTGTCCAATAGAAACTCTCGTTTGCAACTGTTGGACTAATGATTACACCCTAGATCAGCTAGATGCGGGGAAGAGTGTGCAAGGCGGTATTGAATGTGTCACTGTCTGTCCATGTGTCACTGTCTGTCATCTCAATTTTTTCTCTTGACCTGTGCACCTACGTTGTAAACATTCATTCATAGACTAGGTTGTAGCAACCTCATGATGGGTATAGGGAAAATGTGAGTATCATGTAGTAGCCTAAACCTATCGATGTTACTGGGTGATTGGAATATGAATGACAGTCATCCAATATTGTGTAATAGAAATAAGGCCATGCGCGTGAAAAAAAAATGTCCTCCCTCATTTTAAACAGAACCGACCGCCACTGGTCTTCAACTATATAATATGTAAGGTATAATCAAAGAAGGGCTATGCGTTCTTTGGAAAATAATGAACGACGTGGAAGGTGTGCTCCACGATGCGCTAGTGGAGTGGAAGTAACCTTCCATGGATTTTTTTCCAGAGAACGTATAGAGCCTCGGGTTGATTATCCCTTTGATACCATGGCTATAATTTCACACATTTACCGCTAGAAATGTGTTCAACATCCACTGAAGTAGCTAGCAAGCTTACTAGATAGAAAAGTAGTTGCCTTGGGAACAAAAAAACTCCTGCTAGTTTAGCTAACCAAACCATCAGTCCTAGCTTGCAACTATGAACATTTAATTTAACAATGTTTCCATTTTACTTTTGCTTTCAAAAGCAGCTCAAACATTGAACGTAAGAATTAACTATACAATTTCCACGAGGGGCGAGGATATTGGAAATTTAATCAAGCCTACTGGATGATAACTTGTTTATAACTAGGACAGATAACTGACTTTTTCCGCAGTAACGTAGGTACAGCAGATCCCCTAATTGTATGGGACACTTAAATGTGCCTTTAGAGGCCATGCAATTCAGTACTCATCTAAGGAAATGGAAGGATTAACAGTACACATAGATAGCAATAAAAACAGTACCATAGAGGCTCAGAATAAGTTAGAGGAAAAACAAAAAGAAATGGAGGAACTTTTTCAAGAAAGATCAAGTGCAATATATTATAAAAATAAAGCGAACTTTGCACCAAATGCACCAAATTATTTTTGAATCTTCAACATAGAAATGCTACCAAAAAGATTTTACTGAAACTTGTTACAAATGTTGGAGTCACCCATGATTCACCAAACCATAATTTGAAAGAGGAAGTAAAGTACTTTAAGCATATGTTTTTGTTTCAGTCTCCTCCATCTCCACTAACCGAAGCTAATTGTATAGATTCTTTTCAATTAATAATGTAAAATTAACAGCTGTACAGAAAGACTCATGTGAAGGCCAAATTACAGAGGAACTTCTTGACGCAATTAAAGACCGGGAAAACTCCAGGGCTGGATGGTATACAAGTGGAGGTATACCAAACCTTTTTTTGATATACTCAGAGGACCGTTATTAGCATGTTTTAACCACTCATCTATAAATGGTAGAATGTCAGACACTCAACAAGGACGTCTGATTTCATTATTACTGAAACAGGATTTAAATTGGAAATATAAAGATCCAGTCTATTTAAAAAATTGGAGGCCTCTCACAAAAACTTTAGCAAAATGCTTAGCGCATAGAATTAAAAAGGTATTGTCGGATATTATTAATCCTAAATCAGACAGGTTTTTATACATCAACGATACATTGGAGATAATATAAAACAAGTACTGGAAACAATAGAATACTATGAAATATCGGGGAAACCAGGACTGGTTTTCATAGCTGATTTTGAGAAGGCTTTTGATAAAGTACGACTGGAGTTTATATATAAATGCCTAGAATATTTCAATTTTGGAGAATCTCTTATAAAATGGGTTAAATTTATGTATGGTAACCTGAGATGTAAAATAGTAAATAATGGCTACATCTCAGAAAGTTTTAAAACTGTCAAGAGGAGTAAAACAAGGTTGTCCACTATCGGCATATCTATTTATTATTTCTATCGAGATGTTAACTGTTAAAATTAGGTCCAACAATAATATTAAGGGATTAGAAATCCATGGCTTAAAAACATTGGTGTCATTGTATGCTGATGATTTATTTTTTATTTTAAAACCACAATTAGAATCCCTCCACGGCCTCAAAGGATCTAGATCATTTTGCTAACCTCTCTGGATTAAAACAAATTATGATAAGTGTACGTATTGGATCACAAAAAAATGCAACTTTTACATTACCGTGTAGTTTACCAATAAAATGGTCAGATGGGGATGTGGACATACTCGGTATACAAATCCCGAAAGAAAGAAATGATCTCACTTCAAATGTTTTTTATAGAAAGTTATCAAAAATAGATAAGATCTTGCTGCCATGGAAAGGAAAATACCGGTCTATTTGTGGAAAAATCACCCTGATGAACTCCTTAGTCATATCACAGTTTACCTATTTGCTTATGGTTTTGCCTACACCTAGTGACCTGCTTTATAAATTATATGAACAAAAAATATTCAATTTTATTTGGAATGGCAAGCCAGACAAATTACAAAGGGCCTATTTATATAACGAATATGAATTCGGAGGACAGAAATTATTAAATATTAAAGCATTAGACCTCACACTAAAGGCATCAGTCATACAAAAGTTATACTTAAATCCGAAATGGTTCTCTAGTAAATTAGTAAGAATGTCTCACCCCATGTTCAAGAATGGCCTTTTTCCCTTTATTCAGATTACAACTGCTCACTTTTGGTTATATGAAAATTAAATCTCCAAAATATTGTTCGTTTTTAAACAAGCCTGAGAAAGTTGGTTGCAATTTCAGTTTAATCCACCTGAAAAAGACAGAACAATTAATACAACAAATAATGGTTAAACTCAAATATACTAACTGATAAAAAAAAACGTTTTTTTCGATAAAAGTTATTTTTGTAAATGATATCATAAATAGGACTGGTGGAGTTGTGTCACACATGCAGCTAACACAGACATTTGGAAATGTCTGCTCTACCCAAAATTACATCCAGCTAATTGCAGCATTACCACAAAAATGGAAGAGGCAAGTAGAAGTGGGAAAAAGTAAGGAACTTGTCTGCATTAAAGACCATAAATGGTTAAAGAAAATTGTGAATAAAACATATACCAATTTCATTTAAGGACCAAAAAATTGACAGCTGTGGCAAATAAATAGCAAAATAGTTGGGAAGAGATTTTCGATGTACTGATTCCATGGCACATGGTTTATGAACTGATACGCAAAACGACACCGGATTCAAAACTTAGAATTTCAATTATTATACAAAATTCTTGCAACCAATAGAATGTTATATATATGGGGGATACAATCTTCCCAGCTCTGCAGATTTTGCTGCGAAGAGGCACAGTCATTTGAACATTTAATTTTGTACTGTCCATATGTAGCTCGTTTTTGGTCACAGGTCCAGGAATGGCTAAAGAATTGCAACATTTACCTAGAACTAATCCTGCAGATAGCAATACTGGGTGATTTGAAAAGTCACTGTCAATCAATCAATCAATAATATAATTATTTTAGCAGAAATGTTTATCTTTAATTTACAATCTGTAGAAGCTATGAGAATAGAAAGGTTCAGTACTTTTGTGAAGCATCACAGTACAGTTGAAAAATACATTACAAATAGAAATCCAAAATGGATGGTGTTAATAGATAGATGGGAGGGGTTGAAGGGAGCTAAAGGGTGGGACAAGATAACCAATGTAAAACATACTGTAACACTGTAAAATGTATATAGGTTCAGACATTTTATGAAATAGCACAGTTACAAATAAAAATCAAACTGGATGGAAGGAAATAGATGAAGGACTAAAAACAAACAAAATATAACTCTTGTAAAATAGATTGTGTCTGTAAAATGTATATAATATGTATAAACAGAAGGTAGCAGCCTAAGTGTTATTGTTTATTAGTTTACTCAAAATAACAAGATTCAACAACTGAGACATAAACTGAACAAGTTCCACAGACATGTCACTAACAGAAATGGAATAATGTGTCCCTGAAAAAGGGGGGGGTTCAAAATCAAAAGTATGGGAAACAGTGTTTAAACACCTTTACAATGAAGATCTGTGAAGTTATTTTGATTTTTACGAATTATCTTTGAATGACAAGGTCCATATGGATGGATGGATGGAGGTACAGTTAAAGTCGGAAGTTTACATACACATAGGTTGGCGTCATTAAAACTCGTTTTTCAACCCCTCCACACATTTCTTTAACAAATCATAGTTTTGGCAAGTCGGTTAGCACATCTACTTGGTGCATGACACAAGTAAGTTTTCCAACAATTGTTTACAGACAGATTTTTTTTACTTATAATTCACTGTATCACAATTCCAGTGGGTCAGAAGTTTACATACACTAAGTTGACTGTGCCTTTAAACAGCTTGGAAAATTCCAGAAAAGGATGTCATGGCTTTAGAAGTTTCTGATAGGTTAATTGACATCATTTGAGTCAATTGGAGGAGCACCCGTGGATGTATTTCAAGACCTACCTTTAAACTCAGTGCCTCTTTGCTTGACATCATGGGAAAATCAAAAGAAATCAGCCAAGACCTCAGAAAAAAAATTGTAGACCTCCACAAGTCTGGTTCATCCTTGGGAGCAATTTCCAAATGCCTGAAGGTACCACGTTCATCTGTACAAACAATAGTACGCAAGTATAAACACCATGGGACCACGCAGCCGTCATACCGCTCAGGAAGGAGACGCGTTCTGTCTCCTAGAGATGAACGTACTTTGGTACGAAAAGCGCAAATCAATCCCAGAACAACAGCAAAGGAGCTTGTGAAGATGCTGGAGGAAACAGGTACAAAAGTATCTACAGCCACAGTAAAACGAGTCCTATATCGACATAACATGAAAGGCCGCTCAGCAAGGAAGAAGCCACTGCTCCAAAACCGCCATTAAAAAAGCTCAACTGCGGTTTGCAACTGCACATGGGGACAAAGATCGTACTTTTTGGAGAAATGTCCTCTGGTCTGATGAAACAAAAATAGAACTGTTTGGCTATAATGACCATTGTTATGTTTGGAGGATAAAGGGGGAGGCTTGCAAACTGAAGAACACCATCATGTTGTGGGTGTGCTTTGCTGCAGGAGGGACTGGTGCACTTCACAAAATAGATGGCATCATGAGGCAGGAAGATTATGTGGATATATTGAAGCAACATCTCAAGACATCAGTCAGGAAGTTAAAACTTGGTCGCAAATGGGTCTTCCAAAGTTCTGGCAAAATGGCTTAAGGACAACAAAGTCAAGGTATTGGAGTGGCCATCACAAAGCCCTGACCTCAATACTATAGAAATTTGTGGGCAGGACTGAAAAAGCGTGTGCGAGCAAGGAGGCCTACAAACCTGACTCAGTTACACCAGCTCTATCAGGGGGAATGGGCCAAAATTCACCCAACTTATTGTGGGAAGCTTGTGGAAGGCTACCCAAAACGTTTGACCAAAGTTAAACTATTTGAAGGCAGTGCACCAAATACTAATTGAGTGTATGTAAACTTCTGACCCACTGGGAATGTGATGAAAGAAATAAAAGCTGAAATAAATTATTCTCTCTACTATTAATCTGACATTTCACATTCTTAAAATAAAGTGGTGATCCTAACTGACCTAAGACAGGGAATTTTTACGAGGATGAAATGTCAGGAATTGTGAAAAACTGAGTTTAAATGTATTTGGCTAAGGTGTATGTATACTTCCGACTTCAACTGTATATATATATATATATATACAGTGGGGAGAACAAGTATTTGATACACTGCCGATTTTGCAGGTTTTCCTACTTACAAAGCATGTAGAGGTCTGTAATTTTTATCATAGGTACACTTCAACTGTGAGAGACGGAATCTAAAACAAAAATCCCGAAAATCACATTGTATGATTTTTAAGTAATTAATTAGCATTTTATTGCATGACATAAGTATTTGATACATCAGAAAAGCAGAACTTAATATTTGGTACAGAATCCTTTGTTTGCAATTACAGAGATCATACGTTTCCTGTAGTTCTTGACCAGGTTTGCACACACTGCAGCAGGGATTTTGGCCCACTCCTCCATACAGACCTTCTCCAGATCCTTCAGGTTTCGGGGCTGTCGCTGGGCAATACGGACTTTCAGCTCCCTCCAAAGATTTTCTATTGGGTTCAGGTCTGGAGACTGGCTAGGCCACTCCAGGACCTTGAGATACTTCTTACGGAGCCACTCCTTAGTTGCCCTGGCTGTGTGTTTCGGGTCGTTGTCATGCTGGAAGACCCAGCCACGACCCATCATCAATGCTCTTACTGAGGGAAGGAGGTTGTTGGCTAAGATCTCGCAATACATGGCTCCATCCATCCTCCCCTCAATACGGTGCAGTCGTCCTGTCCCCTTTGCAGAAAAGCATCCCCAAAGAATGATGTTTCCACCTCCATGCTTCACGGTTGGGATGGTGTTCTTGGGGTTGTACTCATCCTTCTTCTTCCTCCAAACACGGCGAGTGGAGTTTAGACCAAAAAGCTCTATTTTTGAATCATCAGACCACATGACCTTCTCCCATTCCTCCTCTGGATCATCCAGATGGTCATTGGCAAACTTCAGACGGGCCTGGACATGCGCCTGCTTGAGCAGGGGGACCTTGTGTGCGCTGCAGGATTTTAATCCATGACGGCGTAGTGTGTTACTAATGGTTTTCTTTGAGACTGTGGTCCCAGCTCTCTTCAGGTCATTGACCAGGTCCTGCCGTGTAGTTCTGGGCTGATCCCTCACCTTCCTCATGATCATTGATGCCCCACGAGGTGAGATCTTGCATGGAGCCCCAGACCGAGGGTGATTGACCATCATTTTGAACTTCTTCTATTTTCTAATAATTGCGCCAACAGTTGTTGCCTTCTCACCAAGCTGCTTGCCTATTGTCCTGTAGCCCATCCCAGCCTTGTGCAGGTCTACAATTTTATCCTTGATGTCCTTACACAGCTCTCTGGTCTTGGCCATTGTGGAGAGGTTGGAGTCTGTTTGATTGAGTGTGTGGACAGGTGTCTTTTATACAGGTAACGAGTTCAAACAGGTGCAGTTAATACAGGTAATGAGTGGAGAACAGGAGGGCTTCTTAAATAGAAACTAACAGGTCTGTGAGAGCCGGAATTCTTACTGGTTGGTAGGTGATCAAATACTTATGTCATGCAATAAAATGCAAATGATTTACTTAAAAATCATACAATGTGATTATCTGGATTTTTGTTTTAGATTCCGTCTCTCACAGTTGAAGTGTACCTATGATAAAAATTACAGACCTCTACATGCTTTGTAAGTAGGAAAACCTGCAAAATCGGCAGTGTATCAAATACTTGTTCTCCCCACTGTATATATATATATATACACACACACATAAATATTAGAGGTCGACCGATTATGATTTTATCAACGCCGATACCGATACCGATTATTGGAGGACCAAAAAAGCAGATACCGATTAAATCGGCCGATTTAAAAAAATGTATTTGTAATAATGACAATTACAACAATACTGAATGAACACTTATTTTAACTTAATATAATACATCAATAAAATCAATATAGCCTCAAATAAATAATGAAACATGTTCAATTTGGTTTAAATAATGCAAAAACAAAGTGTTGGAGAAGAAAGTAAAAGTGCAATATGTGCCATGTAAGAAAGCTAACGTATAAGTTCCTTGCTCAGAACATGAGAACATATGAAATATGGTGGTTCCTTTTAACATGAGTTTTCAATATTCCCAGGTAAGAAGTTTTAGGTTGTAGTTATTATAGGAATTATAGGACTATTTCTCTCTATACCATTTGTATTTCATTAACCTTTGACTATTGGATGTTCTTATAGGCACTTTAGTATTGCCAGTGTAACAGTATAGCTTCCGTCCCTCTCCTCGCCCCTACCTGGGCTCGAACCAGGAACACAACGACAACAGCCACCATCGAAGCATCGTTACCCATGCAGAGCAAGGGGAACAACCACTCCAACCACTCTATTTCACATCGGTTACACAAGCCTAATCTCGGGAGTTGATAAGCTTGAAGTCATAAACAACGCAATGCTTGACGCACAACGAAGAGCTGCTGGCAAAACGTACGAAAGTGCTGTTTGAATGAATGCTTACGAGCCTGCTGCTGCCTACCACCGCTCAGTCAGACTGCTCTATCAAATCATAGACTTAGTTATAACATAGTTATAACATAATAACAGGTCATTAATATGGTCGAATCCGGAAACTATCATATCGAAAACAAGACGTTTATTCTTTCAGTGAAATACGGAACCATTCCGTATTTTATCTAAGGGGTGGCATCCATTAGTCTAAATATTTCTGTTACATTGCACAACCTTCAATGTTATGTCATAATTACGTAAAATTCGGGCAAATTAGGCGGCCCAAACTGTTGCATATACACTGACTCTGCGTGCAATGAATGCAAGAGAAGTGACACAATTTCACCTGGTTAATATTGCCTGCTAACCCGGATTTCTTTTAGCTAAATATGCAGGTTTAAAAATATATACTTCTGTGTATTGATTTTAAGAAAGGCATTGATGTTCATGATTAGGTACACATTGGAGCAACGATGCGCACCGCATCGATTATATGCAACTCAGGACACGCTAGATAAACTAGTAATATCATCAACCATGTGTAGTTAACTAGTGATTATGATTGATTGATTGATTGATTGTTTTTTATAAGATAAGTTTAATGCTAGCTAGCAACTTACCTTGGCTTACAGTATTCGCGTAACAGGCAGTCTCCTCGTGGAGTGCAATGAGAGGCAGGTGGTTAGAGCGTTGGACTAGTTAACTGTAAGGTTGCAAGATTGAATCCCCCGAGCTGACAAGGTGAAAATCTGTCGTTCTGCCCCTGAACGAGGCAGTTAACCCACCGTTCCTAGGCCGTCATTGAAAATAAGAATGTGTTCTTAACTGACTTGCCTAGTTAAATAAAGGTGTAATTTTTTTTATTATGAGCAGCATCAGTTGTAAAGCAGACAGACACCCACAGTAACGTATTATGCTTGTCATCAACTCGTCAAACATATGTCTTGGGAATGCTTTCCTAGCTTCCATACAGTGAAGCTACAGTACTTGAGTACAGTTTTGTAATATGTTATAGACAGGGTTTTATTTTATGCTTCCACTCATCATGCTTCTACACCAAATTCTACTTGTAAATACATTACTACCAGCCCAAAACCCTTAGATTTCTAACATGTATAATCCAATAATAATTGTTGTTCATGCTTCCTTCTCATCTCATCCACTATCTACTATACCATCAGATCTCTGCCCCTCCCAGAAATAACACCACTAAAAGACAAAAAAAAAAAAATACACCATTTCTCTTAAGATTTAATGAGCAGCGTTTTTGCCTGGGGCGAATGGAGTACAGATTCCAAGTGAGTGCCTTTTGCACTACGTCTCACCTTCTGGTGCACTAAGGAAAAAAAACATCACAGCTGAAAATGCTGGAAGCAAGATTTTTGTTTTTACTTTAATTTTTTTAACCACAGACCCAAACGCGTTTGATGGAATCGCTTAGGCAGAATTCTGACACAAATGTGTACTGTTAACTTGGCACAACCAATCAAATTACAAGGGTCAGCTGTGAAAACACATGGGGTATAGCCAATGCAGGGCAACATAAAAATGAAGGTTGTGTGCGCAGCTGTTAAAAGAGGCAGTGAATATTATGAGACAGTGTGAAAGCCCTCTGATGTTCACTTATGGGTCCCCTCCACTGTAGTCTTCAAACTGAATTGAGAATGCTGCCCTGCTGTGGTTCTGATCAGACGGCTTACTCCCTTTCTCTCTTCCTGGCTCCTCTCCACCCACTCCTCTCCTCACCAGCTCAGTGTGTCATAGCTAAAAGTTTCTTTACTCCACGTTACTCCATCCCGGGACATCATGATCTCCATTTCATCAACAGCTACAATTTGTTGTTTAGCTGCAGGCTTTCCCTTCAAAACATACCATCATACTTGGTATTCTCATGGCACTGGTTGTGGTGATATAAAGAACTAAGAAGACTATCATCCAGACACGTGCAGTGTGAGGTTAACTGGCCTCTCTCCCTGCTACCAGACCCTGTCTGTGTCCCAAATGGCACCCTATTCTCTATTTACTACAGTGCTTTTGACCAGGCTGTACCAGGCTGCTGCAGAGCCTCTGTGTGTCACTTTGCTCCTGTTGTCTGCCTGTTGTCTCTCACTCCCCCGTGTTACACTGGGCCAAACTGACAGCTCTGACTGCCAGGTCAGTCATCTGCCTGTCGCTTTGGCCTCATCTTTCTGTGACCAGCATTTTGAAGTGTTACTTTATACCTCCAGCAACCACTGGAAAGTCTGTTCTGATTTCTGCCTCAGGCCTTTATAGGTCCCTGTCATGATCCTTTATCAACCCTCTTCCCCTCTAAATATAAGAATTGCGGTACGTATCTATGATTGAGTGGGTGTGTGGCTGAGGGTTTGTTTGGCTGAATGGCTTCATGTGAAGATAAATGTGTTTAGTCTGGTCTGACCTAGCCAGTGGCCACAGACAATATAATGTACACATGTATGCATTTCAATTAACCCAAAACAAACTCTTGATTAACCGTTAATAATCCTACTCACCCTCTTCAATTCCCCTTCGTAGATTGTTGTCTGGAAGGCATCGGAATCCCTGTGCGTTAGCCTTCACACCGATATAGTCCACTGGAAAAAACAAAAGCAAACAGAAAGGGTAATTTCATTAGGATGTATTAGAGATGTCTCATGAAACAATACACTGTCTATTTTTACATTTTAAAAAGTTAATTCAATAGAATTTTCAGTTCAGACGACACAGGGTTCACACCGAGCCAGTTGTGCAATCAGAAATCCTGAAGTGATAGTTAGACGCACTGACACTTGAATGCCTTCATGCTAATTTGGCCAGCTACAGTACAGTGGTGCAGAGATACCACAGCTAAATTATGAAATAGCTTCTTCAGCCGTACTCCACAGTTCTTTGTTCTGAAGAAGGAGCCATGAGTACAATTTGAGATAAGCCCCAGCTTTGCCCAAGGTCTAAAAAGAACATTTCCCTGATTACACATCGCCAGTCCCCCTAGCCCTAGGATGTAACACAGCATAAGCTGTTCCGGCAACATTGTTATTCACACAGACAAGCATCATTGGCTTTGATCATTAGATGTTATCTTTGATGAGACTCCATAACATAAACTTGTAAACTGCCAACAAAAAGAGGATATAATGACTTTGAACGCAGTGTTGATTTCCCAGATGAGCTGAATTTATGGTGTGTGCTGTGATTCTTTCTATTCCCAATCTCCCACAATGGCCCCAAACGTTCGTAACAATCAAAATCACTACACACACACACAAACACACCCACGCAAACACACACCTCTCTCTCATCATAATAGGTTAGTAATAAGTTCAGGTAGTCAGTCGATTGCAGCACATGGAGGTTGCCTGGTTATGCAGTGCAAAACAGTGCACACAAAAACTGTTTAGGCTGTTTATTTCAGTACACTGCAACCATAACCTAACACTTCCAACCCACCCTCTCCTGTCCTCCTGACCATATCTATTCCCCAACACTTCATTCATTCAATTCATACCTAATGTAAAATCATGTTTGACAAGGTGGGAAGTAGACTCCCCATCTCCCTCTTTTCACGAACATGTAGAGAGTTATCTGGCTGTTAGAATTCATATTGAGCTTAGGCTAATTCAATTGTCAGCGATTTGCAGCGCTTATTGTAGCAAAGGTCATCATTAACATTAACATTAAGGATGGAACACGACTGGAACCACAACAAAATCCTCTGTCTAGGCCTACCTGGACTCACCTGCCACTGTCTAGACTGCCTCATTCATTTCTGTTGTTATCACGTTATGTTACAAACAAGTGTGTCAATAGCATGGTACCCTCAGATTAAGTATCAACACGCTTGGCTCTAGATTACATCTATCTATACATACTTTACATTGTTTGTGAGATCAGACATAATATCATTATAATCCGAGTGTTCATTTTTAGTTGTTGCTTTCATTTCAGACCATCTAATTTGTTAATGTTTCAACTGTAGCAAATTACTTATTTCAATTCCACAAAAAATTAACACCTATCAAAAGAAATGTAGCATTCTTCTCTTTCTTGTGATGTAAGTGTTGATTCTTATAGACGCATTAAGAAGACAATGTATTCCATTGAGCCCATTTCAGCCATTACCGGGGTGTGTTCGACAGGTAATTACAAACATTTCGTAACGTTAATGGGGGAAAAAAACGACAGGCACAAACAAGCGTATGAAAGAGTCACAGGAGTAAAATGAAAAACAATCAATCCTGCGAGATTTAAGTGACAAGTGGATGTTGCACCACTCAAACAGGAAATAGACGGCTGAAAAAGACAAGATGCTCAGGTGGACGTTGCACGCGCATTGCTCCTTATTATTATGCCTCTTCCCCAGCCTCAGCGCTCTATGACTGATGGGGATCATTTATGAGCCTATATCTATTACTTAATGTGATGAGGCAGCTTCCTCTCTCTCTCTCCCTCCCCCTGCTGCAGCGTCAAACCCAGTCGCCGGGACGCTGGAATAAGCTGGGGAATATTAAACCAGTGGCACAATGAGAAGATACAGCAGAGGAGCAGCGAGGAGCAGAGTAGAGCAGAACAGCCAGGGCCCTTGATGTATGGCACTGCCTAAGGGGCTAGGGGAACAAATAACTGCGGGTGGATAATGCAATATGTTCAAATTTGAAGGGACACGGATTGAATTTCTGTGGGAGATGGAAGGTCTGCTACTCTGGCATAGGAATTAATGGAGGACGTTGATGTAAGGTGAAGAGATTGGGGTTTTGTTTTAAAGCAAACTTCCACTAGACTTTGCAGGTGGTAGTAATAGAAGCTCTTGTTGTGTGCCATGTCAGAACAGGGAAAGGGAAGTGACGCTCCACTTGTTCTCTGCCCTCCTGGTTTAAGTTGTTGCAATTTAACCATCTCGTAACATTTATCCTCTTCCATATGCTTTTGCTGTGTGTTACGTGACAATCTGAGTGAATGTGACATCACATAAAGGCCTCGGTTGGTGGGAAGTATATGAAATTAAACCTCCTTTGGCCACGGCGGTTTATAGAACGGCTTAGCAACGGCCTCAGGAAAGCATAAGGTGGGTACTATTCAAAGTTAATTAAAATTTAATTTTAGATTATTAGCTGGCAAGGAGAGAGGAGGCAGAGAGAGAGAGCAATGCGGCAGGCAAAGCAGTTTAAAAGCAGAAAGGAACTGTACGGAACCATATAGCAGCTGCCAGGGATCATTGTGCTGAAAGGAGGTTTGTTCCACCTCAAAAAGCACAAGAAGAGGATTTCAACACCCACCATCTCAGATTGTTCTGAAATAATTTCTGTAGTTATTAACAGATACGATTAGTATTCCTGAAACATTATTTAGTTGAAATATAATTTGATCTCTGAAAATTTCACCTAATTGTTTGCACCCAAATTGACCATTTTAATTTCTAGGATTCAGATGTTTCAGGAATGCCAATAGTATCTGTTTCGAACTACAGAAACAATTTCAGAACAACCTGAGATAGTTGGTGTCATGGCTTGCTGAAATGAAATGGAACTATTCAGGATTCAGATGTTGATAATGGGCCCTCTCTCTCTCTCCCTCTTCTCAGGGTTGATTTTACGGGCAGTACTTCATCATCTGCACAAGTGATTTGTGGCACTGTTGTTTCACAAACTAATTTGTTTGTCAAAATTAATTTGTCACTCTTGACTGGCAATCATCTTTTGGAACGGAACGCTAAAAGTCAAAGTTGTTGACTTGAAATTGGCTTATTAAAATCCAACCACTGACAAACACACACTAGGAATGAGTTTGCACGTCAAAAGCACATCTGTCGGCCTACAATATACTAGGACCGGGACAATACCAGTATCGCAAAATATTTTCCATGCAACATTTTTTAACACGCAGCAGACCAAACTCTGGTCCTTTAAAAACCTGCTGTATGTAAAATATAGTGTGCTATTACTCTTATAACTCTTGAACCAGTAGCCTATAGCCCATTGGCTGTCCCAGAAGTAGCAATATACACAGAGTGTAAAAAACAGGAACACCTTCTTAATATTGAGTTGCACCCCATTTTGCCATAAGAACAGCCTCAATTCGTCGGAGCAGGGACTACTAGGTGTCGAAAGCATTCCACAGGAATGCTGGCCAATGTTGACGCCAATGCTTCCCACAGTTGTGTCAAGTTGGCTGGATGTCCTTTGGGTGGTGGACCATTCTTGATACACATGGGAAACTGTTGAGCATGAAAAATCCAGCAGCGTTGCAGTTCTTGACACACTCAAACCGGTGCCCCTGGCACCTACTACCATACCCCATTCAAAGGCACTTAAATCTTTTGTCTTGCCCAGTCACCCTCTGAATGGCATACATACACATTCCATGTCTGAATTGTCCCAAGGCTTAAAAATCCTTCTTTACCATGTCTCCTTCCCTGTATCTACACTGATTCAAGTGCATTTAACAGGTGACATCAATAAGGGATCACAGCTTTCACCTGGTCAGTTTGTCATGGAAAGAGCAGGTTTTCCTAATGTTTTGTACACCCAGTGTATATATATATATATATATATATATATATATATATATATATATATATATATATATATATATATATATATAGAGAGGAAAGAAGCACCTTGCTCTTGATTGCTGGATATAAAATAGGAAGTTTGAATGGAGAGAGCTTCTTAGTTGTAATGTGATCCCATTCGCTGGTGGTAAAAACTCAATTAAGAGGAATCCTCTGTTCTCCCCGCACCCATTGTTTATCTTTACAATGAAATGTATTATGTCAGAATGCTCAAATGTTTAAAATTTCCAATCAAATGTATGAATTGTGTTAGGAAAACGTTCTATCAATCTAATTTGCATAAACATTGTGATTGGAAGACAGCTGTGAGGGTTATGAATCAGGATCAAATCCTCTGATCTCCTCGAGCTCATTAATGATAGAATGTTCATATTTGAATATTGCCGAAAGGCCAGTTTCTTTGGAAAATGACAGGAGTGGCAAGTAGTGGAATGTAATAGCTGAACAGAGACAGCAACCAGGCTAGCTGTGTAGTGCTAGGGCAAAAACAAAAATGTGCACCCCTTTGGGTCCCCAGGACCAGGATGGAGAACCACTGCTCTAGGCTAGATGATGAAGACCCATTCAGTTCAATAATGACACAAAGAGGATATGATGCAGCTGTAGGCTAATTCTCTGAATTTATGTAAACACACTATATATGAGAGAGAGGAAGAGAGAACATGAATGGTGACCGGGGTGTGAAATGAGCTATTCTCCTAAACAATATTAATATTTAACTTCTATATTGCTTTTTATAATAGAAATCTCAAAGTGCTTCATAAGAAAAAAAACGAACATGCAATATATCATTGCCATTCGTACAAAATGTAACGGATTGCAATTCATACAAAATGTTACGAATTTACAAAAACGTACAAAATGTTTGAAAACATTGCAATTCGTACAAAATGTTACAAATTTACAAAAACATATGTTACAAATTGGTGAGGGTAGGTAGCAACACATCTGCCATGCTGATCCTCAACACTGGAGCTCCACAGGGGTGCGTGCTCAGTACCCTCCTGTACTCCCTGTTCACCCACGACTGCATGGCCAGGCTCGACTACATGAAAAGGAGGACAGAGCACATCCCCATTCTCATCGACGGGGCTGTATTGGAGCAGGTTGAGAGCTTCAAGTTCCTTGGTGTCCACATCAACAACAAACTAGAATGGTTCAAACACACCAAGACAGTCTTGAAGAGGGCACGACAAAGCCTTTTCCCCCTCAGGAAACAAAAAAGATTTGGCATGGGTCCTCAGATCCTCAAAAGGTTCTACAGCTGCAACATCGAGAGCATCCTGTCTGGTTACATCACTGCCTGGTACGGCAATTGCTCAGCCTCCGACCGCAAGGCACTACAGAGGGTAGTGCATACGGCCCAGTACATCACTGGGGCTAAGCTGCCTGCCATCCATGACCTCGACACCAGGCGGTGTCAGGGGAAGGCCAGCCACCCCAGTCACCCCCAGTCACACCCCTGTTCTCTCTACTACCGCATGGCAAGCGGTACCGGAGTGCCAAGTCTAGGACAAAAAGACTTCTCAACAGTTTTTAGCCCCAAGCCATAAGAATCCTGAACAGGTAACCAAATGGCTACCTGGACTATTTGCATTGTGTGCCCCCCTTTTACGCTGCTGCTACTCTCTGTTTATCATATATGCATAGACACTTTAACTATACATTCATGTACATACTACCTCAATTGGGCCGACCAACCAGTGCTCCCGCACAATGGCTAACAGGGCTATCTGCATTGTGTCCCACCCACCACCCGCCAACCCCTCTTTTACGTTACTGCTACTCTCTGTTCATCATATATGCATAGTCACTTTAACCATATCTAAATGTACATACTACCTCAATCAGCCCGACTAACTGGTGCCTGTATATAGCCTCGCTACTTTTATAGCCTCGCTACTGTATACTGTTGTTTTATTTCTTTACCTACCTATTGTTCACCTAATACCTTTTTTGCACTATTGGTTAGAGCCTGTAAGTATGCATTTCACTGTAACCTGTTGTATTCGGCTCACATGACAAATAAACTTTGATTTGATAGCTAGGTGGCTAATGCTAACGTTATCTAGGTGGCTAACGTTAGCTAAGCTAGGGGTTAGGGTTAAGGTTCGGAGTTAGGATAAAGGGTTAAGGTTAGGGGAAGGGTTAGTTTACATGCTAAGTAGTTGCAAAGTAGCTAAAACTAGTACGTAGTTACAAAGTTGCAAATAACCAAAAAATCTTAAAGTTGTTCATGATGAGATTCGAACACCTAATCTACCCATCTGTTATATGCCCACCCATCCACCCCAACCAACTACCCTACTTTTGTTTTTACCTAAGTAACCTTCTGTCTTATGTTATAATTGGTATGGTTACTAATTTCAGTGTCCCGGATTTACATTTATAATGTTACGTCTAGTCTATGAGACTAGGCTGCTTAATTATCATTCTTCTTCTCCCCCCCATTAGTTCCTAATAGTTTAAACACATTAGTCTCCTTAATTAGGACTAGCAGGGTCACAAGAGATTTGAATCTCATAGTTGTGCCATTATTCCCCAATAGCATAATAAGAGAAGGTAGCCTAAATTAAAACCTGAATGGCTTCTCACCACTATCCCCTAGCTCTCCAGACATACTGGACATAGAGTCACCCCCTTGTTATATACACTGATTAATCACAGGATCCATTAACCTGCTGCCACATGTAGGTCACTCCATTACCTCACAGACCCTTCTGTCTGGGAATGAGCCAACAGATTCTCTCCTCGAGACACAAAAAGACTGAATGATGAGTCACAGGCTCAGAGGGGCAGAATAGCTCTGTGTGGGCCACAGGGATGATCTTTGGCCTTTGTAGAATAATTATCTTTCATCATGATACAAGGAATAACAAGAAACGTAGAATATCGACTCTCATAGAAGGACCATGAAGGCCTGTGGGTGGGCTACGATTTGGGCTGAACAGATCTTCAACTGTACAGCTAGTCTTCGACTATGTGACATTTGACATTACTCCCACACTGGCAATACTGTATTATTAAAGTTAAATACCACATGTATCATCAGTTATCATTTAGGCAGGGACTCACTTTGCAGCCTAAAATGAACAACAGTCCTCAGCATTGGAGTAGCTGACGTCACAGAACGATTAAAAACACAACATTTATTTTTTTCATCAGGGGATTTGAAAAAGCTTTGCAGATATTAATCTTTTTTATTCCTTTGTAACGCCACGTTAAACCCAGAATAGCGCAGTATACAGTGTGCATAAATAAATGACAAATGATTCACAAGGTCATCTTTTTGGCTAAGTCAAATTGTCTTGACCTGTAGACATAATTTCAGTGTGTAAAACGCAGCAGTGACCTGACAATACTGCACAACCAGACGGTAGAGTGGCCATCCCTCTAGACTAGTCTAGGGTTAGGCCTACTGCATAACCAATCAGGTGTTAGGTCAAACGACAGTTGATGGCATTACTCAAGACCATGTTACCCAGATGAGATAATGTATTGGGAGCTAACACAAGTCTTCCAACAATACACTTTGTCTGCTTTGAATGATCAGGGTCACGGCAAAAATGTAACCGATTATTATACATCAACCCTGAGTCATTGACATAATTCAATGTCTTTCGAAATGTAAATATTGGCGTTTTTAAGAGCAAAATGTCAATAAACATTTTCTACAAGTATAGGTCTATAGCTAGGTTTCCATCCAATTGGTGACAGATTTTCATGCAAATATTCTGCAATGTTTATATTTTCCCACCAGAGATGTGTTTCCATCAAACGGACTTATTACGGCTAAAAAGGCTGTGCGTGATGACATACAGTAGTGCACATAAAAATAACATTTGTGGTTAAATTCCCATGTACTGTTTCCATCGCATTTTCAACTCTACTGATGGTATTGTGATAAAAACTGTTGCGTTATATAGCAAATGTGTCTACTCTAGTCTTGGCAAGTGCGCTCTAGCCAATAGCTCACAGATACAGTGTGGGTAGGCTACCTACATGATGAGATTATTATGGATAAAATAGATTTTTATTTTTCAAACGGCAGCCAAGCATCGATCATCATGTCACCAGAATAAGACCCTAGATATTTATTGGAAAGGAGCATCAAGCTCATCAACGTACACTTTCGCCACGCTTTGAAGTTCATCATCATTTATTTATAAAATGTATGCATTTCCACTGCCATCTCTACCATAATTAATTTTACCCACACAAAAAGATCCCAACATGTCGAACGATCAAATTCTCTGTTGCGATTTATAAATTGTACCGGCATTTCCTGCTTCCATAAGCCAGGTCATGACTTTCATCCGCATAAAATGGTTGGACGGAAACCTGGTTGATGTGATGAATAAAAGCGCAAGACACAGTTGCGCTTTTAACCCCAGATGGGTACTCTAACCTGTAGTGAAACTGTAGGAGTAAGATGGCGCCGGAAGAAATGGCAGCCGTTTTACGGGCGCCTAACCAATTGTGGTATTATGTGTTTTTTTTGTACATAATGTTTCTGCCACCGTATTTTATGGCAAAAAATAGCTTCTGGATATCAGGACAGCGATCCTTCATCTCGGATTAGACAAAGATTTTTTCTTCAACAAGCAGGACGCACAGGATGTACTTCAGACACCCGACGAGGCCGAAATCCTTGTCATTGGCAAGAGAAAGAGACGCAGGTATAGAGGACACAGGGTGGGGTGCCTCGTAAAGAACCGCTGACGGCGAGTGGGAAATCTGCCCTTACCATCAATATTACTTGCCAACGTACAATCATTGGACATTAAATTAGATGAGGTACGATCATGAATATCCTACCAACGGAACATCAAAAACAATATCTTACATTTTCACCGAATTGCGGCTGAATGACAACATGGAAAACATTCAGCTAGCGGGATATACGCTGCACCGGCTAGACAGAACAGCACACTCCTGAAAGACGAGGGGGGAGGGGGGGGTCTGTGTATATTTGTAAACAACAGCTGGTGCACGAAATCTAAGGAAGTCTCTAGATTTTGCTCGCCATAAGTAGAGTTTCTCATGATAAGCTGTAGACCACACTATTTGCAAATATCAATTTTATTCGTTGCTGTTTATTTGCCACCACATACGGACGCTGTATAAGGAAATAAGCAAAATATGAGCAAACAGGAAACTCCCCTAGAGGCGGCACTCCTAGTGGCCGGGGACTTTAATGCAGGGAAACTTAAATCAGTTTTACCTAATTTCTATCAGCATGTTAAATGCGCAACCAGAGGGAAAAAAAATCTAGATCACCTTTACTCCACAAACAGAGACGCATACAAAGCTCTCCCTTGCCCTCCATTTGGCAAATCTGACCAAAATTCTATCCTCCTGATTTCTGCTTACAAGCAAAAAATTAAAGCAGCAAGCACCAGTGACTCAGTCAATAAAAAAGTGGTCAGATGAAGCAGATGCTACACTACAGGACTGTTTTGCTAGCACAGACTGGAATATGTTCCGGGATTCTTCCGATGGAATTGAGGAGTACACCACATCAGTCATTGACTTTATCAATAAGTGCATCGAGGACGTCGTCCCCACAGTGACTGTGCATACATACCCCAACCAGAAGCCATGGATTTTAGGCAACTGAGCTAAAGGTTAGAGCTGCCGCTTTCAAGGTGTGGGACTCTAACCCGGGAACTTATAAGAAATCCTGCTATGCCCTCAGACAAACCATCAAACAGGCAAAGGGCCAATACAGGACTAAGATTGAATCATACTACACCAGCTCCAATGCTCGTTGGATGTGGCAGGGCCTGCAAACTATTATATACTACAAAGGGAAGCACTCCTTATATTCTTTGCTTCTGATCTATCATTTATTTAATATCTCAATGTTAAAAGTTTAGCCGATTCCAAAAGTAGGTAGCAACACATCTACCACGCTGATCCTCAACATTGGAGCCCCTCAGGGGTGCGTGCTCAGCCCCCTCTTGTACTCCCTGTTCACCCACCACTGCATGGCCAGGCACAACTCCAACACCATCATCAAGGCCTGATCACCGACAACTACGAGACAGCCTATAGGGAGGAGGTCAGAGACCAGGCTGGGTGGTGCCAGAATAACTACCTATCCCTCAACGTAATCAAACAAGGGAGATGATTGGGGACTACAGGAAAGGACAGAGCACGCCCCCATTCTCATCGACGGGGCTGTAGCGGAGCAGGTTGAGAGCTTCAAGTTCCTTGGTGTCCACATCAACAACAAACTACAATGGTCCAAACACACCAAGACAGTCGTGAAGAGAGCACAACAAAACCTATTCCCTCTCAGGAGACTGAAAAGATTTATCATGGGTCCTCAGATCATTAAAAGTTTCTACAGCTGCAACATCGAGAGCATCCTGACTGGCTGCATCACTGCCTAGTACGGCAACTGCTCGGCCACCTGTATATAGCCTCACTACTGATATTTTCACTGTCATTTTACTTTTTATTTCTTTACTTAATCTTTTGTTTACCTAATACCTATTTTTTACTTAAAAATTGCACTGTTGGTTAGGGCTTGTAAGTAAGCATTTCACTGTAAGGTCTACACACCTGTTGTATTCGGCACACATGACAAATACACTTTGATTTGATTAGGTAATAAAACCGTATGACTTCTGTTCCTAGAACACTGTTTTTTTGTCTCTGACTATGACTTTGAGCATAAAATCAGTAATTGTCGCAGACTCTTTGATATTATACAGTTGAAGTCGGAAGTTTACATACACCTTCGACAAATACATTTAAACTCAGTTTTTCACAATTCCTGACATTTAATCCTAGTAAAAATGCCATGTCTTAGGTCAGTTAGGATCACCACTTTCTTTTAAGAATGTGAAATGTCAGAATAATAGTAGAGAGAATGATTTCAGCTTTTATTTCTTTCATCACATTCCCAGAGGGTCAGAAGTTTACATGCACTCAATTAGTATTTGGCAGCATTGCCTTTAAATTGTTTAACTTGGGTCAAACATTTTGGGTAGCCTTCCATAAACTTCCCACAATAAGTTGGGTGAATTTTGGCCCAATCCTCCTGACAGAGCTGGTGTAAGTCAGGTTTGAAGGCATCCTTGCTGCACACGCTTTTTGAGTTCTGCCCACAAATTTTCCATAGGATTGAGGTCAGGGCTGTGTGATGGCCACTCCAATACCTTGACTTTGTTGTCCTTAAGCCATTTTGTCACAACTTTGGAAGTATGCTTGGGGTCATTGTCCATTTGGAAGACCCATTTGCGACCAAGCTTTAACTATCTGATTGATGTCTTGAGATGTTGCTTCAATATATCCACAATTTTAAATTCCTCATGATGACATCTAGTTTGTGAAGTACACCAGTCCCTCCTGCAGCAAAGCACCCACACAACATGATGCTGCCACCCCTGTGCTTCACGGTTAGGATGGTGTTCTTCAGCTTGCAAGCGTCCCCCTTTTTCCTCCAAACATAACGATGGTCATTATGGCCAAACAGTTCTATTTTTGTTTCATCAGACCAGAGGACATTTCTCCAAAAAGTAAGATCTTTGTCCCCATGTGCAGTTGCAAACCATGGTCTAGCTTTTTAATCGCGGTTTTGGAGCAGTGGCTTCTTCCTTGCTGAGCGGCCTTTCAGCTTATGTCGATATAGAACTCGTTTTAATGTGGATATAGATACTTTTGTACCCGTTTCCTCCAGCATATTCACAACGTCCTTTGCTGTTGTTCTGGGATTGATTTGCACTTTCGTACCAAAGTACGTTCATCTCTAGGAGACAGAACACACCTCCTTCCTGAGGCATATGACGGCTGCGTGGTCCCATGGTGTTTATACTTGCATACTATTGTTTGTACAGATGGACGTGGTACCTTCAAGCGTTTGGAAATTGCTCCCAAAAGGATGAACCAGACATGGTCTACCATTTTTTTTTCTGAGGTCTTGGCTGATTTCTTTTGATTTTCCCATGATGTCAAGCAAAGAGGCACTGAGTTTGAAGGTAGGCCTTGAAATACATCCACAGGTACACATCCAATTGACTCAAATTATGTCAATTAGCCTATCAGAAGCTTCTAAAGCCATAACATAATTTTCTGGAATTTTCCAAGCTGTTTAAAGGCACAGTCAACTTAGTGTATGTACACTTCTGACCCACTGGAATTGTGATACAGTGAATTATAAGTGAAATAATCTGTCTGTAAACAATTGTTGGAACAATTAGTTGCGTCGTGCACAAAGTAGATGTCCTAACCGACTTGTCAAACTATAGTTTGCTAACAAGACATTTGTGGAGTGGTTGAAAAACAAGTTAATGACTCCAACCTAAATGTATGTAAACTTCCGACTTCAACTGTATGTGTCTGTCTCTAGGTGAGGTGATGTCATATAGTTTGGAAAGCTGAAAACTCTCCACTGTATGAAAACTGAAAGCTCCCCAAAGTAATTTGCAACAAATGCCGTCTAGAGCAAAGACTTAATGAAATAAATATGTAAAAGCCTAACTGATTGTTTCAAATTCCTTGATCTGCTCCTAGAATCGCATCTTTAATCCTAGATTAAGATTAATAGTGATTTAAACATGCACAATGTATTGGAATCTGTCCCATGTCCTTGTCCTGAGAAAACTGCTCATTTTACACTGTTTTCCTCAATCAGTTTATTATATCAAATGACATGTATTATCGATTGATGCAGATTTGTCTCTTATCACTTGGCCTAAGGAATTTACTTGGCCCTTGTAGCAATCTGTTTATGTATTGCTCTCATTAATTTAAATGTGTGTGTTAATTCACACATTAAACTGTTTCACGTCAGTCCTTCAAATGTAATTACATTAAAGAAACAATGTTTGATCACTTGTTGAGGCAAAGTCAATTTAGTCAATTACTGAGTAGTCAGATTTCACCCAATAGAAATGAATTGTTACCAGAAATCTGAAACCCAGATTACATGGATCTAATACTTACTGTTATATCTTTCTCTTCCCCAGATCAACCTGTTAATATTCCTATTTCCTACAAACTCTCCAAAGTTCTGTACTGTACTGCAAGCTGTATGTTGACAATTCAATCGTCCAACTTTGCTCCCGCTCTGCGCTAAACTGATAAGATTATGAGCTTTAGGGATCTATCTCGCTCTCCCGTTTCACCAGTAGCTGGGCAGAGAGAGAACAGTTACTGTCTGCAGTACAGTTTGATGCCCTCTCACCGTCTCATCTCAGGTTGTACACTGCAGGTTGAGTTCCTCTTCATATCCACTAGGAGGGTGACTGATCTAGAGTAATGGTTGTCTTAGGTTGTGTCCCCAATGGCACCCTATTCCTATTGGCCCTGGTAAAATGGTGTGCACTATATATAGGGTGCCATTTGGGACGCATTACATATGAGACATATTCACAGCCTGCCTGTGCTGTAATAAAGAAACACTTTGTTGCCTTGTTGGGGACTAATCCCCTTTTCTAGGATGGAAAGGATTCTCCGTGTCAGCTGGAATGATTCAAGTTAATGCTGCTGTTGGCATTGCCACTCTCTCAGTCAGTCAGAACCACAACTAATGTGCTGCTGGCAATCCAACCCCCCCTCCCTTCTCCTCTTTCCTCCCCACTCCCCTCCTCTCAGTTCTTTCTTCCCACTCAGTCATCCATTGTGACAGAGCCTAGCTCTGCATATAGCTGAGGATCCTCTGTTCCTCCACCCCAGCTGCAGTGGCCCAGATACTGTTAGTGGATTATTCCTCTGACATCACTGCATTGTGCGTTCCCATGCATTTTTTACTGCCTTTTGTGCGGGCTGTAACCACTCTTGATCTGTGTGTTTAAGCCTGTGGCCCTGCCCAAAGTGGTCTGACTGCAGTCACTGCACTTTTTCCTTCAGGAGGCTTAAGTGACTCCAACCTCCCAGCAGGGGGACACACTGCACACAGAGCGATGCACATGCATGCAAGCGAGCACACACACACACACACACACTTTTCTAACGATACACACAGGACTTTACTCTCCACCAATACACAGTTTTGTCTCAACAGAACCCACTACCAATTAGAAGATAAGAAGCTGCGTTGGCAAGTTGATTAATTAAGCAGGCTTTTGCGATCGTCTCTGCAAGATACTGTAAACATCCCTGTTTCATTGTTCATCATTTTGACGTCTGCACTTTACATGGCATACTTACCTACATTCCTCTTCCAGAGGGTAGAAGTAAACACAGGGGCGAGTGCATGGGGAAATCCTCATCCAAACTAAAAGTGGATCCTTCACAGTCTAGTTATAGTATCGGTCACTGTAAGGCTACCACAACCACACCACCACCCTCATCCTACAGAAACCAGGCCAGTATCACAAATCTGAACACTTAGCTCATGAGCTGGGACACTAACCTACTGAACCGTACATCCATCCATAATTCACACAGCATGGTACTACGTGAACATTCTCTGAATAGCTTCTACAGTTGAGGGGAGCGCTGAGCAAAGACAGAATAACAGCTAACAGCAAGTATGAGAACCAATTTCATGACTGAGCTGAATAAAGTCCATTTCTGATCATCAACAGCCATTCACCACGATAAATAATGTAACAGTGAGTTACTTTGAAACGCTGCACTGGGCAAGTTTGGTGGTGAGGTCTGCTTGCAATGCATGGTTCTGAACTAGCACCACTTATCTGATACTGTGTGAATAATACAGCCTTATCTCGGAGTTTGACAGCATTCAGTCTACAACCCTAGCAGCAGTAGGGATATGAGATGAAGGACTATGGGTGATATCTGTCTTGTGTGTTTACCACTGTTAAACCTTACTTAGAATCTACTATGGCAGTCACAATGTCTCATCAAAATGGCTAAATGTGACTCACCACCTGGATTTTCGGTCTTATGTAGCAAAATTTGAAATTGTGTTTTTTACATTATATAAAAGTAGAGACTTTGAGCTACAAAATGGTATATCATACACTGCATTTGAGGAACAATGGGAAATGTAATTCTGGTTTGAAAGTTGATCAACTTGTAAACTCACTTTTGAGAAAATCGCCTTTGAATGTTTTGCTATCTAGTGAAGAGCTCTTCTTTGTCTACACCCATTCAGCATCGTTCACACCCTCAACCTAAGCTTTAGCCCCACCCATCTCGTTTCGCTCTCGAAGCGAAACAAATCATCGACGCTCTGGCCGATGATTTGTTTACCTCTGGATAACATGAAAACAACCTAAATTGCTGGCAACAATTTCATTAAGCTTTTTTGCAGACGTTTACTAACACCGGCCATATTCAACGGGTGTTGTACACACGTCACATTAGCTAACGAGCCAGCCAGCCAACGTTAGCTAGTTAAACAATAAACAGTGTCAACAATGCCACAGTGCTGGGAGCTAACCAACCATGTTCAATGTTAGCTAGCAAACATTAGGCTCTAAGTAGAAGACCAAACGGCTCTGGGAAACGAAAAATAACATCAGCTAGGGAGCCAGCCAGCTAACGTTACCTATCTAGCTAACAGTACACTTTAGCTTAAGACATATAGCTTGCTAGCTAGGTAAACAATATAGCTAGCTAGGTAAACACAGTGTAAGTTCACACACGTCACATAATGTTAGCTAACGACCCAGCCAGCTAACATTAGCTAGTTAAACAACAATGAACAGTGCCAACAATGCCACCGTGCTGGGAGCTAACCAACCATGTTCAATGTTAGCTAGCTAACATTAGGCTCTAACTAGAAGACCAAATGGCTCTGGGAAACGAATGATAACATCAGCTAGGGAGCCAGCCAGCTGACGTTAGCTAGCTAGCTAACAGTACACTTTAGCTTGAAATTAAACCACTTTCTGTCAAAATTTGAAAACTTGTAATATCTGAAAATGTAACGTTAGCTAGCTAAACGCTAGACTATCTTACCTGTATAGATCATCATGCATGTACGTGTCTCCCTGTCAGGAATGCCATGCCACGGTTGCCCTTAGTTTGAAGATGTAATCCGGAGACAGATATTTCCTCCATCTCTTTAGCTATCATACTCCAATTCCACTGATTTTAAAACTTGATCGTCCAGAAAGTGGAGAGCCACACTTATGCAGCTCCACTACACAACATTTAAAAGACAGTATTACCAACACAGACTGTCGAGCTTCTATGGCAAACCAATCCGAACTCCTCTCTCGGCATGTCCAGCCCACTCATTATCTCAGCCAAATCTGAGGTTTGTAGGTTTTCAAGTCTTTGCCTATCCAATATACAGTGGAAATTTGGTCCGATTGCACTTCCTAAGGCTTCCACTAGATGTCAAAAGTCTTTAGAACCTTGTTTCAGGCTTCTACTGTGAAGCAGCTGATTTTGTTATTAAGGCACATTAAAGTTCACATGTTCAAGAAGGCATTTCTGGCAAAAAAAGCCTTTTGATAAAAACATTTTTTTTTACATTCAAATGGCTCTCCTGTGAAGTCGTGACTTGCAACATACGCCTAGTTTCCTGAATCGGGTCACAAATGTAATTGTTTCTTTAGAAAGGTGAAAGCCATGTTTTGATATCTTCACAGTACTGTGAATTAAATAGAAACATGCATTAATTATCACATGATAGCCCACTAATGTGTCATTTCATGATTCATCTTGGTTTCATGAATACACAGAAATCATAGTTATATGGCATGTGGTAGTATTGCATTGTGGCATTCCAAGATTGGATGATATCCATCATTCTGAAAGGAATCAATACAGTGACCATTAAACCATGAAATACACAAACTTATGTCTGTTCTTACTAAAACACTATTACCGCCTAACATTTTAAATATCTTCAATCCCACTTTTTTGTCGACCATTGACATTTAAGGATAACATATGACTAGTAAATTATGGGAACCAACATATCTACTTGAGATTTAAGTGAAACATTGCAGTCAGAATTTGGAGTAAGACATAGCTCCCCACCATTTACTGGTTTCTATAAAATAACATTTCCATCTTTGTCATTAACTGACATTACAGTAAGCTCTCTTTTGTACTGCACTTTTATAGCTTCAGACAGGGATTGATAAAACATTTGGCCTGGGCAAAAATCTATAGAGCTTTTGATATTCATAACATTATCAAATAAATTATAATATCAAGAACTGCAGAACCAAGTCAATTACTGTATTTGTATTTCATTTGGAAAAAATATTTTAATCTCTATTCACTCTCCCAGAGGACTTGTTGAGATGAGGATTCAAGTAATTAGAAAAATGAACCCGTTAATCCATTATGAAACAGCTCTCACAGTATGCAGATTAAAGTATGTCAAAGAAGTAGATTAATAAAATGGTAATTTAATACAGACATATCAAATGTTATTCGTTACATGCTTCGTAAACAACAGGTGTAGACTAACAGTGAAATGCCAACAATGCAGAGAGAAAGAAAATAGAGAAGTAATAACATGTAATAATAAAAGTAATAAATACACAGAGTATTTATACTCTGGCTATATACACAGGGTACCGTTAGGGTCGATTTACAGGGGTACGGGGTAAATGTGTACATAGTCTATATAATATATAGAGAGAGAATAGTCAAGAATAGCCATTCTGATCATTTTTAAAGTGTACTATAATAATGTACTGTAATCTTTTTATAATCTCAAACAGCTATCATAGTACACTCATAGTAAACATCAAATAATTGGATGAATCTATTCAACTGCAGTTTATTTTGTTTTATAGAAACAATTTGTTTAAAAAATAATGTGAGAAATGCATTTTTGCCTAAGATATATATTGTGACAATTTCCAAGTCTACATTACAGTACATTTGAATCAATATTGTATCATGGTGCGGGAGAAGATGGCTGACGTTTTACATACGTTGTTTGCTTCAAAAAAAAATGTATTCTGTACATAATGTTGCTGCTACAGTCTCGTATGACCGAAAATAACTTCTGGACATCAGAACAGCGATTACTCACCACGAACTGGAAGAAGCTTTTTTTCATGAAGGACATACTGCTTTCCCGGGAACAGGCCCAAATCCCTGTCATTTACGTGAAGAGAAGACGGAGGTCAGGCCGTCTTCTGAGAATTCGTAAACGATCGAATAAACCCCCACTGCCATCCGTTCTACAAGCTAACATGCAAACATTGGAAAATAAAATCGACAACCTACGAGGAAGATTAAACTACCAACGGGACATTAAAAACTGTAATATCTTATGCTTCATGGAGTTGTGGCTGAACGACGACATTATCAACATACAGCTGGCTGGTTATACGCTGTATTGGCAGGATAGAACAGTGGCGTCTGGTAAGACAAGGGGGAGTCGAACTATGTATATTTGTAAACAATAGCTGGTGCACGATATCTAAGGAAGTCTCGAGGTTTTGCACACCTCAGGTACAGTATCTCATGATAAACTGTAGACCACACCATCTACCTAATCTGTAAATACGTAGCTGTCTACATACCACCACAGACCGATGCTGTCACTAAGACTGCACTCAATGAGCTGTATTCTGCCATAAGCGAACAGGAAAACGCTCATCAAGAGGCGGCGCTCCTAGTGGCCGGGGACTTTAATGCAGGGAAACTTAAATCCGTTTTTACCAAATTTCTATCAGCGTGTTAAATGTGCAGAGGGAAAAAAATTCTAGACCACCTTTACTCCACACAAAGAGAAGTGCACAAAGCTCTACCTTGCCCTCCATCTGGCAAATCTGACCATAATTCTATCCTCCTGACTTCTGCTTACAAGCTAAAATTAAAGCAGGAAGCACTTGCAACTCGGTCAATTAAAAAAGTGGTCAGATGAAGCAGATGCAAAGCCAGAGGACTGGTTTGCTAGCACAGACTGGAATATGTTCCGGGATTCTTCCGATGGCATTGAGGAGTACACCACATCAGACATTGGCTTCATCAATAAGTGCATTGATGACGTCGTCCCCACAGTGACTGTACGTACATACCCCAACCAGAAGCCATGGATTACAGGCAACATCCGCACTGAGCTAAAGGCTAGAGCTGCCGCTTTCAAGGTGTGGGACTCTAACCCGGAAGCTTATAAGAAATTTCGCTATGCCCTCCGATGAACCATCAAACAGACAAAGCTTCAATACAGGACTAAGATCGAATCGTACTACACTGGCTCAGACGCTCGACGGATGTGGCAGGGCTTGCAAGTCATTACAGACTACAAAATGGAAGCACAGCCGAGAGCTGCTCAGTGACATGAGCCTACCAGACGAGCTAAACTACTTTAATGCTCGCTTCGAGGCAAATAACACTGAAACATGCATGAGAGCACCAGCTTTTCCGGGCAACTGTGTGATCACGATCTCCGTGCCAACGTGAGTAAGACCTTAAAACAGGTCAACATTCACAAGGCCGCAGGGCCAGACGGATTACCAGGACGTGTACTGCGAGCATGCGCTGACCAACTGGCAAGTGTCTTAACTGACATTTTCAACCTCTCCCTGTGCGAGTCTTTAATACCAACATGTTTTAAGCAGACCACCATAGTCCCTGTGCCCAAGAACACTAAGGGAATCTGCCTAAATGACTACAGACCCGTAGCACTCACGGCTGTAGCCATGAAGTGCTTAGAAAGGCTGGTCATGGCTCACATCAACACCATTAACCCAGAAACCCTAGACCCACTCCAATTTGCATACCGCCCTAACAGATCCACAGATGATGCAATCTCTATTGCACTCCACACTGCCCTTTCCCACCTGGATGAAAGGAACACCTATGTGAGAATGCTATTCATTGACTACAGCTCAGCGTTCAACAGAACAGTGCCCTCAAAGCTTATCAATAAGCTAAGGACCCTGGGACTCAACTCCTCCCTCCACAACTAGATCCTGGACTTCCTGACGGGCCGCCCCCAGGTGGTAAGGGTAGGTAACAACACATCCGCCACGCTGATCCTCAACATGGGGCCCCTCAGGGGTGCGTGCTTAGTCCCCTCCTGTACTCCCTGTTCACTCATGACTACACGGCCAGGCACGACTCCAACATCATCACTAAGTTTGCCGATGACACAACAGTGTTAGGCCTGATCACCGACAACGATGAGACAGCCTATAGGGAGTAGATCAGAGACCTGGCCATGTGGTGCCAGGACAACAACCTCTCCGTCAACGTGATCAAGACAAAGGAGATGAATGTGGAAAACAGGAAAAGCAGGACCGAGCATGCCCCTATTCTCATCGACGTGGCTATAGTGGAGCAGGTTGAGAGCTTCAATTCCTTGCTGTCCACATCACCAACAAATTAACATGGTCCAAGTACACCAAGACAGTCGTGAAGAGGTTATAACAAAACCTATTCCCCCTCAGGGGACTGAAAAGATTTGGCATGGGTCCTCAGGTCCTCAAAAAGTGCTACAGCTGCACCACCGAGAACATCCTGACTGGTTGCATCACTGCCTTCTATTGCAACTGCTCATCCTCTGAAAGCAAGGCACTACAGAGGGTAGTGCGTATGGCCCAGTACATCACCGGGGCCAAGCTTCCTGCCATCCAGGACCTCTATACCAGGCGGTGTCAGAGGAATGCCCTAAAAATTGTCAAAGACTCCAGCCACCCTAGTCATAGACTGTTCTCTCTGCTACCGCACGGCAAGCGGTACCGGAGCGCTAAGTCTAGGTCCAAGAGGCTTCTAAACAGCTTCTACCCCCAAGCCATGAGACTCCTGAACATCTATTTGCATTGCCCCGCCCACCCCCTTTTTTACACCGCTGCTACTCTCTTATTATCTATGCATAGTCACGTTAATAACTCTACCGACATGTACATATTACCTCAATTACCTCGACTAACCGGTGCCTCCACACATTGACTGTGTACCGGTACCCCCTGTATATAGTCTCGCTATCGTTATTTTACTGCTGCTCTTTAATTACTTGTTCCTTTTATTTCTTATTCTTATTCGTATTTTTTAAACTGCATTGTTGGTTAGGGGCTTGTAAGTAAGCCTTTCACTGTAAGGGCTACACCTGTTGTATTCAGCACATGTGACTAATTACATTTCATTTGATTTGAATAATGCATATGCTGAAACATCAACATGTCAGAACTAGTGGCTGTTCCTGAAACAAGAAAAACCTTTCATATTCCTCTCCACAGAATTTTGTGATGTTTTCACATAAAAATTATTATACTCGGAAATTGTGAAATAGACTGCTACAGTGAATGATGGGGAAATTATATAAAGTTAACCGTTTTGACCAGTCAATCTGCCACCATCTGTTAGCAATCAACTTGACTATATTCCAATTCACTCACAGTGACTCACAGTGTACACTCACATAGGTTACTGTTGTGTCATCACAGAGGTCTTTAACCAGCCATACCCAGGGTACAGTAGTTAGTCACTTGGGCACCTCAGCATGTCCTGTTGAGTCTGTGTCAGAGCACACAGTTCCCCAAATCCTGATTAACATGTTACAGTCACAACTGCTGAGGCTGGGATAATGACAAGATTATAATCTCTCCACCTCTTTCCTACAGCGCTCTCGATTTGTATAGTTGGGGACCTGGGGTTTACAGATACAAACCTATGTTGTCGGTGTAACTCCAGATCACGATAGCCCACTGAGCTACAGTAGAGCTTAGGCATGAGCTCTGAGCTAGCATGGGTCTTCAGGTCTCAGGTAGAGTTACTCATTCTGTACACCTAACCACCTCAGCCACACTTGCATGTCTTCTCTTTTGAAGAAAATTCATGCTTGGTCAAAACATGTTTGGGTAGAGAAAAATACTGTGTGTAAAATGATGCAAGAATATTTCACAAAAGGAAGTATATATCATTTAACTAAAGGATTTTAAAATAGCTGTATAGTTATGGCCCATTAGAGTAATCTTCTTCACATGCTCCAAAACAGCCAGCTATTGAAATGTAATTAACCTTCTCACAGAGACACCAAGCAGTCGGAAGAGTCAACATCTCGTGAGGTGACACAAATCTAGAACAAAAAACTCAAACCGGGTAAGGATTCCTCCTCTAAGAATAGCTATGTTCTTAAAAATAACAAGACACCTGATTGAGAAAGGCGACTTGGTAGGGTGCCAAGGAACATTGTGAAGTCAAGGGACTGGACTGGCAAGGGTCCAGCTAGAAATTAAAAGTGAAGCACGCTCCAGTGGTCAGTCGGTTCCTGCCTGTCAGATCAACTACAGATGTAGGACCTTCATTTGATCACCCTGTTGCAGGACAACTTAACACGTGTAGGGTATGAGGTTTAAAAAGGCTTCTGAGGTTTGTAATTTCCACATGAACATTTTTGACATGATTTTGCCTTACGAAAAATGCATCAACCCTTACAAAAATGTCCATTAATTATACTTCACATATTAATTAACATTTCCTGTTGCTGCAGGATTATTTTACTTCTGTAGCAAACTGGCTCAAATTAAGATCTGACATCTGTAGTGTGGAGTGTAGGGACCAGGGGAGAGATTCAGGCCATGCCTTTGGCGCATTCAATTACAAAGTAGAGATGAACACAAACGGCATGCAGTGCAATGAGGAAAGTAGTTTTACTAAGGCACATTAATAACTTATGATTCAGACATTTGGGAGTGAATAAATTATGACTAAAAGTTTTTTTAAATGAACGCAGTTTGGGGTCATTTCAACTCAAATTAAGTATTTGCTAAATATTGAAATTACTTGAAATTATCATCAGGATTGGAGCTGTGGTGTGTAACAACATATTTAGCATACCTTCACATAATAATACACTGCTCAAAAAAATAAAGGGAACACTAAAATAACACATCCTAGATCTGAATGAATGAAATATTCTTATTAAATACTTTTTTCTTTACATAGTTGAATGTGCTGACAACAAAAATCACACAAAAATGATCAATGGAAATCAAATGTATCAACCCATGGAGGTCTTGATTTGGAGTCACACTCAAAATTAAAGTGGAAAACCACACTACAGGCTGATACAACTTTGATGTAATGTCCTTAACACAAGTCAAAATGAGGTTCAGTAGTGTGTGTGGCCTCCACGTGCCTGTATGACCTCCCTACAACGCCTGGGCATCCTGATGAGGAGCATGCCCAGGACAGTCTGTGGTGCAACGTGGCGTTGGTGGATGGAGCGAGACATGATGTCCCAGATGTGCTCAATTAGATTCAGGTCTGGGGAACGGGCGGGCCAGTCCATAGCATCAATGCCTTCCTCTTGCAGGAACTGCTGACACACTCCAGCCACATGAGGTCTAGCATTGTCTTGCATTAGGAGGAACCCAGGGCCAACCGCACCAGCATATGGTCTCACAAGGGGTCTGAGGATCTCATCTCGGTACCTAATGGCAGTCAGGCTACCTCTGGCGAGCACATGGAGGGCTGTGCGGATCCCCAAAGAAATGCCACCCCACACCATGACTGACCCACCGCCAAACCGGTCATGCTGGAGGATGTTGCAGGCAGCAGAACGTTCTCCACGGCGTCTCCAGACTCTGACACGTCTGTCACATGTGCGTGTGAACCTGCTTTCACCTGTGAAGAGCACAGGGCGCCAGTGGCGAATTTGCCAATCTTGGTGTTCTCTGGCAAATGCCAAACGTCCTGCACGGTGTTGGGCTGTAAGCACAACCCCCACCTGTGGACGTCGGGCCCTCATACCACCCTCATGGAGTCTGTTTCTGACCGTTTGAGCAGACACATGCACATTTGTGGCCTGCTGGAGGTCATTTTGCAGGGCTCTGGCAGTGCTCCACCTGCCCCTCCTTGCACAAAGGCGGAGGTAGCGGTCCTGCTGCTGGGTTGTTGCCCTCCTACGGCCTCCTCCACGTCTCCTGATGTACTGGCCTGTCTCCTGGTAGCGCCTCCATGCTCTGGACACTACGCTGACAGACACAGCAAACCTTCTTGCCACAGCTCGCATTGATGTGCCATCCTGGATGAGCTGCACTACCTGAGCCACTTGTGTGGGTTGTAGACTCCGTCTCATGCTACCACTAGAGTGAAAGCACCGCCAGCATTCAAAAGTGACCAAAACATCAGCCAGGAAGCATAGGAACTGAGAAGTGGTCTGTGGTCACCACCTGCAGAACCACTCCTTTATTGGGGGTGTCTTGCTAATTGCCTATAATTTCCACCTGTTGTCTATTCCATTTGCACAACAGCATGTGAAATGTATTGTCAATCAGTGTTGCTTCCTAAGTGGACAGTTTGATTTCACAGAAGTGTGATTGACTTGGAGTTACATTGTGTTGTTTAAGTGTTCCCTTTATTTTTTTGAGCAGTGTATATGATACTCGGTGGAGTGACTTGAATAGTTTTTTTAGAAAAAGTGACTTCTTAATGCTAACTCCCGTTCGTATAAGCTGGTTAGCATAGCTAGCATACATAATATACAGTGCCTTGCAAAAGTATTTATCCCCCTTGGCGTTTTTCCTATTTTGTTGCATTACAACCTGTAATATAAATATATTTTTTATTTGGATTTAATGTAATGGACATACACAAAATAGTCCAAATCGGTGAAGTGAAAAAATTAAATAAAAACTTGCTTCAGAAAATTAAAAAAAGAAAAAAAGAAAGAAAAGTGGTGCGTGCATATGTATTCACCCCCTTTGCTACGAAGCCCCTAAATAAGATCTGGTGCAACCAATTAGCTTCAGAAGTCACATAATTAGTTAAATAAAGTCCAACTGCGTGCAATCTAAGTGTCACATGATCTGTCACATGATCTCAGTAAATATACACCTGTTCTGAAAGGCCCCAGAGTCCGCAACACCACTAAGCAAGGGGCCCCACCAAGCAAGCGACACCATGAAGACCAAGGAGCTCTCCAAACAGGTAAGGGACAAATCTAATCTGCCCGAGGGGGTTATTCAACTGGCCCCTCCGTTGCGATGTCCCCTGAATGCCCATCTGCTAGCCGTGGCCCGCTAGCTGTCTAGAGCATATCAGCTGTTTGCTGAATAGGTCCATTGGACAATTTCTTGGGCCACTATACCTATTCTGTCAATTGGACTGGTCCCTTTTACCACAAGGAACTGGTCCCCTTTACCAATCCATCACGACTGGTCTACCGACGTAAACGCACGAGGAGGCTATAAACAGACTTCCCCCGTCGCGACGTCCCTCTGAGGCCCTTCTGTTAGCTTGCTAGCCCCGGCCCGCTAGCTGTCTGAATCGGCATGTCTCCAACCAGCCTCACTACTCACTGGACCTTATGATCACTTGGCTACGCATGCCTCTCCTTAATGTCAATATGCCTTGTCCATTGTTGTTCTGGTTAGTGATTGTCTTATTTCACTGTAGAGCCTCTACCCCTACTCAATATACCTTAGCCAACCCTTTAGTTCCACCTCCCACACATGCGATGACATCACCTGGTTTAAATGTTTCTAGAGACAATATCTCTCTCATCGTCATCACTCAATGCCTAGGCCTACCTCCACTGTATTCACATCCTACCATACCTTTGTCTGAACATTATGCTAGGAATCTATTCTATCGCGCCCAGAAACCTGCTCCCTTTACTCTCTGTTCCGGAAGTACTAGACGACCAGTTCTTATAGCCTTTAGCCGTACCCGTATCCTACTCCTCTGTTCCTCTGGTGATGTAGAGGTTAATCCAGGCCCTGCAGTGCCTAGCCCCACTCCTATTCCCCAGGTGCTCTCATTTGTTGACATCTGTAACCGTAAAAGCCTTGGATTCATGCATGTTAACATTAGAAGCCTCCTCCCTAAGTTTGTTAAAATCACTGCTTTAGCACACTCTGCCAACCCAGATGTCCTAGCCGTGTCTGAATCCTGGTTTAGGAAGACCACCAAAAACCCTGAAATTTCCATCCCTAACTATAATATTTTCTGACAAGACAGAAGTGTCAAAGGGGGCGGTGTTGCAATCTACTGCAGAGACAACCTGCAGAGTTCTGTCTTACTATCCAGGTCTGTACCCAAACAATTCGAGCTTCTACTTTTAAAAATCCACCTTGCCAAAAACAAGTCTCTCACTGCTGCCGCTTGCTATAGACCACCTTCTGCCCCCAGCTGTGCTCTGGACACCATATGTGAACTGATTGCTCCCCATCTATCTTCAGAGCTCGTGCTGCTAGGTGACCTAAACTGGGATATGCTTAACACCCCGGCCATCCTACAATCTAAACTTGATGCCCTCAATCTCACACAAATTATCAATGAACCTACCAGGTACAACCCCAAAGCTGTAAACACGGGCACCATCTTAGATATCATCCTAACCAACTTGCCCCATAAATACACCTCTGCTGTTTTCAAACAAGATCTCAGCGATCACTGCCTCATTGCCTGCATCCGTAATGGGTCTGCGGTCACTGTCAAACGCTCCCTAAACTCTTCAGCGAACAGGCCTTTCTAATCGACCTGGCCCGGGTATCCTGGAAGGATATTGACCTCATCCCGTCAGTAGAGGATGCCTGGTTATTCTTCAAAAGTGCCTTCCTCACCATCTTAAATAAGCATTCCCCATTCAAAAAATGTTGAACCAGGAACAGATATAGCCCTTGGTTCTCTCCAGACCTGACTGCCCTTGACCAGCACAAAAACATCCTGTGGCGTTCTGCATTAGCATCGAATAGCCCCCATGATATGCAACTTTTCAGGGCAGTTAGGAAAGCTAAGTCTAGCTTTTTTAAACAGAAATTTGCATCGTGTAGCACAAACTCCAAAACGTTCTGGGACACTGTAAAGTCCATGGAGAATAAGAGTACCTCGTCCCAGCTGCCCACTGCACTGAGGCTAGGAAACACTGTCACCACCGATAAAACCACTATAATTGAGAATTTCAATAAGCATTTTTCCACGGCTGGCCATGCTTTCCAACTGGCTACCCCTACCCCGGTCAACAGCCCTGCACCACCTACAGCAACTCACCCAAGCCGCCCCCATTTCTCCTTCACCCAAATCCAGATAGCTAATGTTCTGAAAGAGCTGCAAAATTTGGACCCCTACAATTCATCCGGGCTAGACAATCTGGATCCTCGCTTTCTAAAATGTTCTGCCGAAATTGTTGCAACCTCTATTACTAGCCTGTTCAACCTCTTTCGAATCGTCTGAGATTCCCAAAGATTGAAAAGCAGCTGCAGTCATCCCCCTCTTCAATGGGGGAGACATTCTTGACCCAAACTGCTACAGACCTATATCTATCCTGCCCTGCCTGTCTTCGAAAGCCAAGTTAACAAACAGATTACCGACCATTTCGAATCCCACCGTACCTTCTCTGCTATGCAATCTGGCTTCAGAGCATGTCATAGGTGCACCTCAACCACACTCAAGGTCCTAAACGATATCATAACCACCTTCGATAAGAGACAATACTGTGCAGCCATATTCGTCAACCTGGCCACGGCTTTCGACTCTGTCAATCACCACATTCTTATCGGCAGACTCAACAGCCTTGGTTTCTCAAATGATTGCCTCGCCTGGTTCACCAACTGCTTCTCTGATATAGTTCAGTGTGTCAAATCGGAGGGCCTGTTGTCCGGACCTCTGGCAGACTCTATGGGGGTGCCACAGGGTTCAATTCTCTGGCCGACTCTCTTCTCTGTATACATCAATGATGCCGCTCTTGCTGCTGGTGATTCTCTGATCCACCTCTACGCAGACGACACCATTCTGTATACTTCTGGCCCTTCGTTGGACACTGTTAACTAACCTCCAGACAAGCTTCGATGCCATACAACTCTCCTTCTGTGGCCTCCAACTGCTCTTAAATGCAAGCAAAACTAAAGGCATGCTCTTCAACCGATTGCTGCCCGCACCTGCCTGCCCGTCCAGCATCACTCTGGACAGTTCTGACTTAGAATATCTGGACAACTACAAATACCTAGGTGTCTGGTTAGACTGTAAACTCTCCTTCCAGACTCACATTAAGCATCTCCAATCCAAAATTAAATCTAGAATCGGCTTCCTATTTCGCAACAAAGCATCCTTCACTCATGCTGCCAAACATACCCTTGTAAAACTGACCATGCTACCGATCCTCGACTTCGGCGATGTCATTTACAAAATAGCCTCCAACACTCTACTCAGCAAATTGGATGCAGTCTATCACAGTGCCATCTGTTTTGTCACCAAAGCCCCATATACTACCCACCACTACGACCTGTACGCTCTCGTTGGCTGGTCCTCGCTTCATACTCGTCGCCAAACCCACTGGCTCCAGGTCATCTACAAGTCTCTGCTAGGTAAAGCCCCGCCTTATCTCAGCTCACAGGTCACCATAGCAGCCCGTAGCACGTGCTCCAGCAGGTATATCTCACTGGTCACCCAAAGCCAATTCCTCCTTTGGCTGCCTTTCCTTCCAGTTCTCTGCTACCAATGACTGGAACGAATTGCAAAAAAAAATCACTGAAACTGGAGACGCATATCTCCCTCACTAGCTTTAAGCATCAGCTGTCAGAGCAGCTCACAGATCACTGCACCTGTAAATAGCCCATCCAACTACCTCATCCCCATACTGTATTTATTTATTTAATTATCTTGGTCCTTTGCACCCCAGTATCTCTACTTGCACATTCATCTTCTGCACATCTACCATTCCAGTGTTTAATTGCTATATTGTAATTACTTCGCCACCATGGCCTATTTATTGCCTTACCTCCCTTATTTGCACACACTGTATATAGACTTTTTATACTGTATTATTGACTGTTTATTTCATGTGTAACGCTGTGTTGTTGTATGTGTCGAACTGCTTTGCTTTCTTGGCCAGGTCGCAGTTGTAAATGAGAACTTGTTCTCAACTAGCCTACCTGGTTAAATAAAGGTGAAATAATTATTATTATAATTTTTTGCAAGTTGTGGAGAAGTACAGGGTTGGGCTATAAAAAAATATCCAAAACCTTGAACATCCCACGGAGCAACATTAAATCCATTATAAAAAAAATGAAAGAATATGGCACCACAACAAACCTGTCAAGAGAGGGACGCCCACCAAAACTCACGGACCAGGCAAGGAGGGCATTAATCAGAGAGGCAACAAAGAGACCAAAGATAACCCTGAAGGAGCTGCAAAGCTCCCCAGCGGAGATTGGAGTATCTGTCCATAGGACCACTAAGCCGTACACTCCACAGAGCTGGGTTTTATGGAGGATTTGCCAGAAAAAAAGCCATTGCTTAAAGAAAAAAATAAGCAAACACATTTGGTGTTCACCAAAAGGCATGTGGGAAACTCAACAAACATATGGAAGAAGGTATTCTGGTCAGATGAGACTAAAATTTAGCTTTTTGGCTATCAAGGAAAACGCTAAGTCTGGCGCTAACCCACCACCTCTCATCCCCCTGAGAACACCACCCCCACAGTGAAGCATGGTGGTGGCAGCATCATGCTGTGGGGATGTTTTTCCATTGGCAGGGACTGGGAAACTGGTCAGAATTGAAGGAATGATGGATGTCGCTAAATACAGGCAAATTCTGACCCTAAGCACACTGCTAAAGCAACACTTGAGTGGTTTAAGGGGAAACATTTAAATGTCTTGGAATGGCCTAGTCAAAGCCCAGACCTCAATCCAATTGAGAATCTGTGGTATGACTTAAAGATTGCTGTACACCAGCGGAACCCATCCAACTTGAAGGAGCTGGAGTAGTTTTGCCTTGAAGAATGGGAAAAAATCCCTGTGGCTAGATGTGCCAAGCTTACAGAGACATACCAAGAGACTTGCAGCTGTAATTGCTGCAAAGCAAAGAGTGGCTCTGCAAAGTATTGACTTTTTTTTGGGGGGGGGGGGGGGGGGGGTGAATAGTTATGCATGCTCAAGTTCTGTTGTCTTATTTCTTCTTTGTTTCACAAAAAATATGTTGCATCTTCAAAGTGGTAGGCATGTTGTGTAAATCAAATGATACAAAACCCCCCAAAAATCCCTTTTAATTCCAGGTTTTAAGGCAACAAAATAAGAAATGCCAAGGGGAGTGAATATTTTTGCAAGCCACTGTATTGATATTGTATTTGAAAATAACAATCCTTTCATACCTTGATTACATTGAGACACGATTAGGGTTGCAAAACCAGGGAATTTATTGAAAGTTCCTGGAATTTTGCAACCCTAGACAATACAATCTTTTTGTTTGTGGGAATACTTTGGAACTAAAACAAACTTGTTGCCGACCCCTGAAATAGTGTATGATTATGTACACTAGAAGTAGTAAGTTTACATATACCTTAGCCAAATACTATATTCAGTTTCACAATACCTGACATTTAATCCTCGTAAAAATTAACTGTCTTAGGTCAGTTAGGATCACCACTTTATTTTAAGAATGTGAAATATAAGAATAATAGTGGAGTGATTTATTTCAGCTTTTATTTCTTTCATCACATTCCCAGTGGGTCAGAAGTTTACATACACTCAATTAGTATTTGGCAGCATTGCCTTTAAATTGTTTAACTCAGGTAAAATGTTTTGGGTTGCCTTCCACAAGCTTCCCACAATAAGTTGGGTGAATTTTGGCCCATTCCTCCTGACAGAGCTGGTGTAACTGAGTCAGGTTGTAGGCCTCCTTGCTTGCACACGCTTTTTCAGTTCCGCCCACAAATCTTCTATAGGATTGAGGTCAGGGCTTTGTGATGGCCACTCCAATACCTTGACTTTGTTGTCCTTAAGCCATTGTGCCACAACTTTGGAAGTATGCTTGGGGTCATTGTCCATTTGGAACACCCATTTGCGACCAAGCTTTAACTTCCTGACTGATATCTTGAGATGTTGCTTCAATATATCCACATAACTTTAAATTCCTCATGATGCCATCTATTTTGTGAAGTGCACCAGTCCCTCCTGCAGCAAAGCACCACCACAACAATTTGCTGCCACCCCCGTGCTTCACGGTTGGGATGGTGTTCTTCGGCTTGCAAGCATTCCCCTTTTCCTCCAAACATAACGATGGTCATTATAGCCAAACAGTTCTATTTTTGTTTCATCAGACCAGAGGATATTTCTCCAAAAAGTACTATCTTTGTCCCCATGTGCAGTTGCAAACCGTAGTCTGGCTTTTTTTGTGGTGGTTTTGGAGCAGTGGCTTCTTCCTTGCTGAGTGGCCTTTCAGGTTATGTTGATATAGGACTCATTTTACTGTGGATATAGATACTTCTGTACCTGTTTCCTCCAGCATCTTCACAATGTCCTTTGCTGTTGTTCTGGGATTGATTTGTACTTTTCGCACCAAAGTACGTTCATCTCTAGGAGACAGAACACATCTCCTTCCTGAGCGGTATGACTGCTGCGTGGGCCCATGTTGTTTATACTTGCGCACTATTGTTTGTACAGATGAACGTGGTACCTTCAGGCGTTTGGAAATTGTTCCCAAGGATGAACCAGACTTGTGGAGGTCTACAATTTTTTTTCTGAGGTCTTGGCTGATTTCTTTTGATTTTCCCATGATGTCAAGCAAAGACGCACTGAGTTTGAAGGTAGGCCTTGAAATACATCTACAGGTACACCTCCAATTGACTCAAATTATGTCAATTAGCCTATCAGACGTTTCTAAAGCCATAACATCATTTTCTGAAATTTTCCAAGCTGTTTAAAGGCACAGTCAGCTTAGTGTATGTAAACGTCTGACCCACTGGAATTGTGATACAGTGAAATAATCTGTCTGTAAACAATTGGTGGAAAAATTATTTGTGTCCAGCACAAAGTAGATGTCCTAACCAACTTGACAAAACAATAGTTTGTTAAAAAGAAATTTGTGGAGTGGTTGAAAAACGAGTTAATGACTACAACCTACGTGTGAGTAAACTTCCGATTTCAACCGTATGCATTCTCCTAACTCGCGACCACTTTGGGTCCCGACCCATAGTTTAAGAAAGACCTGCTATATGACGTGGAAATGCTGGAATCCCCATGCAAAGCTTGCTACACCACATACCATTACATTTTCCCTGACTCCCTGGACCTTCTGCAATCAACGCAATGGTCAAACCCTGCAAAACAAATGGTTTCAACAGGCAACAACAGTGCAATGTGTAGAAACTAATTTGCATTTCCAGATAGACCCTTGAATGCATAAACCAATCTCACACTCAACATTCAAAAAGAAATCATGTAAAATTAATGATATTGAAAAACACTTTGCACATACACATTTCATACTAAACTCAGCAAAAAAATAAACGTCCTCTCACTGTCAACTGCGTTTATTTTCAGCAAACTTAACATGTGTAAATATTTGTAAGAACATAAGATTCAACAACTGACACAAACTGAACAAGTTCCACAGACATGTGACTAACAGAAATGGAATAATGTGTCCCTGAAAAAAGTCCAAATCAAAAGTAAGTCAGTATCTGGTGTGGCCACCAGCTGCATTCAGTATTGCGGTGCATCCCCTCCTCATGGACCGCACCAGATTTGCCAGTTCTTGCTGTGAGATGTTACCCCACTCTTCCAACAAGGCACCTGCAAGTTCCTGGACATTTCTGGGGGGAATGGCCCTAGCCCTCACCCTCCGATCCAACAGGTCCCAGACGAGCTCAATGGGATTGAGATGCGGGCTCGTCGCTGGCCATGGCAGAACTCTGACATTCCTGTCTTGCAGGAAAACACGCACATTGGACGAGCAGTATGGCTGGTGGCATTGTCATGTCTTCCCTGTAACGCACAGCGTTGAGATTGCCTGCAACAACAACAAGCTCAGTCCGATGATGCTGTGACACATCGCCCCAGACCATGACGGACCCTCCAACTCCAAATCGATCCCGCTACAGAGTACAGGTCACGGTGTAACGCTAATTTCTTCGACGATAAACACAAATCCGACCATCACCCCTGGTGAGACAAAACTGCAACTCGTCAGTGAAGAGCACTTTTTGCCAGTTCTGTCTGGTGCATCGATGGTGGGTTTGTGCCCATAGGCGACGTTGTTGCCGGTGATGTCTGGTGAGGACCTGCCTTACAACAGGCCTACAAGCCCTCAGTCCAGCCTTTCTAGCCTTTTGCGGACAGTCTGAGCTCTGGAGGGATTGTGCGTTCCTGGTGTAACTCGGGCAGTTGTTGTTGCCATCCTGTCCTGCAGGTGTGATGTTCGGCTGTACCGATCCTGTGCAAGTGTTACACGTGGTCTGCCACTGCGAGGACGATCAGCTGTCCATCCTGGCTCCCCGTAAGCGCTGTCTAATGCGTCTCACAGTACAGACATTGCAATTTATTGCCCTGGCCACATCTACAGTCCTCATGCCTCCTTGCAGCATGCCTAAAGCACATTCACGCAGATGAGCAGGGACCCTGGGCATCTTTCTTTTGGTGTATTTCAGAGTCCGTAGAAAGGCCTCATTAGTGTCCTAAGTTTCATAACTGTGACCTTAATTGCCTACGGTCTGTAAGTTGTTAGTGTCTTAATGACCGTTCCACAGGTGCATGTTCATTAATAGTTTATGGTTCATTGAACAAGCATTGGAAACATTGTTAAACCCTTCACAATGAAGATCTGTGAAGTTTTGGATTTTTACGAATTATCTTTGAAAGACAGGGTCCTGAATAAGGGCCGTTTCTTTTTTCTGCCGAGTTTGACTTACATTATTTGTGTGCCGTTTTGTTAAATACTTTATTAAGGAGTAAAATATTATGGCAAAGATGGTTCTTCTTGTATTCAACCATTTCCCATTTATAGAGATGCCCTGCACCTAACGGTCAAATCTGGGACAGGTAAACACATAATTTTGCGGGCAGTCAATAAAATACTATTGTCACACCCTTTTAGTGCAGACCTAAAACATACTGTGCTTGCTTGCCTATCTTTCACATTTTCCTTTCCAGCAGTGTTCCAGAAACTATGGTGGATGGGTAACAAGGACAGCACAGTACAGCTTGCTCTGGCTTGGCTTGTATTAGTAGTGTGAAAAGGTTCAAACTGTCCTGAGAGATTGTGGCCTACACCTGACCTAATGTAGTGTGATGTTCCCTAGTGGTTCAGCGGTTCAGAGGATAAGCCATTGGAAGGACTCTCTGGGGACTAGTGGAGGAGGTGTGAGAGGAATAGGTAATTGCTGGGTTGACAGATAACCCAAAGCTAACTACTATGAGGAGGATATAAACCACTATTGACTCTACCAGTCAGTGATTGTAACAATAATACAAAACTGAGCGTGTACAGCAGTATGTGTTCCAAGAGTTTTTTCTCCTTTAGATCCACACAGAAAGTGGTCTGCAAGACCACAGATACTGTCAGTCAGTTACAAAGGTCTATCACAGAGTCTTCTACAGGGTACCCAGCTTCCTATCAGCTTTCACATCTATTTCAAATTGAACCTCAGCCTTACTAACAGCTTTAATCAGAGGAAATGTATCGTCTTGATAAATTACAACGTGAAAAACACTACACTGATCTATCTCCTGCTTTCGACTAGACTGTCTGAAAAACAGTTTCTGCTCCAGCCCTATATAATAGAATCCCATCTATTCTATAGTGGTAGAGACAGAGCTAGCTGCAGTTCTAAGAGCAAATCCTTGGCTGGCGTCTATTTCTGGCTGTATGGAGTCGATGCTGTTCAGAGATGAACTGACATTGTGCCAGTTCACTTGACACAGTGGACTAGCTGGGCTCTAATAAATCTGATTATGCACCCTCCTCCACAGTTGGACCTGCCTCTCTCCTCTATACTCCTCAGGACCCACTTGCCATCTAGCCCACTCCACATAGCTGCGGGAAGTAGGGGTGCAGTGTTTAAAGTACTTCTGTAAAAATACTTTAAAGTACTACTTAGGAAAGTACAGATACTACCCATGTATATTTGACTACTTTTACTCCACTACATTCCAAAAGAAAATAATTAACTTTTTACTCCATGAATTTTCCCTGACACCCAAAAGTACATTGTTACATTTTGAATGCTTAGTAGGACTGGAAATTGGTTCAATTCACACACTTATCAAGAGAACATCCCTGGTCATCGCTACTGCCTCTGATCTGGTGGACTCACTAAACACAAATGCATTGTTTGTAAATTATGTCTGAGTGTTGGAGTGTTCCCCTTGGCTATCCATAAAATAAACAAGAAAGTCGTGCCGTCTGATTTGCTTTATAAGGAATGGGAAATTATTTATACTTTAATTTTGATACTATATTTTAACAATTACATTTAATACTTAAGTATATTTAAAACCAAATACTTTTAGAATTTTACTCATAGTAAAAGTCACCCGACTTTCACATTTTCTATTAAGGTATCTTTACCTTTACTCAAGTATGCCAATTGGGTACTTTTTCCACCACTGGTGCTGTAAATAAGATATGTTTTTAATTTTAATATATTTGCAACAAAAATACATTTTTCCCTTTGTCATTATGGGGTATTGTTTCTAGTTGAGGATTTGTTTTAGTTAATCCAATTTAGAATAAGGCTGGGGGGGGTCTGAATACTTAACGAATGCACTAATATACACTGCTCAAAAAAATAAAGGGAACACTTAAACAACACAATGTAACTCCAAGTCAATCACACTTCTGTGAAATCAAACTGTCCACTTAGGAAGCAACACTGATTGACAATAAATTTCACATGCTGTTGTGCAAATGGAATAGACAAAAGGTGGAAATTATAGGCAATTAGCAAGACACCCCCAAACTGGCCCTAACCAGAATAGAAAGAGTGGGAGGCCCCGGTGCAGAACTGAGAAAGAGGACATGTACATTAGAGTGTCTAGTTTGAGAAACAGACGCCTATCAAGTCCTCAACTGGCAGCTTCATTAAATAGTACACACAAAACACCAGTCTCAACGTCAACAGTGAAGAGGCGACTTCGGGATGCTGGTCTTTTAGGCAGAGTTGCAAAGAAAAAGCCATCTCTCAGACTGGCCAATAAAAAGAAAAGATTAAGATGGGCAAAAATAACAGACACTGGACAGAGGAACATACTTTCTATGAAACGATTTAATGAAGCTGCCAGTTGAGGACTTGTGAGGCGTCTGTTTCTCAAACTAGATACTCTAATGTACATGTCCTCTTGCTCAGTTGTGCACCGGGGCCTCCCACTCCTCTTTCTATTCTGGTTAGAGCCAGTTTGCGCTATTCTGTGAAGGGAGTAATACACAGCGTTGAACGAGATCTTCAGTTTCTTGGCAATTTCTCTTAATTTCTCAGAACAAGAATAGACTGACGAGTTTCAGAAGAAAGGTCTTTGCTTCTGGCCATTTTGAGCCTGTAATCGAACCCATAAATGCTGATGTTCCAGATACTCTACTAGTCTAAAGAAGGCAGGTGTATTGCTTCTTTAATCAGAACAGCTGTGCTAACATAGTTGCAAAAGGGTTTTCTAATGATCAATTAGCCTTTTAAAATGATCAACTTGGATTAGCTAACACAACGTGCCATTGGAACACAGGAGTGATGGTTGCTGATAATGGGCCTCTGTACGCCTATGTAGATAATCCATAAAAAAAAATCTGCCGTTTCCAGTTACAATAGTCATTTACAACATCAACGTCTACACTGTATTTCGGATTTTGATATTTTAAATGGACAAAAAATTTGCTCTTCTTTCAAAAACAAGAACATTTGTAAGTGACCCCAAACTTTTGAATGGTAGTGTATGTAATCCTGATATAGTTCTGACACACAGTGAGAAGGGGACTGTGATGCGGAGGATGCTTGGTGCTTGACAATCAGTTCCACTTTGTGATACTGTGATTCTCCACATCACAGGCTGCAGTCACTTTGACACGGCTACTTTATCTACAAACAGTATATTATTGGGCCTAACTCAATTGAAATGCAATATCTATCCTCCCTCGTAGTGTGTGGCACAATGAAGTTGACAACCAAATGTCTCTAAGTTGATTCTCCCTGTGTGTCACGAACATTGTTGGTCCATTTATTCCAAGGCGCAGCGTGCGTAGAGTTCCACATGTTTTAATAAATGAACCTCACCAAAACAAATACAGAAACAAACGAAACGTGAAGTAATGGAATGCTCACAGGCACTACACAAAAACAAGATTCCACAAACAGGTGGGAAAAGGCTGCCTAAATATCATCCCCAATCAGAGACAATGATAGACAGCTGCCTCTGATTGAGAACCATACCAGGCTAACATAGAAATGCAAAATCTAGAGTACCCAACCTAGTGTCACGCCCTGACCATAGTTTGCTTTGTATGTTTCTATGTTTTGTTTGGTCAGGGTGTGATCGGAGTGGGCATTCTATGTTGTATGTCTAGTTTGTCTTTCTATGTGTTTGGCCTGATATGGTTCTCAATCAGCGGCAGGTGTTAGTCGTTGTCTCTGATTGGGAACCATATTTAGGTAGCCTGTTTTGTATTGTGGGTTGTGGGTGATTGTTTCTGTGTCTTTGTGTATGTCACCATACGGGACTGTTGCGTTTTTGTTCGTTTGTCCGTTTATTGTTTTGTAAGTTTATTCAGTGTTCTTCGTTAATAAATGTAACAATGTATTCATATCACGCTGCGCATTGGTCCTCCGATCCTTCTTACTACTCCTCCTCAGATCAGGAGGACGACGAACGTGACACCTAGTCACACCCTGACCTAAACCAAAATAGAGAATAAAAAGGATCTCTAAGGTCAGGGCGTGACAGTGTGTTTAGGACTCTTGCTGATAAATAATAAGTAATTAAAGAAGTAATTTCAGATTGTGAAGTGTAGAGAAATATTGTACCATCTAAACCTTTGTGAAATATATTTTCAATCACCAGCTGTTTGAAGCTGGTGTCAAAAAATGAAAGTGAAAGATGCAAAAACCCCAGAGTCTCTGGGTTCGCGCCCAGGTTCTGTCGCAGCCGGCCGCGACCGGGAGGTCCGTGGGGCAACGCACAATTGGGCTAGCGTCGTCCGGGTTAGGGAGGGTTTGGCCGGTAGGGATATCCTTGTCTCATCGCGCTCCAGCGACTCCTGTGGCGGGCCGGGCGCAGTGCGTGCTAACCAAGGGGGCCAGGTGCACGGTGTTTCCTCCGACACATTGGTGCGGCTGGCTTCCGGGTTGGAGGCGCGCTGTGTTAAGAAGCAGTGCGGCTTGGTTGGGTTGTGCTTCGGAGGACGCGTGGCTTTCGACCTTCGTCTCTCCCAAGCCCGTACGGGAGTTGTAGCGATGAGACAAGATAGTAATTACTAGCGATTGGATACCACGGAAATTGGGGAGAAAAGGGGATAACATTTAAAAAAAAAAAATTTAAGATGCAAAAACCAAACATAAGAACGGCATAGAAATAGCACACTAGAACATATTTTAGACTTGCGTTCAATGAGAAAGACTGATCTATAACTCACATTTCTATGGGGAATTTGATCGGTTGCCCCAAAAAGTTATATTGCAGCTTTAAAAAGGAATACTAATCCAGTGAAATGTAAAAAGTGGCCGAGGATGATAGTAGCATAGCCCGATACGTTCATGGAGAGCAGAGCTCTTTCTTAGAAAATGGCAGAGCCTGACAGATGCCAGTTAAGTCAAAATGTCCTGTATATTACATTGAGATTATTTTTTTATCAACTCTTTACTCAATTACTCCCTGCTCTGTCTCTGGACCAATTTTGACCTTTAATCAAATGTAATTCTTCTTGTTATTGTCTTTCCACAGAACAATACTTTACAATCACACTGGGTCTCTCAAACATCGTGCATATCCCACAAACTCAGCAAAAATAGAACCGTCCCCTTTTCAGGACCCGGTCTTTCAAATATAATTCATAAAAATCCAAATAACTTCACAGATCTTCATTGTAAAGGGTTTAAACACAGTTTCTCATGCTTGTTCAATGAACATGCACCTGTGGAACGGTTAAGACACTAACAGTAACAGCTTACAGATGGTAGGCAATTAAGGTCACAGTTATGAAAAATTAGGACACTAAAGAGGCCTTTCTACTGACTCTGAAAAACACCAAAAGAAAGATGCCCAGGGTCCCTGCTCATCTGCGTGAACGTGCCTTAGGCATGCTGCAAGGAGGCATGAGGACTGCAGATGTGGCCAGGGCAATAAATTGCAATGTCCGTACTGTGAGACGCCTAAGACAGCGCTACAGGGAGACAGGACAGACAGCTGATCGTCCTCGCAGTGGCAGACCACGTGTAACACCTGCACAGGATCGGTACATCCGAACATCACACCCGCGGGACAGGTACAGGATGGCAACAACAACTGCCCGAGTTACACCAGGAACGCACAATCCCGCCATCAGTGCTCAGACTGTCCACAATAGGCCTACAAGCCCTCACAACAGGCTGAGAAAGGTTGGACTAAGGCAGGTCCTCACCAGATATCACCGGCAACAACGTCACCTATGGGCACAAACCCACCATCGCTGGACCAGACAGGACTGGCAAAAAGTGCTCTTCACTGACGAGTCGCGGTTTTGTCTCACCAGGGGTGATGGTCGGATTTGCGTTTATCATCAAAGGAATGAGCGTTACACCGAGGCCTGTACTCTGTAGCGGGATCGATTTGGAGGTGGAGGTCTGGTCTGGGGCGATGTGTCACAGCATTATCGGACTGAGCTTGTTGTTGTTGCAGGCAATCTCAATTCTGTGCGTTACAGGGAAGACATCCTCCTCCCTCATGTGGTACTCTTCCTGCAGGCTCATCCTGACATGACCCTCCAGCATGACAATGCCACCAGCCATAGTGCTCGTTCTGTGCGTGATTTACTGCAAGACAGGAATGTCAGTGTTCTGCCATGGCCAGCGAAGAGCCCGGATCTCAATCCCATTGAGCACATCTGGGACCTGTGAGTGAGGGTGAGGTCTAGGGCCATTCCCCCCAGAAATGTCTGGGAACATGCAGGTGCCTTGGTGGAAGAGTGGAGTAACATCTCACAGCAAGAACTGGCAAATCTGGTGCAGTCCATGAGGAGGAGATGCACTTCTGTACTTAATGCAGCTGGTGGCCACACCCGATACTGACAGTTGCTTTTGATTTTGACCCCCCTTTGTTCAGGGACACATTATTCCATTTCTGTTAGTCACATGTCTGTGGAACTTGATCAGTTTATGTCTCAGTTGTTGAATCTTGTTAATGGTCACACAAATATTTACACATGTTAAGTTTGAAAATAAACACAGTTGACAGTGAAGACGTTTCTTTTTTTGCTGAGTTTATTGTACATACAGTTGAAATCGGAAATTTACATACACCTTAGCCAAATACATTTAAACTCAGTTTAACAATTCCTGACATTTAATCATAGTAAAAACTCCCTGTCTTAGGTCAGTTAGGATCACCACTTTCTTTTAAGAATGTGAAATGTCAGAATAACAGTTGAGAAGATTAATTTCAGCTTTCATTTCTTTCATCACATTCCCAGTGGGTCAGAAGTTTACATACACTCAATTAGTATTTGGTAGCATTGCCTTTAAGCTTCCCACAATAAGTTGGGTGAATTTTGTCCCATTCCTCCTGACAGAGCTGGTGTAACCGAGTCAGGTTTGTAGTCCCCCTTGTCTCGCACAAGCTTTTTCAGTTCTGACCACACATTTTCTATAGGATTGAGGTCAGGGCTTTGTAATTGCCACTCCAATACCTTGGGGTCATTGTCAATTTGGAAGACCCATTTGCAACCAAGCTTTAACTTCCTGACTGATGTCTTGAGATGTTGCTTCAATATAGCCACATACTTTTCCTGCCTCATGATGCCATCTATTTTGTGAAGCGCACCAGTCCCTCCTGCAGCAAAAGCACCCGCACAACATGATGCTGCCACCCCCGTGCGTCACGGTTGGGATGGTGTTCTTCGGCTTGCAAGCATCCCCCTTTTTCCTCCAAACATAAGGATGGTCATCATGGCCAAACGGTTCTATTTTTGTTTCATCAGACCAGAGGACATTTCTCCAAAAAGTACGATCTGGCTTTTTTTGTGGCGGTTTCAGAGAAGTGGCTTCTTCCTTGCTGAGCAGCCTTTCAGGTTATGTCGATTTATAGGACTCGTTTTACTGTGGACATAGATACTTTTGTACCTGTTTCCTCCAGCATCTTCACAAGGTCCTTTGCCATTGTTCTGCCATTGTTCTGGGATTGATTTGCACTTTTCGCACCAAAGTATGTTCATCTCTAGGAGACAGAACGCGTCTCCTTCCTAAGTGGTATGACGGCTGCGTGGTCCCATGGTGTTTATACTTGCGTACTATTGTTTGTACAGATGAACGTGGTACTTTCATGCATTTGGAAATTGCTCCCAAGGATGAACCAGACTTGTGGAGGTCTACAATTTTTTTTCTGAGGTCTTGGCTGATTTCTTTTGATTTTCCCATGATGTCAAGCAAGGACGCACTGAGTTTGAAGGTAGGCCTTGAAATACATCCAAAGGTACACCTCCAATTGACTCAAATTATGTCAATTAGCCTATCAGAAGCTTCTAATGACATAATTTTCTGGAATTTTCCAAGCTGTTTAAAGGTACAGTCAACTTAGTGTATGTAAACTTCTGACCCACTAGAATTGTGATACAGTGAATTATAAGTGAAATGATCTGTCTGTAAACAATTGTTGTAAAAATTACTTGCGTCATGCACAAAGTAGTTGTCCTAACCGACTTGCCAAAACTATAGTTTGTTAACAAGAAAATTGTGGAGTGGTTGAAAAACGAGTTTTAATGACTCCAACCTAAGTGTATGTAAACTTCCGACTTCAACTGTATCATATCGTACATATCCCAACCACAACCCGTGGGTAAATGGCAACAAAATCAATCAGACGCAAAAACACAGTACAGGGACAAAATGGAATCGCAATTCAATGATGCAAGACATGTTGCAAGGACTACTGTATAAAGGGAAACCCAGATATGTGGCGAACACCGATACCTCAGTCCCAGACGAGCTAAATCCTTTTTACGCTTGCTCCAAGGAAAACATTGATCCTCCTATGAGAATCCACGCTGCAGTGTGCTCTCTTTCTCTGTGGCCGACGTGAGTAAGACTTAAGTCTGAGAATACTTTCAAAGCAGCCGGCCCAGATGGTATGGCTGGAGTATTTATAAACATATTCAACCTGTCCCTATCTCATTCTGTAATCTCCACATGTTTCAAGTTGTCCATCTTTGTCCTTGTACCCAACCAAACAAAGGAAACTTGCCTAAACAGCTATCGCCCTGTAGCACTCACTTCTGTCATCATGAAGTGACTTGAGAGGCTGGTCAAGGACCAAATCAGCTCCACCTTACCTGACACCCTGGTTACCCGACACCCTGGACCCACTTCAATTTGCATTGCACCCCAACAGATCCACGGACAATTGCCACAGCACTGCATACTGCCCAATCACATCTTGACAACATGAATACCTATATGAGAATGCTATTAAATGACTACAGCTCAACTTTCAACACCATAGTCCCTTCCAAGCTGGTCATTAAGCTCATGGCCCTGGGACTGAACACCTCCCTGGTATGATCAATACCTGTTTAAAGGTCCAGCCTAGTGATCACACTCTCCGTAGCCAATGTTTTTATTTTATTTTATAGGCCAGTTGAGAACAAGTTCTCATTTACAACTGCGACCTGGCCAAGATAAAGCAAAGCAGTGCGACACAAACAACACAGAGTTACACATGGGATAAACAAACAGTCAATAACACAATAGAAAAATCTATATACAGTTTGTGCAAATGTAGTAAGATTAGGGAGGTAAGGCAATAAATAGGCCATAATTGCGAAAAAGTTACAATTTAGCAATAAACACTGGCGTGATAGATGTGCAAGTAGAGATACTGGGGTGCAAAGGAGCAAAAAAATAAATAACAATATGGGGATGAGGTAGTTGGGTGGGCTATTTACAGATGGGCTGTGTACGGGTGCAATGATCGGTAAGCTGCTCTGACAGCTGGTGCTTAAAGCTAGTGAGGGAGATATGTCTCTCCAGCTTCAGTGATTTTTGCAATTCGTTCCAGTCATTGGCAGCAGAGAACTGGAAGGAAAGGCAGCGAAAGAAGGAGTTTGCTTTGGGGATGACCAGTGAAATATACCTGCTGGAGCGCGTGCTACGGGTGGGTGCTGCTATGGTGTCCTGGGAAATGTTCTTGTTACTTACAACCTCATGCTAATCGCATTAGCTTACGTTAGCTCAACCGTCCGGTGGACGGGACACAGATCCCTCATGACGTTGAAAGTAACAAGAACATTTCCCAGGACATAGACATATCTAATATTGTCAGAAAGCTTAAATTCTTGTTAATCTAGCTCCACCGTCCAATTTACAGTAGCTATTACAGTGAAAGAATACCATGCTATTGTTTGAGGAGAGTGCACAATTTTGAACATGAAAATGTATTAATAAACAAATTAGGCACATTTGGGCAGTATTGATACAACATTTTGAACAGAAATACGAGCCTTTTGGACCTAGACTTGGCGCTCCGGTACTGCTGCCATGCGGTAGCAGAGAGAAAAGTCTATGACTTGGGTGACTGGAGACTATGAACATTTTTGGGGCCTTCCTCTGACAACGCCTTGTATATAGGTTCTGGATGGCAGGAAGCCAAAGAGGCTGTAGGCTGGATCACCGACGACAATGAGACAGCCTACAGGGAGGAGGTCAGAGACCTGGCAGTATGGTGCCAGGACAACAACCTCTCCCTCAATGTCAGCAAGACAAAGGAGATGATCGTGGACTACAGGAAACAGAGGGCTGAGCACACCCCCATCCACATCGACAGGGCTGTAGTGGAGCAGATCCAGAGCTTCAAGTTCCTCATTGTCCACATCACTAAGGAATTATCATGGTCCACACACACAAACGCAGTCGTGAAGAGAGCACGACAACAGCTCTTCCCCCTTCAGGAGGCTGAAAATATTCGGCATGGGCCCACAGATCCTCAAAAAGTTATACAGCTCTACCCTTGAGAGCATCTTGACTGGCTGCATCACCGCTTGGTATGATCAACTACTTGGCATCCGACAGGAAGACGCTACAGAGGGCAGTGTGTACAGCCCAGTACATCACTGGGGCCGAGCTTCCTGCCATCGAGGACCTCAATGTCAGAGGAAGACCCTAAAAAAAGTGCTATCTGATGTAGGTATTAATAATATTTAGGAGGGGAAACCCTGGCAATACCTGCTTAGTTACATAGATACATCTGCAACACTGATGTCTTCTCTCTAGTCTTCTCTCTGTGAGAATGATAACGCCCATCTCTGTCCATGACTTGAAGCAATACTTTAGAGCAACAGTATACATCTATGAAATACTACAATTTGTCCCCTGATTAGTAGGCTATTTGATATACTAATAGGAAGAAAGTGTCATTTGATCAAAACACTCATGTTCAACTATGCAAATAGCAAAAACTTGTTTCCAAACACTTATTGAACAGTTAAATGATTCACGAGCTATAGACACAGCATGCACTGCATTCCAAGACGAGAAAATAACAGAATACTGTCAGAAAATGTGCATGCATTCATCAATAGCTTTAACTCAAACAGCGCACAGACTATTCACGGCATGTGTAGGAGCAGCAGGCTTGGCTCCTGCTGTCTTCATCATGCTTCATATGTTGCGCTGCTGTGTGCAACGGATGTGGGCTGCTGTATCGGCGCTACAATTGTGGAATTTCATTGCGTGATAAGTGTGTGTGATACAACCATCGTGTTGGTGATTACAATGTAGCCTATTTTAAAATAATGCCTTTCCTCCAACAAACAGTTGTCAAAGAAGGTAGATAGTAGGCTAATGTGGTCCATTCCTCACCATGCTATTTGTATGGAGAAAAACATGCAACATATCGGAAAAATATTGAGAGCTTACCTTCAGTGTATTCTCAAGTCAAAATTCATGAGTGGAACGATATTCGATAAATCCTAAATGAAACAACCGTTTATGAGAAATAATAGAAGCGACTGGTGGTGGACAGTATAGGTATCAAACCACACGAGCCTCTGCTCCATGCACCTGACAGCTCGCTCTGTTGATGCAACGCATAGAGGAGGAAAACCCACACAGCAGAAATCAAGATGCCACTAAGACCCGGCATGGCGGATGGACTAGGGACAATTAATTGTTTTTGGCTGCTAAGCTGTTGCGATGGAGACAATTGCGTAGGTAATATAGAGTATAATTATGAATTATTTATAAAAATGTTTTCCTTCAGCACATAAGAGACAATTGCCACCAAACATAGAACTGACTTCACAACAATGAATTGCTCTATCATATTTTCAACAAAACATATACACTGAGTGTACAACACATTAAGAACACCTTCCTAATATTGAGTTGCAACCCCTTTTGCCCTCAAAACAGCCTCAAACCGTCGGGGCATGGACTATAAGGTGTCGAAAGCTACCCACAGGGACGCTAGCCCATGTTGACTTAATTGCTTCCCACATTTGTTTCAAGTTGGCTGGATGTCCTTTGGGTGGTGGACCATTCTTGATACACACGGGAAACTGTTGAGCATGAAAAACCCTGCAGCGTTGCAGTTCTTGACACAATCCGGCGTGCCTGGCACCTATTACCATATCCCGTTCAAAGGCACTTAAATCCTTTGTCTTACCCATTCACCCTCTGAACGGCACACATAGGCAATCCATCAAGGCTTGAAAATCCTTCTCTAACCTATATCCACCTCTTCAGATGTTCCTAATGTTTTATACACTCAGTGTATTATATTTTTGGTGATTTTAAAAATGGTTTAAAAAATATATATATATTTGTCAGAGATATGAATACCTGTGCCGAACAGATTTATGTAAACATACATCTAGACCTTGTAACATCCAGTTATTTAGATGACTTATGTTGATAAGAACTGAGGTCGGGGCGTTCATATACTTTAGTTGAACTTTACTCAGAAGTATGCTGGCATTACATAGTTCACATGACATATCCCTCCTACCCGCTGGCTACTTTAAAACATGGAACTGGAATCACACACTATGAAAAGACGGACTGGATTATGGCATAACGTACACTACATTACAGACCTAACAAAGGAAATTGACTGTGGGCTATTAATAGCCCAATTATACAGCATTTCCTAGAGTTGTGTCCAATATAATCCCTAAAAAGCAACAGCAGATTGTTCCCATCCATTGCCAGTAATACTGATCCATGTAAGTTTGTTTTTATCTCAGCAATGTGTAAAGAGAGGGGCAGTGTATTGTGTGTTAGGGGCCCTTAGAAAATAAAATACAACATTTAGTGTGCCCAATTTTCTAATTATTATCTCACACACAGTGTAGCTGTGTTAGTAACTAATGTGGCAATGATTGCATGATTGAAAGCAATGCTTTACATGTTAAAGTGAAATGCTGAGGGATTACTTTCAGGACTACAAAACTCAGTGTCCTCCAGCCCCCTGCCTAAAATTCTACAGTTTTGATAGTAGTGAACTACTTACCATAATAGTATCATACAAACAATCTTTACTGTTTATGTCCAATGTGTGCTATAGCTTTACCGGTTTCATACACTGAGTGTACAAAACATTAAGAACACCTTAATATTGAGCCGCACCACCTTTTGCCTTCAGTACAGCCTCAATTCGTCGGGGAATGGACTCTACAAGGTGTCGAAAGCATTCCACAGGGATGCTGGCCGATGTTGACTCAAATGCTTCCCATAGTTGTGTCAAGTGGATGTCCTTTGGTTGGTGGACCATTCTTGATACACACAGGAAACTGTTTAACGGGGAAAAAAACAGCAGGTTTGCAATTCTTGACACACTCAAACCGGTGCGCCTGGCACCTGCTACCATAACCTGTTCAAAAGCACTATTTTTTCTTGTCCATTCACCATCTGAATGGCACACATAACACTCCATGTCTCAATTGTCTTAAAGCTTAAAAATCCTTCTTTAACCTGTCTCCTCTGCTTCTTCTACAATGATTGAGGTGGATTTAACAGGTGGCATCCATAAGGGATCCTAGCTTTCACCTGGATTCACCTGGTCAGTCTGTCATCGAAAGAGCTGTTTTGTACACAGTGTCTCTCACACATTGACATTTTTATAAAGAAACATCACATACTGTAACTATACACTCACACAGCTCAACATGCTGACCTATCAAAGCACTAGACAATAAGAGATTCTCCCATCCTGTGAGGTAATAGGGACTGTGCATGCAGAGAGGAGATGGCAGGTTATTCAGTGGAGATCAAATGGGGACTGGCATCTGCTTTGAAAACAGAGTGGGCTTGTCCACAACTGTGGCTCATTAGCTATCATGCTGTCACTATAAACAGAGGGGGACATGAAGAAAACCCATGACAACTGCAATTTAGTCCGCCACTGAATTCTGCTGATAAATCAAAACTGTGAGAAACGACAACAAATTAGTTAGTGAAGATGATATAACAAAGTTTTTAAGTTTGGGACTGAAGATAGTGAAATTAAATCTTGCTTTTTGGAGAGATTGGCATTCATTTTGTATGAACTGACCATTTAGGCTATAGTATACTCTAGATCTAAAAATTTCCTGATCAAAAACAATGACATGGATGTATTTATTTTATAAGTGTATAGAAACATAAAAATGTGAGGAAAAGCATTCCACTTCGTTGTCTGTAAAGGTCAAACTGTTCTGTCTTGTCAGACTGCTGATGCCATTTCCTGTCGGTCAGAGAAATCGGCGTAGGAATCAAATATCGTAGAGAAATGAATGGGCCAAATGAGATCACGTCAGAAGATCCTTGCGTTAGTGCCATTTGTTCCCATACTCAGGCTTACTATTCCATCTGAACTGGGGACAAAAACACACATCTGTGCCATGAAAAGAGGCTAAATCACACCCTTTCAGAGCTGAGATTCCTCCGTATTGATTTTGTTCGTAGGATGAGATGTATTTTGGTAAGAAAAAAAAGCTGAATGGATAAAATCACGATAAATATGTTTGATTTGCTTCAATTGTAAAAAGCCTCATTTAGTCTAAGTAAGATCTCAGATGGCTGCATTTTTTTACAAGAAATACAATAAACACTCACTATTAAATAATTCCTTGCAGATGTTTTAGGTTTACTCTCTGTACCAGATGCCAATTTATTTATATTCTACCCTAACAATGTTGTCTACACCATCAATGGGCTCCTGAGTAGTGAGATCTTTGTTGAAAGGTCCCCAATCATCTGTAAATCTAATTTTAGTACTCTGAATCCTACATGACACTACCCCATCCTCTCTCCCACTATAGACCCAATTAGTCATTGTCATTTGGTCCCTTGCTAATAGTTTATAGGTAGAAATGACAAATCAAGCCCTTCTTTCTGTGGGCTTAATGAATCCTTTTCACTGAGACTTTGCGAGAGCTTGGGACTATAAGGTTCTATGTGCAAAAAGACGATTGAGATAATTGGCTTCAAAGTTCCGAACCCTCATTGGTTTGAATGGTGAGCAATTTTTTAAATTGTATTCTTTTGACCTCAACATGAACTGAGGTATTTAGAGTACTATATAGGTAGAGAACATTGAACAGAAGGCTGTCAATAACTCTGTTTGGACAGAAATGCAGATAGAACCTTATAGTCCTAAGGTCTCGTAATAGTACTGATCATCTTTAGGCCACTTACTCAACTGGAGGGCTGACGTGTGTGGTCATATCAATACAAGTACAACTAACTACAGAGGAGAGCCTCTCTTTTATGTAAATGTTTCTACACAACTTTTGACTATTTCTGGCATTCTTTGGATGGAAGGTTGGGCATCAAGCATGCCTTTTTGTTTCTTTGTGTATCTAACAAGATGTGTCTAAATAAGATGAGTCACAGTATGATTTGCCCTAATATGACTTGACAATATATATATATCATACTGATATTGTACAATTAAAATATCTATAATTGCTGACACAAACTATGCCGCACCCTAACAAGTGTGTGTATGTGCATTTTGCAGTGAAAAAAATTGTGGCAAAAAAATAAATAGTTCAAAGGATGCTGAAGCATAATTTAAATGATATAATCTTAAAGCAGATATTATACTTCCTACTTCCAAGATATTCTGTACTGTGTTAATTATGGATCATCTCATCCAGCCTTTGCAAGTCAAAATGCACAAAGGGATGTGTTGGCATTGAGTATGTGTGTCAGTGACAAAAACGATATAAAAGACTAGCTACAGTACATGTTGAGAAGCAACTGTCAAATATGGGGATCCAATCAGGGCTTACATAAAACACATCAATGTGTTTCTAAATAAAGAACTGGCACATGTGTGTGATTGTGTCATATGATAAATATGCTAATTTACATTCACCACAAGAGAATGGGATATTATAAAAATGAGTGAAATGATTTATTTCTAATCAACGTTTCGCATTGTCGGTTTAGAATTTTTCTGGTATAGAAAACTCATGAAAATAAATGTACATCTCCAACCTATATGCTTACTGCACACTGGTTAGATCCCAAACTGTATCGCATATAGCCTATTCATTATTATTTAACTCACCTGCGTCACCTTGTTAAAGTTTGGTAGGAATTATGTCAAGAAGCGATACCCAGCAATTGCCACATGTTGTAGTCATTGCTAAGAAGAGAGTAGACATATGCGACAGCCAATGTCTGTGATACGTCATTGTACCAGTAGATGGAAGCAAATGCATATGACATTTTCTTGGACTTGGCATAAAGCAAAATGTCCTTTTAATGATTAAAATACACAAATCCTGAAAAAAGCATTTTAAAAGGAATATTTTGAATTACCAAAAACTATGCGTCACATTATCAACAAAATGGAATGTATAATTCATTTGCACTTGTTTCATATCAGTCAACTCACTCCAAATGACATTTTTTTAACCTATGTTATAAAGTGACTAATAAACTGGTAGGCGCATAAAAACAAGTTTTGCCAAATTATTTATGCACATCTGGCCAAATATTGTGCCAAGTCTAATTACCTGTAGGCCTACTACTGGTGACTGACGTCCTATTGTATTTGTCCCTTTAAGCGCTGGAGAGGAAGAGTCTATTGCGCGTATAATATTAGGTTTTTACGCTGACAGGACGCCGACTTCAAAGGGACATCGGCAGTTCATATAAAATATAAAATGCATTGCAGTTTGATTTGCAGACTTGTTTTCCGTCTGATCGATTCTGCTCTTTTCACATCTCACATGCGACAGGCTAAGTCTTCTACTAGTGGCTGAGACTACGTAGAAGAGCTCAAGGTCAGTGAAACTGGCATGCCTCGCTAACAGAAGAAACATCTATTTTCAGGATAGCACTATAAAACCCTCTCAGAGGACACCATGCTGAAGGAACTACACGTTAAATGTGTGTGTAATTTACTAACAGCAAAGCTTTTGGCAAGACAACATTGTCTGGAATGCACTCACTCAACAGGTTCTCCTTCTTTCTCACCATCTGAGACAAGGTCGACTGATAGAGCAACGCGCTCCACAGTGAATGGGACCAAAGGAACGTGGTGTGATGCGGTTCATGTATTGATTCTGCTTGAACACCTGCTTTGATGACGCCAAAAGATAACGAGGCTAAATCCACCCACTTGAGGTACAGGACAACTGATACAAGGGGAAGTCTATATAGCCTAAACCCTGACACCTGTTGTTCAAGGGTATCACAAATTGGATCCTTGCATCGAGGTCTAACCATTTGAAAGGGATTATATTTGCGTAGGAGCAGACGTCAATAATCATGTCTCATTGCTGGGGTTACGGACCATCTGACGGTGAGGCATTCAGTATCATCTGACGCTGACTGCACTTTTTGAGCTTTTGCAAACTACTAGTTGAAACTTAATTGCAACAGTTGCATGAAAGAGTAGCTCTATGCATTTCTTATCTGAAAATAAATAAATAACTGCAGTAAATACGTGTTAATATATTCTGGTGTGTTACTGTAAATAAATAATTAGCCCAATATTGTTAGGTTATGATACGTTTATGAATGTATCTGTGAGAACACAATTGGAATGTTTAGAATAGAGTGAATGATATTTCCTCTGTTTTGTCTTTGTCCTGTTTTTTCTACCATAGGACCTGCCAAGTGGTGTAAGCACTTCCCCATTGCTAATGGGCCCAGGCAGTCTCCTATTAATATTATTTGTGGCCAAGCATCCTACGATTCTGCCCTGGAGCCTCTCAAACTGAACTATGACCCATCTAACTCCACAGACATTCTGAACAATGGCCATTCCTTCCAAGTGGGCTTTGTGGATGATACTGACAGTTCAAGTAAGCCTTAGAATCCATATGTAATTATATACATTACATGATTATCTCCGTTTCTCACTTCACAAAATATGACCTTCATTTTCTATACAAGTTACATTCTGATGGGTTCTGAGGTGGGGATTCAGTAAGGTAAGGGGCAACAAGAGAATGAGGGTTGCTGCAAACTGGTTACATATTAACTCAGTGGCTGTGTGTCAAACAAATATCAAACACGGTGGTGAATTAACTTCTGGATGCGCCGTCTTTGTCCATTGTGCATATAGGCTGCTGTACAGTAGATAATATTGATAGGTGACTTGAGAGCAGGCAGGTGTTTGAAAAGACGCTAGTTGTCGGGTTGTTGTCTATTGACATGGTGCCGGGAAGCAAGCACACCTGTCTGCAGACTAGATTGTTCAAAATGAACGTTTCCTACCCAACCTTATCGTTTATTTTATAGTAGTGTATTTTACGATCAGGATAATCATCTATGAAGTAAGCATATTGCGGTATTGCTTCCCAACGTGTTCCTTTTGAGTTGTTAGGGAGATAGTACTTTTGCACATATAACACACTGTGGCTGAGGAAAAGCACTACTCCCAATATAAGTGAACCCCAAATCAATGTAGTTCTCATCATATTAGCGCCTCTTCGATGGTCCAACGTCCCTGTCTGTTGTTCGGTGCTTTCCCGGGTAAGGGGACAGTAGCTCTTCGGCTGCATCAGATTCACAACTGTCAGTGGCCATGCTAGCTGGGCTAAAAACAAATGTAGAATTCCTGATGCTAGCATTGGATGTGCTCGTGGAAGCAGAACAACTTGGGTCGTCGGCAGGTGTAGTACTGCTGGTAGTAGCAGTACTACCAGTAGAGCTGGTATGTGTCTCTATGGACGTGGGCATAATTTTTTATTTTTTTTACCATTTATCCATTTTCGAGCAAATGGCTACATGCGGACCGTTAGTGGAATTCCCGCGAGGGAGTAACGGTTAATGTGATCGGATGTTAATTATTTGACTAGGTTACCTGTATTTGACATTGTGTTATTTCGCTGAACACTAGATGGTTTAAGTTTATTTTTGGCAGTGAAACGAGGCTACTCAGGCGAGGGGGAAAAAAACTCACCCAAATGTATAGCCCCGTTGGAAAATATAAATTGACTGTTTTTTAAAAATGTGAATAAAAAAAATGTGAATCACATTTTTATTATGGCGTACCCCTGAGGAATACCTGCCTTAAATCAATTCAAATGCAACAGCCTGTAACTGTAGTAGATGACTAGTAATCATCTGTCATTTGCCTGCATTTGGACACTTTGGATATTTTGAAGAGCAACATTAAAACTGTGTGCGTGTATGTTTGTGTGTGTCCATGCGTTCCTGCTCGCAGCACTGACCGGAGGCCCCATCACCGGCACATACAGGCTGAAGCAGTTCCACTTCCACTGGGGAGCCAGTGATTACAGGGGCTCTGAGCACACCGTTAATGGAATCAAGTTCCCATGCGAGGTAGGCAGTTCAAGACCTAGATTTTACAACAGGACAAGCTGTATGGCTTCAGATCAGTATTTTGATTGGCTACCTGAGCTAAACCTGACATCTTCTTTCTGTTTGTAAAGCTCCATCTGGTGCACTGGAACACCAAGTACCTCAGCTTTGGTGAAGCTGCTAGCCATCCCGATGGTCTTGCTGTAGTTGGAGTGTTTCTGAAGGTACAGATCTAATACAACTTAAATGTTTAGAATTAGTTCATATACTATTTATGCTTCCTTGTGATTTAATTCTAAAAGTAGCCTGATTCCCTTGTTTGACTGTGAATTCTTGTTTCCTATAGATTGGTGCTGCAAACCCCAGACTACAAAAGGTTCTGGATGCTCTGGAGGCCATCAAATCAAAGGTGAAATCAAAACTGACTACTACTGAAATTACGCTGTAGTGGGAATTGGATGGGAATTTTGAAGTAAGTCTTTGTTTAAACATGTATAAATCACAATTTGTGTCTTCTGTAGGGTAAGCAAACTACGTTTTCCAACTTTGACCCCAAAACTCTGCTGCCTGACTCACTGGACTACTGGACATACAATGGCTCCTTGACCACTCCCCCTCTTCTGGAGAGTGTCACCTGGATTGTCCTGAAGGAATCAGTCAGTGTCAGCATAACCCAGGTACAATAATTTTACACAGCACCTTCATTGTCACTAATCAACTTCATCAGTTCAGCCCCAATTCATTGACCAAGGTCAGCACTGGTGTAGCACACCCTGCCACACAGCCCCCGCAAGGTTAGAAGTACTCTAGTTTTTATAGTCAGAGAAGTTTAGCCATTCACTTAATGGACTTTCACTTTAGATTACATTATCGGGGTGGCCCATAGTGCTTATTTAGTAACTCCTGCCAGTATCATTTGAGTAGCCCACCACTTCTATGAAAGTAGCCTACACCCATATTAATATACCAAGCATGTGTAGTAAAGGTATGTTCTTTCCCTATATCATGGGCTAAAAAAGTATTTGTTGCTCCATGCGGTCTTAGAACGTCCGAAGTCTGTCTGTAGATAATTTATAAAGACAATCTGTGTTCCTGTGATGAAACATATCTGCAACAGTACATAGCTACTGTACACAGCAGACACCTCCCCAATTATTAGACATTAAAGAGTGGACCGTTTCTTTTATACTGTTTTTCACAATGTGTATTCATACAGTGCCTTCGGAAAGTATTCAGACCCCTTAACTTTTTCCACATTTTGTTACGTTACATCCTTTTTCTAAAATGGATTAAATTGTTCCCCCCCCTTAATCTACACACAATACCCCATAATGGCAAAGCAAAAACGGGTCTAGAAATGTTGTTAATTTATTTCAAATGTAAATGTGATTTTTCACAGTTTTATAAGTATTAAGACCCTTTACGCAGTACTTTGTTAAAGTACCTTTGGCAGCGATTACAGCAGCAAGTTTTTAGGTATGACGCTACAAGCTTGGCACACCTGTATTTGGGGAGTTTCTCCCATTCTTCTCTGCAGATCCTCTCAAGCTCTGTCAGGTTGGATGGGGAGCGTCGCTGCACAGCTATTTTCAAGTCTCTCCAGAGATGTTTGATCGGGTTCAAGTCCAGGCTTTGACTGGGCCACTCAAGGAAATTCAGAGACTTGTCCTGAAGCCACTACTGCATTGTCTTGGGTGTGTGCTTAGGGTCATTGTCTTGTTGGAAGGTGAACCTTCGCTCCCAGTCTGAGATCCTGAGCGCTCTGGAGCAGGTTTTCATCAAGGAGCTCCGTACATCTTTGCCTCGATCCTGACTAGTCTCCCAGTCCCTGCCACTGAAAAACATCCTCACAGCATGATGTTGCCACCACGCTTCACCATAGGGATGGTGCCAGGTTTCCTCCAGACGTGATGCTTGGCATTCAGGCCAAAGAGTTCAAACTTGGTTTCATCAGACCAGAGAATCTTGTTTCTCATGGTCTGAGAGTCTTTAGGTACCTTTTGGCAAACTCCAAGCGGGCTGTCATGTGCCTTTTTTACTGAGAAGTGGCTTCCATCTGGCCACTCTACCATAAAGGCCTGATTGGTGGAGTTCTGAAGAGATGGTTGTCCTTCTGGAAGGCTCTCCCATCTTCACAGAGGAACTCTAGAGCTCTGTCAGAGTCACCTCCCTGACCAAGGCCCTTCTCCCCCGATTGGCAGGGGGGCCAGCTCTAGGAAAAGTCTTCGTGGTTCCAAACTTCTTCCATTTAGGAATGGAAGCCGCTGTGTCATTGGGGACATTTAATGCTGCAGATTTATTTGGTACCCTTCCCCAGATCTGTGGCATGACACAATCCTGTCTTGGAGCTCTACGGACGATTCCTTCAACCTCATGGCTTGGTTTTTGTTCTGACATGCACTGTCAACTGTGGAACCTTATATAGACAGGTGTGTGCCTTTCCAAATCATGTTCAATTAATTTAATTTAACACAGGTGGACACCAATCCACCTGTAGAAACATCTCAAGGAGGATCAATGGAAACAGGATGTACCTGAGCTCAATTTCGAGTCTCATAGAAAAGGGTCTGGATGCTTATGTAAGTCTGGATGCTTATGTAACAAATGTTCATGCATTTCAAAAAAACTGTTTTTGCTTTGTAATTATGGTGTATTGTGTGTAGATTGCTGAGGATTTTTATTTATTTAATCCATTTTACTGTAAAGTAACAAATTCTGAAAATAATCAAGGGGCCTGAATACTTTAAAGGCACTGTATACTGTATTCTTGATAGTTAATTCTAATATACCTACTACTTGTACATTGCACATTGTTATACTGTTTATTTATACACTGTATTCTTGACATAACCCATTGTAATGTACAGTATCTACTGCTTAGTATATGTTATTGGTGTATATATGTATAGATTGTATTTGGATTACTGATAGTGTTATTTGGGTTGTTAACTGAATTAATTCTGATTTCTTTGGGATTTCTTATTTCTAGTTTTTGATTATTATTTGTGTACATGTTTGACATTTTTGCTGCACTGTTAGGAGCTAGTAACACAAGCATTTCGTTGCATCCGCTATAAAATCTGCTAAACTGTATACGCCACCAATAAACTTTGATTTGATTTATTATTGAAGCTCCATGCTGAGCCTTGGGGATATCAAATCCCGAAGTCCAATTTCACCAGCTGGCATTTAAATGGGTCCCCAAGGAGACTTGTTTACTGAAAGGTCAAAAATCTGCAGTCAAAAGCATTGTCTCACATATGTCATCATGAAGATAGTGTCGATTTAGGGAGGGCTACATTCAGCCATATGCATTGCTGAGGTAAAGTTAAGGTGTAGTGCAAGGCAGCAATAACCTGGGTGGAGAGAGTTTTACAGTTCTGACAGAGTATTGATGCAATGTTGTGTTGCAAAAAGCCTTTCACCTACATACAGTAGGATGGTCTAGGACCCATGACTAAAGAGTGTGAGACTACAGAACAAAGAAAATTAATGCACTTTCAGAAGTTTTTGGTGATTTCACTTTTCACTGTAAATGAGAACAAGTTGAACAGTGTGTCAATTGATACTGTACACCTACATTTTGAACTTTTACTAGGAAATGAGACTGTATAGACTCTGCAGCCGGTCATTGTCATGGTATGCATAATAATATCAATTTAGTGAAAACATTTTCATTCTTATAGTAACCTGAATGTACACTCTATGCTTACTTGCTTATGGCTGTACGTCGATGATTACTTTGATTCCAATTGTGGGGTTTGCGCTAATGCCAAATTTACATGGCTTTGCAGGCCAATACGAGACCCACATGGTTTGCCACGTGAGGTTTAGGTGAACTCTCCACCAGAGAGGGGTTCCCCTGCTGCACGCTGGTGTCATTGCGCATACTGTTCTATTCTCCACTCTTTATTCTCAAAACTTCACTCTACATTGTGATCAGTTAGACCTCTATTGGTACTAATTTGGTATTGTTTTAGGGATTATATGATCTAAATATAGGAAATCGTTTTTGGAGAGCAGTAAGCCACAGCAACCACTTTAGCATGAGTCAAAGGCCGCAGTGTTGACATTCTGATTCTAACCATTGTATCTCCCTTTCCCTCTCTCGCGCTTGACAGATGGGTAAATTCCGCAGCTTGAAGTTCAGTGGGGACGGAGAGGCACATTGCTGCATGCAGGACAACTACAGACCCACTCAGCCTCTCAAGGGACGCAAGGTCCGCCGGTCCTTCAAGTAAACAACCACGTGTCACGCCATCCATCTTCCCCAGGTTATATATACATCGTGTGCCATTTTAGCACATGCATTGGTGTCAGAATCTGCTAATTGTTAACCCCATTGACAAAACGATCAGTAAATACTACAAAATAGAACATGTAAACCTAAACCAATGCAATTTAATAACAAGAGCCAGTGCAGATGAGATTCATGCGCTGGTATGGATGGACAGCAGCTCCTGTACTTTATACCCATGGCCTGCCAGCCCCTCCTGTAATCCCTGACGATCAGCCTCAGGATCACCCCAGATTAATGTCATTTAGCTGCTTGCCTGCCCCTGCAATAACAGATGACAGTCAGTCAGTCAGTCAGAGATAGAGGCCTTTAATGGTATAATACTACAGGGCTTTTTTCTTCTTCTCTACTCTCAATAAGCACAAACAGTTGCTATGCAAGAGATGGAATCTTGAATGAATCCTTAAACACTTTCCATTTTTGTATTGTATCCTCACATCGTCATCAATGTATTGTTTGATTTTGTCGCTTTAGATTACAGGTCCATGCCAAAAATAAGAGATGCAATTTAAGTTTTATATATATATTTTTGTACTCATAACTTACCTCTCTACCTACCGTCACCCCAGTGCATTATCGTTGTCTTAAAATCATGAGTGAAAGAAAATGTTGTGTGAGGTGTCATTATGTCATCCAAGTCCCATCCGTTATAATGAAATCCTGTGTTGTTAATATCGGTAACCTTTTATAAACTCAATGTTTATGGAATGACACATCTGTTGGAAAGCTTTGCACATTTTTTGGGGTATATTGAATTACCACACTACAGAAATGTCAGTTGCCCTTTGGCTGTGTGGGATCAGCCTTACCCAGCTAGGGAAACAGAGACCCCACTGTTGATAATCAGACATCTTCCTTTTAAGTATAGACAGAAGACCTATTTTGCAGTCATGTGCCCTTAACAAGGAACTATTGACCTATGAATTCTCCACCTCTGTGGTTCAGGACAAGTTAATCAATCACGTTGTGTGGTACAAACAACGGTCACTCCAATTAAATATGTCTTTGTGATTAACCCATTCACATCCTTGTACAATATCAAAATGCGCCTCAGAGCAAATTACTTTTGGTGTAAATGCTTGGATTTTGGTGTCAACATAGTTAGTAAAAGTGTCTAGACAGGCCACATTGAAATGTTAAGATTATCGTACTTCCAGTGTCAATCAAAGTTGGGATTTTGAGAAAATGTTTAAAAAAATAATTAAAATGACTTCAGCATATCTATGTTGAAAAGCATATAGTATTGTTCTTTGACCTGTTCTAAACCCAAATATGCCTAATATATGATTCAACTCAGTTGTTTGTGACGTACAGCCATTTCTGAATAGTACTATATTTAGTATTTGGACACATGGGGTTACTGTTTTTTACACATTTCAAGAATTAAGTCATGTGAATACAATCAAATGATCAGAATAATTTTTGGTATATAGATTGTCTGGACCAATATACACTGCATATACAAAACCTGCTCTTTCCATGACATAGACTGACCAGGTGAAAGCTATGATCCCTTATTGATGTCACCTGTTAAATCCACTTCAATCAGTGTAGATGAAAGGGAGGAGACATGTTAAAGAAGGATTTTTAAGCCTTGAGACAATTGAGACATGGATTGTGTATTTGTGCCATTCAGAGGGTGAATAAGCAAGACAAAATATTAAAGTGCCTTTGAACGGGGTATGGTAGTAGATGCCAGGTGCACCGATTTGAGTGTGTTAACTGCAACACTGAGTTTTTCACACTCAACAGTTTCCCAAGTGTATCAATAATGGTCCACAAGCCAACTTGACACAACTGTGGGAAGCATTGAAGTCAACATAGTCCATCTCAATGCCCCAACGAATTGACTGTTCTGAGGGCAAAAGGGGGAAGGTGTTCTTAATGTTTTGTGCACTCATTGTAGTTGTCTATTTGTATTATTTAAGGATCCCCACACTCCTGGGGTCTTGCAACATTAAGGCAGATATATAGCATTTTAAATATTACATTTCTTAACACTTTACCCAATACCTTTAGCGTGTTCCTTCAGGCCACTACTCCACTATCACATATTTACAATACAACATCCATGTGTACATGTGTGTGTGTGCCTTATGAGTATCTGTGCCTGTGTGTGTGTCTCTTCACAGTCCCCGCTGTTCCATCAGATGTATTTGTATCTTTAAAAAAAAAAGTTTTATCTGATTCTACTGCTTGCATCAGTTACCTGATGGGGAATAGAGTTCCATGTAGCAATGGCACTATGTAGTACTGTGCACCTCCCATAGTCCTGTGCACCCCCCCATAGTCTGTTCTTGACTTGGAGATTGTGAAGAGACTTGCTGGCATGTCTTGTGGGGTATGCATGGGTGTCCGAGCTATCTGCTAGTAGTTTAAACAGACACCGCGGTGCATTCAGCATGTTAACACTTCTTACAAAAACAAGCAGTGATGAAGTCAATCTCTCCTCCACTTTGAGTCATGAGAGTTTACATGCATATTATTAGTGTTAGCTATCCATGTATATATAAGGGCAAGGCGTGCTGCCCTTTTCTGAGCCAATTGTAATTTTCTCTCTTTGTGGCACCTGACTACACGACTGAAAAGTGCGACAAAATTAGGGACTGCCTTGTTGATAGTGTCGTTAAGGCAGAGCAGCACTTTATTATGGACAGACTTCTCCCATCTTAGCTACTGTTGTATCAACATGTTTTGACCATAACAGTTTACAATCTAGGGTTACTTACTCAATTTCCACATTGTTTATTACACTATTTAGTTGAGGTTTATGGTTTAGCAAATTATTTGTCCCAAATACAATGCTTTAGATTTTGAAATATTTAGGACTAAGTTATTCCTTGCCACCCATTCTGAAACTAACTGCAGCTCTTTTTTAAGTTGCAGTGATTTAACTCGCTGTAGTAGCTGATGTGTTGAGTCATCCACATACATAGACACACTGGCTTTACTCAAAGCATGTCATTAGTAAAGATTGAAAAAAGTAAGGGGTCGACCGCTGCCCTGAGGAATTCCTGATTCTACCTGGATTATGTTGGAGAGGCTTCCATTAACCCTTTGCCATGTACAATCACATATTTGTGATCATTGTTGACTGGTCCCTGCAGCATACCATCACAAATATGTGATTGGAACAGTAGTAACAGAACATATGATGAAACAAACTTGTCTAAACAGCATTGTTTTCTGAAAAGCATCTAAACAATGTTTTGTACTGCTGGGAAATAAAGGTCTTCACAACTTTATTCATCAATTTCACCTTTTATTGAAAAAGATAAATGCGAACATCATCATCCAAATATCACACAGAACATATCCACAGCTAAACTCATTCCATAAACCAGTCTAAATAACAGGTTGCGCTAACAAAAAACAAAACAGTTAGCGACCTAACAGCTAGACTTGTTTACAATTTACCACATCTCTGGTGAGCACAAGGGAGAAATGTAATATGGTTTAGAAAAGAGATGGGTGTCAGCTAAGCTAACAGCAGCTAAATTCTTTATGATGGTAGCTATGTTTGTTTATGTTTGACAAGTGAAACTCCCAAATCCCAGAATGCCATTCACTATAAGACGCAAATAAAGATGGCTGCGCCCATTGCCTGAAAATATTAACTTAATCTGTCCACTTTTCAGCATATTACAAATCTTCAATGTACTTGTTACAGTGTACACAAGAACCGGAGCACATGACATGACAAGTAATTTACCATTTTTGACAAATCACAAAGCAATTATAATGTTATCCCCTCACAGATCATCACACCAAATACAAGCCTACTGCCTAGCCTAACCGTAGTGTGAAAGTTAAACAGGGATGAAACCATTTTAGGGGGGTTTGTGGGGATAGAAATGGAGGGAGGTATCGTGGAGGGAGGTATCGTGGAGGGATGTGATGCAGGAAATATTACTATGATGGGGGATTTATCAATAAAATGGGGGGCAAACACAGGAGAAGTTTATACGCTAAATAAAAATAAAACCCCTTGGAAGGGGGGGTCTGAGCTGGCAACCCTGAGGTACCATAGCCACAATCTGATGCCGGGTTCAAGACAACTGCAACTCGGGGAAAAATGAGCTCTGAATGTGCAAAATCGTTTTGAACGGTCATCCAACTCGGAATTCCAGCTCGGGAACTTGGTCCTCTTTATAGAGCTCCGACCTTCTGACCTGAAGTTCACTGACGTCATTTATTTTATTTATTTATTTTTATTTCACCTTTATTTAACCAGGTAGGCAAGTTGAGAACACGTTCTCATTTACAATTGCGACCTGGCCAAGATAAAGCAAAGCAGTTCGACACATACAACAACACAGAGTTACACATGGAGTAAAACAAACATACAGTCAATAATACAGTAGAAAAATAAGTCTATATACAATGTGAGCAAGTGAGGTGAGATAAGGGAGGTAAAGGCAAAAAAAGGCCATGGTGGCGAAGTAAATACAATATAGCAAGTAAAACACTGGAAGGGTTGATTTGCAGTGGAAGAATGTGCAAAGTAGAGATAGAAATAATGGGGTGCAAAGGAGCAAAATAAATAAATAAATACAGTAGGGAAAGAGGTAGTTATTTGGGCTAAATTATAGATGGGCTATGTACAGGTGCAGTAATCTATGAGCTGCTCTGACAGCTGGTGCTTAAAGCTAGTGAGGGAGATAAGTGTTTCCAGTTTCAGAGATTTTTGTAGTTCGTTCCAGTCATTGGCAGCAGAGAACTGGAAGGAGAGACGGCCAAAGGAAGAATTGGTTTTGGGGGTGACAAGAGAGATATACCTGCTGGAGTGCGTGCTACAGGTGGGTGCTGCTATGGTGACCAGCGAGCTGAGATAAGGGGGGACTTTACCTAGCAGGGTCTTGTAGATGACCTGGAGCCAGTGGGTTTGGCGACGAGTATGAAGCGAGGGCCAGCCAACGAGAGTGTACAGGTCGCAGTGGTGGGTAGTATATGGGGCTTTGGTGACAAAATGGATGGCACTGTGATAGACTGCATCCAATTTATTGAGTGGGGTATTGGAGGCTATTTTGTAAATGACATCACCGAAGTCGAGGATTGGTAGGATGGTCAGTTTTACAAGGGTATGTTTGGCAGCATGAGTGAAAGATGCTTTGTTGCGGAATAGGAAGCCAATTCTAGATTTAACTTTGGATTGGAGATGTTTGATGTGAGTCTGGAAGGAGAGTTTACAGTCTAACCAGACACCTAGGTATTTGTAGTTGTCCACATATTCTAAGTCAGAGCCGTCCAGAGTAGTGATGTTGGACAGGCGGGCAGGTGCAGGCAGCGATCGGTTGAAGAGCATGCATTTAGTTTTACTTGTATTTAAGAGCAATTGGAGGCCACGGAAGGAGAGTTGTATGGCATTGAAGCTCGCCTGGAGGGTTGTTAACACAGTGTCCAAAGAAGGGCCAGACGTATACAGAATGGTGTCGTCTGCGTAGAGGTGGATTAGCGACTCACCAGCAGCAAGAGCGACATCATTGATGTATACAGAGAAGAGAGTCGGTCCAAGAATTGAACCCTGTGGCACCCCCATAGAGACTGCCAGAGGCCCGGACAACAGATGCTCTGATTTGACACACTGAACTCTATCAGAGTAGTAGTTGGTGAACCAGGCGAGGCAATCATTTGAGAAAGCAAGGCTGTCGAGTCTGTCGATGAGGATGTGGTGATTGACAGAGTCGAAAGCCTTGGCCAGGTCAATGAATACGCTGCACAGTATTGTTTCTTATCGATGGCGGTTAAGATATCGTTTAGGACCTTGAGCGTGGCTGAGGTGCACCCATGACCAGCTCTGAAACCAGATTGCATAGCGGAGAAGGTATGGTGGGATTCGAAATGGTCGGTAATCTGTTTGTTGACTTGGCTTTCGAAGACCTTAGAAACACTCTTGACCCTGTAGTAGTTTGGGTCAAGAGTGTCCCCCCCCTTTGAAGAGGGGGATGACTGCAGCTGGTTTCCAATCTTTGGGAATCTCAGACGACACGAAAGAGAGGTTGAACAGGCTAGTAATAGGGGTGGCAACAATTTCAGCAGATAATTTTAGAAAGAAAGGGTCCAGATTATCTAGCTGGCTGATTTGTAGGGGTCCAGATTTTGCAGCTCTTTCAGAACATCAATTGACTGGATTTGTGAGAAGGAGAAATGGGGAAGGCTTGGGCGAGTAGCTGTGGGGGGTGCAGTGCTGTTGACCGGGGTAGGGGTAGCCAGGTGGAAAGCATGGCCAGCCGTAGAAAAATGCTTATTGAAATTCTCAATTATAGTGGATTTGTCGGTGGTGACAGTGTTTCCTATCTTCAGTGCAGTGGGCTGCTGGGATGAGATGTTCTTATTCTCCATGGACTTTACAGTGTCCCAGAACTTTTTTGGGTTTGTGTTGCAGGACGCAAATTTCTGGTTGAATAAGCTAGCCTTGGCTTTTCTAACTGCCTGTGTATATTGGTTTCTAGCTTCCCTGAAAAGTTGCATATCACGGGGGCTGTTCGATGCTAATGCAGAACGCCATAGGATGTTTTTGTGTTGGTTAAGGGCAGTCAGGTCTGGAGAGAACAAAGGGCTATATCTCTTCCTGGTTCTAAATTTCTTGAATGGGGCATGCTTATTTAAGATGGTGAGGAAGGCATTTAAAAAAAATAACCAGGCATCCTCTACTGACGGGATGAGATCAATATCCTTCCAGGATACCCCGGCCAGGTCGATTAGAAAGGCCTGCTCGCTGAAGTGTTTCAGGGAGCGTTTGACAGTGATGAGTGGAGGTCGTTTGACCGCTGACCCATTATGGATGCCGGCAATGAGGCAGTGATCGCTGAGATCTTGGTTGAAAACAGCAGAGGTGTATTTAGAGGGCAAGGTGGTTAGGATGATATCTATGAGGGCGCCCGTGTTTACAGGCACTTTGGGGTGGTACCTGGTAGGTTCATTGATAATTTGTGTGAGATGGAGGGAATCAAGCTTAGATTGTAGGATGGCTGGGGTGTTAAGCATGTTCCAGTTTAGGTCGCCTAGCAGCACGAGCTCTGAAGATAGATGGGGGGCAATCAGTTCACATATGGTGTCCAAAGCACAGCTGGGGGCAGAGGGTGGTCTATAGCAGGCGGCAACGGTGAGAGACTTGTTTTTAGAGAGGTGGATTTTTAAAAGTAGAAGTTCAAATTGTTTGGGAACAGACCTGGATAGTAGGACAGAACTCTGCAGGCTATCTTTGCAGTAGATTGCAACACCGCCCCCTTTGGCCGTTCTATCTTGTCTGAAAATGTTGTAGTTAGGGATGAAAATGTCAGAATTTTTGGTGGTCTTCCTAAGCCAGGATTCAGACACGGCTAAAACATCCGGGTTGGCAGAGTGTGCTAAAGCAGTGAATAAAACAAACTTAGGGAGGAGGCTTCTAATGTTAACATGCATGAAAACAAGGCTATTACGGTTACAGAAGTCATCAAAAGAGAGCGCCTGGGGAATAGGAGTGGAGCTAGGCACTGCAGGGCCTGGATTTAACTCTACATCACCAGAGGAACAGAGGAGGAGTAGTCATGTAGTCATGATTTGGCCTCGTATTTTTCACAGTTCCCAGTTGTCTTGAAAGCACCATATGTCAGTCGAGTGAACTATCCCTTGTTATAACATCTTTGGTCTGACAGACACTTACATGACAACCAGAATGCATTGTATGATGTCAACAAACATGGCACCACACATAGCTGGAAAATAGCTCAGCAATAGCTCATCATAATCAGTACAATCTCAGAAAAGATTACAATCTATGCAAGAATCGGAATGCATGAATTGGCACCAGTACTTGAAAACGTGAATAAAGCAGTAAATGATCGTGGATGTCAGGAAACAGCAGAGGGAGCACCCACCTATCCACATCGACGGGAAAGCAGTGGAGAAGGTGGAAAGTTTTAAGTTCCTCGGTGTACACATCACAGACAAACTGAAATGGTCCACCAACACAGACAGTGTGGTGAAGAAGGCGCAACAGCACCTCTTCAACCTCAGGAGGATGAATAAATTTGTCTTGTCACCTAAAACCCTCACAAACTTTTACAGATGCACAATTGAGAGCATCCTGTCGGCCAGTATCACCACCTGGTAAGTACACTGCACTGCCCACAACTGCAAGGCTCTCCAGAGGGTGGTTCGGTCTGCACAATGCATCACTGGCGGCAAACTACCTGCCCTCCAGGACACCTACAGCACCCGCTGTCACAGGAAGACCAAAAAGATCATCAAGGACAACAACCACCCGAGCCACTGCCTGTTCACCCCACTACCATCCAGAAGGCGAGGTTAGTACAGGTGCATCAAAGCTGGGACCGAGACTGAAAATCAGCTTCTATCTAAAGGCCATCAGACTTAAACAGCCATCACTAACACAGTGAGACTGCTGCCTACATACAGACTTGAAATCATTGGCCACTTTAATAAATGGATCACTAGTCACTTTAATAGTGCCACTTTAATAGTGTTTATGTATCTTGCATTACTCATCTCATACTGTATTTTATAACATCTATTGCATCTTGACTATGCCGCTCTGTCATTGCTCATCCATATATTTATATGTATATATTCTTACTCCATCCCTATACTTAGATTTGTGTGTATTAGGTAGTTGTTGTGGAATTGTTAGATTACTAGATTAGATTACTTGTCAGAAATTACTGCACTGTCGGAACTAGAAGCACAAGCATTTCACTACACTTGCAATAACATCTGCTAACCATATGTATGTGACCAATACAATTTGATTTGATTTGAAATACATTATGCTCCATACATACGTACAGTATGCTACAGTAGAAACAACATGATATACAGAAAATAAAAAAAAGTTTGTGCAAGTTCTGACTAGAGATGTGCAATGTCTTCATACTTGATCTGGGGAAACACTGGGGAAGTGCTTGGTCTCTCGTTGAAGAGAGAAGTATGTCCGGCTCAGTAAAGCCTCAAACATAAATTGTCCGCAACAGTGAAATGAGGAGGCGGATCACACCTCAATTCAAACTGTCGTTAGAAAATACAAGTTGTTCAAAAAAATGTTAAATGGACAAGTTGAAACAGAGCCTATAGACAATTAGCAGGCAGAGTTCCTTGGTTTGAGGGCAGCGCAGGTTAACTGTCGTGTTGAGTAACAATCACATTTTGGAACAGTGAGTGCATTCTGACATCATACACATAAAAAAACTCACGCTGTGGCAACCGTTAGAGACATTTGGAACTCAAACGTGAAAAGGTTAAAGAACACCCTCTGTGTTCTGTTAGACAGGTAACTCTTTATCCACAATATTGCAGGGGGTATAAAGCCATAACACACACGTTTTTCCATCAGCAGACTATGATCGATAATCTCAAAAGCTGCACTGAAGTCTAACGAAACAGCTCCCACAATTTCTCTCAGCCAATCATCAGTAATTTGTGTAAGTGCCGTATTTGTTGAATGTCCTTCCCTATAAGTGTGCTGAAAGTCTGATGTCAATTTGTTTACAGTAAAATAGCATTGCATCTGGTCAAACACACTTTTCCCAAAAGGTTTACTAAGGGTTGGTAACAGGCTGATTGGTCGGCTGTTTAAGCCAGTAAAGGGGGCTTTACTATTCTTAGGAAGCGGAATTACTTTTGTTTCCCTCTAGTCCTGAGGGCACACACTTTCTAGTAGGTTTAGATTAAAGACATGGCAAATAGGAGTGGCAATATCATCCGCTATTATCCTCAGACCCCGGTGGCTTGTCATTGTTGATAGACACATTTTTTTCACTTCTTCCACATTTTATGGAATCCAAAATTACAATGCTTGTCTTTCATCATTTAATCAGTTATACTTGGATGTGTAGTATCAGCGTTTGTTGCTGGCATGTCATGCCTAAATTTGCTAATCTTGCCAATGAAAAAATCATTACAGTAATTGGCAATATCAGTGTTTTTTTTGACGAATGAGCCATAGAGATGGCGCTGGAGGAGATGGCTGCCGTTTTACAGGCTCCTAACCAATTGTGTTATTGTGTGTTTTTTTGCGTTATTTGTAACTTATTTTGTACATAATGTTTCTGCCACCGTCTCTTATGACCGAAAAGAGCTTCTGGATATCAGGACAGCGATTACTCACCTCGTACTGGACAAAGATTAATTCTTTAAGGATTCAGACGCAAAGGATTTACTTCAGACACACGTAAAGGCCCAAAATCCCCGTCATTCGCATGAAGAAGAGACGGAGATATATGGGACGTAGGTCGGGGTGCCTTGTAAGGATCCGAGGGCGAATGCGTAATCCGCTTCTAACATCAGTCCTATTAGCCAACGTGCAATCACTGGATAATAAAATGGATGAGCTCCGATCAAGACTATCCTACCGACGGGACATTTAAAAATTGTAATATCTTACGTTTCACCGAGTCATGGTTTAACGACGAGATGGATAACATACAGCTGGCTGGGTTTACGGTGCATCGGCAAGATAGAACAGCTGCCTCCGGTAAGACGGGGTGGCGGTCTGTGTCTATTTGTAAATAACAGATGGTGAACGAAATCGAATAATAAGGAAGTCTCAAGGTTTTTCTCGCTTAAGGTAGAGAATCTCATGATAAGCTGTAGACCACACTATTTACCAAGAGAGTTTTAATTTATACTTTTCATAGCTGTCTGTTTACCACCACAAACTGATGCTGGCACTAAGACCGCATTCAATGAGCTGTATAAGGCCATAAGCAAACAAGAAATTCTCATTCAGAGAGTGGCCGGGGACTTAATGCAGGGAAACGTAAATCTGTTTTACGTAATTTCTACCAGCATTTTACATGTGCAACCAAAGGAAAAAAAACTCTAGAACACCTCCCTCTGCAACTGGATCCTGGACTTCCTGACGGGCTGCCTCCAGGTGGTAGGTGTAGGTAAGAACACATCTGCCATGCTGATCCTCAACACGGGGGCCCCTCAGGGGTGCGTGCTCAGTCCCCTCCTGTTCTCCCTGTTCACCCATGACTGCATGCCCAAACACGACTCCAACACCATCATTAATTTTGCAGACAACACATCAGTGGTAGGCCTGATCACCGACAACGATGAGGCAGCCGAAAGGGAGGAGGTCAGAGACCTGGCAGTGTGGTGCCAGGATAACAACCTCTCCCTCAATGTGATCAAGACTAAGGAGATGATTGTGGACTACAGGAAAGGAGGACCGAGCACGCCCCCATTCTCATTGACAGGGGCTGTAATGGAGCAGGTTGAGAGCTTCAAGTCCACATCACCAACGAACTATCATGGTCCAAACCCACCAAGCCAGTCGTGACGAGGGCACAACAACGCCTATTCCCCCTCAGGAGACTGAAAAGAATTGGCATGGGTCCTCAGATCCTCAAACGGTTCTACAGCTGCACCATTGAGAGCTTCCTGACTGGTTGCATAACCACCTGGTATGGTAACTGCTTGGCCTCCGACCACAAGGCACTACAGAGGGTAGTGCGTACGGCCCAGTACATCACTGGAGCCAAGCTTCCTGCCACCCAGGACCTCTATACCAGGCGGTGTCAGAGGAAGGCCCTAAAATGGTTCTCTCTGCTAGCGCATGGTATGCGGTTCCGGAGCTCCAAGTCTAGGTCCAATAGGCTTCTTAACAGCTTCTACCCCCAAGCCGTAAGACTCATGAACAGCTAATCAAATGGCTACCCGGACTATTTGCATAGTCACTTTACCTCTACTTACATGTACATATTACCTCAATTACCTCGACTAACCTGTGACCTCGCATATTGACTCTGTACCGGTCCCTCCTGTATATAGCCTTGCTTCTGTTATTTTATTGTTGCCCTTTAATTATTAGTTATTTTTCTATTTTCTTTTTTCTATTTACATTTTTTATTTATTTTTTACAAAATTTTATTTGAGTAAATACTTTAACAAATACTCTTAAAACTGCATTGTTGGTTAAGGGCTTGAAAGTAAGCATTTCACTGTAAGGTGAAATACCTGTTGTATTCGGTGCATGTGACAATAACATTTTATTTTATTTGATATGATTCAATGAATGTTGCAGTTGAGGTTGCCTTTTTGCCAAAAATTTCACTTAAGGTGCTGCAAAGCATGTTATTATCATTGTTTATGTCATTTATCTGTGTTTCATTGTATACAGTGCCATCGGAAAGTATTCAGACCCCTCGACTTCGACAGTTTGTTTACATTACAGCCTCATTCTAAAAAGGATTAAAACATGTCTCAACAATCTACACACAATACCCCATAATGACAAAGCAAAAACGTGTTTTTAGACATTTTTGCACATTTATATTAAAAAAATACAAAAAATACCTGATTTACATAGGTATTCAGCCCCTATGTTATGAGACTTGAAATTGAACTCAGGCGCATCCTGTTTCCATTGATCATCCTTGAGATGTTTGTACAACTTGATGGAGTCCATCTGTGGTAAATTCAATTGATTGGCCATGATTTGGAAAGGAACACACCTGTCTATATAAGGTCCCACAGTTGAAAGTGCATGTCATAGCAAAAACCAAGGAATGAAGTCGAAGGAATTGTCCGTAGAGCTCCGAGACAGGATTGTGTCGAGGCACAGATCTGGTCAGGGAGGTGACCAAGAACCCGATGGTCACTTTGACAGAGCTATAGAGTTCCTCTGTGGAGATGGGAGAACCTTCCAGAAGGACAACCATCTCTGCAGCACTCCACCAATCAGGCCTTTATGGTAGAGTGGCCAGACGGAAGCCACTACTCAGTAAAAGGCACATGACAGCCTGCTTGGAGTTTCCCAAAAGGCACCAAAAGACTCTGACCATGAGAAACAAGAATATCTGGTCTAATGAAACCAAGATTTAACTTTTTGGCCTGAATGATAAGCGTCACGCCTGGAGGAAACCTCAAACCATCCTTACGGTCAAGCATGGTGTTGGCAGCATCATGATGAGCGGATGTTTTTCAGAAGCAGGGACTGGGAGATTCGTCAAGATCAAGGCAAAGATGTACGGAGCAAAGTAGAGAGATCCTTGATAAAAACCTGCTCCAGAGCGCTCAGGACTGCAGACTGGGACAAAGGTTCACCTTCCAACAGGACAACAACCCTAAGCACACAGCCAAGACAACACAGGAGTAGTTTCGGGACAAGTCTCTGAATGTCCTTGAGTGGCCAAGCCAGAGCCCGGACTTGAACCCAATCGAACATCTCTGGAGAGACCTGAAAATAGCTTTGCAGCGACGCTCCCCATCCAACCTGACAGAGCTAGCTAAACATTGTGTCAGCATCCGGCAGTGATCAGCTTGGTGGTTGCATAGTAACGGTGTCACCAACCCGAATTCTAATCGAGCTGGCGCCATGTTGTGAAACTGGGCTGTGCTGGCTCGGGTTTCACTTGACCCAGCTCAAATTTTAAGTGCAAGTGAAAACGGGGCTTAAGTTTTTGTCTAACTTGTTGGGAAAGTGATCAAAACGGCAGCTGTTTCATGAAGTTAGGAAGAAAAGCAGTTATCTGGTTCTAAAACAGCTGCACCGTTTGAGTGGTAGAATATATTCCTGTTCTGATTTGAAAAGCAGCGAAGTAGAGAAAGATTTCATATGCTCTAAATTGGTGCAGGTATATTGTATAGATACAAATAAATGTTGATATTTGCATTTTGCAATGCATTAAATGTCTTTGAATTAATACATTACTTCATATTTTTTTGTCTGCTGTCATTTTACTTGGCTGAAATATGAAAATATGAAATATTTTCCCACAGACCCTTCTCAGTACATGATAGGTACAGTTCTGGCAGGCCATGACAATTTCAAAGAACATAATCTAGATCAGGTATGGAAGTCGCATGACCAGTTTCACAGCTCAAGGCAAGAACACACCCTATGATAGGTGTGGAGATTGCATGACCAGTTTCACAGCTCCAGGCAAGAACACACCCCTTGGCCAGGTATGGAGATTGCATGAACAGTTTTACACAGTCAACTTCAGATGCATTTTAGTGGATTTCGTCAATTAAAACTTTGTGTCTCATTTGTTCGTATTACTGTGCAGCTAGTACTAGGAACCAATATAAACAGGGTACAATGAGGGCCGGAATTATTGGATCCCTTGATAAAGATGAACCAAAAAGACTGTAAAATAAATAATACAAATACGAAGGTATATTGTACAGCTGAAGTCAGAGGTTTACATACACTTAGGTTGGAGTCATTAAAACTCATTTTTCAACCACTCCACAAAATTCTTGTTAACAAACTATAGTTTTGGCAAGTCGGTTAGGACATCTACTTTGTGCATGACACAAGTCATTTTTCCAACAATTGTTTACAGACATATTATTTCACTTATAATTCACTGTATCACAATTCCAGTGGGTCAGAAGTTTGACTTCTGTTGACTGTGCCATTAAACAGCTTGGAAAATTCCAGAAAATGATGTCATGGCTTTAGAAGATTCGGATAGGCTAAATGATATCATTTGAGTCAATTGGAGGTGTACTTGTGGATGTATTTCAAGGCCTGCTTTCAAACTCAGTGCCTCTTTGCTTGACATCATGGGAAAATCAAAAGAAATCAGCCAAGACCTCAGAAAAACAATTGTAGACCTCCACAAGTCTGGTTCATCCTTGGGAGCAATTTCCAAACGCCTGAAAGTACCATGTTCATCTGTACAAACAATAGTACAAAAGTATAAACACCATGGGACCACGAAGTTGTCATAGCGCTCAGGAAGGAGACACGTTCAGTCTCCTAGAGATGAACGTACTTTGGTGCGAAAAGGGCAAATCAATCCCAGAACACCAGCAAAGGTCCTTGTGAAGATGCTGGAGGAAACAGGTACAAAAGTATCTATATCCACAGTAAAACGAGTCCTATATCGACATAACCTGAAAGGCCGCTCAGCAAGGTAGAAGCCACTGCTCCAAAACCACCATAAAAAAGCCAGACTACGGTTTGCAACTGCATATGGGGACAAAGATCGTACTTTTTGGAGAAATGTCCTCTGGTCTGATGAAACAAAAATAGAACTGTTTGGCCATAATGACCATCGTTATGTTAAGAAGAAAAAGGGGGAGGCTTGCAAGTCGAAGAACAGCATCCCTACTGTGAAGTACAGGGATGGCAGCATCATGTTGTGGGGGTGCTTTGCTGCAGAAGGGACTGGTGCACTTCACAAAATAGATGGCATCATGAGGGAGGAATTTATGTGGATATATTGAAGCAAAATCTCAAGACATCAGTCAGGAAGTTAAAGCTTGGTCGCAAATGGGTCTTCCAAATGGACAATGACCACAAGCATACTTCCAAAGTTGTGGCAAAATGGCTTAAGGACAACAAAGTCAAGGTATTGGAGTGGCCATCACAAAGCCCTGACCTCAATCCTATAGAAAATGTGTGGGCAGAACTGAAAAAGTGTGTGCGAGCAAGGAGGCCTACAAACCTGACTCAGTTACACCAGCTCTGTCAGGAGGAATGGGCCAAAATTCACCCAACTTATTGTGGGAAGCTTGTGGAAGGCTACCCTAAACGTTTGACCCAAGTTAAACAATTTAAAGGCAATGCTACCAAATACTAATTTTGTATATGTAAACTTCTGACCCACTGGGAATGTGATGAAATAAATAAAAGCTGAAATAAATCATCTCTCTACTATTATTCTGACATTTCACATTCTTAAAAGAAAGTGGTGATCCTAACTGATCTAAGACAGGTAATTTTGACTAGGATTAAATGTCAGGAATTGTGATAAACTGAGTTTAAATTTATTTGGCTAAGGTGTATGTAAACTTCTGACTTCAACTGTATGTTCAAAACATTTTTTAAAATATTTTATTTTAGAATAATATGTGACCAAATGTTTAATTGACCCCAAAATCAAAAATTTGCAATGGCCATCTCAGTCTCTGGAATTGAAGAGAACAGCCCATAATCACATATGAAGGATATCAAGGATCTGGAAAGATTATGTATGAAGGAATGGTCTAAGATCCTCCTAATGTGTTCTCCAATCTAATATAACATTTTAGAAAAAGGCTCAGTGTTGTTATCCTGACAAGGGGAGGGTGATGGTGTATTGAAAACAGGGGATCCAATAATTTTGACCCCTATCTTGTTGCAATTTTTTGTATTACTTCTTGAACAAAATCAATTTCTCTGCGCAATTATATTGGTATAAAATTATATAATTGCTACATTTTTGGAGCATCGGTATTTGAATTATTTATTTCATACAGTCTTTTTTGCTTATCTTTATCAAGGGATCCAATAATTTCGGACACAACTGTAGATCTTAATATCATTTTATCCTTCGCCTTTGCTAACACGGTATGTAAAAATGTTAACATCCAGTCTATAACAACAGTCATAAGCACACTGTTTTTTTTTTGATGACAACATCTATGTCTCTGTTTCAGTAAAACATATTTTGGTTATGAAACCTCATGTACACACAGCAATATATTTTGTGTAAGCAGACATTGAAAAATACATTTCTACAGAGTACTACAGCATCATAAGCCATAGAATATGTTTTCAAGATCTCAAAATGTTTAAGTTTTGTAGTAATGATTTCCATTTGCATTCTGCCAAAATCAAATAGGGAAGTGAGGGTGAAAAAGTTTTGTTCAAAAATTGAGACCAGTGTAGCAGTGACCAGGGTTTGGAACTGGTTCAGGGAACAGAACCGGAAACTGGAAAATATTTTAGAATAAAGCTGTAACATAACAAGTGTGGATATAAGGTGGGATGTATAGACATTATGGACAGTATGTGGACAGAATATGTAGTATATCTGAAGAATATGTGGATAGAATAGTATATGTACAGCAATAGCTGAATATAATTGCCTTGACTAGAACACAGTATATACATATGAAATGGGTAAAACAGTATTTAAACATTATACAGTGACCAGTGTCCCATTATTCAAGTTACCAGTGTTCCATATCTATGAACATAAGGGATCAGCCTCTAAGGTGCGGGGATGAGTCACTGGGTGGTAGCCGGCTTGTGACAGTGACTAAGTTCAGGGCAGGGTACTGGGTGGAGGCTGGCTAGTAATGGCTATCTAACAGTCTGATGGCCTTGAGATAGAAGCTGTTTTTCAGTCTCTCGGTCCCAGCTTTGATGCACCTGTACTGACTTCTCCTTCTGGATGGTAGTGGGGTGAACAGGCTGTGGCTCGGGTTGCGTGGCCACGCAGTCATGGGTAAACACGGAGTACAGGAGGCGGCTGAGAGTGCACCCTTAGTGGGGCCCCTGTGTTGAGGATCAGCGTAGTGGAGGTGTTGTTGCCTACCTTTACCCCCTTGGGGGCGGCCCGTCAGGAAGTCCAGGACCCAGTTGCACAGGGCGGGGTTCAGTTACCGGGCTTAATGATGAGCTTGGAGGGTACTATGGTATTGAAGGCTGAGCTGTAGTCAATGAACAGCATTCTTATATACAGTTGTTCAGTTTATGTCTCAGTTGTTGAATCTTGTTATGTTCCTACATGTTAAGTTTGCTGAAAATAAACGCAGTTGACAGTGAGACAACGTTTCTTTTTTTGCTGAGTTTATATTGAAATCAGAAGTTTATATACACCTCAGCCAAATAGATTTAAACTCAGTTTTTCACAATTCCTGACATTTAATCCAAGTAACATTCCCTGATGTAGGTCAGTTAGGATCACCACTTTCTTTTAAGAATGTGAAATGTCAGAATAATAGTAGAGAGAATGATTTATTTCAGCTTTCATTTCTTTCATCACATTCCCAGTGGGTCAGAAGTTTACATTTTAACTTTAAATTGTTTAACTTGGGTCAAACGTTTTTGGTAGCCTTCCACAAGCTTCCCACAATAAGTTGGGTGAATTTTGGCCCATTCCTCCTGACAGAGCTGGTGTAACTGAGTCAGGTTTGTAGGCCTCCTTGCTCCACACGCTTTTTCAGGTCTGCCCACACATTTTCTATAGGATTGAGGTCAGGGCTTTGTGATGGCCACTCCTTACGCCATTTTGCCACAACTTTGAAAGTATGCTTGGTGTCATTGTCCATTTGGAAGACCAATTTGCGACCAAGCTTTAACTTCCTGACTGATGACTTGAGATTTTGCTTCAATACATCCACATAATTTTCCTCCCTCATGATACCATCTATTTTGTGAAGTGCACCAGTCCCTCCTGCAGCAAAGCACCCTCACAAGATGATGCTGCAACCCCCGTGCTTCACGGTTTGGATGGTGTTCTTCGGCTTGCAAGCCTCCCCCTTTTTCCTCCAAACGTAACAATGGTCATTATGGCCAAACAGTTCTATATTTGTTTCATCAGACCAGAGGATATTTCTCCAAAAAGTATGATCTTTGTCCCCAGAAGAGGACTGGCCTCCCCTCATGGTTCCTCTCTAGGTTTCTTCCTAGGTTCTGGCCTTTCTATGTAGTTTTTCCGAGCCACCATTGCTTGCTGTTTGGGGTTTTAGGCTGGGTTTCTGTACAGCACTTTGAGATATCAGCTGATGTAAGAAGGGCTTTATAAATACATTTGATTTGATTTGATGTGCAGTTGCAAACCGTAGTCTGGCTTTTTTATGGCGGTTTTGGAGCAGTGGCTTCTACCTTGCTGAGCGGCCTTCTACCTTGCTGAGCGGCCGACTCGTTTTACTGTGGACATAGATACTTTTGTACCGGTTTCCTCCAGCATCTTCACAAGGTCCTTTGCTGTTGTTCTGGGATTGATTTGCCCTTTTCGCACCAAAGTACGTTCATCTCTAGGAAACTGAACGCGTCTCCTTCCTGAGCGGTTTGACGGCTGCGTGGTCCCATGGTGTTTATACTTGCGCACTATTGTTGGTACAGATTAACATGGTACCTTCAGGAGTTTGGAAATTGCTCCCAAGGATGAACCAGACTTGGGGAGGTCTACGAAAGGTCTTGGCTGATTTCTTTTGATTTTCCCATGATGTCAAGCAAAGAGGCACTGAGTTTGAAGGTAGGCCTTGACATTTATCCACAGGTACACCTCCAATTGACTCAAATGATGTCAATTAGCCTATCACAAGCTTCTAAAGCCATGACATCATTTTCTGGAATTGTCTAAGCTGTTTAAAGGCACAGTCAACTTAGTGTATGTAAACTTCTGACCCACTGGAATTGTGATACAGTGAATTATAAGTTAAATAATCTGTAAACAACTGTTGGAAAAAAAACTTGTGTCATGCACAAAGTAGATGTCCCAACTGACTTGCCAAAACTATAGTTTGTTAACAAGAAATTTGTGGAGTGGTTGAAGAATGAGTTTTAATGACTGTTGGTATTCCTCTTGACCAGATGGGATAGGGCAGTGTGCAGTGTGATGGCGATTGAAACATCCATTGGATCTATTGGGATGGTATGCGAATTGCAGTGGGTCTAGGGTGTCAGGTAAGGTGGAGGTGATATGATCCTTAACTAGCCTCTCAAAGCCCTTCATGAGGACATGAGTGAGTGCTACGGGGCGAAAGTCATTTAGTTCAGTCCCTTTCGCTTTCTTGGGTACAGGAACAATGGTTGACATCTTGAAGCAAGTGGGGTTAGCAGACTGGGATAGGGAGAGATTGAATATGTCTGTAAACACTCCCGCCAGCTGGCCTGCGCATGCTCTGAGGACGCGGCTAGGGATGCCGTCTGGGCCGGCAGCATTGCGAGGGTTAAAAACTCTTAAATGTCTTTCTTACATTGGCCAAGGAGTCCTGGGGAGCGGTCTGTGTCAGAGGCACTGTGTTAGCCTCAAGCGGGCAAAGAAGGTGTTCAGTAGTAGTAATATTGACTATGGTAGAAGTAAGCATAATAGTAGTAGACGTCGTATCAGTATACTGCAATAGTAATAGATACTGGTGTAGATAGGTAGGACTATAATCAAATAATCATATGGGTTAGCTATGGTAAGTGGGGTAGCTATTGTAGAGTGTTTAGTGAGTGTGGGGTTGGAGTGGGTTGGAGTGAACTATGTGGCATAACTAGTGTTAGAATAATTTGATAATTCTGAAAGTTTCATGGCAGTTAACTCAACAGTGGGAAGTTTAAAGGAAGTTTAAAGCTTAAAGAAAGTGTCAGGATTTGGCCAGGATTGTTCAGGTTTTGGTCACTAGATGCCCCCATTGCGCCTTTTTGAACCTTTTGTTTTTTCCCTTGTTCTAGTTATTATTTGCACCTGTGCCTCGTTTCCTTGTAGGTATTTAAACCCTTAGTGTTCCTTAGATCTTTGCTCTGTGTTTGTATGTTAGCACCCAGCCCCAGCCATGCTGTGAACATATATTTCTCTAGTTGGATTTTCCTGAGGTACTCTGGTTTTGTTCTTGTTTATTTTTTATTATTCTTTTGAGGTTTGTTTTTCCCTGCTGTTCTTACCACTTTGTGGATTTTCATTGTATCTTGGAGGATATTCATTTTTTCTCTTGGCATTACTTTTGACGTTGTGGATTTATATTTTTTGCCTGAAGATCTTTTACCTTGATTAAACCACCGTCTCTAGTACTGCTGTGTCTGCCTCATCTTCTGGGTTCTGCCGACTATTAGTGACTGTTTCTCACACCGGGTCCTGACAGAAAGTAGCTGATGCGGAGTCTAAAACAGATGGTTCTCATTCAAACCAATGTTAATTTGAAACATTTCAAATTGTTATAGTTTAAAAAGTATACATAGTATCAACAAGCTGTATGCAAGCAATCTAAGTTGAGTCATTCTGTACATTACAACCTTAGTTTGGAATTGATAGCTTAAACAGAGAGAATAGGGTGCACATTCTTTACATTTACATTACATTTACATTACATTTAAGTCATTTAGCAGACGCTCTTATCCAGAGCGACTTACAAATTGGTGCATTCACCTTATGATATCCAGTGGAACAACCACTTTACAATAGTGCATCTAACTCTTTTAGGGGGGGGGGGGGGGGGGTTAGAAGGATTACTTTATCCTATCCTAGGTATTCCTTAAAGAGGTGGGGTTTCAGGTGTCTCCGGAAGGTGGTGATTGACTCCGCTGACCTGGCGTCGTGAGGGAGTTTGTTCCACCATTGGGGTGCCAGAGCAGCGAACAGTTTTGACTGGGCTGAGCGGGAACTGTACTTCCTCAGAGGTAGGGAGGCGAGCAGGCCAGAGGTGGATGAACGCAGTGCCCTTGTTTGGGTGTAGGGCCTGATCAGAGCCTGAAGGTACGGAGGTGCCGTTCCCCTCACAGCTCCGTAGGCAAGCACCATGGTCTTGTAGCGGATGCGAGCTTCAACTGGAAGCCAGTGGAGAGAGCGGAGGAGCGGGGTGACGTGAGAGAACTTGGGAAAGTTGAACACCAGACGGGCTGCGGCGTTCTTTACCAATTCAACATTAAAGTATATGGAGCTTTTATGCAAATGTAAAATAGTTATAATTCAAAAAGTATAAATAGTATCTAAAAGCTGTATACAAGCAATCTAAGTTGGGTCAGTCTGCACCTTTCAAATTGGTTCGATGTTGAAGCTTAAACAATTCAAGAGGAGTAGCAAACCCCCTCAAAATTGTAGGAAAAGTAATCATAATACTAAAAAAGTATATTTCCTAAAGGAAATGTGGTGTGCTTGCTAGTTTGTCTTGAAGTATCTCTGGTTGTGAAATAAGTTGATAGCCTGAATATGTGAAAGTTGGTTTGGTGTCTCTAGCTTTGTCACGCCCTGATCATAGAGAGCCCTTGGTTCTCTATGGTGTTGTAGGTCAGGGCGTGACTAGGGGGGTGTTCTAGTTTTCCTATTTCTATGTTGGTGTGATTCCCAATTAGAGGCAGCTGATTATCGTTGTCTCTAATTGGGGATCATACTGAAGTTCTCCATTTTTCCCACCTGGGTTGTGGGATATTGTTTGTGCATGTGCTTGTTGCACCACGTAAGTCACGTTTCGTTATTTGTTTATTGTTTTGTTGGAAGTTTCACCATGAAAAAAAAAAAAATGGAATTTATAAAATCACGCCGTCTCTCATCACGAACGTGACAAGCTTGACCGGTTCAAAAGTTATTATTATTGTTGTTGGGTTATTTTATGCCAATTTATGCAAATGTCAATAGTTATAATTTATACAATTATTATTAATTATACAATGCCAACAATACAAAATTATACAATAATTTATACAACATTTGTTTTAATATTTGTAGCTTAAAATGGTTGGCATTGAATCCATAAAGTGTTATTCCAATTGATGCAAAATGTGTATAGTTAAAAATAGCCTATAGCCTGGATAGCCTGAACATTTTAAAGTTGGTTTTAATTGTTTTTCATTGTATATAGCTACCACTGTATTCCCTTGGTTCTTATTCAAACCCATATTAATTTATGCCAATTTCAAATGGTTATAATTCAAAAAATATAAAATATCTGAATGCAAGCAATCTAAATTGGGCCAGTCTGAACGTCTCAACATTGGATTGGTGTTGATAGCTTAAACGGTGAAAGAGGAGATGCATTTAGACATTTTGATTTTTAGAAGTGCACTGGAGATAAATAAAATTCAAAAGTATAAATGCCATCAAAAATATTTAATGCGATATTGGGTCTAGATTGAGGGGGAAAAAACGATTTAAGCAATTTTAGAACAAGGCTATAATGTAATTAAATGTGGAAAAAGTCAAGGGGGTCTGAATACTTTCTGAATTCACTGTAGTTATCCTGTTTGGGATAGGGGGTGGTATTTTCACGTCCGGATGAAAAGCGTGCCCAAAGTAAACTGCCTGCTACTCAGGCCCAGAAGCCAGGATATGCATATAATTGGTAGATTTGGATAGAAAAAAATCTAAAGTTTCTAGAACTGTTAAAATTATGCCTGTGAGTAACAGAACTTATTTGGCAGGCGAAACCCCGAGGACAAACCATCCAGGAAATGTTTTGCTGTTGAGGTGACGGTGTTTTCTATGAGAATCTAGATTTCTGAGGCATCTGGTTGCAGTTCCTAGGGCTTCCACTAGATGTCAACAGTCTTTAGAAATTGGTTGTTTTTCTTTTGAGTAATGAAGAAGTATGGCTGTTCAGACTGAGTGTCGAGTCTAGTGTACTGTTGTGTTTGGGGCGCGTGACCTGGCGCTCGCTCCACTTTAATTTTATCCGCTTGTAACTTCTTATGGCTGAAGGGGCAGTATTGAGTAGCTTGGATGAAAGGTGCCCAGAGTAAACGGCCTGCTCCTATGTCATAGTTGCTAATTTATGCATATTATTATTAGTATTGGATAGAAAACACTCTGAAGTTTCTAAAAATGTTTGAATTATGTCTGTGAGTATAACAGAACTCATATGGCAGGCAAAAACCTGAGAAGTTCCACTTCCTGTTTGGATATTTTCTGGGGGTTCCAGATTTTCAACCAAGCTCTAATTGAAAATACAGAGAGATATGGATGGGTTTTCACTTCCTACGGCTTCCACTAGATGTCAACAGTCAATAGAATCTTGTCTGATGACTCTAATGTGAAGGGGGGCCGAAGGAGACAGGAATGAGCAATCACTTCCATGAGGTGCCCGCATTGAAGTGGCGCATTCATGTGAGAGGGAGCTCCGTTCCATCGGTCAATTGAAGTCGATGTAATTCTCTGGTTGGAACGTTATTCAAGATGTATGTTAACAACATTCTAAAGATTGATTCAGTACATCGTTTGACATGTTTCTACTGACTGTAACGGAACTTTTGGACATTTCGTCACGTTATAGTGGACGTGCTTTGAGACTTTGGTTAGGGAGTTTGGTAAACAATTCGAAAGTAGCTAATTGGACATAAATAACGGACATTATCGAACAAATCAAGCATTTATTGTGGACCTGGGATTCCTAGGACTGCATTCTGATGAAGTTCATCAAAGGTAAGGAAACATTTATCATGTATTTTCTGGTTTCTGTTGAGTCCAACATGGCGGCTAATTTGGCTATTGTTCTGAGCTCCGTCTCAGATTGTTGCATGGTTTATTTTTCCGTAAAGTTTTTTTGAAATCTGACACAGCAGTTGCATTAAGCTTTATTTTGGTGTATTGCACTTGTGATTGTATGAGAGTAAAATATTTCTAATTTATTTTGAATTTCGCACTCTGCAATTTCACCGGATGTTGTCGAAACGTTCCGCTAGCAGAACCCCTAGCCATAAAAGGTTATAGTTGATAAAGAGTTCAAAGAATTTGAAGCTAGGATAGCCTGAATGTTTTAAAGCTGGTTTCATAGCTTAATTGGCCAAGGAGCAGACCACAACCGAGAGGTCCAAGGTTGCCACGGTAATTTCCCTGCTGACAGGGTGGGCGTTGGAGTGGGCTATGGCCGTCAGAGAGAGGAGCGGAAAAGCTGAGTTCCTATTAGAGGTCGACCGATTATGATTTTTCAACACCGATACCGATTATTCGAGGACCAAAAAAATCCGATGCCGATTAAAAAAAAAATATATATTTTATTTGTAATAATGATTACAATAATACTGAACGAACACTTTTATTTTAATATAATACATCAATAAAATCAATTTAGCCTCAAATAAATAATGAAACATGTTCAATTTGGTTTAAATAATGCAAAAACAGTGTTGGAGAAGAGAGAAAGCTTTTTTACATGGCACATATTGCACTAACGTGTCAAGTTCGTTGCTCAGAACAAGAGAACATATGAAAGCTGGTGGTTCCTTTTAACATGAGTCCTCAATATTCCCAGGTAAGAAGTTTTAGGTTGTAGTTATTATAGGAATTATAGGACTATTTCTCTCTATACCATTTGTATTTCATATACCTTTGACTATTGGATGTTCTTATCGGCACTTTAGTATTGCCAGTGTAACAGTATAGCTTCCGTCCCTCTCCTCGCCCCTACCTGTGCTCGAACCAGGAACACATCGACAACAGCCACCCTCGAAGCATTGTTACCCATCACTCCACAAAAGCCGCGGCTCTTGCAGAGCAAGGTGAACAGCTACTTCAAGGTCTCAGAGCGAGGGACATCACCGATTGAAACGCTATTAGCGCGCACCCCGCTAACTACCGAGCCATTTCACATTGGTTACACCAGCCTAATCTCGGGAGTTGATAGGCTTGAAGTCATAAACAGTGCAATGCTTGAAGCATTGCGAAGTGCTGCTGGCAAACGGAGGAAAGTGCTGTTTGTATGAATGCTTACGAGCCTGCTGCTGCCTACCACCGCTCAGTCAGACTGCTCTATCAAATCATAGACTTAATTATAACATAATAACACACAGAAATACGAGCCTTAGGTCATTATTATGGTCAAATCCGGAAACTATCATTTCGAAAACAAAAAGTTTATTCTTCAGTGAAATACGGAACCGTTCCGTATCTTATCTAACGGGTGGCATCCCTAAGTCTACATATTGCTGTTACATTGTACAACCTTCAATGTTATGTCATAATTATGTACAATTCTGGCAAATTAATTACGGTCTTTGTTAGGAAGAAATGGTCTTCACACAGTTCGCAACGAGCCAGACGGCCCAAACTGCTGCATATACCCTGACTGCTTGAACGGAACGCAAGAAAAATGACAATTTCCCTAGTTTAAAGAAATTCATGTTAGCAGGCAATATTAACTAAATATGCAGGTTTAAAAATATATACTTGTGTATTGATTTTAAAGAAAGGCATTGATGTTTATGGTTACACATTGGAGCAACAAAGTACTTTTTCGCGAATGCGCACCGCATCTATTATATGCAACGCAGGACACGCTAGATAAACTAGTAATATCATCAACCATGTGGTTAAAATTGATTGTTTTTTATAAGATAAGTTTAATGCTAACTAGCAACTTACCTGACACGCAGGCTCCTCGTGGAGTGCAATGTAAGGCAGGTGGTTACTAACCGGAAGGTTGCAAGATTGAATACCCAAGCTGACAAGGTAAACATCTGTCGTTCTGCCCCTGAACAAAGCAGTTAACCCACCGTTCCTAGGCAGTCATTGAAAATAAGAATTTGTTCTTAAACTGACTTGCCTAGTTAAATAAAAGGTTAAAAAATATATATACTGTATATATTTTATTTTTAAATCGTCCACAATCGGTGTCCAAAAATGCCAATTTCCGATTGTTATGAAAACTTGAAATCGGCCCTAATTAATAGGCCCTTCCGATTTAATCGGTCGACTTCTAGTTCCTATGAGAAGTTCATGGCCCTGTCCAGGGAGGTCTTCGACCATCCACCGGAGGGCGGAGAGGGAGGTGAGCGACTACTCCAACTCCGGTCAGGGTGCCCAGGCCTCCAGCGGATGGTATGAGCCGGCGCTCCGCACCCTATTCCTGAAGTGGACTGCATCAGAACAGAAATTCCAAGATTATGTCATAATGCTGTTATTGCATCAAATAGCTTTATGCAACAGAATAAGGGGTTGTTAGAACGCTCATCTGTGTGTGTTCTACTGAGGATGGGCCTCTGGAAGATTTACGATGTCTTTGGGTGATACCGCATTCCAGAGCATAAGTTAATTTTTCTGTTCTATAAGATACCGGGGAGAGAGAACTCCAGGGCCAGCCCATGGTCTCTACCCAATGAGTTTGCTGTGAATTATAAGTATCTTTCATACTAATCTTAACCTTGTGACCCATTCCATACATCTGTTTGTCATGTAGCCTGGGGTGTATCTTGGCTATAAAAGACCTTTGAACTTTTGTCTCAGGGCTCTCAACGAATCATCTGAGGGTGATTCGTCGACCAGCCATCATTAACGTAGATCACTTAATCGATTCACTTGATGTAGTATGTGTGTTGTATTGACATGCTCCCTTATTAATAAGTGAATAAAGATTTAGTTTAAATATAACTCTGACTTGTGTGATAAGTTTGTCTCCTCATTTGATAGTAAAGAAATGAACCACCACAGGGTCCAGACGGAGTTGGCTTGTCGGAACGACAACCTTTCCTTGGACACGCTCATTGCGATTGCTATCCATCTGGACAACCGTCTTCGGGAGCACCGGCGTCCACCTCGCCCCTCGCCCTCCTCCTTTGGCCGTCCTAAGGCAGAGCCTAAACCCATGGAGGTAGGGGCCACAAACCTCCCCGTGGCAGAACGGCATTGCCGGAGACAGCTGGAGCTCTGTTCCTATTGCGGCCAGGAGAGGCACCAGCTTCAGCGGTATTCGGTGCATCCCAACCCGGGATCCACAGGGGCAGAGGGGCGGCCACATGATTATCCGTATTCCAGGGTAGGCGTGTATTCCATCAGCATTGCTTTCACCAAACCATTCCTGGTTTCCATTTCACTGGCTGGCAGTTCCTCATGTGTTCTCTACAGCCCTAGTGGACTCTGGTGCCCCAGGGAATTTCATCGACCAGGCCCTTGCCTCCTCCCTGAACATCATCTCGTACCTGCACTCCTCTCCTCTTCCTAGTCCAAGCCCTGGATAATCAACCAGTGGGATCCGGCACAATCACACACAGCGCCACTCACCCTCACTGTGGGACCCATGCACCAAGAAAGCATTCCCTTCCTCAGCATCACCGCACCACAAAGTCATCCTCGGCCTCCCGTGTTTCCTACTTCATGACCCCACCACTCCCTCCTCATTGCCCCTGGGACTTTGCCATCGACCTACTTGCAGGCTCTGCGCCTACCCTCTGTCGGTGGTTTAAACTGAAGCCATGGTGGAGTACATCAAGGAGGCTCTCCAACTGGGTTCCATCTGCTCATCAACCTCCCCTGCGTCGGCAGGCTTCTTCTTTATGGCCAAGAAGGATGGAAGTCTACGTCCGTGCATCTATTACAGAGGCCTCAATTCCATCGCCACCAAGTCCCGCTTCCCTCTTCCATTGGTGCCGTCCACTATCGAACAGCTCCGCAGGGCCCGTTTTTTTACTAAACTGGACCTGCGGAGTACCTACAATCTGATCCTCATCCGGGAGGGGAATGAATGGAGGATCACATTGCTCACATCTGAGTAGTCCTGGGATGCCTCCTGGAGAACCGCCTGTATGTGAAAGCGGAGAGGTGCCAGTTCAAACAGGTCACTATCTCCTTTTTGGGATACCGGATCAGACCGCAGGGAGTAATAATGGATAAAAGGAAGGTTGAGGCAGTCAGGTCATGGCCAGTTACAACTACTATAACGGGGCTACAACGTTTTTGGGGGGTTTGCCAACTTCTTCTATCGCTGCTTCATTAAAAACATAAACTCCATTGCCTCTCCTCTCTCAAGGGCAGTCCCCATAAGTTGGTGTGTAGTCCTGCAGCTGATGAGGCCTTCCACCTACTGAAAGGGTGTTTCACCTCCCCCCTTTGATGAAACACCCAGATCCTACGTTGCCCTTCGTGGTGGAGGTGAACGCCTCAGAAATGGGCGTGGGGCCCATCCTGTCCCAATGCCAAGGTAACCCACAGAAATTGTATCCATGTGCCTACTAGTCAAAAAACAGTTTCCTGCAGAGAGGAACATTGACGTCAGCGACCGGGAGCTCCTGGCAGTGAAGTTGGCATTAGAGGAATGGAGACACTGGCTGGAGGGCGCCAAGGACCCATTTCTCATCCTCACCGACCATCGGATCCTGGAGTACATACAGATGGCGAGGCGGCTGAACCCGCGCCAAGCAAGGTGGGCCCTTTTCTTCACTAGATTCAACTTTACCCTGTTATATCGCCCAGGTTCAAAGAACATCAAAGCAGATGCCCTGTCCCATCTCCATGATTCGGGAAGGGCTTCTGTCCTGAGTGCGCCCATCATTCCGCCCTCCAGAATCGTTGCCCCCGTGCTTTGGGACACCCAGGTATCACCCGCACCATTCCATCCATCGCCGCAAAGTACTGGTGGCCCATCTTGGCGCAGGACATTGCCCTCTGTCAACTCCTGCGCCGTATGTGCCCAAACCAAATCTTCCCGGCATGCTCCAGCTGGGAAAACTCTTTCCCTATCCCATGCCTCAGCGGCCTTGGTCCCATCTGTCCATAGATTTCTTTACTGAAATCCAAAAGCAAGTGGGAGAGAAGGTGGAGAGGAGCTGGGGAGTTCCAAAGGACTCACTGCCAGGACCGGCAGGGGGAGTGGGCCCGGCTCTTTCCCTGTGCGAAATCAGCCGGTCCTGGCCCCGTGGACCACGAGCCAGACTGAAGCCCCTGCGGTGGACGAGTGGTTCCGGCATGCAGAGGAGGCTTAGAATACTGCCCATGTGAAGCTCCAGCACCGCCGTCCGCCGCCAGAAGGAGCAGACGGACCGCCACGGCAGTGAGGCTCCCATGTTCCATCCTGGTGATCGCGTCTGGCTTTCTACCAGGAACCTCCAGCTCTGCTAGGTCCCTGGTTTAAAGGTCCTCTGGAGGGGCAACTAGGTAGAATATCGATTACAATACCCCACCAACTACCGGATCTCACCCTCTTTTCATGTTTCCCTCCTGAGGTCGGTGGTTCCTGTTCCCCTGGCAGGTGCTGTCCCCCGCGACACCTCTCCGCCTCCCATGGACATCAATGGGACCCCCGCCTATGACGTCAGGTCCCTCCTGGACTCCCGATGTTGTGGGGGTCAGCTCCAGTACCTGGTGGACTGGGAGGGGTACGGCCCAGAGGAGCGCTGCAGTACAAAATTATAATGCTATCAAAAATATTTTCTCAAGCCATCTAAGTTGGGTCAGTCTGCACTAGGTGGTTTTGTGTTAATAGCTTAAATTGTTTAACTTCTCTAGGGTAGGGGGCAGCATTCGGAATTTTGGATGAAAAGCATGCCCAAAATTAAACTGCCTGTTTCTCGGGCCCAGAAGATATGATATGCATATAACTGGAAGATTTGGATAGAAAACACTCTAAAGTTTCCAAAACTGTTAAAATAGTGTCTGTGAGTAACAGAACTGATTTGGCAGGCGAAAACCTGAGAGAACTCCATTCGGGAAGTAGTTTTTTTTGTTGGTTTTGTAGTTTTCTATTCAATGCCATTACAGTATCCATTGACTTAGGACTCAAATTGCAGTTCCTATGCCTTCCACTAGATGTCAACAGTCTTTGGAAATTGTTTATGGCTTGTATTCTGAAAAATCAGGAAGTAAGAGCAGTCTGAATGAGTGGACCCTAAAGTGTCACAGAGCTTTTTCATGCGCGTGACCGAGAGAGTGCCTTTCTTGTTTACCTTTTATATTGACGACGTTATTGTACGGTTGAAATATTATCGATTATTTAGGCTAAAAACAACCTGAGGATTGAATATAAACATCATTTGACATGTTTCTATGAACTTTACAGACACAATTTGGATTTTTTGTCTGCCTGTTTTGACTGCGTTTGAGCCTGTGGATTACTGAAGAAAACGTGTGAACAAAACTGAGGTTTTTGGATATAAAGAGACTTTATTGAACAAAAGGAACATTTATTGAGTAAATGAATGTCTGCTGAGTGCAACCATATGAAGATCATCAAAGGTAAGGGATTCATTTTATCTCTATTTCTGACTTGTGTAACTCTTCTACTTGGCTGGTTACTGTTTGTAATGATTTGTCTGCTGGGCTATGTTCTCAAATAATTGTAAGGTATGCTTTCGCCGTAAAGCATTTTTAAAATCTGACACCGTGGTTGGATTCACAGGTTAAAAGATTAACTTCTTATGTAAAATATGTTTTGTTTTCTGAATTTTTATAATGAGTATTTCTGTATTTGAATTTGGCGCCCAGCAGTTTCACTGGCTGTTGAAGAGGTGGGACACTAACGTCTCACGTACCCTAGAGAGGTTTTAAGCACCAGAGAGTGGAAGAAGAAGAAACCTTATTATGTAAGAAATCTAAAGTTTTGCTTTGCTTTCAGCAAGCACACCTAAGAAATCTGATGTCTTGGCTTCAGCAAGCATATCAATAATAACAGTATGTAATAAATCTAGAGTGGTCTTGCCTTCAGCAAGTACATTAATGAGTATGTAAAAATATCTAGCGTTATGCTTTGGTTTCAGCAAGCACACCTAATAGGTAAGAAATAAGTTGTAAATATTTCAAGTGTGGCTGCAAACCACATTAAGAAAAAGTCAGAAAAAAAAGATACATAACTTAAAGTGTAACCTAACTTTGCAGGCGTAAAAGAAATGCGTGAAACTATATTCACTACATACTGGTCTTGATGGAGAAAAAAAAATGTCAGGGGGAGGTTATTTTCTGCACTGTTCAACCAATCCAGTAAATGTGGAGGAGGAGTTAAGATGGTGTGTCGCCTTGTTAACGTCCAAAAGTGGTAGTTGAGTCACAGACTCTCTTTCCATTTCCTCTGCAAATCGGAACAGACGGTTGTTGGGGACTCAGCAAAGACTATTTTAAACAGCCTCAATTCATCAGGGCATGGACTCCACAAGGTGTCGAAAGCATTCCACAGGGATGCTGGCCCAATGCTTACCACAGTTGTGTCAAGTTGGCTGGATGTCCTTTGGGTGGTGGACCAGTCTTGATACATAAGGCAAACTGTGAGCTAGAAAAACCCAGCAGCGTTGCAGTTGTTGACACACTCAAACTGGTGCGCCTGGCACCTACTACCATACCCTGTTCAAAGGCACTTAAATCTTTTGTAGCTTTCAGCTTTCACCTGGATTCACCTGGTTAGTCTGTCATGGAAGGTGTTCCTAATGTTTTGTACACTCAGTGTAGATACAGTGCACTTGGAAAATATTTATTCCCATTCCTTTTTCCCACATTTTATTACGTTACAGACTTATTTTAAAACGGATTAAAACGATTTGTAGTCCCTCATCAATCTACACACAATACCCCATAATGACAAAGCGAAAACAGGTTTTCAGAAATGTTTGCACATTTATAAAAAATTAAAAACAGATACCTTATTTACATAAGTATTCAGACCCTTTGCTATGAGACTCGAAATTGAGCTCGACTGCATTCCATTGATCATCTTTGAGATGTTTCTACAACTTGATTGGAGTCCACCTGTGGTAAATTAAATTGATAGGACATGATTTGGAAAGGTACACATATGTCTATATAAGGTCCCACAGTTGACAGTGCATGTCAAAACAAAAACCAAGCCATGAGGTCGAAGGAATTGTCCTTAGAGCTCCGAGACAGGATTGTGTTTAGGCACACATCTGGGGAAGGGTACCAAAAAAGGTTTGCAGCATTGAAGTTCCCCAACAACACATCGGCTTCCATCATTCTTAAATGGCAGATGTTTGGAACCACCAATACTCTTCCTAGAGCTGGCCACCCGGCCAAACTGGCCAGTCAGGGGAGAAGGGCCTTGGTCAGGGAGGCGACCAAGAACACGATGGTCACTCTGGCAGAGCCCCAGAGTTCCTCTGTGGAGATGGGAGAAACTTCCAGAAGGACAACAATCTCTGCAGCACTCCACAAATCAGGCCTTTATGGTAAAGTGGCCAGACGGAAGCCACTCCTCAGTAAAAGGCTCATGACAGTCCACCTGAAGTTTGCCAAAGGCACCTAAAGGACTCACAGACCATGAGAAACAAGATTCTACGGTCTGATGAAACCAAGATTGAACTCTTTGGCCTGAAGGCCAGGCACCGGTCATCACCTGGCCAATACCATCGGTGAAACATGGTGGTTGCAGTTTTTCAGCAGCAGAGACTGGGAGACTAGTCAGGATCGAGGGAAAGATGAACAGAGCAAAGTACAGAGAGATCCATGATGAAAACCTGCTCTCAGGACCTCAGACTGGGGCGAAGGTTCACCTTCCAACAAGACAATAATCCTAAACACACAGCCAAGACAACTCAAGGAGTGGCTTCGGGACAAGTCTCTGAATGTCCTTGAGTGGCCAAGCCAGAGCCCGGACTTGAACCTGATTGAACATCTCTGGAGAGACCTGAAAATAGCTGTGCAGCGATGCTCCCCATCCAACCTGACAGAGCTTGAGAGGATCTGCAAAGAAGAATGGGAGAAACTCCCCAGATACAGGTGTGCCAAGCTTGTAGCGTCATACCCATGAATACTCGAGTCTGTAATCGCTGCCAAAAGGTGCTTCAACTAAGTACAGGGTCTGAATACTTATGTGAAAGTAATATCAGTTTTTTATTTTTTATAAATTAGCAAAAATGTCACAACATGTGTTTGCTTTCTCATTATGGGGTTTTGTGTGTAGATGTGGGAAAAAATAAATTTAATCAATTTTAGAATAAGGCTATAACATAACAAAATGTAGAAAAGTCAAGGGTTCTGAATACTTTCCAGATGCACTGTATATACCACATGACTTGATTCCTGAAATGTGTATAAAAAAACTAAACAGTAACCCCATATGTCCAAAGACTAAATATAGTACAATATCAAAAACTCATATTATAGATGAACGTCATATTGTCCATCAGTAAGTGCAGAGAACAAGTGTTATGGACATGAATGGGTTAATAAAACCAATATTTACCAGAGTTGGTGAGCTATTTCCTCTGACAGTATTGACACAAATACAGAGAACAAAGTGAGGGTTATAGTCAAATTCGACTGAATGGATAGAGAGAAAACAAGTTAACAACTATTTGTCTGACACTGTCACAGCGATGACAAAATAGTTGGATGTCAATTCACATCTCATTACTGCTTTGAGACATGGCTGATTAATTATTGCCTGTGTTCAGGCTTACATAAGCCATTCTGTGTTTGCGGGTTCCTTCGCCAGGCAGGGACCCTTTGTGAGTGAATTCCTCTGGATCATTATAGGTACAGTACCCTTACTGACAGTCAGTAAACCACCCCATCCATTCTCAGATGGATGGTACACCAGTCCACTGTAGCCTTAAGACTGTGGCGTGCTGGTATTAAAATGTACACCAGATTTCAGGTTAGTAATTCAATGTCAGTTAGTACATACAGTACCAGTCAAAAGTTTGGACACACCTACTCATTCAAGGTTTTTTTTTTATTTGGACTATTTTCTACACTGTTGAATAATAGTGAAGACATCAAAACTATGAAAAAACACAAATGGAATCACGTAGTATCCAAAAAAGTGTTAAACAAATCAAAATATTTTATATTTGAGATTCATCAAAGTAGCTACCCTTTGCCTTGACAGCTTTGCACACTCTTGGTATTCTCTCAACCCCAAAAAATTCATGAGGTGGAATGAATTTCAATTAACAGGGGTGCCATGTTAAAAGTTAATTTGTGGAATTTTCTGTCCTTAATGTGTTTGAGCCAATCAGTTGTGTTGTGACAAGGTAGGGTTGGTATACAGAATATAGACCTATTTGGTAAAAGACCAAGTCCATATTATGGCAAGAACAGCTCAAATTAGCAAAGAGAAACGACAGTCCATCATTACTTTACTTTAAGACATGAAGGTCAGTCAATGCAGTCACAAAAACCATCAAGCACTATGATGAAATTGACTCTCATGAGGAACGCCACAGGAAAGGGACACCCACAGTTACCTCTGCTGCAGAGGATACGTTCATTAGAGTTAATGATTATTTGTATTCCAAGCTCAGCACATTGGTGAGGCTTGAAAAAGTGGTGCGTGCATATGTATTTACCCCCTTTGCTATGAAGCACCTAAATAAGATCTGGTGCAACCAATTACCTTCAGAAGTCACATAATTAGTTAAATAAAGTCCACCTGTGTGCAATCTAAGTGTCACATGATCTGTCACATGATCTCAATATATATATACACCTGTTCTGAAAGGCCCCAGAGACTGCAACACCGCTAAGCAAGGGGCACCACCAAGCACCACCAAGTACCACGAAGACCAAGGAGCTCTCCAAACAGGTCAGGGACAAAGTTCTGGATCAGGGTTGGGTTATAAAAAAAATATCAAAAACTTTGAACATCCCACAGAGCACGATTAAATCCATTATGAAAAAATGGAAAGAATATGGCACCACAACAAACCTGCCAAGAGAGGGTCGCCCACCAAAACTCACAGACCAGGCAAGGAGGGCATTAATCAGAGAGGCAACAAAGAGACCAAAGGTAACCCTGAAGGAGCTGCAAAGCTCCACAGCGGAGATTGGAGTATCTGTCCACAGGACCACTTTAAGACATAAACTCCATAGAGCTGGGCTTTACGGAAGAGTGGCCAGAAAAAAGCCATTGCTTAAAGAAAAACATTTGCAAACATGTGGGACACTCCCCAAACACATGGAATAAGTTCCACTGGTCAGATGAGACTAAAATTGAGCTTTTTGGCCATCAAGGAAAATGCTATGTCTGGCGCAAACCCAACATCTCTCATCACTCTGAGAACACCATCCCCACAGTGAAGCATGGTGGTGGCAGCATCATGCTGTGGGGATGTTTTTCATCGGCAGGGACTGGGAAACTGGTCAGAATTGACGGAATGATGGATGGCGCTAAATACAGGGAAATTCTTGAGGGAAACCTGTTTCAATCTTCCAGAGATTTGAGACTGGGACGGAGGTTCACCTTCCAGCAGGACAATGACCATAAGCATACTGCTAAAGCAACAATTGAATGGTTTAAGGGGAAACATTTAAATGTCTTGGAATAGTCAAAGCCCAGACCTCAATCATCAATCTGTGGTATGACTTAAAGATTGCTGTACAACAGCGGAAACCATTCAACTTGAAGGAGCTGGAGCAGTTTTGCCTTGAAGAATGGGGTAAAAACCCAGTGGCTAGATGTGCCAAGCTTATAGAGACATACCCCAAGAGACGTGCAGCTGTAATTGCTGCAAAAGGTGGCTTTACAAAGTATTGACTTTGGGGGAGTAAATAGTTATGCACGCTGAAGTTTTCTGTTTTTTTTGTCTTATTTCTTGTTTGTTTCACAACAAAAAATATTTTGTATCTTCAAAGTTGTAGGCATGTTGTGTAAATCAAATGATACAAACGCCCCCCCAAAAAATACATTTTAATTCCAGTTTGTAAGGCAACAAAATAGGAAAAATGCCAAGGGGGGTGAATACTTTCACAAGCCACTTTATGGCTGTTTCAACTAACTGGTATTTTGGTGTCTGAGTTCAGGGATTGACATTAAAGTCTGAAAGGCATTGGCCCATTGGGCAAGTCAGGAGTATTTTTTTGGTTACCAGAAAATCCTGATCACTTGCCCAAAAATGAAAATGAACTATTTACATGCAGAAGTGCCAAATAAGGCCTGCCTTTCATAAAGAGGTGGAATCAGAAATATCAGCACTGGAATTGTTCTATTTTGGTTGTTATTATTTAAAAAAATCTCAGAGCAGGCTCAACCGTCACCAATGACCTGTCTTTCACTTAAACAATGGGGAGGAACCAGAAAGATCAGTTTTATGCTATTTGAATTCTTTGCAGTTTGGTTATTTTCGCTTTTAAAAAAAAATCACTTGCCCATTGGGGTAACCTCGGAGCAAGCTTAATTTGCTCTACGGCTCAGTTCACATGCACGAGGCAATAGGCCAGCCCTTAATGTCAATCCCTAAAATGGGAGGTTCTAAGAACATAATTACAGAGAAACAAGTGTTATCAGCTGAAAGGGGGAGAGGGAGCATGGCTAGGTAGGATTAGTCTTGAATATGTAATTGAGGTTAGTGGGAATAGTACTTTAGCTCTAAAATATGGATTTGATGCAACTAGTTTGAATATCCTGGTAACTAGATGAACAAACTCAGATTTCTTGTAAAAATGTTAGATTACTGCCATGGTATCTGTTGGTCAGAAGTCACTACACTGCTCATAGTTAGCCCATTGTAATGTAACTTTCCTGCCTTCCTCCTTGCTCGATCTACACTGTAGCCATAACTACATTCAGGCCCCTGGGACCAGTAAATGAAACAGGTGTGTTTGAAAAGCTTCTAAACATCACTTCACACCTGTTCCTGTACTCAAAACGGGCTTGTCTACTTAACCAATAAACCTACAAAATCAACAACATAGAGAACAAGTAAACCTTATGGATCATCTCATATGACCAAAGTACAGTAAATCTATAGTCCTGCAAGCAGTGCATGTTGTTTTGGCATTAATACGTGTCACATATCAGTTTGCAAACAATGTTAAAAAATATATATACTGTATATCATTGAGTTAATAAAGCTGCATTAAAAACATGGTCTCTTTTTTGTTTTTTGAGTAAGGCAGCTCCAAAATGCTGGTGTTTCAGGCTAGCTCAGTGCTTTCTGTGGTGGTGGGGCAAGCCAGCAGAAAATACGGAGCGTTGTGCCGTGATTGGCTCAGTGTTCTGTCACTCATGGGGACACTACGTCACTGCCGAGTCTAAGGGTTGAGCTAGAAAATTCAAGACCCTTGGGTGCTGCCATAGAGTTACATTAGAAGTGCCGATCCAAGAAGGTCATTGGCCACAGATAAAATTACATCAAATCACATTATATCTACAGTAGCTTTGATTGGACTGACTTCAAAATCTTAGCTAGCAGTCATCATCATGAATCAAGTCGACAATCTACTGGCAAATCCTTTTTAATCCTTGTCATATGAAGAGAAATAATGCAGAGAAATTATAGATAAAACGTATCGGTGCTCCACGGCCATTGGACATAAACATTACACAACAAGTTGGAAATCGCAAATTCAACAATGAGTGGTTTGGAAGGAATCAGTGGCTAACTGCAAGCATTGCAAAGCAATCAGTAGCCTGCTATTCAGTGGAGTGGCTGTGTGGTCCCAGGTCTAAGATTAAGGGTCTCTATTCCTAGTTTAAAATGATAAACGCTCAACATTGGCCATGCTGTCAATGAAGCATGATTTTTGTCACGCTCAAAACAACTGTTAACTCGGAACTGTAAAATCTGACTTTAGTGAGTTCAAGACAACTGGGAACTCGGGAAAAACGAGCTATGACTGGGAAAATACGTTTTGAACTTTCATCCAACTCAGAAGTGTAAATTCGGAACTCAGGCCTCTTTCTAGAGCTACGACTGACGTCATCATGATTCAACTTTCTTTTCGAGTTGTCAGTTGTCTTGAAAGCACCATAAATCCAAAGATTGCCAGACTTTGATGAAAAGGTTTGATGACAAAATTTGCCCATGAAGGACTGCAGCGCTACCCTCCTGTTCAAGTAAGCACAGCACAACAAGGGGAGTCCAAAAATGTCTTGTATGCTGCAGCATAAATTATGTAATATGCCAGGGAGATATGTATACTGTAGCTAAGAAAGTAATACTAATTGTATGTTGTATTGTAAGGTGTTAGTAGCCCATGTGCCTCACCCTAATAATTTGGTCTATTTTCATCTCTTAATTTCACCTACTGTTCTGACTTGGTGGTGCACATGTAGCCTATAACCTGTTTCTGAGAAATGTAATCATTGAATATTGTAAGAGCTTTCATTGTCTGCTTATAAGCCCCCTTTATTTATCCTACGGTTCTGACTTGGTGTACAGGGAGAACACTAAGAATGGCTCATGTTCTGAATTCTGTTGCTGTACATTTCAAAAGTGCTGAACAAATAGTTCTATTGACCACGTCCATCCTAGCTCGCTCATTAATGTCTTAATCAAAATTACGTATGGTCTCTTATCTGCTTGTCGTCCCCTATGCCATATTTTGTACATCTCAATTGTCAGTAGAAATCACATTTGTTTTAAGCAAGTCAGCCATATCAGCTATGTTTTTTTTTTAAGTCAGTAAATGAGGCTGAATGAACTGTTTCGCTGCCAGTCAAGGCTCCGCTGATAGCCAGGTGTAGCAGTGGTAAGGTATTGGGACTGCTGTTGGGACTCTGTTGTTGGGACAGCTTTATGTAGGACCTAACAGTTTGTGGGCACCATTTGTAACCGTTATAGTGGAATGAATGTATTGTTTAGTGTTGTGTTGTATAGTGGCTATGCTGGCATGCATCCCACATTTTTTTATTTGTTTTACTTCTTAGATTTTTATGAATGTATATGTTAATTTCTATCAATTTTATCACATCTATCCTGGGATATGTGTCAGGAGTTCTCCAGAGGCATGCCTGTGACCTGGATTACAGATGAGCCTATGCACCATTGACCAGTTAAAGGGCATGACTTAAATAGCTATACCAGTACAGCAGTTAACTGGGACTATAGCACTAGACAATATAGTACTAACATTTCCACAGCATGTATTAGATCTTCATGCAGTGCACCATGCAAGTATTCAATATGATTATCACTCACAGACACATTGGATCTGGTTGCCAACTAAAGATACTGGGTGAAGAAGAACAGGGTAGCAAGACTTGAAGAGTACAGTTGGTTACAAACAGCCTATGGATTTTGCACTATTTTTACACATGGTTTTTCAAGTTTTTAATGTCACGTGCACAAGTGCAGTGAAATGCCTTTCTTGCAAGCTCCAAACCCAATGGAGCAATCAATATCAATGTAGTACTAAACATAACATAAGGTAGAACAAAAACACACAAGAAAATATTTACAATGTGCAGGGATACTGGAGTGAAAGAAGTAGATACTGTATGTATAGGGATAAGGTTACTAGGCATCAGGATATATGATAAAACGAGTAGCAGCAATGTAAATTATGATTGTATGTGTGTGTGCATTTGTGTAGCGTCAGTGTAAATATGTATGCATGTTGTGTGTGTGTTGGGGTCCAGTACCATCGTTGGGCCGCTGGTGTGAAAGATTCAGCAGACTTCTGGCATTACACATCTGGCTAAAAGACTACTGTAGCTCTGCTGGAGTCACTTTTATTTGTACTTTGACACCTTCTGGAAACAGAAGATACTCTACAGGAATGACAGAGTCCATCCAAATCATCTTGGCTCCTATTTTATTGCTTGCATCAATGAATTGATGTGGAAGAGTTCCATGTAGACTTGACTCTATGTAGTACTGTGCGCCTCCCATAGTCTGTTCTGGACTTGGGGACTGTGAAGAGAACTCTTTTGGCTTGTCTTGTGGGGTATGCATGGGTGTCCGAGCTGTTTGCCAGTAGTTCAAACAGACAGCTCGGTGCATTCAACATGTCAATACCTCTCATAAATACAAGTAGTGATGAAGTCAATCTCTACTCCACTTTGAGCCAGGAGAGATTGACATGCATATTATTAACATTAGCTCTCTGTGTACATCCAAGGGCCAGCCGTGCTGCCCTGTTCTGAGACAATTGCAATTTTCCTGAGTCCCTTTTTGTGGCACCTGACCACGACTGAACAGTAGTTCAGGTACGACAAAACTAGGGCCTGTAGGACCTGCCTTCTTGATAGTGCTGTTAAATCAAATACATTTTTATTTGTCAAATGCGCCAAATGTAATTGGTGTAGACCTTACAGTGAAATGCTTACTTACAAGCCCTTAACCAACAATGCAGTTTTAAGAAAATACCTAGAAAGGTATGAAGTAAAAGTAACAAATAATTAAAGAGCAGCAGTAAAATAACAATAGCGAGGCTATATACAGGGGGTACCGGTACAGAGTCAATGTGCGAGGGCACCGGTTAGTCGAGGTAATTGAGGTTAGAAACCTCTTGGACCTAGACTAGGCGCTCCGGTACCGCTTGCCGTGCAGTAGCAGAGAGAACAGTCTATGACTAGGGTGGCTGGAGTCTTCGACAATTTGACACCGCCTGGTATAGAGGTCCTGGATGGCAGGAAGCTTGGCCCCGGTGATGTACTGGGCCGTACGCACTGCCCTCTGTAGTGCCTTGCGGTTGGAGGCCGAGCGGTTGCCACACCAGGCAGTGATGTAACCCGTCAGGATGCTCTCGTCCACAATCATCTCCTTTGTCTTGATCACGTTGAGGGAGAGGTTGTTGTCCTTGCACCACACAGTCAGGTATCTGACCTTCTCCCTATAGGCTGTCTCGTCATTGTTGGTGATCAGGTCATTGTGTTGTGTCATCGGCAAACTTAATGATGGTGTTGGAGTTGTGCCTGGCCGTGCAGTCATGAGTGAACAGGGAGTGCAGGAAGGGATCAGCGTGGCGGATGTGTTGTTACCTACCCTTACCACCTGGGGGAGAAGTCCAGAATCCAGTTGCAGAGGGAGGTGTTTAGGCCCAGGGTCCTTAGCTTAGTGATGATCTTTGAGGGTACTACACTGAGCTGTAGTCAATGAGTAGCATTCTCACATAGGTGTTCCTTTTGTCCAGGTGTGAAAGGGCAGTGTGCAATAGAGATTGCATCATCTGTGGATCTGTTGGGGCAGTGTGCAAATTGGAGTGAGTCTAGGGTTTCTGGGATAATGATGTTGATGTGAGCCATGACCAGCCTTTCAAAGCTCTTCATGGCTACAAACGTGAGTGCTACGGGTCGGTAGTTATTTAGGCAGGTTACCTTAGTGTTCTTTGGCACATGGACTATGGTGATCTGCTTGAAACATGTTGGTATTACAGACTCGGACAGGGAGATTTTTTGAATGTCAGTGAAACACATGCCAGTTGGTCAGCGCATGATCGGAGTACACGTCCTGGTAGTCCGTCTGGCCCTGCGGCCTTGTGAATGTTGACCTGTTTAAAGGTCTTACTTACATCGGCTGCAGAGAGTCTGATCACACAGTCATTCGGGAAACAGTTGATGCTCTCATGCATGTTTCAGTGTTACTTGCCTCGAAGCGAGCATAGAAATTATTTAGCTCGTCTGGTGGGCTCGTTTGACTGGGCAGCTCTCGGCTGTGCTTCCCTTTGGAGCCTGTAATAGTTTATAAGCCCTGTCGGAGCCGGTGTAGTACGATTCGATCTTAGGCCTGTATTGACGCTTTGCTTTTTTGATGGTTCGTTGGAGGGCATAGGGGGATTTCTTATTAGCTTCCAGGTTAGAGTCTTGCTCCTTGAAAGCGGCAGCTCTACACTTTTTAGCTCAGTGCGGATGTTGCCTGTAATCCATGGCTTCTGGTTGGGGTATGTACGTACAGTCACTGTGGGGACGATGTCATCGATGACCTTATTGATGAAGCCAGTGACTGATGTGGTGTACTCCTCAATGCCATCGGAAGAATCGCGGAACATATTCCAGTCTGTGCTAGCAAAACAGTCCTGTAGTTTAGCATCTGCTTCATCTGACCACTTTTTTATTGAGTGAGTCACTGGAGCTTCTTGCTTAAAACCTCTCTTGGGTAGGGGGCAGTATTTTGAATTTTGGATGAATTAGGTGCCCAATGTAAACTGACTGTTACTCAGGCCCAGAAGCTAGGATATGCATATGTATGGTAGTATTGGATAGAAAACACTCTAAATTTTCCAAAACTGTTAAAATAATGTCTGTGAGTTTAACAGGTGAAAACCTGAGGAAAATCTATCCAGGAAGTGGCATTTTTTTTTAAATTGAGTGTTTTTCCATTGAAAGCCTATCCACCATATAAATGGATGGGACCTAGATTGCAGTTCCTATGGCTTCCACTAGATGTCAACAGTCTTTAGACATTGTTTCAGGCTTTTATTCTGAAAAATGACAACATTATCTGAGTGGTCGGTCGAATGAACCAGAGCTTTTTGCGCGTGCGACCGGGAGAGCGCCCTCCGTTCTTTTTCCTTTGTATTGAATACGCTGTTGTCCGGTTTAAATATTATCGATTATAAAGACAATAGACAACCTGAGGATTAATAAAAAACATTGTTTGACATGTTTCGACTAACTTTACCGGTACTTTCTGGATCTATTCGTCTGCCTGTTGTCTGCCTTTGAGCCAGTGGATTACTGAACAAAATGCGGCAACAGTTTTTTGGTTATAAAGAGGGACTTTATCGAACAAAACAAACATTTATTGTGTAACATGGAGTCTTGTGAGTGCAACCATTTGAAGATCATCAAAGGTAAGTGATTTTATCGCTATTTCTGACTTTTATGACTAATCTACTTGGCAGGAAAATGTTTGTATGCTTTTGTAAGCGGGGCGCTGTCCTCAGATAATCGCATGGTATGCTTTCGCCGTAAAGCCTTTTTGAAATCTTACACAGTGGCTGGATTAACAAGAAGTTCATCTTTAAGCCGATGTATAACACTTGTATGTTTTATGAATGTTTATTATGAGTATTTCTGTATTTTGAATTTCGCGCTCTGCAATTTCACCGGATGTTGTCGACGCTACCGTCCCACCTGCCCATAAGAAGTTTTACATTTTAGCTTGTAAGCAGGAATCAGGAGGAGAGAATTATGGTCAGATTTGCCAAATGGAGGGTGAGGGAGACCTTTGCACATGTCTCTGTGTGTGGAGTAAAGGTGGTCTAGAGTTTTTTTCCTCTGGTTGCACATTTAACATGCTGATAGAAATGTTTCCCTGCATTAAAGTCCCCGGCCACTAGGAACGCCACCTCTGGACGAGCGGTTTCCTGTTTGCTCATGGCGGTATACAGCTTATTGAGTGTGGTCTTAGTGCCAGCATCGGTCTGTGGTGGTATGTAAGACAGCTAAGAAAAATACAGATGAAAAATCTCTTGGTAGATAGTGTGGTCTACAGCTTATCATGAGATACTTTACCTCAGGTGAGCAAGACCTTGAGACTTCCTTTGATATCGTGCACCAGCTGTTGTTTACAAATATATATAGACCGCCACCCCTTGTCTTACCAGAGGCTGCTGTTCTATCCTGCCGATACAGTGTATAACCCACCAGCTGTATGTTATTAATGTCGTCGTTCAGCCATGGCTCAGTGAAACATAAGATATTACAGTTTTTATTAATGTCCTGTTGGTAGGATATACGTGCTTTTAGTTCGTCCCATTTATTTTCCAGAGATTGTATGTTGGCTAGCAGTACGGATTTCAAAGGCAGATTAGCCACTCGTCGCCTGATCCTCACAATGCACACTGATCTCCTTCCGCAAAATCTCAGTCTCTTTCTCCTGCGAATGACGGGGATGAGGGCCTGTTCGGGTGTTTGGAGTAAATCCCTTTCGTCCGACTCATTAAAGAAAGGTTATTTGTCCAATTCAAGGTGAGTAATCGATGATCTGATTTCCAGAAGCTCTTTTCGGTCAATAGAGACGGTAGCAGTTAACATTTTGTACAAAATAAGTAACAAACAATGCGAAAAAACAAACAAAATAGCACGGTTGGTTTAAGAACCAATAAAACAACAGCCATCCTCTCTCAAGGTAGAGCAGCGTGAATATGCCTGCCAGATGATCTGCGCATGCTCTGAGAACGTGCCCTAGAATACTGTCTGGCCCCGCGGCCTTGCAAACGTTGACCTGGTTAATTAAAGACCTTACTCACGTAGGGCTCGGAGAGTGAGATTAACCAGTCCTCTGGGTGGGTGTGGGGCCCTTACACACGGTACGATGTTGTTATTGTTGAAGCCTGCCAAAAATGCATTGAATTCGTCTGGAAGCATCGTATGGCAGATCACAGCCAGTATTCTTCCTTTGTAATCCGTAATGGTCTGTAGCCCCTGCCACATGCGGTGGGTGGCGAAACCTGTGTAATATTCCATATTCCTATATTGTCCTTTTGCTCATTTGATGACTCTACAGAGGTCGTAGCAGGACTTCTTGTTCTTGTTCCTGTCCTCAGCCGTAACCTCAGGGTTGTCTGCGATAGCCCTGTGTGCGGTAGCCCTGTCCTTTATTTCAGCTCCAACCTCTGTGTTAATTCAGGGCTTTTGATTGGGGAAGCAGTGAACCTTCACAGTGGGGACAACATCGCCAATGCATTTCCTTATGAAGCCGGTGACTGAGGTGGTTAGCTTGATGTTATCGGCGGAGACTCTGAACATATTCTAGTCACCTCTAGAAAAGCAGTCCTGTAGCATAATCTCAGATTTTTTTCTCAAATGGCACATTTTAGAGTGGCCTTTTATTGTCCCCAGCACAAGGTGCACCTGTGTAATGATCATGCTGTTTAATCAGCTCCTTGATATGCTACACCTGTCTGGTGGATGGATTATCTTGGAAAAGGAGAAATGCTCACTAACAGAGATGTAAACAAATTTGGGCAAAACATTGAGAAATAAGCTTTTTGTGCGAATGGAACATTTCTGGGATCTTTTATTTCAGCTCATGAAACATGGGACCAACACTTTACATGTTGTGTTTCTATATTTGTTCAGTATATATTGTCCTTTAAACCTTTATCCTCTTATGATTGCACAGGAAATTGGACTGTTGGTGGAGGCTGCAGTGTGTACCTGGTGAGGGGGTGGGCTAGTGGTTAGGTAGTGGGCAGGGTACACATGTGTTCCTGGTTAGGCCGCTCACCAGATCACCAGACACGAACAGTTCTCTGAGTCTCTGCAGCTGGACACTTCTTGTGATTTACTGCCTCTGGCCAATGGTCACCCATAATGCTCCTCTCTATAGAACTCAATTGGCTTCAACATTCTATTATACTCTATATTATTTTCTATTCTATAATCTTTACATTATATCATTTCTACTATCAACAACCTTTACCGAATTTAACATATTGCCTCTTCCCAGTATAAATGTTTACTGGGCTAGTTCCAACATGCACAATAAACCATACTAACATATCAATCCTAGTTGTTCATACAGAGATTCATTGTGAGACTAATTAGGCTAGTCGAGGCAATCCCTACAACCTTGGGGAGATCATCAACTGCTCTGAGTATTTGTGAAAGTGATGACATTAGCGGGTAATGACAATAAATCAACCAATGTTAATACAAGAAGTCAATCCACTCAATCCACTGGTTGGGAAGATGATATGCTACTGTACTGTATGTACACAGACAAAACGTGGAAAAGAGTGGTACAGTGAATTATCTTTCACATCAAGTGATCCATCCATGCAGAAAAAGATGAAGAAGCAGCATATCTGGTAATAGTTCTGTTTCATCAACATAAGTTCTAAATTGGAGGCCATTACATAACATGGGACTCACTCTTAGAAGCCCAGTCATTTCTGTGTGATCATACTGTAATTGTCTTGTGTGGGAAACACATTCCCTTGGCTGTCCAGAGATTAAGTACTCCAGCTAAAACAATGTGTAGTCAATAACTTTACTGTTGTTCCAGATCAGCAGTTGACGGTTTACCATTGATCTCAACTATGCCCTAGACCCAGTAGTGTGATCTGTAACTTTTACGACGTCTGAAATATATACTGTTATGAAAGCCTTGCACTATAAGCACCTCCTTACCATGGGAGCCAAAATACTGTATAGAAAACAGGAAGAACCTCAATCATTGTGAGAGGTCAGAGCCCATATAGGAGTAGGTGTAATCTAGAATAGAATGTACTGTAATTATGCTGTATCTAAAGCAGATGTCTTTCAGGGTTTCTCACAGTGAAATGAATCTCGAGAGTCCAAAAGGTAAAAGAGATGAATCTACATATCACATAATCAGCCTCTAACATGAAGTTAAAGCTGAAGCTGTTCGAGCTGCAGGTAGGTCTCAGAAGTAGGAAAGCTATTGTCTACTACTAGAGATGTAAATGAATGAAAATAGAGACAGAGAAAATGTCTTATGTAAAAAATAAATCGTCAGACATGTTAGCTGTTTTACGTTTGAGTGTAAAAGGCACCTAACACTGTCACTTTGCAAAGAACAAAGAGTCTGTTTGACTTGTAGGCTAGTCTAAGAAAATGCACTCATGTCCTCTTCATTCCATGATATCTCTTCTAAGGGAACACAAAGTAAAAGACACGCACACCACCTGCCACATAGCACACATGCTTTCACAATTAATTTAAGGCGAGTAAACATAAAAATGTCAAAAACCTGATGTAAATTTACATTTGATTTTGTTTATCATACTACCGTCATACAATTTCCATGAATTTTAACCACATTCAAATGAACATAAATCCATCATTTCAAAGGGTCACACTTTATTTGGATAGTCCGGATCATCCATCTGTAGATTCTCTATCAACTTACTATCAACAAACTATCTGTTGATAAGCAACTGCTTGCTAATGTTACAGTTAGGATCAGGTTTAGAATAAGGATTAGGGTTAGCGTAAGGGTTAAGGTTAGAGTTAGGCCTAGGGTAAGGGTCAATAGATAGTTGAAATGTTAATAGTCTGTAGAGCATCTTTATTTAGTTATTTTTATTTAACTAGGCAAGTCAATTAAGAAGAAATTCTTATTTATAATGACGGCCTACCAAGAGGACAGGGGCTGGGATGACAAATAAAAATGTAGGACAAAACACACATGACAAGAGACACCACAACAATACATGAAGAGAGACCTAAGACAACAACACAACATAGCAGTAACACATGACAACAAAGCATGGTAGCAACACAACATGACAACAACACAGTAGCAACACAACATGGCAACAGCACAACATGGTAATAGCATAAACATGGTACAAATATTGTTAGGCACAGACAACAGCAACAGCAAAAAGGTAGAGACAAAAATACATCAAGTGAAGCAGCTACATGAGTCAATAAGAGTGGATAGGATGAGTCTTTGAACGTAAAGATGGAGATAAAACTGTCCCGTTTGAAATCCAGTCATATGAAATCCATAGATTAGGGCCGGCCTAATGAATTTATTTAAATTGACTGATTTCCTCATATAAACTGTAACTCAGTAAAATCTGTGAATGTGTCGCATGTTGCGTTAATATTTGTGAACAGTGTACAAAGATTAAGATATCACAAGATGCCAGACTTCAAGGTGAGAGCAGTGTTAAAATAAACCAATGCATAACACACAATTTACATGCCATATTGTACTTAAACACCAAAACATTGTCCATTGTCCATCCACAGTCTATCTTGTCATTGATGATATTGGTCTATCGATAGGGTTTTGATCAATTGTGAGTAGGCCTACAATCCAGTCCAAGACTATGAGAGGTAGCATGGATGATTTAGATAAACTATCTTTTATAGTTTTACACTACATTAGCCTAATGTTATCAAACTTTTTGGACTGAGTCACCCATTTCCTGTTTACTTTTTTATTATATCTAATGTCCCCATCTTGTGGCCACTTTGTGCACTGGCATTAGGAGCGTGTATAAATCACTATGAAGCCCTCCAGTGTCCTCTTGTGGTTAAATTCTGACAGAGTTTGGCTTTCTGCAATTATAAGGAGTTTTTCCTGATCAGGTTTCATGATCAGAAAAACTATTGGTCCTATATAAGAGTTCTGTGGAACAGGCCGCAGGATACCAGAACTCCAAAACAGGAGCGTTGTTTCCAACCCACAGCCTGAAGTAAATTATTTGCACATTATCATAATGATACAATTACACGTAATGTCTTTGAATTGAGTCGGACGGGTCTTGTTCATACCTGTTTGTTGAAGTTCGTGTATAGGCCAAATAATAAGCAGGAAATACAGCAAAATATACTGTATATACACTACCAGTAAAAAGTTTGGACACACCTACTCATTCAAGGGTTTTTCTTTATTTGTACTATTTCTACATTGTAGAATAAGTGTGTAGCAGGATCAAAGGTGTGGGGTTTCCACATCACCAAGTTCAATAACAAAACAGGCACTAGTAGCACAAATAGAATGCTAAGGGGAAGTTTATTAGGGATTTTTGTACACGGGGAAAGGGGGAATTCACCAATCACCTCATAGTCCACAAGCCGTTCTCTTTGTACGTTCCTTTTCCCAGGAGTAATCCTCACACTCAGGCTCTCAGCCAATCCGGTCCGGTACACAGAGGGTTAGTCCGACAGTCCAGGTCACAACTTGTAATTGCTCAATTGCTCAATTTCTCTCTTGCTCTGCCCTGTTGTGCAGGCTGCTTACTCCTTTTATCCCCAAACCCTCCCTTGCTTAACGAGTTAGTCTTGCCTCGTTGGGGCAGGAAGTCCATATAAGGCCTGGGGGTGGAGCCAACAGACTGCCAGATATCTCCCCTCAATCACCACTCCCCCCACCTCTCCCTGCCGGCTGCCACAAGTGAAGACATCAAAACTATAAAATAACACATATGGAATCATGTAGTAACCAAAGAAGTGTTAAACAAATCAAAATAGATGTTATACTTGAGATTCTTCTAAGTAGGCACCCTTTGCCATGATGATAGCTTTGCAAACTCTTGGCATTCTCTCAGCAGTTTAAGGGGTGATAGGTAGCCTAGTGGTTAGAGTGTTGGGCCAGTTACTGAAAGGTTGCTGGATCAAGTCCCTGGGCTGACAAGGTAAAAATCTGTCTCTGAACAAGGCAGTTAATCCACTGTTCCCCGGTAGGCTGGTGTTGTAAATAAGAATTTGTTCTTAACTGACTTGCCTAGTCACGCTTCACTGGGAATGCTTTTCCAACAGTCTTGAAGGAGTTCCCACATATGCTGAGCACTTGTTCGCTCATCCCAAACCATCTCAATTGGGTTGAGGTTGGGGTTGGGGTGATCATCTGTTCACCTACTCTGCGTCTCACAAAGACACGGCGGTTGTAACCAAAAATCAACAATTTGGACTCATCAGACCAAAGGACAGATTTCCACCGGTCTAATGTCCATTGCTTGTGTTTCTTGGCCCAAGCAAGTCTCTTCTTCTTATTGGTGTCTTTTAGTAGTAGTGGTTTCTTTACTCAACCATGAATGGCTGATTCACACAGTCTCCTCTGAACAGTTGATGTTGAGATGTGTCTGTTACTTGAACTCTGTGAAGCATTTATTTGGGCTACAATTTCTGAGGTTGGTAATTTTAATGAACTTATCCTCTGCGGCAGAGGTAACTCTGGGTCCTCATTTCCTGTGCCGGTCCTCATGAGAGCCATCACAGTGCTTGATGGTTTTTGCGACTGCACTTGAAGAAGCGTTCAAAGTTCTTGAAATGTTCTGCATTGTCTGACCTTCATGTCTTAAAGTAATGATGGACTGTAGTTTCTCTTTGCTTATTTGAGCTGTTCTTGCCATAATATGTACTTGGTCTATTACCAAATAGGGCTATATTCTGTATACCACCCCTACCTTGTCAAAACACAACTGATTGGCTCAAACACATTAAGAAGGAAAGAAATTCCACAAATTAACTTTGAAATGCATTCCAGGTGAATACCTTATGAAGCTAGTTGAGAAAATGCCAAGAGTGTGCAAAGCTGTCATCAAGGCAAAGGGTGGCTACTTTGATGAATCTCAAATATAAAATATATTTAGATTTGTTTAACACTGTTATGATCACTACATGATTCCATATGTGTTATTTCATAGTGCTGATGTCTTCACTATTATTCTACAATGTAGAAAATAGTAAAAATAAAGAAAAATCCTGCAATTAGTAGGTGTGTCCAACTTTTGACAGGTACTGTATGTTAATGTGTTGTTTCATGTAGTAATCTTATACTAAATGTATGCATAATTCACTAATCCATACCATTTTAATGTATTCACTATTCACCCAGTCATATCTTTGCTTTGGGTTGATTTAGACTGATTAGACTATCACACAGCGCCATTGCTCTATTCTACAAGAGTGGAATGAATGTAGAACTGGCATAACGCCATATGCCTCACAGGGGAGAACAGATTCCCACACTTGTCAATTTCATGGTTGATGGACTTTAATTACTAGGCAGGAGACTAAAAGTTAAACATGATCTGAGCTGAGAGGGACACCTCTGGTCTCTAGGCCTGCCACTGACTAATTTATCACCTCTCACTGTATTTTCTCCCCATAAATTGTCTGATGGTGCGATCTAGGTGAAATCTTTACACTTCAGGCACAAGTATTCGGATAGTTGTCCTTGCACAGTGTGAGAGGGTCAACAACGTCAGTAGATATGCTTGGATTCTCTGGATCGCTGTAAAATGTGAGGGGTAGAACACGATTTCCAACAGATCACTGCCAATAGCTGTCAGGAGATTCCACACCCAACCATTGTAAGTCACACAGTATATGTGCCATGCACAATGTTACAGAAGCATGAGACTCATATGCAAAAAAATAATAATAATAAAAACTGCAGTTTCTCCTGTCATGCCACTAGATGGTGTAATCTTTCTGCCTAAGTATGTACACGGGGTAGGAACTGATCTGAGTGGTGGTTGAGAAGAAATACTAATACAGGGGTTCCCAAACCTTTTCACTCAGACCCCCCTTCTGGCATCAGGGAACATCCCACGCCACCCCCCTGCGAGCGTGGGCGCCATGTCTATTTCTATATCCACAAGCACTGTCCATGACACAAACTGTTCACACCCATCTTGTTGGTGGAGAGAACATATTGCAGGTTTAATGCTTGTTTCCTGTAATTCTATATATTTTGCCATGTCATAAGTGTGTTGATGCAATACAGCATGTAAGTGACTCAAACATTACAACTAAATCAATGGGCAAAAAACCTAGTGAGAAAATGTTAGCTGACACGGGCTAGTTGATCTGGACATTTCTTACAAATCATAAATAGCTCTCTAAGGTCTGCAATGACTGACATGACAAGTAGAAAACTGCTGATGATATACCCAATAAAAAAAATTGCACCTTGTGTATTTTACTATTACAACTTTCAGGAATAAGTTGAAAGCCGGACTGAGTTCCTGCCGACTCCTCGGGGGCGTGGCCCATAGTTTGGAAACCACTGCTCTATAGAGCGGCACAGTGGACACATCATAATACCCAGAAAACCTAGCGGTGAAACCCGGTAATGGTTCCAATCCTTTTTTCATAGTAAATTTTTGCATCTGAAACTACTTCATATAAAGTCTGTGTTTCATGTAGGCTTACCCTAGCTTGAAATTTTGATAGCAATGTAATTCTCTCTCGAACACAGTGAGTTTTCTCAATATATTCGCCTTGATTTACTCGCAAAATTCAAAATGCTAATTAGCAACAGAGAAAACCTAAGGAAGACGAATTCTTGCAGGCAGCTCCTGCACCTCATCTCTAGCTGACATTGTCAGCTACCGTTCACCAGCGCGATAAGAGACCTTTGTGCCCAGAGACCTTCTGTGCCCAATCCATGTATTTGCATCCCCTTTCTCTGTCTTAGCTAGCCATTTTAGCTAGCTAGTTAGCAGAGCAGTTGATAAAAAAATATTTTGTTTTTACTTAGCCTAGGTATTTCTTTGTACAGTAGATGAACTTTGGTGTCTATTTCAGACCTTATGGCATGTTTCAAGGATGAGCATAATAGCATTAAAAGGGGTTAATCAATTATATAATCATTAACCAGATTACCCAGGATACCAGACTTCAATGAGTGATAACTCAGTTCTAGAATGGTTACATTTACATTTTAGTCATTTAGCAGACGCTCTTATCCAGAGCGACTTACAGTAGAGTGCATACATTTTATTACATTTTTACATACTGAGACAAGGATATCCCTACCGGCCAAGAGCAGACGCTCTTATCCAGAGCGACTTACAGTAGAGTGCATACATTTTTATTAAATTTTTTACATACTGAGACAAGGATATCCCTACCGGCCAAACCCTCCCTACCGGCCAAACCCTCCCTAACCCGGACGACGCTATGCCAATTGTGCGTCGCCCCACGGATCTCCCGGTTGCGGCTGGCTGCGACAGAGCCTGGGCGCGAACCCAGCCCAGCCTGGGCGTGAACCCAGAGACTCTGGTGGCGCAGCTAGCACTGCGATGCAGTGCCCTAGACCACTGCGCCACCCGGGAGATCTGGTTGTCATTGACATTGAAATTTGACTTTGTTTAGACATCCAGCCTGTATTGTTGTTTCATGACCAGAGACAAATCTTAAAAGGAAATGTATTTGTAAATTCAGAGTGGTAAATGCTGTCAGAATGGCTGCTGTTTTACAGGCTCCTAACCAACTGTGCTATTTTGTTCGTTTTTTTTCGCTTTGTTTGTAACTTATTTTTTAAAACTTATTTTGCACATAATGTTGCTGCTACCGTCTCTTATGACCGAAAATAACTTCTGGACATCAGAACAGCGATTACTCACCTGGAACTGGACAAAGATATTTTCTTTAACGAGTCCGACGCGAAGGATATACTGCTTTCTCGGGAACGGGCCCAAATCCCCAACATTTGCTTGAAGAAAAGAAGGAGAAAAAGGGGGCGGAGGTTGGGCTGCCTTCTGAGAATTCGTAGGCGAGGGAGTAAACTCCACTACCATCCGTTCTATTGGCCAATGTGCAATCATTGGAAAACAAAATGGATTATGTAAGATCAAGACTATCCAACCAACGTGACATTAAAAACTGAAGTGTCTTATGTTTCACCAAAAACAGGTTTTTAGACATTTTTTCAAATATATATAAAAATACAAAAAAACGAAATATAACATTTACATAAGTATTCAGACCCTTTACTCAGTACTTTGTTGAAGCATCTTTGGCAGCGATTACAGGCTTGAGTCTTCTTGGATATAACACTACAAGCTTGGCACACCTGTATTTGGGGTGTTTTCCCATTCTTCTTTGCAGATCCTCTTAAGCTCTGTCAGGTTGGATGGGGAGCGTTGCTGCACAGCTATTTTAAGGTATCTCCAGAGATGTTCAATCAGGTTCAAGTCCGGTCTCTGGCTGGGCCCCTAAAAAACATTCAGAGACGTGCCACGAAGCCACTCATGCGTTGTCTTGGCTGTGTGCTTAGGGTCGTTGTCCTGTTGGAAGGTGAACCTTCGCCCCAGTCTAAGGTCCTGAGCGCTCTGGTTTTCATCAATGATCTCTATGTACTTTGCTCCGTTCATCTTCCCCTCGATGCTGACTAGTCTTCCAGTCCCTGCCACTGAAAAACATCCCCACAGCATGATGCTGCCACCACTGTGCTTCACCGTATTGATGGTATTGGCCAGGTGATGAGCGGTGCCTGGTTTCCTCCAGACGTGACGCTTGGCATTCAGGTCAAAGTGTATAATCTTGGTTTCATCAGACCAGAGAATCTTGTTTCTCATGGTCTGAGAGTCCTTTAGGTGCCTTTTGGCAAACTCAAGCGGGCTGTCATGTGCCTTTTACTGAGGAGTGGCTTCCGTCTGGCCACTCTACCATTAAGGCCTGATTGGTGGAGTGCTGCAGAGATGGTTGTCCTTCTGGAAGGTTCTCCCATCTCCACAGATAAACTCTGGAGCACTGTCAGAGTGACCATCGGGTCCTTGGTCACCTCCCTGACTAAGGCCTTTCTCCCCCGATTTCTCAGTTTGGCCAGGTGGCCAGCTCTAGGAAGTGTCTTGCTGGTTCCAAACTTCTTCCATTTAAGAAAGATGTGTTCTTGGGGACCTTCAATGCTGCAGACATTTTTTGGTACCCTTCCTGTCTCAGAGCTCTACGGACAATTCCTTTGACCTCATGGCTTGGTTTTTGTTTTGACATGCACTGTCATCTGTGGGATCTTATATAGTCAGGTGTGTTCCTTTCCAAATCATGTCCACTCGATTGAATATACCACAAGTGGACTCAAATCAAGTTGTTGAAACATCTCAGGAATGGTCAATTGAAACCGGATGCACCTGAATTAAATTTCGAGTCTCATAGTAAAGGATCTGAATACTTATGTAAATAAGGTATTTCTGTTTTTTATCTGTAATACATTTGCAAACATTTCTAAAAACCTGTTTTCACTCTGTCATTATGTGGCATTGTGTGTAGATTGCTAAAAAAATGTTTAAATAAATTTTTATAGTAAGGCTGTAACGTAACAAATGTGGAAAAGGTCAAGGGGTCTGAATACTTTACGAATGCATTGTAGTCTTGTTGTTAGCTGTTATGCTAACCAAGTGTTAACAGCTAAACTAAACTCTAAATCGATCAGACAGTGATTCAATGATTGGAGCAGCCCCTGTACTGACAGCTGTCTGGGTTCAGGACTTGACTGGCAAGAAGATTTCTTCGCTTTTCTGACACTTCTTGATTCATATCTCCTTGGTGTTTCATGATCACGGGAATCTGACTTTTTTTTCATTTTGCCTTTCCTGCCTTGTTAGAGCAGCCAAATACTGCACAGAGATTGACCATGGTGATGAATCCAGTCATTTTAGGCACTGTTTGGGGTAGCCACTCATCTGTTGTTGTTGTCGGAAGAATGGATGCGGTGTTTTCCAACATGGCCGCCAGGAGGCGTCATACGTCACCTGGCAACCCTCTATATAATTAATACAGTACATCTCTCACTTGTGTTGGTGACAGTATGTGTCATGAGATGGTAATGTGACAGACAGACTGATTTGGCAGTGACACAACTCAATAGGTGATCATGTTTTCACATATATTAATAGCACATAGTTTTACATAGTAGAGAATTGGTGACATCATTAGTGATATAATTTCGTTTTACACATGTGTTAATGGAGTAAATAATATATTTAACTAACCCTTAGCATTTAATTTCTAATTTTCAGAAAACCATTTCAGTTTCTCAAAATGAATCAATTACATATACAACCATTTTGCTGATTCAATACAATACATTATGCAAACACAATATATTCCAATCTGTTGTCTACGTTCCATTCATAGTAAACCTGTTTCCTCTCCCTCTGAGCCACCCTGAGAACATAGTGTGGTGGCCTGCTGCTGGACGTAGATAAGGTTTAGAATTCGGTGAGCCAGGTTGAACTAAGCTCGGCTGATCCATCTAGGTGATTGAATCAGGTGTTAGGACTCAAAGTTTTTTACAATCACTTACACACTAAAAGTGGTACTTGAGGCACACTCAGTGAAACCATTAACTCATGTACCTAATCTTCAGACCAAGTCTGCAAAAATGCAAGCACATTATCTGCTTAACACTCAGTTTGCAAGTGTAAAACACACTTTCTGCAAAACACTAAACACAGTTCTCTACATTAGACAAATCATTCAAAACTAACAGGTCTTGTGTTTCGTTTGGGAAACACTGCCATTCCAAATGCCACACTCATTTAGCGATTACCTACACCCAGTGCTCACGTGTGGAAACACGTATAGCTAATTTCTTCACTTAGAAATCAGAGCTTGAGCACTATAAATAGGCTTCAGGTTGGCTTTCTTGGTTTGGACAACAATGTAGGCCAATTGTGGAGAGAGAGTTAGAGAAAGAGGAGTGAGAGTAAGAGGGGGATGAGGAGGAGGAGGAGGAGGAGGAGGAGGAGGAGGAGGAGAAAGAGGAGGCGGACAAGGATGAGGACGAGGAGGGGGAAGAGGACGAGGACGATGAGTGGGACAAGGAAGAGGAGGAAGGAGAACAATCACAGATGAGATCCGGGCCACTTTGGCTGACCATGGTTTGAGTTTCAGGGAGGCTGGGCAGAGGGTCCAGCCTAACCTGAGCCGATACACTGCAGCAAGTGTCATCCGGACATTTCGAAATGAGAACAGGTACCAGCTGTTCACAGCAGAGCAGGAACAACACATAGTGAATATGGTCATTTCAAACAACAGCATACGTTTACAACAACTGCAACACCACATCATCACTGACAACACAACATTCAGTAATATACAGTTTTACCCAATTGTTTACACACAAAAATATGAACTTGATACACAATCACCGAAACCTGAAACTCATGTACCAAATCCCTAAACCAAGTCCGCAAAATTGCAAGTACAATTCCTGCTTTACACTCAGTTTTCAATTCTATATCACACTTTTTGCAAAACACTACACACAGTTCTCTACATTAGGCACGTCAAAATTAAAATATCTTTAGTCCCTTTGGAAAGCAACGCCAATCACAATGCCAAGCTCTATACACTAATTGGCAACACCCACTCCTCACAGGTGTGAACACTAGTTGCTGAATTGTTCACTTAGAAATCAGAGCTTTAGCGCTATAAAAATCCCCAGATGAGCTCTCCAGTTCTGGAGGAAAATGGAAGTCAATGGTGAAGCAAGAGCTAGAGGTGAAGGAGTGAAAGGAAGAGGAGAAAGAGGAGGACGAGGACGAGGACGAGGAAGGACAGTTGTCTCAGATGAGATCAGGGCCACATTGGTTAACCATGTGCTCACCCTGGATTGAGTATGAGGGAGGCTGGGCAGAGAGTTCAGCCCAACCTGAGCCGCAACACGGTTGCATCTATCATCCGTACATTCAGAAATGACAACCGGTAAGTTACCTACCATCTACACTATGCTCTTTATGTATGTATACTGCAGTCCGACATATCAGTAGGCCTATGTTACTCAGTGATTGTTGGCCAATGTTACAGTAATGTCATTTCATATTGAGAGAAAATATATTATTTTAGCTTACTGTAACCAATCATATTTGTGGATCTTCTGCAGAACTGAGAGACGGTGGAATGGTGGAAGACACCGGCTGTTCACGCCAGAACAGGAGACCGCTATTGTGAACATGGTGGTGGCAAACAATACCATTGGACTACGAGAAATCCAGAACCACATAATTGCAGACAACACAATATTCAATAACATTTACCAGGTGGGTTTGTCTACATTGGATCGTGTATTACAGGGCAACCGAATCCGGATGAAACAGGTCTACAGGATGCCATTTGAGCGAAACTCGGAGAAGGTTAAAGAACAGCGCTATGAATATGTGCAAGTAAATAATACACAGTGAATTTACTATCATATCAGCAGTTTAGACACATTACAGTACTGTAATCCAGTCTATTGTGCCTCACCATATTGACTGCTCTAGGTCTGTCACATATTGTCTTGTTGTCTGTCAGAGAGTCTTGGAGCTGGATTGCCGCTGAATTGCCGCTGCATTTCAGCACGTTTATATTTACATTGATGAGGCTGGCTTCAACCTAGCCAAAAAAAGGGGACGGGGACGGAACATTATTGACCACTGTGCCATTGTGAATGTCCCTGGACAGCGTGGAGGGAATATCACCAGCCAGCAAGGCGTCCTCCATCACCAGGCCAGCATCCCGGAGTTGCCTCTTCACTGTTGACGTTGAGACTGGTCTTTTGCGGGTACTATTTAATGAAGCTGCCAGTTGAGGACTTGTGAGGCATCTGTTTCTCAAACTAGACACTTTAATGTACTTGTCCTCTTGCTCAGTTGTGCACCGGGGCCTCTCACTCCTCTTTCTATTCTGGTTAGGGCCAGTTTGCGCAGTTCTGTGAAGGAAGTAGTACACAGCATTGTGCGAGATCTTCAGTTTCTTGTATGGAATAGCCTTCATTTCTCAGAAAAAGAATAGACTGATGAGTTTCAGAAGAAAGTTCTTTGTTTCTGGCCATTTTGAGCCTGTAATCAAACCCACAAATGCTGATGCTCCAGATACTCAACTAGTCCAAAGAAGGCCAGTTTTATTGCTTCTTTAATCAGATCAACAGTTTTCAGCAGTGCTAACATAATTGCAAAAGGGTTTTCTAATGATCAATTAGCCTTTTAAAATAATACACTTTTATTAGCTAACACAACGTGCCATTGGAACACAGGAGTGATGGTTGCTGATAATGGGCCTCTGTACGCCTATGTAGATATTCCATTAACAATCAGCCGTTTCCAGCTACAATAGTCATTTACAACATTAACAATGTCTACACGGTATATCTGATCAATTCGATGTTATTTTAATGGACAAAAAATATGCTTTTCTTTAAAAAAACAAGGACATTTCTAAGTGACTCCAAACTTTTGAATGGTAGTGTACAGTACATGTACGTGTGAGTGCTCTGACAAACTGCCGTGGACTCCACTGCACACTGAACATGCAAAAGACACAAGATAGTAGTGTTTTACATTTGTCACATCCGTGTGTAGTTGGCGTGTATAAGAGCTAATCATTTGATGGTTTGTGTGTAGAGTTTTGATGAAAAAACACAATTTTGAGAAGATATAAAATAGTTTTGAATGAAGTGTTTGGTTTTGCAAGAGATGTGTCACGTTTTGCATGTTGTGTGTGTGTTTTGTGAGTTGAGTCTAGAGAAAAGGTGCCATAGTTTCTGAAATCATGTGTAAGCAATTGTCAAAACTGTAACACTTTAACATCAGTACAATCCCCCAAAGATGTCTTATAGCCTCTTCACACTTGCTATACTTTTCGTAAAAATATTGTCAGCTACACACATTATTCAAATGTAAACTTGCGTACTTGCTACTTCTCAACCGCTACCTCCGGAGGTAGCGCACAACACTCGCCTGACAGTTGTCCCGCTTAAAGCAGGTATGGGTAGCTGCAGCTCAATACCGTGACGAGTGGTTGTGTAGAAAGGAGTGTGTATATGGAAAGCAAATCAGCTAATTGGGCAGATTTGTTGCCACTCAAGACAGTTTTGCGTGGTTTATTGGGCTGCACTACTGAGTCGATAGTAAGCCGGCAACCAGTACTCCGGTGTTGTGCTTGCTTCCTACTGGGTATCATGATCATGTCGCTAGCAATTTTTTTTCTCTCACATGATTTTATTTCAATTAGGATAACAGCCTACACAGAAAATCACTAATATTGATAACCATCTAGATGTCACCTTGATACATACATACAGTCTATTACTCAATGTGGAGGGCATGAATGGCAAGATGGCAACAAAACCGGGACAAAGTTCCCTTCTCTCCCACTTGACAAACACTAGTGTCCTGCAATGGCATGGGAAGTAGCTACCTAGTAGCCAATATCAGGGTGACAATCACAGTAAGCACAAGCATACAACACATGAAGCAACAGTACACCCATCATCAAAAGTTTTAATCAAAAATAAACAATCGTCAGTTGTATAACTGAAAATGTACAATTATTTGTGTAAAACGAACAGTGAAATACGACTCAGACTCATCCTTTGCTTAAAAACAGAAGTCCAAACTCTTGCGATACAGTGGCTCAATGTACGGTAGTTGCATGGTAAGAAACTGAAGAAAAAGAACACAGCTCAATCAAACTGTCTAACATATAGCAGAGTGCTTTGACACACCCACTACTTTCCTTTCGACACACCCACTCCTTTCCACATGACCACTACGTTATTTTCGGCCTCTCATTTTAGAGTGGGTCCGCCGTGGTTCTGTGTATTCTAGTTATGCAAATATATTTGAGACCAGTGTATTGCAACTCATTTTGTCACGTCCTGACCATAGTTCTTATGTGTGTTGCTTGTTTTAGTGTTGGTCAGGACGTGAGCTGGGTGGGCATTTTATGTTGTGTGTCTAGTTTGTCTGTTTCTGTGTTCAGCCTAATATGGTTCTCAATCAGAGGCAGCTGTCAATCGTTGTCCCTGATTGAGAATCATATATAGGTGGCTTGTTTTGTGTTGGGGATTGTGGGTGGTTGTCTTCTGTCTTTGTGTTCTGCACCAGATAGGACTGTTTCGGTTTTCACATTTCTTGTTTTGTTGTTTGTAGTGTTCAAATTATATTCTTTATTATATCATGTTGAACACTAGCCGCGCTGCGTTTTGGTCCTCTCCTTCATCCCAGGAAGAAAACCGTTACACATTTCGTCTTTGACTTCAATAAGTAAAATATCTTTGAGTAGTAAACAGGCAAACAGCAATAAGTCCCAGACAGTTCGCAATAGAACATACAGTACCAGAGCCTGGCATCATTTACTAGGCTACCTAAAATATTGGAATCATCTGGTTACCACCAGTGTTTGGAATACATTAAGTTTGTTGACAAAACAGTCCATGGGATTCCTTGTCACACTGAGATTTATTTGTCAAAGGTCCAGGTATGTGTAAACTATGTGATTATATTACAGAAAGGTTTATATTTGTCAGGTTTTGGCCAAGACTGTTCGGGTTTTGGTCACTAGATGTCCCCATTGCACCTTTTTTGTACCTTTTGTTTTTCTTGCTCCTATTGTTTGCACCAGTAGGTCATTCCCTTGTTAGTATTTATACCCTGTGTGTTCCTCAGTTCCTTGCTCAGTGTTTGTAAGTTAGCACCCAGCCCCAGCCCAAGCCTTGTTTTATATAGATATTTCTCTTGTTGGATTTTCCAGAGGTTCTCTGGTTTAGTTCTTGTGTATTATTTGAGTAGTCTTTTGAGGTTTGTTTTTCCCTGCTGTTTTTTACCACTTCGTGGAGTTTCTTTTGTATTTTGGAGGTTTTCCATTTTGTGCCTCTTGGCTTTATTTTTGGACATTGTGGATTTAGTTTCTTTGCCTGAAGATTTTGTTCTTTAATTAAACCACCATCTCTAGTACTGCTGTGTCTGCCTCATCTTCTGGGTTCTGACGATTATTAGTGACTGTTTCTCGCACCGGGTCCTGACAGAAACACTGAGCCATTATAATGAACCCAGAGGCAGCCAGTACCCAGGATCTTTTTCCCATGCTGTCCCACCACGAGGGGACTGTCCAACGCCACGAAGCTGCTCTGGTTCAGCAAGAGGCCTTAATGGCTAGACATTCTCAACTTCTGTCAGAGATGCTGACTTCTATAAAGCAGATTTCGGATCGACTTTCCCCGGCAACCGCTTCTGCTCCAGTTCATCAGATTCAAGTGCCCCTGGCAGTTAACCCCCTGGCTGAACCTCGTCTGCCGCCTCCCCAACGGTTCTCAGGGGATCCGAGTGTTTGTAAGGGGTTTTTCACACAATGTTCTCTCTCCTTTGAGCTGCAACCATCGTCGTTTCCCACCGACCGGTCCAAGATAGCATATATCATCACCCTGCTGTCGGAAAAAGCCCTAGCCTGGGCTACTGCTGTGTGGGATGCCCAAAGTCCCTGCTGTGCCAGCTACTCTACCTTTGCTGAAGAATTCAAGCGAGTGTTTCAAGGTCCTACCAACGGCCCTGACTCAGCCAAACAGCTCCTGACTCTCCGCCAAGGTCGGCGCAGCGTGACGGACTATGCCATCCAGTTCCGCACTGTGGCAGCAGCAAGTGGCTGGAACGACGAGGCGCTCACAGTGTGTTTTTTGAAGGGTCTTTCTGACACCATCCAAGATGAACTGGCCACTCGGGAACCACCGGACAACCTCGAGTCCCTTATCAAGTTGGCTTCACGTATAGACCAGCGTCTGAGAGAGAGAGAACTCAACCGTAGACCGCTCACCCTAGCTCCTATCGGTTCCAGCTCCGAGTCTCCACCTTTATCCTCGCTGGCTCCACCAGAACCCATGCAGGTTGGACGCGTCTCCCAGGCTGAGAGAGACCGCCGGATGAGGGAGCGATGCTGTCTATATTGCGGCAAACCGGGCCATTTCCGCTCCACGTGTCCCGGGCTCCAGGGAAACGCACTCTCCCGTGCAGGCCTGGGAGGACTGTAACGGGAAACATAACCTCCTCCCATCCATCCAACTCCTGCCTGCTCATTCCAGTTACCCTTTCCTGGGACGACCACAAGTTTTCTCTTCAAGCCTTGGTAGACTCTGGAGCCGCAGGTAACTTCATGGATGGGGTCTGGGCGAAGGAGAATGGCGTTCCTTCTGAACCTCTAAGTGACCCCATAAGGGTTACTACGTTGGATAGAAGCCCTTTGGGATCTGGACTTGTCACTCGTGCCACTACCCCCTTGCGACTTTCAGTTTCCCAACACCAGGAAGTGATGAACTTTCATCTGATCTCCTGTTCCAAGTTCCCTCTCGTCCTTGGTTATCCCTGGCTTCACAGCCATAACCCTCACATCGACTGGTCTGTGGGCACTATCAAGCAGTGGGGTCCTACATGCCAAGCCACTTGTATCTTCCCGAGTTCCCAGAGTTCCCCTTCCGAGTCTCTAGAATCCATCGACCTGTCCCGAGTTCCCGAGTGTTACCATGACCTCAAACTGGTATTTAGCAAACAGAGGGCCACCAAACTACCACCCCATAGACCTTACGATTGCACCATCGACCTGTTGCCGGGGACCTGCCCTCCCAGGGGTCGGATCTTTTCCCTTTCTCCTCCCGAACGAGCTGCTATGGATACCTACATCAAGGACGCTTTGGCAGCAGGCCTCATGCGTCCATCTACCTCGCCGGCGGGAGCAGGGTTTTTCTTTGTGGCCAAGAAAGACGGGGGATTACGACCTTGCATTGACTACCGGGGACTCAATGCCATAACCGTCCGTAACCGCTACCCGCTACCCCTTATGGCCACAGCCTTTGAGCTGCTCCAGGAAGCAGTTGTCTTCACTAAGCTTGACCTGCGGAACGCATACCATCTTGTGCGGATCAAACCCGGGGACGAGTGGAAGACCGCTTTCAACACGCCTACTGGTCACTACGAATACTCGGTGATGCCCTTCGGCCTGACCAACGCTCCGGCTGTGTTCCAAGCGCTCATAAACGATGTGCTTAGGGATATGCTTAACATCTTCGTATTTGTTTACTTGGATGACATCCTCATCTTTTCGAGTTCCCTTCAAGAACACACTAAGCATGTCAGACAAGTGCTCAAACGCCTCCTAGACAGCCATTTGTACGTTAAGCCGGAAAAGTGTGAATTCCATTCCTCTCGAGTACAATTCCTGGGATTTATAGTGGAACCCGGTCGAGTCCAGATGGACCCCAAGAAGGTAGGGGCGGTAGCGGATTGGCCCACCCCCAAGTCCGTTAAGGAAGTTCAGCGTTTCCTGGGCTTCACCAACTTTTACCGCAAGTTCATCAAGAACTTCAGCTCGGTGGCAGCCCCTCTCTCAGCTGTAACCAAGGGTGGCAACACAAGGTTTCTGTGGGGAAGAGAAGCTGAGACGGCCTTCCAAGGACTCAAGCAGCGCATCCTCTCTGCTCCCATCCTGACACTACCAACGGCGGATGAACCTTTTGTGGTGGAGGTAGACGCATCAGAGGTTGGGGTTGGAGCTGTCCTGTCTCAGAGGGGTGAAGACAAGAAGCTTCATCCTTGCGCCTTCTTCTCTCACCGGCTTACCCCGGCCGAGAGGAATTACGATGTGGGGGATCGTGAACTCCTAGCGGTTAAGATGGCATTGAAGGAATGGAGACACTGGCTCGAGGGGGCTTCTCAACCGTTTGAAGTGCTTACGGACCACAAAAATCTGGAGTATATCCAGCAGGCGAAGCGGTTGAACTCCAGACAAGCTCGATGGTCTCTTTTCTTCAGCCGATTTCAGTTTATCCTCACCTATAGACCCGGGTCGAAGAATCTCAAACCGGACGCCTTGTCACGAATCTACTCTCCTGCCATTCGAGAAGATACTGACATGACTGTCCTTCCGGCCGCTAAGATCGTGGCTCCGATCTCGTGGCAAGTGGAGGATACCGTGAAACAAGCTCAAGCCATCGAACCGGGCCCTGGAGGAGGTCCTGCTAATCGGTTGTTTGTTCCCAAGGCAGCAAGGTCCCAAGTCCTTCTGTGGGGGCACTCCTCTCGCCTCACCTGTCACCCGGGCGTAGGTCGCACCTTGGAGTTCATCCAGCGTAAGTTCTGGTGGCCCACCATAAAAGAAGACGTTGCCACTTTCGTCAAGGCCTGTTCCGTGTGCTGCCAGGGCAAATCTTCTCACCTCCGCCCTCAAGGACTCCTTCACCCTTTATCTATTCCCCACCGACCCTGGTCCCATATCTCGTTGGACTTTATTACTGGCCTTCCTCCGTCCCATGGTATTACTACGATCCTAGTCATCGTCGACAGGTTTTCTAAGGCGGCCAGGTTTGTTCCCTTGACCAAATTACCTTCTGCCAAGGAAACAGCTGAGTTGGTGATTAACCATGTGTTCCGAGTCTTTGGGATTCCGCAAGATATGGTTTCCAACAGAGGTCCCCAGTTCGCCTCAAGGTTTTGGAAGGCCTTCTGCCAACTCATAGGGGCCACGGCCAGTTTATCTTCAGGGTACCATCCGGAGTCCAATGGCCAAACTGAGAGGATGAATCAGGAGCTGGAAACCACCCTCAGATGCATGGTTTCCAACAACCCGTCCACATGGTCATCCTTCATTGTTTGGGCCGAGTACGCGCACAACACCTTGTGCTCCTCCTCCACTGGTATATCCCCCCATGAGTGTCAGTTTGGCTATGCGCCTCTATTGTTCCCGGACCAGGAGGCAGAAGTCAGAGTGCCTTCAGCCTCGAGGTTCATCAGACGCTGTCGGCTTACGTGGAAGAAGGCACGTCTTAATCTCTGCGTTCCTCTCAGCAGTACCAACGACAAGCCAACAGACGTCGCCGTCCCGGTCCTACTCTGTACCCCGGCCAGAGAGTATGGCTCTCAACTAAGAACTTACCACTACGGGTGGAGTCTCGCAAGCTGTCCCAGAGGTTCATCGGTCCCTTTAAGATTGCCAGGAGAGTCAATCCCGTTACTTTTCGCCTGCACTTACCCAGATCCCTTAAGATCAATCCAACATTTCACATTTCTTTATTAAAACCTGTTGTTTTTTCTCCCCTTATCCCGGCAGGCAGACCTCCCCCTCCGCCCCGTGTCATCGGTGGCCAGTCGGCTTATACCGTCCACCGGATACTGGATTCCCGCCGGGTGCAGCGGTCCTGGCAGTATCTGGTGGACTGGGAAGGCTACAGTCCCGAGGAGCGCTCCTGGGTTCCTGCCAAGGACATACTGGACCCTGACCTCATTCGTCAGTTCAGGACCCTCCACCCTGAGAAGGCTGGTAGGAACGTCAGGAGCCGTTCCTAGGAGGGGGATTCTGTCAGGTTTTGGCCAAGACTGTTCGGGTTTTGGTCACTAGATGTCCCCATTGCACCTTTTTTGTACCTTTTTGTTTTTCTTGCTCTAATTATTGTTTGCACCTGTAGGTCATTCCCTTGTTAGTATTTATACCCTGTGTGTTCCTCAGTTCCTTGCTCAGTGTTTGTAAGTTAGCACCCAGCCCCAGCCCAAGCCTTGTTTTATATAGATATTTCTCTTGTTGGATTTTCCAGAGGTTCTCTGGTTTAGTTCTTGTGTATTATTTGAGTAGTCTTTTGAGGTTTTTTTCCCCTGCTGTTTTTTACCACTCTACCACTGTGGAGTTTCTTTTGTATTTTGGAGGTTTTCCATTTTGTGCCGCTTGGCTTTATTTTTGGACATTGTGGATTTAGTTTCTTTGCCTGAAGATTTTGTTCTTTAATTAAACCACCATCTCTGGTACTGCTGTGTCTGCCTCATCTTCTGGGTTCTGACGATTATTAGTGACTGTTTCTCGCACCGGGTCCTGACAATATTAGTGAATGTCATCGCTTGTATGGCCTTTTTGTAACAGATTGAGTTATCTTCCCACACCGGCTGCACTGAGCCCCATTTATTTTATTTCATGTAGATCATACAAATAGGATACATTTTTACATTTGTAACATTGTGTAGTGATTTGAGAGGTGGTACCACAGGTCCCAGTGTGGGGGGACCGGGGGGATTGTTTTCCTGTGGACCAGAGGTTTTCTTGCGGACCATAGTTGTAGCTTATGATATAGTAATAAATCAGATGTAAAAAACGGTTTTACATGAGCTATGATGGGACCAGATCATTTTTCTATTCAGGTCATATGTTGTTATTTTTTTATCCCGGAAAAACTCCTGGCCCTAGGAAGGATGAAAACAAATAAAACCTTTACACAGACAGAGACAACAACTGCAATTGGACAATAAAACTAACAGGGCTGAGCTCACTTCATGCAAGGTTGCATTTTGTAGGCCTCTGCATCAGTAATTAAAAAGATTTTCATACAGTATATCATTACTATTGTGTTGATTGATTCATTCCAGTCAATACTTTTGGATTTAAAGGGCCTATGTAGCGTAGATAACCTATTCCCGAAGTTTTAATATAAACTGAATTCAAGAGGCATTTAAAAAAACATTTGTCGAGGGATATGGGTTTCTATATAATACAGCTAATAGGAACTCTGCTGTGATTTATACTTACAGTATACACACGTTTTCAGTCCAATTTGCTTTTACCACATGTATCATAATGATGTGCATGGTATTGATAAAAATTAAGCATGGTTTGTTGTAATGTTTTTAGCAGTAGTGTGTATTCATGGCTGTCAAGGGAAGCCAGGCTTCCCCAAAAAATTGAACAATAATTGTTTTTACAAACATACAAAATAATGTATCTTTCGTCTCCCTGTGTTTCATAAATGTCTTTCAGTTTGCAAGAGGCTGAATATATATCACCAGAGAAAGCATCTGAGTGAACAAAATTGCGCCCCCCTGTCCCAGTATGTGTAGCATATCTATCTGATGCTGTCTGGTCTGAAAGAGTATACATTGTTGACACCCGTAGCATTGAATGCAAGGGAAGCCAGTGAGTGTTTGGTCTCCCTTGATAAAAAATGTATTTAATTAAATAGCCAGCATTGAGCAAAACTGAGTGAGCTCAGCTGTGAATGGTCCTGGCGCACCAAAAAAGCCAGTTTGGATTTGGCTTCAGACCAATCACATCACAAGCCATATGTCATTATTGATAGAAAAAAACTTGAATTATTGCATCTCTATGTATTGTTGTCCCGTGGTGGCTAGCTAAAAGCGTCCCTTTCCTAAATTAGCCATGGATGGACATAGGGATTTGGACTTGTGGTTTTTCTTAATTCTCCATACTGACGAATGATTATAACAGCGATTCTGATCCAACCATGAATTCATACATTGTGCCCCTGGCCTGAGAGGATGGAAGTTCTGCATGTAGCTAGATGTAGTGTGCTAATGTTAATTAGTTGATGTTAATTACTGCCCATGAAAAGAAGTTAGGCTAGCAGGCAAGTATTTTAGCCAGGTAGCCTAGGACAACAAAAACTAAGTGTGTACTGCATGACAGTCACCGTTTAGAAACATGAAAGAGGAGGATGTCATTGGTGTTTCTCTACATGTAGGGTGAATCAACATGTTTTTCTACTTTCCCGCACGCACACACACACACAAACATGCACACACATATACACACACGCACACACACAGAAATCAGTACCATGGACAGCCACATCATATTTAGCTTACGTTGATTGAACTAAATCGTTTTAGTTCTCACTGTATTAGACTAAGCATAGGTGATTAGATGATGTTGAAATGTTGAAGTTATAATGGTGCTCGAATTGTGGAGGCAGCTCCTGTTTTCTTTGCGACTTGCGGTAACTCTCCATGGTTCCAAATCAATACTGGTTTAGTAGTCTGAAAATTTTACCGCATGAAACATTAACTTGCTTGACCATGCTGTGAGTCATGTACAAATGTTTGTTTACATGCAATATGTCTGGTGGACTTCACCGGACAGAGATTGCTCTCTGGTTTTGTAATGAAACAAATGTAACCGACCGCCTCGATTCGGTCTTATATAGCAACATTTGAAATTGTGTTCATTACGTTGGATAAAATTAGAGACTCAGAGCTAGGAAAGTCTTTATCATACACTGCAGTTGATGAAGAATTTTTGAGAAAATGGCCCTTGAATGTTTTGGTATGCCTACTGGGGAGCTCTTCTTTGTCTACACCCATTCTTCATCGTTCACACCCTCTTAAGCATTAGCCACACCCATCTCTTTAAGGACTCACATGTGAGGCAATGCGGTAAACACACCCTGTATCAAATAAAATGTAGTTTATTTGTCACATGCACAGGATACAGAAGGTGTAAACAATACAGTGAAGTGGTTACTTGCATAGTAGCAATATCAAAAACAGAAAGTGTCCAGATTTTACAAATATTTTATCATTATTAGATGACACTTACCCACAACACTTGTCTAAATTGATGGATCATGTGAAGGAAATGCTATAACCACCCACAAGCCACATCTAGCTAAGTGGATGGGTCACTATTGTCTAGACATGTACACATATTCATGAAATTCAATAGATTGCCATAATCACCCCCCAGACACGCCTGGCTAATTTGATGGGTCATGTAATGTGGGGTGGAGTCTTTTGTTTAGACATGTAGCTAGCTACCTAATCCCAACTCATACTACTACGAATACAAACATTGTCATACAGTAGCTGTAGTATGAATCTGCAGGTAGCTAAAGCTAACAAACTAGGTTCAATGTTAGCTAGCTAACATTAGGCTATAACTTGCAATGCAAATGGATTTCTGATCCAAATAATATTACTACACAGATCATACACGTAACGTTAGCTAGCGAGCCAGCAAGCCAACATTTGCTAGTTAACTAACAGTACGCTTTAACTTGCAATAAAACTATTTTCTGACAAAATTAGAAACATATATCTGAAAATGTAGCTAGACTGTTACTCGTATACATGGATGAACGCGTCACTGCAGACTGGAACCATTTAACTCTGTTTTGTTTGTAGCTACATCTCGTTTGACCAGCATTATGTCAAGTCACTCCGGTTCACACTGACCGTGGCATGTGCAGAAAGTCAGAAAGTAGCCCAACACTTTTTCCAACTTATCTGTCGATAGCGCCTGTTCAATTCAGGGCATCAATGTTGTTGAGAAAAGCAGCAAAACTTTTGTAGTTCTCAATGGCTAACTTTAATCTTGCGGTAGAAAGGACTGTCAACACATACTGAAGAGCTCACTTTATAGACAGCGGCATGCTACATGGCAGACCAATCCAAACTCATCTCCCGGCATATCCAGCCCATCCATTATCTCAGCCAGTCATGGCTAGTGGGAAAGTTCCTGTCTTTTACCATGGCTAAACCAACTAGTCTCGTAATTTAAGAATTGTATTCGTATTTATGGATGGAAAACAAGTTTGTTATTAAGGCACATGAAAGTTCACATATTCCAGAAGGCATTTCTGCTCAAAAATGCATTTTGAAAAAGAAAAAGAAATTACATTCAAATGCCGCTCCTGTGAAGTATTGACGTGCAACATATGCCTAGTTTCCTGAAACGAGTCACAAATGTGTGGTTGAATTTATTTTTCCACTGTGTCTATTTATTTTCTCGGCCTTAGGCCTATATATCACAGTGTCAAGGCATATGAACTAATAGGTTATAGAGCAACCGATGCAATAATAACAAGACATAGGTTGCTTCGAGGCACGTAACACTGAAGCATGTTAAACATGTATTGTAAATGTTTATCAGCACAGCATTATGACAGCATTTTCTAAACAGCATCGGCTGTTCCGGACGACTGTGTGATCACGCTCTCCACAGCCGACGTAAGTAAGACTTTTAAACAGGTCAACATTCACAAGGCCGCAGGGCCAGACGGATTACCAGGAAGTGTACTCCGATCCTGCGCTGACCAACTGTCAAGTGTCTTCACTGACATTTTCAACCTCTCCCTGTCTGAGTCTGTAATACCAACATGTTTCAAGCAGACCACCATAGTCCCTGTGCCCAAGAACACTAAGGTAACCTGCCTAAATGACTACCGACCCGTAACACTCAAGTCTGTAGCCATGAAGTGCTTTTAAAGGCTGGTCATGGCTCACATCAACACCATTATCCCCGAAACCCTAGACCCACTCCAATTTGCACACCGCCCCAACAGATCCACAGATGATGCAATCTCTATTGCACTCCACACTGCCCTTTCACACCTGGACAAAAGGAACACCTATGTGAGAATGCTATTCCTTGACTACAGCTCAGTATTCAACACCATAGTGCTCTCAAAGCTCATCACTAAGCTAAGAACCCTGGGACTAACACCTCCCTCTGCAGCTGGATCCTGGACTTCCTGACGGGCCACCCACAGGTGTTAAGGGTAATTAACAACACATCCACCACGCTGATCCTCAACATGGGGGCCCCTCAGGGGAGCGTACTCAGTCCCTTCACATACTCCCTGTTCACTCATGACTGCACGGCCAGGCACGACTCCAACACCATCATTAAGTTTGCCGATGACACAACAGTGGTAGGCCTGATCACCGACAACAATGAGACAGCCTATATGGAGGAGGTCAGAGACCTGACTGTGTGATGCAAGGACAACAACCTCAACGTGATCAAGACAAAGGAGATGATTGTGGACTACTGGAAAAGGAGGACCGAGCACGCCCCATTCTCCTCAACGGGGCTGTAGTGGAGCAGGTTGAGAGCTTCAAGTTCTTTGGCATCCACATCACTTCAGCTCACTGGGCTTGGGTCGGACCAGGATCGAATTTTCAGTTCAGATGAGAACACTGCATCCGGGTCTCATGTGCAGTCCAGTAGTGTCAAGTATGCGTGTGCTTTGAATTTATGGCGACTTTGAGTGAAGAAAATATGCTAGTCTGAAGGCTCCCATGTGACAACTTGTTTGGATAATGTGCTATTTAGATACTACATCTATACAGTGTTACTGTAAATAGATTACAGTTATTTTTTACTGCTATAAGCTAGCTGTGACAAACTTCAAGATAGTGGATGGATCGGGGGCAGTCAGCATATTCCAATATTTTCCTCCTGCTAGGCTAATTCACATTAGAACAGCAAAAGTTAAAAGAGCAGTTTGTGTTTTTTGTTTGATGACGGAATCTGTGTGGTGGCTTTTAGCCTCTGATTATCTGTATAGTATAATCCAATTCTATTCCTAGATATTCAGTCAGGGTGAAAAACTGCCTTGCTCCAAAATTTACACAGAACCCCACTAGTCTTATGACTTTGCCACCAGGAAATAACCCTGATGTGACACTTTCTTTAGTTGTCCATTAGGGCTATTGGTGACCCAATAATTAGTCATTGCCATTGAGACAGATAGCTGAGTGTGATGATAGTCTCATTTCCCAGTCACAGAATCTGCTATGGAATTTAATTATGCCTACATGAGGCCTAATGGAGCTTCTGTCTGAGAACATGCTGAAAATAATTAAAATGTAATTTAGACATTCTTAAAAGTTAATCACTGATATCAAGACTTCATCCTAAATGTTTCATGGATAAAAAATAATGTCTTGAAAGGTGGGATGTCAGAAAGAGATGCTTACATTTGAGGAAGAAATGGTGCAGTCAATGGGGAATTTAGGCTATGCAAAATCTGCACTCAGTGGTGCAAAATACTTACACTTACAGTTGAAGTTGGAAGTTTACATACACTTAGGTTGGAGTCATTAAAACCCCATTTTCAACCACTCCACAAATTCCTTGGCAAGTCGGTTAGAACATCTACTTTGTACATGACACAAGTAATTTTTCCAACAATTGTTTACAGACAGATTATTTAACTTAATTCACTGTATCACAATTCCAGTGGGTCAGAAGTTTACATATACTAAGTTGACTGTGCCTTTTAAACAGCTTGGAAAATTCCAGAAAATGATGTCATAGGCTAATTAACATAATTTGAGTCAACTGGAGGTGTACCTGTGGATGTATTTCAAGGCCTACCTTCAAAATCAGTGCCTCTTTGCTTCACATCATGGGCAAATCAAAAGAAATCAGCCAAGACCTTTTGTAGACCTCCACAAGTCTGGTTCATCCTTGGGAGCAATTTCCAAACACCTGAAGGTACCACATTCATCTGTACAAACAATAGTACGCAAGCGTAAACACCATGGGACCACGCAGCCGTCAAACCGCTCAGGAAGGAGACGTGTTCTGTCTCCTAGAGATGAACGTACTTTGGTGCGAAAAGTACAAATCAATCCCAGAACAACAGCAATGGACCATGTGAAGATGCTGGAGGAAACCGGTACAAAAGTATCTATATCCACAGTAAAACGAGTCCTATATCGACAACCTGAAAGGCCGCTCAGAAAGGAAGAAGCCACAGCTCCAAAACCGCCATGAAAAAGCCAGACTACTGCACATGGGGACGAAGATCATACTTTTTGGAGAAATGTCCTCTGGTCTGATGAAACAAAAATAGAACTGTTTGCCCATAATGACCATCCTTATGTTTGGATGAAAAAGGGGGAGGCTTGCAAGCAGAAGAACACCATCCCAACCGTGAAGCACGGGGGTGGCAGCATCATGTTGTGGGGGTGCTTTGCTGCAGGAGGGACTGGTGCAATCACAAAGCTCTGATCTCAATCGTATAGAAAATTTGTGGGCAGAACTGAAAAAGCATATGCGAGCAAGTAGGCCTACAAACCTGACTCAATTACACCAACTCTGTCAGGAGGAATGGGCCAAAATTCACCCAACTTATTCTGGGAAGCTTGTGGAAGGCTACCCGAAACGTTTGACCCAAGTACCAAATACTAATTGAGTGTATGTAAACTTCTGACCCCCTGGGAATGTGAATAAAACAAAATAAAAGCTGAAATAAATCATTATCTCTACTATTATTCGGACATTTCACATTCTTAAAAGAAAGTGGTGATCCTAACTGACCTAAGACAGGGAAGTTTTACTAGAATTAAATGTCAGGAATTGTGAAAAACTGAGTTTAAATGTATTTGGCTAAGGTGTATGTAAACATCCAACTTCAACTGTAAGTAAAAATACTTTAAAGTACCACTTAAGTCGTTTTTTGGGGGAATCTCTCCTTTCCTTTACTATACTGAACAAAAATATAAACGCAAAGTTCAACAATTTCAAATATTTTACTAAATTACAGTTCATATTAGGAAATAATCTATGGGTTTCACATGACTGAGAATACAGATATGCATTGGTTGGTCACAGATGTCTTAAAAGAAGTTAGGGGCGTGGATCAGAAAACAAGTCAGCATTTGTCTCATGCAACATCTCCTTTGTGTAGAGTTGATCAGACTGTTGATTGTGGCATGTGAAATATTTTGCACTGCTCTTCAATGGCTGTGCGAAGTTGTGGATATTGGCGGGAACTGGAACACGCTGAAATACACGTCGATCCAGAGCATCCCAATCATGCTCAATGGGTGACATGTTTGGTGAGTATGTAGGCCATGCAAGAACTGGGAAATGTTCAGCTTCCAGGAATTGTGAACAGATCCCTGAGACATGGGGTTGTGCATTATCAAGCTGAAACATGAGGTGATGGCGTTTGATGAATGGCACAACAATGGGTCTCAGGATTTTGTTACAGTATTTGTGCATTCAAATTTCCATTGATAAAATGGAATTGTGTTCATTGTCTGTAGCTTATGCCTGCCCATACCATAACCCAACCACCAGCAGGGGGAACTCTGTATCAATATAACGCATTGTCATCCCTACTGCCTTTGATCCGTAGTGCTCACTAAACACAAATACAGTGATAGTAAATTATGCCTGAGTGTTGGAGTGTGCCTCTGTCTGTAAAAAAATAACAAGAATATCGTGCTGTGTGGTTTGCTTAATATAAGGAATTTGATGTATAGCATTTACCTTTACTTTGTAATTCTGCTCAAGTATGACAGTTGAGTACTTTTTCCACCACTGTACCTACATTTGAAACCAGATACTTTTAGATTTTTACTCAAGTAGTATTTTACTGGTTGAATTTCACTTTTACTTGAGGAATTTTCTATTAAGGGATCTTTACTTTTACTGAAGTATGACAATTGAGTACTTTTTCCACCACTGTCTGCACTACACCATCAAATCCTAAGCCCATTATTCTCTCTCCAATGGCTATATTGTGCAATTATTTAAATGTTTCTTGTGGAAGTTGCTTACATTGAAAGTGTAAGATCACAACTGCATAATTAGGTTTCATGAATTTACATTTTATCCACTTCTAAACCTTGTGAAATAAAGTCTGAATGATTACATGATACTACCACCACACAGTCTGCTACAGCTCAGCAGCATGTGTGGGCCAGTGCAATGCAGACACCTCCAGTTCGGCTTAGCACTCAGAAACGTCTCTTTCTGCAGTATTTAATGCATTCTCATCTCAGCAGTATCAAACAATACCTCCACCCTGCAGTTTCTGAGCTTAACCTATATGTAGGATACTGTAAGTAGCAGAGGAGGAGCAGGAAATGCTAGAGTTCATAATAGCCTATACAGTTTGGAAGAGTTACTGCTGGATCCAGTCATTCATGAAATCTGCTCACTGTACATTTAAAAACGTAATTTATATGTCGTTCCATGAAATGAGTGCCTTTTGCGCCCCTTTGATGTTTCATGTAGAAATTGTACAGTACACCAATATTGAATTTTAAAAGCCTGTTATATTCCCCGAAGTGCCCTTTAATATAGACCACATGTAAAATTCTATAAAATCAGATTTTTTTTATTTGAATAAAGGATTGCTAAAGTTCCAAAATTCAGCGTTTTGACCCACCTTCGGAAACCCTGTGACTTCTAGGAAGATTTTTACCCAATTAACCCCAACATTTCTCCAAGTTTTCACCATAATTGTAAAGCTCTAGTTATTTTGTTGCTTTGACAAAGTAATTTCTGAAGATAATAATTTATTTCATGTGATTCATTTACGTCTATCCCTCATTTTAAGGTCAACCCTGTTACCCTGTTAAGTGAACTGAACTCTCGTTTTAATATGGTGAAACTAACTGCCACTCCCTGTTGCATATATCAAGCTTCCATTCCCCTTGTCAGAAGGAGATTCATGGCTGATTTAAGATAAAATTGTCAACCCTGTTACAGTCAACCCTATTACTTTATTTGGCACTTAATGTGCACTTTTATTTAAAAGGATACTTTGGGATTTTGGCAATGAGAAACTATCTACTTCCCCAGAGTTAGATCAAATCAAATGTATTTATATAGCCCTTCTAACATCAGCTGATATCTCAAAGTGCTGTACAGAAACTCAGCCTAAAACCCCAAACAGCAAGAAATGCAGGTGTAGAAGCACGGTGGCTAGGAAAAACTCCCTAGAAAGGCCAAAACCTAGGAAGAAACCTAGAGAGGAACCAGGCTATGAGGGGTGGCCAGTCCTCTTCTGGCTGTGCCGGGTGGAGATTATAACAGAACATGGCCAAGGTGTTCAAATGTTCATAAATGACCAGCATGGTCAAATAATAATAATCACAGTAGTTGTCGAGGGTGCAGCAAGTCAGCACCTCAGGAGTAAATGTCAGTTGGCTTTTCATAGCCGATCATTAAGAGTATCTCTACCGCTCCTGCTGTCTCTAGAGAGTTGAAAACAGCAGGTCTGGGACAGGTAGCACGTCCGGTGAACAGGTCAGGGTTCCATAGCCGCAGGCAGAACAGTTGAAACTGGAGCAGCAGCACGGCTAGGTGAACTGGGGACAGCAAGGAGTCATCATGCCAGGTAGTCCTGAGGCATGGTCCTAGGGCTCAGGTCCTCCGAGAGAGAGAAAGAAAGAGAGAAAGAGAGAATTAGAGAGAGCATACTTAAATTCACACAGGACACCGGATAAGACAAGAGAAGTACTCCAGATATAACAAACTGACCCTAGCCCCCCGACACATAAACTACTGCAGCATAAATACTGGAGGCTGAGACAGGAGGGGTCAGGAGACACTGTGGCCCGATCCGATGATACCCCCGGACAGGGCCAAACAGGAAGGATATAACCCCACCCACTTTGCCAAAGCACAGCCCTCACACCACTTGAGGGATATCTTCAACCACCAACTTACTATCCTAAGACAAGGCCGAGTATAGCCCACAAAGATCTCCGCCACGGCACAACCCAAGGGGGGGCGCCAACCCAGACAGGAAGACCACGTCAGTGACTCAACCCACTCAAGTGACGCACCCCTCCTAGGGACGGCATGGAAGAGCACCAGTAAGCCAGTGACTCAGCCCCTGTAATAGGGTTAGAGGCAGAGAATCTCAGTGGAGAGAGGGGAACCGGCCAGGCAGAGACAGCAAGGGTGGTTCGTTGCTCCAGAGCCTTTCCGTTCACCGTCACACTCCTGGGCCAGACTACTCAATCATATGACCCACTGAAGAGATGAGTCTTCAGTAAAGACTTAAAGGTTGAGACCGAGTCTGCGTCTCTCACATGGGTAGGCAAGACCATTCCATAAAAATGGAGCTCTATAGGAGAAAGCCCTGCCTCCAGCTGTTTGCTTAGAAATTCTAGGGACAATTAGGAGGCCTGCGTCTTGTGACCGTAGCATACGTGTAGGTATGTACGGCAGGACCAAATTGGAAAGATAGGTAGGAGCAAGCCCATGTAATGCTTTGTAGGTTAGCAGTAAAACCTTGCAATCAGCCCTTGCCTTAACAGGAAGCCAGTGTAGGGAGGCTAGCACTGGAGTAATATGATCAAATGTTTTGGTTCTAATCAGGATTCTAGCAGCCGTATTTAGCACTAACTGAATTTCATTTAGTGCTTTATCCGGGTAGCCGGAAAGTAGAGCATTGCAGTAGTCTAACCTAGAAGTAACAAAAGCATGGATTAATTTTTCTGCATCATTTTTGGACAGAAAGTTTCAGATTTTTGCAATGTTACGTAGATGGAAAAAAGCTGTCCTTGAAACAGTCTTGATATGTTCGTCAAAAGAGAGATCAGGGTCCAGAGTAACGCCGAGGTCCTTCACAGTTTTATTTGAGACGACTTTACAACCATCAAGATTCATTGTCAGATTCAATAGAAGATCTCTTTGTTTCTTGGGACCTAGAACAAGCATCTCTGTTTTGTCCGAGTTAAAAAGGATAAAGTTTGCAGCCATCCACTTCCTTATGTCTGAAACACAGGCTTCTAGCGAGGGCAATTTTGGGGCTTCATCATGTTTCATTGAAATGTACAGCTGTGTGTCATCAGCATAGCAGTGAAAGTTAACATTATGTTTTCGAATGACATCACCAAGAGGTAAAATATATAGTGAAAACAATAGTGGTCCTAAAACGGAACCTTGAGGGACACCGAAATGTACAGTTGATTTGTCAGAGGACAAACCATTCACAGAGATAAACTGATATCTTTCCGACAGATAAGATCTAAACCAGGCCAGAACTTGTCCGTGTAGACCAATTTGGGTTTCCAATCTCTCCAAAAGAATGTGGTGATCGATGGTATCAAAGGCAGCACTAAGGTCTAGGAGCACGAGGACAGATGCAGAGCCTCGGTCTGATGCCATTAAAAGGTAATTTACCACCTTCACAAGTGCAGTCTCAGTGCTATGATGGGGTCTAAAACGAGACTGGAGCATTTCGTATACATTGTTTGTCTTCAGGAAGGCAGTGAGTTGCTACGCAACAGCTTTTTCAATTTTTTTTGAGAGGAATGGACGATTCGATATAGGCCGATAGTTTTTTATATTTTCTGGGTCAAGGTTTGGCTTTTTCAAGAGAGGCTTTATTACTGCCACTTTTAGTGAGTTTGGTACAGATCCGGTGGATAGAGAGCCGTTTATTATGTTCAACATAGGAGGGCCAAGCACAGGAAGCAGCTCTTTCAGTAGTTTAGTTGGAATAGGGTCCAGTATGCAGCTTGAAGGTTTAGAGGCCATGATTATTTTCATCATTGTGTCAAGAGATATAGTACTAAAACACTTGAGTGTCTCTCTTGATCCTAGGTCCTGGCAGAGTTGTGCAGACTCAGGACAGCTGAGCTTTGGAGGAATACGCAGATTTAAAGAGGAGTCCATAATTTGCTTTCTAATGATCATGATCTTTTCCTCAAAGAAGTTCATGAATTTATAACTGCTGAAGTGAAAGCCATCCTCACTTGGGGAATGCTGCTTTTTAGTTAGCTTTGTGACAGTATCAAAAATAAATTTCGGATTGTTCTTATTTTCCTCAATTAAGTTGGAAAAATAGGATGATCGAGCAGCAGTGAGGGCTCTTCGATACTGCACAGTACTGTCTTTCCAAGCTAGTCGGAAGACTTCCAGTTTGGTGTGGCGCCATTTCCGTTCCAATTTTCTGGAAGCTTGCTTCAGAGCCCGGGTATTTTCTGTATACCAGGGAGCTAGTTTCTTATGACAAATGTTTTTAGTTTTTAGGGGTGCAACTGCATCTAGGGTATTGCGCAAGGTTAAATTGAGTTCCTCAGTTAGGTGGTTAACTGATTTTTGTCCTCTGATGTCCTTGGGTAGGCAGAGGGAGTCTGGAAGGGCATCAAGGAATCTTTGTGTTGTCTGAGAATTTATAGCACGACTTTTGATGCTCCTTGGTTGGGGTCTGAGCAGATTATTTGTTGCGATTGCAAACGTAATAAAATGGTGGTCCGATAGTCCAGGATTATGAGGAAAAACATTAAGATCTACAACATTTATTCCATGGGACAAAACTAGGTCCAGAGTATGACTGTGACAGTGAGTAGGTCCGGAGACATGTTGGACAAAACCCACTGAGTCGATGATGGCTCCGAAAGCCTTTTGGAGTGGGTCTGTGGACTTTTCCATGTGAATATTAAAATCACCAAAAATTAGAATATTATCTGCTATGACTACAAGGTCCGATTGGAATTCAGGGAACTCAGTGAGGAACGCTGTATATGGCCCAGGAGGCCTGTAAACAGTAGCTATAAAAAGTGATTGAGTAGGCTGCATAGATTTCATGACTAGAAGCTCAAAAGACAAAAACGTAATTTTTCTTTTTGTAAATTGAAATTTGCTATCGTAAATGTTAGCAACACCTCTGCCTTTGCGGGATGCACGGGGATGAACTGCTGAATACATTTTTGCCAACTAGCGCTAGCGCAATTGCTAACTAGCGTTAACGAAATGACTGGAGGTCTATGGTATCTGCTAGTTGCATTGGCTTGTGAAACTACGTCCAACTTCCTTCATACTGGACACAGAGACATACAAATGCTATCAACCAGTCCATCTGACTCTGGGGAAGTAGATAAAGGGCATCATTGCCAAAATCCTGAAGTATCCCTTTAACCTGAAATGGGGAATCGTGTTTTTTTATGATGTTAAACATGTGCTGTTTATAACAGAAGATTAAAATGAGGTCAAATCAAAATTGCCATTATACAATCTTTGGACTGCTTCAGAGCCTATAAGTGCACACACTTAGACGTTTTCTCATAAGTGGAACATGAAAGTACATAGGCTACAACAGTTAAGCATTTGAGACTTTAATGTGAAAATTGCTCCATATAGTGTTTTTTCAGTGTCTCCAGAGACATTGAAGGTGGTCATGGCAGGCTCGAATGGAACAACTGGCGCTTGAAAGCCACCCTGACGTGCATAAGTTGGTCAAGGAGGAAATTGTTCATACTAATGGCAAAGCTTTTTTCTTTTCTTTTTTCCTAGAGGAAATGTTAATCATGTACAAAAGTGGTCCACTCTTTGAAATGTCACGGCAATACTTTCCATTGCCATCCATAATTAAGAACTTGTCAAAATTGTTCTTAATGCAGTTAGTTTAGTTCATCATTTGGTTGATTCAGACCCTTCTTGCTCCATCAGGAGACCCATCGGTCCTTATCAGACATAAGACAGAGAAATATAAAATGTTTAAAGATAAAAGTTTCTAACATATAGCATAAAAAAAGACGACAAAATATTTTATTTCATACCACCTGTCAAAATTGGTTTGGTAAAGTCTAGGTTGCTTTCATCAACTTTCAGGAAGTTACAGTGGTGAAGAGAGAGAGAGAGAGACTGAAAGTTGTGCTTCAAGAAAGTGTAAACTACACGCTTCCATGATAATGAAATCAATTACGTTGCTTCATTGCGTCTCATCCTTCGGTTCCCAATCGATTCCTTTGACATTTTCTTTGAAGTTGTTGCCACTCAGTTTCCAGTGCCATTATGTTATTTGTCCTTGACTTCACTGTACAATATTTAAAAAAAAACAGGTCATGAAATGGAATCCTTGAATCACGTTTTGACGTTTCAAAAAACTAAGATAATTTTTGCACAAATCTTATCTTTTTCTCCCATCTTCTTTTGTGTCAGATATACAATAGACTTAGAGCTGTCATAATCCTGTACTAAAATAATTAATGTGTTATTTTTTGTTTATACATAGTGTACACGGCTCTAGTCTAAACAATGTAAAGGTAGAACTCGCAGAATAGTCCTGATATCCATTAGGATGACATACTCTATATAATATCATCATTTATAATAATATGTGCCATTTAGAAGATGCTTTTATCCAAAGCAACTTAAAGTCATGCATGCATACATTTTCCATATGGTTGGCCCCAGCAGGAATCGAACCAACAATCCTACTTTAACCTTTGGCCATCAGACCACCCTGTACCTGGATGCTATTGCTACTGTGAGGTATCCCCATGCATTGGAGCTGGTCTGGTGCTGTCTTCCTGTCCTAGCGTCAGTCTTCATCAGAGACTCCATCTCCATCCTGTCTGAACCACCTGACTTGCTTCTGTGCCTGCCATTCTTCCCTCCCTCCCCCCTGTCCCCTGCTGTGGAGACATGCCAGAGAGTAATCTATCTACCTACCAGAGTATCTACCTCTGGCCTGCTCGCCTCCCTACCTCTGAGGAAGTACAGTTCCCGCTCAGCCCAGTCAAAACTGTTCGCTGCTCTGGCACCCCAATGGTGGAACAAACTCCCTCACGACGCCAGGTCAGCGGAGTCAATCACCACCTTCCGGAGACACCTGAAACCCCACCTCTTTAAGGAATACCTAGGATAGGATAAAGTAATCCTTCTAACCCCCCCCCCTTAAAAGAGTTAGATGCACTATTGTAAAGTGGTTGTTCCACTGGATATCATAAGGTGAATGCACCAATTTGTAAGTCGCTCTGGATAAGAGCGTCTGCTAAATGACTTAAATGTAAATGTAAATGTAGTAATCCTTCTAATTCCTCCCCCAGACAGCCACGATGCACCTGTGTCTGTCTGTCTTCAAGGCCAAGCAGCAGGATACCCTGCACAAGCTTCCATATCAAAGAGCCAAAGCCCTCTCAGAGACGGCTACTCCTACCTACGCCCTCTGTCTTGGTCTGGTCCCTGAGCCCCATACACATCAACAATGTGCAGATCAGTGGCTGTCGCTGCCGTTTAAGATGAGGGAGGACGATGATGGCCTTATTTCTATTGCAGCATATTGGATGACTGTCATTCATATTCTATTCAACCAGCTCAATGTAACATCGATAGATTTAGGCTACTACAGTACATGATACAATATTTTTCCCAATACCCATCATGAGGTTGCTACAACCTAGCCTATGAATAAAAGTTTACAACGTAGGTGTACAGGTCGTGAGAAATTTGAGTAATCAAGGTGACAGACATTAAATACCGCCTTGCACACGCTTGCCTGCATTTAGCTGATCTAGGGTGTAATCATTAGTCCAAAAGTTGCAAACTAGAGTTTCTATTTGACATATTCAGTTATGTTTATCCCCGTTTTGTTCCGTTTGCTTCTGTTTAAGAAACGTTTTTCTACAGAATCAGTGGAATGAATACGTTACTGATCACATGCAAACACAGTTCACTTTCATAGCAGCCACATAAAAACAGCATGATCCCTTTGATCATTGTATAAATCACATCTAAGCACTCGCCTCCTCTCACCGTTTCAATTCGCTTGTGGACATCAGCTGTATGTGACCAGGCAGAAAAAAAATCCAAGCCAAACCTTCATATCATAACTGCTAACCGCTACACACAGATTTTATCTTTGTCACCATACTAGCTAACGTCATAGTCAACATAACTACTATAACTAACGCATTAGTAAACCCACTACAATCATGCAGTACAGTGTACAGTCAGCAAGCAGTTACACCAGTGGGTCAGGTGGCAATAAATTAATACAACCAAAAGCTTACCTTGACTTGGAAGAATTCCAGTGTTGGATAGCCATAGCTAGCTAGGTAACATAGCATCCCGCTCTGTTTGAACCAGGTCTTTGAGTAGGCTAAACTAGCTATCTGCATTTGCTAGCTACAGTGGGGAGAACAAGTATTTGATACACTGCCGATTTTGCAGGTTTTCCTACTTACAAAGCATGTAGAGGTCTGTAATTTTTATCATAGGTACACTTCAACTGTGAGAGACGGAATCTAAAACAAAAATCCAGAAAATCACATTGTATGATTTTTAAATAATTAATTTGCATTTTATTGCATGACATAAGTATTTGATCACCTACCAACCAGTAAGAATTCCAGCTCTCACAGACCTGTTAGTTTTTGTTTAAGAAGCCCTCCTGTTCTCCACTCATTACCTGTATTAACTGCACCTGTTTGAACTCGTTACCTGTATAAAATACACCTGTCCACACACTCAATCAAACAGACTCCAACCTCTCCACAATGGCCAAGACCAGAGAGCTGTGTAAGGACATCAGGGATAAAATTGTAGACCTGCACAAGGCTGGGATGGGCTACAGGACAATAGGCAAGCAGCTTGGTGAGAAGGAAACAACTGTTGGCGCAATTATTAGAAAATGGAAGAAGTTCAAGATGACGGTCAATCACCCTCGGTCTGGGGCTCCATGCAAGATTTCACCTCGTGGGGCATCAATGATCATGAGGAAGGTGAGGGATCAGCCCAGAACTACACGGCAGGACCTGGTCAATGACCTGAAGAGAGCTGGGACCACAGTCTCAAAGAAAACCATTAGTAACACACTACGCCGTCATGGATTAAAATCCTGCAGCGCACGCAAGGTCCCCCTGCGTAAGCCAGTGCATGTCCAGGCCTGTCTGAAGTTTGCCAATGACCATCTGGATGATCCAGAGGAGGAATGGGAGAAGGTCATGTGGTCTGATGAGACAAAAATAGAGCTTTTTGGTCTAACTCCACTCGCCGTGTTTGGAGGAAGAAGAAGTATGAGTACAACCCCAAGAACACCATCCCAACCGTGAAGCATGGAGGTGGAAACATCATTCTTTGGGGATGCTTTTCTGCAAAGGGGACAGGACGACTGCACCGTATTGAGGGGAGGATGGATGGGGCCATGTATCGCGAGATCTTGGCCAACAACCTCCTTCCCTCAGTAAGAGCATTGAAGATGGGTCGTGGCTGGGTCTTCCAGCATGACAACGACACGAAGCACACAGCCATGGCAACTAAGGAGTGGCTCCGTAAGAAGCATCTCAAGGTCCTGGAGTGGCCTAGCCAGTCTCCAGACCTGAACCCAATAGAAAATCTTTGGAGGGAGCTGAAACTCCGTATTGCCCAGCGACAGCCCCGAAACCTGAAGGATCTGGAGAAGATCTGTAGGGAGGAGTGGGCCAAAATCCCTGCTGCAGTGTGTGCAAACCTAGTCAAGAACTACAGGAAACGTATGATCTCTGTAATTGCAAACAAAGGTTTCTGTACCAAATATTAAGTTCTGCTTTTCTGATGTATCAAATACTTATGTCATGCAATAAAATGCAAATTAATTACTTAAAAATCATACAATGTGATTTTCTGGATTTTTGTTTTAGATTCCGTCTCTCATAGTTGAAGTGTACCTATGATAAAAATTACAGACCTCTACATGCTTTGTAAGTAGGAAAACCTGCAAAATCGGCAGTGTATCAAATACTTGTTCTCCCCACTGTATGTAAGTGAAAGTGGAAAAAGAATACAACAAAATATAGCTCTCTCTCTCTTGCTTTATCTTAATTTTTGAAGAAATTAATTTGTTAAAAACTGTTCAAACTATTGTCTTTCTCTCTGAGTCAACTACCCACCACATTTTAAGCTCTGCAGTGCTAGCCAGCTGTAGCTTATGCTTTCCGTACTAGAATCCTTCTCTAATCCTTTGATTGGGTGGACAACATGTCAGTTCATGCTGCAAGAGCTCTGATAGGTTGGAGGACATCCTCCGGAAGAAATAATTACTGTATAAGTCTATGGAAGTAGGTGAGAACCAAGAGCCTCCTAGGTTTTGTATTGAAGTCAATGTACCCAGAGGAGGACAGAAGGTATCTGTTCTCCGGCTACAACATGGCTCTAACCTACAGAGTGCTGTTTAGGCTACTGTAGACCTTCATTGCAAAACAATGTGTTTTAATCAATTATTTGGTGATGTGAATATGTTTAGTATAGTTTTATCTAGAAAGGAACACTTTTCTAAATGTTTCACTATTTTTATTTTTCAGAAATTCACTGAGGAGGATGGTCCCCCTCTTCCTCTTCTGAGGAGCCTCCACTGGTGCAGATAATTTGAACTATTGGCCTTGCCTAGATTTCATTGGAGCAATAGCACTAATATTTTACCTGGCTGCACACTTTGCTGCAGAAATATGGAGATTTAATCATGTGAGATAAAATTGCACACATCCTGTACAGTACATCTTAGTGGCTCGTAATATTTTCTAGAGTTCTGTACCTTCTAGTTTGATCATTGAAACAATGTGCACTGTGCAGTATGCAGAAACATACTTCCCACACAGATGGTGTTTTGGTATCAATAGATGTTTTCCTCCGCACAGCGTGTGAGGAGTTATGCAAAGGTTTACTATGATGTCAAACTTGTTAAGACCATATGAGGTTCATTTGTGCTTCAAAACAGCCCACCTCAGGGTATTCCATATGATGGGGAAAGGAAAGTGGGTGTTGATGAATGGAGTTCACAGATTGAGTATGACGGTTGGAATACAAACAATCCTCAGATGAATTACCTCGCTGATGACTGATGGCATGGCAGAGTCAACATGCAACAGCAACATATTGTTTTTGGAATGGTGGGCCAGACACAATTATTCAATTTTTGTGAATGATTTGTTTCCACCACTGTATTTGGTTAGGAACACCACCATTCCAAGTAAGTGTGCCTTAGCAGATTGTGGAAACCCATGGTCATTTTAAATGTAAATGTTCATGAATAATAATCAGATATACTATACAAGTATCTTTTCAGTAGGTGGTTCTGTTAGTTGTTCAACAGAATTATGGCAAAAACAACATCCCCAAGAGGCCGTAACCATCCCTGTAAGTAATGACAGAGAAGGATAGTATTTGCCTCTCATCCAAATGCCAATAGTGACAGACAATTATGTAGGTTACTATTTCTAATACCAGCCGTCATGTCTAACAGAAGCATGGAGAATGTCTTTGCCTTAGCTCCAGTACCGCTGTAGCTGTCAGTCAGCATGGGAAATTACAGCACTCCAGCCTTGGTCTATGTAGTAGAACAGCTCATCACTGTTTGATTCCCCCAACTACTTATGCAGAGGTGGATCAAATGAAATACATGCATGTGACATTCTGCATTCGTCCATGGTCTACTTTTGTAGTTAAACGTGTGTCTAATCAATTTGCACAATAGGAGAGCGTGTAGCTACAGTATTCTGTGCTGTCTGAAAGAAAGACAGGATTCAGGAGCAACAGCAGCTAGTCTTATGATAGAGAGGGAGGTAAAGTGACAAGGGCTGTAAAGTAGTATACATTTCTAAAATCCCCCAGGTAAACAAACTCAGAAACCCGGACTATTTTAAGCTTGTGGCAACAATGGCAAGTTGCGTTCCATGCAGAATATTTTTTTTTATGATTTATAACACCTTGCCTTCATCAAGCTAAACATTTGTTTTGGTTTAAGATTTTACCCTGTAAGTCTATGGACAAGGTATGAAAGCAATCCATGCTTTGGTTTAGTTTCCCTGGCACTGTTTCCACATGCTAACGTTTTAATAATCACATAATCAGAAAATTGACTGTGACGCTCAACAAAGTCACTTATAGATGATTTGAACATGATGTGCGAAAAACGCTATTATCAGTACCATGACTTGAATGGGATTTGTGCCACAAATGCTAAAACATTAGCATGCAGAAACAGTGACAGTGAAACTAAACCAAAGCATGGATTGCTGTCATACCTTATCCATAGACTGCTTACAGGGTTAGGAAACCAATATGATTTTTTGTAGTTTTTGGCGAACTATCCCTTTAACAGTAGGTCTATTAAAAAATGGCTACTATTCTACTCATTGGATCTTATGCATACAGCCACCAAAGCTGTAGTATGGCAGGGACACCTTTGGGATGAATTAGAATGCCGACTGCGAGCCAGTGCTAATCGCCCAACATCAGTGCCCGACCTCACTAACGCTCGTGGCTGAATGGAAGCAAGTCCCCGAAGCAATGTTCCAACATCTAGTGGAAAGCCTTCCCAGAAGAGTGGAGGCTGTTATCGCAGCAAAGGGGGACCAACTCCATATTAATGCCCATGATTTTGGTTTTGGAATGAGATGTTTGACGAGCAAGCGTCCACATACTTTTGTTTGTGTAGTGTATATTCTTCAAGAATCATTGGGTACATTACTTTATAAGTCCAAAAATTGATGTAGCAACTGATGACAGACCCTTTAATTCATGAGGAAGTACAGTATATAGAATCATCCAACGCTAAGATACAGGAATCTATACTGTATTAGAATGTATTACCTGGGATTGACCAGGATTCTCCTTTTATCATCAGCTCTTTGATGATCCGACAACCTTAAAGCAAAATTGTCATAACAGTTCATCTGGTGGGTTTCCTTTGATGGGTAAAAGGAACTGGACAAGTAATCACATTTGTGGAGGCCGCAGAGATGCTATTTACCCTCCATAACCTTTAAACATCCTTCTCAGATAGAATGCAATTATATAGTAATGCATTATTCATAATCTAACAACCATTATGGCAACAGAATTATTATTTTCTTGGGGGGGGGTCACAGTTGTTTTCAAAGGAGTAAGTACACACAAATCTCCCTTAATTATCTTGCTGTGAATAAGCAGCACAGTAGGAATGTTTGCAATGCAGCATATTGTGTATTATTGTAGGTGGGTGTGGAATAGTCTTATGGGCTGTTTAGCTGTATTATCATATTCAATGAAATGGAAGTAGTGTCATGACACATTATCATTTCAATATGATATATAAGAAATAGTGTGAGTTAATGGATAAGATCTTACTTGATTATCATTATTCCTGTTTTATAAGAACATGAAACCATGATTAATATTGTATTGTAAAAATAGCCCAGTAATTCAAATAGAAGTCCCCTCATCGCCTGCTTTTATTAAAGACATTAAGGAATGATTTATTGTTGCTTTTTGTATGGAGCTGGGCTCTCCTGGGAATTGATCAAGACTGAGCGGGAAACAAGACCTTTTCACAGCTGATTTATAAATCCCCGGGAAGTGATAAAAAGCTGCACACCAAAGCATTTGGATCCAATTATCATTCATAGAATGGTGTTGTTTCCCAATTAAAAGTTGCTCTGGTCCTCTGATGTAGTTTTGGGGAGCTGTACACAAATTTAGATTGGTTAACTAAAGAAAGAGTTGAAAGACTGTTGGTTACTGTTGTAGGGCCCATATTCACAAAGTGTCTCAGAGTAGCAGTGCTGATTTAAGATCAGTTTTGCCTTTTAGATCATAATGATCATGATAATATGGACTGAGGGGACCTCCCTGATCATATATCAGTACTCGTACTCTGAGATACTTTAGGAATACTGACACAGAGACTTATCGCAATGGTACTAAGGAGACAACTCCTATGGAACCGGACACATTATACATCATGACACATAACTTGCATATTAATTCACTTATCCGGAATCATTGAACTTTATTTATCAATAAAAATATACACTAGGGAAAATTGTTTCCTTTTTTAAACAACTTCATGATTTTTGGGGTTCGTTTTTCTCCAAAAATGTTAATACTTTCCCCCACTTCACTTGTCAGAGCCCAGTGTAAAATGACAGTCAATTCCACAACGAAACAAGTTGTATAACTCAAATTAGCTCTGTATTGTTAGGTTAACCTTTAACGGGATTGAAGAGGAGAGATGTTTTACGGGGCTATGGTCTGTTCTGTCTCAGAGAGTTCTATCTTGAACAGTCTGGACAGTGTGTGACCCTCCGGCTCCCAGTCCTCCAGATCACTGTAGCTGAGTTCAGGGGGCAGGACCTGGGCCAGCCCCAGAGAGCTGACCGACCCCGTGGGAGAACCACGGCCCTCGTACGAGTAAGTCTGGAGGGAGTCATAGGGCGGCCCGCTGGTGTCCCTGTCAGCTTCCACCACTTTCTGTCTAATGACATGGTGCATATCCTCTGTATCCAGCAGAACCAGGGACGGGCTCTGGGGCCCGCAGGCCACCAGCCAACCCTCCGTCCCCGGCCTTACCTCCCGCCGCAGCCTCCTCCATTCCGCCCCGGCGGGGTTCCGCAGTGCTGCGATGTCAAATGCCTCTGTGTCCTCCTCGCCCCCTCCCTCGTCGTCGTAGGTGACCACGTTCTCCCGGACGTCCTCCTCAGAGATGATTAACGGCTCCTTCTTGCCCTTTTTGCTCCGCAGGATGACAAATAGCACCACGATGGCTACAGTACAGGACAGAGGAGAGGGGACAAGACCACAGCGACTTACAATATGTCATTACAGGCTCAAAATGCACACCCTATTCTCCAATGCATCGATTTGAGAGTGGAATTGTGGCCTTAGCTGCTGGAAACAAATCAGCCAGAGTTACTCCTCCAGCTGGTGTGAAGCCTTTCATTATCTCTACCTCAAGGCAAGAAGGTCTCTCTCTCTCCCCCTCCCCCAGCACTGGAGTGTGGCTCTAAGCGGCTGACTAAACACACACACAGGCAAGAATATCTTTCCCTCCCCATCTCTATCCCTCCCTCTTTCTCTCTCTCTCCTTCTTTCTCTTTCCCCCCTTCTCTCCCATCTTCTCTTCCCTACCATGCCATCTCCCCCCCTCTCTTGTCTCTTACCCAGCAGGATGATGATGCAGAGCAAAATGGCGATGAAGGCTCCGTTGCTCAGGCCTGCTGTGGAGAGGAAGGCCGGGACTCGGCAGGCCTTCACCCTGCTGCTGCCACCTCCTCCTCTCTGGCAGACACACACCCGGAGGTTCAGGGTGGAGGTGCTGCTCAGGACAGGCTCTCCTCCATCCCTCACAACCACAGGGAGTTGGTAGAGATCCTGCTCCGATTGGCTGAACTGACGCCTCCGCGCCACGATGCTAGCAGTGTTGTCTGGAGCGGAATGACAAAGTTTAAAATACACTGGATGTATAATTGTATTGTATTGTATTGTCCCTATAAGTATTGATACAAACATTACTACAAAATGTAGTGTATTTTCATCATTTTATCCACTTTTCCAAAATAAACCATCTAAAAGGAATGTTGCCCTGACCTGTTTTCCCCCTGAAATAACATATGCAACCAAGAACAGAAGACCAGTACAACAAATAACTTGCCCTGAGATATGAGGAGTGTTCTCCAACATTGCAGAGGATGCCCATAGTTCCCCACTCATTCCCACTGCTATCTATTAGAATAGACTGGGGACAGATAGCGACTGCCTCTTCAGGCTTTATTAAAACCGGCCAACAGTATTCTATCCAGCCCAGCACGGCTGTTGCCATAGCTTTTCTCATTCTGGAGAGGCTCCAGCAGATTTTCATTTTCACGGCCCAGAGCCACGCTTTTGTATGCACAATCACGGCCCTCCTCTTCACAATACAGATTCATTTTCCCCCAGGCGCACAGAGCCATGATAAAGCATGTCACTTGGGATGGTAAGAGACAGGGAAAGAGGGGTGGGGGGAGGAGGAGGGGCCAACCTTCTGGATATCAACAAATGTATTCCAACAGAGCGAGCTCATGGGAAGGTGCATAGGAGGAAGCGTTCATTTACATAGGATTCCTATTGGCATGCAGGGGCGCTGGCCCACAAGCTTCAAGTCAAAATTCATTACTGTACCTCCTCGCCCACTGAGAGGAAACAGGTAAACAAAAAAGACCCAATATATCTCTCATTCATCCTCCACTTGGGAGACAATAGAATATAAAGCCACCTCCCAGCTTCTTTCTTCCTCCAAATGATTATGATTACAGCAGAGGAAATCATAGATTATTATCTTTCTCTCTAACACATCCTGGAGAGTAAGCTGCTGTAGGTCTGTAAAATTCTACTGCATTCACAAGGCATTTCTGGCAATATCAATCATGACTATCAGTTGGTGAACGTCAGGAAATCATCCAGACTAACCCCAGGGCACTGATTATATATTAAATAATTTTGGAAATCAAAACCTTTCAAAAGCAAAACATAACAACCACATCTACTAGATTCCACAGCCTGAGGGAGCTAGAGTATCCTACTACCACCCAATCAGTGCACTGATGCAGCAGTGTTCCTTTTAGCTCTAGCTGAGGAGTACTACCTGGTGCTCCTGTATGTGTAAACATAGTCATAATGCACATCAGTGGAAATGTGGTTTCACTGAACAAGCGCCTGAGGGAAAACAGGGCCAGTCGGAGGGGATAAAAGCTAAGTGTTAGGCTACACCACCACCAAGAGCACAGAGCGCTGATACAAAACTCAGTGAAAGCTCACTGCCTCTGTCTGGCATCTTACAGGTTTTTGTCATCCGTCTTGGAAGTCTACCTTAATCTCGAGATTTTCCCTGATCTGCCAACGGAGCTATTGGGCTTTCAGACAAGGAAAAAAATTAAAAAACTGTGTTCTCTCTGAATTCAGCCAAGTAGCCTTAAGCTAAAATAAGGACGAGGAAAATTATTGTCTGTTACCAAGGAAACACCCCTACAGGTCCTTCCCTTTATTATTAAAATATGTCTCGAGGGAGGAGAAAGTGTAAACGGGGCTGTTAGAAAACAAACGCCACTAGATATATTTGTGTTTGTAATGCCACTCCAGAGTATCTGCCACAAATATCTGTCCACACCCAGAATCCCTGGTGGTGGTTGAACAAAATGTTGTGCACATTTTTTTAATTGCCACACAAAGCCACAATAGCCAGCCTACCTTCGTTATCCTTCAGGGTGAAATTAGGATTGACTGGAAGGTCAATTGGCAGGGCAAACGAGAATCGTCCATTTGCAAAGTTGTCCTTGTCTGATGGCCTCACTGTCTGGATTACCTGTCAGAGAAGAGGGAGAGGTGTTTGGGGAAGAGAGGGAGAGGGAAATGGGGGTGTGTGTATATGTATGTATGTACAGTATGTATATATATATCTATATATAGTACCAGTCAAAAGTTTGGACACACATATTCATTCAAGGGTTTTTCTTTATTTTTAGTATTTTCTACATTGTATAGGGAAGACATCAAAGCTATGAAAGAACACATATGGAATCATGTTGTAACCAAAAAAAGTGTTTAAAAAAATCTAAATATATTTTATATTTGAGATTCTTCAAAATAGTCTCCCTTTGCCTTGATGACAGCTTTGCACATTCTTGGCATTTTCTCAACCAGCTTCATGAGGTAGTCACCTGGAATGCATTTCAATTAACAATTTGTGGAATTTCTTTCCTTCTTAATGCGTTTGAGCCAGTCAGATGTGTGTTGTGACAGGGTAGGGGTGGTACACAGACGATAACCCTATTTGGTAAAAGACCAAGTCCATATCATGGCAAGAAAATCTCAAATAAGCAAAGAGAAACGACAGTCCATCATTACTTTATGACATGAAGTTCAGCCAATGCGGAACATTTCAAGAACTTTGAAAGTTTCTTCAAGTGCAGTCGCAAAAACCATCAAAAGTTATGATGAAACTGGCTCTCATGAAGACCGCCACACGAAAGGAAAACCCAGAGTTACCTCTGCTGCAGAGGATAAGTTCATTAGAGTTACCAGCCACAGAGTTCAAGTAACAGACACATTCCAACATCAACTGTTCAGAGGAGACTGCGTGAATCAGGCCTTCATGGTCGAATTACTGCAAAGAAACCACTACTAAAGGACACCAATAATAAGAAGAGACTTGCTTGGGTCAAGAAACATGAGCAATGGACATTAGACCAGTGGAAATCTGTTCTTTGGTCTGATGAGTCCAAATGTGAGATTTGTGTGAGATGCAGAAAAGGTGAACGGATGATCTCTGCATGTGTGCTTCCCACTGTGAAGCATGGAGGAGGAGGTGTGATTGTGTGGGGGTGCTTTGCTGGTGACACTGTCTGTGATTTATTTAGAATTCAAGGCACACTTAACCAGCATGGCTGCAACAGCATTCTGCAGCGATACGCCATCCCATTTGGTTTGTGCTTAGCGGGACTATCATTCGTTTTTCAACAGGAACAAGGACCCAACACACCTCCAGGCTGTGTATTTGACCAAGATGGAGAGTGATAGAGTGCTGCATCACATGACCTGGCCTCCACAATCACCCGACCTCAACCCAATTGAGATGGTTTGGGATGAGTTGGACCGCAGAGTGAAGGAAAAACAGACAACAAGTGCTCAGCATATGTGGGAACTCCTTCAAGACTGTTTGAAAAGCATTCCAGGTGAAGCTGGTTGAGAGAATGCCAAGAGTGTGCAAAGCTGTGCAGAGGGTGGCTACTTTGTAGAATCTCAAATAGAAAATATATTTTGATTTGTTTAACACTTTTGGTTACTGCATGATTCCATATGTGTTATTTCATAGTTGTGATGTCTTCTCTATTATTCTACAATGTAGAAAATAGTAAAAATAAAGAAAAACCCTGGAATGAGTAGGTGTGTCCAATTTTTTGACTGGTACTGTATATTATATTATATATATATATGTATATGTATATATATATATACACACATACACATAGTACATTATGTACTGCTCCACAAGCAGCTAAATATAATAGGAATAAGTTAAGTAAGTCAATGCACAATATACTTTCGTATCATAGTAAAGATTATCTGACTGGAACACGTATTTTCCCTCCCTCCCTCCCTTTCTGTTAGCCATTCCATTAGGACGTGCCATTGTTCCACATGCAGCCTTTTTCCAGGCAGGAGTATAGATCTGAGCTAGGGCATATGACGTGTCTCTAACAGCATTGTCCCTGATGTATTGTCAGTTCATTAAAAAAACTGGCTTCCGTCAGCAGGTGACCTGAGTGAAAAACTCTCATATGGACAATTCACCAATTATAGTGGTTACCAGGTACATGCACAGATAGGAGTCTACCTGTGCCGATGTAACAGTACTGCTTCCGTCCCTCTCCTCGCCCCAACCTGGGCTCCAACCAGGGACCCTCTGCACACATCGACAACAGCCACCCTCGAAGCATCATTACCCATCGCTCCACAAAAGCCACGGCCCTTGCAGAGCAAGGGGAACAACTACTTCAAGGTCTCAGAGCGAGTGACGTCACCGATTGAAACGCTATTAGCGCACACCACCGCTAACTAGCTAGCCTTTTCACATCGGTTACACTGAGCACATGCCCCTTTGCCCTCCCACTCGCCAAGTGCCCTTTTGGGTGGTGGTATATACGTACAGTGGGGAGAACAAGTATTTGATACACTGCCGATTTTGCAGGTTTTACTACTTACAAAGCATGTAGAGGTCTGTAATTTTTATCATAGGTACACTTCAACTGTGAGAGACGGAATCTAAAACAAAAATCCAGAAAATCACATTGTATGATTTTTAAGTAATTAATTTGCATTTTATTGCATGACATAAGTATTTGATACATCAGAAAAGCAGAACTTCATATTTGGTACAGAAACCTTGGTTTGCAATTACAGAGATCATACGTTTCCTGTAGTTCTTGACTAGGTTTGCACACACTGCAGCAGGGATTTTGGCCCACTCCTCCCTACAGATCTTCTCCAGATCCTTCAGGTTTCGGGACTGTCTCTGGGCAATACGGACGTTCAGCTCCCTCCAAAGATTTTCTATTGGGTTCAGGTCTGGAGACTGGCTAGGCCACTCCAGGACCTTGAGATGCTTCTTACGGAGCCACTCCTTAGTTGCCATGGCTGTGTGCTTCGTGTCGTTGTCATGCTGGAAGACCCAGCCACGACCCATCTTCAATGCTCTTACTGAGGGAAGGAGGTTGTTGGCCAAGATCTCGCGATACATGGCCCCATCCATCCTCCCCTCAATACGGTGCAGTCGTCCTGTCCCCTTTGCAGAAAAGCATCCCCAGAGAATGATGTTTCTACCTCCATGCTTCACGGTTGGGATGGTGTTCTTGGGGTTGTACTCATCCTTCTTCTTCCTCCAAACAGGGCGAGTGGAGTTTAGACCAAAAAGCTCTATTTTTGTCTCATCAGACCACATGATCTTCTCCCATTCCTCCTCTGGATCATCCAGATGGTCATTGGCAAACTTCAGACGGGCCTGGACATGCGCTGGCTTGAGCAGGGGGACCTTGCATGCGCTGCAGGATTTTAATCCATGACGGCGTAGTGTGTTACTAATGGTTTTCTTTGAGACTGTGGTCCCAGCTCTCTTCAGGTCATTGACCAGGTCCTGCCGTGTAGTTCTGGGCTGATCCCTCACCTTCCTCATGATCATTGATGCCCCACGAGGTGAGATCTTGCATGGAGCCCCAGACCGAGGGTGATTGACTGTCATCTTCAACTTCTTCCATTTTCTAATAATTGCGCCAACAGTTGTTGCCTTCTCACCAAGCTGCTTGCCTATTGTCCTGTAGCCCATCCCAGCCTTGTGCAGGTCTACAATTTTACCCCTGATGTCCTTACACAGCTCTCTGGTCTTGGCCATTGTGGAGAGGTTGGAGTCTGTTTGATTGAGTGTGTGGACAGGTGTCTTTTATACAGGTAACGAGTTCAAACAGGTGCAGTTAATACAGGTAATGAGTGGAGAACAGGAGGGCTTCTTAAAGAAAAACTAACAGGTCTGTGAGAGCCGGAATTCTTACTGGTTGGTAGGTGATCAAATACTTATGTCATGCAATAAAATGCAAATTAATTACTTAAAAATCATACAATGTGATTTTCTGGATTTTTGTTTTAGATTCCGTCTCTCACAGTTGAAGTGTACCTATGATAAAAATTACAGACCTCTACATGCTTTGTAAGTAGGAAAACCTGCAAAATCAGCAGTGTATCAAATACTTGTTCTCCCCACTGTATATGTGGACACCTGCTCGTCGAACATCTCATTACAAAATCATGGGCATTATTATGGAGTTGGTACCCCCGTTGCTGCTATAACAGCCTTCAGTCTTCTGGGAAGGCTTCCCATTAGATGTTGGAATATTGCTGCAGGGACTTGCTTCCATTCAGCCACAAGAGCATTAGTGAGGTCAGGCACTAAATTTGGGTGACTAGGCCTGGCTCGTAGTCGCCGTTCCAATTCATCCCAAAGGTGTTCGATGTGGTTGAGGTCAGGGCTCTGTGCAGGCCACTGCTCCAGAGTCCAATTGCGGTGAGCTTTACACCACTCCAGCCGACGCTTGGCATTGCGCATCGTGATCTTAGGCTTGTGTGCGGCTGCTCGTCTATGGAAACTAATTTAATTAAACTCTCGACGAACAGTTATTGTGCTGAAGTTGCTTCCAGAGGCAATTTGGAACTTGGTAGTGAGTGTTGCAACCAAGGACAAACAATTTTTTACGCATTTCAGCACTCGGGGGTCCCGTTCTGTGAGCTTGTGTGAACTACCACTTCGCCGTTGTTGCTTCTAGAAGTTTCGACTTCACAATTACAGCACTTACAGTTGACCCGAGGCAGCTCTAGCAGGGCCGAAATTTGACTAACTGACTTGTTGAAAGGTGGAATCCTATGACGGTGCCACGTTGAAAGTCATTGAGCTCTTCATTAATTCCATTATACTGCTAACGTTTGTCTATGGAGATGGTATGGCAGTGTGCTTGATTTTATACACCTGCCAGCAACGGGTGTGGCTGAAATAGCCAAATCTACTAATTTGAAGGGGTGTCCACATACTTTTGTATATATATAGTGTATGTTATGAATTGTAGCCTTTTTTTCATTTCAAGCACCTGCCCTCTGAATGGTCTCTGCACGGCCCTGGTGGCAGTGGTGGAAAAAGTACCCAACTGCCATACTTGAGTAAAGGTCTAAAAGTACTTTTCAAGTATCAAAAGTAAATGTCATTTCAAAAATATACATAAGTATCAAAAGTATAAATCATTTCAAATTCCTTTTTTATTTTAAGGATAGTCAGGGGCACATTCCAACACATAATTTACAAATGGGGCATTTGTTTTTGGTGAATCCGCCAGATCAGAGGCAGTACGGATGACCAGGGATGATCTCTTGACAAGTGTGTGAAATGGATCATTTTCCTGTCCTCTTAACCATTCAACATGTAACGAGTACTTATGGGTGTCAGGGAAAATGTATGGAGTAAAAAGTACATTCTTTTCTTTAGGAATGTAGTGAAGTTAAAGTAAAATTTGTCAAAAATATCAATTGTAAAGTAAAGTACAGATACCCCCAAAAATCTACATAAGTAGTACTTTAAAGTATTTTTACTTAAGTACTTTACACTGCCTGGTGGTTAATCACCTGGCTATAGCATTGTCAGTCTATAAGAAGCATTCCTGAACTTTTTGTAGGATACAGTAATACACTAAGCTTTGGAAATACAGAATTAGCTGTCGAGGCAACGATTGTGTGTGTCCCTAAAAAAGTACAAATAGTTCTCAAATAAATAATAATTTACTTCCTTTCGATGAACATAACAGCATAATTTACCATACATCAAGCCACATTTCCTGAAAGTTACTTTAATTTAATGTAATTTGTTGCAGTTTCGGAAAAAGAGCCTCGACATCTTAGCATGCATCATCTGTCGCCTTCAGCCAGCTAACTGATTATATGCTGCAGCCTGTTTAGTAATCTTCATTCAAGGGGAAAAATATGAAGAGAGAATGCTATTGCGATGTGAATCTGAGCAGTCGTGGTTTGCTGGACACGGGCCAAATTTGAATGCGAGATGATAAACATTTTCTGCAATCTGGCTCTGTTGCGCTTAATGCAGCTCCTATCTGCTTGTGGAGAAATTGGTACATGCTGAATAATTTATGGGTTCAAGAGGCTGCAAAAGTCTGCAGCACCACAGATAAATCCATTCCTGATGGTGTCAAACACACAACAAAGGCAGAGAGGGTATGTGTGTGTACTGTGTGTGTCTGTGCGTGTATGTCTGTGGGAGAATGTGTGTGACTGCATGCATGTGAGTTTGTGATAAGAGGTTTTAAAAGACAACAGTTGAAGAAGGGAGAATATGATCTCACGGGAGAGGTGGGAGAGAAAGGGGGAGTAAAGTGGAAAAGAGCTGAAAAGATGGAGGGAGGTGTGTTTAATGAAAGATACTCACCTGTCCTGCCCTGGAGGTTTCACACACAATGATCTCATCATCTCTTGCTATGTAGGGAGCGTTGTCATTTACATCCAACACCTGGATTGTTATAGGAACATGGTTGACGAGACTTGGATTGTCTGAAAATAACAAACAAAAGAACTGAATTAAATAGAACACTTTTATATTGCATAGCTACTGTATGTATAAAACACTAAACACATCTAATAACCCCCTATGTAAAACAATTCTAAAAAGCACATCACAAGCCATAGTTACGTTACAGCCTTATTCTAAAATGGATTAAATAGTTGTTTTCCCTCATCAATCTACACACAATACCTCATAATGACAAAGCAAAAAAAAGAAGCATTTTTTGTAAATGTATTCAAAATAAAAAACGTATATTACGTTTACATAAGTATTCAGACCATTTACTCAGTACATTGTTGAAGCATCTTTGGCAGTGATTACAGCCTCGAGCCTTCTTGGGTATGACGCTACAAACTGGGCACACCTGTATTTGGGAAGTTTCTCACATTCTTCTCTACAGATCCTCTCAAGCTCTGTCAGGTTGGATGGGGAGCGTCGCTGCACAGCTATTTTCAGGTCTCTTCAGAGGTTAGATTGGGTTCAAGTCCAGGCTTTGGCTGGGCTACTGAGGGACATTGAGACTTGTTCCGAAGCCACTCCTGCGTTGTCTTGTCTATGTGTTTAGGGTCGTTGTCCTGTGGGAAGGTGAAACTTCGCCCCAGTCTGAGATCCTGAGCGCTCTGGAGCAGGTTTTCATCAAGGATCTCTCTATACTTTGCTTTGTTCATCTTTCCCTTGATCCTGACTAGTCTCCCAGGCCCTGCCGCTAAAAAAACATCCCCACAGCATGATTCTGCCACCACCATGCTTCACCGTAGGAATGGTATTGGCCAGGTGATGAGCGAAGCCTGGTTTCCTCCAGATGTGACACTTGGCATTCAGGCCAAATACTTCAATCTTGGTTTCATCAGACCAGAGAATCTTGTTTCTCATGGTCTGAGAGTCTTTCAGGTGCAAATTCCAAGCAAGCTGTCATTTTCCTTTTACTGAGGAGTAGCTTCCGTCTGGCCACTACCATAAAGGCCTGATTGGTGGAATGCTGCAGTGACAGTTGTCCTTCTAGAAGGTTCTCCCATCTCCACAGAATAACCCTGGTGTTTGTCAGAGTGACCACCGGGTCACTTCCCTGACCAAGGCTCTTCTCCCCTGATTGCTCAGTTTGGCCGGGCGGCCAGCACTAGGAAGAGTCTTGGTGGTTCCAAACTTCTTCCATTTAAGAATGATGGAGACCACTGTGTTCTTCGTGACCTTCAATAATGCAGACATTTTTTGGTACCCTTCGCCAGATCTGTGCCTCAACACAATCCTTTCTCGGATCGCTACCGAGAATTCCTTAGACCTCATGCACTGTCATCTGTGGGACCTTATATAGACAGGTGTATGCCTTTCCAAATCATGTCCAATCAATTGAATTTACCACAGGTGGACTCCAATCTAGTTGTAGAAACATCTCAAGGATGATCAATGGAAACAGGATGTACCTGATCTGAATTTCAATTCTAATAGCAAAAGGTCTGAATACTGATATAAGTCATGTATTTCAGTTGTGTTTTTTTTTGTACATTTGCAAACATTTCTAAAAATCCGGAAGTTTACATACGCCTTAGCCAAATACATTTAAATTCAGTTTTTCACAATTCCTGACATTTAATCCTAGTAAAAATTCCCTGTCTTATGTCAGTTCGGATCACCACTTTATTTTAAGAATGTGAAATGTCAGAATAATAGTAGAGAGAATGATTCATTTCAGCTTTTATTTCTTTCATCACATTCCTAGTGGGTCAGAAGTTTACATACACTCAATTAGAAATTGGTAGCATTGCCTTTTAAATTGTTTGACTTGTGTCAAACGTTTTGGGGAACCTTCCACAAGCTTCCCAGAATACGTTGGGTGAATTTTGGCACATTCCTCCTTGCTCTCACATGCTTTTTTAGTTCTGCCCACACATTTTCTATAGGATTGAGGTCAGAGTTTTGTGATGGCCACTCCAATACCTTGACTTTGTTGTACTTAAGCCATTTTGCCACAACTTTGGAACCATGCTTTTGTCATTTTCCATTTGGAAGACCCATTTGTGAGCAAGCTTTAACTTCCTGACTGATGTCTTGAGATGTTGCTTCAATATATCCACATCATTTTCCTACCTCATGATGCCATCTATTTTGTGAAGTGCACCAGTCCCTCCTGCAGCAAAGCACCCCCACAACATGATGCTGCCACCCACGTGCTTCACGGTCAGGATGGTGTTATTCGGCTTGCAAGCCTCCCCATTTTCCCTCCAAACATAATGATGGTCATTATGGCCAAACAGTTCTATTTTTGTTTCATCAGACCAGAGGACATTTCACCAAAAAGTACGATCTTTGTCCACAAGCTACTTGCAATTGCAAACCGTAGTCTGGCTTTTTAATGGCGGTTTTGGAGCAGTGGCTTCCTTCTTGCTGAGCGGCCTTTCAGGTTATGTCAATATAGGACTCGTTTTACTCTGGATATAGATATTTTTTTCCCGGTTTACTCCAGCATCTTCACAAGGTCCTTTGCTGGTGTTCTGGGATTGATTTGCACTTTTCACAGCAAAACTCGTTCATCTCTAGGAGACGGAACGCGTCTCCTTCCTGAGCGGTATGACGTCTGCGTGGTCCCATGGTGTTTATGCTTGCGTACTATTGTTTGTACATATGAATGTGGTACCTTCAGGCGTTTGGAAATTGCTCCAAAGGATGAACCAGACTTTTTCTGAGGTCTTGGCTGATGTCTTTTGATTTTCCCATGATGTCAAGCAAAGAGGCACTGAGTTTGAAGGTAGGCCTTGCAATACATCCACAGGTACACCTCCAATTGACTCAAAATATGTAAATTAGTCAATCAGAAGCTTCTAAAGCCATGACATTATTTTCTGGCTGTTTAAAGGCACAGTCAACTTAGTGTATGTAAACTTCTGACCCACTAGAATTGTGATACAGTGAATTATAAGTGAAATAATCTGTCTGTAAATAATTGTTGGAAAAATTACTTGTGTCATGCTCAAAGTAGATGTCCTAACCGACTTGCCAAAACTATAGTTTGTTAACAATACATTTGTGGTGGTTGAAAAACGATTTTTAATGACTCCAACCTAAGTGTATGTAAACTTCCGACTTCAACTGTATATATTTCTGTCCAGTGTTCATGTCAGGCACTTTTAGCGCATGTGATGTTCATCCTTCTTTTGTCAGAGTATCTCTCCATCAATTAAGGTTCCATTCCCACTGAGCCTCCATCCATTGGTATATCTCGTGTTTGTCTGTGTCCTGAGGTTCGCCATGTCACTTAACTATACTATACTCCCTTTCATCATTGGATAAGAACCGGCAACTGCCACTTCACATTCTGTCACTTGTGGATTACATATACACATCTGATCCACTACCACATAGACTTAAGGGTTCCTTGAGGATCAAATCAAATCAAATGTTATTTGTGCCGAATACAAAAGGTGTAGACTTTACAGTGAAATGCTTACTTAAAAGCCCTTAACCAACAATGCAGTTAAGAAAATAGAGTTAAGAAAATATGTACTAAATTAACTAAAGTAAAAATAAGTAAAGTAACACAATAAAATAACAATAACGAGGCCATATACAGGGGGTATCGGTACTGAGTCAATGTGCGGGGGTACAGGTTAGTTGAGGTAATTTGTACATGTAGATAGGGGTAAAGTGACTACGCATTGATAATAAACAGTGAGTAGCAGCAGTGTAAAAACAAAGGGGGTGGGGGGGGGGGTTCAATGCAAATAGTCCGGGTGGCCATTTGATTAATTGTTCAGCAATCTTATGGCTTGGGGGTAGAAGCTGTTAGGGATAGGGGGCAGTATTCAGAAGTTCGGATGACTGACATACCCAAAGTAAACTGCCTGTTACTCAGGCCCAGAAGCTAGGATATGCATAATTGGTAGAAAACACTCTGAAGTTTCTAAAACTGTTAAAAATAATGTCTGTGAGTATAACAGAACTAATATGACAGGTAAAAACCCAAGGAGAATCCATCCAGAATTTTTTTGTTGTTGAGGTGACCACCCATTGAAATGCCTGTCTACAGGAAAATCAAAGGGAATCCTCCCAGATTGCAGTTCCTATGGCTTCCACTAGATGTCAACGGTCTTTAGAAAGGGTTTCAGGCTTGTTTTTTGAAAACTTAGCTAGAATTTGTAGTTTTTCAAGGTGGCTCTCATTTTGACTGTAGTCTTGTGGTGCGCTTGAATGAGGGCGCGCACTTCGTTATTTATCTCCGGTATTGAACACACTATTCTCTGTCTTAAATTTTATCATTTATCTACATATTAGGGTACCTCAGGATTGATTAGAAATGTTGTTTGACTTGTTTGGACAAAGTTTATTGGTAACTTTTAGGATTGCTTTGTATGAATTTTGAACGAGTGGAAAAGGTGGATTACTGAATCAAGCGCGCCAACTAAACTGACTTTTTCGAACAAAACTACCATTTGTTATGTAGCTTGGACCCTTGGGATTGCAAACAGATGAAGATCTTCAAAGGTAAGTGATTTATTTTATCGCTATTTCTGACTTTTGTGACGCCTCTGCTGGTTTGAAAAATGTTTTTAATGCTTTTTGTACGCGGGCGCTGTCCTCAGATAATCGTATGGTATGCTTTCGCCGTAAAGCCTTTAGAAATCTGACAAAGCGGCTGGATTAACAAGAAGATAAGCTTTTAAATGATGTATGACACTTGTATTTTATGAATGTTTAATATTACGATTTTTGTATTTTGAATTTCGTGCTCTGCAATTTCACCGGATGTTGTCGAGGTGGGTCGCTAGCGGCACGTCTAACCCAAAGAGGTTTTTAGGAACCTTTTGGACCTAGACTTGGCGCTCTGGTACCGCTTGCCATGCTGTAGCAGAGAAAACAGTCTATGACTTGGGTGACTGGAGTATTTGGGCCTTCCTCTGACACCGCCTAGTAGATAGGTCCTGGATGACAGGAAAGTTGGCCCCAGTGACGTACTGGGCCGTACGCACTACCCTCTATAGCACCTTACGGTCGGATGCCAAGCACTTGCCATACCAGGCGGTGATGCAACTGGTCAAGATGCTCCTGATGGTGCAGCAGTAGAACAATTAAAACATATATATTTTTGTGTACTTTCCCCCCCCTTTTCTCCCCAATTTCGTGATATCCAATTGGTAGTTGTCCCATCGCTGCGCCCGTACGGACTCGGGAGAGGCGAAAGTCGAGAGCCTTGCGTCCTCCGAAACACAACCCTGCCAAGCCGCACTGCTTCTTGACACACTGCTCGCTTAACCCGGAAGTGAGCAACACCAATGTGTTGGAGGAAACGCCATACAACTGGCGACACGAGTCAGCGTGCATGCGCCGGCCCGCCACCAGAAGTAATATAACCTTAAACACAAGGTTTTGACTTATATCGGCTTGAAAATCTATGGCAAGACTTGAAAATGGCTGTCTAGCAATGATCAACAACCAACTTGACAGAGATTGAAGGATTTTTAAAATAATAATGTGCATATATTGTACAATCCAGGTGTGCAAAGCTCTTATAGACTTACCCAGAAAGACTCACAGCTGTAATCACTGCCACAGGTCATTCTAACATGTATTGACTCAGGGGTGTGAATACTTATGTAAATTTCTGTACTTCATTTTTAATAAATTTGCAAACATTTCTATAACCATGTTTTCACTTTGTCATTATGAGGTATTGTGTGTAGATGGGTGAGAGAAAATCTATTTAATCCAGTTTGAATTCAGGCTGTAACACAACAAAATGTGGAATAAGTCAATGGGTATGAATATTTTTTTGAAGGCACTGTACACTATGCACTATATGTATAGTGTTTATGTAAGTCATGAATCCCTCATTAACATACACCAGTCTCCAGAAAGGTGCGGACTGGTTTTCCCATTAATTATGTTGACTTAACATCATCAGCACAGTGTCAGCTGACATTTATCAATGGCTAGTTCAGTCCATTAGCTGAACAGTATTGTGCGGAAAAGGGTAAAGGAAAGGGTAATTGCTTAGATAAGCATCAGTGGAAAAAGAGAGGGAAAAGAAAAATTGATTGACCCGACCACCTTCAGCATCACACTATGATGTTACATGCAGCCCCGGCATCAATCCCAGAAGCCACTGCTGGCTGTTCATTTTAGTGAGCCATGTGTTTAATACTGATACATATTATTAAAGTGACATCGTTAATGCATTCATGCAGGGTCATGAGCATATTTATCCTCCATTTTGAAAGCCATGATAAAGTCATCGTTATTTGAAAGATAAATAAGGGAAGATGATCCTCTGTGTATTATGGTACTTACCAACCTCTGATGCCATCACAGTGATGTTGTGCCAGGCCACATCCTCTCTGTCCAGACTCCGGGTGGTTTTGATCACCCCGTTATTCAAACCAATGGTGAAATACACCTGCTCCTCTTCACTGTGGTCTATAAAATACCTACATGTAGCAGAGGGAACAATTAAAATGGAATGAATTAAGTTATTTGAATTTAATTCAATTGAAAATCAGATGATGCTGTTGAATCTCTCGTTCAAAACATATCTGACTTTCAACATGCATAGGTAGAAGCTTTGTGTAACGTCAGCTTCCAACTCACACCCTCAAACACCTAGATCCCCGGAACGCAGCTCACTTTCCAGCTCACACTCTCAAACACCTAGATCCCCTGAACGCAGCTCACTTTCCAGCCCACACTCTCAAACACCTAGATCCCCTCACTCTCCAGATCCCAATCACCTGAATTCTAATCACCTGTTCACACACCTGGATTTCATTATCACGCACTATTTACTTCAGTTCTTTGCACCCCATCACTATGAGGTATTGTTTGTTTTGTTACACATCTTTCGGAGCAATGTTTTTCCCGTGATGTACTCCTCCCGTGTATGATAGTTTTTGCCTGCCTCACTAACGACGCCTATTCCCTATTGTATTTCCTGTTATCTACATATTGCCTGATCTCCTAGACTACGTTACTAGCATTTTCCCTGCCTGTAAGGGCAACAGACCTTCTGCCTGCCCCTGGACCCAGCTACCTGCCTCCTCCTGTGGTCCTTTGCAATTAACACCTGCTGTGCCCTGCGCTTGAAACCAGCTCTCTGTCTCCCCTCGTGTTCATTACACTTTGATTCTTGTGATGGTGTTTTAAATGCCCACAAAATGTCAGCCACATGCATGTAATTTACCTTACAGGGCTTTTGGTACTGTCAGGGTCCTGAGCCGTCACAGTGCCGACCTCTGTTCCCACGGGGGAGTTCTCGTATACATCCATGATGTAATAGTCTATGGAAAAGACAGGCGGCTCATCCACATCTCCAATGATGATCCGGAGGGTGGTGGTGTCTTTGAAGGCGCCCAGGTGGGAGAAGCGTGGGTCCAGGTGTGTGTTCACTCCTTCTATGTGAAGCGTGTGGACTTTCCTCTTCTCATAGTTCAAAGGCTGCGGAGGAAACCGGCAAGCAATCCTCTTTTCAAAGTAGTGCTTTTTTATCCCGTTTCTGCTAGTATTTGAGAAAGTACGTGGTAACAATGGGTACTTACTAATAGTATTTAACATTTGGTTACCTCCTGGCATATTTATTAGGCAATTATGTAATTACCATATCTGATTTCCCAGGATATCCTTAACTAACCTGTACCCCTGCACATTGACTCGGTACCGGTACTCCCTGTATATAGCCTCGTTATTGATATTTTATTGTTTTTTTTGTTTTTTTACTTTTCATTTAGTAAAAATTTTCTTAGCTCTATTTTCTTAAAACGGCATTGTTGGTTTAAGGGCTGTAAGTAAGCATTTCACAATAAGGTCTACACCTGTTGTATTCAGCGCATGTGACAAATATATATCTATTTTTTAAATGATTTGATATCCATCTTTAAAAAAGTGGACTATTACATGAATCATAAGCGTAGGTGTTGTTGTTGTGATGGAATGAAGGTGAGCATCAGCACTGCACTGTACCAGTCTTAGTGATATGATGCCTTCTTTCTGGTCAGTGTCTGTCGTGATGGAGAACACGGCCTTCCCCTCTGCATTGGTTATGATGTACCTCATCTCTGCATTTACGCCCAAATCTTCATCATTGGCTTTAATTTTACCCACAGCTTTTCCAATCTGAGCAGACTCTGGAACGTACAGCTGGTAGTTTTCTTTAATGGGATGAGCACATGAATAAGCAAGAAGTTATTATCTTAGCATGTATGATAAAGATGTATGAGTAGATGGAGGAATAATTAGCCTACTGCTTATGCATACCAGCTAGCTGTAAATGTGAATAAATGGGTTAATTAATCACATTTCCTGCCTGCTTGCAATTCAATGATCATCTACACACTACATCACGTTTGTATCACTTATAGCCACACCCACATTAGCAAAACATCTATTATAGGCCACAACTTTAGAAGTTGATTTTAAAAGTAACATTTGGCTGTGCATTACACATCAACAGAATCACTGATTCTATGATTCTATTTATACCGTACATTACTCACAGTACAAGTATCTTTGTGTTTTAAACTCCTATATAGCGTTCGATATAGCGCTATATAAATATTGTGTTTTATTACAGCAGAGAATCAATCTGTAAGGACAAACAGTGAAGTAGAAAAACAAACAGTAAGACGTCAGTCTACATACTCTGGGGGAATTTAGGAGGATTGTCATTGACGTCTGTCAGTGTGACATTGATGGTGGTGGAGCCTGACAACCCACCCACCGAGCCGGCCATGTCTTTGGCTTGGACCACCACAGAGTACCGTTCCCTGGCCTCTCTGTCCATGTTGGATAGGGCTGTCCTGATGACACCTGGGTAATGGTAAGACAAGAATGCTCATTATATCACACAAATAACCATAAATAAACATGGTCTGTTAGAGTAGATACTGTATGTATTGATGATAATAACAATAATAATAATTTGGTGGGTGCTAATTATATTTGTCCTATTTCACACGTGTATGAATACGCATGTATGAATTGTAAATTCGTTTTTTTGCATATCCCATCTCTCCCTGAGACACCTCTCGGATAGTGGGGTCACAGCCAGGGTCTAGCGGCCGTGGACAATCAGAGATTTTCTTCCTCAACAGCATCATTCCAATCTTGGATGGATAAGATACCGGTCACTTTCATTCAGGTTGAAGGCAGGAAAAGAAAGTCTAACTTGTTGTACAGGAGAAGGAACATTGATTTCTTCAAATTGAGTATCACTTCACGTTAATAAATCATTCATAAAGGGTTTCTAAATTCAGCCATAATTACAACCAGCTTTAATACAATGTTTGCCAAAACCCCCTAATGTCTCCATCCCCATGCTTCACCCCTGTGCTGGTTCATTACCCCATTTGATATGCTAACACATAAGGAAGCTTGGCTTGCCTTGCCCCTCTCTGAACTATCAGCTTGCCACCCCCCCCCCCCCCCCCTCTCCTACCTCCTCTACCTTCAGCTAGACCCGCACCTAAACACCGTGCTCTGGCCAGAGGCACTGCTATGCCGCATTACTCGCTTCACAGCGTTACCAAGGAGAATCCCATCTGCCCTAATCTTACCCTGAAGACTGAACAAGGGCTAGAAGGAAAAGAGAACAGATTGACCATACTGTACATTGTGCACCTGTACAAGAGGAAGGCCAAGGGGAAAACAGCCAGGACATAGCTCACTCAGTACTGAAAGCAAGGTGTCCTCGGTGGAACATTGGCTGGAACAACCACCACTAAACGGAAGAACACAGGGTCTGACATGCCATAGTTAACTGCGGTTGGTGTCACACTGTGGGGGTTAACTAGTTATTCTGGAACACTCAGGCATTTGTCAGTTATTGGGATCACATGGATTACAGTAAGACGACTCGTCTCAAAGAAGGTTATTTCCCAAGCTTTTTGAGATGTGATAACCTTAATTGAAAATACGAGTCAACCCATCCCCCACACATTGAATCAATGAATGTGTTGATTAACCAGTCAGGAGATATTGGTTCTGTGCCCTATATGTTTATCAAGATAATTAGTACAGTATGTCTTGTCAACGAGTACAGTGACATTCAATGAACAGACAAAGAGCAGGATACGTTTACTCAGAACAGAAAGGAGATAACATTTTAGAGCACCTGCGTGAAATGGCTTCACTCCAATGTATGAAGAGTCCTTATAACTTATTTGATTGTCCTTCACATACTGTAGCGGTTACATCAGTCTGCTTTTTACCCTATGTATCCACACTTCAAAAGACCAAGGTTAGCCTACAAGTACATAAATATAGACAAGCTCCCAGTCATTTATTGGGTAAACCACCAACGTTTCCGCATCACTGTGGCGTCTTCAGGGTAATGTCATGAATGCTTGAACCAGGTTATGTAGACAATAGTAAGGGGTGTGTCATAGTCATTAGGGTGATGCGAATGAAAACAATGTAACTGATAAAAGACAACCATATACGGAATGTTGAATATATTAGGCAATTGTTATCATATTGCAACATAATTAGATATTGTACATAGTAATAGCATCAACATACATTATTATTTACATACCGATTATTTAATTTAATATACATATTACATATTTCATTGTTTCCATTTCATCTTTGTTACATGTAATCTTTTGGTTCAACCGTAATGCATGATAATTGTTGATGATGCTTATTATGCATTACGCTTTAATCAAAAGATCACGTTACAAAGATGAAATGAAATGGAAACAATGTAGCAGTATGATAACAATAGCCTAATATATTCAACATGCTGTAAACGATTGTCTTACTATGATGATGAGAATGAAAAAAAAATGTAGCAATGACACACCCCTAATAATTTCACTGGGTGCACTAATTGCACTGTTTGTCTACATAACCTGGTTCAAGCATTCATGACATTACCCTGAAGAAGGCACAGTGATGCCAAAACATTTACATGTTTTACTTAACTAGGTAAGTCAGTAAAAAACAAATTCTTATTTACAATGACGGCCTACCTCAGCCAAACCCTAACCATACTGGGCCAATTGTGCGCTGCCCTATTGGACTACCAATCACGGCTGGTTGTGATACAGTCTGGAAAAAAAACAGGGTCTGTAGTGATGCCTCTAGCACTGAGATGCAGTGCCTTAGACCGCTGCGCCACTCAGGAGCCCATGTTGGTGGTTTACCCAATAAATTACTGGGAGCTTGTAAAAGAGAGTCGCACACTATAATTTATTTCTATAGCATACAGTTTACTCGCTGTTAGTCAGCACCTCTACCAGCGTTTTTGGGGTGTGCGCCAGCTCATGCTTTTTATCAGTATACTTATACAACCATGAAGGCACTGAAATACAGCCTCCCAAGGCTACAGTTAAATTACTGTATAATGTAACAAAAAAATAAAAAAGGTTTTTAGAAAACCTTGCCAATGCTATGGTGTATCTTATGGGCAACCATTCACTGGGTTGTTTTCCTTTCAGAAACTAAAATACTCTGTCGCTGAATGCTCAACAAATGACTTCCTGTTCTTTAATGAATGAATGAACAAATGAATGAATCAATGAATGAATGAATGAATGGTGAGAAAATGAGAGAAAGAAAAACATGCTAACAGATAGCTCAACCTGCCAGAACAAATAAATACAGAGAAGTGTTCCGCCCCAGAGAATGTCATAGAGATTGCACCAAACACATTGTGGCCACAAACCACCTGCCTGGACAAGTAAGTTCAGCTGTCAACAGACCAAAATCACAATAATGCTTAAAAGCCTCTCGGTATTCAGCCAGTGGAAGAAGAAAAAAATTGTCTGAACATGAATACACTGAATTTAGCTCGACCAAATAACAGAATTCAGCAAATGGATTATACTCCGGTCTCGCTCCATTCTCATTCTGTCCAGGTTAAGGCATTACCATAGAACCAATTTGTTCAGCTTCCATTCTCATTATATGGGAACAATTAGTGCTGGGAATTGCCAGGGACCTCATGATATGATATGACCAACGCTTCGGTGCCAATACAATATGTATTGTGATTCTCAGAATTTGATATCTATTGTAATACAATACTGTGAGTTTATATGCGATTCCATGGTCCAAACATATCGCTCGCCATATGTCTGCTGTAGAGGGACAAGAGAGAGCCACGAGAAAATGACTTTTGATCAGTCATGGAAATAAAAGTGCTGAAAACAAACTGGCTCCCTATTAAAAATAAGATGGAGAACAAGCTATGAAGGAAAAATAAGTTTTGGTGCAGGTACAGCCAACTAGCGCAAAAATAATATTGCGATATTGTCAAAACGATATGATACGATATATCATTTAAAATATTATTATGATATGTAAATGTGCTTATCCCCCACCCCCATCACTAGGAATAATGTAGTGCCACTGTGACAAGGGATACAAGGCTGTTAGGGCCATGTTGTTGTGCTGTTTGCTTTTGACCTTGGGATTCCCTAGTCATTTTCCCTCAGCTCTCAGGACCTAGGGACTCTCAAAGGCACAGCCAATACTGTAGTCCCTTTGCCTCTCTGAGGCACAACCAAACTACAAGTCTCTTCTCCTCTGGATCCTCTGAAGAGTAGACAATGCCTACTCTGCTCATTTAGCCAAGGCAATTCAGAGTTCAGGCATGTTGTTCATTATACAGTAAGAACAATACCAATGATTGATGCAAAGCTGACATTTGCTAATAAGTATTCTAGTGCAATCTGATAAAATAACGTAATATTACATACAAACTGTCAGGCATTTGCCCATTGTTCCTTACAGCATCTTCTGGAGATATTTATTTAAAGATCAATGTAGCTCAGTATGTTGGCTATAATGCTTTGCCAGATGGCTAGCTTCATTGGAGGGGGTGGGTGGTGAATGAACTACATATTATTAGAGAAGACTGACTATGAACATGTAAATATCAATCAAATCCAAAAGGACAGCAAGCAATTCCTTCAATTGATCAAAAATTAAAAGTTGATAATCCCTGCTGACTTTAAAATGTATACACGTGTTAGCCTTTCAGTCAGTGGAATGGACGGTATCCCCTGACTGCGTGAAAACAAACAAAAAACATATTCTACTTAAAAGGCAAACGGGAAAGTTGCTGTCCTCCTTACTGTCTACCAGTGGTGTGAAGTACTACTAAAGTTGTTTTTTGTGGTATCTGTAATTTATTTTACTATTTATATTTTTGACAACTTTTATTTTTACTTCACTACATTCTTAAAGAAAATAATGTACTTTTTACTCCATACATTTTACCTGACACCCAAAAGTACTCATTACTTTTTGAATGCTTAGCAGGACAGGAAAATGGTCCAATTCACACACTTATCAATACAGCACATGGTCATCCCTTCTGTCTCTGATCTGGCGGACTCACTAAACACAAAAACATATTTTGTAAATGATGAGTGTTGGGGTGTGCCCCTGGCTATCCATACATTTTCAAAACAAGAAAATGGAGCGGCCTGCTTTGCTTAATAGAAGGAATTTGAAATTATTTATACTTCTACTTTTACTTTTGATACTTAAGTATATTTTAGCAATTACATTTAGTTTTGATACTTAAGTATATTTAGAACCAAATACTTTTACTCAAGTATTATTTTACTGTGTGACTTTTACTTCTACTTGAGTAAGTTTCTATTAAGCCATCTATAGTTTTACTCAAGTATGACCATTGGATACTTTTTCCACCACTGCTGTCTATATAACTATATAACAGGAGTATAATGGTGGAAACACTGGTAGCTTACTGCAATTATGTTAGTCAGATCAGGGATGGGTAATCAATGCCATTAAATGCAGGTCTTATTATGAAATATTCTTCTGGGTCCTTTATTTACACCAGTCAATATTACCTGCCAGACGTTTGTTGTCTATTGGAAGATACAGGTAAACTGTTCATACTGTTTTAGTATCGTATCCTCTCAGGCCTTTTATTCAACCTCCTAATCCAGGTCAGATTGATTATGATAACAATCTAGCTTTTTACAGCTATAAAAGGGTCGATTATACATAAGAAAAGCTTCATGATTCATTTGCATGCTCACTACGTCCAAATGTTGCTTTTTGTACGGGTTATGATTAGCTATGTCTGAAAAGGAAGCATTTTTGTAAATGTGTGTGTGTGTGTGTGTGTGTGTGTGTGTGTGTGTGTGTGTGTGTGTGTGTGTGTGTGTGTGTGTGTGTGTGTGTGTGTGTGTGTGTGTGCACATGCATACGTACGTGTGTGCATGTGTGCTTTTGTGCATGTGAGTGATGATCACTGGTCAGGAGCTGAACACCTCACTCCCTGATCACAGACAGATGATTGTAGTGTAGAGGCAGCTCTGATTCTGCTCTGATTATGGGCTGAGTGACCGGGTCTCCTGCTGATGGGGCCCCAATAAACTGCTGGAGAGAGGCAGGAACAGCTTGCATTGCCATGGCTATGGCCCAGGATGCACTACAGCTGGCATGGCCACAATCCAGCCAGGCTACTTCACATCTATGCCTCAAACCAAATCAGGACCACTCACTGAAGTAGTTAAGCAGTGCAACATGGACATCGATAAAACATACTTTTAAGATGATACAATGACAAAACTAGACCCATCATAGTGGTATTACCAGTGCTTGGTTACATTCATGGCACATGGGGTTGATGTGTGTCAATAGCACTTGAGCATATGTGACGGGAACATGGCTAGGACTATCATCTTGAGTATTGACAGATGGCATATAATACAGTCTCACTGCCAGATTCACTCTGCCTTCTCAACACACATTGACTGTTGAAGCAAAGAAAAAAACGTATGTCTATATTTATACCTTGTTCTCTTTAGGTATGCATATCACTGTAACACACACTTTAGTCATTTTGCAAATGCTCTTATCCAGAGCATCTTAAAGTAGTAAGTGCATAAACGTTTCATACTACATTTACATTTACATTTAAGTCATTTAGCAGACGCTCTTATCCAGAGCGACTTACAAATTGGTGCATTCACCTTATGATATCCAGTGGAACAACCACTTTACAATAGTGCATCTAACTCTTTTAAGGGGGGGGGGTTAGAAGGATTACTTTATCCTATCCTAGGTATTCCTTAAAGAGGTGGGGTTTCAGGTGTCTCCGGAAGGTGGTGATTGACTCCGCTGACCTGGCGTCGTGAGGGAGTTTGTTCCACCATTGGGGTGCCAGAGCAGCGAACAGTTTTGACTGGGCTGAGCGGGAACTGTACTAGCCCCACATGTGAATCAAACCCACAACCCCTTCGTTGCAAGCGCAATTCACTACCAACTGAGCCACATGGGACCCAGGATCAGGATGTACTGCACACAGACACACACACAAACATTTAGCAATTTGTAATCTAACTATTGTTATTACACAGTCTTAGGGATTAAATTCCTTTGGTCTCTACTAAGTTAGGTAAATCAGCTTTTAGTTTTTTTTACACCGTATTTGTGGAACAATCTTCAAATCGTTCTTCAATTTGATGTTTTGGTGCCTCTAGGGCAATTCAGAAAGCTGATTGAGGACCGTATTACTGACGAATGTGTTTGTTTGTACGACTTTGTTTTATTTTTGCTTTCATTTCGTATTTGTATTTAGATGTGTGTATGACTACCTGATAAAATAAAGGTGAAATAAAACGTTTTAATATTACATTGACTGGAATCCTTTGAAAAGCATCCTCACAGTTTATATACAAAACTATGTGGACACTCCTTCAAATTAGTGGATTTGGCTATTTCAGCCACACCCGTTGCTGACTAGTGTATACAATCACGAACACAACCATGCAATCTCTATAGATAAACATTGGCAGTAGAATGGTCTTACTGAAGCATACACTGACATTCTAGACAATTCTGTACGTCCAACGTTTTGCAAACAGTTTGGGGAAGGCCCTTTCCTGTTTCAGCATGACAATGCCCCCGTTCACAAAGTGAGGTCCATACAGAAATAGTTTGTTGAGATTGGTGTGGAAGAACTTGACTGGCCTGCACAGAGCCCTGACTTCAACCCTATCGAACACATTTGGGGTGAATTGGAATGCCAACTGCAAGTCAGGCCTAATCGCCCAGCATCAGCGCCCAACCTCACGAATCCTCTCGTGGCTGAATGGAAGCAAGTCCCCGCAGCAATGTTTCAACATCTAGTGGAAAGCCTAGATGATGTTATAGCAGCAAAGGTGGGACCAACTCCATATTAATGCCCATGATTTTGGAATAACATGTTCGACAAGCAGGTGTCCATATACCTTTGGTAATGTTGTGTATTTTGTCATGGGTGGATGTTTTTTCAAAGTTATTCAAGGCTTTTTTATTTCTCTTATGTCTTCAAAGCAAAGAACAAGATGTCTGAGAACCTTTATACAATGAGCGGGAGGGGGATTAAGAACGCTAGAATACAGAACAGTTGGCAGGTATCTCTTTTTAAGACCGAGGAACACTATTGCTGTCTTTTTCCCTCGACTGTGTAATTTATTGAACACACATAGTACCGCAGCCTTCTCAAAAACTAGACCCAATTTGAGCTTATTGCCTCTGTAATCAGCTGTGTCATTAAACATCATCATGAGGCACTTTGGCCCTTTTCACAGTTTAACAGCCTGATTACAACAATCAACATCTAATAAAACATATACTGTAGAACAAAGCTATTTTCACTTGGCAGAAGCAATTCACACATGCAGCGTTATATTGCAGTGAATGTTAAGTAGAAGGCAGGCGTCTCACCGGTTTTTGGATCTACAGAGAAGTAAGGCTGTCCCTGTAGTACGCTATACACAATCTTGGCACTGTTCCCATAGGTGGGGTCGTCTGCGTCTGTGGCTGTGAGCTGAAACACTGATGTGCCTGCATGGAAGGAACGGTTATATCAGTACTGTATTTCCACACAAAACCCATTTAACTACAACCACACCAACTCACAGACAGTTCAAGTACAATGTGCCATGATCACTGTCAAAACTACAATGGCATAATGTAGCACAACTCACTATATTGTCATGTTTTTTTTTATAGTAAAACTACGTGCAAATCTAAAAATACCACAGAGTGTTTCTGTATCGCATAAAGTGAGGCCGAAATCTGTTATCTCCCAATTAATCCAAACCCATTTATCAGGACTGTCAAAATCCATTTACAGAGTTGTACATTAATGCCTGACTGCCTCTGGATGCAGTAGGGATCTGTAGCAATACTGATGACCCAGCTAATGATGTGACTGCTCTCACAGTCAGGGTACAAAGCCAGCTCCCTCCAGCCAGGTGCACCCAGCATTTCAAAAATATGTTGTCAGTATTCTGCCTTACCAACATCGGCCATCTCGGGAACAGCAGCAGCAAATGGGCCATCTGGAAACTTGGGTGCATTGTCGTTGACATCCTGGACCTTGATAATGAATTCGGACTCAGGCTCTAGAGATCTATTGGTGTAACGATCGATGGCCTGGGCATGTAAGACATAGTGGCCCTTCTTCTCCCGGTCCAGGCTCTTGCTGGCATGGATGTCCCCTGTGACCTCATTGATGACGAATATAGTGCCAGCGCCCTCTCCCGTCAGCAAGTATCTGACGGAGCCGTCTCCTTTGTCTGAGTTGGAGTGCAGCTGGGAAGGAAATGACAGAAATTTTACACACAGATAACAATACTCATTTGAACATAGAAAACTATACCCATGGATTTCACCACCATGGTTGACCATGTGTTGGAACCGGTTCAGGGAACAGAACCAAATACCCGGAAAATAAGGACATTTTTCAATGAACAGAAACGGAACCTGGAACGAAAATTATCCATACTGTTCCGGAACAGAACCATTATTTTAAAAGCATGGGAACCGTTTAATAGCGTTATTTTACATTACAGATTTTTTTTCTAGTCCCACAACAAATCGGAACAAAGCTCTAATGCAAAGTCCTCACTCTGTCACTCAAAAATGTATTCCAGTGTCTGCCTGCTGCAAGCAGAAAATCTTTGCCTGTGTGTTAGGCTACCTGCCCCTCCCCCTCCGAAGCATAGGCTACCGTACCTATCTTAGAAGCTTGGTTCAGAAGATGGAGATGATTTATTAGCTACAGAAGAATGGATTAACTTTTTCAATGCTGTTTAAGGATACTATAGGCATAGTTATCGCATTTCGTTGGATGTATTAACGACAAAAAGGTAAGACGTGTCCCCTGTGACTTCATTAATTCTGGTTCCGCTCTGCACACACAAGCTTGTTAGCTAGCTAGCTCAAAGGACATTCAAATTTCTAGATATAATTTTGTGGACCTATTTCAGATAATGCATGTCATAACAAGATGCCCAGTGCTCAACCCTATCTTGCGCACTCCCCACCCGCAAAATTGCAGTCGCATCTTGCGCCATAGTCCATCATGCATGTAAACAACTAGATTGCCTGCTCTGTCTGCACTGATTGGTGAAGTAACTTAATAAGCTAAATGTAAAAAACTTGATTTTACAGGTAAAAGAGGAACAGAAAGGAACAATATAACACATACTTTTTGGGGCTTCGTTCTGGTTCAGAACTTTATTCTGCTGGTCGGAACAGTGTAACGGGAAAAAATATATATAGTTCAGAATGAAACGATTGGAAAATAATTTTGGTTGCAACCCCTGGAGTTGAGGTCGATTCTAGTTCAGTCACTTCAGGAGAGGAACAAAAATTGCCCCTTATTTTCCATGAGCATTTCTAATGGTAGTAACTTAACCATAACTTAAAAATAAGTTTACCAGAGGAGTACTGTACCTGCTGTATAAATCTACAGAATGTTAGGGTGGGTTGCACCAAAATGGTTTAAATTAATCTAGGATTAATCTAGGTTTTGTAAATCTAGGTTTATAATTAATCAGAGATGTGTTGCACCTCTTAATTTTGAATCTGGATCAGTTAAACTATGATTAGTGACATGTTACACCAATATATGAAGTATTTTGTGAGTTGAAACGAAGTAGCTAGCCTACTTGACAAATGAGGTCACAAATGTTGCTGTTCCTTGATGAAATAATAGCAATGTAATGTTTGAATTACTGCATCTCCATCTTGAAAGGTTCTCATGGGTTGGCTGATTTGAAATAAAATCTGTTATTTGCCAGTGCTAGACAGAAAACAAATTTGTTAGTTAACGTAATCTACTGTAGCTAGCTAGTTTATAAACCAAGCTAGCTAGCATACAATATTAGTTATTATTGTCATTACTTAACGTTATTTAGCCATTTTATTATTTGTCCACTATGGCACGTCAAATAAGTTCAAATTTCTCCGCTTATGAAAAAAACTCTTGTCGGAGCTGATGGAGGAATTCAGTAATGTACTGGAGGATAAGAAGACAGACAACATGACTTTCAAAAAGAAGGAAGACACCTGGGCCATTTTATGCACCAAATGTAATGGATCGATGCGGATTAAAGAGAAGAGAGACCCAAATCGGATGAAAACGAGCTGGATTTTTTTTTTTACAGTGAAAGCCAAAAAGGATGCGGCAGAGGAGAGACAGGCTATTAAAGATCGGAGCCGGTGGGGGCCTCCGTCCAAGGGAATTGTTCCTATCACCAAGAAGTTATGCAAGATGATTCCCCAGCAGTTTGCCCCTCTCCATAACCACTATGATGATAACGGACAACTTGACCCATCAATATTTAGTAAGCATAAATAACTGGTAAATATCAATGCCTATAATGCACGTTCAAACTAACGTTAAGGCTAATTTGATCATATTACTCCAGTGCTAGCCTCTCTACACTGGCCTCCTGTTAAGGCAAGGGCTGATTTCAAGGTTTTACTGCTAACCTACAAAGCATTACATGGGCTTGCTCCTACCTATCTTTCCGATTTGGTCCTGCCGTACATACCTACACGTACGCAACAGTCACAAGACACAGGCCTCCTTACTGTCCCTAGAATTTCTAAGCAAACAGCTGGAGGCAGGGCTTTCTCCTATAGAGCTCCATTTTTATGGAATGGTCTGCCTACCCATGTGAGAGACGTAGACTCGTTCTCAACCTTTAGTCCTTATTGAAGACTCATCTCTTCAGTGGGTCATATGATTGAATGTAGTCTGGCCCAGGAGTGTGAAGGTGAACGGAAAGGCACTGGAGCAATGAACAGCCCTTACTGTCTCTGCCTGGCCGGTTCCACTCTCTACACTGGGATTCTCTGCTTCTAACCCTAATATAGGGGCTGAGTAACTGGCTTACTGGTGCTCTTCCACTGACGTGATCTTCCTGTCCGGGTCCTGCCGTGGCGGAGATCTTTGTGAGCTATACTCGGCCGTGTCTAGTGATGTGGGGGCTGTGTGGGTGGGGTTATATCTTGCCTGCCGACGATACCCCCGGACAGGGCCAAAGTGTCTCCCGACCCCTCCTGTCTCAGCCTCCAGTCTTTATGCTACAGTAGTTTATGTGTAGGGGGATAGGGTCAGTCTGTTATATCTGGAGTATTTCTCCTGTGTCATCCAGTGTCCTGTGTGAATTTAAGTTCTCTCTCTCTCTCTCTCTCTCTCTCTCTCTCTCTCTCGCTCTCTCTCTCTCTCTCTCTCTCGCGCTCTCGCGCTCTCTCTCGCGCTCTCTCTCGCGCTCTCTCTCGCGCGCTCTCTCTCTCTCTCTCGCTCTCTCTCTCTCTCTCTCGCGCTCTCTCTCTCTCTCTCTCTCTCGCGCTCTCTCTCTCTCTCTCTCTCTTGCGCTCTCTCTCTCTCTCTCTCTCTCTCTCTCTCTCTCTCTCTCTCTCTCTCTCTCTCTCTCTCTCTCTCTCTCTCTCTCTCTCTCTCTCTCTCTCGCAGTGCATGCTGGGTGTTTTTGGAGTTTGAGTGTTTGGTGTGGAAAGCTCTATCCTAACTAACTTTCTTGATTCCTTTCTTTACATGTTATTTTCTATGGTGGAGGGTTAATGCAATATTTGTTTTAGCGGTATCCAAAGTTTTTTTTCAAAGTTAGGGTGGAAGAGGACAGAGAAACTTTCCTGGGGTTTGGAAGTTGTGGTGTGCGCGATGGCTTCTCAGCCTAGCGCGGAGGAGACGCTGTCTATACAGCATGGATTCAGGTGTGTTCCTGAGAACGGAGTTAAGGTGGAGGAGGTTCTGCTCGCGGTCGGTGAACAGGTAGGAGCTGAGTTTATACATTCTGCTTCTAGAATGAACAAAGCTGTGGTTGTGTTCATGAAAAGGGCTAATTTGGTTGGTAGGCTAATTGCTAGCGGAATATTTGTAAGGGATGTGTTGGTGTCAATTTCACCTCTTTCACCTCTCTCTACCCCTTCAACAAGAATCCGTTTATTAAGGATGATCAAATTAGGAAAGAGCTGAGTCGTTTTGGTAAGTTTGCTAGCGGTTTCCGTGTACTGTCAGCAGGGTTTCAGGCAGATGCCGTTAAACACGTTGTTTCGTTCCGGAGGCAAGTGTTTATGTTTCTGAACAACAACGAGCAACAGCTAAATGTGCACTTTAAAGTGAGACATGGGGAGGGGCTCTATGCAGGTTTTACCAGCACAGATAGTCTACGGTGTTTTGAATGTGGGGATTTGGGGCACAAGAGTTTTGCGTGCCCACACAAAGGCCGTAGAAAAGGTGAGGGTACAAGCGCCAGTGGGGGAAATCGAGGTCAAAGTGCAGGGGGTAAGGAGATGCAGACAGCAGAGGCTGGACCTAGTCAGGTTAGAGATGGTGGGGTAGATGAGGCTGGGCCTAGTCAGGCTAGAGATGGTGGGGTAGCTGTAGCTGAGTTTAGTCAGGCTAGAGATGGTGGGGTAGTGGAGGATGGGTCTAGTCAGGCTAGAGATGGTGGGGAAGCAGAGGCCGGGTCTAGTCAGGCTAGAGATGGTGGGGTAGCTGAGGCTGGGCCTAGTTATGCTATGGAGGGTGCTGGGTCTAGGCAGGATATGGATGGTGGTATAGCAGAGGCTGAGTCTAGTCAGGCTATGGATGGTGGGGTAGCTGAGGCTGGCCCTAGTCATGCTATGGAGGGTGGGGTAGCTGAGGCTGGCCCTAGTCATGCTATGGAGGGTGGTGTAGATGATACTGGGTCTAGTCAGGTTATTCTAGTGGATGAGGAGAGTATAGTGGGGAAGTGTAAGAGATTAGGGGGGGAGGAGGAGGGTGTCAAGCGGAAAAGGAAAAAGGGTGTGGACAAAGGCACCATGGAAATGTTGCCTGTTGCTGTGGGTGAGGCCCTAACCAGAGAGAAAGAGCAGGTGGTCAGGGTGGGAGATAGAGAAGAGGAGGAAAGTGAGTCTGAGGAAGAGGATGAGGAGTTATTTTTTTCAGACTCCTCTTCAATTGGCCCGGAGCTGACAGCCAGTCAACCAGAGGGGTCTAAGTACACGTTGAGAGAACTGACAAGGTTCCTGAATGAGACTAAGGGGAAAAAAGTTAATCTTGAGGCTTTTTTTCCTGATCCTAGAAAGTTTGTAAGATCAGTACAACATGCTATGAGAAATGAGGGGCATGGTGTCCTCTCACCCAAGAAACGGTTTAGGTTGAGGAAGTGGGTCACAACAGTGCGTAAAGGTTTACCTTCAGACACTGTTTAAATGTTTAATTTCTTTCTGACACTGGGGCTTTTTGAGCTTTGCTATTGGTCTATTTCTCTGCTGGCTTTTCTCCCACTTCTTATGGAGACTCTTCGGGTAGGCTCGCTTAATATAAATGGCGCCAGAGATGCGGGAAAGAGGAGTGTGTTGGGTGAATATGTAAAACAAAAAAAAGTACATGTGTTATTTCTGCAGGAGACGCATAGTGATGTGGTGAATGAAGTTGATTGGGGGCTCTGGTGGAAAGGGGCAAGTGTGTTGAGCCATGGGACAAATCTTAGTGCAGGGGTGGCAGTCCTTTTTGCACCGGGTCTGTCTGTAAAAATTTGCTCCTCAAAGGAAGTGTGTAAGGGTAGGTTGCTTGTTGTTAAAGCAGAAATTAACAGCATGGGTTTTGTTTTTATAAATGTGTATGCGCCTAACACAGGGAGAGAAAGAGGGGTTCTATTTGGGAGTCTTAGACAGGAACTCTCACAAGTAGCGCCTGAGGAGACGCTGGTGATCGGAGGTGACTGGAACTGTACAATGGATTTGACAAAAGACAGAAATGGGGAAGAGCCTCATTCAGTGTCAGTGGGAGTGTTAGGGGACATCATTAATCAGTTTGACCTAGTGGATGTTTGGAGAACTAAACATCCAAACACAAGACAGTATACATGGGTGAAGGTTTTTGGGGCTAGGGTGAGTGCAGCCCGACTTGATCGTTTTTACATATCTAGGAATCAGAGCAATAGGCTGCTGGGCGCTACCATTCTCCCAGTGGGGTTTTCGGACCATCACATAACCATGGCTCGGCTGTCTATTTCACCAGGGCCCCGGCAGGCATCTTATTGGAAGTTCAATGTAAAGCTCTTACAAGATGCCACTTTTTGCTCAGTTTTCCAGACCTTTTGGGAAAGGTGGGGGCAGCGAAGAGAGGAGTATGAGTCTCTGAGTCAATGGTGGGATGTGGGGAAAGTGCAGATTCGGCTTTTCTGTCAACAGTACACAGCTCTCTCATCATCAGAGGCTAGGAGAGTATTGGGGGAACTAGAGCGGTGTATTAGTGAGATGGAGGTAGAGATGGTGGGGCAAGGCAATGTAGGCCTCCAGGCTAATTTAGACTAATTACGTAGGGACCTGGGCAGTTTTTTCCAGGTTAAAGCAAAGGGAGCACTTGTAAGAGCTAGGTTCTCCATGCTCAAGGAGATGGATGCTCCCAGCTCCTTCTTCTTTGGTTTGGAAAGACAGAGCAGTGAAGCCAAGGGTATGCATTGTCTACGGCTGTCTGATGGGCGGGTGACCTCTGTGGTGGGGGAGATGCGGGAGCGGACTGTGGAGTTTTATACTGAATTGTATAGGGCAGAAATGTGTGATCCTATGTGTGCTCAGGTCTTGTTCGCAGGACTCCCTAAGCTCTCTCGGGCACAGAGGGATGAAATGGACATTCCTCTGTTGTCACATGAACTGGCAGAGGCCGTAACCCAGATGTCCCCCGGTCGTGCACCGGGAGTCGATGGACTCCCAGTGGAGTTTTACAAAAAATTCTGGGGAATAATTGGACAGGACTTCTTTTGCGTCTTGCGTGAATGCATCGGGGTAGGAGAGTTGCCGATGAGCTGCCGTCGGGCGGCTCTGACTCTCCTGCCCAAAAAAGGGGACTTGTGTGAACTTAAGAACTGGAGGCCTGTGGCATTACTCTGTGCGGACTACAAGATTTTTGCCAAGGTCCTCTCTAACAGACTGAAGTCCCATCTGGACTCTATAATACACAAGGACCAGACATATTGTGTACCGGGACGCTCAATCACGGACAACTTGTTCTTGATTAGGGACATGTTGGACTTGTCGAGAGGTTCTAATGTGAACTTTGGACTGGTCTCTTTAGATCAAGAGAAGGCTTTTGATAGAGTGGATCATGAGTATCTGTTTAATGTGATGTCTGTGTTTGGGTTTGGGAAGAGTTTTGTGACCTGTGTGAAGCTGTTGTATGCTGGGGTGTCATGTATGGTTAAGGTGGGAGGGGGGCTCAGTAGGCCAGTCTGGGTGAGACGGGGCATTAGACAAGGATGCCCTCTATCTGGGCAGCTATACACACTAGCCATTGAGCCTTTTTTAGGACTGCTACGCAGGAGACTGCAGGGAGTGTGCTGGACAGGCATGGGTGTGGTGACAGGAATAGCAGTCTCAGCATACGCAGATGATGTTTCTGTGATGGTCAGGGATGGGCAAGATATGCAGGAACTAGAGACCAGTCTGAAGGTGTACGAGGGAGCTTCATCAGCTAAGGTAAACTGGGGAAAGAGCAAAGCTCTGTTATGTGGGGCATGGGGGATAGGGCTCCTCCTCTGCTTCCAGGGGGTTTGCAGTGGGGTTGTGAAGGGCTTAAAGTGTTGGGGGTGTACCTGGGCTCGGAGAGGTGGGTCAGGAAGAACTGGGAGGGGCTGTCACAGGCAGTGGTGTCAAGACTGGCCAGGTGGAGGTGGCTCCTATCCCAAGTGTCATATAGAGGGAGGGTGCTGATAATTAACAACCTGGTGGCACCTTCCTTGTGGCATAAACTGGCTGTCCTCAACCCCCCCGCCGGTCTGCTTGCAGACCTGCAACGCAAGCTGGTGGATTTCTTTTGGTCGGGACATCACTGGCTGAAGGCAGCAGTGTTGTACATGACCGTCCACGAAGGAGGACAGGGCCTGGTGGAACTGGAGAGCAGGATGGCTGCTTTCCGGCTAAAGGCGGTGCAGAGACTGCTGTATCATACCGATGTTGGCTGGAGGGAACCAGCATGCGCACTGCTGAGGAGAGCTGGTGGATTAGGGTTGGACCGGCAGCTGTTCCTCATGAAGCTGGAGAGGCTGAGTACAGCAGGTCTCTCAGAGTTTTACTCTGCGGTGCTGAGGGCCTGGCAGCTGCTAAGGCCCATACGAGAAGGGGGTGTGGAGCCTGGGCAGTGGGTGTGGGAGGAGCCTATTTTCCACAACCCAGCCATCCCTTTGAGATCGGTTCAGTCTGCCACCCTGCAGAGGCAACTGATGGCAGGGGGTTTACGAAGGCTAGGTGACCTGAGACTGCTGGGAGAGGAGGGGTGGAAAACCCCGGAGGTCTTGGCGCAACAAACAGGAATAACGTCTCTTAGACTGTTGGAGAGATTCCTGGAGGAGGTCCAGGAGGCACTGTCTGAGCAGGTAAGGGGGGTGTTTGAGAGGCCAAAGGGAGAGGGGCCACCAATGTTTCCGCCACTGCAGGTGACGGCAGAGACTGGAGACTGGCAAGGGGGTCTGGAGGACTTGTTAGATTTTAACACTCCGAGCCTGGGGGAATTTGAGGGGGTGGGAGGTAAAGCTCTCTACAACCTCTGCGTTAAGGTTAGGAACATTAGAAGTCTAACAGGAGTGAAGGCACATCAGTGGCAGGGGGTATGTGGGGCGGAGAGTATGGTGGGTTTTAGATGGAGGGCGCTCTACAAACCCCCAGTACCAAAGAGGTCAGGGGACCTCCAGTGGAGGGTTCTTCATGGAGCCCTGGCCACTAACAGCTGGTTGGCACGTGTTGATCCGGGAATTGGGCAGGGGTGTCCTTTCTGTCAAATGAATGAAACTGTGATTCATGTGTTTTCTGTGTGCACCAGGTTAATGCCATTAATGTCTCTGTTGGAATGTCTGTGTGAGAGGTTGGGGGTGGTTTTTGCTGTTGGGATGTTTATAATGGGATACAGGTATTCGAGTAAGGAGAAAGAAAAATGTGTTTTGTTGAATTTTCTGTTTGCTCAGGCAAAATTAGCTATTTGGCTAACAAGGAGAAACAGGGTCAAAGGTGGGGGGATAACAGACCCTTTACTATTGTTTAATGGGATGGTCTCTGCGCGCCTTAGGGTTGAGTTTGAGTTCTATAAACTGATCAAATGTGTGGAGATGTTTGAGGAGATATGGTGTGTTGGGGGGGCTGTCTGTATTGCTGGGGAAGATGTTTTGGATATACGGTTGTAGGAGAGGGTATTGTTTTTGTGTATGGTGATGTTGGTTTGTATCATGTGGTAGATGGAAAGGTGAGTATGGTACATGTATGCAGTACAGGATATATTTTTGTTTTTTTATTTTTAGGGGGGGGTGAGTGTTAAATGAAATGAGAATGTTTCAATAAAGAAAGACAAAAAGTCAAAGTCTCTCTCTCTCTCTCTCTCTCTTGCTCTCTCTCTCTCTCTCTCTCTTGCGCTCTCTCTCTCGCGCTCTCTCTCTCTCGCGCTCTCTCTCTCTCTCTCTTGCGCTCTCTCTCTCTCTCTCTTGCGCTCTCTCTCTCTCTCTCTGCTCTCTCTCTCTCTCTCTCTCTCTCTCTCTCTCTCTCTCTCTCTCTCTCTCTCTCTCTCTCTCTCTCTCTCTCTCTCTCTCTCTCTCTCTCTCTCTCTCTCTCTCTCTCTTGCGCTCTCGCTCTCTCTCTCTCTCTCTCTCTCTCGCGCTCTCTCTCTCGCGCTCTCTCTCTCTCTCTCTCTCTCTCGCGCTCTCTCTCTCTCTCTCTTGCGCTCTCTCTCTCTCTCTCTCTCTCTCTCTCTCTCTCTCTCTCTCTCTCTCTCTCTCTCTCTCTCTCTCTCTCTCTCTCTCTCTCTCTCTCTCTCTCTCTCTCTCTCTCTCTCTCTCTCTCTCTCTCTCTCTCTCTCTCTCTCTCTCTCTCTCTCTCTCTCTCTCTCCTGCTGTTTTCAACTCTCTAGAGACAGCAGGAGCGGTAGAGATACTCTGAATGATCGGCTATGAAAAGCCAACTGACATTTACTCCTGAGTTGCTGACCTGTTCCAAATAATAACAACCACTGTGATTGTTATTATTTGACCCTGCTGGTCATCTATGAACATTTGAACATCTTAACCATGTTCTGTTATGATCTCCACCTGGCACAGCCAGAAGAGGACTGGCCACCCCTCATAGCCTGGTTCCTCTCTAGGTTTCTTCCTAGGTTTTGGCCTTTCTAGGGAGTTTTTCCTAGCCACCGTGCTTCTACACCTGCATTGCTTGCTGTTTTGGGTTTTAGGCTGGGTTTCTGTACAGCACTTTGTGACATCAGCTAATGTAAGAAGGGCTTTATAAATACATTTGATTGATACTACACTACAATGTTACCATTATCAGGCCCGTTACAGCATGTTGCATAACATCATCATTCGTACCAAGGCTGGACATATCATAAGCTCCAATTCAATTGTTGTACAAAAGGGCCACGTAAATAGCCTACTAATAATGAGTTAATTTTCATAAACTCAACAGGATTCATCCTGTCTCTAATTATTCTCTGAAGAACTCGTTTCGGTCGTTTTGGTCTCTCCACAGAAGATATGCTGCCATTTTATCAGTTAAACCACCTCAAGTGCCAGTTTAGAATTAATCTCCAATATAAATGTATATATATATTTTTTTTACATTCTTTGAGCAACAGGCTTAAAATTAATCAAGTGAAAACTAAATTTAGATTAGAGAAACGTTTTAATTTAACTAGGCTTCATTTAAAACTAGGTTTAACATTTGGTGCAACAAGATTAATAGATAAACCTTGATTTAACCCAGTTTAAGAGTTCATCCATGTTGGTGCAACCCACCCTTAGTGTACAAGTAGCCTGCGTACCCGACGGTTTTTGTATTCACTTAAATCAAAAGCAGACTGGCAGAATTCTTTAAAAAAAATCTCACATAGCTGCATAACGCTATCACTACATGCCATTTTAGTGTTCAGAGGTTAAAAAATAATCTGTTTGTTGTGTAGACATTACTAATTCATACAAATCCTGAATGGGAAAGTCTCTGCTGTACAGCTGATACAGCTCTCCTGCCTCTAGGTCACCAGGCAGCTCGTTAGGGCGCACACCTGTCACCAGCATTAGGAGCATAATGACATTCACCTGGACTCCATCACTTCGTTGATTACCTGCCCTTTATATGTCACTCCCTTTGGTTTCTTCCCCAGTCGTCATTGTTTCTGTTTTTGTTCCATGTCGGTGCGCTGTATGTGTTACATTTATTTATTAAATGTATTCAGTGCCTGAAATTGCTTACCGATTTGCAGCGTACATCGTTACAGAATGACGACTCAACAAAGGGAAGCATCGGGAAGTGTAATTCTTATTTTTGTGTCTGGGGTGATGTCGGGTCCGGGTGTTGGGAGGCCTCAGCCGGTTTGTAGGCTCCCATGCCTCAGTGGGTTCGATAGGCTCCCATGCTGAAGCTGGGTGAACAGGTTCCCGTGCCTCAGCCGAGGCAAACGGGGAGGTCTCAGCCGGCTCATCAGGTTCACTCCTCAGCCGGTTCGTCAGGTTTCTGCGCCTCAACGGAGGCGACCGGTCCGCTCCGGATCCCCGGGATCGTCCCTGTGGTTGGTGTCCTGCGGCTGGAGCTGAACGCGCCGGGGAGGGGGTACTGTCATGTATGCTCTCTCTCCGGCGCTCTAGGTCGTCATGCTCCCGCGCCTCAGCCGGATCGACAGGTTCCCGCGCCTTAGCAGAGGTGACCAGTCCGCTCCTGATCCCCGGGATCGTCATCTTGGTCGGTGTCCTGAAGCTGGAGCCGTGTGTTGGGGAGGGGGTACTGTCACGTGTGCTCCCTCTCCGGCCTCTAGGTCACCAGGCTGCTCGTTACGGCGCACACCTGTCACCAGCGTTAGGCACATCATGACATTCACCTGGACTCCATCACCTCCTTGATTACCTGCCCTTTGTGTCACTCCCTTTGGTTTCTTCCCCAGTCGTCATTGTTTCTGTTTTTGTTCCAAGTCGGTGCGCTGTATGTGTTACGTGTTTGTTTCATTTATTTATTAAATGTATTCACTCTCTGAACTTGCTTCCCGACTCGCAGCGTACATCGTTACATAAATGAATCATGCATCATTGTTGTTGTGACATATCACATGCAGCCTATGTTATGCAAAGAAAATCCACACTCTTTTAGCTAGGCTAAATCATTGGGGTATCATATGATACTGATCTATATAAAAATGCTGTGTCAACTCCGATGTAAAACGTTGAAAGCAAGAACAAGAAGAACAGTGTTTCTAACTGCCTTGACATTTTGATACTAATGTATCCCCCTTCGTAGCCTAGCAGAACAAAGCCAATGCAATGTCTGAACAGACAAACGGGTTAATCCAGCTCTATCCAGATTAGTTGTGCTACACCAAGTTGCATCATTGCAAATAAAATCTGTTGTACCTTGTTGACGTGTCGTCTGAATATTTCAGGGTTGTGCCTGCGTGCCTGGCACATGGCTTTTTACAAACACTTAAACAAGTCAAGTGGCGTGGAAGGTCGTTTGAGAGAGGTGTAAAACACCCCCATTAGCTTTAAAATGGATCTGATAGAATATCATAAATATAGCAACCAGAGTATGACTTCTCCATTCATATCAATACACCACTTCTTAAGAACATGGGCTGAATCGCAATAATCACTTGTTATTCAGTTGCCCTCATTCATTTAAAAACAATGCTGGTTTATGGAAACTCCCTCTAGCCCATGCCTTCACCAATCCAATGCTTTTACATTTTGGGGGAGTAGTGAACAAGTGCACACCTCAGGAGGAAGGAGAGATTATTGGGATGCACCCAAGCCTCCATGTTTCCAGACAGCTGTGGTGCTGATGCTGAGGGCAGTTCTGTAAGGATGAAAGTGAATGATGGATAACAAACCATTAAAGAAAAGCTTGACAGCACCAAAGCTGTTGGAGCTGGCTTGCATCATTGTATAACAACACAACTGGCCAGCCAAGTCAGTTATCCTATTATGAATGCAAGTGTTTGCTCTTTGGCAGAATGCTATTTTCTCTACAGACACTGAGGGGAAATGTCCTGAATGAAGAACAAAGCCAGCAGCTGTTGGCAGTTACAATCATAAAGCTGTATATTATACATTCCTCAGTGTATGGTTTTTATTGCCTCCACCTTCAACCCTTCAGACACGCGCGCGCACGCTCCAGCTCTCGCGCGCGCGCTCACACACACACACACACACACACACACACACACACACACACACACACACACACACACACACACACACACACACACACACACACACACACACACACACACACACACACACCTTGTGGTGACACACAATTCAGTCACGTTCAAAATCCTATTTTAGCTAACCCCTAACCCTAAAGCTAACTCTAACCCGTACCCTTACTTTAAACCGAAAATCTAACCTTAACCCTAACCCAAGCTCCTAACCCTAACACTAAAACTAACCCTCTGGTCTCCACAAGGATAGTTAAACACACACACACACGCTGCTCTTAATTCTTGGCAGTGAGAGTAATCCCTTAGCAGAGAGCAATTAGCAAAGACAGTGTTCACCTCCACACCGCCTCCCATGCCTGAAGAGGGTACACGCAGCAACCCTGTTTGCTACAGAATCATATGGAGGGTGTCCAAGACACATAAAGGACCAAATTTACAACATGTGCGTTAAGTAGTGGACTTTATTGTCCTCTTAGGACACTCCAAAACACAGTGTAATAGGCTACGACACAATAATAAATGTTATTGCGTAGTACGCAGTAGGTGTAATATACAGTACATAAGAATCCAAGGCCGATATCATTCAGTGGAAGTTGGTGGAACTACTGTGATGATAACCTTGGCTTTCTCAGGAAGGTTGGGCTGGCGCAAGCATTTCCACTGGCCCAGAATACTGCTCTCGCTCACAGAACACGCTGCCTGCAGTGAGAGAGTAGCATTCATTTATCTTTCGCTATGGTGCCTTTATTCACTAGCAGGGTAATGGGAGTACAGCTCATGACTGATGCTTACCCGAGGCCCTGCATTATCAAAGAGATGAAAGGATAAAAAAGAGCCGTGGGGGAAAAACCCCAAACAGATAAATAAATATATGGAACTATCCACTTTGGTAATATATCACCAGGGGCCTGGTTGCAGAATGGATGCAGAGCATGATCTGATTTCACGATATGCAAGCAGCCTGTGTGTCTGCTGTCCACTTTTTCCATATGGTGAGTTTTTTGTCACTCTTTGTGAAAGAATGAGTTATTGTGCTTGTACGCCTTTACTTCATAGAATTTCACATAAGGGAAAATGCTAAACTCAGCAAAAAAAGAAACGTCCCTTTTTCAGGACCCTGTCTTTCAAAGATAATTCGTAAAAATACAAATAACCTCACAGATCTTCATTGTAAACGGTTTAAACACTGTTTCCTTGCTTGTTCAATGAACCATAAACAATTAATGAACATGCACCTGTGGAACAGTCATTAAGACACTAACAGCTTACAGACGGTAGGCAATTAAGCTCACAGTTATGAAAACTTAGGACACTAAAGAGGCCTTTCTACTGACTCTGAAAAACACCAAAATAAAGATGTCCAGGGTCCCTGCTCATCTGTGTCAATGTGCCTTAGGCATGCTGCAATGAGGCATGAGGACTGCAGATGTGGCCAGGGCAATAAATTGCAATGTCCGTACTGTGAGACACCTAAGACAGCGCTACAGGGAGACAGGGCGGACAGCTGATTGTCCTCGCTGTGGCAGACCACGTGTAACAACACCTGCACAGGATCGGTACATTCGAAAATCACACCTGCAGGACAGGTACAGGATGGCAACAACAACTGCCCGAGATACACCAGGAATGCACAATCCCTCCATCAGTGCTCAGACTGTCCCCAATAGGCTGAGAGAGGCTGGATTGAGGGCTTGTAGCCCTGTTGTAAGGCAGGTTCTCACCAGGGGTGATGGTTGGATTCGCGTTTATCGTCGAAGCAATGAGCGTCACACCGACGCCTGTACTCTGGAGTGGGATCAATTTGGAGGTGGAGGGTCTGTCATGGCCTGGGGAAGTGTGTCACAGCATCATCGGACTGAGCTTGTTGTCATTGCAGGCAATCTCAATGCTGTGGATTACAGGGAAGACATCCGCCTCCCTCATATGGTACCCTTCCTGCAGGCTCATCCTGACATGACCCTCCAGCATGACAATGCCACCAGCCATACTGCTCATTCTGTGTGTGATTTCCTGCAAGACAGGAACGTCAGTGTTCTGCCATGGCCAGCGAAGAGCCCGGATCTCAATCCCATTGAGCACATCTGGGACCTGTTGGATTGGAGGGTGAGGTCTAGGGCCATTCCCCCCAGAAATGTCTGGGAACATGCAGGTGCCTTGGTGGAAGAGTGGAGTAACATCTCACAGCAAGAACTGGCAAATCTGGTGCAGTCCATGAGGAGGAGATGCACTGCAGTACTTAATGCAGCTGGTGGCCACACCAGATACTGACAGTTGCTTTTGATTTTGATCCCCCCTTTGTTCAGGGACACATTATTACATTTTTGTTAGTCACATGTCTGTGGAACTTGTTCAGTTTATGTCTCAGTTGTTGAATCTTGTTATGTTCATACACATTTTTACACATGTTAAGTTTGCTGAAAATAAATGCAGTTGACAGTGAGAGGATGTTTCTTGTTTTGCTGAGTTTATATCTACAGGGAGGAAAAATAGGCTCAGTTGCTATACTGCAAGATTTCACTTTAAAATCCCTCCACTACTACATCCAGTTATAGACTTTCACAGGCATACTGTAGATACTTCCAGTTTTAGAAGCAGTTTTAGAAGCGTTTTTGGAATAAGAAGTGTGTATGCACAGGGCGGCAATAGCCTAGTTTGCAAACAAAGACTGCATAGCCTACACATTTATTTTGTAGGATTTGATTGAATTACACAATGATGCCATTTAGAATGCTCTTAAATAATGACACAAAACTGTCTTCCCATACACTGGCAGCTATCCACTAATAAATTCCCATGGAGCCAAGTTCACTGGTATAGGCTTGTACAGAGGCTGATAAACTGACTACGCTCCAAGAACCCGCCGACTGATTAAATCAGGAATCTACCCCCTCTGCTAACCACAAATTACATGAGGCACGCTGATGGAAAGGTCAATTTTTATGCTGCAGCAAGAGCTCACTGACAATAATTGTTTCATACCCAGTCTTGGTATTAGTGAAGCGGGGTGAAAGATTTTATGTAATATTTGTCTCTGAGGTCTGATAAGGGATATTTAATCATACTGTCTAACTCTACACTCTTGGAAAAAAGGTGCAATCTAGAACCAATAAGGGTTCTTCGGCTGTCCCCATAGGAGAACCCTTTGAAGAACCCTTTTGGGTTCCAGGTAGAACCCTTTTTGGTTGCATGTAGAACGCTTTCCACAGAGGTTTCTAAATGGAACCCAAGAGTTCTATCTAGAACCAAAAAGGGTTTTACCTGGAACCAAAAAGTGTTTGCCTATGGGGACAGCCGAATAACCCTTTTGGAACAATTTATTCTAAGATTGTAGTGAGAGGTGATGGCACTGCTGCCTGAGAGACTTGGTAGTATTAACAGTGCGCTACTATATCAACCATCTCTGGCCTCCGCTGCACCAACACCACCTCTACACGTCAATCCCATTGATTGATAAGAGGTTGGGATGTATGTGGACTGGGGCTTTAACCTTGTTATCTAAATCAGAGGAAAGTGTAGTTTCAACACTCAGTGTGCAGTACATGTCTAGCCTATACAGAGAACAGCTAGGTATATATAGTAGCTGTGATGTAGGAGAAGGTTGTATAGCTAATTAGTCACAGCAGAGCAGAGTTGAGAAAATTCAGATACATGTGGCCATTTTTCATCCTTTCATCACACTGACACATATGAAGCTGTGAAAAGTATAACACAGTTTTCTAGGTCAGGCCCAAATCGGTGCGCCTGACACCTAATACCATACCCTGTTCAGTATTTTCCAAGATGGCATAGCAGTTCAGATGTCTTTATCTTGTCGTGTCCCATGTATATATATATTTTTTCTTTGTATATATTTCGGATATATTTTTTAAATTTTTAACCTCAATTTCAACATACTCTCCAGCAACCCGCCTCACCGAATGTGGTATGGATCTGCTATTTTGAATACTTTAGAACCCCAACAGAAGCTTGCCAGCTAACTAGCTAGTAGTCAGTTAGCCACTACTAGCGGTCATCAGCTAACCTTAGCCCAGTCACCTCCTGCCAGTCTGCACAGTGCGATTCAACCCAGAGCATACCGGACTGCTTTTTCTACACATCTCCGGATTCCTACCGCAAGCTCTTAGCTAGCTCCTTTGTTCCACCTCCCACACATGTGGTGACCTCACCTGGATTAAATGATCTCTAGAGACAAAACCTCTCTCATCATCACTCAATTCCTAGGTTTATCTCCACTGTACTTACATCCTACCATACCCTTGTCTGTACAATATGCCTTGAATCTATTCTTTCGTGCCCAGAAACCTGCACCTTTTACTCTCTGTTCCGAACGCACTAGACGACTAGTTCTTATAGCCTTTAGTCGGACCCTTATCCTACTCCTCCTCTGTTCCTCTGGTGATGTAGAGGCGAATCCAGGCCCTGCAGCGCCTAGCTCCACTCCTATTCTCCAGGCGCTCTCATATGTTGACTTCTGTAACTGTAAAAGCCTTGGTTTCATGCATGTTAACATCAGAAGCCTCCTCCCTAAGTTCTTTAGGACACCCTGACAACCCGACTGTCCTATCCGTGTCTGAATCCTGGCTTGGGAAGGCCACCAAAAATCCTGAGCTTTCCATACCCAACTACAACATTTTCCGTCAAGATAGAACTGCCAAAGGGGGCGAAGTTGAAATCTACTGTAGAAATAGCCTGCAGAGTTCTGTCATACTATCCAGGTCTGTGCCCAAACAATTCAAGCTTCTGCTTCTAAAAACCCACCTTTCCAAAAACAGGACTCTCACCGTTGCTGCTAGTTATAGACCCCCTTCAGCCCCCAGCTGTGCCCTGGACACCATATGTGAATTGATCGTTCCCAATCTATCTTCAGAGTTCGTGCTGTTAGGTGACATAAACTGGGACATGCTTAACACCCCGGCCGTCCTACAATCTAAGCTAGATGCCCTCAATCTCACACAAATTATCAATGAACCTACCAGGTACAAGCCAAATCCGTAAACACGGGCACCCTCTTAGATATCATCCTGACCAACCTGCCCTCTAAATACACCTCTGCTGTCTTCAACCAGGATCTCAGAGATCGCTGTCTCATTGCCTGCGTCCGTAACTGGTCTGCGGTCAATTGACCACCCCTCATCACTGTCAAACGCTCCCTAAAACACTTCAGCGAGCAGGCCTTTCTAATCGACCTGGCCCGGGTATCCTGGAAGGATATTGACCTCATTCCGTCAGTAGAGGATGCCTGGTTATTCTTTAAAATTGCTTTCCTCACCATTTTAAATAAGCATGCTCCATTTAAAAAGTGTAGAACCAGGAACAGATATAGCCCTTGGTTCACTTCAGACCTGACTGCCCTTGACCAGCACAAAAACATCCTGTGGCGTTCTGCATTAGCACCGAATAGCCCCCGCGATATGCAACTTTCAGGGAAGATAGGAACCAATATACACAGGCAGATAGGAAAGAAAAGGCTAGCTTTTTCAAACAGAAATATGCATCGTGTAGCACAAACTCCAAAAAGTTCTGGGACACTGTAAAGTCCATGGAGAATAAGAGCACCTCCTCCCAGCTGCTCACTGCACTGAGGCTAGGAAACACTGTCACCACCGATAAATCCACGATAATTGAGAATTTCAATAAGCATTTTTCTACAGCTGGCCATGCTTTCAACCTGGCTACCCCTACCCCGGTCAACAGCCCTGCACCCCCCACAGCAACTTGCCCATGCCTCCCCTATTTCTCCTTCACCCAAATCCAGATAGCTGATGTTCTGAAAGAGTTGCAAAATCTGGACCCCTACAAATCAGCTGGGCTAGACAATCTGGCACCTCTCTTTCAAAAATTATCCACCGCAATTGTTGCAATCCCTTACTAGCCTGTTCAACCTCTCTTTCGTATCGGCTGAGATCCCAAAGATTGGAAAGCTGCCGCGGTCATCCCCCTCTTCAAAGGGGGAGACACCTTAGACCCAAACTGTTATAGATGTATATCCATCCTGTCCTGCCTTTCTAAAATCTTCAAAAGCCAAGATAATAAACAGATCACCGACTATTTCGAATCCCACCGTACCTTCTCCACTATGCAATCTGGTTTCCGAGCTGGTCATGGGTGCACCTCAGCCAAGGTCCTAAACGATATCATAACAGCCATCGATAAAAGACAATACTGTGCAGCCGTCTTCATCGACCTGGCCAAAGCTTTCGACTCTATCAATCACCACATTCTTATTGGCAGACTCAACAGCCTTGGTTTCTCAAATGACTGCATTGCCTGGTTCACCAACTACTTCTCAGACAGAGTTCAGTGTGTCAAACCGAAGGGCCTGTTGTCCGGACCTCTGGCAGTCTCTATCAGGGTGCCACAAGGTTCAATTCTCGGGCCGACTCTTTTCTCTGTATACATCAATGATGTCGCTCTTGCTGCTGGTGATTCTCTGATCCATCTTTACGCAGACGACACCATTCTGTATACTTCGTGCCCTTCTTTGGACACTGTGTTAACTAACCTCCAGATGAGCTTCAATGCCATACAACTCTCCTTCCGTGGCCTCCAACTGCTCTTAAATGCAAGTAAAACTAAATGCATGCACTTCAACTGATCGCTGCCCGCACCTGCCCGCCTGTCCAGCATCACTACTCTGGACGGTTCTGACTTAGAATATGTGGACAACTACAAATACCTAGGTGTCTGGTTAGACTGTAAACTCTCCTTCCAGACTCACATTAAGCATTTCCAATCCAAAATTAAATCTAGAATCGGCTTCCTATTTCGCAACAAAGCATCCTTCATTCATGCTGCCAAACATACCCTCGTAAAACTGACTATCCTAACGATCCTTGACTTCGGCGATGTCATTTACAAAATAACCTCCAACACTCTACTCAGCAAATTGGATGCAGTCTATCACAGTGCCATTCGTTTTGTCACCAAAGCCCCATATACTACCCACCACTGTGACCTGTATGCTCTCGTTGGCTGGCCCTCGCTTCATATTCATCACCAAACCCACTGGCTCCAGGTCATCTATAAGTCTTTGCTAGGTAAAGCCCTACCTTATCTCAGCAGTTTGTTTATTCCATTTGTAACTCTGTGTTGTTGTTTTTGTCGCACTGCTTTGCTTTATCTTGGCCAGGTCGCAGTTGTAAATGAGAACTTGTTCTCATCTGGCCTACCTGGTTAAACAAAGGTGAAATAAAAAAATATAAAATAAAATATGCACTTTTGTCTTGCATATTTACCCTCTGAATGGCACACATGAAAAATGCATGTGTCAATTGTCTCAAGGCTTAAAAATCCTTCGGTAACCTGTCTCTTCCCCTTCATCTACACTGATTGAAGTGGATTTAACAAGTGGCCTCAATAAGGGATAATAGCTTTCACCTGGATTCACCTGTTCAGTCTATGTCATGGAAAGGACAGGTGTCCTTAATGTTTTGTATACTTAGTGTGCCGACAAGAATCAAGCTCATAAATGTAGGCGTATGTGCTGTTGAAAATGGCTACTTGATACTCTGTTACCTGTTGTTTTCCTCATGGCCAAATCAATACCAAGAGAGGTGCCATCTTAGTGGAAGAAGAACACACAACTCAACTATCACAGCATCTTTGAGGAGAGTGAATCATGCACTCAACCCCCCCAGGGGATGTGTGTGTGTGAGCCATCTCTTACCAGCCTTTCACTTCCCACATCTCTCACATGCACCATTTTAACCCTCACCTTTGGTACATACTGTAGTGTCAATGTCATACAATGTCAGTTTCACAGTGGATTAGTTCACCCACTACAACTTGTGCATTTCAAGAAGCCTCTGCTACACAATATACAATATCAAAATATGTGGTTCCTGTGGTAAGCTGTATCATAAGGCAGTTAGGTAACACTGCTTTCAGCTCATAATGTTGCCATGTTTACATATTCAATAAGAATGAATTATCCTGACCATGACCATACAAACAATTGATCAAATGTATCCCCCAAAAATGTATTCTTCATTCAAATTTGTACAGAAATGTATTTATTTAGATACCTTCTTCAGGTTGTATCGTCATATAATAGGTTTACCAATTTGGGTTATTTATCACATAAAGTAGAAATATGTTTTTTTTGCTGAAAATTAGCTCAAAATCTTTTCCAAAAAAAAAAAAGTGCTCTAAACCTTCGTAAATGTACGGCTCAAATAACCTCGTACAAAATTGCACTCAAATGACTGTTACTGTGCACCCCCAGGTGCAGTGACAATCATCAACTTTGTATCATACAAAAACACCTACAGACTGCAATATGTAGGCCTACTGTTTTCTTCTCAGCATGCAAATACCTCACATCAAAAGAATGCCATTAAAGGTGAACATGAATAGCATACCTTTCCAACATGCTGTGCTTCCGGTCCAATGTGTTCCTCTAAAACGAAGAACTGGTTCCATATCCAGCCCCTCTTGGGCCGGTGGTGCACGTCTCTCTCTCCGTCTGGGTGTTTGGTTTGGTTACTGGGTGCTCTGACGTTGGGCCTGAGCTGGGACGTCCCATAGCTCTTCTGGATAAAGCACAGGCAGATCAGCAAAGGGTAGAGGCAGGCTGTGGTAGCAGGAATTCTCATGGTAGAGAACGTATGCTTCTCTAAGTCCTCCACTGTACCTTAGGCACACAGCGTACCCCGAGGCCACAACGACGTCTCAACAGGAAGACAGTACTAGGTGTAGATAAGACCAGTCCAGAGGTTTCTCTTAAATTCCATGGTTTGTTTCAGTCTGTCCATTAAGGAGTAGAACCAAGGTCCATTTCCATGTCGGATGGAGGCGGAGGGGAGAGATGCCGGTTGTTAATTTGCTAAGAGGATCCTCAGAAGATTTCACCAGTGGTCTGGCCTGAGCAGGTTGCCATGCTGTTTCCCCTTGAAAGATAAGAAGAAAGAACATTAAGGAAACACGGATAATGAGTCATGTTTTTCTTTCTGTGAAATCCCCCAATGCAATTTGATGGAACGGGTACTCTGAAATTACACGTTGACTCATTTTTAAAAGCACAATGTTCTTTCCTGATGAAAACTGTCATTTTGACTTGATTTCTGAGATGCAATTTCCGCTGTGTGCATGAATTGAGTATTTCCGTCCGCTTCGGATGCAAACCAGAGGATTCAAAACGACATTGCTGAGTCTGAGCTCAAAAGGCTAAGTCGTCTCTGACATACCTCACAACTGAAAGACATTCAATTTAACATGGTTTTATGAAAGCAGGAGAGCCATAACTGTATCTCCATAGGCCATAATAGCATTTTGGGGACATTCTTTTGTGCGTTCTTTGTCAGAGTCTATCACAATGATAAGCTGCTTTCGATCATGTGATTCTCCCAATCTATTACACTGTTACAGATCATCTGTCACGTGGTAAACACCCTCACACAAGCATAGCTGTGGTTCTATCTTCCAGTTTCTGTCGATATTGTACTTAAAACACTTTTGAATAATTCTGTTTGGATATTCTATGAGAAAACAATAAAACACCTTCTATCACTGTTTTTAAAAAGGATATTGCCATGGCATGTGAGAAGACGTGTTATCCATCTGCTACTCAGCAAAGCAGTGGAGGCTGGTGGTAGGAGCTATAGGAGGACAGGCTCATTGTAATGGCTGGAATGGAATAAATGTAATGGAATCAAACATGTGGTTTCATATGTTTAATGTGTTTGATACCGTTCCATTAATTCCATTACAGTCATTACAGCCTCCTATAACTCCTCCCACCATCCTCCACTGCAGCAAAGCATTTTGTGTTTTCCTTTCCTTTTGATAAGACCAATATCTCAATATACAGTAAACATATTTGTCATACAAAAGAGCCCAAACTCTGAGTGATGTTTCAAATGTTTATTCAGCAAAGATGTACCAGCTGAATACATCCATTCTATACAGTGCAGTGTCCACTTTCACCCTTAGCTGTCGCCACCTCCCTTCCACAAAGGTCCCAGACCTCCGGGAGGTATGTCAAATGTTTATCTGTTCACAAAAAAAGGAGTAGAGAGTAGTGGCGTTGAGAGTGTCGAGCACAAAACTCTGAGTCACGTGCAAAAAAAAGAAAGACTTGGAGATAATTGGTTACAGTAATCAAATTGTGTAGAGTTTCAATAAACTGGTAGACCATACTTGGCTAAGCTTCCAGGTGACGAACTTAACCATTACATCAGTGTTGTTGACATAAGAACAGATACAAGTAGCTTGTTAGAAGCTGGAGTATTCAACAGGTCCTTCTCTCTCGACCTTGGAGGAAACCCTCCCTAACTTAGACTCAATGGATTCTTACCAAGATTGAATCCATTTCAGAAACCACCTGCAAGATGACCCCATATTCTATGATAACACCCCCCTTGGCAGTATAACTTAATATTACCTCTGAATAATAAAACAAATCAGAACAAATATAATTAATTACCCACGCAGAATTAGAACTTCAACCCTTGATAAATTCATAAGGAAATCATTTTTCATCCATAAAGGAATTCAAGGAATAATCAAATAGACTAGATAGAGGTTTCTCTCACACCTCTCATATACTGTTGTGAGTAATGCACCTGCCCCTCCCTTTGTGATTTCTTAATCGTTCAGGGGCAGTGCTCTGTCTCTCCTTCTTGCCTGTCCAAAGAGGAATTAAAACTATTGCTAAATTATCCAGCCCAAATTTAGAATGACAGTCCCTTATCCCCGTGCACAACATCTCAATCTCCTTATATACATCTGGTATTCCCAGAGTGGGGACTTCGCACAGCGCTCGTTTTAACTTGACACTCTGGTCTCCAGTCTACTGGGTCGTGTCCCTGCTTCCCCACTTCTGTCAAAACATTCAACCTCGTAGCCATTGATGAGAATGACTGAATAAAACTACAGATGTAGCCAAATACTGTAGACCCAGTTCTTAATTTAACTGTCACACAGCCGAAATCGATGAACCCCATGAAAGGGTGCTTCACGTTGAGTTTATCATTCGATTTAGCCTTAACAGACACTGGCAGAACATACATTTACAGAAAGGGAGACATTTATCCTGCTAACGTTACCATAAACTTTATTCATGTTAAATTTCTAGCATTCTTTTTTCTCAGTATGGTCCCCATTTGTCCTTGTCTTATACTGTCGTGAGTGGTATCAGTATATCGATGCATTTTTTAAAGTCTAGATTACTATACATTTCCCAGTGTGAGGACCCCCACAATCAACCCAATACCCCAGATAAACTATTTTGGCAATCCCAAATCAATTAAGGGCAAGGTTGAGACCCCCCCCCCAAGGCACTCATTCTTCTGGTATCTCTTACTTTTCTTCTTCTGATAGCTTTACAGTTCATACTCACAATGGCACACATGTAACTCATGCCTGTCAAAGTTGGTGGCCCTTGATGTAGTCCCAACCAGTATCTGGGGGATATTCAGATTTTCCCAACCAGACGAATCTCTCACAACCATCCTTTACTGTCAATTCTGTCTCGCCCATGTTTTTTATTAGTGCCCCAGCAGCATGAGAGAAGTTCAGAAGTGATCTCTCTCCATGCTCACTCCACCTGCTCGGTCTCGGGACTCATGCCGCACTCCTGATAGAAAAGGCAGTTGATATATGACTGAATGCTGTACACAGGTTGCTGGCTCGGTCTCAGGTAGTAGTGCTGAGGGACAGGGCTGCAGTGGACGCCATTGCTGCCATTACTTCAGCCGGTTATAAGGGGTGGGGCTCACACTGATTTCAGTCAAATTATCCCTTCCATGCATCTAGATACCATCCAGGGTCACAATCGCCATAACCTCGAGAGAAGAAAGACCAGAACAACAGTTAAGGGCATTTCTGATTCAAGAATTCAAGACAGATTATTCACTGTATGACTAATTATTACATTTTCCAACATTATTAATACAAAAGAGAATACTAAAACACCTTTGAAATCATTTTGTAGGTTGGCTTATACTTCCCTATCATATTTGGCGATCTCACCTGGGAGTTACAGAGTCAGGGATTTAGAGGGCTCACCCTTGGGGAGGAATCTCAACAGTACCCCAGACTGTTGAGAAGCAAAGACAGTAAACAAAACAAACAAAACAACAATACACTTCTTCATAATTATCAGCATGTACATATTATATTTACATTTCACCCAGTGGCTTTGGGGTAGGATGGATGATGGGGAGTTGACTTGGCTATGGAAACTAGATGGTTCATTAGAGGGTGGACTGGAGGCTTAAAACTTAAAAGATATCCCTCTAGTGGTGTGGGGGTTGTGCTTTGGCAAAGTGGGTGGGGTTATATCCTTCCTGTTTGGCCCTGTCCGGGGGTATCATCGGATGGGGCCACAGTGTCTCCTGACCCCTCCTGTCTCAGCCTCCAGTATTTATGCTGCAGTAGTATATGTGTCGGGGGGCTAGGGTCAGTTTGTTATATCTGGAGTACTTCTCCTGTCTTATCCGGTGTCCTGTGTGAATTTAAGTATGCTCTGTCTAATTCTCTCTTTCTCTCTTTCTTTCTCTCTCTCGGAGGACCTGAGCCCTAGGACCATGCCTCAGGACTACCTGGCATGATGACTCCTTGCTGTCCCCAGTCCACCTGGCCGTGCTGCTGCTCCAGAACCCTGAACTGTTCACCGGACGTGCTACCTGTCCCAGATCTGCTGTTTTCAACTCTCTAGAGACTGCAGGAGCGGTAGAGATACTCTTAATGATCGGCTATGAAAAGCCAACTGACATTTACTCCTGAGGTGCTGACTTGCTGCACCCTCGACAACTACTGTGATTATTATTATTTGACCATGCTGGTCATTTATGAACATTTGAACATCTTGGCCATGTTCTGTTATAATCTCCACCCGGCACAGCCAGAAGAGGACTGGCCACCCCTCATAGCCTGGTTCCTCTCTAGGTTTCTTCCTAGGTTTTGGCCTTTCAAGGGAGTTTGTCCTAGCCACCGTGCTTCTACACCTGCATTGCTTGCTGTTTGGGGTTTTAGGCTGGGCTTCTGTACAGCACTTTGAGATATCAGCTGATGTAAGAAGGGCTATATAAATACATTTGATTTGAGGCTGCAATCCCGTTAACGGGATGATATGACAACAGCCAGTGAAAGTGCAGGGCGCCAAATTCAAACAGAAATCTCACAATTAAAATTCCTCAAACATACATGTATTTTATACCATTTTAAAGGTAATCTTGTTGTTAATCCCACCAAAGTGTCCGATTTCAAATAAGCTTTTCAGCGAAAGCACCACAAACGATTATGTTAGGTCACAGCAAAATCACAGACAAACACAGACATTTTTCCAGCCAAAGACAGGAGTCACAAAAAGCAGAAATCGAGATAAAATGAATCACTAACCTTTGATGATCTTCATCAGATGACACTCATAGGACTTCATGTTACACAATACATATATGTTTTGTTCGATAAAGTTAATATTTATATCCAAAAACCTCAGTTTACATTGGCGCCATGTTCAGAAATGCCTCCAAAATATCCGGAGAAATTGCAGAGCCACGTCAAATAACATAAATACTCATCATAAACTTTGATGAAAGATACATGTTTTACATATAATTAAAGATACACTTGTTCTTAATGCAACCGCTGTGTCAGATTTCAAAAAGCTTTACGCCAAAACACAATATTCAATAATCTGAAAACAGCGTTCAGCCACAAAAGCAAGCCATACAGTTACCCGCCAAATTGTGCAGTCAACAAAACTCATAAAAAGCATTATAAATCTTCACTTACCTTTGCTGATCTTCATCGGAATGCACTCCCAGGAATCCCACTTCCACAAGAAATGTTCATTTTGTTCGGTAATGTCCATCATTTATGTTCAAATAGCTATTTTGTTAGCATGTTTGGTAAACAAATCCAACGTCAGGATGCGCGTTCACTAAAAGCAGACGAAATGTCCAAAAGTTCCGTAACAGTCAGTAGAAACATGTCAAACGATGTATTGAATCAATCTTTAGAAAGTTTTTAACATAAATCTTGAATAACGTTCCAACCGGAGAATTACATTGACTTCAGATGTGCGATGGAACATTGCTCCCTCTCATGTGAACGCGCATGGTCAGAGCATGGTCAGGTCATGATAGACCTGACTAATTCTTGTCTCCTTCGGCCCCACTTCACAGTAGAGGCATCAGACAAGGTTCTACAGACTGTGGACATCTAGTGGAAGATGTAGGAAGTGCAAACTCATCCATATCTCACTGTGAATTCAATAGGATCTTGGTTGAAAACCGACCAGCCTCAGAATTCCCACTTCCTGTTTGGATTTTCTCTCAGGTTTTTGCCTGCCATATGAGTTCTGTTATACTCACAGACATCATTCAAACAGTTTTAGAAACTTCAGAGTGTTTTCTATCAGATACGAATAATTATATGCATATATTAGCAAATGGGACTGAGGAGCAGGCAGTTTACTATGGGCACCTCTGGGCCCCTTTCATCCAAGCTACTTAATACTGCCCCTGCAGCCATAAGAAGTTTTAAGGTGCATCCTTTCTCACCCGTGAATAACCTACTAAAACCAAATAAAAAGACCACGCACAATAAATCAGACATGGTATTAACACTACTAACAAATATTCCTATTTGTAGATTGGTGTGTTGTGTGGATGCAGTTGTGGGTGGGGGGATAAAACGTAGGGGCAAAAAACGAACAAATGTCCTTTCTTAGTTTGGGAGCTCCCTTAACGGACCGATTCGGGTACCTTTACACTTGTAGAATGTCACTAACTGCTCTCACAAGACAGCAGGCTTCAGGAAGTATTTCAAAGGGAGAGATACATAATCATTGTTAAACTCTTGATAGGGGACACCCCATCCTTTCTTGGAAAAGAAAATAAACATTTTGTTAGTTTTCCCTATGTTAAATCTTAAAATCAGTCCTAAAAATGTAAAATCAGTCCTAAAAATGCAGTATTAGGTACTACTCGGCCTATGTACAGTACCTTCCTCTATTTTCCAATCGAGCTTATTGCATTTTGCCAGGAAGCCTTTATTAAACCCACTCTTTTTTGTTTCACAGCCCTTTTATTTGGATCTTCTTAATTTCAATTTTGGATAAAGTATCAAGTGATAGGAACATATTATTTTATATGAAATGACTGTCTTATTTAAATCACTGGTGTTATTCCAACTATCTAATTTGAGAAATAATAATTCAAATTCACTCAATCCCTCTGTTTACTTAGGAGCATATCAAACAATAGAAAGCAGATGATGTCAACACTCGTATTTATCATGTGATCTTGTATTGAGAACCTTAGCTTCAAATTGCTAAGATATTGTATCATTAGAGTGCTGGCTGAAAGCTACTAGTAACATACTATTATGAACTATACTGGCAATACTCATTACAATACCATGAATCTTTCCATTTTACTTTCCATGTCCTTCCTTTCTACTCAGAATACACTTTCTTTATGTTACTTTCACTAGTCTACATGTCTGGTTCCTTCAACTCAGACTCTTCCACTCTTCCCAAAATGAAAGCTCTCTCAATCACTATCACCCTTGTTTTACTAGGTGAACAAAGATGTTTTAATTACAGACAAAACATGATAACTTCTATTCACAGCGAGGCAACTGTCCCCCCTTTATTTTCTCCTTATTGGAAGGCATCGTTTGTATTTTAGTCAACCCTAAAGGTTTTACTGTATACATTTATTACCAGTCTCCGTTGGGTATTCACCGTTTGCGTCTCACTCATTAATGTCTATTATTTTTGTTATGTTCTGTTAATTACTGATGTCCCCTGTAAGAATGGAGCACCCTTGGTCATGCGCAGTGTTGTTCTATGTTATTCTGGTACTAACTGATTCCAGTCAAATGTGAAGCTCCAGTACCATTTCTTGTATTCAGAGTCTTTCTTATTATATAAATAAGTAATAAGAGCTAAGACACTACAATTTTGAGATGAATATGTTATGTACCCAAATTATAAAATACATCAGCCAGATACCAATGCTAACCAAATTAAAATGTATTGTATCGATTGAACTACTCTTTGCAGCTTTCTGCATCGTTTCCTATTTTGTTTTAGTCTCTTTTAACTCTTGGGTGAAGTGGTGTGTTGTTTTAATTGATGACTGTTGTCTAACAAAAAAATGTTTCTCCAAAAACGACTTCTCAAAGGTTTAATGTATAGGTTCAACGAACTGAAGAGTCACCACATCTACGCGATGTCTCTCATTCCCATCATATTCATTAATTGGAACTCACATTCTTTACTCCTTTTTCTAAAACTATTATACTTTCATTTCAAATTGTGGGTTATATTGTGCTGGTTTTATAGTGTATCCTTTGATAATACTTTGATCGTCGCTCACTAATTGTGTTTCTTGATTAATTAATTAAGGAATACTTTGTATATGCACAATATTTTCTCCTCCGGTTAGATACAATTCCCACTCCAGAACCATACGCTGTTAAGTTCTAAATAAACAGGCTACTTCACCCACACGTCCACAACGGCACATGCCAAAACCACCTGCTACATTTTTATATAGGGATTTACACCGAGTGAAGAAAATATTAGGAACACTTGCTCTTTCCATGACATAGACTGACCAGGTGAATCCAGGTAAAAGCTATGATCCTTTTTGATGTCACCTGTTAAATCCACTTCAATCAGTGTATATGAAGGGGAGAAGACAGGTTAAAGAAGGATTTTTAAGCCTTGAGACACGTGAGACATGGATTGTGTGTGTGTGCCATTCAGAGGGAGAATGGGCAAGACAAAATATTTATGATGCATCCACCGGTCACACACACCTGTGATTTTCCTAAATGGCCATATTGAATTCGCTTAAACATTTGAAACTTCACTCTTAGCAGATACTTTGATTGAGCAGTCTCAAGGCTCACGACGGGTTTATAGTGGAGTTATATTTGATATGTGCATATTATATTGTGTATATACAGTGGGGCAAAAAAGTATTTAGTCAGCCACCAATTGTGCAAGTTCTCCCACTTAAAATACTTATTTTCCACCATAATTTGCAAATAAATTCATTAAAAATCCTACAATGTGATTTTCTGGATTTTTTTTCTCATTTTGTCTGTCATAGTTGAAGTGTATCTATGATGAAAATTACTGGCCTCTCTCATCATTTTAAGTGGGAGAACTTGCACAATTGGTGGCTGACTAAATACTTTTTTGCCCCACTGTACCTCCCATCCGATGATGCAATTAGCCCATTAAATAAATTATCTGACTACATAGTCTCTTGCATATTGCTATTTATACTATGTAAACCATGTGCAATCAAGTATTATGTGTTTAGCTGACTAAGATTAAAGGATGGTCATGAGAACGGAATTCAAGTGTATTAGTTAGTTACAAGGCCATATAGACATGAACAAATAATTATTCTCGGCATATAGAAGGGTCGCCCTTCCCAGCAGTCAAATTACCTAGTGGCCTCATGGGAGGAATGTTATAAATATTTTTCATAATTAATCAACATTATAAAAAACTAAAATGCTGAAAATCTTCTGTGGTGTACACTGAGCAAAAATATAAATGCAACATATAAAGTGTTGGTCCCATGTTTCATAAGCTGAAATAAAATATGTTCCATATGCACAAAAAGGTATTTCTCTCAAATGTTGTGCACACATTTCTTTACATCCCTGTTAGTGATCATTTCTCCTTTGCCAAGATAATCCATCCACCTGACAGGTGTGGCATATCAAGAAGCTAATTAAGCAGCATGATCATTACACAGGTGCACCTTGTGCCGGGGACAATAAAAGGCCACTAAAATGTGCAGTTGTCACACAACGCTACCACAGATGTCTCAAGTTGAGGTAGTGTGCAATTGGCAGGCTGACTGCAGGAATGTCCACAAGAGCTGTTGCCAGAGAATTTAGTGTTCCTTTCTCAACAATAACCCGTCTCCAACCTAAGATCTTTAAACAGGTCAACATTCACAAAGCCGCAGGGCCAGACGGATTACCAAGATGTGTACCCCGAGCATTCGCTGACCAACTGGCAAGTGTCTTCTTGGACATCTTCAACCTCTCCCTGTCTGAGTCTGTAATACCAACATGTTTCAAGCAGACCACCATAGTCCCTGTGCCCAAGAACACTAAGGTAACCTGCCTAAATGACTACCAACCCGTAGCACTCACGTCTGTAGCCATGAAGTGCTTTGAAAGGCTGTTCATGGGTCACATCAACACCATTATCCCAGAAACCCTAAACCAACTCCAATTTGCACACCGCCCCAACAGATCCACAGATGATGCATCTCTATTGTACTTCACACTGCCCTTTTTTCATACCTGGACAAAAGGAACACCTATGTGAGAATGCTTCATTGACTATAGCTCAGCGTTCAACACCATAGTGCACTTAAAGCTTATCACTAAGCTAAGGACCCTGGGACTAAACACCTCCCTCTGCAACTGGATCCTGGACTTCCTGACGGGCCGACCACAAGTGGTAAGGGTATGTAACAACACATCCGCCACGCTGATCCTCAACACAGGGGCCCCTCAGGGGTGAGTGCTCAGTCCCCTCCTGCACTCCCTGTTCACTCATGAATGCACGGCCAGGCATGACCAACACCATCATTAAGTTCACCGATGACACAACAGTGGTAGGCCTGATCACCGACAACAATGACACAGCCTATAGGAGGTCAGAGACCTGACCGTGTGGTGCAAGGACAACAACATCTCCCTCAACATGATCAAGACAAAGGAGATGATTGTGGACTACAGGAAAAGGAGGACCGAGCATGCCCCCATTCTCAGAGAGAGCCTTGCGGCCTGCGACCGCAAGGCACTACAGAGGGTAGTGCGTACGGCTCAGTACATCACTGGGGCCAAGCTTCCTGCCATCCAGGTCCTCTATACCAGGCGGTGTCAGAAGAAGGCCCTAAAAATTCAGCTATCCTAGTCATAGACTTTTCTCTCTGCTACCGCACAGCAAGCGGTACCAGAGCGCCAAGTCTACAGTAGGTCCAAGAGGCTTCTAAACAGCTTCTACCCACAAGCCATAAGACTTCTGAACAGTAATCAAATGGCTACCCAGACTATTTGCATTGCCCCCCCTCTTTTACGCTGCTGCTACTTTCTGTTATTATCTATGCATAGTCACTTTAATAACTCTACATGTACATATTACCTCAACTAATCGGTGCCCCCGCACATTGACTCTGTACTGGTGCCCCCTGTATATAGCCTCCTTATTGTTATTTTACTGCTGCTCTTTAATTATTTGTGATTTTTTTTTTTTTGTGCTATTTTTCTTGAAACTGCATTGTTTGTTAAGGGCTTGTAATTAAGCATGTCACAGTAAGGTCTACGTATTCAGCGCATGTGAGAAAGAACATTTTATTTTTAGATTTTTAGAATTTGGCTGTACATCCGACCGGCTTCACAACTGCAGACCACGTGTATGGTGTCGTGTGGGTGAGCGGCATGCTGACGTCAATGTTGTGAACAGAGTGCCCAATGGTGAGGTTATGGTATGGGCAGGTATAAGCTATGAACAATGAAAACAATAGCATTTTATCAATGGCAATTTCCATGCACAGAGATAACATGACGAGATCCTGAGGCCCATTGTCGTGCCATTCATCCACCGCCATCACCTCATGTTTCAGCATGATAATGCATGGCGCCATGTCGCAAGGATCTGTTCACAACTCCTGGAAGCTGAAAATGTCCCAGTTCTTCCATGGCCTGTATACTCACCAGACATGTCACCCATTGAGCATGTTTGGGATGCTCTGGATCAAAGCATACGACATCGTGTTCCAGTTCCCGCACCTTCCCACAGCCATTGAAGAGGATTGGACAATATTCCACATGCCTGTTACGCACGCCTCTAAGAAGAGGGAACGCAACACCCTGCTACAACTCAACTCCCCGTCAAGTGAAAGATTTATTCCTTCTGTCTTGTTTACAGAAGACAGAAGAAATAAATAAGTGGCCACCTTAGATAATTAGTTATGTAACGTGCTCCAAACACCTGTGTGTAAGCGTAACAGGGGACTTATAGTAAGTGTCTCTTTTTCATTTGGAAGATTATTTCTCACTGATATGAAATATAAGAGGTATATCAGCATATGTTTCGAAAACCGTTTAGCAAGCGATGATTATTGATGTTTTTAAACGTTAAAACAGCGTCAAGATTGTAATTCGCCATGGGCGAACCTAACCTCTGAAATCCCTATTGATAAGAAGGGTTATGAGTAGTTGAATATTGGAATGTATTTGGAAATAAACTTGGAAAGTATTTAAATATTAAAATACTCCATGCATTTGAACCCAGATCTGTATTTGGAAATAAGTATTTTGAAAATCGTTTTGGATATTTATAGGACGTTTTTGAAAATAGAAGTAGCTGATTTGCCAAATTATTTGAAAATACTGAAATAGACAGAAAATAAGTATTTAAATAACAAATACCTAAATATAGATGTATTTGAACCCAGGTCTGCTTTACTTAAGTGTTTGTATGTTTTTCTACAATACCACTCACCCACCCACCATACATCCAGTATAGTATTGTAGATACAAATTAGGACTTCTCTGTGATGGGAAGTGAAGAGTGAAAAGCAGGTATGGGTGCACTGCTATATAACATTCCTAGCCTTCACAAATGCATGATCCCATTCCGAATAAACACACCAGCAGCAGTCCATGTCTATAAAATGGCCATGTTATGAATGACTGCTGTCTTCGTTTTAATTACTGCAATTATAATAATACATTTGACAGTTCTGCTAGTCATGCCTTATCTTTACATTAGGTTACATTTTAAGCGTAATTTATCCAATGAGCATGAATTGAGCACTAGTGGGTCAGTGATAGTGCCTTTCCATCAGAGGAGGCTCCTCAGAGGAGGAAGGGGAGGACCATTCTCCTCTATGAATTTAATAAAAATAAAAATAGTGAAACATTAAGAAAGTTATCCTTTTAAGATAAAACTATACTAAGTATATTCACATAACCAAATAATTGATTTATACACACTGTTATGCAATAAAGGTTTATAGTAGCCTCAACAGCACCATGGTGTAGCTGGATGACAGCTAGTATCCATCCTCCTCTTGGTACATTGACTTCAATACAAAACCTAGGAGGCTCATGGTTCTCACCCCCTTCCATAGACTTACACAGTAATTATGAAAACTTCCGGAGGACATCCTCCAACCTATCAGAGCACTTGCAGAATGAACTGACATGTTGTCCACCCAATCAAATGATCAGAGAATGAATCTAGTACTGAAAGCATAAGCTACAGCTAGCTAGCACTGCAGTGCATAACATGTGGTGAGTAGTTGACTCAAAGAGAGAGAAAGATAATAGATTAACAGTTTATTATTAAGAAGCAAGCGAGAGAGAAAGAGAGAGCTACATGTTGTTGTATTTTTTTCACTTTCAATTAGCTAGTTACTGCAGCGAGCTAGTTTAGCCTACTCAAACAACTGGCTCAAACAGCAAGGGATGCTATAGCTGGCTGACTATGGCTATCCATCACTGGAACTCTTCCAAGTCAAGGTACGTTTATGTTTTAATTAATGCCACCGGAGCCCGCCAGTGTAATTGCTAAACTGCTTGCTGACTGTACACTGTACTGCATGATTGTAGCGGGTTTACTAACTAGGTTTTAGTTCTAGTAGCTATGTTGACTATGACGTGAGCTAATATGGTGACAACGATGTAGGCTGTGTGTAGTGGTTATCAGTTATGATATGAAGGTTTGGAAAGGTATTTTTGCCTGGTCACAGACAGTTGATGCATTGTGCATTGAAGTCCACAAGCGAAGGGAAAAGGTGAGAGGAGGAGAACGTGTAGATGCTAGAAGGAATTATACAAGCAAAGTGATCATGCTATTTGTATGTAGCTGCTATGAAAGTTAACTGTGTTTGGGTGTGATCAGTGGTGTATTCACATTTTAGCCGATTGTGTTGAAAAACGTTTCTTAAACGGAAGCAAATGGGAATGAAACGGGGATAAACATACCTGAATTTGTACAATAGAAACACTTGTTTGCAACTGTTGGAGTAATGATTACACCCTAGATCAGCTAGATGCAGGCAAGAGTGTGTACGGCGGTATTGAATGTGTCATTGTCTGTCACCTTGATTACTCACATTTTTCCTCTCGACCTGTGCACCTACGTTGTAAACTTCATTCATAGGCTAGGTTGTAGCAACCTCATAATGGGTATAGGGAAAATTAGAGTATCATGTAATAACCTAAATCTATCTGTGTTACATTGAGCTGGTTGAATGGAATATAAATGATAGTAGAAATGAGGCCATGCTCATTAGAAAAATGATCATCCTCCCTTGTCTTAAATGGCACCGACCGCCACTGTTACTTGAATGTACTATACCAAGCACTTAAATCACAGTATCTGTGTATAGCAAATACTGCATTCATAAATTATGTAGATACAGCTTTTAATTTTCGAATCATTAACTACAGAAAACATTTCATTTCAACTTGGCACACCATTAGGTTGATGTACATATCAATCAATAATTCTCTATGTGTGCGGCTTCATGCGTCAAGAGTCAGCGTTGTTTTAAGGGCTCATTATGGGCACAGTATCACCTGAATTGCTCCACAATCTTTTCTTATGTGATTATTTACGTTTATCAACATCCACAATCATAGATCATAGATCTTCTGACATCAAGGTAGCATTTGCTCTATGAGATTATAGCCATGGGAAATTATTGCTATAAGCAGTAGGTTCACGTAGGATATTCACTCTATTGCTACATCCCTCAACATGGTTTTATTTATTAAGAATGACAGCAGAAATGCATGTAGCTATAAATAACAGTCAGTGAGATATAGTGGATATTGCTCTGCAGGTTCTCTCTCTATAGTAAATTTCAAAGGAAATATATAACTTATACCATGAAAACACCCACATCTGTGTTGTACGGTATAGCTAAACATGCTTCCAGGCTATCAGCGTATAAATCAAATATCCAATGTTTCCAAGGTAAATAGATTGTCCCTGTATGAAATACAAGTTAAGGGTGTTACAACTATTTGTTCTGGGTAGTTGAGGGCCACTCAACAAATTAACAATTGATAAGTATTTAATGTTGCTAATTGGAGAGAAAAACTTTGTGGACCTTGAGACCACATCTGAGGCCGTGACTTACATTATGACCAGTTGGGTACTGTAGCTTAGACCCGTGCATATGCCTCCCCTTCTCCACTACACTAAGTTTAGGAGTCATGTTGGTAAAACTTGTTTTACATAATTAGCCATTTTGTACAGTTTAGCCAAGCTGTAGCTTGTCTCTAGCAAGCTTGCTTGCCGGCTAAATTAGCTTTTAGCTTGAAACCTGTGCAAATGGTGCTTTTAGAATGCAACGTAATCTTACACTAGAATTTACATTATGCCGAACCAGCACAATACAGTTAGATTTATGCTCGAGAAATTCAATTACTGGTCACTGCACTACAGTATCTATGTCTTTTGAGAAGGCTGGCCTTACACTTCACTATCAAGTCACTAGCTAACACAGCTTTGGGCATGTCCCTCAACACTAGGCTACTGGGGGATAGACCAGATAGCTAGTCTTAAACCTCACATACATAAACTCAACGTGCTACTTCTATGCTACCAAGCTTGGACCCTTGCATTGCTGGAAGTCCAGGAGTAGGCTAGCTGAGACTTCTCAAATCCACAGTATGTACATCACATCTCAATGGAATTGAGTGCCGATAAGTTTTGGCGGTTCCAGCCCTACCGTTGAATTTCATAATCCTAATGAGGCCTTCGAGCCAAAAGGTTTGCCCACGCTTGCTGTCAGTGCAGCTTTATTCACATTAACATTTTATATTATGAAGTCTATACTACAGGTCTTTTCAACACCAAGGTCTGTCATGTTCTGTTCATCAGGCCATTTGCTAACAAATCTGCTAACAACTGCACTCAGCCAAGACACAATTTCTAAAATGTTACATCCTGCTTGGTGTTTGACAACAATGACATTTATGTAGACAATGCATTAGCTATCTTTACGGACAACACATACACTATATATACAAAATTATGTGGACACCCCTTTAAATTAGTGGTTTCGGCTATTTCAGCCACACTGGTTGCTGACAGGTGTATAAAATCAAGCACACAGCCATGTAATCTCCATAGACAAACATTGGCAGTAGAATGGCCTCACAGAAGAGCTCACTGACTTTCAACATGGCACCGTCATAGGATGCCACCTTTCCAACAAGCCAGTTTGTCAAATTTCTGCCCTGCTAGAGCTTCCCCGGTCAACTGTAAGTGCTGTTATTGTGAATTGGAAACGTCTAGGACCGGCAACTGCTCAGCCGTAAAGTGGTAGGCCACACATGCTCAAAGAACGGGACTGCCGGGTGCTGAAGCACGTACAACTCATCAGTCCTCGGTTGCAACACTCACTACCGAGTTCCAAACTGCCTCTGGAAGCAACATCAGCACAAGAACTGTTCGTCAGGAGCTTCATGAAATGGATTTCCATAGCCGAGCAGCCGAACACAAGTCTAAGATCACCATGCACAATGCCAAGCGTCGGCTAGATTGCTATAAAGCTCGCCACCATTGGACTGTGGAGCAGTGGAAACATGTTCTCTGGATTAATTAATAACGCTTCACCATCTGGCAGTCCGATGAACGAATCTGGGTTTGGCGGATGCCAGGAGAACGCTACTTGCCCCAATGCATAGTTCCAACTGTAAAGTTTGGTGGATAAGGAATAATGGTCTGGGGCTGTTTTTCATGGTTCAGGCTAGGCCCCTTAGTTCCAGTAAAGGGAAATCTTAACGCTACAGCGTATAATGCCATTCTAGATGATTCTGTGCTTACAGCTTTGTGGCAACAGTTTGGAGAAGGCCATTTCCTGTTTCAGCATGACAATGCCCCAATGCACAAAGCGAGGTACTGTACATACAGAAATTGTTTGTCGAGATCGGTGTGGACAGAGCCTTGACCTCAACTCTATCGAACACATTTGGGATGGATTGTTACGCCGACTGCGACCCAGGCCTAATCGTTTAACATCAGTGCACGACCTCACTAATGCTCTTGTGGCTGAATGGAAGCAAGTCCCAGCAGCAATGTTCCAACATCTAGTGGAAAGCCTTCCAAGAAGAGTGGAGGCTGTTATAGCAGCAAAGGGGGGACCAACTCCATATTAATGGCCATGTTTTTGGAATGAGATGTTTGAAAAACAGGTATCCACATACTTTTGGTCATGTAGTGTAGCAGGTTACAGTGAGAGTAAAACATTATGGGACCACCATGAATTCCCCACATAATGGTCAAATGGGATTAGCCCAGACATGTTTTTCATGACTGTTTGAGATCTACAAAACCTAGCAGGTGGTTTTTGCTCTCCACAAAGAATCTCACGTGACTTTGTTTCCGGTAGAGGAAAAGTGGAAAGACCACCCCTTGTGGTGTTTTAGTAAGGCTCGGGAGATGATGGTGAGAATGATTGCTCATTACTGATTATAGGATTAGCAGTGGCCAGAGAATGACTCAAGGGAGGGATTGACGTGAGTCTGGCACATTGAAATCCCCACTGCATAAAGAATTAGTGAAGAGGTATCTAGCTAGCCCATTTAGTTTTAAACCTCCCCCCTCTGGATCAAATGGAACTCAGGAGAATTGCTTTGGCATTTCAAATGGAGGGAATTATGCATACATTTAGCATGGATCTCTCTAATCATAAAGTAATGAGCAGCAGCTGACAAATGCACTGCATTAAATTTTAGAATAGAATTATATACAAATCAGCACTTGCAGAAACTACAGCTCTTCCTCTACATATTAGGTAGACATTGTTTGCAGAAACACCACCTATTTTCCAGTTCTTTAGCCAGCTACACCTAGTGAGGCACTAACATACAGTAGCTAATTGCTAGACTGCAGTGAACTGAAATTGTTTCTACAGGATTTCAGTCTCCTGTTTAGTTCCATCTTAGAGCTGGAGCTATGAGTGGCTACGAGAGGTCCAATTGTAATTTGATAGATACGTACATTGGTGATAATAAAAAGAACAACACTGCTCATTAAAGCTCAAACAATAAAACCATTTAACATGTGGCGGCAGGGCTCTCGCTTTCGCACTCCCCTGGACGTATAGAGAGGCTCTAAAGTAGCGTGAATAAAACGTAAATTAACTCGCACTTTTTCACAGCAGCAGTGCTCACCACAGACAAAAGCAGCTTCAGAAGATCCAACAGCAGAGTGCGCCCATCTGTCTACTGCTGCTCAGTGGTGTCATCTCCCAATCCGCCAGGTTGCTGCCTCATTTGCCTGCTGCAGCTCTGGGGTGTGGCTCTACAGTAAGTGGCTGACTAAACTGTGGCTCACACACACACACACACACACACACACACACACACACACACACACACACACACACACACACACACACACACACACACACACACACACACACACACACACACACACACACACACACACACACACACACACACACAGGCATGGAGACGCACACAGATGCTCTCTCTCTCTCTCTCTCTCTCTCTCTCTCTCTCTCTCTCTCTCTCTCTCTCTCTCTCTCTCTCTCTCTCTCTCTCTCTCCCCATCTCTCTCTATCACACATGCATATGTCAGATGTTGCTCACCCTTAAATCTTCCCCAAATTGGATACCAGCCCTTTCTGTGTGTATTTCATTTGTATTTGAGAATTTACAGTGGCATGATTTACCTTGGTTTGCTGTGTTTCTCTTCCTTGTTATCTTAATTGATTTGTTATAGACTCCTCCCCCTCTGCTCAGAATTACTCCCTGCATGCTTTCCTCTAACCTCTCTGTCACCTGCACAGGACTGGACCATGGGCTGGGTGCCACAGATGCTTGATGATAATGGATGATGAGGAACGGCTGCCAAATGGCTACCGATGAACAAACAAACGTACCAGCGGCAGATGAGCAACTGACGAATGGTTGGCGTGAATGCTTGTGTGAATGGTGTGAACCGAATATTGTTTAATTAAACACTTAACCTGTATAATCTTACCTGTGTGGCGGGCTGGGATCTCAAAGAAACCTGTTTTTGACAGCACCTCACACATACATACACATTACACACTTTTCATTTGCGGCTGCTACTCTGTTCTTTATTTTTTCTTTATTTTACTTGTATTATTTATCCTGATTCCTAATGTCTTTACCCTGCCTTCATGTACATATCTACCTCAAACACCTCGTACCTCTGCACAATGATCTGGTACTGGTACTCCCTGTTCTGTATATAGCTTCATTCTTGTGTATTTCATTTTATTCTTATTTTACTTATTTTATTTTTAAACTCTGCAATGTTGGGAAGGGCTCGTAAACATAAAGTCTACACCAGTTGTATTCGGCGCATGTGTAAAATAAAATTTGATTCAGTATTTGATTTGATTTAGGTTTCTAGATGCCTGGTTGCAGTATTTTAGGCCTAAGCAAAAGTAATTGTAGGTGTATTTTAGTGAAGGGAAATGTCAGAGGTGCCAACCAATTATTTGTGAATTTTAATCAACCTTTTTTGTGTGATATTCTTAGTTTGAATTGCAGTAACTATTGTGCTTAATTGTACTATGTGTGATCGCTTTTGGTTTCCTTTTCTCTTCCTTTGTGTTTCCCTAATTTATTTATTTACTAACTTCTCCTTTTTGTCTAGTCTCCTTGGAGACTGACTTAACCCTGGCCGGGCGCACCTGTGTGCAATCACTTTAACGAGCAATGGACTGCTGAAAAGGGAGCAGAGAGCTCAGTTCCAAAGGAGCTACTACTGTGGAAACACAACTGCCACAGAGCTGCAGCTGCTGCCACGGAGCTCTTCTCCCACCATTACAGCCGCCTGGACTGAAAGATGTGCTACGACGCAGAGACCCTGCTGCAAAGCACGTCACTTCCAGATGGGGACGAATGATTACTCGTATGAGTGAGACTGAATGATAAGGCGAGAATGGCCTACTCCTTACCCTTGCTCTCTTCCACTCATCTGTGTGTTCAGTATCCATTGAAGTGGCGGGCTGCCGAATTCAGCATTGGTGTGGCAGTCGGGCAGCAGTGACAATGCCCAAACGGACCTGTACCGAGCCACGACTACAATGCCGCCTACCAGGACAAATGGACTGTTTTGATTGTATTATCTGTTGGCCTGGTTCTGTGTTGTGTTGCCTGTAATATAATGTGAATGTCGAGTCAGTACTTTTCTAGATAAGTTATTTTAATGCACGCCTCACCAGAATGCCTCAACAAAGCTGCTCTACGAAATCCAAAACACTGTTGTGCAATACTGACAATTCCCTCTTTAACGTTAGCACACTTTTTACTTTTTACACCTTCTACAAGTTAGTGTAACCATAATGAAAAAAACATACTTCAGAATAGCGATAAACAGAAACAATGTTACAGTAAAGGTTTTGAAAGAACACTAAAGCAATGCAACATTTCACCTGTACGTTTTCTTTTCATCACCACTCCCCCCCCCCCACCCCCCGACAGTTTTATTGACCTCTCTTTTCAATGTCTCTTGGTTTCTATAGTTGTTCTTTACAGGTACAGTCTGACAACTGGTTTGTTAACCCTACCAGACCTGTTAAGTAACAGTTCTTGACCACTAGTCTGTGCTGTCACTCAAGGTCTCTTGTTGACCATTGTCTGACAGTACATCATTTTATCTTCTTTCAGGAGAGGCAGGTGTAATGCCTTTAGTTGGGGTAGGCACTGCCTGGAGGTGGTGACGGTTACGTAGTGTTCCTCCTTCCTGCATCTCGATGACGTAAGACCTGGGTGTGGTGCTTTCACCTGTTACCATTGCAGGTGTAGTCCACTCTTTTTGATGATCGAGCTTAGTAAGCATGGTTTCTCCCGGCAGTAGCAACTGTAATGGTCTCGCCCTGTGACGCTGGTTGTAGTAGAAGGCTTGTTTCCTCTTTCTGCTGCACCCTTTAGCCTGATGTGTATTTTGTTGGACCACTTAGGTGGCAGGTTTCTCTCCAAGGTTGGAAGTGTCATTCTGATTTTTCTCCGATGAGAAGTTATGCAGGGCTCGCTCCCGTTGTTGTGCATGGGGTTGACCTGTAGCACATGAGGAACCAGTGGATCTTTCTGCAAGAGAATCCTATTTGCGGTCTGCACTGCCATTTCTGCATGACCGTTACCCTGAGGGTTGTGTGGGCTAAAAGTAATGTGCTTAAAGTCAAGCTGCTTTGCCATTTTTTGGAACTCGGAACTAGAGAATTGGGGCCCATTATCACAAACTCCTCATCTGCAATGCCATACCTTTCAAAGGTTCCTTTCAGCTTCAGGGCGACCTGTGTGCTGTGGTTGTAGGCGTGTGTAATATCTCGATGAACCTTGAGTAGTAGTCGGAGATTATCGGATAGTTTTGTTTGTTATGCTCACATAGATCCAGAGCAATTATTTTCCATTGCCTGTCACAGAGTGACGTTGAGATTAGTGGCTCCTTTTGCTGTGCCTTTCTAAGCTCACAACAAGACTGACACGACAGGACCTTTTTCTTTATCCCTGAGATCCCTGGACCCTTACTGAGGCATTGGCCCTCTCTTTGCATTTAGTCACAACCTTGATGTCCAATGTGTATTCTATCAAGAATGTTTGCTGTCTGTGGTACTAGTATGTGGTTCCCCCTTGTGACCATACCATTGTACTCTGATAGTCAGTTTTTCCCAGTGAAAAGTGAACTGTCAGGGGTTTTACTCACATGTTCAGGACAGCCTGACCTGATGTACTTGATCTCTATCATCTGCTGCGGTGGCAGCTCTGATGCTCTCCATGTGTGTGTCTGTGTAGCAGGTATGTTGATTATGGATGCGATGTAACACTCCACATCCGTATGTGTGTCTGTTTTTATTTTCTGTGAGTGTCAACGGAATTCATTACAGTGTCCGCCAAAACCAAAATGTTGCCTGACGCGTACTCCGCTGGGTGTTGGAACCTCATAAGCTGCATGAGTAGTCTCTGGCACCGTAAAGTTCCATTATCCAAGTCTTGCTGTTCATTAGTGGGACCAAGGGCTTGTGGTCTGTCACAAGCTTGAAGTCATCCAGGCCGTACAGATGTTTCTCGAACTTCACACAGGCTCAAGCACTCGCCAGGCACTCTTTTTCAATCTGCGTGTATCTGGTTTCTGCCTCCGTGAGCTGCTTGTGGCAGTACGCACTGGCTTCCACTCCTCTCAATGGAGCTGAAGTAGTACAACACCAAGCCCAAAGCTGCTTGCATCTGCTGAGACTTCGGTGGCTCTGTTGCTGTCATAGAACGTCAGAACATCAGTTCTTTGAGGCGCTGGATGGCTGCCTGCTGTGTGTGATCCCATGTCGAAGCTGTCTTTGACCTCAGGAGCTCATGCAGTGGTTGACCCACTGTGGAAAGGATGGGGATATACTTCCCTAGTTAACCATCCCAAAAACTCTCTTCAGCTCTTGCACATTCTCTGGTGGGTCTTGGGGAAAGCTGCCTTTTTTTAACCTTTATTTAACTAGGAAAGTCAATTTAAGAACAAATTCTTATTTTCAATGACGGCCAAAGGACAGTGGGTTAACTGCCTTGTTCAGGGGCAGAACGACAGATTTTTACCTTGTCAGCTCGGGGATTCGATCTAGCAACCTTTCGGTTACTAGTTCAATGCTTTAACCACTAGGCTACCTGCCGCCCCAGGTGTGTCCCAGGAAGTGTAGCTGTGTTTGCCTGAGGACACACTTCTCTGTTCAACTTTAGTTTGGTTAACTCGATCTTCTGCATGACTCTTTTTAGTCACTCGTTGTGCTCCTCCGTGGTATTCGCATATACTAAAATGTCATCCATAAAAACGGCAACTCCCTCAAGGCCTTGCAATGTCTCCATTTTCCTTTGGAAGAGTTCTGGAGAGCTCGAGATCCCAAACGGAAGACAGCGGAAATAGTACCTGCCAAAGGGTGTAATAAAGGTTGTCAACTTTCTGTCACAGGGTAGGGTATATGTCAAAATCCACTTGCTGCATCCAATGTTGAGAATACGTTCTCTTTCATCGCTTCATTAATCTTTTTCAAACCCACACATACACACTTTCCCATCCAACTTCAACGATGGCGTAGCAGTGGGATGTCTGTTTTGATTGTCTTGTCCCATCCCTTGTATATACCGTTTTTTCTTCGTACATATTTTTAAATCTCATTTTCCATCTATGGACTGAACATACTCTCCTGAAACCTGCCTCACCCAATGTGGTATGGATCTGCTATTGTTTACACTTTAGAACCGGAACTCCTTTCAGTAGCTAGCCAGCTAACTAGCTAGTAGTCAGTTAGCCACTGCGAGCGGTCATCACCATTAACTCGGACATCTGCCAGCCTCAGCCCGGTCAACTCCTGTCAGCCTGCACAGCGTGATATCAACCCAGAGCATATCGGACTGCTTTTCTCTACCACATCTCCGGATTCCTACTGCAAGCTCTGAACTTTTACTATGGATCATCACCGCTAGTTAGCTGCTATCCGAGTGGCTACTCCTGGCTAACGTCTCTGTCCCAAAGTAAGCACAAGCTAGCCTGGAGCTAGCCTCGAACTAGGCCCATCTCTCGGCGAGATCCATCAAGCAATTCCTGGGCTTCAATTACCTCTTTTGCCAATTGGCCTGGATCCTTTGCTGCCGACACGGAGCCCCGCCGATCCATCACGACTGGTCTACCTACATAACCTTTCGAGGGGGTTTCTGTCCCGAAGCAAGCACCAGCTAGCCTCGAGCAAGGCCCATCTCCCGGCTAGCCAACAAAATCCATCAGATAATTCCTGGGCTTCAATACCTCTTCTGTCAATTGGCCTGGACCCTTTGCTGCCAACACAGAGCCCCGCCGATCCATCACGACTGGTCTGCCAACGTAAATGTTCGAGGGTGTTTCATCAGGCTCTCCTGTTGCGACGTCACCCTGAGGCCCTCCAGCCCTGCTCAATATTCCTTAGCTAGCCCTTATGTTCCACCCCCCACACATGCAGTGACCGCACCTGGCTTAAATGGGGCCTCTAGAGACAAAACCTCTCATCATCACTCAATGCCTAGGCTTACCTCCACTGTACTCACTTCCTACCATACCCTTGTCTGTACATTTGCCTTGAATCTATTCTTCCGCGACCCGGAAACCTGCTCCTTTTACTCTCTGTTCTAGACAACCAGTTCTTTTAGGCTTTAGCCGTACTCTTATCCTACTCCTCTGTTCCTCTGATGTAGAGGTTAACCCAGGCCCTGCAGCCCCCAGCATCACTCCCATTCCCCAGGTGCTCTCATTTGTTGACTTCTGTAACCGTGAAAGCTTTGGTTTCATGCATGTTAACATCAGAAGCCTCCTCCCTAAGTTTGATTTATACACTGCTTTAGCACACTCCGCCAACCCGGATGTCCTAGCAGTGTCTGAATCCTGGCTTAGGAAGGCCACCAAAATTCCTGAAATTTCCATCCCTAACTATAACATTTTCCAACAAGATAGAACTGCCAAAGGGGGCGGAGTTAGCCTGCAGAGTTCTGTCATACTATCCAGGTCTGTGCCCAAACAATTCGAGCTTCGACTTCTAAAAGTACACCTTTCCAGAAACAAGTTTCTCACCGTTGCTGCTAGTTATAGACCCCCTTCATCCCCCAGCTGTGCCCTGGACACCATATGTGAATTGATCGTCCCCAATCTATCTTCAGAGTTCGTGCTGTTAGGTGACATAAACTGGGACATGCTTAACACCCCGGCCGTCCTACAATCTAAGCTAGATGCCCTCAATCTCACACAAATTATCAAGAAACCTACCAGGTACAAGCCTAATCCGTAACCATGGGCACCCTCTTAGATATCATCCTGACCAACTTGCCCTCTAAATACAGCTCTGCTGTCTTCAACCAGGATCTCAGCGATCACTGCCTCATTGCTTGCATGCGTAATGGGTCCGTGGTCAAACGACCACCCCTCATCACTGTCAAACTCTTCCTAAAACACTTCAGCGAGCAGGCCTTTCTAATCGACCTGGCCCGTCGGATATCCTGGAAGAATATTGACCTCATCCCGTCAGTAGAGGATGCCTGGTTGCTCTTCAAAGATGCTTTCCTCTCAATCTTAAATAAGCATGCTCCATTCAAAAAATGTAGAACCATGAACAGATGTAGCCTTTGGTTCACTCCAGACCTGACTGCCCTTAACCAACACAAAAACATCCGGTAGCGTTCTGCATTAGCATCGAATAGCCCCCGCGATATGCAACTTTTCAGGATGTCCAGAACCAATATACCCAGTCAGTTAGGAAAGCTAAGGCTAGCTTATTCAAACAGAAATGTGCTTCCTGTAGCACTGATTCCAAAATATTTTGGGGCACTGTAAAGTCCATGGAGAATAAGAGCACCTCCTCTCAGCTGCCCACTGCACTGGGGAAAGGAAACACTGTCACCACCCATAAATCTACGATAATCGATCATTTCAATAAGCATTTTTCCACGGCTGGCCATGCTTTCCACCTGGCAACCCCTACCCCGGCCAAAATCTCAGCACCCCCTGCAGCAACTTGCCCAACCCCCCCCCCCCCCCCCCCCTGCCTCTTTCACCCAAATCCAGACAGCTGATGTTCTGAATGAACTGAAAAATCTGGATCCTGACAAATCAGCTAGGTTAGACAATCTGGACCCTCTTTCTAAAATGATCTGCCTAAATTGTTGCAACTGCTAGTAGTAGCCTATTCAACCTCCTCTTTCGTATCGGCTGAGATCCCAAAGATTGGAAAGCTGCCGCGATCAGCCCCCTCTTCAAAGGGGGAGACACCTCAGACCCAAACTGTTAAAGAAGTATATCCATCCTGCCCTGGCTTTCTAAAATCTTCAAAAGCCAAGATAATAAACAGATCACCGACCATTTTGAATCCCAACGTACCTTCTCCACTATGTAATTTGGTTTCCGAGCTGGTCATGGGTGCACCTCAGCCATGCTCAAGGTCCTAAATGATATAACAGCAATCGATAAAAGACAATACTGTGCAGCCGTCTTCATCGACCTGGCCAAGGCCTTCGACTCTGTCAATCATCGCATTCTTATTGGCAGACTCAACAGCCTTGGTTTCTCAAATGACTGCCTTGCCTGGTTCACCAACTACTTCTCAGACAGAGTTCAGTGTGTCAAATCGGAGGGCCTGTTGTCCGGACCTCTGGCAGTCTCTATGAGGGTGGCACAGGGTTCAATTCCCGGGCCGACTCTTTTCTTTGTATGTATCAATGATGTCGCTCTTGCTGCTGGTGATTCTCTGATCCACGCAGACGACACCATTCTGTATACATCTGGCCCTTCTTTGGACACTGTGCTAACAAACCTCCAAACGAGCTTCAACGCCATACAACACTCCTTCCGAGCATGCTCTTCAACCGATTGCTGTCCGCACCCTCCTGCCCAACTAGCATCACTACCCTGGACAGTTCTGACCTAGAATATGTGGACAACTACAAATACCTACAGTTGAAGTTGGAAGTTTACATACACTTAGGTTGAAGTCATTAAAACTCATTTTTCAACCACACCACAAATTTCTTGTTAACAAGCTATAGTTTTGGAAAGTTGGATAGGACATGTACTTCATGCATGACACAAGTAATTTTTCCAACAATTGTTTACAGACATATTATTTCACTCATAATTCACTGTACCACAATTCTAGTGGGTCAGAAGTTTACATACACTAAGTTGACTGTGCCTTTAAACAGCTTGGAAAATTCCAGAAAATAATGTCATGGCTTGAGAAGCTTCTGATAGGCTAATTGTCATCATTTGAGTCAATTGGAGGTGTACCTGTGGATGTATTTCAAGGTCTACCTTCAAACTCAGTGCCTCTTTGCCTGACATCATGGGAAAATCAAAAGAAATCAGCCAAGACCTCAGAAAATAAATTGTAGACCTCTGGTCTGGTTCATCCTTGAGAGCAATTTCCAAATGCCTGAAGGTACCACGTTCATCTGTACAAACGATAGTACGCAAGTATAAACACCATGGGACCACGCAGCCGTCATACCGCTCAGGAAAGAGATGCGTTCTGTCTACTAGAGATGAACGTACTTTGGTGCGAAAAGTGCAAATCAATCCCAGAACAACAGCAAAGGACCTTGTGAAGAAACTGGAGGAATCCGGTACAAAAGTATCTATATCCAGAGTAAAACGAGTCCTATATCGACATAACCTGAAAGGCCGCTCAGCAACGAAGAAGCCACTGCTCCAATACCGCCATAAAGCCAGACTATGGTTTGCAACTGCACATGGGGACAAAGATCATACTTTTTGGAGAAACAAAAATAGAACTGTTTGGCCATAATGACCACCGTTATCTTTGGTGGAAAAATGGGGATGCTTGCAAGCCGAAGAACATCATCCCAACCGTGAAGCACGGGGGTGGCAGCATCATGTTGTTGGGGTGCTTTGCTGCAGGAGGGACTGGTGCACTTCACAAAATAGATGGCATCATGAGGGAGGAAAATGATGTGGATGTATTGAAGCAACATCTCAAGACATCAGTCAGGAAGTTAAAGCTTGGTCGCAAATGGGTCTTCCAAATGAACAATGACCCCAAGCAAACTTTCAAAGATGTGGCAAAATGGCTTAACCTGTTATGGCTGAAGGGGCAGTATTGAGTAACCTGGAAAGAGGTGCCCATTTCAAACGGCCTCGTACTCAATTCTTGCTCGTACAATATGCATATTATTATTACTATTGGATAGAAAACACTCTTTAGTTTCTAAAACCGTTTGAATTATTTCTCTAAGTGAAACAGAACTCTTTCTGCAGCCCATTTCCTATCCGGAAGTGAGATTTCCAAAAGCGAGGTCTTTGTTCAAGAGCTTGTCTATAAAAGGGCATGTCACTTGGGACTATAGAAACACGTCATACACCTTCCCCTGGGTGTCAAGCGGAAGTGAGAGCAGAAATGAGTTGATTATCTTGTTCTGAGATTGAATACATCCTCTTGGAATGAGAGGTCCGCCATAATTTTTTTTCTTCGAAGGCGCGAAGTTGGACCTGGAATCGCCTTCTGGAAAGCCGTCGTTATGGGTGAATATGATCTCCAGCTTAGATTTTATTTGATACATGTCACAATATCATCCTAAAGTATGTTTTTTCAATATAGTTTTATTATATTATTGAAATTTATTCGGGACTTTAGGCGTGATGCGTTGTATGAATTTGTTCAAGAAGGAGAGGTTAGCGCCGCATGGCCAGTGTGCTTGCTAATTCAAGAGGGAAAGAGTTCGTTCTGGATCCAAATAAAGACGGTTCTGGACAAAGGACCCCATGTACAACATTCTGATGGAAGATCAACAAAGGTAGGACCCAATTTGGGATGCTATTTCATATATCTGTCGAACTGTGCTATCGCTACCGATTACTTGGAATCAATGCTGTTGTGTGTTAGCTATTGCAGTAAGCTAATATAACGCTATATTGTGTTTTCGCTGTAAAACACTTAAAAAATCGGAAATATTGGCTGTATTCACAAGATCTTTGTCTTTCATTTGCTATACACCATATATTTTTCTGAAATGTTTTATGATGAGTAATTAGGTAGTTGACGTTGGTGTCTGTATTTACTCTGGCTACTCCCGTGCTATTTCTGACTGTAGCTATGATGGTAGCAGTAATGTAAAACTGATTTATAGCTCAAATATGCACATTTTTCGAACAAAACATAGATTTATTGTGTAACATGTTATAGGACTGTCATCTGAGGAAGTTGTTTCTAGGTTAGTTTGGTTGGTTCTAGGTTAGTTAGGTTGGCTTTGTGCATGCTACCTGCATGCTACCTGTGCTGTGAAAAATGTCTGTCCTCTTTTGTATTTGGTGGTGAGCTAACATAAATATACGTGGTGTTTTCGCTGTAAAACATTTTAAAAATCGGACATGTTGGCTGGATTCACAAGATGTTTATCTTTCAAATGCTGTATTGGACTTGTTAATGTGTGAAAGTTAAATATTTTAAAAATATATATTTTGAATTTCGCGCCCTGCACTTGAGCTGGATGTTGTCATAGGTGTACCGACCTCGGGCTTGCAGCCCTAAGAAGTCAAGGTATTGGAGTGGCCATCACAAAGCCCTGACCTCAATCCCATAGAACATTTGTGGGCAGAACTGAAAAAGCATGTGCGAGCAATGAGGCCTACAAACCTGACTCAGTTACACCAGCTCTATCAGGAGGAATTGGCCAACATTCACCCAACTTATTTATTGGGGGAAGCTTGTGGAAGGCTACCCTAAACGTTTGACCCAAGTTAAACAACTTAAAGGCAATGCGTTCCAAATACTAATTTAGTGTATATAAACTTCTGACCCACTGGGAATGTGATGAAAGAAATAAAAGCTGAAATTAATCATTCTCTCTAATATTATTCTGACATTTCACGTTCTTAAAATAAAGTGGTGATCCTAACTGACCTAAAACAGGGAATTTTTACTTGGATTAAATGTGAAATGGTGAAACTGAGTTTAAATGTATTTGGCTTAGGTAGGTGTCTGGTTAGACTGTAAACTCTTTCCAGACTCACATTAAGCATCTCCAGTCCAAAATTAAATCTAGAATCGGCTTCCTATTTTGCAACAAAGCCTCCTTCACTCATCCCACCAAACATACCCTCGTAAAACTGACTATGCTACTGATCCTTGACTTCGGCAATGTTATTTACAAAATAGGCCCCAACACTCTATCACAGTGCCATCTGTTTTATCACCAAAGCCCCATATATTACCCACTACTGCGACCTGTATGCTCTCGTTGGCTGGCCCTCACTACATATTCCTCGCCAAACGCACTTTCTCCGGGTCATCTATAAGTCTTTGCTAGGTAAAGCCCCGCCTTATCTCAGCTCACTGGTCACCATAGCAACACCTACCCGTAGGACACGCTCTAGCAGGTATATTGCACTGGTCATCCCCAAAGCCAGCACTTCCTTTTTCTGCCTTTCCTTCCAGTTCTCTGCTGCCAATGACTGGACCAAATTGCAAAAAAACTCTGAAGCTAGATTCTTATATCTACCTCTCTAACTTTAAGCATCAGCTGTCAGAGCAGCTTACGATCATTTTACCTGTACACAGCCAATCTGTAAATAGCACACCTGACTACCTCATCCCCATATTATTACTTACCCTCTTGCTCTTTTGCACCCCAGTGTCTCTACTTGCACATCATCATCTGCATATCTATCACTCCAGTATTAATGCTAAATTGTAATTATTTTCGCCTCTATGGCCTATTTATTGCCTACCTCCCTACTCTTCTACATTTGCACACACTGTACATATATATTTATTTTGTGTTATTGACTGTACGTTCGTTTGTGTAACTGTTGTTTTTGTCACACTGCTTTGCTAAATCTTGGCCTGGTCGCAGTTGTAAATGAGAACTTGTTCTCAACTGGCCTACCTGGTTAATTAAATAAAGGTGTAAAAAAATGTAAAAATAAATATATATATATTTCTTTAAGACAGGCACCATGGGTGCACACCTATCTTTTGGTTGTCACCTTCTCCACAATGTCATTTTCCTCCATTCTACACAACTCCTCTTTCACCTTCTGCATATGTGGTATTGAAATTCTGTGCGCTGTGTGCGCTGTGTGCATTGCATATGACTATTCTCTTTCAGTTGTATTTTCACTGGTTCAGTGTTGAGCAAGCCATGTTCTCCTAATGCGTCATAAACCTATTTGATGCGTTTCACCAGGCAAATCTCGGCTGCTGTTGACCGGCTGAGTTAGTTGTTCACACACGGTCCCTGAACGACATACTGGGAAGGAATAGTGCTTTTCTTTGTATGTGGTGGTCACTTGAAATTGCCCTAAACAATTCAACTGGCCCCTGGGACTTCACAGAGTAATGGTAGACAGCTGGAATGAGCATATCAAATGTCTCTTCAAACATAACACTAGCGTTTGTTCCAGCGTAAATGTTTCCTTTTCAGGTGTTGCACCACTGAGAAATTGCACTGTCCGTTGGTCATCACTCCTACCGGCATTGCTAACGGATGCCAAAAAATATGCTTGGTCGTAATATTCTGTGGCACATTCTTTCCCAATATCCTGTTTTCTGACACTTGTTGCATGTCGACTTGAAAGCTGGACATCTTTCCTGCTTTTTATGTTGCATTTTCCAACACAGGGTTGCATTTTCCTTCTGCACACTCTGTGTCCCTTAAATCTCTGTTTTCATTCCATTTTATGTGCCATTTTGCATTCTTGTGCCCCCTTGTGATCTCCTGCACATCACGCAGCTTCTCCCTGCCTGCTTAGTTGCATGCTAACTTCCTTTGACAGACTTCTTGTACAATAGTTGCTAACGTGAGATCTGCAGTTTGTGAGACGGTCCTTTATCCAGTATGCCCACGACAATCCGGTCCCGAATATATGCTCATCTCTATTCGCACCAGTCACAATACTCTGAAAGCATGTAAAGGGCTCTGATAAATGCCTCTGTACTCGTTGATTAAAAACAGGCACGTTCTTGAATAACATCCTGTTTGTGGGGAAAAAAGTAGTCATCATATTTCCTCATGCCAATTTCAAAGTCTTCTTTCTCATCCTCCGATGCAAAGATGAATGATTTGAAAATGTTCTTTGCCTCGCTGCCCATGGAATATAAGGGAACTGACCTGTACATCACCATCTTCCTGATCCAACTTGGACACGGTTCTGAATCTCATAACCTTGTTTCCAACCTGTCCATCTGTCGGTTTATCAAAGCTAAAGTTTTGCGGTGGGTCAAACTTCGCCAGAGTCTACTTTCTTAGTAGGATGTGAGCCTGTCATCCCGCTTCTGACACCATGTAATATAATGTGAATGTCCAGTCAAGAGTACCTTTCTCGGTAAGTTGTTTTAATGCCTCAAGATAACTGACGTACTGCTTTAAGACATCCCGTAACACTGTCGTGAATACTATGACAATGCCCTGAAATCCTTTTTATATACAGTCATTTCGTTTCAACAAAAACCTTGTCTGGGTGGTGGCCTGGGACATTTAAAACCTGATTGGCACATAGTCATCTCAGCATTTTCCTTAAATGTTTTACTCTCGCACACAATCTATTTTTTTCTCTCTATCAGCTGCATAAGGGACAAACTCAACGCAGAGGGCTGAATTCGCTTCAAGTCGAGTGTCGCTCCTAAAGGAATCCTAATAAATAATATAAGAGTGAGGGAAGAGTGATGTGACATAAAACATAAAGGCTAGGAAGTGTTGCGCCTACTATTGTGGAAGCAAACAGATACATTTGTGTGATACAACAAAGGGTTTATGGGTGGAAAGAGGTTTACATGCTAGAGCCCCAAAGTCATTAAACCTTCAGTTGACTCATGCCATCCATCACTGATCCCAATCATCATTGATTTTGACAAACAAATCGGTCAATCTGTGCGACCCTCTGGCATTCAAAATCCTGATGAGGCCCTCGAGCCAAAAGGTTTGCCCACCCCTGCTGTAACTGCAGCTTTATATTTTGAAGTTTATACTGTAGGTCTTCAAGACCAAGGTCTGTCATGTTCTGTTCATTGGCCATTTGCTAACACATCAAGAAACACTTTCTTAAATGCTATGTCCTGCTTGGCAATAATGACATTGTGAGATTTTGGAAGACAATGCATTCGCTATCTTTACTAGCAACACATACTGTCACTGGTTATAGTGGGAGTAAAACATTATGGGACCACCATGGATCCTCCACGATGGTCAAATGGGATTATTAACCCAGAAATGTCTTTCATAAAACTCATCTCCCAGGGTTTGAGATCTACAAAACCTAGCAGGTGATTTTTGCTCCCCACAAATAATCTAATTTGACTTTGCTTCCGGTTTCCTCTTCCCTCTGTGTAGACTGGAGGGAGAGGAAAGGAAGAAAGACCACCCCTTGTTTTAGTAAGGCTCAGGAGCTGAGGGTGAGAATGAATGCTCATTACAGGATTAGTCCAGAGAATGACTCAAGGGAAGAATTGACGTGGGTCTGGCACATTGACATCTCCACTGCATAAAGCATTAGTGAAGAGGTATCTAGCTAGCAGAGACGGTCTGTCCCAGTGAGTCTTAAACCTCCCCCCTGTAGATTAAACGGAACTCAGGAGAATTGCTTTGGCCTTTCAATGGAGGGAATTATACATACATTTAGCATGGATCTCTCTAATCATAAAGTAATGAGCAGCAGCTGACAAATGCATTTTAAAATAGCAGCTTACATACACGCTTATGTATTCTATACAAATCAGCACTTGCAGAAACTACAATTCTTCCTCTACACGTTAAGTGGATATTTTTTGCAGAACCACCATCTTTTCCAGGTCTTTAGCCAGCTACACCTTCTGAGGCACTAACATAGTCAATTGCTAGACTGCAGTGAATTGATCATGGAGCAGTGAAATTGTTTCCACAGGGTTCCACTCTCCTGTTTAGTTCCATCTTAGAGCTGGAGCAATGAGTGGCTAGGAGAGGTCCAATGGTAATGTGATAGATACCTTGGTGATAATATAAAGGACACCACTGCTCATTAAAGCTCAAACAATAAAACCATTGAAAATGTGGCGTCAGGGCTCTTGCTTTAGCACACCCCTGGCCATATAGAGAGGCTCTAAAGCAGCGTGAATAAAACAAATTAACTTGCACTTATTCACAGCAGCAGTGCTCACCACAGGCAAAAGCAGCTTCAGAGGATCCAACAGCAGAGGCAGCAGGAGTAGAAGCACAAACAGTAGCAGATGTGAAGACTATGACAACAGAGATGGATTGAAAGTGCTGAACAATTTCCCTTTACCTTTCCTCTCCAAACAGATGATAAGGTGTGTGAACAGTGAGCTGTGATCAGACTCTCCCTCTTCATTTTGCTTCCCACCCCATCTGTCAACTGCTGCTCCCAATCCACCTCAGTGGAGTCATCTCCCCAATCCGCCAGGTTGCTGCCTTACTTGTCTGCTGCAGCTCTGGAGTGGGCTTCTGATTGGCTGACTAAACACACACTCTCTCTCTCTCTCTCTCTCTCTCTCTCTACATCTGCTGCATCAGTGACTAAGGTGGAACAAGCTCAAAGCAGAGGGTTGAATATGCTTTAAGGTGAGTGTTGCTCCTAAAGGAATCCTAATGAATAATATAAGACTGAGAGTGAATGGGAGGGAGGGAAGAGTGATGTGCAGCAAAGATCGTGAAGCCCCTCCAGACCATAGGGCATTTTTAACTGAGATGAAAGCGAATATGCCGGCACATAAAAAAATAAAGGGGAGGGAGGGTTGCGCATAGTATCGTGGAAGAAAGCAAAGAGATGAGAATGTGATATAACAAAGGGCTTATGGGAGGAAAACTAGGTTTACATACCAGAGCCCCAAAGTCATCAAACCTTCACAGTTGACTCCCATGCCATCCATCATCTTTGCCCGGTATCCACCCACATCTTCAAAGGCTAGGGAGGTGATTTATCTTTTCAGACTCATTTATTTATTTACCTCTGCCAACATTATGAGTGGCCCTGTTGGTGGGCCCCAGGTTGAGTTATGTAACACTGTAGGGGAGACCGGGGTTGGTTGTCACACTGTTTACTCTTGTGTGTATTTCTCAGCACCAGTATAACTTACAAGACTATTTTCAATATTAGGAGAAATACCAAGGTCCTGGGTTGGAATTGGGAACATTTTGATCCTCATATCTTATTCCAACATGGCGTTATAAGCCATGAAATACAATCTGTCCACTTGTGACAACTAGCCCAATCGCGGGGTTGGATGTCACACAGTGCGTTGTTGGTTGTCACAATGTTTAATGTTTATTGTGACTTTTGTCACAGGAAATGAATCAATATAGTATACAATGTTTTAGAAATAGCTTTTCTCTGACAAAAAACAGCATTTTATGCCGTGAGAATAAATGTGTGTGTACTGTATGTGTGTGTGTTTGCACACACACATACTCTTCAACAAACATAATTGTTCATGGATACTCCCATCATTCAACGATTTACAAAGAAAATACAGAGATTTTTATTTTTACCTTCACCTATGAAAAACATACACTGAGTGTACAAAACATTAAGGAAACCTGCTCTTTCATTGACATAGACTGACCAGGTAAATCCAGTTGAAAGCTACGATCCCTTATTGATGTCACTTGTTAAATCCACTTCAGTCAGTGTAGATTAAGGGGAGGAGACAGGTTAAAGAGTTAAAATGTTTTTGTGTATGTGTGCCACTCAATATTAGGAAGGTGTCCTTAAATTCCCCTCACCTCAACGTTTTGTCATACTGACATGAATTGACCAGGTGGATGAGTTATTTCAAAGAATTCACAGATTTTAGTCATGCTAGAAAATATTTGATCCACGATGATGAGGCGTTAGGCTATAAGTGCAACATATAATTGAATGAGAGGGTTATACTTTTGGGAGGCCCTTTTTAAAAGCATTTTCAATGTATGGGGTGACTGTATGGCATCTACATCAGCATATCACAAAGCATGATCGCTCATCAAATAAATCAATGTTTAATGCAAACTGGTTTAGCCAAGCCCTTGAGACAGTAATTCCTTTAAAATGAGTGGACCTGACAAGGTCCTATTATCCAATATCTTAATTCGGCATCAGTGTTAGATGGTGTCAGGGAGTATTTTGCCTAAGAGGAAGACATCAATTACATTAACTGACTTAAATATCACAATTTCAAATAATTTGAATTTGACGAGACAAGTTACAGAAATGATAAAAAGAGAGAGTGTGTGTAATATCTTCAAAATGGAACATTGGAACTATACTACGTGATATTTGCACTGTATGGCCCATAGTTTTCCTGATCTCATAGTCAGCACAAAAAACTCCTGGCCTTGGTTATTATATGCAATATGCCTGTGTATCCATACCATGGTTCATGTCTTATTTGTCTAAGCTTTGACAAGGGCTTTTAGTAATTTAAATGAATGCATTACAATGGGTTTAGTGATGAAAGCTTTCCCTCGTGCTCATTTTCCATCCAGAAATGTGCTTTCTTTCCAGGCAGCTAGGCAGCTGGCAATTTAGAAGAGGAGGGCATGCACATGGTGTAGCCTTCTCTTATCTTTTGAAATTGTGAATAAATGTCACATTGCAATTCCACAGTTGGGCATTAGTCAAAGATGACAAATGGGCACTGATACTAGTCATTTATTTTCATGGCTGTGGTAGTGGTGGTGTGTGACTGAGATTACAAAAGGGGTGGCATTAATCTAGGTGAGGCAGTCACTTTAGTGGGCCAGAACTACTGCAAGGTCAACATCCTGGGACGCTCAAGCATGCAGGGGTTCAAGAAAGCACAAGCTGAGCTCTGATATAGGGGGCAACAAGAAAATCATATCTACTATATTGAGTTCATAGTATAGCACTAATAACTGTTATTTGAATGGCAAAATTGAGCAGGGCAATATATTATTACATCTTGGAACTCTATTTGATTCTCTACAAAGTTTAGAGGAGGGTAACTAATTTTCCTCTCCCTGTGTGAACATACTAACACATCTCTGGATAAACATTTACTACAGTATCTTAGAACATAATCTATCTGACAGGTCATTGTAATGTTAAAATTGTTCCAATTTACCCTTCCCATGAGGTAGGTTGTCGTCTGAGATAATTTCTCTCTCTGGTTCAAGCTAAACTAGGAAACGACATTAGGCATTTGATGGAAACTTCTTTTAAAGTTTCTTTCTTCTCCACTGACTCTGAGCAGTTGAGTGAGCCACTTACATCACATAGAGTTCCCATCATAACTTCCCTCTCTTTCTTCTTCACTCAACTTCATGTGCTTTGTACTTCTCTTTGCACATAAAAGTGTGCTCGCTCTAGGTTTCTCCTCAGGAGCTAGCTACCAACTTATAACCCTTAATAATCCACCAAACTGCTCTCAACATTTGGGGACTGTTATACTATTTCCAATTTCCTGTCACCCTACATTCCCTCATCCTCTGACACTGGGGTGTCAGATAAATTAGGAATGGAGGAATGGAGCCTTACAGAGACTTGACAGTCTTCTATCTCATCAGCTTGTTATTTCTGTGGCCACATTTCCATCGCTGTCTGGGATCACCGGTATAGGTCCATCAAATATTCCTGTGGACATTCTCAGTGACAGGGCGCCTTTCTGAGTAAGTGATAGAGTGGCTAAAGAGCAGACAACTGGCAGGCGGCATCAGCATCAATCTGTTGTTATTCTGACTGGGTGCCTGGGAAGCTGTGGGTGTAGTGGTGCTGAAGCAAGGGAGGTTTTTTTTCTTTCTTCCTGTTGCTCTATTCTCAATGTGTTCTCACAGAATGACCTGATGTCTGTTTGGTTTTGTTAGAGTTTGTTTTGGAGTTTGATAGGTGGCTGTGTTAGTTTTGTTAGACCTGTCTAAAAACATGAGTACTAATCCACATCATTCTAGTAAAAATCATTCTACTAGATGTGTCAAGACGTGCCATAGGAAGATAAGTCATAGTTTTGGGACTATGTGAATGGAATATAATCATGTATACCTCTATACACATGCATTTTCATGCTAGTAACCGACACACAAATCGACAATAAAGCTTTCCTTGAAACATCCAAGTCGAATATGACGCACTATGCATTCAAGTTGCACACGGTATCTATTCTTAGACCAGCCTACTGTTGGTTTATCCTAGGGAATGGGAAATGTGTGTTACATAAACACCATTTTGGAATGTTGCTGAAATGACCAGATCGGTTTGGGATTGTCTGTTGTGTAAATGTTACCTCTGCAAATTTTTACTTTTGCTGAGCACACTCCTGGTAGGCCATAATTGCCTGGAATATTCTGGAGAGCATGCCTTAATATTATATAGGAATGCCAGTGGAGCTGCCAAAGCTGGACAGAAACAGGGCAGCCAAAGTAACAGGTCATATACCAACTACAGCAGTACGATAAATAATATTAAGTACAAAATTGCATATATTGGTATCTGTCAATATCAAAATGGTCTTCCAATTTGGGTAACATATCCCATAAGAGCACATAGTTATCAACTGTATGGCAGACCTTTCATGTTATGACTGATAAGTCTGACAATTATCCACACATCATGATGTTAACATGAAAGTGTTATGAACGTGTCTAGCAATTATCCCCAATGCAATTACCTTTGGTCATTAGGATTTGGGGCTTGAGTACAATGCCAGTCTGAGCCTCATCACACATAGTCATTACTCAACTGCAGACCCTGATGAGACAGTGCTGTAACGATGGATGTCTGCATATCAGCATACTGCAATATTGAGATGTCCACGTTTGTGTTTGTGCCTTAGCCTACCCTCTCCTGAAGACAGCTTCTGAACTACTTTGTGAGCTAAATGACAGTGGAAGTGTCCCCATTATAAACATATTTAAAGAACAGCTGCTGTTCATTAAGGGATACTTCGGGATTTTGGCAATGAATCCTTTTATCTACTTCCCCAGAGTCAGATGAACTAGTGGATGCCATTTTTATTTCTCTGTGTCCAGTATGAAGGAAGTTAGAGCCAATGCTAACTAGCGTTAGCGCAATGACTGGAAGTCTATGGGTATCTGCTAGAAACTACCTCTAACTTTCTTCATACTGGACACAGACATAACTATTGTATCCACTAGTTCAGCTGGGGAAGTAGATAAAGAGCCTCATTGCCAAAATCCCAAAGAAACCCTTTAACAAAAAGACAGCTGCTTGATGGGTTCTGGAGAGAAGATGGGACTCTTTACTGAGAGACAGCTGATAAAAGGTAAGATTGAACCAAACCTGATAAGATGGGTGATGAAAGCTGTTGAGCTGCTAATCTCCCAAAATGTGTTAAACTAGTTTATTATGGTGGGTATTTCTCTGGACTGCCAGTCAGTTGGTAGAGTTCCTCCTCAGATGTCAGAGGGAGATTTACACTCTAAGCTGTCATGCTGAGAAGCTGCAACTGAAGTCAAATAAAAACCACATGAGATCAAACCCACAGCACTTTTAATGGTGGACAACTTCATCAACAGTCAGTTAGGTCAGGCCAGAGAATCATCACTCGATGGTTTGAGTAGGTGTTGGACTGTTATATGAATCTGCGTCCCAAATGGCACCCTATTCCTTATAAAGTGCACTACTTTTGGCCACATTACAGAGGGTGTAATATCCCAGCATTATTCTACAGTACATTCTCCACATATGATTTGAGATCCTGTTGTCTGTCTGAGGTATACCAGAGGTACTGGATACAATGACGAGATGCTTGTGTCTCTACCATAACAATGTGATTCATTGTCCACAGAGCGGAACAGCGGGCTGTCAAACTGGTGGATACATCTTGTTATTTGAATACTTTTTTGAATATTCAATGAGGGGGGTTGACATCAACCGCCTGTATTCAATGGAGAGTGAGATGCTAGACTCATGAATATGCATAGACGTCTCGAACTTCTACAGGGACAACTCCGATATAAAGTGTTTTTTCTTATAGGTTTCTGGGATGTAGCGTGTTCTACTTATATCAGTACACTAGTAACAACCTAATCATTACGAAACTTCCATTAGATCAAATAAGCCTCACATATCAAAATATAAATATATTTTTTTATCTTGACTAAATTCAACTCTCTCTTATTGCCCCCCATATAAAAACGACTCATTTGCTTAACAATGAATGATCTGCTTAACATGGACAGATTTTGAGCAGAGTAAAAATCCTCACGCTTCGTCTCTTCCTCTCTGTGTATACTGCCTTATGCGGTGTGAAAAGCGATTCACAAGCCAGCTGCAGCTGTCAGTGCTAGTGCATCCACTCTAAGAACCTCAACAGACAGAGGAGCACTCCATACCTGGCTGTACCATTAACACTTAGGATACACTTTATTCTGAGGTATAGTATTTCCAGGATATCGCTGAGAAACTAAGTAAGCATAATTAAATGTTGCCTATATATATTCACCAATTATTTTGTGTTTTCACACTGTGAATGAAGGTGCACACATGCATACATTATAATGAAATACATAAGTGTGTAGTACACCACCCTGCCAATACACACACATGCCTGGTCGCACGCTTGTGCACAAACACACACACACACACACACACACACACACACACACACACACACACACACACACACACACACACACACACACACACACACACACACACACACACACACACACACACACACACACACACACACACACACACACACACAGACACACACCTATCGACAGCCTCAGAACCTTGAAGTTATCCAGCCATGCGAACTGAAACTGAATTAAGTGAGCTGCCCTTACCCTCTGATGTTTCTTTTTGATGTACTCCTCGCTAGTCTGTCAGTTCATGTAAATGGCTGTTTTCACTTCAATTGCTTCATCACTAAGACCTTCATTGTACACAGCATTTTTAAATACTTTTTACTGCCTCTTCTGAATTCCTCTCTTACATGTTATTGTCGGTCTTCTCCACCGCATCCTCTGTACATTCCATGCCTATCTGGTGTATGTGACAATAAAACATATTTTTCCCCCTCTCAATGTCTCTTATAAGACAACACAACAAAAGCCATCCCTTCTGAGTAAAAATTCCCTCAGCCGGAAATAGCTTTCTTGACAGTCACACACAAAGCATTCTTTAAAAGTAACTGAAAACAACATTTTCTATCAACTAGAAAATCTCAGGACTGTTCCGCCCTACCTGTTTCACTTTCATTGAAATCTCATGGCTCCATCTCAAAGGCGCGTGACTCAGGTACAGAAACCACATGCAGAGAGAGGAATGCAATGCACACGCTGCATTCCGGATGCTATAAAGAATGAACAAATCCAGAGTTCCAGTCACCCACGAGACCTAGGGATGTGAATTGTCCTCATTTGAGCACCGCCACAAACAGGAAAAAATGTCCATTACAAGAAAATGTTTAAATATACAGGGGAAAAGAAGAGTATGACAGCACATGACTCTGGCAGTCTGCTCTCTCCCCCTCTTGCTCTTGGTTCTCCTCTTTCTCACTCTCTTTCTTTCTCGGTCCCCCCTCTCTCCTCTCTATTGCTCTATTTTTCTCTCTCTGTCCCTCTCTCTACCCCCCCCCTCTCTCTCACACGCACGCACACACACACTCAGACTCTGCTGTGCTCTTGCACTTCCACTACTGTTGTGTAATCAATTGGGTCTGATGGAAAATACCGTTTTTTAATCGCTTTGGTGCAATTTTCACAAGTATATGGTACATTGTCACAACTCAGTACAAAACTGAAAACAGATCATCAAAAAGGCAGTTGACTAAGTACAACACACAAAACATACAGTCATCTAGAAATATTGTACATGTTTCACATTGCCATACATGTTCATATGAAGTAATTGCCTTTCACAATGTAATGCTCACATTTCTTTTGATTTGATTCTCTTCTCTTTTGTTAAAAGACATTTTACTATTACTTAAGCCGACTGCTGTTAATTGATGATCACTTAAACGTTTGGTAAACCTAGAGATTTGACATGTAAACTGCTTTGTCTACTACAAACTTTGAGAACTACACTGAACAAAAATATAAACTCAACATGTAAAGTTTTGGTCCCATATGTCCAATTTTCCAAACACAAAAAAAGCTTATTTTACATCCATGTTAGTGAGCATTTCTCCTTTGCCAAGATAATCCATTAAACAGCATGATCCTTACACAGGTGCACTTTGTGCTGGGAACAATAAAAAGCCACTCTAAAATGTTCAGTTTTGTCACACAACACAATGGCAACAATCACAGTTTCAACTGTGCCGGGCAGATGGCAGACATGGTGATGTGCGGGTGGGTGGTTTGCTGGTGTCAACGTTGTGAACAGAGTTCCCAATGGTGGTGGTGGGGTTATGGTATGGGTAAGCATAAGCTACGGACAACAAACACAATTGCATTATATCAAGGACAATTTAAATGCACAGAGATACCGTGATGAGATCCTGAGGTCCATTGTCGTTCCTTTCATTTCCCGGCCATCACCTCATGTTGCATGGCCCCATGTTACAAGGATCTGTACTGGATCTGTACAGAATTCCTGGAAGCTGAACATTTTCCAGTTATTCCATGGCCTACATACTCACCAGTCACCCATTGAGCATGTTTGGGATGTCCTGGATCGAAGTGTACGACAGCGTGCTCCAGTTCCCGCAACCTCGCATAGCCATTGAAGAGGAGTGGGACAACATTCCACCGGCCAAAGTCAAAAGCCTGATCACTTCTATGCAAAGGAGATGTGTCGCGCTGCATGAGGCAAATGGTGGTTACACCACATACTGACTGGTTTTCTGATCTGCGCACCTACCTTTAATTTTTATTAAAAAATTCCCCTTTTTCTCCCTAATTGGTAGTTGCATTATTGTCCCATCGATGCAACTCCCCTACAGACTCGGGAGAGGCGAAGGTCAAGAGCCGCACCAATGTGCCGGAGGAAATATTGTCCAGATGGCGACCGTAGTTAGCTTGCAGGTTCCTGGCCCACCACAATGAGTTGATAGAGCACGATGGGACAAGGAAATCCCGACCAAACCCTCCCCTAACCCGGTCGACGCTAGGCCAATTGTGCGCTGCCTCATGGGTCTCCCGGTCATGGCCGGCTGTGACACACCCTGGCATCGATCTCGGGTCTGTAGTGACGCCTCAAGCAATGTGATGCAGTGCCTTAAACCGCTGTGCCACTCGGGAGGCTCACCCTACCTTTTCTTTTAAGGTAAACATGACCAATCATGTTAAATCCATAGATAGGGCCTAATTTATTTATTTCAATAGACTGGTTTTCTTAAATGGACTGTAACGCATGTTGCGTTTATATTTTTGTTCAGTGTACCTAATGAAAATGTATGTCTGTAAAGTAGAAACATAAAAGTATAATGTACAGTTCCAGTCATGAGTTTAGACACACCTACTCATTCAAGGGTTTTTCTTTATTTGTATTATTATTCTACAATGTATAAAATAGTACAAATAAAGAAAAACCCTTGAATGAGTAGGTATATCCAAACTTTTGACTGGTACTGTATGTCAGACATGGCTTTTCTCCAGGTGCATGAACAATGAAGATATGTACTGCAATTCTGATGCAAACTAGTAGCTGCTAAACATTGTTTCTTTCATTTCTTTCACTTGATTACACTGTGAAAGATTATAACACCTTTGATCACACCTGGAATAGAAATTATGGAAATGTGATGTTCACTCATTTTTTATGAGTGGTGCCTAATGTGAAAACAGTGTGATGTATTGTAATTAACAGTACTGTAGCATACTACATTCAAAAGGCAATTTTGAAACATGTTTTGCTATTGGATTAAATGGTTTTTAAAATGAAAAGATAAAATATCATTATGTTGTGTACTTGTGATTAAACCAATGTACTCATTATATTTCACATTAAACGTATATGTTGGATCAAAGGTTGTGTGGTGAAAGATGTCTACAAACGAAATGAATGCACAATTAAAGGTTTTGAATGTAAGACTGGCTGCGTTACAAGTGTTACCTATTTGTACTAAGAGTTTTTTTTAAATTCATCACATACTTGTGAAAATTGTACCAAAGCGAATAAAAAAACTGTAATAGGACTCAATTTAACAAGAAAATCAAAATGAGGCTGCTGCTACTGTACTGATTGGATTACATTACACCAATTAGAAATTTGGCAGAGTTTGTCAGAGAAATTTGGCACACCCCCCACCCCCAAAAAACCAGCAGCATGTATACCATTGAGACCGCCCAAATTGATGCATATGAGCATCTAGAAAAATCTATTTAAAATGCAAAGGGTGTGAAGGGGACTGACTGGCACCTTCCTTAGGGAATACTGTAGTCCTGCTTAGGGAATATAGTCTTGAAATCCTTCACTTTTTGATACAAAACAGAATGTAACTCCCCACTGTGTGCCTTCAGGTCATGTAGAAATTTAGACAAATATAACAATAAGCCCATGCAAACATTGATGCGTCTCACGTTCTTCATAATTGTTTACCCATGAACAAGCTAAAGGTGGCTGGAAACAGCAGGAGTAAAACACATTACTATGACTGTCTCCGGTTTGTTTTCGCTTGGTCTGACTTCCTCTGCTACCTCCATGAATACATAACGAATCAAAAGAAGGCACAGCAATACATTTTCTAAATCCTGTTTCTCAAACTGAGGGGGTTCTATCATTTGCCATTTTTTGTCTCGACAAAGTACATTACTTTCTCCTGGAAGCTAAAACTACAAATGATATAGTTGACTTGGAAGAAGAATGGGGAAAGGACTTTAATGGGGATATAGGCTACTGTGTATGTGTACTGTAGCATATGCTAATCTAAAAGCACTTAATCAATGTCTTGTCTGGGTCATTATTTTTGTTCAAAAATCTAATAGAGTAGAGTAACAGGATTTGACCTGAATCATTATTACATGAAATCTCTGAAAATAAGGAGTATTGAAGGGTTCTTCAGTTTATAATAGCATTAACAATAAAAAATACTTACAGCGCTAAGACATTATGCAACTGTTCATATATTTAAGGCTACAGTATTCCAGATATTGTATCAGACAGTGAATTATCCATGTGGAAATTAAGTATTAAAAAGTAGGAACCCCAAGAGATACACAGATTTCCCCCCCAATTAACCTTATATCTCAAAGATATAAATGGAGTCAACATGCAACAATCATCTTCACAAGATAACTGAGACATTAAGATGTCAAGATTCAGCCCCTGCTTTCCATAATTATTCTTATTGAGCTACGTAGTTAAAAGAAGAATTCTGATGTTGTGCTCGTTATGCATTGGAAATGACAGTTTGCCAACAAGTGGACAAAATAAGTGGTTTTGTGGAGAAAGAGAAAGAAAGCAGACACGTAATTAGCATCTTGGAGGATGCATCAAAGAGGAACTTTTTATGATCTATCTATTTCAACATGGAGAAGGGAATTCCTCAGAAAATGCAATTTCAACTGCCTGAATAAAACAAAGTAATTCTAGACCTCTGCTGGTGGTATAGTGTTGGGGAAAAAGAGATTTTCTTAAAAAGCTACAATGAATGTCTTTGCACGGAATTAGAATGGCCAATTTAGGCCCCAGCATGTGAGCAAGGAACATAATATTGTGTAGTGGGGGGTATCGGTAGTTTAGCAGCCTGATGATGATGTCTTCATCCATGTTCTCACTTCCAGAGGTGTGGGTGCCTCTGGCCTGGGGGCTGTGGGTTACTGCTGTATATGGGAATAACATAACAATGATTTAGTATGATGACATGTTGATTAGGGTCAACATGTATGTCATGTTGCTCTCTGGGAGTAGAATAAATACGCTGTGTGTGGATATTGGATTTTTGGTGAGCCACACACTTACAAATCATCCATATTGTTTTTACCAGTACAATAAAAAAGGAATTACCGTAAATCTTTTTATGTCACCTTCAAAGTGCGACAATAAACTGAGTGTACAAAACATTAGGAACACCTTCTTTTTCCATGACATAGACTGACCAGGTGAATCAAGGTGAAAGCTATGATCCCTTATTGATGTCACTTGTTAAATCCACAAATCAGTGTAGATGGGGAGGAGATGGGTTAAAGAAGGATTTTTAAGCCTTGAGACAATTGAGACATGGATTGTGTACGTGTGTCATTCAGAGGGTGAATAGGCAAGAAAAAATATTTAAGTTCCTTTGAACGGGGTATGGTAGTAGGTGCCAGGCACACAGGTTTGAGTGTGTCAAGAACTGCAACACTGCTGGGTTTTTCACACTCAAGTTTCCTTTGTGTATCAAGAATGGTCCACCACCCAAAGGACATCCAGCCAACTTGACACAACTGTGGGAAGCATTAGAGTCAACATGGGTCAGCACTCCAGTGGAACGCTTTCGACACCTTGTAGTCCATGCACAGACGAATTGAGGCTGTTCTGAGGGCTTAAGAGGGTGCAACTTAATATTAGGAAGGTGTTCCAAATGTTTTGTACACTCAGTGTAGGTTCACAATCTATTTGCTTACTTCAACAAATAAAACACACGCTAAAACAATTAACTGTTTGTCACTTTGCTACTCAAGGAGTGTGTGTTTAGTATTATAACAACGTAGGAGATATGAATCAAAACTCAAAAGGAAACATGATGTTCTTTGTTAATGTATGCATTTAGGTAGATCAACATAGGCCTACATTGAAAATGTTAAACATATTGTAGATGAACAAATCAAATAATGCACTGAAATTGTCTGAGCTTACCCTGCTGACTTGCTGTAAAGTAAATGTATGAGATGTAAACATCTGACTGCTTAATGCAGTTTGTGTGTGGTTAAGTCGAAAGCTTGTATTTCTCCAGATAGAGTCTTAACCTCATGGTCTTTAACATAATTAATGCAAAAATTGCATTACAATAAAAGATGCCACTGCAGTTGACATTTAAAAATCACTTAACATTTAATTTGACAAGAATAGAAGGGAATGAAAACGTGTAGCTCCTCACTGATGCACAAGACAAACAAGTCCCATTGGTTGGGTCTTTTTTTCGATAGAAACAATTTGCCTATTGTGATTAGCAATACCGTCAATTCGAGCTAAGTCATCAGAATCCAAGATAAGAGTTTTTCACAATTGCATGCTTTTGAAGGTTTATTGTCTAAAGGCCAAGTTTAGCACAATTGTGTGAGTGCAGCTGGCCTATGTGAGGGTGGTTGAGAGGGACTCTTTTAAATATACTTTTTTTGAAAGATATTTTGTAGATTCTGGTTATTCGGACAAATTTTTTTAGTTACATACAAACAGAGCAGTTCCTGAGGCACTTTGAGAGGGTTATCAAGTTTATTTGAATAAAACATTTCAAATGTTCTGCCTTCTAAATAAACAACCACCACAAAATATGATTAAAACTGAACTGAAAGGCTTGATTTTATTCCCATTGTCTTTAAAAACAAATCTAACATAAATATAACACATTAGTCTTTTCTGCTTTTCTTGTCCTCACAAGTACTCTCGGCTCTCCTCCACTTCCGCCACGGGAAGATCTGTTTTGTCTTTGTCTAATATCCCCGCTACAGTTTTAAAGGGCGTCCCCCACTCGCTGAGGTATTTGAAGTCTTCTCCACCGTCTGCCATCCACGACTCGATGGAGCTTAGCGACTCGCCCACCGACCCATCCCCCTCGTAGGCATACGTGACCAGTGAGTCATACGGCGGAGCAGAGAAACCCAGGTGGTTCTCCTGGAGACGCTGGTGGATGTAGTCCCTGATAATGTCCGCGCTGCCCTCTGTGGTGGGGGTCGACTCATTGATCTCAGTTTGGGCGGTGACCTCTGACCCTGTGCCCCTGCGGAGCATTTTTTCCTTGATGGCTTTGGTGTTCCTCAGAGTGCCCATGTCGAAGGCGTGGGTGTCCTCCTCGCCGCCCCCCTCGTCATCGTAGTGGATCACGTTGTCCCGGATGTCCTCCTTGGATGACATCAACGTCTCCCTCTTCTTCTGCCGTCTCAGGCCGACATAGAGTGCAAAGATCGCTACAGCATAAAAGAACCAAGCACACACAGTGTGTTATCTTTTACATACATAGATGTACTGCAGTGAAAATATACATTGACGTGCATTTCAAGAGCCTTTCAAGGTACTGTAGGAGGGTATGGGAAGAGAGACAGTCGGATGTCATGTGTTAGGAGCCATTACCTAATTTCCTTATTTCTCCAGACATTATTTTTTTAGCAGGAGAACTTAAAATAATCACAGCCTGAGGCCAGCCGGGATCCATTTCTGACATGCTATCTGTCACTATTGTAGTACTGAGACAGGATGAAAGGCTGCTTCACCTGGCTTTCATCTCCCTCTTCCTCCCCTTTTCCTCTTTCCCAATGGCAGACAGTAGAGACTACAGCACAGCAGCCTACTCCATACTACTGAAGTGCTCACTGTGTTATGCAACAGCAAGAGATTATACTTTAGTAGGAAAAAGTAGGGGGGGAGTGGCCAGACCAAGATAAGTGAGCTAAATCGACCTATAAGTATGATTATGATTATGGGACTGTTTCAAGGGCCATTTTTCTAATTGTAACGTCAATTTAATGAAGTTACTGTATGTTAGGACTTCAGCTCCCCCTAGTGTAAAATGACAGTTTAACATTTCGATTAATTGCATTTACAGAGTCTATACTGTAGTTGGAAATTAATACTTGTGGTAATCATTATTACTCTCATTCTCAAGGTGTCAGATGAAAAGTTCAGAAATACTCTGCTTCTGCACCAGGATCACAGTCTGAATGATAGACAGGACTTACGCAGGAGTATGACCATGCACAGTAAAATGGCCATCACTGCCCAGGTGCTGAGGCCCATTGGTAGGAAGACTGCCTCTGCCATGCAGGACAGGAGTGACCCGTCAGTCACACAGGCACACACTCGTACAGTGAGGGTGCCGGTGCTGCTCTGGGCTGGATACCCATTATCCTCTACCACCACAGGTATCACGTAGTACTCCTGGACCCGCCTCTGGAACCCTACACGCTTGGTCACTATCCCCGCCGTGTTGTCTGGAAACCAAATGACACAATCATTAACCCTACATGTCTCAAATCAATCAATAAATCCATCCTGGCACCCTAGACATCTGGTCACTATTCCCGCAGTGTTGTCTGGAAACCAAATGACACAATCATTAACCCTACATGTCTCAAATCAATCAATAAATCCATCCTGGCACCCTAGACATCTGGTCACTATTCCCGCAGTGTTGTCTGGAAACCAAATGACAACCATTAACCCAACATGGCTGAAACCCCACACGTCCATTAACGATTAACTCTAAATATCTGACTGAAATCCTATACGTCTGTCTGGTCACGATCCCCGCAGTGTTGTCTGAAAACCAAATGAGATCAGAGATTGTTCACTTGTAATGCAACAGAGTACATATACATGCAGTACTTCCTTAGTTCTTATGTAATGCTCTTCGTTCCTGGAGGAATATAGGGACCTGTACTAAAGATCTACATCGCTGCCGGTTTTGGGCTACATGCATTTGCTGATGTCTAAGCCCGACCTTTATCAAGCCCAATTTTTCTTCAGGGGAGATGTTGAATTGTATCTGAAATGTCACTTTTACCACTTTTGCTTCTCAGCTTATTTGAAATAAGGTGAAGGTGTGTACTTAGAATGTACAACAGAAAACAAATAGGGCCAGCAGCACAATGCAAGGCTCTGAGAAACAAACACAGGCCTGCCGTTTTTACGGCTATACAGAGATGAAGTGTCGAGATGTGCCCTGCCTCCTCTCCTCTCCAGCACCAGGATAGTGGTTGTGAACTGACTCTGTACAGCCTTCCCTCTGCCTGGCTGGACAAAGATCTCACTTGACAAGTAGGAGCCATTAAAGCACACCTTGTGCCTGTTTTCTGCAATTGCCATGAGCGCTGCTGTCCCTCTGAATCAAGCCTGATATTTATGCGTTATTGTGTTAGAAAAATACGAACAGAGGTTGGTGAGATGGTAAGGCTCTAGGGCAGGGGTGTCAAACTCATCTTGCCCTGGGGGCCGCATTCGGTCTTCAGTGAGGTCCGGAGGGCCGCATTGAAAATTTGTTGCATTTCCTCTACATCAAAATTGGAAACTGAATTGTTCTCTATCCATCGTTCTGGGAATTTTCTATGTCTAGCTTTCATTCTGGTGATTATTAGCGAGCTGGGCACAATCTACAAATTGTTTGTTTCAATTTGATTTGAGTCATTTTAAAGTATACTGAGTTCATTTTATTTTTTACTCAAACCACACGCGGGCCTGATTGGACACTCTCGTTTGCACCCTGGTATTAGTGGCGTAGTGCAGTTTCGAAAAAAGAAAATGTCAAGCTATTTTACACATTTTGCCATGAGGCTGAGAGAAAATGTTGTTTTAGAGATCATTTCCTAGGGGGGTGGGGGGCTTGTGGGGGCTGCAGTGCCTGACATCCCCTGGGTCGTGACAAAAACTCTTAACAATACCAATTGTTTGTGGATATTGTAGGGAGATAGTATCAAGAAAACAGATTTGCAGTGAGTCACTGGCACTGCATCATAATAGATAGTCTCTGTATAATATTATTGTATAAAAACCCTTTCTACAAAAAAATCCTTATTGAACGTGCCACAACTATTCTGTCGATCTCTCTCTCTCTCTCGATCGCTCTCTCTTGATCTCTCTCTTGATCTCTCTCTCTTGATCTCTCTCTCTTGATCTCTTTTCTGGAGGGAAAAAATATGGCTTACTTCCAAAGTCTCGCACGGTGAAATTCCTGTTTCTGATTTCCCTAGGGGACTTGAAGAAGAACCTCTGTCCAACAGCGGGAAGATCCTTGTCCGTAGCACTGATGGTCTGAATTACCTGGCAAAGCACAAAGAGCTTTCAACTTTAGAACCAAGTGGAGAAACTATTTATCACAATTATTCTCTTTCATTCTCTCTCACACACGCACGCGCATACACACGCACTCACGCACACAGCCTTTCTCACAGTGGAATTGTACTTGCCTGGCCTACTTCTGCATTTTCACAGACAAAAGTGTCAAAGGGAACGGCAAGCTCCGGAGGGAACTCGTTGACATCCAGCACATTGACTGTGACTGTGACCTTGTTGGATAGGAGAGGGTTGTCTGCAGAATCAAAGAAAACAGTAATCATACAACACATAATAAATACACCATGCACATAGTGGACCTCAGTGAGCATCACAAATGAGTGAGCATTGCAAAAGCCCTTTCTCTTCTCATGTCTGAACTGCTTTTTCAAACAATCAGTGTTGTGGTTTATTGGGCACATGTTAATTCTAGCTTGATAAAATATGCAACAGTGACACTATCTGTTTGCATTTGGAATTGCATGCCTCATTCAATCAATATGAAATTGACAATGAAATGACACAACACTTAAAAGTAATTGAAAAAAATAATAGAAAAACAAATGGCAGTACAGACAAATTATAAGATATTAATAATATGTGTTGATTGTATTGGGTGATTTGCTTATCATGCTAATTATTTTTTCCAATTGAAAAGCTTCCCATATGAAAAGCAGCCCTTTCAGTGGAGAAATAGCATTAGTTCATGTAATCTGTCAGTCTGCATTACTATGAGTATAAGTCAATTCCACTAGATGGTGCCAAAAGAAAGGAACATTGTGTGTGTAGGTGAACTACTGCAAACTCCATCCAAGTTATTTGCTCCAGGACCGTTATTAACAACGCGTCTTAGAGAAGCACTGATCTAGGATCAGGGCCCCCCTCTTGTTCATGATGATTTAAAAGGATTTTTAAAAGAAATCTTAGATCAACACTTCTACTCTGAGAGGCTTTGTGAATACGGCCGCAGGCGGATATACAGTGCACTCGGAAAGTATTCAGACCCCTTTTTTCACATTTGTTACGTTTTAGCCTTATTCTGAAATTGATTAAATTGTTGTTTTTCCTCATCAATCTATACACAATACCCCATAATGACAAAGCAAAAACCGTTTTTAGAAATGTTTGCAAATGTATTAAAAGTAAAAAACTGAAATATCACATTAACATAAGTATTTAGACACTTTACTCAGTACTTTGTTGAAGCACCTTTGATAGCGATTACAGCCTAAAGTCTTCTTGGGTATGATGCTACAAATTTGGCACACCTGTATTTGGGGAGTTTGATTGGTGGAGTGCTGCAGAGATGGTTGTCCTTCTAGAAGGTTCTCCCATCTCCACAAAGGAACTCTAGAGCTCTGTCAGAGTGTCCATTGGGTTCTTGGTCACCTCCCTTAGCAAGGCCCTTCTCCCCCGATTGCTCAGTTTGGCCGGGCAGCCAGCCAGCTCTAGGAAGAGTCTTGGTGGTTCCAAACTTCTTCCATTTAACTTCTCTAGGGTAGGGGGCAGCATTCGGAATTTTGGATGAAATGCATGCCCAAATTAAACGGCCTGTTTCTCGGGCCCAGAAGATATGATATGCATATAACTGGTAGATTTGGATAGAAAATACTCTAGAGTTTCCAAAACTGTTAAAATAGTGTCTGTGAGTTTAACAGAACTGATTTGGCAGGCGAAAACCTGAGAAAAATCCATTCAGGAAGTAGTTTTTGGGGGGGTTTATAGTTTTCTATTCAATGCCATTACAGTATCCCTTGACTTAGGACTCAACTTGTCGTTTCTATGCCTTCCACTAGATGTCAACAGTCTTTAGAAAGTGTTTCAGTCTTGTATTCTGAAAAATGAGGAAGTAAGAGCAGTCTGAATGAGTGGACCCTAAAGTTTCACAGAGCTTTTTCTTGCGCACAACCGAGAGAGTGTGATTCTTGTTTACATTTTATATTGACGACGTTATTGTCCGGTTGAAATAGTATCGATTATTTAGGCTAAAAACAACCTGAGGTTTGAATATAAACATCGTTTGACATGTTTCTATGAACTTTACGGATACAATTTAGATTTTTTTGTCTTCCTGTTTTGACTGCGTTTGAGCCTGTGGATTACTGAAGAAAACGCGCGAACAAAACTGAGGTGTTTGGGTATAAAGAGACTTTATCGAACAAGGGGAACATTTATTGAGTAAATGAATGTCTGCTGAGTGCAACCATATGAATATCATCAAAGGTAAGGGATTAATTTTATCTCTATTTCTAAATTGTGTAACTGTTCTATCTGGCTGGCTACTGTTTGTAATGGTTGTCTTGTGGGCTATGTTTTCATAATCGTAATGTATGCTTTCGCCGTAAAGCATTTTTTAAATCTGACACCGTGGTTGGATTCACAAGAAGTTACTCTTTAAACCTATGTAAAATATATTTTGTTTTTAGAACTTTTATAATGAGTATTTCTGTATTTGAATTTGGCGCCCAGCAGTTTCACTGGCTGTTGAAGAGGTGGGACGCTACCGTCTCACGTGCCCAAGAGAGGTTAAGAATGATGGAGGCCACTGTGTTCTTGGGACCTTCAATGCTTCAGAAATCTATTGGTACCCTTCCCCAGATCTGTCCCTCGACACAATCCTGTCTCTGAGCTCTACGGACAATTCCTTCAACCTCATGGCTTGGTTTTTGCTCTGACATGCATTGTCAACTGTGGGACCTTCTATAGACAGGTGTGTGTCTTTCCAAATCATGTCCAATCAATTGAATTTGTTGTAGAAACATCTCAAGGATGATCAATGGAAACAGGATGCATCTGAGCTCAATTTCGTGTTTCATAGCAAAAGGGTGTGTAGATTGACGAGAAATAATGAATATTTAATCCATTTTAGAATAAGGTTGTAGCGTAACGAAATGTGGAAAAGTCAAGGGTCTAATTACTTTCCAAATGCATTGTATATTAACCAGAGGAGGCTGGTGGAAGGGGTTATAGGAGGACTGGCTCATTGTAATGGCTGGAATTGAATAAATTAATGTTACCAAACACATCAAGCACATGGAACAACGTGTTTGACTCCGTTCCATTAATTCCAGTCCAGCCATTACAGTGAGCCTGTCTCCTATAGCTCCTCCCACCAGCCTCCTCTAATATTAATATATATTATATACATATTAACTCTTCGTCCCAATACTTACTAACTTTAGTGGCCACTACAGAGATATTGTGCTGCCTATTACTCTCTCTGTCCAACATCTCGTTGGTGGAGATGGTCCCTTCCACAGTATCAATGTCAAAGCAGCTGTCCACAGGCCTCTTCCACTCAATAGAGTACCTACAAAACACGCAGAAAACATATAATAAACATATACATGTGATTCCTTCAACCTCACATGGCATCTCTCAATCAAGACTTACAGCTGAACTATTTTTGCCATACCTTTTCTACGTAATAGATCTATAGCGATAGATACATATTTTATTGGTCCCCAAGGAGAAATGTCAGAACGATCAATCAAATAAAGACCAAGGCTATGACAGCAAACATTACACAGAAGATTTATCTTTTTCTTTTCATGTAGAGACTAAGGATTTTTCCCAAATGTCATCCTATTCCCTATTCCCAGGGCCTGGTCAAAAGAAGTGCCCTACATAGGGAATAGGATGTAATTTGGGATGCAGCCTGGTTGTGTTTTGATCAGCGTTTTAGTATGTTTACGTGTTCCGTATTCCAAAAGAACGATGACAAATGTAATGCTCTAAAATATTAAGCAGCCATCACGAAGACTGCCTTTCAAGCAAGGTGAATTACTGCCTCTTCCATTTGTAGTAAGCCATGAAATATTCATAGACAACAAAAAACACACAGCTGGGCTACAAAGTATTTTGATGGTCTTGTGCAAGACATGTCCTGCGTCTCACATTCCCGCTCTCAACACTAACAGAGTGGAAGTCAACTGTACTTGAAAAACATTTGAAAGATGACGACAAACAACAGGCCAAATGTGATAGTAGATGTCAGTGTTCATTTATACCTCTAAAGAGCAGAGCGACAGTTGGGTTTTGTTGCCGTTTAAGATGTCAGAGATAGGTGCCCAAATGTAAAGTAACTCAGCCCATGATGAACCCATTTCTCAACCCCAGCCTTGATGGATCTCACCTTTAAGTAAACATACAGTAGGCAAATAACACTTATTAAATACAGTACCAGTCAAAAGTTTGGACACACCTACTCATTCAAGGGTTTATCTTTATTTTGACTATTTTCTACATTGTAGAATAATATTGAAGACATCAAAACTATGAAATAACACATATGGAATCATGTAGTAACCAAATAATGGTTAAACAAATCCAAATATATTTTATAATTGAGATACTTCAAAGTAGCCACCCTTTGCCTGGATGACAGCTTTGTACACTCTTGGCATTCTCTCAACCAGCTTCATGAGGTAGTCACCTGGAATGCATTATAATTAACAGGTGTGCCTTGTGAAAAGTTAATTTGTGGAATTTCTTTTCTTCTTAATGCGTTTGAGCCAATCAGTTGTGTTGTGACAAGGTAGGGGTGGTATACAGAAGATAGCCCTATTTGGTAAAAGACCAAATCCATATTATGGCAAGAACAGGTCAAATAAGCAAAGAGAAATGACAGTCCATCATTACTTTAAGACATGAAGGTCAGTCAATCCGGAAAATTTGAAGAACTTTGAAAGTTTCTTCAAGTGCAGTCGCAAAAACCATCAAGCGCTATGATGAAACTGGCTCTCATGAGGACCGCCACAGGAAAGGAAGACCTAGAGCTACCTCTGCTGCAGAGGATAAGTTCATTAGAGTTAACTGCACCTTAGATTGCATCCCAAATAAATGCTTCACGGAGTTCAAGTAACAGACACATCAACTGTTCAGAGGAGACTACGTGAATCAGGTCTTCATGGTCGAATTGCTGCAAAGAAACCACTATTAAAGGACACCAATAAGAAGAAGAGACTTCCTTGGGCCAAGAAACACGAGCAATGGACATTAGACCAGTGGTAATCTGTCCTTTGGTCTGCTGAGTCATAATTTGAGATTATTGGTTCCATTATTGGTAGGTGAACGGATGCTCCGCATGTGTGGTTCCCATCGTGAAGGATGGAGGACGAGGTGTGATGGTGTGGGGGTGCTTTGCTGGTTACACTGTCTGTGATTTAATTAGAATTCAAGGCACACTTAATCAGCATGGCTACCACAGCATTCTGCAGAGATACGCCATCCCATCTGGTTTGCGCTTAGTGGCACTATCATTTGTTTTTTAGCAGGACAATGACCCAACACACCTCCAGGCTGTGTAAGGGCTATTTGACCAAGAAGGAGAGTGATGGAGTGCTGCATCAGATGACCTGGCCTCCACAATCACCTTACCTCAACTCAATTGAGATGGTTTGGGATGAGTTGGACCGCAGAGTTTTATTTACCTATTTATTTTTAATTTATCCGTTATTTTACCAGGTAAGTTGACTGAGAACATGTTTTCATTTACAGCAACGACCTGGGGAATAGTTACAGGGGAGAGGGGGGTGAATGAGCCAATCGTAAAGTGAAGGAATTATATGCTCACCATATGTGGGAACTCATTCAAGACTGTTGGGAAAGAATTCCAGGTGAAGCTGGATTAGAGAATGCCAAGAGTGTGTAAAGCTTTCATCAAGGCAAAGGGTGGCTACTTTGAAGAATCTCAAATCTAAAATATATTTTGATTTGTTTAACACTTTTTTGGTTACTACATGACTCCATATGTGTTATTTCATAGTTTTGATGTCTTCACTATTAGTCTACAATTTAGAAAATAGTAAAAATAAAGAAAATCGTAGGTGTGTCCAAACTTTTGACTGGTACTGTATATACAATGTATAAATGTATGCATGATGACGAACCTAACTGCACTGCTGCTTGCGTCTAGGTCCTGTGCAGTAACTGATCCAATAATTGTGCCCACAGGAGTATCCTCATACACATCTATGGTGTAAGAGGTCTTAGTGAACACAGGGGGTTCGTTCACATCCAGCACATTGACCTTGACTGTGGCGGTGTCTTTGAAAGGGCCCAGGTGGAGGAACCGGGGGTCCAGGTGAGCGTTGGAGGCCTCCACTTTAAAGGTGTACGACTTTTTGTTTTCGTAGTCGAGATGCTGAAACATAATGAGTGAAGGAGTAATCATCAAAGTAAAATGCATTTATTACTCAGAAATATCAATCAACATAGAATGATTGAATTAACACCTTCAAAAAAGCTAACATTTTACATGAACATGGAATATACTGTGCAATGGTCAAGTACAAAGCTTAGGGGGACATACTTGTCTTGGTTCAGTTTGTTAACACCTCTGTTCAGTTTAGTATGCTCAACAGACACGGAAGTCAAGCACTTTGATATGGAAATGTCACCATTAACTGCACCAACCAAGATTGATTAATCTAAAATGAACCAAAAGGGTTGGTTTCCATGTGCTTTTTCCAAAACAGATTCATGTTCTTCAGTGTCTCAGCGAACTTCTTGTCAATAGGGGGGCGCTGTTTTCACTTTGGAAAAAATTGTGCCCAAATGAAACGGCTTCGTACTCTTTTCTAGATCATACAATATGCATATTATTATTACTATTGGATAGAAAACACTCAGAAGTTTCTAAAACTGTTTGAATAATATCTGTGAGTAAAATAGAACTCATTTTGCAGCAAACTTCCAAACAGGAAGTGAAAAATCTGAAAACGAGGCTCTGTTTCAGGGCCTGCCTATTCAACTGGCTTTTATTTATTGATATGCATGCACTTCATACGCCTTCCACTAGATGTCAACAGGCAGTGGAAGGTGGAATGGGGTGTCTAGCTTGATCTGAGGCCGAACAAGAGCTTTTGGAGTGACAGGTCCGGAATTTTCTTTGTCTTCGAAGGTGCGCGGCGGAGCTCGACATTGTCTTCTGAAAGCGTTCGGTTTACACGCCGAATATCTCCGGCTCTGATTTTATTTGATACATATGATAATAACATCATAAAGTAGGTTTTTTCAACCGAGTTTTATCAGTTTATTCAACGTTTATTGGGACTTTTGGAGTTTTCCGTTCTTTGCGTCAAGAGAGGATGGGAATGTTAGCAACCTTGGCTAGCATTGTGGCGCGAATTCGACAGAAGAAATGGACATTCTAAAACCAAACAACGATTTATTCTGGACCAAGCTCTCCTTGTACAACATTCTGAAGGAAGCTCAGCAAAAGTAAGAAAACATTTATGATGTTATTTCGTATTTCTGTGTAAAATGTTGACTCCTATTCTCCGCCGTTTTGGTGAGCGCTGTCTCACAATAACGCAAGCTGTATGTTATGGTAAAGTTATTTTTAAAAATCTAACACAGCGGTTGCATTAAGAACCAGTGTATCTTTCATTTGCCATAAAACAAGTCTTTTTATGTAAAGTTTATGATGAGTTCTTTGGTCAGATTAGGTGAGTGTCCAAAATATCTCCGGAGATTCTGGTGAATCGATGCTACGTATTCACAATGTATAATCAGGATTTGTAGCTCTAAATATGCAAATTCTCGAACAAAACATAATTGTATTGTATAACATGATGTTATAAGACTGTCATCTGATGAATTTGTTCAAGGTTAGTGATTAATTTTATCTCTATTTTGTCGGTTTTGTGCAAGCTATTTTTGCGGGGAGTAAATTGCGTTGTGTGTTTGGCTACTGTAGTGAGCTAATAGAAATATATATTGTGTTTTCGCTGTAAAACACTTAAAAAATCGGAAATATTGGCTGGATTCACAAGATGTTTATCTTTCATTTGCTCTACACCATGTATTTTTCATAAATGTTTTATGATGAGTATTTATTATCACGTATTTATTTCACGTTGCTCTCTGTAATTATTCTGGCTGCTTTGGTGCTATTTGTGATTGTGGCTGCAATGTAAAACTATGATTTATACCTCAAATATGCACATTTTCGAACAAAACATAAATGTATTGTATAACATGTTATAAGACTGTCATCTGATGAAGTTGTTTCTTGGTTAGTGACTAATTTTATCTCTATTTTGTCGGTTTTGTGAAAGCTACCTATGCGGTGGAAACATGGTGAAAATATGCGGTTGTGTGTTTGGCTATTGTGGTTAGCTAATAGAAATACATATTGTGTTTTCGCTGTAAAACATTTTAAAAATCGGAAATGATGGCTGGATTCACAAGATGTTTATCTTTCATTTGCTGTATTGGACTTGTGATTTCATGAAAAGTATATTATATGATATCCCTGTCCCGTTAGGCTAGGCTATGCTAGTCAGCTTTTTTGATGAGGAGGATCCCGGATCCGGGATGGGTATTAAGTAAAGGCAATTTGAGACTTGAAAAGTGAGTGCTTAGGTTTTGACAGATTTTCAGGAAGAGACTTTGAGAACAGCTTTCTAACCCTATGTTACAGTCTTACATTATCTCAGCTGGGTCCCTAGTTTGTGCTTACAGCTAAACAGTTCTCACTGTCAACACACACACAGCAGTCCCTGTCTGAAGCACATGCATGCAAACATCTGGTCATCTGTGAAAATGGCAGCCACCCTGCTGACTAGATAACAACCAGACAGACAACAGGACTGGGCCGGTGATGCAGGAGGACAGACACCACAGCATGAGTGCTATCCCATCCTAAAAGCACCGTTCAGTGTTACATGCAGGGAACATAATTCCTGCAACACTGCATAAATGTAAATTAGCAGGGAAAATATGAATGATCTGGAATTTGAACCCACCCTTTGTTAGTTTGGGCCTATATCCTCCTACTCTACCTTCCACCACAAATCCGCAACCTAGTGAAATGTCTTATCATCGGCACAGAGGTGTCAATTACAGTATTTGTACCAGGAAGCTCCTGCTGTTTTCACTTTGCCTCCTGTGTGCCTGACTCACCTCCCTTGTCTCATCATCTAGGAGATCAATGGGATAGCAAAGCGCCTCAACCTACTACTTAAAATGAGAGGGGAGACTTTTTTTATTTCACTGATAATCCACATGGTAATAACTACTTTTGTAATATACCAGAGCTCAGGTTGGAAAGAGATCATATTATCTCAAATCAATCAGAGGTTGATAGTCTAACGTATACAGGTTGGAACCTTATAGATAATAACTACTGGAGTCTTGAAGCATATCTTAGATTAGGTTGTGCTTTCAGACCGAAACTAAATCCAGCAAACTGTCCAATGTAGAAAGACCCCGATATCTTGACACATAAATACATGTAGAGGGCATTCAAATCCCACAGACTGTTTACCTACCATTTCACTATAATCTTTTATTTTGACGGAGCCGATTATCCCTTGAACCCATTATTCCAAATCCTCTTATCACACTGTGGCAAACCTTGGCTGAGCCCTCCCTAAGTCAGAGACGGGAGTAAAATAACCTGTCTCAGCAATTTTCTATACTTTCCTCCGACACCTAGGCTTTCACAGTGGGTGGTCAGGTGCTGTTTTAGCAAATGTACACAAGTCAGGTATATGTTTTGTCATTTTGGGCTACTTGTCAGGACCTTGTAGATGTCTTACAGTTAGAGAGTGGGAGCAATAGACAGAGCAATAAGACAGATGGCTGTGATACAAAGATCTACAAAATGATGGCCCTGTAATAACTTCAATTTCAGAAGGCAACGGGGCATTTATATACAGTATAATTCCCACTATGTATTTGCAAGAAAGTGCCGAATGCTTTGAAGTTTCATTGTCACACAAATGCAAGTGGCACTTCGGGAAACTTCTATCTAACCAAGGACGTCCTCCAGATACAGAAAACACAGTATTTACGAGGAAACTCTCATAGCTGCAAGATACAGACGCCATCTGTGAACAAGTAATAATATCATCCCAGAACAAACGAGAGGTGCACTCAAACCCAGTACAAAAGCTTTTGGTGCAACTATCCATTTACAGTGGGGAGAACAAGTATTTGATACACTGCCGATTTTGCAGGTTTTCCTACTTACAAAGCATGTAGAGGTCTGTCATTTTTATCATAGGTACACTTCAACTGTGAGAGACGGAATCTAAAACAAAAATCCAGAAAATCACATTGTATGATTTTTAAGTAATTCATTTGCATTTTATTGCATGACATAAGTATTTGATCACCTACCAACCAGTAAGAATTCCGGCTCTCACAGACCTGTTAGTTTTTCTTTAAGAAGCCCTCCTGTTCTCCACTCATTACCTGTATTAACTGCACCTGTTTGAACTCGTTACCTGTATAAAAGACACCTGTCCACACACTCAATCAAACAGACTCCAACCTCTCCACAATGGCCAAGACCAGAGAGCTGTGTAAGGACATCAGGGATAAAATTGTAGACCTGCACAAGGCTGGGATGGGCTACAGGACAATAGGCAAGCAGCTTGGTGAGAAGGCAACAACTGTTGGCGCAATTATTAGAAAATAGAAGAAAATAGAAGAAGTTCAAGATGATGGTCAATCACCCTCGGTCTGGGGCTCAATGCAAGATCTCACCTCGTGGGGCATCAATGATCATGAGGAAGGTGAGGGATCAGCCCAGAACTACACGGCAGGACCTGGTCAATGACCTGAAGAGAGCTGGGACCACAGTCTCAAAGAAAACCATTAGTAACACACTACGCCGTCATGGATTAAAATCCTGCAGCGCACACAAGGTCCCCCTGCTCAAGCAGGCGCATGTCCAGGCCCGTCTGAAGTTTGCCAATGACCATCTGGATGATCCAGAGGAGGAATGGGAGAAGGTCATGTGGTCTGATGATTAAAAAATAGAGCTTTTTGGTCTAAACTCCACTCGCCGTGTTTGGAGGAAAAAGAAGGATGAGTACAACCCCAAGAACACCATCCCAACCGTGAAGCATGGAGGTGGAAACATCATTCTTTGGGGATGCTTTTCTGCAAAGGGGACAGGACGACTGCACCGTATTGAGGGGAGGATGGATGGGGCCATGTATTGCGAGATCTTAGCCAACAACCTCCTTCCCTCAGTAAGAGCATTGATGATGGGTCGTGGCTGGGTCTTCCAGCATGACAACGACCCGAAACACACAGTCAGGGCAACTAAGGAGTGGCTCCGTAAGAAGTATCTCAAGGTCCTGGAGTGGCCTAGCCAGTCTCCAGACCTGAACCCAATAGAAAATCTTTGGAGGGAGCTGAAAGTCCGTATTGCCCAGCGACAGCCCCGAAACCTGAAGGATCTGGAGAAGGTCTGTATGGAGGAGTGGGCCAAAATCCCTGCTGCAGTGTGTGCAAACCTGGTCAAGAACTACAGGAAACGTATGATCTCTGTAATTGCAAACAAAGGATTCTGTACCAAATATTAAGTTCTGCTTTTCTGATGTATCAAATACTTATGTCATGCAATAAAATGCTAATTAATTACTTAAAAATCATACAATGTGATTTTTGGGATTTTTGTTTTAGATTCCGTCTCTCACAGTTGAAGTGTACCTATGATAAAAATTACAGACCTCTACATGCTTTGTAAGTAGGAAAATCGGCAAAATCGGCAGTGTATCAAATACTTGTTCTCCCCACTGTATGTGAAGAAAAGAGTTTGGAAGTCTGTGGGTCACAGAGAGAAGAGCTGCTGTAAAGAGGATGTCTAAAGGGGTTCCTGCTTGTCACATCCCATCAGGAGGTGTGTTTTCTGATCCTAGCCTCGGAGGCATTTATTTATTCATGTCAGCTAAATCCAAAAACATTGCCCACTGGGCACAGACTGGTTGACTCAACATTGTTTCCACGTGACGTTGAACCAATGTGGAATAGACATTGACATGACGTCCGTGCCCAGTGGGTGGGCACTTTCCTGCAAAAAATATCACAAAACATTTTTAGACTTCCAGAAAATAGGGATCATCAAGTTCTCTATACATCCTCCTGGTTAGGTTCTGATGGTGGTTTGTAGCTGTGATAAGAGGAGGTATGCAGAAATGATCTATTCATATTCCAAGGCCCAAGTAGTCCATTATTTTAATTATCTAAGTGAGCAGCTTTGCTCATGATCTATCCTAAAGGATCTGAAATTATCATGGAAGGAAATTGAGAAACTGTCCCAAAGCCTAGTGCAATGGATATCATTTCTGGACCTACAGTATCCTCATCACAGAGAAAAAGGGTGAAAGTTAAATTAAGTGACTGGTGAAGGGTTGTGAATTCCTACCTTTCTAAGGACTATGATTCCCTCCTGACTGTGCCCGTTGGAGGTGATGTCAAACATGTTGCCTTCATCACCAGGAAGTATAGAATATTCCACCTCCGCATTCTTCCCAGTGTCCAGGTCATGAGCTCTGAACTTCCCTACTGCTGAGCCCACAGACGATGATTCTGGGACCCTGAGGTGGAGAATACCTGCCGGAAAATAAAGACGGACAAGAAAGTTTCAAATACAATCTGTCATTGGCTGATTCTTGTATGTGTCAAGTCCCGGCGGTAGTGTTAAGTAAGGACAACAGACTCACATTATCCTCTGTGCAGTTATCGCTTCTATGGTCATTTTAAACAATTGATTATGTATAGACAGTGCATAACCTCATTATAATTGATTTACACTAATTAACACTAATTAATCATTAGATTAACATAAAATTGCCTAGAGATATAAGGTGACATTCAGCACACACAATTTACACAGGCATTCAACTTTCATACTAGTTAGACTTACTAGATTTATTGGCTAACAGCAAACAAAACTGTTGTCATTTAAATGCAATGTGGCACACTTTTTGAAAACCTGGGGGGGTTGTCGTTGACGTCGCTGAGGGTGATGTTGATGGTGGTTGTTCCGGCCAGTCCCCCCAGCTGCCCGCCCATATCCTTGGCCTGAATAAGGACCTGGTATAGCTCCTTCATTTCACGGTCCATGTTGGGTAAAGCAGTCCTTATCACCCCTGTTCAAGGTCACAGAAACAAACAGGGAAGATGTACGTGTGTGTGAGGGAGAGAAACAAGAGAGAGAGAGAGAGAGGCAGAGAGAGAGAGAGAGGGAACGCAGAGGTAGAAGAGAGATGAGTTGTGACTATAAGATATAGTATCCCCTTTGATGTTACTGGAAGGAATTAAGAAGAGGTGGATTTTGTGTGAATAGTGAATAGAAGATGTGTGAATAGTGAATAGAAGATGTGTGAATAGTGAGTAGAAGATGTGTAAATAGTGAATAGAAGATGTGTGAATAGTGAGTAGAAGATGTGTAAATAGTGAATAGAAGATGTGTGAATAGCGTTTGATCAGGAGTCAGTCCATTGTAGAGGGACAACGGGGTCACAAGTTGCCACTGACAATGAGTAAAAGGGTAAAGGAATTGCACTGTGTTGTCAAGCAGGGTGTTTCCCTATACTCTCAGTCCAACTTTATCTGCAAAAAAGGCTATCTCAGGGTACACTATATATACAAAAGTATGTGGACACCCCTTCAAATTAGTAAATTTGGCTATTTCAGCCACACCCGTGTATAAAACCGAGCACACAGCCATGCAATCTCCATAGACAAACATTAGCTGTAGAATGGGCTTACTGAAGAGCTCAGTGACTTTCAAAGTGGCACCGTCATAGGATGCCATCTTACCAACAAGTCAGTTCGTCAAATTTCTGCCCTGCTAGAGCTGCCCCGGTAAACTGTAAGTGCTGTTATTGTGAAGTGGAAACATTCTGGAGCGGCTCAGCGGGCCACACAAGATCACAGAACGGGACTGCCAAGTGCTGTAGCGCGTAGCGCGTAAAAATCGTCTGTCCTCTTTGCAACACTCACTACTGAGTTCCAAACTGGCTCTGGAATGATGAACAGCACAAGCACTGTTCATTGGGAGCTTCATGAAATTGGTTTCCATGGCCAAGCAGCCACACACAAGCCTAAGATTAACATGCGCAATGCCAAGCATCGGCTGGAGTGGTGTAAAGCTTGCCGCCATTGTACTCTGGAGCAGTGGAAACTCGTTCCCTGGAGTGATGAATCACTCAGTGTATAAGAATTTGACAGGCCTGCACAGAGCCCTGACCTCAACTCTTTCAAACACCTTTGGGTTGAATTGGAACGCCGACTGCGAGCCAGGTTTAACCGCCCAACATAAGTGCCGACCTCACTAATACTCTTGTGGCTGAATGGAAGCAAGTCCCCACAGCAGTGTTCCAACATCTAGTAGAAAGCCTTCCCAGAGGAGTGGAGGCTGTTATAGCAGCAAAGGGGGGACCAACTCCATATTAATGCCCATGATTGTTCGACGAACCGGTGCCCCATACTTTTGGCCATGTAGTGTATCTACAAAAATCTAACACATCAAAATAAGATATTGCAGTGGTCAGGGCTCTAAAGTGTGACCAATTTGGTCGAACATTTTTGTATATTGCTGTGCAACCTGGAGTTTTAATTTGGTAACACCAGTGGTACAGCTTTACATTTTGCCATTGTAAAAGCCAGTTACACATTTGGTTTTCAAATCTCTCCATGTGACATTGTGGTTGTGCCTTGATTTGAACTGTGTTGTGATCTCACCAGTTTTGGAGTCGACTGAAAAGTAAGGCTGTCCATGTAGGATACTGTAGACGATCCGTGCACTATTCCCATAGGAGGGGTCGTCAGTATCTGTGGCAGTCACCTGCATAACAAAGGTACCTGTGTGTCAGGCAGAGACCAAGGGAAGGAAATTGTTAGAAATATTGTTCTTTTTGTGACTTCAAGCATTACGTTTTAAGAATATTTGTATGGTTTTGGAGTTAAAGAAAAATGTAATGACCTAATTAGACACATTCTGACATGCAATGTAACCTACATAGACTATAGGATTTCTGATGTAATTCAAAGCAAGACAATTTAGCTGGACTTTTTGGATGAATGCTGGTTATCTGAAGCTTTCACATGGTTTAAACTTGATGAGAATTAAGAGATTATGGTGTTATAAACCTTACCATTAACTTTAAGTAATTGTATTTACCAGACAGATGGAGTGGCCTAGCCGCTCCATCCCGAATTTAACCTTCTTATGTAGATCAATGCGTAGGCCTTGTCTATTCATTTCACCTTGTAGGCTAAATAATGTATTTATCATTGACACTTTTCTAAGATCTTACCCAATAATTTACAGCACAGTGTTTCGTTAAATTACATGGTTTCAGTTTGTTACTATTACCGAAATGCCAGTGTTGTTTTGTGTCATACTAACATTTAGCCATTTCGCTCCTTAGAATGTGTTTCTTTCATTCTTCCATGTCATGCATCTGTTGCATTTTCCTGTGTGTGCCAGTATTTGCGGCGATAGGGGCACGAATGTGAAATACCTGTGTGTAACGTTTTGTTGGGTTTAGCTGGTTATGGGCAGAGCCTGGTACCCCACCTGTGCTCAGTGATCAAGGTAGGAGAACCTACTTAGGCCTTACTTCGATTTTATATGAATTCAGGGGAGTCATTTGAGGCCTAGTTAAAAGTAGTACATCGTTAGCAATGTTGTTGAGTTGACTTAATGTTTTGTTATTCATCCCCGGTTGCAGCCCAGTGTAGGTCTTTAAACAACTGCTCATTTCATTATGTTCAGCATGCGATGCACGTACTTAGAAAATGGTGCGGTTTGTTCGAGATGACCAACATTGGGTGAGTCCACTGCAATTTACTGTGAATGAATGTTGCTGGCTTTTAATGTGTGTTTTTGTGGCATATAGTGTACTTTATACCCTTCAACTGCAAAAACATTTACAACAGAAAACATCAAGGCCACCTGCCTGCAATGACATTAAACCAACCTATGCCGGTCTCAATCATATGATTCTATGAAGATGAAACCGTAGACAGTATAACTAGGCCTGTACAGTAGTCCTAAAGGATGCCTGTCAAATATCATAGTGTAGCGCACTGTCCAACATTGTCATAGTAGCTTTACCCCATATGGATTTGTACAAGCCAAAAAACACAGTATAGGTGCCTTTCTTACCTCCTGGTGACATCTCTGGGACACTGGCTGTATATGGACCCTCTAAAAACTTTGGTTCATTGTCATTTATGTCTTGAACTTTTATGATGAATTCAGACTCAGGCTCCAGAGGCCTGCCTGTGTGCATGTCCATAGCCTGAGCTCGTAATGTGTAGTAAGACTTCTCCTCTCTGTCCAAACCCATCAAGGCATGGATGTCGCCCGTCGTCTGGTCTATGGTGAAGATGGTGCCTGCTCCTTCTCCTGAGAGAGTGTACTTCACCTCACTGTCATCCCTGTCCCGGTCTGTGTGAAGCTTAATAGAGAAAACATGTTGTATTTGTCAATGAATCAAAGTATGTATATATGTACTAGGCCTAGTTATTTATGTGACTTTAGTTGTATTCACATTTCCCCAACCTTCTCCATGAGCTAGATTTCAGCCATGTCACAACTGTGTTGTACCGCTGTTATACAACATTATGTTATTCAAGTAAGTGAGGAATCTCAGGGTACTTTACTCCCCTAGACATGATATAATTAGACCATTAGTAATTACTGTGCTTGTTTGATGGATGACAACAAGATGCATAGAGGGACAGAGTTTTCTTGCTGAGCTGTGTCTATTTCCTGCTCCTCCTCCTTCCTTTTAACTGTCACTGACCATATGAAAATGCTGAGAACATGTGGTGCCATTGATAGATACATAATGGGGCAGAGCACAGTTCCCTCGAGTTAATAAATACATCCTTTAGTTGACCTGTGCCTAGACTAAGGGATTCATTACTTGGCTGGATGGTTTTACATACAGACGTAGGATGCCACCTTTCCAACAAGTCAGTTTGTCAAATTTCTGCCCTGCTACAGCTGCCCTGGTCAACTGTAAGTGCTGTTATTGTGAAGTGGAAACATTCTGGAGCAACAGCGGCTCAGCCGCGAAGTGGGAGGCCACACAAGCTAACAGAACGGGACCGCCGAGTGCTGAAGCGGGTAGCAGGTAAAAATTGTCTGTCCTCGGTTGCAACAACTTACTACCGAGTTCCCAACTGACTCTAGAAGCAAAGTCAGCACAAGAACTGTTCGCCGGGAGTTTCATGAAATGGGTTTCCATGGCCAACAGCCGCACATAAGCCTAAGATCACCATGTGCCTAAGATCACCATGTGCAATGCCAAGCGTCAGCTGGAGTGGTGTAAAGCTCGCTGACATTGGACTATGGAGCAGTGGAAACACATTCTCTGGAATGATGTATCACGCTTCACCATCTGGCTTTGGTGGATCCAGGATAACGCTACCTGCCCGAATGCATGGTGCCAAATGTAAGGTTTGGTGGAGGAGAAATAATAGTCTAGGGCTGTTTTTCATGGTTTGGACTAGGCCTCTTTGTTCCAGTGAAGGAAAATCTTAACGCTACAGCATACAATGACATTCTAGATGATTCTCAAATCAAATGTTATTTGTCACATGCGCCGAATACAAAAGTGTACTAAAGTGTAGACTTTACCGTGAAATGCTTACTTACAAGCCCTTAACCAACAGTGCAGTTCAGAAGAAGAAAATATTTACCAAGTAGACTAAAATAAAAAGTAATAATAAAATTAACACAATAACAATAACAATAACGAGGCTGTATACAGGGGGCACCAATACAGAGTAAGGGGGTGGGGGTACAGGCTAGTTGAGGTAATCTGTACATGTAGGTGGGGGCAAAGTGACTATGCATACAGTAGGTAACAAACAGCGAGTGTACAACAGGGAGGGGGGGTCACAGTAATTTGTCCGGTGGCGATGTTATGAATTGTTCAGCAGTTTTATGGCTTGAGGGTAGAAGCTGTTGAGGAGCCTTTTGGTTCTAGACTTGGCACTCCGGTACCGCTTGCCATGCGGTAGCAGAGAAGACAGTCTATGACTTGGGTGACTGGAGTCTCTGACAATTTTATGGGCTTTCCGCCTATTATATAGGTCCTGGATGGCAGGAAGCTTGGCCCCAGTGATGTATTGGGTCGTTCGCACTACCCTCTGTAGCTCCTTACGGTCAGATGCCGAGCAGTTGCCATACCAGGCGGTGATGCAACCGGACATGATGCTCTTGATGGTGCAGCTGTAGAACCTTTTGAGGATCTGGGGACCCATGACAAATCTTTTCAGTCTCCTGAGGAGGAAAAGGTTTTGTCGTACCCTCTTCACGACTGTCTTGGTATGTTTGGACCATGATAGTTCGTTGGTGATGTGGACACCAAGGAACTTGAAACTCTCGACCCGCTCCACTACAGCCCCATTGATGTTAATCGGGGCCTGTTCTGCCCGCCTTTTGTGCTTCCAACTTTGTGACAACAGTTTGGGGAAGGCCCTTTCCTGTTTCAGCATGACAATGCCCCTGTGCACAAAGCGAGGTCCATACAGAGATAAAACATCGGTGTGGAAAAACTTGAATGTCCAGCACTTAGCCCTGACCTCACCCCTATCTAACCCTACCCTATCTGAATTGGAATGCCGACTGCGAGCCAGGCCAAATCGCCTAACATCAGTGCCCGACCTCATTAATGTTCTTGTGGCTGAATGGAAGCAAGTCCCCGCAACAATGTTCCAACATCTAGTGCGAAGCCTTCCCAGAAGAGTGGAGGCTGTTATTACAGCAAAGGGGGGACCGACTCCATATTAATGCCCATGAGTTTGGAATGAGATGTTCGACGAGCAGGTGTCAACATACTTTTAGTCATGTAGTGTATTTACATACTTGGCCTACTGCCATAATCAGTTACATTTTTTATTATTAGTGTGCGTGTAAATATACTCATTGTAAAGGAGCATGAAAGATGCAATGTATTGTGCCTGTAACGATCTTCGTTGGGAGAAAGAGAGGAGGACCAATGCGCAGCACGTAGTACGTGTTCATTTTCTTTAATAACGAACGAACACAGAAACAAAACAATAAACGATACGTGAAATACAAACCGAAACATTTCCGTGTGGAACAAACACTGACACGGAAAATAACCACCCACAAAACACAATAGAAAACAACCTCCCTAAATATGGTTCCCAATCAGAGACAACGACAAACACCTGCCTCTGATTGAGAACCATATCAGGCCAAACGAAAAACCCCAACATAGAAAAACAAACATAGATAACCCACCCAACTCACACCCTGACCATACTAAAACAAAGAAATAACAAAAGAACTAAGGTCAGAACGTGACAGTGCCAGTGTCCAGTACATACAGTTGAAGTCGGAAGTTTACATACACAGTTTTTAAACCACTCCACAAACTTCTTCTTAACAAACCATAGTTTTGGAAAGTCAGTTAGGACATCTACTTTGTGCATGACACAAGTCATTTTTCCAACAATTGTTTACAGACAGATTATTTCACTTATAATTCACTGTATCACAATTCCAGTGGGTCAGAAGTTTACATACACTAAGTTGACTGTGCCTTTAAACAGCTTGGAAGATTCCAGAAAATGATGTCATGGCTTTAGAAGCTTCTGTTAGGCTAATTGACATTATTTGAGTCAATTGGAGGTGTACTTGTGGATGTATTTTAAGGCCTACCTTCAAACTCAGTGCCTCTTTGCTTGACGTCATGGGAAAATCAAAAGAAATCAGCCAAGACCTCAGAAAAAAAATTGTAGACCTCCACAAGTCTGGTTCATCCTTGGGAGCAATTTCCAAACGCCTGAAGGTACCATGTTCATCTGTACAAACAATAGTACGCAAGTTTACACATCATGGGACCACGCAGCCGTCATATCGCTCAGAAAGGAGACGCGTTCTGTCTACTAGAGATGAACGTACTTTGGTGCGAAAAGTGCAAATCAATCCCAGAACAACAGCAAAGGACCATGTGAAGATGCTGGAGGAAACCGGTACAAAAGTATCTATATCCACAGTAAAACGAGTCATATATCGACATAACATGAAAGGCCGCTCATCAAGGAAGAAGCCACTGCTCCAAAACTGCCATAAAAAAGCCAGAGTACGGTTTGCAACTGCACATGGGGACAAAGATCGTACTTTTTGGAGAAATGTCCTCTGGTTTGGTGAAACAAAAATAGAACTGTTTGGCCATAATGACCATCATTATGTTTGGAGGAAAAAGGGGGAGGCTTGCAAGCCGAAGTTCACCATCCCCGTGAAGCACGGGGGTGGCAGCATCATGTTGTGAGGGTGCTTTGCTGCAGGAGCGACTGGTGCACTTCACAAAATAGATGGCATCATGAGGAAGGAAATTTATGTGGATATATTGAAGCAACATCTCAAGTCATCAGTCAGGGAATTTTACTCAGATTAAATGTCAGGAATTGTGAAAAACTGAGTTTAAATGTATTTGGCTAAGGTGTATGTAAACTTCAGACTTCAACTGTAAGTCCAAACATTGATTTTATTTTATATGAATGACGGAAACTGCAGGAAGCAGTGCTAAAGCTAGATTAAGGATTCAAGTTCTCTGTTAGCGTTTTGACTTTGTAATTTACATTGCATGGAGTATGTGACATTCCTGCATTTTTAACAAGTGCATACTAGAGAATAGAGAATACTTGTCGTATTCCATAATCAAGTAGAATTGCTGTCACCTCTTGACAGAAGGAAATGCAACCTGTATTCGAAGTTTAAAAAGGATCTAAAGTTTGTAATTTCCACTTTAAAATATCAGACTTGGTTTGCCCTAACAAAAAATGTATCAACCCCTACAAACAATGTCTGTTAATTATAATCCACATAATAATTCACATGTCCTGTTGCTGCAGGATCATTTTCCTGCTGTAGCTAATGAAGGTCCTACATCTGTAGCATATAATCCATGAGCCACAACAACAGAGCAATAAAATGCCCCACTCTTTTCGCTATGTACAGCATTACTTCTGAAAAGTAATGCACTATATAGGGAATAGAGTGCCATTTAGGACATAACCACTGTGATTCAGTTTCAGTATGCAGGGGACCATTAAACCTTTTCCATGAGATGAATGGTTTATTTAGAAAGTCACTGAATTGAATGTAATTAAATCAGAGGGCGAAATCTCAAGACACATTTGCTCATCACATTATTTTATGTCCATTTACTGTCTGATGTACCTAACGCATTCAGCAGGGGGAACACGATTTTTTTGACAGTGAGTTTGGATATAATGAGTTTTAAAGTGAATCAAAAATTGAGGCCATTTGTGGTAAAAACAATGAGACCTCCACAGGAACAATGTCTGGCTTGAAATAAATCGGGAGGAAATACATATTTGAATAGAATTATTAAAAGTATCCATCCAGTGCTTTTATGCAGAGGAATAGCTTGTGCCCTGAGTACAAATCAGTGTTGGGATGGAGTAACTGTCGGCCATTAGCGCGGTTATATAATAGAATGTGGTGTTGATATTTAGCCGAATCCATACAATCTGATACATAATGTGGTTATTTGAGTGTCTGAAAGTCACGCACAGGGGCACCTGTAAGATAAATGAATGTGTCATTGTAAAAGGTTATCCAGCAAAAAGGAATAGGGGGCAAGGGGGTGATGTATTCTCCTTCAAAAGGGCATGAGAGGTGTGCTCTTTTCATGATTAAAACAAATGATGATCAGTTTATCATCTCCTGCAGCAATGGATAGTCATGGACATGGGCGGAACTTTTGTTTTAGAAGTGCGGGGGACATATATTTTTTGAGTTATTATAATTTTTTTATCCGTTTGGAAAAACACTCCCAACAGCCTACCCGACCGCTCGGAAGCGTACACATGGTCCTAAAGCACACGGTTGCCTGTTTTGTATCACATTCCAATTATAAAACTGGGGGGGGGACAAAAATGCAATTTCAGAATGTTGGGGGGGAGGGGGGCATGCCCCCACCTCCAGTGAAAGTTGCCCCCTAGTCATGGAGGCCAGTGGCGCTGCATACATATACAAAATGCTAAATGATATGATAGCTGAAGTAAAATGCTGTAGTTTAACCTGAGAAGTGGCTGTCCTTGAGAGACTCAACCAGCATGCTATAATGATCATAAGCACCACAGACAATTTAACCCAGTGATTTAGACTAGAGAAAAGCTTAGTGTGTTTTAGCTGAGGCCAGACTAGCCCACTAGCCCTGTCTTCCTTGCAGATGGCCTTTGCTCAGTATGGGGGCCAGACACTTATTGTTTAATTGTACATAGTACAGTTGCACATAGTTGTCTTCCTCTAAAGCTTGCTGAATGTCAGATCCAGGAGCATAAGGTAAGCTGGTGTTTAAATGTGGGTCTTTCACTCCGCTGCTCAGCTGTGTCTGTGTCTGCCTCTACGGTTGCATAATGCATGGGGACAGACCCAGCAGAGGAGCTTTCGGCAATGTGGAACAGTGGTGCAGTCATTTTCTTTTTAAAATGTTCACACAAAGGTGTCATGGAAGAAAATGCTTGTTTTCCTGTTTTGCCAGCAAAGATGTAGTCATTACCTGTTGGTAAAGTTGTCAATTTTGTATCTGTTTATAAATAATAGTATTGCCTCGCTAAATCTCAATTCAAAGGTGATATTTAGAAACAATAACCAAAGCAATGGCTGAGAAAAGTCTTCATGTGCAAATTATCATTATATACAATAACATGCCTCCATAGAGTTTTGGATGCTATTAGACAGCGCTCCCTAGCTGAATGCGAATCCATGGGAGAATCTCAATTGCATACTCCTTGCGTCCTCTTGTCTTGCATCCTTCTCAAACCCATTGGTCTCTCTCCCCTCTGACCTTCTCCTCCAATGGTTTTAGAGAAGAAGGCGAGGCAAGAGAAGTATGCAATTAGGATTCTCCCAATGACCTGGCAGTCACACTGTTTCCAAGCCAGATTTGAGCTTTCCAAAAATGTAGCTCACAGTAATAATCAAGGTCCTGATCCTTCACACTGTCCCCTATTAACTGGCAGCAGATTAATCTGTGGTCTCGGGGCTGGCCATGCACGGCTCGATGCTGTCGTCCTCATTCTCAACACAGAAACTGGGTATGTCCCAAATGGCACCCTTTTCCATGTATGGTGCACTGCTTTTGACTTGAGCACTATGGGCCGCCCTGGTCTAAGGGAGTGCGCTATGTAGGAAATAGGGTGCCATTTGGGGGACACACACTGTGAGGAGTGAATCACTCAGTAATTTTAAAGCAGGAGCGGTAGCATCAGTTTGACAATGTGTCCCATCCCTCCTTTCTCAGCCAACGGAAACACATCCAGCGGGACCGTGCGTACTGAGAAAGGCCGTAGTAGATTGCCTTGGCATCAGCAGCTGACAAGTCAATCTAAAACATTATCCCATTCGAGCTGGAAGTGCCAGATTCCAGGATGGTTCTTAATGCCTCTTGAAATTTGATTTAGAATGGCACAAAACACTCTTTAACCTCCTTTGTGTGTGGATAATTATTGATGATACTGAGAAAATTGCAAAAGTCACAGCCAGAACCGATCAAGCAGCCCAAGCAATTAGATGTGATGTGTCGTGCTGCTTATTGGTATATTCTTTAAGTCTTAAAGAACAGATGCCCAAGTGTTTGAACTCCTCTTCTATTTGATTTCTTACCTCAAACTCTCATCAGAGGAGTGAAGGCAGAGGTTAAACAGAGGTGTACAGTTGAAGTCGGAAGTTTACATACACCTTAGCCAAATACATTTAAACTCAGTTTTTCACAATTCCTGACATTTAATCCTAATAAAATTCCCCTTCTTAGGTCAGTTGGGATCACCACTTTATTTTAAGAATATGAAATGTCAGAATAATAGTAGAGAGAATGATTTATATCAGCTTTTATTTCTTTCGTCACATTCCCAGTGGGTCAGAAGTTTACATACACTCAATTAGTATTTGGTAGCATTGCATTTAAATTGTTTAACTTGGGTCAAATGTTTTGGGTAGCCTTCCACAAGCTTCCCAAAATAAGTTGGGTGAATTTTGGCCCATTCCTCCTGACAGAGCTAGTGTTACTGAGTCAGGTTTGTAGGCCTCCTTGCTTGCACACGCTTTTTCAGTTCTGCCCACAAATGTTCTATAGGATTGAGGTCAGGGCTTTGTGATGGCCACTCCAATACCTTGACTTTGTTGTCCTTAAGCCATTTTGCCACAACTTTGGAAGTATGCTTGTGGTCATTGTCCATTTGGAAGGCCCATTTGCGACCAAGCTTTAACTTCTTGACTGATTTCTTGAGATTTTGCTTCAATATATCCACATAATTTTCCTCCCTCATGATTCCATCTATTTTGTGAAGTGCACCAGTCCCTCCTGCAGCAAAGCACCCCCACAACATGATGCTGCCATCCCTGTACTTCACGGTTGGGATGGTGTTCTTCGGCTTGCAAGGCTCCCTTTTTCCTCCTAACATAACGATGGTCATTATGGCCAAACAGTTCTATTTTTGTTTCATCAGACCAGAAGACATTTCTCCAAAAAGTACGATCTTTGTCCCCATATGCAGTTTCAAACCGTAGTCTGGCTTTTTTTATGGTGGTTTTGGAGCAGTGGCTTCTACCTTGCTGAGCGGCCTTTCAGGTTATGTCGATATATGACTAGTTTTACTGTGGATATAGATACTTTTGTACCTGTTTCCTCCAGCATCTTCACAAGGACCTTTGCTGGTGTTCTGTGATCGATTTGCCCTTTTCGCACCAAAGTACGTTCATCTCTAGGAGACAGAACGTGTCTCCTTCCTGAGCGGTATGACAGCTGCGTGGTCCCATGGTGTTTATACTTGTGTACTATTGTTTGTACAGATGAACATGGTACTTTCAGGCGTTTGGAAATTGCTCCCAAGGATGAACCAGACTTGTGGAGGTCTACAATTTTTTTTCTGAGGTCTTGGCTGATTTCTTTAGATTTTCCCATGACGTCAAGCAAAGAGGCACTGAGTTTGAAAGTAGGCCTTGAAATACATCCACAAGTTTACCTCCAATTGACTCAAATAATGTCAATTAGCCTATCAGAAGCTTCTAAACACATGACATCATTTTCTGGAATCTTCCAAGCTGTTTCAAGGCACAGTCAACTTAGTGTATGTAAACTTCTGACCCACTGGAATTGTGATACTGTGAATTATAAGTGAAATAATCTGTCTGTAAACAATTGTTGGAAAAATGACTTGTGTCATGCACTAAGTAGATGTCCTAACCGACTTGCCAAAACTATAGTTTATTAATTAACAAGACATTTTTGGAGTGGTTGAAAAACTAGTTTTAATGACTCCAACCTAAGTGTATGTACACTTCTGACTTCAACTGTATATTGATCAGTCTTAGAGAATCAGAACCCTAAAATGATGGTGCCTTACCTTTCCAACGTACTGTGGTTCAGATCCCATATATTCCTCCAGTACAAAGAACTGGTTCCACACCCATCCTCGCTTTACCCTCTGAACCCCTGATGCCCCATGTCTCCTCAGTCCCAGTCCTGCCATGCCCCTCAGGTGGTGCTCTCTTCCCATCCTGCTTTGGGTTGGAGAGTGAAGGGGTGCCAGGAAGCCTTTGTCGAAGAGATACCAAAAGACCAGCAGGAGACCGTTCCTTGTGATCATTGGCAATCTGGGCAGTGGAGGATCTCTGTTGAATTCCAGTGAGAAACTGTGAGTTAGACAATATCAGCTGGGTTGTAGACCCAAGGTAGAAGGGGATTGGGGGGATGTTGTGGTGACATTGTTAGATTTGCCTCCAGGATCTTTGGTTTCTCACTCAACTAGTCCTCATTGACCTTAGTCTGCTGGTGGAAAGAGGAGTGACATGGTCTTACTTTACACTGCAGTTAAAGTAGTTACAAGGCAACATGGAAAGTAATCTCGTCCACCAACCGACTCTCTCTGTCAAACCTGTCTCTCAGTCTATGCGGTAATAGAGCCTAGGACGAGGCTACATAATACATTGCAATACATTGTTATAAGCAGCAGTACTTCAAACAGTCCTATCTCATAACTGCCCGATCAGCAACTCATCAACATTGTTTAACAAAATCTGTTCAGGCTGTGTCTACTCCAATTTATTTCATAATTGAGGTCATAATACACTTTATATGTTTGTCTAGTCAAGCTTGACAGTATCTTACTGGAGGGATTTTATGGATCATGATTCAGTGAAAACGAAACATGAGCAAATTGGTCCTCAGGAGTGCATTTAACTCTGCAAGTCAGGCAATGTGAATTTAGTGGAGCAGGAGCAAACATCAAACACAGTCGCACACACAGAGGAAAGGTAGATCAGATAAAAGAAAGAGACTCCCTGAGCACGATTACATACACACAAGAATACAATTATTGTGCATAGTCAGATTAACATAAAAGTTTGTTTAAAATGTTTACGTGCTTCGCAAAAAGAATGATTTCCCTTTTCATCTTGTTTACATGGACTCGTCTGAAATCAGGCTACCTGGTGGAACTTTTGTTCATGCAGAAAACCAGCAATCAAAATAAACTTCCTACCACAGTGGCCATGTTATTTTTGCGAAACCTATTTGATTCTGAGTTCGGACATAAAAAGTTTGTATGCAAAAACATTTTGTAAGATGATGCATATGTTCAGTCTTTCCGAACTCACTTCACTCGTGCATAAGATGATGCCTTGCACTACTGGTGCTGGCACATGCCCAGATCAAATACACCGCTGGAACGCTGATTACGCGGTGTATTTGATCTGCGCATGTCTTAGTAATTCAAAAGATTGCTCAGAAAAACAGGTGTTTTAATCGGCATATGCTTACTTCAATTTTGATCTGGAGGAAGCAGTGCAAAAGCTAGATGTCAAGGATTCAGGTTCTCTGTTAGTGGTTTGAATTTGTAATTTACTTTGGATGGAGTATGTGACATTCCTGCATATCTAACAACAACTGCATACTAGAAAATAGAGAATACTTTTCACATTGCATAATCAAGTAGAAGTCCTGTCACCTCTCCACTTACATACAGATGCAGAATCTTAATTTGATCACTCTTTTGTTGATGAGAATTTTCCTGCACAGCAGGAAATGCAAACGTGTGGTGTATTCAAAAAGGGTTCTAAAGTTTGTAATTTCCACAAAAAAAATTCAGACCTGATTTGCCCCAACATAAAATGTATCAACCACCCTGCAAAAAAGTATACATGAGTTATAATCCACATAATAAATCACAATTCCTATTGCTGCAGGATTATTTTCCTGCTGTAGCAAACTGGCTCAAATTAAAATCCTACATCTGTACTTTGTAGTCACCCTCATAGACATTTTACACTAGTGTTAGTTGTTTAGAGTGCAGTGTCTGCATGCATAGTACTGAATGATAGGTACTGTGTAGGCCCACATTCACTGATCCCGCCCCTCATCCCTCTTTACTTCAATCCTTCCCCCTCCAAATCTGCTACAACAGACCGGTTTATTTTTAGCATCAGGTTTATACAAATTTACAGTACAGTTTCTCTCCTTCATTGTGTCCCAATCTGAATGCATTCTTCCTGTGTTGTCTGTTGAAAGGCGATGGTAGGCTACATTCCTTGGTTGACAAGTTATTGTGCATCCATTGCTGTATTCTCTGAGGGCTAAACCCCCGCCATTCTTATCCCAACAATGAACAAAATGTCCTCGTGTCGTGTCGCACTCGACTATTCCATATCCCAGTTTCCTAAGTTTAGTGGTCACCGAATGATGACCACAACAAAAGAATTGGGGCGGTATGTATCCTAGTCGTTAGAGCGTTGGGCCAGTAACCAAAAGGTTGCTGGATGGAATCCCTGAGCTGACAAGGTAAAAATCTGTCGTTCTGCCCCTGAACAAGGCAGTTAACCCACTGATCCCCGGTAGGCCGTCATTGTAAATAAGAATTTGCTCTTAACTGACTTGCCTGGTTACATTTTTAAAAACTGACTGATAACATGTGTTGGATGACCTTGTTGAATATAGTTCTTGCATCCATATTACTTTTTTATTGTTTTGTCCTATAAACTATTGTTTGTCCTAATCAGCAGGCCATTATCAGTCATCAGTTATTTTACAGTTAATGTAAGATGTGTCCTGTAGTGTCTGCCCTCAGAGCAGAAGGCCTTATGGGAACAGACTAGTTTGTGTATTGCGGGAGCCTGCACTGCTCTTATACTGGCCAACGAGGGCTCAACCAACCCCCTTACTGCACAAACATGTGACTTAACAGAAAGCCACCCCTAATCCAACAGAATTATCCTTAAACTCCCAGACAATGTCAGACTGAGTTAGATTGAGGTCTCCAGAACTGTTGGTTGAGAGATGTGTTGAGAGATCCAACAGCATCCCTTGAGAAAGGCAGAAGCCAACATTTTTGTGCTGGCTGAACTATATTGAATTTAATACATGTCAAAGACTACAGTAAGCAATAACAGACTTGTAGTTTTTGTATGTGCATCCTTTCTCTACATTGAGACGTGTTAAAACTTTTAGATAAAAATGAAGATCAAGTTTGCAACGACAGGCGTACAAGGACGCAGACAATTACAAAGCTTAAACTATTACTCACAATAGCTTTTTTCTAGGAGACATCTTTGTGCTGTATAACACAATTTCATGTAATTTTGTTGCTGCATCAATATTCCGAGACAAAGGAAATGGTTTTGCTTGACTGCAATTTTGTTACATAAGAGCCCGTTTGTCATATGAAGTAGAACCCAATATGAACCAGCATAGCCTAGACGAACAGTGTTTGCGGTAGTGCACCAACATATGAACCCCAGGCTTGTATGTACTGTACAGTAACCTCTGAGCATAATCATATCTTTAAGTCATGGCCAAAGGCACAAACATCCCCAGAGGCATGAAGGGATGGTCTGAGGTGCCCTTATGGTACATTAAACAATCTGTACTGTATGTTCCTAAATAAATATCACACATACACACGCATACCTGTACACGCACTCCTTGATTTACATGGATTGTGGAAACCGGTGCAAATCCACACATCAATCTCCCTATAACGCGAAACCTGCTCTGATGCCCAAGTTGTATAATCATTTAGGGATTTTGCTGACTGTTCAATGTTTTATAGAATATGGCCAATTATCTTTATGGTTTGACCAACTTTATGTTGTGTGGACATGTTAGTCAATTAACTCCATTACATACTGTATGCATAGAGCTGAGGCAAGTCATAAAGAAATGCACACATCATGTGTCGGTGATGTCTGTGCTAAAAACCGGCCTTTGCAAAAAAGTCAATAAATACATATTTTTAATGAAAAGTGGAGAGTCAGATATTCCCCAGCTAGCACATAACGTTCGGAGAACCATATGTTTCTTAGAGCTTGGTGAGAGAGTGGTTGTCCTATGATTATTTTGCATACAACCTTCTAACAAATTTCTGGTAATGGTGCAGGATAGTTGCTTGGCTTTGGAACATTCTCAGCACATCTATGGAACTTGACGAAGAAACATTATTTTCTTGGTATTTCATTACTTTAATAGAACGTTTCCTAAAAGTTAAAACATGGTTAAACTTAATTTCAATGTTGATAATGTTCTAGGAACGTTCTCCAACTGGTTTGACATTGGGAATGTTCTCAAATAGTTCAGAGAAAGTTATGAAACAATGTTCTTGAACCATTATGTTGGATTCTGCAGGTTTCCTCATGGTTCTATTTAAAGTCATGTTCTCAGAACGTTAAGAAAATGTTCCATAAAACCACAAGAAACATTAGTAACGTTCAAAGAACGTTTTAAGATTGTCATTTAAAAACATATACATTCTGTTCTCAGCGTCAACAAAACTCTCTCGATCCTCTATCTTGTTACGTGTGTTCAGGTGTGTTGGCCTCGCCCACTAATTGGCCACACCTGATCCTAATGAGAGCTTGTTTCCTTTGAAATGGGCAGCTTTGTATGAGTCAAATAAACATAGGATGCTAGCTCGATCCTGGTGGCGCAGTGGACTAATCCCATGGGGAGAAAATAAAAGATAATACGTTCGAATCTCACTGATATCGTGCCACAATAAAACATTTGTTTGCATGATTAATGCATAAGCAAATGAATTGTCCTGTCTGTGCTTGGAGCTAAAATAAGCTAGCATTATTGAAATATTCAGTTAAAATTTTAATTTCTGTTCTCAGAATGTTAATAAAACCTCCCTGAAAAACTTCCAGGGAACCATAGTAAAACGTCCTCAGAACTTCCCTGCAACGTAACAAAAAAATATGTTTGCTAGAACAGGGAACATGTTCAGTTTTACAGATCAGGAAACATATCACTTTGTTCCCAGAATTAATGGGAAACCATAAACTTACGTTCCTACAACTTCCAAATAACTAAATGTGCTAGCAGGGTCTATTGTAGCCTACTCTCATATTGTATTAATGCAGTGAAGGCAAGAACCAATGCTTGGGCACACAGTGTGTTCATACATCTTAATCAGTGGAGGCTGCTGAGGGGAGGACGGCTCATAATAATGTCTGGAACGTTGCAATTGGAATGGCATCAAACCATGTGCTTGATGTATTTGATACCATTCCACCTATTCCGCTCCAGCAATTACCACGAGCCCGTCCTCCCCAATTAAGGTTCCACCAACCTCCTGTGATTTTAATGTTGCTTGACCCCAGGAAGAGTAGATGTTGCCTTGGCAGCAGCTAATGGGGATCCTTAATAAATACAAATAAATAGAAAGTAAAGATAAAAGATAAAAGATACAAACTCAGGTTAGCATTTTTCGTCATGAATATTGTTCTGGAGGCAGCTCTGCAGAGTGGTCGCTAGCTGGCATAGCCACAAAGTCATAAAATCTGATTTTAAACATAACCTTAACCCTAATCTTAACCACACTGCTAACCCTATATATATTTACTAGCTCTAATCTTAAATTAAGACCAAAAAGCACATTTTTGTTTTCATGAATTTTTATAATATTGCCAATTTTGACTTTGCAGTTGGCCTATCTAAGGGGAAATTGCTCAGTTCTGCCTCCAAGACAAGACTCATGACAATAAACGTCAATCTGCGCAAAAAACAGCAGAGAACAGAAAGAGAACTGAAGCAGTTGTCTTCTTTGCATATACAGATGAAGGATCTTATTTTGATCACCCTGTTGCAGGAGAACTTTCCTTTGCAGGAAATGTAAAACTTTTAGTGTATTTGAGGTTTAAAAAGGCTTTAAAAAAAATGTATCAACCTTACAGAAATGTGGAATAATTATAATCCAAATAAAATGTACATTTCCTGTTGCTGCTGGATTATTTTACTGCTGTAGCAAAATGGCTCAAATTAATATCTTACATCTGTATTTGTGTTTACCATTTAAATATACACAGAGAGAATACCAGCTTTAGAGCTTAATATGGAATTCAGTGCACTCTATTTGAATACCTGCACCATTTGCATCAATTTCATCCAGTGCAGATCATTGAGCTCAATACCACTGACTGAGCTGCTGCATGTTTTCCCTTAAAATGCAATAAATCTCAAAATGAATCCATGTGGGCACACTCCATGTGGGCTAGATAGAGTTAGTAGGCTGTATGTCCTATAGTGATATGGACAGAATTGATTTGCTACTGTAAAGGTAATTTCTTATTTAAATACTTTCACATCTTTTCTTTATATATCTTATCTTTGTAAATATAAAATATTTAGTTCAATTGTTATTTTAATGAAACAGTGAAATTAATTGGAACTCTCTTAAACTAAACATCAACCTTCAGCATCTACCCCAGTGGGTATAACTACTCCACTTCTCTGTTGCCTAATACATTTTTTTATCCTAAAAAAACCAACAACAAAACAACTAAGGACACTAACAGTGACACGTACCTTGACTGTCTCTCCCAGAATCTCCGGCTGGTGCGCTTTAAAACCAGATTAATCCAAATGTCTGATGGCAAAAGCAATGCAACTCCCTTGCGAGCAAAAAACACATTCAGACTTACAGCCCTTCAAACACATTCTCTCTCTCTCTCTCTCTCGCTCTCTCCAACACTCTTTCTTCTCACTATCTCGCAGCAGATGAGTGTGGAGGAGAGATGAAAAATGAGAGATTGAGTATCAGCTGTATGTAGTACTATTGTATTCAGGAGTGCTCAGCAGTGCACAGAGCGTCAAGCCAAGCTGCAAGCCCAGCACTCTGATACGCTCCTGTTCCGTGTGTTGTGAATATAGTTGAAGTGGGTGTCAGAGAGTCTCGATCCCATAAGGTCCCCATGCTGGTCTGGAATCGTCCTCCCACCTCTAGTTTCCTGGATTAGTAGAGGGGAGGAACCCACTCCCTGCTGGAGCCAGCCAGTGATGTGCTCTGTTGTGTTCATAATTTGAGGAACTTGCTAGAGCCATGAGACTTTGATGGTAAAGACCCAATTACTGACACAAGGGTTGATGAGGAGCTGTCATGTAGGGGGTGTGTGTGTATGTGTGTGTGCGTGTGCGTGTGTGCGTGTGTGACTAAAGTGGGCTACAGGCTCGTTAAGAAATGAAATGTTACATATTCTAGTCTTCAGAAATTGATAGATTAGAGAAACTCTCATATGAATGCACTTTATCAATTTTTTATAGAAAAGCTCCAGTTCTCAATGTTTTAAAATAGCTTTTGATGTATGATGTCCTTCATTATGAGCTGACCTATTTTGGATTCCACATTTTTCTCTCATCATTTCCTCCTTGTCTAGCTCTGGCCTCTCATTCGTTGGTTGGTTCTCTGAGAGCTGTTTTCTCCAAAATCAGGGAAGAGATAATGAAAAAAATGCTGTCGTTTGTAAATGGTGTCATTTCTAAACGGCTCAGCAAGGCATGTCATCTCACACACTGTAGCCTATGACAAGCAGCCACTAAGATAAAATAAGAGATTACCCAACAGCGGAGTTTAAGGTAGCAACAATTGTAAGCAGGGTAAAGAAAACAACTTAACAAAGTAATTCCATGAAAATAGAATTGGTCAATAAAGCACAAAAATGACATGAACTGTATAAAACTGTAAATGCACTGAAGGGGCTAAATGTCATGTTTTGTTTGAATACTGAGCCTCCCAAACAAGAGTTTAAATGGTTTACAGTTTAGAGAGAGAGTGATGTGGGTGGATTATCGGTTAGGATGCTGACAGAAAAAAGGGATTTAAACCCTAGCTCAGTTCCCACAGTAATGGAACAAAAGTACTTTAGCATACATGGCTGGGAAGCAATTAAGACAGAGCACACGACCACCAGATCACACAGGGTGTGTCCCAAATGGGACCCTATTCCCAATGTGGTACAGTACTTTTGACCATGGCCCATATGACTCTGGTCAAAGTCAGTGCACTATATAGGGAATAGGGTGCCATTTGGGATGTAGTCAGAGGTTCGAAGGGGTCTGTTCAGCTCTCCCAGTGGCATGGTATCTGTGTACTTTGTGTCATCGCAGACGGACAAAGGTATTATGTTTTCCCTGCTCTCTCAGAAGTAGTAATGGAATACATGGTCTTGTCCATCATTAAGCCAATTTAAAGGCCCACTGCAGTCAAAAAACAATTGTTTCTGTCTTTTATATATACACTCACCGGATAGTTTATTAGGTACACCCATCTAATACCGGGTCGGACACCCCTTTGCCTCCAGAACAGCCCACATTCTTTGGGGCGTGGATTATACAAGGTGTCGGAAACGTCCGTTGAAAACATTCCCCACACCAGTACACCACCGCCACCACTGTGTACCAGGCAGGATGGGTCCATGGACTCATGCTGCTTACGCCAAATCCTGACTCTGTTATCAGCATTACGCAACAGGGACCCGGATTTGACGGACCAGGCAATGTTTTCCCACTCCTCAATTGCCCAGTATTGGTGATTGCATGTCCACTGGAGCTGCTTCTTCTTGTTTTTAGCTCATAGTAGTCGAACCCGGTGTGGTCGTCTGCTGCAATAGGCCATCCGTGTCAAGGATCAACGAGTTGTGCGTTCCGAGATGCCGTTCTGAACACAACTGTTGTTCTGCACTGTTATTTGCCTGTTTGAGGCCTGCCTGCTAGCTTGCACGACTCTTGCCATTCTTCTTTGACCTCACTCATCAAAGTGCTGTTTTCGCCCACAGGACTGCCGCTGACTGGATGATTTTTGTTTGTCGCACCATTCTCGGTAAACCCTTGACACTGTCGTGCGTGAAAAGCCCAGGAGAGCAGCCGTTTCTGAGATACTGGATCCGGCACGCCTGGCACTGACGTTCATACAACGCTCACTTTTGCCCATTCTAACGTTCAATAGAACAGTAACTGAATGCCTCAATGACCCCTCTGCCTGCTTTATACAGCAAGCCACGGCCACATGACTCACTGTCTGTTGGAGCGATCCATTTTCGTGAACGGGGTGGTGTACCTAATAAACTGTAAGATGAGTGTATTTCCACACTATGAGGTTGGGATAATACTGTGAAATTGGGAAAGTGATGATAATGCCCTTTTAGTGTAAGAGCTGTTTGAAAATACCACCTGAAATTTCAGCCTGTTTTAGTGGTATGGAGATTTTCCCTACCTGGTGACATCACCAGGCGGTAAATTAGTTAATAGATAAATAAGAAAGAGAGTTCCAAACCTTTCTGCCAATAACAGCTAGTTTTCAGTTTCCCCCTCCTCACTCTGACCACTGCCAGACAGTCCTAGTACAATTCTTACTTCAGAAATGGCTATTTTCTAAGAAGCTATTTTTGTTTCTAATTAAAATGGTCAAAAAGAAATAATCACAGTAAGGTACTTATTTGTTCCCAGACATGATTTGATATTGAGATAAAAACTGCTACATTGGACCTTTAAAAACTCCCCACAGACTAAGCCACAGCAACTGGTAGTAGTGGTGTGTAGCACACTTTGATAATAACATTGCATGATAGCGTTTCTCTGTGAGTCTGAACCTCTGCCTTTCTCCTAACGTGGTCTTAATTTGATTGTTGTTCATGGAGTAATGTGAATCCCCTGCCTGCTCTGATCAACCCCTGTCCAGATGGCATGGTGTTCCCCCTGAGAAACACAATTTAATCCTCCTAACACATGGTGGGCTGAGTTGTGTGTGTGTGTGTGTGTGTGTGTGTGTGTGTGTGTGTGTGTGTGTGTGTGTGTGTGTGTGTGTGTGTGTGTGTGTGTGTGTGTGTGTGTGTGTGTGTGTGTGTGTGTGTGTGTGTGTGTGTGTGTGTGTGTGTGTGTGTGTGTGTGTGTGTGTGTGTGTGTTTGTGTGTGTGTGTGTGTGTGTGTGTGCATATTTGTAAACAGGATAATCAGAGAGGGTGGAAAGATACTGTAGATATGACAGGCCTGGCAAGCAACCCGTGGGAGAAGTTGTGACTGTACTTTTGCAGATTTTGAAATTACATTGCCAAAACCTGTTAATGAAGAATTTGTGTACTGTTGATGCATTCTGAATAGGAAGAATCATATGTTCTGATAAACTGAGGTAGCTACACAACACTCCCCACACCCTCCTTGGGATGTGACAAGCTACCGTACCGCTTATAAGCCCTACCACACACTGTGACCATATAATGCAGATAATTTATTTCCTTTTCCGTGTTACACTTTGCAGTCAGAACAAATAAAACAGGCATCTCATTACAGGTTAAAGTAGCTCCAGATGCCTGATAAAGGATTTGCTGCTTTGCCTTAAGGAAATGCAGAAGCTTAGAGGCCCCGAAAAAATGTAAACTGCTTATGTCCCCTACTGTACCAATTGTGGATTTGCATGCCATTGTGACAGATGGGGGGTGGCTGTCACTAAAGTGAAGATAATCCAATGCAATACAAAGGAATTGTGCAAAGATGCTATGAGATTTCATGAAATCACAAGGGAATTGAATTGTACAGTTGCCGATGTGCCGTGTCTGACAAACAATGAGGTCTGAGAGCACTGGCCCATGTGGCTGTTTTTAAACTCATATTGTCTCTCAGCTCTTCTGACGTGTGAAGAGACTAAATCCCCAACATGCAGTAGGGTAGGAGCATCCAGAGTGTGTTTTTATGCATTTCCTGGATATGGAAGTGACTATTATGTATTTCCTGGGAGAATAACCGTTCCCATTGTTATGATTTTTCTCCATGTGTTTTTCCATCTTCCCCTTGACCTAAGATGGCAGATCAGTAAAAGCTTTCACTATTGTTTTCCAGGCAGTAGCCTATAGAGTATAGTGCAATTCTGACTATTATGGAAATAGTAGAATGCTGAATCTGTTCCCACTATTCTCATATACCTTGGTTTTGCCATGACAATTTTTACTTTACACCAGAGGAGGCTGGTGGGGGGAGCTATAGGACGACAGGCTCATTGTAATGGCTGGAATGGAATTAATGGAACGGTGTCAAACACATCAAACATATGGAAACCACATGTTTGACTCTGTTCCATTAAATCCATTCCAGTCATTGCAATGAGCCCTTCTTTCTATTGCTCCTCCCACCAGCCTCCTCTGCTTTACATGTATTACTTGGGAAGTGATGGCACGTAGTCTAGGCCATTCAGTACCTCCCCCTGAGGTCAAAAGAGTTAGAAATTGTCCTTGTGGGGGAAGAAGATTTTTCCTGACGTTGTTTCTGCCCAACCACTTGGAATAGATTGGAATGTTGGTCTCATTGGATCCTTCCACTAGCGTTTCATTGTAAACTTAAACAGAACCGAAAGGTCTCTTGTGTTCTTCAAAGGTGTAGAGGTACTGAACATGTCCTCCGAGATTCCAAATGAAAATATGAGAGAAGAATAGAGGGCAGAATCCTTTTTTAGATTCTGCATGATATTATAGAGCAGAGGCTTAGATTCATACAGGTCTGTCCGTGTTCGAACCAACAGGCTATTCTATTCATAGTCCCTGTGCCTCTGGCTGACCACAAATGAGGGCGACATATCAGATACTAAGAGCCATTCTGCAATGGCTATCAAATTAAATCATGGTCAGCCACACACATTTAATTTGTCCTGTCTCTCACTTCCACAGACTGTAATGAGGTCTCAGAGAATAGGCTACAAACTGATTTGGTTATCCTTCCGAAAATAATATTGCAATATTTCAATCTAATGATTAATCATCCTTTTTCATCCTTTTTTTCCCCAGGAGAAAACGTATTTAATGGGCTACAGTACCTATAATATTACCAGGTCAGAAATTTACTAAAATGGATTGTTATGTTATTGTTAACACTATATAATCTATAGTATACTGTATAATGTAGTCAGTGATATTATCATCCTTATTGATCCTTATAAGAGACTGGATAGTGGCTTCTAAGCGCTGCATATAAACGAAGCATGTCCTCAGCTTGTACATGAGAGTGAGACCTCAGAGGGTCTAGCCCCTGGCAAGGTCAGTCAGAACAGGTTAATGACTAAGTAGAGTAGCACCCTCTCTAACAGGGTGGTTAATCTACCATGACAGGGTGGACACAAATCAAGCCCTAATGTGCTCAACGAAGCAGACGGCAACTTCCCTAACGTAATTACATGGAATGTGTGTAAACTTGTTGTTTTTCCTAGCTAAAATAAGCTTTAGTTCGGCTAAAATATGTGGAGGATTTATGCATATTCTTAAGGGCTTAGACGGATTCCCTACACATGCAAAGCATTATTTTCACATCCAGTCTGACATCAAAATGGAAATGAACATACTTTTTGGGCATAAACAGTGCAGTATCTGGATTGTGTGGTATCAGGCTCCTGCAACATTGCACCCTGGCCAGCTTATAGCTACCTGGTAAGACTTATGATTGTCTTCCATCATGCGGATATTTAGGCACAAAGAAAATTATGTTGTAAAATGCATTTGCACTTATTTTCCCTCTCTGGAGATTGGTATGGACTCCACAAATTCTATTTCCTCCAAAGGGAAGGTGGTTCAGAATGTAAGATTTGATTGATGAATTCATAAAATCCCATGAGTATGAAAAGGCTACGCATGTAATTAAATAATGATGGACACTACACCCACCAAGGTCAGGGTAAGTTTCACATCTGTGGGCTTGTTTCTCAGTTGAAAACATACACATGTACTACTTGTTTAAAACTCCCTGTAGGCTCTTACTGTGCATCTATATATAAATATTGTAATACTACAGTATTTATACCATAGTATACTATAGTATTTTCTCATTCGTTTTTCCCCCCAATATGCCTCCCTCAATAAACCAATACAATATCTCACATTGTATACAGTACTATCATAGTCAGCCAGTGTTCAATGTTTTGAGCTGGTCAAATCATAAGCTTTTTCGCTTGTTCACATAAAAATAGACTAGAGCAATTTGTTTTGTAGTTAGTCGTAATTCAGAAATATAATTGACTATGCAATTACTCTATAGAGTAATTGTCTTTTTTCTCCATGAAGCCCACAGTTTCTTCTTAGTGGAATGAACAAAACAAAGCTTTCTCCTGACAAATACCCAATTAACTTTACTTTACACATATAAGGTCCAGAGGGCTTTTTCCAAGAGATAGTATCTGCTGTGCTGATACAGTCGCCTCTTGCTTCAGTCATTTGTCACACGGTAAGGGTGGTTTTTCTAGTATAACATATGGACCTATACATTCCTACTGTATAGTGCACTTATCGTCAGGTTTTTCAGATGAACAAATATACAGTTTAGGCTATAAAAATATATATTTTGTTAAATATGTGAGTGTTTTTCAGCTGTTCAAATGGATTACCTGGAAAACCATATCTCCTGATTCCTAGAATAATCTCAAAATGTTGTATTGCTTTAGTAAGCCTGCTGTAACTTTGGGGATTGACTTTCAGTTAACCCTGTTGATCTCTGCAGTGCTTTCAGGGGATCTACTGTACTGTATTCCTACCAGCCACATGTCAACCTGTTACTGTCATTAATTTACTATAATGAGTTGGGTTACTACAGTTCATGGATTACTAGTACATGGGTCCAGAGTTGAAGCAATAGCAGGGCCAGAGGATTGAACACTCGGACACCCAATCAGGATGGCTTAACATATATTAAAAAATAAAATACAAATCATAAATGTTTGTTGTTTGCATTGTCTCCTGACTAATCAGAAATGCCGATAAATGCAGTAGGAGGTACTAGGGATCTAAGTGTAAATGCCCCAGAAGCCGATATTTGGAGGATATATTGTCAGAGTGTTGTTAACACTTTGTATTAAAGTCGAGGGCCGGCAAAACGTGCCAATATATCCTACAAACACCGGCTTCTCGGGCATTATCACTTTTATACAAAGGGTTATCAACATATTTAAATAATGATTGACATACAGTATTTTCATTAAAAACATTATTTTTATGAAATAATTCATACTATTTCATCTTCCACAAGATATAGTCCCAACACAAATCTTGGGTTGCTACCCAATCCAGCTGGTCGTTTGTTCTATAGGTTCGGATGCTAGAGACGCGACCCAGTCGGTCAGTCTTTTTGTTCTGTATCTATGGACGCGACCCAGTTACTCGTTCTAAATGTTCCATTGCCATACTGGCTGACAACGTTCTTATCCCTTGCTTGCTAGCTAGCCAACTACGGCTAACTTACAGTCACGTCAAAAAGAATAACAACAGTAGCTGCATTTGCATTTGTTTAAGCTGTTTTCTAGTGACATTTATTTGGATACATCCATAAAAATGAGCCAACGAGGCACAATTTTTCCTGGCATAGAAAATATGCTCGCTCGTCAGAACACTGTTGTTCAGAGGAGCTAGCCAACAACACAGCTAACACAATCACTTCAAACTGAAGCTGGAAAGACTGGAAATTAGCTGCACTTCGTTTCATTTATCCCTTTTTCAATTGCCATTTATTTGTATATATCCCTTCAAATGATGCCAGCTGATTCATGATTTCGACTGGCTGAGAAATGCTGCCTGCCTGTTTGTCTCGTCCTGACTCCCGACACGTTCATTACTATGGGACAGCTGCAGATCGAATTTAAATATTGAAACAATGCTGCAAATATCCTCTGTGGAAAACTACATGTTAGTCTAAAAGAAATGTGAGATAAGGTCTACGTGCTTTTTAGAGTGGAGATCAAGTTTATAAAGTGTCTGGCTGCGCTGATGAGACAGTGGATTGCGCTGTCAGATGGAACAGAGGAAAAATACATTGTAATGTTATAGATTTAGCCGGTGGTAACTTGTGGAATAGACTCCGCTTGGAATGCGGTTTTAACCAATCAGCATTCAGGATTAGACCCAGCAATCATATGGTACCTCTACCCTCCCCACACAAGTACTACTAGCTAGCTAACAGTGGGCAAATTGTTTTGACCCTCTGCAATTCTTTGCTAATGCGAGATAGTGCTAGCTAGCTAGTCACAAGTTCTGGCAAACCCAAGTTCAAAGGGCTTTTTCAAAAGCCACGGATGGAGAATGAAGACCCCAGAGTCCAATCTGTCTAGTCATTAGCCAATGAGGAGGCTAGCATGGCTACTGCTTCAACTTCCACAGCCCAGCTAAGTTGCCATCTTCAAGCCCTACCTTGTTACGGTGAGCTTGTCATCACAAATCCACCTGCAGATTTGTCTGCAGTTGGCAAACCACACACACAACCAAAAATGTGAGTGTGCCCAATTAAAGTGATCAATGAAAAATCTGTGTTTCTCATGGAAGTGGGAAGGACAGTTTTATTGGCTGGAATACAGGGGACGCTGTTTTCTGTAAAATGTGTAGACATTTCCTAGAGGCCACTATGGAAGGCTAATTTGTTAGAGACAGATATAAGGATTGGAAGCACCTTCGTGATGCAAAAGAGGTTCTGGACATTGTTATGCTGTGCGCTAAACAGGACATAGCACTACATCGACATAGGGCGAGTGAAGAGGCCATTAATAAGTGCAACTTTGGGGATTTTGAAAAATGTATATCCAAATGTATATCCAAACCACCTTGATTCAGTCTTATGTTGCAAAATTTGAAATTGTGTTTTTTACATTGGATAAAAGAAGAGACACAGAGCTACAAAGTGGTATATCATACACTGCATTTGAGGAATGATGGAAAAGTAATTCTGCTTTGAAAGTTGATGAACTTGTAACTTCACATTTGAGAAAATGGCCTTTGAATGTTTTGGTACCTATTGGAGAGCTCTTCTTTGTCTACACCCATTCAGCATTGTTCACACCATCTTTAAGCTTTAGGCCCTTTGTTCACACCCTCTTAAGCTTTAGGCCCACCCATTTCTTTAAGGGTTGATCCAAGTGTTCTGTCCTAACAACAACAGTCAAGCACTCAAGATAACTGGCAAACGTGAGAGAACCGTTCACTGACCATTTTACTCACCCTAGCAGAACTGGTTAGGATGTTTTTATGTTATCCAGAGCGTTGATGAGTGCAACTGTGCTGCTGGCAACAATTTAGGCTTGTTTGCCAATGTTTACTGACACCGGCCATATTCAACAGGTGTTGAGCGTTCGTAAATTCGTCAGTTATTCTGTGCTTTGGCACACTCAGATGAGAGTGCTCTGAAATTGGTGTAGATAGCCAGAGCGAATTTACCAGCTATGTTTATCAACAGTTGTCGCAGTGACATTCTATTGAAATGGTTACTTGCATAGTGGAGTCTTTTGTTAAGACATGTAGTTAGCTAGCTAGATAGACATTGAACCATAATCCCAACTCATGACGTTACTACCCTGCATGAATCTACAGGTGGCTAACCAACCAGGTTCAATGTTAGCTAGTTAATATTAGGCTATAACTAGCAATGGCTCTGAGATACGAACAATAAGATCATACACGTTACGTTAGCTAGTGAGCCAGCCAGCTAGTATTAGCTAGCTAGCTAACAGTACACTAACTTGAAATAAAAATGACTTTCTGTCAAAATTAGAAATTTGTAATATCTGAAAATGTAGCTAGCTAGACTATCTTACCCGTGCTCTGAAATCAGAGTAGATAGACAGAGCGAATTTACCAGCTACGTCTATCAACAGTCGTCACAGTGACATTCTATTGAAATTGTTACTTGCATAGTGGAGTCTTTTGTTAAGCCTCTCCCTGTCACACAGATGCCATGGTTGCCCTTAGTTTGAAGATGTAATCCGGAGACAGGTGTTTTCTCCATCTCCATAGCTATCATACTCTAATTCCACTGATTTCAAAATTCGGTCCCCCAGAAAGTGGAGAGCAACACTTATGCAGTTCTACTACGCGATACATTTTTTTTAAAGCAGCGTTAGACAGGATTACCTACATATACTGACCAGCTCAAATAGACAGAAGCTTGCTACATGGCAGATCAATCCGAAACTCATCTCTCGGCATGTCCAGCCCACTCATTATCTCAGCCAATCATGGCTAGCGGGAAGGTTGCTGTTTTTTTCTGTGGCTAAACCAACTAGGCTCGTAATTTAACAGTTTTGTTCGTATTTACAGATGGCATACAAGTCTGTTATTAAGGCACATGAAAGTTCACATGTTCCAAAAGGTATTTCTGCCCAAACAAACGCATTTAGATTTTTTTTTCCAGCTTACGTTCAAATGGCTCTCCTTTGAAGTAGTGACCCGCGACATACGCCTAGTTTCTTGAAACGAGTCACAAATATGATCCAAAAATTCTAAATCGTCTAGAGCAGCTGCCCCAAAACGCTAGACTCATGAGTCCAGATACTCAAAAGGAGCTGTTTGAGTCTGCAGCCTCGCTCACTGTTGGCCCAATGTGATCACTATCATATCTCTGTTGAGGATGCTGAATTATCTGTATTTATTCAGAAACTGCGTCGGAAAGTGGGGGGAGGTCAGGAATTCCCGTCCCTTATTGAAGTTTTGGACAGCTGCAGCCCTAACATTTTCCCTGACATCAATAGGCTAGTAAGGGCCATCATCACCCTTCTTATGACTTCATATAGTATTTAGAGACGTCTCCACTACAGTACAGGCCAAATCATCAACGTTCGTCAGATCTTGAATGCTGACTGCACGTCTCAACAATCTAGCCCTGTTGTCCTTTGAAAGGGAAGTCAGTGACTCTTCGGACTATAATGAAATAATCTCCATCTTCAACACCAACACCAAGCCTAGGCGTCTACTCCTTGTGCTGTAATACGTGAAATACACAAGAAAGGTAAACCTGAATACTGTTTATTTATGATTCCGCCTAATGTTTTCATGTCTGCCTTGGTAGGCCTACTGTATATTTGAAGTGAGCTACTGTATTCATACCCCCTGTGATATTACGCTATGTATGATGATTTCAGCCTAGCATGCTGACCACACCACTCGTGCGTGAGAGATGCAAAATAAATGTACACGTACATGTTATTCAATAATTTAATCCAAACTGTGTGTCAATGAGCGCCTGCGTAGCCACGTGTGTGATTGAAAGATGAACTGAGGTCCACACTCCAGTCCAGTTGGTGGTGGTAATGCACTTAAAATTGGTTGCCAACTGTGGTGGAAATTCTAATCAACAATGAGGAGAGACAAGGTCAATCACCAATCAGGATATTACTTTATTCAAAACTTATTAATAAGGAAAGCATAGAGCAATTGTTTCTATAATGATAAGACTGGTCGGCTCAAAACGTCCAACTGTTGTGGCAATTAGCTCTGACATACAACGAATACAAATATCTTTTATAGAAAAGATACGTACTTTTAGTCTTCTTGACAAACAACAGATGTATGGAATGGGTCACTTGGCATATGAGAAAGGAGTATCCCGCAGCCAGATAGCATTTTCTATGAAGACTATTCTTATTGTTTAGTCTGGCCCCTAAGACGAAGCTCCGATCTTGTTCCTGGTACTTCATAGCACAGAAACACCAATTCATTCCATGGCATAAATCAATTGTCAACTCCAGATACCCCCATCTCAAGTAAAACACCTTCTTGACCACACACCTGGACAAGCTCACTGAGGGGAGTGAGCCTCTAGGTCATACACTACTCCAGGATAGGTGCAACATCAGAGATGACATACAATGGTTCCAGACACTACCCCACACATCTTTGGTCAGACATAATCTCTCCAAACGAGGGAGTGACTAGCGCACAGACATTGTGGAGACAAGTAAGTGGTTCCCCATTAATCATGCCATCCCTTCACATGGTTTAGAATAGGTAAAGACAGATTTACATATGAGGATAATGTTCTCTTCTCTTTCTGATATTCTGCATAGCACCAGAGACATGTGGAAGACATGACTAACTTCTCCCCTCTCTGGGCCTCAGGTGACTGAGCCCCAGCTGAGGGAAGAAGTGCAACTGCCAACACCAGAGTCCGAAGGGATACATTTTAATAACAAGCATATCATATAAGCATATTATGCAGATAAGACATCTTAATCATCTATGTTACCTAACTAATTCTGATTCTTCCGCCACACAACTGCCATATAAAGTCCAAAGAAGAAAAAGAAGAAGACTGAAGGAGGAGAGATTACTAGAAACGAACTAGGTTTACCTTTTAATCTGTGGATTCATTGTCGGAGGACCTTTCAGGTAAAATAATGCATTTCAGGTAAAATAACAACCCAATGTTTATATCCCAGGACAAATTAGCTAGCAACAGTAAGCTAGCCATTTAAATTGCCATGAATGTTTAATGTGGTTTGACCTGTCTCCAAATTAATATAGTTGGTTCAGAGTTCGTTTTGATATTTCAACCTGCGTGTCTTGATCGTGTCTGGTGATGATGGACAAAATCAACATGTGCGCGATGGCGCATGTGGACGCACACACGCTCGTGCCTGGTCTAGTCAGCATGTTATTCCAATCACAGCATACCCTATCATTACATTTTTTAGAGGGTTTGGGATGAGCTGGACCACAGGGTGAAGGAAAAGCAGCCAACAAGGGCTCAGCATATGTGGGAACTCCTTCGAGACTGTTGGAAAAGCATTCCTCATAAAGTTGGTTGAGAGAATTCCAAGGTTGTGCAAAGGTGTCATCAAGGCTACTTTGAAGAATCTCAAATAACACTTTTTTGGTTACTACATGATTCCATATGTGTTATTTCATAGTTTTGATGTATTCACTATTATTGTAAAATGTAGAAAATAGTCTAAATAAAGAAAAACCCTTGAATGAGTAGGTGTGTCCAAACTTTTGACTGGTACTGTAAGTATTCCCACCCCTCAAGTCAATACTTTGTAGAAGTACTTTTGGTAACGATTACGATTACGAGTCTTTCTGGGTACGTCTCTAAGAGCTTCCAACACCTGGATTGTGCAACATTTGCACATCATTTTTTTTTTTATCCATCAAGCTCTGTCAAATTTGTTGTTGATCATTGCTAGACAACCATTTTCAGGTCTTGCCCTACATTTTCAAGTAGATTCAGGTCAAAACTGTAAGCCACTCAAGTGTAGATTTGGCCTTAGGTTATTGTCCTGCTGAAAGGAGAATTCATCTCCCAGTGTCCAGTGGAAAGCAGACTGAACCAGGTTTTATTTTTTATCCTGAAACACTTCCCAGTCCTTAATGATTATAAGCATACCCATAATATGATGCAGCCACCACTATGCTCGAAAATATGGAGAGTGTGTCACGCTGGTATAAAGGATCGGGAGACAGGTGCAGAAATGCGTAATGTTTTTTTTTATTGACCCAAATTACAGCGTGCCATGTAAAGGCACGGGGACAAAGACCAAACAAACACGTATACAAACACAGGGTTGAACCCAAACAAAAGAGCGAGGAGTACCTCGAATAAATACACTGGACGAGACCCGTAACATACACCCACACAATGATTCCACACGGGACGAAGCCCGTAATCATCTGCACAATACAAGTGGCACGAAAGCCAAAACAACACAGCACAGGTACTCAGACGACCAACGGACATTGTAACAATAATTGACAAGACAATGGAGAACCAAAGGGCACATTTGTACAATTAGTAATCAGGGGAGAATATGGAGACCAGGTGTGCATAATGACACAGGATCCCTCCGGTACTGTTGCACGGGATGAGCAACAGTACCGGAGGGATCCGTGACAGAGTGGTACTCAGGAATGTCTTGTATTGGTTTTGCCCCAAACATAACCCTTTGTATTCGGGACAGTATTAATTGAGTGGCTTTTTGGAAACAGGATGCATGTTTGGGAATATTTGTATTGGGTAAAGGCTTCCTTCTTTTCTCAATTAGGTTAGTATTGTGGAGTAACTAAAATGTTGTTGATCCATCCTCAGTTTTCTCCTACCACAGCCATTAAACTCTGTAACTGTTTTAAAGTCACCATTGGCCTGATGGTGAAATGCCTGAGCGGTTTCCTTCCTCTTTGGCAACTGAGTTAGGTAGGATACCTGTATCTTTGTAGTGGCTGGGTGTATTGATAAACCTTTCAAATTGTAATGAATAACTTTACCATGATCATAGGGATATTCAATGTCTGTTTTTTTAACCATTTACCAATAGGTGCTCTTCTTTGCGAGGCATTAGAAAACCTCCCTGGTCTTTGTGGTTGAATTTGTGTTTGAAATTCACTGCTCGACTGAGGGACCTTTAAAGATAATTGTATGTGTGGGGTACGAAGATGAGGTAGTTATTCTACAATAATGTTAAACACTATTATTGCACACAGAGTCCATGCAACTTATTATGTGACTTGTTTTAAGCACATTTTTACTCCTGAAATTATTTAGGCTTGCCATAACAAAGGGGTTGAATATTTAATATATCTAAAGACATTTCAGCTTAACATTTTTTATTAATTTGTAAAAAATGTGAAAAACATAATTCCACTTTGACGTTAGGGGGTATTGTGTGTAGGCCATTGACAAAATGTAAATGTAATGTGTAAATGTAAATTAAATTCAGGCTCTAAAACAACAAAATGTGGAAAAAGTCAAAGGGTGTGAATACTTTCTGAAGGCACTGTATACCCACCTCTTTTCAGTGGGCATTGCATATACTCACTTGGAGGTATATGCCGTACTGTATCAATTGTTTAGTCCAAAAGAGATACTATGCAAAAAGTAGCCTACACAAACATTTAGCAGTATGGGTACCATATAATAGGTCTATATTATTCAGCACGACAGGCACGATGTGGCTTGGCCGGCGCTGGCTGAGCCCGCGAAAGTTGGATAAAAGATTTCAGCATCCGGACAGCTCCGCACTTCGCTCTGTTCTCTGACTCCTGATATTCACATTCACAATGAGAATTGTGCATCTATTCCAATTTCTCATGAGTTCTACAGTTTAGCATATTTATTTAGCTTCTTGATAGAAGCGCTTTATAGACAGTCTATGGGTTTAGACCAGGACCCTGACTTGATCTGGTAGCGATCACAATATCACCTATAGACACAATAGCCTAGGCATACAAAAATCACGTGGCAAAGTTATAACCCATAAATCTCCTTTAGCAAAATGCACAATAAGAGATGAATCATCAGCGACTAGCGTCTAAGCCTTCAGCTGCTGTGAAGTGCAGGAACTCCCCGAGTATCCCGTTCTCATGTAACGCACCACCATAAAATTCTGTTCCGTTTCTTACCTCTGCGGTTATCTAGTCCCTTAGCCTAACATATCAGCCATAAGCGCTAGGCCTATTATTTCTGGATATCATGGTGGATTTTGAATTGTCATGATTTTAGGTCATTCAGAGTAGCCTACATCTGCTTCTCATACATGTTTTCACAAAGGGCGCCTTTTATTTGCCAGGCAGGCCTTTTGGGAATTTATTGGCAAAATTTGAATATATACACTTCTCTATGAACAACGACTACACCACTGATGTCTGGGTATTTTTGCCGTATTTGTTTTAGGAAAATGTTGTCCCAGTCGCTTTTACTCAGGCCCAGGCACATGGTAATTTCTGCCTACGACTCTGCATGTTCCCTTCATAATTAGGATGGATCTGAATTTCAAATGGTCACGTAGTGTTTACAATCTCAAAATGTAAGCATCATTGTCTTCTTTGAAATTACAGTAACTGGTTGAATTATGAGTTCATTATAATAAAAAGTCAGTTTCATATGAATGTCATCTCACCTGAGGTGTTTGATGCAGCGGAAGGCTAACTGTGTGAACACAGTTTTCCTGTTAGTCTTGTTACTTCACTCCAGAATAACCCACGTCCATCTCTCTCTCTCTCTCTGCAACATTTAACTGAGCTGGAGTAGAAAGAGGAGGTGTGGACAGAAACTTGAAGGTTAAAACAGGAGGGCTGTATTTTATCTCTGGGTTCTAGACTCAGAAAACACTATGCAGCTCGACTCAACTTGTATTTACCAATTCAGGAAGATTATGATTTCTGACAGCTATACAGCATGCTGCATGGACAACCATTATGTATTATTACGCAGATCACGAATCGCAAGCCCTTATGAAATTCACGTATGATTCACCAAATAGGCATGAATATAACGCCATTTTATAACGTGAGTGTCACGACTTCCACCGAAGGTGGCTCTTCTCCCTGTTCGGGCGGCGCTCGGCGGTTGTCGTCGCCGGTCTACTAGCTGCCACCGATCCCTTTTCTTTTTTGTTTGGTTTTGTCTGTCTTGTTGCTCACCTGGTTCTAGTTTAGGTTATTAGTGGGGTATTTAATCTCGCCCTACCCTCTTGGGTTTGTGCGGGATTGTTCGTGTAGCTGTCATTTGTTTGGGTTGCGTTTTGGTTTGTTCTGTTAAACGGGTGTTTTTTCTGGACTGCGTTCCTGTCGTTTTGTGGCTACTGTTGTGGTCCTGTTCCTGTTCTTTTGGACTTGTAATTAAACGCCCTTTCTTGTAATTCGCTCTCTCCTGCGCCTGACTCCACACCCACCTCTCCTAGGGAGAACCTGACAGTGGGCATATGTTTTGATCAGCAAAAAAAATTGAATATTTTTCATCAAGGTTTTTTGTGACATATAGAAAAAAGTACTGTCTTAAAATATTCTGACTTAACATGTATTATGCTGTACATTGCTAGACATAGTGGAAATACCTCAGTCAGAGTCAGATTGTGACCTTGATGACAGCTGTGTGGTTCTGCCAGTGTTTACAGCTTTGAAGAGGCACACAGTCTATTTATCTCTCGTTTTGTCATTCTGCTGAATCCATACTAATGGTTCTTCCATGACCTCCACTGCCATCTGTTGTTATACAGCTACTTTGGATAGAGCAGTACATTAATCGCACTGGATAATTTGCAAATGGCCCTCATCTACAGTTAATGGGTGGGGATTCACACCACACAGTGCAGAGGCAAATTACGGTAATTAACTACTGAGTACTGGTTTTCATATGCTCGGCAGAATGAGCGAATAATTGGTCAAGGTAGTATAAAATATGAAAAACTGCCGTTGTCCCTAACATGTCACCATGTACAACAACCTGCCACTATTTACAATAACATATCACCATATACCAAAAACCTGCCACCATTTACAATAACATATCACCATATACCAAAAACCTGCCACCATTTACAATAATATATCACCATATACCAAAAACCTGTCCATGGGAGTTCAGAATAAATTATCCCCCTTGTCTTTGTAAGCCAGAGCAGATATAACATATGATTTATCACTGGATTTATCTATTAGGTTAATCATTCATTTGTTATAAATATGTTACAGTGTTTAATACAAGCCAACGAAACAGGTTGAAGTTTTCAACAGCACAGTGAGTTGCGACTGAGCATTGACTTTAAAGATACAGTGCACTTGGAAAGTATTCAGACCTTGACTTTTTCCACATTTTGATATGTTACAGCCTTATTCTAAAATTGATTAAACTAATGCTTTTCCTCATCAATCTACACACAATACCCAATAATGACAAAGCAAAAACAGGTTTTTATACATTTTTGCAAATGTGTAAAAAAAAACTGAAATACCTTAGACCCTTTGCTCTGAGACTCGAAATTGAGCTCAGGAGCATCCTGTTTCCATTGATCATCCTTGACATGTTTCCAAAACTTGATTGGAGTCAACCTGTGGTAAATTCTATTTATTGGACATTATTTTGGGAAAGGCACTCCCCTTTCTATATAAGGTCCCATAGCTGACCGTGCATGTCAGAGCAAAAATCAAGCCATGAGGTCGAAGGAATTGTCTGTAGCGCTCTGAGGCAGGATTGTGTCGAGGCACAGATCTAGGGAAGGGTACCAAAACATTTTTGCAGCGTTGAAGGTCCCCAAGAACACAGTGGTCTCCATCATTTTTAAATGGAAGAAATTTGGAACCACCTAGACTCTTCCTAGAGCTGGCCACCCGGCCAAACTGAGCAATCGGGGGAGAAGGGCCTTGGTCAGGGAGGTGACCAAGAACCTGATGGTCACTCTGACAGAGCTCCAGAGTTCCTCTGTGGAGATGGGAGAACCTTCCAGAAGGACAAACATCTCTGCAGCACTCCAACAATCAGGCCTTTATGCTAGAGTGGCCAGACGGAAACCACTCCTCAGTAAAAGGCAGCTCGCTTGAAAAGGCTCCTAAAGACTTTCAGACCATGTGAAACAAGATTCTCTGTTCTGATGAAACCAAGACTGAACTCTTCGGGCCTTTGGCCTGAATGCCAATCGTCACATTTGGAGGAACCTGGCACCATCGCTATGGTGAAGCATGGTGATGGCAACATCATGCTGTGGGGATGTTTTTCAGCTGCAGGGACTGGGAGACTAGTCAGGATCGAGGGAAAGATGAAGGGAGAAAAGTACAGCAAGATCTTTGATGAAAACCTGCTCCAGAACGCTCAGGATCTCAGACTGGGGCGAAGGTTCACCTTCCAAACAGGACAACAACCCTAAGCACACAGCCAAAACAACGCAGGAGTGGCTTCGGGACAAGTCTCTGAATGTCCTTGAGTGGCCCAGCCAGAGCCCGGACTTGAACCCGATCTAACATCTCTGGAGAGACCTGAAAATAGCTGCGCAGCGACACTCCACATCCAACCTGGCAGAGTTTGAGAGGATCTGCAGAGAAGAATGGGGGAAACTCCCCAAATACAGGTGTGCCAAGCTTGTAGTGTCATATCCAAGAGTCGAGGCTGTAATCGCTGCCAAAGGTGCTTCAACAAGAACTGAGTAAAAGGTCTGAATACTTATGTAAATGTTATATATATCAATTTGCAAAAAAATCTTAAAAAACTGTTTTTGCATTGCTATTATGGTGTATAGTGTGTAGATTGATGAGATGAAAAAAACGACTTAATCAGTTTTAGAGTAAGACTGTAAAGTAACAAAATGTGGAAAATATCAAGGGGTCTGAATGCTATCCAAATGCACTGTAGATATTCCACGTGCACAAAGTGACACTGAACAATGTCATCACATCCTTAGGCATGGAGCAATAACCAATTGCCAGGCAGAAACTGCTGCTGGGCCAATGTGTGACTTGTGACACTTGACTGTATGATACCGACCCACTAGGATGAGACATGTTTTATATCTTCAGTGAGGCATGATGATAACCTTTAACATGATCACTGAAAGCATATTATTCTCTCAGACAGATTGTCGATTGAGTGCAGAACTGCCATTAGTCTTGACGGTACTGTCCTAACATTAGTTTTCATCACATAGATAGTTGACATTGAAAGCTTAAATGGTTAAAGGTCGGTTACTTATCCTGTAGGGTCTCATTTCCAGTACTGTCAACCTGTTGAATTCAATATTGATATATCTGATTGAATGATATAGAAATATCTGAATCAGGAAATGCTTACTTAATACTAAATGCAAAATATCTAATACTTCATGCAATGTACTGCATGCCAACTATTTAAATCGGGAAAGACTTATTGTGTAGTTGTTTTCCTAGTATGTATAGTTTCATGACAGAACTTAATCCCTATATGTACAGTGAATAACATCACACTGAAAAACCAATTTGAGAGGTTTATACTGTGTTTGTAACGTCCCTATTTCTATGTTAGTCTGTGCCCTAGTGTTCGTTAGTGAATGGCTCACCATGCCTGTTACACCTAAATGAGAAAGAGGACATTTATTTCTAAACCTCTGGGTGGCGCCCATGTGGCTTTATTGAAAGTAACCCTGAATCAAATGCTTCTGAATGTGTAAAACCACGTTAGAGCCACTGTAAAGAACCCCATTAAAACAAATTAGACTTCGATCATAACAGATGCATCATATTCTTCAACGATCATTAAACGTAGCCAACTACACACCTCCCCACTTTAAGGTAGATTGAATGACAAAGATTTGCCAGTGTGTGAGGGGCTGGTGGTGCCACTTGGTGGAGCCCCAGACCTTTCCTGCATGCTACCCACCATTCATCCATCCCTGATCTCTCGTTCTGGATGGCAGTCACAACTAGCAACATCTGAAATATCCACACTGTATCCTCTTTATGAACAGTCTCATAAAGTACAGACTGAAGCAGATTGTCTGTCTTCCTGGAGGACTCACTAACTCGCTGTGGTTCTTAAAGGTCCAATGCAGCCATTTTTATCTCAATAGCAAATAATTTCTGGGTAACAATTGAGTACCTTACTGTGATTGTTTTCAATTAAAATGGTAAAAAAATTTAACTAAAATTGATTCTTAGCAAAGAGCAATTTTTCAAGCAAGAATTTTGCTACACTCTATCTAGAACAAATAAAGGTTCTTCGGCTTTCCCCATAGGAGAACCATTTGAAGAACCCTTTTTGTTCCAAGTAGAACCCTTTTGGAACCAAAAAGGTTCCCCTATGGGGACAACCGAAGAACCCTTTGGGAACCCCTTTTTTCTAAGAGTGTAGTACTGTCTGGGAGTAGTCTGAGTGGGGAGGGGAAAACTGAAAACTAGCTGTTGTTGGCAGAGATGTTTGGAACTCTATTTTTACCTTGTGATGTCACCAGGCAGGCCAAAACTCCATCTCACCAAAACAGGCTGACATTTCAGGCAGTCTTTTCAAACAGATCTTACACTAACAGGGCATTATTATAATTTTCACAATTTCACAGTATTATTCCAAGCTCTTGGTGTGGAATTATACTGTATATAAAACACAGGAAAACACGTTTTTGACTGCACTGTGTCTTTAAATATAACAACTCCCTTAATTTATTACATTTAGCATCAGATAAATGCCTTAGTCATCAGAGAAAATGTAAGCAATTGGCAGGTGGATACCAACACTCACACTTCAGAATGTCCATAGGTCATTTGTGAAGCTGAAGATAGGAAATAAAGTAGATGGCTTTCAATTCATATTACGATTGGTAGATAATATGCCATGGACATTGTAGGGAAGGCACAAAGTACATGCCGGCCATGGTGTATCGAACATTTGTTTTACATGTTAGACTTAAATAGATGTTGATTGTCTCTGCTCCATCAATACTACAATCTAATGTGTTTGATATGGATGTTGATGCTGTGTTTCACTTAGAAAGCTTTGTGACCTACACATTCATTTCCCATTAACCCCCCCCCTAAAAACAAGGAATAATGATAGACAAAGACGGCTGTCTCATTATAAAGCAAATTGTTTTGCTGATGATCTCTTCTGTCATGAGTCAAAGTGTGACTAATAGCCAACTACAGACATGATTTACTGTATCTGTGTTGTCAATACACGTGACAATAGCACTGAGAGGGTGTGTGTGTCTGTTTCTGTCTGTCTGCATGGATGTCTGTAAAACTATAATGACTAATATGAGATTGCTCGTCTGAATAGTACTCATGTGAATTATGGCTGTATACTGTAGTTTACAGTAAGGAGGATTGGGCTACAGTAGGCTGTCAGTGAAAGTTCAGAAAGACTCATAGCATTACTCATGATGATCGTACTCGTAGAATTACTAGTACTTAACAGTATGTCACTCCTAATTAGCTTTGTTGTATTGTATTAAGTCAAACCATGTGATCGAAAAACATAATATTTTAATTGTCTTGTGGATGCCATTATCCCACAGTAAAGATTTTGATAACCAGCTACTTCCTCCCTCCCCTCCCATCCACTGGCACATGGCCCAGAGAGAAGCTTAGGATCGTCCGTAGAGCTCTGCACATTTACAATGCTCACAACTAATTATAAATGTGGCTCAGCTTAGGCTTGTGTCCAAAATGGCACCCTATTCCCTATATGGGCCCTGGTCAGAAGTAGTGCACTATGCAGTGAATAGGGTGTCATTTGGGATGCAAATTTAGGTCTGTTCTCAGTAAAAGCCCTGAGTAAGCCTGACATCTCTAACACAAAGGCAGTGACTGACCCATTGAAGTGTCTCACACAGCTGGCTGGTGTGTTTACGGACATATTCAATCTCTCCCTATCCAAGTCTGATGTCCCCACACGCTTCAAGGTGGCCACCATTGTTCCTGTACCCAAGAAGGCAAAGGTAACTGCAATAAATGACTGAATAAATCGCCCCGTAGCACTCACTTCTGTCATCATGAAGTGTTTTGAGAGACTAGTCAAGGATCAAATCACCTCCAACTTACCTGTCACCCTAGACCCACTTAAAATGGCATTCCGCCTCAATAGGTCCACAGACAATGCAATCGCCATCACACTGCACACTACCCTATCCCACCTGGACAAGAGAAATACCTAAGTAAGAATGCTGTTCATTGACTACAGCTCAGCATTCAACACCATAGTACGCTCCAAGCTCATCATTAAGCTTGAGGCCCTGTGTCACAACCCTGCCCTGTGCAATTGGGTCTTGGACTTCCTGACGGGCCGCCCCCAGGTGGTGAAGGTAGGAAATAGCATCTCCACTTCACTGATCCTCAACACAGGGGCCCCACAAGCGTTAGTGCTCAGCCACCTCTTGTACTCCCTGTTCATCCATGACTGTGTGGCCATGCACGCCTCCAACTCAATCATCAAGTTTGCAGACGACACAACAGCAGTAGGCTTGATTACCAACATCGACGAGACAGCCTATAGAGAAGAGGTGAGAGCTCTCGGAGTGTGGTGTCAGGAAGACAACCTCTCACTCAACATCAACAAAACAAAGGAGATGATTGTGGACTTCAGGAAACAGCAGACGGACAAACACGGACAAACTGAAATGGTCCACCCACACAGACAGTGTGGTGAAGAAGGCGCAACTGCACCTCTTCAACCTCAGGAGGCTGAAGAAATGTTGCTTGTCACCTTAAACATTTTACAGATGCACAATTGAGAATATCCTGTCGGGCTGCATCACCGCCTGATACGGAAACTGCACCGTCCATAACCACAGGGCTCTCCATAGGGTGGTGCGGTTATCACGACTTCCGCGGAAGTTGGCTCCTCACCTTGTTCGGGCAGCGTTCGACGTCACCGGCTTTCTAGCCATCGCCGCTCCATTTTCCATTGTTCCATTTGTTTTGTCTTGTTCCCTGCACAGCTGGTTTTCATTCCCTAATCACACTGCATGTATTTATTCCTCTGTTCCCCTCCATGTCTTTGTGTTGAAATTGTTTTGTGTTACGTGTTTTATGTGACGCGCCAGGCTGGTTTTCATTGTACCGTGGCTATTCCACGTAGTATGTTTCTTTGTAAACATTTAGCATTTGTGACTGTTTTGCGCTTTGCACTTTAGCCTGTTTGTGCTGGAGGTTTTACGCAGCTGCGTTCGTCTGCTATTTGCTCCTGCCTAAATAAAGTGTGCGCCTGTTCACAACTCTGCTCTCCTGCACCTGACTTCGCTACCAGTACGCACATCTTGATAGCGGTCTGCACGACGCATCACTGGTGCCAAACTACCTGCCCTCCAGGACACCTACAGTAAGCACCCGATGTCACAGGAAGACCAAAAAGATCATCAAGGACAACAACCACCCAAGCCACTGCCTGTTCACACCGCTACCATCCAGGAGGCGAGGTCAGTATTGTCACATGTGATGACGCTCGAGAGACGAAGCAGGTATGGGGAGTGAAACATTTAATAAATAACAGACATAGAACGAGACAGGAACAGCGTCAGCAAACTAATACTAAAGACAAAAACATTACAATGCAGCAGCGAGGAACAGAGCTGGGGAACTGACACATATAGGGGAGGAAATGAACAGGTGATAAGAGAGTCCAATAACGCTGATGCGCGTGACGAGGGAAGGCAGGTGTGCGTGATGGATGGCAGGAGTGTGTGATGCAGGGAAACCTGCCAGGGGGAAGAGCGGGAGCAGACACGACAGCAACCCCCCCCCCCCTTGGGGCGCCACCCGGCGTCACACCTGGGCGAACCGGCCAAGACATGGGCGCTGGGCAAGCCGGTTTGGGTGTGGAAGCACGACGAACCGGCAGGAGCGTGAGAGCCTGGCGAGCCGGCTGAGGCATGGGAGCCTGACGATCCGGCTGAGGCAAGACACCTGTCGATCCCGCTGCAGAGAGGGAGCCCGATGATCCGGTGGAGAGTGACGTGGGATGGGAAGCCGCCGAGCCAAGGAAACCTCTCAAACCAGCCAGGGCGTGATAGCCCAACGGGCTGGCTTAGGCACCCCCAGTTCCATCGGCGACGGAATCCACCCCGATGTCACCAAAAAACACAAAAAACTCCTGGAACGGCTGGGCGAACAAGAACTGACGATCCGGCTGAGGCCCGACGTGGGATGGGCGCTAATTGAGCCAACTGAAGCAAGGAAACCTCTCGAGCCAGCTAGGGCGTGGAAGCCCGACGAGCTGAGTAGGCACCCCCGGTTCCATCAGTGGCGACCCAGAGCCGATGCCACCATACCAACCGGAACGCAAGTACTCTTCGATGCTTCGTTTGTTGGCTGCTGCATTCTGTCACGTGATGACGCTAGGGAGACGAAGCAGGTACGGGGAGTGAAACATTTAATTAATAACAGACATAGAACGAGACAGAAACAGCGTCAGCAAACTAATACTAAAGACAAAAACAATACAATACAGCAGCGGGGAACAGAGCTGGGGAACTGACACATATAGGGGAGGAAATGAACAGGTGATAAGTGAGTCCAGGTGAGTCCAATAACGCTGATGCGCGTGACGAGGGAAGACAAGTGTGCGTGATGGATGGCAGGAGTGCGTGATGCAGGGAAACCTGGCGCCCTCAAGCGCCAGGGGGAGGGAAGAGCGGGAGCAAACGTGACAAGTATAGGTTTATCAAAGCTGGGAACGAGAGACTGAAAAACAGCTTCTATCTCAAGGCCATCAGACTGTTAAACAGCCATCACTAAGACAGTGGCTGCTGCCTACATACAGACTTGAAATCATTGGCCATTTTAATAAATGGATCTCTAGTCACTATAATAAAATCACTTTAATAATGGTTACATATCTTGCATTACTCATCTCATATGCATATACTGTATTTATACCATCTATTGCATCTTGCCTATGCCGCTCGGTCATTGCTCATCCATATATTTATAAGTACATATTCTTATTCCATTCCTTTACTTAGATTTGTGTGTATTATGTAGTTGTTGTGGAATTGTTAGATTACTTGTTAGATATTGCTGCACTGTCGGAACTAGAAGCACAAGCATTTCGCTACACTCGCGATAACATCTGCTAACCATGTGTATACAATTTGATTTGATTTGATCCTCCCTGCCTGATATCCTGATTACCAGAGATCAATATAACGGGATGAAATATGAAAAAAGTGTCAGACATGAGACATCTTGGAAGTTATTTTGGAAGTGTGAATCTCCGTCTCTCCGTCTCTCTGTGTCTCTTTATCTCTGTCTCTGTCTCTCTGTCTCTCTGTCTCTCTGTCTCTTTATCTCTGTCTCTCTCTCTCCGTCTCTCTGTGTCTCTTTATCTCTGTCTCTCTCTCTCCGTCTCTCTGTGTCTCTTTATCTCTGTCTCTCTCTCTCCGTCTCTCTGTGTCTCTTTATCTCTGTCTCTGTATCTCTGTCTCTCTCTCTCCGTCTCTCTGTGTCTCTTTATCTCTGTCTCTCTCTCTCCGTCTCTCTGTGTCTCTTTATCTCTGTCTCTCTCTCTCCGTCTCTCTGTGTCTCTTTATCTCTGTCTCTCTCTCTCCGTCTCTCTGTGTCTCTTTATCTCTGTCTCTCTCTCTCTGTCTCTCTCTCTCCGTCTCTCTGTCTCTCTGTCTCTCTCTCTCCAGCACCATGACATTTTCTGCAATACTAGGATGCAAAAAATACTTGAATTTTCTTATCACTGTATATTTACTATATTGTTCCTGGGAAGCTACTATAGCGTAGAGAACAAAAACACAGCTGTCGATTCAAGTATAACATATACTGCCAGAGTCTATCTGATCGAATAATTAAATTTTGTCATGAAGTTCATAATCTGAGTCAATAAAGTTTTGTGACAACTTCTGTAATCATTTTCCCACAGCCAATCACCACGGGAGGTGAATTGTTTTAAAGACTCGTTCCTCATCTGCATTCTACAGTCCTACCTCTCACCTCCTGTTTCTTTCGACACACCTGCCTTGGATTTCAAAAGTATTTCCTGGAAATGGTAGTTAGAAATAGCCTGTATGGTCATACATAATTCCCTAAAATGTTACTGATTTCATTTGAAACCATCTGTCTGTTTAGGATGAGTAAAGAACTGTAATTGTAATGGTCGTGTACGTGTTACAGTAGCTCTCTGTTCTATTGGGCTGGATAACCAGGTGACGGTGTGGTGCATAGCCAGGTGACGATGTGGTGCATAACCAGGTGACTGTGTGGTGCATAGTCAGGTGATGGTGTGGTGCATAACCAGAGTCTGCTAGTGCTCTGTCCTTCGTAGGGAGAGAAAGGGGTGGCAAATATGATTTCTTTCTCTTTTCATTTTGAGCTGCACTTTGATGTAGTATATGAGCTGGATCAAAGAGTAGATCAATACCTCTGTCTGTGGCCAGCAGTGCTGGGATGAGTTTCTAGACACAGTTGTTGGCTTTCATTATGTTTTAAATTAGCAAGATGAATGGTGGTGGTCTACATCACTCCTACATCACTCATTCACATGCTTTTCATTTTTCAAAAATGCAGTGGTGTATGATTTATGTGTTACTTGTCGATACAACAACCAGAGATGATTTTGATAACAGACAGTATGTAGGTTTGTTGTGATGTGTAGCCAACCCACAATAATACATGTATTGCTTTTTTCATTCTGAGAGGTTGCCACAGTCATTGTTACCAGAATGCACAGTACCACCATTTTGTGAAGCTACAGCATTATGTTTGAAAGTGCAGATGAAAGATGAATGGACACGGGCACCTTCCTGTATGTCCCTGTCAAAAGACAAACACTTGTTTTTGCACAAGCCTATAATCTTGGCAATGATTACAAACTGTTATGCTTTGCTTTTAGGCATTTTATTTCTGATGACTTTGGTAATGGTGCCACAATTGTCAGGCAGAAATAATTGGACTGGGAGCCAAGTATATCAACATCCCAAAAGCATGAATTCTGAATGGTACGGTTTGTCTGAGCTGAGCTCCAACAATCCCAATGAAAAATACCCCTTCAGGACATTTGTCTAGCGTTTCAGCTTGGTCAAGCTCTGATGGAAGTTTCCTCTCTTTCTTCCTGTTCCCTAATGTTTTCCTGGATGCACCAATGTTGTTCTTACATGGTCTCTCATAATTGGCACAATTTTATAGTGAGGCAGACCCACTGGGAATGAACGGTACAGGAGCAGAGACAAGGAAACAGATGGAACACAAATTAAATGTTAATGCTTTCCAATCTCTCACTCTGGATCTGGGTTTGGCCAGCTCAAAGTGAGTACATCAAGTACAATGCCTGTGTTCATTTGCTGTAGCAAGGCTGGATGTAGTAGACTCCAAAGACTAAAACATGTATTCTTGGAGATTGTGCACTCATCTCAAATATGATGTTTCATAGTTGGGTTTTCTGAAATGAGTAAAAAGTATTGGAACTAAAATACATTTTTATTGGAAAACACATTTATTTTCGATTATTACTCCTTGTATCAGTGATGGTAGCAGTAATTTATTTCTCAATTCTTGTTTCACAAATAGACCGCTTTAATAATATTCTGGTATGGTAGATTCAGCTGAGCCATGGTGCCCATGTTCAACAGTTAATTCACATGCTCCACCATATCACCGATGACAATATAAAAGGTTTTTCTGTTTGGAACAGCACATTATTGTGTGGACCACACCCCCTCCTTATTCACGCTGTCAGCCTGCCTCTACTTTCTCAGACTTCCCATGCTACATGTCACATAAGGAAAAGGCACATGATGAAACATCAAGCTGAGCTGTGCAGGAACTCTACAGGACGTGGGCGGCTTTGTCAATGTGGAGAGGTGAGGGAGGGAGCCACACTCCGCTGGTGTGTGTGTGTGTGGCTGAGATTGGCAGGGACACATTGTCTGGTATGCTCACAAAACCCTCATCATAAAAGCCCATGCGACAATGTGCACATATTTCATTGTGTCCATGTGTTGCACAAGTAATAACTGCACGTAATCTTGTCATACGTTATAGCCTTATAATCACGAGAGTCCGATACCATACCAATTTTAGGGAGGCAAAAGTAATCGGTTACTGATATATCTGCCGATACATTGTTTTTTAGAGGTGAAAAGCATACTTTAAAAAAAAGAAATATATATATATAGCTTGAACACTATTATTGCACACAGAGTGAGTCCATGCATTATTATGTTTATTATTATTATTATTTACTCCTGAACTTATTTAGGCTTGCCATAAAAAAAAGGTTGAAAACATTTCAGCTTACATTTTCTATTAATTTATAAAGATTTCCAAAAACATAATTCCACTTTGACATTATGGGGTATTGTGTGTAGATCAGTGACACAATTTTAAATTCAGGCTGTAAAACAATAAAATGTGGAAAAAGTCATGCCTTTCTGAAGGCACTGTACGTGAGAATGTGATGAGGACAGGGCTGCTTTCTTGGTGAAGTGCTTTTTTGATTATTTCATTATTCAAATAAGCTGGCTGTGGCAAGATACTCATGTAAACCACCATTCCTACTCTCTCTCACGTTCTGAGCTCGGGCTGAATGATGTTCAATGAGCAACAGGAGAGCGCCCTCTTCAGGCAACCATTGACAATTTAAAAAAAATTACTGCAATTGAGCAAACATATTTGTTTATTCTAAGTATATAATATTGGAGCTTTATCTGTGGAATAAAGACCGATACAAATATTTCTGTGAAAGGCTACTATTGGCTGACAATATCGGTCAACCGATTTATCGGTCGGGCTCTAATTATCACAAATTGCGGTTGCAGGCAATAATTGCCACATTTTGAACATATGAGAAGATGAAGGCCACAAAGGGTATAAAAAAAACACCATTCAAAATTGACATTTCCAAGCATGACATTCCCCAAAGATTATCGTAATCATAATGATCCCATGCAGTCAGAGTAAAATCCTAGCAACCTGGGTAGCGCACCGGCAACACTGATTGATTGAAATCATGCAGTAAGTGGTCGGTGAAAGCCCTGGTGCCATCAAAATCCTGCTGGTACACCATTCCCATCAAAATAGACCAATCAGGCCCTGGCCACTCGACAGCCTGCTGCTCAATGGAAAGCTAAATTCAAAGTCCAGACAAGTAGGGAACATTGATAGTCACATTGTACTCTCTGATAAACTACCTCCCATATTTTGTTTTGACAGTTCAATTTACTGCTGTTTCTACTTGTGATTATTCCCTGTTTTATAACATGGTTAAAATACCATATATGAATGATAGCCTGTGAAATCCCATATAAATCACGTTTAAACAAGAATCGTTGCGCGATTCATTGTGAGGCCGATATGGAATTTATACTGTCTGAAAGTGCAATGAAACATTTCTGCTACAGCAGACTGGTCTGATGGAAGCTTCTGCGTTATTGATTATCTTCAATGTGAAATAGTCTTGTGACTGTTGATGTTGTGCTTCCATTCACAAACACAAGGAATGTGAGTACTCTCCTCTCATTGTTGTTAGGAAAGTGTCTTTATTATTAAACAAAAATGTTCCTCATGGCTGTTAGTAAAGTGAGTTTACTATTCTCTCATGGCTGTTAGTAAAGTGAGTTTACTATTCTCTCATGGCTGTTAGTAAAGTGAGTTTACTATTCTCTCATGGCTGTTAGTAAAGTGAGTTTACTATTCTCTCATGGCTGTTACTAAAGTGAGTTTACTATTCTCTCATGGCTGTTAGTAAAGTGAGTTTACTATTCTCTCATGGCTGTTACTAAAGTGAGTTTACTATTCTCTCATGGCTGTTAGTAAAGTGAGTTTACTATTCTCTCATGGCTGTTAGTAAAGTGAGTTTACTATTCTCTCATGGCTGTTACTAAAGTGAGTTTACTATTCTCTCATGGCTGTTAGTAAAGTGAGTTTACTATTCTCTCATGGCTGTTAGTAAAGTGAGTTTACTATTCTCTCATGGCTGTTACTAAAGTGAGTTTACTATTCTCTCATGGCTGTTAGTAGTTAGGGTTGCACTTCACACTAATCTAGGGACATGGGACAATTTCCCTTTGGCTAGAGATCCACCGTCCTCGGCCAACATAATTTGAGATAGCCCCAGGTCACTGGCCTACTCCCCTCAGCATTAGCTGAACAGTTGGTGCATTCAGTAAATGAGGGCAGGATTACCAAGGTAATACTATACCTACCTTAGAGTGTTTATGTTGAATTTGAAAAAATATATATTCTAGATTGAACTATATTACTAAAAAGTAGAAGTAAAACATTTGTAACATATAAACAATGTTTATACCTGTAGCATGAAATACACAGTTTAAAGAATTTACTCTGAATTCAGAACTGATTAGATCAACCAAAAGTTTAACCCAACAACATTTGAACAACACAACATCAGATAGCTTCTTGAGCCAAAGGCATACGGGTATTGTCTTGGAAAGCTTTTTGGACCTGCCTATCTGCTCTGACAGGCTTATTGACCGGAACCATAATTTTAATCATTCAATCTATGATAGCAGCAGTCGGTGTCAGGTGAAAAACAAGGGACTTAATCGCTACTTTGAAATGGAAGCCTGTCCACCAGCTGTGGCTTGTGGATCCATGTGCATTGACATTGACAGCAGTAATATTGTTTACAGGCTAGTGGTGCCTGCGGTGGCCTGTCAGCTTTCATTCCTCTTGTCAAGGACACGTTACTGTATATCGGGCTAGTCTACCTAAAAATCTGACTTTTAAACACAGTGAGAATATCATCATCATCACCTTTGTTAACATCCCAAACATCAGGTCATTAGCACAAAAGCAGTGTTTTCGATTTCCAAATCTTTGTCACATTTTAGTATGAGCCAAATATCTGTGTGTGTGTGTGTGTGTGTGTGTGTGTGTGTGTGTGTGTGTGTATGTGTGTGTGTGTGTGTGTGTGTGTGTGTGTGTGTGTGTGTGTGTGTGTGTGTGTGTGTGTGTGTGTGTGTGTGTGTGTGTGTGTGTGTGTGTGTGTGTGTGTGCGTGCGTGCGTGCGTGCGTGCGTGCGTGCGTGCGTGCGTGCGTGTGTTCTGTGTGTCTATAGCAGAGTGTGTTTCTGTTTCACACATGTTGGAACATCAGCCATGTGATATGCACATCAATACTTTCAACCTGATGGCTCTGCTGAGTTGGCTGTTGGACACACTGCACCTTAGCTAGTGTTTCATCTAGATGCCATTCCCCCTCATATGATGTCTGGCACGATTACATTCATGTCAATCAAACCAGTCTGGCTAGCAGTAGGACCGGATTTGACTGTGTTTTTGTGTTTTGCCAAAAATGTATTAGCTAATACTAACTCAGGAAAAGTTGTGTCCCGAATGTCCTAAGATGATATCATTGCATAACATCCTTAGTTCATTGAGACATTGCCCGTGGCATATTTCATGATATCTTGCAGCATCCCACATTTCTCTCCTTTGCATCATCTGGCAAAAACATGGGTACCATCATGAAAATGTGTCTGAATAATTTAGTTTTGGTTTTAGATAATCAAACAGTTAAATAAAAAATATGAATGAAATGTTACAGCCACTCCCTTTTATTTGTCTTTTAGAGTTATTTAAGTGATAATGCCCTCGAAATGTCGGAGAGAGACAAACAGCAAAGTTTATACAAATCTCTGCTGTTGAAAACTAAATGTTAGTCTAAAAGAAATGTGAGATAATATCTAGATGCTTTATAGAGTGGAGATCAGGTTTATAAATTGCTTGGCTGGGGTGATGAGACAGTGGATTGCGTAGTCAGATGGAACAGAGTAAATAGCCATTTTAATGTCATAGTTTTAGCTGGTGGTAACTTGTGGACTATAAACTGGGTGATTCTAGCCCTGAATGCTTATTGACTGACATCCATGGTATATTGGCCATATACCACACCCCCTCGTGCCTTATTGCTTAAATAGAATGCTGTTTTAACCAATCAGCATTCAGGATTAGACCCACCTGTTTGATAATCAATCATAATGTAGCTCTAACTCACCATCTTGATTAGTTCACGTGACAAAGGTTAGGAATAAGTAATCAATATGATGAACATCGAATTCTTATCCTTACTTTCGTCCACCTCCCACTAAGCGTCCATCTGACTACGCAATCCACTGTCTCATCACCCCAGCCAAGCAATTTATAAACCTGATCTCCACTCTAAAAAGCATCTAGACATTATCTCACATTTCTTTTAGACTAACATTTAGTTTTCAACAGCAGAGATTTGTATAAACTTTGCTGTTTGTCTCTCGCCGACATTTCGAGGGCATTATCACTTAAATAACTCTAAAAGACAAATAAAAGGGAGTGGCTGTAACATTTCATTCATATTTTTTATTTAACTGTTTGATTATCTAAAACCAAAACTAAATCATTCAGACACATTTTCATGATGGTACCCATGTTTTTGCCAGATGAAACGTCCTTGTTTCATACATTTAAAATAGACACTATACTTGTTTAGGAAGAAAATATTGGAAAACTTCAATGTGTTAACTTCTTATGGCTGGGGGCAGTATTGAGTAGCTTGGATGAATAAGGTGCCCAGATGTGCCCAGAGTAAACTGCCTGCTACTCAGTCCCAGTTGCTAATATATGCATATTATTAGTATATTTGGATAGAAAACACTCTGGAGTTTCTAAAACTGTTTGAATGATGTCTGTGAGTATAACAGAACTCATATGGCAGGCAAGAACCTGAGAAAAGAATCCAACCAGGAAGTGGGAAATCTGAGGTTGGTCGTTTTTCAACTCATTCCTTATTGAAGATACAGTGGGATATTGGTCATGTTGTACTTTCTAAGGCTTCCACTAGATGTCAACAGTCGTTAGAACCTTGTTTGATGCTTCTACTGTGAAGGGGGGCCGAATGAGAGGGGATTGAGTAAGGTCTCTCCCAGAGTGCCACGAGCTGACCATGCGCGTTCATGTGAGAGTTAGCTTGAGTTCCATTGCATTTCTGAAGACAAAGGATTTCTCCGGTTGGAACATTATTGAAGATTTATATTAAACACATCCTAAAGATTGATTCTATACTTCGTTTAACATGTTTCTACGGACTGTAACGGAACTTTTTGACTTTTCGTCTGCTCCTAGTGAATGCGCTTCGTGAGTTTGGATTTGTTTACCAAACGCGCTAACAAAAGGAGCTATTTGGACATAAATGATGGACATTATCGAACAAAACAAACATTTATTGTGGAACTGGGATTCCTGGGAGTGCATTCTGATGAAGATCAAAGGTAAGTGAATATTTATAATGTTATTTCTGACTTCTGTTGACTGCACAATATGGCGGATATCTTTTTGGCTTGTTTGGGCTCTGAGCGTCGTTCTCAGATTATTGCATGGTGTGCTTTTTCCGTAAAGTTTTTTTAAAATCTGACACAGCGGTTGCATTAAGGAGAAGTGGATCTAAAATTCAATGCATAACAGTTGTATCTTTTAGCAATGTTTATTATGAGTATTTCTGTAAATTGATGTAGCTCTCTGCAAAATCACCGGATGTTTTGGAACTACTGAAAATAACGCGCCAATGTAAACTGAGATTTTTGGATATAAATATGAACTTTACCAAACAAAATATACATGTACTGTGTAACATGAAGTCCTATGAGTGTCCTGATGAAGATCATCAAAGGTTAGTGATTAATTCTATCTCTATTTCTGATTTTTGTGACTCCTCTCTTTGGCTGGAAAAATGACTGTGACTTGGCTCTTACCTAACATAATCATTTGTGGTGCTTTTACTGTAAAGTGTCACGTTCCTGACCTTATTTCCTTTGTTTTGTCTTTGTTTAGTTGGTCAGGACGTGAGCTGGGTGGGCATTCTATGTTATGTGTTTCTATGTTGGGTTCATTTTCAATTAGCCTGATATGGTTCTCAATCAGGGGCAGGTTTTTTCCGTTTCCTCTGATTGAGAACCATATTAAGGTAGGCTGTTCTCACTGTTTGTTTGTGGGTGATTGTTCCTGTGTCAGTGTTTGTGCCACACGGGACTGTTTCATTCGTTCGTTCGTTCGTTCGTTCGTGTGTACGTTCCTGTTCGTGCGTTCTTGTTTTATGTTTTCAAGTACAGGTCTGTTCACGTCGTTTTGTTATTTTGTATTTTGTCAAGTGTTCTTCGTGTTCGTCTTTCTTTAATAAATCATTATGTATTCAACCCACGCTGCATATTGGTCCGATTCTTGCTCATCCTCAGATGAGGAGGAGGACGAGCGTTACAGAATCACCCACCAACCAAGGACCAAGCAGCGTGGTAACGGGCAGCAGCGACAGCAGCGGCAGCATACACAGGACTTCTGGACATGGGAGGAAATTCTGGACGGTAAGAGACCCTGGGCACAACCTGGAGAATATCGCCGCCCTCGTGAAGAGCTGGAGGCAGCTAAAGCCGAGAGGCGGTGGTATGAGGAGGCAGCACGGAAGCGAGGCTGGAAGCCTGAGAGTCAAGCCCAAAAATTTATTGGGGGGGGCTACAAGGGAGTGTGGCGAAGTCAGGTAGGAAACCTGCGCCAACTCCCCGAGCTTACCGTGGAGAGCGAAAGTACGGGCAGACACTGTGTTATGCGGTAAAGCGCACGGTGTCTCCTGTACGTGTGCTTAGCCCGGTGCGATACATTCCAGCTCCACGTATCGGCCGGGCTAGATTGAGCATTGAGCCAGGTGCCATGAAGCCGGCTCAACGCGTCTGGTCTCCAGTGCGTCTCCTCGGGCCGGCATACATGGCACCAGCCTTACGCATGGTGTCCCCGGTTCGCCAACACAGCCCAGTGCGGGTTATTCCACCTCCCCGCACTGGTCGGGCTACGGGGAGCATTCAACCAGGTAAGGTTGGGCAGGCTCGGTGCTCAAGGGAGCCAGTACGCCTGCACGGTCCGGTATATCCGGCGCCACCTCCCCGCCCCAGCCCAGTACCACCAGTGTCTACACCACGCACTCGCCCTTTGGTGCGTGTTTCCAGCCCAGTACCATCAGTGCCTACACCACGCACCAGGCTTCCAGTGCGTCTCCAGAGCCCTGTTCCTACTCCACGCACTCGCCCTATGGTGCGTGTCTCCAGCCCGGTACCACCAGTTCCGGCACCACGCACCAAGCCTCCTGTGCGTCTCCAGAGCCCTGTGCGCCCTGTTGCTGCTCCCCGCACTAGCCTTGAGGTGCGTGTCCTTAGCCCGGTACCACCAGTTCTGGCACCACGCACCAGGCCTACTGTGCGCCTCAGCCGGCCAGAGTCTGCCGTCTGCCCAGCGCCGTCTGCGCTGTCCGTCTGCCCAGCGTCGCCTGCACTGCCCGTCTGCCCAGCGCCGTCTGAGCTGCCCGTCTGTTCTGAGCCTTCAAAGCCGCCCGTCTGTCCTGAGCCTTCAAAGCCGCCCGTCTGTCCTGAGCCGTCAAAGCTGCCCGTCTGTCCTGAGCCTTCAGAGCCGTCCGTCAGTCAGGAGCCGCTAGAGCCGTCCGTCAGTCAGGAGCCGCCAGAGCCGTCCGTCAGTCAGGAGCCGCCAGAGCCGCCCGCCAGACAGGAGCCGCCAGAGCTTCCCGCCAGACAGGAGCCGCCAGAGCCGCCCGCCAGACAGGAGCCGCCAGAGCCGCCCGCCAGCCAGCAGCTGCGAGAGCCGTCAGCCAGCCATGACCTGCCAGAGCCGTCAGCCAGCCATGACCTGCCAGAGCCGTCAGCCAGCCATGACCTGCGAGAGCCGTCAGCCAGCCATGACCTGCCAGAGCCGTCACTCAGTCCGGAGCTGCCCCTCAGTCCGGAGCTGCCCCTCAGTCTGGAGCTGCCCCTCAGTCCGGTGCTGCCCCTTAGTCCGGTGCTGCCCCTTAATCCAGTGGGGTTAATATGGTGGGTAGCCATTAGGAGGAGGCCACGGAAGCGGGGATTAACTATGGTGGGGTGGGGACCACGTCCAGAGCCAGGGCCGCCACCGTGGACAGATGCCCACCCAAACCCTCCCCTATAGGTTCAGGTTTTGCGGCCGGAGTCCGCACCTTGGGGGGGGGGGGGGGGGGGGGGGGTACTGTCACGTTCCTGACCTTATTTCCTTTGTTTTGTCTTTGTTTAGTTGGTCAGGACGTGAGCTGGGTGGGCATTCTATGTTATGTGTTTCTATGTTGGGTTCATTTTCAATTAGCCTGATGTGGTTCTCAATCAGGGGCAGGTGTTTTACGTTTCCTCTGATTGAGAACCATATTAAGGTAGGCTGTTCTCACTGTTTGTTTGTGGGTGATTGTTCCTGTGTCAGTGTTTGTGCCACACGGGACTGTTTCGTTAGTTAGTTAGTTCGTTCGTTCGTTCGTGTGTACGTTCCTGTTCGTGCGTTCTTGTTTTATGTTTTCAAGTACAGGTCTGTTCACGTCGTTTTGTTATTTTGTATTTTGTCAAGTGTTCTTCGTGTTCGTCTTTCTTTAATAAATCATTATGTATTCAACCCACGCTGCATATTGGTCCGATTCTTGCTCATCCTCAGATGAGGAGGAGGACGAGCGTTACAGAATCACCCACCAACCAAGGACCAAGCAGCGTGGTAACGGGCAGCAGCGACAGCAGCGGCAGCATACACAGGACTTCTGGACATGGGAGGAAATTCTGGACGGTAAGAGACCCTGGGCACAACCTGGAGAATATCGCCGCCCTCGTGAAGAGCTGGAGGCAGCTAAAGCCGAGAGGCGGTGGTATGAGGAGGCAGCACGGAAGCGAGGCTGGAAGCCTGAGAGTCAAGCCCAAAAATTTATTGGGGGGGGCTACAAGGGAGTGTGGCGAAGTCAGGTAGGAAACCTGCGCCAACTCCCCGAGCTTACCGTGGAGAGCGAAAGTACGGGCAGACACTGTGTTATGCGGTAAAGCGCACGGTGTCTCCTGTACGTGTGCTTAGCCCGGTGCGATACATTCCAGCTCCACGTATCGGCCGGGCTAGATTGAGCATTGAGCCAGGTGCCATGAAGCCGGCTCAACGCGTCTGGTCTCCAGTGCGTCTCCTCGGGCCGGCATACATGGCACCAGCCTTACGCATGGTGTCCCCGGTTCGCCAACACAGCCCAGTGCGGGTTATTCCACCTCCCCGCACTGGTCGGGCTACGGGGAGCATTCAACCAGGTAAGGTTGGGCAGGCTCGGTGCTCAAGGGAGCCAGTACGCCTGCACGGTCCGGTATATCCGGCGCCACCTCCCCACCCCAGCCCAGTACCACCAGTGTCTACACCACGCACTCGCCCTTTGGTGCGTGTTTCCAGCCCAGTACCATCAGTGCCTACACCACGCACCAGGCTTCCAGTGCGTCTCCAGAGCCCTGTTCCTACTCCACGCACTCGCCCTATGGTGCGTGTCTCCAGCCCGGTACCACCAGTTCCGGCACCACGCACCAAGCCTCCTGTGCGTCTCCAGAGCCCTGTGCGCCCTGTTGCTGCTCCCCGCACTAGCCTTGAGGTGCGTGTCCTTAGCCCGGTACCACCAGTTCTGGCACCACGCACCAGGCCTACTGTGCGCCTCAGCCGGCCAGAGTCTGCCGTCTGCCCAGCGCCGTCTGCGCTGTCCGTCTGCCCAGCGTCGCCTGCACTGCCCGTCTGCCCAGCGCCGTCTGAGCTGCCCGTCTGTTCTGAGCCTTCAAAGCCGCCCGTCTGTCCTGAGCCTTCAAAGCCGCCCGTCTGTCCTGAGCCGTCAAAGCCGCCCGTCTGTCCTGAGCCTTCAGAGCCGTCCGTCAGTCAGGAGCCGCTAGAGCCGTCCGTCAGTCAGGAGCCGCCAGAGCCGTCCGTCAGTCAGGAGCCGCCAGAGCCGCCCGCCAGACAGGAGCCGCCAGAGCTTCCCGCCAGACAGGAGCCGCCAGAGCCGCCCGCCAGACAGGAGCCGCCAGAGCCGCCCGCCAGCCAGCAGCTGCGAGAGCCGTCAGCCAGCCATGACCTGCCAGAGCCGTCAGCCAGCCATGACCTGCCAGAGCCGTCAGCCAGCCATGACCTGCGAGAGCCGTCAGCCAGCCATGACCTGCCAGAGCCGTCACTCAGTCCGGAGCTGCCCCTCAGTCCGGAGCTGCCCCTCAGTCTGGAGCTGCCCCTCAGTCCGGTGCTGCCCCTTAGTCCGGTGCTGCCCCTTAATCCAGTGGGGTTAATATGGTGGGTAGCCATTAGGAGGAGGCCACGGAAGCGGGGATTAACTATGGTGGGGTGGGGACCACGTCCAGAGCCAGGGCCGCCACCGTGGACAGATGCCCACCCAAACCCTCCCCTATAGGTTCAGGTTTTGCGGCCGGAGTCCGCACCTTGGGGGGGGGGGGGGGGGGGGTACTGTCACGTTCCTGACCTTATTTCCTTTGTTTTGTCTTTGTTTAGTTGGTCAGGACGTGAGCTGGGTGGGCATTCTATGTTATGTGTTTCTATGTTGGGTTCATTTTCAATTAGCCTGATGTGGTTCTCAATCAGGGGCAGGTGTTTTACGTTTCCTCTGATTGAGAACCATATTAAGGTAGGCTGTTCTCACTGTTTGTTTGTGGGTGATTGTTCCTGTGTCAGTGTTTGTGCCACACGGGACTGTTTCATTCGTTCGTTCGTTCGTTCGTTCGTGTGTACGTTCCTGTTCGTGCGTTCTTGTTTTATGTTTTCAAGTACAGGTCTGTTCACGTCGTTTTGTTATTTTGTATTTTGTCAAGTGTTCTTCGTGTTCGTCTTTCTTTAATAAATCATTATGTATTCAACCCACGCTGCATATTGGTCCGATCCTTGCTCATCCTCAGACGAGGAGGAGGACGAGCGTTACATAAAGCCTATTTGATATCGGACACTGTGGTGGGATTAACAAGAAGTGTATCTTTAAAATGGTGTGAAATACTTGTATGTTTGAGGAATTTTAATTATGGGATTTCTGTTGTTTTGAATTTGGCGCCCTGCACTTTCACTGGCTGTTGTCATATCGATCCCGTTAACCATAAATAGGTTTAGGGCTCTCGAGTTTTGCAGCGGTCTAAGGCACTGCATCTCAGTGCTGCAGGCATCACTACAGACCCTGGTTCAATCCCGGGCTGTATCACAACCAACCGTGGTTGGGAGTCTCATAGGGCGGCCCAGCGTCGTCTGGGTTAAGGGAAAGTTTGGCCGGGGTAGGCCATCATTGTAAACAAGAATGTGTCCTTAATTGACTTGCCTAGTTAAATAAAGGTTGAATAAATTAAATAAAAGCATCTCCAGGCCTCCATGCATACAAGCCGCTGATGCGCACCTTTGGAACATCTACATTTTTTAAAATAAATCAATTTAAATGTATACCATCACAATGAATCCGTTATGTATTTTAGTCAGGTCTAAAGAAACACTATATGAAGAGAATGTATTTTAGAAGAACAGAATATGAATTGTCCTACTGTAGGTGTAACGGAAGTCTTCGTCCTCCTCTGACGAGGAGTAAGAAATGTCGGACCAAGATGCAGCGTGGTGAGTATCCATTTTAATATGATTACTTGAAACAAACAAAATAACGAATAAACGAACGAAGACGCAACAGTCCCGAAATAGTGACAACACAAACACAGGAACACAGTAACAGGAACAATCACCCACAACCCACAATACAAAACAGGCTACTTAAATATGGTTCCCAATCAGAGACAACGACAAACACCTGCCTCTGATTGAGAACCATATCAGGCCAACACATAGAAATAGACAAACGAGACATACAACATAGAATGCCCACTCAGATCACACCCTGACCAAACAAAACATAGAAACATACAAAGCAAGCTATGGTCAGGGCGTGACAGTAGGCCTATGTTATCTGGTTATGCTCAATGCCATAGGCTGTAGGCTTGTTCATATAGCTGACAAGATATGCTTATAAGTCTCATGCCATGATTCTATTTTATCAGATTTTCCCATTACAGAGCATGTGAAGTGGCTATGTTGAGCGTAAAAGTGATCATTTGAAACAGGTATATGCTAGATTTTTTGTTATTTGGCAACTTTGGTTGTGAATGATACAAACCTTAGAATATCTTAAAAATAAAAAGATATAGATGGGCTGCATGGTGCGACGATAGCCTATTGATGATTTGAGGAAGTAGGAAAAAAAGCTTCTGCTCTGTTCCTTGTTTCAGGCTGTTCTCTCATCAAGTGATCATATTTTCACCCATCAGACCATTCTCAATTAATCTTGATTTTACTAATATGTACAATTTGTTTACATTTAGAATTGCCCATTATCAAATGGACAGGGACAGGAACAGGGGCAGGAACAGGGGCAGGAACAGGGACAGGGGAAAAAAGACAGGAGAGAAATAAATATAACAACACTTACTTCACTCCAAGCATCAACCACTGTTTGAGGGGCAGCCTCTCCCTGCCCGACAGGTGATATTCCTGTTTGAGGAGCATGCTCTCCCTGCCCGACAGGTGATATTCCTGTTTGAGGAGCATGCTGTCCCAGCCCGACAGGTGATATTCCTGATTGAGGAGCATGCTCTCCCTGCCCGACAGGTGATATTCCTGTTTGAGGAGCATGCTCTCCCTGCCCGACAGGTGATATTCCTGTTTGAGGAGCATGTTCTCCCTGCCCGACAGGTGATATTCCTGTTTGAGGAGCAGGCTCTCCCTGCCCGACAGGTGATATTCCGCCCAAACTCTGTATGCCATGGGCTCTCCAACCTGCAGCTACCCAGTGCTTCATTTGGGAAACCAAGTGAATCTATTCGGGAACATCAATAGTAACATGTTTTCGCAAGGAAACATATTTCACAAAACTTTTGACAGCCCGTCTGCACGCTTCAGAAAGGAATAGAGGAGGAGATGGAAACACATGGTGGTGAGATATTCTGTATAGCTAAAGGTAATGTGTCACCCAATGAATTATATAAAATATAAAAACAAATCCCTATTCCTAGGCTATTCAATCAAATACAAATTCACTAATTGTAGGCTAACTGTAAGTCGCCCTGCACAATCAATGAACAAACAGCATCGCCTAGGGGTGGCTATACCTTCTCTCCCAGATTCATGGATAGACATTTTGGAGCATAGCATAAGGTAACCAGTCCATCCAGTACACTCAACGGTGATTACTCAAATTGTTTTTATTTTGGAGTATAGGCTAGACTAGTGGTTCCCAAACTTTTTATAATCCCGTACCCCTTCAGACATTCAACCTCCAGCTGCGTACCCACTCTAGCACCAGGGTCAGCGCACTCTCAAATGTTGTTTTTTGCCATCATTCTAAGCCTGCCACACACACACTATACAATACATTTATTAAACACAAGAATGAGTGTGAGTTTTTGTCACAACCCGGCTTGTGGGAAGTGATAAAGAGCTCTTAAAGGACCAGGGCAAAAATAATAATCAATAATTTTGCTCTTTATTTATCCATCTTACATATAAAACCTTATTTGTTCATCAAAAATTGTGAATAACTCATCACAGTTTAATGAGAAGGGTGTGCTTGAAAGGATGCACATAACTCTGCAATGTTGGGTTGTATTAGAGAGAGTCTCAGTCTTAAATCGTTTCCCATACACAGTCTGTGACTGTATTTAGTTTTCATGCTAGTGAGGGCCGAGAATCCACTCTCACATTGGTAAGTGGTTGCAAAGGGCATCAGTGTCTTAACAGCGCGATTTGCCAAGGCAAGAAACTCTGAGTGCAGCCCTATCCAGAAATCTGGCAGTGGCTTCTGATTAAATTCAATTTTCACAGATCCGCTTGTTGCAATTCCGATGAGGCTCTTTGTTCAGATATCGGTAAGTGGACTGGAGGCAGGGTATGAAAGGGATAACGAATGCAGTTGTTTGTGCCGTCTATTTGGGGAAAGTACCTGCGTAATTGCGCACCCAGGTCACTCAGGTGCTTCGTTACATCACATCTGACATATTCTGTAAGCTTGAGTTCATTTCCACACAAAAAATCATACAACGATGGAAAGAGTGGAAAGAGTTGTCCAGAAAGAAAATAGCTCCAACTTCTTAATCATAGCCTTAATTATGTCCCGCACATTGAATATAGAGTTGAAGTCAGAAGTTTACAAACACCTAGGTTGGAGTCATTAAAACTCATTTTTCAACCTCTCCACAAATTTGTTGTTAACAAACTATAGTTTGGGCAAGTCGGTTAGGACAATTGGAAGTGTACCTGTGGATGTATTTCAAGGCCTACCTTCAAACTCAGTGCATCTTTGCTTCACATCATGGGAAAATCAAAAGAAATCAGCCAAGACCTCAGAAAGAAAATTGTAGGCCACCACAAGTCTGGTTCATCCTTCGGAGCAATTCTTTCTCCTAGAGATGAACGTACGTTGGTGCGAATAGTGCGAATCAATCCCAGAACAACAGCAAAGGACCTTGTGAAGATGCTGGAAGAAATAGGTACAAAATTATCTATATCCACAGTAAAACGAGTCCTATATCGATATAAGCTGAAAGGCCGCTCAGCAAGGAAGAAGCCACTGCTCCAAAACCGCCATAAAAAGCCAGACTACGGTTTGCAACTACACATGGGGACAAAGATCGTACTTTTTGGAGAAATGTCCTCTGGTCTGATGAAACAAATATAGAACTGTTTGGCAATAATGACCATCGTTATGTTTGGAAAAAAAGGGGGATGCTTGCAAGCCGAAGAACACCATCCCAACCGTGAAGCACGGTTGTGGCAGCATCATGTTGTGGGTTGTGCTTTGCTGCAGGAGGGACTGGTGCACTTCATAAAATAGATGGCATCATGAGGCAGGAAAATGATGTGGATATATTGAAGCAATATCGCAAGACATCAGTCAGGAAGTTAAAGCTTGGTCGCAAATGGGTCTCCCAAATGGACAATGACCCCAAGCATACTTCCAAAGTTGTGGCAAAATGGCTTAAGGACAACAAAGTCAAGGTACTGGAGTGGCCATCAATCCTATAGAAAATGTGTTGGCAGAACTGAAAAAGCATGTGCGAGCAATGAGGCCTACAAACCTGATTCAGTTGCACCAGCTATGTCAGGAATGGGCCAAAATTCACCCAACTTATTGTGGGAAGCTTGTGGAAGGCTACCCGAAATGTTTGACCCAAGTTAAACAATTTAAAGGCAATGCTACCAAATACTAATTGAGTGTATGTAAACCTCTGACCCACTGGGAATGTGATGAAAGAAATAAAAGCTGAAATAAATCATTCTCTCTACTATTATTCTGACATTTCACATTCTTAAAATAAAGTGGTAATCCTAACTGACCTAAGACAGGGCATTTTTACGAGGATTAAATGTCAGGAATTGTGAAAAACTGAGTTTAAATGTATTTGGCTAAGGTGTATGTAAACTTCCGATTTCAACTGTTGATTTGTTGCACCTAGTCGCATCCATTTATTAATTGGTATTGATGTTTCAGACAAGTGGACAGTTAAGTAGTACTCACTGTTCACCTGCCCGACATCTAGTAGTGATGGAGATGACTGTGCAAATAAGAATAATGTGGTGCTCTGCTCCTTCTGTATGCTATCTAACATTTAGACACTTGTTCTTTGATACAGTGATAACTTCAGCAGATTTTTTCACTGCTGCCACCAATGTTAAGCGCAGTTTGGAGGGTTCGGAGAGTGGACCATCAGCTATAGGAAAGATTTGCTTCATCCTGCAACAAGCCATTGTTTACACAGATCTTTGTAAAAAATGGCTCATTGTGGGATAAAGGAAAGATGAAATTTGGACACAAGACAGCATACGGCGCTCACCTTATTCCCGGACATGCAACCACCATCTTTAGATTAGTTCACGAGACACAGGTTCATTTATAGACATGTCAGGCATTAGTCATGAATGATGAACATCCAATTCTCATCCTTACAATAACAACAAGGACGTACTATATAATTTAAGTCCAGTCTAACTACCTGAGATGGTGTAATATTACATTAGCTGTCTCCGGTGGTCCGGCTCAAGGTAAAGGAAGAACTAAATCCAAGGACAGCCTCTGTTGTCACCAGAGGTACCAGAGTTATACAATTATCTCCTCACTTTGTTAAAAGCAATTGAAAAACATGCTAATACTACCAGGCCCAAGGTTGAATATTAGAATGTGTCATCCTTGACCTGGAAACTCAGCAGCGCTCACTTACCAGCCCGCTGTGCAGGGATTGGCACCCCACCGCATTGCCCTAGCCCCTCCATGCCCTTAGCAGGGGGATTATTGCATTAAGAGAACTGCCTCTCAGCTTGGATCACGCTGTTATAGTTAAGGCTCTTCATAAGAACAGAAAACAAAAATGTCAAGGAGAATAGAAGTTGCCATGTTTTAGAAACCTCTCAAGAATCAGCGATTGATTGAGAAAGTGGGCACTGCGGGAAACAGTCTTCAGAAAAATAATGTGCAAAGAGTGATGATGTTTTGTTGTAATGAGCGTCTTTTAAAGTTAAATGTGAAATACTTCTGACAATAAATGTTTTTTTCCATCATGCTAATCTATAAGTATTCTATCACTTTGTGCGCCCTCTCAAACACTGGTTCAAAATGTGCGTGGACAAGCCTCAGTGTCACGTCCCTCGACCTCGCCCTTGCCCAATTTCAAGTTTGATTGTTGTGTTGTGTACGTTTATTATGTGGGCCTACTAGTGATCAACAGTTGTATTGCAGTGAGCGTGGGAGACATGTTTTAGGCATTGGAAAATGTGCCAGGATGTGCACAACTTTAGCCAATTAAAAGTTCCTCTCTTACCAACATGTCTTTCACCTGACATATATTGACATTTTTGCTCCGGTTGCTTTCTTACCTCAGCAAATATCAGCTCCTCTGTTGTCATGAAAGCTAAAACCAGTCAATTACACAAATGTTTGTGCTGTAGGACAATAAGAAATGTCCCTCATTTGCCTGTCTTCTCTTCTCTCCTCTCTGTCGTCCACATCAGTCAGCCTGTCAGAATAATAATGATTCCGGTTTGATTTCAACACTGGTAGCCTGCCAATATATTTTGGCAAGTATATAAATCACTCGCTGGTCAGTTAGATGAGGGGTTTGCGGTCAGTTTCTCTATAGGGCTATTGATCTTGTGGACAGGTCTTTGCCAATCCACCTGCACCTCACTGTCTATAGTTAGCAAAAGTAAAGTAGGCTACTCAAATCTTCTAGACTAAATTATGTAACTCTGTACTCCCACTCTTTACCCACATTTAATGTTGTTTCATTTTCCATTAATGGGTATTCTTTCATTTCCTCAGTCCCGCCATAGAGAGGTTTCATTTTCCATTAATGGGTATTCTTTAATTTCCTCAGTCCCGCCATAGAGAGGTTTCATTTTCCATTAATGGGTATTCTTTCATTTCCTCAGTCCCGCCATAGAGAGGTTTCATTTTCCATTAATGGGTATTCTTTCATTTCCTCAGTCCCGCCATAGAGAGGTTTCATTTTCCAGCAGCGTCCAGGACTGCCGGACTCACTGAGTTTCTACGTCAGATGCTTTGTCAGGGATAATTTATGCCTGTCCATCAGATCCCATCATCTGACATTGTACAACCAGAGCTCAGTACAGATGACTTCTCAGCTAATCCTGCCCTTGAGGAACCTTCCAATCCTTACTCCAGTATTTAATGTATGTTGTACCCATGCTAACATACTGTATACTACATACTTAATCAGTATATACACTACATACCATTAGTTAATTTTAGTATACTGTAAACGAACTGTATCCTTTCAGTTGAGTGTACTAGCGCTTCGCTTGTCTACCGGAAGTAGATGCTGTTGCTATGCAACTTTTTGCTTGAGAGACTATATCCATAATACTGTATGACCAATAAACATACTACATACTCAATTTACATCACAAATAGTGCGGTTAGTATGAGTATTCGAACCCAACTTAGGTTCTCTTTAGCTGCTGTTTGATACTCAGTGCAAAACAATGATACATCACACTACTGCAGTTCAGAACACATTTATTCCCACTCGGTCTCTCTCCCCAGCTTGCATAATGCATGCCGTTTTCATCACTGTCTCTGTGCCAACAGACACCTCTCCTTCCCTACAAATGCTATGCCATAATTACATTGGTAAACAGTTTAACTAATCTCCAATATAGGCTAGTAATTTCCCTGTGATACTTGTCTGAGCTAATCCATTGAAAAAATAACTTCAGCAATCAGGATACTTTTCTGTGACTGTAAATTTAAGACACATGCACTTTGAGAAAGCTTTATCCAAAATCATGAAATGATTTATCCTGTAAATTATAATTATCCTTTAAAACTGTGTGGAGAAAGGAAATACCTCTTAAAACCAGCTAGGTCAACTGTTAGCAGCAATTTTAAAGATTGATGTCCTTCATCCTTGCATTCTACAAGTCAAAGAAGAACGTACAGTATTCCTGCCAAATATTTATAAAGTGTGCGTTGCCTTACTTCAGTAGGCTTCCAAATGTATATGAAATGAACAATCATTAACTACTGTAGATGGAGACTGAAAACATATGTTTTTTGAATCTTCTATTGACTTTATTCCAATTAGAGGCCTGGAACAAGGTCTAGTGCACACCATAGTCTCGGGCCGCTGTGGCCTGCTGAAGAGGGGGTTGAAAAAAAGCAATTAAAACCACCACCTGGTTGCCTCCTTCCCTCTGCCTTCCCTCTGCCTCCACTGGCTGCTAACTGAAAGCTCTTCTCCTCTGTCTGTTCTGGCTCTTGGTACTCTATTAACATAAACTACAGCAGCTAATGTTGCGCATCGCTGACTGCTTCATACAGATGTTGAATATGACATTATTCTGTCATAAACAGACGATCAATTTGAGTTCAATCTGTTGTACGTTGGCAGTGTTCATCATTCAATTTTTTATTTGAAAGCATGGCATTGGCAACGCCTTACTTTGGAACGTCTTTATTGAAAATGGAATGTACTGTTCTTGCCAGTTTGCCAAGTGCATACGGCAGTCATTCCATCAAGCCTGGGTACAGTATTGACAAGGTTAGTTTTATTTATTGGTTTCAGGAATGGTCACACTCAGTAAACATTGAAGCCAAGGATCCTTTACTTGATAGAGATCATACTTCTAAAACTATTTCTGAGGACTTGAAAATGGCACGAGGCCACTCGCAAGTGATAGACCTAATTGATATGCTAGATTTGGTCTCAATATAGCGATACAATGATACTAACATGTGTCTAATGCATGTCAAGATTGACACATGGCGTGATATTGACTTCCAGAACAGTTGTCGTTCACGTTGAGCTCACTTTAGAATGCTGCCATTCACGGAACTCATCAAGGGAACCCTCCCCATGACACAGACCTGTATGATGAAGAAAGATCTGAGGCTGGAGAATCAAAGACTTTGTGCACTGTAGTCTGTATTTCCAGGGGACGTCTACACAGGAGTTTACAGCACAGGCTGGGGAGAGAAATGAAAGGGATGTTTGCATTACAAAATAAAACACATAGTTTTTTTACTCTGTGGGTGGAATGTGTTTATTTACTCTGATGATCACAGAGCGCTGTGGCTTATTTAGTGCCAAAGTAAACAGAGATTCCCAAGACGCACGTTTCATCTCCATCTGTCATGTTATCTCTCGGACTCATTTACTCAACATTTTCATATGCTCTTGTTCCTTTAACAGCTGGCCTAAAGGTTTTCATATTTTATTGCTTTAATAATGTATACCCCCCGCTTGGCAGCGACTTGATCTGAACTTTCTGGATTGAAGGCATATTAATTCACATTGTTCCCAATGCACAATGCCCTTCTCCCAGGAGAGCTTTCATTACTGAGGAATTTAATCACAACGCCAAAGTCTCTCTGCTGCATAGGCCTACTCTTTACATTTGGTCGTGACAGGGAAAGTAGCTCCTAGATCAGACTTGCAATTATAGACCCAACTGCATTGTGTTACTAGTTCATAGTCCTGCAGAGGTGTGCTCTTGACAATTGGAGTATAGAAAAAATGACAGTAGCTGGCTGCTTCTAAACAGCTGTAGTTTATAGACATACCATTGCATAGATAAATGCTCCTCTTTGATTTCAGTTGTAAGCATATTTGCATAACATTCTTAGAAAGTGGTGTGAGCTTGTGGGATTTTTGGTGAACGGAGGTAACAACATGTTGCGTTAATGAGAGCATGCTTATTGCTTCTAAAGATGAGCCATGTGTTATATTACGCTTTGTAGATTATTATTTTTTTCTTCGAAGTGCAGCCTTTTTGTATCATGTAAAAGTGTTCATCGTCAACGTTTCATGAGTTTTCGTCATAATCCCTTTCAGTGATTGGTTAAGATGCTGATTAGGGAACTTTCTCAGGGAGCCATGCCACACAGTTTGGGAAATGTTCTACAACCACAAATACCTGAAGCATTTGAATTGTTTTGGTTTCATAAAAGTGACATTGTGGCCAGGAGGAATGTCAATCATCAATGCCAGAAATGACAGTCACATTTGAATGATCAGACTGTTGAAAATGTGGCCTTCTTTAATCTTTCTCTTTCTCCTGCCCAAGTCCCTGCCAGGATTAGGCTGATTGAAGTGTACCAGCCGACGCCAAGGCTGTGAATGCAGAATATACCAAATATTACCAAAATACCAAGCATATTGCATTCATCAGAAGGGGTTGGGAATGTCTGTCAGCAAGTCACACTCTGTGACTCACTATGTTCAAAAATAGACCCTTTTGAATATATTCATGAAAATATTTATCACATAGGAACTATGAATGTACTTGAATGCATCAAAGGTTGCATTGTTATTCATCACATTATCTCTGTAATGTATACCGCCAATGCATTACTTGAAATGCTGGGGAAATTGTATGAATGATTACACTGTATTTTTAACTAGCATTATAGAAAAATACACCTGCATTATAAAAATGAGACATAGAAAAACCCAATAGGGAACCGATGATCTTTCCGCGGTTATGGTTCCGGAACTGACACACCCATTCATTTCAAGCATACAAATTTCAACAAAATGCTGGTCGCTTGGTTCCAAATGTTGAATAGGTACAAAAATCTCTGGGGTGAACAATTAATTCAAAACCATTAAAAAATATATATATACAGTACCAGTCAAAAGTTTGGACACACCTACTCATTCAAGGGTTTTTCTTTATTTTTACCATTTTCTATTTTTTCCATTTTCTAGTTTTAAACAAATCAAAAAGTATTTTAGATTTTAGATTCTTCAAAGTAGCCACCCTTTGCTTTGATGACAGCTTTGCACACTCTTGGCATTCTCTCAACCAGCTTCATGAGGAATGCTTTTCCAACAGTCTTAAAAGAGTTCCCACATATGCTGAGCACTTGTTGGTTGCTTTTCCTTCTCTCAGCGGTCCAACTCATCCCAAACCATCTCATTTGGGTTGAGGTCGGGTGATTGTGGATGCCAGGTCATCTGATGCACCACTCTCCTTCTTGGTCAAATAGCCCTTACGCAGCCTGGAGGTGTGTTTTGGCTCACTGTCCTGTTGATAAACAAATGATCATCCCACTAAGCGCAAACCAGATGTGATGGCACATCGCTGCAGAATGCTGTGGGACCCATGCTGGTTAAGTGTGCCTTGAATTCTAAATAAATCAGACAGTGTCACCAGCAAAGCTCCTCCCTCTCCATCCTTCACGGTGGGATTCACACATGCGGAGCACCTGCTCTGTTTCTCAGAAAGACACAGCGGTTGGAACCAATAATCTCAAATTTTGACTAAGCAGACCAAAGGACAGATTACCACCGGTCCATTGCTCATGTTTCTTGGCCCAAGCAAGTCTCTTCTTTTTATTGGTGTCCTTTAATAGTGGTTTCTTTGCAGCAATTCGAACATGAAGGCCTGATTCACGCGGTCTCCTCTGAACAGTTGATGTTGAGATGTGTTTGTTACTTGAACTCCGTGAAGCATTTATTTGGGCTGCAATCTAAGGTGCAGTTAACTCTAATGAACTTATCCTCTGCAGCAGAGGTAACTCTGGGTCTTTCATTCCTGTGGCGGTCCTCATGAGAGCCAGTTTCATCATAGCGCTTGATGGTTTTTGCGACTGCACTTTTTGCAACTGCACTATAGATTGTCCGTATTAACTGACCTTCATGTCTTAAAGTATTGATGGACTGTCGTTTCTCTTTGATTATTTGAGCTGTTCTTGCCATAATATGGACTTGGTCTTTTACCAAATAGGGCTATCTTCTGTATACCACCCCTACCTTGTCACAACACAACTGATTGGCTCAAGAGTATGAAGAGTACGAAGAAAATAAATTCCACAAATTAACTTTTCACAAGGCACACCTGTTAATTTAAATGCATTCCAGGTGACTACCTCATGAAGCTGGTTGAGAGAATGCCAAGAGTGTGCAAAGCTGTCATCAAGGCAAATGGTGGCTACTTTGAAGAATCTCAAATATAAAATATATTTTAATTTGTTTAACAATTTTTTGGTTGCGACATGATTCCATATGTGTTATTTCATAATTTTTTGTCTTCACTATTATTCTACAATTTCGAAAATAGTCAAAATTAAGAAAAACGCTGGAATGAATAGGTCTGTCCAATCTTTTGACAGGTACTGTACAGTGTATGAAAGAAAAGTAGAGAGTACAAGACTGTGTATATACCAGAGTTAGTGGGGAAGAAAACTACTCATCCCATTCAGCATTGCGGTTTGAAATGTCCAATTATAGAGCAGATACAAGTCACTAGACCACTGGAATCTTTACTTGGTCATCTTGAGAAACATGGCAGTTGTTGGTTGGGCGAGGTGTTGCGTTTCCAATGTATAGTAATTTAGCTAGCTAAGTTACACAGCCCTAAAATAAACCAAGAGAACTTAGTGAACACATGATGGCACTAGATTGCACTGTCACAGGCACAATCTTAATTTGAAGGGTTGTGTTATAATCTCCCATGGGCAGATCGAGCATCGAATGAAATTACGCAAGATTTTAGTTGTGTTAGAACAGACCTAGAGCAGAGATACTGGATATAATGACAAAATTCTTGAGTCTCCGCCCTAACAATGGGATTTGTTGTCTACAGAGCAGAACGGCGGGCTGTGAAGCTCCCACATATTCCTCTCTTTGGATTGTTGAATACATCTTGTTATGTGAATAGATTTTTTTAATTCGATGAGGTGTGTTGACGTCAACCGCCTGTATTCAATGGAGAGTGAGATGCTATGTTAGCCTCATGCATAGACCATCTCAAATTTCAACTCCCTTATAAATTATTTTTTCTCACAGTTGCCGGGATGTCACATGCATCACACTTACAGTATATCAGTACACTCGTAACAAACTAAATATTACGAAACTTCTATTATATTAATTAAGTCTCACATATCAAAATAGCAATTTTATCTTGACTAAATTCGACACTCTCATTCCCCCCTCACTTTGCCTCTTTCTCTCTGCCCAGGGTCTGTTTCTGTGATGGTAGAAACGCTAAGGCTCATGGTTAGTGTAGTTTTTGGTGCTCTTTGAAACCAGGAACCGATGGTAAAAACACTTCTCAACTCAGAGTTTGAAACATTCATAACTGATGGGACCTACATCAACATACAAATTGTTTTGCAATCTTCTGAGAAAACTGAATCTCAAAGTTACACACTAATATCTCTATCGCGAGGATTCAGAATCCACTTCCGGAACCTCTCGTCGGAGCACTATCCTCTAACATATCCAACCTCTTTTACGAACACTTTTTCTCTATTTCCAAATAAGAAAAAAACAACAACATGGAACGAAATTCCCCATTTTCTCATTAAAAGTTTTCAGAAGCAAAGTACTGGTTCCTTCACCTCCATGGGACTCTAGAGAGCAAGAGAGCCCTACATCTCTATGACATCCCAGAGCTGTGACATCCCAGAGTAGTTTCTACTACCACATGGTGTCTTACTTTCTGACATGTTAAAGGGATTTAGGTATCTGGAAAAGACCCACCTGAGCCATGGGCAGTCTGACTAATTATTTTCCCTGTCCGGCGGCCAATCATTGTTTGATTGGCTCAATGTAGTAACCTCAGGCTAGAGTCTAGCCTCCTGGGGTTAATTTAGCTGGTGAAACTCAACATAACAATTTCCTAAATGTCAGGAATTGCTCTGAAATTCATCTTACGATCTCAGCAGAATTAGATTAGTCAGTCTCTCTCATATCCTCAATTAGGCCTAGCTAGCAGATAACAGCCTTATAAAATGAGAGTGGCCCCGACCTCGAGATAAGACCTCATAAATATGTTGGAAAAGATTCTCCTGTTGATTCATATTGTTTCCTAGATAAACAAGTATGTGACACCTGCTTGTTGTAATCTAATTCCAAAATCATTGGTATTAATATGGAGTTAGCCCCTCTTTGCTGCTATAACAGCCTCTCCAACTCTTCTGGGAAGGCTTTCCACTAGATGTTAGAACGTTGCTGCAGGGACTTCCTTCCATTCAGCTACAAGAGCATTAGTGAGGTCGGGCACTGATGTTGGGCGATTAGGCCTGGCTCGCAGTCGGCATTCCAAATCATCCCAAAGGTGTTCGATGGGATTAAGGTCAGGACACTGTTCTGTGAGCTTGTGTGGCCTACCACTTTGCGGCTGAGCCATTGTTTCTCCTAGATGTTTCCATGTCACAATAACAGCACTTACAGTTGACCGGAGCAGCTCTAGTAGGGCAGATATTTGCCGAAATGACTTATTGGAAAGGTGGCCTCCTATGACTGTGCCACGTTGAAATTCACTAAGCTCTTCTGTAAGCCATTCTACTGCCAATGTTTGGCTATGGAATATGGCTATAGAATGTTTGGCTATGGCTATGGCTATGGCTACGAATTTATACACCTGTCAGCAACGGGTGTGGCTGAAATAGCCAAATCGACTCATTTGAAGGGGTGTCCATATACTTTTGTATACATAGTGTATGTCACTTCAGATTTGACTCTGCATTACTAAAGGGACAATACAACCTTACGATATTGGTAACTTACAGACTGACAAGTTACACAAGGTACACTCAACATGAGATACAGTACAGTACATTTATATGTAGCCTATATCATACTATATTGAATAGTAACCTTTATTTAACTAGGCAAGTCAGTTAAGAACAAATTTACAATGACGGCCTACTCCGGCAGAACCCCAACGACGCTGGGCCAATTGTGCGCCGCCCTATGAGACTCCCAATCATGGCCGGATGTGATACAGTCTGGATTCGAACCAGGTACTATTGTGACGTCTCTTGCACTTTGACCTCTGTGCCACACGGGAGCCCAAAGTTATTCTGCTGTAATTGTAACAGAGGGGTATGTGGTTTAAGTAACATTAAGTACTCTACAGTACTTATGTGTTTATACTTACTGTAATATTCTTAGACATTCTGATTACAACAGTGCAAAAATAATAATAATGAAATCTGAAAACATTTCACAAATGTTCTGTTTTTGCCCTCCTTTCAATATAAATATTATTTGGTACCTGATTTCTGAATTGATTCCCATTAGCTGTCGCCATAACGTCCTGCCAATCACCATTACAGAACTATTTACAAAACTAAAAATACATTACGAAATTTTTTAATTTACATTACAAACATTTACAAATAGGCATTAAAGCCTATTTATATAACAAACAGGTGATGATACATTTAACATTCAGTAGATACTCTCTGAGATTAGTATCTGTCCAGTTATATGGTCAATCGCATTAGATGTTATTTTATTGTTTTCTTTAAGGTGGATTTACTTTTTGCCTGAGATGTGAGTTGGTTAATAATTCCATTCAGTGATGGCTCTTTATATAACTAGATTTGAGGAGATTTGTCTTTTGCCTGGGGGGTATCAGAGACCCTGAATGTTTTTTATATAACATTCCTAAAGAAATTCAAGACTGGATATAATCTGCTTCAACGGGAAGCCATGAGAGATTATGATGCATTCGGTTGACAGTAATAAGGAGAGCTACTCTGGGATCCCTGTTTTGAGCGAGTTGGAGCTTTTTTAGACATTTCTTTTTCTGCAGATGACCATATGACTGGACAGTATTCTAGGTGTGATGGAACCAAAGATTGAATAACCTGATTCAGAGTGCTGGATGTTACATACTCAGAAAATGTTCTTTTTACAGCAATGCCCTCATCCATTTTATTTACAATATTATCTACATGTTCAGACCAGGATAGAGGTCCAACGTGACGCTAAGTACATTGTTTCTTTTTAACTTCTTCTACTCACAATTGGGGGTCAACAGCAAGCATATCTTGGACCAAATACAATACATTTTGTTTTAGAAATATTCAACACCAATATTTTCATATTATTAACCCACTCGGACACCGTTCTTAGTTCTTTGCTCAGTACATCTGTTAGCTCCTTACATGCTGATGCAGCGCTACACATTGTAGAGTCATCAGCAAACATAACCACTCTTGCTTTATTCATTGCTGAGGGTAAATCATTAGTAAAGAAAGAGTAGAGGAGTGGGCCTATGCAGCTGCCGTGAGGAACAACACATTGTAAAGTCTTTACTGTCTGAAAAGCCACCATTTAAGGAAAAACGTTTTCCCTTCTTTGTGATAGAAAGCTTTCCATTCAGAAAAAGAGCAACAGACATAAAACCATAACATTTGAGTTTACCTAGCAACAGTTGATGATAATTACATCAAAAGCAGCACTAAAGTCTTAACAACACTACGCCCACTAACTTTCTGTCATCCATACTCTTTAGCCATTCATGAGAATTAATCTTGGATTTGCAAGATTCCCCTAATCATTTACTTAACACTTAACCTTTGACTCTTTCCAGACTTCTGGGCACGCCCCACACATCATGCACATTTAAAAAATATGACACATTGAGGTGGATATGTGTAACTAAAAGCAATTTTCCGTCAAGATTATCTGTATTCTGTGCCTGGTGATTTATAATCAGAATTATAAACTGGGTGGTTCGAGCCCTGAATTCTGATTGTCTGAAATCCGTAGTATATCAGACCGTATACCACGGGTATGACAAATCTTTTATTTTTACTGCTCTAATTACGTGGCCATATATTGTAGGTATATTGTAATATTATACCAACTCCTCCACACCATAAGGAAAATCTTCTATGGAAGTTAAAAATGCATGACTATTTTCAAAATGACGTCCTTGTGATGGACGGCCTAAGCATCTCATGTAATTTGAGGAGGACGTGTGTGTTGTTAAAAGTCAGATTTTGTGCCAGTAAGTAATATTCCACTGCTGGAACCAATTTCCCTTTATCCTTGAAAGCAACCACTTTCGGTTTCTGTGATAGCAGTTTAGAAAGAGAAATCCTTGACACGGATCTAGGCTGCATTCAATTGAGTCCCTTTTGCAAATCACATGGAGGAAGATGAATTGATTGTGAAGACAGGGAAGACAAGAGAAGGTCACGGAAGCAAGAGAAGCGAGAGAAGAGAGGGAGCCTCTCCTCTATTAGAGCCGGGCCTGGAGGAACTCAGCTAGCCAAATGGGACAGCTCATTAAGTCACATCAGCCCCTGGCTCCTGCATATGAGGAAAGTGCCTGACCCACCAACTTCCAGCTTCTGTTGTTCTGTTTGTTGTTATGTAGCACTGGAGGAGGTGCATATAATGAATGCTTTCCAGAATGATCGTGGTGATGCTGGTGATGCTGGAGCGAAGATAGACTGTTATTCTATTTTTGTGGAAGAGGGTTGGCATGGGCTACCATGCAAGGTTTTGTTTTGTTTTCCATCCTATTTCAAAACAAATTCATCATATCAAAATGTATTTGTTACATGCTTCATAAACAACAAGTGTAGACTAACAGTGAAATTCTTACTTATGACCCTTCCCAACAATGCAGAGATTTTTTTTAAATAATGGAAAAACTAAAATAACTGCAAAACTAAAAATAAGATAAAGTTCTATTGGTCGCGTACACATATTTTGCAGATGTTATTGCAGGTGCAGCGAAATTCTTGCTTTCTTTCTCAAAGAGTGCAGTAGTCCCGAACAATACTACACAATACATACAAACCCCCAAAATGTGAAGAAAGAAATTAAGAAACATCACAATGAGCAATGTCAGAGTCCGGAATATAAATATATATAAACCCAGCAAAAAAAATAACGTCCTCTCACTGTCAACTGCGTTTATTTTCAGCAAACTTAACATGTGTAAATATTTGTATGAACATAACAAGATTCAACAACTGAGACATAAACTGAACAAGTTCCACAGACATGTGACTAACAGAAATGGAATAATGTGTCCCTGAACAAAGGGAGGGTCAAAATCAAAAGTAACAGTCAGTATCTGGTGTGGCCACCAGCTGCATTAAGTACTGCAGTGCATCTCCTCCTCGTGGACTGCGCCAGATTTGCCAGTTCTTGCTCTGAGATGTTACCCCACTCTTCCACCGAGTCACCTGCAAGTTCCCGGACATTTCTGGGGGGAATGGCCCTAGCTCTCACCCTCCAATCCAACTGGTCCCAGATGTGCTCAATGGGATTGAGATCCGGGCTCTTCGCTGGCCATGCAGAACACTGACATTCCTGTCTTGTAGGAAATCACGCACAGAACGAGCAGTATGGCTGGTGGCATTGCCATGCTGGAGGGTCATGTCAGGATGAGCCTGCAGGAAAGGTACCACATGAGGGAGGCGGATGTCTTCCCTGTAACGCACAGCGTTGAGATTGCCTGCAATGACAACAAGCTCAGTCCGATGATGCTGTGACACCTCCCACAGACCATGACGGACCCTCCACCACCAAATCAATCCCTCTCCAGAGTACAGGCCTTGGTGTAACGCTCATTCCTTTGACGATAAACGCAAATCTGACCATCACCCTTGGTGAGACAAAACCGCGACTCGTCAGTGAAGAGCACTTTTTGCCAGTCCTGTCTGGTCCAGCGACGGTGGGTTTGTGCCCATAGGCAACGTTGTTGCCGGTGATGTCTGGTGAGAACCTGCCTTACAACAGGCCTACAAGCCCTCAGTCCAGCCTCTCTCAGCCTATTATGGACAGTCTGAGCACTGATGGAGGGATTGTGCGTTCCTGGTGTAACTCGGGCAGTTGTTGTTGCCATCACCTGTCCCGCAGATGTGATGTTCGGATGTACCGACCCTGTGCAGTGTTGTTGGTGTGCCACTGCTGTCCGTCCTGTCTCCTTGTAGCGCTGTCTTAGGCGTCTCACAGTACGGACATTGCAATTTATTGCCCTGGCCACATCTGCAGTCCTCATGCCTCCTTGCAGCATGCCTAAGGAACGTTCACACAGATGAGCAGGGACCCTGGGCATCTTTCTTTTGGTGTTTTTCAGAGTCAGTAGAAAGGCATCTTTAGTGTCCTAAGTTTTCATAACTGTGACCTTAACTGCCTACCGTCTGTAAACTGTTAGTGTCTTAACAACCATTCCACAGGTGCATGTTCATTAATTGTTTATGGTTCATTGAACATGGGACACAGTGTTTAAACCCTTTACAATGAAGATCTGTGAAGTTATTTGGATTTTTACGAATTATCTTTGAAAGACAGTGTCCTGAAAAAGGGACGTTTCTTTTTTTTGCTGAGTTTACATATATATATATACAATTGAGTGTATACAGTGCATTCAGAAAGTATTCAGACCCCTTGACTTTTTCCACATTTTGATACGTTACAGCCTTATGGATAAAAATGTCCCTCATCAATTTACACACAATAACCCATAATGACAAAGCAAAATCTGTTTTTTAACTGAAATATCACATTTACATTAACCCTTTACTCAGTACTTTGTTGAAGCACCTTTTGCAGCGATTACAGCCTCGAGTCTTCTTGGGTATGACACTATACGCTTGGCACACTAACGGTTCTCTTCGTCCTCCTCTGACGAGGAGTAAGAAATGTCGGACCAAGATGCAGCGTGGTGAGTATCCATTATAATAGGAATACTAAAACAAACAAAATAACGAATACACGAACGAAGACGAAACAGTCCCGTAAAGTGACAACACAAACACAGGAACACAGTAACAGGAACAATCATCCACAACCCACAATACAAAACAGGCTACCTAAATATGGCTCCCAATCAGAGACATTGACAAACACCTGCCTCTGATTGAGAACCATATCAGGCCAAACACATAGAAATAGACAAACTAGACAAACAACATAGAATGCCCACTCAGATCACACCCTGACCAAACAAAACATAGAAACATACACAGCAAACTATGGTCAGGGCGTGACATACACCTGTATTTGAGAAGTTTCTCCCATTCTTCTATGCAGATCCTCTCAAGCTCTGTCAGCTTGGATGGGGAGCTTTGCTGCACAGCTATTTTCAGATCTCTCCAGAGATGTTCGATCGTGTTCAAGTCCAGGCTCTGGCTGGGCCACTCAAGAGTCCTCTGCCGAAGCCACTCCTGCATTGTCTTGGCTGTATGCTCAGGGTCCTTGTCCTGTTGGAAGGTGAACCTTCACCCCAGTCTGAGGTCCTGAGCCCTCTGGAGCAGGTTTTCATCAAGGATTTATCTGTGCTTTACTCCGTTCATCTTTCCCTCGATCCTGACTAGTCTCCCAGTCCCTGCCGCAGAAAAATAGCATCACAGCATGATGCTGCCACCACCATGCTTCACAGTAGGGGTGGTGCCAGGTTTCCTCCAGATGTGACGCTTGGCATTCAGGCCAAAGAGTTCAATCTTGGTCTCATCAGACAAGATAATCTTGTTTAAAATGGTCTGAGAGTCTATAGGTACCTTTTCCAAGTGGGATGTCATGTGCCCTTTATTGAGGTGTGACTTCCGTCTGGCCAATCTACCATAAAGGCCTGATTGGTGGAGTGCTGCAGAGATGGTTGTCCTTCTGGAAGGTTTTCCCACCTACGCAGAGGAACTCTGGAGTTCGGTCAGAGTGACCATTGGGTTCTTGTCCACTCCCGGACCAAGGCCCTTCTCCCCGGATTGCTGAGTTTTGCCAGTCGGCCAGCTCTCGGAAGAGTCTTGGTGATTCCAAATTTCTTCCATTTAAGAATGATGGAGGCCACTGTGTTCTTGGGGATCTTCAATGCTGCAAAAATGTTTTGGTACCCTTCCCCAGATCTGTGCCTCGACACATTCCAGTCTCGAAGCTCTACGAACAATTCCTTCAACCTCATGGCTTGGTTCTTGCTCTGACATGCACTGTCAACTGTGGGACCTTATATAGACAGGTGTGTGTGCTCTTCCAAATCATGTCCAATCAAATACATTTATCACAGGTGGACTCCAATCAAGTTGTAGAAACATCTTAAGGATGATCAATGGAAACAGAATGCACCTTAGCTCAATATAAAAGGTCCGAAAACGTATGTAAAGAAAACAGTTTTCGCTTCATCTTTATGGGGTATTGTGTGTAGATTGAGGAGAAAAAAATACTTAATATATTTTAGAATAAGGCTGTAACGTAACAAAAAGTGAAAAAAATGGAAGGGGTCTGAATACTTTCCGAATGCACTGTATGAATAGAATGGTTTGTACAGCAGTAGTTATATAGGATGAGCCACGACTAGAACACTATATAATATGAAGTGGGTTAAACAGGATGTAAACATTTTTAAAGTGACCAGTGTTCAATGACGATGTACAGTTGAAGTCGGAAGTTTATATACACTTAGGTTGGAGTAATTACAACTAGTTTTTCAACCACTCCATACATTTCTTGTTAACAAACTATAGTTTTGGCAAGTCGGTTAGGACATCTACTTTGTGCATGACACAAGTCATTTTTCCAACAATTGTTTACAGACAGATTATTTCAGTTATAATTCACTGTACCACAATTCCAGGGGGTCAAAAGTTTACATACACTAATTTGACTGTGCCTTTAAACATTATGGAAGATTCCAGATAATGATGCCATGGCTTTAGAAGCTTCTGATAGGCAAATTTATATAATTTGAGTCAATTGGAGGTGTACCTGTGGATGTATTTCAAAGCCTACCTTCAAACTCAGTGCCTCTTTGCTTGACATCATGGAAAACTCAAAAGACATCAGCCAAGACCTGTGTAGACCTCCACAAGTCTGGGTCATCCTTGGGAGCAATTTCCAAATGCCTGAAGGTACCACATTCATCTGTACAAACAATAGTACGCAAGTATAAACACCATGGTACCACGCAGTCGCTATACCGCTCAGGAAGGAGACGTGTTCTGTCTCCTAGAGATGAACGTACTTTGGAGCAAAAAGTGCGAATCAATTCCAGAACAACAGCAAAGGACCTTGAACATACTGGAGGAAACGGGTACAAAAGTATCTATATCCAGAGTAAAACGAGTCCTATATAGACATAAGCTGAAAGGCCTCTCAGCAAGGAAGAAGCCACTGCTCCAAAACCACAATGAAAAAGCCAGACTACGTTTTGCAACTGCACATGGGGACAAAGATCTTACTTTTGGGAGAAATGTCCTCTGATCTGATGAAACAAAAATAGAACTGGCCATAATGACCATCATTACGTTTGGAGGAAAAAGGGGGATGCTTGCAAGCTGAAGAACACCATCCCAACCGTGAAGCAAGGGGTGGCAGCATCATGTTATGGGGGTGCTTTGCTGCAGGAGGGACTGATGCACTTCACAAAATAGATGGCAACATGAGGAAGGAAAATGATGTGGATATAGCGTTTTCCTCCAATTTCCTGTATCAAAGTCCCCAGGTACAATAAATGAGACCTTGGGATATGCGGTTTCCAGTTTGCACAAAGTTCAGAGTAGTTCCTTGAGAGCTGTCGTGATGTCGGCTTGGGGTGTAATATACACGGCCGTGACGATGACCGAATAACATTATCTTGGGAGGTAATGCGCTTGGCATTTGATGGTGAGGTATTCTAGATCAGGAGAACAAAAGGACTTGAGTTCATGTACGTTACCACAAACACACCATGGGTAGTTAATCATGAAACATACACCTCCACCTTTCTTCTTCCCGTAAAGTTCTTTCTTCTTGTCCATGCGATGGACAGAGAACCCCTCTGGCTGAGTGGACAGTATATCCGAAGAGATCCATGATTCCGTAAAACAGTAATTTACAATCCCTAATGGTTTTTCTGGAAGGTAATCCTCGCCCTGAGCTCGTCTACTTTATTGGCCAGGGACTGAACGTAAGCGAGTAATATACTCGGAAGCGGTGGATGGTATGCACACCTGAGTCTGACTAGAAGCCCACTCCTTGGCTATATACGCAGGGTACCAGTACTGAGTCAATATGCAGGGGTATTTGCTTACAGTATTAATAAATGACAAAGGGGAGTGATGTAATGTAGCAAAGTATTTGTTATATGCCATGTTGTGTGTTTATGTGTGAATGATAAATACCAATTTGGATTCAGAGCGATGTTTCTTTCTTCCCCACAACTTTTTTACATTTATTTTGTCAATAATCATAAGCAAAAGTTTGCTAACAGCATATATTTTCAAAGGCAGTCTGGAACATATCTGTCAAATAGCTTAGTGCTAGTGGAGTGGAACGGTGATGAGGGCAGACAGACAACAACATGCCACTCTGGATAAGCGTCACTGTTGCTCTGGAGGAGACGATGCAAAATTACACATCAGCATAAAAATAACACTTTTCTTCCTGTACCCATTTTTGGCCACAATCAGCTTCACTATTCCCCAGTTTTGACTTGGTAGTAGAGGTCTTGCAGAAAATAGGCTACAGAACAGAACCACATATTTACCTACAGATGTTGGGTATTTGAATTAAGATCACTAGTATCAGCACTGAGAATAATCTTATACTAGCACAGTATAAACCTACAGTACACTAATAATATACCCTATGCAGGGTTCCCTAGTCTCACAATTCTCAAGGAATTGCTTTCTCTTGATTCTTCGGAATAAAAAGAGCTAAAGAGCTAAAGGTGCTCCAGTATTTGAGTGTCTGCTCTACCACCCGAGGGCAGTGTTGTGCAACATTCCTACATCACATCCCCATATGGCTTCACAACCCCCAAAGCATACAGCAGAGCCTGGTCTAACGGTCTCTAAATTATCATACACTATTGACTTATTAGAAAACATATTTTATATTTCGAAAATGTATTAATTTTAACCTCTTCTTGGCAATGTCTTAATTTGTTAATTTTTTTTTACTGTTGCTTGAAGCCTAGACTGGTTAAGTAGGTGTGTTAGCTTACATTATCCATTAGCAGTGGAGGCCTAGGGGAAGACAAAGACTCAGAGAATGATGTCATTTTTTAAAGTAGAATGCAGATGGAATCTGTTCTCTGACTTGTGGCAATGGTACTTGGATTCAATCGGCACGCACACTTTGTAAAACTGGTATTATATCGTAACCGGTCATTTGTATTCAGCTGTTGTACAGTGTACCCATTAAACAATATGGCTAAAATTACCCTATTTTGCCCAGCCACAATGTCAATAATGTGAACAATACAACCAATCTCTTCCAATGCCTGTGAATTTACCAAGAGTTGACTACATTAACCCTTGGATTAAATTGCAATTTGAGTTTTGACCCTCATAACTTTAGCAATGTCTTTTGTACAAAGCAGTGGAAGTCTTATCCTCCCTGCAGACATCAGAGAATAATTTGTTAGGCGGCTCAGTGTAGAGTCTTTACGGACTATTCCCTCCAACGTTATCAAGAGTCCTGATTGTTGCCCCCCTGCCCATTGACTAAAGTCTCATTCATCTCTTTTCAACAGACCTAATACTGTGTTCGTGTCCAGGGCTGTTTTCATCCCCTCCTGTATGGCTTTGATGCATGACTTTATTCAGCACAAACATTTGGGAAATCATGTCGATAAGCTACAGTATTATGTACTGACACATATGTTCTTCAGATGTAAAATGTACACAACCAAAGCATTTCTGCCAGGTGCTGGATTCAACGAAAAACAGGTCACAGCAATTAGAATAAAACAACACAATGTTTTTTTCATAAGTACAACGTTTCGACTCATAATGGGTCTACATCAAGAAACCTTTTTTATACAACAGTGTGTGTAGTTTTATTCTAATCACCTTGATTCAATATATTCTATTGTTTCTAATTCATCTAGTTATCATTTTATTTCCAGATCAGTTAAACAGAACCACCTATGACATTTCCATGGAAACTGAGGATGAGATCAGGTGACAGGAAGTAGCCCCAGACAGTGCAGGAGGTGTCACAGTTCCTGGCTGCCCTTGGGTGCCTCACGTGAGACCAATAGGAGAGGAGAGAGGAAGGGCTGCAACATGACCGGAGGCCCTACCAGACCAGGTGTGACCCCTAAATCCATCAGTACTTACCTAGACTTTTCCACACAGCTCATGACTAAAGGCTCGTGTCGAAAAGCAGCCACTTCCTCTGGGAGTGATGGCTGTTCACAGTATATCCTGTTTGTCATTGAACAGGAACATTGATTCGATGAGTCAACCGTTATTATGGGTGTTGTCGTCGTTTAAAATGTACTGGTTTCTGTAAAGGTGCAATTATTAGCGTTTTTGAAAAGGACATAATTGGTCTATCTGTAATGATTATCCTACCTAGATTTAGGATGGTATAAAAACATGACTCTTGACATCAGTATACAAGCATCTGACTGAATTGGTACATAGCCTATTCATGCTAATGGATCAGTGGGAAAAAGCTTTATGATTACTCCATCTGCCTACGGGAAAATACAGTAGTTTACCAGCACTTCACTTAATCAACAGCAGTGTTGATCAGCTCAAGTATTTAGCCAGTCAGTTCTAGCCAGTCAGTTCTAGCCAGTCAGTTCTAGCCAGTCAGTTCTAGCCAGTCAGTTCTAGCCAGTCAGCACCAAAGAGACACTTACAAAAAAAGATTGCTGTTTTGAAACTGCAGTAAAAGTGTAGTAACTGCAGTTGACTGTGGTATTTTGGATGCAGTGATTGCAGTTATACTGCACTGTAACTGCAGTTATACTGCACTGTAACTGCAGTTATACTGCACTGTAACTGTAATTACACCGCACTGTAACTGCAGTTACACTGCCAAATTACTGCAGTAAGAAAAACTGGGTTATTTTGGGCACAGTATTTGCAGCATACTGCAGTTATATTGCATTCTAACTACAGTTATACTGCACTCTGACTGCAGACTGTTTTCGTAAAGGGGAGTAGAGTGAGGAATCCATTAGCATTTTTTTTTTATATAGATCTTATTACAAATAATTTATCGTTCCAAAGATCGAGGAATTTGGGGGTAGCTTTGCCTCTGGATCTACCCAGAAAGTCTCAACGCGTTTAGTGCCAGGGTTTATTTATGTTTTTATTCTAAAGGCTTCCCGAGGCGTGTGTCTGCTTTCTGTCCCTGGTTTAATGTGACAACAGAGCAGATACGGAGCCACATAACATGCATACTTCCTGTTGGAAATCTAGAAGGTAGATCTCTTCTCAAATGATCAGGCGGTTTCCCCCTTGCCAGAAATCTTTGTCTGGGACTAATTTACACAACGAATGGGTTTGACAGTAGATTTCAGTGCTGCATAATATTCACTAATCCAACCAGAGTGAAACATACACCACCGCATGGAAGTATGTGATGCAGCACTGGGAGAGACGAAGCATAACAACTCATTTGTATGCCACTTAGAAATACTAATTCCTTGTAGCATTTGTTAATTCCATCATCTGTGTGCAAAGAACTGCCTTTCTGATTCCTAATGTTCTTTGATGACCAGTCAGGCTGTTTAAAGTTAGCTAGAGTCTTCCTTATAAATAAATCTCACACTAGTTGGAGAGAGAAATCAAGATAAGCTAAGCTTTTGGTGTGGCCAATACAGTAGTACACTGTTTTGTAGATCAGCCTTCAAGCTTGAACTTTATACTATATGTCCAAATGAGATTAAGTGTGTTGATTGTGTAACTGTACAAAACTACATCAGCACTCCAGAAAAGAGAGCATAACTTTGGCTTCAATACTGGCATGTGAAGGTAAAGTAACACTGTATAGTTAAACTATTATTTGTTTTGGGGGTTATTTTTATTGATAATTTTTTTATTTCATCTTATTTTCTTCCTACTTTACCAGTTGATGTAAACCTGCAGTCAGATATGCTGTCTATAATGTTGCCAAATTATACAACAACAAAAAATTAAAAAAAACTTGGCTTAATGTCTCACTAGTACAAAGCGATAGAAATCATTGAGCAGAGAATAAAGCATTTTTCAACAGTCCTAATGAGAATTGTACTGACTAGGACATTGCCTTTGATGTTGCTACAGTATAACACATCAACATACTCTATGGAAGTCTCTCTTGTTCATGCATTTTCAAAGGTGATGGTATTGTGCCAGCATAAAATATGTAAACATGATATGCCTATAAGTATCTTAACTTCTGAATTTGCATTAGTACAAAATTACTATGATTTTATCAATTTTCCCAAATGTCATTAAATTCCTTATGAGGGATTCGGTTTAGGAACAATATCACGATACCATTATGGTAAGAATCAGATGCATCTCTATAGGCAAGCCAATATTCCAAGTATGCACAGTAAATACATGTACCAGAGGCATCATTTCCCATAGCAAAATAGATTAGATTATGGTAAGGATAACCACCAAACAAAAACACATCGTGTTCTGGTGAATTACCAAGCAGGTGTGACCCCTAGTTCCATTTGTGCAAGGCATGCTTGCACAGATTGGTATTGATATAAATTAATGAACAGGTTTTTATGGGAACAAACAGTCAGTGAGGGATCAGATGGATTAGGGAGATATATATAGAACTGACTGGCTAAATATGATTGAAATGAGCGTGGCGCTCATTTCAGGGGATACTTACCCATCCCTACTAATCATCTATAATCATCCATAAGTACAGGCTGCGTCTACACATCTATCCAGAGCACCTTGTGCCTCTATTACTGGCCTGTAGTAGAACAGATAACATGTTACTGGTTGTGAGAGAAGATATTACTGTCCTGTAGTAGAGCAGATAACATGTTACTGGTTGTGAGAGAAGATATTACTGTCCTGTAGTGGAGCAGATAACATGTTACTGGTTGTGAGAGAAGATATTACTGTCCTGTAGTAGAGCAGATAACATGTTACTGGTTGTGAGAGAAGATATTACTGTCCTGTAGTGGAGCAGATAACATGTTACTGGTTGTGAGAGAAGATATTACTGTCCTGTAGTAGAGCAGATAACATGTTAGTGGTTGTGAGAGAAGATATTACTGTCCTGTAGTAGAGCAGATAACATGTTACTGGTTGTGAGAGAAGATATTACTGTCCTGTAGTGGAGCAGATAACATGTTACTGGTTGTGAGAGAAGATATTACTGTCCTGTAGTAGAGCAGATAACATGTTAGTGGTTGTGAGAGAAGATATTACTGTCCTGTAGTAGAGCAGATAACATGTTAGTGGTTGTGAGAGAAGATATTACTGTCCTGTAGTGGAGCAGATAACATGTTACTGGTTGTGAGAGAAGATATTACTGTCCTGTAGTAGAGCAGATAACATGTTATTGGTTGTGAGAGAAGATATTACTGGCCTGTAGTAGAGCAGATAACATGTTACTGGTTGTGAGAGAAGATATTACTGGCCTGTAGTAGAACAGATAACATGTTACTGGTTGTGAGAGAAGATATTACTGTCCTGTAGTAGAGCAGATAACATGTTACTGGTTGTGAGAGAAGATATTACTGTCCTGTAGTAGAGCAGATAACATGTTAGTGGTTGTGAGAGAAGATATTACTGTCCTGTAGTAGAGCAGATAACATGTTACTGGTTGTGAGAGAAGTTTTACTGGCCTGTAGTAGAACAGATAACATGTTACTGGTTGTGAGAGAAGATATTACTGTCCTGTAGTGGAGCAGATAACATGTTACTGGTTGTGAGAGAAGATATTACTGTCCTGTAGTAGAGCAGATAACATGTTACTGGTTGTGAGAGAAGATATTACTGTCCTGTAGTGGAGCAGATAACATGTTACTGGTTGTGAGAGAAGATATTACTGTCCTGTAGTAGAGCAGATAACATGTTAGTGGTTGTGAGAGAAGATATTACTGTCCTGTAGTAGAGCAGATAACATGTTACTGGTTGTGAGAGAAGATATTACTGTCCTGTAGTAGAGCAGATAACATGTTAGTGGTTGTGAGAGAAGATATTACTGTCCTGTAGTAGACCAGATAACATGTTACTGGTTGTGAGAGAAGATATTACTGTCCTGTAGTAGACCAGATAACATGTTACTGGTTGTGAGAGAAGATATTACTGTCCTGTAGTGGAGCAGATAACATGTTACTGGTTGTGAGAGAAGATATTACTGTCCTGTAGTAGAGCAGATAACATGTTAGTGGTTGTGAGAGAAGATATTACTGTCCTGTAGTAGAGCAGATAACATGTTAGTGGTTGTGAGAGAATATATTACTGGCCTGTAGTGGAGCAGATAACATGTTACTGGTTGTGAGAGAAGATAGTACTGGCCTGTAGTAGAGCAGATAACATGTTACTGGTTGTGAGAGAAGATATTACTGGCCTGTAGTAGAGCAGATAACATGTTACTGGTTGTGAGAGAAGATATTACTGTCCTGTAGTAGAGCAGATAACATGTTACTGGTTGTGAGAGAAGATATTACTGTCCTGTAGTAGAGCAGATAACATGTTACTGGTTGTGAGAGAAGATATTACTGTCCTGTAGTAGAGCAGATAACATGTTACTGGTTGTGAGAGAAGATATTACTGTCCTGTAGTAGAGCAGATAACATGTTACTGGTTGTGAGAGAAGATATTACTGGCCTGTAGTGGAGCAGATAACATGTTAGTGGTTGTGAGAGAAGATATTACTGGCCTGTAGTAGAGCAGATAACATGTTAGTGGTTGTGAGAGAAGATATTACTGGCCTGTAGTGGAGCAGATAACATGTTACTGGTTGTGAGAGAAGATATTACTGGCCTGTAGTAGAGCAGATAACATGTTACTGGTTGTGAGAGAAGATATTACTGTCCTGTAGTGGAGCAGATAACATGTTACTGGTTGTGAGAGAAGATATTACTGTCCTGTAGTAGAGCAGATAACATGTTACTGGTTGTGAGAGAAGATATTACTGTCCTGTAGTAGAGCAGATAACATGTTAGTGGTTGTGCGAGAAGATATTACTGTCCTGTAGTAGAGCAGATAACATGTTACTGGTTGTGAGAGAAGATATTACTGTCTTGTAGTAGAGCAGATAACATGTTACTGGTTGTGAGAGAAGATATTACTGTCCTGTAGTAGAGCAGATAACATGTTAGTGGTTGTGAGAGAAGATATTACTGTCCTGTAGTGGAGCAGATAACATGTTACTGGTTGTGAGAGAAGATATTACTGTCCTGTAGTAGAGCAGATAACATGTTAGTGGTTGTGAGAGAAGATATTACTGTCCTGTAGTAGAGCAGATAACATGTTAGTGGTTGTGAGAGAAGATATTACTGTCCTGTAGTAGAACAGATAACATGTTAGTGGTTGTGAGAGAAGATATTACTGTCCTGTAGTAGAGCAGATAACATGTTACTGGTTGTGAGAGAAGATATTACTGTCCTGTAGTAGAGCAGATAACATGTTACTGGTTGTGAGAGAAGATATTATTGTCCTGTAGTAGAGCAGATAACATGTTACTGGTTGTGAGAGAAGATATTACTGTCCTGTAGTGGAGCAGATAACATGTTACTGGTTGTGAGAGAAGATATTACTGTCCTGTAGTAGAGCAGATAACATGTTACTGGTTGTGAGAGAAGATATTACTGTCCTGTAGTGGAGCAGATAACATGTTACTGGTTGTGAGAGAAGATATTACTGTCCTGTAGTAGAGCAGATAACATGTTACTGGTTGTGAGAGAAGATATTACTGTCCTGTAGTAGAGCAGATAACATGTTATTGGTTGTGAGAGAAGATATTACTGGCCTGTAGTAGAGCAGATAACATGTTACTGGTTGTGAGAGAAGATATTACTGGCCTGTAGTAGAACAGATAACATGTTACTGGTTGTGAGAGAAGATATTACTGTCCTGTAGTAGAGCAGATAACATGTTACTGGTTGTGAGAGAAGATATTACTGTCCTGTAGTAGAGCAGATAACATGTTAGTGGTTGTGAGAGAAGATATTACTGTCCTGTAGTAGAGCAGATAACATGTTACTGGTTGTGAGAGAAGTTTTACTGGCCTGTAGTAGAACAGATAACATGTTACTGGTTGTGAGAGAAGATATTACTGTCCTGTAGTGGAGCAGATAACATGTTACTGGTTGTGAGAGAAGATATTACTGTCCTGTAGTAGAGCAGATAACATGTTACTGGTTGTGAGAGAAGATATTACTGTCCTGTAGTGGAGCAGATAACATGTTACTGGTTGTGAGAGAAGATATTACTGTCCTGTAGTAGAGCAGATAACATGTTAGTGGTTGTGAGAGAAGATATTACTGTCCTGTAGTAGAGCAGATAACATGTTACTGGTTGTGAGAGAAGATATTACTGTCCTGTAGTAGAGCAGATAACATGTTAGTGGTTGTGAGAGAAGATATTACTGTCCTGTAGTAGACCAGATAACATGTTACTGGTTGTGAGAGAAGATATTACTGTCCTGTAGTAGACCAGATAACATGTTACTGGTTGTGAGAGAAGATATTACTGTCCTGTAGTGGAGCAGATAACATGTTACTGGTTGTGAGAGAAGATATTACTGTCCTGTAGTAGAGCAGATAACATGTTAGTGGTTGTGAGAGAAGATATTACTGTCCTGTAGTAGAGCAGATAACATGTTAGTGGTTGTGAGAGAATATATTACTGGCCTGTAGTGGAGCAGATAACATGTTACTGGTTGTGAGAGAAGATAGTACTGGCCTGTAGTAGAGCAGATAACATGTTACTGGTTGTGAGAGAAGATATTACTGGCCTGTAGTAGAGCAGATAACATGTTACTGGTTGTGAGAGAAGATATTACTGTCCTGTAGTAGAGCAGATAACATGTTACTGGTTGTGAGAGAAGATATTACTGTCCTGTAGTAGAGCAGATAACATGTTACTGGTTGTGAGAGAAGATATTACTGTCCTGTAGTAGAGCAGATAACATGTTACTGGTTGTGAGAGAAGATATTACTGTCCTGTAGTAGAGCAGATAACATGTTACTGGTTGTGAGAGAAGATATTACTGGCCTGTAGTGGAGCAGATAACATGTTAGTGGTTGTGAGAGAAGATATTACTGGCCTGTAGTAGAGCAGATAACATGTTAGTGGTTGTGAGAGAAGATATTACTGGCCTGTAGTGGAGCAGATAACATGTTACTGGTTGTGAGAGAAGATATTACTGGCCTGTAGTAGAGCAGATAACATGTTACTGGTTGTGAGAGAAGATATTACTGTCCTGTAGTGGAGCAGATAACATGTTACTGGTTGTGAGAGAAGATATTACTGTCCTGTAGTAGAGCAGATAACATGTTACTGGTTGTGAGAGAAGATATTACTGTCCTGTAGTAGAGCAGATAACATGTTAGTGGTTGTGCGAGAAGATATTACTGTCCTGTAGTAGAGCAGATAACATGTTACTGGTTGTGAGAGAAGATATTACTGTCTTGTAGTAGAGCAGATAACATGTTACTGGTTGTGAGAGAAGATATTACTGTCCTGTAGTAGAGCAGATAACATGTTAGTGGTTGTGAGAGAAGATATTACTGTCCTGTAGTGGAGCAGATAACATGTTACTGGTTGTGAGAGAAGATATTACTGTCCTGTAGTAGAGCAGATAACATGTTAGTGGTTGTGAGAGAAGATATTACTGTCCTGTAGTAGAGCAGATAACATGTTAGTGGTTGTGAGAGAAGATATTACTGTCCTGTAGTAGAACAGATAACATGTTAGTGGTTGTGAGAGAAGATATTACTGTCCTGTAGTAGAGCAGATAACATGTTACTGGTTGTGAGAGAAGATATTACTGTCCTGTAGTAGAGCAGATAACATGTTACTGGTTGTGAGAGAAGATATTATTGTCCTGTAGTAGAGCAGATAACATGTTACTGGTTGTGAGAGAAGATATTACTGTCCTGTAGTGGAGCAGATAACATGTTACTGGTTGTGAGAGAAGATATTACTGTCCTGTAGTAGAGCAGATAACATGTTACTGGTTGTGAGAGAAGATATTACTGTCCTGTAGTGGAGCAGATAACATGTTACTGGTTGTGAGAGAAGATATTACTGTCCTGTAGTAGAGCAGATAACATGTTACTGGTTGTGAGAGAAGATATTACTGTCCTGTAGTAGGCCAGATAATATGTTAGTGGTTGTGAGAGAAGATATTACTGTCCTGTAGTGGAGCAGATAACATGTTACTGGTTGTGAGAGAAGATATTACTGTCCTGTAGTGGAGCAGATAACATGTTACTGGTTGTGAGAGAAGATATTACTGTCCTGTAGTAGAGCAGATAACATGTTAGTGGTTGTGAGAGAAGACATTACTGGCCTGTAGTGGAGCAGATAACATGTTAGTGGTTGTGAGAGAAGATATTACTGTCTTGTAGTAGAGCAGATAACATGTTATTGGTTGTGAGAGAAGATATTACTGGCCTGTAGTAGAGCAGATAACATGTTAGGGGTTGTGAGATAAGATATTACTGTCCTGTAGTAGAGCAGATAACATGTTACTGGTTGTGAGAGAAGATATTACTGTCTTGTAGTAGAGCAGATAACATGTTACTGGTTGTGAGAGAAGATATTACTGTCCTGTAGTAGAGCAGATAACATGTTACTGGTTGTGAGAGAAGATATTACTGTCCTGTAGTAGAGCAGATAACATGTTACTGGTTGTGAGAGAAGATATTACTGTCCTGTAGTAGAGCAGATAACATGTTACTGGTTGTGAGAGAAGATATTACTGTCCTGTAGTAGAACAGATAACATGTTACTGGTTGTGAGAGAAGATATTACTGGCCTGTAGTAGAGCAGATAACATGTTACTGGTTGTGAGAGAAGATATTACTGTCCTGTAGTAGAGCAGATAACATGTTACTGGTTGTGAGAGAAGATATTACTGTCCTGTAGTGGAGCAGATAACATGTTACTGGTTGTGAGAGAAGATATTACTGTCCTGTAGTAGAGCAGATAACATGTTACTGGTTGTGAGAGAAGATATTACTGGCCTGTAGTAGAGCAGATAACGTGTTAGTGGTTGTGAGAGAAGATATTACTGTCCTGTAGTAGAGCAGATAACATGTTACTGGTTGTGAGAGAAGATATTACTGTCCTGTAGTAGAGCAGATAACATGTTACTGGTTGTGAGAGAAGATATTACTGTCCTGTAGTAGAGCAGATAACATGTTACTGGTTGTGAGAGAAGATATTACTGGCCTGTAGTAGAGCAGATAACATGTTAGTGGTTGTGATAGAAGATATTACGTTTTAACGCATTGATGTACAGTTTCTTCTGTCATTGAACGTACATCTCGTACAATTATGGCTTGCTCTGTTTAAATATATATATGTTTTTTTATATAACCTTTATTTAAATTGGCGATTCAGTTAAGAACAAATTCTTATTTACAATGACGGCCTACAACGGCCAAATCCGGACAACGCTGGGCCAATTGTGCTCCGCCCTATGGGACTCCCAATTAAGGCCGGTTGATATATAGTTGTGATAAGGTTGTGTACTTGGCTGCTAGCTACAGTCTTTTCTGCCTTTAGATTCAAAGTCAATGTGAATGTTCAGAGTATATCAGTGCACTGTAATGCACATATTTATCTGAGAGACTTTTGCTTAACTCATATTTGCTCACATTGAAGCAATTGGAACGAACATGTGTTTAATTCAATTTCAGCGTGGGTAGTAAGTGGCTGTGTCATCATGATAAGCGAGTCTTGGTGTGTGTGTGGGTGTGTGTGTGCATGTGTGTGGTGTGTGTGCATGTGTGTGGTGTGTGTGCATGTGTCTGTGCATGTTTATCTGATTTGATTCATTTAAATTCTACTGTGACTTTCACAAGTGAGTATCAGATTGATTCCGACATTGTGTTCACCAAGCAGACGAATACAAGGCAGAGGGTGGCTTAGGATAACAACTTTCCTCACTAAGAACTCACTAGTGTTTCCAATTCACAAAGATGCTATTTTCTGCATTTGTTTTTTTTCTATGTGCAATACAAATAAAAACCCAAGGAATGCACATTTAATTCAATTAAACCATGTTCACATTTACCCTCTCAGTGGACATCACTGTAGAATTTTGGAGGTCAGTGTATTTATATCTATTTTTTATATCTCTCACATTTGAGCGAATGTGTTGTGGTTGAGTGGACAGTATGCCTTAGGAGTTGACTGACTCCAAATCCTAGACTACAGCACAGGGCCTAAATTTAACTGACATTCCATTATGGCGCCCAAGGATTTGAACCCTGAGCCTGGTCTTGACTTCCCAAGGTGCTGACTTGGTGAGGTGAAAGTGCCTGTGAAAATGTGACATAATTATCCAGATTTCAGCAGTCTACTGTTGATAATAACCACACCAGCAGTAAACTGTCATGACAGATTGTCTCTCAGTCATCATTGATCAAAGAGCATGAGGAATTGCCTGGAATTATGCTCAGTCACCAGAAACTGATTTTCTTTACGATGCTCAGCTCATCCAAATGCTGGGAAAAGAAGAAGGAAAAGGATCATGCCTAGCTTGGCTTTACATGGGAGGGTGTGAAGTAGCATTTAATTATGATGAACTCAGAAGTAGTCCTCAAAGAACTCTGAAGAGTTAAAATGTATAATACAATAATTAGCAATAGGGAGAAACATAGTTCTGTCTAAAACCATTGAGATAAATATACGGCAGCAGTCTATGCTATCATATGATATCATGTGGATAATGAAAAGCAGCCGATGTCTCTGACCTTGAGTCAGCCAAGGGGATAATACCAATTAGACATTATCCCCATCTCTTATTCTCCTCCATCACACTACTAAAAAACAAACCGATACGTGATGAATAACAATTGCATAACGTAATCTATGACATAATCCAATTCCCTTCTGGTGCAGTGGAATTCTCCTACAGCTAATTGATTGGAGAGAGTCACAGTAGGACGTGAAAGATTTTCCTATAAACTCAGATTCAATGATCTGTGTACAGAAAGGATTCAGATTTTTAATTACAGTCATCGTCATGAGAGTTTATCATCGCAATGTAATCAAGACTATCTGCTTTTTGTATTACAAGTCTGAAATTAATAACTTGTAATACACGTTGCGTTAGTTGTCAATGATTTGTATGAAATTCAGTAGCAATTTAGGGTGTTAACTTGGTATTTATTTTGTAACTATCCCAAAGCCTAGGACCAAGAGGCATGGAGAGGCAGCCTTTAGTTATTATGCCCCCAGCCTCTGGAATAGCCTGTCAGAGGACCCGAGAGGGCCGAAACTGTGGACATATTTAAAAGAGATCTTAAAACATATTTTTAGCTTTGCTTTTCCTTAGGGTGCTTTTAGTTGTTCAGTTTGTATCATTCTCTTGTTTTTTTTATCTTATGTTTGTTGTGTAGTAATTATTTCAGCTTTTATGTATATAGTTTTTTCCTGTAAACACATTGCGTTGTCTGAAATGTGCTGTATGAATTAAGCTTGATTTGATTTGATTTATTGTTGACTTATGCTGTTGTTTATTGAGCTACTTTTCAAAAGATTTGCCTTGTTTAAGCATCTTGAAAATTGCAAAAGCTTTAGGTTATTTGGCACATGACAAACAGCTTTTTTTCTCTTTGTCACTGGGATTTGATCAAATTATAGTGAGAACACATGCGGGTTCATGCAACAACACAACATGAGGACTCAACAGGTGCCACTGCCATGGATCCCAGCTCATCTTAGATCTAGTACCATTAGCACTGGTCTGGATGTTTGGTGATGCATCTCAAAAATTACAGTCCAGCTGTAGGGCTGGGTTTTATACCGTCTTTTACGATATACCGGTATTGATGCACGGACCGGTTTGGGTTTTTACTTGTCCTTCTATAACGGTATTTGAATGTTTGGTTTGTTAAATGTGATATACCGTATGCAACATCCATTTTTGGAGTTTACTTCCTTACTTGAGTCATCTCTCTCTGCTCTCTTTCCATACAGACCTAGCCCCGCCCCCTGTCATTCAAGGAACACATTTGTGACTCTACCACAAGACACTTGTGTTCAGTCTTTGCATGGTCAATGCAGCACATTAAACAATGTTGATGACAACAATGCTGTTTTCACTTTGCTTCCTAATATAAATCCACTAGCATTCTATAATTACACAATTAGTTTATGTTTCTTACATCTGCAAACAGCTAGTTTGTTTTTTCTTAGTAAGTTGGGCCTAAATCTTGTTAGTCACTAATGCTAATCGCTAGCTAGCTAATAAATATACTGAGTCATAGCAAAACATAACTAGCAATACAGCTTGATAATACCAGTGATGGTGTAGACCATGTTTTTGTGCAACAGTATCTTCTAAATCAAAGAGGAATATGCTAAGCAAGAATATGTTAGCTATATGAAGTAGCTAAGAGAAAACATTCAATGTAACCAAAGATTATAGGGTCCCCTAGGAAACAATTGTCAACACTTTGGTTCCTACCCTGTCACATTAACTCCATCCCTGGTATTTGCTGTCATGTCAAACACTATTCGAAGTGCCCACTATTATATTCTAACTATAGAATATGAATAATCATTCTGTTTCCATGATTTCAACAGTTCACCCAAGTCAAATTGCAGTTGCAACATTTGGTAAAAAATACGGCCTAAATTGTTTGCCCATATCATGCATGATCTTAAATGAGTGCAGGAAATGCAGAAATGGTTGAAAATGCTGAAAATAATTTTGGGTTAAAGTTGAATTGAACAGTATAAAACAACCAAAATAGAGAATCACTTAGAATGTATGTGTTGCCACCCTAGGGTCACGCACTATTCACTTTTATTATTCAAAAAAATAAAATACTGTCAAATACCGCCATTTTTTTTTTAATACAGTGATATGATATTTTGGCCATATCGCCCAGCCCTATTCAGCTGTGTGTGTGTGTGTGTGTGTGTGTGTGTGTGTGTGTGTGTGTGTGTGTGTGTGTGTGTGTGTGTGTGTGTGTGTGTGTGTGTGTGTGTGCGTGTGCACTACAGATGTAGGATCTACATTTGAGCCAGTTTGCTACAGCAGAAAAATAATCCTGCAGCAACAGGAAATGTTAAAGTGCAATATTTAATGTTTTGGGTGACCCGACCAAATTACATAGAAATTAAATTAAATCAAGTCTAAGAAGCGGTAGATCTTTTCAATGTGCGCTATTCCTATGCTTCACATTCTTAAGTTTCATTTTTGCGTCTTTTACTTTTGGTTATGTACACCAGATTCAATCAGCTGAAAATACTTAAAAAATATATATATATTTCACAGTGGTTTAGATGGTACAATGATTCTCCACACTATACTTGCTTGTTTTTTCACATAAACTTAAATTAAGCAAACTAATTATAATTTTTCCAACCAGTAAATGGAGCCATTTCTGCATAGTGCAACTTCAATTATTATTTAAATTAGAATTAATGGTCATTTTTGTAGGGGTTAATACATTTTTCGTAAGTGAAATCAAGTCTGAAATTTCTAAGTGGAAATTACAAACTTCAGAAGCCTTTTAGACCTCAAATACACATGTTTTGCAACAGGGTGACCAAATTAAGATCCTACATCTGTTCAAGCTGGAGGTGAAATTCCAAGCCTATCTTGCTCATTTCACTCACCTGTTCAGTGGCCTGTCATTTCATGCATCAGTAACTCCTGTGGAGCTGTGACATTACTGTATGACAGTATAGGAGGTACAGCAGACGTATCGACGCTCTAGTCCAGCACTAGCAGTCAGTATGGTACAATATATCCTTGCCTTTGGGTAAAGCCTTTTTTCAATGGTCTTATTACAGCATGCCTACCTACGCAATAAACTGTAAATGCCTTTATGTTGATCTGTATCTATAACACATTAGTAAAACATATTTTACCCTTTAATTCAAACATTCAATCATCATTAACCATCACAAATTAACCATCAAATAAAATACATTCTTGAAACTAGCTTCATGAGATGTCCGATTGCCTCGATAATAACCACCTCGGCCATGTCTCATTGTCCCTCGTTGATGGCGTCAGAGAACATCTGCCTAATTGTTTTGTGCCGTGGTCCTGTTTTGACCTGGTAGGGAGGAAATGGGACATGTTACAGCGTGCCGAGTGCGGGGTGTGAAAAGGCATGTAGCTGTGACATACCCCAGCATGCCAGCCGTGGCACCACTGTGCATGCGTCGGAGTTGAGAGAGCAGGAAGCGCCAGTCGGCCAAAACCCTCTACTCCTCTTGCAGACTAAACACAGGGTGACGTCAATTATTGTGATGTGCGTTAGCCAGTCGCCCATGGCTATGGTGGAGACAGTAGAGCTCATAAACTTCTCATTCAGAGGTTATCTGTCTGCCTGGCTGTGTTGGCAGGAAGCCATATTGTATAAATGCCCAACTGAGCAAATCATGGCATGATAGTGTCACAGGGGTGCATCGAAGATAATTGTCCGTCTGTTTTATTTTGTGGGGATGGGGACTTGTGGGGATGGGGACGTTGGAGGAGACACTTGAGTGGCTGCATGAGGGCAGTTACATTATTGAGGCATCTGTTGGTCTTCTCTCTGAGCAATTAGGATGTCTGCTTGTCAGGACAAAGACAAAGGAGATGGCTGTTATCTTATTCAAAATCATTCTCAATTCTAGGTATCTGAAAACCGGCAACAATTATGCAATATTTATGCTTTCATTTTAGTAAGGAAAGCATTGTTTTCAGAGGAATTCAGAGGGATGTTGGGAGCAATTAAAATTATTTGTTTTTGAGTTGAAACATATGTCCACATACCTTACATAGAGATTCAAGTTGATCCTGACACAGAAGTCTAAAGTGCATTCCGAAAGTATTCAGACCCCTTGATTTTTTCCACATTTTGTTGTCACAGCTTTATTCTAAATTGATTAAATGTATATTTTTTTCTCATCAATCTACACACAATACTCCATAACAACAAAGTGAAAACCGTTTTTTAGAAATGTTAGAAAATGTATTACAATTAAAAAACAAATACATTATTTACATAAGCATTCAGACCCTTTGCTATGAGACTAGAAATTGAGCTCAGGTGCATCAGGTTTCCATTGATCATCCTTGAGATGTTTCTACAAATTGATTGGACATGATTTGGAAAGGAACACACCTGTCTATATAAGGTCTCACATTTGACAGTGCATGTCAGAGCAAAAACCAAACCAGGTTGAAGGAATTGTCCGCAGAACTCCGAGACAGGATTGTGTCAAGGCACAGACCTGGGGAAGGGTACGAAAAGATTTCTGCAGCATTGAAGGTCCCCAAGAACACAGTGGCCTCCATCATTCTTAAATGGAAGAAGTTTGGAACCACCAAGACTCTTCCTAGAGCTGGCCGCCCGACCAAACTGAGCAATCGGGGGAGAAGGGCCTTGGTCAGGGAGGTGACCAAGAGCCAAATGGTCACTGACAGAGCTCCAAAGTTCCTCTGTGGAGATGAGAGAACCTTCCAGAAGGATAGCCATATCAGCAGCACTCCACCAATCAGGCCTTTATGGTAGAGTGGCCAGACAGAAGCCACTCCTCAGTAAAATGCACACAACAGCCCGCTTGGAGTTTGCCAAAAGGCACCTAAAGACTCTCAGGCCATGAGAAACAATATTTTCTGGTCTGATGAAATCTTCGGCCTGAATGCCAAGGATCACGTCTGAAGGAAACCTGACACCATCCCTACGATGATGCATGGTGGTGGCAGCATCATGCTGTGAGGATGTTTTTCAGCGGCAGGGACTGGGACACTAGACAGGATCGAGGGAAAGCTGTAAGGAGCAAAGTACAGAGAGATCCTTGACGAAAACCTGCTCCAGAGGGCTCAGGACCTCAGGCTGAGGTGAAGGATCTCCTTCCAACAAGACAACGGCCCTAAGCACACAGCCAAGACAATGCAGGAGTGGCTTCGGGACAAGTCTCTGAATGTCCTTGAGTGGCCCAGCCAAAGCCCGGACTTGAACCCGATCAAACATCTCTGGAGAGACCAGAAAATAGCTGTGCAGCGACGCTCCCCATCAAACCTGACAGAGCTTGAGAGGATCTGCAGAGAAGAATGGGAGAAACTCCCCAAATACAGGTGTGCCAAGCTTGTAGCATCATACCCAAGAAGACTCGAGGCTGTAATCGCTGCCAAAGGTGCTTCAATGAAGTACTGAGTAAAGGTTCTGAATACTTATGCAAATGTATATTTTTATTTATAAGTTTGCCAAAATCTTTAAAAAACTGTTTTTGCTTTGTCATTATGGGGTATTGTGTGTAGATTGATGAGGGGGGGGGGGGAACTATTTAATCCATTTTAGAATAAGGCTGTAACATAACAAAATGTGGAAAAAGTCAAGGCATCTGAATTATTTTCCGAATGCACTGTATGTACTTTATATGAATAATGAGTAGTCTGTATAGTCGGTATATACATTCTACAGAATACATTATGTTTCCTGCAATCCAGGACCTATATAATAGGCGGTGTCAGAGGAAAGCCCATAAAATTGTCAGAGACTCCAGTCACCCAAGTCATAGACTGTTTTCTCTGCTACCGCACGGCAAGTGGTACCGGAGCGCCAAGTCTAGGACCAAAAGGCTCCTAAACAGCTTCTACCCCCAAGCCATAAGACTGCTGAACAATTAATCAAATGGCTACACGGACTATTTACATTGACCCCCCCCCCCCCCTCCATTTGTGTAGTGGCTGCTGTACCCCCGCACACTGACTCTGTACTTGTATATAGCCTCGTTATTATTGTGTTACTTTTTATTATTTTTTAACTTTAGTTTATTTGGTAAATATTGAACTGCACTGTTGTGTGTTAAGGGCATGTAAGTAAGCATTTCACGGTAAGGTCTACACTTATTGTATTGTGTGACATATAAAGTTTGATTTGATATATACCATGAATGTGTACATTGTTTGAATGTTAACTAGCTATTTCTCCAATAGCTCTGCCTGTTTAACAGAGACAGATCTGGAGGTGGCGTCATTCAAGGCACAGTGGAGTCATTATGCATGCAGGATATGACCCTTATTAACACTCAACGCTATAAAGACGTGTAACCATGACCCTCACATACCCTACACTTGCAGACGCCATTCATGTAGATATGCAGGCTGAAATTTTTTACAGTTGATAGGTCACATTATTTCCTCTGTCCGACTGTCTTTATGCTTTTGCCCGTCAGAAACACAGCTATGTGAGCAGAGTAGATACTGACTTGGACTGTTGTTTACATTAACCTTTGTTGACTAAGAATAATGACCTGTCTGGAGTTGTATGACAGCTATGGCGCATCACACTATGGTGCCCCTAATGAAAGCTCAATGGAATGAAAGATGCCATTTATAGCATCTGTGTAACCATCATAGTGGTGTCTAGAAGCATTGACGTTTTAGTTCATTCTAAAAATAGAAATTATTTGATTTGATTAGATCTTTGATTAGACTCATCTTGTTAACATTCTTCACTGGCCTTTTAAGTTAATTTAACACCAAACATAATCTTGCTTTATAGTCTATAGTCTATAGTATAAGGCTATTTCTAGAGACGTGTCATATGCAACAATCATTCTCCAACATGTTTAGCCGAACAATGGATGTATGTTGTGTTGCTATTTTTATGCCACATTTTTGCAGTTTTCATATAAACCAGAGCTGATAACAATATTCAGACTATCATAAACCATAAATACCCAACTTCAGCAATGCCAGGAACCACAAATCCAGCAATGCATCACAGAGAGGGTACCTTGAGTTATTGAAGTTTACCTACCTAGCTATCTAATATAGTATTGTTCTCCTAACGAGTCCCTATCATCGATCACTTCCAACTACTGTCAGACATCCATTTGGACCCAGGCAGAGGCACCCATGGTGGTATTACTCTTATTTAAGCCTCCGCTATCCACTCATTCAAGGGCCCATCCTTGTCGTGAAATAGCCCTCGGCTCCAAGCTCAAACCTGCCTAATGATCTCAGTTGCATCCTGGGCCCCTTAATTGCATGCGCCCGTCGTTACTAAATGTAGTTTTGTGATCGACCCCTTTACTTTTTTACTCTGGGCTGTTTTGAAGTGTTTAACACTCTAGCCGTGACAATTAAACTTGAACTTCACAGTGAAATAGTACACCTGCTTTGATAAGAGCACCCTCAGATTCTAGAGTGTGAAGGGGTTGGTTCTAGAGGGCCTCTTTGTGCTATAATCCTCCCCCTGTGAGTTTAAATCAATAAATTATATTACTTCTATACCAGTTAAAAATTATTTTCATGCTCTCCCAACTTTGCTCTCCCAACACAAAAATGTCTGTAGAATGCATCTCTTTAAATTTGGTCTTGGCATAAGGTGCTCATAGGACCCCTCCAGAGTAAGTTGCCTATTTTGACCTAATTCCTGTCCTAGTGCGGAAATGCTTGTTTAGTTCCACCCTCTGAACACCGACGTATGGCACAATCTAAATATTGATTAATTGGGTGTGCAAATCTCCACCTTCCTCCGAGTGCACAGCCCATATGGTCTCTGGCACAGCCCACACTCTGCGATTTGTAAACAAACCAAAAAGTCAAGGTCAGGGTAGCTTCGCTAATTGCTATGGAGCACAGCACAGCTAACGATAGTTACGACAAGGTGAAGGACCATCCACTCTCCTCCTGTCCTTCTGCAACGGAATTAAATGATCAAGGATAAATTCAGGGTTTAGCGATAATACTGGAGTTTTACAAGTGAAGCTAGAGGCTAGCTAACCTACTCTCTGGGCCAATAAAGCTAGCTACCAGTAACTATTAGCTACTGTGGATAATTGGTTCCAAATTTGTTTCATGCATAAGAGTACCTGTAACTATGCTAATTATCTGAAGAGTAAAGGTTAGGTAGTTAGTAGCTAGCTATCTAACTAAACAACAGCTGGAAGGACCTAGCTGTAATGTTTACAAGTATCTCCACTAGCTGGCTAGTAGATGACCAATATAACAGTTAGCAATAAAGCTTTTTGTAGGGAGCCAAGGAAAGCAACAACTAGCTAGAATCTGCACCAATACTTGTATAGCAATATAGATAGCTACTAATACAATAGCCCAGTTTATTGAACATTGTTTTGATGAGCCAGATATTACACTGTTGATTTATATAGAATACAAAATGACTAGTTAGCTTGTATTCTCTAAACATAACACTAGTGTTCCTGTAACAGAATGTGTACAGTATACTGTTGTCACACCCTGACCGTAGATTGCTTTGTATGTTTCTATTTTTTGTTTGGTCAGGGTGTGATGTGGGTGGGTATTCTATGTTGTATGTTTAGGTGTTGTATTTCTATGTTTAGGCAGCTGTCAATCGTTGTCTCTGATTGAGAACCATACTTAGGTAGCCTGTTTTCCCACTTTTGTTTGTGGGTGGTTGTTTTCTGTGTCTGTGTTTTCACCATACAGAACTGTTTCGATTTTCATTTCTTTCATTCACTTTGTTATTTTGTATTTTTCGTGTTCTGATATAATACATTATCATGGACACTTACAACGCAGCATTTTGGTCAGATCCTTCCTACTCCTCATCCAATGAAGACGAAGATCGTTACAACTGTACTATAGGTTATAGCCAAGACAGGAGGGAGTGGTGGCGTGTTAGAGTACAGACATGGTTCTATCTTCAGTGGTGCTCATGAGGACTCCCATAACAATTGAAATGCCAATGTGGCCCCCCTCAAACATATTGTAACATTGGGCACCCTCAGTCAATGAAGGGTATCGTGTGATAGGACCGTGAGCGCAGTAGTCTATAATTAACATGTGGGCTTTCTATACATAATAATAATTTATTTTCCATTCCAGTGTTTGCTCATATTGTAATTGTAGTATGTTATTTAAACATTATCAGAACAGACATTGAATGATAAACAGAACAACAGAATATCCACATCTTCACTTTATGTCAATATTACAATATTGCTGCTTGCTCAGCCTCTGTCCTTGGTCTGCATCACACAGCCCGGGAGTCCTGAGTCCTGTCAGACACATGAAACAGATAGGTAAGTTGTTGAATTCTCATTATGTCTGTCATGGATCTGGTCCATACATGACCATTTTGCTGTTCTCAGTTCAGCCCAGAGACCTAGGAATCAGGCAGGGATTCTCTCTCTCTGTACACAGTCAAGACAGTGCCGTCGGGTTCCTACCCACTGTGGAAATCAACACCCGGGTCAAGCCTCCCATGATTGTCAAGCCTTGTTAGAGTCCTGACTCTACTTCATCTAGGTGGTGTATGGATGTTAGCAGGGTTGGGCAGTCATGGACGGTGACTTGATTTGCATTTGTTGGGAGAGAAAGAATCCTCTCTTTCTCAGTTTACTGGACATGTGTGAGTTATGATGTTATTTACAGTGACATAGGCCTACCTCCACAATAAGCTACTCAAATGAATGTGTATTTTTGTGTTGTCTGTTGACTCCTGAAACACAGACACAAGGTGGAGTTAGTGAATAGTAACATTGTCTGTCTGTCATGGATCAATCTATAGCCTAAATCCTATGAACTTGACAATGACATACTTAAATATTCTCAGTGGAGAGGGAGGTGTTTGTCTGGCCATGGTTTCACTTCTGTCGCCAGGCAGAGAAAAGCGGGGCGGGGGGGTACGATGGGTAGCTTATTAAGAGAAAATTGCATGTAGACAACGACAATTTTAGTTCTCACATGTGGTGCCTGTTGGATAGGACAGAATGTTATTGGATAGGACAGAATGCAAAATTGAGAGATTAACTCATTTCAGTAGCTACATACACCCAATCTCTCAACTTTGAAAGCAAGCTAGTTAGCTAATTAAAACAGAATGATAATTTGTCTTTACAACTTTACCTGAACTGTAGTTTGCACATTTTGATATTACTTTGCAGCATTTTGTATCACATTGGCCATCAAGCACATTCCCTTTGACCGGTAGGTTTATTACTGTACTGTGCACTTTGCAGTTTTGGAGACAGTTTTGTGTTAGGTAACACAACTAAGGCGATGCGGTAGCGTTAGTACTGGTAAACCAGTGATTTACTCATTGAGCTATACTGTATATGAACTTACGACATGTGGATTTACAGCACTGTACATTTCGCTATGCTAGTGTAATGGTTTGAAAACTAAGTCACTAAAAATAGAAACCCCTTTATTTTTTAAACAAATTTGTTTATGTATTTGTCTTAAGCAAAATTATATATTCTACATGCTTTAGCATTAGCAGTCCATCAGGCCAATAGATGGCGCTGTTACACTGTGGTAGTAGGAGATACAGCAAGTCCTGGCCAAGTGCGTGCACCATTCTTCAGAATAAAGAATGCGCCAGAACTTTGCAGATGTAAACTTGTGTCTGTTCTTTTTACTATTACAGGTATGTAACAGAACTTCCAAACTGTCTAATATTGAAAGAATATGTAATAACATGCTATTTAATAACTTTGTCAAGGTATCATCATGTTAGGAACGGTTTTGTGTTGGTTTTGTGTCAAATTGAGTGAGAGAAGAACGTGATTTACAATGAGTGAGAGTACATGTTAGCTTGATGCTAGCTGCTGTAAAAACGATTTACGTGTCACAGAGACTGTTTACTGAGTAGCTTACTTGTACTGGATTTTGTCTAGGAGATTTTTATAAAGAATCCATTTGTTAGGGATTTCTGAGTTTGTTTTACATGTTATTGGTTTTGTGTAAAATTGTGCTCACGACCTGGTAAACTGGCCGCACATGCTCAGTCTGGAGCGTGGACTTTTAGCTCTCAGTCTGGGTGCATGAGAGGGAGACGATTTTACGGAGGTGACACTATCTTAAAGATGAATGTATTGTTGTCAGTTTTCTATATTGGTAGTGATATGTAGAAAAACATTCAGTTACTTTTGTCTTCATATATACAGCTGAAGTCGGAAATTTACATACACTTAGGTTGGAGTCATTAAAACTTCTTGTCAATAGGGGGGCGCTGTTTTCACTTTGGAAAAAATCGTGCCCAATTTAAACGGCCTCGTACTCTATTCTAGATCATACAATATGCATATTATTATTACTATTGGATAGAAAACACTCTCAAGTTTCTAAAACTGTTTGAAATATATCTGTGAGTAAAACAGAACTCATTTTGCAGCAAACTTCCAGACAGGAAGTGAAAAATCTGAAAACGAGGCTCTGTTTCAGGGCCTGCCTATTCAATTGCCTAATATTTATCGATATGCATGCACTTCATACGCCTTCCACTAGATGTCAACAGTGGAAGGTGGAATGGGGTGTCTAGCTTGATCTGAGGTCGAACAAGAGCTTTTGGAGTGGCAGGTCAGGAATTTCCTTTCTCTACCTAGGCGCGCGAAGCACCTCCATATTGTCTTCTGATAAGCGTTCGGTATACACGGCTAATATCTCCGGCTTTGTTTTTATTTGATACATATTAGAAAAACATCATAAAGTAGGTTTTTTCAACCGAGTTTCATCAGTTTATTCAACGTTTAATGGGTCTTTTGGAGTTTTCCGTTCTATGCGTCACGAGGAGATGGACATGTTCACGCCACATGGCTAGCTAAGGTTGCTAATTCGACAGGAGAGAAGGACATTCTAAAACCAAACAACGATTTATTCTGGACCTAGGACTCCTTGTACAAGATTCTGATGGAAGCTCAGCAAAAGTAAGAACAATTTATGATGTTATTTCGTATTTCTGTGGAAAATGTTTAGTCCTATTATCCGCACTTTTTGCGGGCGCTGTCTCGCTATAACGTAAGCTGTTTGTTATGGTAAAGTTATTTTTAAAAATCTAACACGGCGGTTGCATTAAGAACTAGTGTATCTTTCATTTGCTATCCAACATGTATTTTTTAGTAAAGTTTATGATGAGTTCTTTGGTCAGATTAGGTGAGTGTCCAAAATATCTCCGGACAATTTGGTGAATCGATGCTACATATTCACAATGTATAACCACGGTTTGCAGCTCTAAATATGCACATTTTCGAACAAAACATAAGTGTATTTGTAACGCTCGTCCTCCTCGTCTGAAGAGGAGCATGGATCGGACCAAAACGCAGCGTGGTTTGAATACATACTTGTTTTATTAAAGAAAGACGAACACGAAAAAACACTTGATAAACTACAAAACAGTAAACGACGTTAACAGACCTGAACTTGTGAACATATAACATAACCGCACGAACAGGAAGGAACACACGAATGAAATGAACGAAACGACCGAAAACAGTCCCGTGTGGCACAAACACTGACACAGGAACAATCAACCACAAACAAACAGCGAGAACAGCCTACCTTAATATGGTTCTCAATCAGAGGAAACGTAAAACACCTGCCCCTGATTGAGAACCATATCAGGCTAATTGAAAATGAACCCAACATAGAAACACATAACATAGAATGCCCACCCCAACTCACGACCTGACCATACTAAACAAAGACAAAACAAAGGAAATAAGGTCAGGAATGTGACAGTATTGTATAACCTGATGTTATAAGACTGTCATCTGATGAAGTTGGTCAAGGTTAGTGATTCATTTTATATCTTTTGCTGGTTTTTACGATCGCTACCTTTTGCTGCTAATAAATGCATTTGTGTGTTTGGCTATTGTGGTAAGCTAATATATTTCTATATTGTGTTTTCGCTGTAAAACACTTAAAAAATCAGAAATATTGGCTGGATTCACAAGATGTTTATCTTTCATTTGCTGTAAACCATGTATTTTTCATAAATGTTTTATGATGAGTATTTATGTATTTCACGTTGCTCTCTGTAATTATTCTGGCTGCTTCGGTGCTATTTGTGATTGTAGATGCAATGTAAAACTATGATTTATACCTCAAATATGCACATTTTTCGAACAAAACATAAATGAATTGTGTAACATGTTATAAGACTGTCATCTGATGAAGTTGTTTCTTGGTTAGTGACTAATTATATCAATATTTTGTCGGTTTTTTGAAAGCTACCTATGCGGTGGATAAATAGCGTTGTGTGTTTGGCAATTGTGGTGAGCTACCATAAATATATATTGTGTTTTCGCTGTAAAACATTTTAAAAATCGGACATGCTGGCTGGATTCACAAGATGTTTATCTTTCCTTTGCTGTATTGGACTTGTTAATATGTGGAAGTTAAATATTTCAAAAAAATATTTTTAGAATTTCGCTCTCTGTGAAGGCAGCGGAATGTTGTGGGTGTTCCGCTAGCGGAACCCAGGAGCGAGAAACGTTAAATGTATTTGGCTAAGGTGTATGTAAACTTCCGACTTCAACTGTAAGTGTTTCTATTGTATGAAGTGAAATACATTTTGGTTTTCATGTGAAATCATACAGTAAGACAGTTATTTGTGGATTTAAAAAAAAGTCTGCTTTATGTAATGTGCATTTATGTTGTGTAATTTATAGTGTGCACTTCTTTGATGTGAATGTTTTAAAAGAACGAACAAGAAAATAGATAATTGAACAAGAGGAAAAAAATATTTTTCAGAATAAAGAATGCGCCAGAACTTTGCAGACGTAAACTTGAATGCGTTCTTTTTACTATTACTGGCCACCTCAGCTAAAGACTGAGGCTGGTAACTCTAGCTATAGTTAGCTAGCCAGCCAAACTTGTATAGTTAGCAAGCAACTGCTACTTGCTTGCTAGCGAGCTACACTATTGCTGTAGAGCTGCTGTGCACGTGTCTCCAGAAACAACAAGGTGTCCCAGCTCTGTTGACATTTCACCCATCCACTACATCCACTCATCAGAATAATATAGCTATTTTCTTACTCACCATTTCACCGGCGCCAGCCCATCCAACATCTCCCAACAGTCGAAGTGCATTGCAGACCGCAGTACGCCACAGTAGCAACAGTTTGTAAACCTGAAGCAAGGCGCCCACACGTGTTAGCTCTAACATGTTTGTAGGTAGGTGGTTCCAAATGAACTAAAGCCACTTTCTGACAAGTCAGAAAGAACTTTACACGTCATTGACACTGATTTCCACAAAGTTCACACTTCGGATTTCCCACTTCAAGCCCAAATATATCATACTTTGACTAAAATGATGACTCATTGACTTAAAGGGAAGATTGCAGAATTAGGTTGCTGTTAAACATTCGGATTTGTTTCATCTTTCCATCTAAACGTTCCAACACGACATATTACTTTGCATTTGTATTGTGGGAGAACTATATTTTATCCAAATTTAACCGAAGTCATGTCAGAAAAGCGTTCGGAAAAGTGATGTAAAGCGGAGCACTACACGAACAGGAGTGAAGCCATTGTCCACATGAGATTTTGAAGACCCACATCATACCGAGTCCTCCTATTGTTTTAGGAAAAAAATGTGGCACTCTGAATAAAGCTAACTTATCATCTGACCATATCCTGTGATTTCTTTATTCTGTATCAGCTAAAACAAAAATCACTTATACAGCTCGCAGGCTTCCAACATTGCCCCTTTTACACCTCTGGCTTATACTCACTAGCTAACCACTAGCATCCTTGAAACACAACACTTATTAGCAGCTCAGCACTTCTCATACTGTTACACAAAATCAAGATAAACCTTTTTCATCGTAGTAGACATTGAACGTCTATAACCAAATTGGCTAAAATTGGTTATAGACTCTTTTGTTGGCCAATGGTAGCTATAGCTAACCACATGCTTACATGAATGCTACTACTAGCAGAAGTACATCCAGGTATAATGGCTGACACAAACATTGGCTACCATGATATCTTGCAAGTTATATCGGCCAATAAAAATCAGGCAGGCAGTTCAGCAAAAATAAATACATATTTTTTTATTATTTCTGTAAAACATGCAGTATTCTGTGGATGGAGTTGATGAAGCTTGCCAGGTAGCTAGCTTATTCCATTCCCAAACACCATGCTAGATCCATGTGAGTGGACCAGTTAGTTTGGCATGGCCCTCTATGCATAGATAGCTGGCTATCTTCGTTTTTTATAATCTACTAGCAACATAACATGACAAAACTCTTTGGGCACTTTAGTACCTACTTAACCAGATTCACCTCCATCAACGAAGCTGCCCGCCGTTGTGCTGTAGTAACACTGGTGGTGTCAGTGGACTTGGGGCCCACATTGACTGTGGGCACAGAACCATTTTTTTGCCTCAGCTTCATGCCTAATCCACTCTTCCACTGTTGGTAGACATCGTAATCGTTTGGGACAAGGTGAGCCCTGCTTATGACTGAAGTGCCAGGGGTTCCCCTGAACCAGTCTCCCACCATATTCTCCCAAAGCGGTCCAACTTTCTTCCCATCTTCTCGCATTTCGACCAAACATGCATGCCAGTAAACAGTGGTTGTAGTGCACTGCCACCAACACCAGGTCGCTCCCTTCTTGACATCAAAGCCGCAGTTTATTGTTGGTATATGAGTTTTGGATCAATGTAATTCAAATAGCAAAAATAGAAGTGTATAATAATTATTATGATACTTTTGCATAAAGACCGTTTAGTATATCATCAATCTTCGTTGTTAGATTTGTGGAAATACAGTATATCGTGCAACCTACCCTTTTAAGTTGATACATTTTGGTTACTATGTATCTTGTATTTGTGCTGTGTTCATGCTATTTGTTGGTAACTATAAGCATTGAGTATGAGCGTGAATTTGTATGTAGAGAATTGCAAGACTACCGATGAAGAGGATGAAACAGACAGGAATCATTTAAGCACTAAGTTTGCCCCACGTATGACTCATCTCAGGGACACGAATGACAAAAGTAAAATTAAAAGTGTTTAGGCCAGTGGTCAGGCCAGGGGCACAAATTAAGTAAATATATAAATAAAAAAGACATTTAATGGTCAGAGGGTATATGGAAAGTCATTGGAAGGAAGTTCTAGAGAGAGAGACGCTGAGGACTGAACAGAGGGTTTCTCTGCCAGGGAACATCACTTGGCGGCCTGCAGGCCTGTCAGCTGTCAGCTCCTCCAAACTGTGCTGTGCTCTGCAAATGTCCACAAGGTTGAACGTCAAAAACATCATCAGGTCAAGCAGACAGATGGATAACTTTGATGGCTGCGTTTTGTCACCAGCGAGTGCAATTAGAGGACCAGTTGGAATCAAAGAGAAGCGCGTCTGCCAGATAAAAATGAATATGAATAATATTTTTATTTATTTGAATACGAGTATGAAAATATTGTTAAATGTTTATCAAGAATTTCAAGACATAGTGATTTAGCACGTGTTGTTTATTCTATGGCAATTTGATCTAAAGTGTTATCTTTCTCTGAAAGAAAATTCTCAGCAGGATAAAAAAACATTCTTCCTCGAGTAGATATTGACCTAAGTGATGGTTCTAATTAGAATTTGAGGTTCAAAATGGAACAAGGAATGTTCCTCACGGGAGGACTACGAGTGGCATCATTCAGCCAACGACTCTCCACAGAGCAACAATTGTCAATGATAGTGTTTGTTCTCAAGTGTCAAACTGAATTGCCACTATGAAATGAAAGAGCAAGCAACTCATAAAAGGTCTGTATTGTTTCTTTTGTCAGATGTGAATCGTCACTGCGGGAGGAATTGGACTGCTTATCTTTGTCACGTCATAAATCCCTGGTTACATTCTTCTTCTCAAAATAGTTTATCAAGCACAATTAAGCATTGTTAGGAGTAGTCCATTAAAAAGACAGAGGTGCAGAGGGTACCTCTAGTTAAACTTCCTACCCACAAAGTTGAAATGAAGGTCTTAATGATTGAATAGCCTATTGACAACAAGGCACTAAAGTAATACTGCAAAAAATGTGGCAAAGCAATTCACTTTTGGTCCTGAATACAAAGTCTTATGTTTGGGACAAATCCAATAGAACACATTACTGAGTACCATAGTGGTGGCTGCATTATGTTATGGGTATGATTGTTAAAGTTAAGCACTGGATACATTTTCAGGATAAAAAAGAAACAGAATGGAGCTAAGCACAGGCAACATCTTAAGGGAAAACTTGGTTCAGTCTGCTTATTCCACCAGACACTGGGAGATGAATTCACCTTTCAGCAGAACAATAACCTAAAGGCCAAAAATACACTGGAGTTGCTTACCAAGATGACATTCAATGTTCCTGAGTGGCCTAGTTATAGCTTTTGACAAACATATGGCAAGACAAGAAAATGGCTGAAAATTTTTAAAAGAATAAGGTGCAAATATTTTACAATCCAGGTGTGTAAAGCTCTTAGAGATTTACCCAGAAAGACTCACAGCTGTAATCACTACCAAAGGTGATTCTAACATGTATTGTCTCAGGGGTGTGAATACTTATGTAAATGCATATTTCTGTAATACATTTTCAATACAATTGCAAAACTTTCAAAGAACATGTTTTCACTTTGTCATTATGGGTTATTGTGTGTATGTGATTGAGAAAAAAATTATATATTTAATCCATTTTGAATTCAGGCTGTAACACTACAAAATGTGGAATACGTCAAGAGGTATGAATACTTTCTGAAGGCACTGTATATTTCTAATTTGCATATTTTGTTACTGTATTTGTATTTTATATGAAGTGAAAAAATAACATGTCAAGTATGTTAACAAATAAATGCTTATTTGTTTGACCAGGTATCCTGGTGTCTTTTTTAAATATGAGGTGTTGAATCTACTTTAAAAAATAAGGCCACAAATTTACATACATGTTTTTGAGTAATTTTCAAAAATACGTTTTTTGAATTTACAAAATTAAAGTAAGTCGAGGGAAATACGAATACCCGTATAAATGTTTTGGATTTACCGATAATATGATTAAATATGAGTTGATGTAACACAAATATTAATACAAATGTGTTGTTTACTATATATTCGTATTTCCCTCGACTTACTTTAATTGTGTCAATTTGAATAGCTTATTCACGTTTTTTTTACTCAGGAACATAGGACATCTACTCAATATTTTTACGTGTAAATTGTTGCCTTAATTGTATAAAAGTAGATTCAACACCCAATTATTTACAGGGTATACAGTAAGGTATTTCCTCTCACATGGACAGTCCTCTCTCTTATCTATATCCTCTTATCATGGCCATCTTCATTCTGATTAAGCCTGAACTGCTGAAGGACATCTAGTAATTGTCATAGACGCGGAAAGTAGGAGTGCAGAGGGTGTAATACAAAAATAAAATAAAAATTTCCCACAAAAGTACACTGGGCTTTTACAAGTCCTGTATTAGTGGACCGATATAGCCGTCTGTAGCGCGGGCATATCTTATTTTCAGATTCAACATTTTTTAAAGTTCTAAACAAAGCCATTACTCCACAGCATAGCCTCCACGACGACTAAATGGCTAGCACAAACTCATTAGAATCAGCTGAGAATTTGATTCCCATAGCCTAGAATGCGTAAATAAATATTTCAATGCATGTAATTCCTACCAGATTTGCCAGACAATATAATATATTAAATACATAATTTATCATTTCCAGCACCCTAAGCAAAAAAATCTATCAATTGTAATTGCTGGAGTCACGAAAACTGTAAAAGAGAAGACTATTTTGTGTCAAGGATGCTGTCATAAGAGATAAAATGTGTGGTTGGACCTCTTCATTTTGTTATTTAACAAGGCATGGTGGTGGATAGCGTGGTAGTCGGATGCTATCAATTAATGAGATGTCAACAAGCATTTGGTGTTGCATTATTCACGCCAGCTCTGTGATACATACTAAGACCTCTTCTGGGTGGATTTCCTCAACAAACCTAAAGCTGAACAATTTCTGAGTCTATCTGTGGACTTATTTAAAAAAAGATACAGTAGAGCGACCCGACCACACAGACTATAAGACAGTCTAAAGGATTGTGCTTCAGGCAATGAGCCTTTCGGTGTGGGAGGATGAAGAACAGAATGAATCCATCACTGCACTGCACACTCTTAGAAATAAGGGTCTCAAAAGAGTGTGTGTGTGGGGTCCAACATTTCTCATATAGAGACGTACTTCAGTTAATTCCATGTAAATATAGGGACATTATTTAGGTATTTCTGTGTTGAACATCCGTGACATTGCTTTATTGAAAAAAGGATGCATGTTTTGGAATATTTTTTATTCTCTACAGGTTTCCTTCTTTTCACTCTGTCAATTAGTTTAGTATTGTGGAGTAACTACAATGTTGTTGATCCATCCTCAGCTTTCTCCTATCATAGCCATTAAGCTCTGTAACTATTTTAAAAAGTCACCATTGGCCTCATGGTGAAATCGATGAGCAGTATCCTTCCTCTACGGCAACTGAGTTAGGAAGGACGCATGTATTTTTGTAGTGACTACGTGTATTGATACACCATCCAAAGTGTAATAACTTCACCATGCTCAAAGGGATATTCAATGTCTGCTTCTTTGCGAGTCATTGGAAAACCTCTCTGGTCTTTGTGGTTGAATCTGTGTTTGAAATGCACTGCTCGAATGAGACACCTTACAGATAATTGTTTGTGTGAGGTCGAGAGATAGTCATAAAAAAATGTTAAACACATTATTGTACACAGGGTGAGTCCATGCAACTTATTATGTGACTTGTAAAGCACATTTCTACTCCTGAACTCATTTAGGCTTGCCATAACAAAGGGGTTTAATACTTATTGACTCAAGACATTTCAGCTTTTCATTTTTAATTAATTTGTAAACATTTCTAAAAACATAATTCCACTTTGACATTATGGGGTATTGTGTGTAAGCCAGTGACACAAAATCTAAATGTAATACATTTTAAATGTATGCTGTAGTACAACAAAATGTGGAAAAAGTAATGGGCTGTGAATACTTTCTGAAGGTACTGTACATGTGCCTAATGCCAATTCACTGGACACTGGATGTGGAATAATTATTATTATACCTGGGCTACAATAGTACAGTGCAATGAGGAATTGAAGTGAATACACAATTATTGTCCATAGGCTGTAAACTGCAGTGATGTAGGCTAATTTGAATAACCGCTCACATCTCCTGTTGTCTCATGACGAAATAACTGCATAGGACAACAGCCTAGGACTGATTATTCAACTATTTGGATCAGTTTGGGTCCATTCTTGACAGTTTAGAAGGTCCAGAAAGGGACATTTGCATGCCACTCATACAGTGCATTCGGAAAGTATTCAGACCTCTTTACTTTTTCCACATTTAAATGACAGCCTTATTCTAAAATGGATTAATTATTTTTTTCCCCCTCAATCTACACACAATACCCCATAATGACAAGGCAAAAATAGGTTAATAGAAATGTAGCAAATGTATTAAATGTAAACTGAAATATCACATTTACATAAGTATTCAGAACCATTACTCAGTACGTTGTTGAATCACCTTTGATAGCGATTACATCCTTGAGTCTTCTTGGGTATCACGCTACAACAAGCTTGGCTACAACCTGTATTTGGGGAGTTTCTCCCATTCTTCTCTGCAGATCCTCTCAAGCTCTGTCAGGTTTGATGGGGAGCGTCGCTACACAGCAATTTTCCGGTCTCTCCAGAGAAGTTTGATCGGGTTCAAGTCCGGGCTCTGGCTGGGCCACTCAAGGACATTCAGAGACTTGTCCTGAAGCCACTCCTGCATTGTCTTCGCTGTGTGCTTAGGGTTGTTGTCCTGTTGGGAAGTGAACCATCGCCCCAGTCTGAGGTTCTGAGCGCTCTGGAGCAGGTTTTCATCAAAGATCTCTCTGTACTTCGCTCCATTTATCTTTCCTTCGATCCTGACTGGTCTCCCTGTTCCTGCCGCTGAAAAATTTCCCCAAAGCATGATGCTGCCACCACCATGCTTCATCATAAGGATGGTGCCAGGTTTCCTCCAGACGTGATACTTGGCATTCTGTTCAAAGAGTTCAATCTTAGTTTCATCAGACCAGGGAATCTTGTTTCTCATAGTCTGAGAGTCCTTTAGGTGCCTTTTGGCAAACTCCAAGCGAGCTGTGATGTGCCTTTTACTGAGTGGCTTCCGTCTGGCCACTCGACCATAATGGCCTGATTGGTGGAGTGCTGCAGAGATGGTTGTCCTTCTGGAAGGTTCTTCCATTTCCACAGAGGAACTCTGGAGCGCTGTCAGAGTCACCATCGGGTTCTCGGTCACCTCCCTGACCAAGGCTCTTTTCCACCGATAGCTCAGTTTGGCTGGGCGGCCAGCTCAAGGAATAGACTTGGTTGTTCCAAACTTCTTCAGTTTAAGAATGATGGAGGCCGTTGTGTTCTTGGGGACCTTCAATGCTGCAGAAATGTTTTGGTACCCTTCCCCAGGTCTGTGCCTTGACACAATCCTATCTCGAAGCTCTACGGACTATTCCTTCGACCTCATGGCTTGGTTTTTACTCTGACATGCACTGTCAACTGTGGGACCTTAAACGAACAGATGTGTGCCTTTCCAAATCATGTCCAAGCAATTGAATTTACCACAGGTGTACTCCAATCAAATTGTAGAAACATCTCAAGGATGATCAAGGGAAACAGTATGCACCTGAGCTCAATTTCGAGTCTCATAGCGAAGGGTCTGTTGCTCACTAGTTTGCTCCAATTGGGGGAGAGGTGGTAGGGTTGGAGGGTAATAAAGATATGTATATGTACAGCTGAAGTCGGAAGTTTACATACACCTTAGCCAAATAACTCAGTATTTCACAATTCCTGACATTTAATCCCAGTAAAAATCCCCTGTTTTAGGTCAGTTAGGATCACCACTTTATTTTAAGAATGTGAAATGTCAGAATAATAGTAGAGAGAATGATTTTTTTCAGCTTTTATTTCTTTCATCACATTCCCAGTGGGTCAGAAGTTTACATACACTCAATTAGAATTTGGTAGCATTGCCTTTAAATTGTTTAACTTGGGTCAAATGTTTTGGATAGCCTTCCACAAGCTCCCCAAAATAAGTTGGGTGAACTTTGGCCCATTCCTCCTGACAGAGCTGGTGTAACTGAGTCAGGTTTGTAGGCCTCCTTGCTCACACACGCCTTTTCAGTTCTGCCCACACATTTTCTATAGGATTGAGGTCAGGTTTTTGTGATGGCCACTCCAATACCTTGACTTTGTTGTACTTAAGCCATTTTGCCACAACTTTGGAAGTATGCTTGGGGTCATTGTCCATTTGGAAGACTCATTTGCGACCAAAATTTAACTTCCTGACTGATGTCTTGAGATGTTGCTTCAATATATCCACATAATTCTCCATTCTCATATCATCTATTTTGTGACGTGCACCAGACCCTCCTGCAGCAAAGCACCCCCACAACATGATGCTGCTACCCCCGTGCTTCACAGTTGAGAGGGTGTTCTTTGGCTTGCAAGGCTCCCCCTTTTTCTTCCAAACATAAGGATGGTCATTATTGCCAAACAGTTCTATTTTTGTTTCATCAGACCAGAGGACATTTCTCCAAACAATATGATATTTTTCCCCATGTGCAGTTGCAAACCGTAGTCTGGCTTTTTTATGGCAGTTTTGGAGCAGTATCTTCTTCCTTGCTGAGCGGGCCATTCAGGTTATGTCGATATAGGACTCGTTTTACTGTGGATATAGATACTTTTGTACCTGTTTCCTCCAGCATCTTCACAAGGTCCTTTGATTGATTTGCACTTTTCGCACCAAAGTACGTTAATCTCTAGGAGACAGTACATGTCTATTTCCTGAGTGGTATAACGGCTCCATGGTCCCATGGTGTTTATTCTTGCATACTATTGTTTGTACAGATGAACGTGGTACCTTCAGGCGTTTGGAAATTGCTCCCAAGGATGAACCAGATTTGGGAGCAAGTCTACACTTGGGAGCAAGTCTGCAAGTCTACAATTTTTTTTCTGAGGTCTTGGCTGATTTCTTTTGATTTTCCCATGATGTCAAGCAAAGAGGCACTGAGTTTGAAGGTAGGCCTTTAAATACATCTACAAGTACACCTTCAATTTACTCAAATGATGTCAATTAGCCTATCAGAAGCTTCTAAAGCCATGACACCATTTTCTGGAATCTTCCAAGCTGTTTAAAGGCACAGTCAACTTAGTGTATGTTAACTTCTGACCCACTGGAATTGTGATACAGTGAATTATAAGTGAAATAATCTGTCTGTAAACAATTGTTGGAAAAATGACTTGTGTCATTCACAAAGTAGATGTCCTAATCGACTTGTCAAACTATAGTTTTTTAACAAGGAATTTGTGGAGTAGTTGAAAAACGAGTTTTAATGACTCCAACCTAAGTGTATGTAAACTTCCGACTTCAACTGTATGTATTTATATGTGTATGTATTTGCATATATATTTGCAAAAACAATTACAGTGGATTGGAAGTGATGCAGACAATTTCATTGATGGAAGCTACAATATATCTGCAATATTAAAGTTGATCTTCCCCCTTAAAGATAAGACATTTTTTATTTTTTTAAGTGTCTGAATACTTATGTAAATAAGGGAGTTCTGTCTTTTGATTTGAATAAATTTGCATTCATTTCTAAAAAACTGTTTTTGCTTTGTCATTATGGGGTATTGTGTGTTGATTGCTTAAGATTGTTTTATTATTATTCATTTTATAATAAGGCTGTAATGTAACAAAATGTGTAAAAAGTCAAGGGTTTTGAATTCTTTCCAAAGGCACTGTATGTTAATTTCAAAATAACTGGGCAACCATTTGGATCAGTTATGCTGTTTTTCTCGTCAGTTTTGCCTACAATGTCCAGGCACATTAGCAGGACAGTAAAGTTGCCACATCAATGTTACAGAGAAATGAATTAGTCAAGTAATTGTTATTAAATGTTATATTCTGGTGTTATTTAATGAATTAAAAACAACTATTGAAAACCTTTTGCTCCTGCATGTCCTTTTAAAGACTGCTTGGATTTCAAATCTTGCATTATTCAAATAATATTCAGTGCAATTGTACATATTGGATTGTATGGTAAAGGAACAACAAAGAAATAACAAATAAAATTAAATGTGCAGGTGAGTTTAAAAGAGGAACTTTACATCAAATCTCCTCAGTGCGGATATTAATGCTGACATGTGCAACACCATCCCCCCCATATTTTATATAAATAATTAAAATAAGACAACTAGACTCAGCTTTTAAGTATTATTTACTAAATAATAGCGAAATAAAACTGATTAAATGGATTTTAACTATCACGTTTATTCCCGCTCTGGCAGTCAACGTCGCCAGTGTACTAACCACCGGTCCTGGCAACCCATCATTACGCGCACCTCACAACCATTATTACGCACACCTGCACCCCATCATCAGCCACACCTGGACTTCATTACTACCTTGATTACTTACCATTTATCTAGCACTCTGTTCTGCCAGTCATCAGGTAGTATTGTTATGTTTCCTTGTTAGACGATTCTTGTGTTTTGTATTAGTTCCATGTTCGTTATCATTAAACTCTCACTGCACTTGTTATCTGACTCCCTGCGTCTACATTATATTAACACACTTGTGTGAAACCCTATGCCATAATCTTCTTCAGAGCACTCGTCTGAGTGTGCCAGAGCGCAGAATAACTGATGACTTTACAAATGTAAGCAAAAGAAAATAACAATAATTGTTGCCAGCAGCACAGTTACAATCCGTCCGTCCGTCCCCAGTTCACCCCAGAATCATTCTTTACAGTGTAATTACATCTCCATTGCTCTAAACCAGGGGTGGGAAACTCCTGTCCTCAAGGGTTTGATTGGTGTCGTGCTTTTTCTCCATCCCTAGCAAGCACAGCTGATTAATCAAATTGCATTCTAAACTGAAGATCATGATTAGGTGATTATTGGAGTCAGGTGTGTTAGCTGGGGCTGGCGCAAAGCTGTGATACCAATCAGGTCCTGGAGTATTGGGTATTGGGTACCCTGGGTATTGGCCACTTTCTCTCTCTTTGATGTTGGATGGTTATACATATCTGGGTTCCGTGGTTGCCATGGCGGCGTGAGGTAGCCTAGGCAGAGAGCTCTGTAAATATTGTACATCATTGTTATTATTTTTTCATTTATCTTTTTGGCATTTTGGGGGGTTAGGCTGCTCTAGGGTTTGATCACTATATCCTTTGGTCTTGACTCAGAGTTGCAGGATCGTGATGAAAAGTGGAAACATTTTTGGCTTGATAGCTGGCTAGCTAGCTAGCTGTTTGGATTCAAATAATCTGTTTGGAAGTATTACACCAAGGACTGCATGCTGTGTCCAGGGGTAGCAGAGGAAGTTCAGGGACTGTTCAGGGAATGCTCCTAACCACTGCCAAGATGTGTTGACTTTTCATGCTCTTTACAACAGCCATGGCATCAGCCAGGTGGATGCTACATTCCTGGTAATGGAGGAAAAGTACCAGAGAAGCGGCTCCGATGGAGTGACTGACCATTCAGAGAAGCAGGTGCGGTGCGCTGTTGAAGAGCTCCTGGTATGTTTTTTCAGACTGTCTATTCTGCTTGGCTGTCCCATCGATGCCCCCTCCACTAAACTTACACTTACTTTCCAGCTTAAACTTCCTGGACTTCATTACAAGACGACAGAGACTTTCAATCTCCATCATTTAAAACTTTTTATGCGCTTTGAGATTCTTTGAAAAGCTCTATACAAGTTCAAAAATGTATTTATTATTATTATATCTGTAACCCAAATATGCCTAGTAGGTTAGGTCTACTGTGTAACCTAGGGACTACTATGTTATGTTTGTAACTTTTTTTAGACATTCATTTAAGAGCACCACAATAGATAAAAGTTGTCAAACTTGTTTGTGTCATCCTCGATGACTTTAAATGCATTATCCACATGTGCGTGTGTTTGTGTTTTAAACTATCTAAGTTAGTCATCATACAGGTGTGGGAGAGGGAGCAGCCACACAGTCTCACAAGACCTTGTCAGGATCGCTGGAGACTGATGAGATTGGTCCTGGAGCCTCCCATGTCGCCATGGCAGTGGCAACAGCTGGACACAGTGTCACATTATTTTCCAGACCATTCCACTCAAGTAAATGTTTCATAGCGTGTCACCATCGGTTCCATCTTACAAGTTTGTGTATCCAGTCAGTCAGTGGAGCTGTCATGACGCTGGTCTGTAATACTCTGGCTTAGTTTTTTCTGTTTGGATTGGGATGTTTTGTTCCATATCATGCATCTTGTTCCTTGGAATTAGAACGGACAGAGCGTTTTGTTATTGTTGTCCCAACACAAAAATTGAGATAATAAAATAGCGGTGCCTTTGGGCAGTGCCACAAGTGAAAAAGGTCTACAAACTGTTGAAAGTGAAAGAGAGAGGGGGTGTGTGTGTGTGGGGGGGGGGGATAAGGAGAGATAGATAGAGGGGAGATAGTGAAATACTCTGTGGGGGTATCAGGGGGAGTCCAATGTGGAGTCAGAAAGGTGATAACATGTACCTCGCTGTTCCACCCTCTTGGCAATAACAATGTGTCAGGAAACTGCTTGGTTATTCATGCTGTCTGGTCCATCCCACATCTGAATACATGCAAGAGTGAAGCATACATCACTTATCTTCCCTGTGAGATGTGGGGAGTATAGATAAGTGCTCACCTCACAGCTGGTCTTCAGAGATAAGGCCCGAAATCAAAACACATGAAAACTGTTTATTTAATTAGAACAGCAAGCTGGGGTGAAATACATTTTGGGTATGCTATTTTGGTGATAGCCAGGTCAGAGGTGTTCATTATAGAGTTGTGTTCTTCTGAGTCATAGTACTTTTGTTAAGGAGAGGTGACAAACTATTTTAGAGCTAATTTAAAAGCACTCCTATAAACACCAGATGGGAGGCTGCTGTGCCATGAGTGGGTTAAGCTACTAAATCAAGCATCTATCGTAAGCAATATGGCTCCACCTGTGATTAGTCACAGGCATTGTGAATCCTTTACGTTTCCATCCTCTCCTATCTCTGTCAGTCTACCTGTTGAAATTCAACCCGAGAGGCTTGTCCATTTCTTCAAACCAGCTGGCTATCTGGTATAACTGAGAGACCTGCTCCCGGTCTCAACACATTTGCATCACACACCTTCCCTCTCACCCTCTTCCCCCTCTTTCCTCTCAGCAGAGAGAGAAAGTCTCTAGAGGGTTGGTTTCCTGGCCTCCCATGTCGCCATGGCAGGCTGTTGTCCTGTGGCCCTCATCATATCAAATACCCTACTGTCACCGTTTCTCATTCTATATTCACCTCATTACCTCACATAAGTCCTTATGTTTGCAGTAATTAATAATTTGTGAGATATTTGATGGTGTGCATTCTCATTATATATTTGCTCTATAATCATGAGCATAAATGTGCATGAAGGGGGAAAAAAGTGTTCACATTTTCTATATTTATCTTATGTTTCCATAATATATTTTAATGTTAAATGATGTGGTATAACTCATCTCAGACGACATCTTTAGATATGTTTCTTATTATTGTTTTATGAACTCAGATGTTAGTGATAGGGTGAAATATTCACCCGCACCCAACATAATACATTTCTAATGAATAAATCAAATACTCCCTATTTTCTGTACTACTCAATACTTATTGCCAGTGGCAGGCACTTATAAAGTGGCCCCTGCTATAAATCTGCTGTCATAAGAGTAATATAAATCAAATGCATTATTGCGCCTCAATGCCCAAGGCTCCAGCTCCCCTGAATTTTCTCATTCACTTCCCAGATGGATCTCGAGGAGAATTTTCACATTCCAAGATGATGAGAATGGACAGAACAAAGACTAGACGAGGACATTGGGATAAGAAAATAAGGTTCCACATCCGGCCATTGATATCTCATGCGTGTGACCACCACTTGCTTGTTGAGGTTATGCCTTGTCTCTAAGCTTGTGTATGCTTTTGGAAGTACACACGAGTCATCTGTATACTAGCCAAACCATTTCTCTGTCTTCCGAATTCTGATGTAAAAGATTCAAGTTTCATAAAGGAAATGTAAATTACCCATAAATGCCTAAAATATGACACTAGTAGAATATTGCAGCATAAAGACCCACTGTTTAATATGCTGTTTTCAGTCATCATGTTTTATTCTCAGTCATGAATATAACCAAATGAAATGTAACCTTGTCCATCAACAGGACTTGGGTGCAACAGGAAAGGAAGACCATGAAGCCAATGCCATTTGCAATGTGTTTCCCCTCCCCAGGTGACAGTTATGTGACTGTCTGTCTGCCCAGCAACATCAAAAAGACCAAACGGTCAACCTTGCGCTGAAGAGCACTGGTCCTTTACTGTGAGTGTGTTGTTTTAATTTTCTCAAATAATCATCTTAATTATAGCTATGTTGCTTTTAAAGCAATCTTCTGTCTTTGTTGTGTCTCAGCCTTGATATTGCCCCGTCCCTCGTCATGTTAGCACGTGTTACACAGTTAAAGCCTGTGTTTTATGTGCCTTCTTTCCTCTCAGCCTGACTGTATCCTTAGGAACAGGATTTTAGTATCACCGCAGCGCCGCTTCGTTCCAAGCATCAGGGTGTAACCAACAGTGACCCCGGTGTACACTGCCCACATGGTGGCATTTCAGATAACTGAAAACGGTTTCACTTCTCCGCCAGGTAACAGCACAACTGCTGGGAAATAAAGTGTGGAGGCTTGATGAGCACACCGCTTGGTTCAGGGAAAGGCGAGGTCAAGATGAAGATAAGACTACCACGGCAGGCACACAGCTCGCTGGAGGTAGGGAGAAATTGCTGAAGATTGAAGATAATGCCGCCGCTGTATTGGTGGTGGGGCGGACATAGTCATACTCATCACTCACTTTTTCTGGTACAGTGTTGTGTGAACACAGTACTTGAAGTCTTGAGTTTCTATACAGTTCTATACTAAGGAGTTGCAGTGTGTTACTATGAAGGTACTGATGTAAACTGAGTGCAGCGCAGTGTAGGTGTGTCTCTGTGTTAAAGGGTGACATTTGACAGGTTGTCTCGATCTGGATGACAGCGTCATCTATTCCATCCCTCAGAGGGTGATTAGGACTGGCACAAACCTCTGGTCCCTCTGACAACCCTCATAGACACCATATTTCATTTGAACATGACTGTCCCGGGTGATTTATACCTTGATAGGGGAAGATTGAAACGGCAAGATGTATGTTTCACATGATGATGGAAATGTGAACAATATCTTAGATTAATTGTATTCTAGCAAATGCTTGGTTTGGCTTGCATGTTTTTTGTCATTACTCAATATCTGAGCATCACATTATGTCAGAAAAGTTCTACCATAATACCTCTGCCGTGTAGCCTAAAGTAAAAACAGTATGAGTCAATATGTTCAAGACCTACAACACCAGTCAAAAGTTTGGACACACCTACTCATTTAAGGGTTTTTCTTAATTTTTTACTATGTTCTACTTTGTAGAATAATAGTGAAGACATCAAAACTATGAAATAACACATATGGAGTCATGTAGTAACCAAAAAGTGTTAAATAAATCAAAATATATTTTTGATTCTTCAAAGTAGCCACCCTTTGCCTTGATGACAGCTTTGCACACTCTTGGCATTCGCTCAACCAGCTTCACCTGAAATGCTTTTCCAATAGTCTTGAAATATTTCCCACATATACTGAGCACTGTTGGCTGCTTTTCCATCACTCTGTTGTCCAACTCATCCCAAACCATCTCAATTGGGTTGAGGTCGGGTGATTGTGGAGGCCAGGTCATCTGATGCAGCACTTCATCACTCTCCTTCTTGGTCAAATAGCCCTTACACAGCCTGGAGGTGTGTTGGGTCATTGAAAAACAAATGATAGTCCCACTAAGCACTAACCAGATGGGATAGCATATACAGTGGGGCAAAAAAGTATTTAGTCAGCCACCAATTGTGCAAGTTCTCCCACTTAAAAAGGTGAGAGAGGCCTGTAATTTTCATCATAGGTACACTTCAACTATGACAGACAAAATGAGAAAAAAAATCCAGAAAATCACATTGTAGGATTTTTTATGAATTTATTTGCAAATTATGGTGGAAAATAAGTATTTGGTCACCTACAAACAAGCAAGATTTCTGGCTCTCACAGACCTGTATCTTCTTCTTTAAGAGGCTCCTCTGTCCTCCACTCGTTACCTGTATTAATGGCACCTGTTTGAACTTGTTATCAGTATAAAAGACACCTGTCCACAACCTCAAACAGTCACACTCCAAACTCCACTATGGCCAAGACCAAAGAGCTGTCAAAGGACACCAGAAACAAAATTGTAGACCTGCACCAGGATGGGAAGACTGAATCTGCAATAGGTAAGCAGCTTGGTTTGAAGAAATCAACTGTGGGAGCAATTATTAGGAAATGGAAGACATACAAGACCACTGATAATCTCCCTAAAGGTGTCCTTTAGTAGTGGTTTCTTTGCAGAAATTAGACCATGAAGGCCTTATTCACACAGTCTCCACTGAACAGTTGATGTTGAGATGTGTCTGTTACTTGAACTCTGTGAAGCATTTATTTGGGCTGCAATCTGAAGTGCAGGTAACTCTAATTAACTTATCCTCTGCAGCAGAGGTAACTCTGGGTCTTCCTTTCCTGTGGCGGTCCTCATGAGAGCCAGTTTCATCATAGCGCTTGATGGTTTTTGCGTCTGCACTTGAAGAAACTTTCAAAGTTCTTTAATTTTTTGGGATTGACTGACCTTCATGTCTTAAAAAATAAATGATGGACTGTCATTTCTCTTTGCTTATTTGAGAAGTTCTTGCCATAATATGGACTTGGTCATTTACCAAATAGGGCTATCTTCTGTATACCACCCCTACCTTGTCACATGACAACTGATTGGCTCAAACACATTAAGGAAAGAAATTCCACAAATTAACTTTTAACAATGTACACTTGTTAATTGAAATGCAAACCAGGTGACTACCTCATGAAGCTGGTTGAGAGAATGCAAAGAGTGTGCAAATCTGTCATCAAGGCGAAGGGTGGCTACTTTGAAGAATCTCGAATATAAAATATATTTTGACTTGTTTCATTATTTTTTAGTTCCTATGTGGTTCCATATGTGTTATTTCATAGTTTTTATGTCTTCTATTTTTCTACAATGTAGAAAATAGTAAAAAAATAAGAAAAACCCTGCAATTGGTAGGTGTGTCCAAACTTTTGACAGGAACTGTATATTGGAGACTTATGCTCGGAAATACTTTAGCTTAAAACCCACTCAGCTCTATTCTTTTTTTCAGTCCTAGTCAGCTGATGACTTCAGACATACAATGTTTTATTTAGATAACTCACAATTCTGTTCCTCAAAACCGTCAACCATTTCCTCTTAGTGTGGAGAGAAATATTAATTTGGGGGGATTAGAGTGTGTTTTTAGAGTTAATCCACACTCCCATGTGCAATACCATTTCCTGGCACCAAACTCATGTCTGGCCTGTATGGCTATCCCATAAAAGGGCTGTGTTTAGGCAGTGCTGTGCCCAGCGGGATTAGGGTAAGTGACAAGGTACTTGTGTAATTACTCATAGGATACTAGGTGATTATTAATGATGGTGGCTGGTGGGAAAATCTACTGTGAAGCCCAAATGGAAACAACGGGAATGGGGTAACAGGGAACTCTGAAACCATATCTCTGTGATCAACTAGATCCTATAATCCCTGTAGCAAGTAAAACAATGATTTAAAAGCTTTTTCATCAAAACTTAAACAATCCATCCAGTCTGTGTGCTGTGTAAAATCGGACTAATGACATCACTCTGTCAAACTCAGTGAATGTGTTTTTGCTTAAAGGGTTTTTTAGGTTTAATTTTCACCTAATGTGTACAGTGTGGGCCTCACTTTCAACAGAAAACATGTGGAATGTAGACCTACATTGTGATAGTGAGAGTAACCCTAGATAATAATTTTAAAAAGTCAACTCAAAATACATTAAATGTACAGCGTGTCATGTTCAGAAATGTTTTTCTACTATTATAATGTTATGCATTTAATTTTACGTTTATTTCCATGCTAAAAGTATACTTACATAAGTCTTATTAAAAACAATGTTTTCAGTGAGAAGTAGGCATTGGTCTGAAGCCAAAAAAGAAAGGACTGCATACAAAAAAGAACCACAATGCATACTTCACCAATGTTCTTCAAGGTTTTCCAGCACACAGCGTTGACCTACTACAGTAGCTATGTTGGTCTATTGTACTTACAACAATGTGTGGAATTGTACTTACAACAATGTGTGGAATTGTACAATAATTGTGAATACACAAAACAAATGAAGATGTTGTCAAAGTTGAGCTTACTGTGTCCTGTGTTGATAAATCAAGTAGAAGGATTTTTTTTAAACTACACACACACACACACATACATAGTGCCACAACCATTCTGTCCTGGAATCCAATTCTGCCTGCCACATATGTGAAATACTTTGTAAACTGCCTCCTGACCTACTCTGTTGCCCTGGATGGCTATGCTTCTCATTCCCTGCCCCACTCTGCTGTAGCCACATCACATCACAAGGCTTTGTTAGGAAGTTATGGAGGATGCACATTGTAACCACTAGGATATCAACCTTGCTTGGCAGTAGGTTGATTTTCTTGTAGAGGATCCTCCATCTGGCCGCAAGGATCCCGAATGTCTTCTCCACTGCCATTCTAGCTCGACAGAGACGATAGTTTTGTATTTATTATGGATCTCCATTAGCTGCTGCAAAAGCAGCAGCTACTCTTCCTGGGCTCCAGCAAAATGAAAGCAGTTTTACAATTTTAAAACATTACAATACATTCCCAGATTTCACAACACACTGTGTGTGTTGAGAGAGTTATTTCTCGTAGCTGATGTTGTGCCCGGCTTATGTTTTCATCCGGTAGGGCTTTACTGGGAAGGCAGCGTCCCCCACCATTGTGTATGGTATCTTTCCAATATCTTCACCCACAGGCAGAAAGGCATCTTGGGGCATCTGCAGGGTTTTTGATGCCATTGCCCTTCCAAGTGGGGAGTTGGCAAAGAAACGTCCCTTTTTCAGGACCCTATCTGTCAAAGATAATTTGTAAAAATCCAAATAACTTCACAGACCTTCATAGTAAAGGGTTAAAACAGTTTCCCATGCTTGTTTAATGAAACATAAACAATTCATGAACATGCACCTGTGGAACGGTCAATAAAGCACTAACAGCTTACAGACGGTAGGCAATTAAGGTCACAGTTATGAAAACTTAGGACACTAAAGAGGCCTTTCTACTGACTCTGAAAAACACCAAAAGAAAGATGCCCAGGTTCACTGCTCATCTGCGTGAACATGCCTTAGGCATGCATGCAAGGAGGCATGAGGACGCACAATCCTTCCATCAGTGCTCAGACTGTTGTTGTAAGGAATGTCCTCACCAGAATTCACCGGCAACAACGTTGCCTATGGGCACAAACCCACCGTCGCTGGAACAGACAGGACTGGCAAAAAGTGCTCTTCACTGACAAGTTGCGGTTTTGTCTCACCAGGGGTGATGGTTGGATTCGCGTTTATCGTCGAAGGAATGAGCGTTACACCGAGGCCTGTACTCTGGAGCGGGATCGATTTGGAGGTGGAGGGCCCGTCATGGTCTGGGGCGGTGTGTCACAGCATCATCAAACTGAGCTTGTTGTCATTGCAGGCAATCTCAACGCTGTGCATTACAGGGAAGAAATCCTCCTAACTCGTGGTATCCTTCCTGCAGGCTCATCCTGACATGACCCTCCAGCATGACAATGCCACCAGCCTTACGGCTCGTTCTGTGCGTGATTTCCTGCAAGACAGGAATGTCAGTGTTCTGCCATAGCCAGCGAAGAGCCCAGATCTCAATACCATTGAGCATGTCTGGGACCTGTTGGATCGGAGGGTGAGGGCTAGGGCCGTTCCCCCAGAAATGTCCGGGAACTTGCAGGTGCCTTGGTGGAAGAGTGGGGTAACATCTCACAGCAAGAACTGGCAAATCTGGTGCAGTCCATGAGGAGGAGATGCACTGCAGTACTTAATGCAGCTGGTGGCCACACCAGATACTGACTGTTACTTTTGATTCTGACCCCCCCCCCCTTTGTTCAGGGACACATTATTCCATTTCTGTTAGTCACATGTCTGTGGAACTTGTTCAGTTTTTGTCTCAGTTGTTGAATCTTATGTTCATACAAATATTTTTGTGTTAAGTTTGCTGAAAATAAACGCAGTTGACAATGAGAGGACGTTCTTTTTTTTGCTGAGTTTACTCCGCCGTCACTGTTTCTCCCAAAAATCCCACACCTGAATAGCTGTGAAGTGGTATTTAGCATCCACAAGGGCGAGTAGCACCACGGAAAAGGTTCCTTTATAATTTAAAAAAAGTCTCCCTGAGTTTGAAGGTTTGGTGATCATAATATGTTTTCCATCAACCAATCCCAAACAATTGGGAATGTCCCATTTTTCATTAAACTTTTGAGAAACTCCAGGTCTCCAGGTTTCCTCAGTGGGCCGTGGCAGATGGGTCGCTAGCATCCTCCTCTCTATGGCCTCACAGGTCTCCATAATGCACTGCAATACTGTTTCGAATCCAAGACGATAGGTGAAAGTCAGACTGTAAATAAAGTCTCCAGATGCCAAGTACCTGTAATGACAAAATAAATGTTTTGTTATTGGTTAACAATTAATTATATTTTACATTTCACAGATATTGAATTTTGCAAAACCAGATGGTTTACACTTTTGTAAGGCACATACGGAAGGCCCAACCCAGCGGTTCTGGGGGAACCAATCAGAATGAATGGAAATACATAAATTATATAATTCTTGATACCTTACATCCAGCCAACAAGGTAAGATATAATATACATTTGAATTGATTGCACAGAATTCTGAATCTCAAGGTCTTGTAGTATTGCTGGCCTTATTTTCTACCTGCTAAGTCTCAACTTGATTGGTTCATGTCAGCTGGTATCCCATTTCTAAATTAGTGATGTTGACCTATTTTCAGCTCAAGAGACAACCTCGCCTTGAAAATGCTGATTCGCCTCAGCCACAACCTGTGTAGCTGGATGACACTGAGGACGACATGGGTTCCCCGAGCCATGACCCTGTGCTTCAGATGCCTGAACATCAATCAAGACCAACCACTACAGACACGGCTCAAGACTGGCATCCAAGAAAAAGAAAACAGAAGGTCAACCATCAAGATGTGGATGAAGAGCTGCTTGCATTTGTCAGGAAGCCAATCCCTTCACACATAACTAGGATGACCAGCAGGCAACACCACTGCCACCACCACGGCCCGCAAGTACTCCGCACGGAAAAGGTGGATTGCAGCCAATCATGTACGATGAGCCCAGGGATCAATACTCACCAGAACGTAGGTCTCCAACACATAGCTGGGATGACAGCTTCAGCACATTTTCGTAAGAGAGCTGGGACCAAGAATCCCAATCACATTGATATCCCCTCCTAAAAAGGCACATCCCATGTTCTGTTTGAGAGTTTTAAAAAGGGAAAAGTTTATGTATGCACTATTTGCACTTCTTTGTTGTTGCAGTTATATTTGCATTGCACCTTGTATTTTACTTATTTTTTTGCTATTCAGTGAATATTATAATTGGGAGGGATATGCCATTTTTTGTTTACATGCCTTGCTGTGGCTGTTTATCTCACCTACAACAGGTGCACCATGCCTTGTTGTGACTGTTAATGTCACCTTGAATAATTATAAATAAAATACTAAACAGAGAACAGTTTGTCTTACTTACTTTGAGGATAATGTAAAGACACTATAGCACCTGGTGATCTTGCTGCTCCCTAAATGTAATGGAACATAGGCCTACATCCGTGGAGCATCATGATCACCAGTGTGCTGGAGTTTCTTTACACTATAGTCTACTGCTCTTCTCCATGCACCTTCTTACACAATACACCCTTTTCCAATAATTTACCTTAGTGACAGCTAATCTTTGTTTTGGCTCTCTTGGGGTCCTGTAGTTGGTCGTCTGCTTGGTGAGGTCTGGGCCAACAAAAGACAGAAGACTCTCCATCTCTTCTGCACTCATCCGGATGTATCAGTGATGTCAGGCATGGTCCAAGAGCAGCTCCTGGACAATGTTGTAGTATTGCCCATGCCCCCTTTTATGGGATGCAGCCATAACCTCCTTCCCTGTCTGCGCTTCAATAATACAAAGGCAACCAACTTCTATCTTAGCAGGTGGCATCTGTTAATCCATGCTGTTTAGAAAAGCATACCAATTATTTTTTATTTTGTACTTGTTTGGATGAGTATAATATTACAGTTTCTTATTTCATGAGCTTTTATTCAGTAAATGCATTGTTTATATCGCATACCGGAGTGGTTTGGTTGTAAGGTGAAAGCGACTGACTAATTAAAGTACTCCGCCTGTCATCATGTATACCATAGGCATATAGGAGGCTGTGATGGGAGAGTGCCGAGATGTATGAAACTACAATTTGCATTTATTAAATTATACTCCTATCCTGGCAATAATATCACTATTGTACAATATGCAATCATGTACTTACCCATCTTACCACTCCTCAATTGCGGTGAAATCAGAAGAATCAGAAAAAAATTCAGGCAAGAAAAGGCGCTAACAACATCATCCTGCCCCCAATGTAATATCATTGGTTCAGTTTTGATATTTCAGCCTGCGTGTCCTGATCGCGTCTGGTGTGGGTGGACAAAATCAACATGCGCGCGATGGCGCACGTGAGTGAGCAGTCTGGTCAGCATGTTAGAGGTGATCCCACAATAATGGGCTTTGTACTGCATACCTTGGTCCTGTACTGTATTGCATTCTTCCCACTCCACACTAAGACATTACCCCATACTACTACCTTTTCAGGCTTTTGTTTATATTATATGAAAGTACACAACACCATCAGGCTTGACTGAGTGAGTTGTTTGTCTTCTAGTAATGTAATGCCTGCTTGTATTTTCTGAAACCTTTATTTTAACAATACATGTCATTGAAAACCTACAGAATGCACTCACTGTTCCAAAATGTGATTGTTACGCAACAGGACAGTTAACACGTGCTGCCTGGGTCTCAGGAGGATATATAGTACCAGTCAAACATTTGGACACACCTACTCATTCCAGGGTTTCTTTATTTTCACTATTTTCTACATTGTAGAAGAATAGTGATGACATCAAAACTAAAAAACTTTAAAGTAGCCACCCTTTGCCTTTGCCCTGCAATTTCTGAGGCTGATAACTCTAATGAACTAATCCTCTGCAGCAGTGGTAACTCTGGGTCTTCCTTTCCTGTGGCGTTCCTCATAAGGGCCAGTTTCATCATAGCGCTTGATGATTTTTGCGACTGCACTTGAAGAAGCTTTCAAAGTTCTGAAAATGTTCCGTATTGACTGACCTTCATGTCTTAAAGTAATAATGGACTGTCATTTCTCTTTGCTTATTTGAGCTGTTCTTGCCATAATATGGACCTGGTCTTTTACCAAATAGGGCAATCTTCTGTATACAACCCCTACCTTGTCACAACACAACTGATTGGCTCAAACGCATATAGAAGGAAGGAAATTCCACAAATTAACTTTTAACAATGCACACCTGTTAATTGTAATGCATTCCAGGTGACTACCTCATGAAGCTGGTTGAGAGAATGCCAAGAGCGTGCAAAGCTGTCATCAAGGCAAATGGTGGCTACTTTGAAGAATCTTGAATATAAAATATATTTTGATTTGTTTTACACTTTTTTGGTTCCTACACTATTTTGATGTCTTCACCATTATTCTACAATGTAGAAAATAGTAAAAATAAAGAACTTTTGACTGGCATTCGGAAAGTGTCCCATACTTGACTTTTTCCAAATGTTGTTACGTTAGACTTATTCTAAAACGGATTTAAAAAAAATATCCTCAGCAATCTATACACAATACCCCATAATGACAGTGAACATTTTTTTTTTTCAAATAAAAAACGTAAATAAACCATTGCTATGACACTAAATTATGCTCAGGTGCATCCAGTTTCGATTGATCATCCTTGATGTTTCTACTACTTGATTGGAGTCCACCTGTGGTAAATTCAATTGACTGGACATGATTTGGAAAGGCAAACACACCTGTCTATTTAAGGTCCCACAGTTGACAGTGGATGTCAGATCAAAAACCAAGCCGTGAGGTCGAAGGAATTGTCCGTAAAGCTTCGAGACAGGATTGTGTCGAGGGACAGATATGGGGAAGAGCTGGCCTAACTGAGCAATCGGCGGAGCAGGGCCCTGGTCACAGAGGTGACCAAGAGTGCCTCTGTGGAGATGGGAGAACCTTCCAGAAGGACAACCATCTCTGCAGCACTCCACCAATCAGGCCTTTATGGAAGAGTGCCCAGACGGAAGCCACTCCTCTGAAAAAGGCACATGACAGTCCGCTTGGAGTTTGCCAAAAGGCACCGAAATAACTCTCGGACCATGAGAAACAAGATTCTCTGGTCTGATGAAACAAAGATTGAAATATTTGTCCTGAATGCTAAGTGTCACGTCTCCAGGAAACCTGGCACCATCATTACAGTGAATTATGGTGATGGAAGCATCATGCTGTAGGGATGTTTTCCAGCGGCTGGGACCGGGAGACTAATCAGGATCAAGGGAAAGATGAACGGAGCAAAGTACATTGAGATCCTTGATGAAAACCTGCTCCAGACCATTCAGAACCTCAGACTGGGGCGAGAGTTCACCTTACAACAGGACAATGACCCTAAACACACAGCCAAGACAACGCAGGAGTGACTTCAGGACGTCTCAATGTCCTTGAGTGGCCCAGCCAGAGCCCGGACTTGAACTCGATCGAACATCTCTGGAGAGTTGTGCAGCGCCGCTCCCCATTCAACCTGACAGAGCTGGAGAGGATCTGCAGAGAAGAATTTGAGAAATTCCTCAAATACAGGTGTGCCAAGCTTGTAGCGTGATACCCAAGAAGACTCAAGGCTGTAATCACTGTCAAATATGTTTCAACAAAGTACTGCGTAAAGGGTCTGAATACTTATGTAAATGTAATAATTTTTCCTATTTTGTTGCCTTACAACCTGGAATTAAAAAATATTTTTTGTGGGGTTTTCATCATTTGATTTACACAACATGCCTACCACTTTGGAGATGCAAAATATTCTTATTGTGAAACAAGAAAAAACAACTTGAGCTATTCAACCCCCCCAAAGTCAATACTTTGTAGAGCCACCTTTTGCAGCATTTACAGCTGCAAGTCTCTTGGGGTATGTCTCTATAAGCTTGGTACATCTAGCCATTGGGATTTTTGCCCATTCTTCAAGGCAAAACTGCTCCAGCTCCTTCAAGTTGGATTGGTTCTGCTGGTGTACAGCAATCTTTAAGTCATACCACATATTCTCAATTGGATTGAGGTCTGGGCTTTGACTAGGCCATTCGAAGACATTTAAATGTTCCCCTAAACCACTCGAGTGTTACTTTAGCAGTATGCTTACGGTCATTGTCCTGCTGGAAGGTGAACCTCTGTCCCGGTCTCAAATCTCTGGAAGACAAACAGGTTTCCCTCAAGAATTTCAAAGTATTTAGCACCATCCATCATTCCTTCAATACTGACCAGTTTTCCAGTCCTTGCCGATGGAAAAACATCCCCACAGCATGATGATGCTGCCACCACCATGCTTCACTGTGGGGATGGTGTTCTCGGGGTGATGGGAGGTGTTGGATTTGCGCCAGACATAGCATTTTCCTTGATGGCCATTTTAGTCTCATCTGACCAGAGTACCTTATTCCATATGTTTGGGGAGACTCCCACATGCCTTTTGGCGAACACCAAACCTGTTTGCTTATTTTTTTCTTTAAGCAATGGCTTTTTTCTGGCCACTTTTCCATAAAGCCCAGCTCTATGGAGTGTACGGCTTAAAGTGGTCCTATGGACAGGTACTTCAATCTCTGCTGTGGAGCTTTGCAGCTCCTTCATCTTTGGTGTCTTTGTTGCCTCTCTGATTAATGCCCTACTTGCCTGGTCTGAGTTTTGGTGGATGGCCCTTTCTTGGCAGGTTTGTTGTGGTGCCATATTCTTTCAATTTTTTTTATAATGGATTTAATGGTGCTCTGTGGGATGTTCAAAGTTTCTGATATTTTTTTATAACCCAACCCTGATCTGTACATCACAACTTTGTCCCTCACCTGTTTGGAGAGCTCCTTGGTCTTCATGGTGCCGCTTGCTTAGTGGTGGAGCTTGCTTAGTGGTGTTGCAGACTCTGGGGCCTTACAGAACAGGTGTATATATACTGAGATCATGTGACACTTAGATTGCACACAGGTGGACTTTATTTAACTAATTATGTGACTTCTGAAGGTAATTGGTTGCACCAGATCTTATTTAGGGGCTTCATAGCAAAAGGGGTGAATACGCGCGCACCACTTTTCCGTTTTAAATTTGTTTACATTTTTTAAACCATTTTCTTGTCACTTCACCAATTTGGACTATTTTGTGTATGTCCATTACATGAAATCCAAATAAAAATCCATTTAAATTACAGGTTGTAATGCAACAAAATAGGGAAAATGCCAAGGTGGATGAATACTTTTGCGAGGCACTGTTCCTACCTACCTACCTAGGTACATTTGTACAGTCTAGTTGCTGTGCAAAGGTTGAGGGTTATGCCATATTTCTTTCTATTAGGCTAGATATTGTTCTAAATGTAATCTCTGTGTCTATGCACATTTATGCATTTTCAACTAGTCTACCCTAATGGTGTTATGCTGCCACAGTTCAAATGTCGTTCAATCTGTGCAATGGAGTATAACTGTATACCTCTCGATGGATTGGACATTATGCTGGATTTCAAGCAGAAGATGACTCAAGAGGATCTGAATGGCAGTTTGATCATGACAACACTCCTCCCACAGTGTTCCCTGAATTTACTGTATGTTTCTTTTGAATTACAATTTCATCATTACCACCTCTCCCATCATCTGCTGATCACCAGGTCTCTTAGCTACAGATAATTGGATTTATCCAAAGATTTTTTGGTATCCATTATTGGGAGTTACAGGATAGGTATTGTTTGGTGTAGCACAGAATTCTCAACCAACATAACATGCTGACCAGACCGCTCGTCCGGGTGCGCCATTGCGCGCATGTTGATTTTATCCCCCCACACCAGACGTGATCAAGACACGTAGGTTGAAATATCAAAACAAATTATTGTTTATATATTAATTTGGGGACAGGTCAAAAAGCATTAAACATTTATGGCAATTTAGCTAGCTAGCTTTCTGTATCAGCAAATGTGTCCTGGGATAATAACATTGGGTTGTTATTTTACCTGAAATGCACAAGGTCCTCTACACCGACAATTAATCCACAGATAAAAGGGTAAACGTTTGTTTCTAGTAATATCTCCTTCTTCAGCCTTCTTCTTCTTTGGGCTTTATATGGCAACCAACTTTAAGGTGCATTACCACTACCAACTGGACTGGAGTGTGGGCCTCAGTTAATCTTTCAATCACCCACGTGGCTATATGCTCCTAAAAATCTATGGCGAGATGGCACGTGGGTATATGCTCCTAAAAACCAATGAGGAGATGGGAGAGGTGGGACTTGCAGCGTATCAAGCGTCACAAATAGAACCAAGTTCTATTTTAGCGCCTGGCTACGCAGACGCGTGCAAGCAGTGTGGGTGCAATGATTGAATAACATGTATGTGTACATTTATTTTGCAACGCTTGCGCACGCAATGCAAGCAGTGTGGTCAGTATGTTAGCTTGGCTGCTGTCTTTGTCCTCGATTCATGGAAACAGCAGTCTCTCAAAAAGTCCAGTTGCAGAGGGTCAGTTTAGAAAACGCTTGGTTATTAAAATAAATACTTATTTTGCTCCATGAAGTAATCCAACAATGTGTATGCCGCCATCTTGTCTTTTTCAAGTCTTCTCTCCTTGATCGAGATAGGTATCTGTCATCATGACATGCAATACTTTGGGGATACTCACCTGTCTCGATCAATGAGAGAAGAATTGAAATAGGTAAGACGGCAGCGTACACTGTTGGATTACTTCATGGAGCAATTTTTTAATTTTTTAATAACAAAGCATTTTCTAAATTCAAGCGGACCCCATGCAACTGGACACAAACATTTTGAGACTCCTTTTTCCATGAATCGAGGACGAAGACAGCCTCACCCAGGTAAGGTTGGTTGAACATTTTCTGTGCTACACCAAACAGTACCTTTCCTGTAACTCCCAATAATGGGCACCAACAATATTTGGTGAAGTCACATTATCTTTTGTAACAATTTGAAGCTACAATTCTCTATACTTTCCTTCACCTGATTAACACTGAACTGTACTACGCTGTACTGTATTTTTTGTTTTTTACTTTTACTATATAACATTATTGTTGAATACCCAGCTCTCTTTTTGAGTTATCATTACATATTGTACACTCCCCTGTATTTCAGATTTTGACAAATAAACATTATTTGGAAATATCTGAATGTCTTACATATGTCTGATGCTACAAAGCCCTGTACAGCTTGTATAAATATATTCTGTGAATCCATATAGGCAAACAAATGTAGAGGATTTATCGAAAATATCCATGGTCCTTTATCCAGCTTTGGTACACTGGCAATGGTGTTTGGCATGGTGGGCTGTGAAAGCAGAATGCTTGTCGCAAATAATCTTGGCCTATCTGTGGTGTATAGCCAGCTGGATAAGACAGCCGGAAGTGGTGTAGGCTTCGCAGACCTTAATCACCAACTGTTTGGACCATTTGCAGAAGATTTGCCTATACTGCACGTCTCCTGGATAGACATGTGTGAGGGCCAACGCTGGAGTAGAGAAGCAGGTACGGGGAGTCAAACATTTAATCGGAACAGACAGGGAACAAGACAGGAACAATGTCAGCAAACGGGTATTACAGGGACATATGACAATCAATGTTGAAGCGGGGAACAGAGCGGGGGAACAGACAGATATAGGGGAGTCCAATAATTGCTGATGCACGTGACGGGAGAAGGCAGGTGTGCGTAATGATGGTGGCAGGAGTGTGCAATGCTGGGAGCCTGGAGGCCAAGGGGGGAAGAGCAGGAGCAGGCGTGACAACATGGTTGTGGTGTTACCATTTTACACTTTTTGTGGAAGGGACGTAGGGCAACACGCCTTTGTTGGTAAAGGTGTCAACCGGTTGGGACCCAAGTGTTTAGAGACAGACTAGTGTATTGTTTAGGGACAATGAGGGACATTGGGTGCTGCTTTTGAGAGGAAAGATCAGTCAACAAAGTGAATTGGCTGGGGTGGGGTGCTGCAGAACGTATGAAAAGTCTTGGAGGGCAGATTTTACGCTGTACGTATTGTTGTGTATGGAAATTAAAGAGAAATGGCACCCTACAATCGTTCTCATAAAAAACAATACATTTACTGTCTCTAAGCACAACCAAAACCCCCTTCCTCATCTCAAAGACCTATCTGTAAACTCCCCCCAGTCCATTGACTTCGACAGATCATTCTTGTCAATAGCAGCAGGGGATTTTTGGAAACGTGTCTTTGTATTGTGTTTTTAGAATCAGCAGAGAGAAGAATGAGGTGGTTGTGTCATTACTGTTGTAGTCTTGATTATATAGCTTTCAGTGTCCCTTGCTTGTTTTTTTGTCCCACAATCTTATTTTGCTCCATGACCTCAATGACCGCAATGACTGAAATGCCGCCGCTTTGGGGTATTTTTCAGCAGGGCATGTGGAAGAACTCCAGATATCTTGATTTTTACAAAGAGAAAAGGCAAAAAGAAAAAAGGGGTAGACTAAATTGATTATATGGTCTTGAAGGTGCTCTGTGTTTCCTCGGGCTATATCTAACCACCTGTAACTACAGCTAACCTGTAACACAAACACTACGCAATTCATGTTTATGCAATGCTTACTGTAAATTGAGCTATCTTAGCTGTCAGCTTATACATATTTTTTGACAACTTACCTTCACCTTGTGCAGAGCTCCAGTAAAGGTTGGAAAAACATTATGTACCATTACAGTATGTATTGATCTCTATTAGACTGGCTAGTTAACACACCTAACATGGACATTTCAATAGTCTCAGCTTGCTGTTAGCTAGTTAGCTTCACTAAATTGGCAGCAAGATTGCTAGCCAGCTGAGAACCAACTAACGAGCCAAAGGCAATTTATATACGTTCATCATTACTACCAACACATCAAGAGTGAGTTAGCTATATCGACAATTCTATGTATTTTTTATTTATATCGATTTTTCTTTTTACCCTATTTTCTCCCCAATTGGTAGTTACAGTCTTGCCCCATCGTTGCAACTCCCGTACCGATTCGGGAGAGGCGAAGGTCAAGAGCCAAGCGTCCTCTGAAACACGACCCTGCCAAGCCGCACTGCTTCTTGACACACTGCTTGCTTAATCCAGAAGCCAGCCGCCCAAATGTATCAGAGGAAACAAGTACAACTGGCGACCGTGTCAGCGTGTCTGGCACGCCACATGAGTCGCTAGAGCGGAATGGGACAAGGACATCCCGGCCGGCCAAACCTTCCCCTAAACCAGACGATACTGGGCCAATTGTGCATCGCCTCATGGGTCGCGGCCGGCTGCGACCCAGCCCAGGACCAAGCACTGCAGTGCCTTAGATTGCTGCACCACTCGGGAGGCCCAGACAATTCCATTTTTAGTAACAGAGTTTTTTCCAGACAAGGGTGGAATAGATGGCTACCAGATTGAGTTACTCTTATTTGCTAATGTTAGCTAGCTTACGTTAGCTAACGTTAGTCAAAGATAGAACGAACAGACAAATAAGTTTACTCTGCTGAAGGTAGCTACTAGTCTAGCAGTGACTACCAAGGCATATGTGAAATTGATTGACAGTGTGTATCCAAAATATAGCTAGCTATATGATTTAGCTGATGGCTTTCAGAGTTCAATACAGAACTGTAATGTTAGCTAGCGTAGCTAATTTACCTAGTCCAGCTAACGTTACGTTACCTCTAATCGAGAATCTTCCCTTTTGTTGTGAAGGGGAGATAATTATGGTATCGCATCACTTCTCAGTTGTTGTCTAAATTAATTCCCCATCCATTCAGCCTGAAAATCCCTTTGATAACCTTTGGTCACTGTAAGGATCATTCTTGATAGCCGCAAACCACTGGCAGCATCGGGGTAAATCTCATTTTCACACTTGTTTGTAATTTGCACAGCCAGACAGACCACCACACAGGCATGATGACAAACGTTAGTACTACATTACCTGTAAATAAGAGTGAGTTATTACAAAATATACAATTTACAATCATACTTATCTTAATCAGATATAGTAAACTTTGTACATACAACTCTGGGATGGCCACAATTGATCTTGAAGAGCTACAGGGTTATGCAGGCATTCTTGTTCAAGCCCAGTTCTACCACACCTGATTCTACTATTCAAGGTCTCGATGAACAGCTGAGGTCTTGATGAACAGCTGAGTAGTGGAATCAGATGTGGTAGCACTAGGCTTGAACAAAAAAGCCTGCATAACCCTGTGGCTCATCAATAGCACTTTTGGTAACTCCTGATATAAACACTGTGACAAATGACAAACTGCTGAGAAACAAAGTCATTAGACAAGTACAAAACACTTTTAGGTAGGAGGCCGGACGACGACGAGAGGTGGGGAGTGTGTTGTGTACCTCCAATCAAGTTGATTTGTGAATATTCTTTGACATCGGTGTCATATTGGCTTAGATATGATGGTAGCGTTGAGCTTCAACCAATTAATTATTAATGAGTCCTGATGGGAATAGGGCCCATTCAAACTTTAGAAAGGCACAAGCAATCAACCCGGTGTTGATTGGGATTAAAATCATCACACTGAATTGGTTCAATTGTTTGAGGAGAAACAATAGAAGATTGTCAAGATGGAGAGAAATGTCTCCAAACCTAATTGACATCAATGGGGTATAAGGATTTAGAAGCTTGAAGATGAAAGTTCAACTGCAAGTCTAAGGAGAATATAAAGATTTATACTGTATAAACACATTTTGCCAAAAGATCAGACAGAGTGGCATGAAGTAGTTTTTTGTGTTACTTAATGAAAACTGTGATTTTAGGTTGCTTCACAACTGTAATGGGAAGATCATGTACTTAACTGAGATTTCACGCTGCTGCATAAATAAATATATAAAATATTGTGAACAAAGCTACCTAGAATAACCATTGTAAACATTTTCAGCCAGGGCGACATTTAGTTCTATTTGCATCAATGAATTAAACATTTTACTGTCCAAGAGAATATTATAGGTTGATGAAATTGCCCGTGCTTGCCTTCTACATTATCAAAACACTGCTTTACAAGACATCAGAAAGTGTAAGAGATAAAAACATGTATTTTTTTACATTCTGGACCATAAGACAACTGAAGCTTTTGTCCTCCTTTGAGTGGTAATTTATTGGTCAATCATATTTTTGTAATTTCACAGAGAAAATACAGAACAATATTGTGCAAGGGAAAGCTTGGATTTAGTCCTTTGAAGATAACGACCTCTGGGTATGAATAGGTTTCATTATTTTATCATGATTTCTCGTAAACGAATGTGTTTCCTTCAAGGGCCCAATTTACAGTAGTCAGTGGCATCTCTCTCTGTCTCTGTTGGGGTCTCTGAGTCTCTGTGTGTGTCTCTCTGTCTGCCTTCCTATTCAGCTCATATTCAGTGTCCAGTCTGTGGCCCAGGAAACAGAATCAGAGGTTAATAGTGGCCGAGAGAGTTATCTGATAGGCTGTGGATCCGAAGGTAACCGCCAGGTTCTGCCTCAGTCCCGCTACCCTGGAACCCTATTACCCAGAGCTAAAGATCCATACGCTCATGTGTTCATTTACCTCTACTTTACGCACACATTTTTGTGGTCACTCTCCCTTCACATTTCTCACTGTCAATCATGAATGATAATGATAAGTTTTACCAGTGAAATGTCATATGACCTCAATCAGTTTCATGTGAATATGCATTTAGATCGTCTTGAGTTATTATGTACAGTGTTGTTTGGAAGAACGGTGTTGTCTTGAGTTATGTACAGTGTTGTTTGGAAGAACGGTGTTGTTTTGAATTATGTACAGTGAGTAAATTTTATAGCAGCTGTTGTTAACAAACTGTAGCATACTTGTGTTTTGTTTCAATCAAAGCACATATTTTGTCTTTTGACTTTGTCTTACAGTAATGTTATACTATGTTATTACATTTGGTTCTTTTATGTAGAATAGTATCATTATGTGATCTTGCAGACATTGATACAGCTTTGAACTAACTTTATTTTAAAAGAGCACCATTCTCCATTCATCACAAAATTTCACCCGAATAGCCTGTTCTCTGGGCAGCCGAATGAGTAAAGCAGAGACTGTGCGTAAAGTACAGGCTTTGAACCTATAGCTATTGGGAAGAGAGTTCCGGAGAATTCGGACCCTCAGCCTCTCCTTGTGTGAAAAGGAAAAGCAGCCGGTAGGAAAGACCATGGTGTTGTGGCTCTTTCTGTATCCATCACCCTCAGCTTCAAATTCACACAATCACTCCTCATCTGTTTACTGTGATTGCCAATGTGTTGGTGGGTGTGCTGCTGATGTAAAATACCATTCGAAGATGGTGTGTGAGGTGAGCTCCTTACCGCCACACAAAAATGAACCATTTTGAGACCAACATAGTGCTATATGCAATCTATTACAGTCTATTGAAGGTAGATATGATTGAGATCAATGAATCATGTTGTGTCTAGTTTGAGATATTAAACAGCAATATTATATATACACTACCATTCAAAAGTGTGGGGTCACTTAGAAATGTCCTTGTTTTTTAAATAAAAGTACATTTTTGTCCATTAAAATAACATAAAATTGATCAGAAATACAGTGTAGACATTGTTAATGTTGTAAATGACTATTGAAGCTGGAAACGGCAGATTTTTTTATGGAATTTCTACTAAGGTGTACAGAGGCCCATTATCAGCAACCATCACTCCTGTGTTCCAATGGCACGTTGTGTTAGCTAATCCAAGTGTATCATTTTAAAAGGCTAATTGATCATTAGAAAACCCTTTTGCAATTATGTTAGCACAGCTGAAAACTGTTGTGCTCATTAAAGAAGCAATAAAACTGGCCTTCTGTAGACTAGTTGAGTATCTGGAGCATCAGCATTTGTGGGTTTGATTACAGGCTCAAAATGTTCAGAAACAATGAACTTTCTTCTGAAACTCGTCAGTCTATTCTTGTTCTGAGAAATGAAGGCTATTCCATACGAGAAATTGCCAAGAAACTGAAGATCTCGTACAACGCTGTGTACTACTCACAGAACAGAACAGCGCAAACTGGCTCTAACCAGAATAGAAAGAGGAGTGGGGCCCCGGTGCACAACTGAGCGAAAGAGGACGAGTACATTAGAGTGTCTAGTTTGAGAAACAGACGCTTCACAAGTCCTCAACTGGCAGCTTCAATAAATAGTACCCGCAAAACACCAGTCTCAACGTCAACAGTGAAGAGGCAACTCTGGGATGCTGGCCTTCTAGGCAGAGTTCCTCTGTCAAGTGTCTGTGTTCTTTTGCCCATCTTAATCTTTTATTTTTATTGGCCATTCTGAGATATGGCTTTTTTTTTGCAACTCTGCCTAGAAGGCCAGCATCCCGGAGTCGCCTCTTCACTGTTGATGTTGAGACTGGTGATTTGCGGTTTCTATTTAATGAAGATGCCAGTTTTTACAATTTTAACATTCTGTCATAAAAAGCACATGAAAAAAAAACATGTGTTCCCATCTCAAGGGGTTAAAAAAATGAATGACTACAGTAAGTGCCTTTTAAGTGCCAAATAAAGTAACAGGGTTGATTGTAACAGGGTTGACGATTTCATCTTAAATCAGCCATAAATCCCCTTGGAACCTTGTGTGCAACAGAGAGGAGCAATTGAATGAAAGCTTCACCATACTAGAATTGGGATAATTTGCTTTGATCATTTGACTTGAGAACTACAACAAAAACAGTAGCTAAATGGAATTTAAGTTATATTCTGATTAAAATCATTGTGGGAAATTAATATTGATTCTAGGGGCGTTCAGCCACGGCATTCTAAACATTCTCGACCAAATGAAGCATTCAATAAAAAGAACACCCTACAGTAGCTACAACGTGTGTACATAATCCTGAAATCATTTTTTTTTGTTCCACCCACTGGCCAAAACTGGGTCTCTGTTTAACCCCCCTAGAGTCAAAATCAATCAGTTTAAACTACATATATCAATTTTATTTTCCATTGGTTGAGTCTCAATCCACCGCTGGCGCCGTAGGGGATGGCTGCTGTTTTATGGACCGTGCTATTTTGTTTGTTTTCTCGCATTGTTTGTAACTTATTTTGTACATAATGTTGCTGCTACCATCTCTAATGACTGAAAAGACCTTATGGAGACGAGTGGCTAATCTGACTTTGCCACCGGTACTGTTGGCCAACGTACAATCGCTGGATAATAAAGTGGATGAACTACAAGCACGTATATCCTACCAACAGGACATAAAACATTTGAATATCTTATGTTTCACCGAGTCGTGGCTGAACAACGACATGAATAACATACAACTGGCATGTTATATACGGTATCTGCAGGATAGAACAGCAGTCTCTGGTAAGACAAGGGGTGTCGGTCTATGTATATTTGTAAACAACAGCCGGTGCACGATATCTAAGAAAGTCTCTAGGTTTTGCTTGCCTAAGGTAGAGTATCTCATGATAAGCTGTAGACCACACTACTGTATCTACCAAGAGAGTTTTCATCTATATTCTTCGTAGCTGTCTATTTACCACCACAAACTGATGCTGGCACTAAGACCACACTCAATGAGCTGTAGATGGCCATAAGCAAACAGGAGAATGCTCATCCAGAGGCGGCGCTCCTAGTGGCCTGGAACTTTAATGCAGGGAAATTTAAATCCATTTTAGCTCATTTCCTCCAGCATCTTAAATGTGCAACTTAAAGAAAAAAACTCTAGACCACCTTTACTCCACACACTGGAGACGCGTACAAAGCTCTTCCTCACCCTCCATTTGGCAAATCTGATCATAATTCTATCCTCCTGATTCCTGCTTACAAGCAAAAACTAAAGCAGGAAGCACCAGTGACTCAGCCAATAAAAAAGTGGTCAGATGAAGTAGATGCTAAGCTACAGAACTGTTTTGCTAGCACAGACTGGAATATGTTCCGGGATTCTTCCGATGGCATTGAGGAGTGCACCACATCAGTCACTGGCTTCATCAATAAGTGCATTGATGACGTCGTCCCCACGGCGACTGTACTTACATACCCAACCAGAAGCAAGGGACTTAAAATATGTCCTCGATTTAGGACAGACACTTCAAAACCTTGTTTTTTTGTGATTTATTCTTTGACTGTCCTTTTTTGCCATTTATGAATGTTATTCAATGTGTTTCTATGGCTTTAGTAGTAAACACCAAAATCAATATTTTGTCAAAAAATCTTTTTTATATTATTTTTATACCTAATGGGGTCCTAAAATTCAAAATCTAATAGATAAATGATCCATAGTGTGACCATCTTAAAACAATTCCACATGTCAGCTTAGCACCCTTCCTTCCCCAACGTCTTAGACTCTAAAGAATTAAGGTTGTTGGTATTCCAGCAGGACAACAACCCCAAACCCACATCAAACGCACCTTGGAGTGGTTCAAGAAGAAGCGCTGGACTGTTCTGCAGAGGCCAGTGACGAGTTAGGATCTGAATCACATTCATAACTTATGGCGAGAGCTGAAAACAGCAGTTGGTGGAGGGCCCACCTAAACATTGTAGAATTAGAGCAATTTTCTGCTGAAAAATGGTCCAAATTGCCAGTAGAAAGGTGCAGTAAGCTCATTGATAGCTACAAGAAGCATTTGTCTGGAATTGTCTTGGCCAAAGGATGTGCAACCAAGTACTTGCTCCGGGGTGCCAATAATTTTGTCCTTGCCATTTGTTTTTATTTTATAAATTGAAATTTTATAATTAAATTGGTTGCACAAATTTGTTCTGCAATGTTGAAAATCCAATAAGGTTTGGAGACCAAACGTTTTTTCCAATTTTAACTTATTTGAAAAGAAATAAGGAATTCTTTGAGAAGTGCAAAGTTGCCAATATATTTGGCCACAACTGTTTGAACTTTAACAGACATACTGTATATACAGTCAGGTCCAAAATGATTGTCACCCTTGATAATGATGAGAAAAAAAGACAGCTATATTCTATCTTAAAAAAACAGGGGAAATTATATTTTATACTTAAACTACCCTCTTCAATTCAAACCAAACCAAAGGTCCGGAGACTGAGATGGCCATTGCAAAATGTAGATTTTTTGGTCAAACAGCCATTTCTTTTCAAGTGTACTTGGGGTTATTGTCTTGATGGATGTTGCAAAATGTTGGTTTTGTGGGTCAATTAACCATTTCTTTTAAAGTGTGTTTGGTGTTGTTGTCTTGCTGGATTCAATTCAAACCACATGTTTTCAAATGGGGACCAAGTCTGGAGACTGAGATGGCCATTGAAAATGTTGGTTTTTGAGTATCATTTTACTGTTACTTGGTCAAGTTCATGATGCCGTTGACCTTAACAACGGCCCCAGCACCAGTGGATATAGCCCCATAAATATCCCCATAGCATCAAAGATCCACCACCATATTTTACAGTAGGTATGAGGTACTTTTCTGGATATGCACCTGTCGAAAAACTGATGATATGCAGAAAATAACCTCAAACCTTCTGTTCTGGGGCCTTTGTTAAAGTCAATGACATCATGAACTTAACCAAGTACCAGGACATTTTAGCCAAAAACCTGGTTGCCTCTGCCAGGAGGCTGAAACTTGTCCGCAGGGGAACTTCCAGCAAGACAATAAATACCAATCACACATCAAAATCCACAAAGAAATAGTTAATTAATTGACCACAAAATCAACATTTTGCAATGGCCATCTCAGTCTCCGGACTTGAACCCCATTAAAAACCTGTGGTAGTCCACAAGCGCAGATGAAGGATATCAAGGATCTGGAAAAATTCTGTATGGAGGAATAGTCTAATATGATCTCCACTTTATTTATTTATTATTTAACCTTTATTTAACTAGGCAAGTCAGTTAAGAACAACTTATTATTTTCAATGACAGATTCCAATCTCATAAAACATTTTATAAAAAAGGCTCAGTGTCGTTATCCTAGCAATGGGAGGGTGCTGAAGTATTAGAAACAGGGATTCCAATAATTTTTTTTTTAATACTTGTTAAATAAAATCTTTCTCTTCAAAATTGTATTTGTATAAATAATATGATGTTCCCAGCTCAGTATCTGTTATTGTATAGAGTCTTTTTTGCCGATAATTTTGGACCTGACTGTGTGTATTTTGCTGTTTATTATCTCAAACTGTTCTCAATCTGGTTGTGCATTGTCCCTTTTCAAATAAACGTAACAAATAAATGACCATAGGATGGGATGGCACAAAACATGAAGCCACAGAGCCACCTTTACTTCACCCTGGCTAACCATGCTCCAGTCGTGATCATACAGCATACTGTATGTAAGTCCATCCATTAGACTCAGATTGTGCATGTTTTATGTCGTCTTGGTGGAGAACTCTACAATTTAGGAGACTTGTATGGAGACAGCTCTATCACCCTCACATTGTAACATTCCATCTGGAGATCCATTGGTATTTACAGTTCCCATGATGAAAGATGGGAGAGAGGGAAGTCAGTGAAAAGAACATTCCCTGTCCTCCGACTAAGACCCAAACTACTGTTGCATTATAGATGTCCTACTTTACATGTGCAGGGGTCCACCAACACACCACCCCCCCAGGGACAAAAACAACCCATTCTTTCAACCCACATTGTCTCACCCACCATTGGGGAGATGAGGCGCCACTTAAAGTGGTATTGTCTGGGTTTTAACAAAGATATTCATCACTTTTACTCGCATCTGCTGACATATGAGCATTGATGTGTTACAGATACATTGGTTCTGTTGAATTATGCATTGCATGGTGTTGTGCATCAGATTACTGTTACTCTATCCGGATTTGACTAGTCAATACGTTTATGACGTCATCAAGGATGTTATGTTTATCTGTTCATTCATTCATTTATTTATATCCCAACACTAAATACTGATACTGTATGTTAAAACTACTGTACAAGCCTATCCTGATATAACACAGTCTGTGAACTACTCACCACAGTAATTACGTGGCTAAACAGGGTCGGTCAGCCAAGAGCCAACACACAATTCATGTCTGTAGATAATCCTCTGTGGAGTTTCAAAGTGAACCTACGGTCAAATAAATTGCGGTAGCAGACTGGCTTCCAAACTCGGCCTGGCCCACTCTGCCCCCCATCTTCCCCTCCAGCCCTTCTCCCCCAGCCCCCTTCCCTCCAGGCCTGGTAAGTGGTCTCTCCCTCTTGAGATTCTCCTGTCCCTGCTGCCTGCCTGCCGTCGCCCCTGGCACTCCCTTTCTGTAGCTCTCACCAAATGGCTATCAGATTTAAGATCAGCCATTTAAAAAGTCAACAGCTGTGCACTTAGGATGGATTGCAGACACACTTCTGCTCACATATGTAATGCAATAACAAATACCCAATGCATTTGGGAGAAATCACCATTTGGTGCTACAGTGCTGGTATAGTTAGAAATGATTGTGTTTGTTTCCCCATCATCCTAAATTGTTTAGCACTTAACTAATAGAATACATTGAGAACATGCCAGTGGTATTGTTATAAATGTCAGAAATTACAATCTTTACATTTTAAATGTATGCCCAAACTGTGCTTTTTATTATTTTAGGAAAAGATTTTTTTACATTAAAAAAGGATTTCTCAAAACAAAAGTAACAATTTGACAGCTTAATGAAACAGAATCTGCACAGCCAAAGTATTATGATAATTGTATTGTCAGTTTCTGCTGAGTGAGAGTCTCTAACCATTCTGCACTCAGTTTCATTTCAAATTTGTACAATTCCCCCAAGTGAATTTCGCTTCAAGGTCAAGGTCTAATTAAGAAACTGTTTAAATATATTACCAAGATAAAAAATGGATTACATTAACATAAATGGTCTTGCATGTGGCTTGGTAATGGATATTATCCATATGGAGCCATTCCCCCTGTGGGGTAGTGTAGTGCTCAATGCACACCCCAAAATCATATCTACAGCCAAAGGTTAACATTCCCCTGGAGTATGACAAAGAACTGTTTAAGTGTTTCATATCCGAATCCTGTACCATGAACCATTGCAGTCAATCTTGGGTTAATAATTGTACCACAGAGTATAAATACACTACCGTTCAAAAGTTTGGGGTCACTTAGAATTGTCCTTGTTTTTGAAAGAAAAGCAAAAATGTTTAGTTGAGAATCTGGAGCATCAGCCTCTTCGCTGTTGACGTTGAGACTGGTGTTTTGCAGGTACTATTTAATGAAGCTGCCAGTTGAGGACTTGTGAGGTGTCTGTTTCTCAAACTAGACACTAATGTACTTGTCCTCTTGCTCAGTTGTGCACCGGGGCCTCCCACGCTTTCTACTCTGGTGAGAGGCAGTTTGCGCTGTTCTGTGAAGGGAGTAGTACACAGAGTTGTACGAGATCTTCAGTTTCTTGGCAATTTCTCGCATGGAATAGCCTTCATTTCTCAGAACAAGAATAGATTGACGAGTTTCAGAAGAAAGTTCATTGTTTCTGCAGCCATTTTGAGTCTGTAATCGAACCCACAAATTGCGATGCTCCTGAAACTCAACTAGTCTAAAGAAGGCCAGTTTTATTGCTTCTTTAAATCAGTACAACAGTTTTCAGCTGTGCTAACATAATTGCAAAAGGGTTTTCTAATTATCAATTAGCCTTTTAAAATTATAAACTTGGATTAGCTAACACAACGTGCCATTGGAACACAGAAGTGATGGTTGCTGATAATGGGCCTCTGTGCGTCTATGTAGATATTCCATTTAAAATCAGCCATTTCCAGCTACAATAGTCATTTACAACATTAACAATGTCTACGCTGTATTTCTGATCAATTTCATGGTATTTTAAATGGACAACATTTTTTGCTTTTCTTTCAAAAACAAGGACATTTCTAAGTGACCCTAAACTTTTGAACGGTAGTGTAGTTGTAAAGCTGCTTAATATCCTAGTCATTGATTCCCCTAGTTATGTAGCAGTTACATAAGTATGATCAAGACCATGATGGAATAATTGTCTCAGCTGTGTGCCCTTAATCTTCTGTGGTGACCGAGGATACTAGACCGAGGAAAACCCAACTCATACACAATATTTTCTTGCTGTGTTGAGTGTCGATCCTACTCTTTTGGCCCCTGACAGTCTTTTCTGACTGTGTTGTGTGTCAGCCCCATTCCTGTGGCCCGTGACACTCTGTGCACTGTGCTTTCACAAGTGTGGTGGAAGGGAACAGAGCCGACATTGGTGGGTAGCAGGCGATTAACTGTGACGGCTAGTGTCACATCAAACACGGATCAAGTGAACCCTTTGTGCATGTTGTGCCTTGTGCTATTAACAAGTCCTGCTTGTTTTACGTGGGGAGTCAAGACAGTATCACACTTGTGATATACAAGTAAATCCAAAACAAGGCTTAAAAGACTACCATGCAGGGGCTTTGAGAATACTCGCTGTGTCAATTTTCTTGCTGCCTTTGCTCTTATGTAGTGAACATGCTGTTCGATCAAAAGGACAACTCCAGTGAGCCACCAGGTATTGAGGGAACAAGTTGCTGATCTCCATTGGCTTGTTGTGATCATAGTAACAGCAGATAGAGGGTGGCAGCAATATTCTTCAAAAGAGTGGGAAGTGCAGTGCGTTTTTTAAATAAATTTGTATACATTGTTGAATATGTTGAATATATTTATCACACCTGCACATGCCAAGGTTTACACATGGAATATAATGTGTTACCTTAGAAAGAAAATGTGGACAGAATATGGTATTGATATGCCAGAATGCTGTTGAAGATATTCTTATCTAACAGGCTTTTTCTGAAAAGCTCACACGCTTAATTGGCACAGATTTTTCTAGCTTGAGTCTTTGCCTACAGCTATGTGTGTCACGAACGTCGTCACGGAAATGACAGGACCAAGGTGCAGCGTGGTGAGCGTAAATTTCTTTTTATTATGAATGTCGCCAACAAAAACAAGAAACAACCAAAAACAAACGTGCAGCTGACTAGGGCTATACAGGCCACTAACACAGACAACTACCCACAACTAAGGTGGAAAAACAGGCTGCCTAAGTATGATTCCCAATCAAAGACAACGATAGACAGCTGTCCCTGATTGAGAACCATAGAAACAGAAAACATAGAAATAAAGAAACTAGAATGTCCACCCTAGTCACACCCTGGCCTAACCAAAATAGAGAATAAAAGCCTCTCTATGGCCAGGGCGTGACAATGTGCCTGTTCAAACTGATGCGTGTTGGAACATGTTATTTTCTCATGCCAGCCCTGCCCAACCATATGAAGGGGAAAGGAATAGGACAGCAGAAGAAAAACTCATCCAATCGGTAAAATTGTGAAGTGATGAAACAATTTCTAGAATGTTCTTTTGAAAGTCAAATTTCTGGGAATGTGTAACATTTAATTGATTTTATCTGCAGGCCATAGTTGCAGTTCTATTCCATGGTTAGAAGTTTGAAGCCTGACAGCTGTTAAAGCCTCCAGTCCACCCTCTAATGAACCCTCTAGTTTCCATAGCCAAGTCAACTCCCCATCATCCATCCTACCCCAAAGCCAGTTTGTGAGGGAAAGCACAACCCCAACACACCTTATGCCCAAGGATCAAAGGATCACCCTACTACATATAATTCTCATGCAAAACAAAATAAACAGTAACTTAAAAAGTGAGACGTTTCTATCTTGAAAAAAAAAAACACATCCAAAACTACTGTGAACAGAGGAAAGAATTTGCTGTGGAAGCGTCTCTTGAATAATTTCCAACCAGAACCTTATAATTCCCTTTTGCACCATAATCTCCCTATCCCATATTAAGTGATATTCAGAATTAACCAGTGGCTATTAATACTTTCTATTTTAAAAAATGTGCTGGGTTATAGCTGTCGTCCGGGTGTGTACAGGATGGGTAACATGACATTCGGGGCTTAGCCTGCCCGAAACCTCCAAACATCATCCAGGCAGTTGAATGCCACTCTCTCTAAATGAGTACGGTTTGCTATTCTCAGTAGCATGGCACTCCATTACACGGCACAGAGCTGCTCCTCCATTTGCAGTTTCAGAATCTGCCAGTTCCTCTGAGTACTGCTTGGCACTTATTCAACCAGGCCTCCTGAGCTTTTGACAGCCATTCAACTCTGCAGCCATTAAAGTTAGCACAGGCTTTTCATTAGAGGAGTTGCCTCTTCCAAAACTACCAAGATGGTGGGTCTGTTAGCAGTTCATATAATATCTCTGTCAGCAGATAATAGTCACTATGGACACTCCACTCATTCAACTCAAACTCTGAAGTCCTGCAAGTGACTGACTTATTCCATTCATGCCTCCAGTGATTGTTCAATACATGCAAGGAGAGCGTATTACATCTTCAGATCTTGTGCCAGCAATAGCTGCCATCAATTTAGGGTTTTTCTTATCCTTGAATGTCTGCTTCATAAGAGTTCAGCAGTTTCCTAATCCCATGACAAGACAGGCAACTAGGATCATGGCCTGCAGTCCTGCCCAGTTGACACACTTTAATTGAGCTATTATTGACCAATAAACAAACAACTCCAGAATATAAAAAACAAGCCCAGCTGTGTCTTCGGCCTTGGTCCATCTCCTCAGCACCAGGATTGCCCTCCCCCTGAGGGTAGCAGCAGGGAGGTGGGGGGCTGCCGTGGCAGACTGTGATGTGGTGGTGCCATGTCTTCCCTGACTGGCACACTGCTCTGTGTTCCTCTGTGTGACCAGCACTAACTCAAGGTTGAGGGGGGCCAAGCTTGATGCTAAAGAGCTTTTATAGTTGACAGGGCCTCCGACCGAAAGGGCTGGCTGACAGCCATTTTCTGGGTGGTGTGGATCTCCATAGAGCCGAGGTGGCAGCTTGGAGAGAAAAGTGCATCCTGTGTGTGGCCCTTAAGTACGATATCACGGCAGACTTCAGAGTAAAGATACACAGTACTCTATCTATTGCATGCCGCCACAGTCTCAGACCACCACTGAGTCACAGATATCTCAGTTGGAAGTGAAATGGTTCATTAAACGCCTTGTGAAAGGGAATACGGTTATAAATGCAGGTCATTCAGAGAATTAGATTATAGTTCATTTGAATGGCTTTTCATTGATGAAGGTTTCTTTTGGTTCTAACCATGTGTTACATGTGGATAATTACCATGGTTTCATTTGAAAATCAGTTGGGTTGTTTGGATTAATTTCAGATGGTCGTGAGTGGAATGTGAAATGCAAATCCATGTAAAACTCTTCCCACAAGTTTTATGTAATTGGTTGTTTTCTATTCAATTATATCATACAAGCATTGATGTGGCAGAAATACAATTGACTTGTTAATGTGTTTATCTAGTGGCCATAATGTAATAACATTCCTCCAACCCCCTCTCGGTGGAATTGATCATCATGTCCTCATGACAGGAAATGTGTAGAAAATGTTGCCCCTGTTTTTTTCTTTCCGTGTGTGTTATTCTGTCCAGAGGAGGAAACAGTAGGCAGCGTTGTCCTGAGAGTTGCCTTTGTCTTGTGGAGGTTACGGCGGCTTTGAAGACCTTGTCTGGTGGGGACCTTTCTTTTGACATGCGCTAACCCCAGACATAGCCAATGACAGATGGGCTTCAAATGGCCTTTGAAGAAGACCCTTGAGTGCTGATCAGGCACTTACTGTGGTTTCCTCTCAGGCTATCTCACAGCTCTCGGGCCTCTCAGACCTCCCCCATTCAGCTGGGAGTAGTATATTACTCTATCCATGTCAAGTTTAGCTATGTGTCCATTTTATTGGTGTGTCTTCTGTCCACGCATGAATTGGCGAGTGGGAACATCCATTTCTTTATCTGTTGGTCTTTTGTCAAGAGGAGGGAAACATTCATTGAAGTGCACACTTCTCCTTTGCCCATATGTTTTCCTTGCAGACAAGACAATGGAAGGCCTCTGCTATGAAATCACGGTCAGGAAACCTTATCAACCAATGGGAGGGAGCCAAGGAAGATTATTCCAGTTGGTGGCAGTATCATGGCTCTTACCACTTGAATTCCTCTATCAAATTGAACGGACAATGTTTGATCACGCAGTGAACTTATCACAGAGCTGTGTGTAACTAGGCAACAGGGTGGTGGTGACAAAGGGTCCCTGTTTAAAGGGTTAACAGCGGCCTGCTGTGGGAGGGTCATATGAGTGGGCAGGCTGGCCATGTGGAACTGGGAAGGGTTATGACTGGCGACTGCTGAACCACACTGCCTTAAGTGATCAAAGCAGACATGGCGGGAGGGGTGGGAGGGCACAGGAGGTCTGGAGGAAGGCGGCTACAAGAGGGCATGGGACCAGGGGGAGGGAGTGGAGACCAGGGGGAGGTGAGGTTCTGAAGCCAGACATTCCTTGTCTTGAGTCACTGAGGCCCCTGGATGACGGAGCACAACGCAGTAACAATGGCACCTCAGTGGTGCCCTGGTACTATTTTATACAGTACACAGGGAATGGTTGCCAGTAACACCCTACCTGGAACACTGCTGGGACTTTGTTATTGTAATTTTCACCACAAAGGGCAGGTAGGATTTGGCGTGAAACATCAGAAATATGATTTAAAAGTTTGTTTTTTTAATCACATATGTTCAAAGTGTAGCAGTTTGTTTAGATACCTCTGACTTTATTATGTGTTCCCACTTTGGGAATGTCATATAATATAATGGGGAAAAGGGTCAGAAAGTGGACATTTATTATGGGGGGGGTTTAAACCCGTTGTTATCAAGATCACTTCAAGATACATTATTCAAACAATCTGCCTCTGCAGAGAGGCCTGAATAATTTAATACATTCCTAATCAGGCTCCACTGCTGATCTTTGCCTGCCAAATTAGGCCAGCCATTACCTTGATTCCGCATGTAAAAGTCCTGAGGTAAGACTGACAGGCAAGAACACAAGAGGAATGTGCAATACATTATGAATCACAATCCTCAGGTGTTGTAATATTAATAAAGGATCGTGCCATGTTAATCTATAACCCCCTTCTTAATGATCAGTAAAACATGGTAGAGCACTGATGCTGGTTAGGCAGAATAAAAACATTCTGAATCCAGATTGATCCAAAAGTTTTATCAATGTCTAGAGATCATTTCAAGCATTTTGTATTTGGTAAATTCAAGATGAAAATAACTTTCATCCCGCTTTGAAGATGGTATTAATTTGTAGATCACACTGGCCTGATCGTGATGAGTAACCCTGCCCGAAGACTTCTTAAGCTTTAGAACAAATGCCCAAAGAGACTTTATCTCAGTCTTGAATCGCATTGTTGATTCAGATGTGATACCTGGGGGATTGCACATTCACTGATTCCTTGCAGTTTGCGGATAGTTTGGATGGCATTGTTGAAATATGGAGAGTCTCCCCTCAGTCCCCTGTTATCTGCGGCCCTCTATTTAGCTCTTCCTGAGGGCATGGGTAAGTGGCCTATTCTATACTGGCCTGGGGTCAGACAGCAGGGAGTTGGTACGGAAGAAGGGGGGTGGTTTGGGGGCAGGAAGAGAGAGAGGGAGAGATAGAATTAGACCCAACCCAATCATGAGAAAACAAAAATATAATTACTTGACACATTGGACAGAATTAACAAAAAAACTGCTAAAACTAGAATGCTATTTTGCTCTAAACAGAGAGTAAACAGTGGCAGAATACCTGACCACTGTGACTAACCCAGAATTAAAGTAAGCTTTGACTATGTACAGACTCAGTGAGCATAGCCTTGCTATTGAGAAAGGCCCCCGTAGGTAGACCTGGCTCTCCAGAGAAGACAGGCTATGTGCACACTGCCCACAAAATGAGGTGGAAACTGAGGTGCACTTTCTAACCTCCTGCCAAATGATTGACCCTATTAGAGACACATATGTGACTGTCCGGCTCGATTCAGTCTTATGTAGCAAAATTTCAAAAAGTGTTTTTTTATATTAGAGACTACACTAGAAAATGATATATCTTACACTACAGCTGAGGAACAATGGGAAAGTAATTCTACTTTGAAAGTTGATCAACTTGTAACCTCACTTTTGAGAAAATGGCCTTTGAATATTTTGGTACACCCACTGGGAGAGGGCTTCTTTGTCTACACTCATTCAGCATCGTTCACACCCTCTTAAGCTATAGCCCCGACCGTGAACTCAACTTGTCCATTTGTAAATTCAGAGCATTTCGCTCTAGGAGCGTTCAGAGCGCACACTGGACGCTCTAGCCGAGGAGTAAGGTTGATCCGAGCGTTCTATCCTAACAACAGTTGTCAAGCTGTTAGCTACTTCCAAACACAAATGAGAGAACAGCTCACTCTGACAATTTTACTCGCCCTAGCAGAGCTGGTCAGGCTATTTTTATGTTATCGAGTGCATTGGTGACTACAACTGTGCTGCTGGCAACAATTTAATAACACTTTTTGCCGACATTTACTGACACTGGCCAAATTCAAAGGGTTTTGAGCGTTCGTAAATTAATCAGTTATTCTGTGCTTTGGCACACTCAGACGAGAGTGCTCTGAAATCAGAGGAGATAGCCAGAGCAAATTGACCAGCTACGTCTATCAGCAGTTGTCGCATTGACATGAACATTCAATTGAAATGGTTACTTGCATAATGGAGTCTTTTGTTAAGACATGTAGCTAGCTAAACAATTAACCATAATCCCAACTCATGGCGTTACTACCCTGCATGAATCTGCAGGAAGCTAACCAACCAGGTTCAATGTTAGCTAGCTAACATTAGGCTATAACTAGCAAAGTAAATGGCTCTGAGATACGAATAATATTACTAACGTAAACTCACCCCATTCCGTACAAATGTGCGCAACCGCAACAGTCAAACGAGGCTGCAAAGAAAACTAATGGGACTGTAGCGACTGTGTTGACTTCAAAATCTGGGGTATGAACTACGTTTCTATTCAAGCGTTTGTCGACATGGTAATGGCTCTATAGTATTGGAGAAAAGTTAAAAAAACAGACCCTCCGTTACATTGTGACGTGTCATGCCGTAACGTACAGCACGCATAAAGCAACTATTTCTGTCTTATAATCTCTCTCCACCAGGTGTAGCACTTCTCTCATCCTTTAAAAACAAGAAATGGACAGTGACGGGGGTAAGGGGGGATACCTAGTAAATTTTTGCGTCATCACTGCAAGCGATCATCATTCTCAAAACCGCTGTTTACTTCTAAAGATCACTTTAGCACCGCCCTAAAAACCCGATTCAAATTCGACACAAACCTTCAAATAGGTATGTAATGACACATTATATAAACTCTTTATAGTGTTTTATTTACATTTTAGAGGCGATAAGGTGATAAGTTGGACAGATCGAGAAAAAGCAATTTTCCCACACAACATCTCTCCTTCTCACTATCACGCATTAGTTTCACTTCCCCACCCGCCATTTTTAAAAAGACCCGACGGGGCTCATTGCCTTCTTGAATCATGCAGAAACGGGCAGCGTGGGGGTCATGTAATTGATTCTGTTGGAAAGGGGAGGAATTGTGCTTTACACAATTAAAGCATCTGCCCTTACAAGTTTACAGGTAACCTTTGAGATATTTTGTCGTCATGTTTGAGCAAGTTGGAACCGGTGTTTTTCTGGATCAAACGAGCCAAATAAATTGACATTTTGGATATATATCGACGGAATTAATCAAACAAAAAGACCATTTGTGATGTTTATGGGACATATTGGAGTGCCAACAACAGAAGCTCGTCAAAGGTAAGGCATGAATTATATTTTTATTTCTGCGTTTTGTGACGCGCCTGCTGGGTTGAAATGTTTTCTCTCTTTTTTTTTACTATAAGTGCTATGCTCAGATAATAGCATCGTATGCTTTCGCTGAAAAGCCTATTTGAATTCTGACATGTTGGCTGGATTCACAACCAGTGTAGCTTTAATTTGGTATCTTTCATGTGTGATTTAATGAAAGTTTGATTTTATAGTAATTTTCATAGTAAATCATTTTAATTTGGCGCTGTGCATTTTCTCAGGCTTTTTTCCAAGTGAGACAGTAGCGTTTTGCCTAAACTCAGATTTTGGGATATAAATATTTTACCGAACAAAAAATACATGTATTGTGTAACATGAAGTCCTATGAGTGTCATCTGATGAAGATTATCACAGGTTAGTGATTCATTTTATCTCTATTTCTGTTTTTTGTTAATGCTCTCTTTAGCTGGAAAAATGGCTGTCTTTTTCTGTGACTTGGCTCATACCTAACATAATCTTTTGGAGTGCTTTCGTCGTAAAACCTTTTAGAAATCGGACACTTTGGCTGGATTTACAACAAGTGTAGCTTTAAAATGGTGTAAAATACTTGTATGCTTGAGGAATTTAAATGATGGGATTTCTGTTGTTTTGAATTTGGCGCCCTGCAGTTTCACTGGCTGTTGACGAGGTGGGACGCTACCGTCCCACATACCCTAGAGAGGTTAATAAGTTTCTTCCACCAGAGCGAGTCTGACCACAAATCAGAGACCACTATGATGATACACCAAATGTGTTTGATGGATCGCGGGAAAGGAGCAGGAATAGGCTTTTGTAGGCTAATCACACTGCTGCTCTCTCATTTAGCTATATGCATATTACGGATTGTGGTTGTTGTGGATGGCTGTTCACAAATCTAAATGTCTATTTTAAACCAATATTGGTTGAATTCAAGATGTTTAAGCTGCCTATCAATCATTGTTTTTAAAATCAGTGGACAGCCAGTGAAAATGAGCTCTTGCAACAGCTGCATAGTGCAGATCCCAGCCCATGGAATACAAGTGTGGCTTTTTAATTTAAAATCCGTAGGCCTAATGGAGACATGCTCTAACTCGTACATGTTTGATAGACATAAATATGGCAATATGTAGTTGCTACATTAATGTTTGGACTTATAAATTATATTTACAGTACCAGTCAAAAGTTTGGACACACCTACTCCTTCAAGGGTTTTCTTTGTTTTTTACTATTTTCTACATTGTATATAGATATATTATTGATTCTTTAAGAATATCACTTATAAATGCCTCATGAGCTTAATTCAACTGTCACACTCCATGAGAACCCACAATATATGTTTGTAAACATTGTAAATATAAACAAACACTGTATAGACTCATAACATTTTAAAACAATCATTTTGATATCATGGATGTTCAGTCCTTGCATCCATAGCCCTGAATATTATTAATCTGAGTGGTTACATTTCTCCAGGCCCATCCCTCAGCTTTTTACCAAAACAGAGGTGGGGCGACCATTTTGTTATTGTTTCATCTGTTGATTTGCCCTTTAAACAGCTGCATATTATCAAGATATCAAAGTGTCACCAACTAAAAGGTAAACAATAGGCCTATTGAAATTGTAATTATCTGATTTATTGCCTACCTCCTCATGCCTTTTGCACACATTGTATATAGATTCTCTTTTTTTCTTTTTTTCTACCATGTTATTGACTTGTTTATTGTTTACTCCATGTGTAACTCTGTGTTGTTGTCTGTTCACACTGCTATGCTTTATCTTGGCCAGGTCGCAGTTGCAAATGAGAACTTGTTCTCAACTAGCCTACCTGGTTAAATAAAGGTAAAATAAAAAAAAAATTAAAAAAAATAGTAAATGCAGCATATGGCATTCATTTTTCACATGTAAATAGCACTTTTCAGTAGTGCTCAAAGCATGCCATTCCATGAGCGCAGAATTTATTTTACAACTCGAATCAATGAGCCCAATCAGTAATAAGCTAATAAGTCCTTAGTTTTGGGGTTATGCTGAGGTAAAACAATTTGGCTAATCTATACTTCCATATTGGAATTCTGTTAGACTTTCGTTTTTAATGTAAAGATATAATTGAATCATATTATTATATGTAGTAGAAAGCGATGGGTTAGAAGAAGCCTACATAACCAACCCATAAAGTAAAATGTAACATCCATATACGTCCAGCTATGTAAACTTTAACATTGATTTATCCTGCAATAGATGTTGTTCAATTGGTAACATACATTTTTGTCAAAGGGAAAGTAATCTAAAAGTAACTGAATGTAATCAGATTATGTTACTGATTACAATTTTGGACAGGTAACGGATTACGCACACACAGACAGACAGAGAGAGAGACAGAGAGAGAGAGACAGAGAGAGAGAAAGAGAGAGAAATGTTGATACTTTACAAGACAACCACACTAGAGAATCTCCTTCTCCTATTACCCTAACCATTTCTCCGCCCCAGCTGTGGTCTCTTCGGGGAAAAACATGGACCGAGTTTTGTGCTGTGTGGTTCCATTTAGTTCAACATGTCCCTGAGCATCACTCAAGGTTCTATTTTTGGCTTGCTGTTTCAATTCCCCTGTATAGTCATGGGCCTGACATTGGATTACTCCTAAATGGTGATTCAATGCAATTGTAAAACAAGGCTATGAAAATGATGCAAACACAAAAGGCTTGTCCACAAGTGGAAGAACTGAAAGCCTCTATTGTTCTACACTCTTAGAAAAAAGGCTTCCAAAAGGGTTATTTGGCCGTCCCCATAGGTTCTACCTGGAACCAAAAAGGGATCTTCAAAGAGTTATCCTATGGAGACAGCAGAAGAACCCTTTTAGGTTCTAGATAGCACCTTTTTTGAGAGTGTGCTGTTCATTTTCATGAATTTCTCTCTTGGGGGGGTGATGCACAGAATCATATGTTGACGTTTGATGTTTTGTTTCAATCATGGTAGATGTTTTATTTGTAGCAACAGTTAGATGAGATACTGTAGGGATGAATAATGATTAACTGTCCGTTGACTAGCGTACTGCTTATCAAAATATGGTGGAAAAAATATAATGTAGTGTGATTTAGAGCCGTGAAATGAAGCGTAAGGTTATTTTTTGTTGTGGCAACAGATTTAGATTGCTGAGTGAGAAGCAACGCCTCTCATCAAATTCTTAATTGCCTAGAACAATTAAAAGAGTGTAAAAAATAACATAAGAAAAGTAAGGGTTGGAACAATTGGATAATGCCTCATTTATGGAGAAAGTGATTTGATGAATCAAAAATAACTGATAAAAAGCTGTTGAATAACAGGAAGCTAAAATATCTGTTTTATATGTGTTGAATTTAGTAAAGACGGAATGATGTGCTGGGTAAATTGTGTCACTGCAGTCTCCTGGTAGGATGTGATGTGCTATAGCGTACTCTGGGCTTCTATATCTCTGTGCTCAGAGGAAGACCGTAGCTTTGTGACTAGATGGTATACAGCTATGGACGGAAGCAAAAATCGTGTGATTTTGTGCTTTTTGTTGCTATGGCAACAGCTAGCTATAGAGTGAAGATAGTTAGCTAGCGTAGTTAGTGTCCCTAGTAGGTGAGGTAAGAAAATGTATCTAACTGGTTTCCACATTCATCTGTGATGACAGTTAGCTAGTGTTCCTAATGGATGTCAACGAGGCACGCCAATTAGCTAACGTTACTGCCCTTGGCAAGCCGGTGCGAATGACCAGTGCAGCCTTGCGAAGGATGCATCGCAAATGGCACCTTACACTCTTAGGTGATAGGGTGTCATTTGGGATGCATACAAGGTCATCTATTTCATCTATAGTGGGTAATGTTCCAACATATCTGTAAGATGGATTTCAACCATATGAGAAACCCACGTCTTGGCTCTTTGGGACAATGTAAAAGTCAGCTTTGTCATTGTATGATAATTCCAGGACAGAGATGAGCTTGAGAGGAACAGGTTCATACTCTTGTTACTGAAGCATAATGCAGCACAAAGACAAAGTAAAATGTTGTATTGCAGATGTCCTCAATAGCGGTTTACTACGGTTCCAAAATATCAGGATATGAGAGAGGGACCCATTTGGTCTCTTGGGACTGTGTGGACTGTGGAAGACAGACAGCTTTGTCATTCTATCAAATGAATGTGTAAATTATCTGATAGGATGTTGTGTTAAGACAGGTTAAGTTATGCCCTATTATAGCGTTAGGGGACATGACCTCATATTTTGTCAGTTTAGGGATACAACATGAATTGTTCTTAAAAATGTTCCATGGTCGATCACCAATTCAATAGATAGGTTGTAGGAAGCTTCCGTAGCTGTCACTAGTCTAATGTATACTCATTTAACTATGCAACATTCCCCAAAGATCAAATGTCATTTAATCCAAAGCAGCGTAAACTGCACTATTATTCTAATGCATGGAGATATGCAGTAGCATGCACAGTATTGGTATTGTTCAACTCTAACCTTAAGCACATGGCCTCTGAACATTGCGACTGCAATATATGTTAGAACAATCTTGGGCCCCTCGCAATAATACCTCATTGTAGTGTTAATATTATGTAAAATTACACAGTAGTAATTTACAGTAGTATTACCACGTCAACAACTTTTCGGTTGTGACATACAGTGCCAAGTAGTAAACTCAGCAAAAAAAGAAACGTCCTCTCACTGTCAACTGCGATTATTTTCAGCAAATTTAACATGTGTAAATATTTGTATAAACATAAGATTCAACAACTGAGTCATAAACCGATCAAGTTCCACAGACATGTGACTAACAGAAATGGAATAATGTGTCCCTGAACAAAGGTGTGGTCAAAATCAAAAGTAACAGTCAGCATCTGGTGAGACCACCAGCTGCATTAAGTACTGCAGTGCATCTCCTCCTCATGGACTGCACCAGATTTGCCAGTTCTTGCTGTGAGATGTTACCCCACTCTTCCACCAAGGCACCTGCAAGTTCCTGGACTTTTCTGGCGGGAATGGCCCTAGCCCTCACCCTCTGATCCAACAGGTCCTAAACATGCTCGATGGGATTGAGATCCGGGCTCTTCGCTGGCCATGGCAGAACACTGACATACCTGTCTTGCAAGAAATCACGCACACAACGAGCAGTATGGCTGGTGGCATTGTCATGCCGGAGGGTCATGTCAGGATGAGCCTGCAGGATGGGTACCACATGAGTGAGGATGTCTTCCCTGTAATGCACAGCATTGAGATTGCCTGCAATGACAACAAGCTCAGTCCGATGATGCTGTGACACACCGCCCCAGACCATGACGGACCCTTTACCTCCAAATCAATCCCGCTCCAGAGTACAGGCCTCGGTGTAACGCTCATTCCTTCGACGATAAATGCAAATCTGACCACCAGACAAAACCTCGACTCGTCAGTGAAGAGCACTTTTTGCCAGTCCTGTCTGGTCCAGCGATGGTGGGTTTGTGCCCATCGGCAATGTTGTTGCCAGTGATATCTGGTGAGAACCTGCCTTACAACAAGCCTACAAGCCCTCAGTCCAGCCTCTCTCAGCCTTTGGACAGTCTGAGCATGATGGAGGGATTGTGCATTCCTGGTGTAACTCGGGCAGTTGTTGCCATCCTGTACCTGTCCCGCTGGTGTGATGTTCGGATGTACCAATCCTGTGCAGGTGTTGTTACACGTGATCTGCTACTGCGAGGATGATCAGCTGTCCGTCCTGTCACCCTGTAGCGCTGTCTTAGGCGTCTCACAGTACGGACATTGCAATTTATTGCCATGGCCACATCTGTAGTCCTCATGTGTCCTTGCAGCATGCCTAAGGCACATTGACACAGGTGAGCAGAGACCCTTTGCCTCTTTCTTTTTGTGTTTTTCAGAGTCAGTAGAAAGGCCTCTTTAGTGTCCTAAGTTTTCATAACTGTGACCTTAATTGCCTACCGTCTGTAAGCTGTTTGTGTCTTAATGACCGTTCCACAGGTGCATGTTCATTAATTGTTTATGGTTCATTGAACAAGCATGGGAAACAGTGTTTAACAACAACAAAGATCTGTGAAGTTATTTGTATTTTTACAAATTATCTTTCAAAGACAGGGTCCTGAAAAAGGGACGTTTCTTTTTTTGCTGAGTTTATTATGCACACAACTTGTAAAGTTGAAAAAGTTCTGGAACGCAGATAGTAAAAGCTTATTAACTTTCTAAGAAATGTTCTATACATTTGTTACATTCCCCAGCAAGAAAACCAAAACCTTCACTCAAACAGAAGGGGTAACTAACTAAGAGTCACTGACCAACATCAAAACGAAACAGTTGGAGTTCTGAAAGACACTCATGGGGGTGTCCACTGAAAGTTGACTACCAACAAAAACTAGAACCGAAAAGACACCCACCATGTTCGCCCACTAAATTTGCCCACTAAGAGGCAAACAGAACTAAAACCCACACCAAACTTAAAGACAGGAAGCAAACAAAAAAGTTGAGCAAAACAAAAACAGGAAAGATCAGACAAAGGAATGTTTTTCTGGAAATCAAATAGGACGTGCCAACTAAAGGTGTTGACCCTCCACATCTCTCAAGACAACTGGAATACCTGGCCAGCCACTCTTAAATGGCACCTGGGCCAGCACAGGTGAAACACCTTGCCACTAACGAGATAGCAACCAAAACAGATGTAACGCATACTGACTAACGAGGTGACACCAATCGGTGCGCCGTATGTGCTAACAAGCTATACGTGATAAAATCCTCCCTCAAAGCATAAATGGAAAAACCAAAACCTGTAACCTATTTTAAAGGCAAACCACTGAGAGTAAGATCAGAGGCTGATATTGTTCCATGATGTTGTGAACTGAAGGAGAGATGAGTGTGTTTGTATAGTATGTCTGCTTTACTGCAGACCTGCTCTGTCTCTGATCCCCCAGCTTGAATAACACACCACTCTCACCACGGATTAAGGTGTCACCCTTCAGACAGATTAGAGGAATAGCAAATGTTCTATAGCGTTTGTAATCGATTTAATATACTACAGTTTAATTCCATTCGAAAATCCCTGGATAACATCGTTTGAAAGCATAATCTGAGGTATCAGGAGGGCATAATGTGATAAGAACAATATCTTTGCATAAATAACTGGTGACTGATACAAAGCCATTTGCCAAGTTTTGAAGACCGTTATTATGTTTATTATATGAGGTGGTTCAATTCATATTGGAAGTGAATTATTTCAATAGTGTAGCAGATCAGTCAATTACTCAAATAATGTCCATAACAAAAAGGCTGATCAAATGTATTTTGTGGGAATAAAGGAATTACTTTGAAATAGAGAGTGGGCATTCAGGCAATAAGGTGGATGTTATTGTTGTTTGTTTATGATTGACTGGTTGCCTGCCAAATAGCTACAGTGCCTTGAGAAAATATACACACCCCTTTAATTTGTCCAGATTTTGTTGTGTTACAGCCTGAATTGATTACATTTAGATTTTTTTGGTCACTGGCCTACACAAAATACCCCATAATGTCAAAGTGTAATTACAGTATCTTTTTATTTCATTTTTTACAAATTAATAAAAAATGGGAAGTTGAAATGTCTTGAGAACATGATTTTTTTATGACTACCTCATCTCTCTACCCCACACATACAATTATCTGTAAGGTCTCTCAGTCGAGCAGTGAATTTCAAACACAGATTCAACCACTAAGACCAGGGTGGTTTTCCAATGCCTCACAAAGAAGGGCGCCTACTGGTAGATGGGTAACAAATATTCCAAAACATGCATCCTATTTGCAACAAGGCACTAAAGTAATACTGCAAAAAATGTGGCAAAGCAATTAACTTTTTGTTATGTTTGGTGCAAATCCAATACAACACATTAATGAGTACCACTCATCATATTTTCAAGAATAGTTTTGGCTGCATCATGTTATGGCTATGCTTGTAATTGCTAAAGACTAGGAAGTTTTTCAGTATAAAAAATAAACTGAATGGAGCTAAGCACAGGCAAAAACCTAGAGTAAAACCTGGTTCAGTCGGCTTTCCACCAGACACTAGGAGAGGAATTTACCTTTCAGCAAGACAATAACCTAAAACACAAATCCAAATATACACTGAAATTGCTTACCAAGAAGACAGGGAATGTTCCTGAGTGGATGAATTACAGTTTTGACTTATATCTGCTTGAAAATCTATGGCAAGTCTTGAAAATAGTTGTCTAGCAATGATCTACGACCAATTTGACAGAGCCTGAAAATTTTTGAAAATAATTATGGCAAGACTAACCCAGAAAGACTCACAGCTGTAATCACTGCCAAAAGTGCTTCTATAAAAGCATTACCCAGGGGTTTGAATACTTATGTAAATTAGATATTTCTGCATTTCATTTTCAATACATTTGAAAACATGTTTTCATTATGGGGTATTGTGTGTGAATGGGTGAGAAAAATCTATTTAATCCATTTTAAATTCAGGCTGTAGCACAACAAAATGTGGAATAAGTCATGGGGTAAGAATACTTTCTGAAGGCACTGTACATGTGCTCCTTCAGAAGACAGAAGAGTGAATGTGTACAGTATGGTTTGTGAGGAGTCTTCATTTGCAATCTCCCTTCACATTTGTAAAGGTTAATTGAATGCTGCCGTCTTACTATTTGCCTGAGGCATTCCTCTACTCTTGGCAGATCTAGAATGCCATTTGATTGAACAGAACCCGAATAGTGCGAGAACCTCTTGGCTTCACCATTCAATTCTGTGAGATTGTGGTGAAAGAGATTGGGGCTTGTGGTTCAATGCCAGCAGACTGCTAATATAAACACTTCGAAGGCTAACCTTGTGCCCTCACGCCGATGTAATCAGAGACCTCCCTCAAATGGCAACTTCTCACAGTCACATTTAACACAAAAGATAGCTAGATAAGGTGGAGGTAGATGTACACAGCTCTGATAACAGTGGACAGATGGAGATGGTCTGACCGCAATAAGTTGCAGAGGCCTGCTGGGGTGGAACTGTCCACCAATTGGACATAAGGGGAAGTATCGAGAAATGAGAGAGAATTAAGAGAGATACTGAAACAAACAGGCCTCCTTTTCTATAGCTCTATACTTTAATTAACTACATAATGATAATTTGTCCAATAAAGACCCATTATCAGTGGCATAATTGCCCTCAAATTATTACTTTTTATTACTCTGATTTCATCCTGATACCAAGTTAAATAAAGGTTAAAAAAATGGCATGACTTCATATACTTAAACCCCAGCATTGAGCATTCTATGTGAACCAAGTGTATCATGTGACACAGGCACCATATGTTGAGGGAGGGATGGACTGCTGCTGTTGATTTATTCATTGGTAGAAATGCCAAACGGTGTCATTTTCAAGAAGGATAATAAATCTGTCTCTCTCTCGAGACACATGCTTGGCACTGATTGGTCTGCTGAGGAGCTGATAATTACATTGAGAGATATGGAGCTTGCAGTTATTCTACTGCATACTCAAATGTATTACGTGTTAGGTTTCAGATATACTTTCCTTTTTATAAAAAACGTGCATTTTTTCCATTGTGCTGATCGAAGAATGAATCTGTCATATTTGTTGTCCCTTTCTGAGCTCTAATGAATGTAATCTCAGTGTCAGCATATACAAAATCTGACCCATTTCACCATGTGAAGTGACGACTTTCCAATATCATATCAACCAGAGAAGAAGGGGAGCAACAACCTAGCTATGAGGAAATCTAGCGTGACCATGGTTATTTTCCAGTATATTATTCGGTTGAGCCAGGAACAACAAAAAATAAACCAACCGCATTCTGTTTCCTCACTCGTGCTTGCAGCTCTCTCTCTCTCTCAATTGTCACTGTGTTAATGCATTGGGAGGAATGCTGCTAAAACAAGGCCCTATGAGGTTTGGTGGACTGTAAATAGAATGGCTGCCAAATCAAATTCACCCAGGGCCCTCTAATGTTATATGGATCCCTTTGTGCCTAGTGTGTTTTGATCTGAGCTTTTCTGGGAAATTGGTGCAACAAACGCAAAGAGAAATCAATATGGAGATAGTTGTCCTGTACTTAATCGTGGTGTTCTGTGCATTTCATTAGGTTTTGTTCAAGAGGGGATCTGGTATATTGTTTTGATCTGGTATATTGTACGATATATTTTTTTCCGTTTTCAAAATATGTAGTGGAACAATGTGTCCCTTTGTATCCGTTTGTGTCTCTGTTATTGTCACACCCTGATCTGTTTCACCTGTCTTTGTGATTGTCTCCACCCCCATCCAGGTGTCCCCCATCTTCCAAATTATCCCCTGTGTATTTATACCTTTGTTCTCTGTCCGTTGCCAGTTCGTCTTGTTTGTTCAAGTCAACCAGCGTTTTTGTTCTCAGCTCCTGCATTTCCCAGTCTCTCTTTTTCTCGCCCTCCTGGTTTTGACCCTTGCCTGCATTTCCCAGTCTCTCTTTTTCTCACCCTCCTGGTTTTGACCCTTGCCTGCATTTCCCAGTCTCTCTTTTTCTCGCCCTCCTGGTTTTGACCCTTGCTTGCATTTCCCAGTCTCTCCTTTTTCTCACCCTCCTGGTTTTGATCCTTGCCTGTCCTGACTCAGAGCCCGCCTGCCTGACCACTCTGCCTGACCCTGAGCCTGCCTGCCGACCTGTACCTTTGCCCCACCTCTGGATTGTTGACCTCTGCCTACCCTGACCCTGCCTGCCGTCTGGTACCGTTGCCCCACCTCTGGTTTACTGACCCCTGCCTGCCTTGACCTGTCTATTGCCTGCCCATTTTGGAATAATAAACCATTGTCAATTTAATGTGTCTGCATCTGGGTCTTACCTTGATTCCTGACATTTCCCTGTCTCTCAAGCAACTGCACAAAACCAACTGAAAAGGCATCTTCTACTCTGTCCTTCCAAGAATAACACCTTGAAAGAAATTAGAAAATGAACCTTTGAGCTGAGATGCTGAAATGACCTAAGATTGTACAATCCTTAATATTAAAATGTTAGATTTAACTTTTCATTTCAAATCATTTACGAAACTAAAAGGCTTTGAATGATTTCCGACTGTCAGACAACTCCTACCATACCATATTGTTTTCCATAGTCGAACAGATGCTTTAAGGCATTTATGATAGCCGATGCTGCTTGACCTTTTGTAGTGTCCAAAATGAGACAACAGATTTCCACATTTTTCTGTCTACAAAACAGACATTTAGCTGCACATGGCATTTAGCTGACAGGGCATTCTTCGTGTGTGTTATAACATTAATAGTGTCCTCATCCAAACATTGCATTAATGATGGCCTTATTTATTCTGAAAACATGTGGACGGTCTTGTACACTGAGAATATAAGCCTACTGTATATAGTTGGGGAGTAAAAGAGGTCAACTGCCATAGTTTATAGAACTCTACCCTCCCAATCTCTCCAAACCAGAAAAACAGCTCCTATTTTCATATCAATGGGGATTAAGAATGATTTACTAGAGAAGGAATAGTAAATCCTCTGGAACTCTGTACAAGGTAGTGTGGGGGTGTAGAGAGGGGAGTTGTAGCTTTTCTTCCGGTCATAAAGCATTTGGAGATGTCAAACGGTCAAAGACCTCCTTAAACAGTCATTACTTCCTGTATATCACCTGGCCATGCCTCACATAATGCTTCACTCTTACACATTCAACTGAATTAAACTTCTGGTATCTGGGAGTGATGTCTCTCCACAGAGGATGATGTGTAAGCAATGCAATGCACTCCTCCAGCCTGTCTTTTTCTCTCCCTCTCTCCTTATCCCTCCCTCTCTTTCTCTTTCTCTGTGACTATTAAAAGCTTGTGGACAATGTGGTTGCCTCTCGTGATTTCTTTTTTTTTATTACAGGATATAAAACCTTTTTCAACCTTGAATAAAGCCCCTCGAGAAGCTGTAGGAACAATACTTATACTTAATCTGTTGATCGTGACACATTCTTTCTAATTTACATCAGCTTTCCGCTATGTTCGGATTCCTTAGTAATAACAGATTTATACAGGATTTTTCTTGATGTAGCACAATACAATAGCTTGAAATAACATTTGATTTCATTATAAGTGTGGCAAGGAAAATTCATGAAAAGAATAAGGCTAACTTATGCAGGTGTTGTCTTATAAAAACTGAAGTTGGAAGTAACAGACTATGATTAGCTCTATTGTCAGTCTCCAAGTCTCACCGGAACATTAGTTCTCACAACAAGGAGTGCCGTTCTACTGGTTCACTACTTCCATGCTGTTCTTCCTCTTCTCAGCCTTATCTGTTTGTTAACATTTTGAGTGAATTTGCATGTCTATATGTCCTGTATATAGTTAATTATGGCACAATCAAATAGTAAAACATCCACTTTTGTAAATCTACATGTGATATTCAGTTAGTCTTTTTTCATATTTTCAAAGGATTGCGTGTCCATTCATGCCAGTGTTTGTTGCTTGTTTGATTTTGTTGTACTTTCCCATTCTAATCCGAAAGCTGCAACATTGACCTTTTTGAATAATCATGAAACATATTCTTATATGGATTATTTCACTCAATTCTCTTCAAATCCAGCGTTTTAGGCAATGAGGGAAGCCATGGAACCAACTGTATAGTCTAGGCAGGCTCAGTGAAAATGCTGAGCTAGAAATAGCCACCAGATGGACGAACCCATCAAAAGCCTTAAAGTGCTGTAGGGGAAGGGATTAAGGTCAGAGTATATTTTAATAAGATATTACAATATCAATTAGAATGGACAATTCCACTCAAAATGCACACATTTTATGTATATTCACAATCTGTTTCAGACCACCCAGATCCTTGCACGGACCAGACCTCCACCCACAGAATTCTTTGAGTTGCCAAACCAATTCCCCCAATGAATGAATAAAACCCTTTAATCCTTGAATTGGGACAGGTTTCTTGTGAATGATTCAATTTCCTTCTCATTGTGTCAAACAAGGACATGACAGAGTCGGGCACTGTTTCCTTGTTCTGTTTCAGGTCAACAGGACCAGTGTGGGACAATGGAGGGATCACCCATGGGTGTCGACCAGGGACAAAGACTAAACATGGCCCTCTGCAGCTTGGCGGGCATGTTGGGGGAAACATTCATTCCACCACAGGACAAAGGTTAACCCCATAAGGATAGATAACTTGTTGGCCCAAATAATGATAAGAACTGTGCATGTGAGTTAATATTTTCTGGGACAGGATTCATGAGTGTGTAGTGTTGTAGGATTCCAATTCTAAAGATTCAGTTATTGGCCCAATGTTGCCAGAGCAGTATGTTATCCTGTATAAGGGTTGCCAGATCAGTATGGTTCCCTGTAGGATGGTCTGTGTTGAAGTAAATTCAACATGTATCCTTCAAGTGATGATGGCTCATTTCCCAAGTTAACATGCCATAGTATTCAATGCAGAATAATCAATTTGTGAGGGCCAAACAATTAAGATTAATTGGGTCAACTTTAAATTCAATCGTTGTAATTTTAGACTCATTTGTGGTTGACACCTAAATAACCTTATGACCTCTAAAAAGTCCCTAAATTGAGCAATTGACTGAAAGAATCAATGACAGACATATGCTACCACTCAAGAGTAATAGTGATATGAGGGTTAGAAGGGTATAGGACCATCTGGGTACATGGTAACTTTGACCACTGGCCTCTTTCAGATATACAGTATTATGTATCACTCTAAAACTGGTGTACAACAGAAAACGTAAGTGTTTCTTATAGGACAAGTTCAGATTGTACCTGACCGTTTGCTTCCATTTCGTGCACGATGAAAAAAGTGTTTTATTGAAAAAGGATGGTTACTGGGTAGCTAAATGTTGAATTTGGATCCCGCAATGGGGTTAGCATCAGTTGCTGGGACCGCTACTATCTGTCCAGTCATCCTGCCAACCAAAAGTCTGAAGAAATGCCTGGTGTCGCATCTAGCCTAGCTGCTAACTAGCTATCAAGCTGGCAAGGTTTCCTTAACAGCTTCTACACAGACCGTGACGCGGTAACCCTTGTGGCTGGGACTGAGGCTTGTGGCTGTCTAAATCCTTGCTGTTTGCTGCTGTTTCCATCTGCCCTGCGACCTGCCCAGTCTGGAACTGCATGGAGTACCAGCGTTAGTCTACGTTGCTACTATGGCATCCAAAGCAAAAGCCGGTGGGAGTAACGGAGAGGACAATGTTTCTCTATCACAGGTGAAGGATAATTTAAACAAAAATAGTTCTACAAGGAGTTGTTAAAACAGGAAAATAGCTTCAAGAGCTTTGTCTAAATACTGACAAAATGAACAAAATAATGGACTAACCAGGACCTTAGGAACAGTTTTAAGTTCTCCTAGGGAGAGGTGGATGTCCTGAGAGATTTGCAGCAAGATGACAACTGTAAGTCAACACGAGATGACATCTGCACTGTCTGTGAATCATTATTAACAATGACTGGGAATACTCTCTGAGGGACAATGCAGGAGTAATAACATAATTGTGGATGGCATACCATCGTCTTTACATGAGAACGGGGCCAAGCCTGAGGAGAAAGTAAGAAAAATTATCACTGAAAAGTGCAGATAGATCTTTGGAAGATTGAGGTGTAGCAGGCACACAGGTGTTACGAAGAGTGGAACCCAAGAGCAGACTCAGATGAGGAGACTGGGATGAAGGAACCAAGGTATTTATTGAAACACATGGGGAAGATGGAGTGCAGGCCAGGGGAAGCTCAGGCGGATTGCAGGAAACCAGGTGCGGAGGCTGAGGCTGGAGCGAGAGGGGTTAGAACAGGGTAAGCAGGTCCGGAGGGGGAATCCAAGGGAGCAGTAGAGTGGGGAATCCAGGACAGAGTAGCAGGATGCCGTGACGTGGGACTGGAGACAGGAACCAGAGTCAGAGTGGGCAGAGCTATAGCGGAGAGGAAAACAGCGTCAGACAAGGAAAACAGGCACAACAGGATCTAAACAGTAACAAACGGTTAGAAACGTAGACTGACTGAGCAGGTGACAGACCCAGGCCTGTCACACCCTGATCTGGTTCACCTGTTCTTGTGATTGTCTCCACCCCCTCCAGCTGTCACTTATTATCCCCGGTGTATACATCCCTGTGTTTCCTGTCTCTCTGTGCCAGTTGGTCTTATTTGCTAAGTCAGCCAGCGGTTTTCCTTGCTCCTATTTTTCCCAGTCTCTGTTTGTTTCTAGTCCTCCTGGTTTCGACCCTTGCCTGTTCTGACTCCGAACCCGCCTGTTCTGATTACCAGCCTGCCCTTGTACTGTTTTGACTCAGATCTGGTTTCTGACCCCTGCCTGCACTGACCTCGAGACTGCATTTCGTCTGGTACTGTTTTGACTCTGACCTGGTCTATGAACTCTCGCCTGTCAACAACCTGCCTTTGCCTAATCCCTTTGTTAAAATAAATATTGGAGCTCTACCATCTTTTTTTTTATTTATTTTTTTATTTAACCTTTATTTAACCAGGTAGGCAAATTGAGAACACGTTCTCATTTACAATTGCGACCTGGCCAAGATAAAGCAAAGCAGTTCGACACATACAACAACACATAGTTACACATGGAGTAAGACAAACATATAGTCAATAATACAGTGAAAAAAATAAGTCTATATACAATGAGAGCAAGTGAGGTGAGATAAGGGAGGTGAAGGCAAACAAATATATGTATAAATAAATAAAAATATAAAAAGGCCTGTATAAATATAAATCTGCCTCCTGTCTGCATTTGGGTCTCACCTTGTGCCTTTATACAGGCTGATAATGTTCAAGTTCCTAAGGTTTAAGAACAAGATGGCTATTCTGGAGAGAGCCAAGAACTTGAGAGGAACCAACATCTTCCTTAACGAGGACTATTCGGAAGCTGTGCGCCAGAGTTGGAAAGAACTTGCTGCAGAACTCTGCTCTAAAGCTATATCCATACCCATTGGATGTGCTGACCATAATATAATGGCACATCTAGAAAAGCCAAATATCCAAACACTAGATCTAAAATAGTGTATAAAGATCATACAAAATGTTTTGTACATTACTGGGCAATCTGAAAAGTCAAAGTCAATTGATCAATAATATGATAATACTTTAAGAAAAAATATTTATTTTCAATTTACAATCTGTAGAAACAATGACATCGGAAAGGTTCAGAGCTTTTGTGAAACATCACAGCACAGTTGAAAAATATATGGCGTTAAGAGATAGATGGGAAGAGGTTGAATGGAGCTGAAGGTTGGTACTAATAACAATATACAGTGCCTTGCAAAACTATTCATCCCCCTTGGCGTTTTTCCTATTTTGTTGCATTACAACCTGTAATTTAAATGGATTTTTATTTGGATTTCATGTAATGGACATACACAGAATAGTCTCAACTGGTGAAGTGAAATAACCTGTTTCTAAAAAATAAAAAACAGAAAAGTGGTGCGTGCATATGTATTCTCCCCCGTTGCTATGAAGCCCCTAAGTAAGATCTGGTGCAACCAATTACCTTCAGAAGTCACATAATTAGTTAAATAAAGTCCACCTGTGTGCAATCTAAGTGTCACATGATCTGTCACATAACCTCAATATATATATACACCTGTTCTGAAAGGCCCCAGAGTCTGCAACACCACTAAGCAAGGGGCACCATGAAGACCAAGGAGCTCTCCAAACAGGTCAGGGACAAAGTTGTGGAGAAGTACAGATCAGGTTTGGGTTATAAAAGAATATCTGAAACTTTGAACATCCCACGGAGCACGATTAAATCCATTATTAAAAAATGGAAAGAATATGGCACCACAACAAATCTTCCAAGAGAGGGCCACCCACCAAAATTTACAGACCAGGCAAGGATGTCATTAATCAGAGAGGCAACAAAGAGACCAAAGATAACCCTGAAGGAGCTGCAAAGCTTCACAGCAGAGATTGTCCATAAGACCACTTTAAGACATACACTCCACAGAGCTGGGCTTTATGGACGAGTGGCCAGAAAAAAGCCATTCCTGAAAGAAGAAAATTTGCAAACATGTGGGAGACTCCCCAAAGCATGTGGGAGACGCTCCAAACATATGGAAGAAGGTACTCTGACCAGATGAGACTAAAATTGAGCTTTTTGGCTTTCAAGGAAAACGTTATGTCTGGCACAAACCCAACACGTCTCATCACCCCGAGAACACCATCCCCACAGTGAAGCATGGTGGTGGCAGCATCATGCTGTGGGGATGTTTTTCATCGGTAGGGACTGGGAAACTGGTCAGAATTGAAGGAATGATGGATGGTGCTAAATACAGGGAAATTCTTGAGTGAAACCAGCTTCAGTCTTCCAGAGATTTGAGACTGGGACGGAGATTCACCTTCCAGCAGGACAATGACCCTAAACATACTGCATTAACTTCTCTAGGGTAGGGGGCAGCATTCGGAATTTTGGATGAAAAGCATGCCCAAATTAACTTCTCTAGGATAGGGGGCAGCATTTTCATGTTTGGATGAAAAGCATACCCACATTCAACTGCCAGCTACTCATCCCCAGAAGATAAGATATGCATATTATTAGTAGATTTGGATAGAAAACACTCTGAAGTTTCTAAAACTGTTTGAAGTATAACAGAACTTATTTAGCAGGCGAAACCCAGAGGACATACCATTAAGATAAAAAAAATTTGAGGTCACTCTCTTTTCAATGGATTTTCATTGGGAATCCAGATGATTTTTAAGGGACCTTCTTGCAGTTCCTACCGCTTCCACTGGATGTCAACAGTCTTTAGAAATTGGTTGAGGTTATTCCTTTGTGTAATGAAGAAGTGATGAAGTTGATGAAGAAGGGGTGAATAGTTATGCACGCTGAAGTTTTCTGTTTCTTTTGTCTTATTTCTTGTTTGTTTCACAATAAAACATATTTTGCATCTTCAAAGTGGTAGGCATATTGTGTAAATCAAATGATACAAACCCCCCAAAATATCTATTTTAATTCCAGTTTGTAAGGCAACAAAATAGGAAAAATTCCAAGGGGGGTGAATACTTTCGCAAGCCACTGTAACCAATCTTAAACATACTGCGTCCGTAAAACGTATATAGGTTAGGAAGTTTTTTGAAAGAGTACAGTTTTAAAGATATGGCAAATGGAAATCAAACCGGATGGACACATCATAAATATGTGGGAGAGGTTGAGGGTAGAAGGACAAGAGTTAAAAACAAACAAAATAATACTATTGTAAAATAGACTGTGTCCATAAAATGTATATAGAATGTATAAGTTGGAAATACAGGCCTACGCGTTGTTGTTCGCTAGTTTGCTCCAATTGGGGGAGGAGTGGTAGGGTTGGAGGGTAATAAAGGAAATATATATATTTTTTAAAGATACACTACTGATCAAAAGTTTTAGAACACCTTCTCATTCAAGGGTTTTTCTTTATTTGTACTATTTTCTACATTGTGGAATAATAGTGAAGACATCAAAACTATGATATAACACATATGGAATCATGTAGTAACCAAAAAAGTGTTAAACAAATAAAAATATAGTTTATATTTGAGATTCTTCGAACAGTCACCCTTTGCCTTGATGACATCTTTGCACACTCTTGGCATTCTCTCAACTACCTTCATGCATTTCAATTAACAGGTGTGCCTTCTTAAGTTCATTTGTGAAATGTATTTCCTTTTTAATGCATTTGAGCCAATATGTTGTGTTGTGATAAGGTAGGATGGGGATACAGAAGATATTTCTATTTGGTAAAAGACAAAATCCATATTATGGCGAGAACAGCTCAAATAAGCAAAGAGAAACGACAGTCCATCATTACTGTCAGTCAATACAAAACATTTCAAGAACTTGGAGAGTTTCTTCAAGTGCAGTCGCAAAAACCATCAAGCGCTATGATGAAACTGGCTCTCATGAGAACCGCCACAGGAATGAAAGACCCAGAGTTACCGCTGCTGCAGAGGATAAGATCATTAGAGTTACCAGCCTCAGAAATTGCAGCCCAAATAAATGCTTCACAGAGTTCAAGTAACAGAGGCATCTCATCATAAACAGTTCAGGGGAGACTGTGTGAATAAGGCCTTCATGGTTGAATTTCTGCAAAGAAACCACTACTATTTATTTATTTTTATTTAACCTTTATTTAACTAGGCAAGTCAGTTAAGAACAAATTCTTATTTACAATGAACAACACTACATACATAAAGAGAGACCTAAGACAACAACATAGCAAGGCAGCAACACATGACAACACAGCATGGTAGCAACACAACATGACAACAACATGGTAGCAGCACAAAACATGGAACAAACATTATTGGGCACAGACAACAGCACAAAGGGCAAGAAGGTACAGACAACAATACATCACGCAAAGCAGCCACAACTGTCAGTAAGAGTGTCCATGATTGAGTCTAAAGGACATCAATAATAAGAAGAGACTTGCTTGGGCCAAGAAACACGAACAATGAACAATAGACTGGTGGAAATGTGTCCATTTGAGATTTTTGGTTCCAACCGCCATGTCTTTGTGAGATGAGGTGTGGGTGAACGGATGATCTCTGCATGTGCTGGTGACACTGTCTGTGATTTATTTAGAATTCAAGGCACACTTAACCAGCATGGCTACCACAGCATTCTGCAGAGATACGCCATCCCATCTGGTTTGGGCTTAGTTGGACAATCATTTGTTTTTCAACAGGACAATGACCCAACACACCTCCAAGCTGTGTAAGGGCTATTTGACCAAGAAGGAGAGTGATGTAGTGCTGCATCAGATGACCTGGCCTCCACAATCCCCGACCTCAACCAAATTGAGATGGTTTGGGATGAGTCAGACTCATCGTGAAGGAAAAGCAGCCACAAAAAACTCAGCATATGTGGGAACTTCTTCAAGACTGTTGGAAAAGCAGTCCTGGTGAGGCTGGTTGAGAGAATGCCAAGAGTGTGCAAAGCTGTCATCAAGGCAAAGGGTGACTATTTGAAAAATCTCAAATATAAGCTATATTTTTATTTAACACTTTTTTGGTTACTACATGATTCCATATGTGTTATTTCATCGTTTTTATGGCTTCACTATTATTCTACAATGTAGAAAATAGTAAAACATAAAGAAAAACCTTTGAGTAGGTATTCTAAAACTTTTGACCGGTTGTGTAAATATATTTGCTATAACATATATGGGGGATTGGAAGTGATGCAGACAACTACATTGATGAAAGCTAGAATCGATTTGTAATATTAAAGCTGATCTACCCCCTAAAATAAAACATTTAAAGGTTTTGTACTGATTCCTATGTTAATGTTACAACAAATATTTATTGGTTTGATGTGTGTCATGGGGAGCATCTAGACGCTGCACTTGGATGCATTTATTACATTTGTTCTTTCAGTTATTGATAAGCACCTATTAAGAAACTGACTGTTAGAACTGTTAAGGCCCCGTGGATTGATGAGGAATTGAAAAGCTGTATGGTTGAGAGGGGTGAGGTAAAAGGAGTGGCAAATAAGTCTGTCTGCACATCTGATTTGCAAACTTACTGTAAATTGAAAAGTTATGTGACTAAACTGAACAAAAAGAAGAAGACACTTTATCATGAAACCAAGATAAATGACATAAAGTATAATGGAAAAATGCTTTGGAATACGTTAAATGAAATTATTATCAGAAAAACAAATTTAACTCCATCAGATGGGAAAATACTGAGAATGGTAGCAGACTATTACCACTCCTATTGTCATATCTTTATGACACTATCCAAAGGTTGTTTTGTCGTGATCACAAGAAACGCTATAAATAGGAGTGGACATACTGATGATAGATTGACAGTAGGGCTGAGGCAACAGAGCCCATGGTGGATCAACGTATCCGTTTTCATTTTGATAAGGGATTAACCCAGGCAGAAATTGCACTATGTCTGTCAGTTGTAGATGGCTTCCAGTGTTGGCTACAAGACAATCCAATTTTAAAGACATGTAAAAGTGTGGTTACACTACTATTTTAAATGGATTGAATGTGGAATGTTCAGTGCAAGGAAAGTTAATATTGAGGTCTGTGGTTGCAGACTAACAATGAAAGTTGCCCAAAGTTTACCAAACTATCAATACAAGTTTATTTTATTTTAATATTGTTAATAGTTTTAACAAGGAGATTGGCCTGTCGATATTATCAAAAACACAGTCACAAACAACAATTAACAAGTAGTACAGAAAAAATATAAATAGTAAAACAGGTGAAGTGAATCACAGGTTGAGGTTTCTAAATAATCCAACAATTAAGGGTACTTGTAAGGGGTGCGTATCTGGTGGCAGGGAAGTCAGACGCAGGAGAGCAGAACTTGGTAATAGCCGGAGCCGTTTAATAGTAAAACCAACGGCATAAGAAATACAAAGTATGGGCACAATAACCCGACACGCACCAGTCAAACAAAATGTGCACAAGTACTTACAATAAACAATACCACACAAAGACATGGGGGGAATAGAGGGTTAAATATACAACACATAATGAGGGAAATGAGAACCAGGTGTGTGGGAAAACGAGACAAAACAAATAGAAAATGAAAAATAGATTGGCGATGGCTAGAAGACCGTCGACCGCCGAACACCGCCCGAACAGGGAGAGGCATCGAATTCGACAGAAGTCGTGACAGTACTCCAACAGTGTATTTGTCTTTTCAGTGACAAATGGTGGGCAAAATGTTGTGGTGCTGAAGGACAGCTCTGCCATTCATCCAGTAATAAAAATCAGCTCACTGACTAGACACATACTGTAACATGTATGCCATTGTTTGCCTTTTATTGCTGGAGCTTTGATAAGAAGGACCCGGCCTATACACTAGCACATGGCTACATAGAACAGATGTGTTCTAGTAAAAGGTCTTTGTAGAGTCTTACAGCCTTTGGTCCACTATGACACTGCTGTCAATCTATCATCTATCATCAATATGTTCACTCCTAATTATAGAGCTTATCTGGTGATCTCGACAAAACAACCTTCATGAGAGTGATCTCGACATTACAAGGGGATAATTGTTATATTCATATCTCCTCTCTGAACTTACGTAGTTCTTGTCTATTAACCTCACTAGGGTATGCTACCGTCCCACCTCGTCAACAGCCAGTGAAACTGCAGGGCGCCAAATTCAAAACAACAGAAATCCCATAATTTAAATTCCTCAAACATACAAGTATTTTACACCATTGTAAAGATACACTTGTTGTAAATCCAGCCACAGTGTCCGATTTCAAAAAGGTTTTACGACGAAAGCACACCAACCGATTATGTTAGGTCAGAGCCAAGTCACAGAAAAAAAAAAAAAAAAAAGACAGCCATTTTTCCAGCCAAAGAGAGGAGTAACAAAAAGCAGAAATAGAGATAAAATTAATCACTAACCTTTGATGATCTTCATCAGATGACACTCATAGGACTTCATGTTACACAATACATGTATGTTTTGTTCGGTAAAGTTCATATATATATCCAAAAATCTGAGTTTAGGCGGGACGCAACTGTCTCACTTGGCAAAAAGACAGAGAAAATGCAGAGCGCCAAATTCAAATTAATTACTATAAAAATTACTATAAAAATCAAACTTTCATTAAATCACACATGAAAGATACCAAATTAAAGCTACACTGGTTGTGAATCCAGCCAACATGTCAGAATTCAAATAGGCTTTTCGGCGAAAGCAAACGATGCTATTATCTGAGTTAGCACCATTGTAAACAAAGAGAGAGAAGCATATTTCAACCCTGCAGGCACGACACAAAACGCAGAAATAAAAATATAATTCATGCCTTACCTTTGACGAGCTTCTGTTGTTGGCACTCCAATATGTCCCATAAACATCACAAAATATCTCAAAGGTTACCTGTAAACTTTGCCAAAGAATTTCAAACTACTTTTGTAATACAACTTTAGGTATTTTTTTACGTAAATAATCGATAAAATTGAAGACGGGATGATCTGTGTTCAATACAGGATTAAAACCAACTGTAGCTAGCTTTCTGGTCATGCGCTTCTAACAAACAGGACACTTCGAGTGACCCTCCTTCAAGATAGCCGTACTTCTTCATTACACAAAGGAATAACCTCAACCAATTTCTAAAGACTGTTGACATCCAGTGGAAGCGGTAGGAACTGCAAGAAGGTCCCTTAGAAATCTGGTTTCTCAATGAAACTTCATTGAAAAGAGAGTGACCTCAAAAAAAAAAATCTGAATGGTTTGTCCTAGGGGTTTCGCCTGCTAAATAAGGTATGTTATACTCACAGACATGATTCAAACAGTTTTAGAAACGTCAAAGTGTTTTCTATCTAAATCTTTTTGCTTTTTTTTGCATGCTTTTCATCCAAAATTCCGAATGCTGCCCCCTACCCAAGAGAAGTAAATTTTCTGAATTATTTCATGTTTTGAGTGGACCCCAGGAAGAGTAGCTGCTGCTATCGGGATCGTAATAAAATACCAAATACCACTCTAACCATTTAGATGTGTAAACTTGCTCTTACAGAGAACTCTCCTCTTTATCTACGAAACATTTTCTTACTCAACATCAGACACTCGGAGGGTTGCGTATACAGTAGCTATAACCAAAAATATGTATCCCTGTTGTCATCATTCTATGAAACGTAGCAAGTCTCGGACACCTTTTCTCACATATTTCTCATAAATTGATATATGAACCATGAATTTTGCTCTGTATCAGAGAATTCTGCAGGAGAATGTCAGGCCATCTGTGAGCTGAAGCTGAAGCACAGCTGAATCCAGAAAATGATCCAAATCACACAATGAAGTCTACATGAAAATGGCTCAAAAGCAACAAATTTGAAGTTTTGGAATGGTGTAGTCAAAGTCCAGACCTAATCCCAATTGAGATGTTGTGGTAGAACTTGAAACGAGCAGTTCATGCTTGAAAACACACAAATGTTGCTGAGTTAAAGCTGTTCTGCATGGAAGAATGGGCCACAATTCCTCCACAGCGACATTAGAGACTGATCAACAACTACAGGAAGCATTTGGTTGGAGTCATTGCAGCTAAAGGTGGCACAGCCAGTTATTGAGTGTAAGGGGGCAATTACTTTTTCACACACTTGGGCATTGTGTCACGATCGTCTTTACGTGAATGAGTGGACCAAGGCGCAGCGTGAGAGAAATACATCTTCCTTTTATTAGACGAAGACGTAACACGAAACGAAACACTCTTACAAAACTAACAAAACAATAAACGACCGTGAAGCTATAAACGAAAGTGCACACACAAGCTACTAACGTTCAACATAGACAATTACCCACAACAGCCTAATGCCTATGGCTGCCTTAAATATGGCTCCCAATCAGAGACAATGAAAGACAGCTGTCTCTGATTGAGAACTACTCAGGCAACCATAGACATACCTAGACACCTACACTGAACACAACCCCATAAATTCTACCAAAACCCCCTAATACAATACAACCACCCAATACGAGACAAATACACACAAACATCCCCCATGTCACACCCTGACCTAACTAAAATAATACAGAAAACAAAGATAACTTAGGCCAGGGCGTGACACATTGGGTGTTGCATAACTTTGTTTATGAAATAAATGAAATAAGTATGTGATTGTTGTGTTATTTGTTCACTTAGGTTCCATTTATCTAATATTAGGTGTTGATTGAAGATCTGATAACATTCAATATCAAAAATATGCAAAAGTAGAGAACATTTGAAAATGGTCAAATACTTTTCACATCACTGTATTTCATAGTTCTGAATGAATTGATGACTTGATGTTCAAACAACCCCCATTTAAAATGCCCTATTACCGCACTACCCAAATCTGCATTTTGTAATACTATTATCTCAAAGCCATTACCTTTCGACACCCCTGATAAGTAAATTGAAAACTACTGTAAGTAGCTAGAGGCTCTAAAATGTGTATTGTGGAGAGACTGTTTGTGCTAAAGTATGAGCATACCAAAGACTACAAGGGAGATAAATACACGTTTTAGTTCAACAAATCTCATTCACATCTGAAGCTATTATTCATGTATCAGGGATTCAATATGAATGTCTACGTTGGTCAAGGGACTACACCTGCCTTAGATTGATATCAAGATGGTTTCTCTCAGTTGTTATATGCTGCAAAATTAATCATGCACCTAACTAAATACATATGGTAGCTAAGTGTGATAAATCGACATGGATGGTCTAAAAATGTAACATCTTTTACCTTCTCTAGAGTCCAATTTGATGTTAAGAATTTGAAGTATAGATTTATAATCCTAATAACCATCTGCTTTAGCTACCTGTCTGCTGTCAAATCCACAGCTCCCTGCTTTAATGACATACATCGAAAGCAATATCACACATGATCAGTCATTTAAAATAGTTTGTCATGCGTGTTATCATGAGTGAGTCGATTTAAATTGGGTAATTCCACGACCATAGAGTAATTGTAATCAGACAATGGCATGGCAGGGACAGATACAGGGGAATATAAAGCTATAAGCTGAAATTGATCAACGTGACCTTGGGCTGGTTGAAGCAGGTCTGCTGTAAGTGCTAATAGCATACAACTTGTGGACCTGTTGTATCCGACATGCTGTGCAAACCCTTTGGAGTAAGTGTGATGCTCAGTGATGCTATAGGGTCAAACGTTATATGGGGATATCAGAAAAGATGGCTGCAAATGTCATTGGGAAAGCATTAAAAACAGAACTTGAACTCAGATTTGGGAATTTAAAATATATATAGAAAAATTCCCTGTACTGCCTTCTGTTGTCAATAATTGTCAATATACTTGTCTCTCATTTCCCTACTCTGTTGACAAGGAAATTAGGTATATGAACATGTACCGTAACATCCATCATCTGTACTACTTCTACTTCAGTTAGGATAACCATCTGTCTAGTCCAGCTGTGCATACAGGACATTCCTAAAAGTTTCCAATACATATTTCATGGATAACTTGTCACGACTTCTGCCGAAGTCGGTCCCTCTCCTTGTTCGGGCGGCGTTCGGCGGTCGACGTCACCGGTCTTCTAGCCATCAACGCTCCACTTTTCATTTTCCATTTGTTTTGTCTTGGTTTTCCAAGACTAAATGTATATATCCCTCTGTTCCCCCCATGTCTGTGTGTGGAATTGTTTGTTTATTACGTGTGGTTCGCATCAAGCAGGTTTGCACCGGGTATGTGTCTGACCCATGTGTTTTGTTTATTGTACCGTTTGTGTACTTTGGGCGTTATCGCTGTTTTCCTTGGGCATGAATAAAGTGCGCCTGTTATCACCCATCTCTGCTCTCCTGCACCTGACTTACCTTCAACCAGTTGCGCGCATCGTGATATAACTACTTTATTTCCATCTGACAAACGAGTTAGGATCTCATTGTCGTTAAATAAATGGAAAAACATTTCCCCTAAGAGTTAGAGCATTATTTTTAAACAAATTAACATAAACCATAATAAATGTTTCACATGCACATATACACTGTAGTTTTTGCATACAGTTGTGACATAATTCAACATTGCATCCATGCTTTATCAATATTACAGCCAAAGTCTTGACTATTGAGTCACAGAAGTCCCCTAATGTGACCGACCAGACGGCCTGTCTCTCTCCTTGGAGAGTGTCTCTGAGACCTGTGGCATGTCTCCCCCTCTAGCCTCCAGCAGTCCAGCTTCATCTAGCCTGCTGAGTAGTTTTTAGGGCCCAGCCAGGGGGATGACAGGGCACTGGGTAATAGGACATTCACCCTCCTCTCCTCTCAAAGGACCCCAGGAAGTTGTGGTATTAGCTTTTGTGTGTTGTCCATCAGTAGCGATGCTCCTCCATCTCTCTATAGTCTACCAGTCCTCCCCAGAGAGCTTGAGACCAGGTTTAATAGTGGCCTGTCATGCCTCTTTGTCCATTCTCTATCTTAGAGGAGAGATTACCTCCTCTCTATTGGCTGCTACCTTCTATGAGTTATTCAATGCTTAATTATATATCTCTGTGACCTCATTATTGAATTATTCCTGAAATTCCTGAAAGCATCCTTATGATAGGCTAAGCTTCCATGATATCTGATCATAGCTGACTGGGTCCCGAACTCCAACAGATATGATTCAATTATTTGAATATGGTAGAGATAAGATGATGAAGCTTCAAAACAAATCGCATATCGATGCTAATCTCAAATTCGGGGGATAAAATAGAGTACTCACTACCTTACCCTATCCCACCCAGTCCTTAAATGTCTCTTAATAGTCTCACAGCCATGTGGATGCATTTTATCCCCTTGTTGTACATATATATAATTCATTTATTCTTTAAGTTTCTGGCCTGAACCTCAATTCCAATATTGTGTGAGCCATGAAGTCAATTAACATGAGTAATGGCCAGGCCCACAAAATGGGGCAACTATCTCCTAATCATGGTGCAGAAAAGGGTCAAGGCTGTTACACATGCTAATACAATATTATCCTCTGTGAAAACATTAGGAAATGTAAGCTCTTTGTACTATAAACCAGCCCACAAATCAACTGAACAAAAACACTAAATATTTTGTTAGCAAAACTGATTTACCCAATAATGTATTGCCCCCCACCCTGGACATTTAATAAATCATAATCTAATAATGATTTATGGCAGATTATCATAGGGGAATGGTATGAGGCATGTCTCTTGAGGAATGTAAGGGTGTTGATTGAAACTGTGGAGATGTGTTGCAGCAATTGGTCTTAGGAGGGAGTAGTGCGGCTAGCTTGGCCAGTCTGTAACCTCACTCTCCCCCTTACAGCATGGTCCTACAGGCAGGCAGCTAGCCATCTGACAGGCCTGCTGTTAGTTAGTTGATACATGAAGGTGTGTAGTGCAGAATGCTTATCAGATACCTGTCTGAAGGATAGGGAAGCCTAATTAAAGGATAGGGAGGTGTAGATACAGTCACACCAATTCCATAAATGGGTGAAGTCTCCTCACAATGTCAGCCCATCTTCTGCTTGTTTGGTGCACCAGCAAAATGCTTTCTGTTAAAAGCAGAGAGAGGAAGTAGCAAGCAATACTTTTCTGCAAATGTGTTTGTAATGTCGTTATGTTCTTGTCGCAACTGCACTTTCAAACTCTTCTAGGTATCTATTGTTGTAAAGTTATAGCATGACTTCCAAAAGCCACCTCTTAAGTAATGGCCTTAAGAAAATAATCAGTAGCTAGCTGCTGGAAAAACTCTGCTGCCGTGACTTGAAGACAACATGCAAAGTATAGGCAAGGAGACTGTGACCTCACGCTCTTAGAAAAAAGGGTTCCAAAAGGGTTCTTCAGCTGTCCCCTTAGGAGAACCCTTTTTGGTTCCAGGTAGAACCCTTTTTGGTTTCATGTAGAACCATCTGTGGAAAGGGTTCTACATAGAACCCCAAAAGGTTATACCTGGAACCAAAAAGGGTTCTCCTATGGGGACAGCCGAATAACCCTTTAGGATCTAGATAGCACCTTTTTTTTGTAGTGTAGGCAACACAATACACATCTTAGAGAATAACATCCAATAATGAAATGGATCACTTTGGTGACCAGAAAGGGTTGGCTTCTTCCCTGGGGAATTAGAATTGAATCCCTGAACCTGCATGCACCTCCTTAGCCAATCAGCTTATTTTCCATTGAATGAGCTGCATTTTACATAGTAATTTATGGTCATTTGTAGCAGGAAGTTGAGCAATGTAGGGAAGAGAAACAGTGCAGTGCTGGTCACTGCTGAGACTGAGACACCTCGTTCTCACAGTAGGGAGCGGTGGACAGGCTTCATGCTGGTCACCAGCAGTAGCCCACGGTACTACCACCCCGCTGTGACCGTAATGAGACAAGTCGACCTGCCGCTGGGAGAGGCGGTAATTACAGAGGCACTGTTCTCTACTCCTCCAGCCCCCAACTCCCTCTCTCTTTATTTAATTATCTCTATTACCTCTTTCAGAAAGCCTTCTCTTTCACTCTCTCGCAAACTGTCTCTCTCTATTTCTCAATTTCCCTCGCTCACTCTCCCCCCTTCTCTCTCCCCTCTCTCTCTACCCCCTATACTCTCCCTCATTCTCCCTCTGCCTCTGTCTCTTTCTCTCCCTCCCCCTCCTGCATCCAGCTGACAGGAGTTCTTTACACTCTATGCATTCACACATTATCAAGTTGTGACTTTCTTTGGGTTGGTCTTCAGAATCTTTAACATCAGTCCTCACAGAAATGGAAAATAGCTTTGTCTGTGTGAAGGTTTACTAAGGGTTGACATTAACTCCCAGTCAATTGATGTTAATCCACAATTACATGAATATCATGTTCAATATCATCCTACTATCAATATCCTATATTACTCTTACATTATTTCATAACTTAATTGACAGTAGGCTTATTTAACATGGTATTGCTTTAGTGAGAACGTTTCAAGGTATTGTTATTTATTAACATGCATGCTCTTTCCAATCGTTTGAATAATAGTTGGTTAAAGGGAAATCTTGTTATTTTCAAAGCTATGGTCGATAGCTGCAAATCCCAATAAAAAGCCAACACTGTTTTATGACCACCTTTAATTTTCACAATGTTGGTGAGATTCACTGCATCAGCTATTTCAAATGTACATGCGTGGAACTTCCAAACTGCTTACAGTCACATATCCACATAGTACGTTCATAGAAAAGTGAGTTGCTCACAAGGATTATGAAAATATTACTTTTGTAAAGTGGGTTTTAGAATTGCTGTGAAAGACAGATTTGCATTATTATAGTTACCATTGGCTCTGTGAGGTCTTGAATAGATATGACCCATAACTCAATATTTTTTATTCACTTGGCAGGGTTATTCAAAGGGCATTTAATTTTGGGCAATATTTCATGGTCATCTGAACAGACTCTGTAATCTTTATTATTTTGCCATGGCAGACCTTTTGTAATATATTATGACTAATTTACTCTGGGAGAGAGAACTTGGCACTGGCCAGGCAAGCAAAGTAGACTGCCTTTCAAAGTAGGCTGCCTCTCAAATGGACGCCATGGTAACCTAACCTTCACATGGAACTACATCTCTGTTTAGGTTTAGAGAGAGAACAAAATTAAATTGAAAACATTCAACTGTTTTTGAATGTTCAGTTTCCTAGTAGATGTTTTTATTTTTATTGACCACACAGGCAGTATTGAAACATCATATCTTTGCTTTTTATTCACAGTGGTAATGGATTGAAACTTTTAGAGTACTGTCATTCCAAGTCCAAAATGTTTTAGTTTGTGTGTTTAATTGGCAAAACATAGGCTATTGGATGCAGGGGCGCAACTTGATTTTAGAATTAGGGGGGACATGGGTCTTTGAAAAAAAAAAAAAATCCTGTAGGATAAACAATCCAAACAGCCTACCCAACCACTCGGAGGCGTCCGCATGGTCCTAAAGCACACCATTGACTAGTTTTGTATCACATGCCAATGATAAAACTGTGTGGGACAAAAATGCCATTTCAGAATGGCAGGTCCCCCCCGTCCCCAGTGAAAGTTGCACCCCTGATTGGATGTGATTACAAATTGCAGACATTCTGTTTAGGAAACCGTGTGGTGTTTTTCCTGGTGATTGTGCTGCAATAATGTCGTATCTCATGAAATTACAGCTCCCATGATAAATCTAGCTTCACATGCCAGATGTTTCCTGCAGAGAGGAGTGGCTGATGCTCTTTTTCCAAAGTTTTATTAAACTTTTCTAAGATATTACATAATATCCAGATAATGTGTGCTTACACATAAGCAAAAACACGAGCAAACCACATGCAATGTTGTCATTAATGCCACAGTAATAACATCTGGATTCTGTCAGACTGTATATGGGAACAGCTTCTCCCTTTTCTGTCTAGATAACACATTCATCAAAAACTGTAACAATATTAAAGTACACACAAACACACACACACACACAAAACAATGTCATAGGCATTCAGCGATTCCAAACAACTCTTCACTCCATAATCAAGTGTGAAATTGAACTGTCACTACACAGTGATTGTGCTGGCTTATCCTTGCCAGGAGAAGCAGCTCACATGAAGCTTGATAAACCTCTAGTCAACACAATACTCCTGACACTGACATATTATAAATGCCAGTCAGGTCTCAGCCCTCCCATACAACCATTTACAACCATTTTATTTGACATAATACTGAAAAATGTATCCACATACATCAATCAAATCAAACAATCAAATGTATTAATAAAGCCCTTTTTACGTCAGCTGATGTCACAAAGTGCTATACAGAAACCCAGCCTAAAACCCCAAACAGCAAGCAATGCAGATGTAGAAGGTGTGTGTGGCCGTATCATTTGGATATCCGGGTGTCCACTGAAAAGGAGAGAGCACAATAGTGAGACAATCTTAGGAGAAGCCAAGGTGAGCGTTGAGAGGTCGTCTAGGCCTGACCTAGATTAGAATAGAGCAAAGGAGGAAGGTTAGCGCTGCCATATTGAACAGGGACAGCAGTCACGTGTGCTGTGAGTGGTGTCTGTCTGCAGCACATTACGCTTTTGATCCATTGTCCCCCTGTGAAATATATTTTAAAGTGTCATCTGTTTCTTGTCCCACCGTTCTTATTTCACGGGTGAATTCACCCAGTTTGTCACTGGCTAGTGAATATACCACTGGGCCAAGAGAGAGATGGGAAACAGAGAGAAATGTCATGGCTGACATGGAACACCACTCAAAACAGGGTCATGATCCGACAAATGTCTTGTTTTGACAATGTTAAATATATTATCATTATGACAATAGATGATTTAGACCAGTGGGGGCACAGGGTCCCCAATTTGTATTTATTTATTCTAATCTATTATAATAATTATTATTTTAAAAAAGTGTTTTATTTTATTTTAAGGAACTCAGTCCAGCTTTAAACTTACTCTTGAAAGTTGTAATAGTAGAATGCACAAGGTGCAATTTCAAACTTGGGTAGTGCATCATCAGTTCCTCTTGTCATGTTAGTCATTAATGTTTTTTAATTTAGTTTTTTTTAACTCATATATATTGTTGTAATTTTTTTGTCACTCCAATATCACATGAATACACATTAGACATGGCAAAATTTATAGAATTGCAAGAAAAATTGCAACATTTTCTTTGCACACCATGAGAAAATGTGTAGAATTGCAGGAAATAAGCTTAACACCTGCAAAATTCTCTCCACCAACAGTTTGTGGCATGAACAGTGCATGTGGCAGTAGAAATAGAAAAGGTTTGGGAACCCCTGATTTAGGCAGTGTTGATCAGCCTTCCATCATACTGTATGTTGTTGACTATGATATAATAACCTGTGTTCTCAGACAAGGTAAATGAATCTCTTGTCAGTCTTGTCATTGTGGTAGTTAGAGACAACGAGGGGAAAGACGTATGATTATGTCATCTCCTGCTAAGCCACCAGGGTGAATGGAACGCTGCACTGTAGCTCCAAATTAATTGTGACATTTAAAAGTCAGAGGAAAATAAGACGCTTGCATTAATGAGCCATGGGAGTTCCGATGGTTTCTAGTCGCCTCATGACTCTTACTGCAATGCTAGTGCTTCTGGAATTCTTGGAGGGCGAAGAGTACTGGCTTTTATATCGCTTTATATCAATGTTGTGGAAGATAGTTTATGCACGGCAGATCTGATGCCCTTCCCTTGATGCATTTTCAATAACAGGTATAATGACACTACCGATTAGTGGCAATATGTAACTTTTTGGGTTACCTGACCAAATTCACATAGAAAAGTGAGTTATAGATCTGTAATTCTACTTGAAAGCAAATCAAATAAATGTTGTCACATGCGTTGAATACAACCTTTCCGTGAAATGCTTACTAACAAGTCTTTAACCAACAATGCAGTTCAAGAAATAGAGGTAAGAAAATATTTACTAAATAAACTAAAGTAAAATGTTTTAATAAAATCAAAAAGTAACACAAGAAAATTACATAACAATAACGAGGCTATATACAGGGGGTATCGGTGCAGAGTCAATGTGCGGGGGTACAGGTTAGTCAAGGTAATTTGTAAAGTGCTATTGCATAGACAATAAAAAGTGAGTGGCAGCAGTGTAAAAACAAGGGGGGGGGGGGGGCAATGTAAGTAGTCCGTGTGGCCATTTGATTACTTGTTCAGCAGTCTTATGTCTTGGGGGTAGAAGCTGTTAAGGAGCCTTTTGGTCCTAGACTTGGCGCTCAGGTACCGCTTGCCGTGCAGTAGCAGAGAACAGTCTATGACTTGGGTGACTGGAATCTTTGACAATATTTGGGGCCTTCCTCTGACACTACCTTGACCCCAGTGATGTTCTGGACCATGCACACTACCCTTTGTAGCGCCTTACGGTCAGATGCCTAGCAGTTGCCATACCAGGCGGTGATGCAACCGGTCAGGATGCTCTCGATGGTGCAGCTGTAGAACCTTTTTGAGGATCTGGAGACCCATGCCAAATCTTTTCAGTCTCCTGAGGGGGAAAATGTGTTGTCATGCCCTCTTCACAACTGTCTTGGTGTGTTTGGACCATGCTAGTTTGTTGGTGATGTGGACACCAAGGAACTTGAAACTCTCTACCCGCTCCACTTCAGCCCCGTCAATGTTAATGGGGGCCTGTTCGGCCCTCCTTTTCCTATAGTCTACGATCAGCTCCTTTGTGTTGCTCACCTTGAGGGAGAGGTTGTTGTCCTGGCACCACACTACCAGGTCTCTGATCTCCTCCCTTTAGGGCATATATGTCAGAGTCAAGGCCCGCGGGCCACATCCGGCCCGCGAGAAGGTTTTTTACGGCCCCTGGGATGATCTTGATTTATTATTAGAACCGGCCCGCAGACCGCAGCAAGCCGGCAGCCCGCAGATCTTTTACACGCACCAATACTACATTTCCCACAATGCAACGGTGACGCACCGAGCAGTAGGCTGCTGTGTAAATGAGATGGAGCTGCCTTGGGAAAAACTCGTGGGTTTGACAACCGACGGAGCACCTGCGATGTGTGGACACAGGAGCGGACTGGTGGCGAAGATACGGGAAAAGATGCAAGAGGAAAACGCGACAGGTGAGCTGACAGCTTATCATTGTATCATACACCAGGAAGCGTTGTGCGGTAAAGCCTTGAAAATGGAGCATGTAATGAGCATCATCACGCGCACAGTTAACTTTATCAGAGCCAAAGGTTTGAATCACCGCCAGTTCAAGGCATTTCTGACGGAGTTAGAAACGGAGCATGGTGATTTGCCTTATCACACAGAGGTGCGATGGCTAAGCCAGGGAAAGGTGCTTCAAAGATGTTTCGAGCTTCGTGAGGAGATTTGTCTGTTCTTGGACAGCAAAGGGAAAGACACAACACAACTCCGAGACGAAATGTTTCTGTGTGAAATGGCTTTTCTGTGTGACATTACGAGTCATCTGAATGCAATGAACTTGCAGCTGCAGGGTCGGGATCATGTCATCTCTGATATGTACAGTACAGTGAAGGCATTTAAAACCAAACTGACTCTGTGGGAGACGCAGATGCGGAAAGAAAATTTGAGCCACTTTCCCAGCTGCCAGACCATGAAAGAGAAGCTCTCTACCAGTGCGTTCCCGAGCGCACAGTTGGCTGATAAAATAGGTATGCTTGCCGCTGACTTTCGACGCCGATTTGCTGACTTTGAAGCACAAAAAAGCAGGTTGGAACTGCTCGGTAACCCATTTGCTGTTGACGTGGAAAGCTCACCACCAAACCTCCAAATGGAGTTGATTGACCTCCAATGCAATGATGCACTGAGGGCAAAATATGCGGCAGTGGGTGCTGCGGAGTTCGCCCGTTTCCTCCCCGACACAATGCCCCAGCTGCGCATCCAGGCTGCTCAAACGTTGTCTATGTTTGGCAGCACATACCTGTGTGAACAACTGTTTTCTTTGATGAACCTGAACAAAACATCACACAGAAGTCGACTTACTGCTGAACACCTCCACTCAATTCTGAGGATTTCCTCAGCTCAGAGCCTTACCCCGAACATTGATGAACTTGTGGAAAAGATGGGACACCACCAAGTATCACCCTCAACCTCAAACAAGTGAACATTACTGTGCAATCACATATTTAGAGTTTTTACTCAGTTCAAGTTTAAAAGTTAAAGTTTAATATTTGTTTTCACTGCATGTTACTTCTCCTTAAACAAAGTGTTGTTTTTGATTAATAGATTTTTGCACTTTATTTTATTGTATTTCAATCCAATTATATTTTAAAAATATTTCAGTTGAGTGGATGATAGAAAATTGCTATTATTGTTTTTTTCTTTGAAGTAAATTTAGCCCACTTTTGCTAAAATAGAAAATATAGGCTACTGATGGTGCCTTGAATACCGGTTTCTTTCATTTAATGTTCATGTTATGGGGATTTTTATATAAAGGAAATTTGTCTTTTGTGTCTGTTGAAAATTAAAGATTACTGACAGAGCCATAAGAAAATATTGCTTTATTTATCTGATCATATTGGAATATATTTGTTAGGTTTTCAGTAGGTTCAATTAGGTTCACTAGACTATATGCGTCATTTAAAATTTTTTCAATGAACATTCGAACAGTCCGGCCCTCGGCTTGTAGCTAAATTTTTTATTTGGCCCTCCGTCCATTTGACTTTGACACCCCTGCTTTAGGGTGTCTCATCGTTGTCGGTGATCAGGCATACTACTGTGTGTTGTCAGCAAACTTAATGATGGTGTTGGAGTCGTGTTTGGCCATGCAGTCGTGGGTGAACAGGGAGTACAGGAGAGGATAGAATTATGGTCAGGTGGTCTACAGTAAAGGTGGTCTAGAGTTTTTTCCCCCCTCTGGTTGCACATGTGACATGCTGGTAGAAATTAGGCAAAAGGGATTGAAGTTTGCCTACGTTAATTGGAGCCCCGCTTCTGGATGAGCATTTTCTTGTTTGCTTATGGCCTTATACAGCTTGTTGAGTGCGGTCATAGTGCCAGCATCGGTTTGTGGTGGTAAATAGAGTCTAAGAATAATATAGATGAGAACTCTCTTGGTAGATAGAATACCTCATGATAAGCTATAGATCACACTAACTCAGGCAAGCAATACCCCGAGAATTCTTTAATAGTAGACATTGAGCACCAGCAGTTTTTGACAAATAGACACACACCCCCGCCCCTTGTCTTACCAGACGTACTTGCTCTGTCCTGCCGATGCACAGAGAAGCCAGCCAGCTCTATATTATCCTTGCCATCATTTAGCCACTTCTCAGTGAAAAATAAGATATTACTGTTTTTAATGTCCCGTTGGGTATCTCAGTGAAACATAAGATATTAAAGTTTTTAATGTCCTGTTGGTAGGATAGTCTTAATCGTAGACCGTCCAGTTTGTTTTCCAATGATTGCATGTTGGCCAATAATACGGAGGGTACTGGTGGTTTACCTACTCATCGGCACATTCTTACAAAGGCACCCTGCCCTCCTCTCTCTTTTTCTTCGTCTTTTCTTCACGTGAATGACGGGGATTTGGGCCTTGTCTCGACAAAGCAGTATATCCTTTGGTTCCGACTTATTAAAGAAAAATGATTGTCCAGTTTGAGGTGAGTAGTCGCTCTTCTGATGTTCAGTTGCTCTTTTCGGTCATAAGAGATGGCATTAAAATGAGTTACAAAATGAGTTACAAACAATGTGAATTTAAAAAAATAATAAAACAGTTGGTTAGGAGCCTGTAAAATGGCAGCCATCCCCTACGGCGCCATTATTACAAACAACTAAGAAGCAGTGATTCATCTAAGAAGCAGTAGATATGTTCTATGTGTGTTATTTCTATGCTTCACTTAAGTTTTTTTTTTTTTTACTTTCGGTTTTGTACACCAGCTTCAAACACAATATTTTATATTAGGGGAAAAATACTTCACAGCGGTTTAGATGGTACAACGATTCTCTACACTATACTATCTTATTTTGTCACATAAACTGAAATTATGCAAACTATTCGAATTTTAGCAACCAGGAAATAGCGAAGCAATTTCTGCATAGTGAAACTCGAATATTTTGATGATTGTGTCCCTTGAGCTGAAAAAAGTTAGATCATAATAAGATGCCTCTAGTCCAGAACTGTGAACCTTTAAAGCAAGATACTAATCTTGATTTGTAGTTAATTATAGGATTAATTACATCAATCGAGGTTCTCTTCTGACAAACAGTCTTCTAGGACAGATGGGTAAGTTATTAAAGTGAATTCTCATTTAAACTTATTTTTGAAGCCCCATGAAAGTCCACAATTGATTATGTATGCTCTCAGAGATGAGCCAGCTCAGCTGATCTTGGTAAATCAGTCAATCTAGCAAAAACATCCCTGCTATTATTCATGGTGCTCCAGTCATTAGGGGTTACACTTCAGATGTTCACTACATACCTGCTCACTTGCTCTGTCAAAAGACTGACTACAGAATGAAGAGAAGGCCTGTGTCCTAAATGGCACCCTATTCCTTATAGAGTGCACAACTTTTAACAAGTCCTCATAGGATGTATGATGTAAGGAAGAGTTGTGCCATTTGGAACACAGACAAGAAAACGGGTTATCATAAAGTCTTGGCTCAGTCAAAGGACACTGAATCAAAATAGCTCATTAGGACCACTGGAATAGAAAATAGGAACCTCTAACAAACATTGAGTTGGATTCTGAACCTACTCCAGTGATACATCACTGATGAATCATGAATAAGTGCCTAAAAATCAAACCTAGGTACTCTCACATTGTTCAAAGCATCTATATTCCTGTTTGAAGAGTGATTGTGTGACCTCAATTATAGCGAGCTACATATTAACTAGGGCCAATTTGCAGTTAGATTCAGCGCACATTTAGATTAGAAAATAAACTCTTTACTCTCTGGTTGTGTTAAATTAAACCAACATTATGGCACTGTTTGTTTTTGAAAGCCTGGGCTCTCATTGTTCTGTCATTGAGGTGATGAGATAAGAGGAACAATGCTTATCTGTAAAAGTACATGGTCGATCGCTGGACCTCTGCTGATAATGTCACACACGTCAGACTGGGTGTCTTCACAAGCCTCTCTTGCAAACCCTATCTTCTCCTCCTCTGCCTCTGAATGACTGCCTAGAGATACTGGATTGTTTGTGTAATAATGATGGTTAGGAGGAAGGAGAGTTGTGCAAGGCAATTCTATTGATGTCTACTGCAATGGCGGTCGCTGCCGTTTAAGATGAGGGAGGACAATATTTTTTGGGGTGAGCATGGCCTTATTTCTATTACAATATATTGGATGATTGACATTAATATTCCATTCACCCAGTTCACTCTAACATCGATAGGTTTAGGCTACTACATGATACTGAAATTTTCCCTATACCCATCATGAGGTTGCTATAACCTAACCTATGGATGAAAGTTTACAACGTAGGTGCACAGGTCAAGAGAACAATTTGAGTAATCAAGGTGACAGGCAGTGACACATTCAATACCGCCTTGCAAACTCTTGCATGCATCTAGCTGATCTAGGGTGTAATCATTAGTCCAACAGTTGCAAATGAGAGTTTCTATTAGACAAATTCTGGTATGTTTCGTTCCGTTTGCTTCCATTTAAGAAACATTTTTCAACAGAATCGGCGGAATGAATACACCCCTGATCACATGCAAACACAGTTCACTTTCATAGCAGTGACATGCAAACAGCATGATCACATTTCTTCTTGTATAACTCCTTCTCGCATTTACGCGATCTCCTCCTCTCAAATGTTCCCTTCGCTTGTGGACTTCAGTGCACAACACATCAGCTGTCTGTGACCAGGCAAAAAAATACTTCATATCATAACCGCTAACCACTACACACAGCCTACATCGTTGTCACCATATTAGCTAACATCATAGTTAAAATAGCTACTAGAACTAACACATTAGTAAACCCGCTACAATCATGCAGTACAGTGTACAGTCAGCAAGCAGTTTAGCAGTTACACCAGCGGCCCGGTGGCAATAAATTAATAAAACCAAAAGCTTACCTGGACTTGTAAGAGTTCCAGTATTGGATAGCCATAGCCAGCTAGCTAACATAGTGTCTCTCTCTCTGTTTGAGCTGGGTCTTTTAGTAGGCTAAACTAGCTAGCTGCGTTCACTAGCTAAATAAGTGAACACAGCTAGCTTCTCCTTCATTTTTGAAGAAATAAACGTTTTCAAAACTGTTCAACTATTGTATTTCTCTCTCTTTCAGTCAGCTACTCACCACATTGTATGCTCTGCAGTGCTAGCTAGCTGTAGCTTATGCTTTCACTACTAGATTAATTATTTGATCCTTTGATTGGGTGGACAACATGTTTGTTCATGCTGCAAGAGCTCTGATAGTTTGGAGGACATCCTCTGGAAGTTGTCATAATTACTATGGAAGGGGGTGAGAACCATGAACCTCCTAGGTTTTGTATTGAAGTCAATGTACCCAGAGGAGGACGGAAGCTAGCTGTCCTCTGGCTACACCATGGTGCTACCCTACAGAGTGCTGTTGAGGCTACTGTAGACCTTCATTGCAAAACAGTGTGTTTTAATCAATTATTTGGTGAAGTGAATATTTGTATTATAGTTTTATCAAAAAATGATTTTTTGATACTTTTTTTTTGTTAGTGTAAGTGACGTCGGGTCCTGGTGTCGCTACCGAAGCAACTGAGGATGCCTCAGCTGGCTCGCCAGGCTTCCATGTCTCAGCCAGCACGTCAGGTTTACAAGACCCGGTTGGCCCATCAAGCGTCCATTACCGAGTCTACCGAGGATTCCTCAGCTAGCTCGACAGGTTCATAAGATTCGTTAGGCTCGGCATGCTCCCATGCCTCAGCCGGTTCGTCAGGCTACCCCGCCCCAGCCGGCTCGACAGGTTCACGCGCCTCTGCAGAAGCGAGCGACCCGCTCCTGTTCCCCGAGACCGTCCCTCTGGTCGGCGTCCTGCGGCTGGAGCTGTGCGTCAGGGAGGGGGTACTGTCACGTATACTTCCTCTCCGGCGCTCGAGATCATCAGGCTACTCATTATTACGCACACCTGTCACCATTGTTACGTGCACTAGCGCCTCATCAAACTCACCTGGACTCCATCATCTGCCTGATTACCTTCCCTATATATGTCACTTCCTTTGGTTCTTTCCCTAGGCGTTATTGTTTCTGTTCCTTTGTTTCATGTCTGTACGCTAGTCGTGGTTCTTGTTTTGTTCCTTGTGTTATTTATTATTAAAAGTCACTCCCTGAACTTGCTTCCCGACTTCCAGCGTACACATTACACACAGGCAAAAACCTAGAGCCTGGTTCACTCTGCTTTCCACCAGACACTGGGAGATGAATTCACCTTTCAGCAGGACAATAACCTAAAACACAAGGCCAAATCTACACTGGAGTTGCTTACCAAGAAGACAGTGAATGTTCCTGAGTGGATGAATTACAGTTTTGACTTAAAACTGCTTGAAAATCTATGGCAAGTCCTGAAAATTGTTGTTTAGTAATGATCAACATCCAATTTGACAGAGTTTGAACATTTTCTTAAATAATTTTGGCAATAGACTTACCCAGAAAGACTCACAGCTGTAATCACTTCCAAAGGTGCTTCTATAAAGTATTGACTCAGGGGTGTGAATACTGTTTTAACTTTGTCAATATGGAGTATTGTGTGTGGGTATAGCATGTACAGTATGTACCCACAGCAAACAGAGGAAGGTACCGTATGTGCGGATGTATTGTGATGAAAGGTGGGGTGTGTGTTTTTGTGTTTGGAAAAGTGTGGAGTTAAGTGAGTGAAAAAGGATAATGGTTGCAAATCCCGGAGCCCATATTTGTTTGTGAGCAGGGCTTGTGAAAGAGAGCTTTCAACTGTGCAGATATGGGATATACATTTTAAAATAAATTATAAACATAGGTTATTTATTTTTTGTCCTATCATGATGGAATGGTCCCCAACCCTATACCCTAGACACCCATCTGAGCCACCCATACACTAAGGAGAAGTCCTTATCTGTTGTATGGGCCAACTGTAAGTAACCTATAAGCAGCCAAATCAGAAAGATGAATGCGGTCGGAGACCTACTAAAGCAGCACCGCCCCCTCAAGATTCTGAGCCTGCCTGGCAGGGTTGGTCCTACAATGCCAAAGCCCCCCGATGGGAGAGCATAATATACAAGGAAATACTCAAAGCTGCTAATGAGAACCTTGACGACCTTCTACCTAGCCGGTGTGGATTCCGGTGGGGTGCCCCCACCCAGGTTGCATTGCTGGCCCTGGTGGCAAAAAGTAATCAAAGGTTCGACTGCATAGAGATGCTTGGGAAAATGGTCACAACGGGGGACCAGTGTAACAGTGTTGCTTCCGTCCCTCTCCTCGCCCCTACCTAGGCTCAAACCAGGGACCCTCTGCACACATCAACAACTGCCTCCTACGAAACATCGTTACCCATCGCTCCACAAAAGCTGTGGCCCTTGCAGAGCAGGGGAAACAACAACTTCAAGGTCTCAGACCGAGTGACGTTACGGATTGAAACGCTATTAGAGCGCACCCCACTAATTAGCTAGCCATTTCACACCAGTTACACTCAGGTTATGTCGATATAGGACTCGGTTTACTGTGGATATAGATACTTTTGTACCTGTTTCCTCCAGCATCTTCACAAGGTCCTTTGCTGTTGTTCTGGGATTGATTTGCACTTTTGGCACCAAAGGACGTTCATCTCTAAGAGTCTCCTTCCTGAGCGGTATGACGGCTGCGTGGTCCCATGGTGTTTATACTTGCATACTATTGTTTGTACAGATGAACGTGGTACCTTCAGGCATTTGGAAATTGCTTCCAAGGATGAACCAGAATTGTGGAGGTCTGCTGATTTCTTTTGATTTCCCCATGATGTCAAGCAAAGAGGCACTGAGTTTGAAGGTAAGCCTTGAAATACATCCACAGGTACACCTCCAATTGACATAAATGCCTATCAGAAGCTTCTAAAGTCATGCCATAATTTTCAAGAATTTTCCAAGCTGTTTAAAGGCACAGTCAACTTAATGTAAACTTCTGACACACTGGAATTGTGATACAGTGAATTATAAGTGAAATATTCTGTCTGTAAATAGTTTTTGGAAAAATAACTTGTGTCATGCACAAAATAGATGTCCTAACCGACTTGCCAAAACTATAGTTTCTTAACAAGAAATTTGTGGAGTGGTTGAAAAACGAGTTTTAATGACTCCAACCTAAGTGTATGTAAACTTCCGACTTCAACTGTAAATGCCTGGAATATGTAACTTTTGGAGAATCTCTTAAAAATGGGTTAAAGTTGTGTATTTACACCCTATGTGTAAATAGTAAATAATGGCTACTTCTCAGAAAGTTTTAAACTGTCAAGAGCAGTAAAACAAGGTTGTCCACTATCGGCATATCTATTTATTATTGCCATTGAAATGTTAGCTGTTAAAATCAGATCCAACAATAATATTATGGGGTTAGAAATCCAGGGCCTAAAAACAAAGGTGTCATTGTACGCTGACGATTCATGTTTTCTTTTAAATCCACAATTTGGATTCCTACACAGTCTCATAGAGGATCTAGATACTTTTTCTAACCTCTCTGGATTAAAATCAAATGGTAATAAGTGTACTATATTACATACTGGATCACAAAATGTTTTTACTTTTACATTACCGTGTAGTTTACCAATAAAATGGTCTGACGGGGATGTGGACATTCTCGGTATACATATCCTGAAAGAAAGAAATGATCTCACTCCAAGCATTTTGCTGATTAACTCTTTAGTCATATCCCAGTTTACCTATTTGCCTACACCTAGCTGTCACACCCTGATCTGTTTCACCTGTCTTTCTGCTTGTCTCCAGCCCCCTCCAGGTGTCGCCCATCTTCTCCATTATCCTCGGTGCATTTATAACTGTGTTCTCTGTTTGTCTGTTGCCAGTTTGTCTTGTCTCATCAAGCCTACCAGCCAGTTTTTCTTACTCCTGTTTCCATGAGCCCCTGCTTTCTAGTTAACCTATTTTTGATTATTCTGCCTGCCCTGACCCTGACTGCCGTTCTGTACCTTTTGCCACTGCCATGGATTACTGACATCTGCCTGCCCCCGACACTGAGCCTGCCTGCATCTCTGTACCTTACGGACTCTGCCCTGGACTACCGACACCTGCCTGCCCTTGACACGTCCTTTGCCTGCCCCCTGTTTATATAATAAGTGTCCGTTATTCGAACTTGCTGAATCTGGGTCTTTTCCTGAGCTGTGATACCTAGCTACCTGTCTTTTAAATTATTTGAGCAAAAAATATTCAATTTTATTTGGAATGGCAAACCAGACAAAATTAAAAGGGCCTCTTTATATAATGAATATGAATTCGGAGGGCAGAAATTATTACATATTAAAGCATTATACCTCTCACTAAAGGCGTATAACTAAAAGTTATACTTCAATCCAAACTGGATCTCTAACAAATTATTGTTCTCTAACAAATTATTGTCTCACCTTATGTTCAAGAATGGCCTTTTCCCCTTTATTCAGATTACAACCTCTCACTTTCAGTTATTTGAAAACTAAATAATCTCCAAAATATCTTTATTTTTAAAACATGCCATAGAAAGTTGGTTGCAATTTCAGTTTAATCCACCAGAAAAGACAGAACAAATAATACAACAAATATTGTGGTTAAACTCAAATATACTAATTGATAAATAAAAAAGTATAATCTTTGTAAATTATATCATAAATGGGACTGGTGGAGGTATGTCACACATGCAGCTAACAAAAATATATGGAAATGTCTGCTCTACCCAAAATTACAACCAACTAATTGTAGCATTACCTCAAATGGAAGAGGCAAGTGGAAAAGGTAAGGAACTTATCTGTCGGCCCTGCATTAAAGACCAAAATTGGTTAAAGAAAATTGTGATAAATAAAAAAATATACCAGTTTAATTTAAGGACCAAAAAATTGACAGCTGTGCCATATAGATTGCAAAATAGTTGAGAAGAGTTTTTCGATGTTCCGATTCAATGGCACATGGTTTATGAACTGATACACACAAAACAACGCCGGATTCAAAACTTAGAATTACATTTTTTATTAAAAAGTATTGCAACCAATATAATGTTATATGGGAGATACAACCTTCCCAGCTCTGCAAATTTAGCTGCGAAGGGACAGAGCCATTAGATCATTTATTTAGGATCTGTCCATATGTAGCTTGTTTTTGGTCCCAGGTCTAGGAATGGCTGAAGAATTGCAACATTTACCTGGAGCTAACGCTGCAGATGGCAATACTGGGGGATTTTAAAAGTCATAGTCAATCAATCAATAATATATAATAATAATTTAAAAAAAAATGTTAATCTTTAATTTAGAATCTGTAGAAACTATGAGAACAAAGGTTCAGAACTTTTGTGAAGCATCACAGCACAGTTGAAAATCATATGGCAAATAGAAATCATATGGCAAATAGAAATCATATGGCAAATAGAAATCATATGGCAAATAGAAATCATATGGCAAATAGATGGGAGGAGTTGAATGGAGCTGAAGGTTGAGACTAATAACAACAAGATAACAAATGTAAAATATATTGTGTCTGTAAAATGTATATTGGTTCAAAACTTTTGTGAAACAGGACAGTTAAAAATATATGGCAAATAGAAATCAGATTGGATGGACATCAGAAATAGATGGGAGAGGTTGAGGGTAGAGGAAGGACAGGACTAAAAACAAAAAATATATAACTATTGTAATAGATTGTGTCCGTAAAATGTATATAGTGTGTAAAAGCTGGAAGTAGAAGCCTAAGTGTTGTTGTTCATTAGTTTACTCCAAATAGGGGAGGTGTGGTAGAGTTAGCAGAAAGTAAAAAAGGAAATTATATTTAAAAAATGTATGTTTATATATATACACACAGTGCAAAATAATTATTTTGACTTTTCCCACATTTTGTTACGTTACAAACATTCTAAAATTGATTAAATAACAAAAAATCCTCAGCAATCTACACACAGTACCCCATAATGACAAAGCGAAAACAGGTTTTGAGAAATGTTTGCAAATGTACAAAAATATTCACAGAAATTCCTTATTAACATACGTATTCAGACCCTTTGCTATGAGACTCGAAATTGAGCTAAGGTGCATCCTGTTTCCATTGATCATCTTTGAGATGTTTCTACAACTTGGAGTTCACCTGTGGTAAATTCAATTGATTGGACATGATTTGGAAAGGCACACACCTGTCTATATAAGGTCCCACAGTTGACAGTGCATGTCAGAGCAAAAAAAACAAGCCATGAGGTGGAAGAAATTTATTTATTTCATCACTCAAAATTTGGCCAAAGCATATTCTGTAGGAGGGGTTAATATGAATTTAAAATAATTTGACATGATTTATATGAATCATGTTATGAACATATTGACTTTGAAATTAACATGGGAGAGGTTAAACATAGGCTAAGTCTGACATAAGCTTATTCCCACACTTTACAATAACTCTGTTGCAGTGGTCTTAGGTAGTCTCCATAATAGGCTATTCCCTTCATCGTGACACTGCTGCCCAGTTGAAGAGCTTGTGAGCTCCATACAGCTTCATGCACCTTCAGAAAAGCACCACTCAGCCTCAGAAGATGCCCTTTGATTTGATTTATTAGGATCCCCATTAGCTGACGCCAATGGCAACAGCTAGTCTTACTAGGGTCCAACATATAACGAAAAATACATTACTGACAAAAGACCTTCTGCAGCCATAGAGTCATTATACCCTAATGTAGGCCTATTTGCCTACTAGCCAAATAAAGTGCAGAGCACGCATGATCCGTGCAACTCGTCATTCCAATATATTTGAACATTTAATTCATTCTTCATTCAGTTCAATCAGTCAGTATGTCATCCATTCAGTCATTTGTCTGAGTTGCAATAGGAACTAAATCAAAGAGAATAGAACAGCTAATTTGTTTATTGAAATTCATGTGTGTATTCAGAATTATCTAAATTCTCCAAAGTTCTTTACCCTATTTTTAATAATTCAATGTTTAATTTAGGCCTATCCAATTAAAAAATAGGCCTTCAACGTGTAGGCTTTGCAATCATTTTGGGTATTGGTATCATGCAGAATAATTTTAGAACTCTATTTGTGTTTTATAACTGTTTTTATTATAGGGCTACCCTTAAAAAGAAACCCTAGCTCACAGGCCTCTAAATATAGCCTCTAAGTAAATGTTCAACAAAATAGTTGAAGAAGCACGTGCAGTGGCTGATAGGGAAAACAGATTTGCCAATAAGAATAGGCTATAGATTGTCTTGACATTTTGGGACCCCTTGGCTATTTAGCTCAGGAAAGGTTATACCCAAGACTTAATCAATATTTTGTTTTGTCTCATTTATTGATATGGATGTAGCCTCTGTGTGATGGGGTTGTGCAATGCAAATGCCTATAACAAGCCTACATACATTGGTTCTTCCTTTAAAAGTTGTGTCACACCGGCAGCACAGCTTGCAGGGTGCCACGGAATGGTATGGCATGTTGGAGTGCATGACATAATGGTATTTTACTGTCAGCCATTGTTGCCATTAATGCTAGTTCGACCACCAGAGGGCATCTTTGAGAAGCTAAGTTATTGAAATTACATAGAGCTGTTGGCCTAAGAGTCCTGTTTATTGTAGCTGTTTTAGTGTAACTTACTAAATGGCATAAAGGCCTACTTCAATATACAGTATATCAATCAATCATTCATTCATTTGTGCATACAAGTCATCCATGTCTTTAAATATAGTCGAGCATTTTAGTTATAAAATAAAATAACAAAGGGAGCCTTGAAAAATGAAACAATGTATAAACCTTAACATGTCAGCTAAAGCGATATATAACAGACCATTTTTCATTTATCTTAGAATAAAAACCACAGTGTAAAAACAGTTTTAGTAAGTAATAAGCTACGGTCCAGTTACAGTTTCTTCTGACAAAGTAGAAACAAAAAGAGGAAGAGCAATTCTTACACTTATGTTCAAAATTCAATCCCTCTTCTTCTTCATCCTCATCATTCAAATTCAATTGTAACACATTTTATCACTCCAGCTTAACAACTCCAAATCGCTTTTGCATGTGCTCCAGAGGGATAACTTGAAATAACATGATATAGGTTAATTAGATAATCGAAAGGAAAAAAATTATTATTTATTAGCCTAGTGGATATACACTACCGTACAAAAGTTTGGGGTCACTTAGAAATGTCCTTGTTTTTGAAAGAAAAGCAAAAACATTTGTCCATTAAAATAACATCAAATTGATCAGAAATACAGTGTAGACATTGTTAATGATGTAAATGACTATTGTAGCTGGAAACGGCTGACTTTTTATGGAATATCTACATAGACGCACAGAGGCCCATTATAAGGAACCATCACTCCTGTGTTCCATTGGCACTTTGAGTTAGCTAATCCAAGTTTATCATTTTAAAGGTTAATAGATCATTAGAAAACCCTTTTGCAATTATGTTAGCACAGCTGAAAACTGCTGTGCTCATTAAAGAAGCAATAAAACTGGCCTTCTGTAGACTAGTTGAGTATCTGGAGCATCAGCATTTGTGGGTTCGATTACAGGCTCAAAATGGCCAGAAACAAAGGACTTTCTTCTGAAACTCGTTAGTCTATTCTTGTTCTGAGAAATGAAGGCTATTCCATACGAGAAATTGCCAAGAAACTGAAGATCTCGTACAACGCTGTATACTACTCCCTTCACAGAACAGCGAAACTGGCTCTAACCAGAATAGAAAAATAGGAGTGGGAGGCCCCGGTGCACAACTGAGCAAGAGGACAAGTACATTAGTGTCTAGTTTGAGAAACAGACGCCTCACAAGTCCTCAACTTGTGAGGTTTCATTAAATAGTACCCGCAAAACACCAGTCTCAATGTCAACAGTGAAGAGGCGACTCTGGGATGCTGATAACACAGGAGTGATGGTTGCTGATAATGGGCCTCTGTACGCCTACCTAGATATTCCATAAAAAATCTGCCGTTTCCATCTACAATGGTCATTTACAACATCAACAATGTCTACACTGTATTTTTGATCAATTTGATGTTATTTTACTAGACAAAAAAAATGATTTTCTTTCAAAAACAAGGACATTTCTAAGTGACCCCAAACTTTTGAACGGTAGTGTAAGTATTTTTTGTTATATCAAGTGAATTAGGCCTCATGTAAAATCATTGTCTAAAGCGCAAGAGATACTGTTGCATGACAAACAGGTGCTGTTAGATTACAATATAATTTATCTGCCAGTTTGGAACAGTATAAACAATACTAAATAAAATCTAAGTAATACCAGAGTGTCTGTTCTAATGAAAAGAAAGCCTTTAATACAGCATAGCAAAGTCTGAGACAGCCGGATTTGGGAAATTGCTTTATCTGACATTTTGCGGTTGCATGAGGTTTGCTGAGTGATTCACTCATTTGTGGCTTTCGTTCAAAATACGTTCTATTATAATGCAGGGTTAAAGACACATTCTTTCTGATTGTACTTAGCATGCAGTCTCTCCTCTCGCTACAGCTCATTTCATTTGAATTATTAAGTGGATTATAATAAATTTATATATTTGTAGTAGTTGATTAATTTTCATTAAGGCAAATCTGGTCTGTGATATTGAGTTAGAAATCTAGTACTTAAGCATGGAATACATTGCAAGTTTTCCCTTTTTTGGCCATTAGGCTACACTTTACAATAGGACTCAACTCTGACTGACCACAGCATCTATTCTTCACACCTAGCCGAGCTATTAGACTATCCTTTTGTAAATTAAGGGCTGTGTGAATGTTTCAGTCAGTCTCTCTCCTATCACACTAGAGTCCTGCATCAGGCAAACAAATCAGCTGGTGGGTGGTCCCGGAGTTGAGAGAGAAATTGGGTAAATACAATGGTGCAATTACACTTGACATGTGGACTGACAATTTAAAAAAAATAGGATACTTGTGCCTCACAGCCCATTACATAAACGAAGAGTGGATGTTATCCAACACGAGAGGGATAGAGCAGCTCAAAACTGCAGATAACATAAGGCCAGCTATTGTGAAAGAAAAACGTGTGGATCTTGTTGATTTCCTGTATCGCTTCAAGAGGCCTACTGTCCACCTGGTAATTGTGTGGTTCCAAAGGATAAAGCGTCACCTTCAGATGAATGTGTGGTTTCAGAGAGATGCCAGCTGCGAGCCTGGGACCAGACAGAGTGAATGACATCCTTTTCCTGCACAGCAATTTGAAGAAACCCAGTGATGAATGGGCTGTTTTTTAAGTTCTTGTTTTATTATATTTATTTTTCAAGCCCCTCTTTAAAGTGATTTGAGTTTTCAATGTGCCGCATTGCATTATAAACATATATATACATTATCAGTCAAAAGTTTGGACACCTACTCAATCAAGGGTTTTTCTTAATTTTTCACAATTTTCTACATTGTAGAATAATAGTGAAGACATCAAAACTATGAAATAACATATGGAAGCATATAGTAACCAAAAAAGTGTTAAACAAATCAAAATATACTATATATTTGAGATTCTTCAAAGTAGCCACCATTTGCCTTGATGACAGCTTTGTACACTCTTGGCATTCTCTCAACCAGCTTCACCTGGAATGCTTTTCCAAGAGTCTTGAAGGAGTTCCCACATATGCTGAGCACTTGTTGTCTGTTTTTCCTTCACTCTCCGGTCCAACTCAGCCAAAACCATCTCAATTGGGTTGAGGTCAGGTGATTGTGGGGGCCAGGTCATCTGATGCAGCACTCCATCACTCTCCTTCTTGGTCAAATAGCCCTTACACAGCCTGGAGGTGTGTTGGGTTATTGTCCTGTTGAAAAACAAATGATAGTCCCACTAAGCGCAAATCTGATGGGATGGTGCTTCGCTGCAGAATGCTGTATATCTGTCCTTAATTCATGGCATGGTTTCTTTTTAGCCATATTTTGAATAGGCATGCAGACAAATTAATTAATGCAGGAAAAAGGAATAATAGCCTACTGTCTGTAGTCATAAAAACAATTTGACTAAATAAATTGATATTATTTTGTTGGGTAACGGATCGGCTCTCGGAACTCATTAAGAGGCGGCTTCTATCTTTAATATAATCATTAATTCAGAAGGTTAACCCCATAGGTCTTAGGCCTGCAGTAAATTAAAATAGATTACCAAATTCATTTTTCATTAGGTTATAATAATCCGTGCCTTCTGGGAATGTTATGAAGTCCAAAAGTTATGGGTGGAGTTAGAAATTCTTACAATGGAAATTAACGTTTAATCCTTCTGTCTGCATTATTTCACGACTTGGCATATAAGGGTGCAGTGAGATACCCTATGGGTAGGACGATACTTTTCTCGTCAATCATCTTGAAAAAACGTATACTTAAGAACTGAAAATCAACAAATGCTTTATTATCCAAATGTTGAAAGTGCGTGTGGGCGACGGAGAATGAGGCCATGTGGAGGAGAGTGATGTGGGCACTGGAGATAGGGGTGTGAGCAGGTGGGTCTGGGCAGGTGTGATGTAGTTGTCGTTTGTATGTGTATGTTTTGTATTGTCTAAAAAATATTAAATAAAATCGTACAAAGAAATGTCATAAGGAAAAATGACAAGCATACAACACATCTGATTATTCATTATGAATAGTATTTATTTTATTTATTTCGTTTACATTCTTCATTGTAACCACAGTGTTACAAATAATTGAACACACACAACATGAGCAGATTAACGTGGTCAAAACATTGCTTTATTAATTAAAGACTATCAGAAAGAATGTTGGTACTTATTTATTTTGATCCAAAGCCACGAATGAGTGAGTCACTCAGCTTGATTCTGACAAATATAGCTTTATCTTCTTACGGCTGAAATCCCGTTAACGGGATCGATATGACAACAGCCAGTGAAGTGCAGGGCGCCAAATGCAAACAACATAAATCTCATAATTAAAATTCCTCAAACATACAAGTATTATACACCATTTTAAAGATAAACGTGTTGTTGATCCCACCACAGTGTCCGATTTAGAAAAGGCTTTACGACGAAAGCATACCATGCGATTATGTTAGGTCAGCACCTAGTCACAGAAAAACACAGCCATTTTTCCAGCCAAAGAGAGGAGTCACAAAAAGTAGAAATAGAGATAAATGTAATCCTTAACCTTTGATGATCTTCATCAGATGACACTCATAGGACTTCATGTTACACAATACATGTATGTTTTGTTCGATAAAGTTCATATTTATATCCACAACTCTCAGTTTACATTGACGCGTTATGTTCAGTAATGTTTTGCTTCCAAAACATCCAGTGATTTTGCAGAGAGCCACATCAATTTACAGAAATACTCATAATAAACATTGATAAAGGATACAAGTGTTATGCATGGAATTATAGATAAACTTCTCCTTAATGCAACCGCTTTGTCAGATTTCAAAAAAGCTTTACGGAAAAAGCACACCATGCAATAATCTGAGTACAGCGCTCAGAGACCAAAACAAGCCATACAGATACCCGCCATGTTGTGGAGTCAACAAAAGTCAGAAATAGCATTATAAATATTCCCTTACCTTTGATGATCTTCATCAGAATGCACTCCCAGGAATCCCAGTTCCACAATAAATGTTTGTTTTGTTCGATAAAGTCCATTGTTTGTTCGCGCGTTTAGTTCACAAATCCAAATTCATGAGGTGCGAGCTCTAGGTCCAGACGAAAAGTCAAAAAGTTCCGTTACAGTTCGTAGAAACATGTCAAACGATGTATAGAATCAATCTTTAGGATGTTTTTAACATAAATCTTCAATAATGTTCCAACCGGAGAATTCCTTTGTCTTTAGAAATGCAATGGAACGCAGCTAACTCTCACGGGTGGCGCGCGAGACTGAGCTCATGGCATTCTGCCAGACCTCTTAGTCAATCAGCTCTTATTCTCTCCTCCACAGTAGAAGCCTGAAACAAGGTTCTAAAGACTGTTGACATCTAGTGGACGCCTTAGGAAGTGCAATTGGACCAAATTTTACACTGTATATTGGATATGCAAAGACTTGAAAACCTACAAACCTCAGATTTCCCACTTCCTGTTTGGATTTTTTCTCAGGTTCTTGCCTGCCATATGAGTCCTGTTATACTCACAGACATCATTCAAACAGTTTTAGAAACTTCTGAGTGTTTCCTATCCAAATCTACTAATAATATGCATATCTTAGCTTCTGGGCCTGAGTAGCAGGCAGTTTACTCTGGGCACCTTATTCATCCAAGCTACTCAATACTGCCCCCCAGCCATAAGAAATTATGCTGCGAAATAGCCTACTAAATAGGCCAAGCCTCAACCAATATATTAAATTGCCAAGATAAACTAGTACATTTCATAAATACATGAAGTAGCTCAGGGCTGGACTCTCTTTTATTCAGTTTCTTCTTCACATCAGCAAAGGACTGTGTTTCAGAAACTCATTTTATATAGAGGGGCTATCACTCTTTCACACTGTGGTAAATAAAGCCAGTTTGTTATTAATTATTTATTTCTGTTTTTATAGGGAGAGAAACCAAAAGCCCACCGTGATGCAGGACTCTAGTGCCAGAGAAGAGAGACTATCGGACTGAAACACTCACACCTCCTTTAATTTACGAAAATATAGTAAATTTGTGCCACAGTTTAGACGACCGATATATCAGCGTTCTAACTGCACTTTGTGGTAGTGTGGTGCTATGACAGAATGACGCAATTTACCACAATCTGCCACCATCTACCACAAACAGTCTAAACTTTTAATTGAAGAACCACTGTACAGAGTGGAATTCATTAATACAACAGTCAAAATGCCCAAGGCCTACTGTCTGTGTTCCCAAATACTGGAAAAAGTATTTCACCACAGTAACCCCACATGGCTATAAAAATAAATGATATGGCCATTAAATAACACACAACAGCATAGCATATTTAGATAGCGGAATAGGTCTAGCCTAAATAATATTTACTTTCTATTTTACAGTTTGAATGCTTTAGATTTTCATTTTGGAAATGAAACTGTAAGCTGCATTGCAACTCTAACATCTGGGCTAGATTAGCTTGATATACTATCTACACTGCCTTGCAAAAGTATTCACACCCCTTGGCGTTTTTCCTATTTTGTTGCATTACAACCCGTAATTTAAATAGATTTTTATTTGGATTTCATGTAATGGACATACACAAAATAGTCCAAATCGGTGAAGTGAAATGAAAAAAATTACTTGTTCAAAAAAATTACAAAAAATTAAAAGTGGTGCGTGCATATTTATTCACCCCCTTTGCTATGAAGCCCCTAAATAAGATCTGGTTCAACCAATTACCTTCAGAAGTTACATAATTAGTTAAATAAAGTCCACCTGTGTGCAATCTAAGTGTCACATGTTCTGTCACATGATCTCAGTATATTTACACCTGTTCTGAAAGGCCCCAGAGTCTGCAACACCACTAAGCAAGCGACACCATGAAGACCAAGGAGCTCTCCAAACAGGTCAGGGACAAAGTTGTGGAGAAGTACAAATCAGGGTTGGGTTATAAAAAAATAACCCGAAACTTTGAACATCCCACGGAGCACCATTAAATCCATTATTTAAAAAATTTAAGAATAGGGGACCACAACAAACCTGCCAAGAGAGGGCCGCCCAACAAAACTCACGGACCAGGCAAGGAGGGAATTAATCAGAGTGGCAACAAAGAGACCAAAGATAACCCTGAAGGAGCTGCAAAGCTCCACAGTGGAGATTGGAGTATCTGTCCATAGGACCACTTAAAGCCGTACACTCCACAGAGCTGGGCTTTACGACAGTGTACAGAAAAAAATAAGCAAACAGGTTTGGTGTTCGCCAAAGGGCATGTGGGAGACTCCCCAAGCATATGGAAGAAGGTACTCTGGTCAGATGACACTAAAATGTAGCTTTTTGGCCATCAAGGAAAACGCTATGTCTGGCGCAAATACAACATCTCTCATCACCCCAAGAACAACATCCCCACAGTGAAGCACGGTGGTGGCAGCATCATGCTGTGGGATGTTTTTCATCGGCAGGGACTGGGAAACTGGTCAGAATTGAAGGAATGATGGATGATGGAAATTGATGAGGGAAACCTGTTTCAGTCTTCCAGAGATTTGAGACTGGGACGGAGGTTCACCTTCCAGCAGGACAATGACCCTAAGCATACTGCTAAAGCAACACTCGAGTGGTTTAAGGGAAAACCTTTAAATGTCCCAGACCTCCCAGACCTCAATCCAATTGAGAATCTGTGGTATGATTTAAAGATTGCTCTACACAAGCAGAACCCATCCAACTTGAAGGAGCTGGAGCAGTTTTGCCTTGAAGAATGGGCAAAAATCCCAGTGGCTAGATGTGCCAAGCTTATAGAGACATACCCCAAGGGACTTGCAGCTGTAAGTGATGCAAAAGGTGTTTCTACAAAGTAGTGCCTAATAGTTATGCACGCATTTTTCAGCAAAGTTTATGATGAGTTTTTCTGTTAGATTACGTCGTTGTCTAAAATGTCTCCGGACATTTTGGTTTTATTTGTGACGATGATTGCAATGTAAAACTACGATTTATACCTATAAATATGCACATTTTCGAACAAAACATAAATGTATTGTATAACATGATGTTATAAGACTGTCATCTGATGAAGTTGTTCAAAGGTTAGTGATTAATTTTATCTCTATTTGTGGGTTTTGTGAAAGCTATGTTGGCGGTGAATAAATGGCGTTGTGTGTTTGGCTATTGTGGTGAGCTAATATAAATATATATTGTGTTTTCGCTGTAAAACATTTAAAAAATCGGAAATGATGGCTGGATTCACAAGATGTTTATCTTTCATTTGCTGTATTGAACTTGTGATTTCATGAAATTATATTATATGATATCCCTGTGGTGCTAGGCTAGGCTATGCTAGTCAGCTTTTTTGATGAGGATGATCCCGGATCCGGGATGGGGGGTCCGTAGAGGTTAATTTGGGCACGATTTTTTCCCAAAGTGAAAACAGCGCCCCCTATTAACAAGAGGTTACTGGCTTGCCTTGTAAAACAAATGTTAAATAAAAAATATATAAAAACGATACGTACGTTTAAGCTTTTGGCAGCTATCTTGATCAATACTTATTTTGGACAGATTTTGGAGAGAGTGAAACCTCTCAAGGCCCTCCCCCTACCAAGCACAACAATAATTATGAGAGATTTCAGGTTTGGACCAACAGAATGGGTCATATGGACACCAAAACACATGGAGACATTATTTTACTGTAATAGAGGAGAAGTTAACCTTTCGAACCATACCCTGTTTATGTTTAGACTCCTCAAATTTCTAGCAGAGCAGACACTACTAAAACGGATATACCAATGAACATTCACTCTGGAAAATGTATGCTCGGTTTGTCGCTGGCGCACATTACGGTACCACATTTCGCTAGCAGCGTTTTGGTCAAATAAAGATTGTTATACTAGCTGTTTAGTCTGTGTTTTATAAATGTTCAATAAGCATAAAACAATTATATAAGGAATTGGCAACTCGTTATCATTCTAAGAAATAAGGTAGGCCACTTGATTTCAACATGTGAACAAAGTGGACAGGCTGGCATGCTGTTTAAACAGTTGGAGACGGCCAGACGGTTGTGTTCATAACAATTCAACTGTTTTGCGTTGTTAGCTGAATTCAGAGCTTGTGAAATTATACCAACATCCAAGTTGGCTAAATTTGAAATATAAATATTAGCTGGCTACTCACTAGGATATGGGCTTATGCTTGAGAGATTGTTTATAATGTCTGCTACATTATTAGTGAATGTGCATTATGCATGCTTCTGGTAAACATTTTCACAAAAATTGCATTTTTATTGACAGACCAGAAAGTCAGATCGTGATTATTGCCAAAAAAGCAGGATAAAATAATTGTATTATTAGTGGGTCTTATGGTTGTGGAAGGCATATATTCAGCCTAGGTATAATTTACCAAGCTCTGAATTCATTATATTATTGCTGAATGTTTTAAACGCAGTGCATTTCACCTTTAATTGTACAACAAATCTTATTTAGAGAAAAAAATTTAAAAAAATTGATATACTGTACATATCGTGAATCGGCCATGAGTTTTAGGCCATATCGCCCAGCCCTAGTTGGAAGGGGATGTGGTTATGATATAGTAGTAGTCACTGTTGTAAGTAAACCGTCTTTTGTTTTGGCTGGGAAGGTAGAGGATTCAGTAAGGCTGAATGACAGTCTACCGTAATAAAGGCTTGAGACAGACAGGAAGAGAAGAGAGAGACAGGAAGAAGTAATGTCATAGTGTCAGACCAGGGAGCAGTGAGTTTGTCAGTTGTAGAGTGCACGATTGCGTCATGTAGGTAGGCTACAGATGTTTTGTCTGATATGCCTTCAACACTAGATGAATGTTATCACTTTAATGACATTCTGTGGAGATATGAATTTTTCTTATGTTCCAAACGTTCACATATTTTAGCTCTTCGTGTTGAACTTTTTCCCCCCACTAGTTTATAGTATGCATGTTATCTTTGCAAGGTACCATGCATTCTCTCACATTCATTTTTTAGGCGTAAAATGTATAAATCTTGAGCTCGGCTCTTATCAGTACATTTTAGATAGCACAGAGTATGCCTTTATATACACCCTTATACTCTGTACTTATCTTGTAGCCCTTTCCTGCAGTCAAGTGAACAAAGCGCCCTCTAGTGGCCTCATTGGTGGAATGTCATTCATATTTTAAGAAACATCGTATTTTTTTAAAGCAGAAAATCCGGTGTTTCTATGTCAAACGGTTTTGTTATATTTCAGTCTTCTATGATGTATATAAAGTGTAATATTGGGATGCAAACTCAAAAGTGAATACATTTCAAACTCTATATCTGACATGGCACAGGTGTCTTTTTAAGCCCATAACCATGTGAGGTGTATACTTTTGTTCAAAGTAGATTTGCTTAAGACTACCAAGAAACACTCTGTGTGACCCTGATTTAGCCCACCGCAGTAAAAGGTTCATTTGAGAGACAACTGTCGCCTTCACATCCTGCTAGACGATCAATTGAAAACTCTAACATTGTATTTGGAGTCCTTCTCCCAGTCATTGTTCCGCTTAGGATTGTAAACTGTGGTCCTTTGCGGTGCCTCATATTGTAGCCTATTATTGACTTGCTGTTTTTAAACTGCTCAGTGGGGGGCAATTAAGGTGGCGTGTTAAGGGATTATATACCATGGATTTAGATTTACACCCCATCGACACCTCAAAGAACCCACAGTATGCTATTTCTAAAAGGAGGACGTGTCAAAACAATGTCAATTTTCAAATAGGTTTTTTCCTTTAGCTATTTTCCTTTGCTAAGCTGTACTGTATTAATACATTTTTGGGATGTGTTTACTTGCAGTTCTGTTCAGATTTTACATCAGGTCATGGGTCTTACTGTATGTCATTAAATCCCCAAACCACAGCACTGTGAAAGGGATTTTTATCTGACGGACAAGGGGGGTGGGTGGGGAAATGTTCTTGTTTTCTCTTAGGAAAATTCATCATCAACTTATTTATGAAATACTTGGCAACTGTGCAGTAAGGCCTATGTGTTAAGTGACAGGACCGTTTGGCTTTTAATAGATCCGCGGCTTAGGCGGCGCATTACATCTTTCGTTCCTCTTGAAATTGTCCCTCAGTAATCCCCCTGGCAAAGAGTATTGCAGCTAGATTAATGGCAAAACCCCCAGATTTCAGAATTATCATCAGAGGGCAAACTCAAAGACCCTACTAATGTGTTATACAGTGCTGAATGTGCCACAGGCCGACAGCTACAGCCCCTCTTGTTTGTGTGTTGGTTCCATTGTAAGCATGTTGTGGGTCTGATGTGAGTTCTCACGAATAGAGGCTTGGAGACGTGTTGATGAATAGTACAGTATGACACAGAGGATTTAATACCAGTTGGCTGGCAAACAAAGTCCATCTGTGGCAGTGGAGGGGGGTCGATTAATCCCTGTCTGTGCAGTATGAGGAGAGGAAAGAATGAAGTTTTATAATGCACCAATGGTTTGTTTGATGGGTACAGGAGTATATTTTAGAACTCCTGAACAATCAACATCTGTCTAAAAAAACATGGACATGAAACAATTTTGGACAAGTGGATCGAGCATGTACTGTGAAAGAAAATCAACTCTCTTGAGTTTCTCAGAAAATGAATATTACTCTGGCTCAAAACAGACCCACTGCTGGGCTGGCTGCACGCAGACTCAGAGACTCAGTTTTTATCAAAAAAGAGTGGTGACACATTCCTAAACAAGGTTTACTTAACCTTGTTCTTCCTTTGTAGAATGCCTTGTTCTTCCCTTCCCCCTGTTTTACCCCTGCATTCTCTTAGTAAATGTGACATGACAAAGTCTATTGAGATGCGTGTCTAATACATTTCTCCCCCTGCTGTAGTGATGTCGCCCCGGGTCGCTGCCGGCCACTGCTCTTGCTGACAGTGGAAATCACATTTTGTCTGAGGAGCCGGCTGCTGGGTCAGTTCCAGCGATTATCCGCGCTCAGCAAGTCCCACTCGTCACCGAGTCCCACTAGTCACTGCCTCTCTCCTCAACGATGACTATCTGGGGTATTCTGGAGGGGATACAGCTTTGATACCATGCTTCAAACACAGTTGAAGAAAACAGGGAAAAGTATATGGGTATAGCCATCGAAGTTGTTCTAATGGTGGTGTGTACTCAAAACAATCCTCTGTTTACTGATATATGAGTCTAGGTTTCCATAGGCCTACATGCAGTATAGATTTACAGCAGGCCTTCATTATGGTACATAAATAAAGTGCCTGTCAAGATCTGTGCTACTTATTCAACCTTATCACACGATATACTCCTTGACTTGTGTTTGCTGGTAGAAAGCATAAACCCTAGCCAATATGCTGTTACTGATTTAAGGCGGATTATGGTTTGCTGTCCTAATCTTAGGGTGAATCCTCTAAAATATTCATGGAGAACAGACCTTTGGGTTGAGAAAAGCAACAACAGCCATTTTGACCACATTATGTAATATCTCTGTGACCACACCTTGGTTTGTACAGCTTCTTTGTTACTACACACACATCATTACTGTGTTTTCATGTTTTTATTTATTTATTTAGATGTAAAACATATTATTTCTTGTTTAAACAGGGAAATATCCAAAGCCTCACGTGTACATTTGTCCGAGATAACATACTGTTGGGTGTATGAATGGTTTTATAGCAGTAGTAGATAATGAACAGTCTGTGCAGCATATAAACTTAGCATTCAAGTGTTATTTTCCATATTAAACTCTTAAACGGGTCAGTAAAAAGCTTGGCTGTTGACGTACTGTATGTGGGTGTTTTTATAAATAATGGGGCCAATGTGTGACATTGGGATCAACATTTCTAAATGGTTTGAAACAAAAATAAAACATATTTTCATGCAGTTTCACATGTGTATTTAGAGGAATAAAAGTGAATATATGCAAATTGACCCATAACTCCACCAACTGTATACAACAACATAGGACTAGGGCTATACATAATTTAAGCAGGGTTCATACAGACATAGGCAAGTCAAATTCAATGACTTTCAAGGACTTTTTCAAACACTTTTGTAATTTTTAAGGACCTCAGTGTAATACAATTGTATGATTTATATAATTGTACATAGGGCCTACTAAAAAAGCTTAGCATTCAAGTGTCAAAAAGGTAGGTCATTACAACTTTAATAATAATGTTTTTTTTTGGCTCTGCCAATGCATTGATATACAAGTTATAATTACATTCTAAAATATATAAGAATAATGTTGACATTTTCTGACTAAATAGATTGGATGCATGCATGAGGTGGCCGACACAGGCACACAGAATAAAACCATGCATATCGGTAGCATTAATCTCACCATTTGAATCTCACCATCAATGTTTTTATGAGAAAGTGACCAAAAACCACGTTCCTTTTTAATGGAAGGATTTGTATGGAAAGACAAGTTGAAGCCAACATTAGATGTTGTCGTCCTCATAATAACCGCAAGTGGTTCATCGCAAAACATTAGCGCAACCCCCTTTCAATTGAAGAGTCGGGAAACAAACTAAAGTTGTCACGACTTCTGCCGAAGTCAGCCCCTCTCCTTGTTCGGGCGGCGTCACCGGCTTTCTAGCCATCGCCGCTCCATTTTTCGTATATCCATTTGCCTTGTCTTGTTTCCATACACACCTGGTTTTCATTTCCCCAATTAAGCTACTTGTATTTAACCCTCTGTTTCCCATCATGTTTTGTGTGTAATTGTTTTCATTGTTAGGTGGTGTTAGTTTACGCGCTCTAATTTTATGTTCCGTTTTTTGAGCGCGTTTGATTCATGTAGTGCTCTCGTTTTTTGGAACTATAATAAAAGTGCGCCTGTTCATTATTATCTGCTCTCCTGCACTTGACTTCGCCTCCAATACACCATCCTGACAAAAGTGGCCACATCTCTCGCAAAAACTGATCAAAAATGAAATCACAGATAATAAGGGAGCAGTGGAACCTTTAAATTGGCTACAATAATTACAAGGACTTTTCAAGCACCAAATTGAGCAAATGTAGGCCTATTCCAGTACTTGAATATCTGAGCTCCAAATTCAAGTTAAAGTAGGCTACTTCAAGCCCCTTGTATTGTTTACAATTGCAGGTGTAACATGGAAAACAAAATGTGTCATTTTATTCCATTACCAGATCAATTACAGTCCCATTCTCAATTGCTTTTAACAGTACCACGAATTAGAACAGGTCATGGTAGAAATATTTTTATTTACTCAGGTCTGTGGTCCTGGAATTCTCTCCTGAAAATTACAAAATTTGATGATCTTGTCTTGTTGGTGGAGTTTAAACACTTGATTGATGTCAATATCAGAGAAGAGTGTAATTGTCTTTAGGACAGCTGTTTTGTAGTCAAGACATTCCTGTTTTTTATGTAATATGTAATTGTTGTACTGTATGTGTGTCTATAGTTTTGTCTAACGTTGTGTTAGTGTATGTAAGCTTTTTTGTCTGAAACTTTGTTCCCCCTGCTGCTATTGGAGCAGGTCTCTCTTGAAAAAGAGATGTTATCTCAATGAGAAAAACCTGTATAAATAAAGGTTAAATTAAACATTTTAAAAATACTCCCGAGTGGCGCAGGGGTCTACGGCACTGCATCTCGATGCAAGAGGTGTCACTACAGTCCCTGGTTTGAATCCAGGCTGTATCACATCCAGCCGTGATTGGGAGTCCCATTGGGAGGTGCACAATTGGCCCAACGTCGTCCGGGTTTGACCGGGGTAGGCCGTCATTGTAAATAAGAATTTGTTCTTAACTGACTTGCCTATTTAAATAAAGGTTAAATAAATATATTGTGAATAAGGGTTCTAGGCTATGTCATTTGTTGTCATTATATCCAGAATAATTCATAGGAATAGTCTGTCCTATACAATTGCGCACAGTAGACTCGGGTGTCCAATCCGAGGCCCAAAAACATAAACCCATTACCTTGACGCTATCTCTGTTAAATCTAAACGAGATCGTGATGTATATCTAGCAGACCACAACATATGATCAACATCAGGGATGAGAAACTTTGATGGGGGTGGGGGCCACAAAAAATCTGACCTCATCATGAGGGGCCGCAGTTGCTACCGGGTCTGCATATCCACATAGGGTGGAGAGAAATGTTTGCAGTTTAAATATGATATCTGAGTGAGACTGACTAAGATCTCTGTCTGGGTCTCAGTTTACTGTTGCGAGTTAGAATAGCAGAATACACAAGGTGCAATTTCGAAATTTGGTTCATCAGAAGTTTTTCTCGTTTTGTCAGTCACTGATAGTCCCATGTCAGCAATTATTATTTTTTGATTGCTATGTTAATTTAGCGGTTTTGGACAGATCCATAGGTTTTAAATCAACTCGTGAATTTGATTGAATATAGCTATGATCCTCCCTTATATCTTAAAGTAATTACATGAAAAGAATGTGCAGATTATTATCAATGACTTATCAAGAGCTGTAACAAGTTGTCCAGAATAGGAAATCCTCACTGGTACCCTAGTTTATAGAAAGAACCATGTGTACTATCAAACACGTATCCATAACTGCATGTTTACCATTGTATCCCTATCAGCACAGTAATCTAAGTTAAAACCATCAGGCTTTGGTTAATAAGTAGGTCAACATGGTGGTCACTTAAATATATGCTATATACACAAAAGTATGTGGACACCCCTTAAAATGAGTGGATTTGGCTATTTCAGCCACACCAGTTGCTGACAGGTATATAAAATCGAGCACACAGCCATGAAATCTCCATAGACAAACATTGACAGTAGAATGGCCTTACTGAAGAGCTCAGTGACTTTCAACGTGGCACCGTTATAAGATGCCACCTTTCCAACAAGTCAGTTCATCAAATGTCTGCCCTGCTTGAAATGCCCCGGTCAACTGTAAGTGCTGTTATTGTGAATTATACAACGGGTGGGTCTAATCCTGGATGCTGATTGGTTAAAACCGCATTCCAGCTGGTGTCTATTCCACAAGTTACCACCGGCTAAATCTATTACGTTAAAATGCCTATTCACTCTGTTCCATCTGAGTCCGCAATCCACTGTCTCACCAGGATGAAATAGTATGAATAAATTAATCAAAATACTGTTTTTAATTAAAATATGTCAATCATTATTTAAATATGTTGGTAACCCATCTCGGGCCTAACAACACCCGTGCCAATATATCCTCCAAACACCGGCTTCTTGAGCATTTTCACTTAAGTGGAAACGTCTAGGAGCAACAACGGCTCAGCCACGAAGTGGTTGGCCACACAAGCCCACAGAATGGGACCGCCGAGTGCTGAAGCATGTAAAAATCATCTGTCCTCAGTTGCAACACTCACTACAAAGTTCCAAACTGCCTCTGGAAGCAACGCCGGCACAAGAACTGTACAAGAACAGCTGCACACAAGCCTAAGATCACAATGCTCAATGCCAAGCGTCGGCTGGAGAGGTGGAAATCTCGCCACCATTCGACACTCGACACATACTTTTGGTCATGTAGTGTATTTAGGACACAACGTAGAGGAGATACATATCTGTGATTACTTAATAATTACCTGTATAATGTGTATATCCTTAATTAGTCTGGATATACTGGCTGACGGCTTAATTGAGACTGTAATATGCTGCTTTGTGAATTCATTGATAAACATTTGAAATCAACTCAAGCCATTGAACATACTTTCTTGAGTTTATAAATGCATGAGAAGGCTCTGGCCTAGCCAGTATGTTAATACCATGCTGTATGCATCTATTAACTTTCCACCAGCCCAACTGTTGTTCAGCCATCCGTGTGTGTGTGTGTGTGTGTGTGTGTGTGTGTGTGTGTGTGTGTGTGTGTGTGTGTGTGTGTGTGTGTGTGTGTGTGTGTGTGTGTGTGTGTGTGTGTGTGTGGTGTAACTGTTCAAGAGCCAGTGACTCTCACTTTTAGGGCTTAAAAAACATATTTAGGTACATGCAGCTTTTCTGAACTCACCCACCACAACGACTTCTTTGATTTAAGAAATTCTGCGTCATCATAAGCAGCGGAGTAGAATGTGCCTCAGGCATGTCAAATAATGCATTTAGGTCACATCAGGATTAAATCACATACAAAAAATGGACTAAATATTAATTTAAGTTCAAGCATCAGCCAATTAAAAGTAGTACACGTGATCAAAGACTAGATGTTAGCTGTTCCCATTATAAACTCAGCAAAAAAAGAAACGTCCCTTTTTCAGGACCCTGTCTTTGAAAGATAATTCGTGAAAATACAAATGACTTCACAGATCTTCATTGTAAAGGGTTTAAACACTGTTTCCCATGCTTGTTCAATGAACCATAAACAATTAATGAACATGCACCTGTGGAACGGTCGTTAAGACACTAACAGCTTTCAGACTAACAGCTTTCAGACGGCAATTAAGGTCACAGATATGAAAACTTAGGACACTAAAGAGGCCTTTCTACTGACTCTGAAAAAAAACTAAAGAAAATGCCCAGGGTCCCTGCTCATCTGCGTGAACGTGCCTTAGGCATGCTGCAAGGAGGCTTGAGGACTGCAGATGTGGCCAGGGCAATAAATTGCAATGTCCGTACTGTGAGACGCCTGAGACCGCGCTACAGGGAGACAGGACGGACATCTGATCGTCCTCACAGTGGCAGACCACGTGTAACAACACCTGCACAGGATCGGTACATCCGAACATCACACCTGCGGGACAGGTACAGGATGGCAACAACAACTGCCTGAATTACACCAGGTACGCACAATCCCTCCATCAGTGCTCAGACTGTCCGCAATAGGCTGAGAGAGGCTGGATCGATTTGGTGGTGGAGGGTCCGTCATGATCTGGGACGGTGTGTCACAGCACCATCGGACTGCCTGCAATGACAACAAGCTCAATCTCAATGCTGTGCGTTACAGGGAAGACATCCTCCTCCCTCATGTGGTACCCTTCCTGCAGGCTCATCCTGACATGACCCTCCAGCATGACAATGCCACCAGCCATACTGCTCGTTCTGTGTGTGATTTCCTGCAAGACAGGAATGTCAGTGTTCTGCCAAGGCCAGCGAAGAGCCCGGATCTCAATCCCATTGAGCACGTCTGGGACCTGTTGGATCGGAGGGTGAGGGCTAGGGCCATTCCCCCCAGAAATGTCCGGGAACTTGCAGGTGCCTTGGTGGAAGAGTGGGGTAACATCTCACAGCAAGAACTGGCAAATCTGGTGCAGTCCATGAGGAGGAGATGCACTGCAGTACTTAATGCAGTTGGTTGCCACAGCAGATACTGACTGTTACTTTAGATTTTGATCCCCCCTTTGTTCAGGGACACATTATTCCATTTATGTTAGTCACATGTCTGTGGAACTTGTTCAGTTCATGTCTCAGTTATTGAATCTTATGTTCATACAAATATTTACGCATGTTAAGTTTGCTGAAAATACATGCAGTTGACAGTGAGAGGACGTTTCTTTTTTTGCTGGGTTTATAACTTGGCACATTTAGCACTATGCTAATCTCACCAGGTGGCAGTGATTATTTAACATATTTCGCATCAGATTATCAACGATTTTAAACTTCATCCACAAACAAATGGCATTTTTTATGGTCAATTTGGCCACCAGAAGGACATGTTTAAACGTCCAAATTCAAGTTTACTTATGTTTCCCTTCACTTGGTCTGTTTCAAGTGTAGAGTACCAACATTGCATGAATGTCACATCCTTGACTAGGTTACTTACTAACGTTACATTAGACAAAACTTGTTTTCGCATATAGGACAAAATCCAAAAGTTTTTGCTTATCCGTTTCACGTTCACTTTAGCTGTGGTTTCGAGCCCCCCTCCTGTCAAACTTTTTTGTTAAGGAACTGTTCACTGCCGGTTGTCAATGCGGATGCTCGATTAAAATTATGCATATGTGACGAAATGGATGGTTATAATAATGCTTATAAGGGTGTTTTCACACTTGGTCCCTTTCAGACAATGTTTTTGAACTCAGTGCTGTTGGCTTAATTGTCGATAGGTGGTCTTTGTTCGGTTCGCTTGAATTTCGCGGTCTAGTTCCCTTTTTTAGGGCATTGTAAACACAAAACTCCCCACGTTCGCTTGTCATTATTCCCGCACCACACACTAGACTACTGCAACACAACACCGTTTCCCCTGCCATAACCCCTCATATTGGTGCCACGAAAGAGAAAAGATTATGATGTGCATGTTCGAGGAAAACAGGTGCTGTTTTTGGATATTGATTAGCGATTTTTCTAGGTTGCACAGGAATTCAAAATATGTCTAATTTTTTGTTCAGGATTATTTGTTTTCAATAACTGATCTATGGGCTAAAAGAGCTCCATACTATTCTTTTGATTGTGGGGTTTGAATAGTGTGAGAAGACAACAACTTACTTGATGAGAATCACAACACAGCTGCGCAGACCAGCTGGCTGGTGTGTTTACGGACATATTCAATCAATCCTTATCCCAGTCTGCTGTTCCCACATGCTTCAAGAGGGCCACCATTGTTCCTGTTCCCAAGAAAGCTAAGGTAACTGAGCTAAACGACTACCGCCCCGTAGCACTCACTTCCGTCATCATGAAGTGCTTTGAGAGACTAGTCAAGGACCATATCACCTCCACCCTACCGGACACCCTAGACCCACTCCAATTTGCTTACCGACCCAATAGGTCCACAGACGACGCAATCGCAACCACACTGCACACTGCCCTAACCCATCTGGACAAGAGGAATACCCATGTGAGAATGCTGTTCATCGATTACAGCTCAGCATTTAACACCATAGTACCCTCCAAACTCGTCATCAAGCTCGAGACCCTGGGTCTCGACCCCGCCCTGTGCAACTGGGTCCTGGACTTCCTGACGGGCCGCACCCAGGTGGTGAGGGTAGGTAACAACATCTCCACCCCGCTGATCCTCAACACTGGGGCCCCACAAGGGTGCGTTCTGAGCCCTCTCCTGTACTCCCTGTTCACCCACGACTGCGTGGCCATGCACGCCTCCAACTCAATCATCAAGTTTGCGGATGACACTACAGTGGTAGGCTTGATCACCAACAACGACGAGACGGCCTACAGGGAGGAGGTGAGGGCCCTCGGAGTGTGGTGTCAGGAAAATAACCTCATACTCAACGTCAACAAAACAAAGGAGATGATTGTGGACTTCAGGAAACAGCAGAGGGAGCACCCCCCTATCCACATCGACGGGTCAGTAGTGGAGAAGGTGGAAAGTTTTAAGTTCCTCGGTGTACACATCACGGACAAACTGAACTGGTCCACCCACACAGACAGCGTTGTGAAGAAGGCGCAGCAGCGCCTCTTCAACCTCAGGAGGCTGAAGAAATTCGGCTTGTCACCAAAAGCACTCACAAACTTCTACAGATGCACAATCGAGAGCATCCTGTCGGGCTGTATCACCGCCTGGTACGGCAACTGCTCCGCCCACAACCGTAAGGCTCTCCAGAGAGTAGTGAGGTCTGCAGAACGCATCACCAGGGGCAAACTACCTGCCCTCCAGGACACCTACACCACCCGATGTCACAGGAAGGCCATAAAGATCATCAAGGACAACAACCACCCAAGCCACTGCCTGTTCACCCCGCTATCATCCAGAAGGCGAGGTCAGTACAGGTGCATCAAAGCAGGGACCGAGAGACTGAAAAACAGCTTCTATCTCAAGGCCATCAGACTGTTAAACAGCCACCACTAACATTTAGCGGCCGCTGCCAACATACTGACTCAACTCCAGCCACTTTAAAAATGGGAATTGATGGAAATTATGTAAAAATGTACCACTAGCCACTTTAAGCAATGCCACTTAATACAATGTTTACATACCCTACATTACCCATCTCATATGTATATATACTGTACTCTATATCATCTACTGCATCTTGCCATCTTTATGCAATACATGTACCACTAGCCACTTTAAACTATGCCACTTTATGTTTACATACCCTACAGTACTCATCTCATATGTATATACCGTACTCTATACCATCTACTGCATCTGCCATGCCGTTCTGTACCACCACTCATCCATATATCTTTATGTACATATTCTTTATCCCTTACACTTGTGTGTGTGTGTAAGGTAGTAGTGTGGAATTGTTAGGTTAGATTACTGTTGGTTATTACTGCATTGTCGGAACTAGAAGCACAAGCATTTCGCTACACTCGCATTAACATCTGCTAACCATGTGTATGTGACTAATAAAATTTGATTTGATTTGATTTGATTTGACATAGGGTACAGAATCTATTCTAGCTCTTAAAGGGGCAGCAGCCTTCACGGGGTGTAAAATCTTCAATTACAGCATTATTTAATCTGCAGTTATTCTATTACCAATTATATTTACATCTTCATATTATCTTCTAATTACAATTATTAGGTCTCATCTTTTAGCTAAATGCAATCTATTAGCTTCGGAAATGTAAGTAGGTATATCTAGCTGTTCAACAACACATTCTGATGGAATGGCTTGTCCTGCACTGTAAAAACCCTGCTAAAACCCAGAGTGCATTGAGGGAATGTTGAAAAAAGGTATTGGTTCCTTTCTAAACATAGCAATGTGAATGCAAAGAGGACTCAGACCACAAAATAGGTGAAGTGAACTGGCAAAAGAGTTGAGTCCTCATTCATAAGCAAGGGCAGTGTGAATAAAAAGAGAACTGAGTTATTTCGCTTTTTTTACCCCAGACTTCACTTTAAAGAGGACTTAGATCGGTTGTTCTAAAGATGACTATATGTGAAAACACCTTAACCTTAAAACGTTGTACATGTAATTGTAGCCCACATAAGAAATTAAGTGGTGTTTTTGGTCAAACAGTAACATTATACTATGCTATTATATCGCATCGGCAGCATTACACCCCTGTATAGCAGTAGCCTATGTGTCGGTCTGCAAGAGGGTGAGAAACTCCTCATTAAATAGATTTTTTATCTTTATTTACACGGTTTTGGTTGCACTTCCTTTCAGAACACACTATCACAATAATTGTAATTCTACATTTCAAAGGAAAAAACAATATCTCACTTGGGATTGAAACTTGCTACAAACAGTGAATAGTACCAGGAGACAGGCTGGCTACACTGCTAATGATCCAGTTGACATTTCTTGCATGTTTAAGTAACTTTGAATAGCAGATCGTGCCATTTGACTTCTCTTAAGGACGCTTCCATGAACAAGTGTTGGATCATGTCCAACTATGTCAACGATTTTAATAAGCTGGAGAAGTTAGTATATGGCTTAATGTGCCAGGTTATGAAATGAAAACAGCTAACATGTAGCTTTTGATCACGTGCAACTATGTCACGATTTTAGTTGGCTGATGCTAAACTTAAACTAAAACTTAAACTGTTTCTAATGTCCTCAAGTATGGCCCCACTATTTGTAATCTACTGGCACTGCCATTTCCTGTTGAGGCGATAACTGTGGATTCTCCACAGTGCGCTGGGGCATGGACCAGAGAGGGGTTTTGAAGAGCCAGTCTGTGGGCCTGGGGGTAGGGATCAGTAGGGGTGTGCTCTGACTTCAGACTGTCCATTCAACATTGTAATATATTAGCCTGGCTCTGCCAGAGCCTGTGGTGGGCATCCTAATTAGAAAGACATTGATGCGTTTCAAATAGCACCCTTTTCCTTATATAGTGCAGTACTTTTGACCAGGGCCAAATAGGGCTCTGGTGATAAGTAGTGCACTATATAGGGAATATGTTGCCATTTGGGACTCCACTATTGGGTAAGCTAGCTGGAAGGGAATTGTTATATCAACTGGGTTATGTGTATTATCGATCTGCTACATGATCATTGAGTACACGTGTGACTGTTGAACCAATAAAACAATAAATGTTTACTTTGTTTTAGATGGATTTATTTTACAAGTTATCCAGTCAGGGTCACTGTGAGGCTTGCCTCCTATCTCTGCATTCACCTCACATGTCACACTTCTAACATATTCTCAGATAACACTAGGTAACATATTTTCAGATAACACTAGGTAACATATTTTCAGATAACACTAGGTAACATATTCTCAGATAACACTAGGTAACATATTCTCAGATAACACTAGGTAACATATTTTCAGATAACACTAAGTAACATTCTCAGATAACACTAGGTAACATATTCTCACATAACACTAGGTAACATATTCTCACATAACACTAGGTAACATATTTTTATTTGTTATTCAACCTTTATTTAACTAGGCAAGTCAGTTAAGAACAGATTCTTATTTACAATGACGGCCTACCCCCAGGGACGGGGGCCTGGGATTAAAAATTAAAAAAATTATACAGTATAAATATAGGACAAAACACCCATCACAACAAGAGAGACAACACAAATCTATATAAAGAGAGACCTAAGACCACAACATAGCAAGGCAGCAACACATGACAACACAGCATGGTAGCAACACAACATAGTAGCAACACAAAATGGTAGCAGCTCTAAACATGGTATAAACATTATCGGACACAGACAACAACACAAAGGGCAAGAAGGTAGAGACAACAATACATCACACAAAGCAGCCACAATTGTCAGTAAGAGTGTCCATGATTGAGTCTTTGAATGAAGAGATTGAGATAAAACTGTCCAGTTTGAGTGTTTGTTGCAGCTTGTTCTAGTCGCTTGCTGCAGCGAACTGAAAAGAGGAGTGACCCAAGGATGTGTGTGCTTTGGGGACCTTTAACAGAATGTGACCGGCAGAACGGGTGTTGTATGTGGAGGATGAGGGCTGCAGTAGATATCTCAGATGGGGGGAGTGAGGCCTAAGAGGGTTTTATAAATAAGCATCAACCGTTGGGTCTTGCGACAGGTAGAGATGACCAGTTTACACGAGTATAGAGTGCAGTGATGTGTCCTATGAGGAGCATTGGTGGCAAATCTGATGGCCGAATGGTCAAGAACATCTAGCCGCTCGAGAGCACCCTTGCCTGACAATCTATAAATTATGTCTCCGTAATCTTTCATGGGTAGGATGGTCATCTGAATCAGGGTTAGTTTGGCAGCTGGGGTGAAAGAGGAGCGATTACCATAGAGGAAACCAAGTCTAGATTTAACTTTAGCCTGCAGCTTTGATATGTACTGAGAGAAGGACAGTGCACCGTCTAGCTATACTCCCAAGTACCTGTATGAGGTGACTACCTCAAGCTCTAAACCCTCAGAGGTAGTAATAACACCTGTGGGAGGAGGGGCATTCTTCTTACCAGACCACATGACCTTTGTTTTGGAGATGTTCAGAACAAGGTTAAGGGTAGAAAAAAGCTTGTTGGACACTAAGAAAGAGCATTTAACACAACATCTGGGGAGGGGCCAGCTGAGTATAAGTCTGTATCATCTGCATATAAATGGAGGAGAGAGCTTCCTACTGCCTGAGCTATGTTGTGGAAGTAAATTGAGAAGAGCGTGGGGCCTAGGATCAAGCCTTGGGGTACTCCCTTGGTGACAGGTAGTGGCTGAGACAGCAGATTTTCTGACTTTATACAATGCACTCTTTGAGAGAGGTAGTTAGCAAACCAGCCCAAAGACCCCTCAGAGACACCAATACCCATTAGCCTGCCCACAAGAATGGAATGGTCTGCCGTGTCAAAAGCATGGCCAAGTCAATGAAAATAGCAGCACAATATTGCTTAGGATCAAGGGCAATGGTGACATCATTGAGGACCTTTAAGGTTGCAGTGACACATTCTTAACCTGAGCGGAAACCAGATTGCATATCCGAGAGAATACTATGGACATCAAGAAAGCCAGTCAGTTGAAGTTTTTCCAACACTTTTGATAAACAGGGCAAAATAGAAATAGGCCTATAACAGTTAGGATCAGCTTGATCTCCCCATTTAAATAAAGGACGAACCGTGACTGCCTTCCAAGCAATGGGAACCTCCCCAGAAAGGAGAGACAGGTTAAAAAGGTTAGAGATAGGTTTGGCGATGATAGGGGCAGAAACCTTAAAGAAGAAAGGGTATAAACCATCTGACCCAGATGTTTTTTTGGCGTCAAGTTTAAGGAGCTCCTTTAGCACCTCGGACTCAGTGACTGCCTGCAGGGAGAAACTTTGTAGCGGGCCAGAGGACAAAGAGGGGAAAGCATCGGGGATAGTCACATTAGAAGGGGTGGGAGATAAGGAAATGTTGAACGGGCAAGGAGGCATGGCTGAGTCAAATAGGAATCCTGACTTAATGAAGTGGTGATTAAAGAGCTCAGCCATGTGGTTCTTGTCATTAACAACCACATCATCAACATTAAGGGACATGGGCAGCTGTGAGGAGGAGGATTTATTCTCCAGGTCTTTAACCGTTTTCCAGAACTTCTTGGGGTTAGACCCACAGAGAGAGAACTGCTCCTTAAAGTAACTAACTTTGGCCTTACCTGATAGCCTGAGTGCACTTATTTCTCATTTGCCTGAACGATAGCCAGTCAGCCTGAGTATGCGTGTTCCGAGCCCCTGGTTCAAAGATCACGGTCGAACCAGGTGCTGAACCTGTTTTTAATACTCATTTCTTTAAGGGGGCATATTCTCAGATAACACTAGGTAACATATTTATTATTTTATTTAACTTTTATTTAACTAGTCAAGTCAGTTAAGAACAAATTCTTATTTAAAATGACGGCCTACCCCAGCCAAACCCACTGGGCCAATTGTGCGCCACCCTATGGGACTCCCAATCACGTCCAGATGTGATACAGCCTGGATTCGAACCAGGGACTGTAGAGATGCAGTGCCTTAGACCGCTGCACCAATCGGGAGCCCATATCTCAATTTTCTCAGGTAACACTACATTCCGTTGTTCTCGTACCTGTGTAGTAACAAAGTTATAACAAAAGTAACATTGTATTACCAGGTAGTTACATCTTGATTGTTTGGTGTGTGTATAATGATATATTAATCAAATACTTCAGAGAAAAGGTTAATGTGACAACAGGAATGTGTGTCTAGGTCACCAGAGGGAATCCTTCCTCCTCAAATATTAACAGAGTTACAAAGCTTGATACCCCTTTTTAAAACAAGTGATGCCCCTCTCTAAAACAATGGCTGTCAAAGCCCAGAGCCCCAGAGCTCAAACAACACACAGATGAGACTTCACCGGACATCACATAGAAGCTGTGATGAAGCCGCTGTCAGAGTGAGAAGCACATCCCTATGACCCTTTAGCCATTCTAACCGTCAGATAGTGACAGTGCTCAGGTGCCTTCCTCAACCACCCACCCAGTGCCTCACAAATGCTGACATTTTCCTCTCATTACAACATTTCATAACCAACAACCCCAGTCTATGTGAATCAAAACAGCTTGATTTAGGGCAAGTGTAAAATAGTGCATAGTGTGGGATATCGGACATTTAAGTGGCTAAACTTAGTGGTAGCAGCTGTATAGATATAGGCACAGAAGGACATTTTGTCCAATGCAATAACAAACTTCATTATTAAAATGCTCTCAAAACATTAGCAAAGCATTGTCAAGCTATCTTTGTATCTTTAATTGTTACAGTGGTTGTGGAATATTAACTTATTTGCAAATGTTAATCAGCTTTGAAAGGCAGGAGAAGAGCAGTATCCTGTTAGAATGGCTCAGAGGGAAAATATGTGCTCCTGTCGAAAATACGTTGGAAAAACCCCTCATAAATATCGGTGATGAATTCGTAATTTTCACCTCAGCCTGTCCCTTTAATCGTGGACCAGCGCGTGACACCCAATCAGAAGCAGCTAAGGTCCGACAACTTCCAGAGGGAGAGATGCTCATCATGAGCGAGAGAAAGGGAGAGAGAGACCACTCCGTGTTCAGTGTGTCGGTCGCATACAACGGATTCACACAGGCGCACCTTGATAGAACTTTCTGCTACGTCAAACCGTGGTAAGTGTCAATGTGTTTTATTTAACTGTGGATGCTGAAATAGCGGTCGTGAAATATTGTCTTTTTGACTGTCTTTTACAATAGACGAGCACTTTAACGTGTTCAATTGTTCGGTAGACTGCGCTTCCTCCAGTTTGTTAAAAAATAGCTGATAACTTCAACAAAGTTGCTTTCATTTGATAATTTAGAATTAAACTATCTCATAACTTGGTCTAATTGATCTTATCAGGCTAAAACCTGAATGTTTTCTCGAAGAAAAAAAATGCACTAGCTTTGTGTCGAAAAAGCTGCATATTTTCATGTTCCCTGTATAGTCTGTCATGATACAATCAGACCCCTTAATTTAATCCGATTTAAAGTTATCTAAGTTATTTTTTATTGTTAGTGGCAGTTATGTCTTTAGTGATAGTGTTGTTTGGCACCAGTGGCGCAAGGTGTGGGTTCCTGTTTCATGTTACATGTCAGGGAATTATATCAAGGCTCCCTTGTAAAATATAATTGTTTTTTAGATTAAATGGATTATGATGGCCATGTTTGTTGAATGGTAATGGGAAGTCTCATGATATAGTAGACTACTGTAGGTTACTGTTTATAGTGGTATTGTATTAGTGGTAAAGCACTCATAGCCAACAGTGAAAACCTTTTGTATGCCCTATTAGAAATGCTTGGTGTGTACTGTTTTATTTATTGTTTAGACACTGGCGCTCTATTGCTGTGGACCTGGACATACTCTAATGTAGATGTGGGTGTTACCCTAAATCCAAGTCTAGTCTACCCATTAGTCAGAGCTGAGGCAAGACACCTGTATCTTACCGTTCTCAGACGGCTATGTCCTATGTGCAGAGCATGCCCCAGGAGTTTGTGAATGATAAATTATGTAAAAAATGAAAATACAGGCAAAACATCGCCCTTTATTTTCCACAGCAATAATTAGAATCTATTTAACCCATGAATTCCAGGTGGTTGCCAAATAGCATTTTTAATGACTAAGATAAATAAATAATTGTGTTAAAGATCAATTAGCCTGTTCAAATTAGTCACACATTTTTGTGATGTGTATTCATGAATAAGAAAGTGTTTATTTTGGTAAAGCATGACTGATTATTAACACACCTTCTTGAGCACATAGTACTGCATAGCCGACTGTACCAAGACAGGCAATGGGTCTAAAACAATTTCTCTGAATGTTAGAAGCCTGAAATACTGAAATGCTGTTGTAAAAAGCTTGCAATACTATTGATTGATGATGATTATCTTATAAATGACCTGTTGTGTGGATGTTGTAAATATACCCAACATTCAACATTCTGAGTGTCTCCAGTACTATAGAAAGCCCAGCTCTACGCTAGTTTCCCACTACCCACCCAGGTCACTGTGACCTTTGGAACAAACTGCTTTCCACTGATTACTCCAGTAGACAAGATTGGTTATCCCACTGTCTTAAACCTAGATTAAAACAATTATGTGACCCTTCACTATAGGGAATTATGATTCATTTCTATGTCCACTATGTGAGGTGTTCCAATTGAGTCTCATTTGGAAAATCCACACATCTCTTTAATTGTGCCCTCATGTGGTCACAGAGGAACATGCACACAGGAATGGATGTTCCCATATGGGTATATTGATGACACAGTAATGTTTTCACACCTATGTGTCTCTTGGAATAGCCTTTTTCTTAACTACTTTCATCTTACATGTCTAAAAGTGTTATTGAGAGTGAGTGTGAATAGTACACTGTATTCTCAGAAGACCTATTCTTTATTCACATCATCCGTCAGCAGTTTCATTTTACCACAACGTAATCCGAGTGCACTCACATTTGTCAAACAGTATAATCGAACTGAAATTATTTGAGGTCTGTATGTAAATGTAACTAGATTTGTAAATAGTGTTGTATGCTAATTAGCTTGTGTGTCACCTCATTTGACAATGGGCCATTGTCCCGTGTGTTTGTCCAGCTAGCGAGAGGTTGGAATGCATTGACTAGCACAGGTCTGTCATCAGTTACACAGGAACTTACATATAAAGGTGTTTGTGATATTTTTATTGATCAAACTCCTGAAATTTGGGATGACACCATGAATACTGGTCTTCTGAGAGAACAATGTACTATATCCAAGCCATTGAATAGCATAGGCAGAGCTATAATGAGTTACTGAATTGTTATATTCAAATTAACAATTACTTTTGACAACAAATCTGCTCTTCTGCCTGGAATAGAAGAATTAAATTGTCTTTCGAAGACAACTTATGCCCCTTTTCAAACATTTTCATGCACTGTTTGACAGCCATGGCAATTATAGCTTACTTGAGAGGGAGCCTTATCAGCAGTCAGCATGTCTATAACAAGGCCTAATGTTGTCATTAAATCTCTCTTTGTTTTTTAACACTACTGTACCTGGAATAACAAGGACAAAAATAGTCTAAAATAACAACTTACATTCCCATGATAATCTATCAATGGACTGAAAACACTACTGTACATTTAACACACAAAAAATACAATAAATAGTCTTCAAAGATCAGTGAAGGCATGGGAATGAATGTATTCTTTTCAGATAGGTTGGTGTACTACCAACTATGAAAACAAGCCGATCGATTTGTTATTGATTGAGAGCTGCAACCTCTAGTACAAGTGTTCTTTGCCACGGGCCTTATTTTGTATCATTGAAGGATTGGCTGTAAATGTGAGTTTGGTGTTTGAAATAGAGAGGAGCTCTTTCCCTGTTAAAGCTAATAGATTGTTTATTTCTTCCCAGTGCAGAATCCCCACCCTGAGGCTAACACGCACGCTGGTGTCATACCCACACACAATCTCTTCTTTCCATTAGAAATGTTAGCTTTATTTGTTTGGTTAGTTCTCAGGCTTTGTCAAGCATAATTGAAGGTGAAATACTTCACAGAAAGAGATTTGAAAAGAGGGCATTGATGTAGGAACGCTAGTTTGAAACATAATTGCTCATGGACCCACTCGCTCTATTAGAACGGCAGCTAAGTTTTCATAAACACTCTTTGTATCTGCCATTTCAATTATTGAATTTAAGAAGTATGGGAAAGAATGAGAATTTGTTGGTAAAAATGAAAAGCAACGTTTAAATGTTTATTTTGTGCGATAGTTTAACCCTTGTATCCATCAGCTGCAATGTGTTAACTGAGGCAATAGACGTATTTGCTCTCCTATTGACCATTTGCAAGACATTTAGCTGTGTATACAGTTAGGCCTAACATCAAGTAGTTTATTGACCAAACCTGTGGCATAACTCAAGATGGCCAGTGCTTCTTTCACATACATCTTAACCATGATGACACATGTTGACCTCTGGGGGTCATCCAGTGCTTGACCCTGCCCTCTTCCCACTGCACTGATTTCTCCAAGGGGATTCGTCTTAATGCTGCTCCCCCTTCTGACATGTGTGGGTGTTTACTGTTAACATGGAACAGGGAGTGGAAGGTCAAACATTTTAGACTTGAAATATTGAATATCCCAGACAAATTCTTCTCTTGCATGAGGACAGTAGGAGTTGGTTGAATATGGACAGTGGTTTTGAATTAGATATTATTATATAATTATTTTCCTATGGTTTTGGCAATTGCTAGCAGTCTCATGATTCCGTTATGGTTCATTAGAGAAGCTGGAACACGGCCATAGAACAAGCCTACTGGGCACAGACGTCAATTCAGTGTCTATTCCACGTTGGTTCAATGTAATTTGAAACAGTGAAACGACGTGGAAACAACGTTGATTCAACCACACACACACACACACACACACACACACACACACACACACACACACACACACACACACACACACACACACACACACACACACACACACACACACACACACACACACACACACACACACACACACACACACACACACATAAACAGTAGCTCCACCAGACGCTGGCACATTTGCATTGTAATAGAGAGGCAGCCACATTCCAGTTCCTGGCCACAATGGCGGAGGAAAAGCTCTGACTTGAAGACTCCTGCTGGGTCTTTGCACAAGCGGACCATAAAGCTGCCGTTCTCACACTTTCTCCTCCTCCAAGGAGGAACCCAAACAGCCACCCACAACACACACTGGGAGACACTGGGTTACACAGGAAGCCCCATTGACGACGACGCCATAAATGAAAGACACACACAGGTTAAGAAGGTGTAATCTTCTTTAGTATCCAACACTAAAGCAATGAACCACTACACACGCATGGATGATTGAGGAAACAAAACAGCTTTGGAAGGTCTAAACAAGACAAACACACACAAATGTATTTATCTGGAAAACTGTTAGCCGACATCTATGTTTGGGTGGAATGTATTTGTCCTCAAAATGCAATCATGTAAGAAGAACTTCTGTAGGTGCAATGGTGTGGAACTGACATGTGTCCCGCCATTCAAAGACAATGATGGAAACAGGACCAATACATACAGAATCAGAGGTGGCACAATGTAATGAGCATTGCCTCCAAATCACATCATGCCTCTTTTCTGGTTACGTAATTAAGAGGTCCCATCTGGTATGAGCATGACAGCGACCGACGCTCCTTGACAGTAATTGTGTTGGTGCACATGGCAGTTCCATTCAGGAAAACGCACACACTCAACATCTATTATCTCCTCTTGTTAAGATTAGTGCACACATTTGGCTGGGGAGATTATAGTGGGAGTGGGGAGGGACTGGGACCCTTGTAAGTGATGGGAGATGAGAGGGGGAGATGGGAGCAGGGATTAGCACCCATGTTTTGTGACAGTCTTCTCTACTCAGAGAATGCACTATAATAGTTGTACAAGCTCAAATCAGACTGCTCAATGCAAATAGGTTGTTTTTTTTCTCCTGAAGGGAGGATTGCTATATTGAGTAAGATATGTCAGGTTATCATTCATCATTTGATTTCACTCATTGTTTTGTTTTCAACGGTACAAAACAAAGAAATAAGAGATGTTACATGAGAGGAGGAAATCTTTATCACTTAGAGCAGACAAGTCAAAGAGTGTTGCAAGCAGAGCCAAGCAAAGTGATAGATAATATGGCATCATGAAGTCTATAGTCTAGACAGACTCCCCTCCCTAAACAGACAGATCAATAGGTATTGATGGCCTACTGGTCCCTCGGGAATGACAGTCAGCTGCTTGGCTGCCTATCGCTCCGAGTGCTGGCAACCTGATAGCAGCCCCCCTCCCAACATCCACCACCCAAATGCAATTTACCTTCCAGACATACATTTTTTTATAGGGAAGTTGGATACTGTGGAATAGATATAGAAAAACATGTTTTTCTGGCCTTGGGTGCTTTTAGTGTACTTCTATTATTTTATATCAGCCTTAGCTGCTGTACCATACCAAATTCATACGCTTTTGTAATACAGTACACATTAAAACTGTTCCAAAAGTTAGTCAACAGCTGATAGTTCCACCTCCATGACTTATTCATTAGCAGTCTGCAGACAGTGTGCGTGTTTCTGTGACACAGGAACACCCATTAGGTGCCTTTATAAGGCTGCTCTGCCCTGTTGTTGTAGCAGTCCTTTCACCTGTTGACCGCCTACCCCCTCTCCCTCCTCACACACAGGCAGCCCAGGGCTGACATTCTCCTTTCTTTACCTCTAATTGCTCCTGTGGGACTCATTAGGCCCACTGTGGCTGTGGCTGAGGCAGTGGCTGAGGCAGTCTCATCAGGATCGCTGAGGCAGTGGCTGAGGCAGTCTCATCAGGCTCGCTGAGGCAGTGTCTGAGGCAGTCTCATCAGGCTCGCTGAGGCAGTGGCTGAGGCAGTCTCATCAGGCTCGCTGAGGCAGTGTCTGAGGCAGTCTCATCAGGCTCGCTGTGACAGTGGCTGAGGGAGTGGCTGAGGTAGTCTCATCAGGCTCGCTGTGGCTGAGGCTAAGGCAGTAGCTGAGGCTGTCTGCAGGGTGGCAGAACAGAAGGGATGAGCTGCTGCGCTGGGTTCTCACCCCCACCACATGACACAATCTTAAGCCCAGCTCCTCACTCCTGTCACCCCCGACAGTTTGCTAGTCTATTGGTCCTCGCTCTCCACCCGCCTCCCCGCTGACTCCCCACAGCCTGTCAGACCCCCTCTAACCCCCCTACCCCGCACTACTCTTCAACACCCTACGGCACAGCCCTCCTCCCCTTTAAATCTCCCTACCATGAAATGCAAGGCTATAAAGGCAGCAGGGTTTGAACGAGTGTCGTGTCACCTGAAGGTCATACTAGATGGTCTAGTAGGTTTGTATTGCAGTGACATGAGATGGCATGTTGTCCAAAATAGAAGATAGATTTTTCCCCTGTGTGTTTGTATTATGTCTGTATTAGTCTGTATTATGAATGTAATACTAATCTATATGGTAATGTATATTGGATGCATTTAGATAGATATTGTATGTATCACATCCAGAATACAGACTCTGAAATAAATATGATGTGTTATTAATATAATGATTATTCAGCTTAATGTTTAATAATATTGAGCAGCCTTTGGATGGTTTTAATGTGTTATTGTATTAACGTACAGAGGTAGGCTCCAGTGAATCTTAACCACTGGCTTGTTCATTCATCTCACACAAGTTGATATTCAGGCTGCACTGCATGGACCCTTGTCTCTCAGCAGGACCTGTCAATGCATTAACAGACATTTTGTAGTGGGAATGTATGGGAAGCTGTGTGTCTGTGTCCTCTGATATAGTATGTAAAAAAACACTCTAGATCCAGGTGACTTCCCCCAGTGAGAGACTCTCAGGGGATTTAACAGGTCAGAAAGCTGAGGCAAATGGCTCCCGGCTGGGCTGGGGCCTTGACTAATGTGCTTCACTAGGCTAGTCCCACTACTCTACTTTGCAGTTTTCTAGGCCTCACTTCCACACTGATATACACAGGGATTAATCCCATCAACTGAACATATAGTAAGAACCCCCAGCCCACGGTCCCCAGTACCCTAGCACACAATTACAACCCCCTGGGGTCCTTTTAACCAGACTGATTCTGACAGCAAATCAATACACTTTAGTATCTGTTGGTACCTTATTCAATTAGTCTAATTCATAAAGCAGGCATAATGGTCCTAATGGAAGAGAGGTTGAAAGGTTGAATGGCAGCAGTAGAAAAGCAACGACATGATTGCAGGAGTTAATCCGCCCATCTTAATTATGTATTTTAACTGATTCGTGGCCTCTGCATCCGTCCCTGTCACCGTCATCGAAGCAGTGTTGACCCTTAGCTTTCTATGCTGATGAGTAGGCACACATTTAATACCAGCATCGACACTGTAGATCACACATCGTAGAGGGGAAACAGAAATGCACTGAATAGAAAATACATCTGCACTACCCTCCCCTTTCCACTGCAATCACGTTGGCAATTTCCTTGATAAGTAGAAAAGGGGCCGAGGCATGGCTTGACGAGTGAAGCCGCTGACGATTGCTGGAGATGATGTTGGTAGCAGGATGCTTCTGTCTGTGTGTGGTTTATATTTCATCTGGTCAGCGTGGCATGTTATTAGGTTGTATAACACCAATGCAGATAGTGTTCACAGTAGATACAGAAAAGGACATTACCATAAGTGACATATTGGCTCTGTAAGTGTTCTGTTCTCTAAAATAGAGCAGTTCATGTGGATGTGGACTATCGATTAATTGATTAGTGTGCAAACCCCTTTTAGTCTTTTCTGTGTTAAAGGCTTATTGAAATCAAAGGCATTCCAGTTTTTTCAATTAAGGTTTTCAATAGCATTATTCAATTGTCTGTTTGTTTTTCTGTTAGATTTTATTGTCTGTTAGATTTTCTATTTCTACTTTGCACATTCTTCCACTGCAAATCTACCATTCCAGTGTTTTACTTGCTATATTGTATTTACTTCACCACCATGGCCTTTTTTTGCCTTTACCTCCCTTATGTCACTTCATTTGCTCACATTGTATATAGACTTATTTTTCTACTGTATTATTTACTCCATGTTTTACTCCATGTGTAACTCTGTGTTGTGTCGAACTGCTTTGCTTTATCTTGGCCAGGTCGCAATTGTAAATGAGAACTTGTTCTCAACTTGCCTACCTGGTTAAATAAAGGTGAAAAAAAAAAAAAAAAAAAAATGATACCCCCTACTTTTCAAAATGGATGCAAATTGGAGGGGAAAAAACGCAATGGGAAACAAAATGATCTCCAGAGTGAAAATATGTCCCTATAATTGTTTCTCATCTTCCCCTCCGCAAGGTTTCTCAACAGGCATCAAGGAAGAGGACTATGAGGGTGAAGCCCAGCTCCCTTAAAGGACGTAAAAACCAGCGCAGATAGAGGATTGGCGTTCTGTGCAAATACCACAATTCCACCATGAGGACTTGCTTGCTGACCATTATATGGGCGTGCTTGTCCCTTTATGTGAACTCCACGTCTATTAGCAGAAAGACTGTGTTAGAGATGGGAGGAGAGGAGGACAGCGATGGAGCAAAGGGAGGGAAGATACTGAAACGTTTCAAACGAGGATGGATGTGGAACCAGTTCTTTCTACAGGAAGAGTACACTGGGAGTGATAAGCAGTACATTGGCAAGGTATGTCCATTAGCCTCCTTTTGTTTAATTGTTGCCATGCACTTCAGTGTGTGGGGAAAACTCCACTGTCTGCAACTGTTGAATTCCGGCCTTGACACAAAGATAATATGAATATTGAGAAATCTTCCAGAGCATCAAATGCCAATTAGGCTTGGGCGGTATACCGTATATAACGTATACTGGGGTATTTTGAAATACCGGCGGTAAGATTTTCAAAACCGTACAAAAAAATTCAATTTATTTGACATTTTTGGGGGGTTGGGGGGTGCTACACCGCTGTGCTACACCAGCGTGCTACACCGCTGCTTATAACTATAAGTAATGATAACACTTTATTTGGATAGTCCATCTGTAGATGCTCTACAGACTATCAGTAACATTTTAATTAACTATCTACTTACCCCTTACCCTAACTTTAGTTGCTAATCAACAGATCGTTTTTTGATAGTATGACCACCCGTAGAGCATCTAGAGATGGAAAATCCAGACTATCCACATAAAGTTTGACCAAGTTAACTATCTATGCTCAGGGCTCCTGCTATGCATTTGGTTTGCTAACTTGCTAGATAAGTGGCTAGATTGCAAGATCAAGCTTCTTGGTTACAGCAGAGACAATCAATCGCCTCCTGGATCAAGATCCCTGCTGCCTACATTTGTTTTGTGCGTAAAAAAACAACATATTAATATAGCACCCCTTGTGTGCACTACCGGTAATACCATATACCCCGGTATGGTACAGGAACAGTATGAAAATCTGGAGACCACCCAACCCTAATATCAATGTCTCTGGCCAGATAAACCTAAGACAATATCCCCCCACGAGGATTGGGATATTCTGATGTACAAAAACAGCATGCATTGCCACCTTTACCTCAGATCTCAGAAGACAATAGATAGAGCCATGAATCAGAAGTAGTATTGTGGAGTAGCTAGATGTGGAGATGCCTGCAGCACTGCAGGGGGCCTGTTTTAGGAGGCTAGAGATAGAAGAAATACTGGAGCTACTGAGGCCATGTTGTACCCTGTTGTACCCTGTAACCCTCCAGGCTCTTACAGCGAGACCCAGCTTCACAGAGCATGCAGGGAGATGATCAAGGATGGAGAGAAAAAAGGGCAAACGCAGAGTGGGAGAGAAAGTTATTCTGGAGCCACCACCACTAGTCTTGCATTAGGTTACTCTGTGGAGCCCTGGGGAGTGGAGCAACGCTGTGTGGTGGATTATTTCCATATGCATTGTAGAAAATGATTCACCTTGTCAGGTCCCTCTTTTTTTTCACCAAGCCTGGCTCTGTGCTGCCATGCATATAATAAGATGTTATCTGTCACATGTGATGTTGACTGTTCTGTCCTCTCTGATGGAACTGAACAGCCTTGTTGTGTGTTATAGATGTTCAGGCTAAGACCGCGCGCGAGTCACCATAAAAATGTACCTTTATAATAAAGCATTCCATGCATTATCACATTTCCAGACTTGTAAGTAAGATATCTTACTATTACTAAAGTGATGAGTAAATTGGATAGTCATAATTTAGGATAATAATATAACTCAATCACTGTTCGCAAAAAAGACTGTTCGATGCAGTGCATAGTGGAGTAGGCCTAGGCTACAGTGCATTTGGAAAGTATTCAGACCCCTTGACTTTTTCCATAGTTTGTTACATTACAGCCTTATTCTAAAATGGATTAAATACACATTTTTCCTCATCAATCTACACATAATACCGCATAACGACAAAGAAATAACAGGTCCACCTGTGGTAAATTCAATTGATTGGACAAGATTTGTAAAGGCACACACCTGTCTAGATAAGGTCCCACAGTTGACAGTGCATGTCAGAGCAAAAATCAAGCAATGAGGTCGAAGAAATTGTCCATAGAGCTCCGAGACAGGATTCTTTCGAGGCACAGATCTGGGGAAGGGTACCAAAAATGTCTGTAGCATTGAAGGTCCCTAAGAAGACTGTGGCCTCCATCATTCTTAAATGGAAGAAGTTTGGAACCACCAAGACTCTTCCTAGCGCTGGCCACCGGGCCAAACTGAGCAATCGTGGGAGAAGGGCCATGGTCAGGGAGGTGACCAAGAACCCGATGGTCACTCTGACAGAGCTCCAGAGTTCTAGATGGACAACCATATCTGCAGTACTCCACCAATCAGGCCTTTATGGTAGAGTGGCCAGACGAAAGCCATTCCTCAGTAAAAGACACATGACAGCCCGCTTGGAGTTTGCCAAAAGGCACCAAAATTCTCTGGTCTGATGAATCCAAGATTGAACTCTTTAGCCTGAATGCCAAGTGTCACATCTGGAGGAAACCTTGCACCATCCCTACAGTGACGATTGGTGGTGGCAGCATCATGCAGTGGGGATGTTTTTCAGCGGCAGGGACTTGGAGACTAGTCAGGATCGAGGGAAAGATGAACGGAGCAAAGTACAGAGAGATCCTTAACGAAAACCTGCTCCAGAGCGCTAAGGACCTCAGACTGGGGCGAAGGTTCACCTTCCAACAGGACAACGACCCTAAGTATACAGGCAAGACAAGGCATGAATGGCTTCAGGACAAGTCTCTGAATGTCCTTGAGTGGCCCAGCCAGAGCCCGGACCTGAAAATAGCTGTGCAGTGACGCTCCCCATCCAACATGACAGAGCTCGAGAGGATCTGCAGTGAAGAATGGGAGAAACTCCCCCAATTTTTTATTTATTTAACCTTTATTTAACCAGGTAGGCAAGTTGAGAACAAGTTCCCATTTACAATTGCGACCTGGCCAAGATAAAGCAAAGCAGTTCGACACGTACAACAACACAAAGTTACACATGGAGTAAAACAAACATACAGTCAATAATACAGTAGAAAAATAAGTCTATATACAATGTGAGCAAATGAGGTGAGATAAGGGAGGTAAAGGCAAAAAAAAGGCCATGGTGGCGAAGTAAATACAATATAGCAAGTAAAACACTGGAATGGTAGATTTGCAGTGGAAGAATGTGCAAAGTAGAGATAGAAATAATGGGGTGCAAAGGAGCAAAATAAATAAATAAATAAATTCCCAAAGATTGGGAATCTCAGACGACACGAAAGAGAGGTTGAACAGGCTAGTAATAGGGGTTGCAACAATTTCGGCAGATAATTTTAGAAAGAAAGGGTCCAGATTGTCTAGCCCGGCTGATTTGTAGGGGTCCAGAATTTGCAGCTCTTTCAGAACATCAGCTGACTGGATTTGGGAGAAGGAGAAATGGGGAAGGCTTGGGCGAGTTTGTCACGTTTGTCGTAGTGAGGAGACCAAAGTGCAGCGTGATGTGAATACATACTTTTAATGTAAGACGAATAAACACGAAGAACACTAAACAGACTAACAAAATAACAAAACGAACGTGAACGCCATAAACAATGAGTGCAGACATGCAACTTCACATAGACAATAACCCACAAACCAAACTGGAAAATGGCAACCTAAATAGGATCCCCAATCAGAGACAACGATAAACAGCTGCCTCTGATTGGGAACCAATCTAGGCCACCATAGACCTGCATATGTCTAGACTAGACACACACACCTAGACATACAAAAAACACTAGACAAGACAAAAACACACATACCACCCTCGTCACACCCTGACCTAACCAAAATAATAAAGAAAACAAAGAATACTAAGGTCAGGGCGTGACAGTACCCCCCCCCCCCCCCCAAAGGTGCGGACTCCGGCCGCAAAAACCTGACTCTAAAGGGGAGGGTCCGGGTGGGCCTTTTTCATGGCGGTGGCTCGGGTGCGGGACGTGGACCCCGCTCCACCTTAGTCTTGGCCCACTTAGGTGGTGCCTCTGGAGCGGGGACCCTCGCAGCGGGCCCCGGACTGAAGACCATCGTAGAGGGCGCCACTGGACGGAAGGGCTCCTGTCTCTAGACTGAGGAGGGCGAGGAAGGCTCTGGCTGCTCCGGACAGGAGGGCGACTCCGGCAGCTCCGGACAGGAGGGCGACTCTGGCAGGGAGCGTTTGACAGTGATGAGTGGAGGTCGTTTGACCGCTGACCCATTACGGATGCAGGCAATGAGGCAGTGATTGCTGAGATCTTGGTTGAAAACAGCAGAGGTGTATTTAGAGGGCAAGTTGGTTAGGATGATATCTATGAGGGTGCCTGTGTTTACGGCTTTGGGGTGGTACTTGGTAGGTTCATTGATAATTTGCATGAGATTGAGGGCATCAAGCTTAGATTGTAGGATGGCTGTGGTGTTAAGCATGTTCCAGTTTAGGTCGCCTAGCAGCACGAGCTCTGAAGATAGATGGGGGGCAATCAGTTCACATATGGTGTCCAGAGCACAGCTGGGGGCAGAGGGTGGTCTATAGCAGGCGGCAACGGTGAGAGACTTGTTTTTAGAGAGGTGGATTTTTAAAAGTAGAAGTTCAAATTGCTTGGGTACAGACCTGGATAGTAGGACAGAACTCTGCAGGCTATCTTTGCAGTAGATTGCAACACCGCCCCCTTTGGCCGTTCTATCTTGTCTGAAAATGTTGTAGTTAGGAATGGAGATTTCAGAATTTTTGGTGGTCTTCCTAAGGCAGGATTCAGACACTGCTAGGACATCCGGGTTGGCAGAGTGTGCTAAAGCAGTGAATAAAACAAACTTAGGAAGGAGGCTTCTAATGTTAACATGCATGAAACCAAGGCTATTATGGTTACAGAAGTCATCAAAAGAGAGCGCCTGGGGAATAGGAGTGGAGCTAGGCACTGCAGGGCCTGGATTCACCTCTACATCACCAGAGGAACAGAGGAGGAGTAGGATAAGGGTACGGCTAAAAGCTATGAGAATTGGTCGTCTAGAATTTACGGAACAGAGAGTAAAAGGAGGTTTCTGGGGGTGATAAAATAGCTTAAAGGAATAATGTACAGACAAAGGTATGGTAGGATGTGAATACAGTGGAGGTAAACCTAGGTATTGCGTGATGATGAGAGAGATATTGTCTCTAGAAACATCATTGAAACCAGGTGATGTCATCGCATGTGTCGGTGGTGGAACTGAAAGGTTGGATAAGGTATAATGAGCAGGGCTAGAGGCTCTACAGTGAAATAAGCCAATAAACACTAACCAGAACAGCAATGGACAAGGCATATTGACATTAAGGACAGGCATGCTTAGTCGAGTGATCATAAGGGTCCAGTGAGTAGTGAGGTTGGTTGGGGTAACGGCGATTCAGACAGCTAGCCGGGCCATCGGTAGCAAGCTAGCATAGGATGGAGGTCTGTTTTTAGCCACCTCGTGCGTTTCCGATGGTAGATTAGTGGGGTTCCGTGTGGTAGAGGGGATCAATCCAATTGGCAAAATAGATATAGTTATAGTGACCCAAGAAAAATTGTCCGATAGACCTATTCAGATAGCAGCCGATAAGACAGCTAACGATTAGCGGGCCGCAGATGGGAGTTCAGGTAACATCGCGGCGGAAGGGCCAGTTGGATAACTCCCTCGGGCAGATAACGTCGGTAGTCCAGTCGTGAAGGCCCGGTGGGCCAAGCTTGTAGCATCATACCCAAGAAGACTTGAGGCTGTGATCGCTGCCAAAGATGCTTCAACAAAGTACTGAGTAAAGGGTCTGAATACTTATGTAAATGTGATATTTAAGTTTTGTAGTCTTTATAAATTTGCCAACGTTTCTAAAAACCTATTTTTGCTTTGTCATTATGGGGTATTGAGTGTAGATTGATGAGGGGGGAAAAACGATTTAATAAATTTTAGAATAAGGTAACGTAACAAAATGTGGAAAAAGTCAAGGAGTCTGAATACTTTCCAAATGCACAGTATATCAGAGACCTTGGTGTCAGTATTGACTCTCTATCAAAATAAAGGTTAAATCAAATGTATATGACTGGAGACATTAGCAGAATCTTTTTAATTACAGGGTAGCCTGTACTCTGCTGAAACTGACAAGCAGATCAATAAAAACGACGTTGTCTGCAACTATCTAATAGGCTTACGGAAAGGAGAGACATAAATAAAATATGATCTAACCTGGAGGAGGAAATTATTGTCCAAGAACAAACTTTAAAATGGCAATGACCCAATAATAAAGACAGTGAATATGCGCAATCACCGGGGATATGGCCAATGCTCCGCGTGTGCCAATAAGATAGGCTACCGTTCGTTCAATTAAGTTTAGAGTCTTTTCCTTGTCTTCTCTTTGCAGCAATAGGCATTTGGTTTCCAAACTATGTTTTCCTGCAATTGTATTTTGAAATGTTGCGATATGCCTGGCTGGGCCTCTCTTTCACTGATATTCGCAATTCAACAATCATCTAGTGTATTTCGTATTTGCCGTGTGCGCTGCCCTAATTGCGGGCCCTTCCTCTGATTCTCCAAATCATGCTTTATGGTGTAGTAGCATATTTTGAATGAATCCATTTATTTCTGTATAGACAGGAGTAGCCTAATTAGGATTTATTTTTTATTTTTTATTTTACCGTTATTTTACCAGGTAAGTTGACTGAGAACACGTTCTCATTTGCAGCAACGACCTGGGGAATAGTTACAGGGGAGAGGAGGGGGATGAATGAGCCAATTGTAAACTGGGGATTATTAGGTGACCGTGATGGTTGAGGGCCAGATTGGGAATTTAGCCAGGACACCGGGGTTAACACCCCTACTCTTACGATAAGTGCCATGGGATCTTTAATGACCTCAGAGAGTCAGGACACCCGTTTAACGTCCCATCCGAAAGACGGCACCCTACACAGAGCAGTGTCCCCAATCACTGCCCTGGGGCATTGGGATCTTTGTTTAGACCAGAGGAAAGAGTGCCTCCTACTGGCCCTCCAACACCACTTCCAGCAGCACCTGGTCTCCCATCCAGGGAGACCATATATCATTTTGGCATAGAAGCCATATTAGAAGCCATTTTTTTTTGGGGGGGGGGGGGGGGGGGTAGATCAGCTTTAATCTAGATAGATTGTGGCTTCTATCAATGTAATTGTCTGCATAAATTCCAACCCCCCATATATAGATTTTTATAAATATTATTTAAATATATTATTTTTCTTCATTATTATTTTCCCATGACCCTACCAATCCTCCCCTAATTGGAGTAAACTAATGGACAACAATACTTAGGCTTCGACTTACAGTTTATACATACTACATACATTTCACAGATAGTATATTTAAAATGTGTTATCTTTTGTTTGTTTTTAGTCCAAACCTTCAGTTACCCTCAACCCCTCCCATCTACAGTTGAAGTCGGAAGTTTACATACACCTTAGCCAAATACATTTAAACTCAGTTTCACAATTCCTGACATTTAATCCTAGTAAAAAGTCCTGTCTTAGGTCAGTTAGGATCACCACTTTATTTTAAGAATGTGAAATGTCAGAATAATAGTAGAGAGAATTATTTATTTCAGCTTTTATTTCTTTCATCACATTCCAAGTGGGTCAGAAGTTTACATACACTCAATTAGTATTTGGTAGCATTGCCTTTAAATGATTTAACTTGGGTCAAATGTTTTGGATAGCCTTCCACAAGCTTCCCACAATAAGTTGGGTGAATTTTGGCCCATTCCTCCTGACAGAGCTGGTGTAACTGAGTCAGGTTTGTAGGCCTCCTTGCTCGCACAAGCTTTTTCAGTTCTGCCCACAAATGTTCTATAGGATTGAGGTCAGGGCTTTGTGGTGGCCACTCCAATACCTTGACTTTGTTGACCTTAAGCCATTTTGCCACAACTTTGGAAGTATGCTTGGGGTCATTGTCCATTTGGAAGACCCATTTGCGACCAAGCCTTAACTTCCTGACTGATGTCTTGAAATATTGCTTCAATATATCCACCTAATTTTCCATCCTCATGATGCCATCTATTTTGTGAAGTGCACTCCTGCAGCAAAGGACCCCCACAACATGATGCTGCCACCCCGTGCTTCACGGTTGGGATGGTGTTCTTTGGCTTGCAAGCGTCCCCCTTTTTCCTCCAAACATAACGATGGTCATTATGGCCAAACAGTTCTATTTTTGTTTCATCAGACCAGTGGACATTTCTCCAAGAAGTATGATCTTTGTCCCCATGTTCAGTTGCAAACTGTAGTCTGGCTTTTTTATGGAAAGCGGCCTTTCAGGTTATGTCGATATAGGACTCGTTTTACTGTGGATATAGATACTTTTGTACCTGTTTCCTCCAGCATCTTCACAAGGTCCGTTGCTGTTGTTCTGGGATTTAATTGCACATTTCGCACCAAAGTACGTTCATCTCTAGGAGACAGAACGCGTCTACTTCCTGAGCGGTATGACGGCTGCGTGGTCCCATGGCGTACTATTGTTTGTACAGATGAACGTGGTACCTTCAGGTGTTTGGAAATTGCTCCCAAGGATGAACCAGACTTGTGGAGGTCTACAATTTTTTCTGAGGTCTTGGCTGATTTCTTTTGATTTTCCCATGATGTCAAGCAAAGAGGCACTGAGTTTAAAGGTAGGCCTTGAAATACATCCACAGGTACACCTCCAATTGACTCAAATGATGTCAATTAGCCTATCAGAAGCTTCTAAAGCCATGACGTAATTTTCGTCATGAAAAATTACTTGTGTCATGCACAAAGTAGATGTCTTAACCGATTTTCCAAAACTATAGTTTGTTGACAAGAAATTTGTGGAGTGGTTAAAAAACTAGTTTTATTGACTCCAACCTCCAACCTCCAATATCTGAAGACCATCCAGTTTTGATTTCTAGCTGCCATATATTTATCACTGAGCTGTGAGGTTTCACAAAAGTTCTGAACCTTTCTATTTTTATAGTTTCTACAGATTGTAAATTAACCGTTGTGTGATGTTCATGTTTTTGTTATTCACCCAATGTTCACAGGTCTGATGGACCCACAATATTATTGGGTTTTTAAAACAATACAGCCATAACAATTTACGTAAAAATACCTAATATTTAATACTTAGATGTTGACTTATATCAATTACAAGACATATAGACAGCATACATGGTTCATATTTGCCATTTACCTCTGCTAGATCACATTTATCAATAAAAGCGCTATTATTTTTATTTGATAAAATGTGATTTTTGTAAACAAAAATAAATTATAATCAAGACATAGGTGGAATAAATCCTGTTTATCTTGAACAAATATACATGAAACAAGGTTTATCACTATTGATGTTTATTGCTTTTTACTGAACAAAGTGGAAGGATAAATTTGACAGTACATACAGTATTTTATGGAAATGATCATTGAGCCCCATTGAAAACAATGGGGCCCCACTGTCCTTCTTGGGTCCACACACATCGCAGCACTTCTTCTTGTTGCTACCGGCTGCAATCTAGAATGATGAAAACACTTAGTTCAGGAATTTTACTAACATCTCACTCTCACTCACTCTCTCACTCACTCACTCACTCACTCACTCACTCACTCACTCACTCACTCACTCACATATATAGTTATAGCAGGCCAAGGTAGGAGAGTCAGACACACACGCATGCAACAACATCACTCACACTTACTTCCGGTATTGGAGTTATTGGTTCTGTGGGTCGGATGGATACAGCACCAGCATCTTCCTCCTGAATCCTCCTCACGATGGCTGCAGAAGCTGGGGTCCTTGGGATATGTTGCCTCCTCTGGATTTGAGTTCTTTCCAATGCCTTGCCCAGCTCCTCGAGAAAGAGCCGTCTCCTCTGGAGCTTCCCTCTGTTCCAATCTAGGTTCAATGCCATCCAGTTGATAAACGCGTTGTACGCCGAGTTGTCCAAGATGTTGAAGAATATCACAAGTGGCCAGCGTAGGGTTCTTCTTTTGCAGCTGTAGCCAGTCACCAGCTTGTCTAAATTGTCCACCCCTCCTTTTGTGGCATTGTAATCCATTATGATTTCTGGCCACAAATTCTCCCATCCCTCCCATTTTTTACTTTCTTTGGCACGTATGACACAAATTCCATAATGATTTTCTGGATGGTGTCTAGGATGAACAGTTCAAAAGAAGACTTTATGTCCTGCACATGAGTAACTGCCATCAGCGTCGGCCCTGGTTGCATCCTTATCACATTGGCAGCCAAGCGGGGTGGCTCATTCCTTGGGCAACAAGACCATTCAATTTCACCATTTTGTTGACATCCATATTTCTCCTCCTGCAGGCTGCTGATTAGCTGGTTGCTGATGGGCTGGTCCTGGGGCTGGCTGCTGACGGCTGGTCCTGGGGCTGGCTGAGGGTCAATCTCATCCTCTTCTTCCAACTCACTGTCAGACTCCAAATTGACAGAGACATGATCCTCATATTTGGAAAATTATTCATCTTCCAAAGTGGAAGACGCTCCTTCCACACTAGTTTTTCTCTCTGCAAAATCATTTCTAAGGCCCCCTGAGCAGAGATTATTTTTGCCATACTGATTGATTGTGGTGAAGAGCCACACATGCAAAGCTATTTATTTGTTGTGTCCCTCCCCCAATTTGCACCTGGCTTTGGTAGAGTGTGGGAAAATACTGAATTCTTTACAATGTATCAAAATAATGTATTGTAATAACATTGTGCAGGTTCCCGCAAGACATTGTGTAGTTTCACACACTACAAAGGGTAAAGAGTGCGAGAAAAGCGGGAGACAGGCAGACAGGCAGGGAGACAGACAGGTTATTGGTGCTATGTTGAAACAACAGGCACAGTGAGGAGGAAGACAGAGTGAAGGCACACAGCAAACCTTTTTGTTTAATTTTTACTTGTTTTCACCTACACACACACTTTTCCACACTTTTATAACCCTCGGGTCCAGTGGACCCGAAATCCACTTATGTTATATAAATGTGTAGGGGGGTGCACAGTGTGCACTCAATGAAAGTATGTTATTTTACATGTTCTTCACAGAAAATGAGCCAAGGCCAATGAGTCTCAGGTTTAAAATATAATTCATTGTATCATTTTTATTTTCGTAAACACTGAAAATGGGTCCCACAGACCCGATCACTCCACAATGGTTAAAGATAAACACATTTGCTACGAGTATTATTACATTGATCAATTTACTATGACTTTTCAAATCACCCAACATAGTTAACTCCAAGTAAATGTTGCATTTTTTCAGCCATTCCTGAACCTGTGACCAAAAACAAGCTACATATGGGTAGTATCAAAACAAGTGATCTAATGATTCTGTCTCTTCGCAGCAACATCTGCGGAGCTGGGATGATTGTTTCCCCCATATATATAACATTCTATTGGTTGCAATAATTTTGTATAATAATTTTAATTGAAAAACTTGTTTATTAAACTTGTCATTTAATTCAGTTTACTTCAGGAGAAGCTTAGCTTCCCTTAGCCTTATTGAACACCGCCTATGTGCTTAGGTGTACCACCAACATAATTATAGCACTGTTGAAATGCATATAAGTGTGATGCAGTAAAGATGGGACCCACACTGAGGATGGTAGAGGATAAAGCCCCATTCTATACCCATTGCTCAAATTTGCATAATGTCTACTTAGAGGCATGGGAATAAGAGATGAGATGAGACAGAAACATATTTGCTCAGAGGGGAATTGCAGGTATTATGTGGTACATGTTGGATTTAGGTGATTTTCTAAGACATCTGTGGGAGGCGTCAATCATTCATCCTTTGTCATATCTAGGCTTCATACCATCTTGGCTTTCTTCGTTTTCAAAGATTCTCTCCTTTCTTTCCCTCAATCATTGTCAACTCCTGTTTCATTCAAGTGTGCATGTTCTGAGACTGCCTTGTACTTTGACAATTACCTGGCTTGCTGTGTGTGTTCAATGACAGTTATAAGAAGGCATTGAGAGTACACTGGGATGTTCACTAATTAATTCAGTGAATCTCTGTTTGGATTGGTGTACTACTGTATAATCTCTAGCAGTTTAGATAGACAAAAGGACCTGGAGAGGTAGATAATATACTGTTTGACAGATAAATGGGTAGGTATTAAATGTGTGTACTAAATAACATGTAACCTTTATAAGCCAGGTATGCTGGTACAGAGAAACCGGAGCGTTGTCAGCAAAGCAAGACCGTATTAAGGAAAGACAGAATGAGTCACTCACCATCAGCACCCGTCACCTACCCTACCTGTCACTCACACTCCTCCTCACAATCCATCAACTGTCACACCATCTAATGCAAAGTGTAAATCTGTTGGTGTTTTACTAGCTGACCTCCGGAGTTGGGGTCAGGGATAGGGAGTTTCCCCATTGGCGTGCTAGTCCAATCCCTAAATGGACTGGAATATTTATATGGAATAAACCCTAGGTCTGTTAAATGCAGTTGTTGTACAGTATATACAGATATAGGACCTTAATTTAAGCCAGTTTGCTAAAGTAGTATAATAATCCTACATTAACAGGAAATGTTCATTATTATGGGGCGTCAGGTAGCCTAGTGGTTAGAGCGTTGGACTTGTAACTGAAAGGACGCAAGATCGAATCCCTGAGCTGACAAGGTTAAAAGTCTGTCGTTCTACCCGTGAAAGAGCAAGTTAACCCACTGTTCCTAGGCTGTTGTTGAAAATAAGAATTTGTTCTTTACTGACTTGCGTAGTTAAATAAAGGTAAAAAAATAAGTTTTATGTAGATTATAATTAATAGTATAGAACATGAAGGCCCGCACACTGTTAAAGCTCCCAATTCACCGATTTATTGACAAGGTTTCAATCCGAAACAGATCTTCGTTCGTTGATTATAATTCATTTAACATTTTTGTAGAGGTTGATAGATTTTCCGCTAGGGCAAATCAAGTCTCACATTTTAAAGTGGAAATTAGACTTTAGAAGACTTTTTAAACCTTGAATACACTACAAGTTTGCATTTCTTGTTGTGCTGGAAAATTCTCACCATCAAAAGAGTGATGAAATTAAGATCCTACATCTGTAGTATACATCTGGTATTTGCCTTGCTGACTTCAGGCCCCATTTCTCCATGGAGACAAATATGTTGACTATGCTTTTGATTTTCTATGGCAGCTTCAATCTGACATGGACAAGGGGGATGGAACCCTGAAGTACATTCTAACCGGGGACGGGGCTGGAGACATATTTACTATTGATGAAAACAATGGTGACCTCCATGCCAATAAGAGACTGGACAGAGAGGAGAAGGCCTTCTATACCCTCCGAGCCACCGTAGTCAACAAGAACACAGGCCTGAAACTGGAGCCTGAGACAGAGTTCATCGTTAAACTTCACGATATCAATGACAATGAGCCTAAATTCGCAAAGGAACTTTACACTGCCAGTGCACCTGAGAGGTCTAATATAGGTATGTGCTCTTTCACTTTAATTTGACTTTTGACATGACAGGGTCATGACCTTTCAATTTATGTTTTAACCTTTGATGATTAACGATCAGTAAAATTTCAAGGTCAATGGTGCCTTAAAGTGTCAAATATTTTGTTTGCTTTTCTTTGAACCATGAATGGTTTTGACAGTTGATGTGAGTTCATATTCATCCTCAGCTATTATCTTCCGTTCTCAGGTACTTCAGTCACCCAGGTAACAGCCACGGATGCAGATGACAGCATGTACGGGAACAGCGCAAAACTACGATACAGCATCAGCCAGGGGCACCCATACTTCTCTGTGGACCCAAACACAGGTCTGTCTGTCCGTCTGTTTGTTTGAACCACCAGCAATGCTCTTTAATCCTCAAAGCAATTATTACTACAATGAAGAGAGAGAGACGGTAATGTAATGTTCAGAGTCAGACTGCCAGAGCCATTGCTATTCTCTCAGCCCCCTGTGCATTTTCCAAAGTATACTGAAACATTTAATCATTTCTAATGTGCACTCTGGAACATCCTGTCGCTCGTTCTGTGTTTAAACAAATGGAAACAATAAAAGCCTCCAACTGGCAGATTATTGTGTGGCTTAACAACGATATGGTTTATCCCTGATGTGACATGGAAGATGATGTCCCCATCACACCAGAGGACATGAAATCCTAAGAGCTTTGGAAAAAAATAGATGTTTCTGAGGGTTTATCTGAAAACAGTCATGTTGCAGATGATAGAACCCATTCACAGAAACAAAACAAGCCAGGCCAGATGGTCTTGTGTGCTATCTAATGGAAGGTCGGGGCGGTTGCCATTTTTTACTGTTCCATAAAAATAATTAGGTTACATACCAGTATTAAATGTTTCTCATTAAATTCAAGCACAAGGTCTTAGCAATGTGAAACGATTGTGGTGACCATTTCTTTGCAAGAGGTGCTTCTTTCTCAGAACAGTTATTAGTTACATTATTCCCATTGGTAGCTGTAACTATAGTAGTTGCTGATACAGTATTTAAATAAAGGACATGCACATAAATTAGGTCACTCTAACTATACCCACATCACTTAAATCTGTTTGGCATGGTGGCACCATGAGTAATCCCTACAGGACCAGAGAAGGATAAATGTTCTTAGCTAACTCATTAACAATACATCTCATTATATTATATGACACATGAATATTGTATTCTTCTGGTTTGTCCTCAGGTATCATCAGGACAGCCCTGGGGCCTGGAGAGATGGACCGGGAGAAGCGGGAGCACTACCAGGTGGTGATTGAGGCCAAGGACATGGCGGGCCAAAGGGGAGGCTTAACTGGAACCACCACAGTCAATATCACCCTGACCGACGTCAACGACAACCCCCCACGCTTCTCTCAGAGTGAGTAGAAGACTAAGAGTGAGGCACAATAACTGGAATTATACTGGTGGTTGAAGTATACATAGTAGTCCTAGTATAAGTGGTAGTGTCAGTGTACTGTGTGTGTAAGTGTGTCCATCTTATATAGGGTTAGCTGTGATTAAATTGCAATGCCGGGTCCCACGAAGTGAATCAGCTTGATAATCCTGATTAGATGAGCAGTGTAATACTGAGCTCTCTCTCTCTCTCTCTCTCTCTCTCTCTCTCTCTCTCTCTCTCTCTCTCTCTCTCTCTCTCTCTCTCTCTCTCTCTCTCTCTCTCTCTCTCTCTCTCTCTCTCTCTCTCTCTCTCTCTCTCTCTCTCTCTCTCTCTCTCTCTCTCTCTCTCTCTCTCTCTCTCTCTCTCTCTCTCTCTCTCTCTCTCTCTCTCTCTCTCTCTCTCATGCTCACACACACACAAATGAGAAACATCCCGGAATCTGTTTGACTTTGACAGATTGCTTTTGTCATTACTATTCTGTTAAAGTCCCGTGGTTGGATGGTGGAAAGTAAAGGGGTAAAACACTTCTGATACACTCCACACACACAGTGTGAAATTTGCCTTCTCACATCTCTCTCTCCACCTTGTCAGTTGATGACACCTTACAGCAGGAGGCTTACACCCCCAGTCAGCACCATGCTAGAGGAAACAGAAACTGTCTAATTGGTCACCATGAGCACAAGGTTAATTCACCACTAACACTGCTGCAGGGCAGTGATACAGGCTCACAGGCTCCCTAACAATCTGAATTGTTAAATGTGTTAGCATCAGAAACATGGAAGTGTTGAGGAGAAGCTGGCACAAAAAAACACTCTCTCACCATGCCAAAGGAAGCCAAACAACCTCTTCTATTTGTGACAAGCTTATGCAATTCTGTTCATGGTTCCAGGCTGTCTTGGCTCCATTTTGTTAAGACACTTTCCTTATACTCTCCAACATAATTAGTGACACAAATGGTGAAATGGGAGTGAATGCTACAAATGCAAATAGTCTAATATGAAGTATCTCAAAGTTAATTTGTTAGAACATCCGTTGATTTACATACAGTATGTGTGTCTGTTTGTGATTCCAGGTATATATCAGTTCAGCGTTCCAGAGTCTATAAAAACTGGAATCCCAGTTGGGAGAATCAACGCAGTAGATAAAGACCTTGGGAAGAATGCGGAGATGTACTACAGTGTTGTCAGTGGGGATGGCTTGGACATGTTCGATGTCATCACGGACAAAGACTCACAGGAGGGCATCATTACTGTTCTAAAGGTAATATCTGTTATCCCTGTGAATGACAAAGATAGTCAGCCAAAACTCTAGGGCATATATACCCTATTATCAGCCCTGGATAGGCCTGAGGCCATTAGACCATCACAAACGCTATTATCAAAATACATTTGTACTGCATCATTACAAAACATGAGTCATCTACTGTGTTCTATTGTGTCCCTGTCCCTGCAGTCGTTGGACTATGAAAAGACCCGATCCTACACACTGGAGATCCAGGTACAGAACACTCAGACCTTGGACACTCGCTTCCTGGGGTACCTACCCACCAAGGACATGGCCACAGTCAGGATCGGCATAGAGGATGTGGATGAGCCTCCTCTGTTTGAGAGAGCCAGCTACGTGATGGAGGTGAAGGAGGATGCAGCCGTGGGTAGTGCAGTAGGGTCTGTCAGGGCCATGGACCCGGATGGATACAACAGTCCAGTCAGGTTAGTTAGAGCACTGCTTTGCTTTCCCTCCAGCCCACCCATTCAGTTCTCCTGTACGTACCACCCACACCAAGGTCATGGGGAGATTGGTTATAATAATTTGTATCAGGGGTCATTTGATGAGTGTTAAAGGTTGTGTTGCAGTATTTTTTTTAAATGTAGAATGATTAGAGTTGAATCAGCCATCTCATTAAATTTGGAGTCGAGAATACGTTGTGTCCATAGAAAGACTAATGAGTGAAGGACAAGCTGTGTGTTTTGCTCATCTCCACACACATGCACACACTTTTTTTGTGAGTTCTTATCAATGTCCAAAGTCCCTTAATTACCACTCCTCATGGAAATAAACTGAAAGGGCATTCCAGGATACATTTAATTAGATCATTGCGTAATCCGCTGGATGATCAAACTGATAGGGCTGGTCTGTTCTGTGCCTCTGTTCAGGGCTGTTTTCCTTCCAGGCCAGTCAGGGTAAAGAAGAAAGGGAGGACAATAGAGTGATTTAAGTCCCATTGGCTGTTTAGGGCAGATCCCCAGGGTGTGCAGTATTCAGAATAATTTTGTGAATACACAGAGAGGGCAGGAAAGACTAATTCCGTGCAAAAGGGTTGTCAAGTGCAGCAATAGAGGTTGTAGGGGAACGGAAGAAAATAGTCCATGCTTTTATTTGTTCTTATATCAATATTTGTATGCCTATTTTACAGGTACTCCATTGATCGTCGTACTGATCTAGACAGGCTTTTCAACGTGCATTCTGGGAATGGGTCCATATTTATCATAAGACCTCTTGACCGAGAAGAAGCTGCCTGGCACAACATTTCTGTTATCGCAACAGAGTTCAGTAAGTCTTTCTCAGCTTTATCATGCACATGAATTCACAATACAAACACTTATACCAAGGCTATGGAGTTCAATGATTATATTCTGTCCTTTGTTGAAACATAAAAAACATAATAACATCATACATAATTATTTATTACAATTATTATACATTGTTGTGATGTGTATGTTTTCTACACACAGACAAACCTCTGCAGACCAGTTGGGTGCCTGTTTATGTCCGTCTTTTAGATGTCAACGACAACGCACCCAAGTTCGCCTCTTTCTACGAGACATTTGTTTGTGAAAAGACTAAGGCTGGACAGGTACAGAACATGGATCCTCCACTTACGTCCCATGATAGATTGACATGATTTTATTATTCTCGCTGCTATAATTACGTCCATATCCTAGTGACATCTAGAGGTGCTACAATAGGTACAGTATATGCCCAGGAATACCCATGTATGTAAATGGTGATAAAGCACTGTGATGAGTACTGCAGTCCTCTGGGGTAGTGATTGGTCTCCAGGGTCTACTTTGTGAGGCGGCTGATGAGATAATCTATCATGGCAGCACAAGGCAGGTGACAGTAGCTGTCACACATCAAGGGCATGTTTAAATAGGTGCCCAACACATGCCTTCTCCTCTACTCCCTTGCCTTTCATCCCTCCTTCATCCCTCTGTCATTATTCATAATCATAAATTCACTGAGGTGTTTGTGTTTGCTGTGCTCCTGTTTACCAAGCAAGGTCCCTTGAGAGGACTCAATAAAATCATCCACAATATATCTTCCACAATGGTTATTTATGCCACCGATTAAATAAACATATCAATCTGTTTGGTCTATATAGATGGTCTATATCCTAGAAGTTTAGCCTCCAATTTGTCCTCTGATGTCACAAACCGGGGGAACCAAAGAGCACCTTACTATTATTATTATTGCGATCTGAGAGCACACAGATTATTTTTATTTTTTATCAATCTGTTTGTTTATCCCGTAAACAGAAGATCCAGACGGTGAGTGCTGTGGATGCAGATGACCCGGCGGGTGGACACAAGTTCTTCTTCAGTCTGGCTATGGAGGGGGCTTACAGAGGCAACTTCACAGTCAAAGACAATGGCGGTGAGTACTGTACTGTAGGATATTTTGCGGTCTCTATCACACCTGTCATCACCTGATATTATAGTGAAGAAGACCAAGAAGGAGAGTGATGAAGTGCTGCATCAGATGACCTGGCCTCCACAATTAACCGACATCAACCCAATTGAGATGGTTTGGGATGAGTTGGACTGCAGAGTGAAGGAAAAGCAGCCAACAAGTGCTCAACATATGTGGGAACTCTTTCAAGACATTTTAGAAAAGCATTCCAGGTGAAGCTGGTTGAGAGAATGCCAGGAGTGTGCAAAGCTGTCATCAAGGCAAAGGGTGGCTACTTTGAAGAATCTCAAATATAAAATATATTTTGATTTGTTTAACACTTTTTGGGTTACTACATGATTCCATATGTGTTATTTCATAGTTTTGATGTCTTCACTATTATTCTACAATGTAGAAAATTGTAAAAATAAAGAAAAACCCTTGAATGAGTAAGTGTGTCCAAACTTTTGACTGGTACTGTATGTTTTTTCTCTCCCTAGATAACACAGCTGGCGTCCTAACCCGGCGCTCCAGCTACAGCCAACTGCACAAGAGCATCTACCTGGTTCCTGTGTTGATCACTGACGGGGACTTCCCCATGCAGAGCAGCACGGGGACGCTGACGGTGCGCGTGTGCACCTGCGACCGCGAGGGAAACATGGAGCTGTGCAACGCCGAGGCCCAGACCAGCTCAGCTGGACTTAGCACCGGGGCCCTGGTGGCTATCCTGCTGTGTGTCATCATCCTCCTCAGTGAGTATAGCTGTCTGTCTGTCTGTCTGTCTGTCTGTCAGTCTGTCAGTCTCTGACACATCTCCATCTCCAATTTAGTCATTCATATTAATGTATGCAAACTGTTTGGAAAATATGTCTTTAATAAGAAATTTCACAGGTTATAGTGTAGTTCAATTTGCCCCTTCTGTATAACACGCACGCACACACACACACACACACACACACACACACACACACACACACACACACACACACACACACACACACACACACACACACACACACACACACACACACACACACACACACAGGCGCTTCTAAGTAAAAAGCCCTACATTTCCCAGAAGATAGCCTATTTCACTCTTGGCTGTCTACAGTAAAAGTGTTATATATAGAGGATCAAAACAAGTCTGAGGGGATTGAGATTGTGGACAGGATAGTAATTCAACAGGACTGGCAGTAAAATTAACCTTTTATACACCAGGAGTTACTTTAATACAACATGGAATGCAATTACCCCAATATATTATGTCAGCAGCATTAACTACATATACAGTGTAATGGAAATGCATTTATTTAAAGGTGCAATATGCAGAAATCTCTCCAACATTTCGTAGTTTCTAAAATACTAATAGTTAGCCTCATTTCAGTTTATGTGACAAAATAAGCAATGTATAGTATAGAGAATCATTGTACCATCTAAGTAAATATATTTACAATAACCAAAAATATTGTATTTTCAGGCTGGTCTACAAAAACAAAAGTAAAAGACGCAAAAACGAAACCTGAGAACGGGAAGCATAGAAATAGCACACATAGATCAGATCTATTACTTCTTAGACTTGCATTCAATGAGAATGACATATCTATTACTTACATTTCTATATTTGGTCGGATTGCCTAAAAAGTTACATATAGCAGCTTTAAAATGTGGCACCATTCTTGGTTATTTATCACTTAGTAGTTGCAATCTCATTGCGATGTTGGAATTTAAAAAAAATTCAGCATCTCTACTGCAGTCGTTTCTAAATTGTTACTGGGCTGTGGATACATGAAGCAGGCCGTGTTCTAATGCAGTGTTCACTGCAGCATGAGCAGCAAGATAATATGAAATCACCCAGCCCTGAACAGCAAACCTCTCTCTAACGCTGACGCTCCATCTCTCCCTCTTTCTTTGTGTCCATCTCTGTCTCTCTGTCCCTGTCTGTCTCTTTCTCCCTGGTTATCTCTCAGTGATCATAGTGCTGTTTGCTGCACTGAAGAGGCAGAAGAAGAAGGAGCCTCTGATCATCTCTAAAGAGGACGTGCGAGACAACGTGGTCAGCTACAATGACGAGGGGGGCGGAGAGGAGGACACCCAGGCTTTCGACATCGGGGCTCTGCGTAACCCCGAGGCCATCGAGGAGAGCAAACAGAGGCGGGACATCATCCCTTCGGGCACTCTGTACCCCCCTATCAGACGGACAGCCATCCCGTCGCGGGACAACGCAGACGTCCGGGACTTCATAAACCAGCGGGTGCAGGATAACGACAGTAACCCCACTGCCCCCCCTTATGACTCTCTGGCCACATATGCCTATGAGGGAACCGGCTCAGTGGCTGAGTCTCTGAGCTCCTTGGGGTCAGCATCCTCTGAAGGGGACCAGGACTACAACTACCTCAGTGACTGGGGGCCCCGCTTTAGGAAACTGGCTGACATGTATGGGGCTGAGGACAGCGACCTTGAATCCTAACACACCACCTGAACTGTTTGTGGGTGGGAGCTAGGAGGATGACCTATGAACTATGACTGACTGTAATCTGTCTTCTCAGAAAAGAGGATAAATGTTGCAGCCCAAGTTTTTTACAAAGTGCCCTTTTATTCCTTCCAACTCAGTAGGCCATAGTTCCTTCTGACGGCCAGACCAGACAGAGACTGTGCAGCTGTGTGGATTTTTTTTTACTGCAAGGCCGACCTTTGAAGAGAGGATGAACTTCAGTCCCTCAGTTGAAGTTAAGAACCGGAGTTCAGTGTCAAAAAAACCTATAAAAAGATACATTTATTTTTCATTTCTGTTTACGTCTGTCACTCTATGCTGCATTGGAAGGAAATACAACACTGATTACACATTTCTCTGAATACTTCTGTGTATTCTTAAGTGATATCTCCTTTAGTTCCTCTGTACTGTTACTGAAGTGCAGTATGTTGTACTTGGTATATTTGTGTGTTTTAGTGAAATGGAACTTTGCTTTTCCAGGAACAAGGAACTGGAATTGAACATATCTTAAGATATTCTTCATACCTTTTTTTGAAAAGTCCAAATTCTTAAAAAGGAAGGAAAGCCCAGCACCAAAATAAAACATTGCTTCATGAATGTTTACGGAACTGAAGAATGGACAGCCACTCTGTACATATGCTCTATTCCTCTATCAAGCCTTCTGTTACACAGACAGTTCACTATCTAAGAGCAACTCTCTGAAAATGTGATTTGACACAAGAACTGTGTGTATCTATCTCTGTACATGATGATAACTGAAGAAATGGAGGGAAATGAGGAACGATGCACCAAGATTTCCAGTGAATTTCAGCAACATCTGACAACATTAGCATAATCCATAATCAGTCAATCATCAACAATCAATCATTGTCATATTAGATGCGATTGTTCCAACAATATACACACACATGTGGTTTACTTACATCAAGTTAGCACAAAAGCCCTCAAGGTGAATGAACATGTCATTCATATTATCTTACATAATAGTACTTACCAAGGAAAACAATCATTCTTAAACATAATACCCATTTGATTAGCTAAAACAACATGTAGATTCAGCATTGGATTGGAAGTGCTGTCACAAAGTACAGGAAGTTTTGTCTGAAGGTGGGGAGAGATTACTTCATTTTATTATTAAATATGGATCTTAAAAAGCCATTGACAAGGTCATTTTGAAGCAACTGCAGAGAAGGAGATTGATTGACAATGAAAAACAGATAGTCTACCTTTCTGTGTTCATAATACAGTTTATACCTACAGAGAGCAAGCATTTACATTAAGAATGAACTAACACCTTTGAAATGAACCAAAACTATAAATAGCATCTGAAGTAAATATTTCATTTAGCCATAATGTGTTGGCTAATTGTTCTGTTCTCTCTGTGCCAATATTGGATGGTAATGCTTTTCACTCTCTGAACTCATCACACTAAATAGCTAAGCGAACATAAGCAGTCACTCCAAAACAACTTCAAAATGAAAGAAGCAAAGACGGGATCCAAAGGATCAATTACAGCTGATCTGTGCTTCAACATTAAAAGTTTGGCGGATAATGATGTGTTTTGTTTGGAGTACATCATTCTGATTTGACATCAGGACTTTTCTCAGTAAAATTGTTTGACTAAATAATGGTAAATACTGTGGTTGAAACAGTGCTTTGTTGCAGTGATTTGGGAGCGTAGCGGATGTTCATGATGTATTACTTTGCTTTTTATATTGTGATTTAAAAATATATATATTTATAGGACACATGCTGAATTAATATTCTTGAAACACAAGCGTCCAGCCAATATCACTGTTTTGATGTCTTTTGGAGGTGTACAATTGTATGTTGATACTACGGCTACATTACATGTTATATTATGATGTATTAACAATTGTCCAATTTTATCATAATAAACTTTTCCAGTAAACTACAAAAGAAATGGTTTTATTTCATTATCACCTCTTAGCTGTAAAGTCCCCAGTTTAGGGGACCTGCGTGGTTCTGGTCTGGGTTTCCACCAATATTTTTGCTTATAAATTGATCTGTGGACACCGTAGATCGAAATGGATAGCCCTGCTTCCCACGGACACAGTAGTCTATTTGTTGTGCCTGTGTGATGTAGGATGGGAAATCTGTAACCACTTGAAGCTGTGATGTCCCTCCTACCATTTCAATCGCTCTTCCAACTGTCAATCAACTCCTGGCTGAACCCTACCTCACAGCCACTGACAAAGCACATGCCTGCAATCCTTACATCGTAGCGCAGCAGGGGAGAGTGGTTTCGTCACTGTAGTACAGAGATCGATTTATAGCCATTAATCTAAAATAATTCATTGATTTTAAACAAAAAGCACTGTTTCTGTTTGTCATAGATGGACAAGATTAATATGATGGGGGCAGATGTTTTGATCAAGAGAGACCTTCATAAAATATGCACATTTTCTCTAACACTAAACATACAAATATGTATTTTACAGGTATAAGGATATTTAATATTTGTATTATATTTGTATTGTGTACTTGAGCTTGTCTCCTCGAAAGTGACTACACCTCAGTAATGCATAACAATTTTTAACAGAAAGGTGAGATTTTGACCTTTCTTGTAGTATGCAGCATTACTAGTTATTGTTTATGGTCAAATCAAATCAAATCAAATTTTATTTGTCACATACACATGGTTAGCAAATGTTAATGCGAGTGTAGCGAAATGCTTGTGCTTCTAGTTCCGACAATGCAGTAATAACCAACAAGTAATCTAACCTAACAATTCCACAACTACTACCTTATACACACAAGTGTAAAGGGATAAAGAATATGTACATAAAGATATATGAATGAGTGATGGTACAGAACAGCATAGGCAAGATGCAGTAGATGGTATAGTCTACAGTCTATACATATGAGATGAGTAATGTAGGATATGTAAACATAAAGTGGCATAGTTTAAAGTGGCTAGTGATACATGTATTACATAAAGATGGCAAGATGCAGTAGATGATATAGAGTACAGTATATACATATACATATGAGATGAGTAATGTAGGATATGTAAACATTATATTAAGTGGCATTGTTTAAAGTGGCTAGTGATACATTTTTACATAATTTCCATCAATTCCCATTATTAAAGTGGCTGGAGTTGAGTCAGTATGTTGGCAGCGGCCACTAAATGTTAGTGGTGGCTGTTTAACAGTCTGATGGCCTTGAGATAGAAGCTGTTTTTCAGTCTCTCGGTCCCCGCTTTGATGCACCTGTACTGACCTCGCCTTCTGGATGATAGCAGGGTGAACAGGCAGTGGCTCGGGTGGTTGTTGTCCTTGATGATCTTTATGGCCTTCCTGTGACATCGGGTGGTGTAGGTGTCCTGGAGGGCAGGTAGTTTGCACCCGGTGATGCGTTGTGCAGACCGCACCACCCTCTGGAGAGCCTTACGGTTGTGGGCGGAGCAGTTGCCGTACCAGGCGGGGATACAGCCCGACAGGATGCTCTCGATTGTGCATCTGTAGAAGTTTGTGAGTGCTTTTGGTGACAAGCCGAATTTCTTCAGCCTCCTGAGGTTGAAGAGGCACTGCTGCGCCTTCTTCACAACGCTGTCTGTGTGGGTGGACCAATTCAGTTTGGTCCTCTCATGATAAATAAAGACTTTTGTGGATTACGTAGATTACATTTTAGATTACATGTAGTTATATTTAAGCGGTAACCCAGCTACAATGCTATATATAGCCTGGTGGAACCAGCCTGATCGCTTTCACAATTCTGTTTTAGGGCTGAATTCAAATCAGTAGAGCCGGAGGTCAGTGTTATAGAGTGATTGAAATTTAAAGGTAATGTTTCCACGTTTGCATAAACTGCATTCATGGTAAACGCGGCATATGTCGGCTCAATCGAAAATGACTGTTACCCTTTAACCGTGCTACAACGCAGATGTTCAGCACTATGGATTGAATCCAGCTCTTACTGCACATAAAATTAAACAGAATGATAAGCCCAGTGTAGAATGGTGCACGCAGCATCAGGCTGGTTCCACCATGCTAACAATACTACTGTATTATCACACAAGCTGCTCACTGACATCTTTCTCAGACTGGCTACATTTCAGTACCGATGGCCTATTCTACTGTACTTATGCCAAATGACTCACTCTGGCTCCCTCCCAGCATTACCTAGTTAGGACAATCTGTGATTGAGATCTGGAGATATCGCAGGACTGGAAACCTGATTTAGAGAGAAGGGATTCATTTCTAAATGGATCTAGGTTCAGCAGATCAGATGTGGTGCAGATGGTGACATTTAAGACAATGCCTTTGTTCATTGAATTGTACCAGCCATCTCTCTCCCACTCGGTAAATACTTGTGATAGCACCTCATCTGATGGTGTTTGCTAAATTTGCCTCATCCAATTGTAGATGAAAATCCAATGCTGAAAATGTTACAATTGGAAGTTAGTCTGCCAGTTCCATTGTTGGAAATAACACAATGGATAAAAGCATAATTTTAGTCAGCCGAGAACCATATGTTGTTCAAGTGCTGCTCATGTTTTAATTATTGTCGCTAGTTGTCATTCAGGAAGTGTGTTCAAGTTCAGGCGTCTTAAAAGCAGAAGATTACGTGGCATGTCAATGGCATCAGCAACTCTACAAAGAAGCCAACCATAGTCATCATACATGTTGAGTGATGCATGAATAGAAATGTTTCAAACCCATTTCCCTACTGTCCATAGGAGCTCAAGGCATTTGCAACCTGCCAGTAACTACATTTACATTTAAGTCATTTAGCAGACGCTCTTATCCAGAGCGACTTACAAATTGGTGCATTCACCTTATGACATCCAGTGGAACAGCCACTTTACAATAGTGCATCTAAATCTTTTAAGGGGGGGGGGGGGGTGAGAAGGATTACTTTATCCTATCCTAGGTATTCCTTAAAGAGGTGGGGTTTCAGGTGTCTCCGGAAGGTGGTGATTGACTCCGCTGTCCTGGCGTCGTGAGGGAGTTTGTTCCACCATTGGGGGGCCAGAGCAGCGAACAGTTTTGACTGGGCTGAGCGGGAACTGTACTTCCTCAGTGGTAGGGAGGCGAGCAGGCCAGAGGTGGATGAACGCAGTGCCCTTGTTTGGGTGTAGGGCCTGATCAGAGCCTGGAGGTACTGAGGTGCCGTTCCCCTCACAGCTCCGTAGGCAAGCACCATGGTCTTGTAGCGGATGCGAGCTTCAACTGGAAGCCAGTGGAGAGAGCGGAGGAGCGGGGTGACGTGAGAGAACTTGGGAAGGTTGAACACCAGACGGGCTGCGGCGTTCTGGATGAGTTGTAGGGGTTTAATGGCACAGGCAGGGAGCCCAGCCAACAGCGAGTTGCAGTAATCCAGACGGGAGATGACAAGTGCCTGGATTAGGACCTACGCCGCTTCCTGTGTGAGGCAGGGTCGTACTCTGCGGATGTTGTAGAGCATGAACCTACAGGAACGGGCCACCGCCTTGATGTTAGTTGAGAACGACAGGGTGTTGTCCAGGATCACGCCAAGGTTCTTAGCGCTCTGGGAGGAGGACACAATGGAGTTGTCAACCGTGATGGCGAGATCATGGAACGGGCAGTCCTTCCCCGGGAGGAAGAGCAGCTCCGTCTTGCCGAGGTTCAGCTTGAGGTGGTGATCCGTCATCCACACTGATATGTCTGCCAGACATGCAGAGATGCGATTCGCCACCTGGTCATCAGAAGGGGGAAAGGAGAAGATTAGTTGTGTGTCGTCTGCATAGCAATGATAGGAGAGACCATGTGAGGTTATGACAGAGCCAAGTGACTTGGTGTATAGCGAGAATAGGAGAGGGCCTAGAACAGAGCCCTGGGGGACACCAGTGGTGAGAGCACGTGGTGAGGAGACAGATTCTCGCCACGCCACCTGGTAGGAGCGACCTGTCAGGTAGGACGCAATCCAAGCGTGGGCCGCGCCGGAGATGCCCAACTCGGAGAGGGTGGAGAGGAGGATCTGATGGTTCACAGTATCGAAGGCAGCCGATAGGTCTAGAAGGATGAGAGCAGAGGAGAGAGAGTTAGCTTTAGCAGTGCGGAGCGCCTCCGTGATACAGAGAAGAGCAGTCTCAGTTGAATGACTAGTCTTGAAACCTGACTGATTTGGATCAAGAAGGTCATTCTGAGAGAGATAGCGGGAGAGCTGGCCAAGGACGGCACGTTCAAGAGTTTTGGAGAGAAAAGAAAGAAGGGATACTGGTCTGTAGTTGTTGACATCGGAGGGATCGAGTGTAGGTTTTTTCAGAAGGGGTGCAACTCTCGCTCTCTTGAAGACGGAAGGGACGTAGCCAGCGGTCAGGGATGAGTTGATGAGCGAGGTGAGGTAAGGGAGAAGGTCTCCGGAAATGGTCTGGAGAAGAGAGGAGGGGATAGGGTCAAGCGGGCAGGTTGTTGGGCGGCCGGCCGTCACAAGACGCGAGATTTCATCTGGAGAGAGAGGGGAGAAAGAGGTCAGAGCACAGGGTAGGGCAGTGTGAGCAGAACCAGCGGTGTCGTTTGACTTAGCAAACGAGGATCGGATGTCGTCGACCTTCTTTTCAAAATGGTTGACGAAGTCATCTGCAGAGAGGGAGGAGGGGGGGGGAGGGGGAGGAGGATTCAGGAGGGAGGAGAAGGTGGCAAAGAGCTTCCTAGGGTTAGAGGCAGATGCTTGGAATTTAGAGTGGTAGAAAGTGGCTTTAGCAGCAGAGACAGAAGAGGAAAATGTAGAGAGGAGGGAGTGAAAGGATGCCAGGTCCGCAGGGAGGCGAGTTTTCCTCCATTTCCGCTCGGCTGCCCGGAGCCCTGTTCTGTGAGCTCGCAATGAGTCGTCGAGCCACGGAGCGGGAGGGGAGGACCGAGCCGGCCTGGAGGATAGGGGACATAGAGAGTCAAAGGATGCAGAAAGGGAGGAGAGGAGGGTTGAGGAGGCAGAATCAGGAGATAGGTTGGAGAAGGTTTGAGCAGAGGGAAGAGATGATAGGATGGAAGAGGAGAGGGTAGCGGGGGAGAGAGAGCGAAGGTTGGGACGGCGCGATACCATCCGAGTAGGGGCAGTGTGGGAAGTGTTGGATGAGAGCGAGAGGGAAAAGGATACAAGGTAGTGGTCGGAGACTTGGAGGGGAGTTGCAATGAGGTTAGTGGAAGAACAGCATCTAGTAAAGATGAGGTCGAGCGTATTGCCTGCCTTGTGAGTAGGGGGGGAAGGTGAGAGGGTGAGGTCAAAAGAGGAGAGGAGTGGAAAGAAGGAGGCAGAGAGGAATGAGTCAAAGGTAGACGTGGGGAGGTTAAAGTCGCCCAGAACTGTGAGAGGTGAGCCGTCCTCAGGAAAGGAGCTAATCAAGGCATCGAGCTCATTGATGAACTCTCCGAGGGAACCTGGAGGGCGATAAATGATAAGGATGTTAAGCTTGAAAGGGCTGGTAACTGTGACAGCATGGAATTCAAAGGAGGCGATAGACAGATGGGTAAGGGGAGAAAGAGAGAATGACCACTTGGGAGAGATGAGGATCCCGGTGCCACCACCCCGCTGACCAGAAGCTCTCGGGGTGTGCGAGAACACGTGGGCGGACGAAGAGAGAGCAGTAGGAGTAGCAGTGTTATCTGTGGTGATCCATGTTTCCGTCAGTGCCAAGAAGTCGAGGGACTGGAGGGAGGCATAGGCTGAGATGAACTCTGCCTTGTTGGCCGCAGATCGGCAGTTCCAGAGGCTACCGGAGACCTGGAACTCCACGTGGGTCGTGCGCGCTGGGACCACCAGATTAGGGTGGCCGATGCCACGCGGTGTGGAGCGTTTGTATGGTCTGTGCAGAGAGGAGAGAACAGGGATAGACAGACACATAGTTGACAGGCTACAGAAGAGACTACGCTAATGCAAAGGAGATTGGAGTGGCAAGTGGACTACGCGTCTCGAATGTTCAGAAAGTTAAGCTTACGTAGCAAGAATCTTATTGACTAAAATGATTAAGATGATACAGTACTGCTGAAGTAGGCTAGCTGGCAGTGGCTGCGTTGTTGACTTTGTAGGCTAGCTGGCAGTTGTTGACTTTGTAGGCTAGCTGGCAGTGGCTGCGTTGTTGACACTACACTAATCAAGTCGTTCCGTTGAGTGTAATAGTATCTACAGTGCTGCTATTCGGGGGCTAGCTGGCTAGCTAGCAGTGTTGATTACGTTACGTTGCGTTAAAAGAACGACAATAGCTGGCTAGCTAACCTAGAAAATCGCTCTAGACTACACAATTATCTTTGATACAAAGACGGCTATGTAGCTAGCTAAGTAGCTAGCTACGATCAAACAAATCAAACCGTTGTACTGTAATGAAATGAAATGAAAATGTGATACTACCTGTGGAGCGAAGCGGAATGCGACCGGGTTGTTGAGTGCGGAAGTTCTATTCGGTAGACGTTGGCTAGCTGTTGGCTAGCTAGCAGTGTCTCCTACGTTAAGGACGACAAATAGCTGGCTAGCTAACCTCGGTAAATTAAGATAATCACTCTAAAACTACACACTCTAAACTACACAATTATCTTGGATACGAAGACAGCAAAGACAACTATGTAGCTAGCTAACACTACACTAATCAAGTCGTTCAGTTGGGTGTAATAGTTGCTACAGTGCTGCTATTCGGTAGACGGTGGACGTTTGCTAGCTGGCTAGCTGCTGGGCAGATAGCAGTGTAGACTGCGTTAGGACGACGAAATACGATAATTACGCAATTATCTTTGATACAAAGACGGCTATGTAGCTAGCTAAGAAGAAATTGCTAAGATTAGACAAATCAAACCGTTGTACTATAATGAAATGTAATGAAATGTAATGAAAAGTTATACTACCTGCGGACCAAAGTGCGAATGCGACCGCTCGCTCCAACCCGGAAGACCCGGGTTGGAGAGAGAGACCCACATCAGTTTCCACCAGCTAAATATCATGCAACACAATGAGCCGGCCAAAAGCACATCAACTCTAGCCACCATATCACATTAGCACCAGCATTAGTGCTAAGAGATGTAACTTTGCATTAGTAAAAGAACAGTGCATTGCCAGTCCAGTTTTATTAGGCCTAGCCATTTCTTCTCTGTTAATCTTTAACGGGACTGTCATGTGAGGATAAATGCTGAACGCTCCCTCTCTCTCTCATGTCTCTCTGATTTGTGACCTGAATGCATTTAATCTCAATGGCATTATAGCACTATACCTATTTTTTATGTAAAGAATCACCTTGGATGTGTTTTTTTCCTGACAACTGGATATCTATATAGATGGAATCAATGCCATATACTTATTTGGGGATGAAAGTATTAGAGGCTTTGGTGCAATAATGAATATATTTGTATATGGACAGCATAGAGTCAGGTTCATGTCTTTCTCTTTGGATAGGATGCTAGCGGGTGGGACCATGTGACTATGCCATCGCTGTACATGGCGGTACATGACATCTGAACTTATGAACAAGTGCCTGATCACTAGATTTTGCAAGTTCACTTTGCATAATTCTCATCAGAACTCTAGGTGGAGCCATCACCTTACACCAAATTGTTCATTTCAAATGGATTAACAAAGTAGTGAAGTGTTTAGGTGCTTGATTTCTTTATGCAGAAGTCCTCAGATCCTCACACACATACGGTCAATGGTTTTCCATCGAATTCTTTATTTTTTCTTGAATGAAAGTAGACTACTATTGAAGTGACTTCTGTGTGGTGGCAAACTATGGGATCCAACATTGTTTTCTATCAATCGCCAGTCTCAATAGGACTGGCAGAAGGTTTTGGTTCCAACGGGCCTTCTGAAACAAAGAATATTAAACTAATACCGTACAGTGAGGTTTTACACAGTTGGAGGTTTATTTTGGGGGGTTTAAATAGTGATAAAGTGCTTTGACTGTTGGTAAAGTGCTTTTGTTTCTTTAAAAGGCTATTTAGAATGTATTTTAAGTGTGTTCAGCATGGTTGCCCTGCTCATATTTTGGCTTTGTTAGGGAGACTAAAACATTTAAAAAACTTAGATCTATTTTGCATTTATAACACATCTTGTTCACATTTAATTTTGACCAGAGAAAGCTGTATATGTTTTGGTGTTCACTCTCATCCGAGTGAGCCTCAGACTAAGCCGCCTGTGACTAGTTTAGCTTTTAAACAACTCACAATGAAATCCATTATGCATTGTATTGTCACAGCTGCAAAATAATGACGTGACTTTGCAAAGATAAATCGAAATAGGACTCAGGGAGAGGAGAGACGAGCATTTCAATTCTATGACTGACACAGTTATCACTCGCCAGGAGCTTATGGATGGAAGCTCATCCAGGGAGAGGGATTGTTAGGCACTGTCATGTTGGCTACATTTGATGGATTACTTTAATTAATATCGGTTATGCCTTTCTTTCTCTAAAACACCACTGTCTCAACAGTCTTTCTCCTCAATTTCACACAGCTTTTTATTTTACTCAGCTTTGAAATGAGATAAAATCAAATCTGTCTGTGCATTCTGATTAAATGAAACAAGTAAGGTTTGGTAATTTCACCAAATTGAAGAGCGGGATGGCATGTCACATTTGATAGAATATTGGGTCTCCTAGGTGTTACTGTATCTGTCAAATCATTGAAAGTAGTTACAAAACAGCTTTTATTGGTATGAATTTCCATTGTGTTTTGGTAAACATAACATACTGATTGAGTTCCAAATAGAGAGGTGTAGTAAAATCCAATTTTGTTGACCTTCAGACTTTCAAACTTTGACATAGAGTCAACCATCGGGAAGCTGGATTAGGGTTACTGGGACCCAAATCTATGTGGAATAAGATTATAAACTCCCAGGGTTGGACGCATGGCTTTAGGTTCTCAGAATCATGTCTGGCATGGGTTGTCGAGCACTTTGCAGTGTTTTTTTTCTTCCCATTTGTGTACATGTAGTGGCATGACAAGAATACTGTCAAGGCTTAGCACTTGTTTAGCCGAACATGCAGCCACTGACTGCAGTGTGTTAACATCCAGGGAACACTGAGACACTGACTGTATTTGTCTACACCATTTTAAGAAGCAGCAAACACTCCATCTTGGGCTCCTTTTGAAGTTCATCTGTGTGTGAGAGCAGGTTGGTGGCCATGTATTGTGTTGTGAATGTGTACCGGTGCAGACAATAAATGGGTAAAACGGGGACAAATCAATATAAACATAGTTTGGTGTGTGTGGACTAACCACTGCAGCGCTATTGGAGGTGCTTCTTCAACTTTTGAACTATTTCAAGATCACTGAGCAAACACAATTTTCTGTCTGAACAGATCAGGGTTCACCATCAAACTAAACACATTAAATGTGCTAACATCTTTCTCCAATGGGTTGGAAGATGGACTTTCCACATAGACCAATCCTGAAAGAAATAATTGGCATGTTTGCCACGGACCATCTTTCACAAAGGTAACCTTGTTGGCCTCAGTACAAAGTCTGAGATTTTTACTATTTAGTCATAAATATTCATTCATTTGATGATACAGGAGAAACGTGTCTACAGCATTGATACATCTTTGTGTCTTTGTTTTTCTCTTCGTTTCCTTTAAGTCTGCATAGAACATTCTCTCTCTATGATAATACAGAGATATTGCCAAACAAAACCAGAATGTGGCACTGTAAAATGTATTTTTGGTCTTAACAGTCCTGTCAAAATAACACTAATGCTATTGGTATTTTAGCTCAGTACAGTAATGGCACAGATGACACACTAATACTCTATATGTATAATTCAATGAAGAGAAAGGGATGAGCACAGATCACAGGGTACTTAGAGGAGATATGGAAAGGGTCACAGCCTCAAAAGGCATCCACACGAATAGCGAGCAGCCCACTCCATATTCCAGAGGGATATCTAAAAGCTGAGACTCCATCTCCATTAGTTATTTTTCAAGTTGGAAGCTGCTCTTTCCTTTTTATACTTATTCCTGACTATGTTTCATTGATAAAATCATGTTTATCAATTAGCAGATGAATGAAATTGCTAATCAATGAGTCAATATGTGGAAAGACACTTTTGATTTAATTACTTTTGTTCACGCTTAATGTGTAACTGGAAAACACAGCATCTTAAGTACATAAAGTTACATTTTACCCCCATTTACTGTAACAAAGTTATTTTGTAAATGGATTCTCAACTCTGAGAAAAGAGTTGAGAGAGAAAGTGTCACATTTTCTGCATGGTTGCACTAGCGCTTGGGGGGGGGGGGGGGGGGGGGGCAGTGCCCCTGTGACAACAATTTTGGACCCCCTTGTGGCCCCCCTAAATGTGGAGTATGAAATAATTTGTACATAACACATTTTTGCTATCTTTCTTTTTTACATCCATTATTAGACAGTGGCAACGATGATGATTATGAACATGGTCTTTTGCCTGCTAATGCCTTCAATGCAGTGAAGAAAACGATGACAACAATAACGTCTAATGTAACTGGCCCCTCTAACAGTACAACTGGCCCCAGCTTGGCACACCCAGTTGAAATGGTCTACAACCGCCACTGCATGGTTGGTCTACAAATAGAACCGTCTCTCTCAATGGGAGAACAATTCAAAAAAACGTATTGAACGCCGGGTCCAAACAGGATTGCTAATCTTTTTCAGGAGACACAGCTCTTTTAAGTTAGAGCATGTGTGGCCATTAGGGCCACTTAACTGATCCTCATGACAAGAGCTTCATTGATTAAGCTGGAAGGGCCCTCTTTAACCTGCCTAGCAACCTATTCTATAATTTATCCTCCATTTGTTAAAGGAGGCAAATCTTAATGTAGCAATCCACTACAGCCATCTTTACTACAACCATCAACTATTGGCTGTAAGGGTAATATATCAACATTTAATTTGTTAAATTTGTTTAGCATCTCGGCTTTTCTAGTGTTAAAACTTAATTTAGCCGGATTAGTTGTTGGGAACAGAATGTATTACACTTACTTGTGACCCAGTATGAATAGACTAGCGATCATACATTCCAACTGAAGGTCACTCACTCTCAACATAAATTTGAGCTTTAATGTGAGATGGAAATTGATCATAATTGGCATACTGTGGTATGACCCTTTTTGCATTAAAACAACACCTGATTTAATGGTAAGCGACACTAGTCGCATAGCAATGTTGTTTTATTTTGTTGGCATGGTTATAAATATTCAAACAAACCAAACTAGTATAATCTGGATAGGAAAATATTCACTGGAGGATTAAAATTAACTTTGCAAAATGCTCACATGGTGGTAACATACATGCCAAGGCCCCAAGTCAGAGCACATTTCTCCCTCTCACTGCGTGCACTCTCTGAAAAAGCAGCAAACAACTATTGGTGAAAAAAGTCCCTCTTTGTCCGTCCTTTAAGAATTCTTCCAGGTACTTCAACCAAACCCCCATACCGAACACCTTTCTCTGTCTCAAAACTCTGGAGAGCCGATGACCTCCTTGGCCTCTTCAGTCAGTGTCTTCCTTGAGGACCCTCAACGTGGCACGCTGAGGGCTTTATTCAGCTGCTTCTGAAGATGCTTGTGTTCTTACCTTTAAGGGCCGTCGAGAGTAGGCCATCAGGTACTTCCTGACCAGCGGCATTATGGGTAACTCTCAAGGACATAATCCTTTGGCCGCCTCTTCAACTGTGGACAAGATGGGGGATGTGATAGAATGTGATAGAAGGGCCTCAGAATCTAGACTTCTTTCTTTCTGGCTAATCCTGATTACATTTACGTCATTTAGCAGACGCTCTTATCCAGAGCGACTTACAAATTGGAAAGTTCATACATATTCATCCTGGTCCCCCCGTGGGGAATGAACCCACAACCCTGGCGTTGCACGCGCCATGCTCTACCAACTGAGCCACACGGGACTACATACTGATGACATGTAATGACTTTAGAATTCATATAACTTTTAATGTATCTCTACCCCTCTCTGTAGGTGTTGATTTAACATAGTTGGTTTGCCACCATGACCAACAAGGAATTAAAACCTTTCATCAATATGACTGTCCCATATTCACTAATGAAATCTCGTTGAATAAGGCAGTATATTCGAATTTGCCCTCTCCAAAGACGAACAAGATCATTAGGAGGCATGTGATGCAACAGAGAGAATAATAGATTAAAAAAACATAACATGAAAACTCCCCAGATGAAAGAGATATCATTAAAAATGTCAGCCCAAAATGTATGAATCTGAACATTCAAAAAGTAACCACATTTTTCTCTGAGATGTGGGGAGGTAGAGCAAAAATATATATATATTGTCTGTTGTTTTTGGAGAAGGGTGCAAACGATAAACCCAATCTTTGGGATGAGGCAAGTTCCAGGTCCAGAAGGGAGTGTGGGTTGGGTTGGAAGGTTGTAATGGGAGAGAAGTGGAACTAAAGTCTTAATTCCTGGCTGACTTTGAACTAGAATACCTCTCCTATCCCAGAGGACAGGAGAGGATAGAGGAGTCGTAGGAGTTATTGGATAGGTTCCATGTTATGATGCTTTCCAGCTGCAGGTCCCACATATGGGGAATTCTAAGATGTTGGACTGAAAATGTTTTGCCTGATAAAAAGCCCTTTTACCATGAAAAAGCCCTCTATATTCTCCTTTGCACATCTATTCAGTTTAGTTTTAAGAGACAGGTGATTGATTATCACAGAGTACCTGCTTGGAGAATAAAAGGTGAATAAGCCTATTCAAAAATCTACAATACAGACATTCAATCAGGTCTTTCTAATGGATATTAAAAATAGAATGAGAGATGTGAGAGAGGTCTAACAACAGAATGATGAATTAAAAGAGACAAGTAGGCTTATTCATTTACAAAGGGGTAGTCATACTCTAGCTTGCTAATTAGGAATGTACAGTAAATACTATTGCTTTACATTGTTTCCACCAAGTAGGTAAACAAAACTAAGCATAATTTACACTAAATGTGCTATTTAGATAATGTTGTCAATTAGATCATGTTGTTTCCTTGAATATCAAAACGACAAATTCCTATTTTCAGGCATTTCGTATAGCAACAAGCCAACTCATAGGAGTTGAAAGTAAGATTAAATAGAATGTTGCGAAATGCACCTCTATTCTCAGAGGAGCCACTAATTCTCACCTATGGAGGCCGAGTGAAGATGAGTGGGCCGTTCCTCCTCCAGCACAACAAAGAATCATAAAGAATATGGATGTGAGGATATAGAGAGATCAACCTGAGGGGGAGCTGGAGCAGAATTCCAATTAATCACCACAACCTAGCCCTTTCTCACTTTTATCTGACTCTAGAGAGCGTTTACCATTCACCTCCGTTCTACTCCTGCTCTTTTCATTCCTCCCTCTATACTACTATACTGCATAGCTGGCTCAGTCTCTTCACTTCTCCCCCCTCTACCCTGGAAGGGATGCTGTCGTCTACAATTGTCTGTGCCGTTAACAGGGAATAGATCAAAGTTGTGGACGGAGTCTCAGGAGCAAGCAGATCAAAGTCAGGATATATTCTCATCTGGAATGATAGGCAGCCTGATCAAGGTTTCAGGAAGGGGGGTCTGATCTTACAGAGGGACATTCAACCATCAAACACCAAGGGAGGGACATGAGGCATGGTGCCACAAACACATTCTAGTTCACAAAGTGGAACTCATCACACATTTTTTCGAGAATATAGAATAACAGTTGAATTCTGCTGTCTTGAACTGCATGCTGTTCATGATATCCCAAACTTTCTACAGGCCAGTGTGATCTGCTGGTCTAAGAAGAAGTGCTGCAGAGCGGAGAAGAGATAAAGGACTGGGAGATCTAGAGAGAGGATGGTAATCTTGATTAACATTTCTATTTGTATGTATAATTCACAGTATACGATGTTGTTTTGAGCTCCCATAGGGCGGCAGACAATTGGCGCAGCGTCGTACGGGTTAGGGGAGTGTTTGGCCGGGGTAGGCCGTCACTGTAAAAGAAGAATTTGTTCTTAACTGACTTGCCTAGTGAAATAAAGGTTGAATAAAATAAATAAACAAAATACTCCAGAGTTCCAAGATGGAACGTTCCATCAACATAGTGCCTGTGCCTTTCATTATTAGTTTAGAGTGATTGGTCATATTTGTTGCATGCATATGTTTGCATATTTGTAATATAACATAAAAATACATTTCTCATGTCTAGTGGCTTGGAATGGTAAAGCGTCCACTTAAGGGTCCCCTTTGACAAGAAATGTGCTTCAGTTAGATGCAAATGATGGATTTCTATGTGATGTGTGATGATGGGGTTGGTCGGCTGCCTGGAAACTGTTCTGAATATGCTTTAGAATAGAAATGGTTGCAACATGAATTGCAATTTTATTTAATGGGTGAGTGCCAGCACTCAACACAGTCTCAGTAAGAGAGACAGGGTAGTGGGTGGCAGATTGGAGAGTTGAAGTGGAGTCTGGAGCGTTGAGGCAGTATGTATAGGTGTAGCACCTTAATTTGACCTATTTTCTCACAGCAAAATGATCCTGCAGCAACATGATTTGAATGTTCAGTCCATATTGTTGCTTGATCAGTGGTTAAGGAGATTTCTAGTCAGTTGCACAACTGAATGCATTCAACAGAAATGTGTCTTCCACATTTAACCCCTCTGAATCAGAGAGGTGAAGGGGGCTGCCTTAACTGACATTATCAGCACCCAGAGAATTGTTGGGGGTTAACAGCTTTGCTCAAGGGAAGAATGCCACATTTTTCCACTTTGCAGGCTCAGGGATTCGAACCAGCAACTTTCCCTTTACTGTCCCAACGCTCTTAACCGCTAGGCTATTAGCTGGCTAAAAGTCTGCTCCATGAAAAGTGAAATACTGTTAACATTCAGTAACTGTGTTTAAGCGTGAGTTTTTTGTGAATTTAGGTAAATAATGAAGCTCATCTGCATTTCCTGCCGTGCAGGAAAATTCTCAGCAACAAAAGAGTGATCAAATGATGATCGTACACCTGTATTATAGTCAATCCCAGACTTCCTTTCCCTTTGACCATGACTGTCTGCATCAGAAGAAAGACAAGAACTACATGTCTGTCTTTGATCCTTAAAACTGAAAAAATAAATGTCATGTTGTTTGGTAGGCCGTGAAAAATGTCTGTGTTCAAATCCTGCCCATCCATGGTCTAAAGATTAGGGTGAAGTGTTTGATTGACGATACAGGAGAGAGCTCCACAGGCAGCTCAAATGTGAACAACATGGGGTTGGGAACAACGAAATATAAGGGGACAAATCTATCTGTCTGGGAGCCAACATGGCACTGACAGAGAGAGAGGAGAAAGAGAGAGAGGGAGATGAAGAGAGAAAATTAAAAAGAAAGCGAAAGAGAGTCCACCAGATTAGGTAAGAGAGAGAGACCAAACAAAGATGACCTCCCAGCTGTTCCTGTGAGAGCCCTGCCCTGGTCTCCTGTGAGAGCCCTGCCCTGGTCTCCTGTGAGAGCCCTGCCCTGGTCTCCTGTGAGAGCCCTGCCCTGGTCTCCTGTGAGAGCCCTGCCCTGGTCTTTGAACACCTTAATCATGCTTCAGTTGAGGGGGATCTGATGGGTCAATACTGTAAGTGTAAATTATGCCCTGTGTGTTATGGATTGGATCTGTCACCCGAGCAGAGCATGGGGTGTATCTGCTCCAGCTGGCCAGCTAGGTATATATCAATCTTCAGTGAGTTGGGAGGGAGGTGGGTAGGGAGTGGGGCTGATAACAATGCATATTCACTCCAGTGTTTAATTGGTATATTGTAATTACTTCGCCACCATGGCCTATTTATTGTCTTACCTCCCTTGTCTTACCTCATTTGCACTCACTGTATATAGACTTTTTCTACTGTGTTATTGACTATATGTTTGTTTATTCCATGTGTAACTCTGTGTTGTTGTTTGTGTCGAACTGCTTTGCTTTATCTTGGCAAGGTCGCAGTTGTAAATGAGAACTTGTTCTCAACTAGCCTACCTGGTTAAATAAAGGTGAAATATAAATTAAATTAAATCTTTACAGTTCTGCTGTACACATCCAGTACATACACAAAGACTAAAAATAACACAACAACACAGACAGACAAAGGAACACACATACATACACACACTATGTCCACTCCAATGTGGCATAAATCACAACCTGTCTAGGTGTGGCATTTCGCTGTGCCACCCCATGTCCCTCAGGAACCAAACTGGCAGTTCTACATGCTCCACTGTTTTCATCTTTTTACAATCGATCATCCCATCAACCTAACGCACGGTATGAAAACAGCTGGCCTAGCTGCATGGACATGAGAGAAATTGTGGTCTGAACTTTCATGTTTAGTTGAGGGAGGGAAGGCTACAGCAAATCCCCGAGACTATATGTGTGAAGGGCAGCCATCTTGATAAAAATGTCTTGTTCAAGGACATTATCACAGATACTGTATTAACTTGATATAAAAATTGGGGACAGTTGTGTAGCTGTATAAAAACATGATTGAATATGAATATTTCCTATAGATGTCTATATTGAGCACTGAGCTAGAGAGATCACAAGAGAGCACTTGATCAATATAGGCCTAAACTATCTTGAACAGGAATGAATAAGAGCTCATATTATGAAAAAAAATATATAGCCTGTCTAACACATCTTGAATAGTACCACTACCATCTAAAAACACTTACTATTCTTCCTGAGAATCTATTTGAAAATGAATAATGCAGCCTAGACTACTGCAAGAGCAGAATAGGAGAATTCAACAGTTTAGCTCTCTGCACATACAGAGAATATAAATAACTTCCACCATAGCAGATAGCCAAGGGTGATGTAGCCAGAGGCTAAACAGCTGTTTGCAAGGGTATGACGTCTCCAATCTTCCCCACCGCATGACTTAACGATGCTTTAAAGACAGGGCCGGACTACCCTGGGGCACTTACCCCTGGGGGTGACGTTATGTTGAGATTGCAGGTTCACCCATCCTCCGCACATATTGATACTGTAGTATGAAATAGGGATGCAATTGCTGTTGATGATACTGTGCACTACAGTGAAAGAAGCATCTTAAAGCACATTTTTCCTCTGAAATTATATTAAGCCATGACAGGTCAACTAGCAATGATTATTATTATTTTTTCTATAATTATGTTAATCTCAAGAAAATATTGTGCCAAATACACACTTTTCTCATATATCCCACCATCACACTGCCTACTGTTGCTTTGACTAGGACTACCATTGAGGGCAGTTGGGTTGTAACGAATAGATGTGTTCCTTTAAATTAAATTCCAATACTCATAGTATTGAAGTGTCAATTTAACATGCAGCATGATGACGAAGTTGGGTGCATTGTGTTTGTGAGGGTTTATTAAACCAGTTGACAGGATGTGACCTCACCAAGAGTGTCCTTCAGCAGATAATTCAAATGTCCTGTGGTGGAGAGATTAGTGAATGTTCTGTGACGCTGTATCCTGTCAAAATTGCCCACCAATAATGACCCAAGTACAGTTCTATATGCTGCTATTTCTACAAGTGAGGCCAGGAGGATGCACATGACTGCACTGTAGAACTCAAGCCTTTTATCCACTCTGATAGTCCACCACAAATCCGATATATGAGCGCTGTTCACAGAGCACTGAAAATAATATTCATTGAATCAAATAATGCTTTTTCTGCTCTCTTTATTCAAGAATAACTTAGAATGGCACACAGAACACCACCATCTACTGCATGAGAGCGCATAGCACAGCATAATCCATACATCAACCGCATATGGAAATTAGGGACATAAAAAAGAAGCAAGAATTTACTTTTTCCCACTTTCATGTTCCAGACAGAAATGGAAATGAATTACTTAGCAGAGTACAATGTAGTGAATATGCTTTTGCGGAGAACAAAGGTCTATAAAAGGTTCAGTAGTTCAGACAAGTGTGGAGAAGAAAGCGTTCGGGCGAGGATAAGATGAAACGGACTGCCTAGAGAGAGCTCCTTAATGCCACGCGAAGTTGCCCAGCTAGCACATAGAGCTTGGTGAGAGCGTGGTTGTCCTAGTGTTCTTTTGCATACAACCTTCCAACAATGTTGTGGGAATGGTACAAGATACCAAGCTAGCACATAATATTCTGAGAACCATATGTTTCTTAGGTGAGGATTTCAGTACTTCAGCATAACTTTTCCTGCAGGATCCTTCACGGTTCTATTTAAAATCATGTTCTCAGAACTTTCAGAGAATATTAAGAAACAATGTTCTTCTGTGGGAATTTCAGTACAGAAGCATAACATTTCCTGCAGGTTTCCTCATGGCCCACTAATTGGCCACACCTGATCTTAATGAGTGCTTGTTTCCTTTGAAATGGAGTTTGTTTGAATAGACTAAAATGAACACCTTTGTATGAGTTTAAAAACCATGACATGTTAGCTCCATCCTGGTGGTGCAGTAGACTAATTTCATGGTTAGACAACAAAAGAGCATGCGTTCGAGACAGTGTGCCACAATAAAACAGAAATGTGTTTGCATGATCAATGCCTAAGAAATTGAATTTCCGCCTGTGCTTGCAGTTCAAAACAGTTAAAGCTGCAATATGTAACTTTTTGGGCGACTCGACCATATTCACATAGAAATGTGAGTTAAAGATCTGTCATTCTCATTGAAAGGAAGTCTAAGAAGTTGTAGATCTGTTTTATGTGTGCTATTTCTATGATTCCCGTTCTTAAGTGTTGTTTTTACGTCTTTTACTTTCAGTTTAATCCACAACTTCAAACAGCTGAAAATACAACATTTTGGGAAATTGAAAACATATTTCACAGCGGTTTAAATAGTACAATGATTCTCTGCACTTGCTTATTTTGTCACATAAAGTGATATGCGAACTATTCAAATTTTAGCAACCAGGAAATGTCAGAGGGATATCTGTATATTGCACCTTTCACCCAAACTAAGCTAGCAGTGTTATTAAAAGTGTTATTGAAACATTCAGTGAAAGTTAAGAAACTTATTCAATAACTTCCAAATACCTATAATTTATGTTCTCAGAACGTTAATAAAATCTCCCAGGAAAACTTTCAGGGAACCATCCTAAAACGTTCTCAGAACCTCCCTGCAATGTAAACATTAACGTTCCTAGAACAGGAAAAAAAATCACTTCTGTTCTCAGAAAATTTTAAAATATACTTCAGGAAATGTATGGCTTCGTTCCCAGAACCAATGCGAAATGAAAAATGTACGTTCCCACAACATCCAAGGAACCAAGCTGGGTGACGAACACTGTCTCACATTTAGATTTGCCATTGAATTATTCCCTTCAGCAGGAATGGTACAGAGACCGTGTACTCTCATTAATGTTAGATGGTTCCTCACCCTGAAAGTAGTCTATGGGCTAGGAGAAAGTACATTTTTTTCTTAAAACAGCCACTATCAACTTCAGCTAACTTTAGCCACTGCTAGCTGAAATTGCAAGCTGCACTGCAAACAATAATTATAGCCCTACTGTTTCAGAAGTACAGTGCATTCGGAAAATATTCAGACCCCTTGACTTTTTCCAAATTTTGTTACTTTACAGCCGTATTCTAATATCGATTCAATTGTTTTTTCCCCCTCAATCTACACACCATAGCCCATAATAACAAAGTGAAAACAGGTATTTAGACATTTTTGCTAATGTACTAATAATCAAAAAAATAAATACATTATTTACATAAGTATTTAGAACCCTTTGCTATGAGACATGAAAATTAACTCAGGTGCATTATGTTTCCATTGATCATCCTTGAGATGTTTCTACTACTTAATTGGAGTCCACCTGTGGTAAATTCAAGTGATTGGACATGATTTGGAAAGGCCCACATCTGTCTATAAAAGGTCCCACTGTTGACAGTGCATGCCAGAGCAAAAACCAAGCCATGAGGTCGAAGGAATTGTCCGTAGAGCTCCGAGACAGGATTGTGTCGAGGCACAGATCTGGAGAAGGGTACGAAAAAACTTCTGGAGCATTTAAGGTCCCCACAGTGGCCTCCATCATTCTTAAATGGAAGAAGTTTGGAACCACTAAGAATCTTCCTAGAACTGGCCACCCGGCCAAACTGAGCAATCGGGGGAGAAGGGCCGATGGTCACACTGACAGAGCTCCAGTTCCTCTGTGGAGATGGTTGTCCATATGGAAGGTTCTCCCATCTCTGCAGCACTCCACCATCAGGCCTTTATAGTAGAGTGGCCAGACGGAAGCCACTCCTCAGTGAAGGCACATGACAGCCTGCTTGGAGTTTGCCAAAAGGCAGCTAAAGTACTTTCAGACCATGGGAAACAAGACTCCAGTTCTAGCCTCCCTACACTGGCTTCCTGTTAAGGCAAGGGCTGATTTCAAGGTTTTACTGCTAACCTACAAAGCATTACATGGGCTTGCTCCTACCTATCTTTTCCGATTTGGTCCTGCCGTACATACGTACACGTACGCTATGGTCACAAGACGCAGGCCTCCTAATTGTCCCTAGAATTTCTAAGCAAAGAGCTGAAGGCAGGGCTTTCTCCTATAGAGCTCCATTTTTATGGAATGGTCTGCCTACCCATGTGAGAGATGCAGACTCGGTCTCAACCTTTAAGTCTTTACTGAAGACTCATCTCTTCAGTAGGTCATATGATTGAGTGTAGTCTGGCCCAGGAGTGTGAAGGTGAACGGAAAGGCTCTGGAGCAACGAACCGCCCTTGCTGTCTCTGCCTGGCCTAGCCTGTTCCCCTCTCTCCACTGGGATTCTCTTCCTCTAACCCTATTACAGGTGCTGAGTCACTGGCTTACTGGTGCTCTTCCACGCCGTCCCTAGGAGGGGTGCGTCACTTGAGTGGGTTGAGTCGCTGACGTGGTCTTCCTGTCTGGGTCTGATGAAACCAAGATTGAACTCTTTGGCATGAATGCCAAGTGTCACGTCTGAAGGAAACCTGGCATTATCCCTACGGTGAAGCATGGTGGTGGCCGCATCATGCTGTGGGGATGTTTTTCAGTGGCAGGGCCTGGAAGACTAATCAGGATCGAGGGAAAGATGAACAGAGCAAAGTACAGAGAGATCCTTGATGAAAACCTGCTCCAGAGCGCTCAGGACCTCCGACTGGGGCATAGGTTCACCTTCCAACGACTCTAAGCACACAGCCAAGACAACGCAGGAGTAGCTTCGGGACAAGTCTCTGAATGTCCTTGAGTGGCCCAGCCAGAGTCTGGACTTGAACCCAATCGAACATCTCTGGAGATACCTGAAAATAGCTGTGCAGCGACGCTCCCCATCCAACCTGACAGAGCTTGAGAGGCTCTGCAGAGAAGAATGGGAGAAACTCCCCAAATACAAGTGTGCCAAGCTTGTTGCGTCATACTCAAGAAGACTTGAGGCTGTAACCAATGCCAAAGATGCTTCAACAACGTGTCTGAATACTTATGTAAATGTGACTCACCACCTGGATTCGGTCTTATGTAGCAAAAACACTTTGGATACAAGTAGAGACTTGGAGCTAGAAAATGGTATATCATACACTGCATTTGAGAAACAATGGGAAAGTTATTCTGCTTTGAAACTTGATAACCTTGTAAACTTACTTTGAGAAAATGACCTTTGAATGTTTTGGTATCTTATGAAGAGCTCTTCTTTGTCTACACCCATTCAGCATCATTCACACCCTCTAAGCTTTAGCCCCACCCATCTCATTTCGCTCTCGGAGCATTCAGAGCGCACACTTGACGCTCTGGCCAATGATTTGTTTACCTTTGTTTACGAGATGGCAAATTTTTTGCCTACCTTTACTCACAGCGGCCATATTCAACGTGTGTTGTACACTTTAGCTTAAGACATGTAGCTAGCTAGGTAAACAATGAACCCAGCTAGGTAAACATTGTGTAAGATCACACACGTCAAGTAACGTTAGCTAATGAGCCAGCCAGCTAACGTTAGCTAGTTAAACAACAATGAACAGAGTGCCAAATCATGTCGTTACTATAAATCTACTGGGAGCTAACCAATGAGGTTCAATGTAAGCTAGCTAACATAACCTCATACACGTAACGTTAGCTAGGGAGCCAGCCAGCTAACGTTAGCTAGCTAGCTAACAGTACACTTTAGCTTAAGACATGTAGCTAGGTGAACAATGAACCTAACTAGGTAAACAATGTGTAAGATCACACACGTCACGTAACGTTAGCTAACAAGCCAGCCAGCTAACGTTAGCGAGTTACACAACAATGAACATAGTGCCAAATCATGTTGCTACTATCCTGCATGAATCTGATGGGAGCCAACCAACCAGGTTCAATGTTAGCTAGCTAACATTAGGCTCTAACTAGCAAAGCAAATGGTTCTGGGATACGAATAATAATGTCATGCACATACAGTAACGTTAGCTAGGGAGCCAGCCAGCTAACTAGCAGTACACTTTAGCTTGAAATGAAACCACTTTCTGTCAAAATTTGAAATGTGTAATATCTGAAAATGTAGCTAGCTAATGCTAGACTATCCTACCCGTATACATCATCATGCATGATGGACGCGACTCCCTGTCACTGATGCCATGCCACGGTTGCCCTTAGTTTGAAGATGTACTCCAGAGACAGGTGTTTTCTCCATCTCTTTAACTATCATACTCTAATTCCACTGATTTCAAAAATGTATCCTCCAGAAAGTAGAGAGCAACACTTATGCAGCTCCACTACATGACATATTTAAAAAATAGCTGCATTCGACAGGATTAACACAGACTGACCAGCTCAAACAGACAGAAGCCTTCTATATGGCAGACCAATCCGAACTCCTCTCTCGGCATGTCCAGGCCACTCAACATATCTGCCAATCATGGCTAGTGGGAAGGTTGCTGACTTTTTCTGTGGCTTAACCAACAAGGTTCGTAATTATGGAGTATTGTGTGTAGATTGATGAAGAAAAATATTAATTTAATACATTTTAGAATGAGGCTATAACGTAACAAAATGTGGAAAAAGTTAAAGAGTCTGAATACTTTCCGAAAGCACTGTATATACAGTATGTATGTTTGTATATATATACAGTACCAGTAAAGTTTGGACATACCTACTCATTCCAGGGTTTTTCTTTATTTTTACTATTTTCTACATTGTAGAATAATAGTGAAGACATCAAAACTATGAAATAACACATATTGAATCATATAGTAACCAAAAAAGTGTTACACAAATGAAAATATTTTATATTTGAGATTCTTTACACAGCTTTGAACTCTTGGCATTCTCTCAACCAGCTTCATGAGGTAGTGACTACCTGGAGGTGACTACCAGGTGACTACCTGGAGTGATGTTTGCTGATAATGGGCCTCTGTATGCCTATGTAGATATTCCATAAAAAATCTGCCGTTTCCAGCTACAGTCGTCATTTATAACATTAACAATGTCTACACTGTATTTCTGATCAATTTGATGTTATTTTAATGAATGAAAAATGTGCTTTTCTTTAAAAAACAAGGACATGTCTCAGTGACCCCAAACCTTTGAACAATAGTGTGCATGTAACCCTTACTTAACTAGGCAAGTCAGTTAAGAACACATTTTTATTTACAATGATTGCCTACTCCGGCCAAACCCAGACGATGCTGGGCCAATTGTGCGCCACTCTATGGGACTCCAAATCACAGCCAGATGTGATGCAGCCTGGATTTGAACCCGGGACTGCGGTGACGTCTCTTGCACTGAGTTGCAGTGTCTTAGACCGCTGCGCCACTTGGGAGCCCTTGTACCATTTCATTCATCTTATAAAATGCATCACCCAATGCCCCTGTGTGAAAAATGACATTCAATAACTGGTATGTGCCACCTTTAGCTGCAATGACTCCAACCAAACGCTTCCTGAGTTGTTGATCCACCTCTCACGTTGCTGTGGGGGAATTTTGGCCCAGCCTTCCATGCAGAACTGCTGTAACTCAGCAACATTTGTGGGTTTTCAAGCATGAACTGCTCGTTTCAGTTCCTGCCACAATATCTCAATTGGGATTAGGTCTGGACTTTTACTAGGCCATTCCAAAACTTCAAATTTGTTGCATTTTAGCCATTTGAGTGGGCCTGACATTCTTCTGTAGAATTATCTGATACCGAGCAGAAGTCATCCAGGTCCTGAGGCAGCAAACCATCCCCAAACCATTACACTACCACCACCACCATGCTTGACCGCTGGTATAAGGTTCCTACTGTGGAATGCAGTGTTTTGGTTTTTGCCAGGCATAATGGAACCCATGTTTCCAAAAAAGTTATACTTTTGACTCTGTCCATAGATCATTCTTCCAAGAGTCTTCATGCTCATCACTAAGCTAAGGATTCTGGGACTAAACACCTCCCTCTGCAACTGGATCCTAGACTTCCTGACGGGCCGGGTCGAGGTGGTGAGGGTAGGTAGCAACACATATGCCACGCTGATCCTCAACACGGGGGCCTTTCGGGGGTGCATGCTCAGTCCCCTCCTGTACTCCCTGTTCACCCACGACTGCATGGCCAGGCACGACTCCAACACCACCATTAAGTTTGCAGATGACACAACAGTGGTAGGCCTGATCACTGACAATAATGAGACAGCCTACAGGGAGGAGGTCAGAGACCTGGCAGGGTGGTGCCAGAATAACAACCTCTCCCTCAACGTAACCAAGACTAAGGAGATGATTGTGGACTACAGGAAAAGGAGGACCGAGCACGCCCCCAATCTCATCGACGGGGCTGTAGTGGAGCAGGTTGAGAGCTTCAAGTTCCTTGGTGTCCACATCACCAACAAACTAGAATGGTCCAAACACACCAAAGTCGTGAAGAGGGCCCGACAAAGCCTATTCCCCCTCAGGAAAACAAAAAGATTTGGCATGGGTCCTCAGATCCTCAAAAGTTTCTACAGCTGCAACATCGAGAGCATCCTGACTGGTTGCATCACTGCTGGTACGGAAATTGCTCGGCCTCTGACCGCAAGCCACTACAGAAGGTAGTGCGTACGGCCAGTACATCGTTGGGGCCAAGCTGCCTGCCATCCAGGACCTCTATACCAGGCGGTGTCAGAGGAAGATCCTACAAATTGTCAAAGACCCCAGCCACCCCAGTCATAGACTGTTCTCTCTACTACCGCATGGCAAGCGGTATCAGAGTGCCAAGTCTAGGACCAAAAGGCTTCTCAACAGTTTTTACCCCCAAGCCATAAGATTCCTGAACAGGTAATCAAATGGCTACCTGGATTATTTGCATTGTGTGCCCCCCCAACCCCTATTTTACGCTGCTGCTACTCTCTGTTGATCATATATGCATAGTCACTTGAACTATACATTTATGTACATACTACCTCAATTGGGCCGACCAACCAGTGCCTCCGCACATTGGCTAACCGGGCTATCTGCATTGTGTCCCGCCACCCACCACCCACCAACCCCTCTTTTATGCTACTGCTACTCTCTGTTTATCATATATGCATAGTCACTTTAACCATATCTACATGTACATACTACCTCAATCAGCCCGACTAACCGGTGCCTGTATATAGCCTCGCTACTGTTATAGCCTCGCTACTGTATATAGCCTCGCTACTGTATATAGCCTCGCTACTGTTATTTTTCACTGTCTTTTTACTGTTGTTTTTATTTCTTTACTTACCTATTGTTCACCTAATACCTTTTTTGCACTGTTGTTTAGAGCCTGTAAGTAAGCGTTTCACTGTTGTATTCGGCGCACGTGACAAATAAACTTTGATTTGATTTGATCATCCAGGTGCTTCCAGGTGCTTTTTTGGTAAACTTGAGAACTTTTTGAATGAGATGGGTTCCATTTATGTTTGGCGAAAATCAAGCACATTCCACAGTAAGAACCTCATACCAATGGTCAAGCATGGTGGTGGTAGTGTGATGGTTTGGGGATGCTTTGCTGCCTCAGGACCTGGAAGACTTGCCATAATAGAAGGAACCAAGAATTCTGCTGAGAGTTCAGAGAGTTCTACAGGAGAATGTCAGGCCATCCGTCTGTGAGCTGAAGCTGAAGCAAAACATTTGAAATTTTGGACAGTCAAAGTCCAGACATAATCCCCATTGAGATGTTGTGGCAGGACTTGAAATGAGCAGTTCATGCTAGAAAACCCACAAATGTCGCCAAGCAGTTCTGCATGCAAGAGTGGACCAACATTCCTCCACAGTCATTGCAGTTAAAGGTGGCACAACCAGTTATTGAGTGTAAGGGGGCAAATACTTTTTCAGACAGGGGAATTGGGTGTTGCATAACTTTGTTAATTACATAAATTAAATTAGAATTTTTGTAAACTCAGGTTCCCTTTATCTAATATTAAGTTTTATGTTGAAGATCTGATAACACTCAGTATAAAAAAATATGCAAAAGTTGAGAAAATCTGAAAGGGGGGCAAATACTTTTTCACGGCACTCTATAACTTTACACACACACACACACACACACACACACACACACACACACACACACACACACACACACACACACACACACACACACACACACACACACACACACACACACACACACACACACACACACACACACATACATACATACATACATACATACATAAATAAATAAAACAAAGACATTTAAATGGTACATGCATTTGTTTGGGAATGGCACCACCACTCAGCGCTGCTGAAATGCAGCGGCGTTACCGAGCATGCCATGATGCAGACCCAGAGAGAAGACAAAAGTAGCTTGAGAAAGAGAGAGAGACAGAGAGACAGGGAAAAAGAAGAGGATAGCAGATGTCAGTGAGAGAGAGAAGTGTGTTCTAAGGAAAAAATGGAGAGAGACGAAGAGAGAAGTAAAAGCCAGAGCAACAGCCGGGGCATCTTTTACCCATCCCCCATCACTCCCCCACTTCCTGAACATGACCCAAGGCCCTCAAGGTTAGAGCAAGCTTGAAGTAGGGCACTTTGATGCTTTATTAGTCAGGATCTATTTGAGTTGTGTTCACAACATTTTACAATATTTGTGCTCTATTCTGTATTACTAAACATACGCATGCTATTTGTTTGTTTGTTTGATTGGTTTATTGATTGATTAATTTAACTGACATATTGATTAACTGATTGGGTGATTGATTTATTGGGGCTCCCGAGTGGCAAAGCAAATAAAGGTTAATAAAATTGTAATAATAATAAAAATGAAAATAAGTTTTAGATTTGTTTACTGATAAAACTAATAATGCTTACTGTGTTTTAGGCAAGGACATCAAGGTCAAATAAAGACAATACAAAGAAAAGGCTCATGAAAGAAGTCAAGAAACGTCAAGCCGGCCTCCGGAGGGCGCAGCGGTCTAAGGCATTGCATCGCAGTGCTTGAGGCGTCACTACAGACCCAGGTTTGATCCCAGGCTGTCACAGCCTGCTGTTCCAGTTCTAGGACAGGCTCTTCAGATTCAGGCACTACCTTTTTAACATCAGATGACAGTATGCAGCATACAGAGAGCTGAGAGAAATTCTCAAACCCAACAAGTGTTTGATCCATGTGGACCAGTGAGAATTACTCCTGCAAATACTCCATTGAAGTCCAGTCGATTCATTTTGGTGGATCGCATCAGCAGGTGACCCTCAACACTGGAGTATTATATGCAGGAGCACAGCCTTCACCAGCTTCCATGACATAAGATGGGATTTCTTTGAGGCCAGCCATGGCAAAGGGGCTCCAGACGGTGTTGACGGGACCCTGAAGAAAATCAGCCAACAGGCTAGTGCGTCTAGGAGAAGACATTCCAGAAGCGGAGGCACTGTTCAACAAGCTGAAGAGTCTGGAATCATCAGCAGAGCCCTTCTTTGTCAGTGAGAACAGTGACGACACAAAGGTGCAGGAAATGCTTGAGGTAGGTGTGCGACTACACACACACATAGAACTGCTTTTTTTGCATGTCAACTTTTAAACTGCGAGACGGAGCTCTTGTCTAGTGGCTGTGTGAGTAGGGGAATGTTTTCAACGTTTTTTCATTTCAGTATATTGTCTCATCTGTTCTCAGGTAACCCATCTAACTGCAGTGAAAGGCACAATGACGATGCATTAATTAGTCTGATTCCAGGTCACATCAAGTACAGAGACATATCCTGTCTGCCAAAGAGATGATGGGGTCATGGACTGTCCCTGCTTTGAGTTAAAATAAGAAACTCTAGATGCTGCTGAGGCTCCAAGGTCTGTGTTCACCATTGAAACCCTGTGCCAACCAGAGGCCATTCACTCTCAGCATATTGGTCAGTGGTGTGTGGTGTCCTATGACAAAGAGCCATACCCAGGAATCATGAAAGAATTGGAGAAAGATAACATCCAGGTCAAGTGCACCGTAATATAAAGCCCACGTGATGACATCAGCTGGTACGCTGATCACTAGGTTGTATGCCGGATCTCAAAACCACAGGCACTTCATTAAAGGTCTGTACAAATGGAGAAAAAAAATCTACTTGGAGGTGGAGTGAAGTGGAGTGGAGAGGAGGGGAGAGAGGGGTGGAGTGGGAAGGGTGAGGGAAGGGAGTGAAGTGGAGAAGCGGCGAGGAGGTGGGAGGTTAATGTATTCTTATACGCATGACATATTTAATAAATGCTGTTAAAAACTTTTTGAATAACCATTTTATTAAGCTTGAACCAGGAGCCGAGAATTGTTAGGAGCAAAATGAGTAGGGTTGTTTATCATAAAACGCTTGATTATTGTTATCAAACTTGAACTAATAGTGATCTTCCGATACAATCCAATTGTTTTACTTATAGCTATGTTGTTCTAATGCAATAATTGTGTTTTAATAATCCGTTATGTTGTTTTACGAAGCAGGTTGACAATGTTTTTAAAACACCAAAAAGTTAATTGAAAATTACATAAATAGAAAGTGGTTATAGTTATAAATGTCATGTTTTTTTTTACTATTTAACAGATTTCGAAGTTAATAAAATATTTTCCATTGTTTAAATATTTTGTTCATTACTGGTGTTAGTTCCACCCTGTTATTGCCTTCCACCCTGTTATTGCCTTCCACCCTGTTATTGCTTTCCACTCTGTTATTGCTTTCCACCCTGTTGTGCTTCATTCCACCCTGTTAGTTCGGTATTTTAAAATCATAATTTAACAATACCATAAAATGTTAGGCACGTCTTTTTGGTAACCTGTAGAGATAGAAGAGTTCAACTACATATCAAACATGTTAACAAAATCCACACTTATCAAAAGGTGACGTCCAAAAGGCACCGCATAGTAGGAATGACCCTCCTATAGTTGCAGACTAGGGACTCCTTATCTTGTCCAACAAGCTTGGCTCGTAGCACACCTTCAAGGTCAAAGGTCCTATTAACCTGAAACCCCATGAGTCTGATGCGTGCGGCTCTATGAGCCTTTTAGTGGGTGACTCTTGCCAAAGGTGAACCCGCCCAGACCCAAAAATGATAACAACATGTCCATCACTTTTGTAAACAACGTACATTGCATGGCACTATCAAACACCCCAGCTGTTCACATTCAACGGTATCAATGCATGTCTATTCGGCCTACATTATCAAGCTCCCAGGTTGTGGGAGAGATGGAGAAATGGGTCACCAATAGTTTGTGGTGGGGGAGAGATTACAAACATGCCACACAGGGCTGGAATATCAGAACTGCCCATCTATTTCCACGTCATTGATCCAGAAAGCTCAGTGGGACTGGGCCCTGTGCGTCCGGAGGGAGCCCCATTTTGACCATGTCCTTAAGCTAGCTCTAGTATTCTGTGTCTGTTTATTATTCATGAAACCTGAAGGCAGAGATAAGACGCATCAGAGCTTCTGCAGCATCCTGCCTACGTGCCTGGTTTGAGGGTTGGTTGGGGTGATGAAAGGGCATCTGTGGAGCTGAATATGTAACAAAACATCCCATCACACTATGATGAAAAGGGTTCAACCATCCAACAAATGTAGTGGTGGAAAAATGACTGATCAGATGCAATGCTTCAGACAAGCACACAGTATTAAGCGTCAGGGACAACAAACACTAAAGTCATATTGAAATCTGAAATTATATCCATCTGATACATAATCCTAACAATAACACCTAACAATTTGTTGTACTGTAGGTTCATTGTCATATCGTACACATCAAAAACCATTAAAAATGATAAAGAAATAGATATTTTTGGTCCAAATGCTGTTTTTAAGTAAAGAAAATTGTACCTACATACTGAATAAGGCTATAAAGCCAAAATGTCTGTGTACGCTATCCCTGATGCAGTAAAAAAGTAAGCTTTATGCGACACTTTTGAGTGCGAACCCATTACACCTCTTTGTTGGTCTTGTTGGATGGACAGATGTTCTAAGTCTTGTTTCTGCTGTGACAAGGTAAGCAGTCGCAAGAATTACTACAGTACAGTGGAAAGGCCATGGCACACTTCATAATGAGAGACACAGAGCAAACCAGAGGAAGCAAAGCACCAATCATAATCCTGGCGTGAACGTGACTGGAATGAGGAACACACCCACACTTCACCATCCTAGCCATTGAGATGTTGGCTTGACCAGACTTAGTGTGTCATTTCTTGAAATAGTTGACAAACCAATCATACAAGCTTGAATCCAACATCTTCATAATTTCAGTCCTGTGTTGCACTACCTTGCTCATGGGTACTCATTTCCTTGCATAAAAAGGGCTTATTTTATTAACATTGTGATATTTTGTGATATATAGCTCCCTCTCCTGGTGTGTCAAGGAACAGGCTCACATTATTTAGGAAAGTCACAGTACTGTATAGACCTAAACAAGACACACTCGTGTATTTGTAAGTATGCACATATAGGTTATAGCAGTTGGCAAGGAAATAGAACAAAGAACAGGGTAGCAAAGTTCAACAATCATTCTAAGAACTGTCAAAATCCACAGAGAAATTCTTTATGTCTAAATAAGAAGATCATTTAAGCGCGCAAGAGTCTCAACCAGATATTTTTTCATAAGGATTTCCTGATGTCGACATTTTGACATCAGAACGAATATACACTGAACAAAAATATAAATGCAACATGGAACAATTTCAAAGATTTTACTGACTTACAGTTCATATAAGGTCAATTGAAATAAATAAATTAGGCTCTAATCTATAGATTTCATATGACTGGGTATACAGCTATACATCTGTTGGTCACAGATACCTCTAAAAAAAACACTAGGAGTGTGGATAAAAAAACAGTCAGTATCTGGTGTGACCACCATTTGACTCATGCAGTGCGACACATCTCCTTAGCATAGAGTTGATCGACATGGGGCTGTACATTATAATGCTGAAACATGAGGTGATGGTGGCGGATGAATGGCACGACAATGAGTCTCGGGATCTCGTCACGGTATCTCTGTGTGCAATTGTGTTTGTTGTCGTTAGCTTATACCTGCCCATACCATAACCCCACCGCCACCATGGGGCACTCTGTTCACAACGTTGATATCAGCAAACCGCTCGCACACACGCTGTCTGCCATCTGCCCGGTACAGTTGAAACTGGGCTTCATCAGTGAAAAGCACACTTCTCCAGTGTGCCAGTGGCCATCAAAGGTGAGTATTTGCCCGCTGAAGTCGGTTACAACGCCGAACTGCAGCCAGGTCAAGACCCTGGTGAGGACGAGAAGCACTCAGATGAACTTCCATGAGACGGTTTCTGACAGTTTGTGCAGAAATTCTTCTGAGCAAACCCACACTTTCATCTGCTGTCTGGGTGGCTGGTCTCAGACGATCCTGCAGGTGAAGATGCCGGATGTGAAGGTCCTGGGCTGGCGTGGTTACACATGGTTCTGCGGTTGTGAGGCCGGTTGGACATACTGCCAAATTCTCTAAAATGACACTTATGGTAAAGAAATGAATATTCAATTCTCTGGTGGACATTCCTGTAGTCAGCATGCCAATTGCACGCTCTCTCAAAACTTGAGAAATCTGTGGCATTGTTCTGTTTGAAGAAACTGCACATTTTAGAGTGTCCTTTTATTGTTCCCAGCACAAGGTGTGCCTGTGTAATGATCATGCGGTTTAATCAGCTTCTTGATATGCCACACCTGTCAGGTGGATGAATTATCTTGCAAATGAGAAATGCTCACTAACAAGTATGTAAACAAATTTGTGCACATTTGAGCTAAATTAGCTTTTTGTGCTTATGGAACATTTCTGGGATGTTTTATTTCAGCTCATGAAACATGGGACCAATACTTTACACATTGTGTTTATAAATTTGTTCAGTATATTTTAAAACCGGGTCTGATTGAGCACTCACAGAGAATCATGGCAAACAAGAGAATAAAATATAAAGGAAATCTTACAGGGCAGTTGACAAAAAAATAATAAAGAAGAGAACCAGGAGGCACTGATCAGAGTGGAGAGAATTTCAGCCAAATCAAATCAGTCCTTCTTGTTAAGTTAGTCCACCCCACCACTTCCTCATTCTCAACATTAGAGAGAAGCAGGCAGCCTCCACTTACCCAGCCACCCACTCACTTTTGAAGCCATAACCAATCAGCCTGCCAAAAGGCCCAGGGCAGATGAACTGGCTGTGTGGGATGAGCCATATGAACCATACACATCACTGGCTGAGTTGCTGAGTAGAACGTTGAGAGAGAGAAAAAAAACAAAAGGAGGGTGAGGATGAATGCATCACTGATATGAGATGAGGCAGTAAGAACCATGGCTGGATTAAGAAATCACAATTGACCAGTCACATGTATTTATTTATTATGCAGTTAATGTTTCATTTTTTATTAATCAGTTACCCAATCAAGTCATAGTAAAATGTTCTCAGAACCTCCCTGCAGCCTAAAAAGAACAGGCAACATTTTTTGGAAAAACAAATCGACATACACTCTGCCCTCCATGGAATGAGTGCTAAAGGTTTCTGCTGTTCTAAAACCATGCCACTGGGCAAAAACTGGTTTAACTTCTTATGGCTGCAGGGGCAGTATTGAGTAGCTTGGATGAAAGGTGCACAGAGGTGCCCATAGTAAACTGCCTGCTCCTCAGTCCCAGTTGCTAATATATGCATATTATTATTCGTATTGGATAGAAAACACTCTGAAGTTTCTAAAACTGTTTGAATTATGTCTGTGAGTATAACATAACTCATATGGCAGGCAAAAACCTGAGAAGTTCCACTTCCTGTTTGAATTGTTTCTCAGGTGGCAGGTTTTCAACCAAGTTCTCATTGAAATTACAGCGAAATATTGATGAGTTTTCTTCCTACGGCTTCCACTAGATGTCAACAGTCAATAGAACTTTGTCTGATGACTCTAATGTGAAGGGGACATGAATTAGTCATCACTGCCATGAGGTGACCACGCATTGAACACATGCCTTCACATGGGGAGGATCTCCGTTCCACCGCTATACTGAAGTCAATCGAATTCTCCTGGTGGGAACGTTATTCAAGATGTATGTTAACAACATTCTAAAGAGTGATTCAGTACATCGTTTGACAGTTTCTACTGACTGTTACGTAACTTTTGGACATTTCATCACGTTATAGTGGATGTGCTTTGTGACTTTGGAATTGTTTACCGCTATCGCGCTAACCAAAGTAGATAATTGGACATAAATAACGGACATTATCGAACAAATCAAGCATTTATTGTGGACCTGGGATTCCTAGGACTGCATTCTGATGAAGTTCATCAAAGGTAAGGAAACATTTATCATGTATTTTCTGGTTTCTGTTGACCCCAACATGGCGGCTAATTTGGCTATTGTTCTGAGCTCCGTCTCAGATTATTGCATGATTTGCTTTTTCCGTAAAGTTTTTTTGAAATCTGACACAGCGGTTGCATTAAGGAGAGGTACAGTGGGGCAAAAAAGTATTTAGTCAGCCACCAATTGTGCAAGTTCTCCCACTTAAAAAGATGAGAGAGGCCTGTAATTTTCATCATAGGTACACTTCAACTATGACAGACACAATGAGAAAAAAAAATCCGGAAAATCACATTGTAGGATTTTTATGAATTTATTTGCAAATGATGGTGGAAAATAAGTATTTGGTTAATAACAAAAGTTTATCTCAATACTTTGTTATATACCCTTTGTTGGCAATGACAGAGGTCAAACGTTTTCTGTAAGTCTTCACAAGGTTTTCACACACTGTTGCTGGTATTTTGGCCCATTCCTCCATGCAGATCTCCTCTAGAGCAGTGATGTTTTGGGGCTGTTGCTGGGCAACACGGACTTTCAACTCCCTCCAAAGATTTTCTATGAGGTTGAGATCTGGAGACTGGCTAGGCCACTCCAGGACCTTGAAATGCTTCTTACGAAGCCACTCCTTCGTTGCCCGGGCGGTGTGTTTGGGATCATTGTCATGCTGAAAGAACCAGCCACGTTTCATCTTCAATGCCCTTGCTGATGGAAGGAGGTTTTCACTCAAAATCTCACGATACATGGCCCCATTCATTCTTTCCTTTACACGGATCAGTCGTCCTGGTCCCTTTGCAGAAAAACAGCCCCAAAGCATGATGTTTCCACCCCCATGCTTCACAGTAGTTATGGTGTTCTTTGGATGCAACTCAGCATTCTTTGTCCTCCAAACACGACGAGTTGAGTTTTTACCAAAAAGTTATATTTTGGTTTCATCGGACCATATGACATTCTCCCAATCTTCTTCTGGATCATCCAAATGCTCTCTAGCAAACTTCAGACGGGCCTGGACATGTACTGGCTTAAGCAGGGGGACACGTCTGGCACTGCAGGATTTGAGTCCCTGGCGGCGTAGTGTGTTACTGATGGTAGGCTTTCTTACTTTGGTCCCAGCTCTCTGCAGGTCATTCACTAGGTCCCCCCGTGTGGTTCTGGGATTTTTGCTCACCGTTCTTGTGATAATTTTGACCCCACGGGGTGAGATCTTGCGTGGAGCCCCAGATCGAGGGAGATTATCAGTGGTCTTGTATGTCTTCCATTTCCTAATAATTGCTCCCACAGTTGATTTCTTCAAACCAAGCTGCTTACCTATTGCAGATTCAGTCTTCCCAGCCTGGTGCAGGTCTACAATTTTGTTTCTGGTGTCCTTTGACAGCTCTTTGGTCTTGGCCATAGTGGAGTTTGGAGTGTGACTGTTTGAGGTTGTGGACAGGTGTCTTTTATACTGATAACAAGTTCAAACAGGTGCCATTAATACAGGTAACGAGTGGAGGACAGAGGAGCCTCTTAAAGAAGAAGTTACACGTCTGTGAGAGCCAGAAATCTTGCTTGTTTGTAGGTGACCAAATACTTATTTTCCACCATAATTTGCAAATAAATTCATAAAAAATCCTACAATGTGATTTTCTGGATTTTTTTCCCTCATTTTGTCTGTCATAGTTGAAGTGTACCTATGATGAAAATTACAGGCCTATCTCATCTTTTTAAGTGGGAGAACTTGCACAATTGGTGGCTGACTAAATACTTTTTTGCCCCACTGTATATCTATAATTCCATGTGTATAACTTGTATTATCATATACATTTATGATGAGTATTTCTGTTGAAACGATGTGGCTATGCAAAATCACTTGATATTTTTGGAACTAGTGAATGTAACGCGCCAATGTAAACTCTGATTTTTTGTTATAAATATGAACTTTATCAAACAAAACATGCATGTATTGTGTAACATGAAGTCCTATGAGTGTCATCTGATGAAGATAATCAAAGGTTAGTGATTAATTTTATCTCTATTTCTGCTTTTTGTGAAAGCTATCTTTCGCTGGAAAAATGGCTGTGCTTATTGTGGTTTGGTGGTGACCTAACATAATCGTTTGTAGTGCTTTCGCTGAAAAGCATATTTGAAATCGGACACTTTGGTGGGATTAACAACAAGATTACCTTTAAAATGATAATAGACACATGTATGTTTGAGGAATTTTAATTATGAGATTTTTGTTGTTTGAATTTGGCGCACTGCACTTTCACTGGCTGCTGTCATATCGATCCCGGTAGCGGGATGCAGCCATAAGAAGTTTCAATGTTGTTTCCACATAATTTCAACCAAAAACATCTATGCAATGACGTTGAATCAACATTGAAAACTCACTGGATTAGCAAAAAGTAATCAACATAAGAGCATTTGGTCTTTTTTTCACCCAACTTTAACCTAAATCCAATGACATGGTGACATTTTGTTGATTTTCACATTGGATTCGCGTTGTTTGACAACTCAAAACTAGAAGTTGAACTGATGTTTGTGCCCATTGGGATTCTTATTGTCTTTTTAAAGTAAGTAATTGATAATGCAATATTGATCAGACCAGAGGAGAACCCAGTTGTTTCAAAGCCAAGAGGAGTAAAGATCTGTGAAATTACAGCATTCTTTATCGAAATGTACGTGGGAATAGGTTTGAAGTGAAATCTTTGTTTTAGACTCAACTAAACAACAAGTCAATAATTCATCAAATATAAATTATTTTGCTTTGCTTTGAACAGGCATCAAACCCAGAGTGGGCAGGGCTGCTGTCTCTCTGATCTCTAAACATGATACAGATAACGTTGTTTTGAGGATCTGCAGCAAATATTAATGTAGAGAATAGATCCAAACCTCACCAGTGCGAAACTAAAGTTGACCGTCACTGTTTGTGTAGAGGGCAGAATTGCACCAACAATATTTCAATCTTTCTGATCGTAGCCTACTAATACTGTAGGCTTATGCGTAGGGTCCTGCAACCCTTTTTAATTAGTTATAAGTCGAGAGTAAAATCTCAACTCTTTTTTTAATGCATGACATGTGGTCCAACTATTCGACCATGTGTTTCCAGTCAGTATGAAAGAGATGGTGGACACAATCTCACCAATTACAAGCTGGCTTTCAAATACCATCCAATACAAAGTCAGACATATGGGTGTGCTACAGGGCGGTCGCACATGGTAGCATTTTTTGTTAGTGGGCCTAATTTTCCAGTGCGTGAAGCTGTCCCCGTAAGTGGCCGTATCAGTGGAGTACAGCAATTCTGCATCACCCACCCACTGACTGCTAATCTGGCTGCAAGGAACTTTACCAATGAAGCAGCCTACAAGGCAGAATTTATCAGCTTCTGAAGCTGCTATTGAATATGATCAAGCTCTGAGGCTGAAATTCTATCTGATCAGCTTGTCAGGAATTGAGCTCATCCACTCTGTATTAAACATTATCCATACAACTTTAAGTGTCCCTTAGACTTATACACATATCAGTTGTGCAAGCTAAAGGACACAATGTTTTATGGATAATATTTACATTTACAGATTGGATGAGCTCCATTCCTGAGAGGCTGATCAGATTCAATAGCAGCCTCATAGGCTGACGTCAGGATGCTGCCTTGTAGGCTGTCTTCAAGGAGCTCTACATATGAGGCTGTTATTAAAACTGATCAGCCTGCCAGGAATAGAGCTCACCCCCTGGATCGTATATGTATCTGCATATAAAGCACTTTGACAGCTAAGCTGCATGCAAGGAGCCTTACATATAAAAACAGTCTACAAGGCAGCATCATGACTCAGACCCGGTGGCAGGATAAAGTGCCTAAGGGGGCAGTTGAAATCTTTGAGTGGGAACAATTTAGGGGGGGTTCTAGCATTGGAATTATATTGAATTCTGCTTATATCACGCTATACCACAAACAAAGTTCAAATGCCGAGACTCCAGGACCTTTGAGTGCTTATGAAGTGACAGGCTACAGATTTTGCACCAACCTATCTCCGCTGCTCTGTATCAGTGCAATGGACAGCGCCTTTCCCACTAAAGCAAGGCCGTTTTGGTAATGGGCTAAAATAAAGGCTAAAAGATGAATGGGGTAAATCACCTATTACAAACAGACTATGTGAATGCAGCCATACACACAGCTGTCTTACCAAAATAATGCAAATTAAATACTGAAAGTAGTAGCCCAGTTATTCATGCATGCAAACCAAAATGTTTGGCTTAGAATACCGACAACTGCAAATGCGAAAGAATGTGAACAGAACAAAACAGCGGTATCAAGTAGGCCTAGTAAACCAAATATTAGATCGATAAAGGTATGGGGTCAGTATCGCCAACGTCAATATCGTGTTCTATTAAGTTTGTAGGGGTATCAGAAAACAAACCTGGAAATCTGCAAATCAGACCAACCATCTCTTTCCGCCCATCAACAGGTAGATGAGCGAGAAGGCTATCTAAAATATCCAGTGTCTTTGAATTTTTCAATCTACCCTGCAGTATGCAATCGTCGGGACCAGGAACATCTTCTTCCTCATGCATGAACCTAGCATGACAAGAACCCAGCGAAATAACGGTATTGGCCAAAAGAACAGGTTTACCGTCCTCTGTAGACTCCCACTGTACAACCTCAGAGGAACGTGCATAATAGGGTTTTAACAAATTTACATGGCACAGTTGGTGTGCTTTTCTCCGTTCTGGAGTGGCAACTAGATAGTTTTGCTCAGTGCACTGGCGCACAACCGTATATGGACCTTGAAACAGTAGTGACACTCTTCAAAGTGATCTTTACCACAGGAGTCAGGCTCAACCCTAATTGAATGAAACTCTGCCCGTGAACCAAAGTATCTCGGTGAGCGAGGCCCAAATCTCTCCAAACGCCCCCACTCACTCAGAATACGGGGCTCTGCAAAGACACTTGTGAGTCAAAACATACTCGTCCGCCGCTTCAGCGGTAGTCTTTACTTTTCGTTCGTTAATGTATGTGGCTTTATGATATGGGATGGTGTCCTTAAATTGCTCTAGCATAACCAGATCACACAGCCCTTGGAAAGTCATACCTGCAGAGGCGGAACAGCAGCGATTAAACTGTGAAGATAACAACCCCTAGGTAAATCTGGGTCACCTTCCCAGAGCAAACTCTCCCCTGAGAGCTTTCCTTCCCTAACCAGCTCTAGCCGCTCTTGTTGCAGCTTGATTTTAGCACGCTCCAAATCCTGTTTAAATTCCAATTCCTTTTCATACTTTACCTGATCAGCACGCTCCAAATCCTGTTTAAATTCCAATTCCTTTTCATACTTTACCCAATCAGCACGCTCCAAATCCTGTTTAAATGCCAATTCTTTTTCATATTTTACACGGTCCTGCTCTAGCTTCTCACGATCATGCTCTAGCTGTAACAGAAGCATTTCTTTCTGCTGTTCAAAAAGAAGACTACTAGGACTAACAAATGGAGCGGACCTTGTAACGTTACGGGGAGATGGCGAATCCTCAGCAGAGGCTGCACCAGTGGTAACTTCAAGAATACCACTCTCCGTCAGATTGGCCTTCAATATCAACCTAATATAATTTTTTAGACGTTTATCACTCATTTCAACCTTGTAGTGTTCAGAAATCTTCAACAGCTGTTCTTTAGTACATCATTCTAACAGTTCCTCTGATGGAAAGCGAATGAACTTGTCTACATTAGACGCCATAGTCAGAAGTAAACGAAAAAAATCTCACTCTTCTCCTCTGCTGAACACACCAGACCGTACCACAAGAGAAGTAACAATCACACTGGGCACCACAGAAGAAAGATGAGATACATATGGAGCTTCCCCAAAACCTACAGTAACTCAACCTTAGTTTTCGTGCAGATTTGCGGTGGGTAATTATGCACTGTAGCCCGCTGGCAAGGAAATAAACCACCCAGCACGCTGGCAGATTCCCCCAAGCCACGGATGTGCCCCCGAGACAACTGCTCAGTCCACAGACACCACACAAAAATAACAAACAAAATAACCATGCCCAACGTATTCCAAAATGAAACACATCGCTAAGCCTAACAGGGGAAAAAGGCTATAGCTCCGGGTAGCAAGTTTCACTACCCTATCCAAATCTCCCACTGAGGTACACAGCCGATTGTACTCACCTCCTCAGACCGATGTCCCAACAGCAAGTAGAGCAAGAGTTTCCAGGCTAGGCAGGGGCCTGGAAACTAACCAATGAACTCTCTCCAACGCAGCACACAACTAACTATACACCGCAGAGGCAAGTTTACCAAAAACAAACAAAGGCAACCAATACTGGGTCTATCAAACTCAAAAACTGTTACAGAAGATGCAAACAAAGCACCTACAGAATTGAACATTAACTCCACATTTTCTCCCTAACACAACACACATACTAGTAAGTCAAACGACACTAGTATTAGTCCTTCATAATGCAACAAAGTGCTATACGTCAAAATGTCTAGGAACAACCCTTATGATCCCGGATGAGCTCCCACTTGTCACGAACCGGCTCGAAGTTCGTAACAAAAGGGAGACAACGTGGAGACAAGGAATAACAAAATATATTTATTAAATAAAGTAAACTAAATACAATTAACAATGGTGTGTGTAATCAGTAATGTAAGTGAGTGTTTTGCATGCATAAATGTGATAATGCGGGGTGTTGAAAGGTGCCAAAGCAAACAACCAAAAGGCCACAAAAATACCACAACAAAATCTATAAAGGTGTCTGCATTTCTCTGACGACCCTCCCGGCTCCGCCCACCGACATCCTATTAAGGAAAACAAGAGCAAAGAGAAAGAATTCGGCAGACAGAGTGGGAGGGTTGTCACACAAGTGTCAACACCAGGAGGACTAGCAAAAGGAGAATAGCAAAAGCAGGAGAACGGGAAAAAACGCTGGTTGACTTGAAACATACAAGACGATCTGCCACAGAGAGACAGGAAACACAGGGATAAATACACTGGGGAAAACAAGCGACACCTGGAGGGAGTGGAGACAATAACAAGGACAGGTGAAACAGATCAGGGTGTGACAGTACCCCCTCCCCTAGGGGCGCTACCTGGCATCCTACCTGGGCGCATATCTGGCTGTCTTAAGCAGGGACCCAGCACCTCTCCTCTGGGCCATGACCCTCCCAGTCAACCAGGTACTGGAAACCCCTGCCCCGTGGTCAAACCCTCAGGAGGCATCTCACCATATACGCTGTCTGGCCATCGATGACCCGGGGGGAGGGATGGGCCTTGAAACAGAAGACAAAGGACAGTGAGACACAGGCTTGATCCTAGACACATGGAAGGTAGGGTGAATACGGAGGGTACGGGGTAACACAAGACGGACAGCAGTGGAACTCAGGACTCTGGAGGTGGGAAAAGGACCAATGAAATGGGGAGACAGCTTGCGGGACTCCATCCGAAGGGGCAGATCCCGAGTGGAAAGCCATACCCTCTGCCCAATGCGGTAGCGGGGAGCTGGGGTCCAGCGATGGTCCACTTGTCGATGATACCTGGAGTTGGTCTTGAAGATAGCCGCCCTGGCTCTTCTCCAGATATGTCGACAGCGGCGGACAAACATCTGGGCCGAGGGTACGGTGACCTCCTGCTCTTGAAACCAACAGTGCGGTATCATCTGCATAGAGGAAAAGGTCACATGTACAGGCAGATTTCAGATCATTTATATCCACACTGTACAAATAAAATGTATTCCCCATTTGAATGTTTCTAATGTACAATCTACAGTACATCACTGTGAAATGCTAGTTACATCACTTTTTCAAAATATCAAATTCCCTACTGTACCTGGCTAAGGATTCACATTACAGCTGGCCAACTGGGTTTCTCAACTCCACAATATGTATGTGAATGATGTAGCTACATCGTGGAGTTGAGAAACTCGGCTAGCCAGCTAGTAGCTATAGATTGTAACACCAGATAATGTGATTTAACCAAAACATTTTGGCATCCATTATATTGTTTATTGTAGCAAAAATAATTTTAGACCAACCTTAGCGATAGCGTCTTTGCCCTCAATTTGTCGAAAAGGGAGTGTCATCAAATGTCCGTGACAGGTTGCAAGGGGTCCTTTTGAATTTAGAAAATGCTAAGTTATTAAAATAAATAAACATTTTCTATTTCAAGTCTTCTCTCGTTGATTGAGACGGGTGTCTGTCATCATGACATGTGGCACTTTGGGGTGGACCCACTTGGCTCAATCAATGAGAGAAGACTTGAAATAAACAAGATGGCGGTGAACACATTGTTGAATGTGGAGCTAATGTTGTAAACCGTGATTGACCACACACTCCAGCACACTAGGTGGCGGCATATACCTTTAATGTTTGTTTTTTCGGACTGCCATTATATCGAAGAAGAAGAAGTAGTACACGTTGTATTATTTCATATTTATTTTAATAACAGAGCATTTTCTAAATTCAAACGGAACCCCTGCAATTGGACACGGATATTTTTTGGGACTCCTGTTTCCACAAATGAAGGACGATTTGCTACACAAAACAGTACCTAACCTGTAGCTCCCTGTATAATGGATACCAAAATGTTTTGGTTAAATCCCATTATCTGGTGTTAAAATCTGTAGCTAGCCAGCTAGTTACTTTACTAAGGCTTCATGCATGCTTAATCTAACTATATATTGTGACTAGATCAGGCCTCCGTTCTGGTTCTGATCAACCAGGCTTTTGTTCCAGCCCAGCACCAACACGTCAGATTCAATACTTTGTTATCCAGACTGGAGATCATGATTTGAGTTAGTTTAGTGCTGGGGCTGGAACAAAAGCATTCACCCAGTACAGCAGCTCTCCAGGACCCTGAGCTATATATAGATGGGTAACACCCACCCTCCAGTCTTGCTGGACATAGACAACAAAATCAATACATTTTGAGAATGTAGGCTCATCTATTAGAGCTGGGCCATATGGACAAATATTATAACAAATAATATTGCCAGAACCCTGAATTGATGCAAGAAAAAGAGTTTATAACATTGTGCACCACAGTTTTTATTTTGATCATCCTTTAAACTAGTGCAATTAGTTTGATGGTTGTAGCCATCAAATGTCCCATTAACAATCACCCATATTAGCAAACAGATTTAATTTAAAACTTCACATTTCTCTAGTATAGGCTATGTATTGTAATGAACGATATCAGCAAAATGCCTGCAATAAGTGATCGGTATGTGTCACACCCTGGCCTTAGTTACCTTTGTTTTCATTATTATTTTAGTTAGGTCAGGGTGTGACATGGGGAATGTATGTGTTTTGGTTTGTCTAGGGGTTTGTACGTTTAATGGGTCAGTGTCTTGTCTAGGTGTTTGTATGTCTATGGCTGCCTAGATTGGTTCTCAATTAGAGGCAGCTGTGGTTTATTGTCTCTGATTGAGAGCCATATTTAAGGCAGCCATAGGCATTTGGGTTTTGTGGGTAATTGTCTATGTTGTACGTTTATAGCTTCACGATCGTTTGTTGTTTTGTTTAGGTTTATAATAGTGTTTGTTTCGTGTTTTTCTTTATTCTCAAATAAAAGAGAATGTATTTTTCACACGCTGCGCCTTGGTCCACTTCTTCCACTCAAGACGATCGTGACAGTATGGTTGGTGTCGATCATTTTTGGTTTATTGTCCCAGCTCTAGTGTCTATATATTTTACATGTAGCATTGTGTATCCTATTTCTATTTATTGGACTATAGCATCAAGGCATATGCCACTGAAGAACATCAAGATGGTCCATCTGTATTCCCACCCAGACCTCCCCATACCTGTCAATATGCCTGCAGACACTGTTTGACAAGGATGCCTTGCTCAGCTGGGGTTACTGATGAAAAGGGGGTGACTAGTCTATAGTGTACTGTACTTGCAAAAATAGGGACACGGACATGCCATCCTTCCACATTTTATATATCCTTGCAGTAAATTACCTATTTAGGTATCCTAGAGCAGACTAAAATTCATTACATTTTATTTAATAAATAGAACATGACCAGTATTTGCAGAAGTGGAGGCTCCTCAGAGGAGGAAGGGGAGGGACATCCTTGTAACGTCCTGACCAGAGTTCTTATGTGTTTTGCTTGTTTAGTGTTGGTCAGGACGTGAGCTGGGTGGGAATTCTATGTTGTGTGTCTAGTTTGTCTGTTTCTGTGTCCAGCCTAATATGGTTCTCAATCAGAGGCAGCTGTCAATCGTTGTCCCTGATTGAGAATCATATATAGGAGGCTTGTTTTGTGTTGGGATTTTGTGGGTGATTGTTTCCTGTCTCTGTGTTTTGTCTGCACCAGATAGGGCTGTCTCGGTTTTCACATTTGTTATTTTGTTACTTGTATTAGTGTTACCGTTTATTCGTCTAATTAAACATGTTGAACACTAGCCGTGCTGCATTTTGGTCCTCTCCTTCACCTATGGAAGAAAACCGTTACAATCCTCCTTAGTGAATTTCATAAAAAATCTAAATAGTTAAACATTAAAAAAGCTATCCTTTTTAGATAAAACTATACTAAATATATTCATATGTGCCAGTGTTGTGCCTTTAGATTTTGAGAAAATGAACAACTAAGGAAGACTTTTTCAGCTCTCATTGACTTCTCAAACCCCAAGCCTGGCCTACACTGCTTGGTCTGTTTCGCAGGCGTTCCAGGAAGTCTTGCGATGTTGCGCGTCTGGGTTTAAAAACTGTGACAAAGTAGCCAATCGCCGCTCAGATTCACACATCGAGGAAATAAAGGTTGATCAAATAGGAATGAAGGCGGGATCTGCATTGAATAGCAATAGAGACTGGGAATTCATTTCCTTATTCCGCATTGTTCCCCAAAATATTCTGCAAGTCTGTGTGACAGTAGACTGTTCTAGATTGCGCAGATTGAAAACGCACCAGTTTGAATAATCATGATGCAATGTTCCAAGTTGTCAAATTAGGGTTTGTAAGGTCATGAAACTTCATGGAAATTAGTTGAATTATTTTTGTTAATGTAATTCACGAAGGCACCCTCTTAAACATCTACATACCAGCAATTATTACCAGCATGTTTGTGTGCTGGGTTTGTGCCAGTGTGAGTGGGCCGTTGCCCGAGGAGAGAGAGCAGGACATTTTGTCACGCCCTGACTTTAGTTATATTTGCTTTCTTTATTATTTGGTTAGGTCAGGGTGTGACAAGGGGTGGTTTGTTTAGTTTTTGTATTGTCTAGGGGTTTTTGTCTTGTCTAGGGTTTTTTGTTATCTATGGGGATTTTGTATTGTCTAGGGGTTGTAGGTTTATGGTGGCCTGAGTGGGTTCCCAATAAGAGACAGCTGTTTATCGTTGTCTCTGATTGGGGAGCCTATTTAGGTTGCCATTTTCCATGTTGGTTTGGTGGGTAGTTGTACATGTTTAGTTGCCTGTGAGCACTATGTTGGCGTCACGTGGTTGTTTTGGTGGTGAATTCTTATATTAAACAAGTATGTACGCTCTAAACGCTGCGCCTTGGTCCACTCCTTTAAACGGCCGTGACACATTTGAGCAGCAGGTATAACATAATGGCAGACAACAGACAAACCAGTAGCAGTTCTCGCTAGTTAACTCTAGCTATCTAAGCATTAACGTCATTGTCGCTTTTCCACCTGCACTGTAGACTCTAAATGAATCTGCACCGTTGGAAAACTGGGATTCCCCTCTATTAAACAGTAGCCATGTAATTGCAACACAAAAAAATATTCTAATAATAGTCTAAATGACAAATAACTGGCTGTGCATAGATCTCTGCTGAAACATAAATATTTTAGCCTTATACACTGAACAAAAATATAAATGCAACATGTTAAAGTGTTGGTCCCATGTTTCATGAGCTGAAATAAGATCTCAGAAATGTTCCATAAACAATAAAAACATATTTATCAAAACTTTTGTGCACAAATTTATTTCCATTCCTGTTCAATCTAATTTATTTATAAAGCCCTTCTTACATCAGCTGATATCTCAAAGTGCTGTACAGAAACCCAGCCTAAAACCCCAAACAGCAAGCAATGCAGGTGTAGAAGAAACTCCCTAGTAAGGCCAGAACCTAGGAAGAAACCTAGAGAGGAACCAGGCTATGAGGGGTGGCCAGTCCTCTTCTGGCTGTGCTGGGTGGAGATTATAACAGAACATGGCCAAGATGTTAATAGATGACTAGCAGGGTTAAATAATAATAATCACAGTGGTTGTCGAGGATGCAACAGGTCAGCACCTCAGGAGTAAATGTCAGTTGGCTTTTCATAGCCGATCATTCAGAGTATCTCTACCGCTCCTGCTGTCTCTAGAGAGTTGAAAACAGCAGGTCTGGGACAGGTAGCACGTATGGTGAACAGGTCAGGGTTCCATAGCAGAACAGTTGAAACTGGAGCAGCAGCACGGCCAGGTGGACTGGGGACAGCAAGGAGTCATCAGGCCAGGTAGTCCTGAGGCATGGTCCTAGGGCTTAGGTCCTCCGAGAGAAAGAAAGAGAGAGAGAAAGGGAATTAGAGAGAGCATACTTAAATTCACACAGGACACCGGATAAGAGGAGAAATACTCCAGATATAACAGACTGACCCTAGCCCCCCGACACATAAACTACTGCAGCATAAATACTGGAGGCTGAGACAGGAGGGGTCGGGAGACACTGTGGCCCCATCCGACGATACCCCCGGACAGGGCCAAACAGGCAGGATACAAACCCACCCACTTTGCCAAAGCACAGCCCCCACACCACTAGAGGGATATCTTCAACCACCAACCTACCATCCTGAGACAAGGCCGAGTATAGCCCACAAAGATCTCTGCCACGGACAGATCCACAAAGATCTCTGCTCCCAAGGGGGAGCGCCAACCCTGGACAGGAAGATCACGTCAGTGACTCAACCCACTCAAGTGACGCACCCCTCCTAGGGACGGCATGGAAGAGCACCAGTAAGCCAGTGACTCAGCCCCTGTAATAGGGTTAGAGGCAGAGAATCCCAGTGGAGAGAGGGGAACCAGCCAGACAGAGACAGCAAGGGCGGTTCGTTGCTCCAGTGCCTGTCCGTTCACCTTCACACTCCTGGGCCAGACTACACTCAATCATAGGACCTACTGAAGAGTCTTCAAAAAGACTTAAAGTTTGAGACTGAGTCTGCGTCTCTCACATGGGTAGGCAGATCATTCCATAAAAATGGAGCTCTATAGGAGAATACCCTGTCTCCAGCTGTTTGCTTAGAAATTCTAGCGACAGTAAGGAGGCCTGCGTCTTGTGACCGTAGCGTACGTGTAGGTATGTACGGCAGGACCAAATCGGAAAGATAGGTAGGAGCAAGCTCATGTAATGCTTTGTAGGTTAGCAGTAAAACCTTGAAATCAGTCCTTGCCTTAACAGGAAGCCAGTGTAGAGAGGCTAGCACTGGAGTAATATGATCACATTTTGGAGTTCTTGTCAAGATTCTAGCAGTCGTGTTTAGCACTAACTGAAGTGTATTTAGTGCTTTATCCGGGTAGCCGGAAAGTAGAGCATTGCAGTAGTCTAACCTAGAAGTGACAAAAGCATGGATTCATTTTTCTGCATCATTTTTGGACAGAAAGTTTCTGAATTTTGCAATGTTACGTATATGGAAAAAAGCTGTCCTTGAAACAGTGTTGATATGTTCGTCAAAAGAGAGATCAGGGTCCAGAGTAATGCCGAGGTCCTTCACAGTTTTATTTGAGACGACTGTACAACCATCAAGATTAATTGTCAGATTTAACAAAAGATCTCTTTGTTTCTTGGGACCTAGAACAAGCATCTCTGCTTTGTCTGAGTTTAAAGGTAGAACATTTGCAGCCATCCACTTCCTTATGTCTGAAACACAGGCTTCCAGGGAGGGCAATTTTGGGGCTTCACCATGTTTCATCAAAATGTACAGCTGTGTGTCATCCGTATAGCAGTGAAAGTTAACATTATGTTTTCGAATGACATCACCAAGAGGTAAAATATATAGTGAAAACAATAGTGGTCCTAAAACATAACCTTTTACATTTACAGTTGATTTGTCAGAGGCCAAACCATCCACAGAGACAAACTGATATCTTTCCGACAGATAAGATCTAAACCAGGCCAGAACTTGTCCGTGTAGACCAATTTGGGTTTCCAATCTCTCCAAAATAATGTGGTGATCTATGGTATCAAAAGCAGCACTAAGGTCTAGGAGCACGAGGATAGATGCAGAGCCTCGGGTCGAACGCCATTAAAAGGTAATTTACCTTCACAAGTGCAGTCTCAGTGCTATGATGGGGTCTAAAACCAGACTGAAGCGTTTCGTATACATTTTTTGTCTTCAAGAAGGCAGTGAGTTGCTGCGCAACAGCATTTTCAAAACATTTTGAGAGGAATGGGAGATTCGATATATGCCGATAGTTTTTTATATTTTCTGGGTCAAGGTTTTGCTTTTTCAAGAGAGAATTTATTACTGCCACTTTTAGTGAGTTTGGTACACATCTGGTGGATATAGAGCCGTTTATTATGTTCAACATAGGAGGGCCAAGCACAGGAAGCAGCTCTTTCAGTAGTTTAGTTGGAATAGGGTCCAGTATGCAGCTTGAAGGATTAGAAGCCTTGATTATTTTCATCATTGTGTCAAGAGATATAGTACTAAAACACTTGAGCGTCTCCCTTGATCCTAGGTCCTGGCAGAGTTGTGCAGACTCAGGACAACTGAGCTTTGGAGGAATACGCAGATTTAAAGAGGAATCCCTAATGTGCTTTCTAATGATCATGATCTTTTCCTCAAAGAAGTTAATGAATTCATCACTGCTGAAGTGAAAGCCATCCTCACTTGCGGAATGCTGCTTTTTAGTTACCTTTGCCACAGTATCAAAAATACATTTTGGATTATTCTTATTTTCCTCAATTAAGTTGGAAAAATAGGATGATCGAGCAGCAGTGAGGGCTCTTCGATACCGCACGGTACTCTTTCCAAGCTAGTCGGAAGACTTCCAGTTTGGTGTGGCGCCATTTCCGTTCCAAATTTCTGGAAGCTTGCTTCAGAGCTCGGGTATTTTCTGTACACCAGGGAGCTAGTTTCTTATGACAAATGTTTTTTGTTTTTAGGGATGCAACTGCATCTAGGGTATTGCTCAAGGTTAAATTGAGTTCCTCAGTTAGGTGGTTAACTGATTTTTGTACTCTGACGTCCTTGGTTAGGCAAAGGGAGTCTGGAAGGGCATCTTGGAATCTTTGGTTTGTCTGAGAATTTATAGCACGACTTTTGATGATCCTTGGTTGGGGTCTGAGCAGATTATTTGTTGCAATTGCAAACATAATAAAATGGTGGTCCGATAGTCCAGGATTATGAGGAAAAACATTAAGATCCACAACATTTATTCCACGGGACAAAACTAGGTCCAGAGTATGACTGTGGCAGTGAGTAGGTCCGGAGACATGTTGGACAAAACCTGTTAGTGAGCATTTCTTCTTTGCCCATAATACATACACCTGACAGGTGTGGCATTTCAAGAAGCTAAGTAAAAAGCATGATCATTACACAGGTGCACCATGTGCTGGGGAAAATAAAAGGCTACTCTAAAATGTGTAGTTTTGTCACACACACAATGCCACAGATGTCTCAAGTTTTGAGGGAGTGTGCAATTAGCATGCTAACTGCAGGAATGTCCAAGAGAGCTGTTGCCAGAGAATTTAATGTTAATTTCTCTACCATAAGCCACCTCCAACGTTGTTTTAGAGAATTTGGCAGTACGTCCAACCGGCCTCACAACCGCAGACCATTAGTGTGAAGTTATGTGTGCGAAGGGTTTGCTGATGTCAACGTAGTGGTGGTGGGGTTATGGTATGGGCAGGCATAAGCTACGGACAACGAACACAATTGTGACAATTGACAAAAAGGCCCATTGTGAGGCCCATATTTTTAAGGTATCTATGACCAACAGATGCATATCTGTATTCCCAGTCATGTGAAATCCATAGATTAGGGCCTGATTAATTAATTTACATTTACTGATTTCCTCATATGAACTGTAAATCAGTAATATTTTTGAAATTGTTGCATGCTGTGTTTATATTTTTGTTCAGTAGATATAAACATGTCTAGTTAGATACTGTACTGTACTTTGCTTTGAAGTGTTGTGGGAGAATCAGAATTAGCTAAGTAACATAGATAATTAAGATGTCTTATCTGCAGAATATGTTTATATGATTGAACTCTTGTTATTAGAATGTCTCCCTACAGACTCTGGTGTTGGCGATTGCACTTCCTCCCTCATATGGGCCTCAGTCACCTGGGTCCCATATGAGGGGAGAAGTCAGGCTTGTCTATCACATGTCCCTGTTGCTATGCAGAATATGAGAAAGAGATTAGGGCAAAGGAGGTGAGAAGGGAACATTGTAGAGACAAGTGATTGGTTCCCCATTACTCACACCATCCCTTCACATGGTTCATATTAGATACACATTCACCTATGGAAACAATGTCTGTGCGTCAGTCACCCCCTCTTTGGGTCTTGGGGGAGATTGTCCTCTCCCCTGGTTCCCTTTTTAGCAAGATGGAGACTAAGTAACGAAAGATGTCATTTTGTGTTCTTTGTACTGAACAAAACAACAAGTTCTTTGTACTGGAGGCAGAGTGCTGGCACAGGATGTGTGGGGTTGGTGTTTGGAACCATTGTACGTCATCTCTGAGGTTGCACCTATCTTGCGATGGTATTTAACCAAGAGGCTCACTCCACTCAGTGGGCCTTCACTCTATTCCCTTTTGCGGAGGTATTGTGACCATCTCCCTTATCGATAAGTTATTTTGATAAAGTTTATATCCTGATTGGTGATTGACCTTGTCTCTCCTCATTATTGATTAAAATATATACCCCAGAAGTAGCTTACCTTACCCATTTGATCCCTGATTCATTGAATGAGGGAATCATTTAATAAAGACAAAAGAATTTGGTTGTAATGTTACAATATTTTATATCAAGGGGGGCAACCATCCTCCAGGATAGCTACTGCATGGGTTTGCAGGCTTTTGTTCAAGCCCTGGTCTAACCACAATGTAGCCTAAACATCAGCTGCTCAGCAGGGCCATGATAAGATGGCGCCGACAGACATGGCAGCTCTGCTTCTAGCTCCTAAGCCACTTTGCAGTGTTTTTTAATTTTTGTGTGTTATTTCTTACATCATTAGCCCAGAAGGTTTTTTGTGTTATTACATACAGCCGGAAAGAACTTTTGGATATCAGAGCAGCGGTAACTCACCAGCATTATGACCAGGAATACGACTTTCCCGAATTGGAGCCTTTGTTCTTAACCCCAGGGCAATTTATCTTATCCAAGAGGCTGCTTCAAGACGCCGCCGTCGGAGAAGCGGTATACGGAGTGGCCTTCTAGTCCAACTCAGGACGCATGCACACCATCCACTGCTTCCGAGTATATTACTTGTTAATGTTCATTCTCTGTACAATAAAGTAGACGAGCTCAGGATGAGGATCTCCTTCCAGAGAGACATCACGGACTGTAACATACTCTGTTTCACGGAATCATGGCTCTCTCCGGATATACTGTCCCGTTCATACAGCCATCTGGGTTCTCAGTACATTGCACAGACAGGAATAAAGAATTCTCCGGGAAGAAGAAAGGCGTGGTGTATGTTTCATGATTAACTACTCATGGTGTGATTGTGATAACATACAGAAACTCAAGTCCTTTTGTTCACCTGACCTAGAATACCTCATAATCAAATAACGACCGTATTACCTCCCAAGAGAATTCTCTTCGGTTAAAGTTACAGCCATGCATATTCTCCCTCAAGCCAATACCACGATGGCCCTCAATGAACTACACTGGACTTTGTGCAAACTGTAAACCACATATCCTGAGGCCGCATTTATTGTAGCTGGGGATTTTATCAAAGCAAATTTGAGGAAAATGCTACCGAAGTTCTATCAACACATTGACTGTAGGACTCACGCTGCTAAAACGCTCAACCACTGTGACTATCCCTTCTAGGATGCCTACAAGGCCCAACCCACCCTCCCTTCGGCAAATCAGATCATGACTCCATTTTGCTCCTCCCTTCTTATAGGCAGAAACTCAAACAGAAAGTACCTGTGCTAAGGTCTATTCAACGCTGGTCTGACCAATCTGAATCCATGCTTCAAAATTGTTTTGGTCAAGCGGACTGGAATATTTCGCCTCTGAGAATAACATTGACGTATACACGGACACATTGACCGAGTTCATCAGGAAGTGTATAGGGGATGTTGTTCCCACTGTGACTATTAAAACCTACCCAAACCAGAAATCGTTGATAGATGGCAGCATTTGTGCAAAACTGAAAGCACGAACCACCGCATTTAACCAATGCAAGGTGACTGGGAATATGGTTGAATACAAACAGTGTAGTTATTCCCTCCAGAAGGCAACCAAACAGGCAAAACGTCAGTACAGACACAAAGTGGAGTCGCAATTCAACGGCTCAGACATGAGACGGATATGTGACAGGGTCAACAGACAATCACGAATTACAAAGGGAAAACCAGCCACGTCGCGGACACCGACGTCTTGCTGCCGGACAAGCTACACACCTTCTTCACCCGCTTTGAGGATAACCCAGTGCCACTGACGCGGCCCGCTCCCAAGGACTGTGGGCTCTCCTTCTCAGTGGCTGACGTGAGTAAGACATTTAAGCGGGTTAACCCTCGCAAGGATGCCGGCCCAGACAGCATCCCTAGCCGCGTCATCAGAGCATGCGCAGACCAGCTGGCTGGAGTGTTTACGGACATATTCAATCTCTCTCTCTCCCAGTCTGCTGTCCCCACTTGCTTCAAGATGTCCACCTTTGTTCCTGTACCCAAGAAAGAAAAGGTAACTGAACTAAATTCTATCACCCCGTAGCACTCACTTCTGTCATCATTAAGTGCTTTGAGAGGTTAAGGAACATATCACCTCTACCTTACCTGACAGCTCATCATTAAGCTCGGGGCCCTGGGTCTGAACCCTACCCTGTGCAACTGGGTCCTGGACTTCCTGACAGGACGCCCCCAGGTGGTGAAGGTAGGAAACAACACCTCCACTTTGCTGATCCTCAACACAGAGGCCCCACAAGGGTGCATGCTCAGCCCCCACCTGTACTCCCTGTTCACCCATGACTGCGTGGCCAGGCACGCCTCCAACTCAATCATCAAGTTTGCAGACAACACAACAGTAGTAGGCCTGATTACCAACAATGACGAGACAGCCTAAAGGGAGGAGGTGAGGGCCCTGGTGGAGTGGTGCCAGGAAAATAACCTGATTGTCGACTTCAGGAAACAGCAGAGGGAGCACGCCCCTATCCACATTGACGTGACCGCAATGGAGATAGTGGAAAGCTTCAAGTTCCTCGGTGCACACATCACTGACAATCTGAAATGGTCCAAGCACACAGACAGTGTGGTAATGAAGGCGCAACAGCGCCTCTTCAACCTCAGGAGGCTGAAGACATTTGGCTTGGCCCCTAAGACCCTCACAAACTTTTACAGATGCACAATTGAGAGCATCCTGTCAGGCTGTATCACCGCCTGCTACGGCAATTTCACCACCCGCAACCGCAGGGCTCTCCAGAGGGTGGTACAGTCTGCCCAACGCATCACCGGGGGCACACTGCCTGCCCTCCCAGGACACCTACTGCACCCGATGTCACAGGAAGGCCAAAAAGATAATCACGGACATCAACCACCCGAGCCATGTCCTGTTCAACCCGCTACCATCCAGAAGGTGAAGTCAGTACAGGTGCATCAAAGCTGAGACCGAGACTGAAAAAACAGCTTTTATCTCAAGGCCATCAGACTGTTAAATAGCCATCACTAGCCGGCTACCACCCGCTTACTCAATCCTGCACCCTAGAGGCTGCTGCCCTATATACTGTACATAGACATGGGATCACTTTAATAATGGAACACTAGTCACTTTAATAATGTTTACATAATGCTTTACTCATTTCATATGCATATATTGTGTTCTATTCTACTGTATTTTAGTCAATGCCACCCCAACATTTGAATATTTCTTAATTCCATTCTTTTACTTTTAGATTTGTGTGTATTGTTGGCAATTGTTAGATACTACTGCACTGTTAAAGTAGGAACACAAGCATTTCACTACACCCGCAATAACATCTGCTAAATATGTATATGTGACCAATAAAATGTGATTTGATTTGATAAGCAGACTTGGGTGTTTCAGGGCTGGATCAAAAGCCAAGCCTGCACACCCAGGACCTCTCCAGATGGAGGGTTGACCACATTTTAACAACATGTGACTAACAGTGCAGTTCTACTTTGTGGGGGTTTGATCAAGGGCACAACGGCAAGAGAGAGAGAGAGCTAGCTAGCTAGTTATATTTGGTTGTATTTATTTTTATATTATATTTATTTATTACTTTCACTTAACTAGCAAATGCAGCTAGCTAGTTAAGCCTACTCAAACAGAGAGGTATGCTATGTTAGCTAGCTGGCTATGGCTATCCAACACTGGAACTCTTCCAAGTCAAGTTAAGCTTTTTAACTGCTAAACTGCTTTCTGACTGTACACTATACTGCATGATTGTAGCAGGTTTACTAATGTGTTAGTTCTAGTAGTTCTAGTTGACTATAACATGACAACGATGTAGGCTGTGTGTAGGGGTCATGGTATGAAGGTTTGGCTTGGAAAGGTTTTTCACCTGGTGACAGACATCTGATGTGTTGTGCACTGAAGTCCACAAGCGAAGAGAAAAGGTGAGAGGAGGAGAGCGTGTAGATAGTTGCGAGAAGGAATTATATATGTACAACGAGCAAAGTGATCATGCTCAACCTGTGTACCTACATTGTAAACTTTCATTCATAGGCTAGGTTGTAGCAACCTCATGATGGGTACAGGGAAAATTTGAGAAGCATGTAGTAGCTTGAACCTATCGATGTTACATTAAGCTGGATGAATGGAATATTAATGAAAAAAATGATCATCCTCCGCATCTTAAACGGCACCGATCCCTACTGATTTGCATTACATACATTCACTCACTGATCATGTATTCTCTGTTTGCAGTGAGCTGAGCATTAAGAATTGGATCATGTCCATGTTATATGCTGGGCATGAGTCTCACATTGTTGTAACTTTAATGTGTTACAGAGTTAATGTTTAAGTTAATTCATTGAGCTGTATCTAAAGATATTTCTTTACAGTTATTTACATATGTAATTGTATTGGTTAGTATTGAATTACGCTTTTGACTGCAAGTTCCAGAATGCCTTGCGACAGGAAGTAGAGAGTGAACGCGCTAGTTAAGTTCAATTACAGGTGATTACGTTTGGCTCCTTTGCGCTAGCATCTTAGCATTGCTTTGTAGAATCTAAAGTTGTTAAATGTAACGTGATCAAGAATTATTACTAAAAGAAGCTTTCATATCAAACCCGACGTCCCGAGTCATTACTTTGAAGATAGTTATTCTATACACATGGCATGGCTCCATCCCTACTGTGCACAGGAAAAGACATTAACCCACCTGACTCGACCCTGGTTTTCTTTGCAAGCCGCTTCCTGTCTTTCTGGGTGCCTTATACAGAAAGGTGTGGTTTGACCCAAAGACGTTTCTTATTCTCCTTTCTTTTGTTTTGTTTCAGAGTTACAAGTAAGGACGATTACTTTTTAAGTGTCGGCCTGGCCTATATGTTCATCAGGATCACCTGGCAAATCCTAAACCTCTGGGACTGAGTATTATCTGAGTGAACCATGTGGAGTGTTGACAGAGGAAAAACAGGGAGTGTGACATTGGGAAGAGACCCAGGACAGAGAACAAGGGAGCTTTGGATGTGAATGACACTCAACCCTCCTCTGCTTCAGCTTCCAAGCCTGAGAGCAGATCTAGTAGCTGTACTGACCGAGTTTAGCCACCAGGTGGGAGTAGAACCTCAGGGAGCAGCTGCAGCAGGAATGGCATTGACAAATAATTTTACCATCATTTAACTAGGCAAGTCAGTTAAGAACAAATTCTTATTTACAATGACAGCCTAGGAACAGTGAGCTAACTGCCTTGCTCAGAATGACAGTTTTTTACCTTGTCAACTCCGGGATTCAATCTAGCAACCTTTCGGTTACTGGCCCAACTCTCTAACCGCTAGGCTACCTTCCTCCCCTCGTAGAGGATAAGGAGCCATGCAAACAGGCTTGTTCAAAGACTGACATTGATGTCTCAACGACCTACACTGTGCACAGCCTTCTCTCAGCAAACTGATCCATACATACTTGACATCGACCTTGATTTTTTTCTCTTGTAAGAATCCCTTCAAGGAGATGTCCACACAGGTAAAGGCAATGATCTGTAACTGTTGGAAACGAGAGGCTTAGCCTTCTCAAGGAAACATATACTGCTGAGATGAAGCAGATTTCTTACTTAGTATCAGCAAAAGTGTTGTAAGATGTTTAGATGTGTTGCTTGTCATGTCATGATTTGACGCCATCAGTTTTACTCCCCCTCCTACCATAGGAGCAGTACACTATTCTACAGGTGCTATGTATACAGCTTTATTAAACCTAGTGAAGACCCAGATGAGATAAGAGAAAATACTGTGTCTTTTCCAAAAGTGTTATGTGTTTCAGAAGGTGTCTTTGTATCAGAAGCATGTGGTGTTTCTCTTCTACTGTACACTACAACTGTGTCATGTTGTGTTGTGTTCAGGAGGAATTGACAGAGTGTGTGAAGAGACATATCCAGCAGCTGGAGGATCTGGAGACAGCATTTGAAGACCTGGTGGAGGATGATAGTAAGGAGATTGTCAGGTGCTGGGCTGCCAACCCTGGGTAGGGTAAATCTCTACCTGCCTTACAGTAACTCTGTTGCCAACCCTGGATAAATCTGCTCTAGCTGCCAGGCAGAAACTGCTGCATCACCCCAACTAGGCCTAATCTTCAGTCGGAAACCTTTTTTCTTAAGAACCCTTCTCTCAGCACTGTTCAGTCATATAATACCAGCACAATATCAGAACTGGGGAGAGGTTAGATTGAGATCTACGTCTGGTGATTTTTCCCTCATACATCAATATCTATGCTATTCCTCCCATGAACAGATATAATATATTTTGTGTGTAATCAAGTTTTTCTTGGGGGTTGATCACCTCTCTGTTGTCTGCCTCTCGTTGATACCAGTTGTCATAGTCTCATGTCAGAATTAGATGTTCATCCATGTTTAAGGTTAAGTTCAGGCATTATCTCCAAATTATTACGGTAAGGGTTAAGGTTTGGGAAAGGCTTAAAACAAAAAATATACATAACTACTTTCTATAGCTGAACAACCTTTCGAATCAGAGGCAAGAGGCAGATACTTATGCCCATCCGCCATCTCCGTCCACAACTCCCTAGCAAACCCGAAACCAACTTGAAGGTAACAGAGCTCACTGTTGCCCCGAGTGGCCGGTTTCCACGTCATCTTCTGACGTCCTCCGACAGGGATGGACATCGAGTACTGACCTGTATCATGGGTAACCTGGCTGCTCACTGTCTGAATTAGATTTGGATGTCATAAGGCTATCATTGTAGCTTAAACGATACATGCATGGTACTGTAGGGTGTCTCCTGGTTGGGGAGGTGATGTTCATGTTGGAAATATATCTCATATTTGTTTTCTAATCAAATATTTGCACAATCATAACGTGGCCTGTGACTACGAACTTGTAAAATTACTGCTTTTTCAACGATATGGTCATCACCATTGGTATATTTTTCTTGCTACATTGCTAATTCAATATATTTCCAGGGAAGGGAAATGGAATGAGGAAGAACATAATGTAGCACTAATGACAAAGGTCAATCTCTAAATTTAGCCTGTCATTTACAATCAATCTCTAAATTTAGCCTGTCATTTACAATCAATCTCTAAATTTAGCCTGTCATTTACAATCAATCTCTAAATGTAGCCTGTCATTTACAATCCATCTCTAAATTTAGCCTGTCATTTACAATCAATCTCTAAATTTAGCCTGTCATTTACAATCAATCTCTAAATTTAGCCTGTCATTTACAATCAATCTCTAAATGTAGCCTGTCATTTACAATCAATCTCTAAATGTAGCCTGTCATTTACAATCAATCTCTAAATGTAGCCTGTCATTTACAATCAATCTCTAAATGTAGCCTGTCATTTACAATCAATCTCTAAATGTAGCCTGTCATTTACAATCAATCTCTAAATTTAGCCTGTCATTTACAATCAATCTCTAAATGTAGCCTGTCATTTACAGCTAAAAGGGTTTTACTTTGCTGCTTCTTTTCAACCTTTTACTCTTAAAGGCACAATGCTGATAAAACGATGGCTTTCATTATGTGGATGGCTCATACTATTCTATCCCTTCCTGGTGCTTCTCCCTCTCTAATAGGGGTGATGATGAGGATGTTGTTGATGATGATGATGAATGTGCAACAGCAGGGTCTGACCTGTGATTGTGTCTCCCTCTCTAATAGGGGTGATGATGAGGATGTTGATGATGATGAATGTGCAACAGCAGGGTCTGACCTGTGATTGTGTCTCCCTCTCTAATAGGGGTGATGATGTTGATGATGATGATGATGAATGTGCAACAGCAGGGTCTGACCTGTGATTGTGTCTCCCTCTGTGATGGTGGTGGTGATGATGAATGTGCAACAGCAGGGTCTGACCTGTGATTGTATCTCCCTCTGTGATGATGGTGGTGATGATGAATGTTCAACAGCAGGGTCTGACCTGTGATTGTGTCTCCCTCTGTGATGGTGGTGGTGATGATGAATGTTCAACAGCAGGGTCTGACCTGTGATTGTGTCTCCCTCTGTGATGGTGGTGGTGATGATGAATGTGCAACAGCAGGGTCTGACCTGTGATTGTGTCTCCCTCTGTGATGGTGGTGGTGATGATGAAGGTGCAACAGCAGGGTCTGACCTGTGATTGTATCTCCCTCTGTGATGGTGGTGGTGATGATGAATGTGCAACAGCAGGGTCTGACCTGTGATTGTGTCTCCCTCTGTGATGGTGGTGGTGATGATGAATGTGCAACAGCAGGGTCTGACCTGTGATTGTGTCTCCCTCTGTGATGGTGGTGGTGATGATGAAGGTGCAACAGCAGGGTCTGACCTGTGATTGTATCTCCCTCTGTGATGGTGGTGGTGATGATGAATGTGCAACAGCAGGGTTTGACCTGTGACTACTTGGAGCTACCCCACCACATTAGCGGTGAGGATGAGACTGAGAGACTGGTCCTGGCGGTGGAGCTCATTCTGGAGGCGCTGACCCAGCCCACCCTTATCACCGTCTCCAAGAATGTCAGTGTCAGTTGTGTAACAATACTTTAACGTACCTCTTAAGTTGTTCTTTGGGGTATCTGTACTTTACTTTTTATATTTTCAACAACTTTTACTTAACTACATTCCTAAAGAAAATAACATTTTCTCTGACACCCAAAATGGTCCAATTCATGCACTTATCAAGAGAACATCTCCGGTCATCCCTACTGCCTCTGATCTGGCAGACTCACTAAACACACATGCTTCATATGTAAATGATGTCTGAGTATTGGATTGTGCCCTTGGCTATCTGTAAACAAAACAAAAACAAGAAAATAGTGACATCTGGCTTGCTAAATTTAAGGAATTTGAAATGATTTACACTTTGACTTTTGATACTTAAGTGTATTTTAGCAATTACATTTACTTTTGATACTTAAGTATATGTAAAACCAAAGACTTTTACTCAAGCAGTATTTTACTGGGTGACTTTTACTCAAGTATGACATTTGGATACTTTTTCAACCACTGGTCAGCGCCACTCACCCTCCCTGGAAAACAGACATCTTACTTAACTGAAGAACATGGGACACGTTGTAGCACTGGACATGTAGCAAACATTTTTTGTGGTTGTTGATAGCCGTCAATTTGCTTTTTGTCAAATGTAGAGAGCAAGACAGAAGCTTTAGGCATATGTCAAAGATGTGACTGTGAAAAAAAAATTGTCTTGACACCTATAGACACAGTTTGTTCTAGCAAAAGAGACCATGTGCTCTGCTATTATTAAGGGGGTATGTGAGGGTATTGTGGCTTTTGTTAAAGAAAATGGCTAAAAGCATAGGCCTACCCTTTGCTAGCTTAAGAATTATTTTATTTTTATGGACCTGATTATATAAAGCGATCTATAACAACGCTTTAGTCCACAATGCTTAATGCTAGTTTGCAAGCTCTAAAAAGCAGGAGAAAGATGTGACTCTGGGATGTCTTTGGTTTGTCTCTATGACATTGAGGCTGCGCAACCTTCTATAACCATGGAGACAAAACATTTATTTTGCTTGGGAAGTAATGTGTGATTCTGTCAATATCAATTGACGTAAGACATTTCAACAGGCTATTCAACAACATACTAACTCCTATCAGTCAGGAACAAGCCAGGTAGCCTAAAAAGGAACGAAAATGAATTATTTAGGCTATATTATTATTATTTCAAGGCTACAGCCTGCCATTTAAGAAATCAATTGTGAAGCATTGGTGACACGCTGGCATGAGCGCTCAGCAACACATTGTAACGGCTGTCTAATTCCTCCTCGGATGAGGAGGAGGAGTAAGGGTCGGACCAAAACGCAGCGTTGAATGAAGACATAATGAATATTTATTAACTACAAGACGAACACGAAAAACCACTTGGAAAATACAAAACAACGTAGACAGACCTGAACTTGAGAACTTACATATACACGAAGAACGCACGAACAGGTACAGACTACACAAACGAACTAAACACGAAACAGTCCCGTGTGGTGCATACAGACAGACACAGGAACACAATCACCCACAAACAAACAGTGTGAAACAGCCTACCTATATATGATTCTCAATCAGAGGAAATGAATAACACCTGTCCCTGATTGAGAACCATATAAGGCTAACAGACAATGAACCTAAACATAGAAACACATAACATAGAATGCCCACCCCAACTCACGCCCTGACCAACTAAACACATACAAAAACAAGAGAAAACAGGGGCCTGTTGCACAAAACTAGGATAAGGGATTAAGCCAGGATATCTTGGTGATCCTGGCTCAATTGATCCGTAATCCGGTTGCACTAAAGATGGATAGGGGGCAGGAGGATATGTTATGGTATAAATTACCATGGAGATTTATTCTGTGGAGCTAGCCTGCTCCAGACCAGGCTAAATTCCAGGATCTATTTAATCTCATCCCTAATGTCAGTCAGCAGTCACCACAAATGGAAACCAATAGTTATTTCACTGCTCACTATACATTGTTATCACATATAACTAGACCCACTGTTATTATTTAAACGTTTGTGATCATTAATTTCAATGATTTTGGATAAAAAATGATTTTTAGATGATGTTGCTATCATTAGATAATTTACAGTTTCCCATAGACTATAAGGCTATATATAAAATGATAGAATATTAGGGCCACAGAGGGGAAAAAAACACAAGTCATAATATTGTAACCAGTTGTTTTAAAGGAGGACAGTTGTTAAAATGACAGATGTGGGGCATTTCGTGAAATTGTACTTCAGTATGGTTTCATAAACAAAGACATGCTGATGTGCCAGAATATTAAGTATCACATTGTCATAAGTATCAAAACTGTAAAAACAATATGTAGCTTTTCTGCAGAAAGAACCAGCCTCATAAATTTATGACTTTATCCTTTTTCTTCAGTGTGGCCCTAGTACTCTGTCATATAAACAAATACACATTCCATATGAATATAAAAACACAATGTGTAACATTAGGTTCCTTTATTGAATAAGGACAAAACAAAGCAGGTAAACCATCAGCTCCTTTCGAAACTGAAGTCACAGTGACTCTACAAGATGGAAAGCACAGAATCCAAGCATATTATACAAAATGATACATACACATTCAAAGGTCTGTATATAACACACCCTGCATGTCTGCACACTAAAATAAATGCAGGACAAATCCATACACATCAACTGAACAGACAAATGAATGGATGCAGTAGCCTCCCTGCAGCCTTGTATTACACACAGTATACCGCACAAACATCATAAGAGGCCAAATTCGTCAAAAAACGAACCAAAAAAAACCCAAATTCCTCTGCCACCGCAGGACATATTTAACCAAAATTTAAAGCACACATACTAACTAAAATAATTCAACACATATTGGTCCCTCAGCAGCCGACCACTGTCGTCATCAGGGAAGATTGCCGGATTGTCCCAGTCCATGGCTGGTGGCACTCTGGGGGCCCTCTCCTTCCTCAGGCAGGCCACATTGTGGAGGACAGCACAAGCCACAGTAATATCACATGCCCTAACAGGGCTGACCCTTAATTTGTGAAGGCAGTGAAAGCGTGCCTTCAGGAGGCCAAAGGTCATTTCAACTCTGGCCCTGGTCCTGGCATGGGCATGGTTGTAGGCCTGCTGTGCTTCCTGGGGGTCTGTGAAAGGTGTCAGGAGAAAAGGCTGGCAGCCATACCCCCTGTCTCCCAGCAACACACCAGAGAATTCACCTGTCAACACAAAATCTCATCATTACTACCTCATAAACACAGTGATATTCTTGACACAGCCATGATGGTTATAAATAGGGGTTGTGTGGCTTACCTTGTGATAGGCACTGATAGATTTCAGAGGCCCGAAAGATTCTGGAGTCATGGACTGAGCCAGGCCATTTTGCCACAACATTGCTGATCACACAGTCAGCATTGCAGACCATCTGAAATCATAAGATGAGGAATATTACACCAATCAATGCACATCACTGGCAATGCAGAGTGTTCGTCAATGGACAATATCAAAAAGTTATGTTCACCTGAACATTAATGCTGTGAAAGGATTTCCTATTCACAAAATCGGCCTCATGGGCACCTGAGGGGGCTTTTATCCTTATGTGTGTGCAGTCCACTGCACCAATGACATTGGGGAAACCTGTCACACAAAGTAATGAGTATCCTACTATGTGTTAACAGTTGTCCTGTAATTTGTAGATCCTCTTACCTGCAATCCTATAGAACTCCTCTTTGATGTCACAGAGTCTTCTGTGGCCAGGGAAGGAGATGAAGACATCTGCTAATGCTTTGATAGCCAGACACACACTCCTTATTGTGCGGCAAATTGTGGCCTTGTTCAGCTGTTCTGCATCCCCCACTGAGTACAGGAAGGCTCCACTAGCAAAAAAGCGCAAGGCCACACAAACCATTTGCTCCACACTCAGTGCATGGCTCCGTGCAGTGCGGTGCTTAATCCTGGGACCCAGTAGTCTGCATAGATACCTGATGCCATCTGCAGAAAACCTGTATCTTTCATATAGATGGTCATCAGGGAAGGCCAGTGGGTCCAACCGGTCCCTGAAGACCCTTTCTCGCCTGAAGGCTCTCCTCAGCACAAGTGCTTCTTCATCCACCACATCTCACACGAATGGGCATGCCATTGTCAGAGCAGAAAGGAACACACAATTTTGGGACTTCATATAGGCTAGTGGCCACACCTGGTGCTGGGGGGGTGGGCAAAAGAGGGCGATGCCTTATAACGATGACTTGGTTGTACTGATTGCTGGGAAAATAAAAAAAACCTTAGAAAGATGCCACCGTCCTGTGTGCTCACAATAAGAGCTCATATGTCATGGCTCACTTGACTTTACGAGAATATACCTAATTTTTATTTTGAGCTGTGTCATCTTCTTGGAGCTGGGGGAGGAAAGAAAAATAATGATTAATACATTTGTGTTACAGTTAGCATACAGTGTACATTGAAGGCATATCTCACCTCCCTCTCAAGTTTTTTTATTTCAAGGTCCAGTTTCCTAATTGTCCTCTTTTTTATTTCGGACTCCAGTGCAAGATTTTCCATCTTTTTCTTCTTGTACTGAATGTCTATGTCTGCCAGTTCTATTTGGCGCCGGAGGTGGTTGCCATACAACTTTCTGATAGCTTGTGAGCTCTGTGAACACAATACAATTAGCGCAGCTGGAATTTGGCAGGATGTGGTGTCCTTTTATTAATACGCACTATGTTGCCAGGCTGGTTTTCCCACTGTATAGCATCTGGGTCCTGTAAAAGAAATTAGATTTTTTGATTTTGATGAGGACTCCTCACCATTGTAGAGTAAATAGTACTTTCACAGTCTTAACATGATACCTCATGCCTTCTGGAATCCAGAGAGATGGTCTCCTCCTCATCATCGTCTCCATCATGTGCTGTTGCTGCTGCACTGGGGCCTTCACCCTATCACATTTAATCGGATTCATATTGAAGCTAGTAGACAAGACATGCCAGGCCTACAGTATGCCTTTGATGGAGTACTCACTGGATCAGCATCGTCTGGTGCTTGTGCTGGTGGCTCTAACAGGAACACAGTGCTGCCAGACACTGCAAGGCAATAGGTAAACCAAAGTCAGACAGTCCAAATTGATTCAATATGAATGTGGTTGTATCCCATGTAGAGATGGAAGGACATACCTTGAATGAAGCGGGTGGCATCTTGGGAGGAACCTATGCTCGTCTCTTTCCCCCCAGGGATCCCCTCTAAGACGGGCCTGCCTTTATTTAGCTCCAAGGCCATGTCCTCTGCTGGGGTAAGGTCAGCCTTTGGTGACCCACCACCCGTGCCTTGTCTGTGGGTATTCTTTTTCACTGCTAAAACAGTACAGACAATGTGTGAGCAGGCACCTTCTGGGTACAATATATGCTTGTGCTTTGTTAAATATTAGTCAGGGACCATACCATTCTGCAGAATGTTCTTGTATTTGATTTTGACCTGCTGCCATGTCCGTTTTGGCCCGTTCATGTTTAATCTACACACACACACACACACACACACACACACATTTAATGGAGTCACACTGCAAAAAATTACTTGGTATTTTTGTCTTGTTTTCAGTAAAAATATCAAAAAATTTATCATAGCTTTATACAGTGTGATGGAGTTACTTTACACAATTTCACTCATATCTGCAGTGCATTTCAATTAAAAATTTAACCGTTTCATAATTACAGTACAACTGCATTTTTGGAGATGTGAATTAAATATTTGAATTGTAATTGTGATGTTTCAGCGGAGCGGTGAGTGTGTAATTGTGCACTACTTACGCATTCAGGCGGTCTGCAATACTTTGCCACGCTTTTTCTCTTTGCTTTATCACTGTGGCGGTGTTGCCTTTCTTCTTAATTATATCTTTTACCTCCTCGTATGCCTCCATGAGGATTTGTGCTTCCGACGGGGAAAAGTACGCGGCTCTAGTTGCCATGGTAAATCAGTTAATCTGTGATCTGTGGCGGGGTCTATTTGAGTGAGCCGTGAGCGCGCACCTATCCAGGATTGGTTTCACCTGGCTTAATGAATCCGTGTCTGCTCATCCTGGCTTGGTCTTTGTGCAACCAATTAAGCCTGGACGCACATGTTTTGGCTTCATTGAGCTCAGCTGAGTCATTTATCCCGGATGTCTTAATTCTACTTTTGTGCAACAGGCCCCTGGTCAGGAACGTGACACACCTCAACAACATGCCTACACGTTTCGCATTTAGGCTGTATAAAATGAAATAACAAATATATCATTATTTAGAATGAAATAATAATGGGGAAAAATGCCTTATTAGGCTATAGTGCCTTCAGAAAGTATTCATACCCCTGGACTTGTTCAACATTTTATTGTTACAGCCTATATTCAAAATTAATTCAATCGTTTTTTCCCCCCTCACCCATCTACACACAAAAGCCCATAATGAGAAAGTGAAAATGTGTTTTTAGAAATGTTTGCGAATTTATTGAAAATGAAATATAGAAATATCTAATTTACATAAGTATTCACACACCAGAGTCAATACTTTGTAGAAGCACCTTTGGCAACAATTACAGCTCTGAGTCTTTATGGGTAAGTCTCTAAGTGCTTTCCACTTTTGGATTGTGCAACATTTGCCCATTATTATTTTCTAATTCTTCAAGCTCTGTCAAATTGCCATAGATTCTCAAGTAGATTTAAGTCAAAACTGTAATTTGGCCACTCAGGAATATTCACTGTCTTCTTGGTAAGCAACTTCAGTGTAGATTTGGCCTTTTGTTTTAAGTTATTGTCCTGCTGAAAGGTGAATTAATCTCCCAGTGTCTGGTGGAAAGCAGACTGAACCATGTTTTCCTCTAGGATTTTGCCTGTGCTTAGCTCCATTCAGTTTATTTTTTATCCTGAAAAACTCCCCAGTCCTTAACGATTACAAGCATACCCATAACATGATGCAGACACCACTATACTTGAAAATATGGAGATTGGTACTCAGTAATATGTTGTATTGGATTTGCCACAAACATAACACTTTGTATTCACATTGTATTCACATTTTTTGCAGTATTACTTTAGTGCCTTGTTGCAAACAGGATGCATGCTTAGGAATATGTTGTATTATGTACAGGCTTCTTTCTTTTCACTCTGTCAATTAGGTTAATATTGTGGAGTTACTACAATGTCATTGATCCATCCTCAGTTTTCTCCTATCACAGCAATTAAACTCTGTAACTGTTTTAAAGTCACCATTGGCCAAATTGTGAAATCCCTGAATAGTATCCTTCCTCTCCAGCAACTGAGTTAAGAAGGATGCCTGTGTCTTTGTAGTGACTGGGTGTATTGATACACCATCCAAAGTGTAATTCATAATTTCACCATGCTCAAAGGGATATTCAATGTCTGCTTTTTCTATTTGATTTACCCATCTACCAATAGGTGACCTTCTTTGTGAGGCATTGAAAAACCTCCCTGGTCTTTGTGGTTGAATCTGTGTTTGAAATCCACTGCTCGATTGAGGGACTTTACAGATAATTGTATGTGTGGCATACAGAGATGAGGAAGTCATTATAAAACAATGTTGAACACAATTTTTGCACACAGAGGCCATGCAACTTATTATATGACTTCTTAAGCAGATTTTTACTCCTGAACCTATTTAGGCTTGCCATAACAAAATGGTTGTTTACTTATTGACCCAAGAAATTTCAGCTTTTCATTTTTTATTAATTTGTAAAAATGTCTCGAACATAATTCCACTTTGACATTATGGGATATTGTGTTTAGGCCAGTGATAAAAAAAAAAGCTCAATTTGAAATTCAGGCTGTAACACAAGAAAATGTGGAAAAAGTCAAGGTGTGTGAATACTTTCTGAAGGCACTGTACAAAGTCATTCTACAGTGCTTTTGAATTCCCTTTTAGAAACACGTGTTTGGCCAGTCCTTGGTTTGAGGATCATGCAGTGAGCTATGCATGCCTTAATTTAGCTTAGCAAATGGTCTTATATTCCCATGCCCTAATCAGAGTCAACACAAATCTATTTTGTAACAACAATATCATGGAATAAAATATAATACATTTGAAAATGCTAGTTTCTCAAATGAAAAAAAGTTACAAGGGCATAAAGGCCTACCTGATATGATATGCGGCTGCTCGAATTCATTGACGATCAGATACTTCAGTTGGAACTGGTTCTGTTACACTACATTTTTACAGTTGATAGACAACATTAGCACTGTTCCAAACTTAGACTGTCTTCTTTTTTAACCATATCCTGTATAGATATCAAAACGTCTCTGGTGCTGCAGCATGCCCTCATTCGTTGTCATGCTCTGTTGTGGTATTAAAAAAAGATTCTGCTTGTCTCCAGTCATGTAAAACGACGTCGAAATGCATGAACTGACCGCAAATAAGATGATAGATTAATGCAGTGCTGCTATTATAATGGATATCTTTTCACGCCTACCCTTGTCCACGGTGGTCTGTGAATCCACAACTTTGTGTCTACTTTGCCATGTAATGCTTACAAAAACGGCATATCTAAGGCTCTGGTCTGTCCTAGGATTGAAGGTAAATGGTAGGCATGTTCTCTGCTATCCACTTTGTTTTAATTATTATTTCGGGTATAGGGGAGGGTCGGGTAAAAATATGTTTTACTGAAGGGAGGACCATCAATTTTCATTTCAGAGACGTCCGGTTTTCTCCAGGTATCCCTCATTATAAATAACATACATGAAACCAAACCAGAGGACAATCTGCCCAAGACATCATGATACAAATCACTGTGATGACAGGACACATCGTAATTTGAGATGCATCTGTCGTGTAACTCTGACTTAGACCCATAAATCATCCACTGGTGTCAGGGGATTCAGCCTGAAGATGGTATTTCTTATTTGCAAATGTACCTGTGGTGACATGCAGGTACTAGGTTATTTGAAAGGCTTTAAAGTATGAGTTGAATGGTTGGAAATCAAGATAGCATGTCTACCTGCTCCAATGTCTAAGTTTTACTCAGGTAAGCAGGTATCGAAAATATATGTTTACCTGACATTATTATTGTCTAATCAGATACTGTACTGTACTAATGAGGACTTAATTTTTTGTCAGTTTTCATCATTTCTGTATAATTGATTGTTTGCCAATTTCTTGCCCAGTCCTGACAATATTGGATGCAGGCAGAATTCACAAAGTGAAATTTCGATGACTATGGTGCCATTTCTAGACCAAATGCAGTGATGGCACTGACAAATGCTCAACTGTAGGAATTATTCATGAAAAAATATGTTTTTTTGTGCCCATAACAATCTCCTTTTGCTCATTACTCACAAATCCTTTCCCTAATATAATGTATCACTTTAATCAAATCTGAGGAAGCACTTATGACCTTAGCTGACCACTTTTAATATTTGTATTAGGTTTTTGTACTTCAAATCAGCAAATGATTGTGATTAGACCCTATCCTACCACACCTACTCCAGTTTGTTTGCTCCCATGGCCAGTTCGTTAGCAACTCTGTGATATGCTTTGACATCTTCATCTCAATGTTTTTAAAACTTAATGAATAGATTTGTCTCTAAGTCAGTCAAAGCTATTGCATGTGCCACATATGCCACAACTTCAATGCCTTGGTTGTCAATGCAGAGTACAATTTGTCCCAACTACTGCACTGTCATTTTGAGTATACAAGCATACCTATTCATGCTTGTACATGAACATATGATACTTCATTGTAATGTTATTCTTATGCAATTATTACAGATGCTCTCCATGATATTGTTCCAATTTTGAACGTCTTCCAAGGAAAGATGGGATGCCCTTTAGAGTAGGCTATAGTTGCTGTCAGGAAATCTATTACATTTTCCTTGGGTATAATAGACTCTCAGTGGGGTTGCTTTGTCTCCTGTTTTGATTATTCACCATGTTCTTTTGAACAAAACGGATGCATTTTTGTTTACACCCATGACACATTGTCCAATTAGAATCTTCATGGCGTTGCATACAATATCTTCATGCATACGATATCTCCAATTAAGCGGACATTTATGCTCCTCAAAACATAATGATGATTTTTTTGATTGCAGCTCACCATTTAAATATGAATGTATACCACAGCATGATGTAGCCTATTCCAAACATCAATAACATTCAGTACACAATATATGCTATATGATGACTCAATGTGAATTAAGGAACAGGTTTGTACCATAGACTTATAGACACAACTTAGTTGTATGAAAGACGCTATACCATGGTCATATACTCTATACCATATACTCTATATGATTCTGACCATGGTATTCTTTGTGTGCAGTCTTAGTCAAGACCACTTCAACAACTTCATTCATTGCAATGAACCTACACACCGAGGGAATCATTCTCATTCCCCACCATTTCAATCCTAATCCTTCCTTCCTGTGTCCACCACAGACAACCTTGATTCCTCCTTGCACAGGACTCAGACCTGTATTCTGTATGCCGAGCTGTATCCCAGGTCCTTCCTGTGCATTGTAAATGATGGTGTTGGACCGAGCATTGAGATGGACCTGTGTGCTCAGATTACTGATGCCCCAACCAAGGCTGTTGGATCTTGACACCTTCCCTTCCCACTGACCTGCATGTCTTAGCTGCCATGGACGGGATCAGGAAGGCTTCGCCATCCACATTAAATTTGGATGAGCATGAATGACCAACCCCGTGGACACGCTCTAGTGATGCCTGCAAAAAAGTCCCTAGTCAAAAAATCCTATAGGATAAAAAATAATAATAATCTAATAGAATCATATAGGAGTCCAATAGGACTGGTTCCATTGGATTCTTGCACTGGAATCCTATAGGATCTTATAGTATAAAATCCTATAAGGTAGAATCCCATATGAGTCCAATAGGACTAGTTACAAAATCTGATAGGATTTTTCTATTGGTCATACTGCAAATTGCAGCCCTGAATCACTCCCATATTGTGATGGTGTGTTGAAGAGGTTTTAAGAACCTCAGGGAATTATCACTGGTGTGAGTAGGCAAAGATACATTGTAGAATAATAGTGAAGACATCAAAACTATGAAATAACACATATGGAATCATTTTAGTAACCAAAATATTGTTAAACAAATCTAAACATATTTTACAATCTTCAAAGTAGCCACCCTTTGCCTTGATGACAGCTTTGCACTCTTGGCATTCTCTCAACCAGCTTCATGAGGTAGTCACCTGGAATGCTTTTCCAACAGTCTTGAAGGAGCACTTGTTGGCTACTCATCCCAAACCATCTCAACTGGGTTGCGGTTGGGTGATTGTGAAGGCCTGGTCATCTGATGCAGCACTCCATCACTCATCTTCTTGGTCAAATAGCCTTACACAGCCTGGATGTGTGTTTTGGGTCATTGTCCTGTTGAAAAACAAATTATAGTCCCACTAAACACAAACCAGATGGGATGGTGTATCGCTGCAGAATGCTGTGATAGACATGCTGGTTAAGTGTGCCTTGAATTCTAAATAAACACTGACAGTGTCACCAGCAAAGCACCCCCACACCATCACACCTCCTCCATGCTTCACGGTGGGAACCACGCATGCAGAGATCATCCGGTCACCTACAGTACTCTGCGTCTCACAAAGACACAGCGGTTGGAACCGAGTAGCGTTTGTGAGTTTATCAATCACTAGACAAAACAGTAAGAACAACTAGCCTCAAATGTGCTTGGTCACGAAAGTCAGAAAAGCAATAAAATGAATCGCTTACCTTTGATAATCTTCGGATGTTTGCACTCACGAGACTCCCAGTTACACAATAAATGTTATTTTTGTTCGATAAAGATTAGTTTTATAACCAAAAACCGCCATTTGGTTTGCGCGTTATGTTCAGAAAACCACAGGCTCGTTCCGGTCCTGAAAGGCAGACGAAAATTCCAAAAAGTATCCGTAATGTTCGTAGAAACATGTCAAACGTTTTTTATAATCAATCCTCAGGCTGTTTTTAACATACATAATCGATAATATTTCAACCGGACGGTAACCTATTCAATACTACAGAGAAAGAAAATGTCGAGCTACATCTCTCGCGCGCAGGAACTAATCAAAGGACACCTGACGCGTTTTGAAAAATCTCACTCATTTTTCAAAATAAAAGCTTGAAACTATGTCTAAAGCCTGGTCACAGCCTGAGGAAGCCATTGGAAAAGGAATCTGGTTACCCCTTTAAATGGAGGAGGGGCAGGCAATGGAACAGGGATTTTTCCAAATAAAAGGCACTTCCGGGTTGAATTTCCTCAGGTTTTCGCATGCAAAATCAGTTCTGTTATACTCACAGACAATAGTTTGACAGTTTTGGAAACTTTAGCGTGTTTTCTATCCTAATCTGTCAATTATATGCATATTCTAGCATCTGGACCTGAAAAATAGTCCGTTTACCTTGGGAATGTTATTTTTCCAAGCATAAAAATTCTGCCCCCTAGCTGAAAGAAGTTAACTAATTTTAATTGAACCTTTATTTAACTAGGCAAGTCAGTTAAGAACAAATTAACATTTTCAATGACGGCCTAGAAACAGTGGGTTAACTGCCTGTTCAGGGGCAAAACGACAGATTTGTACCTTGTCAGCTGGGGGATTTGAACTTGCAACATTTACAGTTACTAGTCCAATGCTCTAACCACTAGGCTACCCTGCCACCCCAGACTGTTATTTTTCTTTCCTTATTTGAGTTGTTCTTGCCATAGTACGTACTTGGTCTTTTACCAAGTAGGGCTATCTTCTGTATACCACCCCTACCTTGTCACAACACAACTGATTGGCTCAAATGCATTAAGAAGGAAAGAAAATCCACAAATGTACTTTTAACAAGCCACACCTGTTAATTGAAATAGATTCCAGGTGACTACCTCATGAAGCTGGTTAAGAAAATGCCAAGAGTGTGCAAAGCTGTCATCAAGGCAAAGGGTGGCTACTTTGAAGAATCTGAAATATAAAATATATTTTGATTTGTTTAACACTTTTCTGGTTACTACATGATTCCATGTGTTATTTCATATGTTGATGTCTTTACTATTATTCTACAATGTAGAAAAACCCTTGAATGAGTAGGTGTGTCCATACTTTTGACTGTGTATGTAGTACATTTTATGTTTAGGGTTTCAATATATCACAAACTGTTTACTGATTATGGATTTTGAGATTTCAAAACTGTGTTTTGACATTGGGATATTTATCAAAAGTTTTTGTGAATGGAAAGCAGCAACCTCATCATTTTCAACTAACAGTATGTTTTAGGAATATAAATGGAACTTTCAACATTAATTTCCAATCGTATTATTTTTTTATTATTTTGTACAACAAAAAATGTAATCTTTTATTTAACTAGGCAAGTCAGTTAAGAACAAATTCTTATTTACAATGACGGCCTACTCCAACCAAACCTGGACGATGCTGGGCCAATTGTGCGCCGCCCTATGGGAGTCTACTTAACTGGTAAAAAAACTGATGGGCCTCCTGAGTGGCGCTGAAGTCTAAGGCACTGCAACGCAGTGCTAGAGGTGTTACTACAGGCCCGGGTACATCCCCGGGCTGTACCACAACCGGCCGTGGCCGGGAGTCCCATAGGACGGCGCACAATTGGCCCAGCATCATCCGGGTAAGGGGAGGGTTTGGCCGGGGGGCTTTACTTGGCTCATCGCACTCTAGCGACTCATTGTGGCGGGCCGGGTGCCTCCAGGCTGACCCCGGTTGCCAGTTAAACAGTGTTTCCTCCGACACATTGGTGTGGTTGGCTTCCAGGTTAAAGCTGGCGGGTGTTACGGAGCACTGTTAGGCGGGTCATGTTTCGGTAGGAAGCATGACTCCACCTTTGCCTCTCCCAAGCCCGTTGAGAAGTTGCAGCAATGAGACAAGATCGAAATTTGGGAGAAAAATGGGGGTACAATAAAATGACAAAAAAAATTGATGTGATTTATTTATTTTGATGATCTACCAGAAATCATGGAAACAGGTTTGACTTGCATATAATAAGGTGTCAGTGACTCAAAAATGACTTACAAATGGCTAAAACTTCAGATGACAGGCAAAATGTGTCTAACAGCAGTTACTTAGTTAGCATAAAAACGAGTGCATAAAATACTGTACAATTATGAAAACATTGACAACTGTCAGGAAACATAGGGAAACAAATACTCTATTCACAGTTCTTGTCTTCACGCACAGTAAAGGATAAACCAGTGAGAATAATAATGTGTGAACCAGAATCCATGTGGTTTCCAGGTGGTTTTGGAGTTTTGTTAGTTTCAACAGTGCATACAACATGATTTCCCCCTCATCAATGAGTGATTAATTGCCACTTGTCAAAACAACAGAGTTTTTGGTGCATATGCAGTTTATAAGGTGCTAATTTAAAAAAATACAAGTCATATGATTACTATTGTTTCACATGTATGTGTAGGTACACATGTTATGTTTAGGTTTTCAATATATCACAAACCGTTTATTGATTACTGATTTGGACACTTCAAAACAGTGTTTTGAAATTGGGCTATTTATCAAAAGTTCTTGTCAACAGGAAGCAGCGACAGCGTCATTTTCAACTTAAGTTTTAGGAACAGAAGTGGAACTTTCAACAGGATCGGACCCTTATTTTTCAATTTTTGCCAAAAATGACATACCCAAATCTAACTGCCTTTAGCTCAGGACCTGAAGCTAGGATATGCATATTCTTGATACCATTTGAAGGGAAACACTTTGAAGTTTGTGGAAATGTGAAATTAATGTAGGAGAATTTAACACATTAGATCTGGTAAAAGATAATACCAGATGGTTTTTTTTCATCATCTTTGAAATGCAAGAGAAAGGCCAATATATGACTTAGGAATCTAGGCGCAATTTAGATTTTGGCCACTAGATGGCAGCAGTGCATGTGCAAAGTTTTAGACTGATCCAATGAACCATTGCATTTCTGTTCAAAATGTTGTTTCAAGACTGCCCAAATGTGCCTAATTGGTTTATTAATACATTTTCAAGTTCATAACTGTTCACTCTCCCCAACAATAGCATGGTATTATTTCACTGTAATAGCTACTGTAAATTGGACAGTGCAGTTAGATAAAAAAATTATTTAAGCTTTCTGCCAATATCAGATATGTCTATGTCCTGGGAAATTTTCTTTATACTTACAACCTCATGCTAATCACATTAGCCTATGTTAGCTCAACAGTCCCATGGGAGGGACACCGCTCCTTGTATAGGTATTCAACTTAATTAGGTAAAAACTGCTGAATGAGTCCAAAAACATGATGACGTGATTTATTTATTTTGATGATCTACCAGAAATCATGGAAACGGGTTTGACTTGCCTATAATAAGGCACATACAGTATATTTAGCAATAACAACCAATCTAAACATTTCTCATCTGCTATAACAATACAGTGACAAAAAAGAGATACAAATGGCTACAACTTAACGTAAACTCACCCCATTCCGTACAAATGTGTGCAACCGCGACAATCAAACGAGGCTGCAAAGAAAACTAATGGGACTGTAGCGACTGTGTTGACTTCAAAATCTGGGGTATGAACTACGTTTCTATTCAAGCGTTGATCGACATGGTAATGGCTCTATAGTATTGGAGAAAAGTTGAAAAACGGACCCTCCTTTACATCGTGACGTGTCATGCCGTAACGTACCACACGCATAAAGCAACTATTTCTGTCTTACAATCTCTCTCCACCAGGTGTAGCACTTCTCTCATCGTTTAAAAACATGAAATGGACAGTGACGGGGGTAAGGGGGGATACCTAGTCATATTTTGCGTCGTCACTGCAAGCGATCACGACTCTCAAAAAAACTGTTTACTTCTGAAGATCACTTTAGCACCGTCCTAAAAACCCGATTCAAATTCGACACAAACCTTTAAATAGGTATGTAATGACACATTATATAAACTCTTTATAGTGTTTTATTTACATTTTAGAGGCGATAAGGTGATAAGTTGGACAGATCGAGTGAACAAAAGCAATTTTCCCACACAATATCTCTCCTTCTCACTATCACGCATTAGTTTCGCTTCCCCACCCGACATTTTTAAAAAGACCCGACGGGGCTCATTGCCGTCTTGAATCATGCAGAAACAGGCAGCGTTTAGGTCATGTCATTTATTTTGTTGGCAAGGGGAGAAAGTGTGCTTTACAATGGTATTGACATTACAGTTGATCTGGAAGTATTACGTTGTTGGGGCGCTAAAATACGGTCAATTGTACGGACCAAGGCGTTGTACAAAAGTGAGTGAGTTTACGTTAGCTAGCTAGTCAGTTAACAGCAAAATGTGGCTAACAGTAGTTTCTTAGCTAGCATGAAAACAAGTGCATAAAATGCTGCAACATGACAAAAATATGACTAAAACATAAGGAAACAAATACTGTACCCACAGTTCTTGCATTCACAGTGAAGGATAAAACAGTTAGAGGTGTTGAGCTGAACTTGGGAGTTCGTGCTAGATGTGATGTCATCAGTCACTCTTAAAGGGACAGGCTTTCTTACAGGTGAATAAAACAGAAATGAATATAGAACTGTTGTTTCCAATCAACGAAAATGTTGTAATTAATGTTATTGTATTGTACTGGAACTTATGACAAAACTATAATTTATTGGGTTAAATAAAGAAAAAAAGTTTGAATAAGTTTCTGATTGGGGTGACAAAATCCTACAAGATTTATCAAAAACCTACAGGACTGTGAGAATCTTGGTCCATAGGATTAATTGTGATTCCCAATAGGAAAAATGTAGTCCAATATAATTCCAATATGATTCTGATACAGGTGACACAATATCCTATAGGACTGCGAGAATCCTATAGGATCACTTTTTATTTCCAATAGGAAAAAAGTAGTCCAATAGGATGTTGATAGAGGTGACACAAAATCCTATAGGATTGTGAGAATCCTATGAGATTCTATTGGGGAAAAAATGTACTGTCTGGAGAGCGGAGTCAGTGAAACATGAAAACTTGTTAAAGGGGCAATCTGCGATTGCTACATATGTTTTTGGACTATACACTGAGTGTACAAAACATTATGAATGTCTGCTCTTTCCATGACATAGACTGACCAGGTAAATCCAGTTGAAAGCTATGATCCCGTATTGATGTCACTTGTTAAATCCACTTCAAATCAGTGTAGATGAAGGGGAGGGAACTTTGTGTACGGAACTGCAACGCTGCTGGGTTTTTCCACATTAAACAGTTTCCCGTGTGTATCAAGAATGGTCCACCATGCAAAGGACATCCAGCCAACTTGACACAACTGTGGGAAGCATTGCAGTCAACATGGGCCAGCATCCTTGTGGAACGCTTTCGACACCTTGTAGAGTCCATGCCCCAATAAATTGAGGTTGTTCTGAGGGCAAAAGGGGAGAGGGGGTTGGATCTCAATATTAGAAAGGTGTTCTTAATGTTTTGTACAAAACATTAAGAACCCATTGATTCTTGAGGAATATAACTTAGAATGACTCATGAGCTTAGTTTCACTGTTGCAACCCATCAGAACCCAAAATCCATTGTTTGTAAACAATGTAATAAAAAAAAAAACTATAGCCTCAAAAACATGGTTAAAACTATACACTCATGGATGGTCAGTCCTTACGTCCATAGTGCTGCCTATGAATTTGAGAGTGGTTCCATTTCTCCAGCCCCATCCAATAGCTGTTTACCAAAATCGTGGCAGGTGGTGGCTTTGTTGTTGTTTGAACTGCAGATTGCCTCTTTAAGTGCAAACATGGATTGTTAGATCCAAGGTGAGCTAGTAATTGTAAATGTGGAAGTAGGCACTGTGACAACCTACAGAGATGAGTCAGCGACCTTCAAGCATTAAAGTTATGTAACTGTTTCTAATAAACCTGAAGGCTGCTGGGTATAGTAGGTGACATCAAAGAGAGAGAGCATCATCATTGTTCTCTGCCTTTGAAAACATTTCTTACTGACACCCACCTTCTCCCATTTTCTCATTTTATGTTTTGCAGTCTGGCAGCTGTTGTTAAAACTGAAAATAAAACTGAGGTGGCATCACACTAGTGCACTAATAGAAGCCTAATTATAGCCAAGGTCACTTTCTTTGTTTTGCTTATTTCAGACTCAGATATTTGTATATGGGGGTGACACATTTAATAAAATACTGCATAATAATTTAATTAAAACAGGCTAATAGATTGATGGAAAATCCTATCATATACTCTTCTGTTAATAAGAGACAGATGGGCAACTTTGTCTTCCAGTGCTTAACTCCACATCATCATTAGACACTGTAACTTTCAGCTCCTGCTCCAAAGAGAATTGTGTCAAGATCCACCTGTTCTAGAACGCTGTGAACGCTGCCTGGCTCCCTAGTAGCTTTCAGTGAAGTATGCTATTGTCAATACAAGGAACCAACTAAACAACCAAAATCAATAAGAACAGATCAGCATGTCATTTTGTATCCCTTGCTGTCTCATTCCCAGTAGAGCTAACTGTTGTTTGACATTAGGAACTAGCCTACTAGAACGATGCTCTGCAGTTCCACTTTAAATCCATTCCATTAAGCAAAATTAAATATACAAAGATATTGGGAATTGTATGTTTCTATCAAGTGTTAGTTTCCCTGGCAACCATGCTATGCCACTAGCAAGCAACTTAAAACTGGGGAACAAGTAGAAATTTTGGTTAGATTTCACTTGCAACCTCAAAACGTTCTGAAGATTTAAATTGCAACCTAAAAACATTCAAAACCTCAAAACACATCATTTAATTTCACACTAAAATAGGAAGAAAAAAGTGATACGTAATCACATCCACTGGCAGCGTTTAGTCATGTTTGGCACTCAGCCTAGAGTCATAGTAAACATTGAAGGCAGAATGTTCCACAAGGAATGAATAGGCTAATCATCATCACCAAAATAAATCCACAGAAGATGCCTCATGAATAAGTTAAATCACATATCTACATAATACTCCAGTCACATCATAAAAACAAGGAAACCACATCTGGAAATGAAATATCTGGAAAATGTTTATCCGGAATAACATGCAAAGTCTACTTAATTGAAAGCACACTGATGCATTTTACTTGCACATGTCAATGAAACAATATTGTATAGCTCTCCTCTTGTCTTGTAGCAGATTTCCTACAGCCAAGTAATACATTTTTTCATTCACTTCCTTGGCTCTGTATAGCAGTAGGATTAGTTCCTTTTTTCATCACATATACAGTCAGGTCCAAAATGATTGTCACCCTTGATAAAGACGAGCAAAAAAGAACTGTATTGTATGCCCAATTATTTTGATAATGATGTGCTTTTATGCTAGGCAACCTGACAAAATTCACATAGAAATTTGAGTTTTAGATCTCTCATATCTCATTGAAAGCAAATCTAAGAATCTGTTCTATGTAGGTTATTTCTATGCTTCCCGTTTTTAAGTTTTGTTTTTGCTTCTTTTACTTTCGGTTTTGTACACCAGCTTCAAACAGCTGAAAATACAATATGTTTGGTTATGGATAATATATTTCACAGCGGTTTAGATGCTACAATGATTCTCTACATTATACTTGCTTGTTTTTTCACAAACTGAAATTAGGTGAAGTATTCACATTTTAACAACCGGGAAATGGCGGAGCGATTTTTGCATAGTGCATCTTTAACAAGTAATACATGTTTTTCTGAAAAAGATAAGAATACAAATTATTGGCACCCTTGATAAAGACAAGCAAAACAGACTGTTTAAAATAAATAATACAAATACTGAGCTATATTGTATGCAAAACAAAACTGAAAATTATATATTTTTAAACTAAAACAATGAAAAAAAATGAGAAAATGAGATCAAGTAATAAATGTTTTTTTCAAAAAGATAGTCAAAATAGCCCCATAACATCAAAGATCCACCACCATATTTTACAGTAGGTATGGGGTTCTTTTCTATATATGATTCCTCTTTTTTACGCCAAACCCACCAGTAGTGTGGCCAAAGAGCTCTATTTTCCTGTCATCTGACCATAGCCCTGGTTCCAATCAAAGCGTCAATGCCATTTAGCAAACTCCAGGAATTTACATTTGTTGAATGACATGAAAATAGAGCTCTTTGACCACGCACATCAGTGGTGGGGTTGGCATCGAAATTAGGAATCATGCAGAAAATAACCCCATACCTATTCTAAAATGTTGTGGTGGTGGATCTTTGATGTTATGGGGCTGTTTTGCTTCTACTGGTTGTGGGGCCCTTGCTGAGGTCAAGAGCATCATGACCTTTACCCAGTACCAGAAAATGTTATCCAAAAACCTGGTTGCATCTGCCAGGAGGCTAAAATTTGGCTATAAGTGGATCTTCCAGCAAGACAATGACCCTGCGGTTTGAACTGAAGAGGGCACAGGCGAAGGATATCAATGATCTGAAAGGATTCTTTATGGAGGAATGGTCTAATATCCTCCCAATGCATTCTCTAATCTCATAAAGCATTATAGAAAAAGGCTCAGTGCCATTATCCTCGTAAGGTGAGGTATTGAAAGGTATTGAAAACATGGGTGCCAATCATTTTGACCCCTATCTTTTTGAGAAAAACATTTATTACTTGTTAAACAAAATCTCTTATTTTTTTTCATTGTTTTAGTGTAAAAATATATCATTTTCAGGTTTTTTTTTGCATACAATATAGCTTACTATTTAAACTCAGCAAAAAAAGAAACGGCCCTTTTTCAGGACCCTGTCTTTGAAAGATAATGTGTAAAAATCCAAATAACTTCACAGATCTTCATTGTAAAGGGTTTAAACACTGTTTCCCATGCTCCAATGAAGCATTAACAATTAATGAATATGCACCTGTGGAACGGTTGTTAAGACACTAACAGCTTAAAGACGGTAGGCAATTAAGGTCACAGTTATGAAAACTTAGGACACTAAAGAGGCCTTTCTACTGACTCTGAAAAACACCAAAAGAAAGATGCCCAGTGTCCCTGCTCATCTGCGTTAATGGAGGCATGAGGACTGCAGATGTGGCCAGGGCAATAAATTGCAATGTCCGTACTGTGAGACGCCTACGACAGCGCTACAGGGAGACAGGACGGATAGCTGATCGTCCTCGCAGTGGCAGACCACGTGTAACAATACCTGCACAGGATCGGTACATCCGAACATCACACCTGCAGGACAGGTACAGGATGGCAACAGCAACTGCCTGAGTTACACCAGAAACACACAATCCCTCCATCAGTGCTCAGACTGTCCACAATAGGCTGAGAGAGGCTGGACTGAGGGCTTGTAGGCCTGTTGTAAGGCAGGTCCTCACCTATGGGCACAAACCCACCGTCGCTGGACCAGACAGGACTGGCAAAAAGTGCTCTTCTCTGATGAGTCGCGGTTTTGTCTCACCAGGGGTGATAGTCGGATTCGCATTTACCGTGGAAGGAATGAACATTACACCGAGGCCTGTACTCCGGAATGGGATCAATTTGGAGATGGAGGGTCCGTCATGGTCTGGGGCGGTGTGTCACAGGATCATCGGACTGAGCTTGTTGTCATTGCAGGCAATCTCAACGCTGTGCGTTACAGGGAAGACATCCTCCTCCCTCATGTGGTACCCTTCCTGCATCATCCTGACATGACCCTCCAGCATGACAATGCCACCAGCCATACTGCTCGTTCTGTGCGTGATTTCCTGCAAGACAGGAATGTCAGTGTTCTGCTATGGCCAGAGAAGAGCCCGTATCTCAATCCTATTGAGCACATCTGGGACCTGTTGGATCAGAGAGTGAGGGCTAGGGCCATTCCCCCCAGAAATGTCCAGGAACTTGCAGGTGCCTTTGTGGAAGAGTGGGGTAACATCTCACAACAAGAACTGGCAAATCTGGTGCAGTCCATGTTGAGGAGATGCACTGCAGTACTTAATGCAGCTGGTGGCCACACCAGATACTGACTGTTACTTTTGATTTTGCACCCCCCCCCCCTTTGTTCAGGGACACATTACACCATTTATGTTGTTCACATGTCTGTGGAACTTGTTCAGTCTATGTCTCAGTTGTTGAATCTTATGTTCATACAAATATTTACACGTTAAGTTTGCTGAAAATAAACGCAGTTGACATTGAGAAGACGTTTGTTTTTTTGCTGAGTTTATATTATTTTTCATGTATTTATTTTTTGCTCATCTTTATCAATATTGAAGAAAAAAAATCTTTAACAAGTAATAAATGTTTTTCTCAAAAAGATAGGAATCCAAATGATTGGAATCCTTGATAAAGACAAGCAAAAAACTATTCACAAACCTCTCTATGTAATGATAGCCATTACATGTGTTGACTCAATAGTTTGTGTGGTAGTGAGATAAATATATCAACATGTAGTTACATTAAGTCATGTTCAACTATTTTGCAATTGTTATTTGGCTCATAAGGCAAAAATGAAAAGTTGTCCTTATTTACAGATATTATAATACTGTTTCTTTGAAACTGTCCCTGAACAGTTCACATACAGTATCTCCATAAGGTTCAGTGTCTGCTGGGAATTTCACACAGAGACACACAGAGAGGTAATATCATACCAGCAGCAGAAGATCTCCTTGAAGGTCTTCCTCATCTCCTGGCTCCTGAAGGCGTAGATCAGCGGGTCGATGACAGAGTTACACATGATGAGAATGAGGTACATGTTGAAGTGAGACATGAAGCACATACAGTAGGGGTTTCTGGGGCAGGAGATCATGAGGATGAGATGGAGGAAGAAGGGCGCCCAGCAAACTATGAACACCCCCAGGAGGATGGTGAGGGTGATGGCCCCCTTCATGTTGGCTGCCTGCCAGATGGGGCCGTTGCCCGGCAGAGCGGCAATCCTCTTCATGTGCAGACGCGCCAGCATGAACATGTGGACATACAGCGAGGCCATGAGCACCAGCATGCTGAAGAACATGATGATGAGGCAGATGAGGACGGTAGTGCTCTCCGAGTAGACGATGAAGAGAACGCCTGACACAGTGCAGAAGGTCCAGATGCTGGTGATGATGGCGGCAGCCCGGCGTACGGTCATAATGTTGTGGTAGCGTAGCGCGTAGAAGATAGTCACGTAACGGTCAACAGCGATGGCCAGCAGGCTCCAGATAGACGCCAGCAGGGAACTACAGATCATGGAGTCAAACACGTTGTCCATGCTCTTGATCATGCCACCGCCAATCCCCAAGTTGCCATCAGTGATCATCGCCATGACAATGGTCTCAGTGGCGTTGGAGACGCTGACCAGCATGTCAGCAACGGCCAGAGAACAGATGAAGAAGTACATGGGAGAGTGAAGATTCTTGTTCTTGATGATGGCGGCAATAACCAGGATGTTCTCCAGCAGGCTGACGATGCCCAGCGTGAGGAAAACCTCAGTGGAGATGAGCAGCTGCTCGTAACACCCAGGCAAACCACGTATTCTCTCCGCCATAGCCTGGGGCTGCTGATTGCTGAAAGGCAGAGCTCCAGAGCTGTGGTTCCGTAGGTGGAATGATCCATGGTGATGCTGGTGCGTGGCATTCATTGTTTTTGTAGGGTCTCTTCAGTCAGTACTCTTCAGCACACTTCATTCTTCATTATTCCCTTAATATGTCCAAAGACTTTCTGTGCCTAACGAGGAGCTGCTACCTTAAAGCGCTTCAGCTTCGAGTGCCAGGCAGAGACTGGGCAGTGAAGGATAGTCTGAGACATTGGGAGGCAGTCCGATCCGTGACCGCAGGTGGTCGTTTGCATCTACCTCAGACTCCACTGGCAGGAAAGCCTCATCATCCTCTGGACTCACGCTGCCATCTATTTACCACAGCTTCAGCCAGAGAGGTATCTGAGAAAGAGAGAGAGGAGAAGAGAGCAGGGTAGAGAAAGAGAGAGAGGGGGGTAAGTGAGAGCGAGGGAATGGAGAGAAGGAGAAAGGGAGAGAGAGAGAGAGGTTTATTTTTAACTTGTGTGCTTTAACCATTTGTACATTGTTACAACACTGTATATATATAATATAACATTTGTAATGTCTTTATTGTTTTGAAACTTCTGTATGTGTAATGTTTACTGTTAATTTGTATTGTTTATTTCACTTTTGTATAATATCTACCTCACTTGCTTTGGCAATGTTAACACATGTTTCCCATGCCAATAAAGCCCCTTGAATTGAATTGAATTGAATTGAATTGAGAGGGAGGCAGAGAGTTTGAGAGATACATGGAAAGAGTGTGTGTGTCTGTGAGTGAGTGGCTGAGTCCAGAGAGTTTGAGACACTAACTGAAAGAATAGGTATTAAAGCACACACAGACAGCCAGATCTTCACTTAGCAGAATCATTCTCACTTTTCCTCCAGACCCTCCTCAGCAATCTCATCCCTAACTCTTCCCTGTCTCTCAGCCAATGAGGGGGTGTTTACAAGGATGGGCATAATATCTGGAGGATGTTCTTAGTCTGACATGGAGATAGGTACGACTAACTATGCCCTGCCCTGCTGCACCTTACCTCACAGCACATACAGGTTGTCCTTGTCGCATGTGTAAATTTAATCAATCTAATTGATGGTTTAATCAATGTCAGCAATGTGAGTCTTGATTTTAAGGTGTTTAAAAAAAACTTCACAGTGGTGATTTAAATGTATCAATAACATTTAGGAACTGTATTCTAACTGCCACTATGTTTCAAGCAATCAGCTTTACTGGAAATGCTCTTGTAACCTACTCATTAATCCCCAGTTGTTGAATATATCACATTGTTATGCCATCCCCATTCATCCTAAGATGAATCCCACCTCTGACTCAGTCAGTGCCTTCCAGCGCTTTAGGCTGGCTCTCTGGCCTATCGATTACACCCCTTGATGTCTGACACATACACAGGCATGGACACACGCACACATGCATACGCACAGGTGTGGCAAAAGTTAGGAGATAAAGTATCTAATCAATGGAAGATGGAATAAAAATTACGGAATTAAGTTAAAGGAGAAGAATAGGCTACAACAACCAAGACATTGGTTGCTGTCTCTTCGTCCCTGCTCCCCGTGTTACTCGCTCACAGTATGGCCCCTCCCCGCCTTCTAGAGTGGCACCACTCTCTCCATCTCGCGCTTTATCAGCTCTGGTTAAAAAGTAGCTTAAAAAAGTACTTTTCTGCTGCTTCCCTCACTCTGATCGGACCGGGTCTGGATCCAACCAGGTCTATACGGAACGGCTCTAGTTGTCCTCGCGTCCGATTGGAACGGGTCTCTAAATTAATTTATGCATATCGGGTCTGGGTGTTAAAGCCCCAGGTCCATTTTGGAAAGGGACCAACTTTTTAGACCTGTGAAGACCTCTAGAAGGAAGGTCTCTCAACAGGCAAAGTCACTTGCTAACAAGGATCAATTAGCTTATGTCCACATTTTCAACAGTAGGCATCTATAGAGATCAAATGACTGAGCAAATAATTGAATACCCAAGTGGTCATGTGATCAGGGATATAAGAATATACAATATACTGATCTAGTGGGTTAGATGATTATTGAGTCATTGTTACAGGCTATTATTGACGTCAAAGCATTGTCTGGAACGTGAATTGAAAAACTGAGCCGAGCCACAAATGGATCACTTTGGCTAATAATGTGTGTTCGTTAAAGCCTTTTGAATGAATCTGGCACTGTTTCACACTGGCATTGTTTGAATGATTAGCCAGTAGTCTGTATAGACAGAGATGGCCAAAGTCCCTCATCAGTCCCCTGTGGTACAGCCACACTATTGGAGGATAGATCTGCACCAAATGTCAGTGAGCCAATCAATGAGTCAGCTTGAAAGCTACTGTCTGTAAATGAGCCAATGAAGCTGCAGGTGTTCCAAAAGTGTGTCAGAGAACTGGTATGAGCCAACTATTTGATTTGTACTAATTGAAAGAACAGGTGTCATCTTTTCTAGTTTAAAAAAAATATATATACATATAAAAGTTTGGACACACCTACTCATTCAAGGGTTTTTCTTTATTTTTATTATTTTTCTACACTGTAGAATAATAGTAATAATGGAATCATGTATAAATCAAAAAAGTGTTAAACAAATCAAAATATATTTTAGATTCTTCAAAGTAGCCACCCTTTGCCTTGATGACAGCTTTGCACACTCTTGACATTCTCTCAACCAGCTACACTTGGAATGCTTTTCCAACAGTCTTGAAAGATTTCCCACATATGCTGAGCACTTGTAGGCTGCTTTTCCTTCACTCTGCAGTCCAACTCATCCCAAACCATATCAATTTGGTTGAGGTCGGGTGATTGTGGAGGCCAGGTCATCTGATGCAGCACTCCATCACTCTCCTTCTTGGTCAAATAGCCCTTACACAGCCTGGAGGTGTGTTGTGTCATTGTCCTGTTGAAAAATGAATGAGAGTCCCACTAAGTGCAAACCAGATGGGATGGCGTATCGCTGCAGAATGCTGTGGTAGCCAGGCTGGTTAACTGTCCTGTGAATTCTAAATAAATCACTGACAGTGTCACCAGCAATGCACCCCCACACCATCACACCTCCTCCTCTATGCTTCACGGTGGGAACCACACATGCGGAGATCATCCGTTCACCTACTCTGTGTCTCACAAAGACATGGTGGTTGGAACCAAAAACCTTAAATTTGGACTCATCAGACCAAAGGGCAGATTTCCAACAGTCTAATGTCCATTGCTCGTGTTTCTTGGCCCAAGCCAAGTCTCTTCTTCTTATTCTTATTGGTGTCCTTTAGTAGCGGTTTCTTTGCAGCAATTCGACCATGAAGGCCAGATTCACGCAGTCTCCTCTGAACAGTTGATGTTGAGATGTGTCTGTTACTTGAACTCTGTGAAGCCTTTCTTTGGGCTGCAATTTCTGTTGCTGGTAACTCTAACGAACTTATCCTCTGCAGCAGAGGTAACTCTGGGTCTTCCATTCCTGTGGAAGGTCCTCATGAGAGCCGGTTCCATCATAGCGATTGATGGTTTTGCGACTGCACTTGAGAAAATTTCTAAGTTCCTGAAAATGTCCAGATTGACAAAGCTTCATGTCTTAAAGTAATGATGGACTCTCGTTTCTCTTTGCTTATTTGAGCTGTTCTTGCCATAATATGGACTTGGTCTTTTACCAAATAGGGCTATCTTCTGTATACCACCACTACCTTGTCACAACAGAACTGATTGGCATTAAGAAGGAAAGAGAATGATTGGCAACTGATTGGCATTAAGAAGGACAGAGAATGCCAAGCTAGTTTAGTAAATGCCAAGAGTGTACAAAGCTGTCATCAAGGCAAAGGGTGGCGGCTTTGAAGAATTTCAAATATAAAATATATTTTGATTTGTTTAACACTTTTAAAGATAATATGTGTTATTTTATAGTTTTGATGTCTTCACTACTATTCTACAATTTTAGAAAAATTGCTTATTTGAGTTCTTGCCATAATATGGACTTGGTCTTTTACCAAATAGGGCTATCTTCTGCATACCACCCCTACCTTGTCACAACACAACTGATTGGCTCTAACACATTAAGAAGGAAAGAAATTCCACAAATGAATTTTTAACAAAGGACACCTGTTGATTGAAATGCATTCCAGGTGACTACCTCATGAAGCTGGTGGAGAGAATGCCAAGAGTGTGCAAAGCTGTCATCAATGCAAAGGGTGGCTACTTTGAAGAACCTCAAATATAAATATATTTTGATTTGTTGAACACTTTTTTGGTTACTACATGATTCCATATGTGTTATTTCATAGTTTTGATGTCTTCACTATTATTCTACAATGTAGAAAATAGTAAAAATAAAGAAAAACCCTTGATTGAGTAGGTGTGTCCAAACTTATGACTGTTTAAGTATGTTCTGTTAATTATATGTTCTGGCTAGCTAGATAGCTAGCTAACAAGCTAGCAACAAACCAAAGCAGAGGGCCATACACCACTCTAAACCCCAATGTTCCCATCTTGAGACTCTATTTGGATGATAAAGACCTAAAGCCGCATTTTTGGATGAACCGGCCTTCATTTGACAGTGTAGTGGGAGGGTTACAGCCAGAAGAAGGGTACAATGGATGGGGCAAGATCTTGGAGATCCTAGTGTTTGTCTACTGGCTGGCCAATGCCACATCATACCGCATTGTTTCTGATGTCTTTGGAATCTGTTCATTACCATATATTAATTGCTGCGATGCCATGCAGACTGACATTTTTGTGATTATACCTTTTCATAACAGCAAGGACAAGTTTGATGTCGGACAACAATAGAATATTCATGATTTAATGCGTGCCAAAGCCGGTAAGAGGAAAGGGGACGTTTTATACTGAAGCATTGATGGGAATTTGAAACATAATACTGCATTGATGACTACCTCAGCTGTCAAAAATAAAAGTACAGGCTTGTTACCAGCAATACCTCGCAACATAAAAAGGCGGTAAAAAAGAAGACTGCATGCTACTGTAAAGATGGCTGGTTTTCATCTGGGTATGAATGGAATAAGACAGTATGTCATACTTGAAATTCAGGAAGCTCAAGGTTAGATAACATATAATCTTCTTTCAATCCTGCATTCAGTGTTTGCTGACAGCTTTGTAACATCTTTCGATCCCATTCGAGGTATTCTGATGTGAGGCAGGTATATTACTATCATAAGAAGGATTGTATCACCTCAAATTATCTTGAATGTATGGAAATGGGAAAAGAGAAGAGTCACATTCAACAAGGCCTAAACACTGCTAGACACAAAAGTATAGTATTTTTTTTTACCATAAATCAGATTTACTCTGTTTGTCAATTGTTGTAGAGGTCAGGTTGGTTTGCAGAATTACCTAACTGTAACAGTATGTACTAGGCGTCATCCAAGGCCACCTCAAGTGGGTTTCTATTAGAGAGGATGGCTTCACGTACATAAAGCATCACTCCATATCACTCAGCAACAAATGTACGTATTTTGGAAAAAGTATTTATTTTTCAGGGATAGCTTTAGTTAAAGCAAAAAAGTAAATATTTCTGTAACTGTCTTTTCTTGATTTCACCTTAAAATCCTACTACTTGCAACTCAAATACATTTGGAAATTAAAGAGCCCTACCAAGCGGCTGAGAAGTCAAGAGGGTCATACCAGCAATTCCATGTTAGAAGGGTCATTTGAATAGCATTTGTACTCATCTCAATATTGCATAAATTACTATAGTTATGCTTTAATGGACTTTATAGGAGGGTCAGCATTGTTTAATGAAGGCAGATTTGAAATTAGAACAAATAATGGTAATTTGGTGTGTCCTAACATGAATATTCGTGTATAGTACAATGTCCCCAAAACAGTTCTCTTAAATTTGAAATCATCAAGGTTTTTTCACCATATCTCACACATATTCAGACTACCTTTTGAGATATATTCAGACTACATTTTTTTATTACTATTATAGGAATAATTTTTTTATTCAGTCATGAAATGCTGTCTATCCAATTTTTTGCATAATACTGTTGTCAACCACTCAATCATATTTTTCACCAAAGAGATTTTAATGACAATGTTTTTTTAATGACAGTTAGTACCTTATATTGACTAATCAACCACCTGATTCAGCATGTCCAGAATTCATACCTTTTGGCCTTTTTACAAATGTTTAACTATTTATTTACACATTCCTACTCTTCAAGGTCTCTACTAACAGGAATGGTGCAATATTTACCCCTCACCAACTGAATTCCTGTTTTTTATCCCATATCATTGGTGACTGATTTTGAGTTTCCATACAGCCCTCTGAGCGGGCAAAGTTAGATTGCCACAACACTCAATCCAAAAGGTACAAATTATGTAAATTGATGCAGGAGGGCTGGGGGAGTTGAACAATCAATTTCAGGTGATATGTTTTTCATATCCACTGTCAAAACATGCTCTACCAGCCGGATTAGAAAACAGTTAAAGGGTTAACACGGAAACCCTCCATCGTTCCAGTCAGTTGCCATGGCTGCAGGGCGATGTGGGCACTTTCCAAGAATCTGCTAAACCATCCACAGGTTGATCATTTCAGGGGACTCATATATTCCATCAGCAGCACCCATCCATTCATGTACTGTACATAGAAATATCCCTATTTTTAGAATCCTTAGAATCCTTCCGTTTTTCCTCTGATATTTTACTAATTCATGCTTTGTCAGTGACTCTCTGCTTTGTTTTGATACAAGGGTGGAGTTAGTTTCTGTGTTCTGGGCTGGGACAAGCTGGTGAAAGAAAGGCACTGTCCTTTCTCTTTTGTGTGCTCATGAACAAGGCAAACTTCAATCCATATTTCAGAAGTTCAGCACTAAAGCCCAATTGGAATTATTCCCAATGTTCAAGAGGCGGAGATTCCATTCACGGTAAACGCTGCATACGTCGGCTGAATCGGCTTCAGCGATACAGATTTAATAGAGCCCTTAGAAGCTGTACATGGCTGCAACATCAATGGTAATAAATCACAAAAGCAATGGTGGAAGAATAGCTTTTTCAAAGAGTTTATCGGTCTTACATTTATTACTACATGGAGATAATTTGAGGTTTTCAATCTCCTTTTCTGAGAGACCTGATAAGACTCTTATATGTATTCGGTGGAGAAAACATACAGAGCCTCCAGAGTCATATACTGTATTTAGATATTACAGTATATTATTTTTCTAAATGTCTCTTCCTCTAAGCAGGTTGAGTAGCACACACAAACATATTTTGAGCCAAATCATTACACACAAAAGGACAACAAAGGACCAAATCGGCGATAATTAATTGATGGGGTGGCTAGTGATCGAAAACCCTTGTGTCATTATACGCCCGCCATCATGCCTACTGTAGTTCCTCCAGGGGGTTATATAATCAACAGAACCATGCCAGGTGCATCTCATGGATGTGCAGATACAGGACAAACATAGCTCCCAGAACTCAATCATATGTGGGCTCATTATGGATTACTTGCAGCTGCCAGGTAAGAGTCAAATGAGCATGAAATCCATTATTTAGATGTATCTGTATGGAGTTATGCCAATTGTGTCATAATTACATATTTTGTATACTATATATGCATATGTAATAAAACATTTTTTTTCAGGTTTCTCATTTATGATATCGATGAGCAAGACAACTTATTTGTAGCATATCTATCTATTTGCACAACATTTTGGACTCACATGGTACACATGGTAAGTAAATGCAAATCCAACATGATCTTTTTGGGAACTCTACTTCTTAGTTGGTTTAATGTGTACCAATTACTTTGCAGTTATACTTTTTTTTGTATAACTGCACACACACAAACGTTCCTCCAGGCCGGTCTCACCATCTCTTTGCAGTTTGCTTATTTCTCTGACCTGGACCTTGGTTACATTATGATCCTTCAAATGGGCAGACTGGGTAACACAAAAAACTTTGCTCCTGATTACATGGCCTGAGTCTACTGTTGCTTACATGGTTTCAATATATGAATATATGGGTAACAATTAGATTCTTATGCAGATTACAATAAATTACTATTATGCTTCTTCTCACCCTGCCCTCACGCCCCACTTCCCACTTGACTACTACACTTTCCTTCCATCTTCAGTCTCAATCTTTACTTTACAGGCCTTTGCATGAATTTAAACTTAAAAATTCTAAGAACTCCTCACGACAATATAGACATGTCAATGTTGGTATTGGATCATCATGTACACTGGGTTTATTTGTTCCAGAAATCATCATAGCAAATTCTAAACCAGGTGTGCAGGTTTTGGCAGAGAGTAAACAGTGAAGCTCCTCTGGCAATATCAATGCTCCAGACAAGTGATAACACCTATAGTGCCTTCAGAAAGTATTTTTACCCCTTGACTTATTCCACGTTATGTTGTGTTACAGCCTGAATTCAAAATGTATTAAATATATGTTTTTTTCTCACCCATCTACACACAATACCCCATAATGACAAAGTGAAACCATGTTTTTAGAAATGTTAGCAAATTCATTGAAAATTAAATAGATAAATATCCAATTTACATAAGTATTCACACACCAATACATGTTAGAAATACCTTTTGCAGCGAGTCTTTCTTGGTAAGTCTCCAGTCTTTAAAAGCATTTGCAGCATGAACTGTCATGTTGTCCACCCAATCAAAGGATCAGATCATTAATCTAGTACTGGAAGCATAAGCTACAGCTTGCTACCACTGCGGTGTATAAAATGAAGGATGAAGCAAGAGAGAAATAGAAAAAGAGATTGTCATTTTGTTCAGTTTCACTTACTTAGCTAGCAAATGCAGCTAGCTAGTTTAGCCTACTGAAACACCCTGCTCAGACAGAGGGATGCTATATTAGCTAGAGGGCTATGATTGTCCAACACAACACGGGAACTCTTCCAAGTCAAGGTAAGCTTTTGGTATTACTAATTTATTGGCACCGGGGCCCGCCGGTGTAACTGCTTACTGACTGTACACTGTAACGTTACTGCATGATTGTAGCGGGTATACTAACACGTTAGTTCGATTAGCTATGCCAACTATGATGTTACTTTAGCTAATATGGTGACACACTCATGTAGGCTGTCTGTAGCGGGTTGGCTTGGAAAGGTTTTTTCGTCTGGTCACAAGCGTCAGGGAAGAGGTGAGAGCAGATAGATGCGAGAAGGAATACAACGTGGCTGCTATGAAAGTGAAGTGTTTACGCGTGATCAGGGGTGTATTCATTCTGCCGGTTCTGTTGAAAAACTTTCTTAAACGGAAGCAAACGGAACAAAACAGGGATAAACATACCTGAATTTGTACGATATAAAGTCTATCGCAGTTACATTGAACTGGGTGAATAGAATATGAATGAGAGTCATCCAATATGCTGTAATAGAAATAAGGCCATGCTCATGAAAATAAATTGTCCTCCCTTGACTTAAACGTCACTGACCACCAATGAACAAGGCCACTCAGGAAAATTCAATGTTGTCTTGGTAAGCAACTCCAGTATATATTTGGCCTTGTGTTTTAGGTTATTGTCCTGCTGAAAGATGCATTTGTCTCCCAGTGTCTGTTGGAAAGCAGACTGAACCAAGTTTTCCTACTGTAGGCACGTTATGGGTATGCTTAGCTCTATTTTGTTTCTTTGAATCCTAGAAAAATCCCTAGTCTTTGCCAATGACAAGCATATCCATAACATGATGCAGTCACCACCATGCTTGAAAATATGAAGAGTTGTACTCAGTGATGTGTTGTGTTGGATTTGCCCCAAACACTTTGTATTCAGGACATAACGGTTTTTTTGCCACATTTTGTTTTAGTACCGAATTGCAAACAGGATGTACAGGCTTCATTCTTCTCACTCTGTCATTTAGGTTAGTATTTTGGAATAACTACAATGTTGTTGATCCATCCTCAGGTTTCTCCTATCACAGCCATTAAACTCTGTCATGGTTTAAAGTCACCAATAGTCTCATGGTGAAATCCCTAAGTGGTTTCCTTGCTCTCCGGCAACTGAGTTATGAAGGACGCCTGTATCTTTGTATTGACTGGGTGTAGTGATAGATCTACCAAAGTGTAATTAATAACTTAATCATACTCAAAGGGATATTCAGTGTCTGCTTTCTTTATTTTTACCCATCTACCCAACCTGATCTCAGAGCATTTCATATTATTCTGTATGTTATTCCGAAACACTCCATTTTGATTTGTTACATTTTGTATGGTACGTATTAATTTGTGGATGTCCATCACCCATTAAGTATTATATATTATGGCTTACAATTCGTATTATATGTTACTAAATGTGACCCGTTTCAGGAAACTAGGCATAAGTCGCGGGTCACTACTTCACAGGAGAGCCGTTTTTTGCCAAAAATGCCTTCTCGAACATGTGAACTTTTATGTGCCTTAATAACAAACTTGTATGCCATCTGTAAATGCAAATAAAATAGTTAAATTACGAGCCTAGTTGGTTTAGCCACAGAAAAAGTGAGCAACCTTCCCGCTGGCCATGATTGGCTGAGATAATGAGTGTGCTGGACATGCCGAGAGATGAGCTTGGATTGGTCTGCCATATAGCATGCTTCTGTCTATTTGGGCTGGTCAGTATGTCTTGGTAATCCTGTCTAATGCAGCTTTTTTATGTATTGTGTCTTAAGACTGCATAAGTGTTGCTCTTCACTTTCTGGAGGACTGATTTTTGAAATCAGTGGAATTCGAGTATGATAGCTAAGGAGATGGAGAAAACATCTTCAAACTAAGGGCAACCATGGCATCAGACCAGAGACACGTCCATCCATGAATGATGTATACGGTAAGATAGTCTAGCTAGCTATTTTAACAGAAGTAGCCATTTGCTTGGCTAGCTATAGCCTAATGTTAGCTAGGCTAGGGGTTAGGAATAAGGTTAGGATTGAGTTTAGGAGTTAGGTTACAGGGTTAAGATTAGGTTTAGGGGAAGGGTTAGCTTAAAGGGTTACGGTTAGTGTTAGGGGAACGATTGGCTAAAAGAGTTAATGTTAGGGTTAGGTGAAGGGATAGTTAACATACTAAGTAGTTGCAAAGTAAATAAAAAGTAGTAAGAAGTTGAAAAGTTGCTAATTAACTAAAATGCCAAAGTTGTTCGTCATGAGATTCAATGTTGAAACCTTTGAGTTCCTAGACGTTTGCGTTATATGCCCACCCATCCACCCTACTTTCATTTTTGTCTTAAGTAACCATCTGTCTTATGTAACCATACCAAACATAACATACTAATTTGAGTGGCTCGGATTTACATTTACTATGTTATGTGTAGTCTATGAGACCAGATTGATCTACCAATAGGTGCCCTTCTTTGCAAGGCATTGGAAAACCTCCCTGGTCTTTGTGGTTGAATCTGTGTTTGAAATTCACTGCTTGACTGCGGGACCTTACAGATAATTGGATATGTGGGGTACAGAGATAAGGTAGTCAATCAACGATCATGTTAAACACTATTATTGCACACAGAGTGAGTCCATGCAACTTATTATGTGACTTGTTAAGCACATTTTTACTCATTAACTTATTTAGTCTTTCCATAACAAATCGGTGGAACACTTATTGACTTTTTTCAAATTAAGATTTTTTTTACATTTCTTTTTTTAAATGTGTGTGTAGACCAGTGACACAAAATCTCAAGATAAGCTGTTAAATACAGGCTGTAATGCAACAAAACGTGGAAAAAGTCACAAGGGTTGTGAATATTTTCTGAAGGCACTGTATACTGAATGTTGACAATATCATCAGCGCTAGATGAGTGATGTGGTTTTCTTTTTATTCAATGGGAAAGATGATCCCTGCAGAATTGGAGTCCAGTATCATAATGGTTGAATGAATCTGCTCTTGCCAAACTGAGGGATAGAGGGCTTTGTGAAAGAAATTAGCATATATTTTCAGCCAGGGAAGGATTTAGTCACTGACATTGTCAGGTGCGTTAAATGAGATACTAGAGCTCCAGTGCATTGGCAGGGACTATTTGACAGGAAAAGTTCAACACACTCATCATAATTCCTGTCATCTCTCTCTCTCTTCAGGGTTGTGTCCAATTCTACTTCAATGCCACAGCAGGCACCACTGTGTACATACTGAGACTTTGATCCTTTCAATGCCATCGTAGACATCTGTAAGAGCCATGGACTCTGGCTGCATGTTGTTGTAGTTAACTTACAGCATCTATCTAGAAATCATTGTTTACTGGACACAGATTAAGCCTTATCCTGGACTAAAAATATATTTCAATTAGGCATCCTTTTTAGTCCAGTACTAGACATAATTTGTGTCTAGTACTGGACTAAAGTGTACTGGAGATTTGTTGGCTGAATAATTATAGGATACGGACCTAAAAAGCTTATTCAGTAGGCTCATTGTGTTATGACCAGTCGTAGATTTATGGTATAGTGTAAGCCCCGGAAGGTAAACCCGAACAGGCTGATACCTGTAGAGGGTAACAGGCTGACTACACCGCTCGCATCGCGTGCGTTGAAAAATAAATTCAGAAATCTATGTTATTCAATTATTGCACCCACACTGCTCGCGCGCGCCAACGAGTGTCTGCGTTGCCAAGGGCTAAAATAGAAGTCAGTTCTATTTCTGACGCAGATCGCGCTGCAAGACCTCCCATCTCCTCATTGGTTTATTGAAGCAGGTACCCACGTGCCATCTCCTCATTGGTTATACCCACGTGGGTGACTGAAAGACGAATGAGGTCAGTGGCGGTCAGTGGCGGCACCTCATTTATGAAGGTTTTCAATCGCATTATAAAGTCAAGAGAAGAAAAATCATGGAAGGAGGAGAGATGACTAGAAACGATTCGGTTGACCGTTTTATGTGTGGATTATTTGTCGGAGTAGAGGACCTTGTGCATTTCAGATAAAATAACAACTCAATGTTTAGATCCCAGGACAAATTAGCTAGCAACAGCAAGCTAGCTATATGGGACAAATTAGCTAGCAAGTGGAAGCTAGCTAGCTAAATTGCCATACATGTTTGATGCTTTTCAACCTGTCCCCAAATTAATATAATTGGTTCAGTTTAAAAAATATATTTTAACCTGCGTGTCGTGATCGCATTTGGTGTGGGGGGGAAAAATACATTTATGCACGATGGAGTACGCGCGCGGCCGGTTTGTGTTCCGTGTAAGTCCTAGGGGGTAAATCCTGAGTAGGTTGGTTCCTTCTAGTACTATAAAGTATAGGGTAAGTCCCGGAAAGTAAAATCGAGCAGGCTAGTACCTGTAGGGTAAGTCCTAGGGTGTCACGCCCTGACCATAGAGAGACCTTGTTTCTCTATGGTGTAGTAGGTCAGGGCGTGACTAGGGGATATTCTAGTTTATAACTTCTATGTTGTGTTCTAGTTTATATTTTCTATGTTGGTGTTTTGTATGATTCCCAATTAGAGGCAGCTGGTAATCGTTGTCTCTAATTGGGGATCATATTTAAGTAGCTATTTTTCCCACCTGTGTTTGTGGGATATTGTTTTGTGTTTGTGCATGTGCACCCCGTAGTCAGGTTTGGTTATTCATTTATTGATATATTTTGTTTTGTTTAAGTTTCTCTTTGAATTAAATATGTGGAACTCAACATCCGCTGCGCCTTGGTCCCGTTCTTACGACAGCCGTGACATAGGGGGTAAATTTCAAGTAGGCTAGGTCATGTGACTACTATAAGAATTGAGTGAGTCCCGGAAGGTAAGCCCGAGCAGGCTGGTATCTGCAAATGGTAAGTCCTATTGGGTAAGACCTGGTTCCCTGTTGTAATATAGGGTGAAATTTTCAGCCACAGTGGCCATGCGGCAGTAGAGTGTGTGTGGATGGATAAAGGGACATGCTTGTGTACTAGGATAAAAAGTTGCCATTAGTGGTTAAAAGAAAAGCAATAAGATATTTTAACGCTGTTGGATTTGGGTATATTAGCAGTAGCAATAAAGAGAGGTTGGTTGTATGCCCTGTTGGGGTGGTGAACCGTGACAGATTATGCGGAAATAGGAAGGATGACAAGTGTGTATATTTTGGTAATGTGTGTTATCAACAACAGTGATATTTGAGGCGCAATACTGGAATAAGACATTAGGTCATCCGTATTCTCCAGGAATACAGTTGCAGACGCTATAGAATTGGTTCTAATACAAGGTATTAATAATGATGCCAAAGACATGACAGGAGGGACTGATTGATTTGAGAATGTTTTAGTACGTTTATAACTGTAGGAGTGCATTAGGATTAGTGACTATTGTGTTATGGGTCAGATGGAATGATATATGTGCAAATGTATCTGTAGCAGGAGGCGAGGTACACATGAGGCCTGTGGTTGAGACAGAATGTTTACATAGGGCTGTTAAATGGGATGGAATGTGACTGTGGTGGAGATCTGTGGTGGCTTATAAATTAAGGTTGTTGTGGTAGAGTGGTATCATTCCCAGAGACTATGTATATTGTTACAGGAGATAGCTGTCCTCCCTCTCCTCCGAGCTAACTGCACAATATAGTGACTATTATGAAGTTAAATTGAACGTTACACATACCCAGATCATGGTGAGAGTAGAAGAGATAGTGGTTGCATTTCAGACCATGGTAAACTTTCAAGAAACCTGTGACTCAGAGTTTTGTTAGGTTGGATATTCTTCCAACTTCATTCATCTCTTTCCTAATTTCTAACAGCCAGTGAACACTTGACAGATTCCATGAAGTAGATACTCACGGCAGTCGCTGTAGGGACAGTAATTAAAGGAGGCTATAGTAACAGCATGTAATTGGACTATGGCGCAAATGATGGAGTTTGAGGTATGCGTCATGGGCAGTGTCAGTAGTAGCAGGGCTTACTTTAGTAGCATTGTTGGGATATCAGTTTATGAGGACTCATGCCACATGGCTAGGTAGCTGGTAACTGGGAGACCGATTACCGGAGGCTGTTATTCAAATGTCACAAATTAGTGATTTGGCTATAAAGAAGGAGTCTATGTTGTCAGGAAATGACCCATGCGTTGCAGTGTGTATATCCTCAGGTGAAAGCAGCACATGAGGAGCAGGAGATAACCGAGGGCACGGGTTGAATTCTGGAGATTGACTGTACATCAAGATACACCAGGCAGGGATGTTGGGACAGCATTGGTCTGGTCCACACACAGTACTCCTTACAGCACCTGCAGCGGTAAAGATCATCATGTCTCTCCTCGGTGGGCTCACAGTTCTCACGTGAAGTGAGGTCCAGCTGCATAATGAGTGAGCGTAAATTACGTTAACACCATCTGAAATATAACTGATGCACGCCACTACACTGTAGAGATGTTGAGGAGCAAGCGGTGGCTGTGCACTCGTGGTGCTGTGCCACTGCTCACTCCGTTTGCTACAAATATGTGTTATAACTTGTCACTCTGACCTTAAAGGGATAGTACAAGATTTTCTACTGTCCCAGAGTCAGATGAACTCATGGATACAATTTATACAGTATGTCTCTATGAGCGGTTGTCTCTATGAGCAAGGAAGTTGAAGATAGTTTTGCTAGACATTGCTAACTAGCATTAGCGCAATGACTGGAAGTCTACAGGAACATCTAGTATGACTAACATTAGTTAGAATTGGCGCTAACGCTAGTTCGAAATTGTGCTAATGCTAGTTAGCAACTTCCTTCAAACTGCATGCAGAGACATAAAAATGGTATCCAAAAGTTTATCTGACTCTGGGTACTTAGAAAAGGGCTTAATTGCCAAAATCTCACACGTTCACTTTAAAAGTGCGGTGCACTGTTGCTAAATGAACATAGGGAAACACCAAGTGATATATTAGATGTGTCTTAATTCATCCTTAGTGGTCCTTTATCCATTAGATACTGCATCTGTACTCATAACTAGCAGCAACACATCATGACTTCAGTTCATACTCTATAAAGCTATAATCTATAAAGCTATAGCTAAATAACTGTTTGGTTTCTAAGGTGGCACCAAAAATCAAAGCCAATATGGAGCAGGGGATGCTTCTTCCGATGTCTTCTCCATCCAGCAACTCAGACAGAGGATGTGGACTACCTGTTGGAGGAGATTGGTCGTGTTGGTCATGATATATGCATCAGGATGGAGACCAATTTATGAATCAGGGATTGGTGAATAAGGTTGAGACCACTTTATGAATCAGATTGTGTCTCAGATCAACTGTAAACATTTAGAGGAAAAAAGGTAATAACTATCAGAAACCAAAATATACTGTATCTCTAGACACACTAATTGTTATCAAATGTTGTATTGTGTAAATACAGTCCTTTCTATAAATATATATACATATTATTTGTATTCCAGTGTATCAGGAAAGCGTTATACTGTAGCCAGTTTATTTCTACATAAATTTTATTAGTGTACAACATGAACGTAGCCTATCTAAGAGGACAATGAGCATTGTTCATTTTTTTTTTCTATATAATTTCTGAAATGTCATAGTTTCATGCATTTCAAAATAGAAATGTTAAAAGTAGGCAACCATTGATGCTGTAGTTTGGTAATTGTATCAACTGAAGGGTTATTAAAGTGCTTACAGTTTTTCTCAATTGCGGGCAAATATTTTTTTTTTTACAATGTTGTCCATAAGTGTCACGATCGTCGTCAGGGAAATGACCGAACCAAGGTGCAGCGTGGTGAGCGTACATTTCTTTTTTATTATGAATGTCGCCAGCAAAAATAGGAAACAACAAAAACAAACGTGAAGCTGACTAGGGCTATACAGGCCACGAACACAGACAACTACCCACAACTAAGGTGGAAAAACAGGCTGCCTAAGTATGATTCCTAATCAGAGACAACGATAGACAGCTGTCCCTGATTGAGAACCATACCCAGCCAAAACATAGAAACAGAAAACATAGAAATAAAGAAACTAGAATGCCCACCCTAGTCACACTCTGGCCTAATCAAAATAGAGAATAAAAGCCTCTCTATGGCCAGGGCGTGACAGTACCCCCCCTCCCCCCCAAAGGTGCGGACTCTGGCCGCAAAACCTGACTCTATAGGGGAGGGTTCGGGTGGGCATCTACTTCGGTGGCGGCTCCGGTGCGGGACGCAGACACCGCTCCACCTCTGGCTCCTCCCACTTTAGTGGCGCCTCTGGACTGGGGACCCTCGTTGCAGGCCTCGGACTGGGGACCCTCGTTGCAGGCCTTGGACTGGGGAACCTCGCTGGAGGCTCCGGACCGGAGACCGTCGTTGGAGGCTCCGGACTGGAGACCGTTGTTGGAGGCTCCGGACTGGAGAACGTCGGTGGAGGCTCCGGACTGGAGACCGTCGCTGCAGGCTCCGGACCGCGGATCAATACTGGGGGCTTCGTGCCATGGATCCTCATTGCAGGCTCCGGGCCATGGACCATCACTGGAGGCTTCGTGCCATGAATCATCGCTGGATGCTTTGTGCCATGGATCATCACTGGAGGCTTCGTGCCATGGATCATCACTGGAGGCTTCGTGCCATGGATCATCACTGGAGGCTTCGTGCCATGGATCATCACTGGAGGCTTCGTGCCATGGATCATCACTGGAGGCTTCGTGCCATGGATCATCACTGGAGGCTTCGTGCCATGGATTATCACTGGATGCTTCGTGCCATGGATCATCACTGGAGGCTTCGTGCCATGGATTATCACTGGATGCTTCGTGCCATGGATCATCACTGGAGGCTTCGTGCTATGGATCATCACTGGAGTGAGGAGACGTATGGACAGCCTGGTGCGTGGAGCTGCCACAGGGCTTACCAGGCTGGGGAGACATACATGAGGCCTGGTTCTGGGAGCAAGCATAGGACTCACCAGGCTGGGGAGGCATACAGGAGGCCTGGTTCTGGGAGCAGGCACAGGACTCACCAGGCTGGGATGACATACTGGAGGCCTGGTTCTTGCAGCAGGCACCGGATACACTGGGCCGTGGAGGCGCACTGGAGGTCTCGAGCGTAGAGCCTGCACAACCCGTCCTGGCTGGATGGTTACCTTCGCCCGGCAAAGGCAGGGCGCTGGCACAGGACACACTGGGCTGTGCAGACGCACCGGAGACACAGTGCGCAGAGCCGGCGCAGGATATCCTGGGCCGTAGAGACGCACTGGCGGCCAGATGCGCTGAGCCGGCACTATCCGTCCTGGCTGAATGCCCACTCTAGCCCGGCCGATGCGGGGAGCTGGAATGTAGCGCACCGGGCTGTGAACGCGCACTGGAGACACCGCGCGCTCCACCGCATAACACGGTGCCTGACCAGTACCACGTTCCCTACGGTAAGCACGAGGAGTTGGCTCAGGTCTCCAACCTGACTCAGCCAATCTCCTCGTGTGCCCCCCAAAAAAAATTTGGGGGAGTGGCCTCCCGGTCTTTAGTGCCAGCCGTGACCCTGTGTAATCCTGGGCCCTTTTACTCGCTGCCTCCGCCTTCCTCGCTGCTTCTACCTGCTCCCACGGCAGGCGATCCTTTCCCGCCAGGATCTCCTCCCATGTCCAGTCCTCCTTACCAAGCTGCTTGGTCCGTTTGTGGTGGGTAGTTCTGTCACGATCGTCGTCAGGGAAATGACCGGACCAAGGTGCAGCGTGGTGAGTGTACATTTCTTTTTTATTATGAATGTCGCCAACAAAAACAGGAAACAACCAAAATGAACGTGAAGCTGACTAGGGCTATACAGGCCACGAACACAGACAACTACCCACAACTAAGGTGGAAAAACAGGCTGCCTAAGTATGATTCCCAATCAGAGACAACGATAGACAGCTGTCCCTGATTGAGAACCATACCCGGCCAAAACATAGAAACAGAAAACATAGAAATAAAGAAACTAGAATGCCCACCCTAGTCACACCCTGGCCTAACCAAAATAGAGAATAAAAGCCTCTCTATGGCCAGAGCGTGACAATAAGACACAGAACTAACTGGCTTTTTGCAAAACAGTTGTGTTTTCAAAATGTAGTTGCTTTCTCCAAACTTAAATACATGACCTTATCAACAAAAAAAATTACATTATACCATTAAAATTGAAAACTTTTCCTGAGAAAAAATGTAATGAAAAATACCACATTGTGTGCAGGATTAATTCATCTGTATCATCACAATCCAATTGCAAGCATTCAATACAAAGGTTGGTTTGCTCATAATTTTATAGACTTTCTATTGGGGCACAGAAACACAATCCACAATAGAAATAAAGAAAGGAGAATACAATGTAAGAACACAACATATATGAATGTATAGGCATAAATCCACACCAAAGGAAAGCTCTATAATGGAAGGTCACAATGTTGAAGAGGATGATTTGGGAGTAACCTAAAGTTACGTTGAAGTAATCCAACTTAATTCTCTGCATGTCCGCAATATTGTAAAAAAAATCTAACAAATAGACAGTCCCCATTGCCTTCATCTTTCCATAAAGATGAGCAAAAAAGTTTTTTAATAAGTAATACAAATACTGAGCTATATGGTATGATAATTTTAAAATATATAAATAGGTGTCAAAATAACTGGCCCCACTAATGATTCTTATAAATAACAGTTATTGTATCTGCATTAACATTGTACTTTTTTTTGTTAAATTCATCTCAGCTTAAGGAACTGTATTGTGGCCTTCCATGGCTTTTTGTTTCACTGGGGTATAAAAATGAGGTAACACAGATGTAAAATTAATTTCTATCACCATGGGGAAAAGCAAATTACTCACAAACGAAATGAGAAGAATGGTTGTTGACCTTCATAAATCAGGCAATGGGCACAAAATAATACCTAAACAAATAAATATATGACTTACCACTATTAGGGCAATAATGAAAATGTTTAAAACCACTGAAACAGTGGTTCACTTGCTGGTAAAGGACGCAAGTGTACCTTGTCCCCACACACACTGAAAAAGACGGTTCGGGAGGCAAACGAAAATCGAAGGGCTACAGGTGGAGAATTACAGAACTTGATCGCATCTTGGAGTCACCAAGTCTCCAAATCTACAATTAGACGCCACCTCCATGCCATTAGGCTCTTTGGAAGGGTTTCCAGAAAATAGCCATTGATGAGAGCAACCAACAAATGTAAACGCCTGAAGTTTGCTAAACGGCATTGGCACTTGGATTGGAAACAGGTGCTATGGTCAGAGGATGGATATGCAGAAAATAACCTCATACCTACTGTAAAATATGGTGGTTAAGTTTATTAATTCAACCATTTAAAAAAATAAGCACACATAAAACTTAAAAGCCATACATGCACATGAATAAAATCATGGAGGATAACACACAATAAAGTCTGGGACTTATTTCCATTGTGGTCCTCTTGAGACAAGATGGCTAGACAAGATCGAACAGAGTATGGCAGTGAAATAATAAAACAAAAACATAAAAGAAGAACATCTATCTCATCATTCCAGTTACATCATAGGGGTTATTCATATGGGCACAGAGGACATCAAACATATTTTTACTTTATTTTTAAAGCTGTCCAGAGAGGATGTTGTTTTTATAGGCAGATGCAACTCATTCCATTCTGAGGCTCCAGTATACAAGAAAGTACCTTTCCCAGCATTACTCCTGAACCTGTATAAGCACACATCAGCAACACCTGATCTGGTGCTGTGATTATGTGCATCCCTATCACGGGGAAAGTAATCACTTAAATATCTGGGGGCAGGACCATAAATACTCCTGTAAACCAAACCTAGTCTAATCTGGGACACGCTAGCCTCAACAGGCAGCCAGTTTAGTTCCTGAAAGCAGCTCCTGCCTATGTGAGTACGTGGACTCACCTTCAAAACTACCCTGATCAACTTATTCTGGGCTATCTGGAGCTTCCGCTTCATCAGTTTAGATAAGCCCACAAACCAGGAAGTACTAGCGTAGTCAAAATGGCATTGAATGAGGGCAGTAGCTAGCACTTTCATGGAGTCCTTACCAAGCAGCTTGGACTTTCAAGCCAAAAACGTAATCCTGGCATTAACCTTCCCTAGCACCTTATTGGCCATGCTCACACCTCCCAAGCTTCCATCAAGGATACATCCCAAGTAGCTAACAGAGGTTTTAGTAGTCAGCACCTCACCCCCTAACTCCACTCTGATTTCAGACAACCTACAATATTTAGGTCTGGATCCCAAAATAATTGCTTCAGTTTTCCCTAAGTGCAGAGATAACTTATTATCTCCAAGCCATTTGCTAATGTTAGTAAGCTCTGTGCTAAGTATGCTCTCCAACATAGTTTTACTTTTGTGAGACACCAGAAGTGTAGAGTCATCCGCATAAAGAAAAAGACGGCAAGAACAAGCATCTTTCATATCATTAATATACAATAAAAACAGCAGAGGCCCAAGCACGCTCCCCTGCGGAACGCCACAATTCATTGTTTTTGCCTGAGACAGTGAACCATTAACCTCTACTACTTGCTCCCTTCCTGATAAATATGACTTTACCCAGCCTAGAGGGATACTGCTTAACCCCAGTGCCTCAAGTTTGGAGATTAGGAGACAGTGGTTAACTGTATCAAAGGCCTTCTGTAGGTCAAGTGGTACCATTCCACACAGATTTCCCTCATCAATCTCTTTCCTGATGAAGTCAGTCAAGTAAAGTAGACATGAATCAGTGGAGTATGTCTTTCTAAAACCCGACATTAGACCCTGTTTGTTAACATATTCATACATTTGCTCATGTACAATTCTCTCCAGGATCTTTGATGTTACACAGAGGATAGATACAGGCCTATAATTCCCAGGTTCAGACTTTATCCCCTTCTTATAACTTTAACTTGTTTCATGTCCCTGGGAAAGGTGCCTTGTTCAAGAGAGAGATTAACAATATGAGTAATACAAGGGCCAATTTGCTCAGCAGAATCTGGTGGATCTTTGATGTTACGGGGCTGTTTTGCTTCCAATAGTCCTTGGGTCTTTGATAAGGTCAACGGCACCATGAACTCTACCAAGTACAAGGACATTTTAGCCAAAAACCTGGTTGCCTTTGCCAGGAGTCTGAAACTGGATGTTCCAACAAGACAATGACCTCAAACAGACATCAAAATAAGTAATTTACTCAAAAAATCTACATTTTGTCGCCGGACTTGAACCCCATTGAAAACCTATGGTCCATAAACACAGTCCATAAACACAAACGAAAGGATATCAAGAATCTGGAAATATTCTCTATAAAGGGCTTGCTGTTGCGTCACAAATCACCGAGCAACCGCACCATGCGCCATGTTGGAAGCCCAGAGTCAGTTTGTTGGATGCCTCCAATCATCCACATGGCTGGCTGCATTCTGCTACCACCGGAAACTTTAGGAAGATTGCTCATTATTAATTTTTTCTAAGGAGCCAGAAAACTGAGGCAGTGGGAGAAATCAAATCAAATCAAATTATATTGGTCACATACACATGGTTAGCAGATGTTAATGCGAGTACAGCGAAATGCTTGTGCTTCTAGTTCCGACAGTCCAGTAATACCTAACAAGTAATCTAACAAATTCACAACGACTACCTATTACACACAATATAAGGGGATGGACTAAGAATATGTATATATGAATATATGGATGCGCGATGGCAGTGTGGCATAGTCAAGATGCAATAGATGGCATAAAATACAGTATATACATATGAGATGAGTAATGTAGGATATGTAAACATTAATAAAGTGGCATTATTCAAAGTGACTAGTGATACCATTACTAAATCTCTTTATTAAAGTGGCCAGTGATTCGAGTCTGTATGTTGGCAGCAGCCCTCTATGTTAGTGATGGCTGTTTAACCTCTTGACGCTAGGGGTCATATTTTTTTTAAATAACGTTCCCAAGGTAAACGGACTATTTCTCAGGTCCAGATCGTAGAATATGCATATAATTTACAGATTATGATAGACACTCCAAAGTTTTCCGAAACTGTCAAAATATTGTCTGTGAGTATAACAAAACTGATTCTGCAGGCGAAAACCTGAGAAAATATAACCTGGAAGTGATATTTTATTTTTTAAATCTGTGTTTCCTGGCCCGTCTTTCTTCCATTTAAAGGGGTATCAACCAGATTCCGTTTCCAATGGCTTCCTCAGGCTGTGACCAGGCTTTAGACATAGTTTCAGGCTATTATTTTGAAAAATGTGCGAGATTTTTCAAAACTAGTCAGGTGTCCTCTGATTAGTTCCTGCGAGCGAGAGGGTAGCTCTCCATTTTCTTTTTCTCTCTTATTGAATAGGTTACGGTCCGGTTGAAATATTATTGATTATGTTTGTTAAAAACAACCTGAGGATTGATTATAAAAAACATTTGACATGTTTCTACGACCATTACGGATACTTTTTGGAATTGTCGTCGAACGGAACGAGGCTTTGGTTTTCTGAACATAACGCGCAACCCAAATGGCGTTTTTTTGTTATAAAAATGTTACAAAAATAACATTTATTGTGTAACTGGGAGTCTCGTGAGTGCAAACATCCGAAGATTATCAAAGGTAAGCGATTAATTTTATTGCTTTTCTGACTTTCGTGACCATGCTAATTTGGGGCTAGCTGTTCTAGCATTGATTGATACACTCACAAAAGCTTAGATTGCTTTCGCTGCAAAGCATATTTTCAAAATCTGACACGATAGGTGGATTAACAACAAGCTAAGCTGTGTTTTGGTATATTTCACTTGTGATTGCATGATTATAAATATTTTTAGTAATATTTTGCGCCCTGCAATTCAGCGGTTGTTTATGAAAATGATCCCGTAAAAGGGATCCGTAGCGCAGAGAAGTTAACAGTCTGATGGCCTTGAGATAGATGTTTTTCTCTCGGTCCCAGCTCTGATGCACCTGTACTGACCTTGTCTTCTGGATGATAGCGAAGTGAACAGGCAGTGGCTCGGGTGGTTGTTGTCATTGATGATCTTTTTGGCCTTCCTGTGACATCGGATGCTGTAGGTGTCCTGGAGGGCAGGTAGGTTGCCCCCGGTGATGTGTTGTGCAGACCGCACCACCCTCTGGAGAGCTTTGTGGTTGAGTGTGGTGCAGTTGCCATACCAGGCGGTGATACAGCCCGACAGGATGCTCTCGATTGTGCATCTGTAGAAGTTTGTGAGGGTTTTAGGTGACAAGGCACATTTCTTCAGCCTCCTGAGGTTGAAGAGGCGCTGTTGCACCTTCTTCACCAAGCTGTCTGTGTGGGTGGACCATTTCAGTTTGTCCGTGGTGTACACAGAGGAACTTAAAACTTTCCACCTCCACTACTGTCCCGTCGATGTGGATAGGAGGGTGCTCCCTCTGCTGTTTCCTGAAGTCCACGATCCTCTCCTCTCCTTTGTTTTGTTGACGTTGAGTGAGAGGATATTCTCCTGACACCACACTCTGAGGGCCCTCATCTCCCCCCTGTAGGCTGTCTCGTCGTTGTTGGTCTACAAACTTGATGATTGAGTTGGTGGCGTGCATGGCCACAAAGTCATGGGTGAACAGGGAGTGCAGGAGGGCTGAGAACGCACCCTTGTGGGGCCCCAGTGTTGAGGATCAGCGGGGTGGAGATGTTGTTTCCTACCCTCACCAACTGGGGGCAGCCCTTCAGAAAGTCTAGGACCCAGTTGCACAGGACGGGACCCAGTCTCAAGCTTAATGATGATTTTCGAGGGTACTATGGTGTTGAATGCTGAGCTGTAGTCAATGAACAGCATTCTTAAATAGATATTCCTCTTGTCCAGATGGGATAGGGCAGTGTGCAGTGTAATGGCGATTGCATCGTCTGTGGACCTATTGGGGCAGTAAGCAAATTGGAGTGAGTCTAGGGTATCAGGTAGGGTGGAGGTGATATGATCCTTGACTAGTCTATCAAAGCACTTCATGATGACAGAAGTGAGTGCTACGGGGCGATAGTCATTTAGTTCAGTGTCCTTAGCTTTCTTGGGAACAGGAACAATGGTGGCCATCTTGAAGCATGTGGAGACAGCAGACTGGGATAGGGATTGATTGAATATGTCCGTAAATACACCAGCCAGCTAATCTGCTCTGAGGCTAGGAATGGCATCTGGGCCAGGAACCTTGCGAGGGTAAACACGTTAAAATGTTTTACTCACGTCGGGCACATTGAAGGAGAGCCCACAGTCTTTGGTAGCGGGCCGTGTCGGTGGCACTGTATTGTCCTCAAAGCATGCAAAGAAGTTGTTTAATTTGTCTGGGAGCGAGACGTCGATGTCCGCGACGGGGCTGATTTCTTTTTGTAATCCATGACTGTCTGTAGACCCTGCCACATACGTCTCGCATTTGAGCTGTTGAATTTCGCCTCTACTTTGTCTCTATACTGACACTTTACTTGTTTGATTGCCTTGTGGAGGGAATAGCTACACTGTTTGTATTCGGTCATGTTTCCAGTCACCTTGCCATGATTAAATGCAGTGGTTCGTGCTTTTAGTTTTGCGTGAATGCTGCCATTAATCCACGGTTTCTGGTTAGGGAAGGTTTTAATAGTCACAGTGGGTACAACATCTCTAATGCACTTCCTAATAAACTCACTCACCGAGTCAGTGTATACTTCAATGTTATTGTCTGAGGTTGCCCGGAACATATCCCAGTCCACGTGATCGAAGCAATCTTGAAGCGTGGAATCCGATTGGTCAGACCAGCGTTGGATAGACCTAAGCACGGGCGCGACCTGTTTTAGTTTCTGCCTATAGGAGGCGAGCAACAAGATGGAGTCATAGTCAGATTTACCGAAGGGAGTGCGGGGGAGGGCCTTGTATGCATCACAGAAGTTAGAGTAGCAGTGGTCCAATGTTTTGCTCGAGCAGGTACAACAATCAATGTGCTGGTAGAATTTAGGTAGCATTGTTCTTAAATTAGCTTTGTTAAAATCCCCATCTACAATAAATGCACCCTCAGGATATATGGTTTCCAGTTTACATAGAGTCCAGTGAAGTTCTTTCAGGGCCGTCGAGGTATATGCTTGGGGACGGATATACACAGCTGTGACTATAATCGAAGATAATTTTCTTGGAAGATAATGCGGTCGGCATCTGATTGTAAGGATTTCTAGGTCAGGTGAACAAAAGTACTTGAGTACCTGTAAGTTGTTATGATTACACCATGAGTCGTTAATCATGAGGCATACACTCTCACCCTTCTTACCAAAGAGATGTTTGTTTCTGTCGGCGCGATGCATTAAGAAACCCGATGGCTCTGACAACATAACCCGAGTGAGCCATGTTTCCGTGAAACAGAGAAGGTTTCATGGAAACAATCTCAAACAAATTACTGCATAATTTCCTACGGACGTGAAGCGACCATCTTGCTAGTAAGTAAATATTTTGAAAATGATCAAAAACAATCTATTATCAGCTAGCTTGCTCCGGAAACTTGTTTGCAGGCTAACTCAAATTAGCTGCTCACGTAATATTCGCTTGTTGTTCAGTCAAAAGCTCTCCAATTAGTTTTATTTGATTGTCACAATTTTTTCAGGAAATCAGTGATGTGAACCCATTGTGCAGATAATGGCATTCAACACCAATGCAGCCATAGGCCTTCAGCAATGGTTCACAACTCTCGTCCTTGAGTACCCCCCCCCCCCCCCCCCCCCCAGCACACATTTTTGTTGTAGCCCCAGACAAACACACCTGAGTCAACTCAGGGGGCCTGATGATTAGTTGACAAGTTAAATCAGGTGTGTTTGTCCGGGGCTACAATAAAACTGTACTGTTGGGGGTACTAGGGGACCGGAGTTGGGAACCACTGCCCTACAGTTTGATAGCATTAACCTTATGGGAATTTGCAATGCACCCCTTGACTTTGTGCATCTGAAGTAGAGAATAGCTTAACTCGCACATTGTTTAGCTATATGTTCTCAATTTAAAACCAATACCAGTAGACAATGTATGAGGCTAATCATTATACTAGATTTGGTATATGCCTTGTGCTGACATGAAATTGTTTAGTGCAAATCCAACCCTTGTAATCTAGGTGGTGAAACGTCTGGAAGTAGGAGATGATGGGATCCTTCTCTTCAAACATACAACTACTACCACCAAGTTCAATGCCAGATACTTTTCTACGAGAAGGTCTGAGTGGCACTTGGATGGGCTACTGTGATAATGAAGATGTTTTGCCTAAGACTTCCACAAGAATTACATTGTCTACGCTAAATGTGTTTAAATTGTAAAAGAAGGACAATAGTTGGGCTATAAGAAATGCTTTTTATTCAATGGGGCTAGGCAAAGCAGAGATAGCAAAATACATTCATTTCACCCATACGACAATATAGCCTATTATTAAAGTACAGTATGTTTACAATACAAACGATAGTCTTTTACAAGTTCCAAATTACACACACCACACACAGTTTAAGGGGGCAGTTTAGTCATGACGACAAGGTGAAGGTGCCCTCTACATATCTGACACAACAGAATCATTCAGATTGTCCAAAGCACAGCATATGACAACCATCTCGTATAACTGAGGGATGTCTCCTTTCATATCTGATCTTGCACATCTTCACAGTGGGAATCCAGTTGACATGGGTGTCTTGATAGAGGTCAGCTGGTGAACCTACAGTACATAAACAAATGACAAACACACCTGATGTTAGAATATCACTTCTTCAGGTCACATATACCATCAGGGCTCTTAAGTATTTGGTTGTGTTTAATTCATTCAGGGTGTTTTATTGTCATATGGATATCATCTATTGTTGGACTGGAACAACCAAGTCAACACATTAGGTTGTCATATCCCATTGTGGCTTTTGTCATATGCTGTAATGGCCATACATTTTCCCTCCTCTTATGAAAAAACTTTTGGCACATTTGTGGCCTGCTGGAGGTCATTTTGCAGGGCTCTGGCAGTTCACCTCCTGCTCAAAGGCGGAGGTAGCGGTCCTGCTGCTGGGTTGTTGCCCTCCTACGGCCTCCTCCACGTCTCCTGATGTACTGGCCTGTCTCCTGGTAGCGCCTCCATGCTCTGGACACTACGCTGACAGACACAGCAAACCTTCTTGCCACAGCTCGCATTGATGTGCCATCCTGGATGAGTTGCACTACCTGAGCCACTTGTGTGGGTTGTAGACTCCGTCTCATGCTACCACTAGAGTGAGAGCACCGCCAGCATTCATGAATATGAATATGATATGAACTTTCCAATTTGTAAGTCGCTCTGGATAAGAGCGTCTGCTAAATGACTTAAATGTAATGTAAATGTAAAAGTGACCAAAACATCAGCCAGGAAGCATAGGAACTGAGAAGTGGTCTGTGGTCACCACCTGCAGAATCACTCCTTTACTGGGGGTGTCTTGCTAATTGCCTATAAATTTCCACCTTTTGTCTATTCCATTTGCACAACAGCATGTGAAATTTATTGTCAATCAGTGTTGCTTCCTCAGTGGACAGTTTGATTTCACAGAAGTGTGATTGACTTGGAGTTACATTGTGTTGTTTAAGTGTTCCCTTTATTTTTTTGAGCAGTGTATTAGACTACAAAGGGAAGCACAGCCTCGAGCTGCGCAGTGACACGAGCCTATCAGGCGAGCGAAATAACTTCTATGCTCGCTTCGAGGCAAGCAACACTGAAGCATGCATGAGAGCATCAGCTGTTCTGGATGACTGTGTGATCACGCTCTCTGTAGCCGATGTGAGTAATACCTGTTTTAAAGGTCAACATTCACAAGGCCGCAGGCCCTGATGGATTACCAGCAGGTGTACTCCGAGCATGCACTGACCAACTGGCAAGTGTCTTCACTGACATTTTCAACCTGTCCCTGACCGAGTCTGTAATACCAACATGTTTCAAGCAGACCACCATAGTCCCTGTGCCCAAGAACATCAAGTTAACCTGCCTAAATGACTACCGACCCGTAGCACTCACATCTGTAGCCATGAAATGCTTTGAAAGCTTGGTCATGGCTCACATCAACACCATTATCACAGAAACCCTAGACCCACTCCAATTTGTATACCACCCCAACAGATCCACATATGATGCAATCTCTATTGCACTCCACACTGCCCTTTCCACCTGGACAAAAGGAACACCTACTGTTTGTGATAATGCTGTTCATTGACTACAGCTCAGCGTTCAACACCATAGTGCCCTCAAAGGTCATCACTAAGCTAAGGACCCTGGGACTAAACAACTTCCTCTGTAACAGAATCCTGGAGTTCCTGATGTTATTTATACAATTTTAACCCTGATGTCCTTACACAGCTCTCTGGTCTTGGCCATTGTGGAGAGGTTGGAGTCTGTTTGAGTGTGTGGACAGGTGTCTTTTATACAGGTAACCAGTTCAAACAGGTGCAGTTAATACAGGTAATGAGTGGAGAACAGGAGGGCTTCTTAAAGAAAAACTAACAGGTCTGTGAGAGCCGGAATTCTTACTGGTTGGTAGGTGATCAAATACTTATGTCATGCAATAAAATGCAAATTAAATCATACAATGTGATTTTCTGGATTTTTGTTTTAGATTCCGTCTCGCACAGTTGAAGTGTACCTATGATAAAAATTACAGACCTCTACATGCTTTGTAAGTAGGAAAACCTGAAAAATCGGCAGTGTATCAAATACTTGTTCTCCCTACTGTATTACCTCAACTAACCTGTGCCCCCGCACATTGACTCTGTACCGGTAGCCCCTGCATATAGCCTCGCTACTGTTATTTTATTGTTGCTCTTTCATATATATATTTTTTACTTCAGTTTATTTTAGTAAATACTTTAACACGTATTTTTCTTAAATACTGCATTGTTGGTTAAGGGCTTGTAAGTAAGCATTTCACTGTAAGGCAACCTGTTGTATTCGGCACATGTGACAAATAAAATGATTCGATTTTTGATATGGACGTCATATTGTACAATTTGTCTCCCCTTTTCAAGGGATCCAGCTTTTGTCAAATTATCGTAATATTTGACCTATCATGGCAGATTAGCAGAATTTACACAGCAGGTTAAGAGAATTAGGTTAAGGTTCAGAAAAAGTTAAGTTGTATTTTAGCTAAACCTTCTACATTAATTTCACAAAAGCTGGGTCCCTTTTAGCCAGGACCCCTTTTCGGCCTAGATTACATGGTTGCTTTCAAGACGAGGTCATTTTTATTGATCTGTTATCAGTGTCAGTAGAGTATTATTTTTTTAAATTCTGCTAATGACTCCACTCCTATAAAGTGTAGTATAATTGCATTAAATGTTTGTCAAAAGCCACATTTTTCAGTGCAAAGGAAATATAGCCTATGTCACTACGTGCTTATTAATAGCATAAATCATCACTATCCAATCTACTCATCACATTAGGAATAGTAGGCTTACATTAGTCGGCAAATGCAATACTAGAGGCATGTTTTAAAGGGGCATTATTAATGGTAAAAAATAATTTTGCTTCCCCAAAACTTGACACTCAAGCGCCACATGCTAATGACTAGACTACAAGCTATCCAGCTTAGCTAATTTCGGCTAACACATGGTTAGCAAAACAGTGAAACTAAACTTGAAATCGATCAGACTTGACTTACCAGTGATGAAATGATTAGAGCAAACCCTGTATTGACAGCTGTCTGGATTCAGGTCTTGATGGGCAAAAAGGTTTTTGCTTTTCTGACAGTTCTTCCAGCTTAAAAATATTAATTTAGAGCCTTGATTGTGTGGGACCTAAAGATTAAAATGTCACATAGCATCATCTGTAGGTGAAAAGGAAGACTTGAACAAATACAAATCACAGACCTCTAAAAATGGGTCCGTTTTATGTTTTTCATATGAATTAACACAAGTAAGCCTTTCGCTACACATATAACATCTGCTCAATGTGTATGTGACAATAACATCTGATTTGTGCTTTTCTGGGTGAATCACAACAGAGAAGCATAATGGTGATTGGTTTAATTTTTTAACTGTCTATTGCACAAAGACATGAGAAATAATTTGAAAAAATTAAAATAAAAATCTTCAATATATCTGAACACATTCGAAATACAAAGTATGACAACCATTTCCTTACTCAGTATGGCAGTACTATTCCTGGTTAAGAAATAGCCTGAATGCTGGCATTGTGACAATGTCCTGTCATTTTGGGGAGTGAGAGAAAGATCCCAAATAGCTTATTATTATCATCAAGTCTTTCAGCCACAGGATATCATGGTGAACTGTTCTGAGTTGCAGGTCATGCTGTGCAGTATAATGTACACAAGTAAGAGTAGGACAAATCCCACAATAACCACTAAGCAGAACCTGGTCCCAAATGCGCTCTTACAACTACCTTCCTCCCCTTCCCTCATCCCATGTTCCTCCTCCATCCCTGTAGCCCTCTCATGGTGTTCTACTGGAAGGTAGGCGTTACACGGCAGCCGTATGAAGACAGGTGTGTATGGGACAGAGATGATGGCCATAGTGTCTGGGTCATCTAGGAGTTGGGAGACAGAGACCCCTGGGGGCAGAGTGGTGACACAGCGACACCAGGGGCAGCGCAGCTCACTCTGGCTCATCCTCATCTGGGTCAAGCACACTGAGCAGCAGGTGTGCTGGCAGTCCAGGAGCTTGGGCCTACGCCACGAACTGTAATAGTTGAAACAGATCTGACATTCTAACATGGAGTCTTGTTGTAAGATCTGACAATCTAGAATGGACTCTTGTTGTGAGAGAGATTCCATTATGATGAGTTTGGTCTGTTATGTCAAACCACAAACAGTCTGTGGTTCCCGCGGTATGAATATGCAGATTATGGAACCATAGATAGATTTACAGATGTTTCTGCTCTTGACGTCTCTCCTCCTCTCTTCTTTACAGATGTTGTGTCACAGTACTTAGTTTAATCCATGTCTGGCTCCATCAACCCTATTAGAGAGAAGACATTCGTCAAGTCAGTGTGTGATTCCGTAATCCTCATTAAATAACTCATACTGAAAAAGCAAAAACACTACTTGGTCATGTCCTGCCCACTGAGCTCTCTGTGTGTGTGTGTGTCCGCTTCAAGACCCTGTGACTATAAGAATAAAGCACAATAAGCCTATTTTGTCATTAACCAAAACAGGAAAATAACCTTAGCAAATGAGCAAACCTGTTTCTGATCTGGACTGGCAAGAATGTTGATCACTCAGCAGCCTAAGGCAAAGTTCCTGCATGACATTGCTGCACATTTCTTAAAGCAGCATTTTGTAACTTTTTTCTGCTCCAGTAAGTCACTAGTGGTCATCCAATGTGAAGCAAAAGTAATAATATTGAGCCTCTAGCCTGCCTGACAACAATTTTCCCTGTCGAGTCAGATTATCCCAACATATTCTGTGCTGTGGATAATGAGTGACGTGTTTCCGTAGTTTAGGGATATTCTAACTGGTAGGGGTATGATACCTAGCTAGCAGAGCCCATGTCCACACTTGGTGAGCAGAGATAGCTAGCTTACAGACATGGCAGATGCGAGGGGCCAACGACCTAACCCAGCAGCAGCTACTACTCCATTTACGCCAAAGACACAGAGAACTTTGGAGAGCAGACAGGCGAAAACGGAAAGCAATAAAGCACAGGCCAAGACGAGAGTAAACCTCGGATCTGCATTCACACTTTCTCTCTAACTGAATGCTCGGCTATGAAAAGCAAACTGACATTTACTCCTATGGTGCTGACCTGTTGCACCCTCTACAACCACTGTGATTATTATTATTAGACCCTCCTGGTCATCTATGAACGTTTGAACATCTTGGCCATGTACTGTTATATTCTCCACCCGGCACAGCCAGAAGAGAACTGGCCACCCCTCAGAGCGTGGTTCCTCTCTAGGTTTCTTCCTAGGTTCCTGCCTTTCTAGGGAGTTTTTCCTAGCCACCGTGCTTTCTACATCGCTTGCTGTTTGGGGTTTTAGGCTGGGTTTCTGTATAGCACTTTGTGACATCGGCTGAAGTAAAAACGGCTTTATAAATACATTTGATTGAAGGCATTCAAAAACGACCGAGTTTGCATATTTTCTGCTGAAAAGGTACGATATTGCTAACTAGATATAATATATTTCTAGATATAAAATTAAATGTCGGTTTTGATATTTAGATGTAAATATTCATGTGAGGGCTCTATTTTGGATTACTTGTTTTTATTGTTGTTTTCAAGACACGCATCCAATAGTTCGTATTAGCTAGCTTGATGTTGTTAGCTGACTGACATTGGTTTGTTTAATTTGATTATAAAATGTGGCTTCACAAGATAGTCGTTACTAGCCAACTTGTGTATAACGTTACTTGACCTTGTGTTATATTTCTGAAGTATGTGATCTGAAAGTCATGTTGATATTGGTTAGCTCTAGCTAGCTAGCTACTTTTCTTCACACTAGTCAACTGGCACGGAAATGCCTAGCCATGATTATAAAGCCCAGTTCAGATATGTAAATTGAGACACGACGCAAGTTTGTTTAATCTGAGCAGTCTAGTTTTAGGACGTGTGATTTCTTTGGTTGGAGTTTCCAAGATTCAAATCTTTAGCCGAAGTCTTGCGACGAGACGGATCCATTTAGCCAATCAAAGAACAGTGCACTAACATTCTGTGTTCAGTCAAGCAGCTAGCCAAGCAGAGCGCTAGCTAGCTTTTTTGCTGCACATATCTAGTCTAGCTTGCTGATATTTACAATAGTATCCAGCTGCAGCCCCGCAGCAGCCTGTGACTAAAACCAGTTTGACGCTAAAACCAATTCTATCACCATCTACTGGCAGTGGTTAATCCCTACCACATACATGTGAACTCCTCTTATTTCCTAGATTACATTCCTTGCTCCCTTTCCTTCTTTCTTTTCCTCCTTCCACTTCATCTCCTCCTTTACTAGCTTAATTTCCTATCTCCTTACCTTTCCTATTTTTCCTTTCTTAGCCTCTTCTCCATCCCATAAATCCCTTTACATCATCTCCTTTCCACCTTCCTGGCGCCTAACCAAAATAATGGTCAACGGGGCATTTTTATGCATGACCATTAGCATGATGGGATGTTAATTGCTTAATTAACTCTAGAACCATACCTGTGTGGAAGCACCTGCTTTCAATATACTTTTTATCCCTTTATTTTGGCAGTTACCTGTATGTGGTAGTGATTAACCACAGCCAGTAGAGAGGAAAGGAAGTTAGGAAAGGAGGAAAGGAGGAAAGGGAGTGAGGAAAGGAATCTAGGAAAGAAAACGATTTCACATGTATGTGGTAGGGATTAACCAAAGCCAGTAGATGGCGATAGTATTGGTTTTAATGACAGGCTAGTTTTAGTCGCAGGCTGCTGTGGGGCTGCATCTCAATATTTATCTAATGCATGTATTTCATGACACTCCTTTGCTACAAACTGTCTCAACTGCAAGTCTTGTCTTCAGTTTTGCCAATTTAGCGACAAGAGAAGGGATTGTGCGGCGGGAGAGGGGGCGAAAATGCTACATTGTGCCACAAAAATAGTTGGCAACACTGCTCGTCGTCTTCCTGTCGCCTTTCATCCTTACCTAGCTCCCTTTACCAACTTATTTTCCTCCATTCCTAGGATTAACCACGGCCAGTAGAGGAAAGGAAGAAGGAAAGGATAAGTTCACATGTAACAGGTAAAATAAAACAATTAATGAAACACCAACAAAGTGTCTTAAAAGGGCGTTGGGCCAACACGAGCCGCCATAACAGCTCCAATGCGCCTTGGCATAGAGTAGAATCTATTGGAGGGATCCAACACCAACCTTCCACAAGAAATTCCATAATTTGGTGTTTTGTTGATGGTGGTGGCACTGCTCCAGCATCTCCCATAAGTAGTCAATTGGGTTGAAATCTGATGACTGAGACACATACCCTTTAAATCCCCTATGCTCCTTTGAGAACCCTCGTTTAATAGTCACATGTACAGGATTGCAGGTGTGATTGCAAGGTACAGTAAAAATCGTAGTATTCGAGCTCCAACATTCAGGACTAACTGAAATAAAACAATGTCCATTGGGGAAGTAGCAGAAGGGGGAGCTGGTAGCTGACTAGTGGGGGCTATTCAGCAGCCTGATGGTCTGAGGATAAAAACTATTGGCCACTCTTTCAGTTTTTGCCATGATGCTCCTGTACTGCCTGCGTCTAAGTGATTGAAGCAGGGAGAACAGGGCATGGTTTGGGTGGCTGGGGTCCCTGATGATCTTCTTGACCGTTAGACCATTTCAGCTTCTCTGAGATGTGTACGCCAAGGAATTTGAAGTTATTGACCTTCTCCACAGTGGCCCTGTTGATGAGGATAGGGGCGTGTACAGCCTGGTTCCTCTTGTAGTTTACAATCAGCTCCTGAGATCTCTTCTTCTAGTCTTGGTAACCAAAATAATGGTCAACGGGGCATTTTTATGCATGACCATTAGCATGATGGGATGTTAATTGCTTAATTAACTCTAGAACCATACCTGTGTGGAAGCACCTGCTTTCAATATACTTTTTATCCCTTTATTTTGGCAGTTACCTGTATGTGGTAGTGATTAACCACAGCCAGTAGAGAGGAAAGGAAGTTAGGAAAGGAGGAAAGGGAGTGAGGAAAGGAATCTAGGAAAGAAAACGATTTCACATGTATGTGGTAGGGATTAACCAAAGCCAGTAGATGGCGATAGTATTGGTTTTAATGACAGGCTAGTTTTAGTCGCAGGCTGCTGTGGGGCTGCATCTCAATATTTATCTAATGCATGTATTTCATGACACTCCTTTGCTACAAACTGTCTCAACTGCAAGTCTTGTCTTCAGTTTTGCCAATTTAGCGACAAGAGAAGGGATTGTGCGGCGGGAGAGGGGGCGAAAATGCTACATTGTGCCACAAAAATAGTTGGCAACACTGCTCGTCGTCTTGAGCTGTTGTAGCCTACAACACATAATTCTAAAACTAACTATGGTAGTTTGATCTCGTCTGGTCTCATGCCGGCTGTTGAATCTGAACTGGGCTTCATTACTTGATGTTCAAGCTCTAGAAAATATATTTTCAGATATAATTTCAGTCATAAAATAAATAAATCTACATCAATGCCTGGCATGCCTGTATTTCCAGCCCCACCATTGTCGAGTATAGGAGCAGAATCAGATTGGTAAGCACAGACTTTAACGATGGATTTTTTACCTTGTCTGTTCCATAATTTTGTTTCACCTAGCTGGCCAAGAAGAGGAATAATTTACCGAATAACAAAGTAGACTTCTTATAATGATAGGCATCTATGTAGCTCAGCTGTTTAGGAAAATTAACTATCCAGGATTTACTTTGAGTATTGAGGACATACCATCCCAATTTTAGCCTAATGCACAGAGTATGTTATTCCCTATTTTAGCAAGCTCAAAAGGTATGCTACACATGTATTGAGTATAAAAGTAACATTCCATAATAACAATATTAGGTAGGTGCTTACATTTATCCTATTTCACACATGTACAAGTAGAAACAGTCATCAACATTTTAAAATGGTTAAAACAATTCTAATAAAAGCAACAATTGTACAATGGATGAAAATACTCCAAACTTTTAGAATTCTTAAAATCCATCAGATATTGACTGAATGATAGCACATAATGGTCGCCTCGCTTCACGTTCGCGATGGTTGCCTTGCTTCACATTCTTAGGAAACTACGCAGTATTTTGTTTTTTTAATGTATTTTTCTTACATTAATACCCCAGGAAATATTAAGTCTTATTACATACAGCCGGGAAGAACTATTGGATATAAGAGCAACGTCAACTCACCAACATTACGACCAGGAATACGACTTTTCCGAAGCGGTTCCTCGGTTTGGACCACCACCCAGGACAATGGATCGGCTCCCAGTAGGCGACCCAAAACAACGACGCCGCAGAAGGGGCAGACGGCGCGGTCTTCTGGTTAGGCTCCGTAGACGGGCTCGTCGCTCACGAGTATACTACTTGCCAATGTCCAGTCTCTTGACAACAAGGTAGACGAAATTCGAGCAAGGGTTACCTTCCAGAGAGACATCAGAGATTGTAACATTCTCTGCTTCATGGAAACATGGCTCACTCCGGATATGTTAGTCGGTAGAGCCACCCGGTTTCTTCATGCATCGCGCCGACAGAAACAAACATCTCTCTGGTAAGAAGAAGGGTGGGGGTGTATGCCTTATGATTAACGAGTTGTGGTGTGTTCATAACAACTTACAGGAACGCAAGTCCTTTTGTTCACCTGACCTAGAATTCCTTACAATCAAATGCTGACCGCATTATCTACCAAGGGAATCCTCTTCGATTAAAAATAACTTAATTGGACTCTATGTAAACTGGAAACCATATATCCTGAGGCTGCATTTATTGTAGCTGGGGATTTTAACAAAGCTATTCTGAAATCAAGGCTCCCTAAATTTTATCAGTATATCGAATGCACGACACGGGCTGGCAACATTCTGGATCATTGCTACTCTAACTTCCACGACGCATACAAAGCCCTGTAATAAAGTGTATCTCTAATTGAGAACCAATCTAGGCAGCCATAGACATACAAACACCTAGACAAGACACTGACCCATTAAACATACAAAACCCCTAGACAATCCAAAAACACATAAATTCCCCATGTCACACCCTGACCTAACTAAAATAATAAGGAAAACAAAGATAACTAAGGCCAGGGCGTGACAGTACCCCCCCCCCCAAAGGTGCGGACTCCGGCCGCAAAACCTGACACAGAAAGGGAGGGTCCGGGGTGGGCCTTCTCATGGCGGTGGCTCGGGTGCGGGACGTGGCCCCCACTCCACCATTGTCAATACCCGCTTTGGTGTCTCTGGTAGATCCTGGCTGACTGGCGGCTCTGGCTGCTCATGGCTGGCGGGCGGGCGACTCTGGCTGCTCATGGCTGGCGGGCGGGCGACTCTGGCTGCTCATGGCTGGCGGGCGGGCGACTCTGGCTGCTCATGGCTGGCGGGCGGGCGACTCTGGCTGCTCATGGCTGGCGGGCGGGCGACTCTGGCTGCTCATGGCTGGCGGGCGGGCGACTCTGGCTGCTCATGGCTGGCGGGCGGGCGACTCTGGCTGCTCATGGCTGGCGGGCGGGCGACTCTGGCTGCTCATGGCTGGCGGGCGGGCGACTCTGGCTGCTCATGGCTGGCGGGCGGGCGACTCTGGCTGCTCATGGCTGGCGGGCGGGCGACTCTGGCTGCTCATGGCTGGCGGGCGGGCGACTCTGGCTGCTCATGGCTGGCGGGCGGGCGACTCTGGCTGCTCATGGCTGGCGGGCGGGCGACTCTGGCTGCTCATGGCTGGCGGGCGGGCGACTCTGGCTGCTCATGGCTGGCGGGCGGGCGACTCTGGCTGCTCATGGCTGGCGGGCGGGCGACTCTGGCTGCTCATGGCTGGCGGGCGGGCGACTCTGGCTGCTCATGGCTGGCGGGCGGGCGACTCTGGCTGCTCATGGCTGGCGGGCGGGCGACTCTGGCTGCTCATGGCTGGCGGGCGGGCGACTCTGGCTGCTCATGGCTGGCGGGCGGGCGACTCTGGCTGCTCATGGCTGGCGGGCGGGCGACTCTGGCTGCTCATGGCTGGCGGGCGGGCGACTCTGGCTGCTCATGGCTGGCGGGCGGGCGACTCTGGCTGCTCATGGCTGGCGGGCGGGCGACTCTGGCTGCTCATGCCTGGCGGGCGGGCGACTCTGGCTGCTCATGCCTGGCGGGCGACTCTGGCTGCTCATGGCTGGCGGGCGACTCTGGCTGCTCATGGCTGGCGGGCGACTCTGGCTGCTCATGGCTGGCGGGCGACTCTGGCTGCTCATGGCTGGCGGGCGACTCTGGCTGCTCATGGCTGGCGGGCGACTCTGGCTGCTCATGGCTGGCGGGCGACTCTGGCTGCTCATGGCTGGCGGGCGACTCTGGCTGCTCATGGCTGGCGGGCGACTCTGGCTGCTCATGGCTGGCGGGCGACTCTGGCTGCTCATGGCTGGCGGGCGACTCTGGCTGCTCATGGCTGGCGGGCGACTCTGGCTGCTCATGGCTGGCGGGCGACTCTGGCTGCTCAGGACAGACGGATGGCTCAGATGGCGCTGGGCAGACGGATGGCTCAGATGGAGCTGGGCAGACGGATGGCTCAGATGGAGCTGGGCATACGGATGGCTCAGATGGAGCTGGGCATACGGATGGCTCAGATGGGGCTGGGCAGACGGGCAGTTCAGGCGCCGCTGGGCAGACGGCAGACTCTGGCCGGCTGAGGCGCACTGTAGGCCTGTAGGCCTACCTGAAGGCTAGTGCGGGGAGAAGGAACAGGGCATACTGGACCCTGGAGACGCACATTAGGCCTAGGGCGTGGTGCCGGAACTGGTGGTACCGGGCTGGGGACTCGCATCTCAGTGCTAGTGCGGGGAGAAGGAACAGGGCATACTGGACCCTGGAGACGCACATTAGGCCTAGTGCGTGGTGCCGGAACTGGTGGTACCGGGCTGGGGACACGCATCTCAGGGCTAGTGCGGGGAGCAGCAACAGGATGCACAGGACTCTGGAGACGCACAGGAGGCTTGGTGCGTGGTGCCGGAACTGGTGGTACCGGGCTGGAGACACGCACCATAGGGCGAGTGCGTGGAGGAGGAACAGGGCTCTGGAGACACACTGGAAGCCTGGTGCGTGGTGTAGGCACTGGTGGTACTGGGCTGGGGCGGGGAGGTGGCGCCGGAAATACCGGACCGTGCAGGCGTACTGGCTCCCTTGAGCACTGAGCCTGCCCAACCTTACCTGGTTGTATGCTCCCCGTCGCCCGACCAGTGCGGGGAGGTGGAATAACCCGCACCGGGCTATGTAGGCGAACCGGGGACACCATGCGTAAGGCTGGTGCCATGTAAGCCGGCCCGAGGAGACGCACTGGTGGCCAGATGCGTTGGGCCGGCTTCATGACATCCGGCTCAATACTCAATCTAGCCCGGCCGATACGAGGAGCTGGTATGTACCGCACCGGGCTATGCACACGTATAGGAGACACCATGCGCTCTACTGCGTAACACGGTGTCTGCCCGTACTCTCGCTCTCCACGGTAAGTACAGGGAGTATGTGCAGGTCTCCTACCTGACTTCGCCACACTCCCTTTTAGCCCCCCCCCCCCCCCCCCCCTCCCCCCAAGATTTTTTTGGGGCTGACTCACAGGCTTCCTACCGCGTCGTCGTGCTGCCTCCATTCGCCGGTATCCCTCCTCGCACTGCGCCAGAGAATCCCAGGCGGGCTCCGGCATTCGCCCTGGGTCGATCGCCCACCTGTCGATCTCCTCCCACGTAGTGTAGCCCAGATCCTGCTCCCATGTCCATGAATCCTTTGTGTATTGCTCCTGTTGCTGCTTGACACGCTGCTTGGTCCCGGTATGGTGGGTAATTCTGTCACGATCGTTATATGACAAATGAGTGGACCAAGGCGCAGCGTGAAAGAAAGCCATCTTCTTTTAATGAAGAAAAAAACAAAACTTACTAAACGAACAAAAACAAACGATTGTGAAGCTAAAACGAACTAAGTGCACACATGCAACATAGAACATAGACAATTACCCACAAAACCCAAATGCCTATGGCTGCCTTAAATATGGCTCTCAATCAGAGACAATAAACCACAGCTGCCTCTAATTGAGAACCAATCTAGGCAGCCATAGACATACAAACACCTAGACAAGACACTGACCCATTAAACATACAAAACCCCTAGACAATCCAAAAACACATAAATTCCCCATGTCACACACTGACCTAACTAAAATAATAAGGAAAACAAAGATAACTAAGGCCAGGGCGTGACAGTATCACTAGTCACTTTAAACAATGCCACTTTATATAATGTTTACATAGCCTACATTACTCATCTCATATGTATATACTGTACTCAATACCATCTACTGCATCTTGCCTATGCCCCTCGGCCATCGCTCATCCATATTCTTATTCATTCCTATACACCTGTGTGTATAAGGTAGTTGTTTTGAAATTGTTAGATTACTTTTTAGATATTAATGCACGGTCGGAACTAGAAGCATTTCGCTACACTCGCATTAACATCTGCTAACCATGTGTATGTGACCAATACAATTTGATTTTAAAACATTTTACTGCACAGGCAAATAATATATGAAAGACTTGTGGGAATTCAAAATATTTTGTGTTAAAATAAAGGGTGTATTTGCATATATTAACAAATGGGCGGAGAAGGTTTGCAACCACCAAAAACGTGCTGTCTAGGCCTACCTGCACTCACCTGCCCGGTCTACACTGCCTCATTAATTACTGTTGTTGTCACATTCTGTGTCAATAGCAGGATGGCCTTGGATTAAAAATTAACACGCTTGGCTTTAGATTACACACATCTATACATACTTTAAGTTTTTTGCGAAATCAGACAATGTCACTATAACTCATTTTTCGGAAGATGCTTTCATTTCAGCGCATATAATTTGTAAACATTTAAACGATTCCCTGATGAAAGACATTGACCCCATTTCAGCCATTACCGGGATGTGTTTGACAGAACATTAAACATTTACATGGTCGCAACATTAAAGGGAAAAAACGACAGGCACAAGCACATGTATGAAAGAGTCGCAAGCGTAAAATTTAAGCAAGGAACTAGAGATGGCTGAAAAATACAGATCTAAGGTGGGTGGGGCATGCACGTTGCTAGTACAAGTGTACATACAGTATATTATACGCATGTATGAATTGAAAATTCATTTTTTTTGCATAGCCCACTCTCCTGAGAGTGGGGTCACGGCCAGGGATCAGCCATTGACGACGACCCTATAGCAATTAAGGTTTTAAGTGCCTTGCTCAAGGGCTCCTTAACAGCTTCTACCCCAAGCCATAAGACTGCTGAACAATTAATCGAATGGCCACCCAGACTATTTACATTGACCCCTCCCCCCATTTGTTTTTAAACTGAAGCTACTCGCTGTTTATTATCAATGTAGTCCCTTTACCCCTACCTACATTTTTTATTTATTAAATATTTTCTTCACTATATTTTTTGAACTGCATTGTTGGTTAAGGGCTTGTAAGTAAGCCTTGTATTTGGCGCATGTGACAAATAAAATTAGATCAACAGATTTTTCACCTAGCCCGAACCAGCAACCTCTAAGTTACTGCTCTTAACCACTAGACTACCTGTCGCTCATTATATTGAATGACTGTAAACATTAATTCTTCATTCTGCCTAACAGCCTCCTTTTCCAATAAAAAATAAAATACTAACTCCTTTCATCCTAAACTGAATATTTACCCTGAAAATCTAAGACTGATGGTAATCAAACGAAATTCTGTCAAACGCTGCATATTACACAGGCATCCCAATTCTGATATTTATTCCACTAATTGGCTTTTTGACCAATCACATCAGCTCTTTTCAAGTCAGCTCTTTTTCAGAGCTGATCTGATTGGCTGACATTGAGAAAAAAAAATCTTAATTTTTACTTTACTTTTTTCCCCCTGCTCTGGCCTCCATTGATTTAGTCACCTTAATTCTGGCCATCCTACAACGGTAAACACCATAATAACTCAACTAATTATGATAGAGACATGAGTTTTGGATCATTGGCTTTCATAGAGGATTATCTACACAGTTAACATATTTTACCCATTGGTCAAAAGATGTGTGTTTGATTGGACACCCTATAAATTATGATGAACTTCACAGGGTGGTGAAAGTGCACGGTGATGAGCTTGATGCTCCTTTGCAATAAATATTGAGGGTTTTGGTGACATGTTGATCTTTACTTGTATCTGTGAGCTGTTGGCTAGAGCGCACATGCCAAGACCAGAGTAGGCACATTTGCTATTTAACCCATCAGTCTTTGTACCAAAACTATCGATAGTTGAAAATGCGATGGAAACGCATTGAACTTTAGATTTGTATTCAGGAAGATGACAACTTGTGTGCCCTATGTCATCATGCACTTTTTTTATGGCAACAAGTCAGTTTGGTGGAAACACTGGTGGGAAAATGCACATATTTTCTTCATGCGGAATTTTGAATAATCGCATGACAATATGTCGCAAAATGGATGACAACCTAGCTGCTGATAGTAATGAAATCCTATGGACAAAATACAAATATGATTCTCTTTCATCTACAGGAGACTGTGTCTACACATTGAAAACCGGAAAGGACTATCCCATAACTTCAGAGAGGAATCTCAATTGGGGCTTCCAAGGAGAATGACCTGAGATCAGATGAACCAAGACTCCCTGAAGAGCCACCACAAACATCGGCTCAGGAAGCAACCAGCTCTTCTCCCCTTTCTTTAAAAGGACAGCTCTTGCAATTTAGCCTGCAATGATAATTAGAACACCCTAGAAATAACCCCCTTGATAGACACCCTTCTTCGAAAATCAAAACAGAAAACATTCCATACTGATATCTTTGAGGCATAAAACATACTCATTCTGCTCCACGGACTCACGAAAAATAGGACCACTTCTTGTGACTCTGACCGTTGCCACATTATCCTCCAACGCTTCCCAGTTTTTCCTCAAGACGACAAAGGAGGAAACGAGAAGTAAATTACCTGAGCTTTCGCCATTGTCAGACTTCCCGGGAAGTGTGAATATATATATACATATATAAAATGAGTGATGCACCGAAATTACATTTTTGGCCGATACCGATACCCAATACTTTTGCTTGTCAAAAAATAAACTATTTAACGTGTCAAATAATCTCGTTGACCAATCAGGACCTGAATATGACTGCACGCCACAAACTTAATGAACGCCTCAAATTATTATGTAGTTATTCACATTGATTACACCATCACTCGTATTTCATGTCACAACGATTCATCGATACGTATGCTATGATGCTGGTAAAGTTGTCTCGCGCACCTACAGTGCTGGTCATAAAAAAAACAGTTAAACTAGCTCATGGATGTGTAGCAGTGTGATGTTGTTCCCCTAGATTATGCACCAAGTTGCACACAAGAATCAGTTCAAATAGGCCAGGTAGCAGCTCAGCTATCTTCTGGCGCCAGTACCCGTTGCAAGTCTTCCAATGTAATCTACTGAAGTCCCAAAAACGTTTCTGACGCAGTCAAAGTAATATCCAGTTTCTTTGACACCGGCAATGAGCACCACAGAAATCCACCTTTTTAAACACAGTGTACCTTTTGACTGGCAGCAAACATTTACTACAGGCTGTGGTGCATCCACTACCATATCTTCACGAGTGTCATTTGTTTTCTCAACTCTTTCTCCAACAGACTTTCTTCTTTTTCTCCATTCACCCAGCGAGTCAGACGCCAGGCACAAACCATACCAGGATTTCTCTTCAGGTATTCAACCTGAACATAAATCGTCACCCCTGAGATGACTCCTTCGATGAGCGCTCTGCGCCGAAGTTCAAAGCACGATACTTCTGTTGTCCGGATTCTTTTGAGGCCCACTGCAATCCTTCCTCTGTTCTTCAGAAATACAATTAATCAGAATAAGACCACACTCCTGGTCACTCTGACAGACTCCAATTTTCCCAGCGCATACTTCATCATTCAACACCTCAAACCAGTCTCCCACATATGCATTCTTACTCAACAAAACAGATCCCAACAAGAAACGATTAATTATCCAACATAAACATATACTCCACTCCAACTTTAGGCAATTTTCTTTTTGTTCCATTTTTGGACTATTGTCCATTCAGAACATTCATCTTCACCAACACCTGTACACACATTGTTACACATGCAACTTTTGATTCGAACTCGGCATACACTTTCGCCATCTCTCCCTGCCAAACGAGCGCTGTCGTTTCTGGAAAACGGTGTTCAAATAGGCAAAAATAATAATAATCTGCATTATTGCCACAGGGGTCTCCAAAAACACCTGTACACACATTGTTACACATGCAGTGCAGCTTCAACAAGGCAATCTTATGGGCTTAGTTCAGGTTGAAGTTAAACTGAAGAAGCAGTCGTGAGATCCAGAATGCATGTCTACCCCACCCCACCAAAAAAAGCACATGAAAATAGTTAGTACTGACATACCAACCAAACCAGTTCACCAGCTTCTCTAAATAAGACACATACGCATAGTACAATTATCGCTCTAGCAGCAGTAGGGATACCGTGCTGTAACCTGGTTACCACAGTTACTACAGTGGCCTATCCCAAGTGCTAAGGTTTGTGCAAAGAACATTAACTTTAATTAGCCAACTTAGCCTTCTAGGACAAAGTCCCTGGACTTTCCATACGCAAGATAATGCTTTGCCACTAACTTCAAAATGGTAAATATGAAGTCTAAATTGAAATTCATCTGAAAATGGCTCTGTGAATACCTGGATGGAGCTGTAATTTGACAGCAAAATATTACATGAAGCCACACATTAGGCTTTATAATAGTAAAGTTAAAAGGCATGTCTCTAATTTAAAGGTTATGTAAACACTGAATGCCATAAACAGTAGGCTTCTTTTTCCATTGATACAAGCAGTATCAATGTATTATCTGCAATTGCTGTATTGGATTTTGGCATTCGAGCATGTAGACATAATCGGCTTTGAACTTGAACTGAGGCGAGCATACACAACAGGCAACTTTTCAAGGTAGACAGCCTACTGAACAAGGTTCGGAATTGCACATGCAAACTGAAACTACACCGCAAACCCACATATCAGTCAGCAACTAAAGAACCGACATGCAGACCATCTTACCGTACCTTGTGATGCCAGTCCTACGGAACATCTGTTCCTTGTTTTGTTGCAGTGATTCTTGTAGTAGCCTGTTTGTTTTGACCAAGTTAAACACACACCCTCGATCTCCTGTTCAGTCAAAACAATGAGAGGATTCTATTATCTGGCCCGGGTTACCCCGGTGGGAGGAGTTTGCTAGTGGTGAAAAGTGATTGCATTAGTTTTGGAACCGGGCTGCCTTCCGGGGTGAGCCTCGGTGCTTTTGCCAGTTCACGTCAATGGGCAATAGACCGGTGCACCGCGGCTCAGGTTAATAGAACTCCCTCATTGTTCTGTCTGAAGTTAGCCGCGCCTACCTACCACATGGTGAGTAAACTACTTCACAACCTTATTTATCAGGATGAGTATTGGATACTTTTTAGATGACAATTTTTATGTAAATATTTAAATTCCTCACTTGGGACTACTAGACAAGGAATCTGCAGTGCCTTTTGCAACCGATAGTGAATAAATCTTGCTTCTGTGAAGTGTTGTGTCTATAGAATTCAGCTGTCATCAGTAGGAGTCCAAAATACCTCACTGATCATAATCCCCATTTCCATCCACATTTCAAATGTTTCATTTCAAATGCCTCCACCACACCACATTCTGCCAAGTAGCGTCCTTCTCCAAAGATGGGGGAAAAAAAGACTAACTCCCTTCACCTTAAACTGAATGTACCCTGGAAATCTAAGACTACCCACTGGGCACACACTGGTTGAATCAACGTTGTTTCTGAACCAATATGGAAAATACATTACATTGATTACATCTGTGCCGAGTGGGTAGCTAGGTTTGTTATCCTATTGGTGACAGATTTAAAGCGAATATTCTAAAATCCACATAAAAACAAATTGCACTTTTTCCCACCAGAGATGTGTTTCCATAAAATTGACTTGTTGCAGATAAAAGTATTTGCATGATCCCGTAGTGCACATAAAAAAATACTTTTGCGGTTAAATTCCCCATGTACCGAATAAAACATACAAGTTAAATGGGTTTCCATCGCATGTTCAACTCTACTGATGGTTTTGTCACAAAAAAATATTGTGTTATGAGCCAGTCTCTGGTCTTGGCACATGCGCTCTAGCCAACATCTCGCAGATAAATTGAGATTATTATGGACAAAATAGCGAGATTATTCTTATTTGTCAAACCGCAGCCAAGCATCGATATTTGTCGCCAGAATAAGACCCTCAATATTTATTGGAAAGGAGCATCAAGCTCATCACGTGCACTTTCACCACCCTGTGAAATTCATCATAATTGATTTCATCTGTAGCCTAATAAAGTGCATGCTTTCTTGAGTTGTAGTGGGAGGACCACACAACATCCCACTGAGCACACACTGGTTAAATCAGCGTTGTTTCCACGTCATTTCAATGACGTTACACTGAACCAATGTGTAGTAAATGTTGAATTGACACCCAGTGGAATATCATCACGTGACTCCAAATTTACTTCTATATGATGGTTATTATATTAATATTTGTGCATAAAAGTGTTTCCACCTGCATTTCTCGCATAGTGAATTAAACCGACACAAAAAGATCCCACCATGTCTAGGTATTTTCTTTTGTCGACATTTGGAAAGTTTACAGACACATTACCTGTTTCTCTTAGATCTGTCATTATATTTTTTTATCCGTCATGTACTTTACTCGCATAAAAAGGTTGGATCTTCAAAGGCAATTCTGTAATAGGCTGCATTTTACGCAGCCATAGTTGTCAAATGCTAAAAGCGTATACCAGAGTACGATTGGGATTTATAGAGTTTTCTGATTTGTTGTCTATCTAGGTCTACATCGGAGCTGGAGTCCTTCCTGATCTACATACACATGTATGCAGTTTGCTTTCCCTTCTTCAGTCTCTGGAGATTTGCTTTTCTTCCTCCACTCTCTGGAGAAAAATGTGTATGATGTAAAACCCCCAAATATCAATTAGTAGAACTCATTACAATATAATACATGTTATCGCTGTTATATTTTCAACAGATATCAACACTACAGTTCTATAACTGTATAGACAAAATACTCACCAAATATTCTCTTTCAGCTACATGAGACTGTGTCTACGCATTGAAAACTGCATAGGACTACACATCCATCCCAGAACAAGAGCACTGTTGAGAAGAACGGCTCTCACTTGGGACTTCCAAGGAGATTGATCCTGAGATAAGATGAACCAAGACTCCCGAAGTGCCACCACCAACAATGGCTGAGCTGCTACAACTTTGAGGAGAAGTTGCCACGCAACACAAGATGCAGCTAGCACACCTGAGCATTCCCTATTGTCAGACTTCCCGGGAAGTGTGAAAACCTACAGAGTACTCAGAAATGTTGTTGAAAGTGGTGGGCCTACAACCAAACATATAAATCATATGTAAATAAGGGAAGTTTGTGTGGGCAACAAACTTGTGTGAGAAACAATATTTGTGCATTCTTTATCTAGCATATAGGCATCATTATTTTAATTTTGGAAAGGTTTTCGAATTATTTACTAAGCTGTTATCTTTTTCTTGAAATCTATACTATTGACAGTTTTCACATCAAATTAGCAGACCTACAGTTGGGTATATATCCAGAAAAATGGATGAACTACTCTGGTGTAAATACAGTACAAAACAAGTCGGTCTGATTACACAGATAAGGTCAAATAAAGTTTTATTAGAGAGATAAACAAAAATACAAGGTAATTTCTGTAACCTTCTCCAAATAAAAAAAGCACAGTAAGGCACGTGTCAAACTCATTCCATGGAGGGCTGAGTGTGTGGGATTTCACTCCTCCCTTGTACTTGATTGATTAATTAAGGTCACCAATTAGTAAAGAACTTCCCTCAACTGGTTGTCTTAAATTAAAGGAAAAACCCAATACCTGCAGACATTAAACCCTCCATGGATTGTGTTTGACACATGAAGAATAAAGTACAGTGTAGTGGTGGAAAGTTCAACTGTTATGTAAACATACTTGGTAATAAATAAATGGAATAGTGCAGCGGTGAAATGGCCGCAGTTGTGTGTCGTAAGGTGTAGAAGTCTCGCTGCAATTCAGGCAGGTGCACCAGCGAGGTTGTCTGTGGTCTGGGATGTCTGGAGACCCTGGGATACCTCTCCGGTATTCAAAAATCAGGTAGACTGGAAGCGACCAGCTCAAGCACCTCTCCCCTTTCTTCCAAGGACAGTCGTTGTAATTTAGCCTGTAATTGTATAAAAAAAAGCAACATAACATTACAGAATGCAACCAAATGCTGTGTGATGTGATTTGAATGTTGTGAAACGGGTAAACAGTACCACAGGTGAAAGATTTTTACTAACCTTCATCTCGGTCAGCCTCTCCTTGCAGTCGGTCTTCCTGTCCAATCATTTCTGCAATCCTGCCTGTGCCCCTGGACAGTCAGTGGCTCTTCTAAACTGTAATCCTACAGAAAAAAACATGTACACAACCCAAGTTGATAATCACCTGAAAAGAAAAGTGGACATTAGCTCTGTGAATACCTGGATGGAGCTTTAATTTGAAAGCAAAATATTACATGAAGCCAAACATTACTACAATATAGCTTAATTCATGAAGTTAAAACTTTTTTAGAACTGAAAGACGATGGCCAGAGCTTACCCATGATGTTGCACAATGATTTAAGTCAATAAGTCATCGTTTTAGTCAAAGTGTACAAAACATTAGGAACACCTGATCCTTCCATGACAGATTGACCAGGTGAATCCAGGTGAATGCTATGATCCCTTATTGATGTCACCTATTAAATCCACTTCAATCAGTGTAGATGGGGAGGAGACAGGTTAAAGAAGGATTTTTAAGCCTCAAAATATTTGGGACATGGATTGTGTATGTGTGCCATTCAGAGGGTAAATGGGCAAGACAAAGTATTTAAGTGCCTTTGAACAGGGTATGGTAGTAGGTGCCAGACACACTGGTTTGAGTGCGTCAAGAACTGCAACGCTGCTGGGTTTTTATGCTCAACAGTTTACAGTGTGTATCAAGAATGGTCCACCACCCAAAGGACATCCAGCAACTTGACACAACTGTGGGAAGCATTGGAGTCAACATGGGTCAGCACCCCTGTGGAACGCTTTCGACACCTTGTAGAGTTCATGCCCCAACGTATTGATGCTGTTCTGAGGGCAAAAGGAGGTGCAACTCAATATTAGGATGGTGTTCCTAATGTTTTGTAAACTCAGTGTGTTTGGCTTGAAGAGCCAAATCTGAATGGCCCACTCCATGCAAATCTGTGTGAATGTCTTGTCTTTTTCTATGATAAGACATACAACTTCTTTTTAGTTTATGTTTCATTTCAGGGTTTTATTTCATTGTTACCACCCACCAGCATGGCTCTGTTTATTAATCAGAAACAGCTGCAAAGTTCTTCCTCTTCGCAACTGAGATGAGCCAAACAACCTTGTGTCCACTTGGCCGATTGAGTCATGGAGTAGATTGACATAGGGGAGAAAATCTTAGGGTTTTGCACCTCCACCTTTTTTTTACCAGAAAGTCATAATCCATTGGATAAAAAAAATATATATATTATAAATATTTTTTTATATATCTGACCATTTTATAAATGGAATAATTGCTTGATATGATAGTATTTTGCAAACCCGCTCCCCTCGACGCCCCAAAATGAATGTTTTTGACCACTATAGTTCTGCTTCACTACACGCTCCACTGCTTTGACTGGTGTGACGTTAGCTAAACAGCACAAGTATCTATCCAGATAATGAAGAGGCACCAGCAATAGAAAATGCAAGGAAATTATAGTAACATGTCATTTGTGGCGTGCATGATCATGACCTTACAACCCACAACTGCTGCCATTTCACTGCTACACTATTCAATTTATGTATTACCATGTACTGTATGTTCACATAAAAGTTTAACACATTCCACGACTACACTGTACTTTATTCTTCATTTGGATCCCAATTATGAAAAATATTCCATTTGGTAATACTGTATCTAAGAGTAGTTATTTTTTTTTTTTTTCTCAGTCTGGGTGATATCAGTTCAGTACTTTATCAGAATATTTCCCTTACACTGTGCTTTTGTTATTCGGAGGAGGTTACAGAGACTACCTTGTATTCTTGTTTTTCTCCATAATAAGACTTGATCTGACCTGATCAGTGTAATCGGACCGAGTTGTTTTGTACTGTTAAGTAAATAATTCTGAAACCATTCCAAAAGTAAAATAATGATGCCTATATGCTTGATAGAGAATGCACAAATATTGTTTCTCACACAAGTTTGTTGCCCACACAAACTTCCCTTATTTACATATGATTTATATGTTTGGTTGTAGGCCCACCTCTTTCAACAACATTTCTGAGTACTCTGTAGGTATTTAGACTTCCCGGGAAGTCTGACAACAGAGAAAGTGCAGGTCCTTCCCCATTCAAAGGTGTGCTAATTGCATCCTGTGTTGCGTGGCGACTCCTCATCAAAGTTGTAGCAGCTCAGCCAATGTTGGTGGTGGCACTTCAGGGAGTCTTGGGTCATCTGATCTAAAGATCATTCTCCTTGGTAGCCCCAGTTGAGAGCCCATTCTTCTCAACACTGCTCTTTAACGATCAAGGATGTATGCTATGTGACCAAAAGTATGTGGACACCTGCTCGTCGAACATGTCATTCCAAAATCATGGGCATTAATATGGAGTTGGCCCCCGCTTTGCTGCTATTACAGCCTCCACTCTTCTGGGAAGACTATCCACTAGATGTTGGAACAGTGCTGCGGGGACTTGCTTCCATTCAGCCATAAGAGTATTAGTGAGGTCGGCCACTGATGTTGGGCGATTAGGCATGGCTCGCAGTCAGCATTCCAATTCATCCCAAAGGTGTTCGATGGGGTTGAGGTCACGGCTCTGTGCAGGCCAGTCAAGTTCTTCCACACCGATCTCGACAAACCATTTCTGCATGGACCTCACTTTGTGCACCAGGGCATTGTCATGCTGGAACAGGAAAGGGCCTTCCCCAAACTGTTGCCACAAAGTTGGAAGCACAGAATCGTCTAAATTGTCATTGTATGCTGTAGCGTTAAGATTTCCCTTCACTGGAACAATGGGGCCTAGCCCAAACAATAAAAAACAGCCCAAGACCATTATTCCTCCTCCACCAAACTTTACATTTAGGACTATGCATTCGGGCAGGTAGTGTTCTCCTGGTATCTGCCAAACCCAGATTCGTCCATTGGACAGCCAGATGTTGAAGCGTGATTCATCACTCCACACAATGCGTTTCCACTGCTCAGGAGTCCAATGGCGGCGGGTTTTACACCACTCCAGCCGACTCTGACGTTGCTTCCAGAGGCAGTTTGGAACTCGGTGTATTGCAACCGAGGACAGATGATTTTTACGCGGTACATGCTTCAGCGGTCCTGTTCTGTGAGCTTGTGTGGCTTACCACTTCGCGGCTGAGCCGTTGCTGCTCATAGACGTTTCCACTTCGCAATAACAGCACTTACAGTTGACCGGGGCAGCTCTAGCAGGGCGGAAATTTGACAAACTGACTTGTTGGAAAGGTGGCAACCTATGACAGTGCCACATTGAAAGTCACTGAGCTCTTCAGTAAGGCCATTCTACTGCCAATGTTTGTCTATGGAGGTTGCATGGCTGTGTGCTCAATGTTATTCACCCGTCAGCAGTGGTGGTGGCTGAAATAGCCAAATCCACTCATTTGAAGGAGTCTCCACATTATTATATTGTAATGAGTTTTTGGTTTTACATCATACAAACCTTTTTCTCCAGAGACTGGAGGAGGGAAAGCAAATCTTTAAAGACTGAAGAAGGGAAAGCAAACTGCATACATGAGTATGTAGTTCTGGAAGGACTCCAGCTGAGATGAAGACCTAGATCACCACAGGTGGACTTACCACAGGTGGACTCCAATCAAGTTGTAGAAACATCTGAAGGACAATCAATGGAAACAGGATGCACCTGATCTCAATTTCGAGTCTCATAGCAAAGGTTCTGAATACTTATGTAAATAAGCTATTTATGTTTTAAATTCTTTATACATTTGAAAAAATGTGCATTATCGGGTATTGTGTGTAGACTGATGAGGATTTTTTATTTATTTAATAAATTTTAGAATAAGGCTGTAACGTAGCAAAATATGGAAAAAGTCAAGGGTTCTTGATACTTTCCGAATGCACTGTAGATGCCTAGCATTATAGGATGTCTACTTTGTTATTAGGTAAAACATTGTTCTTGGCTAGCTAGGGGAAACAATGATGGAACAGACAACATGAGCCACACCCACTTAAGTCTGTGCCTACCGCTCTTAGTCCGGTTTCCCAAAAGCATCTTCAAAGCTATGTTCATCGTTAGAACCTTCACAAGAGCATTTTAACATTTCCGAGGCGTTTTCCCAAACCGTCTTTATTAGCGCCAAAATCATCATAATTAAAAATAAAAAACAAGGATATGGGAGAGTGGGGTAAGCTGAGCCATTTTTTACATTCAGAATCACTACCTCAAGTGAGATCTAGTATTATTTCTAATAAAGATATCTTCATATATTTCAGAATGCTGTGTATCCCTGGAAATAATCAGAATTCATGAAAACGTAAAAATGCTGGTGTGCTGGTAGGTCAAAGTTGAATTCATGGAATGTGGCTGTGGTATATCTTAAATGTATGCCTACATTCAGCCTATATCTTGTGGCCAGTTGTCTGGAACAGGGATGTTGTTTCAATGTGCCAATTCGTAGGCAAGTTCTCTGCATTTGAGGCAACAAAGCCAATGATATGTTTAGCATGTTTAGCTCCCAAGTGGCGCAGCGGTCTAAGGCATTGCATCTCAGTGCTAGAAGTGTGACTACAGACCCTGGTTCAATTCCAGGCTGTATTACAACCGACCGTGATTGGGAGTCCCATAGGGCAGTGCACTATTGGCCCAGCATCGTCCGGGTTAGGGTTTGGCCGGAGTAGGCCACCATTGTAAATAAGAATAAATTATTAAGTGGCTTGCCTGGTTAAATAAAGGCAAAACAAAAAAAACAAGCTCTGACTGTCATCAGATAAGACCTTGTGTGTCTCTAGCATAGCATCTCTTTTGCACAGGTACATATTCATTTTCTTATTTGTTCATGTACAGTACCTCTTCACTGTCATTCAGTCAAAAAAAGAATATCTCTTGCTGCTCCTCAAATGGACTTCTTCCTTTCTCTCATTTCCTCTCTCAAGAACATCAAGGGGGGCTAGACCCCTGCTTGTTTTACATCTGTATACACTGGGCATGGTGATGTCTGCTCTGTAACTATAATAAATGCACTATCTTGAGTTCATATGCATGACACATTGCATAAACAGACAAAATATAATCATAATTTGCATGCGGTATGGTGGACATTGGCTCAACTACCCATGGCTATTGGCTGTCCACTACATAAAAAAGAAGTAAACCGAGATAACCTAATTATATGATAGCTAGATTAGGCTACATATTGACATCACTTCCATGTACAGTTGAAGTCGGAAGTTTGCATACACTTAGGTTGGAGTCATTAAAACTCGTTTTTCAACCACTCCACAAATTTCTTGTTAACAAACTATAGTTTTGGCAAGTCGGTTAGTACATCAACTTTGTGCATGACACAAGTACTTTTCCAAACAATTGTTTACAGACAGATTATTTCACTTATAATTCACTGTATCACAATTCCAGTGGGTCAGAAGTTTACATACACTAAGTTGACTGTGCCTTTAAACGGCTTGGAAAATTCCAGAAAATTATCTCATGGCTTTAGAAGCTTCTGATAGGCTAATTGACATCATTTGAGTCATTTGGATGTGCACCTGTGGATGTATTTCAAGGCCTACCTTCAAACTCAGCGCCTCTTTGCTTGACATCATGGGAAAATCAAAAGAAATCAGCCAAGACCTCAGAAAAAACATTGTAGATCTCCACAAGTCTGGTTCATCCTTGGGAGCAATTTCCAAACGCCTGAAGGTACCACGTTCATCTGTACAAACAATAGTACGCAAGTATAAACACCATGGGACCACACAACCGTCATACCGTTCAGGAAGGAGCCTCGTTCTGTCTCCTAGAGATGAATGTACTTTTGTGCGAAAACTGCAAATCAATCCCAGAACAACAGCAAAGGAACTTGTGAAGATGCTGGAGGAAACAGGTACAAAGTATCTATATCCACAGTAAAACGAGTCCTATATCGACATAACCTGAAAGGCCGCTCAGCAAGGAAGAAGCCACTGCTCCAAAACCGCCATAAAAAAAGCCAGACTACGGTTTGCAACTGCACATGGGGACAAAGATCGTACTTTTTGGAGAAATGTCCTCTGGTCTGATGAAACAAAAATAGAACTGTTTGGCCATAATGACCATCGTTATGTTTGGAGGAAAAAGGGGGAGGCTTGCAAGCCGAAGAACACCATCCCAACCATGAAGCACGGGGTGGCAGCATCATGTTGTGGGGGTGCTTTGCTTCAGGAGGGACTGGTGCACTTCACAAATAGATGGCATGAGGTATGAGGTAGGGAAATTATGTGGATATATTGAAGCAACATCTCAAGACAACAGTCAGGAAGTTAAAGCTTGGTCGCAAATGGGTCTTCCAAATGGACTATGACCCCAAGTATACTACCAAAGTTGTTGCAAAATGGCTTAAGGACAACAAAGTCAAGGTATTGGGGTGGCCATCACAAAGCCCTGACCTCAATCCTATAGAAAATTTGTGGGCAGAACTGAAAACGTGTGCGGAGACCTACAAACCTGACTCCGTTACACCAGCTCTATCAGGAATGGGCCAAAAATCACCCAACTTATACTACCAAATACTAATTGAGTGTATGTAAACTTCTGACCCACCAGGAATGTGATGAAAGAAATAAAAGTTCAAGTAAATCATTCTCTCTACTATTGTTCTGACATTTCACATTCTTAAAATAAAGTGGTGATCCTAACTGACCTAAGACAGAGCATTTTTACTGGGAATAAATGTCAGGAATTGTGAAAAACTGAGTTTAAATGTATTTGGCTAAGGTGTTTGTAAACTTCCGACTTCAACTGTATGCACAATCGATAGACCTACTGTATTAAGCCATTAGGTTACACCTGAGCCGCTCAATATTTGTATCTCGTGGATGAAAAAAAATACATTTAAGAGCTACAGCAAGCTCTTTAGCCTATATATTCTTGAATCAATCATACAGCTCCTGTAACGACATAGTTAAGTTACACATCTTCGTGTGACTTCTTTTATTTTTAAGATTCATCGTGAAAACACCCATATGCCTAAATTCCATTGCTATTGGGAAACCAGTTCCTGATTCTGCTCCAATACTTGACAATGGTGGGTCTGGAAACACAGACTTGTCAGGTGTTGATGTAGATTTTTTCCTTTCATGAATGAAAAATTATATTTCAAGTTAAGAAATATTTTCTAGAGCTTTGACATCAAGTAATGAAGCCCAGTTCAGATACAACAGCCGACATGAGATGAAACGACATCAAACTAGCTAGTTTTAGAATGTTGTGTTGTACAACCAGCCTGGTCTCATAGACTAGACGTAACATAGTAAAAGGAAACCTGGGACTATCGAAATTAGTATGATATGTTAGGTTTGGTATGGTTATATAAGAAAGAGGGTTACTTCAGGCAAAAACTAAATTGGATGGTTGGTCGAGGTGGAAAGGTGGGCATATAACGCGAACGTCTAGCAACCCAAAGGTTGCGTGTTTGAATCTCATCACGGACAACTTTAGCATTTTAGCTAATTAGTAACAACTACTTAGTATGTTAAGTAACCCTTCCCCTAACCTTAACCCCTTGCCTAGCTAACATTAGTCATCTAGCCAAAATTAGCAACAACAGATTGGAATTCGTTACATATATGTTTTGCAAATTCGTAACATATTGTGAAAAATGGAATTCAGAACATATTGTACGAATTGCAATTTGGAACATATCATACGGAATAGATGATGGACATCCACAAATGATTACATACCATACGAAAACTAACATAGACTAATTGGAGTGTCCCAGATGTAGTTTACTATGTTACATCAACAGCTGACTAAAGACGGGGGAATTCAGATCAAGAAGACGAGACGATATTTGCAGTTTCCACTGTGTAACTCTTTACAATGAGGTGATCAAACGTTGAAACAAAGTTGACAGTTGTTGCAGCAAGGTGTTGTAGCAAACGAGTGTCATGACATATATGCACCAGAAACAAGGTACCATTTGTGACTTGTCAGATAAATATTGAGATGCATCCAGCTGCAGCCCCACAGCAGCCTGTGACTAAAACTAGCCTGTCACTAAAACCAATACTATCGCCATCTACTGGCTGTGGTTAATCCTTATTACATACATGTGCACTCCTTTCATTTCCTAGATTATTTTCTTCCTTTCGCAATTTATTTTCCTTCTTGCTTTCCTTTCCTTTCTACTGGCCGTATTTAATCCCTACCACATACAGGTAACTGTGTGTGTGTGTGTGTGTCTCAGTCACCAGATCTCAACCCAATTGAACACTTGTGGGAGATTCTGGAGCAGTGCTCCACCACCATCAACAAAACACCAAATTATGGAATTTCTTGTGGAAGTATGGTGTCGCTTCCCTCCAATAGAGTTCCAGACAGTTGTAGAATCTATGCCAAGGTTCTGGCGGAAGCTGTTCTGGCGGCTCGTGGTGGCCCAGCACCATATTAAGACAACTTTTTTTCTCCTTTTCCACTACTCTTTTCCTTGCTCTTTTTCTTTTCCTACATTCCTCTGCCCTCATTCCTTTCCTAACTTCATTTCCTCTCTACTGGTGGTTAATCCCTACCATATACATGTGAACTCCTCCTTTTCTTTCATATATTCCTTTCCTCACTAACCTTTTTTGCCTGCTTTCATAGCTTCCTTTCCTCCTTATCTTTCTTTTCCTAGCTCATTTACTCCTATTCTAGCTTCAAGTTATTTTCTTTACTCCTTTCTTTCCTCGTTCCCTTTTTTTCTTCCTTGCTAGCTTCCTCTCCTTCCCTATCTCCCTTTCCTTATCCCAATTATTTTCCTAGCCCCCTTTCCTGCCTGAGATAATCCTGGGAAAGGCAGACAAGAAAGGGAGCTAGGGAAGGAGGAAATTAATCTAGGAAAGAAAAGGAGGAAATTAAAGGAAGAAGGGAAGGGAGCTAGGTAAGAAAGGAAAGGAAGCTAGGAAATTAGAAAAGGAAGGTAGGGAAGGAGGAGAGGAAAAGGAAGCTAGGAAAAGAGGAAAGGAAGCTAAGAAAGGAAAGCAAGCTAGGAAAGGAAAAAGGAGCTAGGAAAGGAAAGGGAGATAAGGAGAGAGGCGAGGACAGGGAAGTAGGGAAGGATAGGAGGAAATCAAGCTAGGAAAGAAGGAAAGGAAAGGGAGCAAGGAAAGGAATCTAGGAAAGGGGACCTAGGAAAAGGAGGAAAGGAACTATGAAAGGTAAGGAGATGAGGAAGGAGGAGAGGAAATATAAGTAGGGAAGGAAAGGAAGCTAGGAAATGAGGAAAGGAAGCTAGGAAAGGAGGGAAGGAAATGGAGGTAGGGAAGGAAAATCAGTTAGGAAAGGAGGAAATTAATTTAGTAAATTAGGAAAGGGAATGGAGCAAGGAAAGAGCAAGGAAAGGAAGAATTGAATCTAGGGGGAAAAAGGAGGAGTTCACATGTATGTGGTAGGGATTAACACTGGCTAGTATGTAGTAGTTTTATTGACAGGCTGGTCTTAGTCACAGGCTGCAGCTGGATACTATTGTTAATATCAGCAAGCTACGCTTGCTATGTGCAGCAAAATAACTAGCTAGCTCTCTGCTTGGCTAGCTAGCTAGCTGCTTGGCTGAACAAAGAACGTTAGCGCACTGTTTAAGTTTTAGTTTTAAGTTTTAATGTGCGATAACGTTCCGTGTATCAAATTAAAGGACTCATTACATGTTCGTATAACTTGAAGCATAATGTAACATTTTTATCAAAATGTTTCTGTCATTAAAAGGGGTATAATGTGTATTTGCTGTAACATTGAATGTACAGTGTGTCTTTTACCCAAAGCATGTTTTTAACCTACAGGCCACGTATTTCATCCTAGGGACAGTTTAACTGTTTTCTGTACAATAGGAACATGTTGTAGAAATCTCAGGTTTGTGTCAATAGGGATGTGCTGAATTCTCAGAATCTACGGGGTGGTCGTGACACCCTGTCCGACCTATCAGAGCCCGCCCTCTGTGAATATCCCTATAAATTACAGGACTTGCTAACAGACAGTGGATCAAGTTTCTTTGCGGCGAGGCCACTCGAAGTTGAACAGAATGATCCAATCTCATTGGAAGTCAAACTCAGACAGAAGCAATCATTCCAGAGTTGATCCTGCAGAACGTACTGTTTGCATTCGAGACTAACTGACGGAGTTCACAATCCATCCCGGCTGGAATCAGAGGGAGAATTTGCTGCACGGAAGAGCTCTCATAGACTTTACTTTCTTGAACTGAGTGAGTGAGTGAGACACACTTGGACAATGCTCTTTTTCCCAGCTCCATCCCAGCTTTATTCCATCCTAATGGAATCTAACTGGGCAGGCAACACCGTATACAAGTAATATTACCCTGTTACATTCTTAATTTCCTCTGAAAGGGGTGTTGTGTGTGTAAAGTACTGGAAGTCCTTGAGTATTGTAAGGTCTAACTTACAAATCATGAATTAATACTGTCTCGCTACTGTCCACATCAGATGCTAATTGGTAGCCTAGTTCATGTCTATTCCTGGTTGGTGAGTTCTATCATTTCACGGTTGTGAAAGCCTATGCATCCTTCTCACATTTTCTCTTTCAATGAATAAGAGCACAACATTCTCAAACGCCCTCAGAATGTGGTGGTGTATTTGCCTGAGTTGAGTACAGAAGTTCATTTATATTGACCCGTGGAGCCTCTCACCTGAATACCTGCGTTATATCCCTTTGTACCCTGTTTTATATTGAACCATGTTTTATATTGTATCTTTTAACTACCTAATTTTTTTACTTATTTAGTCTAGTAAATTAAACCTTGAATTCATTATTTGTGACACTGAAGTCATTTGCGAGTGACTCTTTGCTATGAGACTCGAAATTGAGCTCAGGTGCATCATGTTCCCATTTATCATCTTTGAGATGTTTCTTGATTGGAGTCCACCTGTGGTAAATTCAATTGATTAGACATGATTCTGAAAGGCCCACACCTGTCTATATAAGGTCCCACAGTTGACAGTGCATGTCAGAGCAAAAACTAAGCCATGAGGTGAAAGGAATTGTCTGTAGAGCTCCGAGACAGGATTGTGTCGAGGCACAGATATGGGGAAGGGCAACCAAAAGATCTGCAGCATTGGAGGTCCTCAAGAACACAGTACCCTCCATCATTAAATGGAAGAAGTTCGGAACCACCTAGACTCTTCCTAGAGCTGACCGCCTGGCCAAACTGAGCAATCAGGGGAGAAGCGCCTTGTTCAGGGAGGTGACCAAGAACCCGATGATCACTCTGACAGAGCTCCAGAGGTTCCTCTGTGGAAATGGGAGAATCTTCCAGAAGGACAACCATCTCTGCAGCACTCCACCAATCACACCTTTATGGTAGAGTGGCCAGACAGAAGCCATTCCTCAGTAAAATGCACATGACAGCTCGCTTGGAGTTAGCCAAAAGGCACATAAAGGACTCTCAGACAATCAGAAACAAGATTCTCTGGTCTGTTGAAACCAAGATTGAACTCTTTGTCCTGAATGCCAAGCATCACGTCTGGAAGAAACATGTCACCATCCCTATGGTGACACATGGTGGTGGTGGCAGCATCATTCTGTGGGATGTTTTTCAGCCGGCAGGGACTGGGAGACTAGTCAGGATCTAGGGAAATATTAATGGAGAGATCCTAAACAACAGCATTCTTGTGTTCTCTTTTGGACTCTCTCTGCATTTGGCAATCATCTCTCTGCTGCCACCGGGCACTCCTCTGATTTCAAAACTCGGTCAACCTCTTCCGTGACAATGACATCGTTTCTTCCCTACCACTGTCATCAGAAGACTCTACAATGTCTGGTTCAATTAAAATGTTTTTACCTAAATCAGGGATTTCCTCATTGTCTGATTCATTTTCAGAATCAGTCAGCATGGTACATCTTTGTCAATAGCACTATTAACTTCAGGGCAGCAATGTTGAGAGCAGTAGAAAACCTTTTTCAGTTCTTCAAGATCTCTTTCAAAAAAATATCCACACATACTGAACAGCTCATTTTATAGACAGAAGCAGGCTACATGGCAAACCAATCCGTACTCATCTCTCAGACACCTAGAAGTGTAATTGATAGGCCAGGTAGCCAGGCCAGGTAGCCAGCCCAAAGCTATGTGAAGCGCTGACTGAGTCAGAGGTGTGATTCATCTTAGGACAGGGGAGGCTGCACAACAATGTAATATATTCAACAGCTGGGGATTAATGATTAGGCTACAAGCACACTTCCAGTAAAGCTGATTCCTTGAAACATAGTGGGAGTTAGGATACAGTTCCTAAATGTTATTGCTACATTTAAATCACCTCTGTGAATGCTTTTCAAAAGACCTCGATCAAGACTCACATTTCTGACAATGATAAAACCATCAATTGAATTGATTAAATTGGCACATGCTGCAAGGACAACCTGTATGTGCTGTGAGGTGAGGTGCAGCAGGGCAGGGCTAGTCATACCTCTCTCCGCATGTCAGACCAAGAACATCCTCCAGATATGAGCCAGAGTCAAACAACTGCTTGTTCCTATGGATCGGACTACCTCCCAGCACCTCAGACTATTTACTTCACTGCCCAGTGATTGCCTAGCACTCAAAGCTGGAGCGCTTTAAGGTAGCAGCTCCTCATTAGTCCCAGAAACACTCTGGACGGATGACGGGAATAATGAAGAAAGAAGTGTGCTGAAGAGTACTGACTGAAGAGACCCTACAAAAACAATGAATGCCACGCACCAGCATCACCATGGACAGTTTCACCTACGGAACCACAGCTCTGGAGGTCTGTTTCTCAGCCATCAGCAGCCCCATGCTGCTTTCCGCATCTGTTGTAGACCCACTTAGAAACTAAAAGAATACGAACATAAAGTAAATGCCAGTAGAATAGAATAAATATTTTATCAGTTGTGATGTGTGTGTAGCATGAATGTATATGTGTGTGCATGTGTGCTAAGGTGCGTAGAATCAGAGCAGGTGGTCAGTCCAGTTCAAGTGTTCAGCAGTCTGATGGCTTGTAGATAGAAACTGTCTCTGAGCCTGTTGGTATCAGACCTCGTGCTCCAATACCGTCTGCCCGATGGTAAGGGAGAGAACAGCTGGGGTGTGTGGGGTCCTTGATGATGCTGCATGATTCCTAAGGCACCGTTTCGAGTAGTTGTGCTGGATGTGTGGGAGCACGGTCCTAGTGATGTACTGGGTCATCTTCACCACCCACTGGAGGGCCTGGTGGTCATGGACGGAGCAATTCCTGTACCAGGCAATGATACAACCAGTCTAGACACTCTCTATGGTGCTGCAGTAGTATTTAGACCCAGGGCTGCATGCTGAATTTTTTCAGCTGCCTTAGGAAGTAAAGATGCTGTTGGGTCCTCTTGACAATAATGGTGGTGGTGTTGGTCCATGACATCGTATTCTAGATTGGGATTGATGAGTTTATTGATTTGTTACCTAGGTCAGGGATGGGCATACACTGTACCCAGTTATATGTATGGGATACAATGGTATATATCTTCCAGAGAAATGCTTACAATCATACCCTGGATCTAGTTTTGTCCCATGGAATAGATATTGTGGATCTAAATGTTTTTCCTCATAATCATGCACAATCAGACTACCATCTTATTACATTTGCAATCGCCACAAATAATTTTCTCAGACCCCAACCAAGGATTATCAAAAGCCGTGCTATAAATTTCCAGACAACCCAAAGATTCCAAGATATCCTTCGAGACTCCCTCCACAAACGCAAGGACGTCAGAGTACAAAATCAGTTAACCACCTGAGGATCTTAACTTAGCCTTGTGTAATACTGTAGACAGTCACACCGCTAAAACATTTGTCATAAGAAACTAGCTCCATGGTATACATAAAATGGCTGAGCCCTGAAGCAAACTTTCAGAAGAATGGAACTGAAATGGCTCTCCACAGCTTGGAAAGGCGGTACCGTGCAATATCGAAAAGGCCTCACTGCTGCTCGATCAGCCTACTTTTCCAACCTGATTGAGGAGAATAAAAACAATCCAAAATGTATTTTTGATACCGTCGCAGAGCTAATTAAAAAGCAGCCTTCCCCAAGTGAGTATGGCCTTCACTTCAGCAGTGATGTATTTATGAACTTATTTGACAAAAAGATAATGATCATTATAAAGCAAATTATGGAAGGGGGGGGTTGGAGTTCCTTACTAATTAGTGACCTTAATTCATCAATCAAGTACAAGGGTGCCGCTTTTGACACCATCGATCACCACATTATATTGCAGAGATTGGAAACACTAATTGGTCTACATGGACAAGTTCTCGCTTGGTTTAGATCTTATGTGTCAGAAAAATATCAATTAATCACTGTGGATGGTTTGTCCTCTGACAAATCAATGGTAAGTTTGTGTTCCTCAAGGTTCTGTTTTAGGACCATTATTGTTTTCACTATATATGCTACCCATTGGAGATTCGGAAACACAATGTCAACTGTCACTGCTATGCAGACGACACAGCTGTACATTTTGATGAAACATGGTGAAGCCCCAAAATTGCCTACCCTGGAAGCCTGTGTTTGACAAAATAAAATAAAATGTTATTTGTCACATGGTTAGCAGATGTTATTGCGAGTGTTTTGAAATGCCTGTGCTTCTAGTTCCGACAGTGCAGCAATATCAACAAGTAATCTAACAATTCCACAACAACTACCTAGTACACACAAATCTAAGTAAAGGGATGGATTAAGAATATGTACATATAAATATATGGATGAACAATGACCGAGCAGCATAGGCAAGCTGCAATAGATAAAATACAATAGGTATAAAATACAGTATATACATATGGGATGAGTAATGCAAGATATGTAAACATCATTAAAGTGGCATTAATAAAGTGACTAGTGATCCATTTGTTAGAGTGGCCAATGATTTCAAGTCTATGTAGGCAGCAGCCTCTCTGTGTTAGTGATGGCTATTTAACAGTCTGATGGCCTTGAGATTGAAGCTGTTTTTCAATCTCTCGGTCCCAGCTTGATGCACCTGTACTGACCTTGCCTTCTGGATGGTAACGGGGTGAACAGGCAGTGGCTCGGGTGGTCGTTGTTCTTGATTATCTTTTTGGCCTTCCTGTGACATCGGGTACTGTAGTTGTCCTGGAGGGCAGGTCGTTTGCCCCATGCGTTGTGCAGACCTCACCACCCTCTGGCGAGCCCTGCGGTTGTGGGCGGTGCAGTTGACATACCAGGCGGTGATACTGCCCGACAGGATGCTCTCAATTGTGCATCTGTAAAAGTTTGTCAGGGTTTTAGGTGACAAGTACAATTTCTTCAGCCTCCTGAGGTTGAAGAGGCGCTGTCTGTGTAGGTGGACCATTTCAGTTTGTCTGTGATGTGTACACCGAGGAACTTAAAACTTTCCACCTTCTCCACTGCTGTCCCTTCGATGTGGATATGGTGGTGCTCCCTGTGCTGTTTCCTGAAGTCCACAAGCATCTCCTTTGTTTTGTTGACGTGAGAGGTTGTTTTCCTGACACCACACAACGAGTGCCCTCACCTCCTCCCTATAGGCTGTCTCGTCGTTGTTGGTGATCAAGCCTACTAATCGTGTCGTCTGCAAACTTGATGATCGAGTTGGAGGCGTGCATGGCCACGCAGTCATGGGTGAACAGGGAGTACAGAAGGAGGCTGAGCACGCACCCTTGTGGGTCCCCAGTGTTGAGAATCAGCAAAGTGGAGATGTTGTTTCCTACCTTCACCACCTTTTAAAAAAAAAATTATTTAACCTTTATTTAACCAGGTAGGCAAATTGAGAACACGTTCTCATTTACAATTGCGACCTGGCCAAGATAAAGCAAAGCAGTTCGACACATACAACAACACATAGTTACACATGGAGTAAAACAAACATAGTCAATGATACAGTGAAGAAAAAAAAAATAAGTCTATATACAATGTGAGCAAGTGAGGTGAGATAAGGGAGGTGAAGGCAAACAAATATATGTATAAATAAATAAAAATATAAAAAGGCCATGGTGGCGAAGTAAATACAACACAGCAAGTAAAATAAAAAATAAAAACACTGGAATGGTTGGTTTGCAGTGGAAGAAAGCGCAAAGTAGAGACAGAAATAATGGGGTGCAAAGGAGCAAAATAAATAAATAAATACAGTAGGTAAAGAGGTAGTTGTTTGGGCTAAATTATAGATGGGCTATGTACAGGTGCAGTAATCTATGAGCTGCTCTGACAGCTGGTGCTTAAAGCTAGTGAGGGAGATAAGTGTTTCCAGTTTCAGAGATTTTTGTAGTTCGTTCCAGTCATTGGCAGCAGAGAACTGGAAGGAGAGGCGGCCAAAGGAAGAATTGGTTTTGGGGGTGACCAGAGAGATAAACCTGCTGGAGCGCGTGCTACAGGTAGGTGTTGCTATGGTGACCAGCGAGCTGAGATAAGGGGGGACTTTACCTAGCAGGGTCTTGTAGATGACCTGGAACCAGTGGGTTTGGCGACGAGTATGAAGCGAGGGCCAGCCAACGAGAGTGTACAGGTCGCAGTGGTGGGTAGTATATGGGGCTTTGGTGACAAAACGGATGGCACTGTGATAGACTGCATCCAATTTATTGAGTAGGGTTTTGGAGGCTATTTTGTAAATGACATCACCGAAGTCGAGGATTGGTAGGATGGTCAGTTTTACAAGGGTATGTTTGGCAGCATGAGTGAAGGATGCTTTGTTGCGGAATAGGAAGCCAATTCTAGATTTAACTTTGGATTGGAGATGTTTGATGTGAGTCTGGAAGGAGAGTTTACAGTCTAACCAGACACCTAGGTATTTGTAGTTGTCCACATATTCTAAGTCAGAGCCGTCCAGAGTAGTGATGTTGGACAGGCGGGCAGGTGCAGGCAGCGATCGGTTGAAGAGCATGCATTTAGTTTTACTTGTATTTAAGAGCAATTGGAGGCCACGGAAGGAGAGTTGTATGGCATTGAAGCTCGCCTGGAGGGTTGTTAACACAGTGTCAAAAGAAGGGCCAGAAGTATACAGAATAGTGTCGTCTGCGTAGAGGTGGATCAGAGAATCACCAGCAGCAAGAGCGACATCATTGATGTATACAGAGAAGAGAGTCGGTCCAAGAATTGAACCCTGTGGCACCCCCATGGAGACTGCCAGAGGCCCGGACAACAGACCCTCCGATTTGACACACTGAACTCGATCAGAGAAGTAGTTGGTGAACCAGGCGAGGCAATCATTAGAGAAACCAAGGCTGTCGAGTCTGCCGATGAGGATGTGGTGATTGACAGAGTCAAAAGCCTTGGCCAGGTCAATGAATACGGCTGCACAGTATTGTTTCCTATCGATGGCGGTTAAGATATCGTTTATGACCTTGAGCGTGGCTGAGGTGCACCCATGACCAGCTCTGAAACCAGATTGCATAGCGGAGAAGGTATGGTGGGATTCGAAATGGTCGGTAATCTGTTTGTTGACTTGGCTTTCGAAGACCTTAGAAAGGCAGGGTAGGATAGATATAGGTCTGTAGCTGTTAGGGTCAAGAGTGTCCCCCCCTTTGAAGAGGGGGATAACCGCAGCTGCTTTCCAATCTTTGGGAATCTCAGACGACACGAAAGAGAGGTTGAAAAGGCTAGTAATAGGGGTGGCAACAATTTCAGCAGATAGTTTTAGAAAGAAAGGGTCCAGATTATCTAGCCCGGCTGATTTGTAAGGGTCCAGATTTTGCAGCTCTTTTAGAACATCAGCTGACTGTATTTGGGAGAAAGAGAAATGGGGAAGGCTTGGGCGAGTAGCAGAGGGGAGGGCAGTGCTGTTGTCCGGGGTAGGGGTAGCCAGGTGGAAAGCATGGCCAGCCGTAGAAAAATGCTTATTGAAATTCTCAATTATAGTGGATTTGTCGGTGGTGACAGTGTTTCCTATCTTCAGAGCAGTTGGAAGCTGGGAGGAGGTGTTCTTATTCTCCATGGACTTTACAGTGTCCCAGAACTTTTTTGAATTTGTGTTGCAGGAAGCAAATTTCTGCTTGAAAAAGCTAGCCTTGGCTTTTCTAACTGCCTGTGTATACTGGTTTCTAGCTTCCCTGAAAAGTTGCATATCACGGGGGCTGTTCGATGCTAATGCAGAACGCCATAGGATGTTTTTCTGTTGGTTAAGGGCAGTCAGGTCAGGAGAGAACCAAGGGCTATATCTGTTCCTGGTTCTAAATTTCTTGAATGGGGCATGCTTATTCAAGATGGTGAGGAAGGCATTTAAAAAAAATGTCCAGGCATCCTCTACTGACGGGATGAGATCAATATCCTTCCAGGATACCTCGGCCAGGTCGATTAGAAAGGCCTGCTCGCTGAAGTGTTTCAGGGAGCGTTTGACAGTGATGAGTGGAGGTCGTTTGACCGCTGACCCATTACGGATGCAGGCAATGAGGCAGTGATCGCTGAGATCTTGGTTGAAAACAGCAGAGGTGTATTTGGAGGGCAAGTTTGTTAGGATGATATCTATGAGGGTACCCGTGTTTACGGAATTGGGGTGGTACCTGGTAGGTTCATTGATAATTTGTGTGAGATTGAGGGCATCAAGCTTAGATTGTAGGGTGGCTGGGGTGTTAAGCATGTTAAAATTTAGGTCGCCTAGCAGCACGAGCTCTGAAGATAGATGGGGGGCAATCAGTTCACATATAGTGTCCAGAGCACAGCTGGGGGCAGAGGGTGGTCTATAGCAGGCGGCAACGGTGAGAGACTTGTTTTTAGAGAGGTGGATTTTTAAAAGTAGAAGTTCAAATTGTTTGGGAACAGACCTGGATAGTAAAACAGAACTCTGCAGGCAATCTTTGCAATAGATTGCAACACCGCCCCCTTTGGCCGTTCTATCTTGTCTGAAAATCTTGTAGTTGGGGATGAAAATGTCAGAATTTTTGGTGGTCTTTCTAAGCCAGGATTCAGACACGGCTAAAACATCCGGGTTGGCAGAGTGTGCTAAAGCAGTGAACAAAACAAACTTAGGGAGGAGGCTTCTAATGTTAACATGCATGAAGCCAAGGCTATTACGGTTACAGAAGTCATCAAAAGAGAGCGCCTGGGGAATAGGAGTGGAGCTAGGTACTGCAGGGCCTGGATTCACCTCTACATCACCAGAGGAACAGAGGAGGAGTAGGATAAGGGTACGGCTAAAAGCTATGAGAATTGGTCGTCTAGAACTTCTAGAGCAGAGAGTAAAAGGAAGTTTCTGGGGGCGATAAAATAGCTTAAAGGAATAATGTACAGACAAAGGTATGGTAGGATGTGAATACAGTGGAGGTAAACCTAGGTATTGAGTGATGATGAGAGAGATATTGTCTCTAGAAACATCATTGAAACCAGGTGATGTCATCGCATATGTGGGTGGTGGAACTGTGAGGTTGGATATGGTATAGTGAGCAGGGCTAGAGGCTCTACAGTGAAATAAGCCAATAAACACTAACCAGAACAGCAATGGACAAGGCATATTTACATTAAGGAGAGGCATGCTTAATCGAGTGATCAATAAGGGTCCAGTGAGTAGAGGTTGGTTGGGGTCACGGCGATCCAGACAGCTGGCCGGGTAGATGGCTATCGGTAGCAAAATAGCATAGTATGGAAGTCTATTTGTAGATACCTCGTGCGTTTCCGTCGGTAGGTTAGTGGGGTTCCGTGTGGTAGAGGGGATCAATCCAAATTGGCAAAATAGATATAGTGACCCAAGAAAAATAATTAAAAAAAATATATAATAATAATAATCATAATAATTGTCCGATATACTTATTCAGATAGCAGCCGATAAGACAGCTAACGGTTAGCGGGCCCCAGATGAGCGTTCAGGTAACGTCGGGACGGAGGTGCCAGTTGGATAACTCCCTCGGGCAGATAACGTCGGCAGTCAGTCGTGAAGGCCCGGTGGTGCTCCGTATCTGCAGCAACAACAAAACAAAAAAACAAAAAAAACGGGTCCGGATAGGTGACTGTAGCCCAGGAATGGCTGATGGAACTCCTCAGCTGGCTAGCTCCGGAATGATTTGAGTTTGCTCCGGGATCGACGTAAGCCAATAGTCACACGGTTTGCAGCTAGCTAGCTGCAAATGTCCAGAGCCTGCGGCTGAAATCCGGGGAAACTGAGAGAAAAAAAGTCCCGGAATGCTCCGGTCCGAGTCGCGTTGCACAAAAGTGCCGGTAGATTATCGAGCTAAAGGAATAGCTAATGACCACAAAACGTGGGCAGCTGAAACACCAACGCTAGCCAGCAGACCGGCTAATTTCTGGGCAGCTACAGATTAGCTTCTGGCTAGCTATCGGATAGCTTCTGGTTAGCTTTCTGGCTAGCTTCTGAATTAGCCCCTGGCTAGCTTCCACGGTGGATTTTCAGATTTGAGGTAAATAATACTTTTTTGTAATTGGTGAAGCGGGTTGCAGGAAAACTTTTGCAGGAAAGCTTTTGTAGTTGAGTTCTTGGATAATAAAATATATAAAAGATATGCGAAGAAAGGTGTAAATATATATATATACAGGACACGACAATACGAAACAGAAATGACGTCTGAACTGCTAAGCCATCTTGGAGCAATCGAGGGGGGCTACCTGAGGGCGACCCGTCAGGAAGTCCAGGACCCAATCGCAGCGGGGTTGAGACCCAGGGCCTCAAGCTTAATGATGAGCTTGGCGGGTACTGTGGTTTTGAATGCTGAGCTGTAGTCAATGAACAGCATTCTTACATACAGTTGAAGTCGGAAGTTTACATATACCTTAGCCAAATACATTTAAACTCAGTTTTTCACAATTCCTGACATTTAATCCCAGTAAAAATTCCCTGTCTTAGGTCAGTTAGGATCACCACTTTATTTTACGACTGTGAAATGTCAGAATAATAGTAGAGAGAATTATTTATTTCAGCTTTTATTTCTTTCATCACTTTCCCAGTGGGTCAGAAGTTTACACACACTCAATTAGTATTTGGTAGCTTTGCCTTTAAATTGTTTAACTTGGGCCAAACGTTTTGGGTAGCCTTCCACAAGCTTCCCACAATAAGTTGGGTGAAGTTTGGCCCATTCCTCCTGACAGTGTTGGTGTAACTGAGTCAGGTTTGTAGGCTTCCTTGCTTGCACACGCCTTTTCAGTTCTGCCCACAAATGTTCTATAGGATTGAGGTCAGGGGTTTGTGGTGGCCACTCCAATACCTTCACTTTGTTGTTCTTAAGCCATTTTGCAACAACTTTGGAAGTATGCTTGGGGTCATAGTCCATTTGGAAGACCATTTTGCGACCAAGCTTTAACTTCTAGACTGATGCCTTGATATTTTGCTTCAATATATCCACATAATTTTCCTCCCTCATGATGCCATCTATTTTGTGAAGTGCACAAGTCCCTCCTGCAGCAAAGCACCCACACAACATGATGCTGCCACCCCCGTGCTTCACGGTTGGGATGGTGTTCTTCGGCTTCCAAGCCTCCCCCTTTTTCGTCCAAACATAACGATGGTCATTATGGCCAAGCAGATCTATTTTTGTTTCATCAGACCAGAGGACATTTCTCAAAAAAGTATGATCTTTGTCCCCATGTGCAGTTGCAAACTGTAGTCTGGCTTTTTTTAATGGCGGTTTTGGAGCAGTGGCTTCTTCCTTGCTGAATGGCCTTTCAGGTTAAGTCAATATAGGACTTGTTTTACTGTGGATATTGGTACCTGTTTCCTCCAGCATCTTCACAAGGTCCTTTGCTGTTGTCCAGGGATTGATTTGCACTTTTCGCACCAAAGTACGTTCATCTCTAGGAAACAGAACACGTCTACTTCCTGAGCGGTATGACAGCTGCGTGGTCCCATGGTGTTTATACGTGCGTACTGTTGTTTGTAGAGATGAACATGGTACCTTCAGGCGTTTGGAAATTTCTCCCAAGGATGAACCAGACTTGTGGAGGTCTACAATTTTTTTTCTGAGGTCTTGGCTGATTTCTTTTGATTTTCTCATGATATCAAGCAAAGAGGCACTGAGTTTGAAGGTAGGCCTTGAAATACATCCACAGGTACACCTCCAATTGACTCAAATTATGTCAATTAGTCTAGCAGAAGCTACTAAAGCCAGGACATCATTTTCTGGAATTTTCCAAGCTGTTTAAATGCAGTGTCAACTTAGTGTATGTAAACTTCTGACCCACTGGAATTGTGATATAATTCACTGTAAGTTAAATAATCTGTCTGTAAACAATTGTTGGAAAAATTACTTGTGTCATATACAAAGTAGATGTCTTAACCGACTTGACAAAACTATAGTTTGTTAACAAGAAATTTGTGGAGTGGTTGAAAAACTAGTTTTAATGGCTCCAACCTAAGTGTATGTAAACTTCCGACTTCAACTGTTGGTATTCCTCTTGTCCAGATGGGATAGAGCAGTCTGCAGTGTAATGGCGATTGCATCGTCTGTGGACCCATTGGGGCAGTATGCAAACTTCAGTGGGTCTAGGGTGACAGGTAAGGTGGAGGTGATATGATCATTGACTAGTCTCTCAAAGCACGTCATGATGACAGAAGTGAGTGCTACGGGGTGATAGTCATTCCGTTCAGCTACCTTTGACTTCTTGGGAACAGGAACAATAGTGGCCATCTTGAAGCATGTGGGGACAGCAGACTGGGATAGGGAGAGATTGAATATGTCCGTAAACACATCAGCCAGCTGCTCTGCGCATGCTCTGAGGACACGGCTAGGGATGCCGTCTGGGCAGGCAGCCTTGCGAGGGTTAATACGTTTAAATGTCTTACTCCTGTCAGCCATGGAGAAGGAGAGCCCACAGTACTTGGTTGCGGGCCGTGTCGGTTGCACTGTATTATCGTCAAAGCAGGCAAAGAAGGTGTTTAGTTTGTCTGGAAGCAAGACGTCGGTGTCCGTGACGTGGCTAATTTTCTTTTTGTAGTCTGTGATTGTCTGTAGACCCTGCCACATACGTCTCGTATCTGAGCCGGTGAATTGTGACTACACTTTGTCCGTATACTGACATTTCACTTGTTTGATTGCCTTGCGGAGGGAATAGCTACATTGTTTCTATTCAGCCTTCCCGGTCATCTTTCCATGGTTAAATGCAATGGTTCGCGCTTTCAGTTTTGTGTGAATGCCGCCATCTATCCAAAGTTTCTGATTAGGGTAGGTTTTAATAGTCACAGTGGTTACAACATCTCCTATGCACTTCCTTAACTCACTCACCGAATCAGCGTATAAATCTATATTATTCTCTGAGGCGACCCAGAACATGTCCAAGTCCGCTTGATCAACACAATCTTGAAGTGTGGATTCCGATTGGTCAGACCAGCGTTGAATGGTCCTTGTCACGGGTACATCTTGTTAGAGTTTCTGCCTATTGGAGGGGAGAAGCAAAATGGAGTCGTGGTCAGATTTGCCGAAAGGAGGGTGGGGGAAGGCCATGTATGTATTCCGGAAGTTAGAGTAGCAACGATCCAGTGTTTTGCCAGCCCGGGTACTACAATCAATATGCTGATAGAATTTAGGTAGCCTTGTTCTCAAATGTTCTTTCTTAAAATCCCCAGCTACAATAAATGTAGCCTCAGGATATATGGTTTCCAGTTTGCATAGAATCCAGTGAAGTTCCTTGAGGGCAGTCGTGGTATCGGTTTGAGGGGGGATATACACGGCTGTGACAATAACCGACGAGAATTCTCTTGGGAGATAACAAAGTCTGCATTTGATTGTGAGGAATTCTAGGTCAGGTGAACAAAATGACTTGAGTTCCTGTATGTTGTTACAATTACACCATGAGTCGTTCATCATGAAACATACAGCCCCGCCCTTCTTCCCGCAGGGATGTTTATTTCTGTCGGAGCGACGCACAAAGAATCCCGGTGGTTGTACCGACTCTGACAGTATGTCTCCAGACAACCATGTTTCCATGAAACAAAGTATGTTACAATACCTAAAGTCTCTCTGGAAAGCAACCATTGCCATAATGTTGTTTACCTTGTTATCTAGAGACTTGACATTAGCGAGAATGCCTTGGATAGTTCAAACAAAGGATCCGCTTCGGGAAAGTCGTATACCTGGTCATAAGTTGATGTCACTCTGATATCCAATAGTTCTTCCCGGCTGTATGTAATAACAAAAAATATTTTCTGGGCTAACAATGTAAGAAATAATTGTAAAAAATGAAATACTGCGTAGTTTCCTAAGGACTAGAAGCGAGGCGACCCTCTCTGTCAGCCTTGTAGCTCTATGAAGACCGGAGGTATCAGCTGGACTGGGGACAGGGAGGGTCGCCTCGCTTCATAAGGAAGTGGATGACGGCATTTATTTTACTTTTAAACTTGGACAAAACAGAGATGCTAGTTCTAGGTCCGGTGCTAGCCACTGGCTTCCTGTTAAGGCTAGGGCTGATTAAGGTTTTACTGCTAACCTACAAAGAATTACATGGACTTGCTCCTACACATCCCTCCGATTTGGTCCTGCAAAACATACCTACAAGTACACTACAGTCACAAGATGCAGGTCTCCTTGTTGTTCCTAGAATTTCTAAGCAAACAGATGGAGGCAGGGCTTTACCTACATTTTTATGGAATAGTCTGCCAAACCATGTGAGAGACGCAGACTGGAGTGACGAACCACCCTTGTCTCTGCCTAGATGGGTCCCCTCTCTCCACTGGGATTTTGTTCCTATTACAGGGGCTGAGTAACTGGCTTGCTAGTGCTTTCCCATGCTGTCCCTAGGAGGGGTGCGTCACATCTTGCAAGGATTTTTTCGCTATACTCAACTTGAGTGGGTTGAGTCACTGTCGTGATCTTCCTGTTCGGTTTTGCGCCCCCCCCCCCTCGGGCTCGTGCGGTGGGGGGAGATCGTCGTTGGCTATACTCTGTCTTCTCACAGTCTGTCCTCCTGGGTGTAATTATCTTGTCTTATCTGGTGTCCTGTGTGATCTTAAGTATTCTTCCTATAATTCTCCTGTCTCTCGTTCTCTCCCCTCCTGGAGGACCTGCATCACAGACAGAAGCCATATCACCAGGTTGTAAACCGGAGGTAATGAGCCCACACATGTACATGTTTTGTAGGTGGTTCCAAATTAACCTCGCAAGACACGTATAGTCAGATCGAAATGTGCGTAATTTTATCTGTTGACTTGACTTAAATCATTGTGCAACATTATGGGTAAGCTCCGGGCATACCGTAGTCTTTCAGCTGAAAAAAAAAAAGTTAGGTTTAGGCATAAGTTTAGCAGTATGATTGGGGTTAGGTTTAGTTGAGGCAGGCAACAAGGCAGGCAGAAGAGGCGCATTATCAAAGAAAGAAACCAAGTGGAGAGTCAAATAACAGGTTCAACGAGGTGCTGGTGCAACCAAATTAAGTTGAGAGGTGTGGTTGATGACTCTGTAGGCTGTAGCTAGGAGACCACTGACTGTCGCAGCGAGCATGAAGGGGGACAGGGTTGTATTCACTACACAGAGGCAAACAGGATGAAATTGTGGGAGATACTAGGTTAACTTGTCCAACAAGAAACGGCAGCTTCCTTTTCCGTTTCAAAACATTTGTTTGTATGACGTGAACTAATTAAGATATCTGGTAAACAGATTGAAAAGTACTGGGATCGAATGCTGTCTCATTTTCCAGCAGCGCTGATTCTTGTGGTAGCCTGCTTGTTTTGCTCAAGTTAAACATAGACCCTCGATCTCCTGTGTGCAGTCAAAACATTGTCCCGTCTGAAGTTAGCCACGCTTACCAACCACATGGTGGGTAGGCAACGTCACGGCCCTATCAGTAGGAGTGTTGGGTAGACTACTTTTTTGATAACCTTTATGGGAATATTTAAATTCATCCTTCACTTGGGACTCCTTGACAATGAATCTGCTGTGCCTTTTGCAATCGATAGTGAATAAATCTTGCTTTTGTGAAGTCTTTATAGAGTTCAGCAGTCATGACGAGTCCAGATCCCCTTACTGATCATAAGCCCCATTTCATGAACAGTTTCTACTTTTAATTTCAAATTCCTCCACCACTTCAAAATTCAAGGAGTTAATTTGAGAAAAAAAAACACGTTTATTTTAGATAGGCCTATAAAATAGGGTTATTAAAAATGTCTTCATTGTCATTTGTTGACAGTCTCTGGTCGGTCAGTACTTTGGGTTTCTTCCATTTGCTCCTGTAGAGAAAACACAGCGTTAATAAATAACAATTAAAAATAACTTCAGCATAGGGCTTCATCTTGGAATGTTAATTGAAGCTAAACCGGCCTCTGTAGGTTAAAAGCTGAGGGATGGGGCTGAAGAAATGTAACAACTTCAGTTCATACAGAGCTATTGACACAAGCACTGACAATCCATGATATCAATATTAGTTTTAACCATGTTTTGAGACTATACAGTGTTTGTTTCCATTTACTTTTACAAACATTGGAGTAAAACAAACATATTTTTGGTTCTGAACGAGGTACAATCAATAGATACATGTAATTCATTTGTATGTCCAAAAATGATTTTGGCAATTAACAATTTAAAAAGGGGCAATCTACAGTTGCTACATACATTTTTGGACTTAAAAATGAATTATATGTACCTATTGATTCTGGAAAAATATAATTTATACATGCCTCATGTGGACTGTCGTACCCCATCAGAAGCAAAACTATAAGCTTGTTTTACTCCAATGTTTGTCAAAGTAAATGGAAACAATGCGTAATCTCAAAACATGATTAAAACTAATGATATCAGATTGTCAGTCCTTGCATCCATAGTTCGGTCTATGAATTTGAGTGGTTACATTTCTCCAGCCTCATACCTCAGCTTTTTACCAAAACGGGGGCAGGGAAAACACTGTTATTGTTTCAACTGCTGATTGACAATTTAACCTTACTTTCTGGAACAGACAGAATGGCGTGACTGGCCATTCATAGAACGCATCCATATCAGTCTAAACCTTAAATCAAGGTTGTTATCCTTGCCTCTTGTTTTACCAGATCTGCCATAATACCCAGTCCAGGGGTCTTCGTCACCATTCCTCTGGGTGTTCTGCTGTCCAAAAGGCTTGTTTGATGGGTTAGTCTGTGCTCTGTCTGGTGAAGAAACCAGTAACACCATCAGGTATTCAGCATTGAAAACACTAACAATACTGTGGAAAATAGTCAGTAGAATGACTAACATTATACAGAACAAAAATATAAAAATGCAACATGCAACAATTGCAATGATTTTACTGAGTTACGGTTCATATAAGTAAATCCGTAAATTGAAATAAATTGATTAGACCCAAATCTTTGGATTTCACAAGACTGGGTAGGGGCACAGCCATGGGTGGGCATAGGCCCACCCACTGGTGAGCCAGGCCCAGCCAATCAGAATGGGTTTCCCCCAAAAAAATGATATGTCCGGGTGGCTGGTCTCAGACAATCCTGCAGGTGAAGAAGCCGAATGTGGATGTCCTGGGTTGGCGTGGGTCTGCGGTTGTGAGGCCGGTCGGAAGTACTGCCAAATTCTCGAAAACAACATTGGAGACTGCTTATGGTAGAGAAATGAACATTCAATTCTCTGGCAACAGCTCTGGTGGACATTTCTGCAGTCAGCATGCAAATTGCATCTGTGCCATTGTGTTGTGTGATAAAACTGCACATTTTAAAGTGGCCTTTTGTCCCCAGTGCAAGGTGCACCTGTGTAATGGTCATGCTGTTTAATGAACTTCTTGATTTGCCACACCTGTCAGGCGGATGGATCATCTTGGCAAAAGAGAAATGCTCACTAAAAGGGACGTAAACAAATTTGTGCACAAATTGAGAGAAAAGCTTTTTTGTTGTATGGAACATTTCTGGGATCTTTTATTTCAGGACCTGAAACATGGGACCAACACTTTACATGTTACGTTTGTATTTTTGTTCAGTATACATACCCTGTGGTCTATTTTGCCATCGTCCCCATTTCTTTGAGTTGTTCAGCCCATATCCATTATCACAAGTTACATGATCAGGCATGGCCTTGTTTGCTCTCCTGGAATCTGCAGGAGAAAGGTACTATAAAGTGTAATTTTACAGCATCGTTTCAGTGTGCATTTGTGTAAGAATATATCAAAGCAGACAGTAACTTAGACCAAGTTTAGGAATTATCAAAAAGTATGGTATGCCCTCTTTACCCATCTGTCTTCTCTGATTCTGTGGAATGAAACGCTGCTGCGCCTGAGGCTTGATGAGATCGGCGGCCATCTTGGCCACATTTCCCTTATTCAGTCTGCCTGTGGGGCGCTTCCTGAAACTCACTCCGTTTGGCTTCGACGCCTCACAGTAGCAGTTCCTCTCCTGTAGCTTTGAACACATCAGACCACACGTCTTAAAGTGTCCGTTTGATGAGGGAGCCGTTGGCATCCTAACATCCGCAATCTGCTCGCAGTCCTGTCGACTGGGTACAATAGGCCCAGTCTGTTTGGCAGGTTCCATCACCTCTGCCTCCATTTCCTGGTTGCAGCGACCCGTACAACTGCAGCCAGGCGCTTTGTCTCCTGCTAGGCATTTGGAGGAATATGTTTCAGGGTCATCTGGAGCGCAGGGAGGACTCAGGACCCTGGGCTCTGTAACTTCCAGAGCCTTCTGATTTGGGCTACGTTGAGCCTTGGGTTTCACTGACCCTTGAGTGCTATTCAATGATCCTTCAACACTTGGGATCATTGCACTTTGGCTTGTAGGAGAACCATACACATTGGCTTTTCCCACAAGCTCCATGTGTAGGTTGTGGCTAAGTTTGAGCTGCCTTTTAATACTGGGAAGAGCTTCAGCGTTCAGCCTCTTTGATGGGATGAATTTATCCATTGGCGTGCTGAAAACTTGCTTATGCTCTGCAGTGCCTACTTGATGCTTTCTGTAGTACATTTTTCCCATGTCGGCAGGCAAACATGAAAAGGGAACATAAGGGGGAAGTGTGTCTACCGATGACAGGGACAACCTTTGAGTTCTCTCGGTTATAGCCAACAGCTGACTAGCTGTGTGGCCTCGACTGACATTCGCATCTGATTCTTTCGCAGTTGACGCTTCATGATCCAAAAGCCCATTCTGTATCAGCCACTCTGTGGAGGGGACATACGGCGCCAAAGACTGCACTGACCAAAAAGACGCATTAGCCTTTTGCTGTATTTGGCTATAATGGAAGGACTCTTGGCATGAAGAAGTATTCGCATCAGCCATTTTCTCAGCCTCTTTCACATTTTCTAAAGTCAGCGAAAACCTTAGACTTCTCCTCCTCTCTGTTATAACTATGACCTGACTGGCTGTGAGGTCTTGAATGATGTTGGGAGGATCTGCTTCTTTCTCAGTCACCACAATGCCGTTCTCCATAAGCAACTCTTTGGAGGGGACATACGGGGCCAAAGACTGCACTGACCATACGGACTCATTCAACTTTTTCGGTACCTGACTATAAAATGACATCTGGCTTTGATTAGGATGATCATCTGACACTTTTTCAGACAACTCTTGTGCCACATCTTCTGGCGCCATCAGTCCATTCTGTGTCATCCACTCTATAGAGATGCTACGTGAGTGGATGGTCTTTTTTCCTGCAGGTGTGTCTTTGCCAGTACCCTGGCTCCTCACCATCCCCTGGAATCCAGTTTTGGAGGCAATGGGGGAATTAGGTTCTTCTGTGCAGCTCTGTTTCTCTGCTTTGGAGCTTAGAGATGAGGGGGTGGTAGAGTTGGTGCCTCTTCCAAAGTCTGACCTAGCCAGTGGTCTAGCCAAGGGGGAACCATCCTTCACCACTTCAGGTGGTGGTTCAGTCTGCACTTCAGAGTTGACCATCTCTATGGGTGTGGCGTTGTGGTAAAATGTTCTGGACATCCTGCTGTTGTTCTGGTAGGCCATGGCAGCAGGAGGGAATTGGTATTGTCTGTATTCTGCAGGGTGCAGCTGGGAATGAGGAAGAACATAACCTGGAACCTCCATGTATGGGTGGGGAAGGAAAGGTGGCATAACCATTCCCGGCATACCGTAACCTAAATACAAAATTAGAAGGAATGAGTGTCATTGAATCTTTGAATTGTATTGAATAACATTAAATACATTTAAAAAAATGACAGCTGAAAAGCATAGGGTTCCTCAAATTATGGAGGTATACATTTTGAGCTGTACAATACATGTAGATCAGAACAAAAATGTGGTTTACTGATCATGAATATTACTTTGTACCGCCAGACTGGACATTATACAGCTTTTATACTACTGCGTAAGAAAAACATATTTAAACTTAGCCATCCCTGGGAATCCAGAGCAGGGGTTGTAGGGCATGGGCCACTGGTAGTGGTAGAGGGGGAGAGGAGGAGGGGGCTGCACATAGAAGTATGGTCGATACTGGTGCACATGAGGATGGGGCTGATGATCGGTCAGATGGGGCCCTGATCCTTCGGGTCCATGCACTGGGTGCCATGTGCCAGGGTTGGGCTGAGGAACTGGCTGGTGTGGCCCAATGTGCCCTGCTGCCACATGTGGTCCATTTTCAAATTGTGTTGCTGCCATACCTAAACTAAGGAAAGAAACAGATGGAAAGTAAAAGGAAATGCATTTAAAAAAAATCTATGAACAGTCCAACAATTAGTGATGTCACGGAGCGCTGAGGTATGTCGAAATCACTAAGCAGTTTACCTCAAAGCAGTGTGCCGATGCCTGTATCACTATCAGAAGCACATGATCAATGACATCTGAAGCTTTGTTTCATCAAACAACCCGATTGGTTCTGTATTGGTTTCGGTAGAAGACAAAAAGGCTACTCTTCGAATGCGCTATGGGGTGTGGGACAACTATAAAATGTGCCACTAGTGTACACTATGTTGATCAAAGCCTTGAGTAATGAACCTGCAGTATAATACAATTGGATGGAAAGCCTCAACACTTCAGCAAGCTTTGTTTGCTCATTAGTACCAACAAGGTGATTAAGTGAATTCAGGTCATTAAATAATTCCATTGAAAAATAAGTGCATCTTACAAATGGTGACACCACCAATTAACTATAATTACCCTGAATAAGAAAATAACTGAAATACAGAGCACACAAATGTAAGAAATGACCTGCTCACCACCAGAACACTAGATCAACTTGACTTGCCTCACAACAAACTGATTAAAAGTGTGAGCCAGACACACCTGGCCTTAAGTTGATGATTACCAAAGGTGTGGTTTCAGTTTGAAAAACAGTTCCTGGGATGTCTCGGAAACGACAGTTTTACTTCCATGCTGATTTGGTCATTTCAGTCATTCTGAAAAAACAAGCACACATCAAAAGTCAACCCTCACCCCATTTTATTAATCTCTTCCAGTGCTTGACTTGGACTAGAACAGGTGCCGGTACTGTTTATATTTAGGTGCAGGAGCTCCACAATACTTTAGAGCTAATAATCTATAAGAGGAACAGGGGCTCCAGTAGTAAAACATGTGATGTGCCGGTACTCAGCTCCTGTGAGCTCCTTAACCAAGTCAAGCACTGATCTCTTCTTAATCTAAATGCTACATATCTTTCCGACACTTAGAGTATTGCCTTTACAGTACGCCCCTCCAAACTCAATTAGGTCATGCATTTGAACAGTTCTTCCTAATCCACCAAATAATTTGATTAAAGCTATGAGTCATTCAATAACAAGCCTGATTTGTTATACTGTAGTTATGTTTCATTTGCTTTACAAAATAGTTTTGAGTTTACTGTCTCTATTCTCCAAAAATGAAGGTGAAACTTCAGGGGTGTGTACAAGTTACTGGAAGACATGCAACTTCATAATATGCAATTTCCCTCATAAAAGTCTTAATTTAATGTCAGAATAAAGAATGCATGTGATTATCTAGAAGTATTCGTACAACCTAGATTGCAAGGCTAATTATGCTGGGCCTAACACGTTTCAATTACTGATCCAATCTGTAGAACACTAACCACAGCTTTCATGAAACTACTGAAGCATCAATCTATTATCCATGTTGATGAATGCAGCCATGTACTCTTAATGTAAATGAAAAAAACAGGTTTTAAAAGTGCAAGGTTTTATTGACAACACTGTGCAGGCAAGTTTACACAGCGATGTTCAAAATATCTGCATAATAACAAAACGAGACATGTAAACTTCGACTGGCACTTGAAGCCAAACATCTCCTCTCACCAAGAAATTGCATTTCCACTGCTTTATAATTGTATTGCCTGGGCTTCACCCTCAGTGACCAATACACTGACACTGTAAGAGGAGTTGAAATGCTGTAGAGTAGACTGGGCCTATCCCTCCCAGGTCCAGTTTGGTCTGCTGGTCAACATGGGGTTAGTGTCACAGTATAGTCTGGTTAGGCTGCAGCCCAGGCTGTGATAAGGATCGATGCACAGCGTCCATCAAGGCTACAATCAAGCACTGGAAATGCAGGCATCTACTGTACAGCAAGTTGTTGAACAGCTGCCTTAGATATTATTTTTGTAACACTTATTCAAACATTACGAGTGTCTTAATTTATTACAATGTGCTTGGTGTGCAAGTGAATTTATATATTAGGTCAGGGTTTCCCCAAACTGCTCCTGCTCTTCATGACACATGACTTCATTGTGGTCCTCACAGCAGATTTTAAACAGGGTCCTTCAGCTCAGCAGAGTGGGATGGAATCAGAACCTTGTCACGGAGCCAGACAGTCAAGTGAGTGGTGGTCATGTGAAGCCCAATTCAGTTCAAGGCCCCACAGTCATGTTTTACATCCTCTGGCGGACCCTCTGTTCTCTGGCCTGTCCCTCTATCCAAGGTTCTTCAGTATTCAGGTGGAGCTTCTCAGAGTGGTATTGCTTGGCCAGCTCCTCCAGGCGGCTCTGGCTGGACTCTGCATTATAGCCCACCACTGTACTAGTGGAGTCATTGAATATGCTGCTGGGCAGAGGAGAGTCCCTCGGCCTCATCCTACCCTGTTGGGGCTGTCTCTGTGGCAGAGGCCTCGGCCCCAGCTCCTACTGGGTTCTTTGGCCACAGTCGTCCTAGGGGAAGACACGGTCGTCCCAGGGGAAGACACGGTCGACACGCTCGTCCCAGGGGAAGACACGTTCGTCCCAGGGGAAGACATGTTCGTCCCAGGGGAAGACACGGTCGACACGCTCGTCCCAGGGGAAGACACGTTCGTCCCAGGGGAAGACACGTTCGTCCCAGGGGAAGACACGTTCGTCCCAGGGGAAGACACGTTCGTCCCAGGGGAAGACACGTTCGTCCCAGGGGAAGACACGTTCGTCTGAGGATAGGGACTCCCTGTCTCCAGGTAGGTTCTCACTGGTTCTGAGCCTGTCCAGGCTGTCGATCAGCTTGTGAACTGTGTGGCTGGGATAAGTTTGAACCTCAGAACAAACATTCTCTCACCCAACACAGGCCTGCTGCTGGTAGTGGTGGCAGAACTGGACGTCATAGGTCGCAGAGGAGATGTGGGGGTTAAACATCCTACTGTAGTCGACAGGCTGTGTCGGCGCCTGTGGAGCCACATACCCCAGATACGGCATATGAAGCCATATATGGACGCCCATAAGGCATAGCTGGAAATTGAAAGAGAGTAAATATTAGAATTCTATTAGAAAATTACATGACACAAATGAATTGACAAAGATTTTTGAAGAAAGTAGCCATTGTACCTGATGGGAGAAGACCATATGGATTGATGTTCCATTGATACATATTATAAAATGGTTGAGTTGGTGGTTGAACATAGAAAAATGGCCTTGTGTGATTAATTATACGGTGTGGTTGCCCAACACCCCATTTAGTGTGAAGGATTATTCATACTTGAAACAAGTGAGAAAATACAGTAGTTGATTGACTTGACACTTCATCCATCACAAAGAATCAATGAGTAATTTTTCAATTTATCAAACTGAGATGGCTAATAAATAAATCACCTTCCATTGCTTTGTCAGGGGCAGAAAGACAGCACAGGATATTATACACCGCAATTCTACTGCAAAGAGGAAACTAAAAGTTAAAACGTCAGTTAGCCTACACACATCATTTTATTGTGGTCCCAAGTCAGTGTAGAAACTGGTAGTGAGCTGCAGAGGATAAGCCTTCCAATAAGGCAACAATCTGACTGCATCCATGAACAACAAGAAATATAGGTACAGTATATGCCATTACATTGGCGTTAAACACATGAAAATGAGGTGACTAAAAATGAATAAAGACATAACGTTACAAACCTAACCGTGAACGTGATGGTCAGGAAAAAGTGAGACCGTATATGAAACGAGAGCAAAACAAAACTCACCCATTACTCACCCTCCCCATCAGCTGTATCACCTACGGTGCGTGGGTCATTGCAACACGCGCATCCCACACCAATTAGGGTGTAACGAACTGTGAGCTGACAGTCAAATTAGGCAATTAGTCATTTTCACCACAAGGTGGCACCAAAACTACAAAAATGCGTGTACCGCATCAGCTTTACGACGTTTCTTCAAACCAAGCCATTTTGGCTCCCCTGATCTCTCTTTGAGAATAAGGTTATGGCCATAGAGATAGATAGATGAACTCATCTTTGTATCTGTGCCAATATAGCATCTGTGACAGCATGGGCAGCGCCATTGAGGTTATTTCTGTCGATGTGCCCTTTGAGCAAGGCACTTAATCTTAATTGCTCCTGTAAGTCGCTCTGGATAAGAGCGTCTGCTAAATGACTAAAATGTTTTAAAAAAATTATCTCCATTTTGACTGATCCCTCCTGATGACCTGGTCAGACATGACTCCAACAGGGTCACCAGAAGGGAACAGCCAATGAAGTTGGAAGTCCCACGAACCCAGTTGACAAAGGCCCCCAGTGTCCGGTCTGGAGCATGAAGTCACAAGCTCTGCTGGGTGGCTACTGCGTAGCAACGTAGCGGTACCAAAAGCCCTTGTCTACCCTAGAAAGCCTATGTAAATTACAATAGTCAGAAAGGCCCCCCAAAAAACATTGACAGCCGTTTTGGGCTCTAAAATGTGTTTATTATGATCAAGTTCGACCCCACAGTGAATTATTTTAAATTGTGCTACAAATCGAAATATATAGTAACCCTTCTGACTACTACATTTGTCATCACACAGGACCATGTGCTGACACAGACCAATCACAGGCCAGCAGGCTACAAGGAGGCTCCTGTTGACTCTCAGGCAGGGTCGACAATTATCCTTTGCTAGTTACGACCACTTTCACCATGATCCTTAGCGATTTTTGGGTGCCATTCAGCAATATGGCATGTTTCCAATTCAAATACTTCTGGCTTCATGTGCTATCGGGAGTTTTCCTTGGGGATACGTGGATGACATCAGTATTGTCACTATTTACTGTTTTTCGTTGTTGTCTATGAGTTGACACCATCCAAATGGTGGAAGCCCCCCATACGCTGCCCAGGCTGAGAATGGCCTTTCGGCCACTAGAGGTCTCTATCATTCTCTATGGTTATGACACACAATGGCGATGCATGGAGGTTCGTTTCTTTGCGCAAGGCAGAATACGGCATTTTTCTCATGCAGTTGTTTACATTTATAGCTAGTACTGCAGTTATACTTTTCGACCCTGTTACTGCTGGTTTTGGAATTGAAGTAAGACGTATTTTTGTTTTTTAGCGAACAAGCCTGTGTTGAGATGCGTGCGTAACATGGTGTTTTGAAAGCACCTGTTTTTTAATGAATTGATATCGCATCGTGATTCAATGGCTGTCAGTGTAGACAACTGAACGAAAGCACTGGGTAAGAGGATATGACAGTATTTATACATAGGTGCAGTTGTAGGCTTTAACCTTGCTATAATTGCTACAACAACGTTTAGTTTACTCATTGTGTTGTTGGAAATATTGAGTACTGCATAATAAGTAAATCAGTGTTTCTCTGGTGGCTATGTGTGTCCGTTGATATGACTGATCCTTGCGGTTTATCAGCAGGACACACTGTCAGGGCATACAGGTAACCTCTTATGAATGGATGTCAGTAAGGCAGGAATCTTGCCACTGCTCATCAATGCTGAATGTGGTGTGTCAGTGCCCACAATGATTTGCTATCTGATCTGTGTGATTATTATTATTATGATGATGATATCTCTTTTCCAGGATGGCCAGTATACTTTCAAACCAGCTAGAGGAGGTACGATGCCATGCGGAAGCCTGTCTACATTCCACTGGCTCAGTGCTGGAGATCCGGGCAGGAATATTAGCTATGGCCAACATACCCTTACCACCGTCAGCCAAATACCACTACATTGCTGCTGAGACCATGATCATTGAGAACAGCATCGGTAACAACAGGAAAGAGGTTAGTTAGTTTACTGTTTCGAGCACACACTCAAACTATGTCCATATCAAATTTCACCTTCACTTAGCCTACATCTTGGAATACAGAACTCCTTTTCCCTCTCTCTCTTTAATTGTGCTGAATATTTTTTTTCAGTGTCAATTCTTTTGTCAACCTCTTTCTGTATCAAACCTTCTTATCTTTGTCGTCTCTCCTGCCAGACCATAGGTTCCCTGCAGAGACTGTCCACAGCACTGAACATTCTGGAGAAGTATGGCTGTAACCTCACCAGCTCCAGTAGGCCCAAGTACTGGCGCACTGTCAAGCACAACAACCCTGTCTTCAGAGCAACAGTAGATGCCATTCAGGTGAGGATGTCTTCAATACAGGTAGGTTAGATTCTGGGTAATGATATGTTGTCTACTCCCTTATCACTATAAACTTATTGGCATTATGTTGATATAGGCCTAGTTCAATACAGTGTTTCCCCGAGGATTTCTTTCAGCAGCAGTGGCAAAGTTAGTCTGTAGAGGCTGGGGGGGGGGGCATAGGTCGCGGTCTCTGACCTAACATTTTAGTGGCAGTCCTCTTGACCGCAGAAACAAAATGTTGTTCTTTTAAAGCTAATTTCCGGCAATTCTACACATTTTACCATAGGGCAGAGAGAGAAAAAAATGCAGTTTTAAAGATAATTTACTAGATAAGTCTTATGGTATCTGAGTGACTCAAACATTGTAAATAAAATCAATGGAGGCCCCATGCCTTGACATTTTTGGAATTTTAGATTCTCACAGAACGTTTATTTTTTATTTTGGTGATTGTTAGTTCTCAAAGATGATCTTATTTTAAAAAATATATAGCTCCATTATCTTTTCTACGTACTTTATATTTGGTTTTAGTCATTTAAATTTACACTGAAAACATTTTACCATCCTATATATATTGGAGTAGCAGCAACGATTTGCTGCTAAATTAATATTGGGAAACACTGATTGAGTCTATAGCTTACTATCGTTTTGATCAAGTTAATTGTTCACACACCATTAACTCTACTAAATTTTATGTCAACATTTTTGCATGAAACCCTCTATCTCCTTTCCTCTCCTCGGTTCTACCCCAGGGAGGAAGGGCAGTGCTCTGTCTCTATGGTTACTCCAACCAGCAGCCAGACGGCCTGAGTTTCCCTGATGTGGTCGTGGAGCCTGACATTGAGAAGGTCGCAGCGGTCACCTTGGAGGTCATGAGTCTACGCATGGAACTGGACATGCTCATCAAGGTCTGGACCAATGGCATCGTCTCAAAGACGGTTATTCTGAAATATTTCAGAGGTTCATGAAATCAGTTGTACCGAGTCGTTGTTGTTGTTTTCACAGGAAGCTCACCCCCACCCAGAGTTCTTTGAGAGAATGATCCCATCACTGAACCAAAAGGTATTTTTCCTTTTCCTTTCTCCCATAACCTGTCCTCTTCCTCTCTGCCTTCTACTTGTTTTTAGTTTGCCCTAATAGCCTCTCTCTGCTTCACACGGTTTTTATATTTGTGTGGTTTTGTGTCTGTTGGTGTCCACTGCCATCAGATGACTGAAATCTCCTTTATGATTCCAGGATGACTTTGGACCGATGTCTGATGCAGTAGCTATTCCCTCCAGCCTGAGAGAGAGCCAGCCCCTATACATGTCTCTGTCCTCCCTGTCTCAGTCTCCCACTAGTGCCTTTCTTCCAGTACGGACCGCTAACGCCTCAACCTCAACCTCCATCTCTACCAGACACACAGGTTAGAACTGTGGAAACGCATTTTTTTGTTGGGTACCAGAAGTCCTCACAAGGATGGTAAAACAAGGAACTTTTGGGGGGGGACATTTTGCCGGTCCCTACAAGGAAAAATACTATTTTAGGTTTAAGGGTTAGGGTTACAATTAGGGTTAGAATTTAAGTCAGGGTTAGGGGTTACGTTTAGGCTTATGGTTAAGGTTAGATTTAGGGTTAGGGAAATAGGATTTTGGATGGGAATCAATTATTTGGTCCCTACAAGGATAGCAATACAAAACTGTGTGTGTGTGTATATTTCTAACATCTGAAACGTACATTTCACCTTTTCTCGTTTCTTTTCCCCTGCAGCCAACTGCACTATCTGTGCTATATTCCCAGTGGCTGCCCATTGTAACTCTTGTGTCCAATGGCTGTGTACGGAATGTGACAGACTGTACCACTCCTCCGCAGAACGAGCCAATCACCACAGGACTGTCGTGACATCCTCTAAAATGCGAAAGACCCACAGGTAAAACATGACAAATAAGACGAAAGCAAAACTGCACAGTAAAGGAAGAAAATGGATACATTTTCATAGGTGGTGATTACTGCTGAAAATGCATCTGTCTCTGTGCTCTGTGTGTTTGGCACAATATTCACTTCCTCTGTCTCTCCCAGCAGCTCCCTCCCGTCATGGCACTGTACCCACTGCACCAGGGTCAACTCCATCCAGGACATACTGTGTGAGATGTGTGAGAGGCCACGCCTGGCCTCCTCTGGCCCTGCTAAGGATGAGTTCGCACAGCCTTTCACCATCACTGGTCAGTATACACACACACACACACACACACACACACACACACACACACACACACACACACACACACACACACACACACACACACACACACCCAACCAACAGTGTATGTGTTTTAATAGTGGTGGTTTGCCTTTTCTCCACTTCAATCAGTCTCACTCCTCTCTATTTCTGTGGTTACTTCATATGCTTGTTTTATTGTCTGAAAATGTAATGACACTCTTAAGATGTATATAAGCTGTTGATGAGTTCATATTCACTTCTTCCAGAGCCCTGTGTTGAGTGTGTTTTCACTATGTACGTCACCAGAGTGGCAGTGTAAAAGCTGTACGGTAGTGAACGCAGGCAGTAGTATCCTGTGTGAGGTGTGTGAGCGCCCCCGTCTGGCCACCAAGCCTCCTGCAACCCCCACACACCCCCTTCCTACTCCCAACCGGCCTGCTGCTCCAGTACTGGGCATGCCAGGAGACCCAGACAGCCAGGTAAACTACTGTTAGTGCAGGAGCAGCACATTTGAGTTGAAATGAACGTTTTGGATTCTGCCTTCATCAAACAGGTTGTTGTTCCTCTATTCCCGTGAGTCTCTAAGCTCATGTCAATTCTCTTCTTTACCCATCTTCTCTCTATTTCTCTGTTGCAGTGGGTGTGCCAATTCTGTACTTATGTCAATTACACTCCAGCGTCAGTGTGTGAGATGTGTGACCTTCCTCGTCCCGAGCCCGCCAAAATGCCAGTCAAACTCCACCCTCCATCCCAGGTCAAAAGGGTCCCTGTGCTGTCCGTCAAACCCAAAGACCCGCCCATGGAGGACCCTGATTTGAGGAGACAGAAACTGATGAGGGAGGAGGGGCTAAAGCTGATTGAGCTTATTAGAGTAAGTGAAGGCTTTCTGTAGAACTATAATATGGTGTGTAATCACATTATCCCACTAGTAATATTACAAGATATTAACAAATGTAAGATTTAGATTCAGAAAAGTCTTTATTGTATCATTGCTTGGCGATTTGGTTGCAGGAATATTAAAACTACAGATTTCAGAAAACAAATGTGTGAAAATAACCTCCTCTTACTAATTCATACAGTGTGATTGAGTAGCAGCAGCTGAGGCAATATGTATGACAGATTTGTCTTTATTTCTCTTTTTCTCTCTCTCAGGATGGAGAGAAAAAAGGAGTGAGTCCAGAGGAGGTGTACACAGGCATGCGCGTCTCCGGGGACGGCAACATCCTACCCTGTGATTGGCTCAAAGCGGAGCTACCTCACCTGCTCGACCAGATCTGTGCCATGGCCGCGTCGTCTCGAGCAGCAGACCTGAAAACAGGACTGAACCAGAATGGGCTCTCCAACGAGACTGGTACTGCAGAGGATACTGGTGTGGAGGAGGAGCAGCCCAGAGGGGGAGGAGTAACCCTGTCCAGGGCTGAGGCCAAGATGGCCTGGCTGTCTGCAGGGGGAGAAACTGAGAGAGCAGCCAGACAGTCTCTTAGAGACAGACACGCTAAGGTGAGAGACAGGGCAGTAGGTCTATTGCCCAGGTCTAAGAACAGGTCTAAGGTCAGTTGTACTGGCACTTTTCCCAGCTGAACTCTATTTACGTTTCCCAGACCTGTATTAAGCCTAGTCCTGGACTAGAACATACTTTCAATGGAGATTCTCCATTAGGAACTATTTTGAATCCTGAATTAGCCTTTTAACACTGAAAGAAGGGTTTGGTTTCTCATGTACCTGTCCTGTCATGTACAGGTGAAGGAGCTGTGTTCTCTGGGGTTCACCGACGAGGCGCGGTGTCAGGAGGTACTGAGGCAGAACGGGGGAGAGGTACGGGGGGCTCTGTCTCTGCTGCAGCGACCGCTCATGGAGCCTTTCCACCAGCGCATGTGGAGCGACCAGCCCGAGCCCACCATCGACATCAACCACCCCGACAAACAGGTAGGACACTGGGGCACTCAACTGCATTATGTGCTTTATTCGGCCCATACATTTAGCTGAACACAGAATAGCTATAGTGATGATAATGTGCTCACAACTACCACCATTAGAAAGGTCCACAGATCATACATGTTCTTCAATCATCTGACAGTTGCTTGATCTCTCATGTAAATGTATATTTTACAGTGAAAAGCATTATTTTGTAGTAAAGCATATCTCTCCTTTCATCATGCCTCTGCATCAGTTGGTCCACTCCACTGGTCTGATCTCTCTCTCCTCTTCCTCCTCCCTCTTCCCCCTGGGACCAGCGTGTGTGTCGGAGGCTGCTGGCGGTGTATGACCTGCCCAGCTGGGGCCGCTGTGAGCTGGCCCTGTCCCTGCTGCAGGAGCGCACCGCCCCTTACTCCCTGGACGATGTGGTACAGGCCGTACGCGAGTCACAAGACCGAGACTTCATCCGCCGGGTGCTGGCCAAAGAGTGCCCCATCTGCCTATCGGACTTTCCCCACAGCAAGGTACTCTCTCTCTCTCTCGTGTGTGTTTTGGGGGACTTGTGGGTGTTTGCGTGCATGTCAGCACTAGCTTGCCTTTGTTCAAAATGAAGTAGAAGGTTTTCTGTGTGTTTTTTGCAGTATCTAACCCCCCCACAACTCTCATACACCTTTCTCTCTCTTCAACGTCCCTTCCTGTTTCAGATGCAGTCTCTGACCTCCTGTCAGTGCTCGGTGTGCTGTGGCTGCTTCCAGCAGCACTTCACCATAGCAGTGAGAGACAAGCACATCAGAGACATGGTGTGTCCCGTCTGCTGGGAACCTGACATCAACGACCCTGAACACCTCAACAGCTACTTCTCCACCCTGGACATCCAGGTAGTACATCACACAGAGAACAACCTCACACAAAATCTCCCTCAGATTCTGCCTTTGAAGAGAGAAGAAACCGAGAGTGAAGCCCAATTTTCTGGATTTCAGAGGCTTCTTTCCCTTCAAAATGCAGGTGTCAGTGTGTTTTCAGGGTGTGTGAGGTACTGTCTATAATGATGGCTACACCTGTAATAATAATTTCCTGTGTGTGTGTGCGCAGCTGCGGGAGTGTCTGGAGCCAGAGGTATATGATCTGTTTCATAAGAAGCTGACTGAACAAGCTCTTATCAAGGACCCCAAGTTCCTCTGGTGTAGTCATGTGAGTTTAAAAATATGTTTTTGCTAATCCCCATTGAGGCTGTTAAAAAAAGAATGATGACATGCTACACCCATCTTCACGAGCTAAAAATGACCAGTACCTGCTCTTAAACGGGGCGGCAGGTAGCTTAGTGGGTAGAGCGTTGGACTAGTAATCAAAAGGTTGCAAGATCGAATCCCCGAGCTGACAAGGTAAAATATCAGCCGTTCTGCCCCTGAACAAGGCAGTTAACCCACTGTTCCTAGGCCGTTATTGAAAATAAGAATTTGTTCTTAATTGACTTGCCTAGTTATATAAAGGTAAAACAAAATAAAAAACTGTTGAAGTATTCCTCTTCCCTGTCTTCTGTTCATAACTTCTCCCCCCAGTGCTCCTATGGGTTCATCTATGATGGAGACCAACTGAAGGTCACCTGTTTCCAGTGCAGGAATAGCTTCTGTGCACAATGCAAGAAACCTGTAAGTGTGAAACATGAACTCTGTGTGGGAGGGAATCTGAATCAGAAAGTGCAATTAATTGGGGCTATGAGGAGATGATATTTGGCTTTAGAGTAAAGATGCTGGAGCCCCATCTCACTCCATTATCCCCTCGTCTCTCTCTCTGTGTGCCCTCTAGTGGGAGTCTCAGCACGGTGGTCTGTCATGTGAACAGTACCAGTCCTGGAAGAGAGAGAATGACCCAGAATACCAGAGGCAAGGCCTGGCCGGATACCTGCGTGACAACGGCATCAGTGAGACACACAGCACACACACCTTCTAAATGAAACAACACCTCCTCATTGCGAGCTACTGTAGTGTTTAACCAGAAAAGGCAGGTACTTGCAGAGGTGTGAATGGCCAGACACTTCACTAGGTGTTGGGCTGAGAGATCAAATTGGTCTTACTCACTTACTCATCTTCCAAACCAGCACATTTCATTAGCGTCATGAACAACACTCCCGTAGAGGTACTGTAGGCCTTCTGCTTGAACTAAGCCAGTTGATTAAGACCTTGTTTTAGCAAAGAGTTAGAGCCAGTTACAGAGCGTTTTAGGCCCCTCCACATCCTTCAATTAATGAATGAATTAATCAAACTATTTATCCTCTTCCTCTGATGCATTCTCATGTCTGTACTCTCCCTCCCTCGCTCTCCCCCTCAGCCTGTCCAAACTGCAGGTTCCAATATGCCCTGTCTAAAGGAGGCTGTATGCATTTCTGCTGCTCCCAGTGTAGGTACCAGTTCTGCAGCGGATGCAACAACCCCTTCCACACTGTAAGTTCCTTCTCAAATGACTTGGTGTCTTTGTGTTGTGTTCGTCGATCGTGCTAGTTCCTGGCAAGGGGTTTGAATGAGAGTTGACTTGAATGTCGCTTTAATTTGTTTTTCCTCCTCCAGTCTCTTTCACTCTGCACTCTTCGTCTCTCTCCCCACTCCCTCCTCTCTCTCCCTCCCTCCTCCCACACTCTTTCCTTCCCTCTCTCTCCCTACCCTATTCTGTCCCTTCCTCCCTCCCTCTTCTGTAGACATGTGCAGTGATCCAGTGCAGTGTGACAGGCCTGCATGCCCATCACCCTCGAGACTGTCTCTTCTACCTGAGGGACTGGGAGCCTGTCAGACTGCAAGCACTGCTGCAGGTAGGCACACACACCACACACACACCATCCACACAAACACGGATTCTCACACGCCATTACAATCACCGTAACCACGTTATAGCTATCTGGCTCACAATCGCAGTTATAACTAGAGCTGTCAAACGATTAAAATAATTAATTAAGTTAATGGCATTAGTTCATCGCGATTAATTAACATTTTTTTATTTGCTCAAATTTAGCCCTAAAAGATGTGTCCATTTCAAAAAAGCAGTGCATTGAGAAACGGGCATAATATTATTTGATTGTAATGGACAGAAACACAAAATGATCTACATCAGAAGCTTTTCATAGCATTTTCACCATAAACAACACAAGTCACTGTAACATACATCTGTAAATGCTCCCTACTCCCTCTTATCAGTGTTCTGGAAGTTCAACACTTGCTCACACACACACACACACACACACTCTTTCTCACACACACACACACACACACACACACACACACACACACACACACACACACACACACACACACACACACACACACACACACACACACACACAGCTTTAAGTACTGTTAAAGCTTCAGGCATTCTAAAGGACTTAACTATAGGAAAAAAGAACTGGCTCTATGGATACAAAGAGCTTTTAAACGTGTCGAACAATGTTATGAAAACACTGTAACCATCTTTATTGTTCAACAACTTTACACACATAGACCCCCTCTCTCTCTCTCTCTCCGTCCCTCCCACACCCTCTCTCTCTCTCCGTCCCTCCCACACCCTCTCTCTCTCTCTCTCCGTCCCTCCCACACCCTCTCTCTCTCTCTCTCTCTCTCTCTCTCTCTCCGTCCCTCCCACCCCCTCTCTCTCTCTCCGTCCCTCCCACCCCCTCTCTCTCTCTCTCCGTCCCTCCCACCCCCTCTCTCTCTCTCTCTCTCCGTCCCTCCCACACCCTCTCTCTCTCTCTCTCTCCGTCCCTCCCACACCCTCTCTCTCTCTCCGTCCCTCCCACACCCTCTCTCTCTCTCTCCGTCCCTCCCACACCCTCTCTCTCTCTCCGTCCCTCCCACACCCTCTCTCTCTCTCCGTCCCTCCCACACCCTCTCTCTCTCTCTCTCTCTCTCCGTCCCTCCCACCCCCTCTCTCTCTCTCCGTCCCTCCCACCCCCTCTCTCTCTCTCTCCGTCCCTCCCACCCCCTCTCTCTCTCTCTCCGTCCCTCCCACCCCCTCTCTCTCTCTCTCTCTCCGTCCCTCCCACACCCTCTCTCTCTCTCCGTCCCTCCCACACCCTCTCTCTCTCTCCGTCCCTCCCACACCCCCTCTCTCTCCATCCCTCCCACACCCTCTCTCTCTCTCTCTCCGTCCCTCCCACACCCTCTCTCTCTCCGTCCCTCCCACACCCTCTCTCTCCGTCCCTCCCACAACCTCTCTCTCTCTCTCTCTCCGTCCCTCCCACACCCTCTCTCTCCGTCCCTCCCACACCCTCTCTCTCTCTCTCTCCGTCCCTCCCACACCCTCTCTCTCCGTTCCTCCCACACCCTCTCTCCGTCCCTCCCACACCCTCTCTCTCTCTCTCTCCGTCCCTCCCACACCCTCTCTCTCCGTTCCTCCCACACCCTCTCTCCGTCCCTCCCACACCCTCTCTCTCTCTCTCCCCGTCCCTCCCACACCCTCTCTCTCTCTCTCTCCCCGTCCCTCCCACACCCTCTCTCTCTCTCTCTCCCTCCGTCCCTCCCACACCCTCTCTCTCTCTCTCTCCCTCCGTCCCTCCCACACCCTCTCTCTCTCTCCGTCCCTCCCACACCCTCTCTCTCTCTCTCTCTGTCCCTCCCACACCCTCTCTCTCTCTCTCTCTCACTCTCTCTCTCTCCGTCCCTCCCACACCCCCCCCTCTCTCTCTCCCCGTCCCTCCCACACACTCTCTCTCTCTCCGTCCCTCCTACACCCTCTCTCTCTCTCTCCGTCCCTCCTACACCCTCTCTCTCTCTCTCCGTCCCTCCCACACCCTCCCTCTCTCTCTCCGTCCCTCCCACACTCTCTCTCTCTCTCGCCGTCCCTCCCACACTCTCTCTCCGTCCCTCCCACACCCTCTCTCTCTCTTTCTCTCTGTCCCTCCCACACCCCCCCTCTCTCTCTCTCTCTCTCTCTCCATCCCTCCCACACCCTCTCTCTCTCTCTCTCTCTCTCCGTCCCTCCCACACCCTCTCTCTCTCTCTGTCCCTCCCACACCCCCCCCTCTCTCTCTCCCCGTCCCTCCCACACACTCTCTCTCTCTCCGTCCCTCCTACACCCTCTCTCTCTCTCTCCGCCCCTCCTACACCCTCTCTCTCTCTCTCCGTCCCTCCCACACCCTCCCTCTCTCTCTCCGTCCCTCCCACACTCTCTCTCTCTCTCGCCGTCCCTCCCACACTCTCTCTCCGTCCCTCCCACACCCTCTCTCTCTCTTTCTCTCTGTCCCTCCCACACCCCCCCTCTCTCTCTCTCTCTCTCTCTCCATCCCTCCCACACCCTCTCTCTCTCTCTCTCTCTCTCCGTCCCTCCCACCCCCTCTCTCTCTCTCCGTCCCTCCCACCCCCTCTCTCTCTCTCTCCGTCCCTCCCACCCCCTCTCTCTCTCTCTCCGTCCCTCCCACCCCCTCTCTCTCTCTCTCTCTCCGTCCCTCCCACACCCTCTCTCTCTCTCCGTCCCTCCCACACCCTCTCTCTCTCTCCGTCCCTCCCACACCCCCTCTCTCTCCATCCCTCCCACACCCTCTCTCTCTCTCTCTCCGTCCCTCCCACACCCTCTCTCTCTCCGTCCCTCCCACACCCTCTCTCTCCGTCCCTCCCACAACCTCTCTCTCTCTCTCTCTCCGTCCCTCCCACACCCTCTCTCTCCGTCCCTCCCACACCCTCTCTCTCTCTCTCTCCGTCCCTCCCACACCCTCTCTCTCCGTTCCTCCCACACCCTCTCTCCGTCCCTCCCACACCCTCTCTCTCTCTCTCTCCGTCCCTCCCACACCCTCTCTCTCCGTTCCTCCCACACCCTCTCTCCGTCCCTCCCACACCCTCTCTCTCTCTCTCCCCGTCCCTCCCACACCCTCTCTCTCTCTCTCTCCCCATCCCTCCCACACCCTCTCTCTCTCTCTCCCTCCGTCCCTCCCACACCCTCTCTCTCTCTCCCTCCCTCCCACACCCTCTCTCTCTCTCTCTCTGTCCCTCCCACACCCTCTCTCTCTCTCTCTCTCACTCTCTCTCTCTCCGTCCCTCCCACACCCCCCCCTCTCTCTCTCCCCGTCCCTCCCACACACTCTCTCTCTCTCCGTCCCTCCTACACCCTCTCTCTCTCTCTCCGTCCCTCCTACACCCTCTCTCTCTCTCTCCGTCCCTCCCACACCCTCCCTCTCTCTCTCCGTCCCTCCCACACTCTCTCTCTCTCTCGCCGTCCCTCCCACACTCTCTCTCCGTCCCTCCCACACCCTCTCTCTCTCTTTCTCTCTGTCCCTCCCACACCCCCCCTCTCTCTCTCTCTCTCTCTCTCCCTCCCTCCCACACCCTCTCTCTCTCTCTCTCTCTCTCCGTCCCTCCCACACCCTCTCTCTCTCTCTGTCCCTCCCACACCCTCTCTCTCTCTCTCTCTCTCTCCGTCCCTCCCACACCCTCTCTCTCTCTCTGTCCCTCCCACACCCTCTCTCTCTCTCTCCGTCCCTCCCACACCCTCTCTCTCTCTCTCTATCCCTCCCACACCCTCTCTCTCTCTGTTACGCCCGCTCTCGTACACATCCTTTCTCTCACACACACAATCATACACACCCCATTCTTGTATATGCAGCCTACCTTTGAAGCCTCTCTTTGAGTAGCATATTCCTTTTCAGTTGTTCCTCTGCCATCCAAATTTGTGCATAAACTTGACCACTGACTAGGCATCAGGTTGCTAGCTAGCTGATTAGCTAGCTAAACAATGTTGTTTCTTATCAAACCATAAAATAGCGGATTGCAAGTTGTTTAAAACAGCCCATGACGTGCGCATGAATCCAAAGAAAAAATGTAAAGCATAGCTCTGGTAATATTGGGCATAACTTTTACATGATTTTGGCTAGAGGCACACGGTCTTGAGTGATGTAAAGGTACAAGCATTAACTGTAGATGTGTTCCATATTGTGTTCTGTGCTTAAAAGGGTCCGTGCGGTGAAGAAATGGAGATGCTATTAACAGTTTAAATTATTTTAATGTGATAAACATGTCATGCATTAACACATTCTTAACACGGTAACTCTGACAGCCCTAGTTATAATGGATTTTATTCTATGAATATCTGGAGATGGATTGTATTACCAGTTCATTATTTGATTGTTATTTGCAGAACAAGTGTGTTGAGTTCAACACTGACACCCCTCCAGGAACTCAAGCCGGTAAGATTCTATCTGTTCTTCAGTTTTTACCATAAAAAAATTGAAAAAATTGAAATATGTACCACTTATTCTCTCTCGCTCTCTCACCTCCCCTCTCTCAGGGATGTGTGGCGTGATTGAGCAGAAGGATGAGGGTGGACAGCAGACGGACTCGGCCTGTGGGGCTCAAACTCAGCCTGGCCATGCAGGACTCTGCGAGTATGTCACTGCCAACCACCATATAGTGTTTTTCAAGGACCCAAAGGCGCTTTAGATAACAACAGAGTGTTCCCATGAAAAACATGAAAACGTGCCTCTGTAACTAACTGGTTTTTGCCTAATCAATTCCAGGAAACACTACAGAGAGTACTTGGTGAGTCTCATCAACGGCCATTCCATCGACCCGGCTCCTCTTTTCAATGCCAACGAGCTGGTTTTGGCCTGTCGGAGATACCAAGTGGATGATGCCCGGAGGGAGATGGAGGACGACGTAACGTTCTATCCTCGAATGCTGGAGGTTTGCTTTGATGATCCTTGTGGAGGGGTGTTGGGTTTTTTCCAAATATTTAGTCACTTGGTTGAATCATTTCTCATCTAATTTTATTTCAGAAACTTATTGATGAAGTACCACTTGGAGACAAGGTTCCTCGGAAGAAATGAAAACGACTCGTTTGTTTGTTTGCTTTTAACAATCAAAAGTTTTTAGTATTGAGTGTTGGGATTTTGACTCAAATCACCATCAAATGTGTTTGCGTCATTGTGACTGTTACACCAAACAGCAGAAAGCTATGCGTATATCCCCATGATTGAGCTGCAGTTATTTATGAATCTATATTTGGGGTAAATGCTCAGAGGCACATTATTTTAAAACAGAGGTGTGTGTGCACGTGCGTGTAATATTTCAAGACATCTTTAAATAACCTGTGATAATTGAATGGCATCACTTCATTGCACGCAGTCTGTAGGTGCATGCTCTTAACTGTATCATTTGTGAAGAAAAATACTTGAAACAGTTCAGACACAGTCTGCAATCAAAAGTTCAATCAAACTCTTATGGTTCTCAGTCATGCTCTTTATCCCAAATGTTCCTTGTATGCTTGCTGTAAGGGAGGTAGTTGTGTCCTCAGAGTAACTGCAAGGTTGACAGTTAGTGGACATGTTTCGGGGGTTAGATCTGAGGAGCCCCTGCTGGCCCTGAAGCTTATTGAGCCAGTGAACTCAAGCTTGATGAGGAGGAAGGATTCTGCTTCAAGACAGGACATTTCAAAACTGGAGATTTTTTCCCCCTCCAAGTATCATTGAGGACTACAGAATCATTACAGTAAATGAATCATACACCATCGTTAACAATAAACTTCAGATTTGACTCGATATTCATTGTTTTCCCTTAATTGCTTTTGCCTTCAGTGTCAGTGAATTATGACTGAATACCTCTTTGTGTAAATTGACTGACTAATTTGGGACTGATTTATAAAGGATTTGACCCACTGTGTGTTGCAGCCCCAAGCTGTATGGTTACCAGCTACCGTTATTACCTGGTCAGACTGACAAACACAGAGCAAGAACCTTACTATTTCAAAACATCTGAGCATGAGTAAGCCTAGTTGTTGACCTCTCAAATATGAAGAATCATACTTTTATTGCTGTTTTCTCTCCTATACTAAGTCAGATGTGTCAGCCACTGACATGGCTGCTAATGTCTTGTGACAGATAAACTCTCTTGTGTTTGTCTGTCTCTTAGATGTTTGGAAGCATCCCTTTTCTGAGATAGATATTGGTGCAGCAGCAGGGTCAGAGATTAGTGGGGGGGGAGAGCACGCAGGGTTATGGGTACTGCTGTGATGTGTCCCTGCGCTACAGGGCAGGATTTGGAACAGAACAGGGCACACTACCAAGAGACAGACATCATATTTGTACCCCCTGCTGAGGCTAACCATAAAAGGAACAAAATAGGACAGTCAGTACACAGCAATATATTTTCTGACATAACTCGCACTCTCAGGCCATGGTTTTTACGTTAACCTAACCCAGAATTGTTGTCATAACACAATATTTTGAGCTCTAGTCAAGCTAGACACATTTTGTTGTATACGCTCAGGAATTGACCTCTGGTGTAGTGTGACTGAAGTTGGCATCTCGTTTGGAAATACTGGGGAAAGCGAGACTTTAACATGCACAACACCTGTTTGACCTTCATTATCTTGCACAACACCTGTTTGACCTTCATTATCTTGCACAACCTGATAGCAGCCCTGCAAAGAAAATGTATCTGTGGAATGATTATCAGCCAGCTGTGTCAAAGTAAATTGGCTCCATCAGATAAATTCAAATGAGAACATTCAGTGTGTCAAGGAGCAAAAACTGAAAGATGACAAGTGAACTTCAGAGCTGCCAACTTTCCCGCATTGGCCGTGAGATACATTTGACCCTTCTCACGCGCCACACCTCTTATCTCACACATTGAAAAGTACTACTTTTATTTTTCTGATTAGTCCATTGTATAGTCAGTGCATTAACTTTTCAACTGGGCCTGCAATTTAACATCACAAGCGGAACCTCATTGTCCTGTCGCATTAGTCCCTTAATTTGGTGAATGGCATTTAGGCTGTGACAACAGAAAGGCAGCAGACAGACCTACAGTATCTTTTAGCTGGGATGTTTGGTAGGGTGACCTGATTTGGAACTTGATATTTTTGACTGACAGATTGTGACCCCAAATGTGTCCTTTTGATTCTAAATGGGGGACAATAAATATAACAATTACTTGGTTAGGGTGTAAGTGTGGATTAATGTAATCTTGTCTTCAGATTTTATTATCTATTAAGTCTCATCAGTTGAACAATTCTCATTTAACAATGGACTAAAATATAGGGTAATTTGTGTGCTTGTCAGCAAAAACCCTACACATTATGAACACCTTCCTAATATTGAGTTACACACCCTTTTTTCAGAACATCCTCAATTGGTCGGGGCCTGGCATCTACTACCATACCTTGTTCAAAGGCTCTAAATATTGTGTTTTTCCCATTCACCCTCTGAATGGCACACATGCATAATCCTTATCTCAAAGCTTCAAAATCCTTCTTCAACCTCCCCTTCCTCTACATCTGTCACGCTCGCTATCCTCAAACTCCCTGTCATAAATCGACCAAGGCGCAGCGTGCATGTAGTTCCACATCTTTTAATAAAAGTGAAACCGAAACAACCAAAAAACAAACAGGTAAACAGCAAAGAACACGACACAAACACACACGGAAAATAATTACCCACAAAACACAGGTGGGAAAAGGCTACCTAAGTATGGTTCTCAATCAGAGACAACGATTGACAGCTGCCTCTGATTGAGAACCACACCCGGCCAAACACATAGAAAATGAAAACATAGAATGCCCACTCCAACTCACGCCCTGACCAACCAAAATAGAGACATAAAAAGGCTCTCTGTCAGGGCGTGACAACATCAGCTTTCACCTGGTCAGTCTGTGATGGGAAGAGCAGATGTTTCTAATGTTTTACAGTGTATTTTATTATTCCACTTCTTCCCAATTTTTCCAGTGTAATCACATATTTTAAATCTGATATGCATACTTGTGTCTTTGACAATGAATTATTCATTCCATTCATGGACAGTTTTGAATAACTGATTTAAAAAAATAAGGATTGGATATTAAATGCTCGTCAAATATAATTTGACATTTTACTATTGTGCATATGCTAGGCAGAGATGGTAGAGGGACTCATAAACACATATTTTGTCAATGTAAAGTAAGATGATGGCAAGGATTTTCAACTGGCATAAACCACTTGAATATGAACATTCATTCCATTTTTCTTGAAGGTTGGGTTATTTTGAGAAATGAATTGTTATATCAAGAAAATGTTCAAACACCCAGCACTTGGGAAACATACAGTACCAGTCAAAGTTTGGACTACTCATTCAAGAGTTTTTCTTAATTGTTTACTATTTTCTACATTGTAGAATAATAGTGAAGACATCAACTATGAAATAACACATATGGAATCGAATAGTAACCAAAAAAAGTGTTTAAAAAATCTAAATATATTTTATATTTCAGATTCTTCAAAGTAGCCATCCTTTGCCTGGATGACAGCTTTGCACACTCCTGGCATTCTCTCAACCAGCTTCATGAGGTAGTCACCTGGAATGCATTTCAATTAATAGGGGTGCCTTGTTCAAATTTAATTTGTGGAATTTCTTTCCTTCTTAATGTGTTTGAGCCAATCAGTTGTGTTGTGACAAGTTAGGGTTGGTATACAGAATCCCTATTTGGTAAAAGACCAAGTCCATATTAAGCAAAGAACAGGCTCAAATAAGCAAACATAAATGACAGTCCATCATTACTTTAAGACATGAAGGTCAGTCAATATGGAAAATTAAGAATTTTGAAAGTTTCTTCAAGTGCAGTCGCAAAAACCATCAAGCACTGTGATGAAACTGGCTCTCATGAGGACCGCCTCAGGAAATGAAGAACCAGAGATACCTCTGCTGCAGAGGATAAATTCATTAGATTTATCAGCCTCAGATTGTAGCTCAAATAAATGGTCCCAGAGTTCAAGTAACAGACACATCAACTGTTCAGAGGAGACTACGTGAATCAGGCCTTCACGGTCGAATTGCTGCAAAGAAACCACTACTAAAGGACACCAATAATAATAAGAGACTTGCTTGGGCCAAGAAACACGAGCAATGGACATTAGACCAGTGGAAATCTGTCCTTTGGTCTGATGAGTCCAAATTTGAGATTTTTGGTTCCAACCACTGTGTCTTTGTGAGACGCAGAGTAGGTGAACGGATGATCTCTGCATATGTGGTTCCCACTGTGAAGCATGGAGGAGGAGGTGTGATGGTGTGGGGGTGCTTTGCTGGTGAAACTGTCTGATTTATTTAGTTTTCAAGGCACACTTAACCAGCATGGCTACCATAGCGATACGCCATCCCATCTGGTTTGCACTTAGTGGGACTATCATTTGTTTTTCAACAGGACAATGACCCAAAACACACCTCCAGGCTGTCTAAGGGCTATTTGACCAAGAAGGAGAGTGATGGAGTGCTGCATCAGATGACCTGGCATCCACAATCACTCGACCGCAACCCAATTGTGATGGTTTTGGATGAGTTGGACTGCATTCCTCATAATTCTGGTTGAGAGAATGCCAAGAGTGTGCAAAGCTGTCATCAAGGCAAAGGGTGGCTATATTGAAGAATCTTAAATATAAAATATTTTTATTTTTATTTAACACGTTTTTGGTTACTACATGATTCCATGTGTGTTATCTCATAGTTTTGATGTCTTCACTTATTTTACAATGTAGAAAATAGTAAAATAAAGAAAAGCCCTTGAATGAGTAGGTGTCCAAACTTTTGATTGATACTGTATATCAGAGGTGGCCAACCCTCCTGGAGAGCAAGCAGGATTTTCTTCCAGCCCTATTTTAAAGAGAAAGTTCACCCAAATTACCAAATGTTTGTGTCCTTACCTTGAAAGCAGTCTAAGGACAAGGAGACTGGACAACAATCCCTGCTTCAAACCTTCCCAATATTTCTCCCATTAGCTTGTTTACCCATCTCATTTCATTACTGTCTTAAGGAAAAGTTTCAAACACCCCAAAAATATGTTCATCCCCAAACAATCTCAAACAGTTGTCGGATTTTCAGTGTTCATTTAACATTCAAAGCATCCTGAGTACACCCTACCTGTGGTTTTAATTTTGTTTAAAAAATGTCTACCTCGGTCATAGGCCATGTCAAAATACAGAATTGCAGGAAATTAGCTTGAAAAGGTCAAAAATAAAAATGTCTAGGGGTTGGGCCAGGGGGAAATGAAATTCACATAGAAGATTTCACTGCAAGTTTTCTTTAAAAGTTGGCAGCCCTGGAAGTTGAAAAACACAAATAGAGTATGATCCAGGAGAACATTGGAAACAGTAGAAGCATGAGACCATGAAATACTGTTCATGTAGCGGTAGGTTACTTTCTTTACTGCAACATCATTAATCACAGTCACCACATGCCATCCATCCACCCACAGTTGTAATGCAAGTAAAGTCCTACCATATAAACACAAATCACGACAGATGTGATGGAAACAGGACGTTTCCGTACGATTTTAGAAATGTCTACAGGTCATTTGTAAAATTAATTATGTGAGAAATGGCGGTAGAAACGTCTTTATGCACAAATATTGACATAACTTGGAGTCATGCGATGATATGGTGTGTGGTCCTCCCACTACAACTCAGCAAACCATGCAGTTAGGCTACAGATGAAATAAATGATGAACTTCACAGGGTGGTGAAAATGCAAGGTGATGAGCTTGATGCTCCTTTCCAATACATATTGAGGGTTCTATTCTGGTGACATGATGATCGATGCTTGGCTGCCATTTGACAAATTAAAATAATCTCGCTCTTCTGTCCATAATAATCTCAGCACTAACCTGGTTTCCATCCAACCATCCCTTACAAAAAACTTCTACAGGAATCCTGCATGAAAAATCCTGCACGAATCCTGCAGAATATCCAGTATATCCTACAGGTTTAGGAAGTCCTGCAGGATATCCCACAGGATTTTCAGGGCCACTTTTCTGTAGGACAAAATTAATGCAGGAATCCTGCAGGACACACTAGGAATCATGCAGGTAGTTCTGCAGGAGTTGCCCTATAGGAAAATGGCACCCAAATCCTGTGGGATATCCTGTAGGTAATATTCCTGCAGGTAATTCCACAAGATCTTCAGGGCAATTCCTGTAGGACAACCTGCAGGATCCTTTCCTCATCCTTCAGAGAATTCCCTGTAGGACAATCCACATTCCTTCAAAAGAATGGACAGAAAGCACAAGACATTAGATTGCATGGCAATTTTATTATTCAATGCAGCAACAGCAGATGTGTTTGATTGTCCATTTCAACCACACTGCATGAAAGATAGTTCCTAGGAGATAGAAAATATGAGATTTTGAATAAATATGGTAAAAGCGTATTTTGTAACGAGTGAGCGTAATGGTGACATCACATGAACAGCTTATGTGTATTAGTGTGAATGGAAAAGGATGTCTGCAATGGTAAACTTAGTGATAGTTGGTTTTAAAATGGCTGGTACACCAACAACATCTGTGAGTACTGCTATGCAAATGTTAGACTCCATTTTAAAGGGAGAAATGAGAGGCTGAAACTGTGTGTGTTACCTTCGCCTGCATGGCTGTCCAGTGCTGCTTTCTGTGGTAGTCAGTCTAACTGTTGTTTATAGGCTCTGTCTTAACTGGGGAGGAGAGGAGAGAGATGAGAATTCACAATATAACTGCTGATGTGTGTGTGTGTTAGATGAAAAACAGAAACAAAATAGTGCAAATTATATACTGTAGTAGTAAAGGAAACCTACTCACCTTTAACTAGTAGACTACTGGACTACTGGACAAATGAGACCACCAGAAACAGATTCATTAGTAAATGTATTGTGTTATCATGCACTTACCAACTCTATTGTGGTGTGGTGGCCTTCAGCTGAACTGTTAGAAATAGGATACAGTGAAATGCTAGGTGTGTGTGTGGTTTCTGTGATCCCTGTAGTCTAAGCTGTAAGGGAAAAGAAGAGAATTCACATAGTTGAGGTGGGGAAACTGTCCAAGCAAGCTAAAAGTAAAACCGAAAGTGATGTTAGATTTAAATATAAATTGATACATGTATTTAAACTATTTGTTAATTATGACCACTTTAATTCATTGTAATTTATTTCAGTGAAAATAATGTGATATTTTATAGAAAAACAATGTTGTAAACCCCTCTTTACTAATTAAATGCAATCACTTCCTTATTTACGTACATGAAAGGTCATCAAATCAAATGTATTTATAAAGCCCTTCTTACATCAGCTGATATCTCAAAGTGCTGTACAGAAACCCAGCCTAAAACCGCAAACAGCAAGCAATGCAGGTGTAGAAGCACGGTGGCTAGGAAAAACTCCCTAGAAAAGCCAAAACCTAGGAAGAAACCTAGAGAGGAACCAGGCTATGAGGGGTGGCCAGTCCTCTTCTGGCTGTGCCGGGCGGAGATTATAACAGAACATGATCAGCCATGTGACTTGGTTACCATTGTCAAGTGTTAGCCAAGAAGCCATTAGCCTAGTAATAAAATTTAAAAAATCGCCATCAGTTTCAAAACACTTACATGTAATTGCCAGCATTTTGGAATTTACTTATTCAAATTCAAAAGGCACTCACATCTGAGCTATCTTTGATGCAGGTGCATGGTAACAGTTGAATAGCATGAGAAAAAAGAAACCTGCACACTGCTCTTGTTAGTATCACTGCTCTTTATTAAGCTTTACTATAGGACTCAAGGCCTTTGTAAGAGTTTTTACACATTGAATTCGACTATGTGTAACAAACCTGTTGTACAACCCTGATCTCTCTCTCTCTCTCTCTCGGAGTCGAAAGGAGATGGTTCCTCAATAAAGACAAAAAGTACTCTCTCTCTCTCCTAGCTGAGCCCGGCTGGGTGGGCATTTTGCCTTTGCCTTTCCATTGGCTGTTCGATCAGTCCCTCTTTTTGCTTGGCGTATCCAGAACGTGGGCGTTTATAGTATCTGGCAGATAAAATAGCACTTGTAGTGATGACGTAGGGAGCTAGGGCGCAACAGAAATGCTGGGTTCAAAACTGGAAACTGAAATCTCCGACTTCCGAGCGCTCAAGACAGCTAAGAACTCGGGAAACAAACTGGGAAAAATCGTTATTGACGGTCATCGAACTCTGAATTCAAAGTCAGAAACTCTGGCATCTTTCTAAAGCTCCGGCCTCCGACCTGAATATCACTGATGTCATAATTTGACAATGTTTTCCCCCCAAGTTCCCAGTTGCCTTGAAAGCACCAAAAAACGGGTTTATGACGGTTTATGACGTTACACAATTACGCAAGGACCACAGCGTGTGAAAAGTTATCTTCACAATAATGTAAGAGTTTCTTGCCAATCTCTTCCGCTGAAGAGAGTCTAGAAAAGTTCAATGGAATTTTGGAGTCGAAAGGAGATGGTTCCTCAATAAAGAAAAAAGGTGAATGGATTATATCGAGTGTTGGAGGAGTTGCTACCTAATGGGGAGGACAACAGTCCATGTGGACTATCTGTATGCATATGAGTTGTTCTCCCCCTTTTTCGAGCGATATGTTTATCCTAGGCATCCTGTCATGTCATATAAATCTGATTTGTAAAAAAATATTTCCTTGTGTAAATTCATTAGGTCGGCCTATTCACTGCAGTATTATTCCTAATAATTCCTCTTTAGCTCTTGGAGTCCCAGGAAAAGATAGATAGCTTGTTGTACACTTATTTCTAGCCTTTTATTTACTACTACAGCTTGCTCTTGCTTGCTGAACGTAAAATACAGAAACCAAAAGAACTGAGGTGGATTCATTACGCTTATTCTGCTGCAAAACCTTTCTTAAACGGAAGCAAACAGGGAGTGACCTACCTGAATTTGTCCAATAGAAACTCTTGTTTGCTTTCATTTGGTTATGAACGGTAAAAGCGTTCCTTAATGAATACGCCCATGGCTGCTATGGGAGGAATGCCATTTCATCATCTAACTTTTTTCTTGCACTTTGACACGTAAAATATTTATAGCCCTAATATTTCGCTTCTTCGGCTACACAAGTCCAGCCTCTCTCTTCCAGCTATTCCTGCGCGCAATAGGCTACAGGCAACGGACGCAAGATTCGTGAAATCCCAGGAAAAACCATAGGCTACAAAATCTATAGGAGATGTATTTGTTATACTCGGCCTAATAGGCTTTTCATGGAGAGAAGTACGCTTGCTCTCGCTAATTGCTGAATGTACAATAGGCCTAGACCAAATGAACTGTCTGTGAAAGTTGCGGAGAGAGGGTGCCGATAACATTGTTGCACTGATGTATTAAATGGTTGCACAGGACAGACAGTTGTGAGTAGTGAAAAACAAATCCAAACCAATTGACATCCATTAGAAAAATGGAAATCACTTGCAAACCACTTGAGCAATGAGGCAAACAATGGAATGATGTAAAAGATGTGCATGCTAAACAGCGTTTGTTGTTGAATATCTACATCTAATTTAAATACGATTTTCTATATTATATTTTTCATCAGGCTACATGTAGCATACATTGAAGTTATATTTACAGTTGTCACTATGACAATGAACACACCCTGAAGCGCTGAATGGTCTGTGTTACTACCTTATTAATATGCTAATACAATGTGCAGTAGGCTGCTTTGATCAGTTGATTGACTTACTAGTTAGCTAACCAAACCATCAGTCCTAGCTTGCTATTACGAAAATCAAATTCTAACAAAGCCAATGTTTTCAATTCGACTTTAGCTTTCAAAAGCAGCTCAAAAATAGAACATGTAAAAGTGAACTATAGACATTGCATTCTACTGTGTAAATATACTGTGTGCATTATAGGGAATTATAAACAGGGTGGTTTGAGCCCTGAATGCTGATTGACTGACAGCCGTTGTATATCAAACAATATACCACGGGTATGACAACTTTTATTTTTACTGCAATAATTACGTTGGTAACCAGTTTATGTAAGGGATAAACGTCAATGTTCTGTACATTATCTTGGAAATAACGGACGACGCAGTGGGATGAGGTGGAGCCGTGTCCCTTTGCGGAGTTCATTTTTTCCAAGGTAATGTACAGAACGGAGGCGTTATTGTTGCTAGACGTCACCCAGTCGTTCGTTCGATTAACTAGACAAGACCCAGTTGTTCGTTCTTTATGTTCCCTTACCATTCCTATCCCTTTTTTATTTGATTTATTTCACCAGGTAGGCTGGAGGTAGGTCCTTGCTTGCTGGCTATGGCTAATAGTCAACCTCTGCAGCCAGAATGAAAATAGTCCGGGTTGCCGTTTGAGTCTTATGGCTTGGGGGTAAAAAACTGTTGAGAAGCCTTTTTGTCCTAGACTTTGCACTCCGGTACCGCTTGCCATGCTGTAGTAGAGAGAACAGTCTATAACTGGGGTGGCTGGAGTCTTTGACAATTTTTAGGGACAGGATGTGTACTGAAGTCTGTATATTGAGTATCCATTCCTATACACCTGATATTGTTTTATCTTGGTCTTGAACACGCTGTAGGCCTCACATGATATGATTGTTGCTCCAGGCCAGAACTTGCTTCATGCCAGGTATGGCAGTTGCATCGCGTGTCTCAAAACAGTATGATTTGTCATCTAATGAGAAGGTAGTCTCACCATTCAGTACATGATAGCACAACAAATATTACCGTTTGGAATCAAGGTTCTGTAACGTATGTACTGGGAGTCGAGAAGCATGTGATACGTTTAATATAACAATTAACATGGCTCAATACAACGTAGGAGTAGCGTCTAGACATGAACAAACAGAAACAATACTGCCTGGGGAAGGAACCTAGGGGAGTGCGGTAATGGAGAACAGGTGTGCTTGATGATGAAAGCCAGGTGCGGTAATGATGATTCCCAGGACCGGTGGTTAGTAAAACAGCGACATCGAACGCCGGAGGGGAGGAACCTGAGTAGACATGACAGGTTCACAGTTAATTCAGCCCACTAAGCTGAAGTGAGTTTGCCAAAACAAATAATTTCTCATGCAAAATGTGTGTGTTGGGAGGGGACAAGAAAAAAGTAAAGACTCCGCCTCCCCGAATGTAACGATTTTCACTCTGGGGAGGACCACACATGTGTGACTCTAAGTTTGCTTCGATGTGATGGTTATTATATCAAAAGTGTTTCTACCGACATTTCTCTCATAGGCTAATTAAATGTACAGACACAAAAAGATGCCATTTTTTAAATCCGAAATGTAGGGCTACTTTACTTGTTTAAAAAGGTGGATGAAAACTGGTTACTGATTCAGGATTTGATAGCATTGCAGAAGCCAAAAGTCAGATTTTCTGCTGCATAATAGGCTTACAGTACATCAAATGCTTCTTACATGATGGATTTCTGACTGTCATCATGTGCATGGATTGATATGTAAAACATGTTTTCTGTCAGGAGTGATTTTTTTAGGCTAACTATTAGGCTAACAGCCTTATCCTTGTCCTGAAATAGAAGTGAAATGGAATCTACCAATTTAGGGTTGTAAGATTGGAGCAGAGACAGTAAAAACTAAGTGCTGTATGTCTAGATAGGTTAAAACCATGATGAACAGCTGAAGGGACATCCTTATATAATCAGTAGGTTTATGTACCCTTGATAGACAATCAGTCTAATATATACAGATTTTTGGTATTTTACTGTCAACACTGAATTACTTAAAATCTGAAATACTGAACTGTTGCTTTATTTAATGTATCAAGCAGTTAAGGCGTCATCAGCACTTACTTGCCAATCTTACTATTGTAAGAGCTAGCTAACGTGTTCAAGTGAGAGATTTAAATACATCTATAGTGTGATGTGGCTGATGCGTGATTGTCCGCATAAATCAGGGCATGGTCATCTACCCTATCTGCAGCAGCTAAGGGGGCAGCAAGGCCAGCTTGTCTCCTCCCATCTCCTCGCCTGAACTCTGGTATGGCCCCGAGGGTCTGGCCACTGCCACCCAGACGTGTCACTCCCTCTATCTCACTCTACAGATGATCCTGCTGGGAAGAGACAGGGCAAAGGCAGGGGATGGGGTCAGCAGCAGCACCCTCCAAATAGACCTTTAGATTAGAACACTCATTGGCTCTGTGTAATGTCAACATATGAGAGCTTTAGTTGTTGATTGTCATTGAAATGTTTCATTTCATTTTCATATTATTGAAACAGCACTTGCATTTCTTTCTATATAACCAAGATATTGCCAACAACCCCTCTGTACTCTGAGGACAACATATTATGTTGTGGTTGGTTGTTATGAAATTGTCTCTGTTCCTATACAGCATTATGTAACACAAGTCAACGCATAAGCAGCTTCTTCTTCATAAATGTGAGCGATGCATGCATCGTTCTGTGTTGTTTACCAATGAAAACATCTAATTTGCAATGCCACAGCAATTAAGTCTGGGCTAATGAATCCTGTTTCCCCTAGCTGATCCAGCCCCCCCCCCCCCCCATTAGACCATGGATCACAAACACCCTGGTGTCAGACCCGGGGGCCAGACAGACAGTATGCAGACAAGATATCTTAGGGTTGTACACAGAGGGGCTGGGACAGACAGCAGGCACAGTTTTCCCCTGCCAGTGGGAGTTATACAGTGGAACGAGTGACAGATTGACAGATAGAGAAATTATTTGAATATGGAACTCACTAACCCATTGGCTGAGTTGGCAGGTGACAGCAGGTCTTTGATTTTGTTGTTGACTTGTGCTTCTCTCTTTCTCTCTCTCTCTCCCTCTCACTCAGAAAGCACAATAAAAGGAGAAATCAAAGAATGAAGCTAATGATATTGAACCTTTATCTGTTGGTTAGTGGCTTGTTTCACTTCAAAAGATTTGGGGATTTCAAACCCATTTCCACAGCCAATTTTGTCGCTATTATTTTGGAACTGCACCATAGCTTTTTAATGTTTTGACACTTGGCGTTTTCTATTCTAGTATACCCAAGACATTTAACCCAGTTTTTTAAAGTTTCAGCCGAAGCCTCTTCTTCTGACAGGGCTTGTTTGGTTCAGTAGACAAGCCTCCCTGTGTCACCATCTCCACTGTTACATGCCAGTCTGAAAAGAGAGAGTGGCTCTAGCTAGCAGAAGCCACTGTCCCACTTTCAGCTTGGTAGCTCTCTCACTACTCACACTGAACTGTCACTATGACATGTTGTCTCACCACAGATCTTCACTCAATTCATTTTAAACATTGGTGTTTGTTGCGGAGCAGCTACGGCTGCATTCAATTAATAACATATGAAAAGATTATTCGCTTGACAAACAGATCACATTCATTCATTTACAGAATGATGTGCATACTTTATACAAGACCTGCTCTAGACCTGCTGATCGATATAACTTTTTTCAATATTCATCACCTCTGAATTCTGCATCAGTGTGTCTTACATATCTAATCATTGCAGATAGCAATAGTGAAATTAACTCCTTCTGTCAGGAAGGTCAGACTGATCAGAAACTCCTTTGATGTATAATTGTTGTTACAGGTACTGTGTACAGAAGATGATGTGTACATTATGTGAATTGATTGCAGTAAATGGACTGTATCCATTGAATTGATAATACCATGTGTATTAGGAAAGGAATCACCGCAGCCTGCCTGGTTCTGATGACTGTCACGGCCGTTAACAGAAGAGGACCAAGGTGCAGCGTGGTGAGCATACTTTTTGTCTTTATTTGGAAAAAAAGATGCCGAACAAAACAACAAAAACAAACCGTGAAGCTAAAGGCTATGTGCCCTAAACAACAGTAAACTTCCCACAAAGACAGGTGGAAAAAAGGGCTACCTAAGTATGGTTCACAATCAGAGACGATAGACAGCTGCCTCTGATTGAGAACCACACCCGGCCAAACACAAAGAAATATAAAACATAGAAATAAAGAAACTAGAATGCCCACCCTAGTCACACCCTGGCCTAACCAAAATAGAGAATAAAAGCCTCTCTATGGCCAGAGCGTGACAATGACGTATGATGCTGAGGGCTGCTCTATTAACAGACTGTAGATACAGTCCAGATCTTTCATGCAACATTGGGCTTTGAATAGACAACATCATCTGGATCTTTTTAAATACACATGAAGCATGCATATTTAGCGACTGTCTGCTTTCTTTTATGATAAAGAAATCAAATCAAAATCAAATTTTATTTGTCACATACACATGGTTAGCAGATGTTAATGCGAGTGTAGCGAAATGCTTGTGCTTCTAGTTCCGACAATGCAGTAATAACCAACAAGTAATCTAACCTAACAATTCCACAACTACTACCTTATACACACAAGTGTAAAGGGATAAAGAATATGTACATAAAGATATATGAATGAGTGATGGTACAGAACGGCATAGGCAAGATGCAGTAGATGGTATAGAGTACAGTATATACATATGAGATGAGTAATGTAGGGTATGTAAACATTATATTAAGTGGCTTTGTTTAAAGTGGCTAGTGATGCATTTTTACATACATTTCCATCAATTCCCATTATTAAAGTGGCTGGTGTTGAGTCAGTATGTTGGCAGCAGCCACTAAATGTTAGTGGTGGCTGTTTAACAGTCTGATGGCCTTGAGATAGAAGCTGTTTTTCAGTCTCTCGGTCCCTGCTTTGATGCACCTGTACTGACCTCGCCTTCTGGATGATAGCGGGGTGAACAGGCAGTGGCTCGGGTGGTTGTTGTCCTTGATGATCTTTATGGCCTTCCTGTGACATCGGGTGGTGTAGGTGTCCTGGAGGGCAGGTAGTTTGCCCCCGGTGATGCGTTCTCACTACCCTCTGGAGAGCCTTACGGTTGTGGGCGGAGTAGTTGCCGTACCAGGCGGTGATACAGCCCGATAGGATGCTCTCGATTGTGCATATTTAGAAGTTTGTGAGTGCTTTTGGTGACAAGCCACATTTCTTCAGCCTCCTGAGGTTGAAGAGGCGCTGCTGCGCCTTCTTCACAACGCTGTCTGTGTGGGTGGACCAATTCAGTTTGTCCATGATGTGTACGCCGAGGAACTTAAAACGTACTACCCTCTCCACTACTGTCCCGTCGATGTGGATAGGGGGGTGCTCCCTCTGCTGTTTCCTGAAGTCCACAATCATCTCCTTTGTTTTGTTGACGTTGAGTGTGAGGTTATTTTCCTGACACCACACTCCGAGGGCCCTCACCTCCTCCCTGTAGGCCGTCTCGTCGTTGTTGGTAATCAAGCCTACCACTGTAGTGATGTCCGCAAACTTGATGAATGAGTTGGAGGCGTGCATGGCCACGCAGTCGTGGGTGAACAGGGAGTACAGGAGAGGGCTCAGAACGCACCCTTGTGGGGCCCCAGTGTTGAGGATCAGCGGGGTGGAGATGTTGTTACCTACCCTCACCACCTGGGGGCGGCCCGTCAGGAAGTCCAGTACCCAGTTGCACAGGGCGGGGTCGAGACCCAGGGTCTCGAGCTTGATGACGAGTTTGGAGGGTATTATGTTGTTAAATGCTGAGCTGTAGTCGATGAACAGCATTCTCACATAGGTATTCCTCTTGTCCAGATGGGTTAGGGCAGTGTGCAGTGTGGTTGCGATTGCGTCGTCTGTGGACCTATTGGGTCGGTAAGCAAATTGGAGAGGGTCTAGGGTGTCAGGTAGGGTGGAGGTGATATGGTCCTTGACTAGTCTCTCAAAGCACTTCATGAAAACGGAAGTGAGTGCTACGGGGCGGTAGTCGTTTAGCTCAGTTACCTTAGCTTTCTTGGGAACAGGAACAATGGTGGCCCTCTTGAAGCATGTGGGAACAGCAGACAGGGATAAGGATTGATTGAATATGTCCGTAAACACACCAGCCAGCTGGTCTGCGCATGCTCTGAGGACGCGGCTGGGAATGCCGTCTGGGCCTGCAGCCTTGCGAGGGTTAACACGTTTACATTTTTTACTCACCTCGGCTGCAGTGAAGGAGAGCCCGCAGGTTTTGGTAGCGGGCCGTGTCAATGGCACTGTATTGTCCTCAAGGCGAGCAAAAAAGTTATTTAGTCTGTCTGGGAGCAAGACATCCTGGTCCGCGACGGGGCTGGTTTTCTTTTTGTAATCCATGTCGGAAACATATTATCAATCAAAAAAACGAGTGAGTTTTGCATTGTGTGCAGCAGTTAACAGTAAGAGACAATACATTCAGATGATATTTACTGGTTGCCACTGATGCAACTGACTCAAGAGGCCAGTGGAGTTGTATGATTGCTCCTGTCATAAAAAAATGAACCTTGGAAATCATTAGGAGGAATTCATGATGTGATTCAGAGCTGGGCATAACTATCCCTTTGACAGAGCGCCTGTTCAAATCAACGAGAGTAGACTACAGTAATTACATTGGGGTTGCATGGTGAGGGATGTCTCCGCATACCAGCTGTCTCTTTTGAATAACTAACATGCGTACCGCTGGAAGATTTTAACAGGGATTTATGGTGGAGTAACTGAAATTTTAGAATCCCACATGATAAACATGACTATGTGTGAGACTTCATGGCTGCAAACAGTTATGAAAAATGTACCTATATTGTTACTTTAAATCAAGAGGTGAGCGGGAAAGGTTGGAGCTGTGCCTGGTGCTGTGAGGTGGCCCTTTATTTCAACCAGGCATTACTTAAACAGCTCACAGCAGCCCTGCTCTTTAATGAGTGCCATCTAATGAGAATTAATCGATCCTCTAGGTTCTCCACTATAGTAGTGTTGGTACCAGGGACGGACTGGGACCAGAAATCGGCCCGAGGGCCCCACAAAAGCCTTTTTTTTCTTGAGACCCTTGTTATCCTAATATTGATCATTTTGCACAATTCAGACCAGCCCACTGAGCTAAAGATGGGCCAACCCATCTGGCATTTCCTCAAACTTCCTTTAGGGCTGTCCATTTCTAGTTGGTTCTACGGAATGAGCCATTCCTCCACAGTGTGTTGTTTATGATGTGACAGAGGTGCCTCGGAGAGGCCACAGCACCAACTGACAGCACCATCACTCTGGCCTAGTTGCCCATAGGTGGTGGGGCTGTGGCAGTCAGAGAGCGAGAGAGAGAGATGGCCACAGGCACAGCAGCATACACATCACTGGCCAATGGCGGAAGAAGTGTGACACCCATCTTCCGTTGGTGGGGCTTGAAATGGGATCTGCCAAACGCTGGCAGTGCGAGTCAAGCCAAGGTATTTACATCCCCTGCACCGCGAATGATGACAGATGTTGTCATTTTTTAAGCTTAAACATGAGTCGCAGATCTGCCTGGGAGGGAGGCTAAGGTTGTCAGGCGGGGCCTCTAGGTGCCACAGTGCCACTATGTAAGCAATGATGGATGTGTTGCAGAGTTTAGGAATAGAGAAGTATAGAGTTGTACTCTTTTTCCTCATCTCTGTATTCTCACACCTCTGTAGTCTCACCTGCCTGTCAATCAGTCATGGGTCATGGATTCATTTTCCTCTATGATTGGGTCCATATCTGGACGTTATATCTGGACGCTCTAAGAAACTTTCTGTACACACACACACACATTTCATTATTCACAAATTTCTTTCTGGTTGTTTTCAACAGCTTTTCCCACCAGTGGTGTGTTTCCACCAAATTAACTTGTGCGGATAAAAATCTGTGCATGATGACTTATGGCACACAAAATGTACTTTTTCGCTTAAGTTTTCATGTACCAAATCAAAATCAAATGTTCAATGTTTTTCCATCACATTTTCAACTCTAGCAATAGTTTTGTCACAAAAACTGTTGTGTTAAATAGCAAATGTGCCTGGTTATTAACCATCCAACCTTTTTGTGAGTAAAGTACATGTCAGATAAAAAAAAATCAGGATAGGCCTGATGGAAACAGAACATTTGTCTGTAAACTTTACAAATGTTGAATAAAAATGAGGTGGTTGAATTGTTTCCATTACCCATTTAGGCAAATTGCTCATTAGTAAATTGTATCCTATGCCTCCCACCAAGTGGCAATGTTAGCATGTAAATCTTGGTGCGGCAAAATTAAAAAATATGTGGGATGCATGCCAGCATAGCCACAACAAAACATTAAACAATACATTAATTGCACTATAATAGTGACAAACGGTGCCCGCCAACTGTAAGGGCCTACATAAAGGACTATCCCAACAGTCCCAACAGCAGTCCCAACACCTTACCACTGCTACACCTGGCTATCAGCAGAGCCTTGTCTGGCAGAGAAACAGTTAATTCAGCCTCATTTACTGCCTTATAAAAATAAATTTGTCACGCCCTGACCTTAGAGATCCATTTTATGTCTCTATTTTGGTTTGGTCAGGATGTGAGTTGGGGTGGGTGATGATCCATGGCACGAAGCCTCCAGCGATGATCCATGGCACGAAGCCTCCAGCGATGATCCATGGCAAGAAGCCTCCTGTGATGATCCATGGCAAGAAGCCTCCAGCGATGATCCATGGCACGAAGCCTCCAGCGAGGAGTCATGGCACGAAGCCTCCAGCGACGATCCCCAGTCCGGAGCCCCCAGCGACGGTGCCCAGTCCGGGGCCCGCAACGAGGGTCCCCAGTCCGGGGCCCGTAACGAGGGTCCCCAGTCCGGGGTCGGCGATGAGGGTCCCCGCACCAGAGGTGCCACCAAAGTGGGGTGAGCCAGTGGTGGAGCGGGGTCTGCGTCCCGACCTGAGCCGCCACCGCGGATAGATGCCCACCCAGACCTTCCCCTATAGGTTTAGGTTTTGCGGCCGGAGTCCGCACCTTTGGGGGGGGTACTGTCACGCCCTGACCTTAGAGATCTGTTTTATGTCTCTATTTTGGTTTGGTCAGGGTGTGAGTTGAGGTGGGTGTTCTATGTTCTATTATTTGTATTTCTATGTTTTGGCCGGGTAGGGTTCTCAATCAGGGACAGCTGTCTATCGTTGTCTCTGATTGAGAACCATACTTAGGTAGCCCTTTTTCCCACCTGTCTTTGTGGGAAGTTGAGTTTGTTTATGGCACATAGCCTTTAGCTTCACGGTTTGTTTTTTGTAGTGTTTATTGTTTTTGTCAGCATTTCCAATAATAAAGGAATATGTATGCACCTTGGTCCTCTTCCTTCAACAGCCGTGACAACATTGCTAATATGGCTTACTTGCTTAAACAAATGTGGTTTTTACTGACAATTGACATGTACAAACTATGGTATAAGGAGACGACAAGCGGATAAGAGGCAATCCGTAATTTTGATTAAGGCAATAATGAGTGAGCTAGGACGGATGTAGTCAATATAGTTATTTGTTCAGCACTTTTGAAATGTACAGTGACAGAATTCAGAACATGTGGCATTCTTACAGTGTTCTCCCTGTACACCAAGTCAGAATCGTAGGATAAATAAAGGGGGCATATAAGCAGACAATGAAAGCTCTTACAATATTCGATGATTACATTTCTCTAAAACAGGTTATAGGCTACATGTGCACCATCAAGTCAGAACAGTAGGCAAAATGAAGAGGGGGAAATAGACCAAATTATTGGGTGAGGCACATGGGCTACTAACAACTTACTACACAACATATACTTACTATTACTTTCTTAGCTACAGTATACATATCTCCCTGGCATATTACATAATTTATGCAGCAGCATACACAACATTTTTGGAATCACCTTGTGCTGTGCTCACTTGAACGGGAAGGTGGTGCGGCGGTGCTTTTGAGGGCATATTTTGTCATCAAAGTCTGTCATTCTCTGGATTTATGGTGCTTTCAAGACAACTGGGAACTCTGAAAAAAACAAGGTTCAATCATGATGACGTCAGTGATCTTCAGGTTGTAGCTCTAGAAAGAGGCCAGAGTTCCCGATTTACAATTCCGAGTTCGATGACCGTTCAAAACATATTATCCCAGTCTGAGCTCGTTTTTTCCAGAGTTCCCAGTTGTCTTGAACTCACTGAAAGACTTCCCAGTTCCGAGTTTCCAGTTGTTTTGAGCACGGCACAAATCATTCTTCATTGAGAGCATAGTCAATGTTGAATGTTTATAATTTTAAGCTTGGAAAAGAGACCCTTAATCCCAGACTAGGGACCACATAGCCACTCCACTGAATAGCAGTCTAGTGATTGCTTGCAGTTAGCCACTGATTCCTTCCAAACCACTCATTGCTGAATTTGCGATTTCCAACTTGTTATGTAATGTTTATGTCCAATGGCCGATGAGCACTGATACGTTTTATCTATAATTTCTCTTCATCATTTCTCTTCATATGACAAGGATTGAAAAGGATTTGCCAGTAGATTGTCGACTTGATTCATGATGATGACTGCTAGCTTGCTAGCTAAGATCTTGAAAGTATGATGCTAACATGTCCAATCAAAGCTATGGTAGATATAATGTGATTTGACATAATTTTATCTGTGGCCAATGACCTTGAGCCTTCTTGAATGGGCACTTCTAATGTAACTCTATGGCAGCATCCAAGGGGCAAGAATTTTCGAGCTCTCCCTGTAGAGTTTGTGGTGACGTAGTGTCCCCATGAGTGACAGAACAGTGAGCTAATCATGGCGCAACTAAAGAACATTACCAACCCCTACGCTCTGTATTTTCTGCTGGCTGCTCCACCACCAAAGAAAGCACTGAGCTAGGCTGAAACACCTGCATTTTGGAGCTGCCTTATCAAGAAAACAAAAAAGAGACCATGTCTGTATAGGGCTTTATTAACTCAATTATTATTATTATTTTACATTGTTTGCAAACTGATATGTGACACACATTAATGCCAAAATAAAATGCAAAACAGGCTCTGCCCCACCTGCCCTGAATGGCAGGTTGCCACTGCTCCCACCTATCTGTTTCATGTTTCAGGTAGCCTACAAAAGCCAGAATGGATATATTACAAGAATTTGGTCATATTTGCCATATTCTAATAATTGTCATGTGTCAACGTTTCGCCACGGTCAGTGCCATGCTGAAACTTGCACTACCGTAGATCTGAAACAATTGGATGGTGAAACTTGCCAGCCAACCAGAAAAGCAAGATGAAGCAATTCAGGTATTCTTGAAAGTCAGGACAATCCTTGTCTTACAAATAAATATAATTTTTTATACTTGAAAAAAATGATTTTGCAAGCAGTAGGCATTTATAATTAAATGTGGAGTGTAGCTTCATAGTTACACAGTGACATCACGTAGGCTACCTTCAAAATGATTCGGCAATCGTCATTTATTCGAAAAACACCGTTTCCATCATCATTTTGTTAAAAAAAGTTCGACAAAAAAAGAATCCACCGCTGCCAAATGGATACATTTCTTTGTCGATCATTAGAAAGTTTCTCCTACATCTGCCGTTATACATGTCGCAATGATTTTTTGTTTTTGCGACATTGCTTTTTTGTCGAATAAACCCGGGGCTCGGGGCAACCTACCTTATGATGGTCTCGGGTCCCTCTAGTGATAAACGAGGGGACTTGGTCACCCACTCTATATGAGCAGTACAGTATGGAGGAGGTTTGACGCGAGAGCTGTCCATGGTGCTGAATTAACCGTTTTATGCACTTTAACCAGCATGGATAGTCTACATCTATGAATAGTGGAATAATTGACGAATTAACCACAAATCAGCACGTGCTATTTTGTGCGTCACTGCTCCAGCTATTCATAGCTATTGTATTATCTCATTGTGGCAGCACGGAAGCCCTATTCCCTCTGGATTAGGCTGTTGTATTTTGAGCATCGTTGGTCAAGTGTTTAGTCGACCTGACATTTTGGCTATATGCCTACAATTCGTTTTATTGTAGGCCTTTGTAATACATTTTTATCCCCGCACATTTTCATAACAGGTCAGTTAAAAGGTAGCATATTTTATATATTTCTTTGCCTATTTTGATTAATCGGGCTTGTCAGACTGAATTGCAATGAGCTGTAGCCCTATTGTGGCTATTGGTGAGAACAGTGAGGTGAGGAGCGATTGTGAAAGAGTTGCAAAGCAATGATGTCATAGTTTTAAGTATGTGCCATGGGAGAGCATATGGTTCGTACCCGCTGCCGAGCGGCAGTGTTGCTTTGTTATGAACAGGCGGCGCTGTAGCTGGCGGAAGAGTAAGTCGCCCAGCCCAGTATATCTTCGCCTGGAAAATAGAAACCGAGGGGGAGACGAGAAAACGGGAGGAGAAAATACGGTGTTGGCAGGAGGAGAAAGAGAAAGCTACGATAATGGCCGCTAAATCGGATGGGGTATTGAAAATGAAAAAGAGCGATGTAGCTTTCACGCCTTTGCAGAATTCGGACCACTCGGGCTCAGTACAAGGACTCGTTCCAGGATCGCAGCCGGATTCGGGAATTGGGGATGGGGACTTCGTGAATGGGGAATCTCGGTGCTGTGGTTCTAAATCGACATGTCTTCGCCTTGGCAGAGAGCAGCAAACTAAATACACGATATGGGACTGTCTATGGATCCTCGCCGCAGTGGCGGTGTATTTCGCCGATGTAGGCACCGATATTTGGCTTTCTGTCGACTATTACCTCCGTCGCGAGTACTGGTGGTTCGGACTCACACTATTTTTTGTGGTGCTAGGGTCGTTCTCCGTCCAAGTCTTCAGTTTCCGATGGTTCGTCCACGATTTCAGCACCGAGGAGAGCTCAAATGCCGGCGGTGCGGCAAACTGCTCATCCCACATGGACGGGAAGCTGCTGACTGGTTCTGCTTCACATGGAGACGTGGGCGCCCAACCGTCCACACCTCAAAAACAGGCATCCACCGCCAGCAAGAGCAACACCACAAGCAACAGTAACAGCAGCACAGCAACCCGGACTAATAAGCAAAGGTCGGCGTCCTGTTCTGTCTTTATCTGGTCCGCGCAATCCGTCATCCACATCTTGCAGCTTGGGCAAATTTGGAGGTAAGCGTTTTATATGCTATTTTGAATGAATGGAGTAGCTGCAGCCAATTAGCCTAGTAAGCCTACCTATGTTCTGCACGTAGGCCTACACGTTTGGTACACTTGGCTCCCATCATGCCCAAGAGGGTCTATCATTCGTTATTAGGCACCACCTGCCATTGAACGTATAGCATTTCAGCTTTTACGCGCACTGTAAAGCCCTTTGAGTGCACTGAGTAGACTCTTGGTGCGGTAATTGGTGTTATGTCTTGAATAAATATTAACTGGGAGAGAAAATAGTCTGTCGTAAAACAAAATGGGATCATAGTTCATGATGTGATATCTTTGTGAATGTGCTTGATCAAATGGCGAACTCAAAGTTGTGTATGATGAATTGAATTCCTCACACCACAGGCCTAGATGTATGCAGCCCAGCTTAGTATACAAATGTGTTACTCATTACAGCTAGGCCTATTATACTAGGCCTATTATTTACAAACAAGTTCAGTGTGTGTAAGGAAACCAACAGTAATAAATCACAGTGATCTCCCTAAATTAATAATATATCAAATATATATTTTAGACATTTGGGTTCTGAACAGTTTGAGGGTATGCTGTGTGCTGTATAATGTGTGTGTGTCAAGTAGACCTCAACACATGAGGATTAGAAATCAATACTGTTCCCCAACTGGTGGCCGGTGGTTTCATTTGGTTTTCTGAGCAAAACATATATGTATTATATATATAAACTACCGTTCAACAGTTTGCAGTCGCTTAGAAATCTCCTTATTTTTTGAAAGAAAAGCAAAAAAAATTGTCAATTAAAATAACATCAAATTGATCAGAAATACAGTGTAGACATTGTTAATGATGTAAATAACTACTGTAGCTGGAAACAGCTGACTTTTTATGGAATATCTACAAGGCATACAGAGGCCCATTATCAGCAAACGTCACTCCTGTGTTCCAATGGCACGTTGTGTTAGCTAATCCAAGTTTATTATTTTAAAAGACTAATTGATCATTAGAAAACCCTTTTGCAATTATGTTAGCACAGCTGAAAACTGTTGTCTTGATTTAAAGAATCAATAAAACTGGCCTTCTTTAGACTATTTGAGTATCTGGAGCATCAGCATTTGTGGGTTCGATCACAGGCTCAAAATGGCCAGAAACAAATAACTTTCTTCTGAAACTCATCAATCTGTTCGAAGGCTATTCCAAGCGAGAAATTGCCAAGAAACTGAAGATCTCATACAACGCTGTGTACTACTCCCTTCACAGAACAGCGCAAACTGGTTCTAACCAGAATAGAAAGAGGAGTGGGAGGCCCTGGTGCACAATTGAGCAAGAGGACAAGTACATTAGAGTGTCTAGTTTGAGAAACAGACGCCTCACAAGTCCTCAACTGGCAGCTTCATTAAATAGTACCTGCCAAACACCAGTCTCAACATCAACAGTGAAGAGGCGACTCCGGGACCCACTGAATTCACTAAATTTGGTGTCAGAAGTGGGATGGCTCAAGGGCAGCCATTGGAGAGGCATCTACACATGAGAGGGACTTGATATAGAGAAACATTGGGACAGACACACTCTCCCGAAGGAAGGGATAATGTCGCGATCTTAACACAACACCTAGCGAATTTGTCAGGAGGTTTGGACCTGCCGGTGTAGCAGTTAAGGTGTTGGCTTGACAGTCGCTGGACCCGGGTTCGAGTCCCGGTTGAGGCTCCCCCTGAATTAGCTGCAAGACATACTCTTTGCAAAGAGCACATAATGTCAGAATAAATGTATTGTCATGAAAATGTACCCACATTAATTTAAAGTTCAATACCTAAATAGAAACTTATACTGATGTAGGAGTGATATTGAATAAAACTACATTGTAAATCCATTATTAATGAGATTGAGCTTTAACTTTAAAATGTCCTTCATTAAATAGACGCTATTTAACACGCTATTAGTGGATATTGCATCCATTCTCAATGCAATTTCTCCCTGGTGGCATCCTATTTTGTGCATCCATTGTGTTCCAGTCACACACAGCTTACAGTAGGCCACATGTTATCTGCTATCTGGGCCAATATAATGTGTGTGTGTTTGTGCTTGCAATGCCAGGGTTTTGTGTACTTGCAACGCCAGAGTCAGTTACTTGATGTGGAATAGAGTTCCATGTAGTAGTGTGCGCCCCATAGTCTGTTCTGGATTTGGGGACTGTGAAGAGAGACCTCTGGTGACATGTCTTGTTTTTTATTTATTTTCACCTGTATTTAACCAGGTAGGCCAGTTGAGAACAAGTTCTCATTTACAACTGCGACCTGGCCTTGTGGGGTATGCATGGGTATCCGAGCTGTGTGCCAGTAGTTCAAACAGTAAGCTCGGTGCATTCAACATGTCAATACCTCTCACAAATACAAGTAATGAGATTGACATGCATATTATTAATGTTCGCTCTCTGTACATCCAAGGGCCAGACGTGCTGCCCTGTTCTGAGCCAATTGCAATTTTCCTAAGTCCCTCTTTGCGGCACCTGACCACATGACTGAACAGTAGTCCAGGTGTGACATAACTAGGGCCTGGAGGACCTGCCTTGTTGATAGTGCTGTTAAGAAGATAGAGCAACACTTTATTATGGAAAAATGTCTCCCCATCTTAGCTATTGGTGAATCAACATGTTTTGACAATGACAGTTTACAATCCAGGGTTACTCCAAGCAGTTTAGTCACCTGAACTTGCTCAATTTCCACATTAATTATTTTCAAGATTTAGTTGAGGTTTAATTAATTATTTGTCCCAAATACAATGATTTTAGTTTTTGAAATATTTAGGACTAACTTATTCCTTGCCACCCATTCTGAAACAAACTACACCTCTTTGTTAAGTGTTGCAGTCATTTCAGTCGCTGTAGTAGCTGATGTGTATAGTGTTGAGTCATCTGCATACATAGACACACTGGCTATACTCAAAGCCAGTGGCATGACGTTAGTAAAGATTGAAAAAAGTAAGGGGCCTAGACAGCTGCCCTGGGGAATTCCTGATTCTACCTGGATTATGTTGGAGAGGCTTCCATTAAAGAACACCATCTGTGTTCTGTTAGACAGGTAACTCTTTATCCACAATATAGCAGGTGGTGTAAAGCCATTACACAGAAAAAGCATTGTATCTGGTCAAACACATTTTTTTCCAAAACTTTACTAAGGGTTGGTAACAGGCTGATTGGTTGGCTATTTGAGCCAGTAAATGAGGCTTTACTATTCTTAGGTAGCAGAATGACTTTTGCTTCCCTCCAGGCCTGAGGTCACACACTTTCTAGTAAGCTTAAATTGAAGCTATGGCAAATAGGAGTTGTAATATCGTCTGCTATTATCCTCAGTAATTTTTCAACTAAGTTGTCAGACCCCGGTAGCTTGTCATTGTTGATAGACAACAATCATTTTTTCACCTCTGACACACTCACTTTATGGAATTCAAAATTACAACGCTTGTCTTTCATTATTTGGTCAGATATACTTAGATGTGTAGTGTCAGTGTTTGTTGCTGGTATGTCATGCCTAAATTAGCTAATTTTGCCAATGAAAAGATCCTTCAAGTAGTTGGCAGTATCAGTCGGTTTTGTGATAAATGAGCCATCTGATTCAATGAATGATGGAGCTGAGTTTGCCTTTTTTCCCAAAATGTCATTTAGGGCACTGCAAAGCTTTTTACTATCATTCTTTATGTCATTTATCTTAGTTTCGAATAGTCACACGATTTCTCGATTTGCAGTACGTTTGCCAATCGGTTATGCAGACAGACTTATTTGCCATTCCTTTTGCCTCATCCCTCTCAACCATACCATTTTTCAATTCCTCATCAATCCACGGGGATTGCACAGTTTTTACAGTCATTTTCTTAATGGACACATGTTTATTAGTAACTGGGATGAGTAACTTCATGAATGTGTCAAGTGCAGTGTCTGTTTGCTCCTCAGTACACACTACGGACCAACAAATATAATTTACATCAGCGTCATAGGAATCACATTCAAATGTATTATATGACCTCTTATTCACTTATTAGGCCTAGCCTTTGGAACTTTGGTTTTCCTAGATATGGCTACTATATTAGGATCACTACATCCGATGGATCTGAATACTGCTTTCAAGCTAATTTCTGCAGCATTAGTAAAGATGTGATCAATACTTTCCTGTGCTGTTTGTAAATACCCTGGTAGGTTGACTGATAACCTGAATCAGGTTGCAGGCACTGGTTACAGTTTGAAGCTTTTTCTTGAGTGGGCATCTTGATGAAAGCTAGTCAATATTTAAATCACCCAGAAAATATACATCTCTGTTGATATCACATACATTATCAAGCATTTCACACTGACTGTTAGCACTTGGTGGTCTATAGCAGCTTCCAGCAAAAATGGGCTTTAGGTGAGGCAGATGAACCTGTAGCCATATTACTTCAACAGTATTTAACATGAGATCCTTACATGAATGTGGTTCTGAATATAAACAGCAACAACTCCACCATTGGCATTTCTGTCTTTTCTGTAAACGTTGTATTTCTACCACTGTATCATCAAAGTATTATCTTAGTGAGTTTCAGAAATAGTCAGAATATGAATGTCATCTGTTACTAGCAAGTTATTTATTTCATGAACCTTGTTACTTAAGCTACATATGTTAACATGGGCTATTTTGAGCACTTTTCTGGGATGCTTGGTTGTTTTCATTGCTTTACTGGGAAGCTTAATAGCAGTAGATATTCTCATGTTATTTATGTTAGTGCAGGGTGAGCTGCACACAGTGGACTTCCTACAATAGCTGTAGGATCAGCAGTGGCATTCAGGGCAGTTAGAGGGACACAAATTAGGTTACTTACATTGTCTACCAACGCCCCTGGTATAATGTACATTTACTAAGGCATTATGACATCTTAGCGACACAATGGTAGGGATTAACTGAGCTGGGCTTACAAACTCAGAATGCTCACGAGCGGCCGGCTATTACAGCCGATTGGCTGGTGGCGGCCAAGTTGAGGGGACAAGCAGTGCTACACACATCCATGCCACTATCCCGTATTCAGTCTCTAGGCTTCAAAAGATACCAGAAAAAGAGCTGTCTGACTCCATCTCAGTGCATTCCATTTCTGGACCTCGAGCTAGACTCACTCGCGTATCACGCGTTTCTATCCCCACGGGGTGTGTCCGGGTTCCGGCTCTGCTTCCAAATTTCGGCTGGGTCACAAAGTGTGTTTTCAACAATGCCTACGCCAACTGGGGAGGATGGCTTCTATGATGGAAGCTGTTCCCGTGGGGCTATTTTTGATACGACCCTTCCAATGCTGAGTGCTAGCCGCACCCCTGGGTGCATCTCGCCGCCTAAGCCAGTCGCTTCGGGTGTCCCTGTCAGGCCCACGGGCCATGGCCCATTGGTGGGACCCTCTGCTATTTTAAGGGGGCTCCCAGGGGCTGAGTTGTATCCACAAGGTGATCACGACAGAGACGTCCCGTCGAGGGTGGGGCGCACTGTACGATGGCAACTCAATTGGGGGGTATGGCCACTGGTGCGGAGTGCAATGCATATTAATTACCCAGAGCTCTTAAAATTGTCAGAGACTCCAGTCACCCAAGTCATAGACTGTCTTCTCTGCTACTGCACAGAAAGCGGTACCGGAGCGCCAGGTCTAGGACCAAAAGGCTCCTTAACAGCTTCTACCCCCAAGCCATAAGACTGCTGAACAATTAATCAAATGGCCACCAGACTATTTACATTGACCCCCCCTCCATTTGATTTTGTACACTGCTGCTACTCGCTGTTTATTATCTATGCATAGTCACTTCACCCCTACCTTCATATACAAATTGCCTCAACTAACCTGTACCCCCGCACATTGAGTTGGTACTTGTACCCACTGTATATAACCTCAGTTTTGTTATTTTAATGTGGTACTTTTTTATTATTTTTTACTTTAGTTTATTTGTTAAATATTTTCTTAACTCTTCTTGAATGGCATTGTTGGTTAAGGGCTTGTAACTAAGCATTTCACTGTAAGGTCTACACTTGTTGTATTCGGCGCATGTGACAAATAAAGTTTGATTTGATTTGTATCTGTCACTTGGTACTTCACCCTGCTTTTGTTGGGCCGACTTGTGCTGGTCAGAACCGAGAGTATGTCAGTAGTGGCGTGCATCAACATAACTTTGGCTCGCTCCCTATTGCTGGTGAGCAGTGAGCATTATGCTCTCGCTTCGGGTGACGCATGTCCCTGGTTGCCTCAACTCGGGTGCAGATATTTTATCTAGGTGGGGCCATCTCTCTCAGGAGTGGAGGCTACACCCCTGGGTAGTCTCCCTTATATGGGAAATGTTCAGCAGGGCCAACGCAGATATTTACGCATTGCGAGAAAAAGCGCAGAGGTGTCAATTTTTTTCAATGAGAGGACCAATCTGATGGCTAGAGGTTTACCTCAGAATATTATTGTTACCATTCAGTCCTCAAGGGCGCCCTCCACGTGAGGGCTGTATGTGTGTAAGTGGCACGCATTTGAGCTCTGTTGCCAAGATAAAGGGATGGTTCCTTTTCAGTGCTCTGTGAGGGACATCCTTATGTTCTTACAGGAGCTTTTCAATCATTCTCCATTTTAAAAGTACACATGGCCGCTATCTCAGAGTGTCTCTGACAGGGTCATGTGTGGGTGGTCTGCTATGAGCCATTTCATTTAGTTTCTTTTGGGGTCGGCGTGATTATATTTCTCCATATTATGTTGTACCAAAATTGACCGACTGAAAGGGAATGTAACGTTATGACTATAACTACTGTTCCATGAAGGAGGCAAGAGGTACAACACCTCTTTGGCCCCGCACCTCGATTGGCCTTGTCAGGTGTGATTGTATAGACTTCAATCGAAGTCGCGAGAGTGCGACTCCCCATATTGACCAGGCTCTTTTACCTCCTTCAGAGAACAATAGAGAACAATCTCTCTGCTACCGCATGGCAAACCGTACCGATCCACCAAGTCTGGAACCAACAGGACCATAAACAGCTTCTAACCCCAATCCATAAGACTGCTAAATAGTTAGTTAAATAAATAGTTAACCAAATAGCTACCCGGATCTGCATTGACCCTTTTTGCACTAACCTTTTTGACTCATCACATACGCTGCTGCTACTGTTTAGTATCTATCCTGTTGCCCAGTAATTTTTCCTATTTATATCTACGTATCTACCTCAATTACCTCGTACCCCTTGGACATCGACTCGGTACTGGTACCCCATGTATAAATCCAAGTTTTCATTTCATATTGTGTATGTATTATTCATTTTATTATTAGGCATTATTACTTTTCTATAATTTCTCTATTTTCTCTCTCTCTCTGCGGGAAGGGTCCGTAAGTAAGCATTTCACTGTTAGTATACACCTGTTGTTAACGAAGGTTGTGATAAATATTATTATTTAAAACAAATCTGGATTGGTTGATGCCAGTATCAGATAGGCAGAAAGATATTTGTACTGAGCTAAATCTAACTAAACCAACTTTAAACACCCGTAAAAATCAATGCTTTTAGATATTCTAACAAATGCCCCTCATAAGTACACTGCCAATGGAATCTTTGCTAATGAGCTTAGTGACTGTTGTCCCATTGACTGCATAAGAGATGCTAAGCTACCTAAATCCCACCAACGCATTATGATAAAGATACATTTTAATTTTAATGAGCAACATTTCATGTCTCGTCTGGGTTTGTGTAACTGTCATGTATCTCTGACTCGGATCAGGCACTAAACTGTTTTAATTTTCTGTTTAACACTGTTGCAGAAAAGCAGGCTCCGTATAAAAAAAACAAAGAGTAAAGGATAGATCAAACCCTTGGTTCACGCATGAATTGTCTGAAAAATTACAGGAAAGAAATTTAGCTTGGGTTAACCTCTACAGGATCGGTGTCACCCCCACAGGACGGTTAAGCTAACATAGGCTAATGTGATTAGCATGAGGTTGTAAGTAACATGAACATTTCCCAGGACATAGACGTATCTGATATGGGCAGAAAGCTTAAATTATTGTTAATCTAACTGCACTTTCCAATTTACAGTAGCTATTACAGTGAAAGAATGCCATGCTATTGTTTGAGGAGAGTGCACAATTATGAACTTGAAAATGTATTAATAAACTAATTAGGCACATTTGGGCAGCCTTGATACAATATTTTGAACAGATATGCAATGGTTCATTGGATCAGTCTAAAACTTTCCACATACACTGCTGCCATCTAGTTGCCAAAATCTAAATTGCACCTGGGCTGGAATAATACATTATGGCCTTTCTCTTGCATTTCAAAGACGATGGTAAAAAAAAATGTTTTTCTTTGTATTATCTTTTACCAGATCTAATGTGTTATATTCTACTACATTCATTTCACATTTCAACAAACTTCAAACTGTTTCCTTTCAAATGGTATCAAGAATATGCATATCCTTGCTTCATGTCCTGAGCTACAGGCAGTTAGATTTGGGTATGTCATTTTTGACGAAAATTGGAAAAAAGGGCAAATCCTTAAGAGGTTTTAAGGGTAGATTGACTGATACTATGTCTGACTGGCAGTCCTTCAGATATTTGAGAAATATATATCTCTGGTTAGAAAAGCATTCAACATACTTCTTGAAATGTGTATCTGAGAATTGTGGGAATCCAGCGAACTTCTGGAAAGTAGTCAAATCTCTCAAACAAAACTCCACAAAACTTTTTCTGGTGTTATCCTTAAGAAGTGCATCATGTCCTCTTCCTACACGAAGGAGGAGATCCTTCTGACTTAGATAACTTGGAAATTGGACAGTAGTTATCTTGCCTTTAAAAATAAAAAAAATGGCTTGGATCAGGTTTCTTGCAAGTGGTTTGATAATGATCTCTCAGATAGTTTCAAGTCTACTTTCTTGGATAATACAAAAGGTGTACCACAGGGGTTGGTATTGGGACCTGTTTGCTCTACTATTTATATAAATAATATTGGTTGATGTGTTAAAACTTGTAATATTCATCTGTATGCAGATGACACTGTTATGTATGCCATTGCTCCAACTGTTAACCACACTATGTTGGAGCTGTAATCTGACTTTGTTGCTTTACTGAAAGCCCTGGTTGGTTTAAAACTTGTACAAACTTTGGGTTAAGACTAAATATATGTTGTTCTCTAATTCTCACATACTGTATTTATTCATTGGATGGTTCTCCCATTGATCGGGTCCCACTTATAAATATCTGGGTAATTGGATTGACAAAGTTTTCATGTTAAAAAAAAATATGCATGAGCTTGTTAAAAATAGCAGGAAGCAGATTGTACAGTCAAATTTCCTACCAGTTCTTGACTATCGTGACAGCATTTACCAGATTGTAGCAGCCACTACTCTTAAACCTTTGGATGCCGTCCACCACAGCGACCTTTGCTTTATCAAAGATGACAATTTTATTACTCACCACTGCATCCTGTATCAAAAGGGTGGCTGGTCCTCATTAAAGTCCCATATTTCACTTAATTATTCCCTTTTTGTTTACAAAGCTCTACTACACAAGCTTCCGACTTACCTAACTTTGCTAAAAATATACACTACCTTTCAAAAGTTTGGGGGCACATTTTTTGTCCATTAAAATAACATTAAATTGATCAGAAATACAGTGTTGACATTGTTAATGATGTAGATGACTATTGTAGCTGGAAACGGCCGATTTTTTATGTAATATCTACATAGGTGTATAGAGGCCCATTATCAGCAACCATCACTCCTGTGTTCCATTGGCACGTTGTGTTAGCTAATCCAAGTTTATCATTTTAAAACACTAATTGATCATTAGAAAACCCTTTTGCAATTATGTTAGCACAGCTGAAAACTGTTGTCTTGATTTAAAGAATCAATAAAACTGGCCTTCTTTAGACTAGTTGAGTATCTGGAGCATCAGCATTTGTCGGTTCGATTACAGTCTCAAAATGGCCAGAAACAAAGAACTTTCTTCTGAAACTCATCAGTCTATTTTTGTTCTGAGAAATGAACGCTTTTCCATGCGAGAAATTGCCAAGAAACTGAAGATATCGTACAGTGCTGTGTCCTACTCCCTTCACAGAACAGTGCAAACAGGCTCTAACCAGAATAGAAAGTGGAGTGGGAGGCCCCGGTGCACAACTGAGCAAGAGGACAAGTACATTAGAGTGTCTAGTTTGAGAAACAGAAGCCTCACAAGTCCTCAACTGGCAGCTTCATTAAATACTACCTGCAAAACTTCAGTCTCAACGTCAACAGTGAGGAGTCGACTCCGGGATGCTGGCCTTCTGGAACCAACTAAAAAACACATTACAATTGGATGTTCTGGTGTCCCTCAGGCAATTCAAATACTGATTGCGGACCTTCCTATTGAGGAACGTAATTGTTTTCCTTGAATATTTGTATTGTGCCGTATTTTATTTGTTTTGTTTTGTATTGTATTTGATTAGTAATAGTAAGAGCGATTCCGAGGTTGCAGCTAGGCCGGTGACAAGTAACGCCTGAGCTGGACTTGAGGGGGAGCCAAAACGAAGGCTGGTGTGACACATTTTTGTTTACTAGATGAATCCATATATGTTATTTCATAGTTTTGATGTTTTCACTATTATTCTACAATGTAGAAAATAGTAAAAAAATAAAGAAACCCTTGAATGAGTAGGTGTGTCCAAACTTTTGACTGGTACTGTATATATGCAATCTCTGTATACGTTTACACTTATTTCACACATATAATATTGCTTTTCAGTAAGGGTTGTCGTTTTCAATTGCACCTGTGTTGTTTATAATATGGCTGTCAAAACCTCCCCATACAGTAAGCCAGATGTGTATACAGCACATCTTTGGATTGACACTTATCTCATTATAGGGTGTTCACACATGATTGCATTGCAAATGAGCAGCCTGGAATCGACCCCACAGTGTTTACCTTGCATTCTAGACCAGGTGTTGCATACATCTCAAGGAAGAATGAAGTATTTGCACAACCACAACCGTGAATGCACAGCAGCTGGGCTCATAATTGTAATTCATACTCCTAACGAACACTGACTAAGAGTGTGCACTTAGTGAATTACCTCAGACACACCATCAATTATGGTTCTTCATGAATGCCATAGTGTATTAATTATATGAATGGTACTCACATATGACAAATACGCTCACTGGACAGTTTATTAGGTATACCACCCCATTCACGAAAATGGATCGCTCCAACAGACAGTGAGTCACGTGGCCGTGGCTTGCTATATAAATCAGGCAGACAGGCATCAAAGCATTCATTTACTGTTCGATTGAACGTTAGAATGGGAAAAACCTGTTACCTATGCTTCTTTGAGCGTGTTATGATGATGAGTGCCAGGCTCGCCAGATTCAGTATCTCAGAAATGGCCACCCTCCTGGGCTTTTCACGCACGACAGTGTCTTGTTGATGAGAAAGACTTTGAAGGAGAATGGCAAGAATCGTGCAAGCTAACAGGCAGGCCATAACCAGACAAATAACTGCGCAGTACAACAGTGTTGTGCAGAACGGCATCTCGGAATGAACAACAGGTTGATCCTTGTCACGGATCAGCTATTGCAACAGACGACCAATCTGGGTGCCACTGCTCTCAGCTAAAAACAAGAAGAAGAGGCTAGTTTGAGGTCCAGTTTGAGTGTTTGTTGCAGCTGCAGCGAACTGAAAAGAGGAGCGACCCAGGGATGTGTGTGCTTTGGGGACCTTTAACAGAATGTGACTGGCAGAACGGGTGTTGTATGTGGAGGATGAGGGCTGCAGTAGATATCTCAGATAGGGGGGAGGGAGGCCTAAGAGGGTTTTATAAATAAGCATCAACCAGTGGGTCTTGTGACGGGTATAAAGAGATTACCAGTTTACAGAGGAGTATAGAGTGCAGTGATGTGTCCTATAAGGAGCATTGGTGGCAAATCTGATGGCCGAATAGTGAAGAACATCTAGCCGCTCGAGAGCACCCTTACCTGCTGATCTATAAATTACGTCTCCATAATCTAGCATGGGTAGGATGGTCATCTGAATCAGGGTTAGTTTGGCAGCTGTGGTGAAAGAGGAGCGATTACCATAGAGGAAACCAAGTCTAGATTTAACTTTAGCCTGCAGCTTTGATATGTAAATTATTACTAGATAGCTACAGTAGTTGCCATGGTAACCAAACAAAACAACTTGTTAGTATAGCTAACCAAACCATCAGTCCTAGCTTGCTATTATGAAAATCGAATTCAACAATACCAATAATATTTTCAATTCGATTTTTGCTTTCAAAAGCAGCTCAAACATAGAACATATAAGAATGAACTATAGCCATTGAATTCTACCATGCAAATATTCTGTGTGTTATTTAAGCAACAAGGCTCAAGGAGGTGTTGTATATGGCCAATATACCACGGTTAAGGGCTGTTCTTTGCACGACGCAACACCGAGTTCCTGGACACAGCCCTTAGCCGTGGTATATTGTCCATTATACCACAAACCCTCGAGGTGCCTTATTGCTATTATAAACTGGTCACCAATGTAATTAGAGCAGTAAAAATACATTTTGTCATTGTCACGATCTTCGTTGGGAGAAAGAGAGGAGGACCAAGATGCAGCGTGGTTAGTATTCATTTTAATCGAATACTTGAACAAAACAAAAAACCAACAAACAAACGACAACGAAACAGTCCCGTAACGTGAACACAGAAACACAGTAACAGGAACAATCACCCACAACCCCACAATACAAAACAGGCTACCTAAATATGGTTCCCAATCAGAGACAACGACTAACACCTGCCTCTGATTGAGAACCATATCAGGCCAACACATAGAAATAGACAAACTAGACATACAACATAGAATGCCCACTCAGATCACACCCTGACCAAACAAAACATAGAAACATACAAAGCAAACTATGGTCAGGGCGTGACAGTCATACCCGTGGTATATGATCTGATGTACCATGGCTGTCAGCCAATCAGCATTCAGGGCTCGACCCACCCAGTTTATAAAGGGAAATAATGCACATTCTAGAATGCCTGTCAAGCCGATCAGAAATGAGTATTCAACAATGCCATGGTATAATAGTGTATAATAGTTGTATAGATTAACTAGCCAATGACCAGGCTTCTGCTATACATATACCTGAGTCATTACTTTGTGACTTCAGAAAGTATTCACACCCCTTCACTTATTCTACTTTTTGTTGTGTTACAGCCTGAATTCAAAATGTATTAAATATATTTTTTATCACCCATCTAACACAATACCCCATAATGACAAAGTGAAAACATGTTTTTAGAAATGTTGGCAAATATCTCACTCCCCTGAGTCATTACTTTGTAGAAGCATTTTTGGCCACGATTAGAACAGTTTTTGGGGTAGGTCTTTGCACACCTGGATTGTACAATATTTGCTCATTATTCTTTTTCAATTCTTCAAGCTCTGATAGATTTTCAAGCTGATTTAAGTCAAACCAGGCCGCTGAGTGTCATCTTGGTAAGCAACTCCAGTATAGATTTGGCTTTGTGTTTTAGGTTACTGTCCTGCTGAAAGGTAAGTTTGTCTACCAGGTTTTGCTCTTGGATTTTGCTTGTGCTTATAGCTGTATTTATTTTTATCAGAAAAACTCCTTAGTCCTCGCCGATGACAAGCATAACCATAATATGATGCAGCCACTACCATGCTTGAAAATATAAACAGTGGTATGCAGTGATGTGTTGTGTTGGATTTGCCCCAAACCAGTGGAGGCTGCTGAGGGGAGGATGGCTCATAATAATAGCTGAAACAAAGTGAAGCCATGTGTTTGACGTTTTTGATACCATTCCACTGATTCCGCTCCAGCCATTATCACAAGCTCGTTCTCCCCAGTTAAGGTGCCATCAACCTCCTGTGCCCCAAACATAACACTTTGTATTCAAGACAAAAAAGTTCTACAGTTGCACCATTGAGAGCATCCTGACCGGTTGCATCACTGCCTGGTATGGCAACTGCTCGGCATCTGACCGTAAGGTGCTACAGAGGGTAGTGCGTAAGGCCCAGTACATCACTGGGGCCAAGCTTCCTGACATCCAGGGGAATGTGTCAGAGGAAGGCCCAAAAAATGGTCAAAGACTCCAGTCACCCAAGTTCTAGACTGTTCTCTCTGCTAACGAATGGCAAGTGGTACTGGAGCACCAAGTCTTGGACCAAAAGGCTCCTTAACAGCTTCTACCCCCAAACCATAAGACTACTGAACAATTAATCAAATGGCCACCCGGACTATTTACATTGATCCACCACTTTGTTTTTACACTGCTGCTACTCGCTGTTTATTATTTATGGATAGTCACTTTACAAATTACCTCGAGTAACCTGCACCCCGACTCGGTACCAGTACTCCCTGTAATATAGCCTTGTTATTGCTATGTAATTATAATTATATTTTTTTAGTTTATTTACTAAATATTTTATTAACTCTATTTCTGCATTGTGAGTTAAGGGCTTGTAAGTAAGCATTTCACTGTAAGGTGAAACCTGTTGTATTCGACGCATGTGTCACGGCCGTCAAATGAAGTAGACCAAGGTGCAGCGTGGTAAGCGTACATTTTCTTTTATTTAAGTGAATACGCCGACAAAACAATAAACACTACCAAAACAAACCGTGAAGCTAAAGGCTATGTGCCATAAACAAAGTCAACTTCCCACAAAGACAGGTGGGAAAAAGGGCTACCTAAGTATGGTTCTCAATCAGAGACAACGATAGACAGCTGTCCCCGATTGAGAACCCTACCCGGCCAAAACATAGAAATACAAAAAATAGAACATGGAATACCCACCCCAACTCACACCCTAACCAAACCAAAATAGAGACATAAAAAGGATCTCTAAGGTCAGTGCGTGACAGCATGTGACAAATAACATTTGATTTGAAAAGGTACCACTTTTTTTTACAGTATTACTTAAGTACCTGGTTGCAAACAGGATGCATGTGTACAGAATAAAAATATTCCAAAAGTCTTCCTTCTTTTCACTGTCATTTAGGTTGGTATTTTGGAGTAACTACAATATTATTGATCCATACTCAGTTTTCTCATATCATAACCATAACCACAACTGTTTGGCCTCATGGTGAAATCCCTGAGCAGTTTCCTTGCTCTCCGTCAATTGAGTTAGGAAGGATGCCTGTATCTTTGTAGTGACTAGCTGTATTGATACACTGTCCATAGCCTAATAAATATCGTGCACCATGCTCAAAGCGATATTCAGTGTCTACCAATCGGTGCTCTTCTTTGCGAGGCATTGGAAAAACTTCCCTACTCTTTGTGTTTGAATCTGTGCTTGAAATGCACTACTCGATTGAGGGACCTTACAGATGGGGTACAGAGATGGGGTAGTCATAAAAAATCATGTTAAGCACTTATTGAACACGAGTCCATGGAACTTATTATGTGATTTATTAATCCTTAAGAGTCTATTGACGTACCCGTGCGTTAATCTAAGTAACATCATTTTAAGCTAGAGATATGTCAGTTTAAGCTAGAGATATGTCAGTTTAAGCTAGAGATATGTCAGTTTAAGCTAGAGATATGTCAGTTTAAGCTAGAGATATGTCAGTTTAAGCTAGAGATATGTCAGTTTAAGCTAGAGATATGTTTATTTGCATGGGCTGCATCTCAATCCACCGCATCAGCCTATGTTGGCCTTCCACATCTGCGGTGGAAGGTGGCCGAGCTGTTTGTCAGACGTTGAGACATCGTTGGTCTTCTCACCAAAATGTCTGTCGCGTCTGAACGGTTTGGTCTATAAACTAATGTGACCCCACTATGGAAAGAGAGATTTTCCGTTTTGCTCTACGACCCCCACAAGTGTCACGGGACTCGTCTGAAGGTAAACGGTACCGGTTTTTAAAAAATGAATGCAAGGATCGAGAAAGTTTTGTGCCAACAAAATAAAAGGGTTACATATGTGTCCAAAAAACACAAATATTTCCTTGGCTTTCAACTGTATATCTCCTAGATATAGGAAAGACACTTCAAAACCTTATTCCTTATGACTTATTTCTGTTTTGCCACTTATGAATGTGTTATTCAATTTCAATACATTTCTATGGGCTATAGTAATGAAGGCCAAATTCAATATTTTATTAAATCATTTATGATACCTACAGGGGTGCTAAAATTCAAAATCAGATAGCTAAATAATCCATGGTAAGACCATCTTAAAACAATTCCATATGTTAGCTTAGTAGACCCCACCCCCTAAAAGGTGTTGACATTTTTACTCCTGAACTTGTTTAGGCTTTCCATAAATAATTTCTAAAATGTTCTACAAACAAAATTCCACTTTGACATTATGAGGTATTGTTTCTAGATCACTGACACAAAATCTAAATGTTATGAATTTTATATTCAGGCTGTAACAAAATGTTGAAAAATGAAGGTAATCTATTTTAAATTCAGGCTGTAACACAACAAAATGTGGAAAACGTAAAGGGGTGTGAATACTTTCTGAAGGCACTGTATTGTTATACAACTCTGTAACTCCCTGAGTCAGTCCATTATGTAGAAAACTATTATGTGCATTATAATGAATACAGCACAACACTCTTAATTGAATCCATTACATTCTCTACCTGCATCCTCATTCTGTCAACCACTGTGTGCATGACGAATGTATACTGAATGCTATCATGGAGACGTTGCCTCTCCTTGGATACATCCCAAATAGCATCCTATTCCCTATGCAGTGCACTACTACCCCTATGGGCCTTGGTCAAAATAAGTGCACTATATAGGGAATAGGGTGCCATTTGGGGTGCATGCCTTGTCTTGTGTTTATGAAGTATGATTGCTAGGATGCCGTGTGTGCATTATGTGATTTATGGCAGCGTAGCAGTGTATCCTCAAGCTGTACTACTGACTCAATGTTGTGTAGGATGATGGTAGTAGGATACATTGAGCCTGTCTGTTTTTCTTTGGAAGACTGTCATGTTTCTAATCTGTGCATAGTACGCATTGCGGGTTGTAGTTTCATGTTCAGAGAATGAGGCATATTTGCTGTTGATTTATTTTTTGAGTACAATTGTAACCACTTTCACAACTTTACATTCTCCTCTATGGTGATAGTTTTCTGTTGTACAACAATATACTGTAGGACTCATCAGGGGTTACCCCTATCAATAAAGATAAGGTTTCCCCTCTTTCATTTCCCCTTCATGTTTTGTTTAGTCCTGTTTTGGACTTTTTATGGACTGTCGCAAGATACATTTCTGTGCTTTTGATTATGCATAATGTACTTCTAGTGCAGCTGTTGAATTTCATAATTGTTCGGTGGCTTTGGTTGATGCACTCCCACATACTGAAGTATACCTGAAGATGCACAAACTGTCTTTCTGTTGTGTAAGATATAGTACAGTCTGTGTCAAACCTATATTACAGAATATAAATACATGCCCACTCAATCCCAGCAGACCACGCATTATTGTATTTAATTACCTAGGTGTAGCAATGACATCAGAGCACCATTCTAGAGGGTAACTTACAATACAATGCTGTCGAGGCAGTGAAAACAAAAAGTGTCAGATCCACGTGGCTAGTTGAGAGAGAGACACAGAGAGAGAGAGACAGAGAGAGAGAGAGAGAGAGAGAGAGAGAGAGAGAGAGAGAGAGAGAGAGAGAGAGAGAGAGAGAGAGAGAGAGAGAGAGAGAGAGAGAGAGAGAGAGAGAGAGAGACAGAGACAGAGACAGAGACAGAGACAGAGACAGAGACAGAGAGAGAGAACTCATATTGCCCACCCAGTGTCAGGATACAAAAACCCAAACAACTGGTGTCGCTCTATCCTAATTGCCTCATAGTGAAACAGATTGTTTGCACTCCCTTCCAGTACTGCTGTTTGAGGGCCTTTCTTTTAATTAATGTTGCAAAATACAATTATAGATGGAGAACATGCCTCATTTAACAAACAACATAAAAGTGAATCAGAGCTGCTATGGTGCGCTGTGCGCATAATAATGTGTATTTATTCACTGCAGACCCCAGTCTTACCAGGAAAATGTCCTATTCTGTCTGATTTGTATAGGTCAGCATTTTGACAAAATGATGATGACAAACCTATTTAGCTACCACCTGTGTATTATATTCTGTAATATCCCTGCCTATGTCGGTCATCCTAGATCTACAGAGTGAGGTTGATACAGTACATTGAATGACAGACTGACCTAGTGGGGGCAACATAATAACACAGCAGGTTAACTTACCCTTAATGTGTGTTCCATATTGATCTTCATTTGAAGTCTCTACTTAAAGAGGAACTTGGTCCTGAATGTTTGTGATGCATTACAGCCCTCTTTAGTGGTCCTGATGGTTTATTGGCGTTTGAATATTTCATTTCTGGATAAGGTTATTGCGCCTGACGTGTACTGTACAAGGTGGACTATAAAGTATGATTGCTCGATTGACTTCCCTCGTGGGAGTCTTCAAACCCTAGATGGTGTAGCAATTGAGCAGGGAATGGTTATTCTGTCTATGATGCAGTTGTAAGTGAACTGTGGGCAATAATGAAAACAATATTATACCTCTCTGACATATTAAACCACTCTTTATTTAACCATATTTGTTTGTATATGGTGTATTGAATAATAACTTGTGTAATTACAAAGTAAATGGAAGTAGATTAAATTTAGAATTAGTACACAAAGGAAAATCCCTAAGTGCTGCATACATCACATAGTAAAGATGTTTTCTTAAACATGTTGAAAGAGCCACATTTTAAAAAGACTGTTTCTTATGCCAGTGAATGGCAAGTAAGCCTCCTAAATGCATTGCTGTGGTCATGAGTGGAGCAGCTTGCTTCCATTGAGATCCTCCATTATGGAGAAGGTATTCTGTAGGCTTTAGCAGCTTGGGGGACTGATAGCTGCTACATACTCCCCATTCAAGGAGTAGAAGGATCGTGTAGGATTGTAACCTACTGATCCAGTCAATAAAAAACGTGCACAGGCAGCACACTCCAAGTCCCATAATGTACCAGGCTCCCAAGGGGGAACCTGGCTGGAGTATACCATCAACACTACTTCTTCTCCAACACCACCCCGCCACTTCACTTACTACCATGTCAGTTTTTTTTAATATAATCTACTCACCAGCCAATGAAACACAGGGTTACGTAAAGATTACCAAAGTCTATGACCTGTCTGTTCCTTTTCCTTTTCAACAGAAGAAGAGCTTTAGAGCTCCTTCTTGTTCCCGATGGAACCACAGAGAGAGGAGAGTCTCCATCCGGGAGGGATGCCCACCTTGGATGAATATTTAACCAGGTTGCGTGCTGCTGTGTCTGTGCTGCCACAGAATCCCTGCCTCCTATTTCAGGGATCTCTCTCTCTGTCTGTGTGTGTGTGTGTGTGTGTGTGTGTGTGTGTGTGTGTGTGTGTGTGTGTGTGTGTGTGTGTGTGTGTGTGTGTGTGTGTGTGTGTGTGTGTGTGTGTGTGTGTGTGTGTGTGTGTGTGTGTGTGTGTGTGTGTGTGTGTGTGTGTGTGTTTGTTTGTTTGAAGGTCTTCGTAGGCTCTCATGTTCACTGCAAAAACTATCTGACAACATCAGGAACACTGGTCTGGATGGCGGATCTTCTGCTCTGGCTTTACACTCCTTAAAATAGAAGTTTTCTGGGATAAACTTATTGGCATGGCCACTAAAGCAGCTAGCCCCACACTGCTAACCTCTCTCTCTTCTCTCTCTCTCTCTCTCTCTCTCAATTCAAGGCGCTTTATTGGCATGGGAAACATATGTTAACATTTCCAAAGCGAACTGAAGTAGATAATATACAAAAGTGAAATTAACAATAAGAATTAACAGTAAGCATTACACTCTCAGAAGTTCCAAAATAATAAAGACATTTCAAATGTCATATTATGTATATATACAGTGTTGTAACGATGTGCAAATAGTTAAAGTACAAAAGGGAAAATAAATCAACATAAATATGGGTTGTATTTACAATGGTGTTTGTTCTTCACTGGTTGCCCTTTTCTTGTGGCAACAGGTCACAAATCTTGCTGCTGTGGTATTTCACCCAGTAGATATGCGAGTTTGTCGAAATTGGGTTTGTTTTCAAATTCTTTGTGGATCTGTGTAATCTGAAGGAAATATGTGTCTCTAATATGGTCACACATTTGGCAGGAGGTTAGAAAGTGCAGCTCAGTTTCCATCTAATTTTGTGGGCAGTGTGCACATAGCCTGTCTTCTCTGGAGAGCCAGGTCTGCCTACGGCTGCCTTTCTCAATAGCAAGGCTATGCTCATTGAGTCTGTACATAGTCAAAGCTTTCCTTAAGTTTGGGTCAGTCCCAGTGGTCAGGTATAATGCCACTGTGTGCTCTCTGTTTAGGGCCAAATAGCATTCTAGGTTGCTCAGTCTTTTTTGTAAATTCTTTCCAATGTGTCAAGTAATTATATTTTTGTTTTCTCATGATTTTGTTGGGTCTAATTGTGTTGCTGTCCTGTGGGGTCTGTTTGTGTTTGTGAACAGAGCCCCAGCACCAGCTTGCTTAGGGGACTCTTCTCCAGGTTCATCTCTCCGTAGGTGATGGCTTTGTTATGGAAGGTTTGGGAATTGCTTCCTTTTAAGTGGTTGTGGAATTTAGTGTCTCTTTTCTGGATTTTGATAATTAGCGGATATCGGCCTAATTCTGCTATGCATGCATTATTTGGTGTTTTACGTTGTACACAGAGGATATTTTTGCATAATTCTGCATGCAGAGTCTCAATTTGGTGTTTGTCCCATTTTGTGAATTCTTGGTTGGTGAGCGGACCCCTGACCTCACAACCATAAAGTTAAGTTATAGAACCCTCACAACCATAATGGGTTCTATAACTGATTCAAGTATTTTTAGCAAGATCCTAATTGATATGTCGAATTTTATGTTCCTTTTGATGGCATAGACGGCCCTTCTTGTCTTTTCTCTCAGATTGTTCACAGCTTTGTGGAAGTTACCTGTGGCGCTGATGTTTAGGCCAAGGTATGTATAGTTTTTTGTGTGCACTAAGGCAACGGTGTCTAGATGGAATTTGTATTTGTGGTCCTGGCGACTGGACCTTTTTTGGAACACCATTATTTTGGTATTACTGAGATTTACTGTCAATGCAGAATCTGTGCAGACCTGTAGGCCCTCCTTGGTTGGTGACAGAAGCACCAGATCATCAGCAAACAGTAGACATTTGACTTCAGATTCTAGTAGGGTGAGGCCGGGTGCTGCAGACTGTTCTAGTGCCCTCGCCAATTCGTTGATATATATTTTGAAGAGGGTGGGGCTTAAGCTGCATCCCTGTCTCACAGGGCCCTGTGGGAAGAAATGTGTTTGTTTTTTGCCAATTTTAACCGCACACTTGTTGTTTGTGTACATGGATTTTATGTTGTATGTTTTTCCCCCAACACCACTTTCCATCAATTTTTATAACAGAACCTCATGCAAAATTGAGTCAAAGGCTTTTTTGAAATCAACAAAGCATGAGAAGACTTTGCCTTTGTTTTGGTTTGTTTGTTTGTAAATTAGGGTGTGCAGGGTGAATACGTGGTCTGTCGTATGATAATTTGGTAAAAAGCCAATTTGACATTTGCTCAATACATTGTTTTCACTGAGAAAATGTACGAGTCTGCTATTTAATGATAATGCAGACGATTTTCCCAAGGTTGCTGTTGACGCATATCCCATGGCAGTTATTGGGGTCAAATTTGTCTCCGCTTTTGATACCATCAACACCACAGGCTTTTTTGGGTTGGAGGGTTTTTATTTTGTCCTGTAGTTCATTCAATGTAATTTGATAATCCAGTGGGTTCTGGTAGTCTTTAATAGTTGATTCTAAGATTTGTATTTGATCATGTTTTTGCTGTTTGTTCTTTGTTATAGAGCAAAAAAGATTGGAGATGTGGTTTACCCATACATCTCCATTTTGGATAGATAATTCTTCGTGTTGTTGTTTGTTTAGTGCTTTCCAATTTTCCCAGAAGTGGTTAGAGTCTATGGATTGTTCAATTACATTGAGCTGATTTCTGACGTGCTGCTCCTTCTTTTTCCGTAGTGTATTTCTGTATTGTTTTAGTGATTCACCATAGTGAAGGTGTAGACTCTCAGGTTTTCTGGGTCTCTATGTTTTTGGTTAGACAGGTTTCTCAATTTCCTTCTTAGGTTTTTGCATTCTTCATGAAACCATTTGTCATTGTTGTTCATTTTCTTCTGTTTTCTGTTAGAATTTTTTTTATTTGATAGAGAAGTTGAGAGGTCAAATATACTGTTTAGATTTTCTACTGCCAAGTTGACACGTTCATTATTACAGTGGAACGTTTTGTCCAGGAAGTTGTCTAAAAGGGATTGAATTTGTTGTTGCCTAATTGTTTTTTGGTAGGTTTCCACACTACATTACTTCCATCTATAGCATTTCTTAATATTACTCAGTTCCTGGCTTTGATGCCTCATGATTGAGTATTACTCTGTTCAAGTAGACAGTGATTTTGATGTGATCTGATAGGGGTGTCTGGGCTGACTGTGAACGCTCTGAGAGACTCTGGGTTGAGGTCAGTGATAAAGTAGTCTACAGTATGAGCTATACAGAGATGAGGTATACAGTTGAAGTTGGCAAGTTTACAAACACTTAGGTTGGAGTCATTAAAACTAGTTTTTCAACCACTCCACAAATTCCTTGTTAACAAACTATAATTTTAGCAAGTCGGTTAGGACATCTACTTTGTACATGACACAAGTAATCTTTCCAACAATTGTTCACAGACAGATTATTTCACTTATAATTCACTGTTTCACAATTCCAGTGGGTCAGAAGTTTACATACACTAAATTGACTGAGCCTTTAAACAGCTTGGAGAATTCCAGAAAATGATGTCCTGGCTTTAGAAGCTTCTGTTTGGCTAATTGACATAATTTGAGTCAATTGGAGGTGTACCTGTGGATGTATTTCAAGGCCTACCATCAAACCCAGTGCCTTTTTGCTTGACATCATGGGAAAATCAAAAGAAATCAGCCAAGACCTCAGAAAAAAAACTTTAGACCTCCACAAGTCTGGTTCATCCTTGGGAGCAATTTCCAAACGCTTGAAGGTACCACGTTCATCTATACATAAATAGTATGCAAGTATAAACACCATGGGACCACGCAGCCGTCATACCGCTTAGGAATGAGACATGTTCTGTCTCCTAGAGATGAACGTACTTTGGTGCAAAAAGTGCAAATCAATCCCAGATCAACAGCAAAGGATCTTGTGAAGATGCTGGAGGAAACAGGTTCAAAAGTGTCTATATCCACAGTAAAATGAGTCCTGTATCGACATAACCTGAAAGGCCGCTCAGCAAGGAAGAAGCCACTGCTCCAAAACCACCATTAAAAAAGCCAGACTATGGTTTGCAATTGCACATGGGGACAAAGATCGTACTTTTTGGAGAAATGTCCTCTGGTCTGATGAAACAAAAATAGAACTGTTTGGCCATAATGACCATCGTTATGTTTGGAGGAAAAAGGGGGTGGCTTTCAAGCCGAAGACACCATCCCAACAGTGAAGCACGGTGGTGGAATTTTCATTTTGGGGGGGTGCTTTGCTGCAGGAGGGACTGGTGCACTTCACAAAATAGATGGCATCATGAGGCAGGAAAATTATATGGATATATTGAAGCAACATCTCAAGACATCAGTCAGGAAGTTAAAGCTTTGTCGCAAATGGGTCTTTCAAATGGACAATGACCCCAAGCATATTTCCAAACTTTTGGCAAAATGGCTTAAGAACAACAAAGTCAAGGTATTGGAGTGGCCATCACAATGCCCTGACCTCAATCCTGTAGAAAATTTGTAGGCAAAACTGAAAAAGTGTGTGCGAGCAAGGAGGCCTACAAACCTGACTCAGTTACACCAGCTCTGTCAGGAGGAATGGGCCAAAATTCACCCAGTTTATTGTGGGAAGCTTGTGGAAGGCTACCCAAAACGTTTGACCCAAGTTAAACAATTTAAAGGCAATGCTACCAAATACTAATTGAGTGTATGTAAACTTCTGACCCGCTGGGAATGTGATGAAAGAAATAAAAGCTGAAATCAATCATTCTCTCAACTATTATTCTGACATTTCACATTCTTGAAATAAAGTGGTGATCCTAACTGACCTAAAACAGGGAATTTGTACTAGGATTAAAAGTCAGGAATTGTGAAAAACTGAGATTACATGTATTTGGCTAAGGTGTATGTAAACTTCCGACTTCAACTGTAGGTGTACCTACCGTTGGAGTCCCCTCGAAGCCTACCATTGACTATGTACATACCCAGCGTGCAGAGCTGCAGGAGTTGTGACCCGTTTTTTTGGTTATGTTGTCATAGTTGTGCCTAGGGGGGCATATTTTTTGTTTTTGTTTTTTTTTAAGAGGTGGATCAGCTTAATATTGCGGAAAGATTGTTGCTTCCATCAATGTAATTGTCTGCATCATTTCCAATCCCCCATATCTTGTCACGATCGGCGTATGGTGGAAGAGAGGAGGACCAAAGCGCAGCGTGGTTAGAATACATTCTTCTCGTTTAATGACACGAAACGAAGAACACTTTACAAACTAAACAAAACAACAAACCGACGAACGTGAAGCTATATAAACAATGTGCTAACATGCAACATAGACATAGACAATAACCCACGAAATACCCAATGAATATGGCTGCCTAAATATGGTTCCCAATCAGAGACAATGATCAACAGCTGCCTCTAATTGAGAACCAATCTAGGCAGCCATAGACATACAAACACCTAGACATAGACACTGCCCCATAAACATACAAAAAACCCTAGACAATACAAAACACATACATCCCCCATGTCACACCCTGACCTAACTAAAATAATAAAGAAAACAAAGATAACTAAGGCCAGGGCGTGACAGTACCCCCCCCCCCCCTGACACGGAAGGGGAGGGTCTTCTTACGGCGGCGGCTCGGGTGCGGGACGTGGACCCCACTCCACCATAGTCAATACCCGCTTTGGTGGCGCCTCTGGAGCGGGGACCCTTGCAGCGAGTCCCGGACTGAAGACCATCCTAGAGGGCGCCACTGGACGGAGGGGCAGCTCCGGACTGAGGGGCGGCTCCGGACTGAGGGGCGGCTCCGGACTGAGGGGCGGCTCCGGACTGGCGGGCGGCTCCGGCAGCTCCTGACTGGCGGGCGACTCTGGCGGCTCCTGACTGGCGGGCGGCTCTGGCGGCTCCTGACTGGCGGGCGGCTCTGGCGGCTCCTGACTGGCGGGCGGCTCCTGACTGGCGGGCGGCTCTGGCGGCTCCTGACTGGCGGGCGGCTCTGGCGGCTCCTGACTGGCGGGCGGCTCTGGCGGTTCCTGACTGGCGGGCGGCTCTGGCGGCTCCTGACTGGCGGGCGGCTCTGGCGGCTCCTGACTGGCGGGCGGTTCTGGCGGCTCCTAACTGGCGGGCGGCTCTGGCAGCTCCTGACTGGCGGGCGGCTCTGACGGCTCAGGACAGACGGGCGGCTCAGATGGCGCTGGACAGACGGGCGGCTCAGATGGCGCTAGACAGACGGGCGGCTCAGAGGGCGTTGGGCAGACGGGCAGCTCAGACGGCGCTGGGCAGACGGGCAGCTCAGACGGCGCTGGGCAGACGGGCAGCTCAGATGGCGCTGGGCAGACGGGCAGCTCAGGCGGCGCTGGACAGACAGAAGACTCTGGCCTGCTGAGGCGCACAGTAGGCCTGGTACGTGGTGCCGAAACTGGTGGTACCGGGCTGGGGACACGCACCTCTGGGCGAGTGCGGGGAGCAGGAACAGGGCATACTGGACCCTGGAGACGCACAGTAGGCTTGGTGCGTGGTGCCGGAACTGGTGGTACCGGGCTGAGGACACGCACCTCGGGGCGAGTGCGGGGAGCAGGAACAGGAGGCCTGGTACGTGGCGCCGGCACCGGAGGGCTGGTGCGTGGGGCTGCCACAGGAGAGCTGGTGCACTGAGCTGGCACAGGACGTGCAGGGCTAGGGAGGCATGCAGGGCTAGGGATGCGCACAGGAGGCCTGGTGCGTGGGGCTGGCACAGTCTTCACCAGACGGCTAGCACGCACCTCAGGACGAGTATGGAGAGCTGACTCAGGTGACATCAAATCCCCGACAAGCTCCGTCAGGCGGATGTCGTGCCTCATGCACCAAACCAGCACCTCCCTCATAACTCTCTCCTCCAATCTCCCCATGAACTCCTTTACTGTCTCTGCTTCGCTCACCTCCAATACCGCCCTGACCGGCTCTGGTTCCATCCTTGGCTCCTTACGGTAAGCAGGGGAGTTGGCTCAGGTCTGACTCCTGACTCTGCCAACACTCCCCGTGTGCCCCCTCCCCCCAATAAATGTTTGGGGCTGCCTCTCGGGCTTCCAGCCGCTCTTCCGTGCTAGCTCCTCATAATGCCGCCTCTCTGCTTTGGGGCGGCGATAGTCCCCTGGCTTTGCCCGGGGTCCTTTGCCATCCAACTCGTCCTCTCATGTCCATTCCTCCTTCTTGCGCTGCTCCTGCTGCCGCTGCCTGTTACCACGCTGCTTGGTCCTTTTTTGGTGGGTGGTTCTGTAACGATCGTCTGTGGTGGTAGAAGGAGAGGACCAATGCGCAGCGTGGTAATTGTTCATCTTACTTTAATAAAAGTGAACACTCAAAATACAAAACAACAAAAGTGACAACCGAAACAGTTCTATCTGGTGCAGACACACAAAGACTGAAAACAACCACCCACAAAACCCAACACAAAACAGGCTACCTAAATATGGTTCCCAATCAGAGACAACACAAAACACCTGCCTCTGATTGAGAACCATATCAGGCCAAACACAGAAATAGGAAAACATAGAAATACAAACATAGACTGCCCACCCCAACTCACGCCCTGACCATACTAAATAAAGAAAAAACAAAGGAAATAAAGGTCAGAACGTGTCAAATGCGTAATATAGTACACTTCATAATTTGGTTTTAATACAGAGAGGATAGCAAAAGTATCTAGATCCTCTATGAGGCCGTGGAGAGATTCTAATTGTGGTTTTAAAAGAAAACATGACTCATCAGCGTACAATGACACCTTAGTTTTTAAGCCACGGATTTCTATTCCCTTAATATTATTGTTTGATCTAATTTTAACAGCTAACATTTTCGATGGCAATAATAAATAGATATGCCGATAGTGGACAACCTTGTTTTACTCCTCTAGATAGTTTAGAACTTTCTGAGATATAGCCATTATTTACTATTTTACACCTAGAGTTACTATACATCATTTTAACCCATTTTATAAGAGATTACCCAAAATTGAAATATTCTAGGCATTTATATATAAACTAGTGGTACTTTATCAAAAGCCTTTTCAAAATCAGCTATGAAAACCAGGCCTGGTGTCCCCGATATTTCATAGTATTCTATTGTTTCCAGTACTTGTCTTATATTATCTCCAATGTATCGTCCATGTAAAAAACCTGTCTGATTAGGATTAATAATATCTGACAATACTTTTTCCAATTCTATGCGCCAAGCATTTTGCTAGGATTTTTGTATCACAACACTGAAGTGTAAGAGATCTCCAATTTTTTTTTATGGACTGGATCTTTATATATACCACTTAAGTCCTGTTTCAGTAATAATGATATCAGACCTTCTTGTTGCGTGTCTGATAATCTACCATTTATAGAGGAGTGGTTAAAACATGCTAATAATGGTCCTCTGAGTATATCAAAAAAGTTGTGTATACTTCCACTGGTATGCCATCCAGCCCTGGAGTTTTCCCATCCTTAAAGGCCCCAATTGCATCAAGAAGTTCCTGCTCTGTAATTTGGCCTTCACATGAGTCTTTCTGTACAGATGTTAATTTTACATTTATTATTAGGGAAAAATTCCATAGAATTAGTTTCAGTTAGTGGAGATGGAGGAGACTGAAACGAAAACATATTCTTAAAGTACGTTACTTCCTCTTTCAAAATATAATTCGGTGAATCATGCGTGACTCCATCATTTGTAACAAGTTTTAATAGATTTTTTTTGGTAGCATTTCTATATTGAAGATTGAAAAATTATTTGGTGCATTTTTCCACATATTCCATCCTGTTCGCTTTATTTTTATAATATATTACACTGGATCTTTCTTGAATAAGTTCCTCCATTTATTTTTGTTTTTCCTCTAACTTATTCTGTGCCTCTATGGTACAGTTTTTATTGCTATCTAACTGTACTGTTAGTCCTTCAATTTCCATTGTTAATATGGACTCTTTTGATCTAAATTGCTTTTGTTTTAAGTACTGAATTGCATGGCCTCCAAATGCACACTTAAAAGTGTCCCATACAATAAGGGGATCTGATGTACCTATGTTATGTCTGAAAAAGTCTGTCCAAGTTCTAAACAATTTTATCATCTAATAGGCTTTGATTAAATTTCCAATATCCTCGCCCACGTGGAGATTCTGTAAGAGTAATATATATGGCAATTATGTGACGATCCGACTGCATTCTGTCCCCTATCAACACTTTTTAAACTTTTGGTGCCAGAGAGAATGGCATAAGAAAGTAGTCAAGATGACTAGCTTGATTAAGCCTCCGCCATGTATATCTCACTAGGTCAGGGTATTTAAGTCTCCATATATCCACTAATTCCAATATATCCATGACATTCATGATTTCCTTAAGTGCCTGAGGGTGATAGTTTGTAGTGTGATTTCCTTTCCGGTCCCTAGAGGTATTTAAGACCGTATTAAAATCTAGCACCATAATAATAGAGTTTAGTGTTGCTTGTAGAGTTGATAAATTATTATATATATTTTCAAAGAAGCTTGGATCATCATTATTTGGACCGTATAGGTTAATAAGCCATATCTGTTTATTGTCCAATAACATATTTAAAATAATCCATCTACCTTGATGATCTGTTTGGACAATTTGCACATTTGGCTCAAGATTACTGTTAATTAAAACCATCACCCCTTTTGAATTTCTTTGCCCATGGGAGAAATATATTTCGCCCCCCCAGCCCTTTTTCCACAAAACTTCATCTAAAATTGATGAATGAGTTTCCTGTAAACAATAGATATTATATTCCTTCTCTTTTAGCCAGGTAAATACTGGTCGTCTTTTCTTATTATCTGCTAGGACATTACAATTGTAACTGGCTATACTTATTTCACCACTTACCATAATGAGACACAACTTTCAATTCTATTTATCAAAATATATGTTTGTCATCGTACCATTAAAAAGTAACATGATGATTGAGTGTCTATATAGCTGTGCCATGATATTTGCATTGCTACTAAGTAAACCTCCAATTGGTCCCCACTATTCCACCCGCTAAAAGCCCTCCTCATCCCGAGTTGGGTTGTCATCCCAATGCCCGGCAGACCACCCCCGACCCCCCGTATCCCATAGCCCTGAAAAGACTGGGATCCATCCTTCGAAAAGAGCACACAGTGCCATTTACAGAACAGAAGTAAACAGAGCAAAACTGCCAAATGGATTTCCATCGCCCTCACCTCGATTTGTATTATATATAGCCATCAAAAAATATATATATATTTTAAGAATCCTGTTTCTTATTTTCCATAATTAGCTATTAATATTTGTAGTAATGTAGGCAATATATGAAAATGATTTTACCTCTCACCAGTCTTGCCATTACCAAAATGACATTATTACAAGCAATTATTATATTGGCAAACAATTGTTGTGAATCATCCTCTATTGTCCCTAACATCTTTTACTCCTTCGCAACAGTTGTGGGATACGCACATACACCCACACACTCATACACATTCAACCCTTTCCCCCCCCATAACCATAGGCTCACACTCAACAGTTGCACCATCCCAGAAACCCAACTCAAGAAAGGTCTTGATTTACAAATGCATATACAGTTGCAGCTGTATGAGGAGGCCTGCAAGACCATGCAAAAAAAATGGGCAGAAATGGAGAGATTTTATTAACCATTGTCACGTCCTAGATGATGGAGGTCAAATGTACACCTTTTCCCTGAAACACCCACAACATGGTCCCCCGTATTGACCATGTTCACAAGCATCTCCATGCAGTCAGACTTTTGATTTTGTGCCAACAGGGCCACAGTAATATACCCCCTCTCTGAATGTCTGAGTGTGACCCCCTCCCCATGGGTTACTGCAGCTAGTGTTGCCAGCACTGCCACTGCCTGGGTGGGGGCACCCCACCGGCTATGGAAAAAGGGTGTCAAGGTTCTCATTAGCAGCTTTGAGAATTTCCTTGTGTAGTATGCTCTCCCTTTAGGGGGCTTTGGCTCTGCAGGACCAACCCTGCCAAGCAGGCTCAGAATCTTGAGGTTGCAGTGCTGCTCCAGGTCTCTGACCGCATTTTGGCTTCATACAGACCGCTTACAGCAGGCCCATAAAACAGTTAGGGACTTCTCCTTAGTATGTGGGTCATTCAGGTGGGTGTCTAGGGTATAGGGTTGTGGACCGTTCCATCAATATAGGATCATAAATAAATAAATAAAATGTATAATTTATTTTAAAACTGTTTTTGGTATTTTATTAGGATCCCATTAGCTGTTGTAAAAGCAGCAGCTACTCTTCCTGGGGTCCACACAAAACATGAAACATGAAACATAATACAGAATGACATAATACAGAACATCATTCAACAAGAACAGCTCAAGGACAGAACTACATACATTTTTAAAAAGGCACACGTAGCCTATATATCAATGCATACACACAAACTATCTAGGTCAAATAGGGGAGAGGCATTGTGCCACGAGGTGTTGCTTTATCTGGTTTTTTAAACCAGGTTTGCTGTTTATTTGAGCATTATGATATGGAAGGAAGTTCCATTCAATAAAGGCTCTATATAATACTGCACGTTTTCTTGTATTTGTTCTGGATTTGGGGACTATGAAAAGACCCCTGGTGGCATGTCTGGTGGGATAAGTGTGTGTGTCAGAGCTGTGTGTAAGTTGACTATGCAAACAATTTGGGATTTTCAACACATTAATGTTTCTTATAAAAAGAAGAAGTGATGCAGTCAGTCTCTCCTCAACTCTTAGCCAAGAGAGACTGGCATACATAATGTTTATATCAGCCCTCTGATTACAATTAAGAGCAAAATGTGTCGCTATGTTCCGGGCCAGCTGCAGCTTAACTAGGGCTTTCCTTGCAGCACTGGACCACACGACTGGACAATAATCAAGATTAGACAAAACTAGAGCCTGCAGAACTTGCTTTTTGAAGTGTGGTGTCAAAAAAGCAGAGCATCTCTTTATTACGGCTAGGCCTCTCCCCATCTTTGCAACCATTGAATCTATATGTTTTGATCATGATAGTTTGCAATCTAAGGTAACGCCAAGTAATTTAGTCTCCTCAACTTGTTCAACAGCCACACCATTCATTACCAGATTCAGCTGAGGTCTAGCACTTAAAGAATGATTTGTACTAAATACAATGCTCTTAGTTTTAGAGATGTTCAGGACCAGTGTATTACTGGCCACCCATTCCCAAACAGACTGCAACTCTTTGTTAAGGGTTTCCGTGACTTCATTAGCTGTGGTTGCTGATGCGGATATGGTTGATTTGTCAGCATACATGGACACACATGCTTTGTTTAATGCCAGTGGCAGATCATTGGTAAAAATAGAAAAGAGTAGAGGGCCTAGAGAGCTGCCTTGTGGTACACCACACTTTACATGTTTGACATTTAAAGACACTTCCATTAAATAAAACCATTGAGTTATATTAGATAGATAGCTCTGAATCCACAATATGGCAGAGATTGAAAAGCCATAGCACGTACGTTTTTTCAACAACAGGTTATGGTCAATAATATCAAAGGCTGCACTGAAATCTAACATTTGTCTTTCTGCCCATAATTTCATTTAAAGTACTCTGTTTTTTTCCATCGTTCGTTATATCATTGATCTTTGCTTCATAATCAAGTTTCTTCTTCTTTTTGTTTAGTTTAGTCACATTATTTCTCAATTTGCAGTAAGTAAGCCAGTCAGATGTACAGACTTATTAGCCATCTCTTTCAACCATACCGTTTTTCAATTCCTCATCAATCCATGGAACCTTAACAGTTCTAACAGTCAGTTTCTTAACAGGTACATGTTTATTAGTAATTGGAAGAAGCAAATTCATAAATTCACCAAGTGCAGCGTCTGGATGCTCCTCATTAATCACATCAGACCAACAAATATTTTTAACATCATCCACATAAGAGTCACAGCAAAATCTTTTGTATGATCTCTTATACACTATTTTAGGCCCAGCTGTTGGAACTTTGGCTTTCCTGGATACAGCCACTATATTGTTATCACTGCATCCAATGGGTACGGATACAGCTTTAGAACAAAGTTCTACAGCATTAATAAAAATGTGATCGATACATGTAGATGTTCTTGTTCCTGTAGTGTTTGTAAACACCCTGGTAGGTTGATTAATAACCTGAACCAGATTACAGGCACTGGTTACAGTAAGAAGCTTCCTCTTGAGCGGACAGCTTGATGAAAACCAGTCAATATTCAGGTCCCCAAGAAAGTAGACCTCTCTGTTTCCATCACATACACTATCAAGCATTTTACACATATTATTTAGATACTGACTGTTAGCACTTGGTGGCCTATAGCAACAACCCAAAATAAAAAGGCTTTAGATGTGCCAGGTGAACCTGCAACCACAACACTTCAATAACACTTGACATAAGATCTTCTCTAAGCATTACAGGGATATGGCTCTGAATATATACAGCAACTCCTCCCCCATAAGCATTTCTGTCTCTTCTATAAATGTTATATCCTTGCATCAAATGAATTATCTAAGTGAGGGGGAGGGAATGCTGTCACCTCCAGGCAGGTGTTTGTCCCCCATGTGTGCTGAGGGTGTCAGGTTCTTGTCCGGTTCTGGCATTTAGGTCGCCAAAGACCAGTACATGTCCCGGGGCCTGGAAATGATTGATTTCTCCCCCTAGTGGGGGGATATAAACTCAGCAAAAAAAGAAACGTCCTCTCACTGTCAACTGCGTTTATTTTCAGCAAACTTAATATGTGTAAATATTTGTATGAACATAACAATATTCAAAAACTGAGACATGAACTGAACAAGTTCCACAGACATGTGACTAACAGAAATGGAATAATGTGTCCCTGAACAAAGGGGGGGTCAAAATCAAAAGTAATAGTCAGTATCTGGTGTGGCCACCAGCTGCATTAAGTACTGCAGTGCATCTCCTCCTCATGGACTGCACCAGATTTACCAGTTCTTGCTGTGAGATGTTACCCCACGCTTCCGCCAAGGCACCTGCAAGTTCCCGGACATTTCTGGTGGGAATGGCCCTAGCCCTCACCCTTCAATCCAACAGGTCCCAGACGTGCTCAATGGGATTGAGATCTGGGCTCTTCGCTGGCCTTGGCAGAACACTGACATTCCTGTCTTGCAGGAAATCACGCACAGAACAAGCAGTATGGCTGGTGGCATTGTCATGCTGGAGGGTCATGTCAGGTAGAGCCTGCAGGAAGGGTACCACATGAGGGAGGAGGATGTCTTCCCTGTAACTCACAGCGTTGAGATTGCCTGCAATGACAACAAGCTCAGACCAATGATGCTGTGACACACTGCCCCAGACCATGACGGACCCTCCACCTCCAAATCGATCCCCCTCCAGAGTACAGGCCTCGGTGTAATGCTCATTCCTTCCACGATAAACGCGAATCTGACCATCACCCCTGGTGAGACAAAACCACGACTCGTCAGTGAAGAGCACTTTTTGCCAGTCCTGTCTGGTCCAGCGATAGTGGGTTTGTGCCCATAGGCAATGTTGTTGCCGGTGATGTCTGGTGAGGACCTGCCTTACAACAGGCCTACAAGCCCTCAGTTCACCCTCTCTCAGCCTACTGCGGACAGTCTGAGCACTGATGGAAGGATTGTGCGTTCCTGGTGTAACTCGGGCAGTTGTTGTTGCCATCCTGTACCTGTCCCGCAGGTGTGATGTTCGGATGTACCGATCCTGTGCAGGTGTTGTTATACGTAGTCTGCACCTGCAAGGACGATCAGCTGTCCATCCTGTCTCCCTGTAGTGCTGTCTTAGGCGTCTCACAGTACTGACATTGCAATTTATTGCCCTGGCCACATCTGCAGTCCTCATTTCCTCCCCAGTGGAGGTTCCTCGCGGCGAGGCCCATCCGTGCTGCTAGTTGAGTGCTAACGCTGGACATCTGGAGGTCTATGGAGCCCAGAGGGGCTTCTGCTGCTCCAGGTGGCTTCAACGCTGCCTAGCTTCCAGACCCGCCATTTACCATCCCCATTACAGTGCTTTCAGAAAGGATTCATACCCATTGACTTATTCTACATTTTGTTGTGTTACAGCCTGAATTCAAAATGGTTTTAATATTTTTTTCACCCATCTACACACAATACCTCATAATGACAAAGTGAAACCATGTTTTCAGAATTATTTTCAGATTTATTGAACATGAAATACAGACATATCTAATTTATATAAGTATTCACACCCCTGAGTCAATAATTTGTAGAGGGACCTTTGACAGTGATTACAGCTGCGAGTCTTTCTGGGTAAGTCTCAAAGAGCTTTCCAGACTTGGATTGTGCAACATTTGCCCATTATTATTTTCAAAATTCTTCAAGCTCTGTCAAATTGGTTGCTGATCATTGCTAGACAACCATTTTAAGGTCTTGCCAAATATTCTCAAGTAGATTTAAGTCAAAACTGTAACTTGGCCACTCAGGAACAATCACTGTCTTCTTGGTAAGCAACTCCAGTGTAGATTTGGCCTTGTGTTTTAGGTTATTGTCCCGCTGAAAGGTGAATTTATCTCCCAGTGTATGGTGGAAAGCAGACTGAACCAGGTTTTTCTCTAGGATTTTGCCTGTGGTTAGCTTCATTCCGTTTCTTTTTTTATCCTGAAAAACTCCCCAGTCCTTAACGATTACAAGCATACCCATAACATGATGCAGCCACCACTATTCTTAAAAATATGGTGAGTGGTACTCAGTAATGTGTTTTACTGTATTTTCCCCAAACATAACACTTTGTATTCATGACAAAAAGGGAATTGCTTTGCCACTTTTTTTTTGCAGTATTACTTTAGTGCCTTGTTGCAAACAGGATGCATGTTTTGTAATATTTTTATTCTGTACAGGCTTCCTTCTTTTCCCTCTGTCAATTAGATTAGTATTGTGGCGTAGCTACAATATTGTTAATCTATCCTCAGTTTTCTCCTTTTAGAGCCATTAAACTCTGTAACTGCTTTAAAGTCACCATTGGGCTCATGGTGAAATCCCTAAGCGGTTTCCGTCCTCTCCGGCAACTGAGTTAGGAAAGACACCTGTATCTTTGTAGTGACTGGGGTGTATTGATACACCATGCAAAGTGTAATTAATAACTTCACCATGCTCAAAAGGATATTCAGTGCCTGCTTTTTTTTACCCATCTACCAATTTGTGGCCTTCTTTGTGAGGCATTGGAAAACCTCCCTAGTCTTTGTAGTTGAGTCTGTGTTTGAAATTCACTGCTCGACTAAGGGACCTTACAGATAATTGTACGTGTGGGGTACAGAGAAGAGGTAGTCATTTAAAAATCATGTTAAACACTATTATTGCACACAGAGTCCTTGTAACTTATCATGTGACTTGTTAAGTAAATGTTTTACTCCTGAACTTATTTAGATTTGCCATAACATAGGGGTTGAATACTTACTGACTCAAGACCTTTCAGCTTTTCAGCTTTTCATTTTTAATTAAATTCTAAACATTTCTAAAAACATAATTCCACTTTGACATTATGGGGTATTTTATGGGGTATTGTGTGTAGGCCAGTGACAAAAAAGTTCAATTTAATCCATTTTAAATTCAGGCTGTAACACTACAAAATGTGGAATAAGTCAAGGGGTGTGAATACTTTCTGAAGGCACTGTATATACAGAAACTACTACAACTACTTCTCCAAAATGGCCTCCCAGAGAAGAGCCAATAATAGAGCAGTTATGGTGCCAACTGGCTCTTCAGGCTGGCCAGCAGGTTGCACCTCTCTCAAAGATTAGCACCCCCCTCCCAGGCTCACACACAAACACACTCACACACTCACATACATACTCTGTGTGTGTGTGTGTGTGTGTGTGTGTGTGTGTGTGTGTGTGTGTGTGTGTGTGTGTGTGTGTGTGTGTGTGTGTGTGTGTGTGTGTGTGTGTGTGTGTGTGTGTGTGTGTGTGTGTGTGTGCGTGTGCGTTCGTGCATTGGTCAGTGTGCCAGGCAGACCCGAGTCAATGTCTCTACAATCTGCCCACCATGTGGGGGGATGTTGGGATCTCTCTCCACCACCTGGATGTTGAATACACCCCAGGCTTAGAGCTGACACAAGATAGTCAGGATGACGTGTTTCAGGAGCTTCATTATCTATTAATAAGTGCACACAGATTTTCTGATTATGGGCCTATACAGAATTGATCAGCTGCATGATCATTTTAACCTATGTACTGTATTATAATTGCAGTGTACAGATCTAGTGAGGATACAGTGTGCTTTACAAAAAATAGTGAATACTTTTACTTAAATATGTCAAACACATGAGCGACACAAATTGGTCTTTATACCTATTACTTATATACTATAGTTTTGGCCATGTGAAACTACTCTTATTTGGCCCCATGAAACTGGTTGGCTGACATTTTGAAAAACAAATGCCCTAAAGGTTAAATCTGCAATGGCACTATAGCTGTACATCTTTATTTAGACATCCTGGCTTTCTGTAAATGTTTAGTGGTCTCATCATAAAGGGATTTTGTTAAAATGGGCTACGTCTCTCCCTGCTGGACATTATGTATTCCTATGGGACTTTACATAAATTGATATGTACAGGGCAGGTTTCATGTTACATTCCTTAAAAGTGACAGTATAAAATCATATTATATATAATTGTAATCAGTAGACTTCAAGGAACACTTACAGTGCCTTCAAAATGTATTCCTACCCCTTGACTTGTTCAAAAGAAATTGTGTTACAGCTTAAATTCAAAAATGAAAAAATAATAATTCTCCCCATCTACACACAATAGTCCATAATGACAAAGTGAAAACACATTTTTAGAAATGTTTGCAAATGTTTTGAAAATGAAATAAAGTAATATCTAATTTACATAATTATTCACACCCCATTGCTATGACACTCCAAATTGAGCTCTGGTGCATCCATTTTACAATGATCATCTTTGAGATGTCATACAACTTGATAGGAATCCACCTGTGGCCAATTTAATTGTTTGGACATGATTTAGAAAGAAAGACCCCTGTCTGTATAAGGTCCCACAGTTGACAGTGTATGTCAGAGCAGAAACTATACCATGAAGTCCAAGGAACTGTCCGTAGAGCTCCAAGATAGAATTGTGATGAGGCATATATCTGGAAAGGGTATGAAACAATTTCTAGAGTGTTGAAAGTTTCCAAGAGCACAGTGGTCCATCATTGGGAAATTGAATAAATATGCAATTACCAAGTCTCTGCCTAGAGCTGGCCATCCAACCAAACTGAGCAACCAGGAAAGAAGGACCTTGGTCAGGGTGGTGACCAAGAACCTAACAACCACTCTGACAGATCTACAACTGTACTACAGTTCCTTGGCTGAGAAAAGCACTTCACCAATCTGGGCTTTATGGGAGAGGGGCTAGACTGAAGCCACTCCTGAGAAAAAGGCACATAACAACACGTCAGGAGTTTGCAAAAAGCAATGTGAAAGACTTAGACTGGGGTGAAGATTTACATTCCAGCAGGACAATGACCCCAAGCAACACTGAACAAGAATGTCCTTGAGTGGCCCTTTAAGAATCTGTGGAAAGAATTGCTGTTCACAGACACTCCCATTCTAGCTTATATTTTATTTAACCTTTATTTAACTAGGCAAGTCAGTTCAGAATAAATTCTTATTTACAATGACGGCCTATTCCGGCCAAACCCAGACGAGACTGGACCAATTGTGCATCGCCCTATGGGACTCCCAATCACATCCGGATGTGATGCAGCCTGGATTTGAACCTGGTACTGCAGTGACACCTCTTGCACTGAGATGCAGTGTCTTAGACTACTACGCCATTCTGGAGCTTGAGAAAATAATAAGTCAATGGGTATGACTACTTTCAGTGTAAATTTTACGTTTGTATTTAATACACCACATTAAAAGAGTTTTCTGATGGCTTTTCATAATTGTTGCGATCATAAAGGACAAAACAAAGGCCATATGATTTTGGTTGTTGATTAAATGTGTTCCCCAAACCCATTTTAAACTATTTTGTGGCCATGTAGACCCAACACAGGGGAAGCCATGACCCAAAACATAATTACAGGTACATTTATTTTCACAATTGACCTTTAGGGGATGCTACAAGCCGACCTGAGGCATTGCTGAAATGGCAGTATATCAGGTTTTGTTCAGCGCGGTAAAAGTTATACATTTTTGTGCCAATTTTCACGCCTCTACTGGACTATATCACATTTATTATGATGAACTGCCTGCATATAGAAGACAGATTTCAGATATTTATATAAAATAAGATTTTTTATTACAGAACTGCGGTGCACGGGGTTGTGTGGTTGGCAGGCTTCTCCTGCACATCTCAGATTATGGTCTTTAACATAGGCTTCTGCTGACTTGATTGGTTTCCATGGCAATGGAGGAAGATACTTTGATGACATAATGCCTGTGCCTTTTCTTTGTCTTTCTTTCATTCTTCCATTTCTGAGAAATGAACCTGGCAGTGAACAGCTACCTGTCAGTCTGTCTGTCGTGTCTGTCTCTCTCTGAGGGTCACTGTGTAAGTATTGTATTTATTAATAGTATTTTGAAGCGATAGAATGACATTAGCAGTGATTGTCATCACACACTGTCTGCCGTTTGAGCGATGGTGACAGGATGAAATTTGAGAGAGAAAAAAATTCCCAGAAAAGTACAATCACAGATGTAGACAGTGGCTTGCGAAAGTATTCACCCCCCTTGGCATTTTTCCTATTTTGTTGCTTTACAACCTGGAATTAAAATAGATTTTTGGGGGGTTTGTATCATTTGATTTACACAAAATGCTCACCACTTTGAAGATGCATAATATTTTTTATTGTGAAACAAACAAGAAATAAGACCAAAAAACTGAAAAGCGTGCATAACTATTCACCCCCCCCCCCAAAGTCAATACTTTGTAGAGCCACCTTTTGCAGCAATTACAGCTGCAAGACTCTTGGGGTATGTCTCTATAAGCTTGGCACATCTAGCCACTGGGATTTTTTTCCCATTCTTCAAGGCAAAACTGCTCCAGCTCCTTCAAGTTGGATGGGTTCCGCTGGTGTACAGCAATCTTTAAGTCATACCACAGATTCTCAATTGGATTGAGGTCTAGGCTTTGACTAGGCCATTCCAAGACATTTAAATGTTTAGCGGTTGTCCTGCTGGAAGGTGAACCTCCATCCCAGTCTCAAATCTCTCGATGACAGAAACAGGTTTCCCTCAAGAATTTCCCTGTATTTAGCACCATCCATCATTCTTTCAATTCTGACCTATTTCCCAGTCCCTGCCGATGAAAAACATCCCCACAGCATGATGCTGCCACCACCATGTTTCACTGTGGAGATGGTGTTCTCGGGGTGATGAGAGGTGTTGGGTTTGCCCCAAACATAGCGTTTTCCTTGATGGCCAAAAATCTCAATTTTAGTCTCATCTGACCAGAGTAGGTTCTTCCATGTTTCGGGAGTCTCCCACATGCCTTTCGGCAAACACCAAACATGTTTGCTTATTTTTTTCTTTAAGCAATGGATTTTTTTCTGGACACTTTTCTGTAAAGCCCAGCTTTGTGGAGTGTACAGCTTAAAGTGGTCCTATGGATAAATACTCCAATCTCCGCTGTGGAGCTTTGCAGCTCCTTCAGGGTTATCTTTGGTCTCTTTGTTGCCTCTCTGATTAATGCCCTCCTTGCCTGGTCTGTGAATTTTGGTGGGCGGCCCTCTCTTGGCAGGTTTGTTGTGGTGCCATATTCTTTACATTTTTTAATAATGGATTTAATGGTGCTCCGTGGGATGTTCAAAGTTTCGGATATTTTTTTATAACCCAACCCTGATCTGTACTTCTCCACAACTTTGTCCCTGACCTGTTTGGAGAGCTCCTTGGTCTTCATGGTGCCGCTTTCTTGGTGGTGCCCCTTGCTTAGTGGTGTTGCAGACTCTGGGGCCTTTCAGAACAGGTGTATATATACTGAGATCATGTGACAGATCATGTGACACTTATATTGCACACATGTGGACTTTATTTAAGTAATTTTTTTCATTTCACTATTTTGTGTATGTCCATTACATGAAATCCAAATAAAAATAATTTAAATTACAGGTTGTAATGCAACAAAATAGGAAAAATGCCAAGGGGGGATGAGGCACTGTACGTACTGCTATTAAACAGCCACACACCTTTCAAGCTCACAATATCAGTAATGCTCTTCCTCTGATATACAGTACCAGTGAAAAGTTTGGACACACCTACTCATTCCAGGGTTTTTCTTTATTTTGACTATTTTCTACATTGTAGAATAATAGTGAAGACATCAAACTATGAAATAACACATGGAATCATGTAGTAACCCAAAAAGTGTTAAACAAATCAAAAGAAGCTAAAGCCATGACATAATTTTATGGAATTTTCCAAACTGTTTAAAGGCACAGTAAACTTCTGACCCACTGGAATTGTGATACAGTGAATTATAAGTGAAATAATCTGTATGTAAACAATTGTTGGAAAAATTACTTGTGTCATGCACAAAGTAGATGTCCTAACTGACTTGCCAAAACTATAGTTTGTTAACAAGACATTTGTGGAGTGGTTGAAAAACAAGTTTTAATGAATCCAACCTAAGTGTATATAAACTTCCGACTTCAACTGTAGATACTAGACTTTTCATGGCCACTTCATACAGCATACAAACTCCACACTTTCTCTCATTCCATTCGTTGCCTGTACTAATTTATGAGGTGTTCATGCATGTGTGTGTTTATGTGACAGATGCTCTCTAAAAGATGTCCTGTGCTATCATGTGTTTTGAAGACTGTCACTCACTGACTCCTCAGTGATAGCGAGGCTGCTGTGTGTGAATGTGGCTGTGTGCAGGCCAGGGAACAGTCGAGTGTGTAATGGTGCTCCTAGCACTAACCTACCTCCCGTGTGTGTGTGCGTGTGCGTGTGCGTGTGTGTGTGTGTGTGTGTTCTTGGACACACACTTTTCCAATATATTAAACTGTTAAATACAAAATAATTCACATTTCAAAAATGGAAATGTAAGATTGGACCAGTGTAAAGAAAGAAACTAGCACACCTGCACCACACTCCTTCCATTATCAACCAATAGCAGGCGAGTGACAGGGGCTCTGTCACTGCTGCAGTCGTCTAGTTTGCTGCTGTCACTTCTCGTTGATTGTCCCCAGGCGGTGTAGAGGCATGCCGAATCTCACCATGACAGTTCTACAGAGGTAGCTCTGGGTTTGATTATTCAGGCCAGGCTTTGATGTTGATACATTCACTTCCTGCTAATCCTGCTGCTGCATTCCGACCTCCTCATGCCTGCCTTAAAACCACTTACCCCTACTTCTCACAGTAAACATGACTTACTAAGAAGAGTTCGGTCAATATGTGTATGTAGTGAATCGATAGGCCCTAGTGCTTATTTGATGGATAACGATGAGTTTTCATTGTGAATATAGTGCTAGGGGACGAAGCTCTTTATCTACAATAGCAAATGATTCGATGTGATTTTGTTGTTGAGAGAAGGTTTATTCCTTACCTAGCTAAGCCTGATACACAAAATGCATTCAACATACCTCAGCTGTCCCTCATATTTCTCGAAGCAATGTACAAGACACTGTCTGTCGTTTACACACATCCAACAGTCCCTTTGACTCAAACCCATTATCAATTGCAACAACTTTTACATATCACCAAACGCAACATACTGTAAATACAGTATCTCTCTGATATTAAAAGGAAATCTGATGTTTGGGATTCCTCCCAGACCTAGTTTAATCCCTGACTTGAGAAGCATTCATATCCCTCAAAGTTTGTCACCGCCACGTCGCACACCGGTTAATAAACGCTGCATTCCCCCTAAGCCGTAAGGAGCCTGGAGAAAATAGTGGTGAGAGAAGCTTTGCATTGTTTGCTGACAGCCATATCCGTCTCAGGATGACACAAAACCACTATCTTTTAATTCATGTATTATTTATTTGTTTTATCCATAGGAAGGAGGGTAGTAAACTACTTTATTCTACCTAAAAAACATTGAATAAAACGATTTTTCTGGCAACCTCACCCTACTGTAAGTCTAGTTTAGTCAAGTCTTAGGGCTGTGACGGTCATGGAATTTGAGGGCTGTAATATGCCAGCCAAATGACCGTGGTCTCCGTAATAACCACTTTGTTTAAAAAAATAAATGCAAATGTTTTCCTCTCTATTTAAAATAACGGTTATGAAGGTTATTTTATTTTCATCACAGTCTTGATCCATAACCTTCGGTTACACATTATACGTAATTGGGCAAGCACTACTAAGGATGCAATACATTTCTCGATTGGCAATTTCAGAGCCATGGACAGCGCCTCATATGTTCCATGATTCATTGAAAACAGACATCTATTGAAATGTTTAATCTCTCAATTATACAGTTCATGGAATTGTGTACTGCTTCCCTTGAATATCCTTACCTACCCTATAGCTACAGTTAAAGTCGGAAGTTTACATACACTTAGGTTGGAGTCATTAAAACTAGTTTTTCAGTCGGTTAAGACATCTACTTTGTGCATGACACAAGTACTTATTCCAACAATTGTTTACAGAGTGTTTCTGTAATTCACTGTATCACACTTCCAGTGAGTCAGAAGTTTACATACACTAAGTTGACTGTGCCTTTAAACAGCTTGGAAAATTCCAGAAAAATGGCATGGCTTTAGAAGCTTCTGATAGGCTAATTGACATCATTCGAGTCAATTGGGGGTGTACCTGTGGATGTATTTCAAGGCCTATCTTCAAACTCAGTGCATCTTTGCTTGACATCATGGGAAAGTCAAAAGAAATCAGCCAAGACCTCAGAAAAAAAAATGGTAGTGCTCCACAAGTCTGGTTCATCCTTGGGAGCAATTTCCAAACACCTGAAGGTACCTTGTTCATCTGTACAAACAATAGTACGCAAGTATAAACACCATGGTACCACGCAGCCGTCATACCGCTCAGGAAGGAGACGCGTTCTGTCTCCTAGAGATGAACGTACTTTGGTGCGAAAAGTGCAAATCAATCCCAGAACAACAGCAAAGGACCTTGTGAAGATGCTGGAGGAAACGGGTACAAAAGTATCTATATCCACAGTAGAATTAGTCCTATATCGACATAACCTGAAAGGCCGCTCAGCAAGGAAGAACCCACTGCTCCAAAACCGCCGTAAAAAAGACTATGGTTTGCAACTGAACATGGGGACAAAGATCGTACTTTTTGGAGAAATGTCCTCTGGTCTGATGAAACAAAAATAGAACTGTTTGAACATATTGACCATTGTTATATTTAGAGACAAAAGGGGGAGGCTTTCAAGCCGAAGAAAACCATCCCAACAGTGAAGCACGGGGGTGGCAGCATCATGTTGTGGGGGTGCTTTGCTGCAGGAGGGACTGGTGCACTTCACAAAATAGATGCCATCATGAGGTAGGAAAATTCTGTGGATGTATTGAAGCAACATCTCAAGACATCAGTCAGGAGGTTAAAGCTTGGTTGCAAATGGGTCTTCCAAATGGACAATGACCCCAAGCATACTTCCAAAGTTGTGGCAAAATGGCTTAAGGACAACAACGTCAAGGTATTGAAGTGGCAATCACAAAGCCCTGACCTCAATCCCAGAGAAATTTGACGGCAGAACTGAAAAAGCGTGTGCGAGCAAGGAGGCTTACAAACCTGACTCAGTTACACCAGCTCTGTCAGGAGGAATGGGCCAAAATTCACCCAACTTATTGTGGGAAGCTTGTGGAAGGCTACCCAAAACGTTTGACCCAAGTTAAACAATTTAAAGGCAATGCTACCAAAAACTAATTGAGTGTATGTAAACTTCTGACCCACTGGAAATGTGATGAAAGAAATAAAAGCTGAAATAAATCACTCTCTACTATTATTCTTACATGTCATATTCTTAAAATAAAGTGGTGATCATAACTGACGTGAGACAGGGAATTTTTACTGGAATTAAATGTCAGGAATTGTGAAAAACTGAGTTTATTAGCCAAACTGTATTTGGCTAAGGTGTATGTAAACTTCCGACTTCAACTGTACAGCTACAGAATCCTCAGATAACCATCAGTAATATTCTGAATAGAACTGAATCCTGAATAGAAGTGGAGGTAGCAAGCTTGCTTATTGTTGTTGTGGAGTATTCTCCAAATACAACTTTCAGAACTTTCGCTAAAATAAATCCAAATGAGCTCAATCAATGTTTCGCATTTTTTTGTTCACTCTTTTCTGTGTTGGTAGCACCTTTGATCATCTCCGGTCTGGGTGTGTAGTAAGTGTGGGTTAGAGAGGTGATGAATGTTCCCAAACAATCTTTGGCAATAAACAGATATTGAGTGATACCCTCACAGTGTTACAGCCAAGTCAATGGGGAATCTGTTCTTCGACATTGATCTATAGCTGGAGCAAGCTGTATTTAAAGGTGCACTATGCAGAAATCGCTCTGGCATTTCCTGGTTTCTAAAACTCTAATAGTTGTCCTAATTTCAGTTTATGTGACAAAATAAACTAGTATTGTGTGTAGATAATCATTGTACCATCTAAACCGGTGTGAAATATATTTTCCATAACCCCAAATATTGTTGTTTTAGCTGTTTGAAGCTGGTGTACAAAACCGAAAGTAAAAGGAAGCATATAAATTTACATTTACATTTAAGTCATTTAGCAGACGCTCTTATCCAGAGCGACTTACAAATTGGTGCATTCACCTTATGATATCCAGTGGAGCAACCACTTTACAATAGTGCATCTAACTCTTTTAAGGGGGAGGGGGGGGTTAGAAGGATTACTTTATCCTATCCTAGGTATTCCTTAAAGAGGTGGGGTTTCAGGTGTCTCCTGAAGGTGGTGATTGACTCCGCTGACCTGGCGTCGTGAGGGAGTTTGTTCCACCATTGGGGTGCCAGAGCAGTGAACAGTTTTGACTGGGCTGAGCGGGAAATATAAATAAAGCACATAGAACATATATACTGCTTCTTAGACTTGCTTTCAAGTTGAATGATAGCTCTATAACTCACATTTCTATGTGAATTTGGTCAGGTCGCCCAAAAAGTTACATATTGCCACTTTAATTGAAACTGGAGGGCATCATTATATTTCATCCTGTCAGGATGGGGCTCAACTGACTATGGGCCTGTATCTCGGTCTGTAGTACTCCTAATCACTGTTTCCCTAACCGCAATGGTCCTCCACTGATCTCAGATCATCTGACCCACGTCTATTCATTTTGATCCAGGAACTTTCACCACTCGCCACAAATGTCCAACTGATGTTCTGTTGTGTATCTTTGTTCCAAAGCAAACACCAAACACATTGCCTCTCTCTCTGTCGTACGACCATAACCCACACTCATATATCATGCACATAATACAGTATATGTAAGCTGTCTGGCGAAACTGGCAGCCAACTGCAAGTGTTTGTAGTGTTGTCACAATGCCAAGCCTGCCCGCGGAAATGATCCCATGGTGATAGCACATTTTATCAATGCGCTGCTGAAGGGCACTTAGTGTTACGCCAGGCAAAATCCACCCAGGGAAAGTGCTTACAACAAGGAAATACTGTATGCCAAGTGCCTTATGACCATCTAAGGCCATCTCCTCAATGCCTTCTCACAGATTTAATTTTCAAATACTTTATCGACAAGGGAACTTAATTTCATGTCCCATTAGGTTTATATTTAATGAGAATGAAGTGGAGTATTGATGATATTTCGGAGAGTAACCTTATATGGCCTTTGAAGCTTAAATGGCTCTGCTGCAAGGAATATATGGGAGAAAGAGTGGGAAATTGAAGCAGAATCTTTAAAGCAGTACGTTCCATTTGCCAAATGTTTCATTGCCTTTGTCTTTGTCTCTACAAAATGTCAGTAGCCTTTATCTATCATTTGTAATTAGACTATCAGTCATGTAGACAGAAATTCAGCATTTGAACAGGTATAATGAACAGAAAGGGACCCATTTGTCTTAAGACACTCAGTATCAGGAGTTTTCCCCCTGGTAAAACAAACTGAGATATTCCTATAAGAGAGACCTATTTGGCGTGCTATATGCTTATGATTGTTGTTTAAACGATGTATCAATCAAAATATAGTTCCATTGATCAAACAGGACTAAGTTGCCTACAATGTCACTTTGTGATGGATGGACCTTGTGGAGGAGCACTGGGCACAGGGACCAGGCAGTGATGGGTCTCCTGTGCCAGACTGGGACATCATCGTCTGGGATCGATGGTCGCAGACAGATGCTGTAATGTCCCCCAGGGAGGGGAGACCAAGGAGGGAGGAGAGAAGAGAAGTGGAGGGAAGGGGGGATGGGGAGGGACAGTGAAATGGACAAATGGAGCGGACGGACCAATATCCTCCAGGGGACCAATCCCTCCCATCCTCTTTAGCTGCTGTAATTTCCCCCAGAGGACGGCCTTAGCCCAGCCTGTGTGCCGGAAAGGGAGGGGAGACAGAGGAGGGAAGGGAAGGGGGATGTTGGAAGGGCAGTGAAATGGCCAATGGGGCGGACTGACCAACATCCTCCAGGGGACCAATCCCTCTCATCCACTTGAGTCAGCCACTCCAGCACACACACGTGCGCTCACACACACATGTGCACACGCACACACACACACACACACACACACAACATATGACCACTGTAATGACAATGACGTTAGGATG